>NC_045706.1:40201554-45001554 GCF_009834535.1 Camelus ferus | reverse complement strand
CAGTAACTAATTTCTGAAGCCTTTATTAAAATGGTAGCAGGGTCCTTTGGCTAAGAAACTTGTTCCAGTCATGAGATAAAGCTCACATAAGTATCAGTCTATGAGATATCAGAAGATATTAATCTATTCTTCTGTATGAAGGAGAGTGAAGATAAAAGAAGAGGACCTCTCCTGGAGTAGAGAGAAGGAGGCAAACCAAGGAGGCCCAGAACTGAGGTGCTCAACAAGAGTTGATTCCTAGCGGAGAGAATTTTCTTCAATGTGGAGATCACACTGTGTTTCTAGGAGGTCAGGAACCCACGTGGAACTTTGGGAACTTAGTCATTTTTAACAATTCTTTTTTGCTTTGGCTTTCCCAGTTATTCTCATAAAAGGGGTCAAATATTGGGAAATGACATGTTATACTTGTAATATTCAAAATCTGATTATATACACAGAACAGTTATGTCACTGTGGACAAATCTACTTAAATATTTTTTGACTTGTGTTTTGTTTGTCTGGTGGTTTTAAAATGCCAGGAATGGGGACTGCTTAGTTCCTTAGACGGACCCAAGTATAAAAATGATTATTAAATTATCTTCCTACAAGGAAGGACAAGTGAATTATAAATAGCTAGGAGTGGTAACTACAGAAAAATAAAAAGATTAGTACTAATTTAACAAATGAAAAGATTCTTACATTTAACAAAATCTTTTTTCTGTTTTTTTCCCCTACAGATTTTAAAGAAGATATAACCAATTCTGAATGTTCTAAAAATTGAAAGCACAGGCGAGAGTATAAATGTTTTGTTATTCCTTTCTGCTTCTGCTGTGAAAGCCTGAATGTTATGTCTATTATTTCAATTACTTCCTAATCCTCAACAAGTGGTAGCATCAGCAGTCCATGGGAAAAAGCCTCTAAAAGTTAACTTGAAATTTGAATTTGTTCAGACGAATAAAAACAACAAACATGGGTAAGTTCTCAAACTGGATACAGTCCACAAAGCTCTACAATTGTGCTGTCCAATATGACAGCCACCAGCCACATATGGCTAGGATGACCGAGGAAGTGAATTTTTAAGTTTGTTTAATTTTTATTAGTTTTAATTTTAAAAATGAAGCAGTGTAAAATACTTTTCCTAAAATATAACTTTGTGGTTTTCATAGGACTGCATTCCACTTAAACTGCTGCATCATGTCAAACACTGTGTTACAGTAGACGTGTTGGGCACTTGTGTCCTTTCTAGTGTTACACATAAACAAATTAAGTAGCTGATGTCAACAGATTGATTCAGTTCAAATTATTTTTTTCTATGCATTGATGCAACATAGTAACATGTTTATTTGAATATTATACTCAGATAGCTAGTTACAGTGATACTCATAAATTGAAATGCTTACTATTTTAATTATAACTAAATAAATTTTCCAGGTAAAAATAGGTGTGACTGAATTTTAAATTTAAAACCGAGGCATAGTATTGGTGGGGAATTGAATGTAGATGTAGAAGTAGTACAACAGTGAAGCAAGGGAAAAGAGATTGAATGAAATATGGTGCATATTTCACAGTGAATGACATTTGCAATTTGCTATGACAAAGCAAAGTGAAAAAGCTGTTGTTTGTGTAAAAATTATTTTTAAAATAATAAAACGTTAAGAGGTACTTTCAGCAAAATGTAGTGAATTTGATAAGTTTTCTCTTAACAGTCAAAAAACTTGATGAGAGGAGTCGCCTGATATTAGAATTTAACGTCCTATAGATTATTTTAAGTTGATTTTTAAGCATACCTGAGCTTTAACTTTGGCCAGCCTTAAAGCTGGATTCTTGAACACATTCTAACATACATACACATACACACACACACACACAATGGAGAGATGGTAAAAGAAATTATTAAGTTATGGGAGTTTTGACAGAAAACTATAAGCAAAAGACTAAAAAAGATATTTTACAAGAAGTGAAAGAAGTACAATTAAGGCACCAATTACCCAAACATGACCTTTCTAACAATAAGATCATTTGATTCAAAATTTGAAAAATTGCAAATATTTTTCCTTATACCATGCTACTCAAGAGACATTGCCAAATTAATTCTTCAGTTTTGGTTTTCTCAAAAAAAAAAAAAAAGTCAATTTGTGACCTAAAATCAAACACATGATGTACATATTTTTTGAGTCTTTTACATCTGTCAAAGAGGAGTTTCAGGTAGATTTGGAAAAAAAATTACTCTTTATCATAGTGGATGGTATTCCAACTGCATTAGGTAAAAAACTAAAATTTACTGGAATTTTAAAGCAAGTGACTAATGTTTTCCTTATATGACATATGTGATATATATTGAAAATACACATGCTCAGTTTGCTGAGGTAGACTCTATGACAGTGTTATGGATATAGCTGTTAAAATCCTTTAATATGTATGTGCAAATGCTATGGATCACCAAAGGTTTATGGAACTATTGAAAGAAATAGAAGACAATGACTTTAAGGACTCTTGTATTCTTTGCCAATGATCATTGGTTGAGTTGTGGAAGAGTTTTATAGATCTACTGTATTAACTCTTGATTGTTTTGGGAAAAAAGGAATGCTTTCCAAGTATTCAGTAATCAGAGATAAAAATGACAGTGGGATTTACATTTTCTCCCTGGTATTACAATGTATATGAATGAGCTAAATTTGAAGCTCCAAGAATAAGGAAAACTTATTTGTGACCTAGCTAGACAGATTGGAACAGTTTATATTGAAATGAAAACTTTTCATAATACAAATTAATAATGATTTTACACATTTTAAATAACCTGAATCAGTATGATTATTTTCATGAAAATCGGCTGCCAGAAGTACAAAGAAAATTTGTACACTTTGTTGATATTGATAAATTTAAAGTTGTATTTCAGTTTATTAAATGCTTTTTAGAATTTGATGTTAATAATCCTGAGTGGACACAGGAGAGAGTGTTATTTATTTAAACTTGGACAGATGTAGGGTTTTTCTTGGGTTTTGTTTCACCTTTTCCATTTCACTCCCTCCATAACAGGCATACTGATTTATTTCTACCATTTCCAAGCCCTTCAAAGTCATGACATCCCTGACTATGTGAGATCAGGTGACCAAGTCAAATACCGTGTGGGTCCCAGCACAGAGGTCCACAGGGGTGGGTCTGCCCACTGCTCCCTTTTGTCCACTGTGCCTCACACTAGAGTAGCAACTTAACTGCAGGCAAGGCAGGTGGGGAATCTCTGACTGCCAGCTCCCCTGCCAACCCATCTAGGGCAAAAGTTTCTACATCAGAAAGAAAAATGAACCTAGTTAGGGAACATCCCAAGGCTCACAAATTACCCTTTTCCCAACTGAGAATAAAAAGATGTGGCATTTCATAGTGCCTCAGACAGGTGTAGTTTTGAAAGTGATACTTCAAAGTCAAATCAAATCTTTAAAAAAGAACCAGTTTTATCAATGTGGGTACAAATATTAAAGGAAATGATTTTTGGATAATTGATTAAATTGTTGGACAGCTTTTAAGTGCCTTTGGAACAACTTAGGTACAGGAATCTATTTTTAACTGTAAATTTTATATATTCACTGAGCTGTTCTGTAAATATAAAATCCATACTAGATGTTGAAGACTTAGCATGAATACATGAATGTAAAATATCTCATTAATAATTTTTATGTTGTGTACATGTTGAAATTATAATACTTTGGACATAATGGGTTAAATAAAATTTATCGTTAAAATTAATTTCATCTATTTCTTTTACTTTTTTTTATGCAGTAACGAACAAATTTAAAATTACATGTGTCGCTCCCATTATATTTCTGTTGATCATCACCTGTCCCAAAGTCTCAGCAATGTGGAAAATCCCATAGGTATCAGTATCTAGTTGTATATAGATATATATCCATCACCTGGATCAGTACCAATTGCCATGTAGTACCAAGTTGCTTGTAAGTCACTGACCCGCTCACATCCTCCCCACCTTATAAACCAGGGAATCTTTTTGTGAGATGCCTGGTGGAAGTTTAAGGTCTAGTTTGTGGTCATGGAACAAAATTTTGCCTGTCCGTGGAGGAACTGCATCAGTGACCTTGAACTGGTTATCATTTACTTCAATCAGCTGAGGTAAACCCTGACTGGCAGGATAACCAGAAATCAAATCCTATAGATTATGTCGGTCAGTATCGATATGCTCAACTACACCTGAAAACAAATGGACTCATAGTGTCATCACCTTGATGAGATAAAACAATAGCTGAAGTCATTGTCTAAGTTCTTGATAAAGAACGGAGACCAGCCAGAAACAATACATTCCTGACCTAAGGAGAGAGTGCCATGGAGGGAAAGATAATCTGGAAGTCTCTCCCTATGTCTCCTAGCCACTTTTTCATACTATCTTCATGTCTGGATTCATGCCATATCCAAGGTATTTGGTGGTAATGATGTCTTGTGCTTTAAAAAAAGCAATTATTGGACTTCAGTCAGAAGATCTGAGTGAGAGGTCCCATCTTGCCATTTACTGAACAAATGACTTTGGGTAAATCACAGTTTCTCAGTTTTTTGTTCTGTACTAGATCAGATGATCTATAAGAAACCTCTATAACCAAGGTTTGCATTTCTAAGTTATTCTTGCAGTATATCAGACATGATGCCTAAACTATGTAAAATTTACTTAAAATTTCAATTCCATTCTAAGAATTAGAATTGAAAAGCTACCATTTTCTTTCTTCTTCATCAGTGGAAGAAGAGTGTGGAATAATTTCCTTGTGTGATTCCTCTTTATAGAGAAAACTTATTATACTATTTTATAAGAGCTGCTTGATATTTTCTTTTCCCCTTATCAAAAATAAAGTAAGACAGAGTATTTAGAAGTGCTGTTTCATTTCTAATCTTGCCCTTAATTTTTAAGTGTGGAACCCTCAAAGTGAAAGTCTGTATTAATAATGGCATTATGGGGAAAATAGCTAAGGAATTATTTCTTTTTCTCACTCATTTGATAAAGCCTTCAAATGTTAGTCTGAAGTAACTTTTAGTGGTATTAGAAGTGGAAACTAGCTCTCCAAGGTAGGTAATTTTTATGCTAATTTCCTGCACCTCAATGTACACAATTATTACAGGGCATGTGAGTGATCCATTCACTGAATGAAGAAAAATTATTCCAAATGATTATTGATGAGTTAATCAAGATAACCATGTCAACTTTCTTTATCCATTAGTGGTAACATCTACAGTATTTCACAATCATAATAATGAAAGAGCCAAATGCTAATGGGAGAGGTAATCAGACCTTAATGAAGAATAGTGAAAAATCTGCTTTTTAAAATAGTTTACAGTCTTCATAATCACTGAAGTGGTCAGTTAGTCCCAAGATTCTTCATATTTCATAATGTATGTTTGCAATTTTTTTTCATTTCAAAAATAGTTGGATTTTACTAATGTAAGAAAGAGCAGAAATAAATGAAGAGGGATTCCTCTTTTTAAATGAATACATATTTAAAAAGCTATTCACATTGCAATGGTGATTTAAATGGGGGAAATCTCTATCCATTCAAAAACTCACAATTTTACTTTTATGCATTTCCTCCCATCTTTACCCTTTCACTCAAATTTGGTCATTTTATTAATATAAGCTAAGTTTAGACTTGCAAATTTATTATAATTATTTGTTACATATTATGGTTTAAATTTGTATTTATTGATTGATTCTGATGCCCCAATGTACTGTCATGATAATCTGAGGACTTGCCACTTACAACCCACTTCTGAAAAAAGGCAGGTTAAAGTGGTTCCATATGACCTCATAAACCTGGCACCATTAAAAAAGTATTCTAGGGAGTGGCAACTGACTCAGATACTCAGTTATCTATAAGCTATATCATAAGATGTAAGATAGCTTGACACAAGAGCTCTGCCCTCAAAGACACACTATACTGAATGCTTACTTACATCAGATTCTTTGGGGTTCTGAATGTGAGAGACACCAAGAGATATAGGAGAGGTGGTACAGAGGAAAAAGCAGTGCACAGAACCCCTGAGCAGAAGTCCTCAATAACAGAAGCCATGAGCTTGTTATGGAGTGAGGAGTCAGTAGCAAGCAGGAGAAGCAAATCTTTACACCAAGCATTGAGTAGGGGTGGTGTGGCTGTTCTGATGGCACCACTCTGAGAGCTGCCTTTGGGTCAAGGGTGTTTCTATAGGATGATGAGATCTACCCTTTCATGCTGAGGGAACTTGCAGTTCTCTGTGGGGTTTAGTTATGTCAGTGGTTTTCAAAATGTTGCCTGTGATTCTCTAGGCAGTCCAAGAAGTTGTTTAGGGGCCTCCAACAGGGAAGAGGGGGATATCAAAGGACAGGACTCTCCCTCGCTCCAGCACCAGCCATAGCAGTGCTCTTTGTTCTGTTTTGCGTATTTTCTTTTCACATGAGATTCCATGAGAAGGGAGGGTTCTATTGCTGTTTAAAGCTTTTTTTTTTTTTAAAAATTGTCCTTTCAATTTTTTGTATTAAAGAAAATTCACTTTTTTATTGAGCATCATCTTAAAATGTGAGACTAAGAGCCTTATTTTTTCTTTCCACTCTTTCCCCCCTTCTCCATGCAGTTTTTTTTTTAAACCACTAACATTTTATGATGAAATGTCAACTGCGTACATCGACAACTCTTATGTCATTTTGTCCCACCAAGTAATTTTTAAAGCTACTCTTTGTCATTTATTTTTCAGTGCAGCTGGGCAACTAACTGGCTGATAATGAGAATCATCTAGAAAGCTTTATAAATAGCAGATCTCTGGGCCTGACCTTCCATCTACAACATACCTTTGGAAACTGGCTTCTGGAGAAATTTGTATTTCTAAAGCTCCGCAGATAATTCTGATTCTTAACCTAGTTTTAAAACCACAAATTAGACCAAAAAGGTACTGATTGAGGGTGCAGAGTTGGAGAGTGAAGCAGGCTGGACAAATGAAACATGATTCTAAGGGGAAAGAAAAAATTCTCCTGATTTACAATTTGATCTAGAATTGGCCCAGGGAGCACCAATTAAGTAGAAGTGTTCTTATTCTATGAGCTTAAAACTAGTAGTTTGTACGTGAAATTTAAAAGTTAGAGTGAGGAGTTAATACATGCATATGCTTTCACTATTTTATTTCAATGTAATATGTATAAACACACACTCTTTGGTTAATCTTTTATGCAGTCATGGCCTCATCTTGGCCTATGTGTCTTTGCCTATGGGGTTTCCTGTCATCTTTCTTGGAAAACCACACTTCTAATTCTTCATCTACTTTTCAAGCTTCATTATCCTTAAAGTGAGTTCTTTAAGGAATTTAAAGACATCTGCAAAGCTGTTTGATGAGTATAGAATTCTTTCAGAATCCATAATTTTATGAAAAACTTCTAAAATTTTATACTCATCTTACTCAATTCAAAGGAAATTCAAATACTGAACTATTCTCTTTTTGTACTTATATGGGTTATGTAACACGATTAAATTACATAATAAGGAACAATAGAACCAACATAAATAGATTCGGGGGAAAATACAATTGATTTTCAGTACAGACAACTTAATCAGAAGTGCATATTGCAGAGTTGTCTTTATTTGCAGGTATCTAAGCATGCTTTAGTCATCAATTAGTGTGTTTTGTAGTGATCATTAGTTAATCTGGTGAGCTGGTTGGAGTAGAGGTTGGTTAAAAAAACTTGTATTTTACTCTGTAGATACATAGAACAGGGTTTTAGAAAGTTAAAGTTAAATAGATACTGGGTTGTAACTATTTACTTTGTGAAATATGCTCACCTTCAAGACCTCAAGCTCTGTTTCTGACGTACTAAATTCAATATTAATATTTTTTCAACTAAGCACAAAGCTGTGATAATGGCCAGTGTGTTGGACATAAAGAATTCTTCCCTGTGGCTTAGCTAGAATTATGTTTTATTATATTAGGCATATATCTTATGTGATCTTGTATAGTCAAAGCTCAGAAGTAATTGAAAGAATGAGAGAAAGCCAATTTGAGGTTGAAAATAAATTTTTTTTAAAACAAAGAAATGCCATTTTATTACTCTGAAGTGCAGAAAACAGCCTATAACAAATTTAAAAGTTCTGTTTCTAATAGAGAATCTCTATGATCTGATGGTCACATATCAATTGTTGGTATGTAAGCAGTTACTGATGTGTAAAGAAGCATGTCTTGTACTTTACACTCAGTAAATACTTAGTGAATGAATGAATGAAGTATGTGGGTGCTTCCAGAGTGTGGAAAAGTTATTTAAAATCTTCATCTTTATAATTTTAAAACTGTTAATTTACTTAATAATTAGATGTCTTGAGAATGGTTTCCTGGGTTATTTTTCAGAACTGGGGGCATCTGGTTTTTTTGTTTTTCCTGGAGAGCACATTATGACATATAATGGAATGATTAAGAGCATGGATTCCAGAGTCAGAGTTCATAACCCATGTCCATCACTTCTTATTTGAAAGACTGGGCAAGTTAACTTGACCTCAGTTTCCTCATCAGAAAATGGGAAAAGTAACAACTCCTACCTTACAGACTTTTTATGAGGATTAAATGTGATACATAATATTTAATAATAATACAACCTGTTGAAAACACTATCCTTTCTCCATTGTCTTTTCATCTTTGTCAAAAATTAGTTGTCCATATATTTATGGATCTATTTCTAGACTTCCAGCTCTATTGCACTGACCTAGATGTCTATCTTTATGTTGATACTACATTTTCTTGATTATTATATCTTTATAATAAGTTTTGAAATCATCTAGTGTTAGTTGTCCAACTTTGTTCTTTTTCAAAATTGTTTTGGCTCTTCTAGATTCTTCACATTTCCATACAGATATTAGAATCAGCTGGTCAATTTCTAAGAAAACCCAAAAAAGCCTGGTGGGGATTTTATTATGTTTGCATTTCATTTACAGATCAATTGCAGAAAAATTTACCTCAACAATATTATGACTTGTGACCTATGAACAAGGTGTATTTCTTCATTTGTCTTTAATTTCTCTCAGTGATACAGTTTTTAATGTACAGTCATACATCTTTATCAGACTTAACCCTAAGTATTTTATATTTTGATGCTGTTGTAAATAGTATTGTTCATTAAATACAATTTATAGTTGTTCATTGCCAGTTTATAGAAATATAATTGATTTTTACATATTCATCTTGTATCCCATAACCTTGCAAAACTTAGTTTCAGTAGCTCTAGATTCTGTTAGATTTTCTACAAATATGATCATATCATCCGTGAATTAATAGTTTTAATCCTCTTCCAATCTAGATGCTTTTTACTTCCTTCTCTTTCCTTACTGGTCAGGCTACAACCTCCAATAGTGTTGTAAAGAAGTGAAGTGGGTATCTTTGATTTGTTCCTGGTTTCAGTGAGGAAGCATTTAGTCTTTTACCATTCAGTGTGATGTTAGCTGTAAATTGTCATAATTTCCTTTTATAAGGTTGGGGAAATTCCCTTCTATTTCTATTCTGCTAAGATTTTTCAAATAGGAATTTATATTGAATTCTGTCAAATGCTTTTTCTGCATCTATGGAGGTGATCATATAATTTTCTTTTTTAGTTTGTCAATATGGCAACTTACATGGATTGATTTTTGAATCTTAAATCAACCTTGAGTTTTTGGGATAAACTTCACTTGGTCAAATGTATTATTTTTTTTAGATATCATTGTATTTAATTTGTTAAACTTCAGAATTTTTGCATTTATGTTCATGAAAGATAGTAGTCCATAGTTCTTTTTTTCCTTTTAATATTTTTGTCTGGTTTTGGTATCAGTGTAGGACTCGTGTTGTAGAACGAGTTAAGAAGTATTCCCTCCTCTTCAGTTTTCTGGAAGACCTTATGTAGAACTGGTATTATTTCTTCCTTAAATGTTTGATAGAATTCACTAGTGAAGCCACCTGGGCCTGAAATTTTCTTTGTGGGAAAGGTTTAAACTACAAATTTAATTTTTAATTGATTCAGGAATATTCAGATTTTTCTTAAGTTGTGGCAGTTTGTATCTTTCAAGGAATTTGTGCATTTTATTTAAGTTGTCAAATTTACAGGTGTAAAGTTGTTCCTAATACTCCCTTACTATCTCTTAATTAAAATCTGTAGTGAGGTCATGTCTCTCATTCCTAACATGGGTAATTTGTCTCTTTTTTTTTTTTCCTTATAAATTGGGTGAGAGGTTCATCAATTCTATTGATCTTCTGAAATAACAAGCTTTCACTGAATGTTTTTTTTGGTTGTTTTTTGATTTTCTACTTTATTTCTGCTCTGTTGTTTATTTCTTTCTGCTTAATTTAGGTTTGATTTGTTGCTTTTTTTCCCCTAGCTCTTTACTATGAAAGCTGAGGTCACTGATTTAAGACCTTTTAAAATTTCTACTAAATTTTAATTTCTATTATTTAATTTCCTATAAAGATAGGCATTTTGTGCAGTATATGGTCTCCTAAGTACTATGTCAGCAGCAGCCTATAATTTTGTGTGTTTTTTGAATGAATTTAATTCAAAATACATTGTAATTTTCCTTTTAATTTCTTCTTTGATTCATGAGATATCTGAAGTGAATTCTTCAGTTTTCAACTATTTGGGAATTTCCCAGAGATCCTTCTGTTACTGATCTCAAGTTTACTTCCATTAAGGTCAGAGAATATATTTTGCATACTTGAATTTCTAAAAAAATTATTGATACTTGTTTTACGGCCCAAATGTGTATCTTGGTCAATGTTCCATGCACACTTGAAAAGAATGTGTGTTTCTATACTATGGAGTTTTCTAAAAACGTCAGTTGTGACAAATTGGTTGATAATGTTGTCAAGTCTTCTATATCAGAGGTCTAGAGTTTATAAATTTTTTCTGTAAAAGGTCAGACTGTATTTTGTTTTGAGGACCATACGTTCCCTGTCACAACTACTCGAACCTGCAGTTGTATCAGGACAAAACTTAAATGAGTGTGGCTGTATATGACTCACCATGATCTGGACTTGGACCAAATGCCATAGTGTGCTGACTCCTGTTTTATATCCTTACTGATTTTCAGCCTACTTGTTCTCTCAATTATTGAGAGAAGAGTGTTGTAATCCCCAACTGTAATTGTAGATGTGCCTATTTCTTCTTTCAGTTCTATCAGTTTTTAAATTTAATTTAAAACTCTATAAGGTGCATAAATGTTTAGGACTGTTATATCCTCTTGATGAATTGACCCCTTTCTAATTATAAAAGACCTTCTTTACCCCTGGTAATATTCTTTAACCTGACACTTGCTTTGTCTGTTATGAATATGGCCACTCCAGCTTTCTTTTGTATAGTGTTAGGGTAGTATAACTTTTTCCTCATGTTCTCAGAGCAGCCTGTCCTTAGGTCAAGCTTGTTTCCTATTCTGCATGAGGTGAGCCACCTGTGTCTGCCTGGAGATAGGCCTGAGGTTGTCCAGCTCCACCAGTGCCTGTGTGGGTGAGTCTGATTCACTCAGGCATAAATTTAAAAACCATGTGGCTGCACATTTAATTCACAACCCCCAGACTAGCATTTTTCCATATGAAAACAGATAGATTTCAGTGTCTATATTTACATTCATTCAAATTTGGGCAGAGAAGAGGGAGGTGTCTTTGATAGCCCTGTTAAGACACCTAAAGGCAGGTGGTATGGGGGAGGGGATGTTGCCTGAATACTGGCTTTTGTTGTCTCACAAAGTGCAGATTCTGAACACTGCGTTTGTTTAACTTCAAGATGTTTTGCAAGAAGCAGAGCACCTTAATGCTGTCCATTTGGCTGTAATAAAAATGTAAAAATGCTACTTTCTATTAGCATGTTGTTTTTTCAACAGACATCTCTATATTTTGTTACTAAATAAGATAAGTAGCATCTCCTTATCCTCAAGTTACACACTATCACTGGTTCCGCTCCATCACTTAGTCTCACCACATTCAAGACTCACCTACAGATAGAGGAAGGATGTGAGCCACAATAATGGGGTAAGGCTCAGGGAAAGGATGTGCCTGAGGGATGGGCTAAGGAGCTGTGTGTGGTTCATCTTCCTTGGTAAAAAGAAATAGCAGAAAGGTTAATGGTTTGTTTTGTAATCATGTTAAAATGAAGAATCCTTTAATCCAAAAGCCAAAAACGCTCTGCCAGATATGTCACATGTCTTTAAGCATAAGCTGGCTGGACCACCTTCCCCATATCATGGTCAGATCCTGTCATCTGGCCTCAAAGTCACATCTTGGAGCCTGGATGACCTTATATGCACAGCCTTATATGCACATTGGACATTTCCTGGGGATGATTCTAAAAACTATCTGGGGGCAAAACAGACCAAATGTCCAAAGACAGTGACAAGGCCCCAAACCTTCTGGAGATTACCAGTAGCACCAACCCAGCTCTCTCCTCAAGACCCGGTCTCTGAAAGACAATCATAACATATGCCTTAGATATTAATTATAGGACCCACTGAGGTCCATTTCTTCACACACTTCTGTGGAGTTTCTAAGAATTTGTGCAAATTGTAAAATTATAGAAATTTTATCTCATGCCTTCACCTCAGCCTCATCACACAAGTGGCCATTCTAGGTTTTATATTTCTACTTCTTGGAAATTACTCAAATATCTAGCCATGGAAAAATTCAAATATCTCTTATGAAGCGATCCGTAAGGACTTCTAAGCAGAGACTTCAGTGTTAACTGCTTTTCAATTGCAAATGATGTGAAATGTTCCCGGGAACAAATGGTTGGCTCGATGGAAGGTGTCAACTTCAAGTTGCCTAGAAAGGAAAAGTCCTCCAAGCTTGTCCAAGGCCAAATGCACCCCACACCTTTACAGCATGAAGGGTATCAATCTGTTCAGCATGCTTAAAGGGAAAACAGTGAAATAGAAGTTGACAGGAGCAGAACATCCACAAAGGGAAATCCAGCACAGAGAAATCAGTCAGAACCTCAGAGAAAGGAGCTGTGCTGAGTGTCACACTTTATAAATGTTAACTAGCTCTTCTTCTGACAATATGAAAGTGGTATGATTTGGAGAGACAGTGGGGCAAAATGGACTGAAAACTTAGCCTAGTCTAACATTCTTCTAATTCTGTATAGCAAGTAAGCTTATTATCAACGTTTCTTTCTCCTCATAGTTTCTACAGGGCCAATTGTTTTGTTTTGTCCCACAGCCCTGGACTAGTTCTTAACCTCATCCTGTTTCCTGGCACTCAGGGACCAAAGGAGAGAGAATGAATGGTCTCAGGAAATAATTGTGAGTCAATTCCAATAAAATAACTCAAAGAAGGAGTTTGTGAAAAATGGGTCTAGAAAGGATCCATCTTTCTTTGAGAAAAGTATCATTCATAGGATAGGTGTTGCTTACCCATGTTTTCCAAGGATGAATGGTGTAATGGGGCTATTGAAGGACAATGCTGAGCTCAACCCCTTATGAAGGTCAGGGTCAGTCAGGTGAGACATTTGTAAAAAACAGAAGATTAGACTGTCTAAGCCTGTTGACTTCTCCTTTGATTTCAGAGCTAAAAGTTGGTGCCCTTTCCCAGGGGTATTGTCCACAGAGAGCTTCATGGGGCCAGGGTCTTCCAAGGGAAGAAAGCAAGAAGAGCTACTTAGTCCCATCCAAGAAAGAGACGTGATGAGACACTTGAGGAACTATTTTTCATTCTAATGTCTCATGTGTTAGAGAACCAACAGAGACTTAGGATAGTAGCCC
This sequence comes from Camelus ferus, assembly GCF_009834535.1. NCBI lineage: Eukaryota > Metazoa > Chordata > Mammalia > Artiodactyla > Camelidae > Camelus > Camelus ferus. Next base: position 44,987,863 of record NC_045706.1, on the reverse strand, counting down.
AAGTTAAGAATCAAGTGTGTAGATTTGACTCAAATTCTGCCTGTACCATGCCTTTTAGGAATGGGGTTCTATCTGCTTAATGAAAGAGAATCCACCCCATATAATTAGGAGATGGAACACCAGTAAATGAGAGTTCCCAACATATGGGAAGTCTAAAAGTACTCCCCAAACTGAATTCCCTCCCTTCTACCCACACTGAGACTCAGCCCCAGGAAAATAGCGAAGTACAAAGGTGTTGACTCTAGGCAGTTAACAAGTCCACTAGTGTTTCTACATTACTCACTCTTAGTCACCACAAACTAACTATGGGCTGTTAGTTGGTGTCATTCCCTGATGTGCCTGCCCTCTTCAACTTCTCCTGCTTCCAACGTCTATGTCATGTTCTTGTAGCTCCTGACAATGCAACTGGTTTGGATACTAACAAAGAAGTCCAGAATGAGCTCAAGAGTATTGCCTTATTGCTGGAAGAGTGTTCCCATTAATAAAAGCGGGCATTGTGTAATGTCATTCACATATTACTGTACATGAGATGATGCAATGTAGTACTGGCCCTTAATTCACCCAGAGTTTAATGGGAGAAATGAGACTGGTCATTCCAAATCCTTGCATTCTTACCACTGAGAATCATAAAATATTAGAGCTGGAAGGGACTTTAGAGAATATCTCACCCAACCTCCTTTGTTTTACCAATGGGGAATCTGAGGCTTATGTTATTCTTCATTGAATCTACCAACTGGAAGCTGTCCAAAGTTCCTGTTTCTACTCACAAATGCAACGTTTGAAAACAGAATGGGTCCTGTGCCATCTGCTACCACCCTTTGTAGACTGGAAGACTAAGAGTCTAGAATAGTTCCAAGCCATCTAATGCACTTCATCAGCATCATTAGTATCCTGGCTCTAGAAATTCTCTCCCTGAGAGTAGAGTGATGTGGAATAAAGGTAGGAAAAATAAAAACAATTCTAGTTTTCTTATAATTTCATCTGATTCATTGCTGCAGCAAGGTGAGCTTTCTAATCTAATCTAATCTCAGATCTTCAAGGCATGGGCCCAGCCTGCTATGCTTGATACAGAGCTATGAAGACTATCCAGCTTTGGTAGCAATCTCAAAGGCATGTTTGTGTTGGATCATTTAAAAAATGACATAGTCCTCACTGGAGCTTGCACCTGTGTGTTTGTCTACCCTCTGCCACATCTCCTTAATAGAGGAGGGGGGTGGGGATAGTCTGCCATTTAGAACAAGTCCAGGCTACATAGTCTATATAGCATCAAAACATGGACAGTGTAGCTCTCAAGTCACTTTTTGCCTGAATTATTTGTGTAATTTTGGAATGGGTTATAAGCTTTCTTAAGAATTATTCTTGGCTTTGGCAGGTTCTTTTCAATGGAAGCATGTTTGGCTTTGTGTGAAATGGCCTGAGAGAAAAGTCATGGACAATATCATTTTTCTCTAGGAAAGTTTTGACCAGAGAATACTGAAAGTGTCATGGGTAAACAGAGTCAAATGTATCTACTGACTGAGAGTTGGCCATTACAAGTGACTTGTAGCCAAACACATATTTGCCTGGGATCAAGATGCTTAGCAAGACTCCTAAGAATGCCAGAGGGAGACTGGAAACTAGCAGAGCTTGCTTGTGTTTTTGAGAAGGGCTCTCCTATGTTTATATAATACAAAGCTTTGGAAATAGAAAAACTTGGCCAGAGAGTTAGAGGCCAAGAGAAAAAATAGAAATTAAATGAAATGCTTCCTCTTGCCTCCCCCTCAGTCCTGTAAAAATAGACAGAGACTTCCTTTCCCATTTACAGATGGGGAGAGTGCTGCTCTGCAGTTAGAGCTGAGTTGTGAAGTTGAGGCAAGCTGGGTAAGTGTTGACAGCTCTGAGTTATCATCTCCCTGAATTTAAACCGCATCCCCTGGACCATGCATAAGAGCAGGAGGCACTCAACACCAGAACATCACTTTTTGGCAAGCACAGCATTTAGCTAGATTCGTCTATTCACAAAAAGTTGGGTACTGAAACTCATCCCTTCCGTTCACCACAGAGAGAGTGAAGAGTATTAGACTAGTCTTTTGAAGGATCTGTAGGTTTAAGAGAGAAGAATGCAGATTTACTTCATTTATTCATTTACTTAATAAACATTTATTCAACCCCTGCCTCTCCTAATTTGTGCAATTTGCCACATTTGTAGAGAATGGAATATTAAATGACCAAATTTAAGCCTTCCATCATCTTTCATATTAGTCAAGGAGATCAACAGACCCACCAATAACAATAATAAAAAGTGGAATGTAACAAGCTTTTAGAAATACAGGAATAAAAAGTTATAGGAATCCAGAGATGAGAAAGATCTCGCTGAGCTGGAGACAGCAGGGAGGGCTTCCTGGTGGAGGTGACAGCAGGAATGGTGAAGTAATTCATGTGGTGAACAGCATATGCAAGGCCAAAAAGCATGGAGGTACATTTGAAAAATAGTGAGTCCTCTAGTTGGGAGCAACGTAGAGGATGAGATGAGAGGAACAGGAGCTAAGGCTGAATGGAAGTTTTATATGTCAGGCAAGGAGTCTAGACTGTAAGGCAGGAGAGCAATGAGGAGCCACTGTAGAGATGAACGATGTTGTAGAAAAATTTATCTGGCAGATGGGTTTAGGGGTGAAAGACAGGAAGGAGGAGGAGATTTATGAAGCTACAACAACAGCGCAGACCATAGAAAATGAAAGCCAGAATTGGGGAGGGGTTGGGGTGCGACAGGGAGAGACAGAGGCAGTGGGAACAAAATAAGAAGGCAGATATAAGACACTGTGGCACTAAAATGGTAACTGATTATATGTGGGGCAGGTAAGGCAGAACACACTGTCAAAGAAGGCTTTGAGGATTTTTGGCTTGGTTTTAATTCCCCTGAGTTATGATCAAACCACTTCTATTTAGGGAGGAGGGCTTAAGAGAAAATAGATTGCCATGAAGAATTAGGCAAGAGCTTACCCCTGGCAAAAATAATGATCCGCAAAGAAAGAATTTAATAATACCTGAGAAGTAGCCGCAGAGATAGTTTTGAGGACTATACTGTGAACAGGCTTTCCTGAGGGGGACAGATACAGAGGAGATACAAGGCAGAAGAAGACCTGCCTTCAGAGGACTCACAGTTGGGGAGGCAAGAATAAAGAACAAAGAAATAACATCAAACACCATGAGAAAGAATATAATAACAGCCCAATCATGTAGTCCAGATTGTGAATTATAGCGACACTTAGAAGCAGGGGCAGGGCTTCAAGATGGCAGAACAGAAGGACACGGAGCTCACCCTCTCCCACAAACACATCAAAAATACATTCACATGTGGAACAATTCTCACAGAATACCCGCTGAACTCTGACCAAAGATCTTGTACAAGGGGAACTGCAAGGAAATTCTTCACATAACCAGATAAACAGCAAGGTCCTACTGTATAGCACAGGGAACTATATTCAATGCCTTTTAATAGTCTGTAATAAAAAAGAATATGGAAAGGAAAATATATATATATATATATAACTGAATCACTATGCTTTACACCAGAAATTAACACAACATTGTAAATCAACTATACTTCAATAAAAATTTGTTTAAAAAAAAAGAAGCAAAGGAAAGTAGTGGTAGGAGGGGGCATCAAGTTTCTTGAAGAAAATGGTACATGTGGTATCTTTATCATTGGGATTTGAAAGGATGGACAGCAGCAGAAGAGCAATGTAAATGAAGGCAGAGTGCTGGGAGTGGACAGTCATGTTTATGAGGGAATGAAGAGACAAAGAGGACATCTCTTCTCTGGGAATTTAGCAGTTTCCAGAGGCAGTCATCTGGGAGATATGAAGAGCGCATGAGAAAAGAGGTATCAGCTCAGTCGTGATCAGTGGTGAACCATAGTTGCATAGTCATAATGTGAACACTGACCATTGACTATTAATGGAACAACATTATTGCTATTTTGGGGTGATGTGTATAAAATAACAAAGTTCCCATCTTCTTTCCAGGAAACCAATAAATAATACTTAAAATTAATAGATCAAGAAATTGCACAGTAATGTTTATAAATGTAGGGGTGCTTGGGAGAGCCAGGAGCTGAGTAAGTGGGGGGGAGGGTTGCTCCCAGGGAGAAAGAGGGCAGGGTTGAAGTGGGGCAGAGGATGCCTAATTTCAATCAAACTATGTGAATTTAAAAACTATTCAAGTATAGTGTTAGTTTTTAAGAAAAATAAGGGCCTGGTACTTGTTCTGGGGAACAACAGTCCAGTGGGTGATTTGAGTGACTAAGTACTATAGGAGACTTGGATCCATTTTGCTGCCTTTGTTGGAGACCCCAGGGTGACTTGCAAGGTAATCTGCCCATGTTCTTCTTTTCCACCTTCCTGCTGCACCCAAACTCATCCTGCTCGTGATCCTTCCCTGGTTAACACTGCCCGAGCCTCCCATTTGGGGTTCTTTCCACTTGGTCCAGGGTCGCATGGGAGCAGTGCTTTCAAGTCCATTGACAACCCCAAGGAAAGAAGCTCCAAAACCCTCTCATTTCATGGCATTGTGAATTATTACCAGGGAACAACAAGGCACTAATTAAAAAAAAAAAAAGATAAACGTGAGAAAATGAAGCTGAATCCAACTTAAGAGAGTTCTCATGTTCATGGTTGAGCCTATGGTTCCTATCTGCTCCTAATTCCCTGGCCTTAATTTGACTACTCCATTATTCTAGACGGTCTACCCAGTCAGATAAAAAAGAAATCCCTGAATGGAACAGTTAAGTGTCGCAAGCAGGTGATTTGCATTTCTGGGGATCCACTCAAACCAGGAAAACCTATTTAAGTGAAAGCTAATTCTACAAAAGACTGATTCTTCGCTCTCCAGACTAAAAGTGGTCTTTAGAGTTCTAGGTTTACTTTGAACATATCCTCCTCCAGTTTATTTCTTCCCTTTTATTCAAGTCTCCTCCAAAAAAGGAAAAAGGTTGTTAACCTCTCCAGATCTGTGAGAAGACAATAGGAAGGGTACATCGAAGAGGCATACTTGGAAACTCATATCCAGCTCTGCAACTTTATTTTGGAAGTCTCAGGCTAGAACTGTATTATCAATCCAGGGAGGAAATCTGTAAAAGATGTTTCAGCATACTCTGGTCCTCATCATTCACAACAGCCTTTTCTTTTAAAAAGTCCCTGCTCTCAATATTAAGTTTCTACTGAGAAAAGCAAAAGATTTTCTTTTCCTTTTCTCTCTCCCTTCCTTCTGCTGGCATCAACACAGCTCTAAGCCCGTGCTCTGGGGCATTTGCGTTTACAAAGGACCTTTGTCTCACGTGGAGCAGTCAGAAATGGGGCCCTCTCATAGTCTGCCTTGTTATTGATCGAAAGCCCCAGGCACTCAGGTGGCCAAATTTCTTTATCTGGCTCTTTCACAGCTAACAATCAGTGATAAATGGGACATAAATATTCAGCAATAACTAATAAAAGCCCCTACATCTTTTTCAGTCTTTGCGAGCCCCACTTCTTCATGGCGTTCACTTTTATCTCAGAGGTACCAACAGTTTAGGCACCAAACTATTGCTGGGGCTCAGGCCTTACCCAGGGGTGTTTCTTTGGCTCTGGTGTATTATCCTGTGCCTCTCCTCACCCGCACATGGAAGTTTGATGGGATTAGGACACAATTTTCTCATCTGTCCCAGGATGACAAGCATTTTTACTTTGTTTTGTTTTCTGGTTCTGTAGCAGAGTGAGTGAAGGAAGTAGGGCAAAGGGTCCCAGCAGAACAGTCAGCCCGCCAGGGACCTGTACCCTGCAAAAGAGGGTTAATGTGTAGGGGAGGGGGCAGCAAAAGGGGATGTCCTGGCTGGTTAGGCGGACCCTTCCTTCTTGCATCTTTTTCATCTTTTGAGGCTGGTCCTGGCAGCACCCAGAGAAGAACAGTGAAAGCAAAGCAAAAGATTGGGCACTTCCAGAAATATCCTCACTGATATTTATTCAGAGGCCTGGCTGCTACATATTCAGAGGCCTCAGGATAAAGCTTCATGGGCCGGAATGAAATGCATGTGGGCCCTGGCCACTACCCTGCTATGAAGGCCACTGACAGGGGGACCAACAAAGACAGAGAAGCAATCTCCAGAGCTTATTCCAAAATATGGATCTGCAAGACAATGGGTATCTCTCTGGTTTTATCCCTGGACCATTCAAAGGTTAGTCAGGCCTCTTCCGGCTGGGCTGACCATTCTTCAGTGTGCCTGCTCCAGGACAACTTAATGATGACTCAACTTACTATGGCCTCTGAGTCTGAAGGGAGAAACCAATCACACACAATATTCCTTCGATATCGTATTTTCCTTGTCTTAACGATTATCACGTGACTTCTCTCTTTTCTGACCACAGTTAGAGCCCTTCAATGTGGGGCCCATAAGATGCTGGTTTTAGATGGACTTTATTAACTGTGATCTCCTGGGAGCATTCTGAATGAGATAATATCTAGAAATCAATGGGTCTTGTTTCTGGGATGCAGTAAAAATAAATGAAATTCTAGCTACTTATTATTTAATCATTATTATTTATGTGCTAAAATATATACTTTTTGGATGGATGGACAGATTGATAAATGAAGTTGCATCACTCTCTATGTTTTCAGCAAGCAGACATCACAATAAATTATTTCCCCAATGATCTGGTCAGCCAGGTCTCCAAACTGGAACTAGATGCTGGGGATTTCCATACTTTTAAAGCTCTGCCTCCACTCTCAGTTTTGTTCCAATCTTCACTGGTTTACCTGAGGTTTATTTTAAGAGCTAGTATCTGACTCTCTCTGATTCTCTTTTCTAGAGTGAAAGCCCAACTTTTGCTGATAGACTATCGCCAATAGCAATATTATTTCTAGAAGGATAATCCTTATCTTGATGGCTGATTTCTAACATAAACAGAGAAAAGAAAATAAAAGAACACCATTTCTACACCATGCAGTGGAGAAATAAACAAAAAGGTGACTAGTTGCCACAGCAGTGGAGTGCTTTTGCACACTCAATTACCTGTCTGAGCTGTTGGCTTGCTTCCTGGCTGCTTTTCTTTGCATTATTTGACCTTTAGACTAATGCCATTAAAATACATACCCAGCACCATATAAATGGTTTTCAGTGGCCTGGCTGCTTAGAGAAAACTCATTGACGTGCAGTGTACAGTTACTTACGCATGGGAAAAAAGATTGAGAGTCCTTTTTGACAACAGCCTGCTAGGATCACATTTTGTTATGGTCCCTCTATAGACTAGCAACCTCCCTGTGGATTGTTGGCCTCAAATGACATTAAAGCATCTGGCATCTCCTTCTCTAGTTACCAGGTAAGGTGGTGTATCCATGGCTGAGAAGATCTCTGTTCTGGGTTCCGCCCTGAGCTTGTTGCTGCGTCACTGGTTGGTGGAAAGAATGCCATATGTTCTTCTATACTCTGTGCTTGTGTGGATTCATCTGTGTCTTTCACCATCATCTTGGTTTCATTTGGAGCTAGATACTAAAGTTGCATGCTTTAAGAACTTGGAGTTCTTTTCTTCCCCTCATCCTCTCCCAACATTCTCTCCCTAGAAAGGGAAACCAGACTATAAACCTGATGTAGATTGTGAGCCAAAAAAAATTAGAAAGAGGTTCCAAATGGATAAGAATGCCCCCGTGGGCCAAGCTGTAGCAGTTTGATATTCACTGAATGACTTACTCATTTATGTACATTTTAAATAACAAGTTCACCTCATTCATTAGTTTTTGTTTATGCCAAACATTAGGAGGGAAAAAAATGAATCCAAGACATGCCCTTGCTCCCTGAGACAGACAGATCATTATAAGATATAACATAAAGAGCATGGGGAAGATATAAAGAATATGACTGTGGAGAGCTGGAAAGATGACATTTGAACTGGGTCCTGAAGCAATGGAAAGGATATGTGATGCATAGGTGTGGGGGTGAAGGGCATCTGCCCTAAAACAAATGTGTCCATCAACACGGCTTTTGAAAACCACTTTCTGCAAATCAGGGTTTCTTTTTTTTCCCCACAAAGAGAGAGGGGACCTTGTGAACCTGAAAAAGTATCTACTGCTTTTATTTCATACAGAACTGACTTTAGAGTCAGTTTATAACTCTTTCACTTGGAAACAGATCTGTGACAGGGCTAGACCCAGGGAAATAACAGGCAGTTCCCCTCTCATTTGCAACATCAGCCATTCAGGTGGCCAGAACATCTTGCCCATGCACACTTACCTTCAAACTAAATATAAAGGAAAACATATACACACTACACATTTGCACAATATACACAATATATATATAATAGCTGACATAAAAACATAAAAGTAGGTATATTTGTGAATTTATCACATGTTATATAGTACATTATATATTATGTATTATATGTTACTGCTTAGGGTGTGTGTGTGCGTGTGTGTGTGCACACATACATACATACACAAAATGTTATATAACCAGCAATTTCCCCTCCCTTTCCTATTACGATTACACAATATTTTCTCATCATACTTGTGCTAATTATTCTTTATTTGCTTTATTTCCCTTTCAGGATCCATTTCTCCCTTCCCTGCCCTATCCTGCCCTATACCCCAGAGCCTGACTCTGTGGACATGTCATCCAAGCTCCTTTGCTGGCTGGCTTGCAGTTGGGTTCAGCAAGAGGAGGCACTGCAGGGACCCTGGAGAGCTGGAGAGAGAGGTCTCAGGACTTGTCTTTCCTGCTCCTTCTCAACTTCTTTCCTCTATGACTACAGCTTCTGTCCTGGATACTAGTAGCACAGTTTCTTCCTCTTAACCCCTCAGCCCTAGTCCTAGCAGAACTGCCTCCATTCTTTCTATTCCCTGGTAGCCTCAATATCCCTTCTTTATTCTTTCCCTTAACCCTATCTCTAATTCTGTATATACTTCTGTCATCCAAGTCTCCACATTTGAATTACCTTTCTGGGATTTGCACTAATACAATCCTCCATCCCTTTGGTTAGAAAGTTGAATTGTTATTTACAGTTTGACTTTACTTTCTTTTACGCTTCAGTAGAATTAAGTTGCTTAAGAGATTGCAACTCAATACCTCAAAACCAAATTTCTAACCTGTACTTAGACTTTATGGAATCTTCTGCAAGTCTTCATCTCAATAGCAATCCCCAATACTTGTTTTACTATCGTAAGATAGATGACTGATAAAGTGGGTAAGAGAGATCATATCTTCATTCTTGCAATTTACTGGTTCTACAAGGCTGTTCTCGGCATAAGCGAAGTTATGAAAGCCATTGTGTCCAACCTCATACCATTAGACAGATTCCACGCTGGGGGACATCTTGTTGCTAACAGGCCAGGATACCTCTACTATTCCAAACTGCCTTGGTTCATCTGTTCTGGAACCTTGCTCTGCTAGGTGCTAATGCAGTGATTACAGAAAATGGAGAAGGCTCATCTCTGTGAGACTCCATACTCACCTCCTGCTATTTTCTGCCTCGCTCACTAGGTTCTGGCCACACCGTCCTTCCTGATCTGTCATGCCAGAAGGCCCAACTCAGGCCTTCATGCAGCTATTGGCTCTGCCTGGAATACTCTTCTCTCCAATTTTTGCTTAGAAAACTCCTCCTATCCCTCAACTCTACAGGGAATGATGAGACTCAGTCTGACTCCTTTTATGATACCTAGAGTAGTCCTTCATAGCAGAACTGTAATTGAAGTGTTGAAATGTTAAAATACTTCTTTAATGTATATTTCCCCTATTAGACTATAAGCTCCATGAAATCAGCGATTATGTTAGGTTTGTTCATCTCAGTTTTTCTAAAGCCTAGTGCAGGGCTTAGTATACAGTAGGTGTGTAGCAAATTTAGTTGAATGCTGAATGGATTAATTCATTTGAGGAACTTACAATCATAACAAGTGGTCAAACCATGTGCAGAATGAATAAATGAATGAGCAAATGAATTTATTACTAAGACATTTTAAATATTGGTATAAACATTCTCATCATTGATAAGTGAATAAAGAAGAAATGATGTGATTCTTTTCTGAGTAATGAATATTACTCAGCCATAAAAAGAATGAAATAATATCACTTGTAGCAACATGGACAGACCTAGAGATGGGCATACTAAGGGAAGTAAGCCAAAAAGAGTAAGACAAATATCATATAATATCATTTATAAGTAGAATCTAAAATATGATATAAATGAACTTATTTACAAAACAGAAACAGACTCACAGACATAGAAAACAAACTTAATGGTTACCAAAGGGGAAAGGGGGTGGGGAGGGATAAATTAAAAGTTTGGGATTAGCAGATACAAATTATTATGTATAGAATAGATAAACAACAAGGTCCTTCTGTATAGCACAGGGAACTATATTCAATATCCTGTAATAAACCATAGTGGAAAAGAATATGAAAACAAAACAAAACAAATACACACACACACACACACACACAACTGAGTCATTTTGCTGTATACCAGAAACTAACACAATAATGTAAATCAAATATACTTCAATTTAAAAAAAAAACCAAAAACCTCTCCTCATTGTCAATTGCAGGGTAGAGAGATTTTGATGGCACTTACGAAAGTCTTTGTTCTAATCATGTCCTCCAAAGTTATTAATTGTTGAAAGAGGCCAAGAGCAACAGCTGCTTATTTCTCATCTGTGAAAACTGGGGATATTGGTTTACGTAACTTTTGTTAAAAAAACAAAATTCAACTGAGTAAATCTGAAGATCAAATTGGCTTTATTCAATGATCACTGTATCAGTCAGCAAAAGTCAGAGAAAGGCATACTGAAGAGCTGAACAAAATTGAAGGCTTTTATAGGCGGGGGGGGCAAGGAAGTCAAAATTTTAAAAAATTAAGGATTACTTCAGGCAAGGTCATCTTCCTTTGATGAAGGGCACAGGAGTTTCTGGTGGAAGTAATGATTTCACACTAAAACTCATGAAGTAGTTCTACTTTCGGTCACGGGTCTTGGCATAGGAGGGTGGCCATTTGGACTCAGAGTGTAAGCAGATTGGAGTAGTTAGACCGCAGTTTTCCTGGACGTCATTTTTCATCTTTCCTTCTAATTTGAAATTCCATTCGGTTTGTAGATAACCAAGGTTAATTTGACCTTGCTTTCCCTCTTCCATATCTTCAGCCATTTACAGAGGCTATTTCAGGCTCTCACCATCTCCTTCCTGAATTATTGCAGTAGTCATCCAACTCATCTCCCAGACTCCAGGGGCTGTATTTCCCCAAGCTTAGCTTGTATTCTACTGGTCATCTCAAAAATCTGTGATGACTCCCATTGCTCATATGAACTCCCAGTCTCTCAGCAAGCATTTGAGAGCCCTTTACAAGCTCTCTTCAAAATGCCTTTCATCACTAACCCCATCCAAGATTCCCCTCAAACACACAATGCTCTCATACCCTGAACTCTGATTACCACCCCAACCCACTGAGTTTTGTTTCTGTGCCTTTGAACAGCCTGCTCTCATCGCTGAGAAATTTGCCTTCCCAGAGCCTAGATATCCTTTCTTCTGAATATCTCTTCCTAAGCCTGAAAGTCAGAACTAACACATTCTTTGCTCTGCACTCTCAGGCAAGTTTACTTATAAGTTAGTTACAATTTGCTTTATTTTGTAATGAATTGTTTGTTTCTGCCACTGCCTATGATCTCTGCAAAAGCAGAAACCATGTTTTATTTATATAGTCTCTATATGATCTTGATTTTTCAGGGCAGTGACTTTTCTGTCTTGTTGTTCCCCTAAGTATACACATAGCTATCTGACTATACATCTGTTCAGAAAACATAGTCTCAGATTTTATTCATCTGTAGATATCCTTGTTACAGAAAATGCTCAGAAACTGATTATTAAATTGAATGAACTAGGTGACACTTAAAGAAGTAGTGTCCGCTCCCACCCTTCCGCCAGTAGTTCTATGATTCAATTAGGAAAACTCTATGTCTTGGACTAGCTTTTTTTTCCTCCAGATGTCCTGGCAGCTGGGGAAAGTTGGAAAGAAAAAACAACACCTATCCATAAAAAAAAAAATAACAGATACTGAGGTTTTAAGTGAGGAAGAAGGAATTCAATGAATGAAATCAGAACCATTAAACTTTTGATGTACCAGCCTCTTGCTCATTGTGTCAACACACAGCAACAACTTCCTCTCCTTGACAACAAGGCCTCACAATATCTACCTTTCATGCTGAAAAACAGCAGCTGTAGCACAACCTGAGAACAACACTGCTTCTGTATTGAGAGCCCAGTTCTTAGGAGCTCTAATCACTTCCAAGATAGTATCTCCCCAGTTCTCAGAATATCCCTTGGAGGGAAGGAGGCGGCTAGTATTGTTATCGGCTCTATTTTACATACAGTAAAAACAAGGCAAGCTGAGGTTAAGTGATTTTTCCTTGGTCAGGTGTGAGTCAGAGACTGAGCCATCAGGAAAAACTTCTTCATTCCTAGGCCATTGTTCTACTCTCTTGATATTGTCTTCAGGGTTTGGGAAGTCTACAGAAGTTGCTTGATCCAGAAGTGCTTACAATGGGGAGAACACTTTGTATTCTGGGTTAGGTGCCATGTAACTGATGTAGAAACAGGAATGTGAATACAGAACTCTACTCACCATTCTTGTAACTGATGGGGACAAATTATAGGGGGAGTGCCAATTGGGATATCCTTACTTCCCAAAATATAAGTGTTGACCAGTGACCCAGAGAGCTCACATGCGAGAAGTGTAAGGGGAGCTGCAAACTGTAGCTGTTGTAGACACAACAGCTTTGTAGGAACTACAAAGCCAGATTGTCTGCTAGCCACTTGGGCTGTGATGTTGAACATGATAGGTATTGTCCCTCCTTCAAGGGGCATCATTCTAGTGAGATCACACACTTCAAACAGGGGAAGAAACTAGCACAACTGTCATGGTGGATCAACTGTCTTCTTTTAAAGAGGCTGGGCCCATGCATTAGAAAAATTTCTAGCCTTGTTTATTCTCTACCTCTCAGCAGGGCATTCAAGACCCACTGCAATATATCCTCAAAATATGTTTCACCTCAACAGTCCCATCCCCTACTCCCACAAACACCATACTCCAGCCCTACTGGACTCTGATCACCATCCCTAGGCCACTCACTTTTATGTTTCTGTGGCTTTGCTGAAATGAGAGACCCGTGGCTTCTCAGTTGACAGATCTTAGACTGAAGGTGAGGGTGTGGGGAGGACAGTGTCTGGGGTGAGGGTGAGATTAGGCCACTGAAATGCCTGGTTAGTGACCACAGGTGCTATAAGTGAAGAGGTCAGGAGAATGGCTGTCATGATGCCTATTACTGTGGTTAAGGCCTTTGTCATTTGACATTTTAGCTAGTGTAGTAGAAAGAGCACTGGATTAGGAGACTGGGTGGCTGGGCTATAGTCTTGCCTAGATCCTGGTGAAGTTGCAATAGTCTCTAACCTCAATTTCCTCTTTGGTCACTTAAGCAGATGAGATTACCTGTTCTCAAAGGGCTTCAGAGTAAGACTATACCTATCATTCTTTAACCTGATTTCCCTTGTATAAAATATATGTGTTTGAATGTGCCTGTGCATATGCGTGTAGGAGCACAGGGTGTGGTGGGATAAGGGAGAGTGGTTTTTAAAATTATATCAGCTTTGGGAACGACTGGTTTCTTGCAACTATGTCTAAAACCAGTTCTAAGGTGAAGTTCCATATTCATATTCTGTTTCTTCATCGGTTATATGCCACCCAACCCAGAAGAAAATGTATTCTTTCCATTGTATACGCCTCTGGATCAACTTCTGTAGTCTTCCCAAACCTGGAAGGACTTTCTCTGCTTATTTCTGCTTGGGCTCCCAATTCTACCTGAGAGGTAGTGCCACAATGTGTCCAACCCCCTACAAGGCCTAAGTGGCTATTCTCTAGGCTGTGTCCAAAGCGCCTGTCATCCTGGACCTGGTACAGAGAGCCCCATCTGCTTCTCCAGTGTAAGACAGCACTGGCTTCAAGGTCACTTAGTAAAACCTTGATTTTACTCTTTGCTCATTTCTGGGGAGAGAGTCAATTTCCTGGGCTTTTACAGTTTTTAGGCACACAGAGATTGAGTCTTCAGTTCTGTTCCTAAGACAAAGACTATTTCACAACACTGGTGGCCCAGCATGGGATGATTTCTAAACAAAAGATACATGTTGTACACTTGCCAGGACCAGGTCCTGACAACCAGTTGAGTAAGAGACTTTCTTAGTGACTCCTTCAAACAAATGCTTGGGGGTTTCAAATCAATGGGAGGAGTTTTACAGAAACTGTATGGCAGCCAAAGTTTACATGTTTTCAGGTATTTAAAATCTACTCTTTCCAAATGGAGAAGACTTTTCCAGTTATTGTTTTTCCAATTGTACCATGTATTTCTTTTAACCATTTTTAAAGCTATATCCTTAGTAGTAGATCTGAACCAGGTAGAAAAGGTCAAAAATAACTTACTGTCCAGTAAATGAGATGAAGTTTAAACTACAGAGGTCTCCAACTACGGAGTCCCAGAAACCAAGTCATTCTTCTCCAGGATCTGCCAGGGTCATTTCCAGAGCCAGGAAAGCAATGACTCAGAAATGGTGCTGGTTTCGGCAGCACACATCTTACCTTCAGGCCCAGAAATCTAAATTCCATCTCAATAATGTTGTTCACTTAGCTTTGTTTTTGTAGGCACGGAGAGTAGAGTTAGGGGAATGGCACCTACATCCATTTGTTGGGCTGCACCCCATAGGCCTGCAAGCCCTGTACTTGCCCAACTTCGAGACTGAAAAAGGCCGGGAGTCAGCAACTGAAGACAATGGTCTCATGACTGGGGGTCTTACACGTCTGAAGTAAGGTCCTGGAGCGACACCCCGCTGTGTGTGGCAGACGGCAGGCAGGACATGGTTACCAAAATCTGGACAGACTGTTTTAGATAAGTAGTCTCCAAACATAATTATTCTTACAGAGTTTACCTAAATGCTCTTACCTCATTTACATTTCCTTAAAGTTTCACCATATCATTTTCCTTGCTGACAAATTTGCAATAGATATAAGATCTTATTTGATTTCTAACAAACCTAAGTACCACAGAAGTATTATACTTAACACTGATGATTCTAAAGGCATGTCTAAATTAATCAAACCAATAAGCTTAAGGTAACTTCCATACCAATTATGGATACAGTACTGAATACTTCCCAGATCTCGTGAACTTGTAATTCATTCTGGAGTTTCTTTTGGAGAATTTATATGAGCACCTAATTTCTTTATGCCAATTAAACAGAACTCATCCACAAATCAATCTTGGCAATGCTATCTGGAGGCAGAGATACCTCATATTTATAAGGTACACATAGACATACATATACTTATATATAGACACAGAGATTTCACAGTTTTCCTGCTGGAGTTTAAAAAGGTATCTTTTTCTTTTCCCCTTTTCTTTTAGGGATCACAGGTGATGAAAGTTTCTGAGGTAGATCATTTCTATCTCAAAGGCATAGGAAGAGAAATACCAATTCCTTCTATAGTAGGCTAAGTTCCTCAAAAAGCATATGCAAAAACCAGTTTTAGAACGTCAAAAGAGTCCCATCTTGGACATTTTTAGGTTTTGTTTTGAGTTTCTAAGTAGCCAATTCAATTTAAACAAGTAATAGTAATAGACAATAATACATATTCACTCACATTCACATGCCTCACTTTCAGAGGAACATCAATCACTGTTCAAGTTACTAGGACCCCCTAACAAGGGTCAAAACCAGGAAGAGAGAACAGGATTTGGAGTCAGGTACCAAGACACATACGCACCCAAGGTAAAAGCCAAACCAACTGCAAAAGTCTCACTTTGATTCAACACCAGAGTCAGTAGGGGCCATTGTTCTCTTAATACATCTTCCACGGTTTGCCCCAGGAGAGGAGTCATCAGTACAGCCCCTTTATTGGGCCCGGCGGTGCGGCCTGCGGCCACTCACCAAGACAGGCGGGAAATCACTTTGCCCTCACTGATGGCCCCGAGTAGGTGCTGCCGGGGGACTGGGTGGCCAGTCACAGAGGCTGACTTTGACACTTCTTGGCCAGTTAACATAATGTCTTCCTCACTGCCTGGGCACCTAACCTTCGCCTCTGCTGTTGGCTCAGCGTCTGTGGCCTTTTTTTAATATAAAAATCAACAGCCAGCCCACAGCTGTGGCCTCCGCCCTCCGGCCTAACGTCTCTCTCCCACTGTAATGGCGGCCGGTAGCCCCACAGCGGCCTGACGGTGTCTGAGCCCCCGCGCTCTCGGCGGCCCCCACCCACCAGGGACAGCCACCACAGGGCCCCACATACTCGCGGACGGCCGCCCGGCGTTCCCCCCGCAACCTTCGGAATCACCCCTGGAAGTTCTGGGCCCGACATGTCAGTGGACGCAGGGAAACTTTCCCTCCTTGTCCTCACTTCCCGACGCCTCGGCGCTCTGGGAGCCTCCCCCGTCTCCCGGCTGCCCCGCCAATGTGGGGGCTGCACCCCACTAGGCCTGCAAGCCCTGTGCCTGCCCGACCTCCAGATCTTAGAAAGAACCCGGGGCAATGGTTTAATGGATGGGGGGATCTTACACTTCTGAAGCCACGTCCTGGAGCGACACCCTCTGTGCGCGTCAGCCGCGGAGCAGAACCTGGCGCCGGCTTCACCCCTGGGTCCGGGCAGGGGTGGGGGTGGGGGTGGGGTTGACGTCGGGCTGGCGCAGGTTGGTTACCAGGGAAACTAGGCAGAGGCCAGCCCCTCGCTGCCCCTTGACGAGCCCTCAGATGGAGACGTTCTGAATTAAAGATTAGAACAATCACTAGCTGGGGCTAGGGCAAGTACGTAGGAAGGTCAGTCATGTCAGTCCATGTAGGTGAAACAGGCACTGGTGGTGGAGCAGGGGATGTACAGAGAGCAAGAGAACAGCCATCTTGGGTGGCCTGATCATACACAATGGAAGAGGGCTTTTTCTTCTGCATTTGTCCCCAGGTCTCGGCCATCAGTTGACTTGTATAGAAGCCATGACACAGGAGTCAGGCTCCCTGGGACCCTCAGTTCCCCTCTTTTAAACAGATTTCTGCTCCTTGTGATCAGGTCTGGAATGAAATTTGTTTCAGAAGAAAAGCAAAACTGTTAGTTGATACAAGGTTTTGGATTATATGTAGATAGAAATTTATTCATACCACCTCCAACCACTTATTATCATATGGAGCTTTGAGGTCTGGGACTTTTCTTACTGTCCAATAAAAAGTGCAAAGAAGAAGGCTCCTGGCTGGCAGCAGCTAACAAAAAGCATTTTTGGTCTTGGGTTCTTAATTGTTAGAGACTAATATGCCAAGGTCGACTTTTTATTAGCATGTCACTTTCCCTTTAGGAAAAAGTTTTAAAACAATCTACCCAAAGGTCTTCCTATTGCTAGTTCTAGAGGTGACTTGTTTGAATTTGGCCAATTAACATGACAATGTCGATGACAGATCCTTTTCTAGGGGAAAGAGTTGTTCTTTGAAAGGCAGTGTCTGAAGATGTCGAGGCTGAGAGGCAGCTTCTCCTCTGGGACTATTTGGATTTTATGTTCCTGAGCCAAAAAACATTCTTTAGCATTGGCTGACAAAATGGGTTTCAGAACAGGAGTTTCTAAAGCTGCAGTGGAAACTTTAATTATTCAGGTCCTGTCAAAATCCATCTGCTTAATTCGACTGTTTCTAGGTAAGGTACTTTTTATTTTCTAGCAGTATTACTTGATGAATCTCTGATAAGAATATCAAATTAGCTTTCTTCATATGAAGATTATTCTTTCTCTTTTTTTTTTTAGAATTAGGAATACTTGTATTAGGTTTGGTATCTTCCTGATTTGGTAGAGACACTTGAGTGACTTTTAGAGCCGGAGATTTCAATGTGATAGACTTAGTGACTGACTAGTATCCATGACTTAATAAGTAAAGCCTTTCTATAATTTAATGGGGAGAAGAGCATTAAAAGTTGTTTCGATTTGAACCAGACCAAAATGTGTGACATGACCATGAACACATCTGTGGTCCTGACCATTTCAATGTGCCAAATCTGAACAATTAGAAACCCTATATTAGGCAATATTTACATTTATGATGAACATTCATGGATTTGCTTATGGGAAGAGAGTGGGGGAAGGGTTTGAGGTGGTTGCTAAATGTATAAATAGTGAATGTGCCAGCATCTGGGCTTTTTCAGCTTAATTATCAGACAGTGAGCCTTATGCAAGCAACCAACTTAGTGAAACTTTGTTATTTTAGGGTGCTTGCCTGGATTATAAGCTATAGGACAGAAATGGAATTTTCAAAACCAGTGATGTCATGTGTATTTTAAATAAAGATTAAGAAAAACTTATGCCAATGATTCTCAGTGTTGGAAAAATATCAATGAAAATATATATAAGAAAGTGGACCTGTTAGTGATGATAGCCTTATATCTACATGGAGTCTGCAGCCTAAAAGGCTTTCAAACACAAACTCTCTACCAATTCAAATAAAGAACTCTGCTAATTTCACTAGGTCTTCAAACCAAGACAGTATCATGGCAAGTTTGGGAAACAACTCGCTGTGACCTTGAAATTGGGGAGGACAATAAAAATATTTTGCAGGGCTACTTCTGGATAATAAACATTCCCATGATACAGTCATTGCACCATGTGAAAGGCTTGCTTTCCTGGGCCTGGCCGAGGATGGTTTTCAGTTAACAAAGAGCATCTCTTGCTTTTCCATTTCACCAGTTTTTCAGACCCTGACTTGTGTCACTCCTGAGGGTTCAGAATGTGCAGGAAGTGCTTGTTGGCAGACGTCATCCTGCACTTTCCATTTTTCCCTGTAGTCTGGCGGCTGCACCTGCTGCTGCGCTCGCCTGCTTCAAGGCTTGCAATATGCACTGCTGCCTCTTGTTACAGAACTCTGACTCCTTCCTCACCAGACAGGGTTTGGGGCTTCTCCAGCCCTACTAGATATGTCTTGGAGACAATTCCATTCCTCCACCCACATTCTCACTTAAGTTTTCATATCTTCAAAGAGAACAGGAAATAACCTGATTTTTTTTTTCTGGGAACAACTCTGGTTTTACTATAAGATGTTGGACAGCTGAGTTAATCTTTCTACACCTGAATTCTGCTTATTGTTCTGATCTCAAGGGCAGAGTTTTTTTGGGTTTTTTTTGTTTTTTTTGTTTTTTTTGAGTTTCTGAATCTTCAATGTGCATGTTAACAATTTATGATGCTTTACTAAGAATTCATATTCTGGGGTTCCACTCAAATTCTATGGGGCCCAAGAATCTATATGTTAAACAGGCTCTCTTGGTGACTCTGATGCTTATGGTCTGAGAACAAAGTCTGAGAAACGTGAATGCTTTAGAACTTTACTGTGGAAAAAACTAAGCAACTTGATGAGTCCAAACTTAAGGAAGTTTTATAAGTGCTTTATAAATGAAGCAATTGAGCTTAAATAAGACCATAAGCCCACAGCTGATTGGTGGCATATCTGAGACTAGAAACTAGGTCTCCTATGTTTTAGTTTATGAGGCTCCAAATCATAGATAAGATATAACAACACAGAAGTAAAACAGCTCAGGGTCTGTGGGACTGAGCAATGTGGCTGCCGCTAGCATGTGAATTTGAGGATGTTACTGAAATGCAGCAATATGAGGCCTACAGGTTCTTTCTTGAATTATCTGGAAGGGTCTTTGTGGAGGCTGTCAAGTCTAAACTTGCATTAAATTCTTAAAATCCCCAGTATGATATCCCTGCCAAGTGGGCATCCATTTGGCTGAAGATTTCTTTGATTAACAAATCTAGGGATGGAAATGCCCCCAACCATCCTAAGCCCCTCTCCCTATCCATTTCCTAACAGCTCAGATCCCATTACAATTACTTTTATATTGAACTAGGAATCTCCCCTCCCCACCTTTACCTTCTACTGTGGAGGCCGGTCCTACTTTCAAGAGAGATTTAGGAGAAGTCTAATTTGCCTTCCACATGGACAGTGATCATGCCCTCTACCTAAACCTTTTATGTCTAGGCTGAATAAGGTTCTTTGGCCATTCTTTGTATAACGTGGCTTTCAATACTCTTCATTCTGATTATTTTTCTCCAAATGTAGTCTGTTCGGTCAGCATTTTTCTTTTTTAATTAAAATGTAGCACCTAGAATAGTCACAGTACTCAGTGTGATTTGATCAGCTCAGAACTCATTACTTTTAGGTACTTCACTCCTAACTATAAAGACTGGAAATCCATGATCTTTTTTGGGTGGCTCAATCACATTCAAGTCAGTCAATTAAATCCAATTTTTTCCACATGTGCTGCTAAAATCATGTGTCCCTCCCCTAGTTTGTGTGGGTAATTTTTTTTTCACACCCGTCTTTTACTTTACATTTATCTCAGTTGAAATTAATTTTATTGGACACACTCGACTGTCTCAGATTATTGGCACCTTTTTTAGATCCTGATTTTGTCACTAATCCAAGGCTATTTGATTTTATTCAATCATCATTTCACAAATATTTATTGAAAACCGACTATATACCGATCATGATACTGGCTATAATAACCAAAATAGACCACATCCCTCCCCTCATGGCGTTTATAAGCTAATGAGGTATATGAACTGATCCCCAACAACATGTACCTTAAGTGTTAGGATGAGAGTGTTATGGTATGTTGGGGCACACATGGCAGGGGAGGAGAGATCAGGGGTGAACATCTACTCTGGTCTTAGTGGGTGGTGGTTAGAGAAAGCTTCACTGTGGAAGTGACCTCTGAGCTGAACAGTGAAGATGTGGCATGAGAGAAAGAAGAGTGTTCCTGGCTGGGGAATCCCATGAGTCAAGGACCAGAAACAAAAGAAAACGTGGCCTGGGGAGCAGGTGCTGGGTATGTGTGGTTGGAACTGGCAGAGACAGGTACATGGAGAAGGACAATGGGAGGGTCTGTGGGATTTTAGAATGTCTGGGTTGTTGATAAAAATGCTGGTCAGTGATGTCTGAGACTGACACCAATCCATTAATCCTCTGTCTTAGGGGAGGACAGTTTCCCATAACTCCAATCACTGCATTTTCCATCCTGTCCACCAAAATATCCTGAGAGATTTTGCCAAATACCTTGTTGAAAATCAGACACACCATGTCCCCTGATTGAGCAGACTAATAAAGAAAATGTGGTTGGCCTTTGTCTAGCCTGATTTGGTCCTTGTGAACCTGTGCTGGCCACCTGTGACTGATGTCTGATTTCTTGTCCACACGACTCCCCCTGAGATGGTCCCTAGGGAGGGAGCCAGGGAAAAGCCTCTTGGAAGATCAGCATCCTAAAATGTAATGGGTAGTTATGAAACGTGAGATGGAGAAGATTTTCTTTTGCTCAGAAGATGTCAGCTGAGTTAGAAGTCGCCCTCACAAGGCACTTGTCTGGCTGTTACAGCGGAGCGGTTAAGAGCCAAGCCTGAGAGTCAGATTACCTGGGTGAAAACCCAGCCTTTCTCAATTAGCATCCATATGACTTTGGACAAAAGCTTGACTTTCCTCACCTGTAAAAAGGAGACCAAATGCCTACCTCACAGGGCAACATGTATTTGAAGTAAATAAAATAATGCCCAGTGCCTGGTACATGGTAAGCGTTATTGATTATTTTCTAGAACAAACTGTAGTCATCAAACCACAAAGACTCTTGTGCCTTCTGATTTCTTGCCCTCATGCAGTCTCGGCATTTTCCCCTCATACGTAGTGGAGCAGATCCCCTTTCTTTCTGTTATAGCAACTATGAGGTGCCAATGGAATTAAGTATCTGGAAGCAGCACTATGAATTCTTTTGATTAAAATGATACATTTTTTTCCTCCTGTTTTTGGAAGCCTGGAATCAGCTAGCCAGGCTGATGTGAAGAAATGCTGGTAGTGTGAGCAGGCTGGGTGTGCAGGCCTGCACAGTGACCCCCACCCCCACCCCCAGGTCTGCAGTGAAGGCTGTGGGTGGACCTCTGACAGGAGGTATTCTTTCTCAGTGCTCTATGTGACATCCCAGTCAAATGGACAGCGTGAGTCTTTGTGATTTTGCAACATTTCATTGTTACTTAGCACTATAGATTAGCAACTCTCCAGAGCTGATGGGGCAGCTGTTCAGAAAAGGATATTATTTTGTCAGCTTGTGTAAGTCATCGATGGACCAAAATTTGCACTTCGTTTGTAAATTAGAAAAGTAGAATGAGTCCCTGAACCCTCCAAATTTAGGAATCTTCTCTTCCATTCAAGCCATTCATGCAATGTGGTATCTAAAATTCCTACTGGTAATCCAGGATAACTGGAGATACCCATTGGGTTTTCCTGCATGTGTGGATCAACACAGGTATAAACAGATCAGGGATAAGGCCAAGATTTGCCTTCAAGACATTTAATGGACCTTCTGAAGGTTGCTAGCAACCGGTTGTATCTTAATCTTCATTTGTATTTTTTCTCTGTTTGCAAGCAAGAGTTCTCCAGGAAAGCGGAGTGATCAAGATATTGCTCACCTCTGTCCCCATCCTCCTGTCTGAAACAAGGTGAGCCTGTTTCAGGAAGAGACGTGGAGAGGGTGCGTTGTTAATGAGAATGGCATGCCCTCCACAGCCTCCTCAGGCGTGAAGCTGGGCCACAAGCCGGGAACACCTGCTCTTACGTGCTGTGTGTTTCAACCCATTGAAAGATCTTAGTACAAAATCAAGCATGGCATGATGTTCTGTGGTTTACAAAGAGGTTCCTAGAGGGTTTGAGATGGATAGGCCAGGAACTAACCCATTCACCTGTGACAGATATAACCAGACTCCAATGTCTGGTCAGGGAAAACTGGACATGTATATAGAACCCAAGAGGGTTGGGCTCCTCATTTAGAACATTAATGACATTAGTCTGGCCCCAAATCCAGCCAAGCTCACAACTGTGAAGACGGTAAGTGTTTTGGGGTCTGTGTGTTTATGCAATCGAGTGAAATCATCAAGTTTGTTCTCTAGAAAAATTGCAGATCAGTTTAATTGCATCTGTAGATAATTTCTCCTGTAAATGCCAACTTGTAACCTCATAAAAAAAGCCCCAGCAGTGATATCCAAGCTTAACTTTTCTCACTCTCTTTGGCTAAATAAACTTTGTCTATGAATCAATTAGAGGAATCTCCATTTTTTTAAATATCAAAGAATTGGATTAAAATGGATTATGCAGGAAATGGTGTCATTAAAAGGGCCAAGAAAAGAAGACATGCTTAATTATTGAGTGGAATATTCATAATTTTTCATATCTATCAGCTCAGTGTATCCATAACAGGTTTTAAGATGTACAAAAAGAACACATATTATAGTTTTTTTTTTTTTTTTTTTTTGAGGAAAGCAAAACAAATGCCAACATAATCCTTGTTTTCGAATACTTCGTTTCTCTTTAGTTGAACAAAATAACACCATTTCTTTTTTGATTCTCTCTTTCAGGGCTACCTTCCACCCAGCCACTGTTTAAAGAGCTTCATTTAAAGGTAAACCCTTTAAGGCCTTGAGAAGGATTTTGCTGCTCTGCTATTGTATTTAATCACAAATGATTACTCGTTCCTGCATTCTGCGCAGTTAATCGCGGATTTCTGGTTTTTCAATCAGGATAAAGAAAGTTTAAATGTCTACAGGAGCTCTCAGAGACCAGCAGGCTTACCATATTTTCCTGGGTGCCCTCCCTCTTGGTCAGAATGTTTCTGAGTGCTGCCCTTATGTACACCCGTTGTTGACCTGAGTGAACACTAGGTGTAGGGATGTTGGAGGAGGATGGTAATAGGTGTGGGCAAAACCTATTATTTCCAATAAACCTTTATGAGGCCTTTATTCTGGGTTAAGATATCTGGTGGCTTGAATTTGGCCAGTAGGAGGAAAGGGACTTGCCACGGTGGTGTGAGACATACTGTTTTTTTATTTGTTGATTAGTTTTTTTTGTTTTTAAAGAATATAGAATAGAAAATGACAGCTGGACCCTGAAACACCCATGCCCTTCCTTACTGCCCTCTCTCTCTCCCTTTCTTACCTTTCCCCTTCTCTCTCTAGCACAGTGTCTCCTCTCCCTCCCCACTCCATTTCTCTGTCACTGTCTCTCACTTTCTCCTCCTCAATGTTATCTTGACTGTTTTCTCCCAGATCAAAGGTAGAAGTGGGCTGTTTGATTAATTGCCGTGCAGCAGAACCCTTTGCCTCCTTGACACACAAGCCAAGGAGACAAAGGGCGTTCTTCAGAAGCCTCGAGCTGTGTGGGTGCAGGGTGGGGAATTCACAAGCCTGAGAGCATGGAGCCCTCCCAGCAGGGATGTGAAGGTCCCTGGACCCTGCAGAAGAATAAAGTTGCAATTGCTGCTCATTGTGTTGAAACATATTTGCATTTGAGGAGAGAGCATACAACCCCAGCATTAAGCCATGTGGACTATGTGGAAGCTTGATTTAAAGTTTTAAAAAATCTTTAAATTGCCATGTGTGGAAATCAGTACCATTTGGAAATGGAAGGAGGTTAAGTAATGATGACTAACAGTTTAACCTTCTCTGTCCTGTACTGTGAAAACTCCCCAAAAGTGCACTGTCCCATAGGGCACCACTAGTCCCTTGTGGCTATTCTCATTTAAATTAATTCAAATGAATTAAAATTTAATATTCAACTCCCCAGTCACATCAGCCACATTTCAAATGTTCAATAGCCATATGGAGGTAGTGGTTACTCTCTTGGACTGTGCAGATACAGAATATTTTCATCATTGCAGAAAATTCTCCTGGACGAAAACTACTCCTAATGCTTTATTTTTTTAAGCCAGGTAGTTTAAAAGAGGCCATACAGCGCTTGACAATAGAAAGTTGAGATGGATTCCAGAACAGGCTGAAAACAAAGAAAGAAAATAAAGAAAATAGAATGCCACATTAAAGTAGACAGATTTGGAGTTCAGTTGATCCAAATGAGATTCTGTTTGGGAAGGTGTTTAAGTTGAAAAGAACTATATAATAGTAGGTGGAATTACGATAATTATTGTGATTATTTCTAAGAGAAGAAGAATGCTCACCTGACACCTGACGGTGAAGACTTAGCCAATGGCTGTGTGTATTTTCTTCTCATCAGAATTGAAATTCTTGGCTCAATCCTCCAAGCCTTGGCTGGGTCTCATTTCCAGTTAGAATTTTGCAAGTGAGGAGCCCTGCCTTCTTTGTAAGGCTAACTGTTGCTTTGAGTAGATGAGATGTGCTTAAACTCCCAAAGGGTGAAGATCATCTTCCCCAAATCCTAACAGGGGTCCAGGGTCACTCATTACCTTTAGCTAGTGATAGTTAAAGCATGGATCTTTTTTAGCCTAACCAATAGTTTTCCTCTTGAATTGAGTATAGATCCCACCAGACCTCATTCTCAAATTAACTCGTAGTTCAAGCCTGATATGGACATTTGCCAGTTATATAGGAAAGACCCTTGGACTACTCTGCCCCAGTGTCACAATTGCAAAGACACAGACTAAAATAATTGATTCAAGTCTGGCTTGCACGAGGCAGGCTTTTTCCACGCCAAGTGGTAATACCATTGAGGTCCCTCCAAGGTCCCTCAGAGCAAGAACATTGGGTTCTTCAGAGAAAGTAGCTTTGGCCACCGTACTGTGACTTTGTAAATTCGCTAAAAATCCTGCCCTTCCTCACCTCCCCCAGGCACTTTCATTTACTACCTACCCCTTTGGCTGTGACCTCTTGGGGTTACAAAACTAAACTAAATACTGGGAGTAATCCACCAAACTGTCAGCAAGTCCTAAACTCAGGGTTGCCCAAGCATCAGACACTTTAGGTATTGGTGTCTGTGTGCTAGGTCCCTCTCACCTATTCCTCAGTGCAATGTGTAGGAGGGCAATCTGGGCAATAGATATTCTGGTCAAATCTTAGTGAATGAGGGTAAATGTTGAGGAGATCTCACTGCCTGGTCTGAAGATGAATAGAGTCTGAGATGAACCCAGGAGAAGCAATCTGAGGTTTAATCAACACATCCATGAGCCCGACTCTTTGTTGGTAATGATTAGAACTTTCCATCTTAAAAAAAAAAAAAAGAACTTTCCATCTACATGTTTGTTACTAGTCAACAAATATTTATTGAGTGCCTCCTCTTCATCAGATACAGAGGTATAACGAAGGAACTTATAATCTATTTGTCACGTTTTGGGCAGATTGATGATATGTTATGATTCACAGACTTTGGAAGTCTCAAACATTTTGTGGTGAATAGTTTAAAGATTTTGTTTCTATCTTCAAATGTGAAAAGTAGAATGTGAAGAAGGGTGTTAGAGGGGGAAGGTCCCTCCTTTTTTATGTTTTCTGGGTCTGGGATGACCTTTGGTAAAAGGTAGTTTGAAGGATGAGTCTATGAAGAACAAACTCTGAAAATGAAAAGGTGGCTTTTAATTACCTGGCTGTTTCTGCATTGATTAGTTGTTTGTTGAAATAGGAAGGCCATGCCAGAGCGTTCTCTCACATTCCTGGGATCTGAATTTACATGTCTGGTGTCTGCTTTCAGAGCACCGTCAAAACTTGCTTGTCATTTGCCTTATCGCTTCATCGCCAACAACCGGTATAGTTGGGGGAAGAATAAAGACTCAGTCTCTTAGGGAGGCGAGGGACCTCTGAAGTCATCTATCTTCACTTCTTTATCTTACAAGGGAGAAGTCTGAGGTCCAGAGAGGTGAAGCACCTCCCCAAGGGTGCACAGCTTCTTGAGTCAGAGACTGGACAGCTAGCTTCCTGCTTCCCTGCCTCTGTTCACTGGGCTCTTCACTGCCTCAGTTTGTCCTGTGTTTTAAAACAATCCCACTGCTGACCTGTTAAGAAGTTATGGATAAGGAAATGTTAAGGCAAACCTTTGGGTACCTTATCAGGCAAAAGAAGAGAATCACTTCTAGAATCTGGGACAAAAATGATTCTAAACAGAGACTTCATATTTCTGGATTCTAAGTGGTTTCCAAGCTTGATAAAATGGAACCTCCTAGCTTTACCTCCTCAAAGGAAGCCTACTCTGTCAGGAACAATCTGGATAACATACAATCTAAAGGCCGTGTACCAGAGTGATTAAAAGCATGGATTCCAGAGCCAAACTACTTGGATTCATAATCTAGGCATACAGGTTGTATGACTTTGGACAAACCACATAATTGCTCCATGCCTCAGTTTACCCATGTGTAAATTGGGGTAATTATAACAATAGTATCTTCCTCAGTTGAATCAACATCTTGTAAAGCACTTAGAGTGGTGCCTGGCACATTATTTCAGCATTAGCTATTTGTAATATTTACTTGGCTAATTGCAGTGAACTGTCTCCCCTATTCATTTCCTACAAAAAACAAAGCAGAAAAAGCATAAGAAATCAAAGGGTTGATGTGATTTGAAAGTGCTGATTTCTTCCTCCCCTTAATTGACCTGAATACATCACCAGAATACTCTACTATGCCTCAAACCACAGAGTATTAAAGCTACAAGTGGATTGAGAGGTCACCTGACCCATTCTGCTGGTTTAGGAAAGAATCTGAGGCCCAGAGAAGGAGCTACAATCTTGATTGTCAGGGCCAAGTGTCTGTTGTTCACCAGAAGCTAGCCATGGTGACTCTCATCACTCACACCTGAAACCCAGACATCACCTGGAAAAGGGGGAGACGGCTGGGACATTTAGTGAATCCTAGAAAAGAGCATGAATGACATTTCAGTTGTTAGAAAGCTGAAGAGTGGAAGGCCTGTGTCTCTCCTGAGTCACACTATACTTCTCCTGAGCCCCTTTTCTGAGCCTGCCTACCAGTTTATAGGAGTTCAACTCTGTCTGCACTGGTGGTGGTGGCAGTGATAGAATTTCGGACTCAGGTCTCCACGAAGCATAAACAGAGTTCCTCCTTAGTTGAATGGGGTCTCCTCACTTCTCTTCAAATTTGCACCCACAAGCTGCAAAGAGAATTAGATGCCCTTAACTTCATCAAGCATCCAGCTGACATTCCAACAGAGCCAAGTTCCCGGTGGGTCATGACCTCGCTTTTCAAGTGGTAACATGGATGAACTGGGGAGATAATGAGGTGACACATTTTAGTGATTAACTTTGTTTGGGTTTGTATTACCCTTTTTTATTGTGAAATAAGTAATACTTTCAAAAGGTGCTATGCCATTTATGTGTAATTAAAAGACAAATACCTGTCACCCAAGTTTTAAATTAGAACATGTTAATATTCTATTAACATGTTAATATTCTATTCTTATATGAGCTAGACCAAAAGTTCCTTGAGGTTGTGTATATATATGTACCTGTACACACATATATAACATACTATGTAATATAGATATACACATATATAATTATATATAATTTTTTAGTATTTGGTAATATCATACATGTATATCTGAGGTTATGTATAAACACATATATATATATTTATTTACCTATACAAAATAAATTGCTTAAAGAGGTTAAGCAATTTGACTAAGGTTACACAGTTATAAGAAACAGATGTGGATTTGAAACGTGGCCTGTCTTAAAGCCTGAGTGCTTAATCACTCTACCCTATTGCCTAATCTTTTATGCCCCTTTTTGTCCTCCACAACCTTTAGCAGAGTGTTTAGTAGAGTGCATGCCTGGCATTCGATAAGAACCAAAGGTAGACTTGGCTCCCTGAGAATGAGCGCAGGTAGAAGAAGGGCCACGAGCTCTAGTGTGCGCAGCCCACGCCTGCTGAAGACTGCAGGACTGAGTGTGCCCGTCCTTCCCGGGTTCTGCGTTCGGGGCATCAGGTTGGCTCCTTGAAGTCGGCCGTGGCAGGAGTGTTCTCACCAGGCAAATGCTATGAATGATGGCTCCCCCTTCCCCTACCTGAGACTGAATTCTCGAAATAACCTCCTGGTACTCCTAATGTGAAAAGAGACAAGCAGCTTGGGGCTCTGGGGCCAGAAAGAGGCTGTAAGGTGAGGCGAAAACAACGTTCGGTGGGGTTGAGGGTGAGAGGGCATGTGTAATGCAGAGTTTGGGGAGCTCATTTAAAAGGCTGAGTCAGTCCCAGGCTCCATGCCCAGAGATTCCTGTCAGTTGATCTATGGTGGGGCCTAGAGACCTGCATTTTTGAGCACTCCCAGGTGATTTTAATGCACACTAAACTTGGAGAACTAGTTGAGTGCTTCTCAAACTTTAACAAGCATACACGTCACCTTAGGGGATCTTGTTAAAATGCAGGCTGTGATTCACCAGGTGTGGCTGGGGCTTGAGACTCTGCAGTCCTAATAGGCTTCCAGGTGATGTCCACGCTGCTGGCCCATGGACCACACTTCCTGTGGAGGGATCAAGTCCAGCTCTTGATCAGGTGAGGAACCTAAGGTCCAGAGAAGTTCAGAGACTCAACACAGTTAATCATTTGACAGCCACTTCCCAAACATAGTGAGAGAGATTCAAAAGAGTTGAAAAGCATTCCTCTCCAATGTAATAATAAAAATAGGACTTTTAATTAAATACCTTTTATGTGAGAGATGCTGAATTACAAATATTAGTAATGCATGGAGCATGCCCTCAGACTGCTTATAATCTGGCGAAGGAAGTAAGTTGTTTTGTATCTGAAGTAAACAAAGGACAGGAGGAAGTGAGGTGTGGTGATTAAAGGACCAGGCAGGAGACTGATCTCACCTCCATTATGATATCTTGGACAAGTGATTTAAACTTTTTGGAACTCCAGCTTTTCCTGAAAAAAGATTTAAAGATAAGGATCCCAAAGAACACATCTAGAGTTAGGATTTTAAGATATATAAGAGGTGGTTTTTTGTTTGTTTTTTTAATCAGAGGCTGAAAACTAGTGACCCATGGACCAGATTTGCCCATAGATTTTTTTTGTTTTTAGTTTTTAAGAAAAAAATATATTTTACTGACTTCATTATTTTTAATTAAAATTAAAATTTTAGAATAATTTTGATTTACAGAAAATTTGCAAAGCTAGATTGGCGTTCTCGTATACCCCTCATCCAGTTTCTCACGTCTTACATTACCTTAGAACATTTGTCAAAACCAAGAAATTAATATTGGTACAATACTATTAATTAAACCCCAGACTTTGCATGGATTTTACCAGTTTTTCCATCGATGTCCTCTAGTTTCAAGATACAATCCAAGGCACCACCTTGCATTTAGTTGTCATATCACCCCATCTCCTCTGGTCTATGGTGGTCTCTCAGTCTTTCCTTGTTTTTCATGATGTTGACAATCTTGAGGAGGGCCAGTCAGGTGTCCTGTAGAATGTCCCTCAGTCTGGGTTTGTGTTGTTTTTCTCATGATTAGACTAGGGTAAGGGGGTTTTGAAAAGAATGTGACAGAGATGAGTGGTCCTCGTGGGTGTGTTTCTAATCTTCCTCCCTGGGATAGGCCAGAACACACCATCAGAACACTGTACAACAAGCCCAAACCATCAAGTGTTAAAGCTACAAACGGCTAAAGAGTTCACCTGACCCATCCTGGTATTATCTTTAAAAGTCTTGAACCAACTTTGAGAAATTGGGATTTTTACATAAAAACCATGATTTCTACCTTCTCTTGAAAGTAAGAAGACCTGCTAATACTGAGCTTGCAATGACACATGGCAAAAATTGGCTGGAGCTGAGTGAGTTGCCCACTTTTATCGGGGCCTGAATTTTCCAGTCACCCTGATGTCCGTCTCTCACAGTATGCAAGCACATCTGAGCTCATCCAATTCCCTCATATTTCATTGCCCATCTGGCTCCTCCCCAAGGCCATGGATTTGTCTTTTCAGTATATATTAACTTAAGTGTGTAGTAAGACCAGGAATAGAAGCCAGAGGGGCTGAGTGCTGGGGAAAGTCTTCCAGGGCAGGGACAATTTGCCTTGTGCCATAGGATGGCCGTTCTTGAAGTGTGGGACCACCAGCATCAGCATCTCCTGGTACCTTGTTAAAGATGCAGATCTGTGGCACTGTCCCAGACCTACTGAATCAGAAACTCTGATGGTGAGGTCTACAATTTGTGGTTCAACCAGCCTTGCCTGTGACTCCAACATGCACTAAACCGGAGAACCACTGCAGAGGCAGGCAGGATTGAGATGAGCAGAGCCAAGTGGTCCAGGCAAGGCTGCCTGCACTCTGGTGGTGGGGAGCTGGGGGTGGACATGGACCATTTCATGGGTTCATAAGCCAGTGGGCTCTGGTGTCAGGGCCAGGGATTGGTGAGTTTTCAGGCCTGTGGACCTTTGCTTCCCCCAACCTGCCTTTTTTTTTCTTTCCCTTTTTCTTTTATTTTTTGCCTTGGGAGGAGCATGTGCCCAGCATGCACAAAGTCCTGGGTTCAATCCCCAGCACTTCCATTAAGACAAATAAATTAATTAAAAACCTAATTACCTGCCCCCCGAAAAAAAGACTGATTAAAAAATTAATTAAAAAATTTAAAAAACGTGTTAATTAAAAACAAAAGTTCATTTGCCTTAAATATCATGGAAGCCAGAAAATATCCAGAACAGAAGTAAAATGGCTCAACATGCTCATTTATAAAAGAAGGAATAAATTGTACAGTAGACATCCAAGGCAGACAATTATAAATGTGCCAGGTTCTCATCTGACTTTTAAAATTTTGCATGGCGGAAATTCTCATTGATGGGACTAGTTGAGAATGTGAATTCATGCATTCAGAATTGGAAATTGTGAACATTATCATGGCAGAAGTCTAGCTTTGGCTTGGCTTCTTCATAATGACAATAAGAGTAAATTGTGCTACTAAGTCTTTCAGTCAGAAATGTTTCAACATAGTCAATGGTCTGAAGGATCACATCAAACCATTAACTCCCTGGGAACAGACGTGGTGTGTATTCCTTTTCCATTGCTGTCATAACAAATCACCACAAATTTAGCAGCTTAACACAACACCCATTTTATCACCTCACAGTTCTGAAGGTCAGAAGTCCAGTTTCAGCCTGACTCAGCTCATTCCCGTGGTTAGACTATCACAAGACCGAGATCAAGGTGTTGGCAGGCCTGAATTCTTTTCTGGAGGCTCTGGAAATGAGTACACTTCCAAGCTCATTCAAGTTGTTGGCTGGACTCAATCCCTTACAGTTGTGGGACCGAGGCACTCGTTTCTTTGCTGGCTATTAGCCGGGAACTGATATTGGCTCCTAGAGATCTCTCCCTGCGGACCTTTGTTTCCAACTCTGTCTGCTTCTCTGTGCAGATTCTGAGTAACCACAGTTTGCCTGAGTCAAGCCTCAGGAGTCCATGTTTGTCCTCTCCCAAGCCTCCTTCCTCAGCTGCCCCCGATCTTTAGATGGTCAAAATCTCACCAATGTGAATTTAGTAAGAAAAGAGAAAAGAACCATTGTGGCCTCTTTTGATTGGCAAGCAGTTAACCCCTTGGAGCCAATCCTTTGTTCCCATGGCAGAGTTCCTTTGGTCTGAGTTAGAGTGAGAGTTATGTAAATATGAGAAAATTTCAGCAGATTTAAAGTATATATAGTATACACTGCCCATCATCTTTTGGTGTGTCCATTTCTAAGGACCTACCTCAAGTTTTGCCTCCTCCCAAGTCCCTTCTGTCAGGAAGCTCTCTCCTGTCTCTCATGTAATCCCTCATAATGCCTGTGCTTTCTGGTTCCAGGGATTCCTTTGGTAACCTCCTTCTCCCACTCTCCTCTCCACTCACTGCCTAACTTGTACTCATCTTTAAGGTCTCTGGCTGCACTTCATTGTTTCCAGAAACTCTTGGTGACAACCTAGGGAATGGCACAGCTTGATAGAATCTGCTGGAATTGCCCAAATACTCTGGACAGGGTTTGTTATCTTATTCATTTCTGCTCAGCTCCTGGCACATAGAAGGTGCACAATTAACACTTGCTGAGTGAACAGGCATCCTGCAAACAGCATGTACAGCATGGCCTTGTAGTTAAGCACCCTGGCTCTGGAATCAATCAGCCTGGGTTTAAATCTTGGCTCCACCAAACTGGCTGTGTGCCCTTGGACAAACTGCTTAACATCTCTGGGCTTCCTATAAAGAGCACACTGTTCAGTACTGACCACAAGGTGTTTTGTGTTGTAAGAGTGCCTGGTGCCTGGTATTGCTTAGTACATGCTACCCAGGGTCTGATTACCAGGTTTTGAAGGCATTTCGGGCCCAGAAGCAAGAGAACCAGGCAACGTCAAAGTGGAAGCCCCCACCTCGAACCCTGTTCTCCTAGGTCCTGCTTCTGCCATAGAAGCTGAGAAGAAGGAAAAAAAAATAGTGTGGGTTGTTCTTGGTTTCCCCTCTCCCCACCACGCAGAGTTAAAGGTTTGCAACATGTTTGCTAATGTTACTATCAGCAGTAAATAGGCCCCTAGTGATGATTTATTGAACTGGATTGATGACAATTCCCAGTTTAAATTTTACCTGAAAGAAAATCCATTTCTTTAAGGGAAGAGATTTGTGAGACCTGACCAAAGTAAAGGGCTGGAGGTGTGACTACCTGCTTGATAAGAATAGCTCCTGCTGCTCTTTTTTTTTCCTCCTCTTTTCAGGGGAGCCACACATTGGGACTGATCAGGCTCAGTCAATTAGACAGATTTTGGATAAGCACATTCTGAGGACAAACCCAAAGCTCAAAAGCATTTCTGCTGTTTAGACGGACTCCGTAAGTATTTCTTCCAAACAGCTTAAAGAAGGCGTTAAATCCATTCACTTGCTAGAGACATATGTACATGACTGCAAGCCTATTTGTATCTGGGGGAAAGAATCTGAATGCGATCCAGTCCCTCTGCGTTTTACCTGGTTTATCTTCAATTGACTGCCTTCTGTGACAGGGTTGTAATGAATACTGTCATAGAACAGGAGGCTCATTAAACTGATCTCATTATGACTGCTCAGGTTCTAGGGCTCTGCTGAGAAGGATTTCCCTATTATCAGCGCCGGACGCGTATTCCTAATCAAGCAGGCCAGTTCTCCTCCGTCAAAGACCGTCTTCCAAACGGAGATGGTATCTATTCCGACTTGGACTATTAGTGTGAAAAATGTTGCCCCTGGTTATAGACATACAGGCCTGTGTCACAAGCAGGGCGCCCTTCGCGCAGACTTGCAGAATATAGGAATTTATAAGGCCATGTGCTTTTAGTGGCTGGAATGACCATTGGGTTCATTCTTAAGTCTTTGGCTCAGTGAGAAACTTTGTAAAGGAAAAGGAACATCATAGTTATAAAATTGCAGAATCTTCATGACAAAGAGGCTTTAGTCACCATTTAATCTTCTACTGAATGTATGAGTTCCCTCTTGGCACTCATGATTCCTGATTGTTTGTTTTTGCTTGATTGCTTCCGCTGACAGAGTGCTCACTATCTTCAGTGTGGCCAATTTCATTTTCAAACAGATCTAAGGGAAATCATTTGTAATACTGATTTGAAATTTGTCTCCCTCTTACTTTTCCACCGACCCTAGTTCTGCCACCCAGAGCTGCACAAAACAAATTTGGTCACTCTTCCTCAAGAAAGCTTTCTGAGTGTTCGAGAGAGCGCTCTCCTTCCCTTCTAATCTTCTCTTCTTTAAGTTAAATGTCCTTGTTTTCTTTTAAAGTTAGCCAGAGCCTTCATCCCCTGTTCACTGATTCACAGTGAGATACCTTTAAGCTCTTAGAAGATGTGGCATCAAGAAGGGAATGAACCTTCCAGGTGTGGTCAGTCCACCCAGGGCTCCAGGGAGGCAACTGCCCTAACAAAGACAGAGTTTCTAGAATTTTCTGTGAAGGAATGTGCCACATGGGACCCTCTCAGAAATGAAAGTGTTATTCTCTCTTCCTCAGTTGCCTGTACCTTACTTCACACCTGCTCAGGGCATAGTCTTTGGGAGATATGACTGTACTGGGCCTAAGCTCAGGGACTTTGCAGTCAGGCTGCGAAGTGATCTGGTGTGATGCTGGGAAAGTTGCTCAACCTCTCTGAGCCCTGGTAGGGATGGTAAGGAGGAGGCCTACCTCCTCAACTATTGTGAGAATTAACGAGATTATGCATTCAAGGGTGAACAGAGCTCCTGAAAAATGTTCAGTAGAGTGTTAATGATTATTAGAAAGAACTAAACACCAGTCACCCACACCTCCCTGCTTCCCTTAACCTGGGCTTTGAGTCTCTTAATTCTGATCTTTTGGAAATATTTCCAGTCCTGAGAAGAGGGGATGAGATAGGCAACTTTTGGTAATTCTAAGTGAATTTGTCTTTTGGTTGAGTTTTTTTTCCCTGTGTCTAGTCTAATACAAATACTCATTGAAAGTCTTTTCGACCCAGAATACTTTTAATATGTGATTTTATTTCATGAGAGGGTCCATAAACTTAATGTTCTTTCTTTTTTTAAATTAAAAAAATTTTTAATGGAGGTACTGGGGATTAAACCCAGGGCCTTGTGCATGCTAAGCACATGTTTTTACACTGAGCTACATCCCCACTCCCTTGATGTTCTTTCAGTGTTTTTAGCTGAATGATCCCTCCCCTTCCTCCTTCCCCTCCCTCTTCTTCTCTCTCTTTCTCTCCAAACACACACCCTCGTCTCTTTCCTTCAAATGAGATCTTACTCAGAACCCCAGGATATAGGACAGATAATAATGAACAGACAGTTTTAATCTTGTCTCCTTGGCAGAAGCAGCCTCATTGTTTGGGAAACCCCTGGTTGTCTAGAGGAAAGTTGTCTATGAAATCCTGGGATTCTGAGCTCCTATTTGAAAACCTCTGCATGAACCAGTTCCTCATTCGATTTTCTGATATTTGGTCCCAGTCCTTCCACCTGCCTGATCCTCTCTTCCTATAGGCTCATTTCCCATCTGCCTGAGGTCAGAATCCTCCCCACCCACACAAACACACACAACCCCACCCCACCCCAGCTCCTATGAGGAGTTTCCCAGCTCAGTACCTACAAATGAGACCTCTCTGTGGGTTGACAGGCACTCCTTACCCCCACCCTAAAGAAGGACCCAGGGTTTAGGGATGGTGCCGAGGAGGGGACGTGGGTGGGGGGAGAGGCAAATAAAAGCTGCTGTCCAAGGGAGGGGCACCATCAGGGGAGAATGGAGAAGGCGGCACAAGTGCTCAGAGCTAGAGAGTCATTCAAGCAACAAACCTCTTTGTAGTCTTTACTCTCTTTGACCTTTCTGCAATATTCATTCATCCTCTTGTTCATTCAACAAGTGTTCACTGAGTGCCTGTGACGTGACATCATGCACTGTTCTGTATGCTGGGGCTCCAGGCAGGAAGACGTCCCAGCTCCAGCCCAGGGAGCTCGCAGTCCATCCAAGGAAACTAAGTAAACTTCGCTGACCCCCAGATGCCCTGGGAGTCCCTGACTGCTGGTTCATTTGACTCAAGGATTATACCAAAGCATCCCGCATTTTCCTAACCCGATTTTCTCTCAGAGCTTAGCTTATGCAATAACCGTGTTCTTCAATTTCCAGAGCCTAACAAGTATGAGGAAAAAGAAACCCCACATAACACTCACAATGCAAATTTTTATATTGCACACCTGGGGCCAGATGAATCCTCACAAAACTCCATCTTGATCACAGCATTTCCTTTCCAAAAGACTTCCAAGGAGGTCCTAACTCCTTAGCTCCTCTGCAGAGCTCCTCAGCGCCTAGCAAACTCTTCCTTTTCTAAACTCCTGGTCATTATTGCAGATGCTAATCATGGGAGAGTAGGCCCATTCTGCCCTGTGATGTCAGCTATATAGTTGTCGTGGTTATTGATGAACTCATTACTTAGCTTCCCATGTATTTTAGGCAGTACCTTCTTAATTACTTTTTTTTAAATGAGAATAGTTATAGAAAAAGCAAAAGTCCCCTTTAATCTAGGTCCTCCTCTGTTTCTTCCCCTCTCCCTGACAGAAATTGGCATCCCTCTGTACCATTTAAAAAACGTACTTCTACATGCAGATTCTATGCATTCATAGACTATGTAGAGTATTACTTTCATTCTCTGTGTATTTGCACAAATGATATTGTATGATACGCATCATTCTACAATCTGACTTTTTCACTCTATAAATTTTTGAGGTCTATAAATGTTGACACATATAATCTCTAGTTAGTTCCATTAAAGTACTCCATCATATTCTAGGAAGCCAGTGTGCTA
Source organism: Camelus ferus (assembly GCF_009834535.1). Taxonomy (NCBI): domain Eukaryota; kingdom Metazoa; phylum Chordata; class Mammalia; order Artiodactyla; family Camelidae; genus Camelus; species Camelus ferus. The sequence continues at coordinate 44,950,778 of NC_045706.1, read as the reverse complement.
CATTTTATTGGCCCTTCTCCTCATGATGGATATTTAGGTTTCTAATTTTTTTCTTGTTATAAACAATGCTTCAGTGAACATCCCGTACATACACCAAACTACTTTTAAACTCTGTGGGAGGCAGGAATGCTGAATTCTAATTTTTGAATTCTCTGTTCCCCTTTGCACAAGGCCCTGCCCATGGTAGATAATCAATATATTTATTCATACATTCTTTGTACAACACATGTATATGAAAGCTAATACCTAAAGTCACATTTTGAAGTGATGCTCTGTAATGAAAGTACAAATCCAGAGCTGATGGCTTTCTGGGTACCAGGGTCTAGTCCATTTGATGCCCAGCAATTGGGTCTGCTCTCTCTTCTGAGATAGAAGAGGTAAGGACCTGTTCTCTGGATGCAGAGGTGACCCCCACAGATACCTTAGGGAGAGGTAAACAGGGTAAACAGATCAGATCCCAAGAGGGACCACCTGCCATTGCGAGTATTTGCTCACTTCTCTGTCCTTCTCTCTCCTCCCTCTCACTCTCACTTTGATGAGGTCTCTGGAGATTGTGTTTGGAGCACTGAATGCCTTAACAAACCACTACAGCCAAACCCCTTCCGCGAACCAGGGTGGAGATCTGGGAGCAGGGAGGGTTGCTGTGTGATGATAACGAAGCTGTTGCTTACGCTGTGTGCCTTAACCATGAGGCAGGCCGAGACCAAGCCCAGGAAACTGTTTTAGGTTTTCCCCTCTCCTTTCTCTGATCTTTCAATTCAGCAGATGTTCGTGGAGCTGAGGTGAATCAGAGATGAGTCTTGGGTTTACAAGGAAAGGTCAGGCAGGAGAAAGAAAACTCCCTAAAAAAGGAGGCCCTAAGAGGAACACACAGGGTTGCAGAGTGGAGCATAGTTTTCTCAGTTGAGATCTTAGTTTTGAATCTTGCAGAAGGGTTTTAGCAAATAGGACTGGTATAGGAAGAGGTGGTGATGGGAGAAGCTTTCAGAGGAAGCTGCTGGGTAAAGGGATGTTTTTGGGACATTAGCTGATAGCCTAGCTGTGTTCATCCAGAAGAATAGAAGTCTGGAAAGCAAGCAGAGGGAGGAGTGCATAGCAGAGGTTGTGTGTTTCATTCCTAAATCCCTGCCACCTTGTGGGCACGCAAGATGTGTTTGCTAAATAAAGGTAGACTTAGTCTACTTTATTTTTTTACTTTCTTGCTAAGGCTTAATATATAAAGGCACAAATCTTAAGTGTAAGCCTCCATGAATTACATATGCAATGAGCACACAGATCAAAACATAGAGGATTTCTCATGTCCAGCGTAAGGGGGCCTTACGGGACATTTGTGTGCTCCCTCTCAGGTGATGCTGAATCCCTTCTCCACACACACAAGTAGCCACTGTTTTTGACTTCTGTCACCTAGATTCGTGTCTGGTCTTACACTTCATGTAGATAGACTCACACAGCGTGTACTTTAGGGAGTTTCTTCAGCAGCCCTGCAGAGAAGGATTTAAGTCAGGAAAAGGTAGATTATTGCAAGATCCTGGGTGAGACGAGAAATGGGGGCTCTGAGCCAGGGTGGGGGCCGTGAGAATGGGAAGGAGGCAACAGATGCTAGAGATGGAAGGAATAGCTAGTTCCTCAGGAGCAAATGGAGTGAAGCAGGCCATTTGTGGGGCGCACCCTTTCCAGAGCTCCAGCTTACCCCAGGACAGCATCCACTTAGGATGACCAGGTACCTCCCAGCCAACTGGATTCAGTAAAGGCTCTGCAGAGGTGCAGGAAGAAGCAGGGTTCTGGGCTACAGGGGCCACAGCAGCTTCTCACCAGGCTCCTCAGGAACATGCTCCGGAAGCCAGTCTTCATTCATCAGTCACCCCAGCAGCATCGAGAATGAGGACACCCCAACCCTTCCGTGGCTGTTGGGATGGCCAGAGATTTCTGTCACAAAGCCACTGCCACAGGATCCAGGTGATGGAGGAGACCAATGGGGATAAAATAAGATTCCAGAAAGGATCAGAAGCACTGGAGTCTGGCCTGCGTGCATACCCGAGTGCATACTGCCAACATGCAATTTCCTTCCCCACGGGAAAAAGTTCCGGAAAGCAGAGGGCAGAGCCATTCCCAAAGACTGGGGACAAATGCTTCCCCATCCCAGGGTTTTCATCTGGATGAACTCTGGGTCAAGTAGAAATGGGAGGAGTAGGGGGATGACCTTTAAGGAGATAAGAGGCCAAGTGCTATCTGGGGAGAAGGAGGGGTAGTTGGTAAGAAATGTATCCATTGGGTACTGATTATATAGATGAATCCCAAGCCTTCGGAGGTACCATTGACTCCCTCCACTCCTGTTTCTTTAGCAATAGCCACCTGGAGACCCAGGTGTGATCATCCAATTAACCCTCCCTGATATTTTCCCATCTTGGAAACTTCTGCTGGCTTCTTGATGCTTCATGCCTCATTGCGACTCTAGTGAGTGTTGAATCTTTAATTTACTGCATAAACCAGTGTCCTGTATTGGAACAGGTGTGAGAAGAAAGATTCCAAAACCAAATAAACAATGAAGAAACTTTCCTTCCTTCATTCATGGGCTGCCAATATGTGCAGGAGGTGGGGCAGCAGTTGGGGTGGGAACCTGGTGGTGGCAGTAGCTTGTGAATGAGAACCCAACAGCCCTTCCCTTTATGGAACACACCTTCCAGCTGGGGAAAGAGATGTAAACAAATGATTATCAAACAGGGTGATATGATAAACATGCCAGTGATGTGGGAGCCCAGAAGCGGGAGGGATTACTTTTGCCTTGGCAGGTGTAGAAGGAGCAGACATCAGGGCTGGGTCTTGTAGGATGAGTAGAAGTTCACCGAAAAGGCATTTGAAGCAAAAAGAACCCATGTAAGCAGAAAGGGCAAGAGGGTGTGAGGGATGGAAAGTCTGGAGTGGAGGAGGGTGGCCATAGGGAAATGAGACTTATAGAGAGCTGGAAACTTGCTCTTGGGGGGACCACCTTAAGGATGTCTGTAGGAGGTGACTTGAGCCACCACGTGCTTAGAAGAGGCAACACTCCAGGTAGGGCGAATGGGAGACTGTAGGCTCACTGGGCTTGTCCTGGTCAAAAGTTTGAAATGGTTTGTGTTTTTTCCATTACTCTCTGGACTCCTTCACCCTTCTGTGTTCCTCTCCCCAGATGTCTTCCCTCTGCCTCCTCATAACAAACCCCAAATCACTGTGCCTGTTTAAAATTAACCAAGTCAGAAGAGGTGCCAGACTTAAGGAGAGCTAAGCGATGCCAGCACTTATCAGCCATAGACCACACATCATGCCAAGCTGGCTGTTTCTCACCACATTTGAGCCCCACAAGACCTCTCTGATGGTAGGGACTCTTATATGCATTTTACAGATAGAAACTGTGGTTCAGAAAGGTTAAGTAATTTTCTCCAGTTTACACAGCCAAGCAGGGGGAGCTGTGATTCAGATCCAACTTGCTCTGATTCTGGAGTCCACAGTCTTAACCCCACACTGAGCCCATAGCTTTGCCCACAAAATCACATATTTGCAGTAACACAGTCCTTAATACCTGGAGCAGTCAATCAGACAGGAAGGGAAGGGGAAGGAGGGAGGGTAGTCTTAGGTAGGCCCCTGTCAGTGCCTCGCACGGGCTGACCCAGGGTCCACTCCTCCAGGACGGCACCAAGGGCCTGGATATGAATGTTTAGGGACTCATGAAGTTTTCATTTCTTTTAATACCAGAAAGGAAAAAAATGTGCTTTCAGGACACACAAAAAACTATAATCTATAATTTTGATATATTTATCCTTATACCAATGCAACAGTAAAATATTATTTTATTTATTTTTTTCCTTTTTTTTGTGGAGGATGGGTTCCTCCAGGGTAAAAGTGGCCAGGGCCACAAAAGTCGGAGTGTGGCCTTGGCCTGGCATTGCCTGCTTTTCCCCCCTGACTCGTGCCAAGTTCATTTAGCCCCGAGTTCTCTCTGCCTCTTGTGTTTGCCATCTCCCCTTCCCCTCCACCCACGTTCTAACTCGGGCCAGTCCAGGGCTGTTGCAGCAGTTTCTCTTCTCTCAGTCTTCTCCCAACTTGCAGTGCCCTTTGATCGGTTTCTATTTATTTTATATTTTTATTTTTTCTCGTGGGTGTACCAGCAATCCCACTTCTGGGTGTATACCCAAAGAATTGAAAGCAGGGTCTTGAGATATTTGTATGCTTCTGTTCATAGCAGCATAGCTAAGAGCATAGCATAGTAAAAGCAGAAGAGCTAAGAGGTGGAAGCAACTCAAGTGTCAATGGACAAACAAAATGTGATATATACATACCATAGGACATTATTCAGCCTTAAAATGGAAGGAAATTCTGATGCACGCTACGACATGGAGAAACCTTGAAGACATTATGCTAAGTGAACTAGGCGCGTCACAGAAGGATGAATACTGTGTAATTCCACTGATACGAGGTACCTAGAGTAGTGAAAATCACAGAGACAGAAAGGAGAGAGGTGGTTGCCAGGAGATGGGGAAGAGAGTGGAGTAGGGACTTATAATGAATGTGGAGTTTCAGGTGGAGAAGATGAGAAGTTCTGAAGGTGGCTGGTGGTGATGGTTGTGAAACAGTGTGAAAATACTTAATGACACTGAACTGCACACTTAAAAATGGTTAAAATGGTAAACTCCATGTTATGTACGTTTTCAAACGCGCACACACACACACACAACACACACACGGCCTGGTAACAATACTCCCTCAGTCCGGTTTGCCTGAGAGATCTGTTCAATTCAAATGCTTCAAAATCTGGCTCTCATCCTTCCTGCCAGGACTGTTTTTACTGCTAATGCCCTCTCCCACCCAAAGCTCTGGCCACATTGTTTAACTGCTGTATTCCAGTGGTTCCCTGCCCTATCCTCCTGTACAGGCATTTCCTATCGTTACTCCCTTTACTAGAGCGACCTTCCTTCCTCCCCGTCTCCACCTTTAAAATCCCATCCATTCAAGAGTCAGTGTTACCTCCTTTGGGGTTTTGACCTCAGTTCCTCTATGTCGGGACACTTCACCATCTGCTTAGTTGGGATTCTTTCACATTTTTGTCTTTCTCAATAAATTTTAAACCCTCTGAATGATACGTATATTTTAAAAACAGCCACAGTTTAGCCTGTAGAAGATAATGAGTAAATGTTTATCAAATGAATGAAGCTTTCTTCAAAAAAGGGGCCCTCAATGGGAAAACTGAGAAACCTTTGGTCTATTTTGATCTTTGACTAAAAATGTCAAAAAGAAATTGAAAGCACCAGATGAAAGTTCATACATTTATTCAGTCAATGTTTTATATGCCTTGGCCACCACGGTGAGCAAAATGATATTCAGAAGAAGTAGAATTTGTCTGGAGATGCAGTTCTTAAGGGGTTTGTTTTGTTTTGTTTTGTTTTGTTTTGTTTTGTTTCTTGAACTAAGATGGAAGCGTCCCGTGATGTAATGTGTAATGAGCAGTTCCTCTGAAAACTGCCTTTTGTTTATTCACAACCACTTCAGATGTAGTAGGTAAACACCCAAAAAGCCAAGGCAGAATGTGAGCAGATGGGAGCAGTTAGTCATTTGCTTATTGCTCGGTTTTGAAAGTGGTGCCCTTGCTCACGTAAATGATCAATTTAATAAATTCAACTAAAGGCAATAAAGGTGTGATTTAGGGGAGTAGGACCATTATGTAAGACATAAACTACATATTCAAAGAATGTGGTGAAACAGACCATGTCATTTCCAGTGAAACAGGAAGACCTCCTTAGGAAGAGGATTTTCTAAAAATAAAATTAGAAAAAAATTTTTTAAAAAATGAGTTAGGATGTAGCAGTTAACTCCTAGCAAGAGGTGACATAGTGGGAGCGGGGGAGGCAGACCTTATCAGGAATAGTACCTAGTAGTTGGGATCCATGTTACTACCTGTTGTTACTTAATCTGGGATCTTTTATTCAGTCAGCCTTCCAAGAGGTGTTGTTTTAGGATGAACATATGTGGGGGCAGGACTATGGAAGAAAGGCCATTCAAATTAGTGGGAAACAAAACATGATCTTTAAAAAAAATTTACTGAAATGCAAAATGCAACCTAGATACATAAAAATGCACAAATCACAAATGTTAGAAAATGAACACACCTGTGTGACCAGTACTCCTCTCAAGAAAGACAACAGTATCAGCACCCCTGAGGCCCCTGCCAACCGCTACCTCTCTCCTCACTTCTAACAGAATATATTCATTTGCCTATTTTTGAACTTTATATCAATGGAATCAAACAGTATGTAAAAAAAGATGCTAAAAATAAAATCATCAAGTGTAATATGAATAAGAAGAAGCAGTTTAAAATCTGTCCATTCACTGGTTTGTTCTGAGGGAGGGTAGGAAGAAGGACAGAGACATGTTCTTACATCTCCATGGGTTTGTCGGTGGTGCTGGCCTTGGGATCTGTGACTGTTGGTAATTATGCCACACAAACCACCAAAGATACAACTTTTTAGAGTCAGTGGATGATTCATTCACTTCATCCTTTCAGCCTGACAAGGCAGCATGCAGAAGTCTCACTTGGTCTTAGCATGTGGGTGGTAAAACCTGGCAGATTCCTGAGCTCCGAGCTAGTGTCACAAATAGGCTCTAAGAAGCTAGTTTGGTTTGACGGGTCCAATCAAAGCATTCTTTCCTATGTATAAAGTTCATGTGGTTACAGAACTAAAAGGTCCCATGAAGGATGTGGGGCTAATACCTGAGCAAAGTAGGGATCTGTTAGCAAAAGTGGGGAAGGATGGCTATTGGAAAGAAACCAACAGTGTCTGCCATGATTGTTATTACACAGTCATAGTGACAGCAGACAGCCCAGCTCTCCGGGCTGAAAGGGTAAAAACCCACACAGGACATCCTCTGTTTATTTTCCTGGGTGGGAAAGAACACTGCCCCCAGCTCCAGGGGGAAACGTCTGAGACTGCGAGGGCCACTCTAACAAAGCACCACAAGCCGGGGGCTTCAAACAACAGAAACTTGCTGTTTCCATTTTCTGGAGGCTAGAAGTCTTAAATCAAGGGGTCTTCACACCCGTGCTCCCTCTGAAACCTGTAGGGTGGAGCCCTTCCTCTGGTCCTAGCTTCTGGTGGTGGCTGTCAGTCCTCAGCGTCCCTTGGTGCGTTGCTTGCAGCTGTAGCACTTAGGTGCCTCATGTGACTTTCTCCCCTCGTGTGTCTGCTCAGTATCTCTTCTCCTATTCTTGTAAGGACACCAGTCATATTGAATGAGGGGACCATCCTCCTCCAGTTTGGCTTTGTCTTAACTTGTCTAATTGCATCTGCAGTGACCCTGTAAGTTTACATTCTGACGCACTAGGGGTTAGGACTTCAGCAGAGGGCCGTTGGAGGCATTTCCTCCTCATAGGCTTTGGGGGCTGCAGAGGTAGAACTGGAAACTGGCCTGGGATAAATATTTGCTGTTAATCTCTAAGCTATGAAATACCACTTCAGAAGTCTACTAGAGGTACAATTAGGAGCAACAAGGAAGAAGTACGATAAAACTTCAAACTCTACAACTGGCTATGAATCCAGTTTTGCCATTACTGGTAATGTAACCTGTTTCCTCTCCGTAAACTCAGAAAAGTAGTGATTGCAAATGAGTATCGGGAGAGGCAATTTATGTAAAGTGCTGAGCTCCACACTTGGCCCATAATAGGCTCTCAACACTGAGAGCAAGTTTATGCCTTAGTTTTCTCAAAGGGTTAAAAGGTAGGAGACATCTTTTTCTGCAAGACATTGCTAGCAATTTTGAATAGATGGGACTTTTGTTTCTTGTCACTTTTTCCCCCAGATCTCTCTTCATCCTGTCATTTTTGGGGTGCTTAATTTCTTCCCCTATCTGCAAATGTAACACCCTTACATTTCTTTTTTTTAAGGGGGAGGTAATTAGGGTTATTTAATTTATATATATTTTTTTCTCTTAAATTTTTTTTTCCTTTTTCAGTTTTATTAGGTAGAATTATTACAGTTCGACTGCACGTATACATTATATTGCATGTAAACACATATATACAATTTACTACACTCTTACATTTCTTTTGTCACATATTTCCAACTTCAAACTTACCTCCAATACATGAATTAGAAACTCTATTAGCTTGATATTACTGTGGTTTTTGCAGGTCCTATGGAATTGAAGCCAATCAGATAGGTAGTAAGTCAGGCCCCCAAGGTTGAAGTTAAGCAAGGACAAAGATTACCACAGAAAATTTCAGCATGGGTTTGAGAAAACAAAAGCCCAAGCAAAACTTTCAATCTGTAGTGTGCATTGAATCCATGTTATAGTTTAGAAATTTAATTATAATAGCTGCCATTTATTGAGCAGTCACTATGACCAAATGTAATTCTAAACATTGTATATATTTCAGTTTACTTAGTTTTCACAACTCCGTGAGTTAGGTGCTGTTATTAGCTGCATTTTACAGGTGGGGAAACTGAAGCACAGAGAGGTTATAGAACATGTCCAGGGTCACACAGCTGGTGGAGCTGTAATTGAAGGCAATGTGACTTCAGGGCCCATGCAAGAAACTACTAAGCTATTCTAGCAGTTAAACAGGAAAGCTCATGGTGAGTCTGTTGGGATCTGGTCACAGGACAATCACACAGCTGGGTTTGTACCTGCTCACCTTTGATTCTTCAAAGTTAACCTCCTCCAGACAGAAGTTTACATGTCACCCATGTTGGACCTCATGGTGTTTGGCTCCGATTCCTTCTTTCTCCCAGAGCAGCATCCTGGCTATGTGGTTGCCATATATGTTAAGTTGTCCCTGTGAGAAAGCTTGCTGGTTTGGCACGGCCTGGGAGGTAAATGAACAGAGCCAATAATCAGCATCAGTAAGGTAATAACAAATGAACTAGAGTCAGTGTAACAGATGGAATTGTCCAGTCACCCACAGTTAATGCCAGTGAATGAGTGCATGAATATATCACATAGACTTCTGTGTCTAAGTGCCAGTTATCATGCCCAGTTGGGAACTACACTGGGAAATGAGACATAGACTCTGAAATCTAAGAGGTTACGGTCATGGCGGAGGCAGCTAAGGAAGTAAATAAACAAAGAAAGCACAAGGAAATGATGGCCTCAGTAGAAGTTTGGATAAAATACCATAAAATACAGAGTCTGGAGCCCATCTTTGCCCGAGGAAGTCAAGAAAACATTGCGAACTGTGTCTGGCAGAGTGCAGAGTTATCCGCCAGGCAGGGGACAGAATGGTGAGTTTCTCAGGGGGTATCCCTGAACCTTGTCTCAGAATAATGCAGCATACTTATGAAGAAGTAGATTTTTAGGTCTTAATCCAGACTCTTGAATCTGCACCCATGGGAGTGTGATTCAAGAATCACCATTTTAAAGGAGGCTAGAATGTGCTATCTGCAGTGTCACACCACATGAAATCGAAGGCTCTGACAGCGACTGTTCCATGCAGGTTTGGGATAGGGGAGGTGGAGTGTTTGGAACAGTGAGTACAGAGAGAAAACGGCAAGAAATGACACATTAAGCGTAGATTTGGGCCAGATTTTGAAAAATCCCTAAAGAAGACTGTTGAACTTTGTTTTGCAAGCAATGGGGATCCAGTGAAGATGATGAAGCAAGGGTGTGACATGATCCAGTCCTTGAGTTGGAGTGGGTGAGAGAAGGAAAGCCAGGAAGAGCAACTAGCATGCTCTCAGGGCAGCCTGCTGACAGGGTGATCAACCAAAGCAGACCAACCAAAGCGGAGGGCTCCCTTAAAAGGATAATATAAGCATATTGCAGGAAACAGAAAAAAGATGAAATTACCCTATGACTTACCAGCATATCATGTGTCTTGCTCATACTCAGTGATTGGTAAATAGCTGCAGCATCAAACAACTGAGGATTTAGTCAGTGCTACCATGTGCCAGCCACGTGTTGAATGTTTTATATAAATCACCTTCCTTAATCCTCACAATGTGATGAGACAGTGACTCCATTTTACAGATGGGAAAAACTTGGTCTTAGAGACATTAAGCAACTTGCCCAAGGTCACAAAGCTAATGAGCAGCAAAGTTGAGCTGCAAACACAGACAATCTGATGCTGGAGTTGGTGCAACGAACCATCTGCTCACTGCCCTGCCAGGAGCAAGGGTGTTTCCTCACAGTCTCCTCTTACATGCATATATTTTTACATATTTATCACCATTATCCATAAAATTTTATATCTTACTGTACTCAAGGCATTCTGCCATGCCATAAAATATTTTCACAAATCTAATTTTAATGGATGCATAATCATCCACTGAATTGATATAGACTACCGATTTTACTCACTCTTATTGTTTGTATTTTGGTCTTTCTTCAGTTTTCACTAGGGTACATGACATAGTAACAAACATTTTCATATATATAGTCTTTTCTATATAGAGAGTTATTTCCATACACTAGATTTCTAGAAACAGAATTACCACTGTATCGAAGGCCTCATTGCAATTGTAAGCCCTTGATTCATGTTGACAAATTTTGTGTTAGAAAAGTTGTACCAGTTCACATAGTCACTATGAATTATTTAGCCACATGCAAAGTGTGAGATGATCAATTTCAGCTCACCCTCACTTGCATTAAACATTATTTTTCTTAAAAAAACCTTCTTATTTAAAAGTTTTAAAGTGATGTATTATGTGTAAATTTTAATCTACGTTAGGGTTAGTAGCATATTTTCCCAAGTTCTTGTTGTTGAATTACATTTCCTCTTTTGTGAATTATCTGGTGTGCCCTTCACCTTCTAGAGAGTTTTTAAGAACCGTTCCTGGGTAGCCTATCCAGATTTGGAGAAAACATTCAGGTGGGGGTGGGGATGAGTGAGAAAAGAAAGTCAGTATTTCAGAAAATCTTCATCACTAATTGCTAAAATGACCAAATCCCTTCTCAATATTCCAAATCAGCCTAACTACAACATCTGGTAAGATGAAAAAATAACCCCTCTTTCCTCAGATACAAATTGTGCTCTCCACCAATTAAACAATTTGTACACAGAAAAATTTTAACACAGAGTGTTAACTTTCTTCTAAAGAAAGACAACATTGGTGAGTGTATGCAGAATTCCTACTGAAGGACCTAACATATAGAATTAATACACTAAATTATTCCACAGTTTTAAAGAGCAGCCTATTCAGTGTTTCCCCAAAATGATCTGCCTACCACAGGTGTGCTGATTTAGATGTTGCCTCAATGAATACTGTTTAGTAGTTATCTACTTGTCATAATGTGTATTAGGAAAAATACAATCCTCTCAACAATCTGTGTGATTTCACAGATATGACTGCAAGAATGGCACAAAGTTTAAACAGCATGAATCAGTCAAAAGAAGCAAATAATTGTATAGGTGATGGCACTTGTTTAGAACAAAAAGCATAAGATTGGCATGTTGGTAATTAGAATTTTGGAAACACAGCTTTACATCACCATCATAAGACACATATCTTGAGTGCCCATTATGTGCCAGATACTGTGCTCAGGACCAAGATACAGAGATAAAGAAATGTGCTTCTTCCTCTAAGAGTTCACAGTCAAGGCAAGAGAGGACAAGTAAACTTGTAAATGTGGGAAGTCTGTACTGATGGCAAGGCAGGGTACACACAGGACAGCCAGAAAATTATAGGCAATAGTAATGAGTTAGGATGAGACCCAACAGCAGAGGCTACACATTGGCATGATACAGATATCTTGTTGCTTACTTCCTTTTACAATGCTCTTGCCTGGCAAGATTAAACTAAATTTTTCCTTTCCAGCCTTCCTTCCTTCCTCCTTTCCCTCCCTCCTTCCTTCCTTCCTTCTCTTACACTTCCCCTCTAGTTCCAGATTTGTTTTGCATGCCACCAAATTGCCTGCTCCATAAACACGGCACCCAGGACATCCAGGTGTATGCCACAGGGCATAGGGAGATAAATTGTGTGTATGCACCCGGTGCAACAGCCTCAACTGGTAAAGCAAGTCTCTGTTCTTCTCACCCTGATGATTTCCTTTTTAAAATTCACCTTGGAGGAAGTTGTGTAACATTTATTTTCCATCCTGGGCTTCTAGCTCACTTGGCTTTGAATAACAACTGGCCATCTTGACTGTGAGCCCTGCTGACTGTGGGGCTAGGGGAAGGGGAAATATTTCTGGGTGATGGTTCACCAGTTATTGTTTATAATGTGACCTTGGAAGGATTACAGTGACCCTTGGAGGACCAGTGAGATGTGTTGTTATCAGCATCCCCAAATATGTGTGGGCACCTGCTATGAGCAAGCTGTCATGTAAAGTGTTCTGGGAGTAAAATAGAGGCACAGCAAAAGTCTCTGCCCTCAAGGACTATACAAAGAGGCTGGCTGGAGAAATAATGATATATATAAGAATAACAAGACTAATCAAGGGAATGGGTGATAAATGCACGGGATACACACAAAAGAAAGTTCATTTCTGACATAGGAGATGTAGGAAGAATGGTGATGTGAGCTTTCCCAGTATCTGTTTCTGACCAACTGACTGAATGGATCAACAAATGGGCCTTGGGAGAATCTTCAGAGGAATTTTAGTAGACACAGAGAGAAAATGAGGGCATATAGTTAAAAAGAGAAAGACAGTAGGGAGGGAAAGACCCAAGATGTGAAGAGTGGAAAGCACATGAGTTGTTTGAGAGAAAGGAATTGCTTGGATACATGAGTAGACCAGGAGATGGTGGAGGGTTTATTTAGGGAGCTTGTGGGTGGAAAACCTGGAAGGTAGATCAGAGGGCCAATCTCAAGGGTGATGGGGAGCCATGGGCATTTTGTAAGAACAGTGAGAGTGACATTACATTTGTTCTTTGGGAATATCACTGTGGCAGCTGTTCAGAGCAGGGTTTGGGGAGGAAGAAACTAGAGATAGGAAACCAGTTGGGCAGCTATTGCCACAGCCAGTTAAGAGCTAATGAGGGCCATATTAGGGCTGTTGTGATGAAAATGAGAGAGAGGCAAAGGATGCAAGAGGCATTCTGGAAATAAAATTGTCATAGCCTGGCAACTGGTTGGATCTAGAGGGTCAAAGAGAGAATTGGCCTTGATGTGGTGGCTGGAGGAGAGTAGAAGTGCTGTTAATTGAAGCAGAATTGCTGGCTTATGGGGAGTGTTTGGGAGTCTTCTTCATCTATGCATCAGTTTAAGGAAAACAGGGCTTGTTTTTGATGAACCGTTCACCCTGGCTGTGCCTGGAGAACAGGGTACTAATGGTTAACAGAAGACATGACTGCAACTTTCTGGTGATGAGGAGAAACTTAGAGACAGTAGGAAGAAGGACTTGGACAAATGCTTAAACCATCACTAGGTATCATTCTTGTGACTTGAGAAAAGAGTGTCATCAACACTTCTACCCCTGTGCTTGGTAATTCCATGTCGTGCCCAGAGCCACCTGATTTCAGATTCTCCTCCTGGAGCTGTTCACCAAGGCCATAATCAAATTCTACCAGTTCTAGTGCCCTGTGTCTCATGGCCCTGATCTCTGTTGGGTAGCAGTTAGCTGGCAATTCATTCATTCATTCATTCAACAAATAATCATTGAATGTCTACCATGGCCAAACACTGTTCTAGACATATTACTCCTAAGCTTATAGCAACAAACAAAACAAACAAAATCCTTGCCCTCATGGACCATCATTTTAGGAGGAGAAGCAGACCATGAATAAAAGAAATACACAAAAGATATGTTATACAGTGGTATGTGCTTTGGAGAAAAACAGAACAAGAAAGAAGGTTAGGAATTGTTGGGTGGGGAAACTGCTCTGTTTTAAATAGGGTGGTTATGACAATCTCACTGACAAAATGATATTTGAGTGAAGACTTGTAGGAGAGGAGAAGATAAGCCATGTGTACACTCAGGGAAAAGCATTCCATTTGGAGGGAACAACAAATGCAAAAATTCTGAATGAGATGCATGTCTGAAGTGTTTGAACAGTACTGAGGCGGTCAGTGGGGACCCAGCAGAATGAGGGAGGGGGAGGTTGTGCAGCAAGGTATGTGGAAAGTAACGAAAAGCCATATTTCGCCAAACAGCACATCCTTGGTACCTACATCTTAACTGGGATCTTCTGGAGATGATGCTGGAATCTTATAGGGGGCCCTAAAAATAGAAATTGTAGTCATCAGGAAGATGTACTTGGCCGTCCTTTACTGACGGGTGGGGCTTGCTCTGAAAGAACTAAGTCAATGTCTGGGCACAGGAAGGAATAAAGAGGTTTTTGGTCAGAAAACACCAAAGATTTTTTTCCATTTGGTAGATGCAACACCAGTTATGGAGTCTCCCCAATCCCCTTCCTTGTGCTGTTGCAGCTGGCAGGAGGCCTGGGCTTTCTCAGCAGTCTTTGCAAAGCTGATATGTGTCACTATTACTCAAAATGGATAGATGCCAAAAAATAAAATAAAAATAAATTACTCTTAAGTAGTATCCATTCTCTTTAACTCTTCGCATTGGAAGTTGCATTTAATTTACCGTTCATATATATGTATGTGTGTGTATATATATATATATATATATATATATATATATATATATATATATATACACTCTAAACTGCAAGGTGGGGCTAGGAAGAAGAAAACCATGCAGGCTAAAGTCCCTCAAATTCTATACTAAAATTCCATCTCCATGGCAGCATGACAGCCACTGACTATGTGGAACTGTCACAGTTTTAAAGAATAGCTTTGGAGATATAATTCTTCACTTATCTAAAAGCTACATTTGCTTAATAAAGAGGTATCTTATATCTCCCCCACAGCTATTGACCACAAATTGGGGAGGGGGATGTTTTCCTTTATTTCTCCTAATTGGGCAACTCAGTGGTTTCATTTTGGCTGGGAGCCTAAACTCTTGCAAGGGCAGAGAAAAACACAGGAAGGGGGAGGGGTGGAATGGGACAGACGGCCTTGCCCATAGTGGAGTCATATGAACTTGTAGATCAAAAGAGCAGTCCTGGCTTTAAAAGACTGTGGCACTATTCATGAACCCAGTGACTGCCCAAGAAGGAACACAACTACTTGTTGTCACCAAAGATTAAAAGCTGCAGCTGGCTCCCCCACCCCCTACTCCCAGTCCAACTTAGATCCCCACTATAAGGAAGGTGGAGGCTTTGACTCTACTTGGTCTCTAATTGCTGATAAATGGCAGACCCATAAAACATGACAGACAAAAGGAAGTTGGCAAAGAGGGAAACGATAGTTCTTTTGGAGAACGCTCTCGGACCTGTCATTCTCTTAATTTTATACCATTTGGTTGGTGATGAGTTGTCCCTGCCCACTACCTTAATGCAAGTGAATTTAATCAGATAATGTTAGTCTTTGAACAGACTCCAAAGTCTCTACTCCAGCAATTCTCAAAGTGTGTCTATCCCCTGGAATCCTAATTCCATATGTGTCAATAGATGTCATGGAGGAAAAAAGAGAGAGGCTTCTTAAACAAAAGAAGGTTGAAAAATACATTTAAACAATATTGCACAGGTTTTCTTTACTGCAAGACTCCGTAGAACTTGTAACATTCCTCGGCAGCAAGTAGGAGAATATCATACCCATTTCCCAGTGCTTGGATCGCCCAATCCATTTTCATGGGAAGCCCAGGGAGGTTATGAGAGTCATCCACTGTCAGATCTAGAACCAGAAGCCAAGTGACTTGGCCTCCCAAGCTCTTTACATTTTCCTGGAGAAAAACAGCATAAAAAATTGAAAACAGAGGTATTTGTGAACCATTATGACAAAGGAAAAAGGAAATGTCAGGTCCAAAATGTTGGGAAGTCATTCTTGAATCAGTCCATAAGAGAAAGATGCCAAAGGCAGAGTGTGAGGGAAAGACCAGAAGCCAAGGATCAAGGACAAGTAAGGCTACAGAAGGCAAGGGTTGTTTGTTTACTCCACAAATCATTACTGAACATCTATAATATGCCAGGCACCATTCTAGGCATTGGGGATACAAAGGTGAACAAAGGTATGTCTATTAAAGGCTGTTCTGGAGTCATGCTCACATGGAGCTTTACCTTAAAGGTGCTTCTGATGCACCTCCTGCCCCCTTAGGTAGCTCTTCCCATCACACTGGATACAGTCTCATTACTGCAGGGTGGTGAGTGCCTGCTTGCAGGTCCAATTTTTGAATTTCACCTTATCCCAACTACCAGGCAAAAGAGAAATAAGTCTATGGTTTGAATTATCTTTTTCATGCTTTGATTGTTACAGTGGAGACAGAACAGGAAAGGGTTGTACGGTCCTTCTGGGATTGGCTAAAGTGGATCCAGCTGGGCATGGAGCGTGTGCTTCCGTGATGCTGGAAGCCTGTGGCAGAGAGCCCTAGGATGAGGAGGGCAGGCATGGAGAAGAATCTCTGGTACTTTCTCCTATATTTCAGTAACTCTGAGACGCAAGGAGATGACCCCCTACTCCAAGCAGCTTATAAGTACCTTCAATGATAAAGACTCTCTCAGGATACAAATCAGAATTCATAAGGTCAGTGGTTGAGAGCTTGTGAAATCCTGGGAGAAAAGAATCTCTGAGGGAGCTAAGGTACTCCAAGGCCAAGCATGATAGGTCCATCTTGATTCTCTCCAGCTTTGAGAGACCATTTAGACAACGCTTTCAGACCATAAATTCGGCTTGGTTGTCAGAAGCTCCTTTCTATAAAAGGACATTTTATTGAAATGGCTGGAATTTTTTTTTAAGAGGAATAAAAGTGTGGCTTTGGGGTTTTCTTGGCACAAAAAAACTTAGGTGACCACATTTGAAGATGTACTGCTTCCATCAGTGGATGGTGAGGAATGGGGTTTGGTGTCAACCTGTATTTCAGGTTCTCCTAGGCGTCTTTGGCTACTAGGAGCACAAATATATCTATCCACTCCAAGGGTTGCAAACTCAACTGTCCACAGAGGCCAGTATAATGTAAATGCAGTAAGTAATACAACAGAGAGAGATAGGGGCTGTGTCACACTAGGGAGCAAATGCCCTGTCCAAAGGAAGGCAGCTGTCACTCATCTCCAGCTGATTGTTCGCAATGTGAGTGCAAGGTAGCTTCTGATTTTTCAAGAGAAGCTAGAAATCAATTTTTTTGTGTGTGAAATTTTCTAATTTTTAGTTGTCGGCAACCAGATTTAAATTTAAAACAGCATGTGAGACATTGTGCCACAAAACTGAATACATCTTGAGGCTGAAGGCAACTCACGGGCCACCTCCTTGTAACCCCTGCTACTAATTCCACTTTGAATTCCTTGAGCGAGTGAAATGTGTCCTCTCCATCTCTGCTGGGTAAAAGCCAAGTGGCTGGGATTGGGCTGGAGCATGGACCGTACAGGCACTAGGCAGAGAGAGGTATACAGCAAAGCTAAGGGCGGTCCGGGAGCAAAGTGTGAGAGGCACCGGAGTGTCCACTATGGACCAGGAGCTGGCAAGGCTGACTGGCCATGGGTGGCTGGGTCTGGCAGGCAGAGGTTCCTATGGCCAGGCCATCTGGTGTCAGAGATGCATTTAAAGGGCCAGGCACGCACCTACTGCTAAGACTTAAGGATGTGTGACACTGGTATTCAAGGCTGAGGTCAAAGGAGTTTCCATCTTTACATTCTGGAGTCTCTTTGCCTAGAACTACTCAGGCGCTTTCCTGTGCCCCCTATCTGCAGTGTCCTTCTCTGAACCAAAACTTGGAACCAAGGACTTTCTTCCCCTGGAATTTATTTTTACATAAAGTGTTATAACATAGAGTCACATTGTATTACACAATTTATATTTATTAACCTTTATCTTTTCTATGAAATAATAAAATTAAATAATGAGAAATATAAAATCTGGTAAAAGTATTTGTTCTAAAACCCATAGAACTGTACAACACAAGAAGTTAACCCTACAGCATAGATTTTAGTTAATAATAATCCATCAATATTGACTCATCAGTTATAACAAATGTACCACACTAGTACAGGTGTTAATAATAAGGAGAACTATGAACGGGCGAGGAAGGGGTTTTATGGGGATGCTATCCTATCTGTTCAATTTTCTATAAAACTAAAATGGTTCTAAAAACTAAAGGCTATTAACTTAAAAAAGAAAAGAAACCTGACTGCTGTGCTGAAAAAAAAATCACAGAGAACATTTTTTCAATGAACCATAATTTGCTTGGAAAATTAAAACACATATATTATAATTTAAAACAATATTTTCTTTCTGTGTTTTATCGTTTATCTAGTAATGCTGCTAATAGCAAATTGTTTTCCTTGCAGTTTTGGAAGAACTCAGCTTGTTCAATAATTGTGTATTTTGTTTAATTTTCTCAAATATCTTTAAATCTCTGAGTTCTTAGTTTGAATTACTAAGAGAGAGTTTGCAGGTTCATTACTCACTGAAGATGCTTCCTGATCTCCAGAATTGTTATTTGCTGAAATTTGCCTTTCCTCTTGGTGTACCCAGTAGAGAGGATGAATTTGCATTTTTAGAATAAGACTGAAATGCTAATATACACAGGACAAAAAAAAAAAACCTTCCAGCTTATTCAGTTGTTTCTCATTTGTAGATACTTTCTCCTTGCCCCTTAGGCTAGTGCGTTCTCTTTAAACCATGATTTAAAGACATGGTGTTCATGAAAAAGATCATTGCATGATAAAGAAGGAACAGCACTTTGAAAAAAATGTATGGCTCCTCCGGATGATTTTATTTGTAACTTCTTCCCAGCTGAATCTAGTCTTAATGATAGACCCTATGCAGACTTACCTGTCTCAAAATTTTGTGATTTAAACAGTTTATATATAACTCATCTGTTAGCAGCAGATCAGATCTAAACCAGAGTGAAAGCCACTGCTAGTGATGTTCTTTCACAGTACTTAGTTTGAAATGAAAGTGAAAACTTAGAATTACTTATGACTTTAGCATATCGCTAGAAAAGCACACAATCGTCAGTGACATGCTTTGCCCCTCTTTTAGAAAGGGCATCGCATGAAATAGTGGAAAGAATTTACTTAAAACTGGAACCAATGTTTTGAATTAGAATCTTTAAATTTTTTGCTTTTCTTAGACTCATGAACTACTTGGAATATTTTTAGTCTCATTTTAAAAGAAGGCATCCACCCAGATATCTTGGATTTAATATAATACTATTAGCACTGCACTTTGACTAATTATTGTGGTGACTACTCGTATCATATGAATATAAAATATTTTTTACAAGAACAACTTTCCTTAAAAACTGGAAAATCATCAGACGTGTTATTCAGAGAGTTGATATGAGTGTACTATTGAATCAGTCCTCATCAATGTTTTGATGAAGTTAGTCATCAGTTTCTAGAAGTCTTTGAACTGGTAGGATTTTCCATCTCTGAAGTTAACATTAATGCTCTCAGTTGACATGCTAACCATGTTATCAACCAGTGTACTACCCTCAGAGCAGAGAAACTGTAATTGTTTAATTGGTCACTTGTCGTACCTGGCAGGACATCAAGTTCAAGAACTTTTACGTTATCTCCAGGAATTTCATTAAAATAACTTACTAATATAGGGACAACTTTTTGATTTTTGTGGTTAGCTGAAGCTGTCACATTGCTGAGACGTAAAGGCTTTACCCGGTTTTGGCTGTTTAATCTTTTGAGGTACTGGAGCAGAAAATTTTGTTTTTCTTTTACATTATACCTTTGGTTTGTGTGGATGGAAATTTAAGTTTAAATACCATGGAACTTAGCTCAAAGGTGCAGGGTAAAGATCTAAAGTCATGATTGTGTTCTGTGGCGTTATATGGAATTACCACTTCTTTTCTGAGCTATTTCATCATTGAATCATGGAAGCTCCAGATTTGACAGATAATGGCCATTTCCTTAAATTGAAAGTGCAAAAAGATAGCAGATTTGGCCTCAACATTAATCTCATTACCACATAAAAACAAAATTCTACACATGGATTGACACTTTATTTTTTATGAGAGCTTTCCTTTTGCAAACCTTATTAAATATTTTCTTTCATTCCTGACCCCCCTTTACAATCATTTTGATACTAAAATAAAACAGAGAAAATAATTTTAAGCACACCTCAGGTATCTCTGAACTACACAACACGACAGCAGAAATAGCCACTGTAATTATCATTCTATATCACAGGAATCTACTTTGCCTGATAAGCATGCCACACTTATAAGTACGTTTGTAGCTTCCGATTTACTGTAACCCAGACTAATACCTATCTCAGTGTTCACGGGAGCCAGTTTCTCTGTCTTTGCTCCTCTTTCTTCTTCAGCAAACTAAGCTGTCTTTCTTTTCCTTAGAGGTGTGTGGCCCTTTGCTTCCCAGCCCACCTCTCACCCCTGGGTGCCCATGGACCCAACAATAAACCCTTATAAGACATTTTACACAAACATTTATAAGTTATTGTAATAAATTATTTAGCTAAGCCTGCTTCATCTTTTGCAGTTCTCGGACTTAAATTTCTTAATCCTTTGAAATGAACATCACTGATTTGATCTGATTCTTTCAGTCACTCTCTTTTAAGATCTTGGAAATTTTGGAACATTTTGTATTTATGGAAAAAAAAGAACAAAATATTTGAAATGAAAGTTTTTACCAAAAGTCGACTGCCTGCCAAGCCTGTGTATCTGGGCTCAAGTGACCCCTCCCTCCCTCCCACCCCGACTCTTATATTCTATCCCATTATTCTGTGTTATGTTCTTTATTGCATTATGATTTTATAAATGTATCTTACATACCAATGTGTTTTGTATACATGTGTTTTTGGATTACAATTCTTCTCCCTTCAGAAGAAGGGCTCTGTTTTGCTCACAGCTGTTCCTGGGTGCCTAGAATAGTGGCGGCACAAGCTCAGTGCAGAGTGGTTGAAAGAGAGAAACAAACCTGACAAGCTGTGATGGCCAGCCCCCATCTCCAGAACTAGCCCATCCATGAAGGACCCTTCACTGGGACATGTTGAGTTTTCTTAGGATCTCTCTTAGAGTTCCGCCACCTCTGGGTGCTAACACTATTTGGAAAGGGTTGCCCCCTGACTCCCATAGCAAAACAGAATGCTTTGACAGGTAGATTATACCTTTTTTTACAAATGATTAAAAGCCCCACAGAGGTCAGAAAAGGTAACTGAGGTCATTTAGAGACCAAGGGCCAAGCAGAAGCCTCACCATAAAAGAGAACTGAATAATTTTCCAGGGTGCACAACAATATGTTGCATAATCAGGACTGCCTAAGGTAGCATTTTTTTTAACTGAGAAATGATGAATAGTAATAGCTTGTTTTGTTTTTTTTAGAAATGTATTAAGTATTGAATTATGGTACAAAAGCATGGATTTCTAATTCCGCATACCGCTTCAGGAGGTATTTTATAACAGCTGCTATGTCCTGGCCTGCTAAGATTATCTGCCTCTCGAACTCTAAAATATAAATATGAGAGTACTATTTTATCTAGAGTCATAGCATCATTAAGTGTTACACAGTGAGGGAACACAGAGGCCATCTAATAATCAGCCCACTCATTTTTACTAATAAAGATTATGAGGATCTGAGAGTACGGAGACTCATCTAAAGGGACTGAACTCACATCCTGTGCCGTATACCTTTATTTGCCCTTCACGATTCCCTATTGCTCCTTTTCCACCCTGCTGTGTGAACTCCCTCTTGCCTTCTGGCTTTCCTTTGTGTTCATTGGGTGGGAGGCAAGGGCAAGAGATTGGAGGATGAGAGGAGCAAAGGCTGGGATTTTTTTTTCTTTTTTGGGGGGTAGGTAATTAGGTTTGTTTGTTTGTTTGTTTGTTTGTTTATCTTTTAATGGCAGTACTGGGGATGAACCCAGGATCCTGTGCACACTTAGGAGGTACTCTGCCGCTGAGCTATAACATCCCTCCTAAGGCTGGGATATTTATTCCCTCAACAATCTTCCTTCTGAGCTATGTTAGCTGGGATTGCATTCTTTGACCCAAGGCCACAGCTGTTGTTGGCTACCTTCTCTCTGATTCTAGTAACAATTTCCCTCACCCAGTCCCTTCAGACCCAGGGATGGTAAGGCTTCCAGTTGTTGCTAGCCTCAGAGAGCCTCATCAGACTTTGCTGGCTTCCCTTAACCCTGCCCATGTCCTTGCCACATAGTCCCTTTTTCTTTAACAGTCAATGATGACATCATGGGTTTCTTATCCGGACTCTGGCCATTGGTGTTCAGTTCTTCTGACTCCTGTCCAGTGATCTTCCCTTTGTACTCCCAAATTCATGAGCTCCTTTGGAAATACATATGACTCTACATGCCCAGATTATATGGAAATATTTTTAAATACTTTGATGAAGAAGTACTAGAAACAGAATCTAAAAGTATGAGTAATGAGGACCACAGAAAGGGGAAAGGCTGAGTCTACAGCGGTTCTGCAGGAAGTCTTGCAAAGGTGAAATCTGACTGAGGCAAAGAGTGGAGCTGCCTAAAGAAGCAAGAGGGCAACGCGGTTCCTGTGTGGTTGGGAGAACTGGGGTTGCAGCTTTCGGTCCTGCAACCACTGAAGTCATCCCTGCCTGGGTGTGACTTTGTGATACATGCATTTTCTATCCAGCACAGCCTCTAGATATAAGCTAAATAATTTATTTGTGCTCAGCTGAAAAAAGCAGCACACATTTCCAATATTAGATGAAAAACTGGCTGTGCTGGACTTACTGAGAAGGAGTCTGCTGGCAGGTGTCTCACTGAGAAGTTTTCAAAGGTAAAGTTGACCAAGGCAGTTTTCAGCTCACATTCTGACTCCACTGGAATATCTTCTTTATGTCTTTCATCTTCATTCACTTCTTCTTTTTCCGAAATGGAGTGTGAATAAAGCCATGAGGTAGAAATTAGAGGGAAGTTTCTCGAATGGAATTGTTCCTTAGAAGTAAAAATAACTTTGTCTAGTCTTGACTCTGTCACTAATTTTTGTGTGACCTCATTCAAGACTCTGGAACTCAGGTTCCTCAGAGTAAAATGAAAACCCCGGTTAGAATGATGCTGGAGGTCACTTCCACTTTTCAGAGTCTATGATCCTCTTAAGAACGGACTAAATTACAGCATCTTCCTTCTTGAGCTTTCTGCTTTCATTCTGGATCTTGGAATCAGTTTCATAGAGAAAGATATAAGGTCCCAGTACCTCCAGACTTCCTGGATCTCCACAACTGACGTCAGCTCCAGAGACCACACTTTCCTGGAGCTCATCAATCTCCTGCCACTGTCTCTCTGGAGATGTGTCATATAGGAAAAGAAAGGCAGGCGGTAGAATGTTCCACTATTTGATTGTACTGTTGGGAGGGCCAGGAGAATCATTCTGAGTTTGGCTGGATCATCCAGATAGTGTTTCCATTCTACTTGACTCCAAATAAAACATGTGTGAAAAAAAATCAGTCCAGAGCTTTTCCTTTTTGGTCTGCCCAAGGTCAAATAATCATTTTGTATAACCTTTCCTCTCATTAACCGGTTGTTTTGATGCTGTGTGGATTCAGCCTAAGGAAAACTCAATTTCAATAGTCACTTTCTGCAAAGGCCACTTGAATCTAGTGCCTTTAATTTCTTTACTGCTAGGCAAACTTTGCCTCATAACTTGAAAGCATAGCTCAAATAGTACTTCCACTGGGAAGCATTTGTTGACGACATCCCTTCCTCGGGCAGAATTAATTCATGTCCTTCTCCTCTGTGTTTCTCAGGCACTGCACACCCATCTCTTTCCTGGCATTTATTGCCTTGTAGAGGTGTTATTTGTATCTGCTAAAGGAGTTCCTGGAGGTTATAAACCCAGATCTTGTTTATCTCTGCTTAGAATAGTAACTTCTTAGTGAGTACTCCTTAAGAAAGAAAGAAAGACAGGAGGAAGGGACAGGAGAAGGAAGGGGAGAGGGAAAATTTTTCTGTTCGTCAAATGCTTACAATGGTCTCTCCTTACACATATTCTGAGAGTGAATGACATACTGCATAGAAAATGTATGAGCATCTTTGACAATGAAGTAAGAAGAAACCAACTGTGGCAGAGTACTACTGAGTAGTTTGTTTTCTCTTGCTCCCCCATACCTGACTCCTCCACAGTTTGTCTTTGGGTGTCCAGAGTTATTCATTAGGAGAGGCAGAAATTCTGGAAAAAGAATGCAATGTCCTTCACTTTGTCAGATACCCAAGAGAGATGGTCTTCTGTTCTGAAAGAGCCAATGTCTACCGTTCCCTAGAGAATAAAGGCATAAACGATTCACTGCATTTACAATTGCTTCTTCTCTGGCATAGGGGAGTTGTCTGAAATCTCAGCCTAGCATAATCAATAACCCTTGCCTTGAGGAGAACTATTAGGTCTGAATATTAGATGCCATGGGATTAACCATAGGGGAGTTGTCTGAAATCTCAGCCTAGCATAATCAGTAACCCTTGCCTTGAGGAGAACTATTAGGTGTGAATATTAGATGCTATGGGATTAACCAGGGAGTGGTATAGCCAGGAAAATTGGGATATTATCTCTGTTGGAAGTCTGCTCTCAACAAGTGTGGAGATCAACAGGTGTCCCAACTTACGTGTTAAACAGTTATTGGCCCACACAATCTACAAGGATCTCAAAAACTTCCCAAAGCTCTGGTTCTTATCTTCTTGGTGGTTAGGGCAGAATTTCCACAGTTCTTCTACTGTAAGAAGGTGGAAAATGTTGTCAACTCCATATTTGCTTTGACTTTAAGATAATAAATAAGTTATTTGTTAAACTTCTCACTAGTGTGATTAAACTGGTGGGTGGTTTTGGCACCGATTAGTGTTGGGGTCATTACCAACACTGTGAGTGCATTTGTGCTACCAGTCCACTAGGGGACTGTTTACCATGAAGTGTTCCCATAGAATCTTAGAATCTCAGCAAGGGATCTAGACCGAGAAGCCAGTCATCTCTTCTATATTTCCATACAGCATAAGAATAAAGCCAGGAGAGAAGTTACTGTGCTTTAGATCACTGATGGGAAAACTTGAGTATAGTGATTTTCACCTAGCGTTGGAAACTAGAAACATCTAGTTTGTGCAAAACAAAATCCACTCGATCAAAAATATATTTGTTAAGCGTCAACTATGTGCCAGACACCATTCAAGGTGATTAGGATATAACAGTGAAGCAAACAAAGATCTCTGCCTTCATGGAGCTCACATTCTATGTGGGAAGAGGAGTAAACAATACACATAGTAAGAAAGTAAATTATCTAATAGATTAGAAGATGACAGGTGTGGGGAAAAGGAAAAGTAAATAATGGTAAATCATGGTAAGGAGAATTGGGTATTAAAAGGGCAAGGAGTAGAAAGGTGGCACTGGGTGCTCAGGGTGGATCTCACTGAGATAGTGGTATTTGAGCAGAGACTTGAACAAAGTTAGAGAATTTTGTCAAGCAGATGTCTGAGAGAAGAGCATCTTGGGAAAAGGGAACAGATAGTGCAAAGATCCTAAGGTGGGAACGTGCCTGTCTTGCTTAATGGGTAACAAGGAGGCTGGTGCAGCTGGAGCACAGTGAGCTGGGACAGAAATAGGAGGTAGGAGGAAGAACATCATGGGGGATTTGGAAGGTTTTGGATTTGGGATTTGGAAGGTTTTGAGTGATATGGGGAGCCATTGTAGGGTTTTGTGCAAAAATGTGACAGTTTTGCATTTATCTTAAAAAGATTATTTTGATCCCAGTGTTGTGAATGGGTAAAGCTATAGACAAACCTAGGCTGCATGAGTAAATCTGATCAGAAACCTGATGCTAGGACATTTCTCCAAGAAGAATCACAAGATACCACATTTAAAATAAGCATTCGAATTCTACTTCCAGAATGTCACTGTGGGAGTGCTGCCACGCAGCTTGATTGAAATAGCCATTATATCCACATTTGTAACAGAC
Organism: Camelus ferus; assembly: GCF_009834535.1. Classification (NCBI taxonomy): domain Eukaryota; kingdom Metazoa; phylum Chordata; class Mammalia; order Artiodactyla; family Camelidae; genus Camelus; species Camelus ferus. The sequence continues at coordinate 44,924,938 of NC_045706.1, read as the reverse complement.
ATCACCGTCTCTCCAGACTCTCTTGGAGTTGTTGTTCTCCTTCACCCACTACCCTAAAATAAAAAAGTTACCTTCTTATGCAAAGTCCAATGCTAGTCACAGAGCATGAGACTCAAGGATACAAAGGAAGACAAGATGTAGTCTCTGTCCTCTCCTCTCATCCTCCCCTCCAAAATTTAAATCCTTGATCTCAAGATGATAGATCTCTCTGATGTATTTCTTTTCTTGAGATAGTCAATGATTTTTTGTTGTTGTTGTTAAGGATGAAATGTTTGTAAGAACTCAAATGAAACTACATTGGAGGTAGCATGATCCTTGCTTAGAGTGGAGTTCGGTTTGTCCTGGTCACTGTGTGATGAGCAGATGAACACTAAATTGTCATTTCTCTAAGGTGCTGGATTCTCAACCTTTCATCCTCCAAGAGAGATGTATGGCTGTGGGGGAGAGGATAGAAAGTGATGGCATCCAAATAGAAATGTTAAGGTTTTCAATCCGTTATCTCTAGACCCAAAGAGCAAATTCAAATCCGAGAGTGAATCACGGTGCTCAGGCATAGGCATAGCTGGGGACCTGGAGAGCTAGGAATTTTTGTAGAGTTGGTATAACTCACCTTAACAAGAAAAAGAAGCAGATGGTGTATTAGTTTTCTAGGACTGCCATAAATGCAGACTGGGTAGTTTAAATGACAGAAATTAGTTTTCTCGCAGTTCTGGAGGCTGGAAGTCCAAGATGAAGGTGTTGGCAGGTTTGATTTCTTCTGGGCTTCTCTCCTTGGCTTGCACATAGTATCTTCTCCCTGAATCCTCACATGGTCTTTCCTTTATGCACATGCATCCTGATGTCTCTCTGTGTGTCCAAATTCATACAGACACCAGTTAATCTGAGTAAAGCCCACCCTAATGTCCCCTTTTAACTTAATCACCCTTTCCTCCAAATACAGTCACATTTCGAGGCACTGTGGGTGAGGACTTCAACATAAGAATTTCAGGACAGAGCGGGGGTGGTGGTGGTGGTGGGGAATGCAGTCTATAACAGGTGGGATAGTTTCATTGTTCAAGTATAAAACTGGTATCTCAGGACATTTAGACATTTCCACAAGGGAAGCTTATATTCTTTGAAGCTGCAAAATATGAGACCTACTGTAGGCAGAACTCAGTCTGAGTTATCTTTCCAAGAGAAGGAATGGCATTGTGTACCTTTTCTTTCAAGCCCCTTGGGTGCAGGCTGTGGCTATAGAACTCACTTACACTGAATACTGAGCCAACTTTGGCCTCAGTGTGGCTCTCTGATTAACTGTCTTGACAGACAAAGCCAAGTGGGAAAACTGTGATTGAAGGACAAGAGGTTGTCTAGCCAATTTATGGTGCATTCTGAAAGGGCCTCACTTGGTAAGCATTCAGTTCTTATTTTCTAATGATGACTCTGAGATGATCTCAGAAACCAGGCAAGGAAAGAAGACATTCATGGCCAGATGCCCTGGGGTTGCTGGCATGCAGGAATTTTGATTCAGAGTTTGAGCATGGTCTGACGGACAAGTGCTACAGGAGGGGAATGGGTTCATTTCTAGAACTCCACACTCTCACCTCTTTTCCATTAAGCTGGCTGGACGTATTCTAATAAATACTAAACAAACACTCTGTTATTCTCTGACCTCAACTCACTCTGCAATGGCAAATATCTCTTAAGTCATAGAACCTTCAGTTTGGAGTTTCTTTAGGAGTCATCTCATATATTTGAAAAGAACAAAGATGCATGTTATTACTTTGTACAGAGGTGACAAGTAAATTATCTGGAGAAGGCTGGTGGTCCAGATCGCTCTCCACTGAGGGACATTATCTTGGTGGATCTGTCAGTGTCTGGGGTCTGGTCTTCAGATCTTTAGGTATCAAGATACTTAACTTGTTATCATATTGAAATAAAAATAATTTGTTTTAGAGAGAGGGTTATCAATAACTGAATTAATAAGACATTAAAAATCTAGTGAAAATACAACTATCAAGAGGACAAGACGCACCTGTCTTCTAAAAAGTCCATTTGGTTTCTGTAACTTCCATGGGAAACTATGTTATAATCAGAAGGTTGCTTGGTGAGTCAGAGATCTAAACAAAAGGAGTTACATGATTCAAATGTTTAAATGCAGGGGTGAAAGATAGATTTCACTTGATGAAACTCCTATTTATTATTAAGAACTGTCTGGAGTGTTGAGAAGGAGTATAAGGCCACATTTAGGCTTGGTGGGAAAGCAACAGTTGATTAGCAATGTCTGCTGTGAGCACAGGATCAGGAGGAAGTGACACATGCTATATTTGAGCCATCGCAGTGTAAAAACATCAGACAAAGCTAGCCTTATGTATTCGTAGTCACAAAGACATGTTTACGCGCATACACACAGGTACACTCACATTTACACATATCATTAGGACTGGGTCTCAGGCACTCTGGGCAGTGCTTGGTTGGCAACCACCAGCCTCCTTTCTCAGTGCTTCTGTATGTGATAGAGCTTTCTTCTGACCAGCCCATCCTTTCTGTGTGTATGTTCAGTCATGTCAGAGTTAAGTGCTGCAGTTCTGAGAGTAAGCCAGTGTCTCTGACATGACTGCATAATTCTGCTCTTAACCATTTTAGGCTGGCTTATCTTTTTACTCCCAGAGGACAAGCTTATTTACCAGATTCAGACACCTCTCTAAACTATAGCCCGTGTGTAAGGAAAAAATAATCTACTTTAGTGATTTTCATACTTTAGGAGAACTCTTTTTTCAAACTAAATCTTATCTGGAACCCCAATGCATTAAACAAGTAAAAGCAATGGCAGATTTCTCTAGAAGTCTCCAATTTCATCATTTGGCAGACACAATTTTTCTGTGCAGAGAAGCCCTGAAACACATTTGTAGTGAGTCCTACGGATGCATGGAATATTATCTGAAAACCACTTATCTGGTTCAACTCCTTTAGATTGGATATGAGAGAATCCAGGAGGGTAAAATGGTTTACTCAGGGTCAAACAGAATAGATGAGCTGTGCTGGGGTGAGGAACTCCCATCTCTTAACTCCTTGTCTGGTGGTCTTTCGATGAGACCAGCACTTGTGGGTTTGGGGAAGATTCTCTGTCTACCCTCCAGTGGTCCAGCCTAGTCTAAATTGTGAATCTTCAAGGGGAGGAGGAGCCCCAGGTCCACCCGAGGGGACATGCTGAGGACCCCACAGAGAAATAAGTCTGCTTTGTCTCTCCTCCATTTCATAAGTGAAACCTGACAGCATAGATTAGAAAAATAATAAAAGGCCATCTCATCTATGTTCCTTATTTATTACACATTATCCAGGTATCTGGTTGCAAAACCTGCACTCCTACTCCTCTCTCATTGTTAACAACGTTTGAAGCAGAACACACTGACCTGCTTCATCAGATAACATCGGCATTTCAGCGAGTGCTCCCTTTCCAGGTGACTTCCACCCTCTCTACCTGTTACCCTCTCTCAGTGCCCCCAAAAGTCAACAGGAGAGACACTACAATTAGCAGCAAATCACCCTTTTTTACTTTATATTATTGCTCCTATATCCAGTCAAGGGAAAAACACAGGAAAATAAAATTGCATCCCTTTAAAAGAAAAAACAAAAAAAGACTACCCAGATTGTAGGGTCAGAGAATGTAGCCTGGAGGAATGTGACCAAAGTAGCGGGTGGCCGATAGCTCAGTCTTCCTCCTCTGGTCCTGCCCAGTGCCCCCTCCCCGACCTGTGGGGGGCACACAACTTGTATGAGAAAGCAGTTCTTCTCCATCCTTTGTTAGAGGGAGGGAGGGAGGAGAGAGAGGAGAGAAAGAAAGAAAGAGCGAAAGAAAGGAGGCAAAGAGGGAGTGAAGGAAAGGGAAGGTGAGGGAAAGGATGAGGAGAAGAGGAGACTGACGTGGAGAGAACAGGAAGAGAGATGGAGATGAGAAACATAGAAAAGTGGGGAAGAACCAGAAAGAGAGGCAGGAAGGAGAGAAGGAAAAAGAGGAAGAGGAGGAAGAAGAGAGGGAGCTTTGTTTTCAAAGGGTATAAAGTGAAAACTAAGTCAAATATCCCAGCCTGAGCTGCCACATAGAGGCTCTTGAGGTGAACACCATGACTGGACATCATGTAAGGAAATCTGGGGTCCAGTCTCACCTCCACCACTGACTCCATGTCACCTTGAGCTAGTCTCCTTTCCTCTCTGGGCTTCGGTTTCCTCAACGTGCGGTGAAAAGTGTATGTAGAGGCCCCGAGTGTCTCCTCACCTCCCCCCCAACCCCAACCCTTGCCCTGAGGCAGTCTTGAGTCTGTGCTGAGGAGACACCAGGAGGAGAACAGAGCCCTTTGTGGCCGTCTGGGGACCGACAACTTGAAAGGCGATGGGTGCAGAAGAATTGAAGCATTTTTGCTGTGGAGGAAAGTGTGGGCTGCAGGCAGGGAGCCAGAAACCACTGACATCACCGTCATACTTGGAACAGGCCTCCGAGAGGTGGGTGGGAGCCTCAGGGAGTGGGCATAGTTACCTGGTGAAGGGATGGAGGGCCTGAGTCTGGCCCAGGAGCAACAGGGACACTTAAAAGAGACCCACAGGCCCTTGCAGGATGAGGGGATAGGTAGCCATGAACATGAGAGCAGGAAGAAAATGTGTAGAATTTGGGAAATCATTTCTCCACTCTGTTCCTTGATTTGCATCTTGGGGTAGAGGATGGAAGGGAAAGAAGCACGTGGTCATCTCTGGGAAAAATCCATTTGGCCCTTATCCCTGGACCTTACATTGAAAACACTTGATGCAGCAGATGTTGACGTCCACCTTCTCTCTCTGACCCCTAGAGCCTGCCCAGCAGGGAACAGGACTGGAAGCCACCTCTGTGAGAAGATTATGGAGGTACCAGGAGTTACTTCCAACCCTTAGATGTGGCCTCCACTAAAATGTCACAGGGCTTGCAATCTCCTCTGCTATCAAGCCTTCTTTTTTGGATTAAGCATTGCCCTCTTTCCACAGACATTCTGTAAAACTAATATCTCATTCTTTCCCAGGGATTTGCAACCACTAACATCTTAGTGTATCTTAGTGCAAGCTTATCCACTCTACAATGCATGCTCCATTATCCCCCCGTTGAGTGCGGAGCAGACAGTGCTAATCAACTGTCATGTGCTTTCCTGTTGGAACCAGATATCACTAGAATCTCTCTCAATTCAGGGCTTCAGGCAGGCACTACCAATTGACTGGAATTAGCTCTTGAGATTGACCCTGTTTGTTACCCACTAGCTTAGGGTGGATTATCAGATATTTTCCTCTTGGACAGGAAAGTCCTGGGAGATGGTGGAAGAGGGAGTTATGAGCGACCATGAAGGGTGGGATGAGACAGAGAAGAAGGATGTGAGAGAACTGGGCAAAGATAAGGCCTGTTATTAGTATTATTTGTTTTATCTTCTTTGTAACTCTCCTTTCAGCATCTCAGAACTTCCTTCACCCCTCAATTCTGTCATTCTGGGTCTTTTTCCACCAGAATTGAGAATGTTAGGAGAGAATTGTTCAGGGAACTACAGATTGAGGTGCTGGAATAATTGGAAAGCAGACCAGGAGCTCATTCTCTTGCTCTGAGGAAGCAGGTTTCTGTCCATGCTTACAGGACAGCTGGACATGCCTTACTCTTCAGGATGCTCTTTGCAAGATACTTAAATGTCCACACCCCTCTCTGGTGATTGGAACCTCATTACCTCATGAGACAGCTCATCTCACTGTTGAATGACCTAAGTGGTTAGAAAGTGGTCAGCTCATACTGAGTTGAAATCTCTCTGCTTGACAAGTCCACCCATTAGTGCTGGTTCACAGAGCATGTCTGCTTCCTCTTCCCCCGTGTCAGCCTTTCAAGTCATTTCAGATGGCTATCATGGGCCTCCCAAGTTTTCTCTTCTCTAGGCTAAGTATCTCAGGTGTTTTTTTTTTTTTTTTTTTTGACTCTGCCTCATGCAGCTGGCACTAGAGCTTTTATGATCCCGAGTAACAGCAGATTGCCAGTGATTGTCTTATGACCAGTGCTCCAAACTGAAATACATGTAGTCTGACTTGTTCAAGTCTATGGGATAGATGTTTGTTAAATTAAATTGATTATTGGATCATGTGATCTGGAAATTACCCTTCTACTTATGTAACCTGAGTCGTTGTTGTTTTTAAGATGCTGCTTCATCTTGCCTTGTGTTAAGCTAAGACCTTCAGATTGCTTTCGTATAAGTTACTACGCATCCTATATTCAACTGATAGGAATTCATAAAACTGGCTACTGTTGCTAAACAGGAATGTGTGTTGACTATCTATTTGTGTGTGGTCCTGTGCTTGGCACCGGACCAGAGAGAGAACGCCTTTAGAGAGTTATAGTTTGAAACTTATTTATTCAACACATGCTTATTGTTAGTACTGGCTTTTTAGTGGAAAATTTGTCAGCATCAAAATTTTATATGTTCTTATCATTTGCCCAACATTCTACCCTTACAGATCAGATCATTTGAATAATAAAAATAAAGATATATGCACAAGGATGTTGAATACAGCATTAATCTTAATTATAAAAAATAAGCAAACTAAACTTCCAAAAGTAATGGTTAAATATACTACAGTACCTCCATAAATGGAATGTTGTGAAGCCATTAAAACTATGAGTTAGCTCTATATGTAATGACACAGGAAGATTTCCAAGACCTATTGTAAAGTGAAAAATACAAGTCATAGCAGAGTGCGCATTTTGTAATCTCATTTGTGTTTTAAGAGACTAAATTACATTAAAAAATTATTTGTGTATGTATATATACACACACACACATATATATATATAAAACTGTAAATATGGGTTTGAAAAAATACATAGTCAATGGTTAGTAGAAGCTTCCTGTTAAAAGAGTTAGAATGAGAGGGTAAGAGTAGAGAAAGGATATTGTTTTTTTCCTCTAAATATTGGTGGTATTTGAATTTTTACAAGCATGCATTCATTTTTGTTATGTGTGTGATTTTTGAAAGTTTTCTAGAAGACAGAAGAAATAAACCTAAGCAAATATTAGAGAAGACAAAAAATTCAAAGATGGGGAAGACACAGTCTCCTTCCCTCAAAGCAAAATAAAATCTAGTAGGAGGGATAATGCAACATATAGGCAATGATGGAATGGCGCCATGAAAGGTGTTGAGGAATCTGCATGGAAGAGAGAGGAGAGAAGGTCAAAAAGTAGACCCCAGGGGATGGCAGGGTTTTGACAGGGGATAGCATGAGCGCAGGAAGGTAGGAAACGCTGCTTCTACTCTGGGTAGAATATTCAGTCTAGTTTGTTGGAAGTGTAAGGTTTGTGTGAAACACAGTCAGCAAAAAGTCTAGAAAGGTAAGTAGGGCCTAGAGCTTTGATGTCCTCCTTTTTGTAGCCTATGGGAAATACCCCTGGTAATCTACCTTAGGTAGATTAACCAACTGTGATGGGATCAGAAGACTGAGGGACAGTGAGACTGGAGGTAGAGAGACTATTTAGGAAGCTATTGCCATATATTAGCATTTTTCTAGGTCCTATTCGAAGCTCATAGTACTTCCCCCACCCACCTCCCTAAATGGGTTCAACAGCTGCTTCAGCTTGGAATACCTGCACACTGAATCTCTTCTTAAAGTTTTGAGATACTCAGCATAATATACGCTCTGAGCAGTCCTGCAATGAAAAGGTGTTTACATTTTATTAATCCCACATTTCTCAATTTTACTTGAACAGGGAACATCTAGTTCGCAGCCTGTATTTTTCACAATGGCATTCTAAACAACAGCAAGCTCTTTGGAAATCTACAGCAGAATCTGAGAATTCTGAATGAGGGTGGCAGTAGAAGAAGTGAAAGGAAGGATGGCTGCAAGCACACGGGAGAGGGAAGAATTGGGAGGGCTTGGCATATTGTTTGGATGTAGGGTCAAGAGAGAGATGTGCCAGACTAGCCTGAGATTTACTTACTTCTGCTATATTCCTTCATATCAAAAATCATACACGTGGTTGATCACACACACTGAGGCCATCCCTGTTTCAGCGGGTCCAGCATAAATTGCTGGCGTGGAAAAAAAATCACAGTTCCCTTCATGTCCCCACCCCTCATGAAAATATTTAATTAAAAGTGGGATGTGCCACAATCAACAGAATAAAAAGCAATGCACCAAATGGGAGAAATACTTGCAAATAATGCATCTGATAATAGGTTCATATCCAGAATATATAAATAGCTTTATAACTTATCACACACATGAAAAATAATGGGTAAAGACTTGAACAGACATTTCTCCAAAGAATGTATACAAATAGCCAGTAAATACATGAAGTTGGGTTCATCACTAATCATCAGGGAAATGCAAATCAAAACCATAAGGATATATTGTCTCACACCCAGTACGGTGGCTACTATCAAAAAAACAAAAATAACAAGTGTTGGTGAGGATGTGGAAATGGTATGGCAGAATCTCAAAAGATTAAATACAGAATTATGATGTAATCCAGAAATTCCACTTCTGGGTATATATCCAAAAAACCTGAAAGCAGAAACTTGAACCCATGTGCATAGAGCATTGTTCACAATAGATAAGAGGTAGAAGCAATCCAAGTGTTCATTGAAGGATGAATAGATAGACAAAATGTGGTATATGCATACAGTGGAATAATATTTAGCCTTGAAAAGGAAGGAAATTAGGACACATGCTACAACATGAATAGACATTGAAGGCATTATACTTAGTGAAATAAGTCACAATAGATGAATACTGTATGAGGTACCACTAAGATGAGGTACATAGATTAGTAAAATTCAGAGACAGAAAACCGAATAGTGGTTGCAGTAAACACATCTTTCCATGGAAACATCAGGATGAACTCTAGGTTTTTGCAGACTGAGACTTTCCCAATTTTTGTTTCCTGCAATACTAGTTCAGAGACAGTATTAGGTGAGGCTTGAAAAAAGGTCCTATGGTTGAAAAACATGTGGAACCTGTTGCACTCAATAGAGTTAAGCAGGCTTTCCGCCTCCTCGGGCTTCTGCAGACATTAAATAGAATGTTCACTTGGATTTGGGGGGTGTCCCTGTAGGCAGAAGGCTCAGAGGTCAGCATCTCCCTTCGGGCTTAGATAGATGGCCCTTCAGTCCAAGGTGAATGAATGAATGAATACCTCTCCCTCTTTCCCTCCATATGCAGTTATACCGTAACCCTAAGTATAGTAGAGACAAGCCTGAATGCGTGCCAGCCACTTACGATGTGTGACAATCCATAAGCCCCTGGCATTTTTGAGCTTTGCTCTTCTCACCTGCAGAATGGAAATGATAAATCCCGTCTCATGGAGTTGTTGTGAGGATTAAGAGATAGCACAGAGAGGGACAAGTAAGAATTCAATGAATGTTAGTTATTTTCTTTCCCTCATGCGTGAACATGATCGCGATAATAACAGCAATAATAGTAACAGTTAACACCTACATCGTGCTAAGGGCCAGCCTCTATGCTAAGTCACCCCATTTAATCTTTACTACCTACGACCGTTAGAAGTAGGAGCCATTATTAACTTCATTTTACAGATGAGGAGACAGAGGCACAGAGAGCAGTTTACTAAGTGGCTCCATTTTTGAAAGCTGTCTGTGGGTTACTGGGCTACATGCTGGGAAGACAACACACATGGCCCAGGCCCTTGTTGTTAAGAGACTGATGGTCCAGTGGGGAAAAAAAGAAAGTATACAGGTATGGTCAACGCGGCACCCCAGGCCTAGAAGCACGCAGGAAGGCTCCGCATCTGATCGGGGGGTGGTTAGGGAAGGCAGCCCTGCTTGTCTGGAATGGCGTGGTATGTTTCAGAAGTAAACAAAAGAGAAGGCTTATCAATAAAAGGGTAGCATTAGCTATTTCTCATCCACAGACAGAGGAGCAACGTTGCCTTTTATTTAACAACAACTTGATAGTCTTCATCATAGGACTAGCACTTCTTGTGTTAGGAAGGCACTTTTTACTTTCTAGAGCCTTGTCATGAGAGTTTTTTATCAACTCTGTAAGGTAGAAAATGAAGAAATTATTCTTATCTACAAAGGATACACAAAGATGGAAGACGGTGTGCTTAAGGTAACTCAGTTGTTGTTTGAGTCGTTAAGCCATTTTATGTCCTTGGCTGAGAGACTTGCATTGGGGTAGGGGTCTCGGGGGAGGGTGAGCACTCATTAGAAAACATCTTCCAACTCTGAGCTCACAATGAAAACATAATGACTGAGCTGATTAGCAGTTGCCATGGACTGGTGGCTATGTGCTCCAGGCACATCACCAAAGCCATTTCTTTTCACTCGTACAATAGCAGCAAGATTGATTTAATCCTCATTTGACAGATGGGAAATAAGGTAGGATGTGCTGGGGTCAGGATTTGGGTCCTTAGGGTTCAAGGGTCCCTTAGTGTGGCATGTCTCCTCAGGGCTGCAAAACATGACTTCAGGTGGTAACATTTCTCCACAGTGAGAAAAGTATTTTCTTTTAAACTATCTTCCCATTCACGTTGTTGCATCAAAGAAATGGTCTCTATGGCAGTTGTGTTTGCTAATCTTTATAACAAAGAGTGGGCCTCAAGCTCAAGGCCTTCAGTAAGCAATAGGGTCTAGTTTAAATTTGAAAACTGTTTTGTTTTCAGTGAATAGATATCTTTTCCTTTTCTCAACCACACATAAGAATATGGAGAATAATATAATACCCATGTATCCATCACATAATTTTATCCAATGTTACCAAGGACCACACTTGGTTAGACAATAATATAGGTTCTGTTTTTAAGTGGACTCTCACAAGTAATGCTTAGTTAGATTTTGTATTGTTTTCAACCTTATTATCTCTAACGTCTAGTCAGGAATTTAATCTGTTCACAAATATTGCAGGTTTTGACTCATACGGACTTATCTCTATCTTTGTACTTTGGGTGTGCTGTTAACTGTACATTTTCTTTTCTCTGTTTATGTCCATTATTGACTTCTACTAGTTTCATTACACTTTCTGAGATACCTTGTCCTCCTTTGCCAAGTTGAAAGCTATGGATTGTGTGTGTGTGTGTCCATCTATTTATGTGTACGTATACAGACACACATCTATATGTGTACACATATAGAGATAGATATACACACTCACACAGAGTTTTATTTACGTATAACATACATAAAATGCACAAATCTTAAGTCTTCAGCTCAGTTAATTTTTACTAAGTGAGCACACCCATGTAACCACTACCCAGATCAAGAATATTACCAACACCTCAGGGACCTCTGTCATGACTCCTCCCACTTATTGTCCTCAACACCAAAGATCACCTCTCTTCTGATCCCAATCATCATATATGAGTTTGGGCTGTTTTTGGAAACATACATGAATGCAATCATGCGTACACTCGTGTGTCTGTCTTCTTTCACTCAACGCTATGTCTGAGATTTACCCACATTATTACAAACGGTTTTTGATTGTTGGGTAGTTGTCCATTGTTTGCATGTATTATCATTCATCTAGTCTTTTTTTGGTGGACATTTGGATGGTTTCCATGTTTTTGGCTCTCATAAAAAATGCTGTTACATACATTCCAGTACAGGTCTTTTGCTGTATATATGGACTTCTATCTTAAGAATAAGGAGTTTAATGCCTAGTCTTATGGCTGGTAAATAACATTAGAAGATACTGCCAAACAGTTTTCCAAAGTGATTGCAGCCAATTTAACCTCTTGCCAGGGGTAAATAAGAGTCTAGCTGCTCTGCTTCTTTATCAATATTTGCTATCTTCAGTTTAAAAAATTATAGCTATTTTGGCAGATATGTAGTGGTATCTAGTGGTTTTAATTCACATTTCTGATGACTACTGATAATAATTTTTTAATGTTTATTGACCATAAACATCTTTCTTTTGTGAAGTCCCTGCTCAAGAATTTGGCCATTTTTGTATCAGGTTGAGTGCCTTTTATGCATTGATTTGTAAGAGTTTTAAAAAATGTATTTTAGATACAAGTCTTTTGTTAGATATATGTATGACAAATATCTTCTCCCATTTTGTGGCTCATGTTTTCATTATCTTAAAGTACCTTGATAAAACATGAGTTTTCTACTTTAACAGAGTCTAAATAACCAATATTTTCTTTTGGGTTAGTGTTTTTATGGGTTATATATGAACTTTGTGTCCACCCCAAGATCGTAAAAAGTTACCTATGTTATTGTTTTGCCTTTCACATGTAGTACTATGATTCATTTGTAATTGATTTTTGTATACAATGTGAGGTAAGGACAAGGTTCCTTTTTGACATATGATAACTAATTGATCTAGCACCACTGATTGAAGACCCTCATTTTCCCATTATATTGCAGTGGTGGTTTTGCCGTAATTCAGGTGACCATATACATGTTGATTTGTTTTTAGATCCTATTCTGTTCCATTGGTCCCATGCCTATCTTTCTACCAATACCACTGTTTTATATTTTTTTCTTTTATAGCATAGTATAGTTTTATAATAAGTCTTGATTTCTGTCACTGTAGGCCCTCTAACTAAATTATTCTTCAAAATTGTCTTTCTTGAAATGCATCTTTTAATTAAAATATGATTTTTTAAAATGTATGCCAAACCATTCAAGTTTGTTTTGTAGTAGCAATACATAGTTTTCTTCTAAAAATAAATTAAAATAAATTTATTAAAATAAATCATCACAGAATAAAATAAAAATGACTGAAGTTTGAGTGACCTAGCACCGAGCCACATTGAGATTCCATAATTCAAATGCTACTTGCAGAATAGGGACTAGAAACTGAATCTCCTAATGGTCCAAGCCCTTACACTGGGCATTGTTTGCTAAGTAATCTGTACAGATTCTCCTGTCTAGCTAATGTATGTCCATTACTTTTGGGGAGTAGGACATAGATTTGGGGCATCATTTGTCCAGTGATGCTGAGGTAGTGAACAAGGAAGCTACTGGTTTGGGGGACATGAAAATTAGAACCTTCTCAGAGGCCTGCTTAAAGGGACCCAGCAGCTCACACTGACTAGTCAAGGTCAGCCATCTCACATGGTGAGGGGGTCGTGGTACTGACACTTGGTGTTAAGGATGGGGAATCCTGTATCCCCTTCCTGGCACAATGTCTGAGTCTGAAGTTTGGGGATAAATGACTTGTCTGCTCCAGAGGTGACTCACTGCAATTTGGAAATTCTCAGCTGCAGCCTGCACTTTAAGAAAAAATTATTATTATCATCTCTGACTAATAACTGGCAAACTCAAAGTGAAAAATAACTCAGGGGAGATAAAGAGAAAGTTCCTTTTTTTAATCTTCATATTGAACTACAATGTACAATAAGGTAAAAGCAAAGAAATATAGATAACAAATCTTAAAATATTAACTGGGTAATTATGCCAATTAACATTTAATTTTATCTATGTCCATCACATTTATCTATAATAGTGTCATAAGTAACAGTTATTGCTGTAGACTTCTGAAAGTTAATTAAAATCACTGAGACAGAACCAACAAAAGTCCATTCTTTTTTTAAAATTCACTGAAGTTTAAATAATCAATTTTCCATTCTGAAAATTTACTCCAAATGGAAACTTTGAGAGCCAGGGCCAGAGACAGTTTTTTTTCTTTCCTGTCAATTGCCTTATCATGAGACTCTAGTTGCTAAACTTCCCCTGGTTCTCATTGAGGCAGAATCTACATAAAAGGCAGTGGTAGGGTAGGGGCTAAGTCCTTGTGTCCCCCAAGTGTCTGATTTCTGGTCCCTCAGCTTAATGCAAAAGACTACCTGCCATGAAATGGGCTTTCCCCAGCTCTCCAAACTCAGCAGCTGTAGCTCAAGCGAGTTCTGGGTTCCCATTCTACCCCAGGAGGCCTGTGGTGTTGTAAGTAGAGATGACAAATTAAAATATGCAGGTTGATAGATCCTCATGGTTCATTTCTTACAGAGGCTGTGGATCCCATGGGAGCAGCTTGCACAGTGTGTGCAGACCACAGCTGATCAGCTGATGTGGGGAGCAATGGTGGAGAGTCCAGGGACCAGGGCTTTGGGTGGGTGGGGAAACCCTGATTTAGGGGTTGGCATATCCTGGGAGGTCTTCTAGACTGCCAGCCTTGTGCACAAGGCTACACTTTTATTTCTCTTTATCTACTTTATAACCAAGTCAGCACAATTCAGGACCCACCTTGTCCCCTCACAGAGCCACATAACCACTTATCAGTGAGGTTCCTATAAAGTAATTCTCAGAGTATTCTGATGAAAAAGAAAGTTTAGCTGCTACGAAGTGCAGCCACCTTCATTTTTTAGTAGGCTGCAAAAACACATATTTCTCCTTTCTTGATTGGGTTCAGTAATCTTTGCCCAGTGGTAGAGCTCATGCTTAGCATGTAGGAGGTCCTGGGTTCAATTCCCAGTACCTCCATTAAAAACAAACAAACAAACAAACAAACATACCTAATTACCATCCCCCACAAAATCTTTGCCCAGAAAACTAAAGATGATAAATAGGTATAGAACTTGTGTTTATGTCTGTTAACTCCATTAGCCAAACTTTTTGTCCATGTTCAAGTAAATCCCCAGGGCCCACTAATTCTGCCAACTGGCAGCTAGAGCATATGTTTGGAATATATTTCCTTTGTCTTTTACTGAGAATCAATCAATCAATTGATCAATCTGTCAGTGTTCACTGATCATCTCTCACAGCTATGCCACTGTACTAGGTGTTGGGTGGAGAGGTGTACTGGGCTATGAAGGACATGGCTAAGTCTGGAAAATGAGTGACTTTCATGTGTTTCACCTTATCTGATCCCCACTACCACCTCTGTGACTGTTCTTCCCTTTCTTGGGACCTCAAAGCAACATTTTTGAATGTTTGCTTGCTAATACCTACCATGTCCTACTTACATTCTTTTGCTTTGTGCACTTGTCTTATCATTTCCTGGACTACTGGTCCCAAGACACAGGGATACTGGCTAATTCATCTTCCATTCTCTGTAACCTCTGGCACAGGGCCTAGCACCCACTAGGTCTCAAAATTATCTAGAAGATTATTTTGCCAGCTCTGGCTCCCCAATTCTAGCAGATGACATTTAAAAAACTGTCAATTACAATTTACACCTGACATTTCTAATTCTTTTGGAACATGACAATAAAAAAATTGACATCTTTCTTTGCACATCTGTTTTTTGATTTGTACGTGTTTTTTTTTTAAATCACCAGGCCCCAGTTAAGCCAACCCTATTCTTGATCAACTTCTTGATTTTTAAAAAATTATGTAAACTGTGGTTTTATTTCTATAGCCCAAATTAAAATGCGTCGTTGAAAGTAAAGTAATCCTACAGGAGTGCCATTAGTATATTCAAAGCCAAATGTTGATAATAATGGTATTTACTTACTAAAATTTAGCAGTATTCATTCAAAAACAATGTGCAGCCCTAACTGACTTAGACCAAAGAATATAAGTTGCTCTAAGTTTCTGTACTCTAATTAGGTAGAAAAATAATTTATTTTCTTCTTATTAACTGTTTCCTTTCCATTATATTCTATATCACTTTCAATCCATTTGAAAGAATTAATGGAATCCTAAGGTCTTCCCTGAAGGTTGAAAAAGGATAAATCAACTTTATTTATAAAAATTAGTAGAGATCCCAGTGGATGCAGCTCAGTTAAGTCTACCTTCTAAGCATAACTCACGTATTTATCTGAGAATTGATTTGTTCCACCCATTTGCAAATGCCCTGGCATGAGCAAGGCAACAGGATTCAGTCAAAAAGATTTCATGGAGAACAATTCCTATCAGAATTATCTGACCTCTTCCTAGGAAAAAGCAGAGCCTGATTTTTTTTTTTTTTTTTTTTTTTGTCTAGGTAGAAGGAGGGAGGCCTCTTCTATGGGCTGAATCTGCTTTGCTTTATCATGACTTGAGCTGCTCTCTTACCTGGAAAAGCACAGTCCAGTTTAGGGTGATGTTGAGGCTGCGGCCCTTGGGCTCCCTTTGGGTCCTCAGGGCCAGTTAATAATACACTGTCAAAGCTGGATGGGGCCTTAGGTGCCACAGAGGCTAATACCCTCTTTTTACAAATGGGGAAAATGGCATGCAGGGAGGAAAAGAAACCGTACCAACGTAGTGGATCCTAAACCTGGCTCATCACTGCTCATACATTCCGTTCATTCAGCAAGTGCTTACTTCACACTCCTCTGTGCTAGCACTGTTCTTGGTTCTGGGCATACAATGATGGTCAGGACAGCTATGGTCCTCACTCCTGGGTCTGCTCAGCACCGAGAACAGTGCACTGTAAGGGACAGGGTGTCTGGGGAAGAGTGGGGAGGGCTGAGAAGGAAAATCTTGTGCTTAGACCCGGATAAGATGTCCATTCGTGCTGCTTTAACAGAATACCATAAACTGGATAGCTGATAAACAACAGACATGCATTTCTCACAGTACTAGAGGCTGGGAAGCCCACGGTCCACAGGCTCTGAGATGGGATGGAGCTTGAGATGTTTAAGAGTTTGCTGAGCATAGTGAACATGGGGGAAGAGGAAGAAGCTGTGATTAGTGGGGTAGGACAAGGCTGGGTCATGTAAGGACTTACAGGTGGTGGTAAGGAGTACGGATTTTTCAAAAACTTAACAGTCAGTCAGCACATCATCAAATTTAGCTTTTTAAAAGGGCAATTCTTTGTTGTTGTTGTTGTTGTTGTTGTTGTTGTTTTAATATAGATTCTTGAGACTAAGATTCTGATAAGCCAGATCTGAAGGTGGACCAGCACAGTTACTGGCCAGTTCCTGCATCTGAGAATTAGCTCCTTCCATTGTATTAATGACCCTCTTGAAACCCTCTGGGCGAGAATGAAAGGGGAGGGCATTGTTACTCATTGTTACCCAAATTTTAACCACAAACACAAAAGATTTTACATAAAAATGCTCTTGTGATTATCTCTGAGGAGACCATAGCTCAGGTTAGTGAAGTTTGGAAAAAATACAAAACCATCAAGGTCTTCTGTTGATGAAGCTGGAGAATTCATCTCCTCCCCTAGTCAAGCTGGTCACCCCAGCAAGGTATACCCAACCACACTTAAGCTACCCCATACAAATGAGAATCTTTTCTAGTTGCACCACAGGCTGATAATCCAGAGGGTGGTAATCAGTGAGTCAGTTGCCAACCTCACAGAAATGCGACAAATGAGGACTCCAGGGGATGGACCTGGGACTGGTAGCCCAAAATTGCCTTTAATGACCTGGAAGGCTAGGATCTGGTTGTTGTTGTCATCATTTAACTTCATGCTACCAGTCTTCACCCATAGCGGATAAAATGACGTGGAGGAACAGAACAGGGTCAGCACACACCTGGCGAACAAAACACATGACCTAAATGTTAGCTGGCCACCAGCCATCAAAGTGTCTCAGGGATTTCACAAGCATTCACATGCCTGGGCCTTCCCAACCAGTAGTTGAGGCTTGCATTCGACAGACAGAGCTCTTAATATTAGCACAAGGAAACCTGGCCAGGAATGCTGGCTCTGCCTTCTTACTACTTGTGTGAACGGAGGTCAGTCACTTGGCCTCTCTGGTCTCTCTTGACTTATGTGGGCAGTAGGAAAGGTAAACGTGGCCTTGCCAACATCACGGGGTTATATTTTGAGTCCCGAAGGAAGTAATGTGTATGAAAGGGACTTGGAAAGGGTAGAGTGCCACATAAAACACTTTGTTATAAGCACTGGAAAGTGTGTGGCATTAGGAAGTCCAACAGAGAGTTGATGTAGATGATGAAAGGATAAAAGGGCAAAAATTCTAAAAGACAGGCTATAGGAACTGAGATAATTCCACATGAAACAGAAAAGGCTGAGAACTACATTTCACCCTGTGACTGGTTCTTGCTCAGACTGTCATGACTAACTTCTTCATGTCTCCTGAGGAGAGAATGAAACAAAATGCATAATAAAAGGGGAGTGTTCTCTATCTATGAAGAATGTCTTGCAAGAATATTAAACACCAGAATGTGTTACTAAAGCAAGTTTTATATTCTTTCTTTAATGACCTTCGGAGAGATTTGTACCTGAGTGTGAACAAGTGGCTTAAAGGTGATTCTGGCTGAAGACAAGGGAAGGGACTCTAGTGGTTTCCCTTTTTTTAGTTTTTGGAATTAAATTCACAAGAATTTTCAGGCCGTAAGCTACATAAAGACAGGGAGTTCTGTTCACTGATATATCTCAAGACCCTAGCATAGTCCAAGGTGTATACCAGGTACTTAATAAATATTCACTGAATGGATTAACAAAACGCCATGAGGTTGTCCTGGTATTTGAAGGTGAGATAGGCCCATCTCTGTGTATTCACTTGCTCTCTGCTTCATCTGTGAGACAGGCCCATCCCTGTGTATTCAGTTGCTCTCTAGTTCATCTGTCTAAGTCAGCCCCAACCCCAGCCCCAGCATGTTGTGGGCTGGCTCCATACATCACAGCGGTGGCTTCCAGATTCCAGAGAATTTGCTCGGAGTGGTGGAGTCAGGCCCACTCTAGCTCTACTGGAACCACCCAGCTTTTACGTAGGAGATCTACATGTTTGGTTTCCAGATATCGTTTTCCATTTTGGGGGTAACATTCCATTCAAGTTTCTATTACATGAGAGAGCTCTGTGATGACAAGCCCTGACATGCAGGAAAAGCAAGGAAATAGGTCTCCTGATCAGGCACCTTCTCCCCTAGAATTTCTGAATAACAGATGAAGGGACTAAAATGGTCATTCTGGTCGTCTTTGGTGTCTCTTGTTTCATAAAATCCAGAGAGAAGAAAGGAATCTAGATTGTTCTTGTTTTCCTCTTTTTGAAGTTTCCACTGGCTGTTGCTTAAATAATCATATTTTTTAAAAGCAAAGTTGCTAATTCTAAAAGACTAGGAGTTGCCAGGTCTCTGGGGAGGCTCTGATTATGTGCTTACAAGACCAGTGACTAAAACTATTCTGCTATCCAGTGGTGATTGCATTGTAACCACAATGTTTTCTCAGGTACAACAGCCCATGGGCAGAAACTTGCATTCTAGTTAAATATTAGGACCTAAGAACGATCTGCATCTAGGCCTATTATTAGCATCAGGAGAAGTAGACCTGCTAATGACTCGTTCCAAAGGCCCAGGTTGCCAGCAGACACCTTCTTTAACTCCATCCCCAGATAAAAAGGAGTACACAGATCTGGACCACCCTCCAGTGTAGGGGGTGGGGGTGGGGGTGGGGATGGGGGTGGTAAAGAGACCTCTTTGAAGGGCCTTAGGATTGGCCAACAATCAAACAGGTTAGAAGTTCAGTTCGATTGTTGATGGCTTGTCCCCATCCTGGAATCATAAGCGTCACTTCCTAGCCTATCTGAGCTTACCTTTTACCTCTGTCATCAAAGGTCCAGTAACCCAAACAGTCACCATGGGAAACAACAATTAGATGTGCAGTGCACATCCTGCTTTTCAGAACATGTTTTTCGTCCTCTTCCTTTGAATCATCACAATACTCTGGCTGAGGGCAGCTGAGGCAGGCGTGCCCAGCCCCGATGTAAAGAGATTCACAGAGGTTAAGTGTCTTATCTAGTTCACAGGCTAGGGTAGGTGCTGGGAGCATAAGTGATGGAGTCAGACTGCTCAGCACTTCCACTTAATTAGCTCTGTGGCGTGGGCTTTGGCGACTCAGTTTCTTCACCTGCAAGGTGAAAGAGTAACGACATCTGCTTCATGGGGTGGTTGGTAGACTAAGAGATAAGGAAACAGAGTCAGCAGAGTGTTTAGTACCCTTGAATGCTCACTAAATACTAGCCATTCTTATTGCTATTGAGAACATTATTGTGTGGAGAGCCACCACCGAGCCTAATTCCTAATCTAGTGCTTTTCCCACCGCATAGTGCTCCCTCTACCCCTACCACTCTTCTTACTCAAAATAGTGAAAACTTAAAGTCTTTCTAGACATTTTTGGCTTTTTGGCTGCTAAAATTCTGAGCAGGCATGAGGGGACGTGATGTTTCTACATCTTTTGACGTATAGTTAAGAAGTATCATCAGATATGGGGAAAGAAGAGCCTGTCTCCCATGGTTGCCACCTAAGGCTTGAGTGGTGTGAGTGTTGCAAGCATAGCTGGCTCCTCCCAGCAGCAACCACCAACCCAAGATCAAGTCAAGCAGCAGGGGCGGAACTGGTAAGGGGATCTGGGGTCTTCTTACCGTGAGTCTTTTCAGTATGCTATGTGTTATATATATATCACTGTATTTAATCCTCAATACACCCTATGAGAGATGTATAATAATTTTGACCACTTTATAGATGAGGAAACTGAGGCACAGAGAAATCATTAACTTGGTTAAGAACACACAGCCAGGAACTGTCAGAGTTAAGATTTGAATCCAGGACCTAGGATTTGAACTCATGTCATATGGGCCTCCAGAGCTCATAATGTTAACCACAAGAAACGGTGACAATTCTTATCAAGATTATTCAGTTGAAATATGAAAATTTTCCCCTTTGTTTGGCTTATATGCTGCAAAACAGCTCCTCTGACAAATGGATGCACTGACTTGCCCTGTCCTTTCTCAATATAAGAATAAAGCTTCCATGGGATGTCTGGCATTATTTGGAAGAAGGAAAATTGTTTCCTGTAAACTAGTAAGGTAAGCAGTCTAGTGATGCATGCTTAAAAAAATACAGGAATTCCTTAGTTATAGCTTTTGTACAATTAAACATGTAAGCTGAAAGATTTAAAATCTAAGAGCATAAGAAGGTGTGCTCTGGAATGGAGATTTTGTTTCCAGCCTTAATGACCAGACTATCACTTATTAATCTGGACCCCAGGTTGACATGTACCTTGTCTTAATAGAGATAAATAATGCATTGATTACCTTTTATTTTTTGCCAGCAATGGTAAAGTGATCTGTAGGTTTGACATGATGTGTTTCTACTAGAAAGACTTCATTTCTCCACTGTATTCATTTTAAATGGGACAAAATTTGTGTTGTCTATCATTTCCTTATTGAGAAATAGACAATTAAGGAATGTTATTTCATTAAGACTGTCACTGAAACAAAATGCTGATTCCAATAAGCATTTCTGTATACGTTGTCTTTTTTTGCTGAAATCTTTTTGGCATGTTCTTATTCATTTGCAGAAGCTGAGAGGTGAAAAAAAAAAAGAAAAGTAAAGAAACCCATATGCAAAAATATAATGCCATTGCCACTATCGAGAAAAGATAATGGCAGAGGAAAAAGGAGAGCCACAGAGTCATAGCGGTTAAAATCTCTTAAGGGGTGGGAGGTGGGAAAGGGCTTCCACTGAGGCTGCCTGTTTTGGCTACTCTCAGCTCCAGTGCAATAGGCATGGAAGGCAGCCTGGAGGTTTCCACCCACATTGAACTTTCTTTATTCCACAAATGCACTTTGCTTCCTCCCACCTTGGGGCCTTTCCACACTGACTTTTTCTCCCCTGAATGATCTGTCCACTGTCCTTCCCCTAATCTTTGCACATCCTTCAGATCTCTGCTTAGAGAAGCATTACTCAACCTCCTAGATTCAATTATGTCCTTTGTCCTTTTTCTTCTTTGGGGTCAAACATTGTCATTATTTGCAATTATGTATTTGTGTGATTGACTACAAGCTCCATGGGGTGGGGACCAGACCTGATTTTAGGCACCTTTAGATGCCCAGGGTTTGGGGCTCTCACTTCTGTACTTAGTAGATGCTTAAGAAATATCTGTTGAATTGTGATAGTTCACCCTAAAGGGAACCCGAG
The DNA here is from genome assembly GCF_009834535.1 of Camelus ferus. Classification (NCBI taxonomy): domain Eukaryota; kingdom Metazoa; phylum Chordata; class Mammalia; order Artiodactyla; family Camelidae; genus Camelus; species Camelus ferus. Next base: position 44,903,200 of record NC_045706.1, on the reverse strand, counting down.
AACCCTCTGCTTAAGCCAGTGTTGCTGCTGCTGCAAAATAAGATTATATAGGTCTGGGTCTTACTTGTCCAGATTATTTGTGCTAATGAAACACGACTGTGGTTGCACATTGGACTGGTGTGAAGCAATGCTTTTTTCAGGCTTCACAACAACTTTGATTGGCATAATCTGGGCTTGGTTTATAGCCTCTAGGATCACCAGATTCATAGTGAGATACTGAATATAGGGAGGCATTTATCAGTTTTCTCAGCACACAGGGGCACCTTTAAGAAAGGCTTGGCTGGATGGCAGAGTTGGCAATTATCCTGATTATCACTGAGGCACACATGTCCTATGCCATTTGAGCTCAGGATCCACACTCTCCTGTGTGTCTACACTTAAGGGCAATTCTGATGCTTCTTGGTTTCTCACTCCAGTATCAGTATTAGAATGAAAGTGAGTGAAAATGATATTACAATAGAAATAGCCTAATGATGTTCAAAACTGTTTCTTAATAAATCAAAATGCAAACATTAACAAATTATTTGTGACATGACTCAAGGCTGATTGTGATTCTCAGTCCATACTGTTGGGAAAAAAAGCTAAAAACCACTCAGAGAGGGGACACTGAGGGCAAGCCAGGACCCTCAGATTGCTTCCCTTTCTCCTTGCAGCGTAGCAGGGGCAAGCCTCCTATATGGCTCCTCTGCTTCGTTCCTCTTTTACTTACTGGGTCTGGATTCAGGACAAAGCAAATCAGAATCTGGGACCATTTGCTACTCTTTTAATAACCCTGATACATCATGGAGCGCTCCATTTACTTAAGCATTTTGACAACTATTTTAAAGAAAGGCGTTCAGTTTTTAATCAGAATTAGCTCAGGTGCCTAAAAGTAGAGATCATGATACATCTCTGTATTTAACTGCCGCATTCCCTCTTCCTCCCTTCCTCCCCTCCCCAGCACAGTATCTTACTCTGTAAATACCTCTGGAGTTTTTGTTTGTCTCTACTTCTTTTTTTCCCCCCTCACTTCTTCACTCCAGGAAGGATACTGTGGGGTTGGTTTCTCTTATTACAGGGCCTATTATATGCTGGCTTTGTGCCAACCTGGTCACTCTAGCCATAACATGGGCCTAGAAAGCCCTAGAACTCAAATTCTCCCTTCATCTACGAAGGGGTATGTCCATGACAGTCCCTTGTCCCCTTCCCTTTGAAAGCCCTGACTTCAGCTTTCATCTTTTCAGAAATGCCAAAGAAGAGATGAAGTTGGCCAAGGCGATCTGTTTCTTCTTTAGTGAGCTGAGCCAGGCTCCCAGTCCTCAAAGAGCTGTTCCCTTTCCGGAACTGGATTTTCCTGTATGAATGATGTAGTATCCAGAGCACTGTACTTGGAGTCAGAAGACCCCGTTGCAAGTTTGGACACCACTACTTACCAGCTGTGCGACTTAGGCAAGTTACTTTAGTTTTCTGAGCTTACTACGTATCCTCAGGATGTCTGGCTTGAAGTGAGTCTGCCTAGACTTTGTTCCATTATCACTCTTAAAAGGGAGGGAGGGAGGGAGGGAGAGAAGGGGAGAGGGGGAGAGAGAGAGAGAGAGAGAGGAGAGAGATTATGGTAAGTATCTACTGACCTGTCCAGCGGGGGTTCAGGGAAGGCCTCCCAGGACTGGCCCCAGGCACCTTCCTGAGAGCCTGCCACTGTTCCTTGCCCCTGCCCCAACCCACCTTCGGCGCACCGCGGGCTTGAAGTGGCGCAGCTCTTACGGGAGGTGTGAGTTGTTAGAAAGCTCCGTATAATTCCAGAATGTCAGTCACTCCCATTTACTCTAACGTGCTTTTCCAATGGGCCAGGCAAGCCCGCCCCTCCTTAGTGGGGTCCCCTCCCCCAATCGACCCCCACTCAGCCTTCTCCTTCGGGAAAGGTAGCAGCCGAAGATCGTGAGGCTCATCCTCACCTAGGCCGCCCCAGCCTGCGTCCTGTTCTCTGCGCCCAGCTCGCCCGGCACTTGGGCGTCCAGGAGCTCCCCCTCCGGGCGGCGCACTGCGGCCGCCGGCGGGGTTGGCAGCAGCGCCCACCGCGGGGCGGCCCCGGTTACTCGCCCGCCCGCCCGCCCGTCCGCCCACGTGCGTGGAGAGGAGCGAAGCGCAACCAGTCGCCGTGCCAGCGCTTGCCGCGGGTGGATGCCTCACCTCGGAGGTCAGCGGGGGCCGTAACCCGAGCCCCGCTGCCACGACCCATATTTGCATAATTCGGTCCCCCCTCCCTTCTTTCGGACTCAGGGCTGGAGATGCGAGTCGGGCTCCCCGAGGTGCCGTCTTGCCGGTGGTCAGCGCGGGGGCCGCGGGACCGGCCGGAGCGCAGGAGGAGCGGGCTGGCGCACGTGGTAAGAGAGTAGCTTTCTTTTCTTTTATCTTTTTTTTTTTTTAAAGAAATGGGACTTTTCACTTTTTTTGCCAAGGGTAGGGTACCTACAAGGGTTCTAATCTTGTTGTGATTTCCTTCCTTTTCCCTTTTATTTTTATTTCCAATTGGAAAAGAGCGCCCAGAGCGAGCGAGAAACTTTCCGAATTTTTTCTCTGGGTGTTTGAAGTCAGAAAAATGTCCAGCCGCGGGAGAACCGATTTCGCGGCGGGCAAGGGGAGAAGCGGCGCTCGGCAGGAGGGGCAGAGGCCGCTCACCGCCGCCCCGGGCCCTGACCACAGCGCGCGGGGCCAGGCGGCAGCGGGCTCACAGCGGCGGCGGCCGCGGCAGGTGAGCGGCGGGAAAGCCGCTTGCAGCGCCGCGTTTCCTCCACGGCGTGGCGCCGTGGCTTTCGCCCTCCCCGGCCCCCACGAGGCTGAAGCTGTCCTGGCCGGCGGCGGGACAAGGGCAGGGCCTGCCCTCGTGCTCTATCCCGGGCCTTGGGGGCTTTGGGGCAGAAGGAGGGCTAGCGGGAGGCCCCTATCCCTGTTGTAGCACCTGGGCCCAGCCTCCCACAGAGCCTGGGCCAGGCTCGGAGCGCTCCTGGTGCAGGCCGGGGTGATCCAGGAGGTAGGAGCGGTGTGTGCAGCCAGCCAGAACCCGTCGCTATCTGGACCTCTGAAAAGTTTTTTAAAAATGTTTTGGGAACTAAGGAGAAAGGTACCCACCCGGCTCAGTTTTTGTTTGTTAGTTTGTTTGTTTGTTTGTTTTTGTTTGTTTTTTACTCACAAAGGGAAAAGCGTGTAGGGTGATGGAAACTCGAAGCTAGCGTCACTGTTTGCTGTCACTCTGGCCCTCGCTGGCCTCCTCGAGGTGGCTCTTGGCCAAGGAAAGGAAGAATATTCCTCCTTATGTGTGTGTTCTGGAGTAGGGCTCGGTGCAGGCTTTCGTGGGTGGGGAACTACGGTGGCAGCCAGTCCAGTCAGTGAAGCTGAGGATGGGTGTCTTCGCAGAGCACCCTGTCCAGCAAACCCAGACGCCCGCTCCGCCGACCCGGCAGTCTGTGGGCAAGGCGGGCTCACGGGCGCGCTGTCAACACGGAGGTGTGTAGCGTAAGGTGTGCGAGCCAGTGTGTGAAGAAGGCGGCGGGGGCAGGAGTGTGCGTAGCGGAAGTGTGTGTCTGAGTGTAAGTGTGTGTTTGTGTGTGTGTTGTGTGGCGGGGCAGGGTGAGTGTCCAAGCTTCCATCTGGACGCTCCCACACAGGCTACCGCCCAGACGCGCCGGGAAGGGCGCCGGCTTCGCGCAGCAGCTGAAGGGGGGCGGGGAGCGCGCGGGCTAGAGGAAGGGGGGTGTCTGCGGCTGAGGATTTCTCTCGAAGGTCCCCGCAGTTATCTGCTCCTCCTAGGGTCTACCACCCCTGCCCCAAGTGCCCAAAATACTTAAACAAACAAACAACCCAAAACCTGTTCCGTTTTCGCTCCTGTATAAATAGAACAGACTTTCCAAAAAAGCAATACCGCATTCACTCTTATCACCAGCCACTTCTTTCCACCAAGTAATTCAGAAAAAAGCAGTCAGCTTCCGTGAATGCATGCCGCTTTTTCTCTCTCTCTCTCTCTCTCTCTCTCTCTTCGCTGCCTCCTTTTGCTTGCGGTTTTGAGCTGCCAAGAAAGTGAGTAGGGGTTTGACTGTAGTGTCTCGGCTTCGCTCGGTTTCTTTCCGAAGTTTAATTTTCCGGAATGGCTCCCAAACAAGGGCTGGGGAGGCGGAGCTGCCGGCACCGGATTTTCGCCTTTTTTGGAAAGTCCCGGAGAACCGGAATTCCTCCCCTACCCGGAGGCCGCACCGCAGCTGGGACCTGCTCGCTCTCCCACAGTGGCCTGGGCTGGACTCGCAGCGAGCCCCATCCCTGCCGGACCCTGAGCTCTGGATCAGGGCTTCGGCTCGGTCCGCACTCCCCAGACCCCCGTGGATCCTCGCAGGCTGCAAGCCGGGAGTCGCGAGCCCGGAGGAGCCCGCGCCGCCAAGCCCCTGTGCAAACCGGCCATGTGACGGCAAAAGCTGCCTGGCCCAGCCCTGTTCCTCAGTCCATATATGGGCAGTGACGTCACGGGCATTGAGGACCTGCCCATAAATACTTAGAGCAACACTTTCCGTCTAACCGAGAGAGCAGCAATTGATTAATAGCTCGGCGAGGGGACACACTGACTGTTTTAGTAACACTACACCAGCAACTCCTGGCTTCCCAGCCGGAACACAGGAGAGAGTCAGTGGCAAATAGCCATTTTGCTTCTTGAAAAAACAGCAACTTGTTTGCTAGTTTTATTTCCATTGGATTTTTTTTTTTGGAAGGGGGTAGTTGCCTTTTAAGTGTGGAGGGCAAAAGGAGATACCAACCTAGGCTCAGTCCAGTCCCTCTCCAAAACGGCTTCTCTGACACTCCAGGTAGCGAGGGAGTTGGGTCTCCAGGTTGTGCGAGGAGCAAATGATGACCGCCAAGGCCGTAGACAAAATCCCAGTAACTCTCAGTGGTTTTGTGCACCAGCTGTCTGACAACATCTACCCGGTGGAGGACCTCGCCGCCACGTCGGTGACCATCTTCCCCAATGCCGAACTGGGAGGCCCCTTTGACCAGATGAACGGAGTGGCCGGAGGTAAGCCGCGTGCCCCTCTCGCGGGCCGGGACCCACGCAGCTCGGAAGTGGTGGGTGGGTTTTGGTGCGTGTGCAGGACCTGGAGGAGAGGGTTGGGGCGCGAGGTGGACGGTGTTGAGTGAACTGGCTTTAAAGAATGTAAGGAGGTGCCGGAGGTGTCCATGGGAGCGGGTACCCGGGCGTTGGAGCTGGGCGCGCTGGCAGATGCACCAGGTTGCCAGCGATCGGCCGTGCGTGCGCCGCGGAGCGCCCAGCCCCCGGTCGGCGCAGGGATGAGAGTAAGAGAGATGCCCCACCAGGCTTCGGGATTTGTGTGGGTCTTTCGGCCAGCGGCAGCCCCCGGCCTCCCCTCTCTCGGGGTAGAGGCAAAGTGACGGGAAAGTTCAGGGCTCTGGAGGAAAGCTGCGCGTCTGGAGAGTCGAGCGGAGGAAAAACACCAGAGGACAGCGTTCGCCGCTCCCTCCTGGGCAGAACCGACCCGGAGAAAATCTCGGAGTTCGCTCCCCGCGAGTCCTGCTTGCCGCTCGCGAAGTTGAGGGGGTTGGCCAGGCGCGGAGGAGGACGGGGGGAGGGCGGGCAGCTGCGGAAAGCTTACCCCTGGCTGCCGAGGGATGCCCGCTGGGCACCGGCGCCTCCAGTTTCCTTGGCGATACGGTGGAAAGTGGTCTCCCTGCAGTCTCCGCGTCTTCCTCGAAGCCTTGCCACTGGCTTTCGGCTGTGGCGAGGACACGCGAGTATCGGGCAAGGCTGAGAAGGTTGCGTGGGAAAGGAGACCTGTAGACTCCTATCTCAGAGCCAGATTCCCTCCAGCAGTCGTCAACTGAAGCGCAACGGGAGAGGGAGGGAAGGAAGGCACCTGGAATGGGGAGCAGCCGAGAAATCATGACACCCCTCTCGGGCTCCCCTCTCAGGCTGGCACCTTGGAGGCACTGGCTAGGATCAGTCTCCTGGGTGATGTCTGACACAGCAGTGGGACCCCCCAGGCAAAAGAGAGGGAGAGAAGTTACAGGCAGATGGGGAAATTTTAATATTGTTGTTGCTATTATTGGGTGTTTTATTGGGGACTGGAACTACAGATGGCTGTATGTGGGGGTTGGAAGTAGCTCATCCTGCTTTCCTGGAGGTAGTTTGAGTCCCAAACTGTCACTGGTTGCCACAGTAGGATCTTGGGTTAGCCTCTTCTTACTGTCTTTGGGCCACAATTCCTCCAACTGTTAGACTCTGTCCCAGCTCTACAGGGCTAGGATCCTGGGCCTTGGGATTGGACTCATGTGAGGGGGGGTGAGAAGGGATTCTTGGCTGCATTCTCATTGCTCCACCTCCATTTTTACTTTCCCCTTTCCAGATGGCATGATCAACATTGACATGACTGGAGAGAAGAGGTCCTTGGATCTCCCATATCATAGCAGCTTTGCTCCCGTCTCTGCACCCCGAAACCAAACCTTCACTTACATGGGCAAGTTCTCCATTGACCCCCAGTACCCTGGTGCTAGCTGCTACCCAGAAGGCATCATCAACATTGTGAGTGCAGGCATCCTGCAAGGGGTCACCTCCCCAGCTTCCACCACAGCCTCATCCAGCGTCACCTCTGCCTCCCCCAACCCACTGGCCACTGGACCCCTGGGTGTGTGCACCATGTCCCAGACCCAGCCTGATCTGGACCACCTCTACTCTCCACCACCGCCTCCTCCTTATTCTGGCTGTGCAGGAGACCTCTACCAGGACCCCTCGGCATTCCTGTCAGTAGCCACCACCTCCACCTCCTCTTCTCTGGCCTACCCGCCACCTCCTTCCTACCCGTCCCCCAAGCCAGCCACGGACCCGGGTCTCTTCCCCATGATCCCAGACTATCCTGGATTTTTCCCATCACAGTGCCAGAGAGACCTACATGGTACAGCTGGCCCAGACCGCAAGCCCTTTCCCTGCCCGCTGGACTCCCTGCGAGTCCCCCCTCCACTCACTCCACTCTCCACCATCCGCAACTTTACCCTGGGGGGCCCAACTGCTGGGGCCACAGGGCCAGGGGCCAGTGGAGGCAGCGAGGGACCCCGGCTACCTGGCAGCAGCTCAGCAGCAGCTGCTGCCGCCGCCTATAACCCACATCATCTGCCGCTGCGGCCCATTCTGAGGCCTCGCAAGTACCCCAACAGGCCTAGCAAGACCCCAGTGCATGAGAGGCCCTACCCGTGCCCAGCAGAAGGCTGTGACCGGCGCTTCTCCCGCTCGGACGAGCTAACACGGCACATCCGAATCCACACTGGGCACAAGCCCTTCCAGTGTCGGATCTGCATGCGCAACTTCAGCCGCAGTGACCACCTCACTACCCATATCCGCACTCACACTGGCGAGAAGCCCTTTGCCTGTGATTACTGTGGCCGCAAGTTTGCCCGGAGTGACGAGAGGAAGCGCCACACCAAGATCCACCTGAGACAGAAGGAGCGCAAGAGCAGTGCCCCCTCCTCGTCGATGCCGGCCGCCTCCACTGCCTCTTGCACTGGGGGTGCTCCAGCCGGGGGAGCCCTATGCAGCAGCACCAGCAGCACTATTGGTGGAGGGTCCCTCGGCCCTTGCTCATCGCGGACCCGGACACCTTGAGATGAGACTCAGGCTGACATACCAACTCCTTAAGGCCCCAGAGGTCCTTCATCCACTCGTCCACTCGAGCTGCACGACAAACACTACCACCTTTCCTGCCCTTCCCTCATTTTGTTGGGCAAAGGGCCTTGGTGGAGCCTAGCACTGCCCCTCTTTCCACTTAGAAGCACGTCCTTCCTAAAACTTAGCTCACCTTAGTCTCTCTTAGGTGAGTTGACTATCACCCCAAGGTAACGGGAGGCTCAGAAAGGGGTTGGATGGGAGCCCCTGGTCTAGAGGGCTAAGGCCTGACCCTGCTTTAAAGGTTTGTTTGACTAGGTTTTGCTCCCCCTCTCTTATTTTGACTGGTTACAGGTTTTTGACTCTGGAGATCTGAGACTTTTTCTACAGTAGGTTGGGAGATGCTGATCCCTTCAAGTTGGGACAGCAAAAAGACAGAAGCGAAACTGATGTGCACTTTATGGCTTGGGACTGATTTGGGGGATGCTGTACAGTGAGTGAAGCATGGCCTTTATGCTGCATTCTGTGGCGCTAGAACAGTGAATCAAAGCTTATCTAGTCATCTCGACCCTTTAAGCAAATGTATTATAAACTCAGAGAACAGAAGTGCAATGTGATGGGAGGGACCTAGCAATATCTGCTCCTTTTTGAGTTGTTTGAGAAACATAAAGACTATTTTTTCAGTGTATATCCATTCAGATTTTGTGTATTTTTGATGTGCACTGTTCTCCAAGTTCTGAACCTTCGGGAAAAAAAAGTAAAGCAATTTATGATCTCTTGAAATGAGTCAGATGTTAACTTATTTAATGGGGGATGTACATATATTCTCTGAAACTAGGATGCATGCAGTTGTGTCGAAAGTGTCCTTGGTGCCTTGTGTGATGTAGACAATGTTACAGGGTCTGCATGTAAATGGGTTGCCTTACTATGGAAAAAAAAATCACTCCCTGGGTTTAGTATGGCTGTATACTTCTGCCTATTAATATTTGGAATTTTTTTTTAGAAAGTATATTTTTGTATGCTCTGTTTTGTGACTTAAAAGTGTTACCTTTGTAGTCGAATTGCAGAATGTAAATGTTACTGGAGCTGACTTGTTTGGTTATTAGCTCTTAATAGTTGTGGAAATATAAATGATTTATTCTAACACAAAACCACTAACTAAAGTTCAGATAATGGTTTATGACTGTAGTGTAAATAAATACTTTTCAACAATATTTTTGCTGCAGAAATTACTTATGAAAGGTTTACTGGGTGGGAATTAAACAGTACCCAGTGGATTTTAGTACTTTGAACAGAGCCAGGATCTCCAAGTTTTCTTTGTTAGCCTTTCAACACCAGCCCTCTTGCCCCAAAGCAATCTCCATTCATAATCAAACGCTAGCTTTCCGGGGATTTCCCCCATGCACTTGTGTAAAAGTGGGGAGGCGTTGTTTTGACTCATTGTTCCGTCCTCTATAACAGCCTATAGCTTCTCTCCGCTCCTGAGTGGGCCCCGGAAAATAAATACTTACAAACAAGTGCCCACTCGGAGACTACACATTTGTAGCTGCTTTCAGAACCCTGACCAGGGCCAGGAACTCAGACGAGATGTGGCTTTGTGGAAAGTGTGGTGGCGTGGTCAAGCTGGAAATGACTTTCAGGTTCCAGGATTAGTCTCATGACCACAGAAAACTTTTTGAAAAGCGCTATCACCACTTCAGATCAAAAATGCACTCAGACACTGCTGATGACAGCATTAATGAGTTGCCAAAGGAATTACCCCAGGACTCATTTCTCTCCAGCCTTATCTCCCCTATTACACCTATTCAGAAGGATCATTACTCTGCCATAGGTTTGGTGGGTCTAGAGACTATCAAAATACTCAGCTTTTTAGATGCTAGATATATACCAGCCTTAAGAAAATCTCAAGGAAAGACAATCTGAATTTTAAATAGCAAATATGGTCCTCCATGGTACTGGATAATAGTTAGCAAAAGAATACACTATAGAGATCATTTTACTGCAAGCCTTTTGTAGTGACCTTAAAATATAAATTCAGCCCCTCCAATAGTTAGCCATCTATTATACACATTGTCTTTGTGTTCTCTTTAATCTACAATTGGGCCTAAATATTATTTAAGTTCACTTCTGCTAGCTCCTTATAAAAGTGTAACATGTCGGAGTGCCCACTGTTTATCTACATCATCGGAAAACCCTGTCATGTTTGTCCTTTGCCACTGTTAGACCCCCTCAGATATGGTTGATAATAGATGGCCTGCATTTTAGAACAGCACACACGGAATACAGCTACCCTGGGAAACTACTTTTTGCCCTTACCAGCACTAGAATTTGAGAGCTAATTTGTGGAGGTAATTAGCCCTTTTATTTCCTCCCTTCAAAGGATTTCAAAGATGTACAATACCTCTATTAACTACTAAATAGAAGTTTCTAAACTTCAGTGTCAGATTGTTCTAGTGACTGGTGCTATTCCATTAGATTTGTATTTCCTAGCTTGTCACCATGTTACCATCCTTGCTTAGCCAATTCTGTTAAAGAAATACGTATAAAACAATGCCACATTTTGATAGTTACGTTTTTAATAGTACTACCCTCCTAACAAAAGGTCATTATATTAAAATACAGGACATTTAAGTTTTACATGATCTTTAACTGTCTTGCCAAATTTTAAGTTCAGAGCACTTTCAATTAAGGTGATGTAAACAATTGTTTAGAAAGCAACAGACTAAAAGTCTCTTTTTTAAAGAAGTCATTTTTATAAGAATAAAATGAAATACATGTTGATGATAGTCAAATCGGTTATATAATCACTTTCACCTTGATGTGGGCTTGATTTAATGGCATAACACACATACCACAAGGAACACACCTTGGTGTTTTTTCAGAGTCAATCTTGTGGGTTTTACTACTTGATTTCAACATGTTAGGTCAATCTTTAATCAGATTTTACTCTGCTAGAAATATTCAGCGTACTTTTCACAGGTGTCTCATTTTTTACTTTGCTCAAAAATAAAGCATGTAAAGCTAAGTCTTCTTTCTTTTATTCAATATGCTATATTAAATATTATTATTGATATTTCATCTATTACTGGGAATTCTTAATAAAAATAAACTTCTGGAGAGCAATTCTTTAAAGATCATAATGCATTTGAGATGGTTCAGTGCACATTAAAATAGGTCCATTAAACTTAAATAAGGTTTCCAATTATTCATAAACCAGGCTATTTAATTTTAATATCCTATTGCTAATGAAACTAAGGCAAATTGGTATATATTAAAATGGCTGTAGTGATGTTTTAATAGTCCAGTACAAATGGGGGGGGGCGGGTGGAAAAGAATGGTATCATTACAAGTGCCTAAAATGCTGCCAATCCAAACTACAATTAAACAAATTTTACAGAAAAAGGAAAGGCAAGAAAAATATCTAAGTCCAAAGAGTCCTTCGTGGACGAAAGTATTTGTTTTCTTGCACTAGCTTATTTTCCTTAGGTTAAATACAAAAGGAGTTTTTTTTTGTTGCTGCAGCAAAATAGTATAATTACATGTTAAATAATTTCAGATGTGTTTTCAATCAGGCTGTTTCAAAGATCACTCTCAAGGAAATAAACTATTTTAAGTTTATATTATTACCTGGACTTTAGAAACTGCAGAAGACCCCCAGTTTTTAGTACAACATCATCTTACCATATAGACCACGAACCTATAAAAGTAATTAAAATGTAGACATCATAGCAAGTAATGTTTTCGTTCTCCATTTTGCAATAATCAAATAAGATTTACCTCTAAACAATTTCAAACATGCCTTTATTGTCCATAAGCACACTGATTTTAATCTGGAAATGTAAACATCCCTGGATCAGAAGATTCAGTATCTATAAGGGGCTTAACAAATTATTTCCATCTTTGACGCTCATTGCACTGGAAGATCAGTGGTCAGCTTCTGTTTGTAACCTGAAGTTCTGAACTGAGAACAGGAGAGTTACAGGAGTGGCACTGCCCTCAAGTTAAGAGTTGAACAGCAATGGGCAGAGCCCTGAATTAAAGACATATTGCTTCTTTGTTCAACAGTAGACCTTAGCACAAGACTCCAAGTCATTTGGAATAGATGAGTGATGAGAGTCCTCCTGAGATGCCTAGACAAAGCACCAACAAGGGGACAATGCAAAAGAAGGAATAAAATGTGTGGGTTCTGGGAGAAATTAAGGGCCATTAGTGTAAAAGTTCACATAACCTACTCCTGCAGACAAACACATATTACATTAAAAATAGGTTCACCATTTTCATTGATAAACAGCAGTTGGTGTAAACTCAAGTCATGCAAATCAGGCTTAATAAAAAAAAAATCCCCATAACGTAATAGGTAGATACTTAGAAGTATTAGACAATTTTTTTCATCCATGAGAGGCAATTATTGCATTTGTTATTCAACAGAAAAGTTAAGTGATTAGTATTATTGTGCTCATCAGTCTTTGTAAGCGAAGACAACTTTTCCCACAGTTGTTACTCGCTGCAGGAACATATGGAAACACAACAGCAGCACATCAAGTCATGTTTAAGTTTCTATAGAAAGGTGCAAGGCTATTCTGCACCACATTTTGCTTTTGTAATAAGAATATTCTTTCCTTAGTGGCTCATTAAAACAAGTTAATTCTGTTTTTACCAGTAATTAATTCAGAATTTATTAGTGAACCAAAAGTTTCACTATTCTTACAGAGCTAGAGAGATATATTGCTTGTTTGGCCTGCGACAATTTCAGTTATTCTTTTGAAAAGCACCTTAGTCTTTTTCATTCAACTTGCTTGTACTTGGGAACTTCAAAATTTATCATAATGAGGTTTGGAAAAAACAATTTCTCCTTTACTACTGTCCTATTGCCAGAATGAGTTTTGGTAGGTTACTTAAATGTACTCCAGGTTGTATTATAACACACACATCACTATCAACAATCTTTATAAATTAATCAACTTTTTGCCACAATGTAATTCAAAACAGGGAGGTATGTGATTGATAACCATACACATTCATCACTGTGCTATGACAAAGACTCATTTTGTGAACAATTTTAAAGAAAATCATTTGCATATTTAGAATTTAATTTCAAACTGAATGGCACGATGACTTACTTCAAACTGCCTCTAAGGTATATTAAACCCCATCAGAATATGACACTACCATAAAACAATTTTAGCAAACCTAGAGGAAATGCTTTGCATTATGCCAGCGTCAGGTTTTACAACTCAGTGGCATATCATGTTGAGTAGCATCTTGTTTAAAAAAAGTCATTTGTTAAAATTTTGCTTTTTTTTCAATTTTTAAATTTGGGAACAAATATTCCTTCACTGTGGGCCTCTGTAACCCAGTGTGCAAAAAGAGGGACAGACACATATTGCTTCCCTACATAGGGTCATCACTTCCCACCAATTGCAAATCCCCGTTTATTACAGATATTAGAACTCAATTGCCACATGGGCAAGTCAATCAAGAAGGCTTAGACGACAGCTGGGCAAATTTTAATGTGTTTATTTCTACAATTTGTTTTTATTAAAAGTTTCGTGAAAAAATTAATCCTATAAATAGGAAAAAGGGGGAAACAAGAGTGCTTCATGGCCTGAAGCAAATGGTGTCAATACATCTGTAAACAAGGTAAAACTGCTCACCCTATTTAAAGGACAAAAATAAAACCAGTCACAAATAGTACAACTGTTCATTTCGAGAGGCTGGGAGTGTTTTGTCCCAAATTTTGGTGCCCTAAAATGGCCAGCAGTAAGGTCAATTCTCAATTCTCTAACCTTGATCATCTGTGCTTTCTCTCTCTTCCTACAGAAACACCACCCTAGATGAAGCAAGCACTGGCTCTCTCCTATTTGAGGGAGAGTTCTGCAAACACTACCACGAACAACACAGCTGGAACCACCAGCCCTCTGGAACATTAACACTGGAGAGAGTTTGAAACAGTCACCAACATTTTCCTCTACTTTTGCATGAAAATACTAGAAGTAAACAGGGGCATGGAATTCAACAGCTGACTACGAATGTTCTACATTCAAGTTGTTTGGAAGCATACAGATTCAGCTCCTTTGAATCTTCTGGTTAGAAGATACAAAATTACTCTATTACTTCTTAAAAGTACACTAAGACAAAAAAAGTCACTTGAGGATAATATAGTTTTTGCATTAAAGATGAAATCTGCAACAAGAAATCTGTTCAATTCACAGATCTGGAGACTCATGGGGAAGATAAGCTCTGAGTGACCATTTGTCACTGAGATATGCAGGTGCTGAATTTCTTAATAGATGCTGCTGGAGCAAACCAGATGTGGCTACTGGGCAAAAAGAGGAAAGAAAATAAATCTTGTCCTTTACATGCATAGTCATGTTTTGGGGATAATCCCCCAACTCTGGAAATATGATTCATTTTTACAATGAATTAATTAGGCCAGACAGCTCACTTTTAAACAGTAACTCATCTCTTTAAACCTAGCTTTACCAATGACTTGAACTAAAAATAATCCAAACCACTGGGTCATGCAAAGTCAATAAGTTAGCACTATAACAATAAAGAGTAAAAGGGCATAAGCACGTATGTGGAAAACAAACCCTATTTACCCAAGGAGGGGACTGAGAAAACCACTTAAGTGTATTTTGTATAGGGTGGGGGACAGAGGAAAGAGAATTTTCATTATGGCTTTAAGATGGAAGCGCTTCAGATAAGTCCCCTGCCCCCTCCCCGCACCCCCCAAATCAAAACCCTGGTGGCAGTGACAGAGCCAGGAAACAACCTAGCTTCCTCGCCTACCCCGCCCCCAAAACCGTGCCCGGTGGCTGCAGTCCAGGCGCCGAAGCTTTCCAAGGCTCCCGAGGAAGTGGCTACAGCCCATTCCAGTAGATCCAACGACCAGGCATGAGGGAAGGGAGAGAGCCCTTGTGGTGGGTCACGGCTGGCCAGGCCCAGATCTGAGTAGGGCATGTCTCTGGCCCACCGCTCCCTGGCGCCAGCAGCTTCAAGGGAAGACCTTGGGACCTGGATAGGGCTCCCCCTCGCACCAGAAATCATCGGCCTGCGGGGTCTCCAAGAGCCACACGTCTCGGGGCAGCTCACAGGCCGAACCGGAGGCGTCCTTGGCCCTGACAGGCTCCAGCACCCGGTAATAGTGGCAGTCCCGACCATCTTCAGGGTCGTAGGGCGGGGCGAGGATGTCCAGGAAGGCGGCGGGCCCGTCCACGGCGTCGATTTGGTGCAGGTTGTCCCGGTGCGGCGTAAGGACGCAGGGGCCGCTGGCCTCAGTGTACTCCGCCCGCGAGCGCAGCACGCCCGGCCGTACCGCGTCCCGCTCCCGGGCCTGCAGCGGCGGCTCGAATTGCTGCTCTGGCGGCGGGGCCCGCGGCCGCGGCCCACTGCCCGCCTCCAGCTTGTCCATGCAGCTGATGCGCACGGTGCCGTAGAGCACCTTGAGCATGCCGTGCATGCCCGGGTGGTCGTGCAGCGGGATGGACGTGCCGCTCTTGAGCAGGAACACGCCGAGGCTGAAGCCGTCAGTCTCGTAGATGTGCATATAGGTGACAGGCGGCAGGTTGGGTGGCAGAGGCTGCAGCGTGGCCTTCCGGGGGGCGATGTTCAGGTCTTCCGCGCGGACCTGGGTCAGCAGGCTCTTCAGCTTGCTTAGGTTCTCCGGGAAGCCTGGCGGCATCGGCGCCTCAGGGCCTGGCGCAGCGCAGCGGTCAGAAGAGCTGCGGCCGCCCCCGCTGCCCCGGAAGGTGAGGCACGCCTGGCGGGCGATCCGTTGGATCAGGGAGGCCATGTTGTCTGGGGGCATGCTCTGCTGTTCCTCTGCGTGCCGAGGCCGGCCCCCACCACCTCCAGCTTTCCTCCGCCCCTTGCGGTCCCCGGCGGCCGCCACGGCTGCCCACAGCCCTGGGCGAGGCAGGAGGCCCCGCAACTACCGGCCTGTCGGGCGCGCGGCACCACTGCCGCCAAGCTCAGCAGCCACGCGCCCGCAACGGCCGGGCGCGCCCGCTTTGCGCCCCCTCTGAGCGCGCACGCGCACGCGCACGCCCCACTCCCAACACTCACGCTCCGGGAGCAGATACCGGCCGCGCAGGCGGTGTCAGGCTAAGTCTTACGCCCGAAGCTCCATTCAGGCGGCCCGCACCTACGACGGTAGCCAGGCGTTCCTGGCGCCTTACAGAGCATGCTGGGACTTGTAGTCCGGTATTCCGTATGCGCTCTGAGAGAGTTCCCTTTGTCAGCTGGGAAAGGGAAGGATTACATCTGTCGGTCATAAAGCGACCTTTATTACGGTCCCAAGGTGTTCGCTTATTTGAAGAAAGGTAAATTGGGGCACTAGAGAAATAGCCAGTTAACTACAACTCCCGGCATTCGTCAGGTTGGGGTGACGCACTTCCGGCGTCTGGCCTGTGGCGTGCTGGAGGCTCTTGGCCGCCGCCTCAAGGAACAGGGCAGGAGGGTCGTTAACCTTCTGGCGCCGCTCGGGCCTGTTCAGCTTTCCAAGGTCGCTCTCCTGTGGCTATAGCCCTGGGAAGGAGGCTGTTGCGTTAACTTTAGCTCCTTATGGCCGCCTAGGCAGCACTGTCTTGTCACAGGGCTTACAGGACTGCGCTTTCGTAAATTTCTAAGTTCCTTAGGAGATGAGAGTCGACGTCCCTGGTGATGGCCACAGTTGCTCTGTACAGCCGTCCCCAGCTGTTGTTTGCATCAGGGTCTGATGACTCTGTTCTTTTGGTTACAGAGCACGATAGTTCTTTGCTGGGGCTTGAGAGACCATTTGCTGTGGTGACTGACTCTATACTAACGGTTATCAAACGTTGGTTTGCCTAAGAAACACCTGGTTAGGGGAGGAGGGTGCTTTTTAAAAATAGATTCCTGGTCTTCATCCAAGGATCGGTTCACTAGATAATACTGAGGCATCCTATGAGAAACAGTGTTGTGCCAGAATCAGGCAAGCTCTTGACCTTAACCTTACTTACCCTGACTTTAAAGTCCTTTTGGATTTCCAAAGCTAAACATGGGTTTCCTATTCATTTTGTAATTGGAGTGGTTCACTAAATTCTCTGCAGTTAAAAAAAGCATGATTTTTTAATGGGCTGTGTAACTTATCTAATGAGTACTCAATATATGCCAGGCATTGTGTTAAGTACATTACCTAATGAATGTTATACTAACATCTAATCCTCACAGCAACTCTTGAGAGGTAGGCATTATTGTTATTCCCCGTTTGCAGATGAAGAAATTAGTTACAAGAGGATAGTAAATTGACAGGGTCTAAGCATCAGGGTAGAAATAAGTATAGTTTTACCACAAACAGCAGCTTGAATTGGTGTTAAAAGAGCCAAATGTGGAGTTAGAATATTGTTTTTCTAGCCTACTGTGCTGCTTATAAGTTGTCTTTAGCAGACTCTACCCTTTTGGGTCCTCAATTTATGCAGAATCTGGAATCAGTCATTTTGAATTCTGGTTACTCATCAGAGGCCCCCTGGGAGCTTCATAAAGATTTGGGGGGGCCAAACCCAAAAAAATGCTGATTCAGAAGAACTGGTGTGAGGCCCAGAATTTTTATTTTTTAAGATGCTCCCAAGTGATTCTTAATTATCAGCCCAGTTTGGGAACCACTGCTAGATCTATAAACAGTGAACCAGTTCTTAATATTTGTTGATTTTGATTGAGGGGGTGATTGTTTAAGAAAAGGACTTGAGGTTTATTCATTTTCAGAGGTTGCCATTGTTAAGGTATTTAAATGTACTGTCAAATTTTATCTTGTAATGAAATTTCATGCAGTCTTTTTCTAAAGTGAATACTTAAGAGAAAAATACCTTCTATTCATGTACAAATCTGGACTTTTATTTATTGGTTTTATCTTTATTAAGGTAAAATTAGTGGGAGTTACAGACTCTATAGATCATAGGTTTTAGTAACATACAGATGTGTTTGATTGCCGAATCTTTTAAATCTCAGTAGTTGTCTGTACTTATTTAACAGAAATTCATCCTTGTTGCAGTAAGCAGAATGAAGACCAAAAGACATTCAGAAAAGAGGACAAAGGAAAGAGAAGTGATAGTGAACAAGCACTAGAAATACAAGACAGCAACAAGATTTGTGGAAAGTTTGGGATAGATGGAATCTATCATTCGATAAATAGTGAGTATTTGTTGGGTGCCAGGCATTGTTCTAGGCTTTGGGGATTTGCCAAGGAATATCTGAATTCCCAAAGGATGTGTGTGTGTGTGTTTCGGGGGTGGAGGTTGTTATATGGTACAAATAAATGAGCGGCATAATTTCAGACAGAAATAAGTTTATGAAGACAAAACAGGATGGTGGTGTGATACTCTGTGTATGTGTGAGTGTGTGTGTGTGTGTGTGTGTGTGTGTTTTGAGGGGGATGGTTGTGTTATTGGGTTGTCGGAGGTGACCAGCAGATAATATTTGAGCTGCTCTTGAATATTAAGGAGGTCAGCCATGGAAAACTCTGGAGTCAGAGCATTCCAAGACTAGGAAAATAGCCCTAAGGATGTGAAACAGAGTATTTATTGGATACCATGACTTTGACTAGGTGGAAAAGAGGTTGGTATAATTGGGAACAAGAATGAAAGCTGGTGGGGTCAGACTATGTAGTGACCGTCAGAGTTCCTGGAGGGAGATTAAACTAGGGAGGCAGGCAAGGGCCATACTACATAGGCCTTATAGGCCCTGGTTAGGGGGTTGTAGGGAGTTGAGGGCCATGGTAGGGAGTTGAATTTAATTATAAAGGTAGTGAGAAGCTTTCAGAGAGCATTGGGGAGGAGAAACACTGCCCCAATTGAAGGCAGTGATCTATAGAAAAGAAAACTAGTGTAAAGATTAGAAATCTCTTTTGTAGGTGGAACTGACAGGGCTTGCTTATGAGCTATTGCTTTGGCAATCTATTTCTTAAAGTATATTCTCTTCACATATTCTTTTTCATGAATTGACAGCTATGTGGTGATAGGTAAGACTGATAAAGCTTTAATCTCACCCTCTGCCCACGTCTAACTATTAAATTTAAGAACGAGGGAAGCATAAGAAGCATGAGTAAAGCTGAAAAAATTTTTTAACGGTTGCTTAATTAATTTGGAAGCAAGAATTGAAAGAGCCCCCAACATGCATACACACACACATCTTTTCTTTTTATTTAATTAATTAATTAATTAATTAAAAATTTTTTATTGAAGTCGCACATCTTTTCTTAACTCTGCCTGCTCATTTATATGATCTCTTCATTCTTTGGAAACTAGACTTGTATTTTGTCTTTCATCCTTCTTTCCCTGGCCTTCTTCTTTATGAGGACTTATTTTCTTCTGACTTTTTCTCAAACCTTTCTTCAGAATTCATTTTGTCCATCTCTTTTGATTTGAACCTGGTCAAAAGAGTACAAAAGTACTGACATCCTCAAATGCTCAGAGTTCCTAGCCTACAGTTGCTTGTTTTTTTAAAGTGGGCGGGAAGGTTTCTTTTCCCCAATAGCTCTTGCTGCCTTACTCCTCTACCTGCCTTTTTATTTAGTATAGAACATGGTAAATGATAACAATTTTTCTACTTTTAGAGTAACTTAGTTATATTTAATTATATTTGAAATATTTTAGGTTTATATTGTAGCTTTCCTTTCAGTTTTTAAGAAATGTTAGCATATATTTTTCATCCATTATCATGAGTGAACATCAAGTTGTAAGAAAAAATATAGTTGTGAGGTAGAAAAACTGGCTCTAGGCATGGCGAACATATGTATTTTTTTCATCTCACTTATCTAAATTATTTACACCATAGATCTTCTAAAGTAACTCTGCTTCACTCTACTCTGATTTAACTTTGTGTGGTTATCTGAAATCACATTACTTTAGTGTGTGCGCTGTTCAGTTACATATGTTAACTTCCGTAATTTGTAGTGTTCAGGTCAGAGTTCAGGTGTTCACATTGCACTAATAAATTGCAGAGGTTGTGTGGTATAACTTTGTTTCCTAACTGTGTGATTTCATACACCAGTGTGTAAAGATTGGGATGAAGAAGGACTTTAACTGATTCCTTTATCTCTTCCTTGCCAGTGTCTTTTTTTAGGCAATGGGAGGCAAGGGAGAAAGAAATTTAAAATTAGGATCAGGCAGAGTGAGGTTGAGGAGGAAGGAAAAAAAAACGTGTGGCTTTCACAAGTAAATAATGAGAGAAGTTTTTACTATGCTCAGACTGAAGCACTGTCAAAGGCCAGGTATTACCGTTTTTGGAGGTGACTTAATATTATAACACTCCACCACCACCAATTAGATATTAGAGAGGTTTTCTTCTTCTTTAAGTAGTACAATTATTATGAGACTCAAAATAGTTCTGAACTATAAATTAAGTCTAAACACCCTTTACCTCTCTTAATTAACTTTTTCCCCAATTTCATGCTTTTTTGTTTTTCTTTTCCATTTTTTTCCCTCAAAGAAGACATCAGCTATCTCCACCTCCTCCGCTTCCCCATCTGTCCTTTTCCTCTTGGCTGAAAGAAAGATTTTTACTTTATATTTATTTTAATTAATGAATTTGAATTGCAAGTGGTGAAACAGTTGATGTTCATCTTCAAGAGGCAGTGAAAGGGAAAATCATCCTCTTTAACTTGGCAGAAAAAAACTGTATGTTCATTGCTGATGCCTGCCTGAAAAATGACTGCGAAAGGGGTAGGGGTAGAGTTCTGTGTCCTTGCAGGGAACAGATGCCATAGCCCAGAATCAAGGGAAGTGAAGATGAGAAAACTCTTCGGAATGAATTGTACTTTCCTGGGAAATGCCTTTCTCAAGGGATGCTTAGTAAACATTGCTTGATGTTTATGGTACATTGATCTAGGATCAAATTCCCTAGGAACAAAATAGCAGAAATCAATTCAATTGCTTGAACACTCTGATTAATAAAATCCACTACAAGTTTATCATCTTTTCCTTTTCAGTTGGGCAAGGCAAACAATAATTTGTTTTTTTAACCTGCTCCCTTGAGTGTTCATCTTAGAATACATTCTGGGACATTTGACTGACTTGAAGTAAATAGGGACAGTATTACATGTGTTTCTTTGGAGGGGTGCCAAAAACCTTGTCCGACTAGATCCTCTGTTACAGCATTTAGAGAAAGTCTGAGAAATGACAATATAACTTAAAAGTGAAAAGCAGGAGTCAAGGAAGAAGGATAACAGTAGACTGACAGGATACCAGTTCTGCTACTGGCTCTAGCAACCTAGTATGTGACTTTGGGTATATCATTTCACTTCTTGGAATCTCAGCTCCCTTATTTATAAAATGAAAAATTTAATTGAGATGATTTACCACTTGCCTTCCAGCTTTAAAAAAATCTATGAATTTAAAAAATTATAATTACATGAAATTAAGTAATATAATTTTATCCTGTGGGATACTGCAGAGCATCACAAAAGACACTTTTTAAATGTATTTTTTAAAACAACATGTGACGAAAACCCTCAGTAACATGCATACAGTGATATTTGATTTCTCCTTTGTGTTGTCTCTACCTAAAGCAGATTATTTTGACACTTCCTGAATATAAATTGAATAAAATGAGCAAGAGCTCTTTTTTAAAACAATGTTTACCATTATTATTAAATTTCCATAGTAATTTTTGAGGAAACCTTTTTTTTTTTTCATTCTAAGCATAAATTATCATGCAAAAAGAGTCCATGTATTGTTGCTATTGGAAAAAGCAAAACATGCTTTGAGTTAACTACGCATTTCAACAGGAACTGCTGTGGTAATTGACATCCAACATCACAGCTCCAGAAATTCCTCTAAGGCAGCAGAGCTTTAGTTTAATTAGGTAATTAGCCCTGGTCAGCCTGTAATGAATGTACAAACAATTAGCAATGAATTTGGGCTGCTGAAACCTATTTTTCCTCTTTTGTGTTCCTTTGCTTTCATTAACAACTCTAACAACTGAACAATTTATATCTTCACACTAACAATCAACTTTATTATCATCAAATTCTTTGCAAGTGATAAAGCAATGAAACCTGACATTGGTTGCACAACATTAAGTGATTATGTTAAGTAATGCCATTTATTTGCCTAGCTATCCTGCTGTTATATTATGTCAAACAAATAGGGCTTTTAAAAGCAGTGCACACTCCTTGATGTTGATGATTGCTTTATTTGTGAAACCCAAGCAACTAGCAAGAGATGTACCTCAATTTGGAGTTCTTTCTCAGTGGCTTTCAGCAAACCTGAATGAAAGAAAACAGTTCCATAAATCCACCAAAAGCAAGACCTTCAAAAAATGACCTTTTTCTTTATCTTTTTCTTCTTTTTTCTTTTTCTTTTTTATCTTATGTTCGGAGGGGCTTGAGATAGAATTCAGTAAATGAAAGCCCTCACTTGGCCATCTTTTCCTGTTTGGGGAGTTTTTAGTCTCATGGATGACAGAAGGAATCATTACAGTTTTCCTCACATTCCTCTGATATAAGTCTTTCCCATCCATCTGCTATTTGGGGGAAATGGCAGAAAGGAAAAGAAAGAAGAGAGGGGAGAACAAAGGAAGAGAGCTTTCAGATGTGGGAGAACAGAAAGAAAGACGTGAAGGTCATTTTCCTAAGACTTAATATTACTAAGTGTTAATGTCAAGGAGACATTGGTGTTGCTCTGGATTCTGGGCATGTAAACTGAAACACTTCATTATATTTCAAGCAGAAATAGATTTTGAAAAATGGACATTTTTAAGTTTCTGTGAGCAGATTATAATTACAAAGGGATATCATTTGCCATATCGGAAAACAGTCTGATTCCATTAGAAATTTATAGAGTCCTTAATATACAGAGAGTTCTTATAAAAATGCTTTTCTGCTTATTAATAATCTAATAAGATTTGGGGGAATTAAACCCAATGTTAGAAAACTAGTTTAGCTAGTTAATAGCAGTTTGGGAATTAATTGAAGAAATATATGGCTTACTATTTAAGCAAAATTAAAAATGTATAAACAGAATGTTTTTTCTGATTGGAATATGAACATTGGCTTGTAATTTCTTATCTTGAGGCTTCTTGGAAATATTTCTTTTTCCCCAGCAATAACCAGCAATTAGAGTTTCAGAAATGCCAGTTTTAATCAAAACTCTCATTTCCAAAATAGAAAAACTTTCATGAACTATATAAAGCCTCTTTGTTTTATTCAATTTACTGTTTTGAAAAATAATTTAAATAATTCAGAGCCAGAATTAAGATGTTTCAAAAATGCATAGAAAATACTGCAAATCCTTCCAAGTTATGATCATTTTTACTCTTACCATGGGTACAGTAATTTCACTGGCATTAATGTTGGATGGAATAATGGAAGAGGTCTGAGTGATGTCGAGCTTGCTTTTCCTCCATCGTTGTCTGGCATTGTTGCCAATCCCTGATTGGCAGTTTCAGGCCTACAGGATAGCTTCCTGGACTTTCTAGCAAAACTCAGTGTGTACTACAATGGATGGCCCTGCTTATGAAGTTCATAGCCTCTCATAAGTAGATGTTCAGGCTGATTTTCAGTTTAAAATGCTTTCTAAAGATTAAAATAATGCTCTATTAAAAAGAACTTTTTTAAAACATAGGAGAGATGTGGAGATCTGATGGCTAGCATGCTGAATCTGGTTTCAGGATATTGTCATAAATACGTTAGTAGCTTCCACCCTGAGTGTCCATGTAGCTGTAAGATTTCAGTGATTCAGACTGAGTTTTTGTCTGGTGTACTTTTTTTTTTCCTAATGGAATTACTGTATCATGGCACTCGGACCAAGACCAAACCTCTAAGTATAGGTTCTATTTATTTTTCTTGCGCCATCCAATGCCACTTGTCTCTTCATTTCCTGATTTCTTCCTAAAGTGAGCAAGCCAGAATACGTCACACATCACAGCTAGATTTAGACAACAGGCATCTCCTTTGTAGGAATCTTTGCAGAGCCTGACTTACCTATGTCCATTTCACTGCTCACTATGTCATGGACTCCTTAACTAGTTACCGATGTTATACCTTCTAGTGGTTAATCCAGCCTGTTTTCAAAAGTCCATTTGAACATCAAAGTAAAATAGAATATTCTTTCTTGTTTGTTTCATCAGTTCTTGCTCTCAGGCTCTATAGTTCAACATACTGCATTGATCTCACTTTTTTTTTTTTTAGGTTCCTTGTCTCAAAGTGGAATAAATAGTTTCTCTTTTTTAGTTTTGACTTAACACATATATAAACAGTTGTCTTCCTATTATACTTGACTGACAAATTTCACACTAGTCCCTTTCGGCAAGGGCACTAATTTTTCAGCACTGATTTTTCCAATTTAGTATTAGGTTTTAACCTTTATTCTCTCAGCTCAGATTTTCCCACAAGTTTTCACATAAAGATAGTGTTTTATTATTGATAATAGTAAAATAGTGCATTAATACTGATGGCTATGTAAGTGTTCACCTTTTAATAATCTGCTTTAGCCTCTTCTCTCCTCAGGATACAGGAATCTATGAAAATGATCCCAATCTTGCTTTCAAATATTGAGTTTGCTTGTTTCCCTTAAGGTTGTTGTTGTTGTTTTAACAATACCAGACAGATATATGCTTTTCCAGTTCAAGTAGATATGCATGATTTCACAGAGTGGTAATTACAGAAAAGGTAAAAGACTGAATAGAAGTTTAAATTGTTCCAGGGAAACAGTAACTAGGAAAATTTTTTTAATGATTTTAAATTTCTGTTATCTTTATTAAATTACCTAGTCTTCATTGTTAGCTACCCTGGCCCTTATTTGTTCAAGCACACATGTAAACTACCATCAACAAAAAAAGGTGAATAGAAGTCAAGGACTGGGGGGAGAGTATACCTCAAGTGGTAGAGTGTGTGCTTAGCATGCATGAGGTCCTGGGTTCAATCCCCAGTACCCCCTCTAGAAATAAATAAATAAATAGATAAGTAAATAATACAAAATACCCCTCCAATTTTTTAAAAAAATAAAATAAAAATTAAAAAAAGAAATCAAAAAGTAAATAGGAAAACTGCTGATCTAAACTGAGTTAACCTATCTTGACCATGTCCAGAACAGTCAGAATCATGCTATACTGTTCTTCTTGGATTATCCTTCTCTAAACATACACAGTGTGTATTATAGAAATTATCTGATGGTGTCAGCAGTCATGAAATAATATAGACCAGAATAAGTAGTCTCTTATTATCTTGAAGCTCTATAGATTTTGCAACAATTCCTTAAATGATATTACTGACATAAAGTACTTTACTTAATAAATTGTTAACCAAAGAAACTTTCTACCAGAATTTTAGAAGACAACAGTAAATGGATATATTTGTTTTAAAATTCTGTGAAAATGAGCCTGCACAATTTAGTTTCTTGAAACACAGCTTTGAGCTACATGTCTTACTGGGGTTGATGAATATGATCACTAAACCTGTAAGAGGTAAAGTGGCAGAAGCTCCCAGAGCTCAGGCAGGATGTAGGGGTCCAAGATGGTACCACCTGGGCCATTTCCTCACCATTAGGGACAGGGATGGGAAAGGAAATTCATGTATTGGATTATACATTTCTTGAGGACAAAAGACTGTATCTAATTAATGTATTTTTAGCAGAACCCAGGATGATATCATGAATATTTTAACATGTTAGTGACTAAGGGGCTTATTCCTTTTGCATTCTTTCAAGGAGGCATGTTCTGGAATATACTCCTAGAAGAGATGGTAACTGTGGAATATTCTGGGGAAGTGAGGACAGCACTGAAGGGAGAAAGAAAATCTGGTACAGAGATGTGGATTTACTGTGTAATTTGCCCAAGTGATGGAAGAATGGATTCTGAATTGCTTTCTTCCTTTCTCTGTTAAAAAAGGGTTGGGGGAAATTAAACAGTCTGATGGCACTGTCACTCCTTTCCTTTCCTTTCCCTGGTAAGGGGTGAACCTCGGGAAGCACATCTGACCCTGGCTGCAGACATTGACTAAGAAGAGAGCACCATCTGTGTCACTGTCTGGGGTCGAGCTTTCCCCGAAGGCTAAAAAGGGTCCTAGGAGGAGATTGTCTCTGCCTCACATCTTCTGCTGGTCCTTTGGGTTCCACAGGAAAGCTGGGCACTTTCCTGGGCCCTCTGTTGATTAGGTCAGGTGGTCTGGGAAGGCTGCTCCGGGATGGCTAGCAGTGGATGCTGGGGGATTTAAGCCCAGTCATGACAACTTTGATTTCCTGAGACTTCGGAACTAGAGGGAATTATCTACTTAGTCCTTACTCCTTACCTTTAAAAGAGAGTTCAGTGAAGTCCCAGAAAGTATCACTATGGAAATGAGCACATTAATCACTGTGGAGACCTGGGAAACTCTCAGGTTTCAGTTATCACACATCTTCAGAGCTGGGTGTGATTTGGGAAGACGTCATCCTGGGACTGTATTTGGGACAAGAAAGTAGTTTGGGGGAAAACTGTGCCTAACAACTCTCCTTTAGTGTCCAGCAGATGAACTTGGTTCTGCTGTAACTGTGGTCTGTTCCCGCCACCCCACCCCCCTTCCACATTCCCTCTACTCAGTGCTCTCATTATACACACACACACCCAGAAATGCTCATTTTATCTCACTCTTGGCTCAATATTTGGCACATTTCTTCTGGAAACCCTCTTCTTATTTTGGTTTTGGTGCTGCCATTCTATGCTGACCTTGAGTCTTTGCTCCTGAATCCACTTTGTGCTTCCTCTCCTCTGCTCAGCCCTTAAATCGTGCTGTTTGGTCCGGGGTTCTTGCCCTCTCCTGGGGGAATGTCAGTCATTCTTTACCTCTTTCTCCTTAGCCTAATGTGTTTAATCTGTTTTCTTCCTCTTATCACATTTCAGTGTTCCCCAAATTTTTAATTCTTATGCATGGACCCCCCTGATTTTTGAAATGGATATAATTTCATGAATCCTTATGAGAATATAATTTGCTAAGTCATTCCTCCAGTTTTTATTAAATAACTGTTTTGTGAAAGTACTGTACTACGCTCTGTGGGGAAAGAGTAGGGGACAGACATCTCTTCTGGTGGGGAGATTGTAATCTACTTTGAGACAGGACACACAGGGGCTAGAATGAGAACAGAAACAGGTTATGGGGATTTGTATAGCATATATACATATTAATAAAGACAAGTAAGGGATCACAAAAATACATGGAAGTCAGCTCTAGGCAAGATGTGTTAGAGAAAGCTTTTCTAAGGCTTGACAGCTTGACCTCCACGAAAGAACTGGAAACAGCTTGATAGAAAGGAGAAAGCAGAGGACTCCAGTGGAAAAACGTTATGCAGAGGCTTAGCCTGTATTCTCCCACTTGTGCTCTTACAGAAGAGTCACACGTTTTTCTGTTTGGCCTTGTGTGCGTTCTGTCTCACAGAGGCATAAGAGTCTGGCTTACTTAATGGAATTCTCTCCAACCTCCTGGTAATTCCTGCCTGAACTTTCCCACCAGAGTGTCTCCTCTTTTATGGCCTCCCCCCTGATACAGTCAGCAGTGTGTGCTCTCTCCCACGCAGACATTTGTTCTCCTGCTTGGGGAAGCCCACAGCTACACACAGCAGCTGAAAGCCAGGGACAGGCTACAAATCTCTAGTTGACATTTTATTTTTAAGCAGGCAAAATGAACTTTAGGTAATGGTGCAGTTTTCTTGCTCTAAAGCTAAAATATAGCGAATTTGATGCCTAAATGAACAGGAGGTAGTGAAAATGAAATTTCCATTTAACCATAGTCCTTAGTATGACTTAATTTATCATAAAGAATGTCAGAAGCCTGGTGGATGCAGCTATTTTTAGCTTGGCCCTTTGGCATCTGGCTTCTAATTATTTAATGCAAAAAGTACGCTTCACACTGCAGTGTTTACGTTGTCCGTGAAGAAAAATCTTTTTGGTATTTCTTACTGGTAATGAAATTTTCATTTTAGCAGGTGACTATTTTAGTGTGTTAAAATTGTGTTGGTATAGCAAGAAATACTTTGGTGGAGATACTAGATTTACATAGCACCAATCTTTTTCATTCTTCTGGATGAAAGATTTGGGACTCTGTTAAGATTTCACTTGGGGTGGGGGAGAGGTTAAAGGGGAATCATTTCACACAATGAAGGTGTTGAAAAAGATGCTCAGAGTGCAAATAAGAGTGCCTGGTAGACTTTTTAAAGTTACTGACTTTGCTCTTACCAAGTTGTTTTGAAATAAAGAGGTGGTCCTTGTGTATAGCAGATGCCTGGGGATCAGAGGAAAGATGAAGTAATGAAGTATTTGTCAGAAACAGTAAGTAATAGAGAATTTTTTTTTTTTTTTACAATTGTGATTCATAGCCTGGTAGTTCACACTGTCTGGTAGTTCATCAAAGCCTTTACTTAGAGATTTTGTTCTTTAACTTGCTTAGATAATCTCAATGACAACAGACTTTCTCATTTACATGCTTCATTTACCTGGTATTGTTGGAGAATAGAGTTCTCCTCACAAGAAAATTTGTTAGAAAATCCATTAAAAACAAGAAAATCTATTAGTTCTGAGTTACCAGAAACTCAGAACTTTTCACCATTGACTTGATCATTCATTCATTCAACGAAATGTGTATTAATCATCTGCTTCATGCATTAGATACTCTCTATGGGTGAGTGACATAATAGAGACAAGACAGGCAAGAATACTGTTTGCATGGAACTTATTCTAAAAGGGGGAATAAATGATGGAAAGGAAACGAAGGAGCATGGTAATTCCAAAATGCCCTGAGTACAGGGATAAAAATAACATAGAGAATGTAACTGAATGACTATTTCAGTCTGGAAACAGAAGTCCTCTTGGTGAATTTTAGTTGGACCTGGAAGATAAGAAGGAGCCAGGCATTTTAAGATCTGGGTAAACATTCTGGGTAGAGGTTCTAAGGCATGAATAAGCTTGGTAGCTTGAATAAACTGACTTTGGTGCATTCTAATTTTTTAGTGTATACAAAAGATAATTTTTATTAATAATTCATATCTCCTATCCTTTAGATGCTCTGTCTTCTCCTGGTGCTATTCTTTTTCTGTTGACTGTTTCAGTGGGTCATCCTCAGAGAACCCTCCATCTATTTTTTGATAGTATAGCCTAGGAAGAACCAAAGCAGATAGACAAATTTGTTGTTATCAGTAAACTCAACTTATACGCATAAGGCAAGTAGGAATGGGGCAGCAATCAGGAGGCTGAGGGCTCTTAGAGTATTGACTGTATGGATCCCATTTCTTTCTCTTTGCCTGGATTTTAAAGTTCAGTACCCAGTTGTAGATTCAGATGCTTAGCGTTCACATCTTCCAACTCTTCTCTCCTCTGTCTCCTCATGCCGGTTCCTTTAACCAGGACTGTTCTTTGCTAGTTTTTAGACAAAGTGAACTAGTTCTGAATCTTTGTACCAGCTAACAGTTAAGATGAGTAGACCTGTGCAAACTGTTTCTGTTTCATTACATCATGCACTTGACTAGACATAGACTCTCTTCCAGATTTTTTTTTCTCCTCTGTTCTGTTAAAGGGGGTTGTTACTATGAAAAAATTTTGAAAGGTCCTGGATAACTTGAGGAATGTCACATTTTAATCCATAGAAAGTGAGCAAATTTATTCCAAAATTCACTGGCATTTTCCAGTGAATATTAGGGGATGAAAGTTATTCAAAACTTTGTCCAAGACCTTTGGTATATGGTAAACATTTAGGCATTGCCTGCAACTAAGTTTTCTTTAATATTTTGGAAAAGCAATCACAATTCTTCTGCTTGGTTCAGATGCTAATGTATAATCCAGTTGTAATGCTCATACCCCTGGACCTGACTCTTTTGATGGTGCTACTAGAGTATTGGACAGTTGATAAAAGAACATATCTATTAAGGAGGTGTGTATAAGTGAGTCAATGAAGATAAGTGATCTTTTATTGTGAAAGTAGTATCTAGTCACTATTTCACAACTGAAAATCCCCCTCTCTTCCACACCCACTAGTCAAGCTTCTCTTCTATTTAATATTCCTCAAAAAATAATTCAGCTTTCTGGGGGCCTTGGGACTTCCCCAGTGCCACAGGTTGTGATGTGTTTTTTCACACCTCTAGGCTGGGGAAACCCCACACTGGGCAAAGAGCCAATTTTAGACCAAGCAACTCATTAAGAAGATTCAGAATCTAAGGAACCATAGAGAGACAATTATAGGAAGGAGATAAATACAGGGAAATAATAACCTAATGCTGGTGCTCTGATCAAGTTAACAGTTATCTTATTATCTTAGAAAGAGTCATGGGTATCAGTGAATGAGATAGTGTGGAAATTGGGAAAAGATACTAGTTCACAAATGTAGAAAGGAATTTGGGAGTAGCAATCTTTGGGAGATGATGAGGTCATCTATTTTAAATGACCCAAAGAGATGGAATAGGAGCTGTGAGAGAAAATCAGTCTCAGAATTCATTGTCACACCACTTGGGAACAAAACCCAACTTTAACTGTGGAAAGGGCTCTGGGAAATCATCTGGTTTAATCTCTGGCTCTAGCTGCAGGAATGTCTCTCAGGAGCTCCCTGACTGATGGCCACCCAACTTCCACCCAGCTCTTGTGGTACTGGAGTGCCCAGTTGTTGGCCATATGTGGGTGAGGCCATTGACCCTTGGATGAAAAGTGCAGTTGGTAAGAAAATTCTTCATGTCAAGATGAAACCGTATTTCTCTAATCTGTAGCCAGAGTTCTTCCTTTAACATACAACATGTTTTCTCTCCTTTTCCCATGACCCATTCCAAAAATATTTGAAGACAATTAACTATCCTGTAACTTCTGTTTTCTCTTCTGCATACTAAGCATATTAGATACTTCAGCTCTCCTCATGTTTCTCTCACTGTTCTTGTCACCTTTTTCTGGACTGATTTATTTTGTGGAGGTCCTTCATTAAACCCAGGGCTGGGAATGGAGCATCATCCTCTGGGAAGGGTCACCCCAGATTTAGACTGTTTACCTTTTTATGGTGCAGAATGTGGTCTATCTTGACAAATGTTCCTTGTGAGCTTGGGAAGAATGTGTATTTTTCTAATGTTAGATGAATTTTATAGATGTCTCTTACATCCAGTTGATTGGTGGTGTTGAGTTCAACTTTGTTTTTCTGCCTGCTGGATCTGTCCATTTCTGATAGAAGGGTGTTGAAGTTTTCATCTATGATAGTGGGTTTATCTGTTTCTCCTTGCAGTTCTATCAGTTCTTGCTTCAGGCAATTTGATGTTCTCTTGTTAGGTCTTTACATGTTAAAGATTGTTATGTCTTCTTGGAGAATTGATCTCTTTCATCATACTAATGCCCTTCTTTACCCCTGCTTACTTTCCTTGCTTTGAAGTCTGCTCTGCCTGAAATTAATATAGCTACTCCTCCTTTCTTTTGATTAGTGTTAGCCTGGTATATTTTTCTCCATCCATTAACTTTTAATCCATATGTGTCTTTAAGGTGGGTTTCTTTTTAACAACATTTAATTAGTCTTGTTTTTGACTAACAATCTCTATCTTTTAATTGGTGCATTTAGACCACTAACATTGTTATTTGTTCCTATTTTTGTTTCCACTCTTTTTCTGCCTTTTGTGGTTTTAATTGGGCATTTTTTATATGACTCCATTTTATCTCCTTTCTTAGCGTATCAGTTATACTCTTTTTTAGTGATTGCCCTAGAGTTGGCAATATACATTCACATCTAAAACAAGTCCATTTTCAAACAACAATATAACATTTCATGGATATAATAACAAATTCAATCTATTTTTCCCTTCCCATTCCTCATATCATTGTTGTCATTTCACTTATATATAGGGACACATAAGCATATATATATGTCCACTTAAGATATACATAAGCATACATAATCAAATAGATTGTTGCTGTTATTATTCTGAACAAACTATTACCTGTTGGATTAATTAAGAATAAGAAAAATAAAATTCTTTTTTTTAATAATTTAACATTTTTTTGATTTATAATCATTTTACAATGTTGTGTCAAATTCCAGTGTAGAGCACAATTTTTCAGTTATACATGAACATATATATATTCATTGTCACATTTTTTTCTCTGTGCACTACTGTAAGATCTTGTGTATATCTCCCTGTGCTATACAGTATAGTCTTGTTTATCTATTCTACAATTTTGAAATCCCATCTGTCCCTTCCCACCCTCCGCCCCTTTGGCAACCACAAGTTTGTATTCTGTCTATGAGTCTGTTTCTGTTTTGTATTTATGCTTTGTTTGTTTGTTTTTGTTTTGTTTTTTCTTTTTTAGATTCCACATATGAGCGATCTCATATGGTATTCTTCCTTTTCTTTCTGGCTTACTTCACTTAAAATGACATTCTCCAGGAGCATCCATGTTGCTGCAAATGGCGTTATGTTGTTGGTTTTTATGGCTGAGTAGTATTCCATTGTATAAGTATACCACTTCTTCTTTATCCAGTCATCCGTTGATGGACATTTAGGCTGTCTCCATGTCTTGGCTATTGTAAAGAGTGCTGCTATGAACATTGGGGTGCAGGTGTCATCCTGAAGTAGAGTTCCTTCTGGATATATGCCCAGGAGCGGGATTCCTGGGTCATACGGTAAGTTAGTCTTTTGAGGAATCTCCATATTGTTTTCCACAGTGACTGCACCAAACTGCATTCCCACCAGCAGTGTAGGAGGGTTCCCCTTTCTCCACAGCCTCTCCAGCATTTGTCGTTTGTGGATTTTTGAATGATGACCATTCTGACTGGTGTGAGGTGATACCTCATTGTAGTTTTGATTTGCATTTCTCTGATAATTAGTGATATTGAGCATTTTTTCATGTGCCTGTTAATCATTTGTATTTCTTCCTTGGAGAATTGCTTGTTTAGGTCTTTTGCCCATTTTTGGATTGGGTTGTTTGGTTGTTTCTTATTAAGTCGTATGAGCTGCTTATATATTCTGGAGATCGAGCCTTTGTCGGTTTCATTTGCAAAAATTTTCTCCCATTCCGTAAGTTGTCTTTTTGTTTTACTTATGGTTTCCTTTGCTGTGCAGAAGCTTGTAAGTTTAATTAGGTCCCATTTGTTTATTCTTGCTTTAATTTCTATTGCTTGAGTAGACTGTTCTAGGAGAACATTTTTGAGATGTATGTCAGATAATGTTTTGCCTATATTTTCTTCAAGGAGGTTTATTGTATCTTGTATTATGTTTAAGTCTTTGATCCATTTTGAGTTGATTTTTGTGTATGGTGTAAGGGAGTGTTCTAGCTTCATTGTTTCACATGCTGCTGTCCAGTTTTCCCAACACCATTTGCTGAAGAGACTGTCTTTATTCCATCGTATATTCTTGCCTCCTTTGTCGAAGATTAGTTGTGGGTTCATTTCTGGGCTCTCTATTCTGTTCCATTGATCTATATGTCTGTTTTTGTACCAATACCATGCTGTTTCGATGACTGAAGACTGGGAGAGTTATTCCTCCAGCCTCTTTCTTTCTCTTCAGTAATGCTTTGGCAATTCTAGGTCTTTGATGGTTCCATATAAATTTTATTATGATTTGTTCTAGTTCTGTGAAATATGTCCTGGGTAATTGGATAGGGATTGCATTAAATCTGTAGATTGCCTTGGGCAGTGTGACCATTTTAACAATATTGATTCTTCCAATCCAAGAGCATGGGATATCTTTCCATTTTTAAAAATCTTCTTTAATTTCCTTCATCAGTGGTTTATAGTTTTCTGTGTATAATTCTTTCACCTCCTTGGTTAGATTTATTCGTAGGTATTTTATTACTTTGGGTGCTATTTTAAAGGGGATTGTTTCTTTACTTTCTTTTTCTGTTGATTCATCGTTAGTGTAAAGAAATGCCACTGATTTTTGAACGTTAATCTTGTAACCTGCTACCTTGCTGAATTCTTCAATCAGTTCTAGTAGTTTTTGTGTGGACCTTTTAGGGTCTTCTATGTATATTAACATGTCATCGGCATATAGTGACACTTTTACCTCTTCTTTTCCAATTTGGATCCCTTTTATTTCTCTCTCTTGCCCAATTGCTGTGGCTAGGACTTCCAAGACTATGTTGAATATGAGTGGTGATAGTGGGTATCCTTGTCTTGTCCCAGACTTTAGTGGGAAGCTTTTGAGTTTTTCACTATTGAGTACTATGCTGGCTGTAGGTTTGTCATATATAGCTTTTATTATGTTGAGATATGTTCCCTCTATACCCACTTTGGTGAGAGTTTTTATCATAAATGGGTGTTGAATTTTATCAAACGCTTTTTCTGCATCTATTGAGATGATCGTGTGGTTTTTGTCCTTTCTCTTGTTGATGTGATGTATTACATTGATTGATCTGTGTATGTTGAACCACCCTTGTGTCCCTGGGATGAACCCCACTTGGTCATGATGTGTAATCTTTTTTATGTGTTGTTGGATTCTATTTGCTAATATTTTGGTGAGGATTTTGACATCTATGTTCATCAGTGATATTGGCCTATAATTCTCTTTTTTGGTAGTATCTTTGCCTGGTTTTGGTATTAGGGTGATGGTGGCTTCATAGAATGAGTTTGGGAGTATTCCCTCCTTTTCAATCATCTGGAAGAGTTTGAGAAGAACTGGTATGAGTTCTTCTTTGTATGTTTGGTAGAATTCCCCCAGTGAAGCTGTCTGGTCCTGGACTTTTATTTGTAGGGAGGTGCTTTTATTGCTATTTCGATTTCATTTGTAGTGATCAGTTTGTTCAAGTGGTCAGTTTCTTCTTGGTTCAGTCTTGGTGGACTGTATGTTTCCAGAAACTTGTCCATCTCCTCTAGGTTATCCAATTTGGTTCCATATAGTTTTTCATAATATTCTCTTATGATATTCTGTATTTCTATTTTATTTGTTGTAATTTCTCCATTTTCCTTTCTTATTTTGCTGATTTGTGCTCTCTCTTTTTACTTCTGGTGAGTTTGGCCAGAGGTTTGTCGATTTTATTTACTTTTTCAAAAAAACCAGCTTCTGGTTTGATTGATTTTTCTATGTTTTTTTTTTTTTTAATCTCTATTTTATTTATTTCCTCCCTGATTTTTGTAATTTCCTTCCTTCTGCTGCCTTTTGGGGTATTTTGTTCTTCTTTTTTCTAGTTCTTTTAGTTGGTGGTTTAAATTGTTTATTTGATATTGTTCTTCTTTTTTGAGGAAGGCCTGTATCGCTATAAAGTTCCCTCTTAGCACTGCCTTTGCTGTGTCCCATAAATTTTGTGTGGTTGTGCTTTCATTTTCATTTGTCTCAAGATATTTTTTAATTTCAGCTTTGATTTCCTCATTGACCCATTGGTTTTTTAATAGCATATTGTTTAATCTCCATGCTTTCTTTTTTTTCTCCTTTGTTTCTCTGTTGTTGATTTCTAGTTTCATAGCATTGTGGTCAGTAAAGATGCTTGAGATAATTTCTACCTTCTTAAAATTGTTGAGGTTTCTTTTGTTCCCAAATACGTGATCAATCCTGGAAAATGTTCCATGTGCACTTGAAAAGAATGTATACCCTATTTTTTTGGTGTGTGATGCTCTGAAAATATCCACCAAATCTAATTTTTCTATTGTATTATTTATTTTCTCTGTTGCTTTATTTATTTTCTGTCAGGAAGATCTGTCTAGTGATGTTAATGTGGTGTTAAAATCTCCAACTATGATTGTATTCCCATCAGTATCCCCCTTTATCTCTGTTAGTAACTGTTTTATATATTTAGGTGCGCCTATATTGGGTGCATATATATTAACCAGTGTAATATCCTCATCTTGTATCACTCCTTTAATCATTATAAAATGTCCTTCTTTATCTTTCTTTAGGGCCTTTGTTTTAAAGTCTATTTTGTCTGAAATCAGTACTGCAACACCTGCTTTTTTGGTTTTCCATTTGCATGGAATATCCTTTTCCATCCTTTCACTCACAATCTATATGTGTCCTTCTCCCTAAAGTGGGTCTCTTGTATGCAGCTATTGAAGGTTCTTGCTTTAATATCCAGTCTGCCACTCTGTGTCTTTTGATTGGAGCATTTAGTCCATTAACATTTGCAGTAATTAATGATAGATGTGTGTTTATTGCCATTTTGAACTTATCTCTGCAGTTGATTTGGTATTTCCTCTTTGTTCCTTTCTTCTTCCTTTTGTGGTTTGGTAATTTTCTTTTGTTGTATCATGGATTTTATTTAGTTTTTGTGACTCCCTTGTAAGTTTTTGGCTTGTGGTTACCCTTTTCTGTAAGTCTATTAGCCCATTACTATATCTCTAACCGATCCTACTGAAAACAAAAAATTTAAAAAAGAAAGAAAAAAAATACTGTGTATTTTCTTGCTTCCCTCTCCCACTCTTAATAATTTCAATGTCTTCTTTTACAATTTCATGTTTATCTATTTGTAACTCATGAGTTATCACCTTTCCAGTTATGAGTTTCTCATTTCTGTAGCATCCTGCTGCTTTTCTATTTAGAGTAGACCTTTCAATATTTCTTTTAGCATGGGTTTAGTGTTGCTAAACTCTTGTAGTTTTTTCTTTTCTATGAAATTCTTTATGTCTCCTTCTATCCTAAAGGATAGCCTTGCTGGATAAAGTATCCTAGGCTGCATCTTTTTTTCATTCAGAACTTTGAATATATCTTGCCGCTCCCTTCTGGCCTGTAGTATTTGTGTATGGAAATCAGCTGAGAGCCTTATGGGGCTTCCGTTGTAACTCACTCTTTGCTTTTCTCTTGCTGCCTTTAGGATCATTTCTTTATCCTTGACTCTAGCCATCTTGATTTTGATATGTCTTGGTGTGGGTCTGTTTGGGTTCTTCCTGTTTGGGACCCTTTGAATTTCCTGTAATTGGATATCTGATTCCTTCTTTAAGTTTGGGAAGTTTTCAGTCATGATTTCTTCAAAAACCTTTTCAATCCCCTTTGATCTTTCTTCCCCTTCTGGGACCTCTATTATGCGAAGATTGACATGCTTTATATTATCCCATAGGTCCCTTATGTTGCTTTCATTTGTTTTTATTTGTTTATCTTGCAGTTGTTCTGACTGGGTGCTTTCTGTTGTCCTGTCTTCTAGGTCACTAATTCGTTCCTCTCCATTATGTAGTCTGCTTTGCACAGCCTTTAGATCCGTTCTCATCTCAGCCAGTGCATTTACCAATTCTACTTGGCTCTTCTTTATAGCTTCGATTTCATTTTTGACATTTTATATCTCTAAACACTATCTCTTTTAGTTCCTTCAGTACTTTGATCACTCCTTTTTTGAAATCATCTAGTAGGCTATCAATGTCTATTTCATTGATTGTTCTTTCAGGGGATTTCTCTTGTTCTTTTAATTGGGAATGGTTTCTCTGCTTCTTCATCTTGCTTGTATCTCTCTGGCACTGTGGCTTATGGAGTATCAGTTATCTATTGTGGTCCTTAAAGGAGTTTATTTATTTATCTATCTAATGCCTATGTAGGAATAAAACTTTAAAAATAAAAAAAGGAGAGAGAGAGAAAGAGAATTTTAAAAGAAGGGAGAAAAAAAGGTTTGAAAACAGTGTATAGTCAATTATAGAAGAGCAATTTGAATCAGACTAGCATTCGAGTCGAGACATCTTTTTAAAAACTCTTAAAAAAAAGGAAAAAAGATCAAAAAACAATATTTGAAACCTATTTATAATCAATAACAGGAGATCAAACCCAAAACAAGTGAAAATGTAATCAGGCGGATTTTTAAAAAAATAATAATATAACTAAGAGAAAAATTTAAAAGGAATTAATACCAAAAGCATATACAATTGTTTAGAAAGTAGAAATTAAAAAGGTAGTAAAAATATAACAGATAAAAAAGTTATGATAAAGAGAGAATTTTGAAAAACGGGAGAAAAAGGTTTGAAAACAGTGTAGAATGAATGATTGAAGAGTAAGTTGAAGCAGAATAGCAATCGGATTGAGACGTCTCTTAAAAAGCTTTAAAATAGGAGAAAAGAGGAAAAAATATATTTAAAACCTGTGTATAATGAATAACAGGAGATCAAAACCAAGAGAGATAAAAATGACATGATGTGGATTTTTAAAAATAATAGTAATATTTTAAAAGAAAAATTTAAAAGAGATTAAGACTGGGAGGATATTTAATTGTTTAAAAAGTAAATGTTGAAAAGGTAATAGAAAATACAACAGGTAAAACCAGGTTAAAAAAAAGGGGGGGAGGAGGTGTTCTGGAGACTGTGTACTCTTAATGAGAAGTCTTTCTATCTTTGCCCTGTTTCGCGAGCTCTGCTTGCTGTTTCTAGAGGCCCTCTGTTGGGGCCTTCCTCTGTGCTGTTCCCAGTGCCTGTTGGCAAGCAGATCGCGCCCCCTCCCAGCACAGCATTCCTGCCAGAAAGGCCGGGGGCCACCCGCCATCTCCAGGCACCCGTCGCTCCGCAGGCGGGCCCTGGGAAGGCTGCAGAACAACCCCGCCCCTGCTCCATGCCCAAACTCAGCTCCTTGTTTGTTCTGGCGGCGCGAACTTTGCGAGGCACCAGGGCGGAAGGATCTTATCTGACTTGGGCTGCAAACAAGTCACTGTCTGGCCTCTGAGGCTGCCGAGCCCCCCGGGCGCGGATTCACGTTTTGCCCTGGCCCCTACCTGGGTGCCAAGCGCTGGAGGATATGGCGGCTGCGCCTGAGCACCACCTCTCCTTGCCGAAAACCTTCCGTGGGTTTTCAGAGATGGGGGTATGTACCCTTCCTCCAGGACACATCAACTGTGCTGTTTTATGGAGGGCCCAGGTTGTTCTGCCCTGGGCACCCACTCATCCACTGTTGCGCAGCCCCCTTCAGTCCCCCAGGGCTGCCTCAGTGCAGCCGACCCCGTCCTTCGCCTGGCTTGGGCAGCCTGTCCTGGCCCCCAGCTCCCGGCTCAGGTCTCAGGCTGGGTGTCACAGGGACCCTCTGTGCCCGTTTAACTTAGTTCTGTCAGTCAAGGACTGCTCCATATAGATCCCAGCCTCAGAGGCTCCCCCTCCAACCCGGTGGCCTCTCTGTTGGAGATGGGGGAGACCCAGAGAACGAGCGCCAGTCCTCCTTTGCTGCTCCCTCCCTGCGGGACCCGTCCCGCACTGTTTTGCCTTTTCGTCTTTCTTTTTTTCTTTTCTCCTACCAGAGTTTCGGCGTCTTTGTCTTTTGAAGAGGACAACGTTCTTTTGGAGTTCCGCAGGTGCTCTGGTTGGCTGAGTGAGTCCACGGATGTGAGTCTTGGTGTATCTGTGGGAGAGGGTGAGCTATGAGCATCCTAATACTCCGCCATCTTGGCCTCTTCCCCAAGAAAAATAAAATTCTTATATTACTTTCACTTATTTCTTCTTTGATGTTCTTCCTTTCTGTATATAGATTCAAGTTTCTAACCTAGTTATTTTCATTTTCTCTGAAGAACTTCATTTACATTTCTTCCAAGCAGGTCTATGGCAACGAATTTCTTCAATTTTTGTCCAAGAAAGTCTTTATTTCTCCTTCATTTTTGAGGGATAACTTCTCAGTGTACAGGATTCTAGGTTGGTTGTATTATTCTCTTAGCACTTTATATATTTTGCTCCACTCTCTTGTTGCTTGCATGGTTTCTGAGGAAAAGTTGAGTGTAATTCTTATCTTTGTTTCTTTATATGTAAGGTGTTTTCCCCCTCTGGCTTCTTTCAGGATTTTTCTCTTCATTTGCGATTTTCTGTACTTTTCAAATAATATGCCTATGTGTAGTTTTTGTTTTTTGGCATTTATCCTTCTTGATGTTCTCTGAGTTTCCTGGATCTATAATTTGGTGTCTGACATTAATTTGGGGAAATTCTGTCTTTGTTGTTTCAAATACTGCTTCTGTTCCTTCCTCTCTTCTTCTGGTATTCCCATTATGCACGTGTTATACCTTTTTAGTTGTCCCACAGTCCTTGAATATTCTGTTCTATTTTTTTTTTCAGTCTTTGTTCTTTTTGCTTTTCTGTTTTAGAGGTTCCTATTAAGATATCCTCAAGCACAGGTTTTAGAAGCACATGTAAAACTATGTTATAAAGATATAAGCACAGTGGTTTGCCCCACCTAGTTGGTCCTAAGTCCTTCTGATGCTAAGTCCTGCTAAGTCCCTGTAGGCATGTTAAACTTGGGACAAAAATTTGCCATATAATTTCCCCCCTGCCAAGATAGAAAGTTTTTTTAGAGCCCTTTTAGGGTACTGTCCTCATACAAGAAGGAGTAAGTGAGAAGATATTTTTAAAGCAACCCTGAAGTGGGATTCAAAGAAGGCATACTCACTGACTATCAGGAGAGATGTTTTAGCTCTGGCAGTCCTGGATAATAAGAATGATATATTATTTTCTCTTGCAAGATTTTCATATATAACAAGCATCTAGCTATGCATGACAGCCTTGTTTCTGGAAAAAAATTTGTACACGTCAGTTGACATTTTAGACGTTTAACCACATTTTAAATCTTTTTGATAAAAATATTTTTATAAGAATTTGTGGTAAACCATAATAAATAAACCATTTAATATGATAAACCAAAATAGGATGAAATGCTATTTTTCTACTTTATAATACATTTGTATCTGGATATATTTTTGTATGTTCGCAGCTTTTTCATCTGTCCATATAACTTATGTACAAGACATATCTTAGTTTATAAGAATGAAAACTCAAAATTATAGCAAACAAAATTATATAGTTTTTTTTTAAATAGGCAAATCTCCTTTTTTTTCTGTCAAATTATTTCATGATTTTCACAGCTTTTCTCCTTTAAGCTTCTGATGCCCCTTTGCCTGTGGCTTCAGGAGCGGTGTGTAGGGCCCCTGTTAAAATTAATGAGGCACCTCACTGTAGGCGGGTTGTGGGTGGCTGAGAGGATCTAGAAAATCTTTAAGTGGTGAACCTGAAGAGCCTCAAAGCTGTCTTTCACCACGACTGAGGTTGGATTTTTCTGACCACGTGAACTTCATATTTCTGGTTCTGCTAAGGCTGATGTGGCAGTGTGGAGTATGTTGCTAAATCAGCTTGAGCTTATCGAAGAGCTGTACAGTGTCCTACAGATAACTGGGAACTGATAAGCGCTTGATGTTGCTGCTGGTGAAGTAAACTTATTAGTGAAAATTTAGAACCTGAGACATATGCTAATAGGGATAACACCAGTGTTACTGAGGATGCTTTGGGCTTACAGGAAACAAACTGCTAGTCTTTTAAATAAGGAAGGATTTCTTTTCTCACATAATAAAAAACCTAGAGGTACGACAGTTTCAAGGTTGGCTAGTTCATTTGTTCAACAATGAAATCAAGGCCCCAGTTTCTGTTTTACTATTCTCAACATGTTGATCTTTTCCTAGGTTTATCCTCTCATGGTTGCAAGATGGCTGCTGATGCTCTAGGCATCATATCCTGACCTTGTTTCTTTGAGATATAGAAAAGGACAGTTTCTCAACTTGTCTTTTACCATAGAGGAAACTCTTCCTAGAAGATCTTTAGCAGGCTTCCTCTCACAAATCATTGGCCAGAATTTTGTTGCATGCTCATTCCAAACCAACTACTGATTTGAGAAATAAAATTGTTATGATTAGATTAGATTGAGGCTTACCCTCTAGGTTTTGAAAGGGGCATCTGAGCATGTGGCTATATGGAAGATGATAGAGATCAGGGTTCAATTAGCAAAGAACTGGGGCAAATATTTATAGTGTGGGCTACCAATACTGTCTGTTACATGTACTTTGTTCTTGAACAGCACACTTCCTATCTCATTTCATAAAATGGTTCTATGGCACTGGAAGAGAAAAGGTGATTTGTTTTATACCATACCATCACTTGAAACATGGTACTCTGCATAAAAAATGGAAGTCATATTTCTGCTTTTCTGTAACAGCAAAAAAAAAAAAAAAAAAAAAAAAAAGAGAAGATCTTGAATTTTTCATCAAGATAGAAAACAAAAGCAAGGGAACACTGAAGATTCTTTTCATTGATTACTAAGCTGCCATTTTCATCCTCTTCACTCTTTCTTCCTTGCTAATGAAACTTGATTTCTTTTGGCAACACTGTACTGACTGCTGGGGCTATCCAAGCTTCTCATAGTAGTCTCATTGCCAGATACACACACTTCTAGCTTTCCTTGCTGTTAGTGGTAGGTCAATCAGTAGAAACCCTCTGGGGATGAGGCTTCTGAGAAAGCTTTCGTTTTCCTGTTAAAAGGGAAAAGTGTTAGAAGAGAGCTTACTGGGACCTCCTCTCCCCTCTTCATCCTACCATGAATGCAAATGTGATGTCAGATGCTAATGCAGCTCTCTTGACAACATGGGATAGCAATATGGGGAAAAAACATTCATGTTAGCAAATGGTAAAAGAGAAAGATAAAAAGATCTTGAGTCACAAGACCAAGCCTTGAACTACCTACTTTCAAAGGTCTGATTATGTGAGATGACTTAATGGCCTCATTGTTTAAATGACTGGAGTTGGATATTCCATTACTTGCAACTTAACACATATTAACTGGTATAAGAGCAATGAACAATATCTCATGTAGATACTGTGGCTATCCTGTCACCTCTCTTCCCTCAGCATTGTAGTTATACATTGACTCTGGGTCCAGAGAGCCTATATAACTTGTCCATAGCTATAAAGCTCTTCAACTCCATCTCACTCAGACTACCCCATCCTTATATACCCTCAACACTTTAGGATCTACTTGATTTTCTACTTCTTTTTTATACTTGTTCATGTTTTCTTTCCCAAATAGAGATGATTCATCTTTAGGACAGAGGCTGGGCGTCTTATTCTTCTGGTAGGCATTCCTATACTAGACATTGAGCAGGTTCTCAATGATGGGGAGTGTATGAATACCATGGCTTCTCTTCT
Source organism: Camelus ferus (assembly GCF_009834535.1). Taxonomy (NCBI): domain Eukaryota; kingdom Metazoa; phylum Chordata; class Mammalia; order Artiodactyla; family Camelidae; genus Camelus; species Camelus ferus. The sequence goes on along the minus strand of NC_045706.1, from coordinate 44,860,799 downwards.
TTGTCTCAGCCAGCAGGGAGGGAAGTAAGCAAATGACTTGTCTTAAGAAGGTACAAATTTTTAGAGACCACCTTCTTGGTCTCTAAGTTGGAAAACGAGATATGGAGTATCTTATGGAGATTTCTTTCATGTTACATCACTAGTCATTAGAAGTGGATGTTATTTGAATTTTGGTTACATATCAATATTTCCATTCTTTATGAACAACTTAGATACAGGGTTAGGTGGCATCCTTTAATGATTAGCTTGAAACAAAGTTTTAGGGAAGCACCCCCATGTATTTGAGTGATAGCTGGCAAATGTGGAATAAGGGAACTTCACAGCTTAAGGAAGATCTCCAATGGACATTGTACTTTTGGGGGTGGTTGGATTGCTACAACTGAAAAATTCCCTTGCATGTGTTTACCAGTTTCAGGGGATTTTGGTCATGATTCAGTGAAGTGGAACTTTCAGTTAAAACGAGAATCTCATGGCCTTTTTGCATCTTTGCTCATAGCCAGGGTAGCATCTTGGGTGTGTTAATGTCCATCATTTGCTTTACACATGTTCCTGTTTATGGCATGTGTCCTCACTGGACATCCTCAGCTCCGCATCCAGAGCCTCTGCTGCTGTTTCTTTGTCTCCAGGCACAAGTGCCTTTTGTGGCCACAAGATGTAACTCCAATACAGTGCTTTATACTGATGACTGTGGGTTTTCCTTAAGGTAACTGTGGGTGGCCCCTGCATTTATTTTCTTGCTTCCTTTTTGTTTCTGTAAATTCTGCCCTCCACTTTCCCCTGAAGCACATGCTGTTCATGTAATCTGAATGGTCATTTAGAGGAAAGATCAGAAGTTTGTTGTTTCATTACCAACATAAATCAAAACTTTGTGTTCGCACTGCGATCTGAGTGAGTCCAGGAATAGCTTTGGGATTGCTAAGTGTCTGGAGAGCACTGACAACACAGCCATGTTTTGAAGCTGGCTATAATAGTTTCTACAGCTGTTAACAGTTCGTAGAAGAATGGCAGCATTATATATTAGTGTTTAAAATGTGCATGACTTGCATTGCACAGAAGTCAGATTGGGATAGAATCAGATCTTTTTTTTTCTGAAACTTGGCCAGGAAAGTCTTCAATAACTAGAGAAATTCTTTTCACTGCTGAAATCAACATGAAGGACATTGTGTTATTATAATTGCTTATAGCTCATGAAAGTTGTCTTTGTATGAGTGGATGTACGGGCTGTACTGTTTTGTTTTTATTTATTCTGCATTCTTTATTCTAATGTCCTTTCCTTTTTCCTGACCAGAAAGATTGTTATTGAGCCCTTCACAAAGCTGAAATAATGCAGTGTGTTAAAAATATGTTAACAATTCAAAGAAGTTATAAAAATTTATAAGTTGGCTGAATGCTTAGGAAATTTATGCATATTTTAATATAAATAGGTAATGCAAATATTTGTTCTTTGCATTGAGAGGTGAGTCTGTGTTTTCCAAAAGGCCTTGCTATTTAAATTAGATTCAGTTGATTGTATTGAAATAAGGATAGTTTCCATTTTGAATGATGGCAAAGACGGTTGTTATCAAATACAAAAAGCTTAATAGGTTAGATGTGTTACTGCATCATGGGATTAAAAAATTTCCAGAAATAGTAGGAATTGCTTCATGACTAGAATTCCCATGACAGTAACTTAATAATTTTTTGAGATTTCCAAGTTGAGAGTGAATTTTTGCATACAAGAAGAACTATCTAGATCCCCTCTGTACGCTGTCAGTTTTACTGTCTCTTTAAATAGTTAATTAACAGACTTAATTCAAGGTGGGAGTGGAGGAGGTGTTTTGGAGGTATATACAAATAAAGGAAACAAAATTGAGTAAAAATCAGAAAAAAATCAAATTGTGAAGGGAGTGCCTTCTTTTGAGTTACAACATCAAGTTACACACATTTTTATTGACTGTGGATCAATGGTCTTTTCAGAAGGATTAAGATCTAAAATCTTAGATCTTCCTGATGTCGTATGCCAAGACTTATCCAACAGGAAGCCAGAGCTACCCAGGCAGTGCTACAGGAGAAAGCTCATCTAGTGGAGCAGATTTCCAGAGGTAAAGTTGAGATACTCCAGGGATCAAATCCCAGGCCCCAGCCACCCAGTGTTCTGTACACTGTGGCAGTGGATTGCTTCTTCACAGGACGTGTAGGCTCTTGGGTCAGCTTGATCTGACAAAGCCTCAGCATAGATCTTGAGAGGCTCCCTTTGAAAGTGCTAAGGAATTCTCATAACCTCTCTTTTGTTAGCTTCTCGTTTACCAGCGAATGGTTCAGCAATTACCCATCAGGGTGAGAGGGACAGAGAGAGACAATGGGAAAGAATGAAGGAAGACTTCTAGGGTGATGGGGGTGCCCCTCTCCCACCACCTCACAGTTTACTCAAGACAGGTGTTAGTCACCATCCCCTCACTTCTTCATCCTGGTGGCATGGGGTTGCAGGCATCCTCTCTGAGGCCAGTCTGCACTTTGCTATTGGCCCATGCCTCTTTTAGGCCTGTGGAAACTAAGGATACATCTGAAGGAGTTTCCCTTTCCTTGGGAAAAGTAACTTGCCCAGGAATTAAATTAACAGTATTTTCTAGGGAGACCAGCCATGGAAACTTTTAATTTTCACTTTTCTATACTAAGAAGCCCTACTTATTTGAGAAATAAGACCAACAGTTGACATTTTTGTTGACTACTTATGATGTGCTAAACATTGTATTGTCTTGTTTAAAAACAGAGATGCCAGTTGTTAGCATGATCAGCAGAGAGAAATGTAAAAATAGTTTGATAGAAGATGGTGCATAGGCCAGAGGTGAACTAGAAAAGAAATAGGAAACCTAGACTTGAATTCGGGTTTCTCCAGACACTGAGTATCCTTGGTATATGAACCCTCATTAAATCCTGGTTTTGTTGTAAGTACTAGCCTGGAATATATAATTCAGATTGATCAGTCAGGAAAATGGTTCTAGAGCAGTGGTTTTGTTTTTTATGTTCTCAGAGTCATGGAACTCTTAGAAGCTGAGAAGTACTAAGGGCTCTCTCTCATGGAAAACACATGCATTTATGTGCATGCAAATGTTGCATGTGATTTCTGGGGTTGGCAGCTTTCTCAGAGCCAATCTTCTCAGGTGGGTGGAATGTGGCATCAGCAAAGTCTGATAATAGTTAATACTTTTAGGTTCAGGCAGAGAGGATTGTTGACAGGAAGTTCATAGAGAGCCGAGCAGGGGTTTCCCAGCTATAGGAAGGGGAACAAGCAATGGATCATGTTTCATTGAGATGGGAGCTGGTGCTGGGAATGACTAGCTATAGGTATCAGAGCCTTGGCATGGGGACTGAGATTTAGGGGTGTAAATGCTCATCTGGAGACTCTTATTAGACTATGGAAAGGAGCCAAGAGAAGGAATCAGGAATCATAGAAGAGGAGAACAACTGAAACTGGGCTTGAGGGTGCTGGCTAGGTCACAAAGAAAACCCAGTAACCAAAACCCTGGGTTAGAGCTGACTTGGCTACGCTCAGGATTACTCAGCAAGATTTTCCTGTCCGTGAGATAGTTGGCTTCAGACCTTGGCAGGGGCTAAGCCCTTAGGCAGGGCAATGTGGCTTCTGTCTGGGAATCTGGTGGGAAGGAGGGAGCTGGACAAAGAATCTGCCTGGTTATTGCAACTCTGGTGCTATCCTTCCTCAAAGCTTTAGTACTTTGGCTAAAGGTGTGCATGAATTAACAATTTCAAACTTTCCTAACACGTTATTTTTGAGACCAGAGAATGTTCTTTACTTTTTGCACGTTTCTCATTTTGTAGATTTGTCCATTTATTTACAGTAACCTCTAACTTGCCATTCCTGTACCATCAACCAGTTCTGTTCTAGTCTCTGGAAGACTAACTGATCTTTATGACTTGACCTTCCTCAGCAAAATAAAAAGTTGGCAACATTTGTTAATCCATCAAATATTTTTTGAATTATACTATAGGTCTATAGAATCTAAATTTGGGGAACTATTGTGTTACAGTGTCCTTGATTGACTCGAGTAGGTGCTCAAGGAATATTTACAGTTATATTGAATGAATGATTAAATGAGACATGCATTGTATCATATAAAGCTAGGGATTGAAATGTCCACTACTTGTTTACCTCCCTTTGATATCTCTTGGAAGGTTAATGCTAAGACAGGCTGAGGTCCAAATATACATGGTAAATTAGTGAATTGGGCCACTCTTGACTAATCAACAGAGTAGACTGCTTAAATGGTGGCACTTTTTTGATGACATTTAGTATATTAAAATAGTGCTGTTGTCTTTGGTAAAGTAGTGATTGTTTTTAGCTAATAGTCAGTTGCTGGAATTTTGAAAAAGAACATGCATAAATGAAGAGACTATTTAGCTGATGGGTAAATAGGGACAGGAGAGACTCCAAGTTCTTCCTCATTCTGGTGGGCACTGTTTCATAGACTGAATCTGTGGTCTCAATCATGAATGTTTAACAACAATTAATTAAACTGCGTTAGGAGTTTAAGTAAGTACTAGCTGAAATTTAAGATGTGAAATTTGAAAAGAATACAATGAAGATTGGAGGAAATAAGTAATGGAATGTGAAGGAGAGTCATAATTCTAGCATGAAGGTCAGGCCAAATAGTGCAATAAGAGCTTTTCTGCTTGAATTCATGAGACTTTTTTTTCCTCAGATTAGATTAAAAGTATAAAAAGGAGGCTTTTCTCCCCTTTGATGGCTGTATTTAGCAGGATATTAGTTGCTCAAATTTACCGTTGGTCCAGGAGAAAGAAACACAATGTAACTTGAAGTCTAAACCAATGTAATTTAAAATATAATTGTATGTATACAGGAATGTCCATGGCAAGTTAGATGAATGTGGTTCTGAAGAAAGAATAGGAATCCAAGGATTGAAGACATTCTTGTTAGATAGGAAAGAATCAATAAGTAGACAAATTTCCTCATTAAAAACAGAACTCCACATTTCTGAGATAAACGATACTTTAAGTGACTGAAAAAAGTATGGCCCTCCTCATAGAGGTTCATAATGCTTCTAAGTGGCTAAGGGGAGTTTGTGTGTGTGTGTGTAACAGAATACAGAGTAGTCAGAGAAAAGAAAATCATGAGAGACAGAGGACGGAGATCATTTGAGTAGGAGCAGTCATACCTGACTCATCTCCGCTTCCCCATTAGCACCTTAACTCCTCACCACCTCTCAGCTTGACCAAAGTCTAGACTATCTGTAAGGTTCAAGAGATTATTATACACTTTGGGATTCTAATATAGTGTAGTGGTTTCTTTTTTCTTTTTAAAAATTTATCTGTCTTTATCTTGTGATCATTTACAGAGTAAATGTGGCAGATTATATTTTCTATAAATGACTGAGTAAAGTTCTCCCACTCGACACAATCTTACTATACAGTGACCTTGAGTTTTCTCCTGTCAAGAGGTAGGATCTATGTTCTCCTTAGGCTGGCTTGTGATTATGGTGGAATTGACACCATATGACTTCTGAGGCTAGGTCATAAAAGGCCACACAGCTTCCTCTTAGTTTCTTGGGACTTTGGCCTTTGGACCTGTAAACCCCTGTGATGGGAGTCAGGGGTCTCCATTCTGTGAGGAAGCCCAGACCATACTTGTAGGCCTTCTGGGTGAAAGCTAACATCAACCACCAGAAATGTGAGTAAAAAATGCCCCAGATGATCCTTGGCTACAGAAGTTGAATCATCACAAGCCTTCAGGTCCCTTCCTACTGAGGTCCCAGCTGTCACAGATTAGAGCAAATCGCTCCCACTGTGTCCTTCCCAAATTCCTAGCACACAGAATCAGTGAGCATAATAAAATGGTTATTTTATGCCACTAGGTTTGGGATAATTTGTTATGCTATAGTAGTGACTAGAACTGTAAGCAGTGATGGCCTTTTCTAGTTTGTCTTTGTTCAGCAGAATTGGTGTTGCAGAGAGGGGAGGGTGGAAGTTGTCATTGTTTAGAAGGCCCTGTTAGGTGATTTATATATATTATCTCATTTGATCCTCCTAACAACATTATGAGATTAATATTATCAACCATGCTATATGAACTAAGGCTCAGAGAGGTTAAGTTATTTCCCTAAGGCCACACAGCTAGAAAGCAAACCCAGTCTTTCTGGCTCTATAGTTTAAAGGATTTCCTCTACTAGGTGAGGTCTCCCTAGACTGGGTGAGAGTCTCACAGTATCATATGAACAGTGAATTCTGCTACCTAGCTTGCCTCTCCATCAGATGGCAGACTTGCTAAGCACCTGGGCTGGGAGCTGTGAGGGGGATGAAAAGAGAGACATAGCCCCTGCCTTTGCAGCAGTGATAAACATTTTGATGGCTAGACACCTCTAAGTGCCATAGAAAGATAAAAGCAATGCAAGGCAGTGTCTGATCCAGTACTGTGGACCTTCACGAGGGGAGAGGTTACTTTGGAGTCTTGGGGAAGTAGGTAGCCTCACAGTGATCTCTTTTCTAACTGGTGAAAGTAAGGAGGACCATCTCTCCTAGTTCTTCCAAATTGTCTTGGTTCATGCCTGTTGTCCCAGGGAATTGTTAATAGAATCTCATTTTGGACCAATAAATTACATGGTTGCCTTAGGGTGGTACTTTCAAATTGAATTTTTTCAAGGGAATAGAGTGAAACACTATTGAGTAACCATGTGAAATGGCATGAAGGCAGTGACTAACGGCCCACAATGAGTAGTAGAGTGTGGTAATTCAATGAAAAACTTGTCCATTTACTGTAGAGCAAAAAAAAAAAGTCAAATAGTGATTTTTTTTCAACATAAACGAATTGGGCATCAATGATGTGTCACAATTTAAAATCTGAATTGACAAAAACAAATAAAACCTCTCCAACAAACAAAGCAAACCACAATTGAATTGGTCATCTAAATTGACCTCATTGGTTTGTGTCTGGCCAAATGACAGGATCAGTCCATATCTCTCTTGAGGAAAGTGAAGTAAATGAATCTAGTACAAGGAGTAGGCTATATTTCTCAAAGTGTGGTCCACAAACCATGGGCATCAGACTTGCCTGGGGGTGGTAGTGGAGATTTAAAGTGTAGATTCTGGGTCTCCGCCCCACATCTCAAAATTGTTCTCAGAGGATGGGCCCAGGATTTGGCATATTTAGCAAGTTCCCCAGGTAATTCTGCTGCACCCTAAAATTTGAGGACATCTGGGAATACAGACACAGAATAAAGGAAACACCAAGGCCCTAGAGAAAGTTCATTATTTGGGAATTGTTGTTGGTTTGCTACTTAAAGTCACAAATACGTTTAGAACTTGGACCAGTGGACTGACCCCAGGGGCAGTGTTAACCTCCATCAGCACTGTGGAAAGAAGATGAAGTTAGTCTTAATTCCAAACTGCTTCCCTGTGTTATAAGACCACCCATGAGGATGAAAAAAAGCTTGCATCATTTTATTGTAAGAAAAAGGAATATGTTTAAACATCAGTCTTTTTCTCATTACTGCTTCTGTCATTGGGATTAATTTCATAGTGGATTTGATAAGTGTTCTCTAATAATATTTAGGAACTGCAGAAAAAGAGGGGCTGTGTTGATCAGAGTTTGGCTCATTCTGGCCAGTTCTAACAAAGTTGGGCAGAATGGAGAGTGGAATAGCTGATATCCTGCAAATTCTAGCTGGTGATGATTGAATAGCTCACTTTCCCTGGATATTTGTGAAACAACCTGGATTTTAGAGCTGAAATAGATTTTTGAGTTAATCAAACACAACCTGCTTATTGTATAGGTAGATAAACTGAGGCCCAGAGAAAGGAAATGGCTGGAATAAATTCTGGCTCTGTGGCTTCCTGTCTGTGTATTTATTCTTGGACAAGGCACTTACTCCTCACTTGTCATCTGTGAAATGCAGGATAACAATGTCTACTTTTTGTAGTTTTGGAGAAGAGTAAATGAAAGGAGAGCATGCACATGAAGTGCTGAGCACAGCATTTGGCACCAGTGTTAGCACTCCTTGCCGAGTGCTGTTTACTGTTACTGGCTAAAGTCACAGACCTAGCTAATCACAGAGCTAGTTAATGACAGAGCCAGGCCCAGACTTGGACTCTCTGCATTTTTGGTGATATCTCTGGAGTTCCAGAGATCAGTCAAATGAGTTACCTGTGTGTCTCCATATTATCAAATGCTATTTTAAGATCTTCTTTCAAAAGGGCCCTGGGACAATGAGCTCTGGCTGGCTGCCTCCAGCCGCACAGTCTGTTCTCAGGGGCGTGTGGCCTCTGTGCTCTGGCTGGCCCTCTGTCTGTGCCCCATAGGGCCCTGCGCTGCTGGCCTCCTCACTGCTCCTAAACTCTGTGGTGATGTTAATGGGGAACTGAGGCTGAAGATGCCTGAGCCATTTTGTAGGGAGTATTCCCCAGTAGTAAGATAACCAGGAGGCCTGAGAAGTGTCTTTAGAAGTGGGCTCTAAAGACAGGCTGCCTGGTTCTACCAGCCTGTGGACTTGGATAAGTTACTTGCCTCTAAAAAATCCTCAGTTTCCTCATTTGTAAAATCTGTAGCAAGAATGCCTACTTTACAGGGTTGCTGTAAGGGTCAATGATGAAATTCACACTAAGCAAATAGGCTGGCCCATAGTCTACAATGGTGGCTTATTGCTAACTTTTAATGATGCTTCATGAATTTAGAGGAGAATTAGGATATACAGAATTTCTCAATGGAAGGGACAAAAATCAGAACCGAGAATTATAATGAGTAATGCAATGGTATTCAGTATCATAGAAAGGTAAGGCGGAAATTGAACCATTGGGCCATTGATGGGGTGAGTCAAAGAAATTGGCGGTAGCTCTGCAAAGGAAAAATTAGTAGTACTTTCCACATTTTCGTACTGTCTGAGGTCCTTTCCTTCCCCCACATATCCACATCTCCCACAGAGTTTATTATGACCATTTAAGAAATTGATGTAAAAAATAAATATGCCAGAAGTTTCTATTCATATTTATAAGCCTTCAGTGTAGGAACTCTGAAAAAAGTTTTAATTAACAATAACATATATCAATGGAGTGTATTAACATTGGCACTTTTCAATTATATAGAAATCTGCTGGCCACAGTATAGTAGGGTAGTGAAATGAACTACTGACTACTAACTCTCTTTAAAAGAATTACTGCTACAAGTTAATGAATGTGGGTAATGACTGGCATAAACCTCTTGCTGTATAATACTTCTGCTGCGGTGGATATTTACTGCATTAGTCAGCATAGGCCAGGTAATGCTGAGTAAACAAACACCTCCAAAACTCAGTGGCTTAAACAACAAGATTTATTTCTCCCTTATGAGACATGCCCATGTCAGTTTGTCTGGGGCCTTGCTCCAGATTGGCCTTCCTGGGGACCCAGGCTGATGGAGCAGCCACCCCGGGACATGTTGCCAGTTATCGTGGCCCAGGGAAAGAGAATAGTGGACTGAACTCAGGCTCTTAAAGCTTCCACCTGGAAGTGGCACACATTACTTCATCCCAAATGTCATTGGCAGAAGCACAGACACACTCACTCAACTGTAAGGAAACAGAAAAGTCCAGTCCTCCTCTCTGTCTGGCTGGAGAACAGAAATGTTGGGTGAACTGCACTAACACTCCTACATTTACATACATCATATTAGCCATAAACTTCTTGGAGGTAAAGCTAATGATCATTCTTCTTTGTCTTTCTACCAACACCAGCCTACAGTAGAAGGGTGATAAATGTTAGGTAGACTGTATTGCTTAGCAAGTGATGGGAACAAAATGGGAAAGAAGGCCAGAAAACTTGGTATTCTTTGCCCCATCCCATTTGGCACATTTCCCCTTCCCTTCCTGTTTCTGGAGTTGATTATCTGGATGATCCTGGACCATCATTTAGCCACTCTAAACCTTAGTTCCTGCAGCTGGAAAATGGAGGTATTATTATTCCCTTGTAAAGATTGAGTTGGATGGCATATGGGAAAACCACTGGTCAATAAAGTCTAATGGCTCTGGTTGTTTCCCAGTGCCCTCTCGGGGGCTCTTGGGTGTCCATCACTGTCTGCTGAGCTGCCCCACTGAGGCCTGTTGTCCTCAGGCAAGGCCTTACCATGCACTCAGTCTCCTCTGAGCTTTCCCCCACTTTTCTGGCAAGTGAAATGTATTTTCTTTCTAAGGCACTTCTAAGGTGCCTTAGAGATCATCTAGCCTGATGGTTTTTGAACTTTTTTTTTCAACTGAAACATAATTCAGAACCTACCTATAAACATTAAAGGGGTCTGCTCCAATTGAGAAAAGGTGGGCAGCACCTCCATGCTCAGCTTTCTCCAACCTAAAAGCCCTAGAGCACATGCCAAGAATTTCACTGATTCTAGACCAACCCTCTAGTCTTACAGAGGAGAAGCTGAGGCCCAGAGAGAGGAGAGGACCGAGGATCTTACAGGTAGGCAGGATGGCTTGGAGCCCCCATCACATGTGCTGATCATCTGTCTACTCTGACAAACCTACCTGGCAGAAGAAGGTGGCCAGAGAAGAATGGGGTTATTTTTCATGACTAATGGAATATGCTTATCTAAGGGCAAAAGTAAGTGTGTGTGTGTTTTTCTTCTGAGGCCCTGGGTGACTCTAGCCAGAGGTAATAAGGTACAAAACCTTGGAGTCAGGGGTATAGCTCAGTGATAAGAGCACATGCTTAGCATGTACGAGGGCATGAGGTCCTGAGCTCAATCCCCAGTACCTCCATTAACCAAAAACAACAACAACAACAAATCCAAAAAAACAACTTACCTCTAAGTTACTGGTTTGAATGTAGTATAGGCTGTTAGTTACTCAAGGTCATTATTGTGTAATGGGTTATCAGAGGCCTGTGTGAAATGTGTGGGATTTTTATGAGCTTGTTTTTATTATAGTAGAATGTTTAAAGGCCCCTTATGTACAAAGTGCTTTGAAAACTCTAATGGGGCCCCATAATCACCAGTGTAATTATGAAGGTCAAATTGTGCTGAACAAACTTGAGAGCTATTTTTGACCAAATTAGTGGATGAACAGAACAGAATATTAAACATACACACAAAAAAAACTTTTTTTTTTTTTTTGGTCACGCCTTTCAGCTCTTCTGAGTACAACAGAATCTCTCTCAGAACCAGTGAAAATTGCTGTTCTGATGCATTTTCCCACTTTGTGTAAACCTAAGGAGGTTTTATTTCCCTAGGATTAAGATATAGAATGGAAAAACTGTATATTAGGTTTCAGAGTAGAGTTGGTTATAGTGAGCATTCAGATATATTTATACATGGAAGCTGCTTCACTTTGTTTTTATGCCTGTCCCCCATTGCCCCAGAGTCAACATATGCCCCCTCAAGCAGGCCGCCCTCACCGGATGTCCTTCTATAGAGATGCCTGCTGCTTTCACTTGCCATCCTCAATTTTCCATCTTACTCTAGGAAACTGCAAGGTTAGAAAAACAATGGACTATTTCCTTCCTCTTTCTTTAAACTAAGAGGCTGAAAAGAGGACTTCATGATCATTACTCACAAGCCAGACTTAAGGATAAAGGTCATTATGTACAGTTCAAATGTAACAAAAGTTAAAATCCACAGGTCTCAGTGGGTCCCTAGCCTAGCTGGGGTCAAAATGGTGTTTGTTCTCTCATTAGGATCCTGATCTTAACCTCAGTCTTTCCTCAAGCTTTGAATTTCAGGCTGACATTTGGAATCTGAGCTTGCTAAAAAGAACTCAAGATTATGGACATGGGGAGGGGGAAGAAGTGACACAAAGAAACCTTAAGTTGAGTAAAGTCTTCCCTTCTAGGGCCTTCACCGCCAGAAGACCTGGAATTATCATTGTTATTATTTGTTGTGGCAGGTACCTTTCTTAGAACCACAGATTTAAGAATGCTCTCCATTAAGCAGTTAAGATGTTTTTTCCTGATATTTTATATTTCCTCTCTGTAATATCCTTTTGCTATGGACTGTTTTCTCGTGGCTAGACAATTTGTGGCCAGGAGACCCTCATCTGACAAGTGATGTAGACACCTCAGTATGGCCATGCTTCCTCCTCATGCTGAAAGGGAGAAGGAAACCACCTTTCTAGCACTTCACACTGGGCTCCATAGCTATTTATGCTAAAAAGCAGCTGTCGTTCTTTTCACAAGCTGGACCTTTTTGTCTCACAGAGCAGCCAGAAGTCACAAAGCAGCAGCAGTGTGACCTTGGTGGCAAGAAGTGAGGGTGCAGTGAGATACAGTAACACACTAAGTGCCCACAACCTGCTCAGTCAACAGGAAGGGCCATAGGAAGACTTTCAGGGGGCCCTTTCCTCCATAAAAATGAAATAGATAAATAATTATATTTCACGGCTATGTTAGTTTAAAGGCAAATATAGTAATGCTATATATCACAATATTTCCTTTGACCTGAAAGTTCACTTTTTTCTTCTCATGTTAAAGGAAACTGAAAGATTTTTGCAAAACTCTAAAAGCTTTGTGGGGTGTAGGCACTGTGCCTGCTGTACCTAATGGATAAATCAGCCCTGCCAACAGGAAGCAATTTCTTCCTTGGTATAATTTGAAGAAACTGAATATTTATGAATTAGGGCAGTTCCATTACTTTGAAACAATGCAGATTATAAATGGGTTTGGTTCATAAGATAGAGGAGATGAACTAAATGTGTATTCAAATCTACAAATCAGATTCTCACAATTAGCAATAGGCTTATATACAAGACCTTTGATGTTCCAAGTAAATTTTGAAACTTTGGTTTGGGGACAAAAGCTAGAAGTATTATAAATACTAAATATAAATACAGTGGTACAGCCTTGGGTCAGGATCCTGGTTCTGCACCCACAAACTTGGACAAGCTACTTTAACTCCTTGAGCAAGTTACTTTATTCTTCTGTGCCTTGGCTTCCATCTCTATAAATGAGACATAATCATTAGGTTACTGAGAGGATGAAATGAAGTTCTGTTTGTAAGCACTTAGTGTAATGTCTGGGATATTGTAACTTTTCAATATGTGTTAGTTATTGTAATTACTATTATTGTCATATCATAAAGTGTTGTTACCCTGTTCGTCAGATAGAGAAACTCAGACTTCTCTATTATTTTGCTGGACAGTCATTTTGCTAAACTCAGACAGATAATAAGTAGTTAAAAAGGAGGATTTATCCAAGGTTAGAATTAATCAATTGTGAAGAGAAGAGTGAGAAGTAACATGGAAGATTCAAAGATAATTAAAACACAGATCTGGGCCTTAAGAAGAGCATTTCATTATTAGGGGAACAAGACACATTCAGAAAGGGTCAGAGACAATCAAAAAGGCAGTGGGCAAGCTCGGTGGGCAGCTGAGAAGGGACACTAGCAGAATAATGAGGAAGATGTCCCAGACAATTAAAACCCCACTGAGTAGGTGAGGATTCCTCCTGGACATTCCCAGGAAGAGAAATTGCTTCAGTAGTTTCTTTACTCAGCATACCCACCACATCCTATCTAGAATTGCCAGATTTCAGTTTGGAAAAATGTCATATTTCAAGGGGATAGGGAGCAAAGGGGCTGTGGTGCTGCCCCTACCACACTGGCAGAGTAGACCTAGATAAGCCTAGAACTCTTAGGCATTTGACTGAAAGCAGAACAGGGAAAGCAGCAAAAACAACACAAAGGGCATTTGGTCTTTCTAACAGTACCAGCAATTACATTAATGTTACTTTGTATAGTGTTTTTAAATTTTAAAGATTTTTGCCTTTTTATTTTTCACCATTAAAATTATGTATTTAACAAGGATTGCAACTACTGTTTTTATATAAGGATGAGGAAACTGAACTTGATTGATTGAATTTGCCTCATATCATTCAGCTAAATTTGGGGCCTTGAGGAGTGGAACTTGGGTTTACTAATGCTCTGCCTTTGTTGAATTACCACAAAATCTTCGTGTTGATCCTAATAATTATGAGAAAATTTATTGAGCCCCTACTCTTTCTTTGGTACATATGCTGTTTCTCACAGCTACCTTGTAAGGTGAGACTTCTCAATTCCATTTATAGTTGAGGAAATTCAGTCTTGTCCAGGTCAAGTGATTTATTCTATTAAGTTGGTCCTATTTCTGGTAAATTTGAGATCTTACTCTGGGTTTTTCTGAGTTTTTTTCTCCATGCTTCTTCCTCATTAGTTACTGGGATTTGAGTGGATCTGATTTTACTTTAAATTTTAATGAATATTGGCCCATGTGATAAATAAGTAAATATTATTCTGTAATAGTATCCAGTTACTTCAGAAGGTTGTCTTTGAAAATAATTCTTGATGTTGTTTATACAAATGAACTGAAGTGTAGGTTTTTTAGAAATTAGGATAAGGCATAGGGAAAACGGTATCAATCCCACCCTTTTACTTGATCACAGTGAGATTATATATGTGTTCTGGAGGACTTGGATCTGAAGGTCTGTGCTAGACAGTGTCAACTTTTGCTTTCATTTTGTCAAGTGGGGTGAGATGAGCTTTCAGGGTGAGCCCAAGTTGGGGAACCATCACTGCTCATAAGTTGCCTGACCAGAATGTCCTCTGCTTGGGATCTTATGAAACACCAACATCATATGAAACTCTCTGCCATACATCTTATGCAGCTTCCATTGTGGATAGTGTTAAAGCTGATGTTCACTTCCCTTCAGAGCAAGAGCATATTGTAAACGGTGGGAGACCAATTGTGACTTGCTGTTTTATGCCTGGACCTCAACATTGTCCCCCAATTTAAAGGATTCCTTATTTGCAGTGGCTTGCCTGTATGTTAAAATAGCTCCTGCTTCCTGCCTCAGTGATTTTTCATATTGCCTTTATAAGCCTGAATTGCATTGAAGATCATGGGTTTGATAAACAAATAAAACATAATAATTTTGAGAAGTAAAAATTTTAATTAATATCCCAAGTCAAATTCAGATTTTTAAAAGAACTCTACAATAACTCTCATTAACTGCATGGAAGCATTGGGTTGAGAATGCTGCTGACTATTTATTACTGTTTTGTATTAACTAATTGGAAAACACCTAAATTATAACTAGTCACCCCCGCAGTTCAGGGTTGATTAAACAGCCCATGACACTTTTTCCCTCATAGGCTGTCTTAGGAGTGATAACTTACCCATTGGATTGAGTTAATTATTCCTCATTCTTTCTAGTGTTCCTCTCTGCAAATGTCCTAAAAGTATACTACCATCCTGTACCAGTTTTTCCTTATGTTTCACAATGGATACATCTAAACTAGGAAAGTTTAAGAGCAAGTGTTAGGTTTGGTTTGGTTATTTCAAAGGAATAGATAAGTCATCATGCTACAACATGAGAGAGGAAATGACAGTTTTTATCTTTTATTCAGGTACCCTATATTTACATGAGACCACAAAAAGTTCCTGACAGGATGTTATTGATTGCATTTACCCAATTGGGGCTTGAGATGAGTCTTCCTGCCACATCACAGGGCATGCTCTTCTTTTCATTTTTATTTGAGAATGAAATCCCAGATCTTCTGGACTCTCCCATGAAATTGTAAATTTTTAGAATAGAGATTTCAGGCCCCTTGGCATTAATCATTCATCTAATTCAGTTCCCTTCTCTCTGTGCCAATCAGTAACACTATCTTCTCTTGTTGAATACTTTGAGTAACATAATTGCTCCAAGGAACTAAGTGAAGATCAAACATTTATTGTAGTAACTCAGGTGTATTGAGTACCAGGTCCTCTTATAAATGTCTTATATGTAGTAGCTCATTTAATCCTCATGACAACTTTATGAGGGAGGGACTCTTCATTTTATAGGTGAGGATCCTGAGACACACTGATTTGTGATTTACCTAAGGCACAGTTTGGTTTGTTTCCTTCCTTCCTTCCTTCCTTTCTTCCTCCCTTTCTTCCTTCTGTTCTCCTTTCTTCTTTTCCCTCCACTCCTCTTTCTTCCCCTTCTTTCCTTTCCCTACCCCTTCCTTTCCTTTCTCATCCTTCTTTCCTTCCTTCCTCTCTCCCTCTTTCCTTCCATCCGTCCATGCAAGTGAAAAATGTGAATTGAGCACTTAGTATGTGCTTCATAGTATTAGGGGCACTAGAGATGGCAGTGAACACAGCAGATAAATTCCTGTGCTCATGGAGCTTAGCCACTATCCCAGTACTACCCCAAATTACACATCTCCCCCCAGGAGCTTTCCTAGATTAATTCCAGCCAACTTATGACCCACCTGGATAAACTCAACCCATCTTCCATTTCAATCCACTTAACTAATTAAAAAATTCAAAGGGTCATTTTTTAGATGTGGTGAATGTCTCAAAACCTTAATGTGCCAATAGGCAATGTCTGTCTTTATTATGTACCTATTATGCCTACCTTTATTAGGCACTTTTATTTGCATGATCTTGGCTCCTATGAGTGGTCACAAAATTTAGTGTAACTGTTGGACTGTTTATGTTGCAATGAAAGAGAGATACCTGGGACATCATTGGACTTACTTTGAGAAGAGATTTAATTTTATTTTACCTAATGAAAGCATTAAAAAGTTTAGTTTTCAACAAATGTGGTCATGAAGCTGATTTGGGATTTCCTGAATCACATTTGCAATTTAGGAGTAGAGCATTGACCATTCTAGCTTTGGTCATTAGTCTGAGCTTTATTAAAACATTAAACTCTAGGGAAAATTTCTAGATATTTTAATTACAATTAGTTAAGCTCCCTCTTTCCTCTCCAACTTTCTCACTTCTCATGTTACACTTTCCCTCAAGTTAAGTGATATAGGGGAAACCATGATTTTTATATATTTAAAAAATCTTACTTAGAAAAGTACAATGGGGAATACACTTAGTGTGGGTTTACTGGGATATACTTAATATAGTTTTCAATCACTTCCATATTATAGCTAGTTTCCTAGAATACACACATCTTCCAGGAAAATTTCTATTGCCCATTGTGCCAACTCACCTGACATTATGACACAGAGATTCAGGGCAGAAATTCTATCTTAATATTAATGTCTGATGGTCCCCAGCCTTGGAAGCATGTGGATTGAATACGAGAAACAAGTTTGAAATATACAGAGTTGAAAGCCAGACTGGATAATTCGTTTAAACTTTACACTCATATATAGCAGAAATTTGATAGAGATTTTTGCAAAGTTGACAATAATCCTAAATATGCACATGACACTACAATCAATAATAAGAACAAATTTTGACCAACTGTGTTAAAAGAAAGACATTTATCTTTCTGTTCTCTGTATTAAAAAAAATAGAAAGTCATTGCCATGGGAAGGGGGTGGTAAGAGTATGCAGCCAAAGAATGTAAATATTATATGGGTGTGTCAGGCAGCCAATAAAAAAATCTTATACTATCTTTTTTGGATTTTTTGATGTTTATGGTTTTTGTCAGCTTTAAAAATTTTCAATTTGGTTGTAATTTATTTTCCAGTTCTCAGTAAATACTTACTTTTGTACTTAATTTTGTTTGGAACTTATGTTCTTTGAGAGGACCCTTCCCCCATTTATATAATTTTCTGTCCTTTTAAAGCCTGAATTCGCCCTATCCAAGAATTATTTGACATAATGTAAAGTAAAATGTGTGTGTGTGTAAAACTCACCAATCCCGGACCTTTCCTGTACCAATTAGTCATTAAGATTTTTCACTGTCAAATTTAAGAGGACGTTAAGAATCAAAGATAGTTTCCCCATCTTCTCTTTATCATTTAAAAAATTTGGTGTCACTGTAGCCTAGGCATTACAATATGATATTTTCTTTGGTCTTTGTTTTAGTCAGGATAAATCACCAGTGCTCTAACAAAGGGCCCCTAAAGGTCAATGGCTTTCACATTAAAGATTTGTTTTTCGTTCATGTCACAGGCCGTTGCTGCTCTTTGCAACCATTCACTGACCCTCACTTCTTCCACCATTTCCTTTGTATCTGAGTATATGATGGGATAAGAAAAAGAACATGGCATATTGTGAGAGTGATCATAAGAGACCAGGCCTAAAGGTGGTATGCGTCACCTATGCCCACAGTCCATTTGCCGTAACTCAGTCATGTTGCTTCACCTAAAGAGGCTGAGAAATTTCTAATATGTCTCCTTTTCTAAAGGAAGAGGAGAAACATGCATATAGATGAGTGGTAGTATTCTTGGCCATAAGCTTCAATAGGTAACTTTGTAGATGGGAATGGTCTCTCAGGAGAATTGCCACAGCTCCCAAATCTATGTGCATTTAATTGGGGATACTACTGTGCTTTGGTGAGAGGAGTGTGGGATTTGAAATCAGAATAGCTTGGTTTGTGTTTGTTACAGCTTATCATGTATTACCTCTGTGACCTTGTATGAGACACACTCTTCATGAGCATCAGTTTCATCAGGTATAGGGATGATAATAGTATTGGTCTCACAGCATAGGTTGTTTACAGGGTCAAATGAGACCAAAGGAAGTGTTTATTGTATCCTCTGAGGTGCTGTACAAAAATAAGTGCCCCACCTTTCCTCCTTCTCCTCTTTAACCCATTTTCCACTTTTAGTGCCAGGATGATATGTTGCATCTACCTGGCTGTTAGGGAAAGATGCAAATACCTACATTACTGGGAGACTAAACATTGCTTTGAGTCTTCCCTCAGATCCTGAATATTTATATGTTAAAATATGTATTTTACTTCCTGGATTTGGGGGGAAAAACCCAGAATGGAATATATTCCTTTAAAACCAGTGTCAAAGACAAAGAAGTGAATTGTCAACATCCCGAAGTGTTAACTTATGCCATCAGCCCCTAAAATTCGGTGTGAAAAATCTTAACTGTCCTTAAAGTAACCTCCTTTCTTCTATAGAAGGAAGGTTTTTAGAACAGGGTGACACATATGTGAGGAATGTGGGCTCTTGAAATATTTCCTTTGGGAGAAAGAAAACAAAGACAGTAGAGGATAGATGTACCATCTTGAGTTTTCCTTGAGTTGAGGTCATTGAACGAGTAGTATATTAAATGGAATAGAATTTTCTTAATGAAGATATTTTGTATTTTAAATGTCTTTGTCACAAGTTCTTGATTAACTATTAATATGTACATCTTAATTACAAGAAGAGGCCTCTGAGTCTCTATTTTGGATATTGAGAGAAACTCTCCCAAAATGTGTGCAAAGGATAAAGTTTGGAGAAGATACCAAAGAGTTTTTGTGTGTATGTTTCCTTTTTCACAATTTCCTTCTTTGCAGCCGTTTACCCGTTGTATCAGTGGAATTTATTACTTTAGGAGAAAGCTAAAATCAGAAAATCAATTGAGTTTCTGAATTTATTGTTTAAATTCCTCAGAGAGGCAATACTCTTCAAAGCTGAGACTTACTGCAAAAGCCTGAGCTTCAAAAGCTTAAGAGTCTGGAAGCTGCAGTGCATAGAGTTTATGCCAAACCACAGACTGAGAAGAAATAGATCATGAATGTTTTCCTCCCCAAGGGAGATCAGGTTTGAGCAGCAGACACCCAGGAGAAGAAAATAGAGATTAGAGGCTGATAAATACCTGGAGAAAGTGCTTAGTGCCCTGCTCGCCTCCTACTGAACCTTTGGAAAACCTAAGGATAGGATAGGATAGGTTGGGATGGATTTGGGGCCATGTACCTTGCTTCCTAATGAAGCTCAAGAGAAAGAAAGCTATTCTTGTAGGTAAGTTTCCCATTCTAGCATGGCTCTACAGCAGCAAAGTATAAAAGGCAGCAAGAAAATCTAAGAAGAGAAATTCTAAAGCAGCACCCCAAAATGCCTGCAACCCCAGGAACTGCCAGACAGTCATAAATGTTCATCCCCCTGAGATAGTAAGAGTGTGTACATTTGTACACACTTGTATGTTTCTTATTTTTAATGTATAAAATTTATAACTGCTGCAAATGTGAGTCATTACAGTCTTAATTTTCCTTTCTCATATTTAGATGTCAAATGACCTGAAAGTCTCTGGAGTCTTCTGTGTGGCCTTTGAGGACTCATCAACTTGAGAACAGAGCAGGATGCAGGTGTTTCAACCATGGATGCCATAGTGGTAGGTCCCAGGTGTCAAAGAACAGGCTGCATTGGAAGTCATTGTGGATGGATGCTCATGGGCAGGGTTGACATCACCTGGTACTCACCAGCAAGGCCCTATCATTTGTGTCAGTTGGTATCTGTTCTGATTGGTTGGTACCTGTACCTATTGCTTGTTAAATATTTTGAGTATCACACCTATTGATGACCTCAGACTGATGGCGGAAAGTTTCAAAAGTCCCCTCCCCTAACTTAGATCACTCCACAGGGATAAGGAGAAAAGAAAGGGCAGGGAGCATCCTGAGATGACTGATGATTCCCGCCCAGGGACTCTAGAATAAACCAGTAACTAAGTTTATCTTGATTGTTAAGCTTAAGTTTTCCACTATCAGTGATTTAAGTTCATTTACAGTGAATAGAAGAGAGCTTGTTTTTTTTTAACCATGTAAAATTCATAACTGCTACAAATGTGAATCACTGCATTTTAGCTTTCACTTCTCATATCTAGATGTCAAATGTGCCTCCAAAGCCTCTAAAGCCGTCAGACATTAGCTTGGGGAGATCTAAGGGGAAACTGTCCTTTTGCAGTTTTAGGCAGTGGAAAGAAGGACTCAGTGGTTGTGTTTCCACAGTGAAGTTGGACTTACAAGCTGGCATAGTGGAGCTTTACCTTTCTACTTTGTAAGGATTGAGATAATCTGTCAAACAAATCCTGTAACAATTAAGAGGCTGAATAATGTGTTTCTTTCACATGGGTTAAAATCAGGAGACCTCAATTTCAAATAGGAAAAACAGTAAGTGGAAGAAGAATAAAAACCAAAACAAAAATACTAGAGAGGAAATGGACTGATGTTCATAGCTTACCACAGAGTTAATCAAAAGGGCTTAAATAATCTTTTGGGGAAGGGATTTATCAGCAAATCTGGAAATGGATTTTTTTAAGTTTTAAGAAATACGTATTTTGATCTGTGCTTGAAAGTAGCAGATAAATTCAGAGGAGTTTAAGGCATGATCTTTGTGGGAAAGATACTTGCTCCCTAAAAAAGGCTTTATTTGCCTGGATAGACTAGGATGGGGTCATTGGATGTCTCTGGTTAGGACTCCAGAGACATGAACAATCAATCCAGAGATATGTTCATCAGATCCAGGATAAGTGCCTTGCATGGAAGTGCCTCATATGAGTACCTTGTGAACATTGTTAGACGTTGAAATGAGTGATTGGACACAGTGATGGAATCTCTTCTCAGAAAGTTATGAAAACAGGGAAACATTTTCATTGGTGTTTTTGGGTTTCAGACTGCTTGAAGGTGGGAGGGAGAAAAGAAGAAGGTGAAGAATGTGAGGCAGCTGGGTCAGATGTAATGAGCATTTTTAGTCAGTGCTATACTAGCTTGTCTTTAAATATGAATTACCTATATTTGAAATCTAAAACAGTTATGGGACTTTAAGTAGTGGATAACAAGAATTGGTAAGAATGGAGAGCATGGGGAAATATGACTGATACGGAGCAAAGGGAAATGGTCTCATTGGTCTTAACATTTATTTTGATTTTAAGAGTCAATATATTTTTCAAACATTCCATTGGAAGACATCATCAAGTGACTCTAATAATGATATTCAGTCACAATCTGGAGTGTTCAGAGAATTTGCTGCACTGAAAAAGGGCTTGTGAAAATAATTGTTTATTCAGTATCTCTAGGTTTCAGGGTGATTTTTAAAAAACTCATATAGGATCAGGGCCACTTTGAGGATGTACAGGACCTTGGGAAAACATGTTTTGCAGGAGCCCTACCTATAGAAAGAATTTGATTAAAAAACATAAAGTTAATGCACCCATTTGAGGTATAGTCATTTATCAATGAAGATTTAGAATGACAAGTAAAGTAGTCCTTACATATTTGCTTGTTGTCTGGTCAGTGCATATGAAGATTCTTCATGGTGTCTAGGCACCATCTCTTTCTGTTTAGGTTCAAGAACCACCTCTCTGGTTTTTGTTTTTTTGTTTGTTTGTTTGTTTGTTTTTTGCCAAATACACCCATTCCTGGCTAACTTTTTATCTCCTGTGATGTGAAAAAGGTGACAAATATGTTACTACTTACAGTGGCATAGCTTTTTGAAGCCTACTTGTATTGAAGCAATGTGACTAGGTCTCTAATAACCATTTGTTTAGTGCTAGTCATATCATTACTCAGGGCACTTCATCCTCCATTGTGCTGCCTATAAACATTGGCCTCCAATGACTCTTAAGGATCATTACTGTGCTTCTTTGCTGATGACCACAAATGCAAGTTTTACCCAGAGTATGCAGAAAAATGGAAACAATAATTCATTTTTAGGTCATGTTAAATTTATAGTATAAATGTAGAATAACAGTTTTCAACCATGTCTTCTCTTGATTGCTTTAGGCTGTCATTACTGCATTCCTAGTGATCTCTTTCAATGTTGATGATAGGAGAGGGTCCTGTGGGACCAGTGAGAAGAGTAGTCCTATTCTTACAAAAAGGTCAACCTTGGAAAATACAATTTTACCACATTGACCAGAGACAAGGGGTCATCTATTGCAAGGGTCTGTGGCCATTTGCATTCCATTTGTGGAATAGCGGTCTCCAAAAACCTTGGAGGATATGAGTGAGGCCACTCCTGAGGACTGTCTGACATGTGGCAAGAGCTGATGAGAGTGGGGTGACCACCCTTGGGCCAGCAATGAGGGTCGGGGGGCAGAAAGGGCAAAGGATACTACTTCCACCCCACCAGCCTGAGGTTCTATAGACTGGTGGCAGCACTGCAGTGGAAATGCTGACAGGCCCACAAATACCAGGCTCAAGCCCAAAAGTGAAGTTATTCCTGAATGATCCTATGTCCACTATGAGGAAATCATCCACTCTGGTCACTCAATGTTATGTGAAGAAACACCATGCTGACCAGTGGGGGTTGACCCATTTGCCAGGCCAGCCTCCTGGAACGGAACCTGACCATAGACCCTACACAACCAAGAGGTCTGAGGTCATGGGTGCATCTAGTCAACCCCACCCTGGGGCAGAGGGTTGGAGAGTGCCCTGAATAGGAGAAGTGGGGACCAGAGCCCGTGCAAATCCCAGTCTAGGATGAGGGTGCCTGACCTGGGTGTCACTGCTAGCACTGGTAGATGCCAGGTACTTGAGGAAGACTTAGACAAATTTGCATAATACCATCAAAGCCCAGGTATCCTGAGGTATGGATTGGGGTGGGCTGCTTGCGTGGGTCTAAGGGTGATACTGTGTAAAGTGTTGTATTGTAGATTAAGAAGCACTGGAGGGATCATATACAGATGACCATACTGTTGACTTAGAACTGGAGAAGCTTCAGCCCTTCACTTTGTGATGGTCTATCAGAGTTAAGTGGTATAATTACCCAAAGGACAACAGCTATATATAAGTTTTTAGGGAAGCATATATATGTGTGTATATTCCGCTAATGAACATGTGTGCACATACACACATTTATATATAAATACATATAATATAAGCATATAACTTACTTTATATATATTTTATATGTGTAAATATGTACAAATATAAATATAACTTTCATATATATATCTTCCATTTGGTAGAAGAATTTAGCTTCATTCATTCATTTAACTCAATTTTTTTTCATTCACATAACCTATTTATTGGAAATAATCATTTTCATGTTTTTGATCCAGTAAGTCATTTCAAAAATATGTGAAATGATGGCATTAATGTGACACTAATCTTCAGTTTTTTACTTCTTAACAGAGCTGGATAGGTATACTTACAACGAATACTGAGTTCTCTTTACAACTATATTTTCTTTATGGCTGATAGTTTTGTGTAATTTGGAAGATTTCTTATTAATTTGACCCTGCTCATCCAGTCTGAGTTTTCCTTTCAGTATATAGTACTTCTTGTTATATTTTCAAGAGAATACTTTATAAAGAAGAATTATTCAGCAAATAAAGGAAACGAAAGCCCCAATGGATATTGTGTAAGAATAGAATTGTATCATTACCAATGAAATATTTTTTCCTATAAACAAAATGAGGAACCAGACTAGGAAGAATTAAGTATGCTTCAATGTGCTGAGGTCTTGGAAATTTTAAGTTATAAGAACACACATCACTGCATGTGTTTAAGGGATATAACTTTCTCATTCTCTACATTCACTGGGATTTTGAAAAGTGGTACCAGGTATATGTTTTGAGCTTTGTGACCTCTGAGCTCAGTGGCAACACAAGAGGCACTTGGAAGTGTCTTGTAGGTGTGGTGGCTGTATCTCAAGTATGAAGAGGGAGAAAATTCAGGGTCAGAATGGACTTCATTGTGAGGCAGTGTTGAATATGGGCCTTGAAGGCTGGGCAGTAGTTTGGAAATTGGAGTAGTGGATGTGATGGGGTGCTGCCCAGATGCCCCTTCAGCAGGACTCACACATTGCCCAGCTACAGGGAGGGTTGGCTGCTAACAGAGCTCAGCAGAGTTCCTCTCTGAGAACTACCCTTTGCTAGAGGTTATGCCCCCTCCCTGGGGGAGTCCCACCTGCAGTGACTGGTCAATGTCAGGTAAAGCACACAGCCCCTAGACATAATTATAACATCCCTGAAGGGCCATCCCAGCTCCAGAGCTTCACATGGGATCATTTGAGACCTCAGTTGTGGCACCTCATCGTGGTTCAACTTCTCTCCTTGCCCAATCCTGCGCCCCTCACTTCCTCACCCGTTTCTTGAGAGCTCCCCAATATGCCACCTGCAAGTGGATCTCAGAGTCTCATTGTTTCTGGGATATCTGAGTTAGTATAGCTTCAGGATTTTCTGACAGAGGGTGACTTTGGGAAATAGTGAGATGGGTGTTGGGTTTCGTAGAAGGCAAAGTGAGGCAGAAGTTTGGAAAGGATTCACTATGGTAAACCAAGGGGCAGGGTTGTGGAGATGGGGAGGATTGGCAATTTTGAGCATGGGGCAGCCTTACAGCCAGTTTAGATCAGATTATCA
Source organism: Camelus ferus (assembly GCF_009834535.1). Lineage (NCBI taxonomy): Eukaryota > Metazoa > Chordata > Mammalia > Artiodactyla > Camelidae > Camelus > Camelus ferus. The sequence continues at coordinate 44,835,828 of NC_045706.1, read as the reverse complement.
AAATTTTTGTTGGTGTGTCCAAAGAACTGTATTACAATAAGAAATGTAACTGAAAGAAGTCAGTTTATAATGTGCTATCGCTTTTAGATGTGAATCAATCAATGGGCCACATCTTTTGGATTTTATTCCTAAGAAATGGGAATAGATCGGAGCAGATCATTCACATATGCCATCTCCACATGCATTTGCAAAATAGCTGGTAAGGGTTAAAGCTGTTGCCTCTTCCCTTTACAGTAGTTGTTCTTATTTATGAAAAACTTTCTACATACCGGAGTTTATATATGTTATCTCTGAGTCTCACAACAACCCTTCAGGGTAGCATTAATGTCCCAATTTTAAGGTTGGGGAAAGTGAGGCTTTGATAGGATAAGGGACTTGCCTGGTGAATTAAGGGGTAGAGATGGGGTTCAATTCCAGATTTCTTTAACTTGGAAGCTCCTGCTGTCCAAGTCAGATGAGCTGGTCCCATGGAGCCCATGATCTGGACCTCGTGCTCTTGGGCTCTGACTCACTAGGCCTAAGTGGTGACCAAGACATGTGCTTATTAACCCTTACAGGTCATCCGTTCATTTAACTGAAGCAGCTGTTTGATAGCTTAGCAGCTGACCTGAACTATTCCTTCTTCAATAACAATAATAATCATAAAAAGAACTTTTATTTTTATAATTTGCAAAGCCGTTTTTATGTGTCATATTGTTTTAGCTTCACAACAGAGCTGTGTGGTAAGTAGAACAGAGCATGATACCTCATTCTACAAATAAAGGAACTGAGGCTCAAAGAAGTTCATGTGTTCACATGCATTTGACTCAAAAGGGGCAAGACCAGGTCCTGAATTCTGGTGATCCCTTTTGTGCCCCACAGTGCCTCTCTTAGGCCATTTAGTTAAGCGTCTGAGAAGGACTGAGACTCTAAGGAGAATACATCTCTTAATTTCTTTGACCTTAGTTGAGCCAAGATGCTCTGTGAATACACTGAGATTGTGAAAGATTCATCAACCAAGAAATAAAAATGCCATGTTTGAAGTGATTAAAAGTGAGATTCAACTCTACTTGCTGGGTAGACACCAGTATTCTGGCACCCTTGTACTTGACTATAATTATCTCTAATTATCATTCCATTCTGGTGGATGCTTTCTACTTCTATCAAAACCTGATCTTTTTCCCTCATGTCACCTGAAGGGCCCTTTTTATAAACTCTGTAGGATTTTCATTTATAGTTGATTGCCGTGTCTCACCAGCAAAAAATTCCCAGGTTATTGAAACAAGCACCTTCTTCTCTATACTTGGCTTTTTTGTATTGTTGTTTACCTGACTCTTTGTACTTTCATAAGTTTTAAGAATTAAAAAAATTTTTTCTATCTTCTTGATCTCATCTCATCAAAACAACAATGATTTCTAAGCACAGTGTTTGTGTTAGGTTCGTGGCTTTGCAATATACCTGCAAATGTTTTAGCATCACAATCCTGCAGGAGAAAAGAATCAAGAAGGGAACTATCTATAACTGGGGAAAGTGGGATACGCTCAGAGTAGCTGAGATGGGGTGGGGAGAAGTGTGGGAAGAGAAGGGAGGGGCAGGGGAGGGGCAGAAATGGCCTTCGTGAGAAAATACTCCCTTTGGGCTCAGTTAGGCATTGAGGCTTCTCTGTTGAGAGAAACTTCTCCTTTTTTAACAAACTCCATGAAAGTGAATTGTGTGTGAAGGAAAAATGACCTCACACCTTACTCTGCTTTCCATGAAGTAAAAACATCTTGGTGGAAAATTTACAAGGAAAGCAATTTGATTTCTCTTTTTTTTCTTGCCATATGATTTTCAATATTACTCAACCCTTGGACCGTCCCTGTGTCTGTCCTTATTTACCTCATTTGTATTTCCCAACCACTTTATTTAGCAGCTTGCTAAATATAATGCCCCCTCACCCTGGGTCTTTTTTTAAACAGATGAAGGATGAGACAGGAAGTGGTGACATAATTTCTCTGGATTCATACTGCAAGTTTACAGCAGCAGCCAGGGCTGGATAAGAACTCAGAACAGCTCTTTTCCCAGTTCTCCTCTATGGCACAGATAGTTGGAGATGGACCACCCCTCCGGGGTGAAATGATTATCAGAGGTTTACAATTTGGTTATGTAGAACTGGGATAGGCAAATCCAGCCAAGGGTCAAATCTGGCCTGCTGTCTATTTCCTTATGGCCTGAGAGCTAAGAATGGTTATTTGCATTTTATAAGATTTTTTAAAGTGAGAAGAAGAAGAATATTTCACAACATATTGAAAATTATTTGAAATTCTACTGTCGTGTCTGTGATACAGTTGTGTTGGAACTCAGCCATACTCATTTGTTTACGTATTGTCCTTGGCTGCTTTCATGCTACAGTGGAAGAGTTGAGTGGTGCAACAGAAACTTGAAAAGCCTAAAATAGTTTATAACGTGTAAGTTAGATGACCCGCAAAGCCCCAAATATTTATTATAAGCCCCTTTACAGAAAAAGCTTGCTGACCAGTGATATAGAAGATTCTGAGGGATGAAGCATTGAAGTAATATTAATTTTCGGCTCATGCCAAGGGGCCAGTGTCTGTTAGCAGTGGGAGGCAGAAATGGGTGAGGCAGTGGATGAATCTTCTACAGGAAGATTCTCATTTTTCTCAGAGTGCACCCTATATGAATCCCTAAGTACATAAAAGGACTCCCTCCTCCTCTTTAAAAATCAGTTCTGAGTTTTGCAATTATGGGAAAGGAAAATGATACTTAGAGAAATTTAGCTATTTCCTGAAAGCCACACAGCTGATCAGTAGTCTGCCTGTGACTTAAGTTCAGATCTTCTCTTTCAAATCCAGGGTACTTTCAAGCACACCATGCTTCTGTAAGCTGAGGTAGCCAGAGAGAAGCCATGTTTACTGGCAGGAGCCCTTTGTACTGAAAAGAGGGAAAGGCTTGTCCCAGACCTGCGCCACCAGGGTCTCCCTGTGCTACCAGTGTCTCCCCTAGTGCTCTCCAAACTGCACCACTCTTGTATTAGTAGTGTGCTCTGCCTCGTAGTACTAACCATATAGTCACATTTTAATTCATCAACTAGAGGACAGGGTTTTCAGATTTAACAAATTAAAATACAGGATATCCAGTTAAATTTGAATTTTAGATAAATAGTATTTTTAGTGTATGATATCCCAGGCAATATTTTAATCTCTTTGCATGAGATGTATTTTAAAAGTTATATTAAAAATTGTTTGTTGTTTATCTGAAATTGAAATTTAACTGTGCATCCTGTATTTTATCTGATTACTCTTCTTCTGAGGACAGGGATCAGGGACTTTATTTACTCTTTATCTGCTTTTCTCCTCTCATATTGCCATTACTCCCGCACCCAGTCCCACAGTGCCTTTCAAAGATACTTATGTACTAAAACTTAATTAAAATGAACCTCTCCCTGGCTAAGCACTAGGTCTCACCAAGCTTAGGAGACAGACACATAAATAGATTCTGATTCCTGCTGTAATAGCAGGATGAATCAAGAGCTGTGAGGATCCCAGGGAGGGAGCCCCTCAGCCTTCAGGGTAGAAATTGGAAAGATTTCCCAGTGGATATGATCCTCAAGGTGGGTTTTGCAGTAGGGGTAGGAGTTTATCAGACCAGGGCAGGGAGGGGGTATCAGAGAGAGGAAGCAGTCAAGTCATAACTAAAGAAAAGGGAATGGTATGCCCAGGAATAATGAGATGAATTGAGTGACTGGTGTGCTAATATCTGGAATATAGTAGGCATTTAATAGTGAGTCAAAGGATTCGTCCCCAAAGCTAAATTTGGCAGCTCTATAGAAATGGCCCTGGAATTAGGACCAGCCATGGTTTTCATTCTCAATACTATGACTCTTACTGCCAATTCTTGAGTCACTAATGTAACAGCCTTTACAATCAAGCAAATATTCTAGGTAACTACCTGTTTGCTTCAGATTGTTACCATGATGTAGTTGCCGTGTCCTTTGCCATGGCATGAAAGAAACCCGATAGTGAAAGTACAATGTTCAGTTAACTGTACTTGAACTGGTGATGGGAATAGACCCACGGTCTGCCTGGGCTTGAGGTTGGGCATTTCTTCTACCTTGAAGATTTAACTGGCCGTTAAGTGACTCTCTTTTATATAAGGAAGTCTGTTGTTAGTCAGCTTATCCCCGTTAACATTAATCTCATGCATCACAGTTCTTAGTCTTTTCCCAAACAACACTATGGATAATATGTACAGTGTCTTCTGTGTGTGCCCTCCACTCTTCTCTATCTTTCTGGGTATCCCAGTAGGCTGCATTGTATGGACTGTCAATGGACAACCTTGTCCTCACTTTGGAGGATAGTTGGTGAGTGAGGTGGCTCTCTCCATGCTAAGTCACTCCAAGTTCACTGTGTCCCTACAAAAGACCACAGCTTCCATCAGGCGCCTTCTCCATACCACTGCCTTCTCTGGTTCCAGTAAGTGCTCCCTTCCTTGCTCCTCCCATCCCACATGCTTTAGGTAATAATGGCTTCCCACTCTTGCTTGCCATGGGGTATGCACTTTTCCTTTTTTGTTTTTTTAAACACTGTCCACACCTTGTTAGTCATCACTTTGTTAAACTTTTCTCAGTTACTCAGTTTGAGTGTGCCATTTTCTTTCTTGATGGGACCTTGGCTGATACAGGTGGAACAAGTATTAAGACAATCATTTGTTTACTTATTAATTCATATTCACAATACTAAAAATGGATAAAAGGTTAATTCAAGGATATCTCATACTTTTCTTTATTATATGGTATGAACAACAGATGATAATCTATTACATACAGAAATATCCTGGTTTTGAAATTTTTAATTTATTTACTATCTCTAGGAAGTCTCAAGTGTTAAGCACAAAACCAAGTGAATTATTCAATACAATTGCTATTTCTTTTGCAGGTGCAGGTATAATGGTAAGGATCATGAGCTTTGATATCAGAAAGATCTAGTTTTGAATCTGAGCTCTTTTAATTACTATCTTGTGGTTATGGAATGAATTGCTTTACCTGTCTTGGCTTTGTCTACAATGCAAGAGTGATAATTCTTCCCTCATGGGGTGGTTGTGAAGGTGAAATGAGATATTGGGTAAAGGACTTGAGTAGACTTTTTTCCCAAGGAATATACAGATGGCCAATAGTTATATGAAAAGATGTTTAATGCCACTAATCTTCAAGGAATTGCAAAAATCAAAACCCTGATAAGATATCATGTCATACTTGTTGGGATGACTATTATCAAAAAGACAAGAGATAAAAATATTGGTGAGGATGTGGAGAAAAGGAAACCCTTGTGCACTGTTGGTGGGAATATAAATTGGAATAGCTACTATGAAAAACAGTATGGAGGTTCCTCAAAAAATTAAAAATACAACTACTATATGATCCAGCAATCTCACTTGTTGGTATATATCTGAAGGAAATGAAATCAGGATCTTGAAGAGATGTATCTGTGCTTCCATGTTCATTGCAGCATTATTCACTGTAGCCAATGTATGGAAACAACCTATGTGTCCATAAACAGATGAATGGATAGAGAAGATGTGGTATACATATACAATGGGATATTATTTAGCCATAATAAGAGGTAAATCCTGCTGTTTGTGACAACATGAATGCATCTGGATAGCATTAATTGAAATAAGCCAGAGAACGACAAATACTGTATGGTATCACTTAAATGTAAGATCTTAAAAAAAAAAAAGGTGTGATTTCATAGAAACAGAGTAGAATGGTGGCTGCCAGGGGCTATGGGAGGGGGAAATAGGGAGATGTAAGTCAAAGGGTACAAACTTTCAGTTATAGGATGAAGTTCTATGGATCTAAAGTACATCTAATATACAGAATGGTGACTATGTATACTTGAAGTTTCCTGAGGGTAGATCTTAAGCAGTTCTCACCACCACCACAACAACAAAATTAAAGAAGATAATGTTTATAAAGCACTTAGCTTGTTGCCTGGTACATCATGGGAATAATGAGATGCCTAAGTGATACTTACAGATACATCATTTTCATTGTGTCCAGCCTTGAGATCTAGAGCAGCACCTTCCAATAGAACCTTCTGCAGTGATGGAACTAGTCTATATTTGTGCTGTCTAGTACATGCCTGTTGAGTACTTGAAATGTGGCTAGTGTGATTGAGGAGCTGAATTTTTTTTTAAGGTGATTTTTATTTTTTAAGTTTTTTTTCTCCTTTTTCAGTTTTATTAGGTAGAATTATTACAGTTTGCACATACACATTATATTGCATGTAAATACGTATATACATTATACTGCATATTTTTTTTAGTTTACATATATGTACTAATTATTGTTTCTAAGAAAAGATTAGATCTTTGGCTTTTTAAACTTACATAGTTATCAAAGGAATAAAGCCAACTACAAAATAAGAATCAACAGAATGTGGTAATCCAATCATAAAGGACAGTCAAATGTGCTTACACATATTCAAGGAATCAGTCATCTTAGTTATAAATAATAAGTAGTTCATTTGTGTCCTCCTCCTCCTTCTTCTTCTTCTTCTTCCTCTTCTTCCTCTTCTTCCTCTTCTTCCTCTTCTTCTTCTTCTTCTTCTTCTTCTTCTTCTTCTTCTTCTTCTTCTTCTTATTCTTATTCTTATTCTTATTCTTATTCTTATTCTTATTCTTATTCTTAGATTCCTCATATAAATGATCTCATATGGCATTTTTCTTTTTCTTTCCGGCCCACTTCACTTCAAATGACAATCTTCAGGTCTATCCATATTGCTGCAAATGGCATTATTTTATTCTTTTTTATGGATGAGTAGTGTTCCATTGTATATATGTACCACATCTTCTTTATCTAGTCATCTGTTGATGAATTTTTTGTTTTATTTAATTCTAACTAAATATAAGTGGCCATACATGGCTCTTGGCTACCATATTGGACTGTGTAAATCTAGAGAGCAAACATAAAAATAACAAGTCATTTTGTAAGATTGATGCCATTTGGACATGTGAATATAAAAGCCATAAAAGTGGGATAAAATTAGAAGTGTCAACTGTTCATGCTCCTAGAGAAACTGACATGATATAGTGTATGCAATACTCATAACAGTGGTTTTTTTTTTTTTTTTTGGAATGGAGAAAGCAGATAAAATTATATATAAACAACAACAACAAAAAAACATACACTTAAAGGGAATATTTTGAATAAACTTATTTTAAACCAGATTATCTGGATAATCATCTCAATTCCTCCTTTTGCTTTGGTTCACATTAATATAAGGACTTCTCTGCCCCTTGCCCTTTGGGAGTCTGTGCAGGCATTTCTCATCAACACAATACTTATTCTTGCTGAGCCCAGTGGGGCCTCTACTTCCTCAACTTGACAGTGAAGGCAAGTATGACCTACTGATTGGAATTGACATGTGAGATAAAGCCATTTTCCACCCTGGATTTACACATTCTTGTAAGGAAGTACTTGGGTAATCTGGAAAGAAAAATACCAAGTTATGTAATAAAATGATAAATATATTTAAAACTACAGAATTTTAGAGCTAGAGAAGGCTTAAAGAGATGTCTTATTTTTCTTGGATTTGAGTTATTTGAAGATACACAGATGTACCATATCTGCTGTATGTTTTCTGATTACCCCCTCTAGATCCAGTGTCCTCCCTCTCCACCTAGTTCTGTGCCTTAGGAAGCTGACTTGTGGTTTGCTTTCTTGCCTTGGGCTTCCTATCCTGGGCTTCCTGTCAGAATTGGCCTGTTGAAGGCACCAATAGGAGATCTGTCAATCAGATAAGAGTGAAATTGAGGTGTATTTATTTCCCTGCCTCCCCTCCTGTGGGGACAGTGTGGACTATCCTGGTCCCCATACTATGAGTCATAGCTCCTGCCTCCTGTTAGAGACCCTTTCCAAACAATCCTCTCTCTCCTTGAAAATGACTCCTTCCCATTGCCTGTTCAGGCCTAGGGATAGTAAGGAGAGTACAGCGATTGTTAACCCCAAATGCTGCTCTGTTTCTTGTTTTCCCATACCATGGCCACTTCTCTGAAAAGAGTCTCTTTATCATAAACTGTCCTCATATTACACAATTTGAGTGTGCCATTATTTTCTGCTGGGACTTAGATATATCTGTGAAATAGAATCTGGATGCCCTCTCTCTTGGCCTTTCTTCCTAGAGACAATTGCAAAAGGAATAATTTAGGACATTTCTTTTTAAAGCAGTTGTTTAATCTCACTGCCTTATCAGACCCCCAACTCAGACCTCTCCGGAGTGAGTCATTCTATTTGTGTGGGTGGGGTTAGTTAAACTCCCCAAAGTGTAAGAAAGATTATCTTGATAATGGTGACAGAATTTTCTCAAAAGTCCAAGTGCCTAGGCCCCAAATAAAATAAACAACCAAGAAGGCCTGTGCATTTAGATGCCTTGGGCAGTGACCCACAGCTCAGCCCCTCCTTTCTGGGCAGGATGTGGTTAGAGTACTATACACGGTTAAGAAATTTCCCTTCTGAGCTTCTTTATCCTGTAGTTTGGTGTGGATGAAATAAATTCCAAGTAATACCTAGAAGTTGAGTGCAGAATTAGTGAAACAGTTTTAGAAGAATCAGGATAGCACATTATTTTTCTTCTGCCCCAAAGACTGTTTAAAATGTTTCCTGTTGGTGCTCCCTTCCTTTATTTTGGGCATGAGAAGAAAAGGATTGTCTTTCTGTGGTATGCAGTGATAGATGGGGACCCACATGGACTCCTGCCTTTCCGGTATCATGCTTGTGAAACGCCTTCTCTCCCAGACACCCCCCCCCCCAAATACCTTCCTTCCCAGAAGTTCTGTCACAATTCCAGAAATTCCCATTATTAGATGATAACCTTAAAGGTATTACAGAGTGGTCCATTTTGCTGGGTTAAGACATCACTTTATGGGAAGAGGCATTACATATCAGCTGGTTGACATCTTGTCAGGATTAAATGTATATGGTTTAACCTATTACCATGTAGTATCGCATGCAGAGAATATAGGGAAATAGTTGGGTTGGGAAATGGTTGAGAAGGATGTAAGCAAAGGTGTGAGGCATATGGAATCACTCAGGAATGACAGACCTATTAGGGATGGCACAGTGGTATGTTAGGTGACTGTAGAAAGCACTGGATGCCTGGGTGTGCCTGGGTGTGATTAACACTGTCATCAAAGATGAACTCTGCCAAAACATGACAATACAGTCTATGTAAAGTGTTCACGTCAAAGCACAATAAATATATTTTCTTTCCTGCTTCATTCATAATGTCCCAGAGAGGAGACTGTCAAAGTATACCTAAAGATGTGCCTGATCTTGAAGAACTAAACTGTTACAATAAATCAGAAGCCAGAATGGCAGTCATCTGTCAGGCTGACTTATTAATTGGTAGTGAATGTGTGAAGTGGTGTATTGATAAAGAGTGTGAGGTGGCATCCAGTCTCAATGAATAAGGATGACATTGTTGATTAGCAGTGGGCTCATGGGCTTGGTGGGGGGAGATGATGCATACGCTGCACATTTGCCAGGCCTCACAAGGGCCTTTTCTGCTTTAATTCATGATCAAAATGTAATTTCTGGGTGTTCAGGAACCTTAAACTGGCTTCGGAATCCCTAGCATTTCCCTCTTGGGAGTTTATTGTCACTGGATCAGTGTATGTGTAGAAAAAATATATGCAGGAAACTTTTCATTTCTTCATAGGATTATGTCTATAATTTGAGTTAGATGCCAGTGGATAGTTTGGAGATTTAGGCTGAGGTCTGAGCCCAAGAAGCTCGGTCTCCAAAAGGAGTGGCTGATGAGCACATTTGCATATGCTTGTTTTCTCATTTCATGTGTCTAAAGTAGGTCAGGTCTGAGAGAAGCCCTAAGAGTCATCCTTGACTCCTCTCTTTGTCTCATTTCCCATCTAACCTATCTGTCAGGTAAGACCTGACAGAATATATGCTGATAAGACCACAGAATCAGTTTATTATCATTCCCCTTCTTAAAACCCTCCAATGGCTTTCTGACATACTTGGAGTAAGATCAGAATGCTTTACTGTGGCCTCAAATATCAACACAATCTGTGATCTGGACCCTCCCTGTCTCTTTGGCCTCATCTTCTGCCACTTTCTTCCTATCTCCTCTTCCAGCCACTCTGGCCTACTTTCTGTTCCTCAGTCTTGCCTAGCTCAATTCACCTTGGCCCCTCTGCCAGATGTATTCCCCTCAAAGATCATCATGTGACTTTCCTCCTCACTCATCCAGGACTCCTTCAAATGTTCTTTTCTTACTTGATCCCTTTATCTGAAGTGATAACCCCCACCCATATTCCTCCCCATTCTCTATCCTTACTTTATTTTTTAATGGTGTTGCTCATTACTACTGGATATTATTTTATGCTAAATAGTTTTTGTCTATGTGTCTCTTTCCTCAGGAATGTAAGTCTTTCAGTGTAGGGACTTTTATCTGTTTACTGTATTGCAGTGCCTAGAAGAATGCCTAGAGCTTAGTAAGTATACAGAAAATATTTGTCAAACAGATGAATGGATTGTTGAAAGTAAGGGGGTTGTCTCTAGGCTGTGGGACTGGGTATCAAGTCATGAGGAGGCTCAAGACAGTGGTGCTCGTGGAGACAAAGCAGAAATCCTCAGCTAGGAGTGTGGTAGCTGAGGCCAAGTCCAGCCAACTGGTGGTGAGGGCTGAAACAAGGGAGAGGAACAGTCAGAAAGCACAGAGCTTCCAGGGAATTGTGAGTCAATGCCAGAATCCAAGTGAATGATCATGATAGCGGCTGTGAGTTTCTTGCACAAAGAAGGTAACAATGATGCACTTTCTACCTCAGATGGAAAACTTCCTAAATGCTTATGGTTGAAACAGAGCCCACAGTGTAGGGCCTGAGTAGGGTCTGAGGTTGAGCTCAATTCAGAGACAGTATACTGATTAATCCAAGGAGGTTGGAGATAGAAGCCTACTTGCTCTAAAGCCATCATCAATCAATCCGTTTAATCTGTGGAGTCTGGGGAGAGATTCAAGCCTTGCCAAAACTATCTCCAGACATACTATAACCCGCGGCTTGCAGATGACCCCCTGGAAAAAAACAATTCTTCAGAGGAGATGTCATGGTGCTGACAATCCCCCAGAGACCAATGAGTTCTATGGCCCACTCACTTCTCACTTCTCATGTCGGGGAACTCCACTCAGCAGCAGGGGCCTCTGTGCTGGCTGGGAATCCCCACTGCAGCAGCAGGCTCTGTGAGGTTGAGCTGCAAACTACTTTTCAGATTTAGCACACAGCTTCATGAGAAGGCAAAGCTGTGTTGTCTTCTGATGATAAACAAAGCCAGTGATGCTGAAATATCTGGGAAATGGGAAGATTATTTCTAGAGGTGGGAAGCAAGTGCCCAAGCTGGAAGTGTGGCAGGCCACTGACCTTTGTGTGCCCCCAACCCCAACTCTATTTGTCCATTCCTAGTATCTGTATAGAAAGAAGTATACAGCTGTATGTTCATAACTCAGCTCACCATCTGAGGGTAAGTAGAAAAGAGACTTGGCGTGGCTTTCAGAGGAAGTAAGGTAAAGATTCTTCCCCTTGAACCAACTAAAAGTAAACCACTTAGGTCTTTCATGACTCAGAAACCACAGACTCCACAGCCAACATGCATCTATTCATTCTTGTCTACAAATATTGATTGAGAGCCTATTGTGTGTGACTAACACAGTACTTGGGTTGAGGATGTAATGGTAAAATAAGATTCACTCTCTCCCCTCAAAAATAGCTAATCCCATTGTTGTGCGGCATGGAGGGCAGCATAATCTACTAGTAAGGAATGTAAGCTGAGTTTTGTTACTATCTGTGTGACCTTGGACAAGTTACTTCCTGAGTTTCAGTTTTCTCATCTATATTTCAGAGGAATTACCCATATTATGGGATTTAATAAAGTAATACATTTCAAGTGTTTGGCCATGTGTCTGTCAATAAATGTAAGTTATGATTCTGGTTATTACTTTATGATGAGTTAGTAGAGAATGCTGTGGCACACTTATATATTGAAATGCCATAGTTCTAGGCAAATGTATTTATATTTAGGGCCAAACCTAGAAAAAAATCTGAGTAATTAGAGATACCAGTTTTTTTATTTCCTGCCTGAGAGCCCCTCTACCCAAGTCTGTCTCCTTCCCCCTCTCCCAGAAGCCCTGTGTTCTCTGGATCTTCCTCCGATTTTCTCTGTCAGACTTTCTCTCGGTAGATTGACAGATTGGAAGGAATCCAAGCAAGATATGCATGTCACATTATCATTGATTTAGAGCATTGCCCTTTCTGGAGATAGTCACATCTCACCCAAAGAATGATGTCATTTCAGATATCAGTAAAAACTGCCTTTTTTGAAGTAATGAAAGGGTCTTTATTTGTGTAAGGAGAAACTGATGAACTGGTCCCAGAAACAGACTCGTGAATACTTGGAAACTTGGTTCTTAACAGAGATGGCAGTACAGATCTGCAAAGGAAGAAAGAACTATTCAAGTACTGGGATAATTGGCTGTGGAAAAAAATATTATCCCTACCTCACACTACATACACAAGTAAATTCCAGATGGAATTAAGGCCAACATATGAAAAGTAAAGTTTAAAACTTTGAGGAGAAAGCATAGAGAACTTTTAAATATAGGAAACTATGTATCAGAAAGTATACAGCAAAAGGAATAGGTTTTAAAATGTGATTATATTGAAGTATTACACTCTGTACCAATGAAGACACAATAAACAAGGTTAAAATACAAGCTGTAGACTGAAAGAAGATGTTTATAAGTCCTATAACAAAGAATTTTTTTATTGAAGTATATAGTCAGTTTAAAATGTGTCAATTTCTGGTGTACAGCATAATGTCTCAGTCATACATATACATACATATATTCATTTTCATATTCTTTCTCATTGTAGGTTACTACAGATACTGAATATACTGTGCTATACAGAAGAAACTTGTTTATTTTATAGATAGGAGTGTCTGCAAATCTTGAACTCCCAGTTTATCCCTCCGCATCCCCTTTCCTCCCCGGTAACCATAAATTTGTTTCTATGTCTGTGAGTCTGTTTCTGTTTTATAAATAAGTTATTTGTGTAGAATTCTTAATAAAGATTTATAATTTTTTTTGATACTTACAAATTAATAAGAAAAGACAATCCAAGAAAAATGGACAAATAATATGGACTGGGACAGATGCAGAAAAAAAGAAAGAAACTCAATCTCACTCATACCAAGGGGAAATTCAAATTAAAATCATAGTATACCATTTTACACCCCTGAGGCTAGCCAAAATGATAATATCTGATAAAACCAGTTTTGCCAAGGATATGGGGAAACAAGCATTATCACAACTTGCTGGTGAGAATGTAAACTGGTAAGACTATTGTAGACAGCACATTGGCAGTATGTATCAAAGTTGAAGATGTAGGTATATCCTAAGACCCAGCTATTGTACTTCGAGGTATATAATCTGGAAAATCTCATGCATGTATATACAAAATGACAGGCACAAGAATGTTCATTGCATCATTTTTGTAAAGGCAAAAAATTGGAAATTTTAAGTGCTCATCAATAAAAGGGTGGACAAATAAGTTGTGAATTAGTCATATAATGCAATCCTATACACCAGTTAAAATGAATGATACAGAGCTACATGTACTAATATGGATGAGTCTCTAAAAGGTAACATTAGAATAGAAACAGCAAACTATAGAAGGATATGAATTATATACCATTTAGGTAACATTTTTAAAACATACCAAACTTTACATCCTTTACATTCTATATTTATTATATGTTTATATGTGATATATGTTAGTTATGTTATAAATTTATTACATATGTACATCTGAATCATATACATAAAAACACATGTATGTAAAAGTATGAAAGTATCAAAAACAAGCTTGAGCAGGACAAATATCAACTGAGGACAGTTTGGAGATGAAGGAAAGACAAGTGGCTGGCAGTGGTTTGGTGTGAGAAGGCTTAAAAAAGATTTGAACCAAATATGATAAAATGTTATTGTTAAATCTAGGGGATTGATATTATACACACAAGTGTTTATACATTTCTTTATGTTTGATGTTTTAAAATTTAGAAACAGATAGAGAAAAACTGGTTCCCTTTCTTGATGCTGAGACTGGCCCTCCTTATGACTTCTCCAGCTAGCTTTCCACTTAGATAATAAGTGTGGGGGTCTACTTATTCCTGACAGTACTTTGTGGATTTGCAGTACACAGTTTGACTCTTCATCATGTTTTGCTGGAGACTGGGCTTATCTTCAGAAGGGATGCCATGGACGGGTGTGCAGTCCCTTCCTTCCCTTCACAGAGGTGCTGGCTGAGAAGTGAAAGGGCCTGAAATGCAGTCTGTGCTGTGCTCTCCAAGCTATGCCCCCTAGCACGGGACCACATCCCTTGCCTGGTTGCATCCAACCAGAGTGAGCACTGTTTGCTAATTCATTCCGATGCCTGGGGAGGAGCCTTCTTTATAATCAGACCATATAGTAGGTGGTGCCTTTTTCTGTCTGCATAAAAGCACAGTCTAAACTAAAAGCAGGTCTGACCTAGGATATTAAGGCCACGCCTATGGTTTCCCAGCCCTGTTGGGGTAAGTACTAACAGTTGTTGAAAATAAGGTTGAAAACATGCTTCCTTTGCTTAAGACACCAGACAGAGGGTGGAGGAGGATCCAGCTTGCTCACTAGTCTGTACTTCCGTTCTTCTCAGCCAGTCACAAGTTCTTTCAACATTCCCTATGTCTGCAGCACATGGGAGCAAACCAGGTCCTACTGACCTTCCCACATGTAACCAAGAAGCAGTCACATGAAGACCACCTGCTAAAGTGTTAAATAATTTTAAAATAAGTTTAAATAAATTTGTAGGCATTTTCTGATGACCTTGAATGGGAAAGCATGGTTGATGTATGATGAGTTTGTCCTTGGCTCGGAATGCAAACTTAGGTGCTGGACAGCAGCTATTTGAGGTGAATTGTTCTGACTGAATTGATTTCACCTGTGTGTTTACTTAGCCTCTGCTTTGGATTAGGTATTATGTAAGCCAGAGCATAAAATAATCTTCACAAAGCTAATAATGGTACTTAGGGACATAGTTCATCTCCATATTCATTCCCTGGCTTAGAGTGACAGTGATAACTTTCACCCTTTATATGTATCTCTGAAACAAAACAGGAGACAGCAGATGAACAATGGGCTATTGAGTGCAAAATGAAGTTATTTATATTCCACACCCCCAAAATCTGCAACAAATCCTTTAAGAAATTTGTACTGATACTGCCTTGAAGATGAGACTTATTGGATCAATACATTATAATTAATTCCTTCTCTCTCTCTCTCGCTATAGCTTAAAATTAATATAGTTCAAATTCTGTTAAGTATCAGATTCACTCATTGGTCCATTTTTCCTTCCAACTAGCCCTCTATGAAGCATCAGTTGAATGCCTACTATGTGTTAGGTGCTAGGGACAAAGATTGAATAGTAAATTGTTCTCTCAAGGAAGTCCAGATGCTCAGATAAATTACACTCCAGTGTTTTAAGGGCAGTAAGAGAAGGGAACCCAGGAAACTATGAGATGCGTAACTCAGCAGCTGGTAAGGGTATGTTTGTGAGTCAGGGAAGGTTTCTTGGAGGAGATGATATCTAAGCTGGATTCAAAAGGCTGAGTAGGGTCTGCAGTAAGGAAGCAGCCTGATCAAAAGTACTATAAATGGCATCTGTTGGGTTTTTGTCCACCCAGATGCCATTTTTTTTTCCTGGATAACTCTTTGGGGAATTCCTCTTCCTCTTTTGGGAGCAGTCTTTGTGGAGCTGTCAAACAGGTACCCTGAAATCTAAACTAAAGGCAGCTGAGCCTACATAGGTCTGTGGACACTCTTGCCCAGGAGTTTGATTCTTCAGCCCAGTTGTTGCAAAGAAGGAAAATGATTGTTGCAGAGATTTGAAAGATTGTTCATTGCTTCTACTACATGGATCCCAGACCTGTTCTGGTTCTCAACTTTTCCACATCTGATTCTGTAGTTTTCCTTTCAATTCTGTGAACATCTTTCCAATAAAGTCTTTTTTGCTCGTTTTCCAGAATCAGTAGCTGTAGCTTGCAACTACAAAACCCTAGATTGCGCAAGAAAAAAAGTCAATGGTAGAAGCTTTAAAATGAAATTTAGGAAGTTTACTCTTTATCTGCCAGAGCTCCTTCAGAAAATTTTTAAACTTCAGAGGTAAGAAAAAGAGAGAGGGAGGAAGGAAGGAATAATAGTAAGAAAGAAAGAAGAGAGAGATGAAAGAGGGAGAAAGAAAAAAAGAAGGGAAAAAGAAAGGAAGGAAGAAAGAAGGGAAGAAGGAAAGAAAGGAAAGAAAGAAGGAAAAAAAGAAAGAAAAGAGAGAGAGAGAGACTTATTTCTCAATCATGCTGTGACCAGACATCTCCCCAGATAGATGAGTGATGGAAAGGTACATTCCTGGGAATGGCTGGGTTTGCAGGGAGAATCCTATTGGTATGATTTAAACTTCTGCCACTGGACTGCCTCTGTCTCTCCTTCCATGGAATAGCAGGAGAAAAGAAACAGTGTGATGCTGCTTCACACAGAACCCAGCAGAAATCCGCCAGAGACCACTCTGCATTGGAGACTGTTTGCCTGTTTGGCCCTCAGGGCAAAAATGTGGATGACAAGTTTGTCAGATTTTGATTCTGCTGCTGGCTGAGCTCCTTAGCTTCTAGCCCACAAGCCCAAGGTCTGTTATTGAAGTGGAGACAATTAAAAGCTCTGGCTTTTTCATTGTATTGTAATTACAGCAACACCTCTGGTACAAATTATGACTCATTTACTCTTCAAGGCAATTAGCATCTAGACTAACACCAAGGAAACCCTTTCTAAGCTGCAGAGTGGTATCACTTGGTGCCCTCAGATAGCTGGAGACTCCAGTTCATGAAGGAAGAGGCTTTGCTTAATGCAGGATGGGGGGCAGTGGGTGGGGACAGGCTTCTCCTCTTCATAGATGTGGCATCTCACAGAAAATATTTGGGCTCAGACACCTCCTAGAGTGTTACTGGTAATTATAGAGCTTCATTGTTATTTTCAGTATTGTGTATATTGCTATTATCAGAATTTCCCTGCAAAATGCCTATAGGGAAATGCCTTATGAATTTATGTCAATTCTTTTCACTTAAATTTCTGCTTTCTTTTCCATTTCTCTATTGGAGGCAGCCAATGGAGGATTTCCTTTGATGGACTTACACAGTGTAGTGTCTGAAAGAAAGCAATCAACCACAAATTCTGTAGCAGCTCTGGGAGAATCAGGATTTTCTCTGTTATGGTGAGAGAGTATTTCTTAAGTACTGTCAATTTGTTTCTAGTATCAGTCCCAGCTCTTGCCAGTGACAAAAATCCCAGGCTTGAGCTGGCTTAAGCATAATAGAGAATTTACTGGTCATTGAAAACTTGAGATCCTGATTTTGCTTTTACTTGATTTGGAGTTCAGGTTTCTCTTCTCTTGACTCTGCCCTCTCCTGTGTTGAATTCATTTCCAGGTTCCACCTCATAGTCCCAGAAGCTTCAGATTATCCCATCACAAGGGCAAATTCATCAGAGGAGAGCAAACATTTTGACCCAGAATTTCCCACCAAATTCCTAAATATTCAACATATTGGACCAGTTTAGACCCCTTGCCCACCCTTGCAGGAATCACTATGAGCAGGAAAGGCCATGATCCCATTGGCTTAAGCATAAGGTAAGGGTGGAATCTTACATCCTGTGGGGCTGAAAGTCAGGGAGAATGGATCACCACAAACCAGTAAGCAAACAATCTAAGAAATCAGTGCTGTTGTAGGGAGAAAAGGAAATAGTCGCCAGAGAAGAAAATTTCAAATGTTCATAGCACCTCTTTACAGTCTTGGGCACCACTGAGTATAGTTTGAAGACCCTAAGGATGACAGAGGCAGTGGGCCCTCTGCCCTAAGGTATTGCCTTAATCTCTTCCAGCTAAGCCCAAAGATTCTTCAGTTCTTTTAAACCCAGACATTCATGGAGAGGCAGCCATAGCCATGACCCTGTTGTGAGGGTATGAGGAGGGATAAACTAACATATAGTCAGCAGAGTTGTTCTCAAAGAAGAAGTCTTCCAATTGTTTGCAAATCTTTCCAGAACATAAGACAGAGTTTAAGTAGTTATTTTTTCCTAAAGGAATTGTGGGAGATAGAATTACGCAATCTAATAATTTTTAAACAGGCTCCTGAAAATAACTAACAGGAACTCCCAATGACCAAAAACCTACTCTATGCCATGCTTGGTACTAGGTGTTTGGATAATTATTTCTCACAACAGCACAGCCCACTGGCGAAGATACAGCCATCTCACAATGCAGATGAAGGAACTGCAGGTAAGGGAGGTTAATTTTCTGGCTCCAGCAAGGATTCAAGCCCCACCCTGTTCAACCTCAGAGCTCCAGGCATTGACCAACAAGCTACATTCTCTGTGAGATTACACATGCTGAGAAAATTCATCATCCTTTCAGAAGAGAACAACAGGATGAGAAAATCTTCCCTCTGTAGTGTTGGGAGGCATTTTTAAACCTTTTGTAAGTAAGAAAAGGAGAATAGTACTAAATGTTTCTGGACCATCAACTGGATTTGGACCACTGAGAGTAAAAGGAAAAATACGTGGTGGCCTATTTGAAGATGAGTTTTCAGGGATTTTCCAGGCTTCTTATTAGATCCAGTTTATGCACTGAGTTGTGCATAAGCAGCAATCACTGCCAGTGAGAGTGCTGGAGGTCAGCATTGGCAGACCCACATGGCTCTCTACCTGCCTCGCAGCGACTCCCAAGCACTAATGAAATGATGCATCAAAAAGCTGCCCTGACTCACTCCTGGAGTCTGTCCGCACCAGCCTCCGCCACCCCCGCTCCACAGAGACCACACTTACTAAGATCACTGAAGATCCTGTCACTCCTAAACCCACGTGGAAATTCTTCTGTGTGCCTCTTCCTGGTCTCTATGGTGCTTGATCTGATGGACCACTTCTTGAAGGTCAGTATCCTTTCCAGCAAGCAATAGCATCGCTGCTGGGTGGTCTTCTCTTCCAGGACATTTCTAAGGTATTTCCCGTAATTGGAAGGAGTTCAAAGCGTTCTGTCTGGAGTTGATGACTGTGTTAATGACAAAGCAGAACCCTGAGCAGTTCCACTTGTCCCTGTGTGTTAAGAATGCAGAAATTCCATCAGATAGGCTCAATAAGAAATCTCAAGAATTTTTTAAATGGCCTGACTTCTGCATAAAGGCTATCCCACAAGAGTGACATATAAGTCTATTTAGTATCCTCTGCCCCATTGTTATCTGCTATTGAACAGTGTTTATAATATATTTATAACTTTGTAATACAGGTTTTTGCCATCAATTTAAAGCATGCATAGTACCTCTTCCCTCATTTTTGCTCTAAGATTCTACCATTGTCACTTTGGTTGTGATGGCACCATCATGTTTATCTTGGTTGTATCTTGTATTACCTCGGTAACCTGATATCTTGGTTATTACCTCATTTATTTTGTCTTGACTTAAATCTTAGTTAAATCTTGGTTTCCCCATTCTCCTGTGTCTTCCATGACTATATTAACATCCAGTCAGGAAAACAGAAATTATACCAATTCTTTAAATAGAATTTAATAAGGAATTAGTTAAACAGGTATTTGAGGGCTGAAAATACACAAAAGGGAATACAGAAGTATCACAGAAGCCTTGGCCACAGGAAGTAGCTAAAGGAACAGAGGGGTGAGGTGGGAGCGATTAAGAACCTAGACTTAAGAGAAGAAGAGTGAAGACCAAGGCCACTGAGGAGGGGCTGTGGCCAGCTGATGCAGGTGCCTCTGAGGGAGTTCTGGGAATGTAGAAGAAACTCTGGAAGCTAGAACTAACAGATACTGCTAATATACATGCCATAGACTAGAAACAATAGAAACGAAAGGCAAAGCAGGAAAGAGCAAACCCCTTCTCGGTTCCCCTCTAGTCTTTCTCTGCTCCTGTGAGCCACACCTTAAAGGCTTCAGCTGGCAAAGGTAAAATATGGTTTGCTAGATCCCAGACCTAGCATCACAAAGCAGAGCACGGATTGCAGCCAAGGGACAAGAGTTTAATAAACTCATTTCTGACAGCCCCTTTCACCCATTCCCTCTCACTACTGTCTTTGAGCTTTTCTTCAAGAAGCATTCTTTACTCAGAATTTTCATTCCCCAAGCCTGCCAATTATTCCTAACCATAAAAAATCCAAACTATTCATTTTTCTCATGAGACTTTCCTTGATCAGTGAAAAAAGAAGGGTTATCCTTGTTAATTTCTGGAGTTAATACATCATGTTGTGTACACTGCTCTCCAACCTTACCTGCTAATATTTGTAGTGATGAAAATTCTTACTCTGCAGCTGTTTTTCTGTTGTGGCTTCTATCTGCTGTTCTGGGAATGACTGAATACAAGCTTACCTAGCTTTATTGCACTTCACTTTATTGTGCTTCACAGCTGTTGTGGTTCTTACAAATTGAAGGTTTTTGGCAACCTCTCATCGAGCAAGTCTATCAGTGCCATTTTCCAAATAGCATTTGCTCACTTCATGTTTCTGTGTCACATTTTGGTAATTCACACCATATTTCAAACTTTTATTATTATTATATTCGTTATGGTGATCTATGATCAGCGATCTTCTGTTGTAACTATTGTAATTGTTTCAGGGCATCATGAACCATGCCTATATAAGATAACAAACTTAATAAATGTGTGTGTTCTGACTATTCCACCGAATGGCTGTTCCTCATCTCTCTCCCTCTTCTTAGGCCTACCTATTCCCTGAGACACAACAATATTGAAATTAGACCAATTAATAACTGTACAGTGACCTCTAAGTTTTCAAGTGAAAGCAAGAGTCACATGTCTCTCTTTAGGAAAGGAAGAGTCGCACTTTAAATCAAAAGCTAGAAATGATTATTAAGCTTAGTGAAGAAGGCTTAGCAAAAGCTGAGATGGTCATTAAAAAGTCCACAAATGATAAATGCTGGAAAGGGTATGGAGAAAAGGGAACCCTCCTACACTGTTAGTGGGGATGTACTTTGGTGCAGCCATTATGGAAAACAGCATGGAGATTCCTTAAAAAAACTAAAAATAGGCTTACCATATGATCTCGCAACCCCGTTCCTGGGCATATATCCAGAGGAAACTAATTCAAAAAGATACATGCCCTCCAATGTTCACAGTGGCACTGTTTATAATAGCCAAGACATGGAAGCAACCTAAATGTCCAGCAACAGATGACTGGATAAAGAAACTGTGGTAATACACACACACACACACACACAAACACACACACACACACACACACACACACACACACACACACACACACAATGGAATAGTCCTCAGCCATAAAAAAGAATAAAATAATGCCATTTGCAGCAACATGGGTGGACCTGGAGATCATCATACTAAGTGAATTAAGCCAGAAAGAGAAAGAAAAATACCATATGATATCATTCATATGTGGAATCTTAAAAAAAAAAAAAAAGACAAATGAACTAATTTACAAAACAAAAACAGACTCACAGACATAGAAAACAAACTTATGGTTACCAGGAGGGAAAGGAGGAGGTGGAGGGATAAATTGGGAGTTCAGAATTTGTAGATACTAACTACTGTATATAAAATAGATAATCAACAAGTTAGCCAAGTTGTGCTGCAAAGGAAAAGTTCTTGAAGGAAATTAAAAGCACTACTCCTGCGAATATATGAATGATAAGAAAATGAAACAGCCTTATTGCAGACGTGGAGAAAGTTTTAGTAGTCTGGGTAGAAGATCAAACCAGCCACAACATTCCCTTTTGCCAAAACCTAATCCAGAGGTAAGGCCCTAACTCTCTTCAGTTCTATGAAGGCTGAGACAGAGGAGGAAGTTGCTGAAGAGAAATTTGAAGCTAGCAGAGGTTGGCTTATGAGGTTTAAAGAAAGAATCATCAACATAACATTTTACAGCAGCAAATGCTACTGTAGAAGCTACAGCCAGTTATCTAGAAGATCTAGCTAATTTATGAAGGTAGTTACACTGAACAATAGGTTTTCAATGTGGATGAAACAGTCTTATATTGGAAAAAGATGTCATCTAGGACTTTCATAGCTAGAGAGGAGAAGTCAATGCCTAGATCCAAAGCTTCAAAGGATAGGCTGACTCTCTTATTAGAGACTCAGCTGGTAACTTCAAGTTGAAGCCAATGCTCATTTACCAATCTGAAAATATTAGAGCCCTTAAGAACTATGCTAAGTTGAATTTGCCTGTGCTCTGTAAATGGAACAACAAAGCCTGGATGACAGCACATCTGCTTAACAATATGTTTTGCTGAATATTTTAAACCCACTATTGAGACCTATTGCTCAGAAAAAGGATTTCTTTCAAAAAATTCTGCTCATTGACAATGCACCTGGTCACCCAAGAGCTCTGATGGAGATGTACAACAAGATTAATGTTGTTTTCATGTTTGTTAATACAATATTCATTTTGCAGCCCACAAATCAAGGAGTAATTTCAACTTTCAAGTCTTATTATTGAAGAAATACATTTAATAAGTCTATAGCTGCCATAGATAGTGATTCCTCTAATGGATCTGGACAAAGTAAATTGAAAACCTTCTGGAAAGGAGATTTTTCAGTAGGGCTTAGTCACTGGTTTCTTGCTGGCCTGCTCTCAGGCACTGGTGATGCCAGCTGTCCTGACAGGTGGCTCTCTTAGCCTGGATGATACCTGCTGATGCTTTCTCATGGAGCATGTTGGATGGCCATCAGTTGCTTAACTGGTGCACTCTAGCCTGAAGGTGTTAGGGTACCATTGGGTAGTGCTGCTGCTTTTCCCTCAGCCTTGGAGAGCAGTCTCTAGGAATTCCACCACACTTTTTACAACAGTGGAAGTCTCTGGGGTGTAGCGAGCCAGCTTTTGCTGTGCCAGTCTCGGCCGTTTTACTTTGGACTCACTTCTCATCCTTCTCCTGTAAACTTCTGTTATCATAAGGGGCTGATCCTATAAGCTATGTTGCCCAGGTTTCCAGGTTAGCAGGAATTTGTCCAGATTCTGCAAATGAGAGGGTTGGCAGGAACTTGTAAGTTGTAGGTAGTAACGCTGGCAACCCTGGGGTGTTCTCTGTGGCTCTGAAACCACTAGAAGGGTGCTCCATGGTCCCCGGACCCTGCACACCAGGATTACCTCCTCTATCCTTTGTGTCTCCATCTTAGAGCTGGTTTCATTTCTGTTTTGCTAAGTTCTGGTTTGTCTGTTTGACTCTTGGCTCCTTCATCATCCATATAACCATTTCCCTGCCTAATTCCTTTTGTAATAAATACTTAAGTCCCTTTTGTTTTCCTTTTTCTGTCAGTCCAGCCTGACCTAGATCAGTGGGTACCTTAGGGACCACACCACACCTACCTTGGTTCTATGGAAAATGCAAGGGTGAGCCTGGCCAACTCTTACTCACTATGCTGCTGTGCCATGGCAGGTTGGCAGATCCTGCCACCCAGGAAACCCCAGAAGAGTTAACAAACTCTAGTTTCAATACTTATAAAACTACCTAAATTCAGAGGAGAAATGTCCAAGAATTGCAACTTTACATCCCACTACAGGCTGTGCTGGGGGAAAGACAAAATGCAGGAAGTCCACCAATGACCTTCAACTTGCTCTCCCTTCCCAGGTGCTTTTATTTTCCAGGTAAAAGAACTACCAAACCAGTTCTGCTTTGTTCACACTTTGATGGGGATTAGGTAGATCTGACTCCAAGACCTCTGACTTCAGTAACTCCTATAACTTCTACTTGACCAATGGATGAGGGGCTAACAGGCTAGTCAGGGGAGCAAGGAGCCTTAGAAAATATTTCATACATAATGTTATATATGTGCCTGTGTAGGACCAGCCCAGAGCCTAAAGTATTAAAGGAAAACTGTAGGATCTGGGGTAAATCCTATTGTACCAATGTGTTAGATCAAATTAAATGAGTACCAAAGGAAATCTTGTAGGGGCAGAAGACATCACAAAAGGAAAACTTGCAGTCTTGCAGGAATATAGGCTTGCAGAGAGAAAACAAGAAAGATCTTTCCCTTAATGGAACTGTATTCCTGGATATTTCTAATACCCCCTGGTAGAAGTTACCTACTTTCCCAGTGACCTACACCCCCATCACACTAACATATGCTTCCCTGGGAGTAAACTGCAGTCTAGGGAGATTCATTCATTTTATTGGCATTTCTCCTCCCTCCCACTGCCCCATGGCTTAGTCACTAAAAGGTACGTTGAAAAACAGGATGGCTCCATGGAACCTTCAAATGAAAGTGATTTGGGTAAAACAAAAATAAAACCCTCACTAAACTAAAAGAAACCTCATTAGTTCTAATTCTATTTATTGTGCTAGACACAATAGATTAAAGCAGTGACACCCATACTTATCAAGTCCAGACCTTGCCACAACCCCTTTAGTTTTTTTTTTTTATTGTCTGAAATTCTCCAACGATTCACTGTCACTTTTTCTCTTTGGGACCATTAATTTTCATGGTTAGATAGAGATCAATAGTCATAGTTAGAAATTGGCATCTTTGGAGAAGAAATATGTTGTGCCGCTGTACATAGATTGGATGGTGCCCCAGTTAAGAAAATGGTGTGCTCTTTCATGATTGTGTTCATCGACAGTACCCCAAGCATTATTTTATTCTGTTGTGAAGATTCTGACAGTCTCTTGTGGTATCTTATCTATCACAGAGTTTTCTTTCCTCTCCTTTCATATTTGATCTCTGGAGTGGAACTTTATTTAAAAGGCCTTGACATGAGGAAGAATGGGCATGGCCAGGCCATTCTCCTTGGGCATGAAGAAAAGTGGTCAAGTAGTCAAACACCCAAGTCAAGGACTCAGTCTAGTTCCTGCGTTTCCAGGGTGTGGCTTTGAAAGTAATCAGTCTCATTTGGGGGACTATCTGATAGTATTTTGAGCTTACAAAATCTTGGGCAAAGTTGACAGTCACATCCATGAGCATGGTCACTGCCTGACGCATGACTTAGAAGAAGACAGCCCTAAGAGTCACTATTCTGGGAGAGAGGAATTCACTTTATTCATTTGTCCTTTCAATAAATATTTGTTAAGTGCCAATAATGTGCCAGGTGCTATATGCCACAGCAATGAATAAAATTAATAAAAAGCCATGCCCTCATGAAAATTATATTTGTGTGTGTAGACAGACAATTAAAAAACTAACCAGTACAATATTTATCTATCTAACTAGCTGTCAACCCTCTATGTTTTAAATGGTGATAAATATTATGGAGGAAAATAAAACAGGAAAGGTTGTGCTACTGTTTGTGTGTGGGAGGAGAGTTGCCTTTTTAAACAGAGAAGTCAGAGAAGTCATCACTGGCAAGGTGACATTTGATCAGAGACCTGAAGGAGGTGCAGGAATAACCCACGCAGATATTTGGGGGGACAGCAAATGCCAAGTCCTTGGGGTAGAAGCATGCTTTGTGGACCAGCAAAGAGGCCAGGGTGGCCCAGTCAAATGACTAGAGGAGAGAGTGATAAGAGCTGAGGTCAGAGAGTTGGTGGGGGCCAGATTGTCCAGAGCAAAATCTCTTAACTTGGGGTCTGCTAGATATTGTTATTTGGACTTATTTAATTTTTGTTCACTTTATTTCATGGTTTCTTTTTTAATCTCATGTATTTTATTTTGTGCATTTTAAAATGTTATTTTGAAAAGGAACCTATAGACTTCAATAGTCTGCCAAAGAGATTCACATCACAAAGAAGGTTAAGAATTCCTGATATAAGGCCTTGAAGACACTGCAGAACTTCAACTTTTACTCTGAGTGAAGTAATAAGCAATCACTCTGGCTGCCACGTTGAGTATAGACTAAAGAGAGACAAGAGTGGGAAGAGGGAGACCAGGTAGGAAGCTATAACAATAATTTAGGAAAGTTGTGACAGTGGCTTGAACCGGAGTAGTAGCAGTGGAGACAGTGGAAAGAGGCCAAACTCCAGAGAGATAAAGGTAGAGCCAACAGGATTTGCTGATGGATTGCATTCGAGCTGAGAGAGAAAGGGAGACAACGGTGAACATGAGGTTTTTGGCCTGAGCAAAGGATGAAGGATGAAGTTGCTTTCTTCTAAGGTGGAGAAGTATGCAGGGGAGCCAGGGAGGAAGGTTGAAGAAAATCAGATTTCGTTTTTGGACAGCTTGTGTTTGACATGACTATTCCATATCCAACTAAAAATGTCATATAGGCAGCTGGAACTGCAAACTTGAGAATCATCAGTTTATACCTGGCGTTAAAGCTGTGTGACTGGAGGAAATTATCATCCTGGAAAGTGGTACACATGGAGAAGAAATGAGTTTAGGTGGTTGTGACCTATAGCAACCTAATGTTTAGGATTTGTGAGGAGGAGAAGGAATCAACCAGGGAGAGCAGCCAGTGATTTAGGAGGAAATCAGGAGGGTTTGATGTCCCTGAACCCTAGGGAAGAAAGTGTTTCAAAGAGGAGTGATTACCTGTTACATGCTGCTGATAGGTCAAGTAAGATAAGGCTTGAGAGTAGACAGCACAGGATTTAGCAACTTGGAGGTCATTGGTGACCTAGAAGAGAGTTTTGGCTGAGTGACTGGGACCAAAGTCCTATTGGAATAGGTTCAAGAAAGAAAAAGGACAGAGGAATTGGAGACAGTGGAAATAGAAAACTCATTTCAGAAATTTCTGAGGTTGGAAGTATGTGAAGAGAGGAAAAGATGCTGAGTGATTGTCTAGCATTGTGGAAGAGTGAATGGAATGGCAAAATGTAGTGGGGTTGCCAGGTAGCATTCAGGGCCCTCTTGGGACTTGTTCAGGCATTTAAAATGAATCTATTCCTAGTTATATTTTTATCCAGCCATATTCAAGTCTTTGGGTACAGATCTGAAGTAGGTGAAGAGTTAGATTCAATCAGGATTAGGTTTTGCCATATAGGTAAGATGACACTAAGGGGTAAACCTAAGGGAGTAATTTATTAACTATGGAATTTAAATAAATTAAAGGAGTGAGGCCATGAAGGTGGTATAGATAGTAAAAAGGTGGTAGACCCCAATGGATTATAGGTTCTGGTGTAGAGGAAAGATTTTTAGAGTCAAGGAACTGGAGGGAGAGAGCTAGAAAGATAGGAGTTGGGGGACAAAGAGTAGGATGGTTAAAATAGAGATTAAGGAAGGGATGTGGCTGTTGGTAAGGACTAGGTTAAGGGCTAGGATCTGAGTTAGGGTAGAGAGTGAGATCATCAGAGGGAAGGAGGTGAGCCTCTTGGAAGAATCATTTACCTGGATACTGAAATCACTGAGAATTAGGTCAGGAGTAATGTTGACAATGATCGTATTTAAACCTGGCGATCAAATCTTCACGAAATAGGGTGGTGGTGACTGTGGGTCTTAGATGTCTACAACAAGTAGAGGAGTATAAGACATGGTCTAAAAGTGTAATATTTAAAGCTGGGGGCTGGGAGAGTGATCTTCTGTTTGCCAGGGTCAAGGCAATGACAATGGTCTTTTTTTAAACACAAACTTTCTTCAACTCTATCTCTCGGAGATTTTCTCATCAAGTGAGTAGATGGAAGAAGCATATAATTACTCTTTTCTTTTTTGTTTCAGGCAGATTTTTTTTTGTCTTAATTTGTTTTTGGAGGGAGAGGTAATTATGTTTATTTATTTTTAGAGAAGATATTGGGGATTGAACCCTAGACCTCGTGCATGTTAAGCACGCACTCTATCACTTGAGCTATACCCTACCCCCCTTTTTGTCTTAATTTTCAATTTTTGTGGTTCATCTACTTTTTCATCATTCACTTCAGTGACAGACACTCTTGTGAGTGCTGGTGAGGTTTGACCTAACTTTCATGCATAATTCCCTTTTGCCTAGTCACCTTCTAGTGGTGGCTATGTGACACCATTCTGGCCAATGAAATATAAGCAGAAGTAATTGAGTGAGGCTTCTGAGAAAGTCTTTCCTTTCCTGAGAAAAAGAGACAGACTCAGTAATCATTTCCCTTTTACCCTTTGCCCTTCCTACTTCTTTTTGTTTTGCAAAGCAAATGGTCAGCCTCAAGGTGCAGCAATCATCTTGTAATCATGAGTGATGAGTATGAAGCACCAGGTATGCCTATACACCAAAGAGGGTAGAACAGAAAGATAGTTAAGAGTCTCAGTCCCTAATGCCATTGTTGAGCCACTGCCCCAGCCTTCAGCTTCTACCTCTGGAATTCTTGTCGTGTGAGACAAGTAAATTCCTCTTCCTTGAAGCCAGCAGATTAGTTTGGATTTCTGTTATTTATAACTTATTGCTTCCGTAACTCATAAAGCGACTATCTTATGAAGATAGAAATGCTAGCCAGTTGGCTTTAGGAGGGAATTTCACAGACTTATTTGTGAGCAACTTAATTTTGATACAACCATCAACCAAAAATGTTTGCTTGACACTACCTCTTCTTTAAGTTACTGCCTTATCCTCATTCCTTACTTTGCTGTCAGATTTCTTGTATGAGTATCCCATTCATGCTTTCTCTACTCCTTTGCTTTCTACCGTGTACTAGGCCACTAGAGTTGATCTCGAGATAACACCCACCAAAACTGTCATAACTAAGATTATTCATGACCCCATGGCATCTTTTTTGGTCCTTATCCCTCTTGAAACCTTTATGGGGATATCTCAATTGGCCATTTCCTCCTCCTTTTCCTTTGTAGGCTTTTGCAGTACCATTCTTTTCTAGTAGAAGTTCTCAGCTTCTGAATTATTTTCTTGATTGTTTCATAACTCCTTGTCATCTGCCTAACTCTCACTGTTTCTTCTCCAGTACTTCCCTCGGTCTTCTCCCTCTATTCTCCCAAACTTTCCCCCTCCTTCTCTCACTCTAGGTTTTCCCAGGATGATTTCATATACTACTATGTCTCTACCTGCTTTCAAGAGGTCAATAATTTATAAATCTATAATTTCATTCCACACCTCTCACTGGAGCTTTAGATTCCAGTTTCTAACTACTTTGTGAACACTACTTCAAACATTATTTTAAACTAGATTTAATTATCCTTTCCAGAAGTCCTACCTATTGTTTCCTATTTTGTTTCTTTTTATCACCACCATTCATCCAAGTACCCAAGCAAGGAACTTTGAAGGCAACTTTAACTCTACTTTATCTTTCCCTCATTTTTTCATGTTCAGTTGTTGAAAAGCCCTATTAATTGTGCTTTTGAAATATTTCTCAAATGTCTTCTCTTCTTCATCCTCATCACCTCTTCCTTCTCTGTATACTCTTCCTTGGCTTACTTCCAGGGGAGAAAGTTTTTTTCTTTAGGTTCTCCTTTCCTTATGAAGAGTTATCCTCAACTTTTGTAAGGCATAGCAGGCCTTTCTCCAACTTGGTCATGTGCTAAGACAAAATGACCTGTGATCAAAGGCAACACAGAGGAGCTTGAGGCTCTTGTTAGTTGTGGCCCTTTCTAGCTTTGGGCCATCCAGTTTTTAGCAAGAGTTTGACCTGGAAAAGCATTATAAAGAGAGGATGATTTGAGGGCTCTTCCAGGTCAGATCTAACCCTGCATCAAACCGGATCTTCAGAGAGCTAGCTGAAAGGAGATTATTAAGAGTGCTATTCGTGACTTCATAGAGTCCTCCTTCACTCGGGAGACAGTCCTGTCTCATGTCAATACCAAGAAAAGTGAGTTGTACTTCTCTTGGGCAATCAGTGGCATAAATCAGAGCATTTATTTGTACAAAAGAGATCTGTGGCTCCATCTCAAATGAAGTCTTTTGATCTTGTTTTTCAATCTTCTTTGGTTCCACATTTATTTTATGCTACTTTATATTTTATGTATCCTTGGATGCTACCTTCAGTTTTCTCTGGAGCAAACATAAAAATAGTTCAGGTCCTCATTACCTATTTCTCTGGCTGTTGTAATATTGGCCTTCCTTGCCCACCTCATATCTTTCCTTCTATATATCCTTACTTACTAATCTTAAAAGCATTTTAATAGTTCCCTTTCTTGCTGTTTAGCAGGATACATAAGGCCCTTCACTATCCTGAAACTATCTTTTCCTAACCTTGGCCCCATGTCTCCCCTATGCCCTCCTTTCCAGCTGTGCTAAGCCACTCACTTGGAAATGTTGTATTTTTATACTTCTAAACTTTCTTTTGTTCAAAATGGTAAATATAATTGTTTAGGTATATATGCTGTGCCTGCCACTTATATTCATAACTCCTATTCATCCTTGAAGACCCATATATAAAGTTACCTTCTCTGTGGTGCCTTTCCCCATTCCTTCTCAAAGATTTTTTCTTTTCTATAAGTGCTCTCATAATATTTCCCAGATTCTTTTGCTGATAGTAATTATCACAGTGTATTTTATTGCTTTGTTCCTTTGTATATATACTAACCATTTATTTTCATCTATCTTTGCACATTTTGTCCTCTCACAGAGTAAGCGCTCAACAAAAATTTGTTTTGATTGTGCAAATGAACATTACAGCGTTTTTTGGCAGTGGTCTGTGGCTGATATTTCACCACTTCATGTGATACCATGGCCACATGACTTTTGGGTTTGTGAGTTTTGCTTAGTTGCAACAATAAATCACTTTATAAAAAGAAGTTTTGATTCCAATAATAGATTTATTGAGTCATAATAGTCATCTCTAAGTCAAAATAACCAAAAGACAGTATACTGACAGCTCATAGTATCTTTTGGGGCCCCACCATTCTGTCTTTAAAAAAAGTCATTCAGTCAATCTATAACAGAATCCATTGATTAGGAGGTTAATGAGAAATTAGTGATGACTAGGCTTATTGAGTTAAAATTGAAAACAAGGGTTATTATTAGGAATGCTGTGTTTATGGTAGATAATTGCATGTTGAACCTTTATGAATTGAGGGGTTTTTGAAAAATAGATTTGGTGTATTTTATTAGCTAGTCCTCAGACATGTATCTTAGCTCCTATTTGCCAGGAATTTGCTATTAATTTTATGTGTCTGTAGCTATATCCTCAACTAGATTAAAGGCAATCTAAAATCAGGGATCATACCTCATCTCCTAAAGGCCACAAGCTGAGCACACTGATAGCAAAAGACCACTTGCTATAGTTCTTTTGTACATGCGCATGATGTAGGAAGGATTCCTACTTGTCATGAGAACACAGTCTGGTTTAAGCTGCTCTGAAAGTGGAACAGCCCTCTTCTTCCTCTGCCATAGGGCACAGTGAATTGTGTTTTGTTTTGTTTTCTTCAGTTTGGTTCTGTGGGAAGTCATCTGACCTTGGGCCCTAGGCAGGGACTAATGGGCACATGAGATCTTGAGGGTTCTGGTCCAAAATACAATGGGAAAAAACTAACCAACTTATAGACTTTTGTCAGGGTAGGACAGCCAGTCAGCTCTCAAAATATACCGAAGAAAGGAAACATACCCAGAAGACTCACAATGAGGATTTTCCTGACCTTGGCCCAAAGAAGTTACAGTATTCATGCAAAATGATCTCCTGGAGGCAAAAACCAGTAAACATTAAACAGAAATTTTCTGTTAGGAGTTAGTACACACTTTTAAGGAGAAGAACTGACCTAGAAGGTGAGGATGTGATTTTAGCAGAACTTGTCTTAGAAGCCATTCACTGCTGTTTGACTCTGGTATTGCAATGCATGTCAGAGATTAAGCACAGTCTCTGTATCAATGACATCAGGAAAAATAGAATAAAAATACATAAATACACAAAATCAATCTGCTAGTGCAGGAAGAAAAGACAGATTAAACCAAGACAATAGGATTGGCTCCTTTGTGCATTAAAAACAAAAGAAAAAACACTTTAATGTTATTATGCCAGTTTGAACCCCAAAAGGATCAAGTGATAATTGAGTGGGTCTAGTTATGAAAAGATGAGTATTTAGCAAATATATTTTCTTCATCGGTACTAGGCTGTAGACATCCAAGGGAGCCAGACTCTTTATAGTCTCTGATTTGTATTTTTTCTTTTTCAGCATCAGTAGACTTGGGGTGGGCAGGGTGAAAATAGGTTCACACTAATTTTAGATAATTTGCATAGCATTCTTAGAACATGATCTCTCTTTGACCTTCATGAAATGAACAACTAGGCCAAAGAGAACAGGACATAAATGAGGCATTTTTGTGAGTATCTTTCAGTCTCTGTTGGCATAATACAACTATAAGGCACACTTGAAAAAGTTACTTGGAGTGTCCTTACTGTATATGTCAAATGGTTGCTTTTCTATTTAATAACCTTTTAGGCAAGACTAAGCTGATGGAGATGAAACTTCCAGTGCTTCTCTGTAAGGTGTTGGTAACACATTGAACATGTAGGACAGAACTCAGAGTGAGGGAAAGATTTCCTAATAAACGGTAAGGACAGGACTACAACTTGCAGTTCCCTGCTGTGGTGTATGCATGTGAGAGGAGAGTGGCGAAAAGAATTAAGTGGATTGATTAAACATTTTGAGGTTTTCTGATCTTTTTTTCTGTGTTTTTAAATGAAGTGCAACAATCATCACCACATTCCTTACAATAGGCATAGAGGTATGCGTGCTGCCCGTATTCAGAAGTAGATCAATCTTTACTTAAAGTACCAAGAGTATTATAGAAAGGTTAAATATTACAAAATTGAGCTTTCAAAAGAAAACATTTTTGTGTTTTCAAACAATGCAATTATTCTGTTAATTTAAAACAAAACTTGATCAAATGCCTCACTGTTAAAAAAAAAGTCTTGAAGTGACTTTTGTTCTTCATAAAGCTTTTACTCTCTCCAGGCAGCTGGTACAAAACAATACTGAAGTTAGAAAATTTACCCAAATAATAGGACCTTTTAAGTGCCTTAACAGTGCCTAAGAAAACTCATCATCTCTTATGTTACTCATGGATCAAGGACACTAGTAGTTGTGTATTAAAGGCCAATAGGCCAAGAGTTACTGCTTTGTAGCATTCCACTGTGAGAGTTTGGCCGTCCTCATGTGTCTGTCTGCTTATATAAATAAACTTTTCTCTAACTCAAATTCCTCAATGACAGTATGGTTCTACTTTTATTAAAATTTTGTCAAAGCTGTTCCTGGGCTGGAAACTTGCCTGCTGAGTTTTAGCCCAAGGCAGATTTTAATGGCCAAGTTCTACAGGCATCAAGGGGAGGAGGAGTTAGCACGAGGGTGCTGTCTCTTCCCCACATGACAGCCTGCTTTCATGTGGAAACTTCATAGAAGTATCAAAGTTAGGAGAGACTGGAACATCTCTGACAGGCAGCCTGGAGTTAAATCACTTCTCTCCCTTCCATGATGCCACCTCAGCACAGGTATTTCATGCTCTTAGAAGTTTTCAAATGCTCAAACTGATCAAAGCATTTGGAAGTCAGAGTTAATTTCACCTACACACATGTGCCTTCATGACACCTTGTACCTTTTGTGTATTAATTTACTTCTTTTTAACTTGAACTTAGCTTTGATTATTCACTCATCATTCATTTTCTCATTTCTCTTCTCCCTGAATGAGACCCATGAAGACAAAGGAAAGGGGATTGAGTTGTCTGAAATGCCTCAATGAATTCTGAATTCAAGGAGACATTTGAGCTTTTCACTAAAGTTTTTAATGAGAAAACAATGCACAGTCCAGCCATGGCCCAAGTTTCACCTACCCATTGTCTTTATCTTGCAGTGGGCATAATTTTAGTTAAGGGTAGGGCATGAGTATTAAATTTTCTGGTGCTGGATGCTAAGGGATATAACAGGACCAATTATGCTAAAGGTCACCTCCTTAGTGGTAGGTGGTTCAGAAGTAACTCCCAGCCAGAAAGAGATTGACTAAAATCCACACATTAGAGGTTGATTCAGGGGTAGCTACTTAAGGCACAGCTTCAAGGTTGATTGATAACTTTGCTCTGCTTAACCTCCCTGAGCTCAAGGAAAACAAAAAAAGGAGACTCACTCAGGCTACCCAGGTTCTACGTGACAATTTTTGACCCCCATATATGTGTGTGTTGTGGTAGAGGGGTAGGGAGAGAGAAAGAGGCTAGAGGAAACATATCCCCAAGGAGGTCATGCCTCAGACAACAGGTAATCTGTTGGAGAACAGTCAGACAGTATAAAACCCATCACAGACACATCAGCCTCCTTCCCTTCCAACCACCTACACTAACCAGCTACAGGTTCATATATTCTCGGGTATCTGCAGGAAAAAAGACAATAGAAGTTGGGGATAAATATTCCCCTCCTCTATGGCACTGACTCCTGACATCCTTGTTGCCTCTGTCTTCAGTGAGGGTGGGCTCAATAGCTCATCCCTGGGTTTCAATGGGCAGTCTAATTACTTGGTGCAGAGTGTCTTGCAAAAAAAGAAGTCAGCTGCTACCATCTTAGACTAAGTCCCTCCCAGCCCAATTGAATCAGAAGCTTTGGAGATGGGACCTGCACAGCTGTTGTTAATAGCACCCTGTGTAATTCTAACTTACATTTGGGCTGAGAACCAATGAACCACAGCCTTACACAATTCTATACACCCTGTGGATGCAGAATGAATGCAGGATCGCCGAATGAAAGTACAGTTAGCACTGTTTTTCTCCATCTGTTCAGACAGCTATCTATCCAGACATTTATGAAGGGCCAGTCATGTCTAGGTCCTGGGTTAGGCAGTGAAATTCTCACACTTAAATGTGCAGGAGAATTACCTGGGACCTTGCTAAAATACATAGTCTGGCTCTCCAGGTCTGGGTTGGGGCTGAGGTTCTGTATGTCCTACAAGCTCCCTGGGGATACTGGGGCTGCTAGCCCATGCACCACACTTTGAGTACCAAGACTAAGAAGGCTCTTTTCCTCTTTCCTGCAGCAATTTCTTGTGCTTCCTTCAGGATTGACATAAAGCCCATTTGGACAAAGAGGTCTGCTTCCCCATCTGGGTCCTCCTGTCTGCAGCTTCACCTCCTTTTTGCCTCCTCGTTCTGTGTCCCTTTCCATCAAAATCTGGTATCTGAAGAGAATCAACATCTAAGTGTGTTTTCTAAGGGAAATGATAGCTGCTTTGCTTTAATTGTTTAGTTCTGCTCCCTCCTACTCCTCTTCCACCTTCCCACCCCTCCTTTTTGACTGGATTATAAAAACTTAAGCTAAGGTTTTAATGAAAATATTTCAGGCATCCATGAAGCTGCCAGAGAGACAGATTTTTAGGGTGTGGGAGAGGGACAGGACGGTCGACACCTTGGCAAAGCCTCTAAAATCACACCATAGCAAGAATAGATGACATTTGTATCACTGTCTAACAGCTGCTTTTTGTACTGACACCTTATCTTTCTCGTTATAACAAAATTGTGACCACAGTGAAGCCATTCTTCTTCCTTGGCACCTCCTATCATAACAGTTAATGTTTATAGGCTATTTTTTTTTACAAAGTACTTTTATTATATAGAATTTGAACATACCCTAAAAGTAGAACCCTGTGTGCCCATCACTCAGCCCTCAAAAACATCAACCCACGTCTAGTCCTGTTCATTCACACCTCTGTGTACTTCCCCTGAATCCTAGACATCAAGTTCATTACTGAATGCTGTTTATAAGTCAGGCACTGTTTGAGTAAATTACATATCTAACCCTCACCATACCCATATGAGGGAGGCTCTATTATTATTATCACCATTTTACAGATGAGGAAACAGAGGCACAGAAAGATTAAGTGACCTGCCTGAAGTCACACAGCTAGGAAGTGATGACGACAGACAGGGCAGTCTGTCTCTAGAGAGAATGCTCTGAACCATTGGGCTGTACTCCCCAGCTGATCAAGATTTGGCAACCTAAGCCACCTTCTTTTCCATCACCAGGACCTCTGTTCCCTGTGATGGGGCTGGAACTAGTGATATTTCAGCTCAGGGTCTGTGCTCAATGTTAGCAGCCTATCTGCACTGTTGTTTCTTGGGGAAAATGAAGCAACTTTTCCACTTGTGCTACTTCTCCCAGGACCATTTGTAGTGAGCTGTGCGTCCTAGGGTGATCAAGCTTCCTGGCTTTGTGCCCCTCAGGGTTGTTTGACAGTTAGGTTGACTATAACATTTATGACATAGACAAGGCAAAACAGTACAGTATGATTCTTTTTTTGTAAAGAAAAAAATAGTATATAACAGTACTTGTCCCTAGATACACACCAGGTATATACACATGGATGCATACTGGACATACACACGAATACACACATCAAATATACACACAGAAGCACACAATGTTTACACAGAGACCACATACACACACACAGATGTTTGGTATTATACCCCTATATAATTTTCTATGCTTTAACAAACAAAATTAGTAAGTGCTCTTTGTTCCATTTTTTCTTCTATTGGTTTAAAGTAATATATTCCATTTCTATTTTTTATTTTTTACATTTCGGTTTTTATTACATATTGTGAACAGATATTTTTATAATAAAGACAACAGTTAATCAGTTTCTATTTGTCTATAGACCAAGATAAGAACGTTTACCTGTTTGAGCTTCCTCTACTTTCAATGTTCATAGAAACCAGAAGGTTACTTCTAAATTGCAATGACAAACAGTTTTTTGAAATAAATACTTACGTAGAATTAATTTGTTTACTATGTTCTTTACTTACTAGTGTTTCTTAAATCCATTCCTTTCATCTGCGTTCATTTGTCCCTTGTTTGGGGTACATTCTGTAGTATTTCTTTAGATGATCATATGTGAACACTAAACTTTCTGAGGCTTAAATGTCTGTAGAGTTAAGAAAAAATTTTCTCTCAAAAAAATCTTTTCTTTAAGTATTTTTTTATGTTCTTGAGTTTCTAAAATTTCACTATGATGTCTATAGATTGAGCTTTTAAAATACCCTGTTGGGTGCATCATCATTTTGTGGTTGTGGTGGCAGCACTTATTCAGTCTGAGGATGAGTATGTGTCTTTGGTTCTGGAAAGTTCTTGGTGGTAATTTCTTTAAACATTGTCTTCCTTCCATTCTCTCTGTTCTCAGAATGGTAAACTTCCAGTTATCACCCCTTAACCCCATATGTTCTTGTTGTCATTTACAGTATTTTACCTATTCTATACACCCCACAATGCACTGTTATTATTTTTACTTTAAATGCTTCAAAGTATTTTAAAGGAAATTTATACATACACACACATACATGAAAAAATTTTAAATAATTTTTGATATACTGACATGTTTTCCCTTCCTGGACTTCTTCATTCCTTTCTGCAGAACTAGATTTTCATTTGATACAATTTCTCTTCAGCCTACAGAACTTCTCTGCATTTTGTGTAGTACAGGTCTGCTGGAACAAATTCTTTCAGCTTTTGTCTGTCCAAAAATGTCTTTATTTTACTTTCTCTTTTGAAAGATACATTCACTGGATATAGAATTTGGAGTTGGCAAGTTTTTTTTTTTCTTTCATCACTTAAAGATGTCATACCAATGTCTTTGGGCCACTATTTCTGATGAAAAGCTAGTTGTCATTTTTATTATTGTTTCCTTATATGAAGTATGTCCTCTCTCACACCCCTTTGAGCCCCTACTTACTCTCAAGATTTTCTGTTTTTGTTTGTTTGTTTTCAGCAGTTTGATTATAACGTGTCTAAATGAAGATTTCTTGATTTTCCACTTATTTGGAGTTTGCTGATCTTGTATCTATGGGTTGGTATCTTTTGACATTTTTGGAAAATTTTCAGCCATTATCTTTTCAAAAATTTCTTCTCTCCCTTTCTCTCTTCTCTGGAATCTCAATTATATATATATATATGTATATATATACATGGTATTTGTGTGTATATATATGTTTATTTATTTTGTTTGTGTGTGTATGCATGTGTCTGTTGTATGCATTGTGATTATTTCCTTCCAGATTATATCATTTGTCTTTCAGTCTTATTCATGGTGTCTTTTTCCATTCTGTGCACAGACTTGAATATCTTATATAGATGTCACTGAATAAGAATATTGAAACTCTATACTGGTCTTTTTAAAAAAAATCAGGCTTATGTATGTCCAACATGTAAAATTGAATTATGTACATATGCCATTGTTAACTTTAAGATAGTTTGACAGTCAGTTGAGGTATGAATACATAGCATGCCATGTTGTGATGACATATTGAAAGTAGTTTTAATTCTGGGAAGTTTTTACATTTGGGGTAACATTATATATTATATATTTTTGTATTGGAGTTAAGTGTAAGTTTTTTTTTTTAAATTGAAGTACAGTTACAATGTGTCCATTTCTGGTATACAGCACAGTGTCCCAGTCATGCATATGCATACATATATTCATTTTCATATTCTTTTTCATTGAAGGCTATATTATAAGATATTGAACATAGTTCCCTGTGCTATACAGAAGAAACTTATTTTTTAGTCTATTTTTATATATAGTGGCTAACATCTGCAAATCCTAAACTCTCAAATTTATCCATCCCACCCTCTTTCCCCAGTAACCATAAGATTGTTTACTATGTCTGTGAGTCTGTTTCTGTTTTGTAGATGAGTTCATAGTGTCCTTTTCTTTTTCTTTTTTAATATTCCACAAATGAGTGATATCATATGGTATTTTTCTTTCTCTTTGTGGCTTACTTCAATTAGAACAATGATCATTAGGTCCTTCTATGTTGCTGCAAATGGCATTATTTTATTCTTTTTATGGCTGAGTAGTATTCCATTGTATAAATATACCACAATTTCTTTATCCAGTCATCTGTTGAGGGACATTTAAGTGTAAGATTTTCTTTCAAAAAAATTCTCTTTCTAAAATTCCTGAAAAACCACTGGTCTTGATGATACTTTGGGGGTTGGATTTTGACTAGTAGTATTTACATGAGAGTCTGTTTCCATTGTTATTTGGACTTCTGTTTTATTCTTTTTTAATTGAAGGAGCTCTCTTCTGCTGCTACCGCTTTGTCATAGGAACCTAGTTTGGGATCCCCATCGGCTCACTAGGGACAGATATGCTCTGAATCCTAGGCCATTTCTCTTTCCTAAGAAGCTGGTGTGGACTCCTGAGGAAGGTTTTCTTAAATTTCCTGACCCAGTGGAGAACTCTAGGTATGGCAGAGGAATCTTGAGACTAACTTTTATTTTTAATTATAAAACTTAAAAAAAATTGAATTGCTGTTAAACAGAAGGTTGCTGTATCCCTGGATAAAGCAGAAAATGTCCCAAATTTTAATAAACATATTAATGAGCATTTATTGACTCCCCTTGCTAAATTGAAATAAAATGGTTCTTTTAATGGTGTTGGGTACTTAAGTTACTTTCTGGGCTATTTGATTTGGAACCATATTACTTAAATAAATTTACCTGTGAAAATAGAACCTGGATCCAAATTTATCCAGTTTTTCTTTTCCCGAAAGATCAGAGCCAGATTTACTGTAGCAAGAAATTTAAGCCTCAGGGTCCTTTACCTGCATGGGCCCTCAAGAAAGCTAAGAGTTGCTGGGAATTTTAGAGTGTTCTGATGAGGAGGGGAGCCAGGTGGCAATCAGAAAGCTCTTTCATATATGCATTTCTGATAAATTGCATGTATCTTTTCAAATTAGTGCTTTGGGGTTTGGTGGTTTTTTTTGTTTGTTTGTTTGTTTTTTTTTTGATACACACCCAGGAGTGAAATTGCTGGGTTCTATGGTAGTTCTATTTTCAGCTTTTTGAGAAATCTCCATACTGTTTTCCACAGTGGCTGCACCAATTTACATTCCTACCAACAGTGTACAAGGGTTCCCTTTTCTCCTAAAATGACTATACTACCGAAGGCAATCCACAGATTCAATGCAATCCTTGCCAATATTTGTTATTTGTGTTCTTTTTGATGACAATCATTCTGACAGGTGTAAGGTGACATATCATTGTGGTTTTGATTTACATTTTCCTGATGATTAATGATATTGAGCATCTTTTCATGTGCCTGTTGGCCATCTGTATTTCCTCTTTGGAAAAATGGCTGTTCAGTTCTGGCCATTTTTTAAAATCAAGTTTGTTTTTTGATGTTGAGTTGTATGAGCTATTCATATATGTTGGATATTAATCCCTTATCAGTTGTATCATTTGCAAATATTTTCTCCCATTCAGTAGGTTGTCTTTTGATTTTTTTGATGGTTTCCTTTGCTATGCAAAAGCTTTCAAGTTTAATTAGGTCCCATTTGTTTATTTTTGCTTTTATTCATTTTAGGAGACTGATTCAAAAAATGTTGCTGTGATTTATATCAAAGAGTGCTCTGCCTATGTTTTCCTCTAGGAGTTTTAGTTTTTGGTCTCACATTTAGGTCTTTAATCTATTTTGAGTTTATTTTTGTATATGGTGTTAAAGAATATTGTGATTTCCTTCCTTCATATGTAGCTGTCCAGTTTTCCCAGCACCACATATTGAGGAGACTGTCTTTTCTCCATTGTATATTCTTGCCCCCTTTGTTATTTAATTGACCGTAAGTATGTGATTTTATTTCTGGGTTTTCTATGCTGTCTCATTGATCTATGTGTCTAGTTTTGTGCCAGTACCATACTGTTTTGATTATTGTAGCTTTGTAATATAGTCTGAAGTCAGGGAGCGTGATTCTTCCAGCTCTGTTCTTTCTCAAGATTGTTTTGGCTATTCAGGGTCTTTTGTGTTTCCTTACAGATTTTAAAATCATTTGTTCTAGTTCTGTGAAAAATGTCATTGGTATTATGATAGGGATTGCATTGAATCTGTGGATTGCCTTGGGTAGTATAGTCATTTTAACAATATTGATTCTTCCAATCCAAGAACAAGATATATCTTTCCACTTGTTTGTGTCATCTTTAGTTTCTTTCATCAGTGTCTTATAGTTTTCAGAGTACAGGTATTCTGCCTCCTTAGGAAGGTTTATTCTTAGGCATTTTATTCTTTTTGATGTGATGATAAATAGGATTGTTTTCTTAATTTCTCTTTCTGATATTTCATTGTTGTATAGAAATGCAAAAGATTTCTGTATAATATTTTTATGGTTTAAAGTTTGTATTCTTTTCACAAAGAGGGCTCCCTAAACTGTATGTCTCAAAGACTCTTCCACTCCTAGTACAGATGGTTATTATTTTTTATATTATAATATCAAAATAATATTTATATTATGGGTCATTTTCTGACTAAAAATATAATGGATCACCAGTATCCTGCTTGATGCCATTGTATGTATTTAAAAAGACCTTCTCTGAACAGATGTAGTGCATGGGCACATGACTTGGAGTGCTCCATGGGCTTGGCTCACTTCTGCAGGGTGTATCCTATACAACCACATATGGCAACCCTGAGGTCATGTAAGGATTTAGAAAATGCAGAGAGGTTTATAAATGGAAATGAAGATTACTTATAATCCTACCCCAAAATAACCAGAGTTCATGTTTTGATGTACAGTATTTTCATACATACCTATATATACTACACAATTGGTATTACATTGCATATCAGTTTTTTGTCATTGTTTTTTGCCTAGCATTGTATATTAGGTATATTCCTATGTAGTGAAATACTCTATGAAATACCATTTATAATTGGCTACATAATAGTCCATCATAGGACTTTTTTTTTATTGGTCTTCTAATATGGGTCATTTAAGTTATTATCCACTTTTTCTATTTAAATAACATTGCATAGAACATCACTATGCATAAATTTTGTTCCAGCTTCTGAATATTTTCTTATGACAGATTCCTGAGAGGGGAGTTATAGGTTAAATGGTATGAAGTTTTATTTTAAAGCATTTAAGGCATGATTCCAAGTGATTCCTTGAAATGTAATTCATACACATGGGTTCCATGACCTCATTCTACTCCATGCCTCCATGACATAGGTTTAATAAAGGTGTTGGGACTTATTCAGGTAAGTCCTTTAGTTTCTAGTAATCCTCTGTGGTGTTGATTTGGTTATATGGATCTAGATTAGAATAACAGCTCACCCAAGACAATTTAATGTCTGACCTGAATTTTCCAAAACTGTCTTATTTCTCCACACTGGAGTGAGGCAGACACTCATGTCTGACAGCGTTATAAGTCACGCAGATCAAGGTATTGATCAGGAGTGGATATGTTGTTTTCCAGTGGGAGGATAAGGATGGAGAAGCCAATCTATTATTGTCTCTATCAGCTATCTCACTGAAAAGCAATTGGACTAATGATACCAACTTATAGCTGTCGATTTATTTTAGCTAGAAAGTAAAAAATAAGTCATTGTATTGTTGTGGCATCTGTTTAGAGGATACAATTGAGGATGGCAGTTTTTTGATGCTCTTCACTTTCATGTACTTTTTTTAAAAAAAGAGAAAAACCAGTCTTTTCTTAAATGGAAAGTATAGATGGCTCTTCATCCTCTCTTTATGACCTTTGAGAACACGTATTCTGGTGTTTGATTAGAATTCTATTCTAACAACCTGATCTTTGCTAGTGTCAGAGCTCTGTCTTTTCAACTAGGTTCTTTAGAATTAATCAGGCTTATTTGATGTCCTTGCTTCCATAAAACTGAACCTTAAAACCTTAGGGAACCCGAATAGATCCTTGAAATCCTGTAGTTCAGAGTTGTAAACCTGTAGCCTCTAGGCTGAATCTGACCTATAGATACATTTAGTTTAACTCAATATATGTGTTTTTATATTTTAGGGATAATAATAGCTAACAATTATTGAGTACTTCCTATGTGCATTATTGTAAGCCCTTAACATGTGTTGTATCATTTACTCCTGATAAGCCTGACCTTATGATATGGGAATTATTACTGTCTTTATTTTAAAGGTGAGAAAACCAAGGCCCAGATATGTTAAAGAACTTGTCCAATATTTAAGTTAATTGAGAGATAGACCTGGGATTCGAACTTAGGCAGTCTATCTCCAGAGCTCACTTTCCTCTCTGCTGCAAGGAATGAGTTACTGACCTTAAAAAAAAATTCAAGAGATTTTACATAATCATGGGATTCATGCCCTCTCTTGAACAATTAAACATACGGTGAGGGTCCACTAGAGATGAGGAGTGTCTTCCTGTTTTGATAGGACACATGCTCTTGCATTTGTCTTTCTTTCATCTGATCTACTTCTTTCATTTGTATAACAGCTTGATCCTTGTTGGCATTTATAACTCCAGACCTACCTCAGTTGTTTTCAATTGAGGTGATTTTGCCCACCTTACCCACCCCCAACCCAGGGACATTTAGCAATATCCATAGATATATTTGCTGGCCACAACTGGGATGTGGGTATGGGTGCTAATGGCATCTAGTGGGTAAAT
Organism: Camelus ferus; assembly: GCF_009834535.1. Taxonomy (NCBI): domain Eukaryota; kingdom Metazoa; phylum Chordata; class Mammalia; order Artiodactyla; family Camelidae; genus Camelus; species Camelus ferus. The sequence goes on along the minus strand of NC_045706.1, from coordinate 44,792,558 downwards.
GCCAGGGATACTGCTTAACATCTAAAGAATTGCTTGATCCAGATTGTCAGTAGTGGTGAGGTTGAGAAACCCCAATCTAATTTTACCTCCCCATTTTGTAGATGGGAATATTGAGACCAGAAAGGACATGACTTGCTCCAGATCCCAAAGCAAGTCAGAGTCAAGGGTGGAGTGACAGTGCACATATCTCAATTCTCCCTGACCACCTCCTGGTTATAAGCTTTATAGGTCTTGAATAGAGATTTTTAAATGATATCTTTCTAGTTTGTTTCATTAAAATGAGAAAAAGAAAACTAAGTATTACAGTAGTTGTGAAAATTTTTCATTGTCTAATCTATTGGATGGAAGATTTACTAATTAAGAATCCTATAATTAGCCTTAAGTGAAAAATTGTATGCTTCAGAGCAGCTGCCAGGATCCAACCATAAATCACACCCTTTTCAAAGAATATATAATATGTATTTATTATATAACTTATACATAGTGGCCTGGAATATTACTGCTTTTACTTTCTGAAGTGTACAGTTCACAAGGAAGAGGAGAAATACTACTTTCAGTTTTGATTCAATTAATAGACACAGCCAGGAAATTCACAACAAACCTCTATACTATGTCCTTTATTGTGGGTTTTTATGATTTTGTAGTTAGGTGAGACCAGGCAGTAGTCTTAGCTCAAATCTCTGAACTTCTTTGCTTTGCGTAGATTCCATTCAGACTATTGCCAGTGTTCAAGTAACAAGTTTTGAGGTTGAACATTTCTGAGACTTCTTCTGAGACAATCACTGTAAAACTTCTGAAATGGATCACACAGACAAATTGCCTTCATAATTAGCCTTTTTACTGGAGGGGCAGGGAAGAAGATACAGAGCTGGGAGCTTTACACACATACGATGAATGTAATAAAAGCTGACATTTTCTATATGGCAAGCACTGCCGAAAGTGCTCAGTGTGGATCATCTTAGTCGCCCTAGTCTCCACAGCTATAAAATGTAGATAATGATAATAGTAGTATCTGTCTCTCAGAGTGGTATTACCTATGCAGATTAAATGAAAATATATATGTAAAGTGTTTAGAACAGGGCCTGACACATAGTAGGTCTCAGTGAATAGTAACTATTGACATTATTACTTAGGAAATATGCAAGAGTTCTAGACTGTTCTATAGGTGACCAATTTAATATATTGCAGTTATATTGCAATTAATATTCTAATTTTGGCTGATCCTCTAAGCCTCAGTTTTGTCCCCTGAAAAATGTCCTGTAAATGTAAAATGAGACTGTTGTGAGAATTTAGTAGAAGAGTACACCTGACACTTAATTATATATAACTACTTTAAATAACATTCCAGTTTTCAGTGACAGTGTGCCTTTACTCTGTCAAGACTAAGTGTCTCTGTATTCCTGAGCTCTAGATTTGGAGTTTTTCCTCTCCTTCCCCTCTCAGCACAGGCCTCCGGAGATTGTGAAAGTTTGTTTAAAATTCCAATTTACAAACTGGCTGTCAGCGCCCTCCTCCCAGACTCTTCAAAGCCCTGGGTCTAATTGGGATGTAAATGTCTCCGCCAGTAGCTAAGCATTGCATCTGTCACCAGGGGAAGGCCCTTGGCCATCCAGGGCAAGATGTATGGCAAAAAGGACCCCTCCCTGGGGCTCTCCATCTTTGTGGGGAGAAAATGATGATGATGTATGAGACAGCGATGTCTTTGGAGTCCAAGGAGGACATGACAGACAGGATAATATGGGAGGAAAATTCTGTCTTCCTAATGGAGACTGATGGCCTCTGCTTGTCTTTCTGGCATTGTTAGGGCTGGGGCTGAGCCGGGCCTCCTTCATTCGATGGCAGGTTGGTCATGTTGTCCACGCTGCCCTCAGTGGTAGCCTTCAACCAAGGTGGGGGTGGAGTAGAAACAAATGGAGGGGGTTTGTGGGGGCGATGAGTGCAGGCCTCAGCTCCCCCTTGGCTTTGACATAAATGTTTGTCAGGAATGACAGGCCTTACCTGATCTGTTCATAATTGCTGGCTTTTGGGTTTTTTGGCCTCCACTCTTAACTCTTCTTCACCCCCTATACCCCCCTCCTGTCACTCCCCAGTGAAAGACAACTAAGTTAAACTAAAAACTAAAGTTAAAAAAAAAAGTCCCCAGATCCTTACCCAACTACTGCTACTCCCCCTTCAGGCCCCTACTTGGCCACAGGAAAGAAAGTCTAAAACTAGAGTAGGAATATCATCTTTAGAAATCATCTTTTGGAGCAGTTTTATTAATTTCACTTCTCTGTGGTTACCACATGTTTGGGGAAGACAATTGATTTCACAGATCTGTGTGGGAGGCTGAAGATTTGGCTCTGAGGCAGCAGAGAAAACCTACAGCAAGAACAGGCTCACTAATTGACATACAGCAAAGATGTTCTTTAAGGAAACTTTTCTCTTCGTGCCTGCTTTTTTAAAATTTAATTTTTAATTCAATTATATTTTTAAAGGAAAGACTATTTTTGTTTTCCTTCTACCCAGCCCCCCTTCCTCCCCACCCCCACCTCCCTCCCCAAGATTTCCACTTAAAAGGAAAACTGAATCAAGTATTAAGACATGATTTTGGCTCCAAAGGCACTACCAGTGGCTACCAATGTGTCCAAGGTCAGGGCTTCAACAGAAATGAGTTCTCACTGCCTGGAAAGGAATTGTTGCTTCTGCTCCCATTTTGGAAACCTCCAGCTGAGGTATTTCTGGTTGGATCAGAGTCTCAGCAAGGTAATTAGAAGCAGGTGATCCAGGTCAGTCCATGAGACCCTCTTGTATTTGGGACAAGTGTCCCCACAGTTATGGAGGTCACTGTTACAGAACCTCACTGGAATATTTTTAAAGGAGAGAGACTATTGGATGCTTTTCAGGTGTCAGCTTGAATGACTGCATCATCCAGATAGAAATCAGTTCTGATTCTAAATAAATAATAGGCCAAGCTGAAAAAAAAATCTCAGTCGTTGGATATGTGGGTGGTGGTGGGTGAGTAGCTGCTGTTTTAGAACTTTAAATGTGGGTTCCTTGGCATTAGCTTTATTTAAAATAAAGTTGTAGCTCTTCCACGCCCTCTGAAAAGTTAATAGCCCACCTTAAAGGAGATGGTAGTCCTGCAGTCTTTTTGTGTTACTTAATTATACTGCCCTTGTGGGAGGAGTACATGGCGCTTTAGAGAACTCACAGAAGGCAGGATTCCTCCCCAGACAGCTTCCATGATGACTTGAGACTGATAAGAGATTGACCAGCAGATGTTTGGGGGCTGGATGTGAAATAGACAGGAGTAGAGATGGGGACTTACATCCTTGCCCAGACATTCAGGAAACACCTCAAATGGTCACTCTGGTGTTACTGAAAGCCAGCTGTTCACCTTTTCCCTTTTCTTTTTCTTTCATTTGCTCTATCCTCTACTCCTTTGTTCAGTGCAGCCAGGTCCAAATTGAGCTGAGGGGGCTTGTCCCTACCATCATGGTTCTGCCCCACAGTTTCCCTGAGTAGCATGAAAATGAGTGGCATGGCTGAGCTGGTCATGGATGTGGATCGTGAAGAACTATCTCTGTGAAGTTATGGGAAGGGAAGGAGGCGCCTGAGAAGACTGGGTGTGTGTGGGAGGCCGATCTGAGTTCAGAGGATGACAAGAAAACTTCTACAGGGCTCATCCAGAGGTTCCTGAGGCGAGGAATTGAATCTCAGCTCTGTTTTTTTCTAACCCTCTCTGTGACCTTGGCTGAGATCAAAACTCTCCCCCAGAAAAATGGGAGTTATATCATCTCAGCCTGCCAAAGAGGGGTATTATTTCAAACGCTAAAGCCTTGCCTTTAAAAAAAAAAAAAGTGAGACCCAGGGAAAGGAAGGAAAAAGGGGGCTGTGAGTGGAGAGGAAGTGACACGTTTCATGAAATCGGAGCTTTTTAAGGTTGTTTTGGGCACAGTTTCAAGAGGAAGTGCTGGTTATTAAGACAAACAATTGCTAATCTAATCTCTATCAGGAGACATTTAAATTCAAGCACACTTTTTTTTTTTTTTGACTCTTCTGGATTTTAGATTTTCAATTGAATGCTGTAATGTGAGTGTAAATTCGATGGAAGAAAAACAATTTAAGGAAGAACCATTTCTGATTTCTGCTTCATGTATGAAGCTGAAGAAAATTGATTAGCAATCAAGAACAATCTAATTTTTTTGGCTTTCTGCCTAAAGCTCCCCTACCTAGTTAACTAGTTAACCTTCCTTTAACTAGGACTTCCTCCTTTGAAGGCTTCCCCTGGCCCTGTTCCGGCAAGGCTGCCCTCCTCCTGGCCCTGTGGCCCCTCAGGCACTCTTATGTCTTGAACATGTCACACTGGGCTGGAATACTTGTCTTTCTCTACTGAACTGGCTTCTTGAAGACTGGAAACACCTGGCCTGTGTTAGATGCTCCATAAACATGAGGTCGGTGTTGCAGGTAAATGGGAAACAGGGAAATAAGAATTATCCTTGTATCAGTTTTGTATTGCTATGTAATAAATTACCACAAAATTAGTGGCTTAAAACAACCCACCTTTATTATCTCACAGTTTTTATTGGTTAGAGTCTGGGCACAGCCTAGTGGGGTCCTCTGCTCAGGGTCTCAGCAGGCTGCATCAGATGTTGACCTGGGCTGCAGTCTTTCTCACTCCAGCTGGCTAAGACAGACTTTAGATGACATAACATAATCAAGGGGGTGACATCCCATCACCTTTGTTACATTCTGTTTGTTAAAAGTAATTCCCAGGTCTCACCCACACTTAGACAGATGGGATTATACAAGAGTTTAAACCAATGGAGGTAACCTTTCGTTAGGGAATGTCTGCCTCAATCTCTAAATATAACCCATTCCACTATCAAAAGCACTTTCACTCCACAAAATCCTTTTTTTGAGACTTGCAGAAAAGTAGCTTATTTCTAGTCTGTGCCTCATTATCTAAATCAGTTTTTATATGTTGTGGTTGCCTGTTCAGAAAATAAATTTAGCAATCTGATATTTCTCAAATCACGCACTATGTAAAAGTCCTACTGTTAATTATTCAACTATTGGTTCTTAGCACCAGTGCACCCTGGCTTCATGTTAGGTTAGGGGCCAGGAGGGCAGGAAGAGGTAGAGGGCACTTGCTCCTTCCTATTTGACTATTCCTGTCACCATCACCCCATGAGTGGCACTTGGTTCCAGTTCAGCTTCTTCCAGCCCTTCCAGAGCCAGCCTCAGTGTACCCATCAGAGAGCAGCCCAGGTAGGCAGTACTCTCTTCACGGAGGTCTGAGCTCCAGCTCCGTGGGACCCTCCTTGAAGCTTGTAGGTTCTGATAACCCCATTCTCTCTCTTCGTTCTCTTTTGTGGTAGAGTCACGTGCCTGAAGTTATTACCTTGGTGTTAGCTTAGTATTTTCATTTTGCTTTGTCATCCTCTAACACCTATTTAACCAACTCCCTACAGTGTACTTTCTCTGTCAAAATACCTAATATGGTTTATATTCCTGACTGACCCTGACTGATACAGTACTACAGTTTTCACCCAAGTTGCCAAGAAATTGTAGAGTCTCAGTAACTACTATTGGAATTTTATACACCAAAGCAACTGACATTTAGCAAACAGATGAAATCCGTCTTCTGGTTTCCAAGTCAGTGCTTTTAGAATGTTGGGCCCATAATTGCCTTTACCGGTCTATTTAAGGCTTCCTGGCTAAGTAGTAATAGATATAAATAAGCTCACAGGGGGTGATTCATTCATTTACTCCCCAAATTACAGTGAATCATGACTGGAGAGACTCCAGCCCCTGAGAAGCCCAAACTTAGAAATCAGTAAAGCTATTTGTGTGAAGTTATGGACTATACCCAGATATCCCCATTTCACAGATGAGGGAACAGAAAGATTAATTTCCATCCAAGGCCTTCTTGCCAGTAGAAGCCTTACTGACACTCTAGTTACAGATGCCTCCTCACCTGGGTCCTGAACTAGTTTCTCTTCCTATGTTTCCTAACTTTTTTAATGGCATCTGTATCCAAGTTCAAAATCTTTGAGTCACTGAAGGATGACTCTACTCTCTCCTTCTCCCTTAAATTAGGCTTGCTGATCTTCCTCCAAAACATTTCTCCCATCTGTTCGCTTCATTTGTTTTCTGTAGTCTCTGAGTTTTGTTTAGGCCCTCACTATTTCTTGCCAAGGCTATTAAAATAACCTTCTGATTGGTGTCTCTGCTATTATTCATTTGGTATACTGCTCCCAGAAAAATGTATCTGAAATATAACTCAGGGAGTATTATTCCCAAGAACCTTCAGTGGCTCCCTATTGCCTACAGGACAACATTCAAATGTCTCAGCTGGGAAGGTAAAACTTCCTTTAGAATTTGATCTCAAATATGTTCCCAGCTTTACCTCCTGTTTCTCTCTGTTAGGTCCCTTCATGCTAGCCAAGCCTGTACTCCTGCTGAATCTCTTCTTCCTCCTGCTGACACAGCTCCTTATCATAAACTCCTCCTCCCCAACCCCATCTCCTCTCCCTGAAATCCCACCAAGCCTCTAAGATCCAGCTCAGATTCTGCCTCCTCCACCCACCCTTTCTTGTTTCTGCCAGTCGAGTAATGTCTTCATTTCGCTTTCTGAAATGGCTATGTAGGGCACGTATGGATGATGGTAACAGCTACAGGAGTAGCTCAGCTGACACTGATGATGGCCAGTTCTATTCCCCAGCACTGTACCACGCTCTCTACCCACATCATCTCATCTAATCCTTGTGGAGATCATATGAGATGTGAACTTTCTGTTTCATAGGTGAGGAAGCTGACTTAGTGAGGTTACATAAATTGTTTAATATCTCATAGCTCATTTTTTGTCTTATGTAAAGTTATTTGTAAACCTTCTTATCTCTCTAACTGAATGGCTCACTGAGAACAGGGAGCATTCCTTGTTCAGCTGTGATCCCCTGTTCTAAGCTTATGGCATATCTTGTGCATGGTGGGCAGTAAATCACTATTTGCTGAAGTCTCAGAATTTGCAACTTTTGCCACCAAATTATTTTGCCTTATTCTTTGATGCTGGATTTTATTTTACTTTTTGGTTATACATGGTTATACACCTGTGTTCCATGTAATACAAGCAAGGGGCCGGGGAGGGAAGGAGGAGTGTCTCTTAAAAGTCTGGAATAAATTGATTCCTGTATTCCTTCTGTTAAGTTTGAGAGATGATCTTTATTTGATGGTAGTTCCTGAAGTCTTTGCTTGAGTCACAGATAAACACTTAAATTCAGGAGCACTTTCAGTTTGTAAAGAAACTCTGCAGTGAGTGCTTATCATGAAAGAATCCTTCTGAATGTATGCTAATGATCACTTTGTTTTCTAAGTTTGATTTTTTTGTTTATTGGCATTATTCTTTTTTAAAGCAGGGCATTGCCTGATACACAATGAGGGAGGTCTGTCTCTTTGGAAAAATTTAAGACAGCTGGGGTTGGGGTGGGAATTATTCAAAAGCTACTCAAATGACTTATTAAACAAAAAGTCAGGAGCATAAGATTCAGGGTCACAAGCTAGAGCCTTGAGGTCAGAAGGAACTTGGTTCTGCTGGAAATAATAAGGCTGACCTTTTAAGAGGGCAGCTTTGTGGAGATGGCCGTAGAGATAACACCTCAGGATTCAGTGCAGAGGGACACATTTTTTGGTTAAATGCATTCAGTTGCCTTTTGATTTGACTTCAGAGCTGCGAGAGCTGTGGGAACGGCTGCTCCCGGATTTGAGACGGCTTTCAAAGAACCAAGGGCTCCTTATGCAGCCCCACTTCCGGGTGGCCATTTCGTATTCTTGTGAGGGGCCCAGGGAACAGAGATGGAAGTGTCTGAGATGCGGGGGAGGAGGGAGGAAGTTCAGGAAAGAGTCTAGGGCAACCAGACTGCTTGTCAAATAAGTGGAGGAGTGGGGAGGGGGAGATGGCCATTCAGCATTTATCTTTCTCTTTCCTGAGTACCTTATCCAGGAGCCATTCCTATAACCCTTGATAAAGCATGGTCACTATAATGAAGTCCTCCCCTTTATGCCTAAAGGCACCACAAATAGCCTGTCCCTGGGGGGCCTGGGTTTGAAGGATTTCCTATACTGGGCATGCAGTCTTCTTGCTCTCTCCCCACGGCCCTGGCTTTAGTTAGAATCGTTCTGGGTATAGATAGGGCAGAGATAACTGGTCACCATGGGACTGTACCCTCCTTACAAGCATTAGTGTGCTCGGTGCCCTGATTGGCCACAGCCCATCGGGCCACGTGGACACAGATGGCTCAACCTTCATTAGCAGCTTTACCTCCCTGGCTCCATAGCTGTTCAGATCTGGGCCTGGGGAAGCCAGGGTCGTTGACCTGCTGGCCAACACTAGGCAGGGAAATCCTGAGCCCTTCTATTGTTGGCCCCACAGATATGCTGAGCAGGCAGCCACCTATGCACTATGGTTTCAGCATTCGCTGAAAGGTAGGGCTGCTGTATTATTGGCTATCCACATAAGTCACTTCCAAAAAGGGGCACATAAATTATAAATATGTTGGGGCCACAGGCAAAAACTAGAGTTGTCTGTGACAAACCTGTAATCACTATACTGAAAGCTACTTTGATCTCAATTCAGTTTAACAATATTTCCTTAGCACCTCTGCATCAGACATCATCCTCTTCCATAATCGGGCACAGACATGTCCACAAGTAAATGACAGGATAGAGGATTAAGTGCAATGATGGAAGCAGGTGCAAAGGTCACAGAAGGAGGACAAGGTTACCATCTGGGACAGTGGTAGGGAGGGTACATAGGGAAGGATTCAGTCAAGGAGTTTTGAAAGACAAACGTTTCACAGACATAGGTGGGGACGGAGGTTCTGGAAAGGGAGAACAGCAAGTGCAAAGTCACAGATACTTGAAGTATATAGTGCGCTGGAGGGATTGTTAAGAAGTGCAGCATTGAAAGTTTCAGGAGATGAAGCTAAACGGAAGCCGGGTCCAGAACAGCCCTATAGGCCACACCAACCAGCTTGGACATACCTGCTTGGGGCAGGGTTGGCCAATTGCAACCCACAGGCTAAATCCAGTCTGCCACTTGTTTTTGAAAATCAAGTTTATTGGAATACAGTCAAACTTATTCATGATGTATCATATATAGCTGCTTTCACACTACAGCAGCAGAGTACAACAGAGACTATATACAGCCCACAAAACCTAAAATATCTGCACTTTCTTTACAGAAAGTTTGACAACCCTTGGCTAAGAGCCATGGTGGAACACTGGAAGGACTTTAAGTAATAATGTAAGTGTATCTCTGAGGATGATTCCATGTGGCAGGAGAGGGGATAGAGCTGTTGGGGAAGAAAGGTAGGATGATACTGTGATAGACTTTTATTCATGCAGTTAACCTTTATTGAAGGCCCACTATACACTAGACACTCTGCTAGGCTGGGAACTCAGAGATGAAGACACAATTCACTCCTCGTGACCCTTGCAAATCAGACAAGAAAAAATAAGGATCTGGACCAAGGCAGTAGAAATGGGGATGGTTGGAGAGGTTTGGAGAGATAGAGCTGGAGATTCAGAGCAGGGCTCCAGGTTAGGAACCAGGTGTTGTTGGTGCCCTTTGCTGAAATGAGGACACTCTAGGAGAAGCATGTTTACTTCTGTTTAGCTCCCCCCTAGCCTCCTTGAACTAATGACGTTTATCTTATTAGATAACAATTGTTAGGAGCTTTCTAGAAACAGATGTTTTGACTGGATTCAACTTTATCTAATACTGACACCTGAACAAGAACTGATTTAACAGAATGTATACCATCTTAATTCATTTCACCTAGAAAAGAGCCAAGCCCTAAGTAAATTTGTAGGAAAATGTTCCCCATGGGCCCATGGCAGACCTATGCTACAGCTATTCCCCTGAGCTGGCAGGTAGAAGGGATAGACTTCCTCACGCTGATGACCTCAGTAACAGATTGGCTTCTCGGAACATAGTAGAAGCTCAATAAATGTACATTGGAAGAAAAACTGAGAGTGAATCTCTTAGGGTCCTGGCAAAAACAGCACACTGAAGGGCTTCCATTGCAGCCCGTTTACTGGAGGGGCAATTTACAGAGGTGAGGGCAGGTGAGTGGAAGCAATGGGGATGGTGACGTGACCAGCAACTAGCAACAGTGGAAACTGTCCCCTGTTCACAGCCATGAAAGAGGGGTCATTCAGAGAGAGCAGGGGCTGAGCTGGGGCTACAAGGAATTTCAGCCCTTGAGGAAATTACAGCCTGGCTTGGAGGGAGAGGGGGCAGAAGGGAAAAAAAAATGGGAGCATGAAGACTCCAACCGCTCACTCCTACCCTCTGATCTGCTGGTGTCTCTATTGGCTGAGCCTCAGAGTCTCTGTGGGCACCGGCCATCCCCCTGGCACACAGAGCTGGGAAGAGAAGAGCCTCTTTCTGATTTCTTCAGTTTTGCAGAACTTGGGTCTCATCACACTTGCCCTATTGAATTATTAGTAGCAATACTGAAGTGTTTGGACAGACGTATCATTATTTAGCTAAATAAATATTCATTGGTCGTATATCCCTGCAAGTAGTTCTGGCACTTCTAACAAGTGCCAGGTGCTTTACTGTGACTCACGGACAGATACTAGAGGATCCTGCACAGACAGCACCATGTGTGAGAGTTCTTGTACAGAACGCTTTCTGCATATACCAGTAGCATAGATTACTGGAAGTGGGATCCTGTGCCAAGGGGAATTTACAGTTCACATTTTGATAGACACTGACCAGTTGCCTTTCTAAAAAGATCAGTGTATGCTCTAAAAAGTCTCTAATGCATTTGAGCTCGTCCTTTTCATCACACTTTCTTTCTCTCTGGTCACGGGTGAGGTTAAGCATCTTTTCCTATGTAGATCAGTCCTTTGTAATTTTTCTTTTGTGGAACATAGTAGTTTAGAGCTTAGTGTTTGAAGCCAGACTGCTATGTGGCTTCACTTATTTGTCACTTATTTGCTATGTGACCTTAGGCAAGTTATTTTTCCCCCATTCCTCTTGTGTGAAGTGGGGAAATGAGGTTATCTACCCTCTGGGAGTTTGGAAATTGGTAAGTGCTTAGACATGCCTGCCATATAAGGATTAGCTGTCATATTTGCTCACATCATTTGTCCATTTTTCTCTCCCAGTGATATTGAAGTGTGACCAGGGCTGAGGACCACCAGGCAGAAAGGAGACCACTTTCTGAAATGGTCTGCTGTCCTTATAACATGACCCTGTGCTGACTTGGTAACACTTCACTTCTTACCTGGACCACAGGTGCTTTTTGAGTGGGGAGGGGGGATCATCTGAGTGCCTTGGTTTTCCTGGTGTCCTTGGAGTCCTGAGCTGTCAGGGTTTGACCAGAGGCGCTCCCAGAGTGCTTTTTGTCCCAGGGAGGAACAGCCAGTTCCTGTGCATTCACTGCTCTGGGCAAGCCCAGAGGCCTTTGAACTCAGCCAGCCTTTTCTTATGCAGCCACCAGATGGAACTGCTCCCGAGCTCTGGGGCTGCAGGAGGCCAGGTGCTCTGTGCGCTCACTTGTAGCAGCTGAGGGCTGTGGTTGTGGCTGCCTGAGCTCTTGCTGCCGTTGGGGAGATCACACACCCACAAGGGGAATGCCTCAAGTTGCTGAAAAAAAAATTTGAATGAGGAAAAGAAGAGCTGCTTCCTTTGTAGGCCAGCCTCACAGTTACACAACTCTGACTGTACGTTTTCCGACTTTCCGTACAAGTGAAGGTCACCTTGAGATAAATTGAAATGCTTGTATCATAGTCACAGGAGAGTTCAAGGGTGTAAGCGTGTTTTAGGTGTTACTTGGAGATGAATGTGCCTATAGAACCCTACAGTGTGACTGAGGCTTACACAGGCAGGAAGTCACCGTCTCACCACCAGCACCACCATCCGTATTGCTCTCTTTATTGATGCCACTACGTGCGAGAAATTGCCTGACTTGTCAACTCTCATTGTCATAGAGCAAGGAAGATATTATCCTGATTTCAATGATGAGGAAATTAAAGTTCAGAAAGTCAAGTCATGACCAAGATTCATCAGCCAGAAAGTGGCAAGACACATTTTGAAAAAAGATCTGACGTTAAACTTTTTGTTCTTTCCACTGCCCAATGCACAGAGTTGCAGAATTTAAAATTGGAAAGGACTTTAGCGTTCATAATTTCTCCATGCCCGTTATCATAAAATTAGTTAATGGCAACATGAGAACTAAAAATCTTCTATCTTCTAGACAAGTACTTTTGCTAGCAGATGAGTTTATATATGAAAATCTTGGCTAAAAAATTTCTAAATGAATAAGCAACAGTAATAGTTGAGAGTCAGCTGGGGAAGGTGAAAAGGAGTTAGAGGTTTTGGATTCAGATTTTGGTTCTACCGCTTCCTAGCTGTGTGGGTAAGTTACACAAGCCTCAGTCTGTCATCTGTAAAATGGCAATAATAATAACACTGAAATAAAAATACTGAAAATGAGTTGATGGAAGCCATATGCCATGTAGTTAAATTATCTGTCCCTGAAAGAACCATTTAAAAATAGTGTTGTATGCAAGATTTTTTTTTTCTAATTTAAGTTTCTGACAAGGTGAAATCTGAAAAGGCAGGGACTGTTTGTTGAAATAGAAGCTGGTGATACTTAGTTAAGAGCACAGGCTCCATAATCAAGACTGTGTGCGTTTCAGATGTCAGCTCCACCCACTGGTTAGCTGTGTGACCTCAAGCAAGTCACCTTATCTCTCTGTCCCTCAATTAGTCATCTGTGATTGAGAGTAATTGTGATATTTATCTCATTAGGGCTGTGCGTGGATTAGATGAGACAATGCAATAAAAGTTTGAGCATGTTGTATTGACGCAGTAGATGCCCAGCAAATGACAGTCGTCATCATCATAATAACTAGGAAACCAAGGATCTGAGAGTAGAACTAGTATCATCCAGTAATAATAAATACAAAGGCAGAAAAGACCTTTTCTGTGGACTCAGAGTGCATTTTTAAAATAGTAATTTACTGTCCTGTCTATACACAACTTGATTTTGTGGGGGAAACTCCAATACTGATTGATGTGATTTGACTACGCATTTAACAAACTGACTTTAAAAAAAAAATCATGATTCAGATGAAGACATACAAAAGGGAGACCTGCCCTCTATACATTAGTGTTAGGAATGAGGATTATTACTGCTTTTCTGGAGGATAATTGAACAATATATGAAAAGTCTTAAAAATATATGCTATTTGACCCACGTTTTAGCTTTACTTAAGAAAACAGTCAAGGGTGTCCACAAAGATTCATTTATTTATTCAAAAACAGTTATTAAATGCCTACTATGTTCCCTTGCTAGGCTCTGGGAAGGAAAAATGGAATCACAGCATTGCTCTCATGAAACTAATAATTTAGAAGGAAGATCAACACTAGACAAAGAATTACATGACCAATTAATGAATCATAAATAATGTTAAATGCAATGAAGGAGCTGTGTAGCATCCATGACCACAAACCACCAAGAGGCCCAAACTAATCTGGGCAGTCTAGGAAGGCTTCCTGGAGGAAGCTGTATTTTAGCTGAGATCTGAGAGACAGCATGCTTGGAGGAACACTCCAAGCAGATCAAGACTCATGTGCCAAAGCTGTGATCCCTCCAGCTGCTATGTGGCAAAGGATTTGGAGGAGAGTGTGAGGAGCCTGGTTGGAAAGCTTCAACCACACAGTTGTCCATCACAGAATTATTTATCAGAGTGAAAAGCTGAAAAACAAAACAAACACAAGACACTAAATGTCTGACAATTGGTTAAATAAGTTATGGTGCATCCATTCAAAGCAATAAAGGAGCCCTACACTGCCTCCTGTAACACAGACTATTTTATGATAAAGAAAGAAACACATGATATATTGTTTCATGAACAAAAGTTATAAAACTGTAAACACTGCATAATCCTATTTTTATTGAAGGAGAGTAGTATGCATAGGCATAGAGAAGTGTGGGAGCCCATGTGGCAACATGTTAGCAGTGGTTATCCCTGGATGGTGTGGTACAACAGGATTTTTCATTTTCTTCTCTTTTGTTTATCAGTACTTTACAGTGACCACACATACACACACAGCATGATTATGTTACTTTTGTAACAAGAAACTTTCTTTTCTTTCTTTCTTTTTTTTTAAGGATACTAGGCTTGCAGTTTAATATAGTGGCGAAGTATAGGGGCCTCCAGAGCCTGCAGCCTTGGGTTTGGCTCTACTCACCTCAACCCTGGGACACTAGGTACACTTCTGTGAGCCTAACTTGCCTCTCTGCAAAATGCATTGTGGTGGTTGTGAGGATTAAATAATGTAATGCCTAAAAAGTGCTTAGCACAGAGTCTGGCCCATTAGTAAAAGCTCAACAATGTAAGCTAATATTGAAAATAAACAACAACCAACATTTGCAAACATTCACCCCCAGAAGTGCTTCTTTAGGCTGTTTGGTTTTGCATTTAGGGTAGCATCAGGGGGAAGGGATCACGTTCTACAATTGTGATGGCTCACGTTGTACCTGCTTCGACAGCAGTGAGGAGTGAGGGAGAGAGCCCAGAAACGGGTGGGGTAGAGCCGACAGAAGGTTTCCATGGCAAACCATGAGACTGGCAGATTACCTCAACAGCCCACGCCCAATTCCTCTCCTCACTTCTCCCTACCTCCTACCCTTTTCTGTAGTCTTCCTCCCACCACCTCTTTCCTTTTTTCTATGCTGAGCTTGTAAATTCCCTGAGGCCAGGGTCCCTGCACTGGACAGATTTTACGTCAGCTCCATGTAGTCAGCACGTACTGCTGTGTTGTGTACAACTGCCCTCTAGGCTGTTATAAGTAGGGAGACCTATTAGGGATTCCCCATTGGATGTGTCCTTACAAAGGAGTGGTAGTGGGAGGAGTGGAAGGGATAGACAGATGCAAGAGCTATTTCAAGGGAAAATAAAAGATTTTGGTGAAGGATGAATAGAGTACAAACTTTGGAGTCAAACAGACCTGAGTTTGAATCTCCACTCTATTTTTTAATCTCTACTTTCTGACCTCAGGCAAAGTCTTTAACCCCTTTAAGCCTTTGTTTCCTCCTTTAAAAATGAAGACAATATTGTCTACTTGTCTACTACGAGGATTAAATGAGGCAAAATGTGAAAATACTCAACGTGGTTCCTGGCATCCTATTTAGATTTGTTTTCTTTTCTTCTCTCCAGGGTTTTGAGAGTGGGGTTAATGGAGGAATGATAGTGTCCTTCAGAGAACTAGGGAACTAGTAAGTTAACTTATTTTGTGGGTAGAGATGAGTTTGACTTTGGGCGTGTTGACTTTGAGATGCTGTTAAGACAGCCATTTGGAAATATCCATCCAATAACTGAAATGAGGGAGAGGCAGAAATTTCTGAACCATTTTCATAGTTTATGTCCATTGTTAGAGGTGTAGATAGAGGGAGATAAGAGCTTTGAAGGAGATAGCATGCAGAGGAAAAGAAGAAAATCAGTGTTCTGAGTTCAAGATTGTGGAGGGAGCAGTTTCAAAGTTTGATACAGAGTGATGAATGGGTGAAGATGGGTGAAGGTCGAAGTCACCAGAATTAAGGAGGTCAAGAAACTAAAACCTACGCTCACTTTTGTCACAAGGAAAAAAATTATTGAGATACTTCAACATAATCCTTCTGCCAATATAAACCCTGCTCTCTCCAAACATACCTGGCACACCCCTCATACACTGTTACTCACTAGGAAGCTCTACCAGGATGGTGACAATCCTTCAAGGTCCAGTTCAGGTCTTAGCACTGTGAATACTTTCTCACCTCTTCAGCCTACCACTATCTAACTCTCATACCTCTAAACTCCCAAAGCATTTCTTGACTACTGTTGCTGTAGTATTTATTCTTTATGGCTGGTATAGGAATTGGATTTCATCCGACCTACCAGTACTGGTCAACTCCCAGTGGCTGCTCGGAGAAGAACTCAAAGACATTTTCCAGAGTCAGTGGCAGGGAGCCATGGTGGATAAGCTTGTCTGTCAAGAGCTCTGGCCTGGAGAGTTAGCAGCACCACCACTTCCTCTACTCACAGCCCAGGAAAATAATAGCCCTTAGGTGCTCGAGTCAACTTATGGCATGGCCCATGTGCTGAGTATTTGCTGGCCATAATACATGGCTGTCTTAGTTAGAGTTTCCCCAAAGCAGATGCTGAGACAAAGTCATGGGTGCAGGTAGTTTATTTGGGAAATGCATCCTAGAGTAACTAAGGTTAAATGAGGCCATAAGGATGTGGCCCTGATCTGATAGATTAGCATCCTTAAAAGAGAGAAAACAGAAAGCTAGTACTCTTCCTCTTCTTCTCTCTCTCTTTCTTTCTGTGTCTTTTCCTCTCTCTCCTTGTCTATCTCTACCTCTGTCTTCCTCCCCATCATGCTTCCCCCACCTCCAGCTGTGGGGACACAGCAAGAAGTCACCTACCTACAAGCCAGGAAGACATACCTCACCCAAAATTGAATTGTCTGGCACCCTGATCTTGGATTTCCCAGCCTCCAGAACTGTGAGAGAAAATAGTGTGTTTTGTTGAAGCCATCCAGTTTGTGGCATTTTGTTATGGCTGACTAATACAACTCTAGTCCCATCCCTAATGGTTCATGATGAAGTCCCAGAAACAGTGCTACTGAGATGAGCCTTACACTGGAAGAGGGCTTTCTCATCTGAGAGTCTCACTATGATTTCCATCACAGCCTTGAAGGAGAATTTGGCCAGGAATTTTTATGCTCATTCCAGAATCAGAGAACTGAGGTTCTCTAGCATTTAGCCCAATGCCTAGCTCATAGTAGAAGGTCAAAAAATGTTCAGTGGATGTAACCTTGGAGCATCCCACGTCTAAAATGGAGTGTGCCAACTCCTTTCCCAGGGCTCGTTATTCTCTTCAGTGCCACCTTTTCTCTGATGTCACATAGTTTAAGTTACTAAGAAAGGGCTTCTCAAAGCTACTGCAGTTGTAATCTGGGCTCAAATTCTAGTCTTGGGCCAAGTTCTGGCATTTGGAAGTGGAGCTGGTAGGTGCTGAAATAGTGAGGACCAAGAAGACATGGATGGGCACAGAAAGCATCTGCCCTCTGGAAAAGAAAGACTAGTGCCCAATTCATTAAGTGAGTTGACATTTGGAACGTCCTTAGAACACTCTGTGGTATACACATGCTCTGAGTGTGGCAGATTGTGTTTTCCATACACAGACATAGCAATTTTCTGGTCCCATATGCTCTTCAAGCACCTTGCTGTTTCCTTTAGGGGTTGGAGTCTACTTCCCCTCCCCTTGAATCCAATGGGACTTCTTGACTGCCTGATGAATGCAGTGCTGCAGAAGTGAAGCTTCTGGCTTCTAAGGCTGGGTCATACAGGTCTGCCTGTCACTCTGTCTCTCTCTCTTTGTGTGTATGAATATGTACACACACACACACACACACACACACCCCTTGGGAGTCCTACCTGAAGCTATCACTCTAGAGAAATCACATGAACAGACAATGTAGGAACAGAGAGAGATCTCCAAGGAGCCTCATCTATTGGAGTTGTCCCAGATCAGGTGCTAGTTAGGTGCATGAAGAAGCCTTGGAGATGATCTCAGACACAGCCGTCTAATAACCACAACCACAGGAGAGACCCTGAGCCAGACATGCCCAATCACACTGGACCTGAATTCCTGAGCCACAGAAACCATGAGAGATAATAAATAATTATTGTTATTTTAAGGTGCTATTTTGAGATAACTTCTTATGTAGTCATAGTAACTGGAACTGTGCTTGATAGATAAAATAAGTACAATCTCACCTACTCTACTCACAACCCCTCCTAAGATATGAAAGGAAACCTTCATATTCTGAATTCCACATTGAGGGATTGTAGCAGATGGTTTTAGCCCAGCTCATGTTTTTCTAAAAGTCAGATCTTCATAATGTTGATATGCCAAGGTTTTATGTTAAGGCGGGTATGTTAAAGTTAATGTGCAAAGGTTAGGTTTAGTTCTGCACTGGATAATGTGCTGATTCCTCAATACCCATTTTGATTGTTTCCCATTCAGTAGTGGCTTGGTTGGTTGATCAGTCATCTCTAGCTCCATAAGTAGACCCTGAATGGTCTAAGCCATCAGGAAATCCCAGGCCTCTTGCCAGTGACTGGACCACATGAGTCAAGCATAAGCCAACAGCATGTGGCTTTCCTCCAAGATTGGTTAGGGATGGTATAATCAGTTGGAGATTCTGAAGCATAGAAGCATTCTTCTTCTGGGAAGTAATGGGTTCAGACATGCATGCCGGAGCCATTGCAATCATTTTGCTACCATGAGGGAAATCAGCCTGAGGATGTCATCAACACACAAGAGAGGCAAAATTAAAAGCATATGTAGAAATTAGTTGAGAGCCTTGATCAAACCATGCCTAAAGTCCAAACTACAGCTGCATTTTCAGGTATAGGAGCCAGGCAGTTGCCTTTATTATTTAAACCACTTTGGTGTGGCTTTTCTATTAATTATAACCAAAAGTGTCCTAATTAATTTAGGTATCAACATATCAGACACTGTCACTAGAACTCATATATTGTGTGGTGACTAATGTCACTAGAATTCTTCTGCAGAAGTAGAAAAGAAAAACCATATTTAATCTACATGAAATTTCCTAACAATACTTGGACATACTTCTATAAAACCTTGAGTTTTGCCAAGAAAATAGCTACCATTTTCCTGGCCATATCTTGGGTATAAGTGTGTACACATTCTGAAAGCACTAGGGAAGGATCTGTCCCTGGCCCCTCTTCTAGCTTCTGGTGGCCTCAGGCATTTGTTGGCTTGGGGATGACCATCTTCTCCCTGCATCTTCCTATCATTTTTTCTCCCTGAATGACTATCTCTGTGTCTAAATTTCCCCTTTTTAAAGGACACCAGGTATATTGGATTAGGAACCATCCTAATGACTTTGTTTTAACTTGATTACCTCTGTATGGACCTGATTTCCAAATAAAGTCACATTTGGAAGTACTGGGGGTTATGAAGGACTTTAGCATATCTTTATTGGGGGACATAATTCATCCCATATCAGTGGGGTAGAGGAAGTAGCTTGAGAGAGTGTATGTGGAAATGGCAAGACATCAAACATAGAAAAGTTAAAAAAAAAAAACTCTATCAAAACACAATTTTGTAGTTGTCCACATGTAAGAAGGCCTTCCTCTAAGTTGTAGGAGAATGAAAGCACAGGGCTCCTGGTGGGAGACAACTTCTCTGCCGAGACACAGTGATGAGATGAAAGAATCAGGGCCAGGTTCCTGAAACACAGAGCCTGTGTTGTCTCTTTATTCTCGCCTAGATGTTTCCATTACAACAAGCTCTGTTTTGTTGGATGATTTTTTTTTTGAGGGGATACACACAAAGCTTTGACTTACATTATTCTCATTGCATCCAACTGAATGAAATTTATGAATTTTCTTGCACAATATGTTCATTGTTTGGCTTGGGATAATTGAAGTGTCAGGAATATTTGCTTATTGAAAACAACTCCAAAAGGCCCTGACACCCAGCCAGGCCAGGACCACAAGGCATGCCACATTTCAGACAGCTGTGTTCCAGTGCCTTTCACAGCAGAGCCACCTTCCCAGGTAATTTATTTCATGCCTGGGGAGGGGCACTGGATTAGGAGTCAGAGGGCCTTATTTCCAATAGGAATGTTAAAATTCACTCACCATGTATCTGTAACTTTGGATAAATCATTAAACTTTTCTGGGCTTCAGAGTTAAGTAGACCAGAATAACATGGTTATATCTATTTCATAGGAGTACTGTGTAGCTCAAAAGGGATAATCTATGTGAAATCAGTTTATGAAGCAGAAAACATTATACAAATGTGTATCACTAATGGTAAAAATTAATAATTTCAACTTCTGCTCAGAGAATGACATCGAACTAAGGAAGCATAATTGGTCAATATTCTGATGATTCTGCATTTTCTCCCAAAGATCTGTCTCCATCCTTTTCTGCCCTTGTCTGCTCTGGGAGGCTGAGTACTGAAGGTTGCGTTAGCTATACTTCCTTATCTTATGGCGTCTGGTTGGGATTGACCAATGAGGAGTGCTGATCGGAAATGACAAGGTGGGAGGAGAGAAAGATTGGGGTATTTATGCCTCTTGCTCTCTCCTTGATCATTAGAGTTTTGGACAGTAGCTGTGTTCTGCCACAGCCATAGCTCTTATTGGACAGCCTCTTGCACTCCTTGTGCCCTCACTGGGCTCCAGGTAACATCACTCCCTCTCCTCCTCTTCAGGTTGAGGAGTGTAACAGTCAGTGCTGTGGCTGATCCTGATGCCTATCTCTGTAAACAGAGACATCACTTCATCATCACTCTTCAGCCCTTGAATGTGACATCTGATTCCTGAGGGACCCTGACTTTAGCCAACATGAACAAAATGTGGACACTAACTCAGCTTTTTCTGAGTGAATAATTGTCTCTGTTCTTGGGGATGGACTGTGCTGTTTCTTGTCTTTAGCCATTGGACCGGTCTGCAAAATGATTCTTCTCTTGTAGAAATCAGCGTCATTGCACCTTGAAGAATTATAGGGATTTGGAGATCCTTGCTGTTTCCCATCAGCAAATGAATGCTTTCTTTAGATTTATGGGAGGCTAGGTCTCTGCCTATTCTTTCTCTGGTATCTCCTGCCACTCCCTGCATTTGGGCTTGGGTCCTCCAAGTTTAGTCAGTCCTTCTCTCATATCCATCTACTCTGCTCTCAGCCAGCCCACAGGGAGCTTATCACAGACCTTTACCTCTGGCCTCACCTCCTGACCCTGTGTCTTAGGTGGTACTCACCGAATCTCCACATGAATCACAGCCTCATTTCTCCTTTTCACTCCCCATCCCCAAGTCCCCTGTTTCTCTTTATGCTGCCCAGGCTTGGAATCTTGGCTCATTTTTAACATCTCTATTTGTTCCTTATGTTCAAGCAGGCACCATAAACTAGTGCTTCTCCCCTTCAAAATATTTCTTTCATTTTTCACTGTCTCAGTTCAGACCTCTGTACTTCTGAATTTCTGTCACAGGATTTACGATTTGCCTTCATTGCTACAGTCTCTCCCCAATTCAGTATAGCCCATAGGCTTTTGCCATGTTAGTTTTCCTGAAACGGCTTTCGTTGTGCTCCTTCTCTGTGAGACCTTTGATACTTTCTGCTGCCCACGAGACAGAATCTGAACTCCTGATCTTGGCATTCAAAGCAAAGCACTATCTGCTTCTTCATCTGTTTATTTCCTGACAGACCCGCTCTGCTCTCCTCACTCCCTTCTGACCACATCAGGGGCTTTCCAGCCTCCAGCCCAGTGCTTACCTGGCATCCATTCCAGGAGTGGCCCCGTCCTCCCTCACCGTGTGAACACCACACATTTGTCAAGATGAACCTCAATGCTACTTGCTCTCTGAAACTTTGACCACTGTGAGCTGCGGTGGTATTTCCCTCCTTTCAAACTCTTTATGAAATCCCAGGACATGTTTGCTGAACTGAACTTCAACTCCTAAGGGCATTGTTTACACTTGTCATTTGAGGCTTCTATGTCATGTTTGGGGCACATGTGCCTTAACCTGGTAAGAGGCCTTTACTATGTATTGAATGAACAAATAAATACCTGAAATGCACTGGCTTATTCAAACTGATGATTTGTTAAAGCATTGGGCACTCAAGTGTATTTTGCACATTAGTGGGTCTGTGGCACTAATGCCACATGCTTACTCAGATAGGCTTTGGGTCTAAGAAGGAACAGTGATGTTGATGATGAGGATGATGATACAATGATGAGGAGGATGATAAAAATTGAAATGCCTGCCATTTCCATTTATTGAGTACCTACTATGTGCCAGTGCTTCACATACATGATCTCTTTTTATGCTTATAATCAACTTATGAAGTAAGTATTATTGCTATCGCTATACATTGGGAAATGGAGTCTCAGAGCAGTCAAGTAAATTGCCCCAATCACACATCTAGTGAGGGCCAAGGCTGAATTTGAACCCAGTCTGCTGATGCTAAGGCCAGTTATACCTACCAAACACCAAGCAGCCTGTGGAAGTCTCCTTCCGGCTTCCAGGGGTGCACTGTGTGGAAATGCAAATGTGGCACCATGTCTATCTTATCTTCCTTCTAGTGGGGGCAGGGGCATATCTTGAAGCTCTTTGTACCCCTCCAGTGATGCTGAGGACTGTGCCTTGCACATCAGTAGTACTCACTAGTAGTTTATTCATTGATTCTAACGCACTCCTTGCCTAAATTTCAAGTGTGTCTTGTGGGAGAACCTGGCCAGGGTTGCACTAAGGGTTTGCATAGGTATTCTTTTCCACTCTATTCATATCATAAAATGTTTAGTTTATCTAATTACTTGTCTCTAGAGCTCTCCCCTTGATTGAGCTTTGTACTATGTTGACTTAGCTAAGCTAGTGTTGTTTTCCAGAATCCTCTTCCCTGTATGGGTCCAGATTAGGGCTGGCCCTAAGAAGAATTTGCTTGAGATGAAGAAGGCAGAAGGGAAGCAGCCACAAGTCTCTGCAGATTGGTATAGGGGGCCCAGCCATGCTAATCTCATGGCTTATCCTGTTGGCATGGAGCAGCTCCTGGGCCTATGGTTCCTTCAACTCTCACCCAGTTTCCTCCTTCAGATTCTCTGAGCTGCAAGCCTACTGTGCGTGCAGTTCCATAGAGGAGGGGCCAGCTTTTGCAGGTCCCTTGCATTGTCGAAGTTGGAGGTAATGAGTGGCAGCCGTGGGTTCCAGCCCATGCTCATTGGTTCCAGTGTTTCCCACACTTCCAGTTGGTGTTGCTTCCCCGACTTCAGGTCCCAAGTTCCTTCCTGATTATCAGAGCTGCTGACTCACAGCGACTTCAGGTCCTCACCAGACACAGAGATAACAGCCTGCCATCAAGACCAACTCCCACAGCTGTGCAAGGTGTAATCTTAATAACAAATCTTTTATTCTGCATCACTCACAGCGGCTCTTCTTCTCTGATCAAACCCTAGCTGATACATACTTCTTTCCCAGGTCCCCAGGATACAGTGTCTAATCACATGGCTACCCCAAAGAAATTTGTTCATGACGATTGGGCAACGTCACCATCAAAGCAGAATTGATGAGCCTCTCATACCGTCTCTCTTTTCCTCCCCACAAGACTGGCATTGTTCCTGGAGGCAGGAGCTAAATCAGATATGACTTATAGTGAAACTCAATGTAAGATGTCTCAGAGTTCTTCAAGGCTGTACCTGCCCAAGCAAACCTGAGCTGAACTCAGCTTTGCTGTCACTGCTTTTGGAGGTTGTGGGCCACCCCACCCCTTTGTGGTTGCTCTCAGACGTCACTGATTTCTGGCTTTTATGCATGGAGCTGGGCTTTATGTGATTAGTCATAGTCAGATTAGAGGAAGGGATTGCCTTTAGTAAGTGCTGTGATCCCAGAGGCTCTGAAAACTAATGCCTTTATCCAGGTGTTTTAAAGTCTCAGATTTCACCATTAGAGAGTCATTCCTTTGGATTACTTTCCCTAATGTTTGTTATTAAAATGACATATATCTTTGATAAAGGGATCATCTACAGAGTATAGTGGAAAGAACATTGTTTCTGGAATCATATATCTCTGAACTAGATCTTTGCCATTTAAAAGGGTTGTGAGACAGACATAGAGAACAAACTTACGGTTACCAGGGGTTAAAGGGGGTGGGAAGGGATAAATTGGGATTTTGAAAACTGCATCTCTTGGGGAGTGATGGAAATGTTAGCTATCTTGATTGTGGTGGTGATTTCATGGATATATACATCTATCAAAATTCATCAAATTGTACATCTGAAACATGTGCAGTTTACTGTACAGGAACCATACCAGAAAAAAAGGTGTTAAAAAATAGCTGTGAGACTGCAGTAAAATTATTTAACCTCTTCAACCTGTAGTTTCCTTGCCTATTAAAATGGGAATAATAATAACCAATTCAGTATATGTCTTAGTCTGCTCAGGCTGCTATGACAAAAGTATCATAGACTGAGTGAGTGGCTTATAAACAACAGAAATTTATTCTCACAGTCCTGTAGGCTGGTGAGAATCTGCTTCCTGGTTCATAGACAGCCATCTTCTTGCTGTGTCCTCACATGGTGGAAGGTATCTTTTACAAGGGAACTAATCCCAATCATGACTCCACTTTCATGACCTAATCACCTCCCAGAGGCCCCACTTTCTACCATCATCACATTGGAGATTAGGATTTCAACATATGAGTTTTAGGGGAACACAGACATTCTATCCATTGCATTATACAAGCCAACAAATGTGAAAGTACCTAGTACAATGTCTGACACATAGGTGATGCTGAGTAAATGTTTACTCCTGATTTCCTTTTCTTGAACTGAGTTATGCATTGGAATTCTTAGGTACTGGGTACTGGGTCTGCATCACCATTATTGACCTCTCATCACTGTTGGGATCTAGTGCGTGAATGTTAAGGGTCTGCTGTGAGTGTGTGTGTTTGTGAGTGTGTGTGTATTTTGATGGACTGAGAGGGGAGAGAGAGAAAGATTTTTTAAAGAGAGAAAGAATATGAAAATTAATATGTGTATATATATGCATGACTGGGACATTATGCTGTACACCAGAAATTGACACATTGTAGCTGACTATACTTCCAAAAATAAGTAAATGAATAAATAAAAATAAAAAATAAAACAGAGAACAGTCACCAGAAGACCAGAAGATGAGAAATAGGTTTGGAAAAACTGGTTTATTTCCATCTACCTTTCTCCATTTCTTTTACCACCATTCCAATTCAAGTTGTCCTCTCTTTCCTGGATTATTTCAATAATTTTACCTGGTTCTTTTGACTTTATTCTTATTTCTTTTTAGTTTATACTCTTCTTAGAAACCAGTGGTCTTTTCAAAATGTATATCATTTTTTACTTAAAACCCATTGATTCTTTGAATTATACTTGGCATTTGATTTAAACCCTAATCTTGGCCTGGAAAGCACTCTACAGCTTGGCCCCAGTCTATCCCTCCCCCCTCAACTTAATTTCCCTCTTCTTCCCCCGACTCACTACACTTTACTACACTGGAACTCTCCCAGAATTTTGGATCAGTGAACTCAAGGCCTTTGCCCATGCTCTCTCCTCTCTCCTCCCTGTCTTTCTCTCCCTCCTTCCTCTCTACCCCCTCATTCTTCTGTCTGACTCCTATCTAACTGTCACATCTTTGTTCATATGTCATGTCCTCAGAGAAACTTTCCTGATGGAACAAGATCAGGCCCACATTTTATCTTTCTCATAGAATAACTCTTCTATGCCTTTTTCTCATATGGCCTATGTCACATTTCAAAATTGTAGAATTATGTGTATAGTTTTTTTCTGAGTGTTGTCTCCTCTTACAGAGGAGAACATGGCAGTCTTATTCCCCGACTGTATCACCAGTAACTAGCCCATTGCCCTGCACACACAGGTCTCCATGTTGGTTAATGGTGAATGAATACAAAGTCATCCTGGGACAAATCTATCTGTATGGGATTCACATTTTCTTTCCCACAGAGGAGTCAGAGTTCTTGTCTTACAAAAGCCACCCAGAAAACAGATCCTGTTTACCTCTGTATTCAATTTTTTTTGTTTCTTTCTTTTTCTTTTTTAAATTGAGGCATAACTTCCACAGAGTAAACCGCATTGATATTAAGTGTGTAGATGGTGAAATTTTCATGTGCATACACCCCTGGAATCACCACCTGAACCAGGGACTAGGCTATCCCAGCATCCAGTAGGCTCTTTTGTACCCTTCCAATTCTATAAACCCTCTCTCAAACCTACTCTGGCCAGGTTAACCACTTTTCTGACCTTCATCACCATAGATTAGTTTTGTCTGCTTCAAAATTTTATGTAAATGGGATCATACAATCGATATGTTTTTGTATTTGACTTGTTTTCCTTAACATGTTTTGAGATCCGATCAAGTTAACATCTGTAGCAATATGTGTTTTTAAAAAATTTATTTGTTTAATTGTTGAGTAGTATTTCTATATATATATAGATATATATTACAACTTATATATATACATACAATATATATATACATATTACAACTTATCCATTCTACTGTTGTTGGACATTCAGTTGTTTTCAACTTTGGGCTGTTACGAATAAAGCTACTGTGAACATTCATGTACGTGTCTTTTGGTGGACAAGTCTTTGAGGATAGAATGAGCCGTGGAACTGGTGGGTCTCTGTCTTTAAACCAGGCTCTTTTGTCCTATGGTGCCTCTTTCAAAAAATCCTGACACATATTACAACTGAGATAAGTCAGGGGTGATTATCCACATAGCACTAAGCTTCTTACCTGTCGGAAACACTTCCCATGACTTTTTATTAATTATATTCAGGGGTGTGTGTCATTTAACAATTTGATACTGTGGGATGACAGGCCCAAGCAATTCAAAATTATAATCTAAAGGGGCTCTGCCTGTTGAATGAACCATGATCAGTCATCTCAAAAATGGTCATCTGAGCCAATAAGAAAATGTTATTCTATTTGTTTCAATCATTGAACTACAGAAGCATGTCCAGGACACATTTTTTTTCAGCGACAATGATCCTTAGACAATTGCTTTGGCTATTCCTATAAAATGCTGTAGCTATTCCTAATGTGTCATTTTCCCACTGATTTATATAATGCCAATGGTAAGTAACACTGACTGTTTGCTATAACCTAGTCGTGGAAGATTTTCTGACATAACTGTGTAGTGATTTTTTTCCTTTTTACAGGAACACATAGGGTTAATAAGCTCTGACCATTAAACAACATTCACCAAATTCTGTGTACTGTTTTCCCAAAAGATAAATTATGCTGAAGGAGGAAAAATGTAATCCCTGCAGATTCTCTTGCCCAAAAACTTCTTGTCTAGAACAGATGCTTGCTTGTTATTTGATATTTCTATGGGAGAATTTGCAAACATTTTCTTCAGTGTCCTGCATGAGGTAAGAAAAGCTCAGAGTCTGCCCCAGGGGAGGTAATAAGTGAGTTAGAACACCTTCCCCAATGGAGGCAGTGGGCCAGTTACTCTCCTAGACCACAGGGAAGGCTGCAACCTCCTTATGTCTGCCTCTAAGAACTCAAGAGGCTTATCGGCTGAGGGGGGCTGGGACCACCCAACTGTGGAAAAATAGAACTTTCACTAGAGAGATGGAGCATATGGGAAATATCTGAATCATGGTTTGAGTGGAAATGCAGAGACAACCACATCCATTTGGACACGTGCCTCTTAGTGTCCTGAAACATCCATCTCATTGCAATGAAAATCATACCAGGAATGGGAGGCAGCTCCCAATTTTGACTAAATTTTGAAATAGCATTAAATGATTTTATTTAATTTCCACTATGAGCCTAGTGATGCGGATATTATCATCATCCCCAATGTAAAAACAGGCAAACTGAGACTCTGCAAGATTAAGTATTTTGACTAAGGTCGCACAGCTTTAAGTGGCGAAATGGGGATTTGAATCCAGATTTGTAGCCCAACTCCAGAGCCTTACAGGGTCTGGAGAAGAGCTGGCTCCAATACAGGGTGACATCCTCCTATTCTCCTCCCCCCTACCTTTTAAAGTTTCATCTGAAAATGTCATGCAAGGTCACCTTTACCGCACAGAGGAGATGAAGAAACAAATAAATATGGGGGAGGAGGAAATGGAAAATAAAACTCCCACTGGGGTCTGGCTATTAATGTGTTTGCACTGTTCCTATACTTGAATAGATCTGGTTCTGAGTCTGCTACTGAAAAAGAACCAAAAATGACCTTGAATTGAAACTCCCGCATAGGAAGGTACCGTGATGAACTCAGAGAGACCACAGCACATCTCTGCAGAGGCTCTGAGCACCATCGTCATGGTTGCTTCCAGTTGGCTGCGGTGGGGGCTGGTTACGTGGTTTCAGTTCCGATGAACTACCTGACTGCCAACCCCAAGCCTGGGTTTTCTTGTCTATGGGATGGAGAGGATGGAAGGTGAGATGACCTTTCCAAGGGAGAGACTCTTCCATCAGTGACTTCTTAAGATGTGTTGCCTTTGTGGATGCAGAGCCCCAGTTAACACAGACATGGTCAGGGGAAGGGGGTTCTTCAGCAAATACCAATGTCAGTCAAGCCCTCCCCTCTTCCACCTCATCTCCTATTGTTCCCTCTCTTCTCTCTGCTTCAGCCACCTTTTGCTGTTCCTGGAACATGCCAGGCACACTCCTGCCTCAGAGCCATTGCACATGCTCTTTATTCTGCCTCCTAGCTGTCCTCCTAACTACCCCCATGGCTTGCTTCCTTTCCTCTCTCAGGCCTTTCCTCAAAGGTCCCCTTTTTGGCGAGACCTCTCCTAGTTAACTGTTACAGCCACAACTGCATTCTAAACTCCACCTACCCCTCAGCACACACACATGCTCCCTCTCCCCTTCCCACTTTTCAATTGTCTCCTCTAGCTGAAAGTTAGCTCCACAAGGGCAAGGATTTATGTCTGCTTGATTCCTGTCTATATTCCAGCACCTAAACTAGTGTGTAGCCAGTACTCAATAAAAACATATTGAAAGGCTTAGTGAGTGAATTAATGAATCCTGGCTCTGCCATTTAGTAACTAGGCAACCTTTAGCAAATTAGTTAATTCTTTTCTATACCTCATTTCTACTAGTGTAAAATTGGCATGATGATTCCCTACCCTCCTATTGTGAGTTTTAAACAAGGTTACAGAAGTATACTCCTAGCACAATACTTGCGTGTACTCAGTGATTTACTTTGTGAGTTCAATGAAAGTGATACACATAATAGTAGTAAAACATTTTTAGATTATTCATAGGAAATAATCTTCCGGGCACTGCCTTAAGTACTTTATGTACCTACTACATAGTAATGCTACTATTATTAACATCCTAAGAAATAAAGAAACTGTAGGAATTACTTGCCCAAGGCCACATGACTAGAAAATCACTGAGTCTAGATTTGAACTCAGGCCCCATCTGTTTTCAAAGTCCTTTACTTAACCCCTTCACCACACTGCTCCCCACAGGCAAGAAGAGATAATTTATATAATACAAGTGTAGAAAAAAAAAACATTCAAGTAGTGAAAACTTTACAAATACTTTAATTTTTAAACTCGTAGAATGTCTTTGTAGATCAACATGATAATAATTCAACTTCTAAAATCAATTGGAATATATAGATAGTGGCCAAATAGTATTCAATGAAATACTGTGGCCAGGAAATGCTACCAATGAGGAGATATTTGGAAACTGTGTTTTATTTAGACACAGTCTATATGAACTAATACATTTCCATTTTAAAATAGAGAGCAGTGTCATTTAGTTTCCAAAGATGAGTGGAAACAAAAACTAGGGCCATATAGACACACCCTAAACTGAGCACCTGCTTTTGAGCCTGCCTCAAACATTGTTATCCTGTTTTTCTTGTGAATTGGCTTCAATGACTTATGATTCCTGTGCATCTAGCATATCTCATAACCAGCAGTCATTCATAGTCTATTTTAATTTTGGTTGTTAATAAGCTTGGTTTCGCTCGTGAGAGAGAGCTCAGTGAGACCGTATCTTCTCTATTTGTGGTGCTGGTTCTACAAGTCACTGCATACCTAACAGGGAGGAATACACATACAAACTTTCCAAATCGTCTTTAAAGGTTTTCAGTTCCCTTTTTTCTTTTTTTGGTTTCTATTGCCTTCCCAGTAATGGCTAAGACATTGTCAGTTTGTGTTTCTTCTTGTGATTTCTCTAGAAGGTCTTGTGGTCCAGGCCTTCAGTTGGGACCCAGTATTAATTTCCCATTGACTTTAGCCTGGCTATTTTTCTTACAGGGAATAGAAAGCCATTTAAGCCAGCTCAAGACAAAGGGCTTTAGCATATTGTATTATGTTACATTATTTTTGAATGGTAAAGTAATGTTTGTGGAAATCCAAGAACAGAAGACATATTAATTCTTGGCTTCAAGGAGACCAGAGCTCAAAGGTTATTCTAGATTCAAGGAAGTCCCAAAGACTCCAGCAGCAGGAGTTCATGGATCTTATGATTTCTATGATTAAGCAACATGCTACACATCTACTTCTTCTGGTCCTAGTAGTAACTGATGGCTACTTTTGCTTCAAGCTCAAGGCCTCAAGAGAGAATCTGATTGATCCAGTTCAGGGAAGACTGTATCTCCCTGACCAGCCTGTGGATTGTGTACTGTTGATTCAGGTGTCTGGGCCACAACCAATCATTTATGCACAGAGGAGGTGAGGTGCTGAGCACTAAACATGGTTTCCTGGGCCTGCCCCTTTGGCAGGAAGTGTGGGCAGGGTGGATCCCCTTAAAAGAGGCTGTGGGTGGGTTGGCACAGTGCTGACCTTTCCAGAATACCATCTTGTAAGAGACTAAGGTGTTTCCCAAATCACACAATGGTACACCAAGGTAAGATGATATATTGACAAAGATAAACGTGCAACTCAGAAAGATATCTACAAAGCACATGCATGCATCTTTGCAAAGGCATGCTTAAAACATGAAACAAATTTCATTGTTTCTTTGTGATACGTTTTATCTAAAAATGTTTATTCTTTTGCCTGTTAAGTCAGCTTGTAAAGCCCTGTGGCTTTCTTAGTCAGGACCTCCAAGTTTTGGTGTGCAGATTACAGTCAGCACGATTCTACTTGATACCATTCACAGAGATTTCAATGTGATAACCAAACTAAAGCTGCATTCACCTAACTGCAGTGGCCCAGCTAGTTACTGAGGTTTTGTTGTGATTGTGTTGAGATGGTCAAACCCACTGATTGGGTAAGTATACACAAGTGACTAAGCATACACAATGCCAAGGGCCACAGCTTTAAACACAGGCAGAACCTCTTTGTGACTTCAGAGGTCCCTTGTGTCAAATATACGATGCCCATGGTGCCGGCAAGCTCTCCTCTGAGGACAGGCCCACAGACACCCAGGACCCTGAAGAATAAGGGACATACATTGGGAACATTTCGATCAGGATGGTAATGTTAAGGAGCATGGGTCAAGATCCAGGCCTGGCTGCACTGCTGCAATGAGTAGGAGAGTTTTGGTGGTGGTGGTGGGGACTGCTGATATAAGGGGATAAGGCATGACAAACTTGGCCTGCTAACAGTTCTGGAGGACACAACCCCCTTGACAAAGACCAAGTCCTTGTGCTTAAGGTAGTTCTCTTAAGATTATTTGAGTCACTACCCATGGCAGGCTTTGGTGGTGACCCCATCTGTATAAACTTTACTCTCTTTTTTGAGTCTCCAGCAGAAACCAGTCTTTCCTGATACCAGATGTCCACAGCATGCTAGCTGTGCTTCTCTATGACCCGCATCACTTTCTATCTGTGTTAACAATCTAATTTTTCCCACCCTCTGATGGAAATTTCTATTAAGACAAGATCAATGTCTGACTCCTGCCTGGTGTTCCTGCCATTTAATAAATATTTGTTGGGTAAATGGGAGTAGGGACCTAAATTTTAGCCTTTTAGTTACCGATTTGGCTGTGGCCATGTGTCTTCCTTCTTCTCTTTGCATAGTGGCCCAGAAGGGATAGTCTGAGATGAGATCATTGCTGATTGAAGCTAATTTTAGTGCCAAATTTATTTAAAATTTTCAAACGTAGGTACTGTGAAACATCCTCAGTATATCCTGTAATATATAGAAGGGTCCACAGGTACAGTAGATTACCAGCAGGAAGATGGAATTCCTAGTGGCAGATCAGGAAAGCTCCTTGAGTATGGAGAAAGAGCTGGAGGAGCAGGAGGAGAGAAGGGTAATAGCTAACGTTTATTGATAGCCTACTGTGAGCCAGGCCCTGTTATCAGCATTTTATATACATTAATTCACTTAAAACTCACAGCAGCCATGTGAGGAAGCTGCCCTTATCCCATTTCACAGGTGAGCCTGGTGCAAAACAGAGCAGGTTGCCCTGTGGTCCATGCAGTCTGACTCACTGGATTCCAGGACCCCCTTCTTTTTCCTTCCCATTATGTTCATACCTCATAAATTCAAAATATTATTGATACATGTTAAATATTGTTAAGTATTAGATATTCAAATACAGTTTAATTAAGAGTAGTATATTCACTCACTCATTTATTCACAAACTTTCATAAACCATTATTATGTGACACTTTTCCAGCAGTGAGTATATTTGCCCTCCCTGGAAGCCTTGAATGGTCAAAAATGAGGTGATGACTGTTCCTGATTTCATCCTTGGGGGCCCTGCTGGCTTTCTTCTGCTTTCACTGAAGTCAGCCTGGGTCTTTGCTATTCCTCAAAATAGAATGTCAGTAAGATAGACAAACCCGTTTCTTGCTGATATTAATGCTTCTCAGACCATAAAGTTGGTGCAGTATTTTTCAAAACAAAACAGAACTTACTTTCACTGGTATGAGGATGGAGAGAGATGAAGTAGAGATGGGAGTCAAACAGCCCTGTTCTATCACAGCTGTCTGTGCAGCTACTTCAACCACTATATAGTCTTGGGAAGATCTGTTTTCCCAGTCACACAGGATGAAGAAGTTCACTGCCTTGAATCTCCTATGACTTTCAAAGACACTACTCCAAAGCCTCCAGTGTTGTTTGGATAACCAATTCCCACTTCCCGGAAGGGTCCCTTTATTCCCCATTTGTTTTTATTTTTGACATTTTGGGTTGGTGATAGAGAAAGGCTTCTGGCTAGAAGCTGGAGGCTGTGTCTAAGACAAGGAAGCTGTCAAGTGGCAGAAAAGTTCAACTTGGTCCTACCAGACAAAAAAAAATTTCACCCCTCCAGGAACTTGTGTACACACTGCTTGAAGAAGAGCAGAGATTGCATAACTCTTCAGATGTTGTACTTCGTCAAAGTGAGAATTGTACTAGCAACCAGAATTCTGGTTTGGCAACACAAAGACTTTACTATAATGCAACACCATTCCTATACCCACATGCCTAGGACAGCCAGACGTATACTGGCATTCAGTAATTATTTGTGGAATGAATGAGTGAATAGAAAAAAATCTAGAAAGGTATCAATTGTAAATGTTGAAAGTAATTATCATCTCTTTAAATAGCTGAGAATTCTGGTTTTTCTATTATAAATATGTGTTATTTTTATAATAATAGTTTTAAAATGTAACTTCAATTTTCCAGGAAATTACTGACTTTAAGCTGAAGTGAGGGCAAACATAGGACTGGATTTTGCTGGTTTTATTATTGCCAAGCTCAGCTTTATGGTGAGTAGTATAGCTACAACCCTTGTGGGTAAATTCCTGGAAAACTGGTTCTTTCCAGAATACGGATCAAGTTAACACTTTCTAACCAATGCGGAAGTAACTACTTTGTTCTCTAAGCAAAGGGCTTAAAAAAATTACAGAATGTTAGAGGTTGTCTTGCCCCATTTTCTTAGTTTCCAGATGAAGAAACTGAGTCCAGAGCAGTGGTTGGTTAGCCTTGAGCAAGCTAATGATGAAACTGGTGTCAGGACTCAGCATTTCTAACTGGAAGCACATTTCCTTATTTCACTGTCAGTTAGAAATCCAGCAAGAATTTAGTGGCTTACTTAACTGGGTAATTGAGGAAATTTTAATAAAGGATTATTTAAAAAGTGGAGGCAGAGTTAAGATGACCAGCAAAGGAAGCGAAGCACTCCAGGTATGCCAAATGGAGAGCTATTCCACCCCTAGGCTGAGGGAGGCTAGGGTAGAAGCTGTTACAGAACCAAGGGACACTAGTGGTAAAGAGAAGGCGTCTCACATGCACTGGGGTATTTGGTAGAGGAACAGCCCATCTGCAGGGAACCAATAGCCCAATTTTATTCTTTTCCAAACTAGAAACCAAAGGTCAAGAGAGCTTGTTGATTCATTTCAAAGAGGTCAGCATCCCAGGGCATAGAGCAGTGAGGAAGGGTAGAGGGTGGTTTTGGAGGGACCTGTGGAAAATATCCATCACATTTGCCCTCTTGAAGATAAACCCGGTCTTTTCTTTGCTCTCACTTCAGCCTCAAATCATTAATAACCTGGACAATTGAGGTTACATTTTTAAAACTATTATTATACAAATATGTATTTATAATAGAAAAATCAGAACAATGCAGCTGTTTAAAGAGATTATAATTACTTTTCACTTTCATTGTTTATACTTCTCTAGACTTTTAAAATTCATCCATCCATCTATCCATTCATTTATTCATGCCACAAATATTTATTGAATGTCAATGTGTGCCACCCTACTGTAGACATGTGTATGTTGGAATAAACAAATTAGACAAAAATTCCTTCCCTCAAGGAGCTAACACTCTAGTGGAGAAGAGTCACAATAAATATGATAACCAAAATGATAGTATGTGAGGTAATGATTAAAGGGCAAGAAGAAAAACTAAAGCAAGAGGAAGAAACAAAAGTGATATAGGGAAAGTATTGTAATTTTAAATAAGGTAGCCAGGAATCCTTGTGTGTGTGTGTGTGTGTGTGTGTGTGTGAGAGAGAGAGAGAGAGAGAGAGAGAGAGCGCGAGCGAGAGAGCGAGCACGCGCAAGCGAGCAATGACTGCCTGTTTGTAGGGCTTTTCCTCCGGCTAACTGCTGAGTGTTCAGATAATGGGGAGTGTAGGTGGTGTGACTTACGCCCTCCCTCGCAGTTTCAAAATGTCTCTCTTTAGGTTTTGTAAAGGGCAAAACTTTCTCCACTCTTCATATTAACCATTAAAAAACTGCTGTGGGGAATCCTCAGTGCAAGTTTATTAGCCAAGTTCTTTGTGTCTGACCCTGTCTAGCTGGGTGACTTGGGGGAAGTCATTTAACCTCTCTGAGCCTCAGGTTCCTTATGTGCGAAAATGAGGGGTTTGGTGACTGAGAAGAGATGAGAAGGAAATAAGATTAGATCTGAGAGAGTCCTAATGCCCAGCACACAGTTGATAGTCAGTAGATGGTGTCTTCTTTCCTTCTCTGGACAGAGCTGCAGAAAAGGCATGTTCTGGTAAAACCGTAGACAGGATCCACAGCACTGAGGAAGTCTGCCAGTCTATTAATAACAGTAGCTGGTATTAATTGACCGCCTGTGTACCAGGCGGGACTTTTACATGTGTATCCCACTTGTAAACCCTTGCAATTTAAGATGAGGCAATGAGGCACAGACCCCCTTGCACAGCTGATGGGTCACAGAGGCAAGGCTTGACTCCAAGTCTGGCTGATGTTAATCTGTGCTCTCTCTACAGGTGCTGTGCTCTTCCTCTCCCCCACCCTTCCCTGCCCCTGTGAGGAAGAGTCAAGGCTGGATTGAGCCAGAGTGTAGGGAAGGATTTTCTCATAATTTGGCAGCCCATGAAGATCTCTAGACTACCAGGTAAGGACTATTTATCACCCCGAAAAAGCTTCTTTACTAAATCCCATAAATGCAGTGGTTCTAAAAGTGGGAACTGTGCTGATTGCCTGTGAATCGCCTAGGTAGTTTAAAAAAACAAAAACAAATGTCAGGACTTTGTCCCTTGAAATTCTAGTTAAGAAGGCCCGAGGTAAGGCTTTTGGTTGTCTGTGTCAGCATAGTCCCAGGTGTTTCTGATGTGCTGCCAGATTTGGACATCTCCCTGGGGCCCAAACTAATAATGCACCTTGGGAATCTTCTGTTGCCTTTGCCTGGTTGCCAGCAGGATCATGAATTATAACTCTTCCTGATGGTAGTAAGCATGCTGGATAATCTAATCCAGGCTTCAGCTGAACCTCTGATCAAAGTATTGGGGGACAGGAAAGGACTTGTTGCCTTGAAGCATTAAGAGGAGAGACTCCTTCCTGGTCAGTCACAATGGTCAGTGATCTTTGGC
Source organism: Camelus ferus (assembly GCF_009834535.1). Lineage (NCBI taxonomy): Eukaryota > Metazoa > Chordata > Mammalia > Artiodactyla > Camelidae > Camelus > Camelus ferus. The sequence continues at coordinate 44,756,715 of NC_045706.1, read as the reverse complement.
CATTGAAAGAACAGTCCATCAGCTGTACTACCCTCCAGGCCACAGCTTCTTCAAGGACATTATGAGAGACCTTGTCAAATGCTTTGCAGAAATCAGTATACATGTCTGTGCTACCCCTTTCAATTCAGGCTCTAGAAGCTCCAACAAAAACAAAATGCAGTTGGTTGGCACAGCTCTTTATCAGTGACCCCACACCAGCTGCCAGTGTCAGCAACTTCTTTTCCAAGGGCTCGGAAGTCGGTTTTTTTTTTTTTTTTTTTTTTTTTTTTTTTTTTGAGAAACAAAAGAACCTACTGTCTTCTTGGTAGGTTTCTACAAATATGAACTGGAAAATGGCGCTCACATCAATCAATTGTAAAAATCAATTTCGACCTAACTTAGGTCTTGATGCTGCATTTCTCTCAAGAACAAGGGCTCAGGTTATCGGCATATCTAGGGACTTTGGAGAGAAGTGCTGGAATGAACTCTTTAAGACCCAGTAGTCTTAAAGTTGTACATTTGCCACCTTTCTTTGATGATCAAGAGAGAGAAAGCTACAAAGTCATTAAATGTAGACCATTTAGTTAGTCTACACGGACAACCTCAGACCCACACTCATCCTATCATTTTCTTGATGGCAGCAAGTGGATCTGACCTCTCTCCTCCATCACAGCAAACATGGAGTCAGAATTCCTTATTGGGAGGGAGGATTTTTTAATAATTGGTTTGTGTTTTTTATTTTATTTTGTTTTTTAGAAGAGTTGATCTTTTCTTACTTTTGGGTCTAGCATGGCTGCAATTCCCTATGAATCTTTAAATGTCCCAGTCAGTACTTTGAAAGTGTATTTTATTATCTTAAGGATGTGGCTTAATCAACACTGTCTTATCTATCTGATCTCTATGTTACCTTTCATCTTGGTGGTTATGTTTCTAGACTCTGAGTGAAATCTGTCCTTTGGTTTATTTATCCTAAATTGTTCTATTTGAATGAGACCCAATAAACATATTCAAAAATTACAGTATTAATACCACCTTGAAGAAATATTCTTTACTTTAGTAGCAGATTCTTCGTGATCCTTTAAGTAATGAACATAGCCAAGAAAATATATGTAACTCAGTGCTCTCATTTTTATAACTGTTCATATCATATATGCCAGTCTAAACATGTAAAGGTAGTCTCATCATTATCCAATTAGTTACTTTTCTGTCTCATGAATTAGCAAACCTGTATATCTTTGATCTTACAATAGTAATTTTGACTTTTTCTGAGCCTTATGTTTTAATCTTTGAAGAACATGTGAAAATGATGAAGTATAAGATGAAAGTCACCATCTATTGAGTGCATTTACATCAGGCACTGTACTCTAAATGCCATATATGCATTAAGTTATTAAAACTACATATTAAATTATGACATTAAGATATAATTATTACTTTCTCTGACCATTTTGCTTTTCTTCCTCAAATATCATCCCAAAATTATAACTCAGAGAAAACCAGTTTTTTTCCTCCCTTGGAAAAGAAGTCTAGTATATTAATAAAATACATCCTCATTATGTTTCTGTCATCCTAAGATAACTTGAGCTAGGACTGCATGAATGAGTCTTTTATGTTAAGATTGGAAACTTTTAGTAAGGAGTGATATTAGATCTTTAAAAAATTTTTTTTTATTGACGTACAGTCAGCTACAATGTGTCAACTTCTGGTGTACAGCACAATGTCCCAGTCATGCAGATACATAATATATTGGTTTTCATATTCTTTTTCATTAAAGGTTATTACAAGATATTGAATATAGTTCCCTGTGCTATAGAGAAAAAACTTGTTTTTTTTTAAAAATCTATTTTTATACATAGTGGCTGAAATTTGTAAATCTCAAACTCTCAAATTTATCCCTTCTCACCCTCTTTCCCCAGTAACCATAAGATTGTTTACTATGTCTGCGAGTCTGTTTCTGTTTTGTAGATGAATTCATAATGTCATTTTTTTTCTTTTCTTTTAGATCCCACATGTGAGTAATATCATATGATATTTTTCTTTCTCTTTCTTGCTTACTTCACTTAGAATGACAATATCCGGGTCCATTCATGTTGCGGCAAATGGCATTAATTTATTCTTTTTTATGGCTGAGTACTATTCCATTATATAAATATACCACAACTTCTTTATCCAGTAATCTGTTGATGGACATTTAGGTTGCTTCCATGTCTTGGCTATTGTATATAGTGCTGCTATGAACATTGGAGTACATGTATCTTTTCAAATTAGAGTTCCCTCTAGATATATACCCAGAAGTGGGATTGCTGGCTTATATGGTAAGTCTGTTTTTAGTTTTTTGAGGAATCTCCATACTGTTTTACATAATGACTGCACCAAACTACATTCCCACCAACAGTGTAGGAGGGTTCCCTTTTCTCCGCACCCTCTCCAGCATTTATCGTTCGTGGACTGTTTGAATGATGGCCATTCTGACTGGTGTGAGGTGATACCTTATTGTAGTTTTTATTTGCTTTTCTCTGATAATTAGTGATATTGAGCATTTTTTCATGTGCCTATTGGCCATTTGAATGTCTTCATTAGAGAATTGTTTGTTTAGGTCATCTACCCATTTTTGGATTGGGTTGTTTGTTTTTTACTTATTCAGTTGTATGAGCTGTTTATATATTCTGGAATTTAAGCCTTTGTCAGTTGCACTATTTGCAAATTTTTCTCCCATTCTGTAGGCTGTTGTTTTCTTTTTCTTAGGTTTCCTGTGCTCTGCAAAAGCTTGTAAGTTTAATTAGGTCCTGTTTGTTTATTTTTGCTCTTATTTCTATTGCCTGGGAAGAACATAGCTAAGGAGAACACAGCTAAGATTTATGTCAGAGAATGTTTTACCTATGTTTCTTCTAGGAGATTTATCCTGTCTCGTCTTATATTTAAGTCTTTAAGTCATTTTGACTTTATTTTTCTGTATGGTGTGAGGGAGTGTTCTAACTTCACTGATTTACATGCTGCTATCCAGTTTTCCCAACACCACTTGCTAAAGAGACTATCTTTTCTCCATTGTATATTCTTGCCTCTTTTGTCAAAGATTAATTGACTGTAGTCTGTGGGTTTATTTCTGGGCTCTCTATTCTGTTCCATTGATCCATATGTCTGTTTTTATGCCAATACCATGCTTTTTTGATTACAGTGGCTCTGTAGTATTGTCTGAGGTCTGGGAGGGTTATTCCTCCATCTTTGTTCCCTTTCTTCAATATTGCTTGAGCAGTTCTGGATCTTTTGTGATTCCATATAAATTTTAGAATTGTTTGTTTTAGTTCTGTGCAAAATGTCCTGGGTGATTTGATAGGGATCACATTAAATCTGTAGATTGCCTTGGGCAGTATGGCCATTTTAATGATATTCATTCTTCCAATCCAAGAGCACGGGATATCTTTCCATTTCTTTAAGTAATGTTTAATTTCCTTAATCAGTGTTTTGTAGTTCTCCATGTATGAGTCTTTCACCTCCTTGGTCAGATTTATTCTAAAGTATTTTATTATTTTGGATGCGATTTTAAAAGCGATTGTTTCTTTACTTTCTTTTCTTGCTAATTCGTTGTTAGTATAAAGAAATGCAACTGATTTTTATAGGTTAATCTTGTATCCTGCTACCTTGCTGAATTCTTTTATCAGTTCTATTAGCTTTTGTGTGGAGCTTTTAGGGTTTTCTGTATATAGTATCATGTCATCCACATATAGTGACAGTTTTACCTCTTCTCTTCCAGTTTGGATCCCTTTTATTTCTGATTGCTGTGGCTAGGACTTCCAAGACTATGTTGAATAGAAGTGGTGAGAGTGGGCATCCTTGTCTTGTTTCAGATTTTAGTGGGAAGGCTTTCAGTTTTTCACTGTTGAGTACTATGCTGGCTGTGGGTTTGTCATAAATAGCTTTTATTATGTTGAGATATGTTCCCTCTATACCCACTTTGGTAAGAGTTTTTATCATAAACGGGTATTGAATTTTATCAAATGCTTTTCTGCATCTATTGAGATGATCATGTGATTTTTGTCCTTTCTTTTGTTGATTTGGTGTATCACATTGATTGATTCGCATATGTTGAACCATCCTTGTGACCCTGGGATGAATCCAACTTGATCATGGCATATGATCTTTTTTATGTGCTGTTGGATTCTGTTGGCTAATATTTTGTTGAGGATTTTTGCATCTATGTTCATCAATGATATTGGCCTGTAATTTTCTTTTTTCTCTTTGTCTGGTTTTGCTATCAGGGTGATGGTGGCTTTATAGAGTGAGTTTGGGAGTACTCCTTTCTTTTCAGTCTTTTGGAAAAGTTTGAGAAGGACCAGTGTGAGTTCTTCTTTGTATGTTTGGTAGAATTCCCCAGTGAAGCAATCTGATCCTGGACTTTTGTTTGTAGGGAGGTTTTTTATTGCTATTCTATTTCATTTGTAGTGATTGGTCTGTTCAAGTGGTCTATTTCTTCTTGATTCAATCTTGGTGGACTGTTTGTTTCCAGAAACTTGTCCATTTCTTGTAGGTTGTCCAGTTTGTTTCCATACAGTTGTTAGATCTTTGTTACTAGTCCCAGAGAGGGGTTAAAGATAGCAGAGTGTTACTAAGTTCATTAATTTGTTCATTCTCATAACAAGAGTCTATTGAGCACTTAACCACATACAGGACACCGTGGTAGACATTAGGAATGCAGTGATAAATAACACACACTCTTCAGATTTTTATTCACTGTCCATCACAACAATTTATGTAAGTGTAAATTCCACTTAGGCCACTGGGCAAGCATCCTGATGCATTTTTGAGTCAAGTTCCCTCAGCCTAATGCTGGCACCTTCTTTCCTGATCCTCCTTTATTCTTGTTTGCATACTATTCTTGAGAAGCACCCGAGTTTTTATTGACTTAGTTCATGCTCTATAATTCAGTCTGGATCCAAGGCTCCTGGTGTCACAAAATCTATTTAACCTCCCAGAAGACTCTTTCTGCTAAGTGGATTCTTTGTATTTCATGCTTACAAACTACCCAGCATTTTAGAGACAGAGGGGATTTTACCTAAAGACAGTGACTGTTATCTGACCTAGTGCAGATGTTAATTAAACAGTGATGCTCTCACCCAGTCCAGGAGACATGACCCTCTGTTCTTCCAAAATGAGCAGAAGCTCCAGCCTTGTGATTTCTCTGAAATGCTTTGTCTCTGCAGCTTCCTTCTACTTCACCCTATGACCCATTGTTTGTGACTTCATTGGTAGGAGCCAATTCTTGTAAAATAATAATGCCTTACTTAAGCCCAGATCTAGATGCAGGTTGGATTTCCAGCAACCATGGAAATAATTAGGAGGGAGAGTGGGGAAAATAAAACCTCAGAGCAGCCAAAATAGCAGACATCAAGGTCATGTGCTAAAGCCCATGCAGTTTTCTGTTTGACAGACTTATAGGCCTCGTGTGTTAGTTTCCTATTGCTGTTGTAACAAACTGCCCCAAAACAACACAAATTTATTGTCTTATAATTTTGGAGGTCAGAAGTTTGAAATGAGTCTCACTGGGCTAGAATCAAGCTGTCAGGAGGGCTGCATTCCTTTCTGAAGACTCTCACGGGGAAGCCATTTGCTTGCCTTTTCCAGCTTCTAGCTTCCAGCTGCCTGAATTCCTTGGTTTGTGGCCCCTTTCCATCATCAAAGCCAGCAATGACTAGTCAAGTCTTTATCATTCCAAATCATTCTGAAACTGAGTCTCCTGCCTCCTTTTACTTTTGAGTACCCCTGTGATTACAGTGGGCCCACTCAATAATCCAGAATAATCTCCACACTTCAAGGTCAGCTGATCAACCTTAATTTTTTCTTGCCATATAGCACACTATACTCAGAGATTCTAGGAATTAGGACACAAACGTCTTTGGGAGGCCATTATTCTGCCTTCTACACCCAGGCTCAACTATCTGTATCCTTAGTTCATGGTAATACAAGTATGGTTATATGATGTATGAGCTGTTCAGAGTAAGGAACACTGTGAGTGGCAAACAATAGACACAATAGTGTTTATAATACAAAATGAGAGCGGAAAGCCTAATTCAAAAGAAGAGATGAAAACTGAAAATCAGCCACAGAACTAGCAAATCACAGAAGTCTGAGGTCACAGAGAATGGGGAAAATTCTCTATCCATTTTGGTGGTGTTTAAGGGTGTTCTGTTTTATGGCTCAAAACTTTAAATACTGTTCAAAATTGTGACACTGCCTGAGTCATTAAGAAAATGTTTTATTCAGTTTTAAAAGCAAGCAGTACACCATACTTTTAAAAAGGGGTTTAAAAAATGAAACTATAAAGCATCCAGAGGAAATCTAGTGAGTATTCGTCTGATTTCTGAATGAGAAAAGGATTTTCTAAGCATGAAAACAAAGGAAGAAATGAAAACAAGAAGGGAGCCATATTTTAATATAAACAGATATTTAGGTGTTAAAAATCATAAGCCAAGTTAAAAGGTAACAGCAAGTTGTGAAAATAATTTGTCAAAAATATGACCATTGATAAGCTTAACAGAGTTCACACAAATCAACAAGAAAAATGGACATATTAAATGTAGACAGCTTATAGGAGGACAAAATATCAGAGGTAAATTAGTATATGTATAAAAGTTTAAACTCACTGGTAATGAAAAGTGAGAACAGTTATGGCAGTTTTAACTTACCAAATTAACACTGGTTTTTAAAAAAATGATAGTATTTAATGTAGGTGAGGGTATGGTAAAATATCAAAATATCACTCTCATAAGTTGCTGGGTATATATAAATAATACAAATCCTCTGTGAAGGCAATTTGACAGTATGTATAAAGAGCCCATAGATATTTATATATTTTGACATATTAATTCTATCTTTAGGTATTTATTCAAAAGAAGTAGAAATAGAGACAAAGATTTCTTTAAAAAAAAGATGTTCATTCTTATTTATAATAAAAACAACTGATTATCCCATGGAGATAATGGTTAAATGAAGTATGATACATTTATATTGCAGACTATGTAATAGAGCCATTAAAATGTATCTCAAAGAAAGTTTAATGACATAGAAAATATTAAGTGAGTTGTGTTATTTATTTTATATTTAAGCAGAAATTTAATGCAGAATAGGATGAGAGAAATTACATCAAATACTGAGTTACAGGCTTGTGAGTAACTTTTGCCTTATTTTTCTTTTTCCAAATTTTCAAGCTTTTAAAAATAAGCATGTGTATAGTTTTATACTCAGAATTGTATTGTTTTGTTTTTCATAATCAAAAGTAGAGATGTGTGTAGTATTCTTTAGAAAGATTTTCAGATAAAATGGCTTAATTGTTTTGGTGTTTGAGGCTTTAGTTATATAGACAATTCATCTACATGAAATCTTTTCTCCCAAAATGGTGCATAAGACATTGGTATACTTTGGAAATATTGGCTTACATGAGTAAAAGATAAAACTCTAAATTCATATAATTTGGTTAAGTGTTTGGCTTATGACAGCATTCCCCTAAGTGTGTTTCAGGAAAATGGACTGTTTTAAGTTGGCTTGTGACAAAAAGCATTTGGAGTTCAAATGCAATTAGAAAATACAGTGTACTGTATTTCCTCAGAGAGTCACAATTCATACTAGCATTTTCAAGGCTCTGAATAATCCTGCAGTGATGAAACCTGCTTGGTTTTGTTTAAAGCAGAGTGTCCCAAAGTAGTACTCTTCAAAATTCTATTAACACCTATTAACATCTCCCAACAAATCATGTTTCATGTATGTTACACACTTTGGAAAATCGTAGGTTTACACAAAAGCTCAACTGACTCACTTATTTTTTCCTCACAACTTTGTAGACTGTAAGACTTGATGAGGTGAGTCCAGTTGGAATGAACTTTTTGGAACTGTCAGGAAAATTCTAAGAGGATGATAAGGTTATGATTGGGCAAACTTGAGACTGTGTGGTAGCTGTATGGTTAGGAAGATTTCAAATTCTGTTCCTAATTGCCAGATTCCGCTCTCCCACATCCCATCACCAGCCTCAAACCAGTGAATAGCTGCTGGCCCAGAGTCCTCCGAACTGCCGAAGGCTTTTCTTTCCAAGCACAATGTGCCCAGTGGGGATGGGACTTTCCAGGCACCCAATCTGAAGGGAGATTGCTTCTCTAACTTTCTGCTCCAGATTGCAGAATAATGTGCAATCCCTTAGTCATACCTGTTACGTCTGAGAGGGTATGATGAGATAGTCCATTGCTAGAAAGTAAACCTTGTGCTAAAAGGTAAAGAATACATGTGGGGTCACCAGCAAATGGTGCAAATGAGTTCTTGCATGTTTTAATGAGTGGCCTGTGAGTGCCTTCTCTCTCGCTCTCTGGTTTTTGGTCTTCTTCCCCAAGGTCCTTTTTGTCTTTTGGAGCCTGTTGGCCTTCCCTCAAGGATCAGGATCCTAGGCAGTGGACTCTTTTTGGAGCTGGAGGGACCGTGCTGTGATCTCTAGGTCCACTTGAGCAAAACAACATCTTTGGCTCATATTGATTTTCTTAGATAGCATTCATTGTGTCCTGTTATATTCCTGGAGCCTCTGCCTCTTTTCTCTGGCTTCACCAGACTCTATCCTGGGAAGAGGTGGAAATGGGGAAGAGGAAGAGGAAGACTCTGTGAGAAACATGCCATCATGCTTAGATTCACAGACCCCCATGATTCTAGGGTAGGCAGGGAGCTTCATGATCATCTCATCCAGTGGCTTGTGGATATCTAGGGTTAAGCAGACAGAGTGACATTTAGCGGGGCCTCTAGATCCATATTTGCCACTTCAACCACAGCAACTCTGCTTTTTAATATATTGGAGCTGCAGGTAAAATTTCGTTTGAGAAAAGATACCTGCTGCCAAAAGAAATAGTTGAAGACAATGCATGTGTAAATCTCTGCAACAAGCAGTCATGCATCTTCTTCTCGAACCCCTCCAGTGATGGGGAGCTCATTACTATTCCATATTTGGTCATATGTTTTGTGAAACAGAAATCTGTTTCCCTGAGACTCCTACCCGTTTGTCCCAGTTCTGCTTTCTGGAGACGGATAGAAATAGTTTAAACCAATTTCCAGCTTTAAGCCCTACCAGGACAGGACTTCATCAGTTTCATTCTTTGGTGCATCTCTGGAACAATTCCTGGCATGCAGTGGGAGCTTAATAAGTGATTATTGAATAAATGAATGAAAGAGTACCTTCATGTATCTAAGATTACCAGATGGCTTCAGTTTTAGAAATTGTCACACCTAAGGGCTCATGTGATGATAACCTCTCTCTCCCTCCTCAGCCTGTGTCTCCTCTGTCAAAGAAGTTTAGGATGGAGTGCCAATATACTAAGGATCATTGTGCATGAGACAAGGACCCTTCGGATTTAACTTATTCTGCCTAGTGTTTTTGAAAAAAGCTAAAACAGGCACTGCATAAAAACAACTTAATAACCATGAAAAAAGCTACCAGCCTTTTGTCAGGACATGAAGTATGACCCAGGCATGAGGATCCTGCTGATATGCCCTCATCATCAGTAGTTACCAATATGGTAGAACTTGAAAGGCACTGAAAAGTCCCACCAACTCCCAGGATTGGACCAGAAACTTTACTATTAGAGAGTCATTCCTTTGGGTAAAGTACTCATGTCTCTACTAAATGTAAACACTGGTCATATTGAGTTAATATCTTGGAGTGAATTAGCTGATAGGGTGTTTTCCTTAAGGATAAGAGGCCCTCAAAATGCTGGATCCTAGGGGAAGAACTGGGCACCAGAGAAAGAAGGAGCAAAGGCAAATGATCTAGAAGGTGAAAAGAAAGTGCAATTTTGTTTAACTTGATATGTGTGCAGTATTCCTGCAAATTGCTTTAGTGTAGAAAAGGCTGTTTGAGGCAGAGCATTGATCTGGCTCCATATATACCCTATGACACTGCAGAAGAACCTCTCTCCCACCTCACCCCACCCCATTGTGAGTCTTCCATGTGAATTAAAGTAATAGGACCAATGCACTCAGACATGTTGGAAGTTGGGTGCTGGATGCATTCAGATGACTATCAGGCTGTTGAGGAAGGTGTCCAAGCTTCCCTGAGGCCATCCTCTCACCACAGAAGGGAAAAACCAATCCCTGACAAGCACATGGGTGATTATTAAGCCGTGTGATGAAGTGTTACTTCCTGAATAGGACATTCACAATTCTTGAGAAACTCTTTCTCAATCAGGGTGAGTGACAGTTTTAGAAAATGAAGGCCTTTGTTTTCTTCCTCTGTATGTGTGCTCCCCCATTCCCTGCACTTCCCCCAAGTCTCACACCCCACCCCAGAGGAAAGATTTGATTTGGGAATGTGTGTGCCTACATTGGAGGGAGGCAGTTAGAAAAACGCAATTTACCTGCCCTAATAGAACTTGAATTACTTGTACAGACATCTCTTCCACGGTCCTTGCAGCCAAATGCTACTTTTCTTTTTTCCTTTCCAGATAATGTGGCTAATATCATTATCCATGTGGGGGTGTGTTTACTATTCTGAGATCACACTAACATTACTCATTTAACGATCTGGAATGTTTTGAAACCAACATGTCTCACCATATCCTAGACTGGGATTTTTTTTTTTTTCTCTACTGATTCTTTGATTGATAAGGACTGCCTGTGATCATGACCTTTAAGATGCACAATTTGTAGGGTGTGGGATTGGGGCAAAAGGAGGCAAAGGCCACCCTATCAGCTGGATCAGTGTTGACTTCTGCTCAGCAAAAGTAGTGCACACTTCATTGGCAGGTTAGATGCTTTCTGAACTGGTGGAGGCTCAGGAAGCTGCTCTGAGATGCTCAGCCTGAGCTAAGACTGAAACTAAAGCTATCAAAGGTGCCTTTTTTGATTTTCAATTCCGGTTGATTTGAAGGATAACAAGGCTCTGTCTTCTCTTATTGATCACACATAGAATCAACACCTGCTTTATGGCAGTCCCTGTGCACAGAATTGAGAGTAAAGACTCATAAGACGTCATCCCCACCCTTAAGTTTTTCAGCCTAGCAGAGAGGCAGACATGTAAATAAGTGTGGTAGATACCTGACAGATATACTGGGGCAGATCAGAGAAAGTAGTCATCTCTCTAAGGATGGGAAGAGGGAAAGTCAGAGAAGACGAAAGAGATAATACGCAGACTGGGCCTTTGTGAGCAAATAGGCACTTGTCTAGGTGGGAATGAAATGCAAAGGCAAATAAAGAATTTTTTTTTTTTTGCATTTGCAAATGTATGGAACAGCATGGAAAAGCATGGAACAGCATGATGCTATGGGGGGAATTTCTAGAAGTTTGATGGCCAACATAGCAGTTGGAGAGTGGGAGGGGAGAATAGTAGCAATGAAACACAGCAGTCAGATCAAAAAGCCCCTGGAAGGCTCTGTAAATGGGTTTTTATTCTACCGTGTAAGCAATGGGGAGCCAATGGCTAGGCTTTAAATGAGGTAATGACTTACCAGATTTTCATTTCTAGAAATGGGTATCTGTGGGGAGAATCGGTCTGAAGATGGCAAGACAGGAGGCAGAAAACTAGCTGGGAGGCTATTAAAGGGATTCAAGAAAGACATGAGGGTTGCGGCTAAGGCAGTAGGAATATGGAAAGATTAGAGAAGTTTTAGAAAGATAGAATTCCCAAGATTCAGTGGACATGCAGCAGGGGAAGGAGTGAAAGTTAAAGGAAAATGGGAAATCTAAGATGACACCCAGGGTTCTCGTCTGAGTGACTATAGGTGATGTGGAGACAGGGGGTGTAAGAGAGAATCAGTTCAGTTTTATGCATCTTGAATTTGAGACACCTGTGGGATACCTAAGTGGAGAGGCCCAGCATGCAGTTGGTTATATGGGTCTGAAGCTCAAAAGCTATGTCAGAGATGACCAGAAAAATATAATGAAAGTTGTTTGGATGTTAGTGGTACTTAAAACCGTGACAGTGTATGGCCATGTTGTGTGAGAACAAAGAGCCATGGACAGGTGCTTCAGCTCTTCAGCTGAAAGCAGTGGACAAAGAAAGAGGGGCGAGAAAGGGAAACTGAAGGAGAAGAAGGAAAAGCCATGTCAAGGACGGCAGGGAAGAGGTTTCAAGATGGAGAGACATGTCGACAGTGTCACATACTTCAGGGAGGCCAGTGAGACAAAGCCTCACCCCCTGGATAAGGCATCAGTGATCTTGAAGGAGAGCAGCTATGGTGGGGCTACAGTGGGGCGGTGGGTGTGAGATCAGATTAGTGTAGGTGGGAAGCATATGGGTATACAGAAATGGAGACTCAGTGCTGGCAATGCATTCAGAAGGTTTGCCTAGGAAAAGGGGAAAACTTCACCAAAATATCTGTGACTGCTGATTTTCATGGGACTACTAGTTTTCTATGAAAGTTATTTCACAAGTGAAATGGATAGGGCAGCCTGATGGGACAAGAAAGACTGCAGACTTTTAAACTACCAAGCACTTCCCATTGCTTTCTAGGCCCTGGGCTGGGTACTTTGGCGTCACAGTCTTGAAAGTTTTTCTTTTATATCGTTCTCTCCTTTTCCTCTGTTTTTTGCTGCCACATCCTCCTCCGAATTCTCTCTATTGTATATAACTGGGCTTGCTCCTTGAGGACGTTTGAGGTCTAGATGCAGTATTAGAAGCACAAGGCTTTCTCAAAATACTTGGATAAGCAAGGCTAAAAATAATAAATAATAAATGTTGAACAGCATTAAGTCATGTTATTAAGCCCTAATAAACTGTTAAAGAAAAATGTAGGCAAAAATGCTGTCATAATGGAAGTGGGGGTACAGTCCTGATCACGTTGTGGGGAGTAAACACAGAGGCCCAGGGTGGTGAACATGTGTCTTAGGAGGTTGTGCCCAGCATCCATCACATGGAGTTAGTCTTCCCTTGAGTTGTTTATAAAAGCATATCCTAAACCCAACCTCTTCTAATTGTGTAATTGCAGAGTTTGTAATCACCTGTTTCAAAGAGCTGGGAGCCTCAGACAACTGAACAATCAGAACTCAAATGTGACAGCAATACAAAAGACACACCTTCCTGAGTGCAGAGGTGGTGAAATGAAGTAACGGTGGAACAACTGTCAGGGTTTCCAACTTCTCTAACTTGGAAGGAGTCACTAGGTGAATAAATAGCACACTCCCACTCACCCCAGCAGAAGCCAGAATGACCCAGTGGGTAGATCGGTAGTAGTAATAGAAGTTGTAATGTTTCCACATTGAGTTTTTAATAGAACTCAGGATCCATTGGGGGCCTAGACAATTTGTAAAGTAGGCCAACTTTCGTCCCTCCCATCTCTTCTTCCAACCTCCTTCTTCCTTTCTAGTGAATAGCTTCTGTATTATAGGCTCAGAGTAAGGACCAGGCACTGGACTAAGCACACTGAACATGTTCATTCATTTGTATCTTACAGCCACCCTATGGGCTAAGTACTATTATTATCACCCCTTTACAGATAAAGAAACTTAGTTTTGGAGGATTAAGTAACTTGATCAAGACACACTGCTAGGTGATTTAGATGTGTTCAATTCTTATGTCTGTGCTTTTTATCACTTAGCAATAAAGCTACAGTCAAGATATAATCTTTGATAAAGAAGATGTGGTATATTTATACAATGAAATACTGTTCAGCCATAAAAACCGACAACATAATGCCATTTGCAGCAACGTGGATGTTCCTGGAGAATGCTATTCTAAGTGAAGTAATCCAGAAAGAGAAAGAAAATACTTTATGAGATCGCTCATATGTGGAATCTAAAAAAAAAAAAGAACATAAATACAAAACAGAAACAGACTCATAAACATAGAATACAAACTTGTGGTTGCCAAGGGGGCAGGGGGTAGTAAGGGACAGACTGGGATTTCAAAATGTAGAATAGATAAACAAGATTATACTGTATAGCACAGGGAAATATATACAAGATCTTGTGGTAGCTCACAGAGAAAAAAATGTGACAATGAATATATGTATGTTTATGTATAACTGAAAAATTGTGCTCTACACTGGAATTTGACACAACATTGTAAAATGACTATAACGCAATAAAAAAAAGTAAAAAAAAAGCACAATAAACTGCAAATAAGTATTCTATTCTAAAAAAATAAAAAATAAATAAAAAGCCATCACCATACACATCTTAAAAAAAATAGAAAAAAAAAGTTTTTAGTTCTATATTTTGCATTTTAAAAAAAAAGATATAATCTTTGAGCTTTGTCCTTAGTTGGCAATTATTTTCTCTTAAGTGTTATTCCTCCAAAGTTTTTAGGGGACTGGAAAAGGCTTTAAGAATCTCTAATGTGACACAAGTCACTTCCCTATTTGATATACAATATATTCATGAAGACATGAAAATTAAAGGTATAGACATCAAGCAAGAGAGGTAGATGCTATTTGGTTTGGTTAAGAGGTCAGAGAACTTCCAGAGATTTAAAAAATAATTATAAAGATGCTAACTATGCCTTGCCTTTTGGGTACTATATTTGACACTACAGTCCCAGAATTTCATCCATGTTCTTTAATTTGTTCTTTTTCTTCATAATTGAACATATAATCAACCTCTTCTCCATGGAGCATCCAATTGAGGCTAAAGACTGGCTACTTTTAGCATACCTAAGATTTCTATTTTTGTCTTAATTTTATTAAATTGATGAGACCTCTCTGCTTATTTTCACTAATGTCAGCAGTTTCTTTTTCTGTTTTCTACTCACTTTTGTAAATGAATATTTGAATATTCAGATAATTGCATGAATCTTCCATTTTACCAAGATGGTGCTGCTGTCAAAACTGAACAGTTGTTCAGTTCCATTATGGGAAAACGCCTAGTGTTCTTTTGTCAGCTAATGAATGAACTTCTGAACTCAGTGTATGAAAAATAATTTAGAGGTAGGAGTGTCTGAGGTATTTAAAGTGTGGTCTGTAAGGTAGTTAACATATAACAGTCAAGGACTGTAAATAGATCCATTTAGCAAATGTTTACAGAGGGCCTAGTGTTGTGTGTTTGGCCTTGTATTAGGTTTTGTGGGCACTAAGAATACCTGCCACTCCCTGATACTTTCGGATGGACCTCATTATTAGGGTGATAGTTGGGGTTAAGAGGAATGGTGCCAAAATGTTTGGGCAAACTTCCTAGGTGACTACTGCATAGCCTCTTTGAAATGAAATGAAGGGGTTCACTTATTAAAAAGTGTATTCAGTGTTGGGAACTAGTCCAGGGACTGAAGACAGAGAGATATGGCGATGAGCCCTAAGGAGCCTTCAGACCAGTGGGGACACAAACAGATAAATGGATAATCCAATTACAATGTGGTAAATGTGTTGATTGAGTATAAACAGGGTGCTATGGGACCATAGGGAAGGACCCCCAGACCATCCTGAGAAGTCACAGAAGGCTTCCTGGCAGAGTCCTGAATACCAGGTAGGAATTTGCCAAGTGTGAAGGAGAAAGGATGTTTTAGATAGATGGAATAACATAAGCAAAAACACAGACATGCATTTGTGGACACAGTTTTGAATCTTTATGAGACAGAGAGTAGGAGATGAGGTTGAAGACTTATAGAAGGACCAAGCCATGCTAAATACTGGATGACAAGTCTCATGTCAAGGATCGAGGACTAGACCTTGTACAAATGGCTACTCGTTCATTATTTGTTATAGTATACTGGATGATTTTGGTTTTCCCTTAAATATAACTAAAACTACCTTCCTACTCCAATGATCGGCCAACTTTGGAATTCTTTGAGTGAGGCCCTGAAAAAAAAATGCAAACATAGCAAAATGCTGCCACCTAGAAGAGCAGATAATCCCTAAGGATCATAATGCACAAACTAAATTTCTAACCAAGCTTCAGGAAATGAAAAGAAGTTAAGTTTTCTATAGCTATAATCCTATCACAGGCTTAAGATTCACCAGGGTCAACTTCAGACAGATTCATTCTGCTAGAATGGGAGAAGTAGATTATGGTAGTCATGTTGTGATCTTCAGTGGTCTTTTACATGGAGGGAGTATCCATCTCAGCTCTTTTCAAAATACTTAGCTGCAGCTGGAACTGTATAAAAACTCTGACTTCCCTCCTAGGACCGCCCAGCAGACCACTCCTTATTAGCATTCTTCATCTTACTGTTCCTTACTCAACATTTGTGGTATTTCATAGTCAGCTCCCCAAATATATTTTTTTAACAGCTTCATTGTGATATAATCCTCATATAACACAATTCACCCAATTAAAATATACACTTCAGTGGCTTTCAGCATATTCACAGTTGTACATCCATCACCACAATCAATTTTAGAATATTTCTACCACCTGAAAAAGAAATCCCATACCCCTTAGCCGTCCCTCCAACTTCCTATGCCCCTCAGCCCTAGGCACCACTTGCTAATCTATTTTCTGTCTCTATAGATTTGCTTATTCTACACATTTTGTGTAAATGGAGTCGCAGTATGTGGTCCTTTGTGAACAGTTTCTTTCATTGCTTACCTTTTGCTTAAATGAACCAGCACATGGTTTGTTTGACCTCAGAATCTTGTCCTTGGATACTGAATGGGTATTTTCTTCTTGGCTTCATGCACCTTGTTATCCCAACCCTGGCCAGATCCTCTAAACAGCTTGGACAGCAACCTACTTAGCCTATCATCAGAGCATATGAGCTAGACAGGTTGGGGCAAAGGTAGGACATGACAGGGGCATGTAATAGGAAATTGGACAGGCCCCCTACCCCAGATGGCCCCAATTTCTCTTTCCTACTAGTTGACTTTCTGCTGCTGTTGCCCAAAGGTATGGGGTGAGATAGGTGAGTTGGAAAGAATGTCTTCCAAAGTGTGTACCTTGAAGGTGGCAGCAGTTTTTCTTTTATTTTTCTCAGCTATTTCTACTCCATTAGTGTCTCTTTGGCACAGTCCAAGTTCAACTGACTGATTATAATCAGATGTGCCTATTCTGGTAGCTACATGGACAGCTCAGGGAGCATCCTTGGGGCTGTGACCAACCCTCCCCCTTGGCACACCAGAGAATGAAGAGAGGAGCTGGAAAAGGTGACCCCTCCCCCTTCACTGGTAAAGAGACTGTGTGTACCTTTGGGGTACCAAAGAGCTTATATTACAGATTACAACAATTTACTGGACACTGCACCTCATTTCACTCAGTTTCCTTGGGGATCATCATTTCAATTAGATCCATGAATCCTCTTTATACATTTATCTGTAATGACTGTAGAAAATGCTTTGTCATCACAAAGTGGAGGAAATCTTGCTTTTACTGTCTACAAGTAGGCACTGACTACACAGGTTGTAATGGTGAGATGGAATGTCTTAAAATCTTTCATCCTCCCTGGTTACTTGAGTTAGCCAGGAAATACAGCAGTGACTAGACATCATGATGGGATTGTGAGTTCAGACACCCCCAGTGTTGGGCTTGTGCAAAGAGGAAACTAGGAGGAGGAACTGTTCATCAGTACCCATCCTCACCCACACGTCTATAATTACCAACAACGGTTGCAATGCAACCCAAAAACATAAACACGATGAGTTGGCTAAAGCCCAGGCTCTATTTATAGTCTCTACAGACCTACTAATAGCCTTAACACCCTCCTTGAAACAAACCCCAAATTGGGAGCAGGGGACAAAGGGGCAGTCTCAGTTATGAGATGAAGTAGCAACTCTTTACCTCCAGTTCATTGTGGTCCTTGTATGAAAGACCATCAAAAACATCCAGCCATTCTAAGAGAGGCATATCTCAAAATAAACATTTTCCTGGGCAAGCCAGCCAAGAACACAGAGCCAAAGGATTTCCAACTCAGACTTGGAAATTATAGGGTTTAATTGGGAGGCGTGACAGGGGCACGTCATCGTTGTTTAGACATTTGACTTGAACTGTTTTTATTCAGGCAAGACAGGAAGTGGTTGAGAAGACGTGTGACACAGTGGAAAGAGCAGGGGCTGGGAGTCAGACAGTTCCATGTTTAGCTGGGTGGCCTTGAACAAGTTTCTAGATCTCTGTGAACCTCAGTTTTCTCCTCTGTGAAGTGGGAATACTAAAAATATATACCTTATAAGGAGCTGATAGAATCACATATGGCATATAGATCCTCAAAATGGAAGTTTTTTTTATGAGGATAATCATTAATAATGCATTATTATCTATCAGGATTTCTGAAAGATTTGGTCCATATAACTCACAGTGGGTAATTTACTCATGTCTTGAGATGGTCCATATTACTAAAAAAATTTAAAGAATTAAATGATATTTTAGATATTCTTCTCCTACCTAGGTCCTACAAAGCTACTTCAGAAAGTTGAAAATAATAAGTTTATTCTATATTTATATATTTTATTATTCAGAGATTATATTTGTTTATGTAGCATAGTTGCAAATTCCATTTCTTGCATATTTTAATAAGGAGCAGCCCATTTGATGAGATTAGTAAATGACATTATATCTATTCTAATGTTCAGGAAAACAAAGCATAGAATTTCTATATCTTGGTAAAACTTTATTTAATCTTACAGAGAATCAGAGAGATCACTGCAACAAATCTCCCCCCACCCACCCTGCCACGACCCCACCACTGAAATATTATCTGCAACATCCCTGAGACGTAGACACTCAACTCCTACTTGAACCCTTTAAGAATTAGGGATCCAGAGGCAATCCATTGCATTTTGGAAGCCGCTGAAATGGTTAAGAATTTCTTCCTTCTGTTGAACCCAACTTGATCTCTCTCTTGCTCTCATCATATTGATCTTGTTTATCCCTTGGGGACAGAACCTTCCTCTACACAATGGCCCCTCAGATTTCAGAAGAAGAATGAGACCAGGACTCTCCAAGTCTTCTCCTCTCTAGGTCCAAAGTCAAAAGAAACTAATTTTTAATTATTCAGCTTAGGGTTTTCTATGTGAATACAGATGGTTATCCATGTGCCCTTGAGAGTATCATATATATTTGTATGTGAACATGTATAAAACCTGTAGCCACAAAGTTCTGTATTACAGTCATTGCACCATGACCAAATTGGTATTTAGTTTTAATACTTCTAATTTGATCTTGGATGTGATGAAAGTCATAGTAGTAGTAATAATAACAACATCAGCAGCAGTAACATTCATAATTTACTAAGAGCTTACAGCATGCTAAAAACCCTGTCTTTTTAGTACAAAAAATTACATGATAAATGTTATTATCCCCCTTTTCAGCTGAGGAAAATCAAGTCTCCAAATGATGGAGTAATGTTGCCCACATTCCCAAAATTGGCTGCTGCCGCTATCAGGATCTGACCTGTGGTTGTCAAATCCCAAAGGCCAAGCAGCTGGAGTCCAAGAGGCTGCTTTTTGGTTATTTAAAGTCAGGATGGCTCAAGACAGGAAGGGCAGGAATACTGCAAGGATTCACTAAAGCAAGGACTCAAAGAGTGTGTCATTACCATGCCCAGCTGGAACCAAGACAGAGGCACCCAGGGGCAGAGTCTGGGACCACCAGAAAGTCCCTGACACAGGTGTGGAGGTGCAACCCAGAGGATGAGTCCAGAGAGGAAAGGAGCAAAGGGAAGGATTTTTTCTGTTTGCCCAAAGCATAAAGTTACACACACCCATGGCTAGGCTGTACTGTTAATGTCAGTAAATACACACTGGAGGTATCCATTTATAGACCATGGAAGGGTCAACTGCAATTCCTTCTTATCTGGTGTTTAAAGTCTCATTTACTAGTGTCCACCAGAAAGTTTAGCATATAGCTTGTGCGCTGCAATACTCTGCCTTTGCAGATTGGGCTCAAAACAACATTTGGTGAATTAAATCACACTTAAAATGAACTAGGACATCTGGATCCTAAATGCTATTGCTTATTATAATGTACAATGTTACATAATAATAATAAACCATTATTAATTACTTTGTAAGTGAGTAATTACTGAGAGCCATTCCAAAGTTCCTTTTTAAGAGCTAAATATTAACTTTGATGTCTCAGATCACCTCATGTTTACATCTCATAGGTCTTAGTCTTAGTCTTTACTTCAAGCACAGTAAAAATAATAATACAAGCAAAGAGGCACGGGAAACTCCTATGACAGGCATTTGTACTCTGATGTCTTTTTTGTTTTTAGTCTCTCACACATTCCGATGTCTGGTGTGAATTTAATAGTTAAAACTAATACAGGTGGAGTGTTTTTGCTTTTTATGAAATTGTGCCCTATCACCACTCCCTGTTAACACAGAAGGAAAAATGAGGCTCAGAGAAGTGACTTAGCCATGGTTATCCAGCTAGCAAATGAAGTCAAGATTTTCATCCATGTCATTTTCAATCTAGCATATCATGCAACTTTTAAAGCTCAAACAATAGATGACTTTTGAGCTATTTTGAGGGAAATGGTAATTGACACTTAAAGATACTATGTCTCTTAGGAACTGCAGAGTTTCGTGGAGTTCATTTGGTCTGCATCAGGATCCACACCCTGAACCAGGCCAGGTAACAGTAAACTGTTGCCCTGCCAAAGTTCCCTGGGGCCCTTGTGCGGTGCAGCACATTTACTGCTTCTGAGTAGAGAGAGAGAGGGGAGATGACTAATGGGCATGTCATCAGCCAGAAATGGACAGAAAATTCTTGCCCTTTCCCTGATACTGAGCTGACCAGTGCAGTCAAACCACTAGAAGGGCAAGAACAAACCTTACTTCACAACCCCAAAGGGAGGGGTAACATGAAGTTCAGATGCTTTCTCTTAAAACCTCTCACACCCAAGTGTTGTGCTATTATTCTAAACAGTGCGTTCTTTTCTGTGCAACTATAAAAACATTACTTGCTCCTTTTCCGTTACAGACGTTTGGACATTTAAGCAGGATTTTTGTTTTCCCTTCTCTTCTGATGTATTTATTTTATATTTCTTTGTATATTTATTCATTTATTTTTGTACAAACACAATAAACACTATAAAGGCAATTTTTCCTAAAAAGAAAAACTACAGCTGCAATCTCGCCACCCTAACTCATGAGCTGGTTTCATTTTGTGAATTTTCAGCAGGTGTGAGTGTGTGTGTACACATGATACTTTTGTAGATACCGGGGGGGGGGGGGCAGTCTGCTTTTGCGTTTCGCTTAGTATTAGGATGAAAACAACGCTTTGAGCACACTTCCTAATATATTTTTACTGATCCTTAAAATGTAACAATGATCTGGGACAATTTTAGCTTGTGTTAATATAGAAGTTAAAAATCACAAAGATGATAACTTCAGGGAAAATAAAAGATCTAATCCAACGAGTGTTCACTTCCCAAGGACAGGTGGCCCTCCCGGCTCCACACTGACAGATTACAATCCTTCCAGGGGGTCAGTGGCACATAGAGGGCCCTATGTAGACAAGAGCACACTCAACAATCACCGCAGGAGCCCTTCTTTGTGTCAGGCACGGTGATGGGCGCAGGCAACACCGACGCGTGGAAGGCATGTTTTTCCATTCTTGGGAAGTTCAGAATCTAAAGGTGAGGACAGACGTTGAAATTAATCTTTTCAACTCCGTGAAACATAGAGGACTACAGACAGAGCTGTGGGCCCTTAGAGAAGACAGCAGTGACTTGAGAGACTCGAGGAAGCCTCCCCAGGGAAGGGGGGCATTTAGAGGGGTTAATTTGAATATGGGTGTGCCTGCTAGTCTAGGAATAGTTCCCTAAATAATGCTTTACTTCATCTCCTCTCTCTCCTATGAGTCCCCATTTGTCTTTCCTCTCCCCAAGACTCCCCATTCTCTGTTGGGGAATGATGGATTTACTTTGAAGACTGGTGGAATATAGTCTAAACCTTGTTAAGTCCTGCCTAAAATGCTGTTTTCCCCTGCCCCTACACTTTCTAGAAAACCATTAAGTTGTTTGTTGTTGTTATTAAAAGACTTCTCCCTCTAGTTTCTGTCTGCTGCAAGTTGTATATAAAGCAAAGACACAGATAATAATGATAAAATGCTTAAGGAAGCCAAGTGGTGATGCTGTCCACTGTTTTAAGATGAATATAAAATTGCCACAGATTAGTATATAATTGACTGTGCTTCCAACGCTGCGAATCGATTATGGTTTCCCTTTGAGGACTTTTGCCTCCAGAGCTCAAAGAAGAGGAACTTTTAATATGCTTTTTTCTGACTTGAGCTCTGGAGGGATGTGCAATCTATGGTCCAGATCTATGGCCTCCTACCAGGGCACATCTATCCTGAAGGCACCCAGGTGTCCCCTTATTCTCCTGCAGAGCAGTGAGAATATCACCCAGATAATCAGGTAAGGCAGCAAAACCTAGAGAGTTGGATTCAGAAATGTTTTATTGGCTCCTACTCTGGCCCCAGTCATTATCAGGTTCATCTCCCAGTGCCATTAACACCCTGTGTCAATTTCTGCTTCAAGTTCCCTCTTTCAAGTTATCTCTTTCCTTGCTGACTTTGCCCCCCACTAATAAACAAGTCTGGTTTTACATATCTAAAGGATTCCTTGGTGTAGGTGACCAGGAGTGGAGGATAATCCATTCCTGCAGAGATGCCCTTATCTTCAAGAGGGAATGAGTCAAATGATGGCCCTGCAAATATTGCTACATGCACTCTGCCCAACGTCCCATCCCACTCTCCTTCGAGACCTCTCAGCCTGCTCCTGAACTCTTGAGATCTTAAATGTTAAATTCTTAAATGTAAAGGGACTGTGGTCTCGCTACTGCTCGCCCGGTTTCAGCTACCTCCAAATAATTTTCTGGTGTCTGCCCACTGCCTGCTGCAAACTAGTTCTCCATGAGCAGTTTGGATGGAAAAAGACACAGGCAAGATCTGATGGCACTTGTGCCCTGTGGGTTGCTCTCTGCTCAGACTAGGACACCTTCCTGCAGCCACTCTCATATTCTACACATGCAAACAGGGTGTGGCAGGGAAGAATGTGCCTCCATTGTTCTACAATGTTTTGAATTTTTTAGGAACATTTGAAGACCCATTTGAGTCCAGGCCCACATACTACCTAAGAGAGACTTCCAAAATGCTCAGCTGGTAAATTTTGCACACTTATTGAATTATTTGAAATTACATTTTTTTGTTTGTTTTGTTTTTTGGCTAGTGAATCCTATTGTTACTTTGTGCACAGATAAAATAGAAGCTCGACAAATGTTAAAGGGGAGGGAAGATAGTGAGACAGAGGGAGAGAATATGAAGTAACACTGCAGGATAGTCATATTAATATTCTAATGTGAAAGACAAGGTAACAAGGTAACTAATGCTTGGAAAATTTAATTCACTTGCAATGTGGCAGAGAAACTGTGAAAGCAAATAGACCAGGGGGATTTCCTAACTTTCTAGTTATATGGTATTGGTCAAGTTGGTTAATTATACTCAGCCTGTCTCCTCATCTGTAAAATCTATCCCATGGTGACTATATGGATTAAATATGATAATACGTGCAGGGAAACTTTGCACAGTGCATGTCACATAGTTAGAGCTTGATAAATATTGTTGACCATTATTATTACAGAAGTTTTCACTGGAACCATGTCTAACTCCAAAACCCTTGGGCTGCTTCTATGAGGCCACTTGTGCCGCCATCTCTGTCCTTCCTCTCAGAATCCAGTTTTAAGAAGCCGCCATGTCACTGCCTGCTGAATCACTCATGACAGGGATCTGAACAACACGTGCTTCTGGCTCTCCATTTGCCTGAGTCTTGCCTCCCGGCAAGCTTGGGAGGCAGCTGAGGAAGTCCACCGGCCTCGCCACCAAGATTGCTCAAGAGGACTCAGCAAGAACCACGGGGGCTGCTCCATGCCAGGCCTAGTGGGGAGTTGAGGGATGTATACAATGTAGTGTTTGGAGAGGAAGATGGGAAACCAACTCTCTACCTCAGCCATATGGCCACGTGTATCTTCTGAGTGTTCACCTACAGCAGCCCTGGAAGACATCTAAGGATTTCCAAGAATGTAGAGAAAGGCAGTTAAAATGATCCAGGGCCCAAGTAGGGGCATGAGGAGAAACTAAATGATGAGACTCTCTCCCCCCAGAAAGATGATAACTCACATAGCCAAAATCTTAAAAAAAAAATTTAGACAAAAATTAAAACTGGGAATATAACCACAACACAAGTCACCTCACCAAATGATAGGGTATTAAGACTAGAGGGAAATCATTTAAATCTCCAGCACTTAGTTAAAGAAAAAATAAGGGAATGCCAAACTACAAAATGCGTAAGAAACAATGAATCCATTGCTTTTACAATGGCATAGTTCAAAATATATGCTTTAATATTTTTACCCTGCCTGTTTCCAAAGAAAGGATTTGAAGCAGAATTTCAAAATGAAAACTACTTCAGGAAAAATAAAGTGAGGTACTTGTTTCCAGACCATCCTGAAGTATGAAGGGCATTTCAATCCCTTCCCCCACCAACCACCATATTCAGGACCCCCCGTCCCTGGATACCAGGCAGCTGAAATAAAGCTTGCCAAGTACTTCCTCCAGTCTCATTTATAAACAAGGAAACTGAAGACTAGAGAGGGGAAGGAACGTTCTGAAGAGCACAGTCAATGTATCAGTCAGATTCAAACTGGGAAAAGAGAAACCACCCCGAATGGAACAGGGGGAATTTTGTGCAGGAATTGGTTGGACAGATGATAGTTATGCAGAAGAGCCAACAGGAGCCAGCCAGGGAGGCAACCCAAGATTACCAGCAGCTGAGAGCCAGCTGAAAGCTGGAGAGGAAAAGGCAGAGGAGGTAGAACAGGCGGAACCCTGGGCTCACTCTCCTGGCAGAAGCTGGCAGCTTTGTCCTGTGGGAGCTGGTACCACCAATGTTATAGATTGTAGCCTGGGGTGCTGCTTGAGGCAGAGAGGAAGGAGCAGAAATACTCTGACTTTTCCTTACTCCCACTCTCCGATTACCTTTCAATTGACCTTCTGTTGGTTAAGGCCAGTAGGAAGCCAGGAGACACTGGGAAGGTGGGGTAGGGGATGTTATACAGAGCAGAGCAGGCCAAGCAGGCAAAGAGCAAGGAGTGGGTCTAAGGGGACCACACTGTCCATCATTAGACAGTTGATTCTTGGGCACTCTCCAGGGCAATGCTACTGTCCTGGCAGAACATACTAACTCTTGGAGGCAAGCATCAGAGCTGCCTTTCATGTGCAAACTATGGGGGCTGTGTCATATTTTACCAATGAATGCATTCCTGGTAAGTTTCCTAGTCAGGGAAAGGCTCACACATAATGGAAACCTATTATCAATCTTTCTGAATGGCCAAGTGCTTTTGTATTTTCTTATTGTATTTGTTTAGATTTCCATATATTGAGTTGGTTTTCATTTTCTTTATGAGGGGTCTTCCTCAAAATATCAGCATCCTAAAATTTTAAATTTACAGTAGAAACATCGCCAAGAAGTAGTTTGTGGAGGTAAGGACGTTAGCCCCTTAAAATAGCCATCTGCCACCCTAAGCTATCCCAAACAGATACACAGTCAAAGGAAAACCCATGAATTTGCTGTGCAGTTGCAGCCTCAAGTCAGTCTGATTACAGCCCGTAAGACTTCTCTGTATGAGAACTCTAGAGCTGCCACTTACCAAGAGGCAGGGTCAAGTTCTAAATGTTGGACAGTGTGCTCACCCCAGACACTAAGGAATGAGAAGAGTGGTGCTAGAGCATTGTCCTGGAGACGGTTTGTGTGTCAGGAGTTCACCCTTTCAGAGCTGCATTTTGAAGGTGATAGTTGGGGACAATGGGAGTGGTCAGGGCAGCAGCAATTTGCTAACTGATTCTGAAGTATTTCAAATATAGTTCAGTAACCATTCTGGCTATACTGGTACATACTGGCTGAATATCAGCGTTGCCACCAGGTTCTTGAGACAGGGTGCTCACTGACAGAATGGAAAGTTTTTTCAGGTATCCTGGAAAAAGGGTCCTGATTGCTACTACTGGAGTTGCTTGTTTACGTGTTTCCTCCTCAGGACCATTGCTGACTCCAGGGCAGTGACGTCTCTAATTTGCACTCAGGTCTTGGTCCCCAGCACAGTGCCAGGCACACAGACAGCTGGCACACAGGTGAGGAAACTGACCACAGACACTAGTTGAATGGATGGAAGGTTGAGAAGCTCTCTCTCCCTCATGCTCAACTTTTTGGGGCTTTTTCTTTTTTCCAAGATCTTCCAGAAAAAGCAGAACTTTTGCCCAGACAGGGCAAGTGTGTCACAAAGTTCTGCTTTCACTGTGTGTTAAGTGGAAATGATTAGGCAAGTGAGTAGTTAGAGATTCCTCTCTGTGTTTCCTCCGTATTGGGAGGTCCCGCCGTGGACGGCTGCGTACTCAGACTGACTGTGCAAACTGCGATGATTTGCACTGATAACCCCTGAGTGCTTCACTTATCTGTCATCATGGCTTATCCACATAGAATGTTGCTGAAGGGGCCACTTCCTGGACACATACGTAGGTGTAAAGATGCTGGGGTGTGTGTGTGTGTGTGTGTGTGTGTGTGTGTGTGTGTGTGTCCCCAAGGCTGACTTGAACACTGGTTGACAAAAATGATGTTCCAAGTGCCCGTGGCTGATAAGGCTCTGCCTTGTGCTGTGATTTCCGCACCAAGTTCAGAAGACTGTTGCCCCTAAGATTGTGACAACTGTCTTCAACCCACTGGCATTTGCTGACCACTTACTCTGTGCTAGGACAAGCATTTGATTTTACTTTATTTTATTTTATTGTTTCAGATTTTGTTTTTGTGTTTATTTTATTTTTTTAAATTGAAGTATAGTTGATTTACAGTGTTGTGTTAGTTTTTAGTGTACAGCATAGTGATTCAGTTATATATATGTGTGTGTGTATATATATACATATTCCTTTTTCTATTCTTTTTCATTATAGGCTATTACAAGATATTGAATACAGTTCCCTGTGCTGTACAGTAGGACCTTATTGTTTAGGACAAGCATTTTATAAGCTCAGATGTAATCAGCAGTTCTGTAAGCTCTCATTCTTCTCATTTTACAGATGAGCAAACAGAGCAAATGTTCTCAGCTCTCCCAGAGGTATGTCGGGGTGACCTAACTGCATCCCCCAGGCACTCTCCAGCTGGACTGGTGTGGGTATAAGATCAGTGGAGTGTTTTGGTTGGTTAAGCTCTGCACCGGGAGTTGGTAGATCTGTCAGAGATTCTCAAACCTGGCTGCATTTTTTTAGAATCCCCTGGTAAGCTTCCTAAAAATACTAATGCTGGGGCCCCTTTCCAGATCAGTTAAATCAGGTTTGTTAAGGATGCAGCCTGGACACTGTTTTTGGTTGTGTTTTTAACTCTCCAGGTGATTCTAACGAGCAACCAGGGTTGGGAGCCACTGCCTGGGACTCTAGTTTTGACCTTATCTATTGGGCAGGTCATTTTCCCTGAGTTTCCCTACCTATAAAAGGGACTTCTTAGGGGCAGCAGCCCATCTCCCAGAAATGAGAGCCAGAGCACAGGAGCTAGAATAAGAGAAATCAGGTGTTGGAGTCCCAGTTTCTAGCCATATGACTATGGGAAAGCTACTTAACCTGTCTTAGTCTCAGGCAACAATTAGACTTTATGGCTTGTGAGACTTAAATTGTGAGAATCAAGCAAGATAACTCTAATAGAGCATTTATACCTGACATATAGTAAGTGCTTAATGCACATTAGTTGTTATTATTATTGTGAAAGAGTTCCCTGAGTTCTTCGGAAAGGCTGTCTACCCAAGATAGTGATTGTCTTATAATGATTCAGTTTTGTTATAGTAAACTGTGCTTCTCAAGTCCTCAGAAATGGAAAATGTTGCCTAACTTAAGGGGAGGGAGGAAAAAGGATGGACCTAGGGGACCCAAAACCAAGAGGTGTTTCCCAACAGTAGAGAAGAGTTGGTCTGATGTATTTCTTCAGACAGAATTGTCAGAAGCTAGTCTAATGAGTGTTCGGGTTTTCAAAGCAGTTATGTGGAGTTTAGAGGGAGCTGTGTAGATGCTTCTCACACATATAGACTCCCCAGGGATTGGATGAACATCAGTTGAAGGCCACTAGCAGTAATGGACAGTGCACCTGAAGCTTTGTGTTGGCTGCAAGGCAAGGAGGCTCCAGCAGCTCAGGAATGAAGACTAACCCATTTCCTGAATTCATCACGAGATGATGCTCTGAGCTCTGAGCTCTGAGCTCCCCATGCATGTGAAGCGTCTCCACCAGGTGCCAGCACATTACTAAGACTCTGAAGGAGAAAGCTAACCTTTTACCCTAGCTGTTCAGAATCCTGGCAATGCAATAATCTGGCCCAATAAAAGTGGCAATCAGACTCTGCCTACTTGGAAAATGAAGTCTATTTAAGTAACTCCCAGAAGGAATTTTTGAAAAAGGACTTTCCACAAGTTTGAACACAGAAAGGATAAAGTAAAATATTTCATCTGTTGTCTTTCTGTGGAAGACACTCCATTTCCAGCACAGAACTTTACTTAGCCACACTTGAAAAGCCAAGTGGCTTCTTCTGGGGTTTTGTTCTTCTTACTGCAGGGTTTTATCATGTTGAAGAGTCTGGAACATGGGTTCTGCGAAGGCTCTGCATGGCAGTTAGGCATGCTGGCTTAGGGTCTAGATCCAGGGACTTGCGATCTGGGACAGTTATTCAGTAGCATCTCAGGCCATGACACCCCATGCTTACAGAAAAAAATAAAAGCCAATGCAAGAATAATAGAACGCCTAGTCCAAGTTACCTATTAATTCAATATTTGCTCCTCTTTTACTCAAACTTAAGTTTATAACTTGAGCTGTTGTATTCAGTGATCATTTGGCATTTAGTCCTAGAAATGCACCAGAGTAAAGTGGTGGACCTTTGGGTGTTTTTCTGAAGCAGATTCTGATGGCCCTATTCTTTATTGGGCCCGGAAAGGTTAAGATAACTCCCTAGGCTTCTGCTGTGGGAACATACATTTCTGGGCTTAAGCAGGAAGAGTTTTGGCGTTATATTATGTAGATCCAAGTTCCCATTGGGGTCCAGTCATGAAGGGGATCTTTCTGCCAAAAGAAGAAGGTATAACTCTCTAACCACTGCAGAATGGCAGGCAATACAGGCAGCAGAAAGACACAGGGAAGCCATCTTAGAGAGAGAAAACATTTCTAGGTTATGTAATAGACCTCCAGCCACTGTCTTTCCGAATACATTTGGAGAACCATCCAAACTTCAAACCCAATTGATAAACACTTGGTACCTGAAGGCAACCACGTTAGCAGAGACTGAATGTAATGAATTTAAGTATTAATAAGGGTCCTCAAACAAGAACAATACCAGTACTGGTCCAACAGAACCAGACAAGAACACAGCAGAACAGAGAGAAGAGCATAGAAGAAGAGGGCCAAGCTGGGCCATGGCACAGTCTGCTCCATAAACGCCGACTGTTGGTCCCTGCAAGGCCCTGGGAGATCACCTGTGAGTTTACAGCAGAGCCCACAAGCTATAGATGGAACCCTGCTGTCAGCTGTCACAGCCTTCCATGCTGAGATCTGCTCTGCTCTGCTCTCCACTGTTACAAAACCTCACCTGCACAAGAGAAGAAGGAAGCAGCATGGGGCATGTCTGGTGGTCCAGGGGAATTGCATGAGGAGGTTTACACCACACAGCACTCGAAATCTGGTTCATAAAATATGTTAGACAGATTTCATCTCCTCCTAACCCCTTCCTGCAGAGCCTTCAATGGGGCCTTCTTTTCCTGTAATTCTTCCCCAAAGCAGTTCTCAGCCCAGCCCCTCTCTTCCCCCTTCTTCTCTTCTGGATTTTTTTTTCCTGTAGCATCCAAGCCTTCCCCCATTATTTTGAAGAGTGGTTTCCCATTACTTCGTGGAACTAGGGCATCAGCCTGGCACCCAGCCTGGGAGGTTCCTTTCCTTCCCAGCGCAGGTTCATCAGCAGGCGGCTCTCACTGTGAAAGGCTTCCTTAGGCTGCACAGATTCATTCATTCAGAACATTCTTGTTGGGGGCCTTCCTTGTGCTAGGAGCCTCTTCTGGAGAACAAAACGGACCAAAATCTCTGCTCCTTTAGCTTCCATTCTAATGAGAGAAAATAAAGTTTTATCTAATACACACACATGCACACACACCCACTTGGCAAATGATTTGCATTGAGTGTAAGTTAATGGGCAAATCTGTCATTCTCATTCCATCATGTAGTTCAGTCTTTCTCAACAAATTCCTCTGGCATTTTCTTCATCTAATTGCTCTTCCCCTGTGAGATGGCAGGTGAGTGGGACCAGCTCTGCTGGGGTGATTTCCACAGGGGTTTTAGGGAGCGTGCTGTCCCAGGGCCTCTTACTGGCAGATGCATTATGTAGAATATGGTCTGGAGGCTCAGGGCAGAGTGAGGTGAGATGGCCATTCTCAGGGGTTGCGGGGAAGGGAGTGCCATGGGGACAAGGTGACAAATGGAGGTCCAGAAATCAGGACAGCAAAACGAGGAGTGGTGGAACAGCAACTGGGAAGTGGTCCCAGATGATACTGGAGTCAGAGAGGTGATGGCGTTTTAGGAAGGTATGTGAGGATGATCCAGGTTCCCTTAAGAGAATGAGTCCAGGTACACAGTTACACCTGCAGTGTCCTTTTCCCTCTTCCTCTCCCTCTGTGTCTTCAAATCCTCCTCCACCAGCTACACCTCGACAGGGATCTTCTTTCTTTTGCTCAGAATAATGCTTTGCAAAGAGCAGGTGCTTAATAATTATTGGTGGACTGAATGATGGGCTTGCCCCTCTGAAGTTTTGCAGCCCAGCTCAGCTTCATGATTTCTCCCTCCTCTGAACTGAAGCCCTCAGTCACCTGGCAGGAAGCTTTTGCAGTGTAGAAAGCATATAGAACTAAATCCTGTCTCTGCCTTTTTACCAAATGTTTCCAAGCCACTCAAATTCTCTCCACTCTCAGTTTTCTCGACTGCAGTGGGGGTATTCCTCACAGGTTTGTACTGAGGACCACAGGAACAAAGTGTAGGCATGGAAGTCCCTGACACTTTAAACCACAAATTCAGCAATTATCTTGCACTGCCATTTGACACCTCTTTTGTCAAAAAGACAAATTGAATCCTAATTTCTCTGCCATGTGGCTTTGCTGGCCTCCTAGCTTCCAGCATAAACTTAGGCTATACTCTTAAGGTTACACTCAACTTAAGGCCAGGAATCACACCTTTTAAAAAAGTTTTTGCTATGTTTTATTTATTTTTATTTTATTTTATTTTCAGATTTTTTGGAGTGCTTATTGACAAATAGAAATTGTATATATTTAAGGAATGCAACTTGATAGTTTGATGTATGTACACATTGGGAAATGAACACCACAATCAAGCTAGTTAACGTATCCATCACCTCAGACCTCAGATAGTTACCTTTTCTTTCTTTCTTTCTTTCTTTTTTTTTTGTGGTGAGAATACTTAAGATCTATCCTCTTAGCAAATTTGAAGTATACAGTACATTATTGTTATCTGTAGTCACCATGCCATTAGGTCTCCAAAACTTATTCATCTTGCTTACTGAAACTTTGTACCCTTAACCAACATTTCCCCATTTCCCCCCTCCCCTCAGCCACTGGAAACCACCATTCTACTCTCTGTTTCTATGAATTCGAATGTTTTAGACAGGAATGACGTCTTCATTCTCTTTGTCTCTGACAGTATCTAACCCCTTCTTTGTACCCAATGGATATCAGTATATTTGTTGGTTCTGAACATTCTGTTAAAAAAGCAGTATTGAGACTGATGGTCTGGAAGCTCATTTGCTAACTCTAAAACTTTATAATATTCTCTACAGACTGTCGTCTCTTGGCTCTAAGAGGTTAAGTAAACTAAAAGCATGAATAATCTCAAGGAAGTGTTGCATTCCTGCATGAGAGAGTTATATGATCCAAGGGATGCTGAGAGGACATCCCAGGGTATTGGGGACATTGTCCAGAAGGACAGACACTTTCCCTGGCCTGGATGGGCTGTGAGTCTGACTGGCTTGGCATGTGACACCCTGCCTGGCAGGACAGGACAAGAAATGAATCAATTGCCCAGTGCAATGGTATGTGCTATTTCCAAGCTGCCTAGCTCATGAGTACTGCACAATCCAGCAGCCCACTCTAATTTGTCACACCAAAGGCTGCCTTCTTAGTAAACAGTTGTCCACACTTCTGTTCATTCTGAGTCACCATTTGGTGTTCAAACTGAAATGCCAGTGCAGTCCTTGGAATACACCAGGCAGTGTGAAACTGAAGGAGGTGGGGCTGGGTGGGATGGCACTTTCCGTGGAAACTTCCATGTCCTGCAAGGGAGCCAGAACCTCCAGCCAGGGTTCTGCAAAGGATGGCTACAGGGCAGCCCCATGTTCACAGCTACCCCCTCGTCTAGGTGAACATCTCTCTTTGTAGCTGAGGAAATTGGGGGTGAGCCACTTCAGTGACTTACCCAAGGTCTCACAAGTCTTCATGACCTGGCTCCTACCCTCTCCTACATTATCCCCAGCCTCGTCCCACGTATATCCTCTTTCCCAGTCAAATGAAGTCATGTTAGCTCCTCAAGTGTGCTGCGTTATTTCACTTCTCTTGTCTTTGCACGTGTGTCCCCTTACCGTGGAATTCTATTTCTGTTCCTCCAGGGCTAGGGGATGACTTGTTCTCTAAGGCCCAACTCAAGCATACTGTCCTTTCAGAAAGCCTTCCTGACCAGCTGTCGCTCCTCAGCAGTCTCCCTCTGTCATCCAAGCAGAGCTGTTTGCTTTGTTCTCTTGCTGCTTGTGCTATGTTCACATCACTGCCAGTGCCCTGGATTTCTTCCTTTGTTGGAAATCTATTTGCTTTCCTAGGCCATGAATTCAAGCATACGTAAGGATCGTGTTCAGTTGCAAGTAACAAAAAGACCAGTTAATCCACAGTTTAGA
This sequence comes from Camelus ferus, assembly GCF_009834535.1. NCBI lineage: Eukaryota > Metazoa > Chordata > Mammalia > Artiodactyla > Camelidae > Camelus > Camelus ferus. The sequence continues at coordinate 44,723,899 of NC_045706.1, read as the reverse complement.
CAAATTAGGGAGTTTTTTTTTTTTTTAAGGTAGCCAAGGTTGCCATGATAACTCTATGATACCATTAGCGACCCAGTTTCCCATCTTTATTGTGGCTTTTTTCCTCATGCTTGTCACCCATTGGTCACAAAATGTACTCCTTTACTGTATGTACATTCCAGCCTGGAAAAAACATAAGAGTGGTAGCTAATAATGTATTCACTAATCAAGTCCGCTCCTTTAACAGAGCATTTCTAGAAGCCCCATTTAGTGACTCTTGCTTGCATCTCCTTGGTCAGAATGGTATTTTATAGATAACCCATAGTGGCAAAGAAAATTGGATATATATTTGTTTAGTTGGACATATTAAAATTCATAATACAATTGGGGCTTGGTTAGTAAGGCAGAAGAGAAGAATTAACATTGGGTAGGCAAATATCAGTGCAGGAATGTGCTATATGCAGGAATTGTGTTTTACTTATCATTCTAAGGCTTTGTATAGGGCATGGCATATAGTAGGTACTCAATAAATAAAAGGCCAAGAAAGAAAGGAAGTTTTCTGACCCCTAGACCAATGCTATTTGCCCCCTATGAATCAGCACATCTTTGAGCTTTTAGACATGAAACAAAGCCTTCTGGTGGTGGGGAGAAACAACAGAGGGAGAGACGTCTGGAGGGGGTCTCAGATGCTTGCTGCTTAGCTGGGAACATGCAGCTTAGCAATGCCCAGGAGCTGGGAGAAGGGGAAAGAAAGGTCCTCCTTGGGATGTGTGGGTGCATGTTGTCCATGGGGCCCCTGTTCCCAATTCAAAAAAATATGCAGGTCACTACATGACTTCAAGAGCGTCACCAGGTTTGTGGGGCATCTCCATCCCGTTTTCTACTTTTTGCAGTTGAGAAGGAAATCCTCAGCTAAGAGCTAGGCTCAGTCTTGCTTCCTCTGAGGCCAGGCACTATTTCTGTGTGCAATGCTTCTGCTGTGAAGCTTTTCACAATTAGGAACAACTTTGCAATGAACATCCTTGAAATAAATCTTTGGGTTCATCCTTGTGCATCTGAATTATTATTTCCTTAGTCTAAATTCCAAAAAGTAGGTATCCTGGGTGAAAGGTTATGCCCATTCTTAAGGTTTCCAATGAATGCTGTCCAACTGCCAGAAAGGCTTGTTGATTTATGCTCCATCAGTCACAAACAGAAAAGCCTGCGGTCTTTCCAGTGGTGGCTGCTTTCTCCTTCTGAAAGTTTCAATTGCCAGGCAGTCATTCCAGGGGTCTAGTCCTTCCTCCCTTCCAGAACAACAGCAGAACAACTCCCAGCTGGAAACAAATATGGAAGACACTTGATGCTAATTTGTCTCAATTCCCCTACTTGATTTTTACATTTCACTCTGGAAAGAACGAGGAACATAGATTCTGTGTGCATAAAGGAAGCATTCATTAAATGCTTGATGTGGGAGCTCTGAGATGGTTGCATGGTCCTAGCTAAGATCCTGGGGATTATTCTTGACTTAGGGAGCTATTGTTCAAGTCACCAAGTCCTGCCAATTTGACATTCTAAACACCTTTACAGTCAGCCTTCTCTCTAAAATCACCTTCTCATCTGCCTCTGACCCTGTCTTAATCATGTCCTCATCATTTCCCTCAACTGACTGCTTTGCCACTCATTTCTTTGCTTCTACTCCTTCAGTCCGCTGTCCACACAGCCTCAGACTGATTTTTCCAAATACCTATGACCACTTCACAATTCAGCCTCAACCTGTCTTTTTAAACCTTTTCTTATAATCCAGCAGCCCCTAAAGTGCTGTGTTCCTTCATGTCCTTGTGCCCATGGGGCTCCCATAAGCAGGATTTATTTCAAGGAAGCTCCTTGTTCACTATTTCCCACTCCTCTTTCTCCAGAGAACCATCTTAGAAACCATCTAGTTGAACTCCATTTTATAGGTGAGGAAATTGGAGAACTCACGTCTTAAACACTCTTTCTTCTCACTTCAAATAGCAAACTTAGGTTCCCTGTTAAAATTCAGTTCATTATCTTGCAGGAAGTCTTGGGACACCCCCTCCTTATAGTTCAGGCTGCGAGCCACTTCTGTGTGTCCTCATAGCACCCCGTGCTTATCATCTCTTATATTGTGACTCTTTTTTTCATTTGTCTTTCATTTTCCTCAAGTAGACTAAATTTCTGAGGGCAGGGACTGAATCTTATTCATCTTTCTACTTCTACAGACTTTAATAGTGCATATCATTTGGTTGTTGCTCCATAGATGTTTATTGAATGAATAAATGAATACTTGGTTATAGATTAGAGGAAGGATTGGTGCTGGTATGGAAAACACAGTCTGACAGTGACTCTCTTCAAGCTGTATAAACTGGAATATCAGCTTCCCCTTTCACATACACATGGCCCAGGTGTCATTCCTTCAATGAAGCTGTGAAGAGGTATGCCAAGTAGTATGTTTCCATTTGGATGGAAGACAGCTCTTTCCTTCTGAGGTATTATTTTATTTTTGTGGGAAAACCAAATCTGGGAGTAGATAATGCACCTTACCCTTGCATAATATGGCAGCGTTTGAAAACATTTTTGCTTCGATAGCTGTATTTTTGTAATTGAAGTATAGTCAGTTTACAGTGTTGTGTCAATTTCTGATGTATAGTATAATGCCTCAGTCATACATATACATACATATATTCTCTTTCATATTCTTTTCCATTATAGGTTGCTACAAGATATTGAATATAGTTCCCTGTGAATAGCTTTATTTTTAAAAAGCTACCATTTATTAAGAACTGGCCCTATTTAACCTGTCATACGCATTTTTCATCTATTCCTTACAACAATCCTAAGAGTTTAGTGCAAATTAAATTTATAAATTTACAAATGAAAAACCTAACAGGTGGAGAGGTTAGAAACCTGGCTAAAGCCATGTGGCTGTTAACTGTTTCAAAACTGATCTTTCAGCCTCGAGTGCTACCCTCTTAATTATAATTTGATACCCTTTCCAAGTACCCTCTCCAAGCAGTCCTCTTAATCACCCAGTGAAACAGGCTGGGCTTGTGCCCTTGTTCCCACCTTACAGATGAGGACACTGGGCCTCAGTGGTAACAAAACTTGCTCAAGGACACCTGGTTAGTACCATTGGGACAGGATTCCAGGTCTCCTGACTCAGCGATTTGCTAGATCTACTAGAGTTCTTATCAGTTTAATGGACACTTTTTTTTTTTTTAAGTTGAGAAAACTGCAGCTGAGATTTGTTCTGTGACATAAGAAGTTTAGGAATAGTTCCAGCTGCTTTGGTCCTGCAAACCCCTAGGCTGGTTGGGCAAGCCGCTCGCTCAGGCATTCTAAGGAAACAGCTCCCTCTTTAGGCCAACTGGAGGAAGAGCAGGGACTCGGGGCTCACAGCCCCCAAACTGCACTGAATACCGGCCAGCATAGTAGAACTCTCCCGGGTACATTGTGGATGTCTTCAAACAGCTTGACTTAAGGTGTTGTTGTTATTGTGTGTCCCTTAAGAGGTCGTATCTTATTCATTACTGTGCAACTGAGAAATGGCTTTGGTGGATGGGATTAAATCACACTTTAATCTCAGCTCTGTGACTTTGTAATGTCCACCTCGAGGGAATCCAGTTGCTTCTCTTTCTCTCTTTCTCCATCATGATGGAGACTAAGGAGGAAGAGAAGGGGCCAGAGATGGTAGCAGAGGCTGCAGAGGGAGGCAGTCAGCGCCAGGCTAAATGGAAGGGGCAGATCCTGAGCTGCTTCCCCTGGATGGGTTGGCCCATTGCTGACCAGATGGAGAAAGATAAGAAGTGGCTGGGTGCAGGCCCTCTGTGGTGCAGACCCTCTGCTGCATCTAAGAAGCAGACTGGAAGAGGAGTGGTGAGAGGGTGGGGGAATAAGTAAGTCATGAACTGAGCAAATATGAGACCCAAGGGAAAAAGTACAGGTTGAGATGTCTCTTCCACACTTAGAACTAATTAATACTATTGACTGGATGCTCATAAAATCTCTGATCGGAAGGAGTCTAAGGTTACCAAACCCAGCTCCCAGTTCAGCTCCTAAATTTTTATCCATGCATCTGAGATAAGTGGTCCTCAAAGAATCTGTATTCCCTTTCTTTTAGGGACAACTTTATGTATGTATGTACTGAGGACCACTTTCCTTCTTGTGTGGAGAACTGGGAGGTCATACAGATATAGCCAAAAACCAGAGTCTTACTGTCATAGAGCTCTTAGTGACACAACTTGAAGCCCTTTATTGCACCATAGAATGAGATGTCATTTGCAAAAATTGAATACGCAACCAATACTAGCTCCTCTGTTGATGCCACCTGGATGGACCAAGGGTGTTCACATGCCCTCTCAGTGATGCAAACACTCAGCGGAATGTGCCCTTTTCCCCACAGGCACAGGGATTCCCACAGTTGAGAGTGAATTTTAGGCTCCATTGTGTAGCACTGGGAAAAATCCTGCTCCTCTCTGGCCTTACTCTTCCCATCTCTGAAATGGGAAGTTTGGCAAGATTAGGGGTTCCTAACCATGACCTTCAGAATCTAGAGAATTTTGAGGTGAGGTTCTCTCAGTCTGTCTGATGGACCAGAGAAGCCTCTCTTTCATCTGTGTATCAAATTGTGTGTCCACTGAATAATGTTTTTGAACAAACACAGCTAAAAACATGTTTGAAAACTACTGGACCAAATGATACCTGCTGTGGTTCACTGATTTATTCACTCATTCTTCAGTATTCATTGAGCACTTGCTGTGTACCAGGTACTCTTGTCAAGGAAATAATGGTGCACAAAAAAGACCCCAGATTCCCTTGTGCAATATAAGCTGTCATTTAAAATCAGGGGCATTTGGCCTTCCACCATAGACTTGACCTTGGACACAAAGACCACATCCTCATCTTCAGATGGGCAACCAGGACATCTACTTCTGCACACACTTAACTTCCTATTTCCTGGTAGTCTCACTGTGAAAACTTGAAGCTTGATTGTTGAATATATGGTGTCCACAGGCTCCCAAAGTGTTAAAGAAATATGATTTTCCTAACCAAGAATTAGGGCAATTGAGCTGACAAAAGAAGCTTTTAAAAGTGAGTTGTTTATTTATAGGAAAATTCTTTTGAAAGATATAAAAATGGTTTCATGATTTGTGAATCTTACTTGACAGATTTTTTTATTGAAAAGAATAAGATTTCATGAGAAGAAATTCCAAATTTATCATAATCATTCAGTTAACAAATTATTTGTATGATCTTTTTCATCATTCATCCACTTGTAGGTATTTGAAAAAAAAGAAACCGAGATTGAGGGTCTGCTCTGTGACAGGTATTTTTGTGGGTACGTTCATATGCATCCCTTGCCTCACTAAATCTCTTAATCTTTAGAGCAATCCTGCAAGAACTATTTACCAATTTTCAGAGACAACAAAGCTGAAGCTTAGTATCTTTCCAAAGACCACAAAGCTAGTAAGAAGTCCACATTAGAAATACGTGGCGATCTGATCCTAAAGCCCATCTGTATTTTTCCTAACATGTGGTGCAACCTCCTCACTTGCTCAATATTATTTGTTCACAGTTCTTTGCCGTCACCCTTGGGCATGTCTCTGAGTAGTCATTAGGAAAGCCAAAGTGATATTTTATCATTTCAAAGGTCACCAGTGGCTTGTCTAACTCTCTATTTAGAAATGAAGGGACAAATGTATACATTTCCTGATTAGCATTCAGGAATTTAAGAATACCAATATTCCAGGCAATAATACCTTCTACACTGTAAGTAATTTTACTTTGTCCCAATTGGCTACCAAGCTAGCCTTACAGTAAGGATACAAAGTCCTTTAAAAGCAAGATAATGAAGCAATTAAAGGTTTGCAAAAATAATAAAATTTTTTTTCACCTTTACATTATCCCATTCAGGACTTTTTGCATCCAAATAAATCAGGGATAATTAATGAAGACTATTAAGTTTTATGTCCTCATGGTCTTCATAATTAAAACTATTCATATGTAATTGCCTTGAAAAGAGCTGTAAAATTCCAATCATGGTGATTATTATCAATAACAATTTTCTTAGAGAATTTTTACTTTGTAAAGGAAAAATAGGCTTCTGTTTTCAAAATTCTTATACCAGTGAGACAGGAGGGAAGGGGGCAGGGCACAACCACTGAAGGAATGACACAGCAATTGAGGACAGGACAAACTGGTTAGAACCAAGATGGTAGAAGATTTGACTTCCAGTAGACCTTGAGCCTTGTGGTACACCTATAGGAGCAATGACAGTTCCTAGGCTGACCATAAAAGGTCCAAAAGTGGGCAGGGGCCCAATTCCTGGCAATCCCCACCCCTTCCCCAACACAGTTGGAATAATCCTTCTACTTGTTAGCATATGAAATTACCGAGCCCATAAAGACTAACAAACCCACATTTTGTGGTCCCTCCCTCTCTTGCCTTCTGAGACAGTCCACACTCTGTCTATGAAGTGTGTATCTACTTTTACTTTAAACTAAACATGCCCACACCTCTTGGCCTCTCTCCCTCTCATCTTTTGAGATGGCCCACATTTTGCCTATGGAGTATGTATCTCCTAAGCTGCTTTCCCTTTTGAGTGAGACGGACTGCACTCTGTCTGTGGAGTAACTCTCTAAATAAACTTGCTTTCACTTTACTTTGCCTTGCTCTTGAATTCTTTCTGTGGGATGCAAGAACCTATTCTCTGGCAATACCAGCGCACATACTCACATTTGGCTTACAATGCCAACTTTCTCTATTTTCCATCTGAGTATTTCCCCACTTTCCCTCTCTAATTTTGGAAAATTGAATTGTAAAAATAAATAGTAAAGATGCAGAATAGTCAAAACAATGTTGAAAAAGAAAATTGGAGGACTCACAGTTCCCAATTTCAAAACCTGCCACAAATCTGTAGTAATCAAAACAGTGTGGTACTAGCGTAGGTATACCAGACACAGAGATTAATGGAATGTAATTGGGAGTCCAGAAATAAGCCATCTGACAAGAATGCCATGAAAATTCAATGGAGAAAGAATAGTCTTTTCAGCAAATGATGCTGGGAAACTACATGCAAAAGAATGAAATTATACTCCTACCTCACACTTATATAAAAATGAACTCAAAATGGATCATGTACCTAAATGTAAGAGCTAAAATTATAAAATTCCTGCAAGGAAACATAGGACTAAATCCCTGTGACCTTAGATTGAGATGATGGTTTCTAAAAGCACAAAAGACAAAAATAAATGAAATTACACTTAATTAAAATGAAAACTTTCATCCTTCAAAAGACACATCAAGAAAGTGGAAAGACAATCACAGAGTGGAAGAAAACATTTACAAATCAAGTAAGTTGATAAGGATCTTGTATCCAGAATATGTAAAGAAGCCTTACAACTCAGTAATAAAAAGAAAAATAACCTAATTGAAAAATGAGCCAAGGATTTGAACAGACATTTCTCCAAAGAAGATAAATGAACAACAAGTACTTGAAAGAATGCTAGAATGCTTGACATCATTAGCATCAGTGAAAAGCAAATCAATACCACAGTGAGATATCACCCACATCCACTAGGGTGGATAAAAGTAAAAAGACAGAATAAATGTTGGTAAGGATGTGAACATTTTTCAATCCTCATACATTGCTGGTGAGATTGTAAAATGGTGCAACCACTTTGGAAAACAGTTTGACAGTTTCTTAAACTATGCAACGAGGGTTATCATGTGACCCAACAATTCAACTCCTAGATATATATCCAGAAGAATTGAAAACAAATGTCCACACAAAAGCCTGTACAAGAACATCCTTAGCAGTGTAATTAATAATGGTCCAAAAGTAGAAACGATCCAAATGTCCATCAATTGAGGAATGGATAAACAAATGTGGTATATCCATACAGTAGACTATTACTTGGTAATAAAAATAATGAAGTGATGATACATTACAACTATAGCACATTGCAGCTACAACATGGCTATACCTCAAAATCACTGTAATAAATGAAAGAAGCCAGTTATAAAAGACCACATATTGCATAATTCCATTTATATGAAACATCCAATAGAGTCAAATCCGTAGAAACAGAGAGTATATTAGCGGTTGCCAGAGGCTGGAGGTAAGGAGTAATAGAGAGTGATTGTTGATGGATATGCGGTGTCTTTTGGGGGCTTGAAATTGAATAGTGATGATGATTGTACAACTTTGTGAATATACTAAAAAAAACCCACTGAATTATACACTCTAAAATGATGAATTTCATGGTATGTTAATTATACCTCAAAAAAAGCTTTTCTTTTTCTTTTTTTTTTTTAAGTCAATAGTAACATTTATGACAAGAATCGGTGAGGCAGAGAGGCCACTGCCCAGCTAATTTGCTTTCTCCTCTTGGGAAAACAACTAAATTATTTTTTTCCAGACTTCCTTGCAGATGGGTGTGGCCAGGTGACTGGTTTCTACCCAGTGAAGTATGAAGCTAATTAATACTTCTAGGCCTGGATTATAAAAAATTTTCAATAAAGAAATCTCCAAGGAAACTGATGGTGTTAGAGTAGCCATTACAGGGATGAAGCGTGGGTCCCTGATTGACTACATGGAAGTTCATCATGGTTCTGTGATCTCCACTGAACCATGACATGAGTGAGAAATAAACTTTTATTGTCCTAGCCCCTGAGATTCAGAGGTTGTTTGTTACAACACTTAGCTTGACCTAATCAATTCTACAAGTGTGAAAATTGACTCAGGATCTCTGAAAATTTTCTTAAGAGCCACTCATCATTTTTAACTGATAAAGTTAATCTTAAAGAAGTTGAAATGTTATTGCTATTCTTCAAGGATGGGCATTAATCTTGAAAATCTTCTATTCAAATATAATCAAATTTTTCTGCAAAGCAGTTGGATAAAATCACAAAATGTTTCAGTGTCTCTGGTTGTAATATATAGATATGAAACCATTTCAATATTTTATAATATCAGCTTCTACATCAACTGGAGAACTTCAGATGTATTATTCATATAATTCTTTCAAGATTATGCCTTTGGCATCTATTCTCACCAATGTTATGCTACAATTGTTTGATAATTTCCAGAAAAAATCCTTAGATAAGACTTACATGTTTTGCACCTCCAAAGTTAGTGTTAATACTGTTATATGACCATACCAATAATCTTATCAGTAAGTATCATATAACTCATAATAGAAGATAAAAATGAAAATAAAACATTAGTTACTTGTATAATTTGGCAGATATCAAGGTAAAAAACTTTCATATTAGCTCCAATGTTAACTTTTTTTAAAAGAACAGCTTCACTGAAGTATAATTGTATAATTTCATTTATATGAAATATCCACAGATTCATCCAAGTGTACAATTAAATGATTTTTAGTAAGTTTGCAGAGTTGCTCAACCATTTCCATCATCTAGTTTTAGAACATCTCTATCACTCAAAAATGATTCTTCATTTTTGTTTGCCATTAATCTCTCGTCTTTCCTCTAGCTCTACGCAACCACCAATCTACTAATTGTATCTATAAATTTGTATTTTCTGAACACTTCATGTAAATGGAATCATACAATATTGAACCTTTTGCACTTGGTTTCTTTCAGTTAGCATAATGTTTTTGAGATTCATTGATGTTGTAGCATATAATAGTAGTTAGTTTCTTTTTATTGCTGGGCAGTATTCCATTGTGTGATGCACCAGAATTTGTTTATTCACTCATCAGTTGAAAAGCATTTGGACTTTTCCTGTTTCTGGTGATTATTAGCAAAGCCACTGTCAACATCTATGTACAGGTTTTGTGTGAACATGTTTTCATTTTTTGGGGGTAAATACATAGGAGTAGGATTACTGGGTTGAACGGTAAGCATATATTTAACTTTATATAAAAATGGCCAAAATGTTTTTCAAATTGGCTGTACCAGAAGTGTATGAGTTCCAGTTGTTTTGCATCCTTATTAGCACTTCATATTTTCATATTTTAAAAAACTACTTTATTTATTTATTTTATTTGTGGGGGTTTTTGTTTGTTTTTTGGGGGTAATTAGGTTTATTTATTGATTTAGTTATTTTAATGGTGGTACAGGGAATTGAACCAAGGACCTTGTGCATGCTAGGCATGTATTCTACCACTGAGCTATACCCTCTCCCTTAAAAAACTATTTTAACAGGTGTGTAGTGGTGTATTATTGTGGTTTTAATTTTCATTTCCCTAATGACTAGATATGTGAGCATCTTTTCATTTTCTCGTTTACTATATGCATATTTTCTTTGGTGAAATGACTATTCAGATCTTTTCTCTATTTTTTATTTGGATTAAACAACCTTCTTATTGTTAAATAAGTCTCATTATTGAGTTATAAGAGTTCTATGTATATTCTGGGCACAGCTTCCTTATCAAACATAGAATTTGCAAACTTTTTTTTCCCAGTCTGTGTATTGGCTTTTCCATTTTCTTAATGGTTACTTTTGAAGTACAAAAAAAATTTAATTTTGATGGAGTCCAGTTTACCACTTTTTTCTTTTATGGATCATACTTTCAGTTCATATCTAAAAACTCTTTGCCTAACTCAAGACCAGAAAGATTTTCTCCTAAAATTTTTTATCATTCAGGTATATTATCCATTTTGAGTTAATTTTTTATATCATATGAAATGAGGGCTCAAATTCATCTTTGTAGATGTGGATGTCCAGTTGTCCCAGCATCATTTTTTGAAAAGACAATTCTTTCCTCATCTAATTGCTGTGGTATCTTTGTTTAAAAATCAATTTAATGTAAATATAAGGAACACAAATATAAATTTCTAAACTGCCAATTTCATTCCATTGATTTGTATGTCCTCCTTCTGTCAATAGTCTAGTGTTAACTTTTAAGACATAACTTACCATGATAAAGGCATCTTTTTTAAAAAGATGGTATAATTTTTTGTTGTTCTATTTTTTATTGTGATAAGATGTACATAATATAAAATTTACCATTTTAAGCATTTTTTAAAACAAAATATTGGCTATGTTGCCTGTGTTGTGCAATACATCCTTGTAGTCTATCTTATACCAAATAGTTTGTACCTCCCACTTCCCCTACCCCTATATTGTCCCTCTCGCCTCACTGGTAACCACTAGTTTGTTCTCTATATCTGTGACTCTGCTTCTTTTTTGTTATGTTCTCTAGTTAGTTGTATTTTTAGATTTCACATGTAAGTGATACAATATGATATTTGTCTTTGTCTGACTTATTTCACCTAGCATAATGTCTTCCAAGTCCATCCATGTTGGCACAAATGACACATTTTCATTCTTTTTTATGGCTGAGTAGTATTCCATTGTATATATACCACATCTTCTTTATTCATTCGTCTGTTAATGGATACTTAGGTTGCTTCTGTATTTTGGCAATTGGAAATAATACTGCTATGAACATTGGGGTGCAAGTATCTTTTTGAATTAGTGTTTTTTTAATACATACCCAGGAGTGGAATTGCTGGGTCATATGGTAGTTCTACTTTTAGTTTTTTTGAGAAAACTTCATACTGTTTTCCACAGTGGCTGCGCTAATTTACATTCCCACCATCAGTGTAGGAGGGGTCCCTTTTCTCCATATCCTCGCCAACATTTGTTTTTTGTGTTCTTTTTGTTGATAGCTATTCCAACAAGTGTGATGTGATAACCCACTATGGTCTTGATGTGCATTTTCCTGATGATTAGCGATGTTGAGGATATTTTGATGTGCCTGAAACCATCTGCATTTCCTCTTTGGAAAAAATGTCTATTCAATTCTTCTGCCCATTTTTTAAGTGGGTTATTTGGTTTTTTGAGGTTGCATTTATGAGCTGTTTATATCTGTTGGATATTAATCCCTTATCCTTTCTATCATTTACAAATATTTTTTCCCATTCAGCAGGTTGTCCTTTCATTTTGTTGATGGTTTCCTTTGCTGTGCAAAAGCTTTTAAGTTTAATTAGATCCCGCTTGTTTATTTTTGCTTTTACTTCCTTTACTTTAGGAGACAGATGCAAAAAAAAATATTGCTGAGATTTGTATCAAAGAGTGTTCTGCCTAAGTTTGCCTCCAGGAGTTTTCTGGCATCTGGTCTTACATTTAGGTCTTTAATCTATTTTGAGTTTGTTTTTGTATATGGTGTCACAGAGTATTCTAATTTCATTCTTTTACATGTAGCTGTCCAGTTTTCCCAGCATAACTTATTAAAGAGACTGTCATTTCTCCTTTGTATATTCTTGCCTTCTAGATTAATTGACCATAGTGCATAGGTTTGTTTCTGGGCTCTCTATCCTATTTCATTGATCTCTGTGTCTGTTTTGTGCCAATACTATACTGTTCTGATTCCTGTAGCTTAGTAGTATAGTTGGAAGTTAGAGACCATGAATTCCTCCAGCTCTATTCTTCTTTCTCAAGATTGTTTTGGCTATTTGAGGTTGTTTATGTTTCATAGATGCAAAAATCTCAACAAGATACTAGCAACAATTCCAACAATACATTAAAAGGATCATACACTTTGATCAAGTGGGCTTTATCCCAGGGATGAAAGGAGTTTTCAGTATCTGTAAATCAATGTGATGCACCACATTAACAAATTGAAGAATAAAAACCATATGATCATCTCAAAAGATGCAGAGAAAGTTTTTGATAAAGTGACATTTACATCACTATCACTATATATTATTGAATCTAAGATTCCATTAGTTATAAAATGTATCATTATTTTATGTACACAAAGAAAGAAAAAAATGCCTTTTCATTAAAATATACAGTAGCACCAACTGAAAAAGATGCACACTAGTTGCAGAAATTAAAAAATTCTAAATAAATGTGCATCTTAAAATTGATGAAATATTATGTATTAATGACAAAATGTTACATTTGAATTGTCACATTTCTTCCAAAAGGGACATTCCTATAGCAGGATCCCTTTAAAACTATATTTTTCCTCTTGTATTTTTCCTTCCTCTACAATTCGACAGTAAAATACAATTCTATAATGATTTCAGTGATTTTGAATGTATTTCAAATGATTTTGAAGTGGGAGATTGCATGTAGATAGCTTTAGACACATAGAGTGTCTATGTCTCCATAAATAATATTTCTTCAGCCAATGGGAATCCCGTCTTTTGAATCCATGTGCATACTTATTGGAATGCCCACTGGTTTGAATTATTTTGAAACTGCTTACTACACATTGGAACTTCTGGGATAGATCAATGATTTACAGCAACTCTAGGACAGTGTATTTGAATCTGGACAATCCCAGAAAATTCAGGATGTAGACTCCCTATACCATGGGCATTAGTCATTGGCGAGACTGCTGAGAAGCCACAAGCTCAATTCTCTGTGGAATGTACATTCCAAAGTGGAAGAATTGCCAGATGTGAATAGATCCCTGTCATTTTCTCCCGGACCGAATTCCTGCCATGGGGCTGGAGCTGCACATAGGCAATCTGAGCAGCTGCTTCCACAGGGTCATCCAGGGGGCACTGAAACTATCCTCACTTCCCCCTAAGCTCTCACTTGCTGGCCTCCCTCAATGCCTTAATGTCACCCCTTTGAGGTGTGGCCCTACCTACAGAGAGTCCCTGTCTATGGAGGGATGATACCTATTACATACCATTATTTATTGCTGGCCTGGGAGAAAACAGGATCTTGAGGGGGAAGGTAAGGGTTTGGGGCACCAGATTCTCTGGTTTTTTTCTGTTTATAAGAAAGCTGAAAGAGGCTTAGACCAACTCAAAAAGGAAGAGGGGCTACTGGGGAGCAGTTATCATAGGGGTATCTGCACTTACTCAGAAATTTTCAAAGATGTTCAGAGCCTGATGTTGCTCTGAGAACACCTCAGGACCACCCTCTCCTTGTCCGTATGACCTCCTTCCCACGCTGAGTCTGATTCTCTCTGTACATCTGTTCCATTCTATTCTCACCATAGACTAGCTAATCTTTAATATGTTTTCAAGTAGAAATTCTGAATGAGCCTGAGTGCCTTTCCTAGCTACATCAGTCTTGTTGGGTAGAGCCTTTCTTACCTGGCCACATAATGGGCCGCTTGATGGGCCATCACCAGCCCGTGGCCACTTCTGGCCTAGAGTTGCTTCCCTTGTAGGAGCTGCCAGTGGGCCAGTTCTAACAGGGTGGGCACTCTCTATGTCCTGAACTGGCACCAGAGAGAGCAGGTAGGCGGTAGAAAATGCTGACACCCAGGGGGAGTAAGCAATGAGGAAGAGTGGGGAAAGGGCACCACAGATAAACTTTGTCTCTGAGGCCCTGTGTAGAAAAATGCTTTGCATCAAAGTGCTCTGAAGACTACTGTTCGAGAGTAAGGTGTTTTCACTAGTATTCAGTTTTGTCTCTGGATAACCCATAGCAGCTTGTGTCAGACAATAGTGTTTCTCATGAGAAATGAACAAGCACAGTGTCTTCCCCAAAAGCAGAACCTCATACAAAGGCTTTTGTGCAGGTGATTTATTTGTCATATGATCCCGGTGAGCAGGTGAAGGATGAGGAAAGTGAACAAGGAAAGAGGAGAGTCAGTACTAGGATTCTTTTGGAAATTGGCCCCTGCTATAAGCGACTAGTGCTTGATCCCTCCAGAGCCTTGTACAATGTGGTCTCAGAACCATCTGCATGAGGGGAGAGAAAGAAGAGCGTGTATCCATTGGATCATATCCCCTATTGGTCAAAGGGCTCTCCACATTTCCATGTACCCCATGTCTGAGTGCAGAGCTGCTTCCACCTGCAGGTCAGAGCGGCTGTGAGAAGTATGACCACTGTGCTTTTCATTGCACCTGCAGGGTCTTGGCCCAAGCCTTCAAGGAACTGGTTTCTGCTTCAGTGCCTAGGGTAACAGGTGGGGCCACGCAGTTTTTGAAATATCTAAGAGGCCTCCAACACATCTAGTCATGATCAGCTATATGAGTGAAACTCTCTCTTGGGAAGAAAATACAGATTGATCTGATCCTGAGTGTTTAATTCCATTTGGAAAGCAAAAACTCTCACCCAAGTCAATTTCCTTCATTTCCCAAGGAAGAAACTCAAAAGCAAAAGCCCACACTTCAGTTATCTATCCCTTAGGGAACTTGATCTCTCTCTTTGGAACATACATACCCACACCCCCACAAAGAACCCATTATCTGGCCCACCATTGTGTTGCATAAGATGCTGTTCACATCCTAATTCATGGAATTTTGCAGAGCCACAGGGTTACATGCAGTGTCCTTGCAGGCCTTACTCAGTATTTCTCCTGGGTTTTCCTACTGACCATAGTCAAAGTAGAATCCACATTCAAATAAAACATCACCATCAGGAGGTATAACACCCCATCGCTAGTACTGTGTCCCTTTATTGTAGTGCTCTCAACCTTAAGAAATGTGAACATCCCTCAATGGGAAGCAATTTAGTCTGTTGTTGGTCATTTTCACTTTAGTAAAGTGAAGAATCAAGTTCTAGATGAGAGTGAGAGTGGGGAAGGGAATGAATGAGGGCATTGAATACTGAAGAAGAGGGGTAGAGAATATGTGGCTGGAAGTTTCCAAAGACAAATTCTAGTTACTTCACAGTTTGAGCTGGCACTGATCTTTCTCAAGCTGGTTTGAATCTGATTCACTGTAAACAGAAAGTATAATCCCCCAAGATTTCATATTCTGCAACTTTTAATCACATTGCTTCATCTGTGCCTTTGTGGAATCTTAAGAAGCTATACATCATGAGAATTTCAAAGCTAAGGGTCTTCTCTATGAATACTCCCTGAGACAGCCCTTGAGTGTGATCCGACAGAAAGATAAGAATACTATGGTGCATCAAAGCCATCTATGTTGGGTCTTAGGTTTCCCCAAGGTGTTTATAATCTAAGATCATTTAAATGAACACAGATTCGGAGAGAAACCAATGAACAGTCATGTGCCGAAAGAGTGATGTTGGATCAAACAGGATGTAAGAGTAAGGTTGCAGAAATCATAAAGATTATCTTAGAACCCAAAGGCCATGGGCCATATCTGACCTGCTGCCTGTTTTATGAGTAAAGTTTTATTGGCACACAGCTACACTCATTCATTTATGTTTTGTCAGTGGCTGCTCTTATGCTACAGTAGCAGAGCTGAATAGCTATGACAGAGACTGCATGGCTTGCAAGGACTAAAATATTTACTATACAGCCCTTTATAGGATACATTTGTCGACCCTGGATAATCTTACCATTTTGTGTGTGCCAGCGCTCCTGCTTTGCCTCTTTACAAGGCAAAGATTTTCCACTGATTGGGAACCCCACTGAGGCACCACTCCTTGAATTTTCAACCGAGGTGTCCCAGAACAAGAAGCAGATCATTCAGACACACATTGCCTCAACCTCCTCATTTGAGGACTCTTCCTGGGGGAACAGCAGCATTCATTCCACCAGTCAACAGACCCAGAGCACCTAGCTAGGTCCCGGGAACATGAGGATGAATAAAATGTGCTTGGCTCATCGTTGTGTCAGGGATGCCTACAGAGGCCACACAAGGCAGTTGCTGCCTGTGGCCTAGTCTTTCTTTTCTCACTGTCTTTCTCTTTTCTCTCTTTCATCTCTCTCCTTCTCTTGTTCCTCCCTCTACCCTCTCCCTCCCACCTTGACTCTTTCCTTGCCTCTTTTCCTTTCCTTCTTCCTTTCTCTTGCCCACATCTCAGGCCTGCCAGTGCCACCCAGTGGTTCTGATAGGCATTACTCAAACTTGCTGACTGCTCTCAAGGTTGGGAATGACCATAAAGAAGTCAGTGAGAGCCTATAATTAGGGATTTAGAGACAAGTAGAAGGCTTTAGCGACCCTTCCCTGATTGTTCCAAGCATGATTTTTTTTTCTTTCTTTTTTAACTGAAGTATAGTTAGTTTACAATGTTGTGTCAATTTCTGGTGTACAGCACAATGTTTCAGTCATACATTCACATTTCATATTCTTTTTCATTATAAGTTACTATAAGGTATTGAATATAGTTCCCTGTGCTACACAGTATAAACTTACTGTTTATCTGTTCTATATATAGTAGTTAGTATTTGCAAATCTTGAATACCCAATGTATCCCTTTTCCCCTCTTGTAACCATACATTTGTTTTCTATGCTGTGAGTCTGTTTCTGTTTTGTAAATAAGTTCCTTTGTGTCTTTTTTTTTTTAGATTCCACATATGAGTGATATCATATGGTATTTTTCTTTCTCTTTCTGGCTTACTTCACTTAGAATGACGATCTCTGGTCCATACATGTTGCTGTATATGGCATTATTTTATTATTTTTATGGCTGAATAGTATTCCATTGTATAAATATGCCACAGCTTCTTTATCCAGTCATCTGTCAATGGACATTTAGGTTGCATCCATGTCTTGGCTATTGTAAATAGTGCTGCTATGTACATTGGGGTGCATGTATCTTTTCGAATTAAGAGTTTCCTCCCAACAAACAAAAGTCCAGGAGCAGATGGTTTCACAGGTGAATTCTACCAAACATTTAGAGAAGAGTTAACACCTATCCTTCTGAAACTATTCCAAAAATACTGCATATGAAGGAACACTTCCTAACTCCTTTTATGAGGCCATCATCAACCTGATACTAACACCAAAGATATCACAAAAAAGAAATTTACAGGCCAATATCACTTATGAATATAGATGGAAAAGTCCTCAACAAAATACTAGCATATCAACTCCAACAACGCATTAAAAAGATCATACACCATGGTCAAGTGGGATTTATCCCAGGGATGCAAGGATTTTTCAGTATCTGCAAATCAGTCATGATTGTGTGTAAATGTGATACACCACATTAACAAATTGAAGAATAAAAAGCATATGATCATCTCAATAGATGCAGAAAAGGTTTTGAAAAAATTCAACATCCATTTATGATAAAAACTATCCAGAAAGTGGGCACAGACGGAACATACCTCAACATAACAAAGACCGTATATGACAAACCCACAGCTAACATCATACTCAGTGGTGAAAACCTGAAAGCATTCTCTCTAAAATCAGGAACAAGGCAAGGATGCTCACTTTTGCCACTTTTATTCAACGTAGTTTTGGAAGTCCTAGTCACAGCAATCAGAAAAGACTCTAACATGTCAGAATAGCAATTCAAAACTGTCTTCACATTTATTCATACTGTGTACTATTCTTTTGTTGATTTTCTTAAACATTAAAAAACTTATTTGGTTTGTAAACAAAGACTTTAAAGTAATGATGGTAACTTTAAATACATTTCAAAAACTTGCTTTCCTTAATTCCAGTTTTAGCAAGAATCATTTTTTAATGTACTCTCCAAGTTACCATCTAGGGCAAATATAATATGTAATTCTATAATTATTGTTTAAAGTAAGTTTTGATTTTAAAATATATTTCTTATAGTTAAAAAAAAAAAGAGAGAGTTTCCTTCAGGTGCATGCCCAGGAGTGGGATCGCTGGATCATATGGTAAGTCTGTTTTTAGTTTTTTGAGGAGTCTCCATACTGTTTTCCATAATGGCTGCACCAAACTACATTCCCACCAGCAGTGTAGGAGGGTTCACTTCTCTCCACACCTTCTCTAGCATTTATTGTTTGTAGACTTTTGAATGATGGCCATTCTGACTGGTGTGAGGTGATACCTCATGGTAGTTTTGATTTGCATTTCTCTGATAATTAGTGATATTGAGCATTTTTTCACATGTCTATTGGCCATTTGTATGTCTTCACTGAAGAATTGCTTGTTTAGATCTTCTGCCTGTTTTGGGATTGGATTGTTTGGTTTTTTTGTTATTGAGTTGTATGAGCTGTTTATATATTCTGGAAATTAAGCCCTGGTCAGTCACATCATTTGCAAATATTTTCTTCCATTCCGTAGGTTGTCTTCTTGTTTTGCAAAGCATGAATATTAACTTTTAAAATGTTTTATACCTTAGTATAAATGAAGGAACCCAGAGTAGGCTTCTCAAGGGGAAAGAGATCAGGAGGGTTCTAAATGATTATTGTTAAGGAGGTTACTACATATTGCGCTGAGCAAAAATTGCATTTGAATTGTTTCAGGCATGTTATTTAGATGGTATGTGATATGGATGTAATAAAATGTGCAGTGATGGATTTATGACTATAACCAGTTTATTGAGCCATCTAAATCTTATGATGTATTAACATGGAATAGTAGTATTTTCCCCAGTTGCTGCAATTAACTGTACTCTCTTTAATTCCATTTCCTGACCTTTAAGGATCTCTTAGGTGAATTTCATAGGATCACGGGAACAGCATCTCACACAGATGCTGTTTAATTAACAGCCTGCAAGGCTGTTTAATGAGCCCCTTGGATTCCCCCAAGGCTGATCGAGGCCTTTGTTTTTTCCCTCTCCGCTGCGAGGCCTCTGCCTACAAGGAATGGACTTCAGGGTAGGGTGGGGTGGAGGGAATGACTGTCATTGATGACAATAGGACTGGTTCTGCAGACATTTCATAAGTTGGTGGGTGAATGTCTAACTCCCATTTTTGTCCACTGTACCTAGAAGGAAGGGTTCTGAGTGCCTGCTGTTTGGACAATTCTGGGACAACAGGAAAAGTCCTGCTCAATATCCTTTGTATGATGATGGCAGCCCAGCCACTGCTGGCCAGGCACAAATAGCCATGTTCCATGCGCAGGTGAATTTGCTTCAGTGTGAGGGAGGCTGGGGCAGCAGCTCACTGAAGTTAGGCTGGGGTCACCTTGCCTCTCCAAGTCATCCCAGCATCCCAGCATCCTCTCATGGATACTGGCCATTGTGAAGCAATGCTTACACTGTGACTATAATTTGCTCACCTGCCAAAATTATTTTTTCTCTTGGAGGGATCTGGGTCTCAGACTTCTATTTCAGTAGGCCCCCAGACTTGTCCAGGGTCAAATGGAGATTCTGGAACTAGTCTTTTATGCAGGAGAAGGCAGGAGAAGAAGGCTAATCTCCCTTCTGGGCAGAAAAGTAGTTATTTGGAATATAGTTGGTATTTGAAAGATTCCCTGTTCTAAACCACCTTTCCCACTTAGGTGTCCATGAGTATGAAATTCTACCATGAGAAATTTACTCTTTTGGGTAAACATTGTTCTCTCCTCTATGACTTCTCTTAAAATAAAAACACCCTGGGAGGAATTCCCCACGAAGTCACTAACCACCTATGGGTACAGCTTCTAAGTCGAACAGGAAAATGTTGACCAGTTTAGTCTTTCCTAGATTTCTCTAAAACTATTTAATAGTTTGCTTTTATTTTAACAGTTTCATTCACCAAAGAAGTTATCAATCATGAATGCAACATTTTTAATGCTTAAAATTTAGTACTTTAAAAAAGATAATAAAAACGGAAAGTTAGTTGTGGCTTCTACTTTTCAACCTGGAATCACTGCTAGAAGTATTGAAGAGTTCCCAACTCAGTTCAGCACTAATCACCCAGACTCAGCTCTAAGGGAGAGTCAGGAGACAGAGGAGAGGAGGTGGGAAAAGAACAAAGAAAGATTTGCTTTTTTTCTGCATTTGTGGATTTTTCCACCAATAAATGATATGAGCACCCATCATTTATACCTGACTTCTCTGTAGTGGATGACACCAGGCTGCCCACGTAATAAATAATGGACCCTGTTATTCATCATCCCCATAAACTATCCTGGTACCTTTTTTTTTTAATCCTACAGCTTTTACCTGGACTTTTCTCTGGTATCCTCCTCTCTAAATGCTACCCTTTCTTCAAACTCTGCTAAAATCTACCTCTAGACTTCTCTAATCTATGCCATCACTCAGATGGTGGCCCCATCTAGAAAGTAGAGTGACCTCCTGGTCTAAGGCCCAATCCAGCTGAAGTAGAACTGATTTGATCTCTGGATTAACAGAATGAGAATAGTCCAGAATGTTCCCTTCAGTCACTGAATGAAGTCTTCTGCATTACTGGGTAAAACTGCATGTCTCCATTGGGCCCAAAGTGCTGGGCATGGTAGTCATTATAGAGACTGGTCCTTGCTCTCAAGAAATTCACTCAAGTATTTGAGGCAAAACAACATATATAAGACATTTAGAGAAAAATTAACTGCTAAATGACATAGCCCTGTCTATATGTTCAAAAACCACATTGTAATTATCCTTTTATTCCTTAATTTACAAAACCTACCTTGTATGATCATGTGGTGAAATGGAATAATGAGTGAAGGTATAGAGAATATAATTTTTAGGACTAGTTTCATCAAGAACCAGCTATAAACTTTTAGGAAAAAATTTACATGATGTCAGGCAATTAGTTATTAAATGCAACATCAAAAGGACAGTTCATAAAAGAAAAACAGTAAGTTGAACTTTATCAAAATCAAAAGCTTTTGCTCTATAAAAAAAACACTGTTAACAAAATGAAAACACAAACCATAGACTGGGAGAAAAATTTATAAAGCACATACCTGATAAAGGCCTTGCATCTGGAACATATGAAGAACTCTTACAACTCAATAAGAAAACAATCCACTTTTTAAAAATGGGCAAAAAAATTGAACAGATATTTTTCTACCATCTCTTCTTTCTTTACCAGACAAGATATACGTATGGCAAGTAAGCACATGAAAAGGTACTCAGCATCTTTAGACATTAGGAAAGTGGAAATTAAATCACCATGAGATACTACTACACACTTATTAGAATGGCTAACATTAAAAATACCTCGCAATACCAAGTGATGACGAAGATGCAGAGCAACTGGAACTCTCACACATTGCTGGTGGGAATGCAGAACGGTACAGCCAATTTGGAAAATAGTTTGGCAGTTTTTTATAAAGATAAACAGATTCTTAGCATTTAACCCAGTGATTCCCCTCCTACGCATTTACTTAAAAGAAATGAAAAGTTATGTTCACATAAAAACCTGTGTACAAATGTTTAAGTGGCTTTGTTCATAATCACCAAAAACTGGACACAATCGAATATCCTTCAGTGGGTGAATGGATAAACAAACGCTGGGTCATCCACTCAGTGAAATACTGCTTAATAATGAAAGGGAACTATTGTTACAAGGACCACAAAGGTGGATCTATGCTGAGTGAAAGATGTCAGATGAAAAGGCTACATACTGTATGATTCCATTTATATAAAAGCTAAAGTTAATAAAAACAACAACAACAACAAACAAACAAAAAAGAAAGAAAGAAAGCCAGGAGGAAAGGCAGAACTGTAGGACTGAAAAGAGATCAGTGATTATCAGGGGCTGGGCATGGGGAGAAGGGTTAACTACAAAGGAGCATCAAAGAATATTCTGGGATGATGGATCTATTCTATAACTTGATTTTGGTGGTTCTTATATGACTAAATGTTCATCAAAACTCATAGATCTGGTTAACACCAAAATGTATGAATATCACCATATATAAATTACTCCTCAGTGTTAAAGCACTCTCTGCCTCAGTTACACATTTGTCAGATAGGAACAATGGATGCAACTGTTTCTGCTGATAATGATGATATATCAAACACAGGATTTGGGGGAGCTTTTTGTAAATGAGAACATATCTGAGTGCTTTGAAATGCATGAAGTGCTGTCCAATTGTCAAATATCATTACTAGATTTTTCTGTTCTGCTTTTGTATTTAGCTATCTTGCTAAACTCTTTCATTATTTATGAAAGTTTGTATACTGATACTTCTAGCTTTTTGAAATAAACTATAAATATAAATAATGACAGTTAATCTCTCCCTTTGCAATGTTATATCTTCTTTTATAGTTTCTTTTCTTGTTTTCTCGTTTTGGTTAAGACTGCCAAGTCAATGCTGAATAGTAGTTGTGGTAGTAGATATCCTTGTTCTATTCCTAAAGTAAATAAAGATGTTTATAAAATTTCAAAATTAAATATGGTTTTGGATGGATTTGATAGATACCATTTATCAAATGAAGGAAGTTTTTTTTATTCCTGCTTCCTAAGAGTTATTTCTTTTTTAAAAAATAATGAATAATGGATTTTTTTTTGCTTAATGTTTTTTCTGTGTATCATTTATCTTTCAACAAAAAACATTTATTTTTAATCAAAATTTAGAGCTGACTTTTATATTCTTGTGTTCCTTCTCTTATCAATCTGTGCTCTCCTAAAGGGCATGGACTTTGTCTTTTTGTCACTATATCTCCATCACTTAGCCCAGCTCT
The DNA here is from genome assembly GCF_009834535.1 of Camelus ferus. Taxonomy (NCBI): domain Eukaryota; kingdom Metazoa; phylum Chordata; class Mammalia; order Artiodactyla; family Camelidae; genus Camelus; species Camelus ferus. The sequence continues at coordinate 44,700,795 of NC_045706.1, read as the reverse complement.
GATTTAAACAAAATATTTATCCCTAGAACTTAACTCTCATCTCTAGAGAGAGGAGAGCACACAAACTATGCTACTGAGGACTGGAAGGCTTGGAAGAACTCTTCTCCCGTAAGACTTTTAAATCCTTAGTTTCAAGATTAACTTCAGCCTGTTTAAGCATCTAAATCTCTATCAAAGTCTTGGTTTCATTCTTTTTGCCCCAAACCTATTCTTAGAGATAGATTTTTTTTTTTACAGAGTTAATATGAGTACGAATTCTTCCCCCTAAGTCCTGCTGCTATTTTATGTATTAATCTCTCTCTTCCTTATCAAGTAGGTGTAGGTTGCACTAGGAGCCTGAAGGTGTATTCTTCAAAGATCAGGATATGAGCAGAAGAAAGATTCTGGTAACAGCTGGAGATTTGTTGCAGGAAGTTTCCATCTGTAACATATGAATGGCAGCCAGGATAGCGGCCAGTTGTAGGGCAGGTGGCCAATCTCAGGCTTGCTTTAGTTGGTCTCTTGAGAATTCTGCTTTCAGGGGAAACTGGAGAGAGAGTACAATATAATGGGTAAGAGCATGGACTTTGGACAGAAGTAGTTCAGGTCTTGGCCCTGACAATTAGTAATGGGGTGTCCATGGATAAGTCACTTAACCTCTCTATTTTGGTTTCCTCATCTCTAAAATAGGTGTAGAAGTAGGTGGTTTTGAGTGCCTGACACACAATAGACTCTCAAAAAATGTTGCCTATTATTTCGATAGCAGTTGCCTAGGCATACTCTGATGTGATAAAATAGGTTTCTCTGTGAGAAGGCACTTAGAGGTTTTTCAAAATTTGGTTTTGTTTTAGATTTCTATCATGAAGGGAAATATGTAATTTTTAAAATGCAGTTATAAAGATACAGAAGAAAGAGAATTATGACTCATGTTTCACAATTCACATAGCTTATTTATCATTTTCTGTTCTGTAATACTTCAGACAATTGCATAATCTCCCCCCACCCTTTTAGGATGCCAAGATATGACATCAGGAAAATAGGGAAGAAGAATTTTGGCGTGGAGGCATGATACGTTGTAGTAGGAAGGCATATGCCTTTCTGACATTAATGTCCCATCACTTACATTGGGTAAAGCAATCCCAAATACTGACTGATACCAGGAAAAAGTTTTTTTCATTACGGTTGTTCTAGCTCCAAAATCTGAGATCTTTAGATAGTGTTATGAGCCATTCTCAGCCTGGCTTGTTGTCAGGCACTAGATTTAAACCCTTGGTAAATGCCCAGATGCCCTGGCTTCCAAATCTCTCCAGTTCTTGAAGTCATAGATTGAACTTTCTCACTTCTCTAGGAATAAATTTTCTTGTATACTGGTTCTCCTTTATCATTCTTCTTTTCAAAGGCTACAGTTATTTTCTCTTATCTGTCCAATAAGACAGGGCTCATTCACTACACTCTCCTGCTTCCATCCCTTTGCCTCTGACCCACCTCCCTAAACACATCACCTCATCTCCTCATGGGTGGCCCTCTCTTCCATTCAGGACCATCTGTGTATCATTGACATCTGTGTACCTTTAACTTCCTGTCCTCTAGCCTCCAGGAGGGTGATTTCTCCGTTTTGCTGTTCTCCCTTCCTCCCTGTCTGGAGTCATTAGATGGAGAAAATTTTAGTCTCGTGGCATTTTTAGAAGAGATCTGTTATTAGGTTTGTCTGTGTTTGTTTAGAAGAAGTACATTGATACACTGGAGTTGGAGTAAGATTATAAGAGCAAAGCTCAAGTGAAAGGAGAAAGATGGTTGCTAAATTGCATTTAAAGAGGCAAAGTCCTGTTAACTGAATTTCTGTCCAGCTCCATGATCACTGGATATGTGAGTCTGGAGTTGTTGCTGAGACAGTGTTTAGTTGGTGATGTTGAGAAAAGTTCAGACCTGACTGTTCTGGGGTTTCATTCAAAACTTCCCACAGGCACAGTGACGGACCACTCAATGCTGCAGGGGTTTCTCCCTCATTGTGACAGTCTTAGAGGGTTGGGGAAAAAAGACAAAAACAAAAAAACCAAGCACACCAGCCCAGGTAAAATTAGGATTCAGATGCCATTTCCCCCAGAGCTCTGTGCTTACCCTTTCTGTGCTGCTTTCTGCTCTGAAGTGCATCTTCCTCGCCTATCTTCAGCAATTCCGTTTCAGAAAAATGACTTATCGTTAGCCATTTATACTTTTGTGAGAATCAACATTATTTTTCTTAACACTTCCAGTGAATTTTTGCATTTTAAGATCTTTCTACAATCATGAAAGAACAGTCCTTGTCCTTGTGAAGGAAATTCTAGACATTAGTAAGCATTTGAGGAAAATTCAGAAAGAAAGTGTAAAGGGATATTTCCTGGCGTTCTTGAGAGTATATCAGAAAAGTAGCCACTTTATCTCCACCTTCTGTGTTTGGTTTTGTTACTGACCCTTTGGGGTCAGGCCCCAACCAGGGTCCTCCTGCCCCATGTCACTCCTGCCGATAGAAAGAGACCAAGTTCGGTTTAGAAGCAAAGGAAAGTTTTATTCTTTTATCAGAGAACGGACCAGCGTGCGCCTGAGCTCTAGGGTCCGCACTCCCAGTCAGGCTGCGGGCGGGGCTGCTTTATAGGGTTCTCGGCAGCAGGGAGGGGGCGGGGTTCTCGAGGGTCTGCGCAGGCGTGTTGCTGGCGTTCCCAGATCGCGGTGCCAGGTGCAGCCTCTCTTTGCACAGCTCGTCGCCGCCATCTTGAGTTGAGGTGTAGTGCGTGGCGCTTCGCCGCAGGACGCCGAGCTGAGGCATCCAGTTGCCTTTTCGCCCTAGGAACTCTGGTCTGAAGTAGTGGATGCAAGGTGTCTCCACGCGGCACCCTACAGGCAAGTGAAACTAGACCAAGCACAAAAGAAGAGGTTAGACCTTATCACCTAGATTATATCTTATTTTACCTCTGGGAATCCCAGTGGGCTTTGCCGGTGCCAGTTTTTCCCCCACCCTCAGGCCTGAAGTAGTCTATGTAGCAATGACTTCTTTGCCCTGCCGTGTACGTAACACAGATGGGTATTTGCTCCAAATGGACCTAATTCAAAGGCTAGGCCAAACAAATTCTTTCTAGGGGGATTTGTAAAGGAGACCCGAAGCGACTGAGACATTTAGCCACGGGAACAGAGTGGAAAGACTGTGTAGGCCAGGGTTGAAGCTGGAGCTCGGGGAGCGTGAGAGCCACAGAGAAAGCTGAAGCTGTAGGGAAACAAATCTTGTGCCAAGAGAAGCAGCTGAGGTCCGTGGAGCCTCATTATCCTCGTGTACCCTATTTGCAAATTTGTTTACTTGATAAAATTTATTTGTAACACCAAATCAGTACTAGCAGCACTTTGGCAGTCATTCGCAAACATGGGCAAAGTGGTGAAAATTTGAGTCACCCAACACTGCATTCACAGCTGAAGTCAAATGAGGAGATGCTCTACCTTCTTGTTTCAGCTCTTGTGCTATAACAAGTGTCATTTCCACAGCTTATTTAGTGCCACATTTTTCACATTTGTGTGCTTTTTATTGGTGATTTCACTGTTTAAAATGACGGCCAAACATAGTCCTGAAGTGCTATCTAGTGTTCCTAAGCTCAAGAAGGCCGTAACGCTCCTTACAGAGAAAATACATGTATTAGATAAGCTTCCTTCAGATTGTAGTGCTGTTGGTTGTGAATTCAATGTTAATGAATCAACAGTACATATTCAATAAGGTGCTTTAAAACAGAAATACACATCTGTTGGCAAGAGTATTATGACCAGAGGCTTGCAGGAACCTAATCCTGTATTTCCCCTAGGAGTAATGGCTCACTGTTTTCTAATTTGGTTATTTGTGTCAATTTTAGAGAACATAACTGCTGTTAAGTAATGAGAATCAAGTACGTTTAGAGAGAGAAGAATGAAGCAAAGATAAAGGAAAGCAGGTGAGGGACTGTGCTGCTTCAAAGAGACAGACAGAGAAGCTGCCTTCTCTCTGGTGGCTCCCAGTTTCAATCTCATTTCCCTTGAGGACTGGCTAGCTAAAATTCATTTCAGTGGCATCCCAACATCTTTACAGCCTTTATTTAAGCATGCTTGAGTTTCCTCTCCTTGCAACCAACACAGCTTTGGCTGAAATATGTACTACATACATTACCTATTCTGAGGAGGCAACTTTGGGAAGATTCAGTGGTCCCTTCCTTTGAGGACTGGCCCAGGATGATGATGAACTCCATGCTGCTGCGGTTGCACTGGCCAGCTCCTGAGTCAGGTGCTGCATCAGAAAATTAACCCCCTCATCTCAGGGAGGTCTTTATACTAACTAAATGTTCAACACCATTTGAAAAGAGAGTTTAAGGATTTAAGGTTTTAAAGAAACCAAACTTTGGTGTCAGTCTGAATTATCAATGACAGATAATTTGAAGCAACTTGCTTTGGTTCCTAATTTGAAGGATACCAGTTTTAGGATGGTCTAGTTGTTTTCTTTGCTGGGGAACAAACACGTTTTTGGAAACAAGTTCCAGACTGAACACCCCTTAAGGAAGAGACTGTTTATTTGACAAAGCAGTGTGTGTCCCCACATAGGAAATTATATACAGGGAGAAGCACCAGACCATGCAGAAAAAAAAGTTTTAAGATTCTCTAAGGTTGTGATCTAGGTGAAGAAACAGGCTCTGCCCCACATACTTGGTTTGATGGCCATGGAAAGTACACATTTAATGGTGTCTGAGCACCAAGCAGGCCCCACGGTGGTTTCCTAGCCCACTGTGGTTTGTGGTCTGTGATGACTCCACCCCACCAATCCACTATCTTTCACTCCCCAAATGCACGGTCTCCATTCCAATCAACTGTTTATCCCACTAACATACCAAACTTTTTCTCTGCTGTGCAATCTCTCACGTCCGTCTTGTCTGCTTCTAAGCTCTCAGACTCTTGCCTTCAAAGCCAATCCAGTTGCTCCTCCCCAAGAAATTCTCACTAGCTCCAGGAGCTTCCTTTTCTTTGAGCTTCTCTTCCATCCCTTCTCTCTGAACCCATCTGATACTTAAAGACAACCTTCTCCTATAACTTACTAAATGTTCAGTCCTCACCTCATGAATTGTATTAGTACAGAGGGATAATAATTATTTCAAGGCCACCTGCTATCCGTAATTTTCCAGTACATGGCTGATTTGAGGTCAGCCTCACTTCTTGGGGACCCTGAGCACACTAGCCCCTTGCTAATTTCCGTGGTTGTCCCAGCACATGGAAAAAGTTAGTTTAGCTCATATGGGTAAATTTTATCATTCCCAAAGAGTACTTTTATTGGTGCCAACTTGAAAATAATACTGCATTGTCTTTGGGGAAGACTTCCCAAGTAATGTAAGTCCCCTTTTTTCCAATTCATTCAGTCTCATGAAAGCTTACTGAGGTAGAGATCACCCCCTCTTTTTTAAAGCAAAGTAACTAAGGCCTGACAGTTTACGCAGAGAGAAAGTTGAGCTAAAAGAGCAGATCTTTGAGGTCAAGGTCTAGGTCTAGGTGAAGCAAGAGAAACCAGGGAAGCCTCATTCCCACAATAGGGCCATCGTGCACAGTTGGGAAGACTACACTGCATAACTTCGAAGATGATGAGAATGGTATTTCCTGGAGTTGACCTGTTTGGCCATATGTGATGGCCCTGCCTAGAGGACCTAGTCTGAGATGAAGAGAAAGCCAGTGCTGAGTACTAAGGAAGGGACTGAGAGTGCTTCATCTTAGTCCTCTCCTTGGACAGCCCATCTAGATAGCTTGCACTCTCTTGTATTCTTACTGGGGTCGTAGGAAGGGGAGAGTTTGTCAGGCCTGTCTTCCCACTCTCCATTTAACAGGGTTCTCATTTCTACAGAAGCACCCAGTCAAAATTTCTTAAAGGGTTGGACTTTCTGACACATTTGGTTACTGTAAAGCCAGAAACAAAGAGGCCATATCCTAAAAATATCTGGGGCCAAGATCTATGCATTATGGACTTAACTCCTGACACATTTGGCACAAGTTGAAAAATTAAAGAGAAAAAAAAAAAAAAAAACACCCACTGTCTCAAGAGGCTGTAGACAGGAACACACAAGGCAAAACGTTTTAGTTGTAGACAAGAAAATGCTGGAGAGTCAGTAAGGGATGAGCTGGTCAGGAAATATCCACTTCCTGTGGCTACTCCCAAAGTTCTCCCACTCTGGCCAACCCCAGTTGCAGATGATATAGCCAACAAAACACTGCACCAGAGCAGCACCATTGGCTCAGTCAGCTCCAATCAGCTGCACCATTGACCCACTTGCCCATGCAGTACCTTCTGGGTTTCTTCCTGAGGCAGGGGGTGATCAAACAAACCAATAAGAAAGATTTGGATCGGAAATGTGGCATTCTGGAGGTAAGGGTAGGCAATTATAAGCTGCAGCTAAAGATAAATATGCCAGTTCTTTCAGGTGCAAACAAGGAATTAAGGTTGACTTTACTTTGAGGGAATGGCTTAAAAGAAACGGTTTTTATTTAAAGATGGATGTTTTTCAATAACATAGTATAAGAATTCTGTGATTTACCTACACTCAGATGAAAGTCTACTCTTGAAGTTTACTGCATTAAATGGGAATTAGTATGCTAAGTCCATTAACCACTGTTTTCAGTGTAAATCAGACTTTTCTCTTAAATTTTGGGAGAAAAAAAAAACTGCACTTGTTTTTAGTGAAAAGGGAAGTATGTTTTGTGTGACCAGCCCACACAAAATCAGATATTTAGTACAATTACTGAGAAGATGGAAAAGATTTTCAGAAAAGACTGCTGTTGCTCAGCTCCTAGCAGCTTGCAAAGTAGTAAGTAGGAAGTCAAGAGGGCCCAGCCAGCCCATTAAAATGAGGCTGAGAAACAGATCTTTGATTCTGCAGAGCCATCCTGTGAAAGCAGAGGGAACAAATGATGGGTTAGGTTGGCAGGAGAGTCCAAGCTAAGCAACTAAGTAACCAACTAATTTTTAAGCACATACTACATAAGGGTACCCAAATGCAGGTCGCTCCCCTCAGGAAGTGGCTGTATTTTGGACACTTGGCTAACCAGGAAAACAGGAAACTCTACAAGCATTTACAACAGGGAATTGGTTATGGGTGATGGAGGAGCTGTGACACCAGCGGGGGACAGTGCTGGCTGGAAGCCACCAGCAGCCCACAGGCTGGAGAGACAAAGGCAGTGTTTCCAGAGGTCCAGGGGTGGGGGTTAGGAGGCAGAAGTGGAACCATGGTTGGTCTGTGGAAGAGACCCAGCTGTTGCCAGAGAATGAATTTGAGGAAGAGAAACACCCTAACTTACTCTTGTTCTCATTGCCAATACCTCGCCAGTGCCTGCCATTAATTCAGGCAGAAGCTGTCTATCAGAGGGACCTGCAGGGGCCAGTCCCCCTGAGAAGCAGGGCAGGATAGGGAAGGGAAAGGAATGGTTGGGGGGCAAACAGGCCTCAGCCTGAAACACACTTGGATCATTTTTTACCTTCAACCACAATGACTTCACCTCTTCCTGGGCCAGACCATGACAAATCAGTTGCAGCCACAAATGCTGGCTAGAATGGACTCTAGGGTCAACCACTACCTCATCCTTTCACCAGCCTCTTAACCCCATTTGGAGCTATCCCAAGACCCTTTTCAGGAGGCACCTTAATTCTTCCAGACATTAAGGAACTGTAACACACATATCCTGACATATATGCTGTCTCCTCACAGAGGCCTTGGAACTGACTGTCCTCACTCCTGTTCCATATGGAGAATCTCAGGATCTAACAAACCCTATAGCCAAGTGAGTAGAATTTTGTCTGGCTTTCATTTCATCTATTGTCAGCTCTGACAAGACCAGCTCTCTAAAGACTCTAAAGCCCAAGGTGCTTAAATGGATGCTCTCAGTGTCTCGGTGCCTACCAAACAGCAGCCCTCTGATTTGGGTATTTCTCTGAATTGATGTCATAGGCCTGTCTTGCTAAAATCAGCCTTATCAGTATAATCAATTAAGAGGTTTTGATGTTCCTTATCAGCTGTATGACCTCAGATAAGTTACATAATCTCTTTAAATCTCTGTTTTCTCATCTGAACAAATAGAACTATTGTGTGGATTAAATGAGAGGACAGCTATTAAAGTTAACACTTATCTTGGAGCCTGACACACAAACAATGTTCAATAAACATTGTGATTTGTATTGGTCAGGATTTTGCTAATTTAAGTGACAGAAGCCCAACTCAACCTGACTCAACAAAAAACCCTGGTTTCAGGAGCATCTGAATCTAGTTTATTCAAGGTCCTCTTTACGGGTTCTGTGTAAATCACTTGGCTCCATATTCCTCTGACTGGTTTCATTCTCAGGCAAATTGTCCCCCATGAGATGGCAAGATGGATGCTGAGACATCCTCCCAGCTGAGCAACCACAGGGAAAAGAGATTCCAAGAGTCTCCTGAAAACCCTGGAATGGGGTTTCATTGGCCTTATTGGATCACGTGTCCAGCCAAGAGTCCCCGGGGCCAAGGGATGGAATGCTCCCGTGGCCAGGCCTAATCCTTGTGTCCATGTAGGCTGAGAGTAAGGGAGATTTGATCTCCAAGAGGAAGTGGAGGAGCTGTTTTCAGAGGAGGGATGGATGCTAAGAAGGCAAAAACAATTTCCACTATAGCAGCTACTGTTCTATCACTATTATTACAACTTACTATTTATTATTTACTACTAGTACTGCTACTGTCCCCACTATGCAACTAGTACAGAAAATTGGAGGATTATTCAGTGGACAGTTGGGCCAACAGTCAGGAAAAGGGACAAACACAGAAAGCTATGATAGGAGAAAAAGGATCCTGCATAGAAGGAAATAAAATGAACGAGCTCTTAGCAGTAGATGCGAAGTAAAGATAAAGCAAAGCCTGAAGTGATGAGTTCCATGGTTGAAGCATATTTCAAAAGCAAAAGTGATCTAATTAGCAACTTGTGATACATTTTGTAGTGGCTAAGCTTAAATCACTTCACTGTGGTTGTTAAATAATGCTGTAATCGGCATACAAAGCACACGTGTTGTATGCTCTCAGCACCGTATGTCTGTAGTTTCAGCACTGACACAGGTAGCTTTGAAGCAGGCCAACAGTATTCCCTGCACAGCAAGGTGGTACCCACAGACACCTTACTGACACAGTCAGAGATACATTCTTCACATAGGAACCTCATGATGTGGGAATGTTTTAATTTTTCTTTCCCACTGTCTTAAGTGAAATAGGTATGAGATGTATGTAATGAATTTCTGACAGAGTTCAGGGGCTGTAACTTTATAGTGAAATATTATTTGGCAGTGCTATAGTGTCCTGGACAACTGGTTAACTCTAGGATTAGTGATATATATTAGTGATATATATGTAAATAAATACTCCAGTATTAGTGTTGTAGACCAGTATGTAAATATATCGAGAATGATCCTGTGAAAGCAGCAGCTCTGAACTTGAACCTATCTGCATTTTACATACAATATGCTCTGTCAACAGAATGATCTCTATTAAGTGGTGCTGTGCAAAGCTTTGGAAAGACTTTGCACATTGCCCCCTGCCTTTGTAAGCTAAGACTGTTTTCAGAAATTTATTTTTCTGTTAAACATTAATAAAATGTTAAAACTAATAAGCTATAGGACTTGCTTAAAGTTAAGCCTCTCCCTGCAGAACAACTGAACAACTGCAGGCAAAGCTGGTTATTTGGGCCTTCTTGATGTTTCACCTGAAGAGCAGTCAGTCAGTTGGGTGAGGTCCATCTGAGTATAAGAAGTCGGCTGACTGGGCCAGGCTAATCCTTCAGTTCAATGTAAGTAGAACATATGTTTTCTGTTAGTTTTGTTTTTTTAAAAAGACTGTTCAATGGTTGGACCACATGGTTTTGAATGAGAAAAAAACACATATCTAAGGTAAACACTGAAATAGCCTTGTTGAATAGTTTCTTAACTATACAGTAGTGTTCTGGGGAAACTGGTCATGTGGTATTTTGAAGTCTGATAGGCTCACCAAACAGAAAAGAATACTATGACTTTATATTTCTAGACTTTATTACACTTTCCAAGCCACTTGAAATATAGCAGTTGTCTCGACCAACCCACTGGCAGGTAGGGCTGACACCTAATTTGATGCCCATCCCACTCCTGCACACTCTTTTCCGTAATAACATGAGCAGAATGGAAACATTCTTCACCCATGTTGAGGAAGGACAGTCATTTGGTTTTCTAAGGCTTTTTTTTCTTTCATATTTTGAAGGGTGGTGTAGACCAGATTAAAAAACATGGCTCAGGGAAGCAAGAATCATTCCCCGAAGTGTTTATTAAGTGAATCACAAATTCATTCAGCATGACTGCTTACCCAGAGAAATTAAGGCAAAATGGCAAAAAGCTGTGGGCCTCCAAGTAGCCTCAACTTTAGTATCTCCCTGGGAAAGGGTCACAAGTGTAATCCTTTTCAGCTGTCCCTGCCTTGCTTCCGCTGTCAATGGAAATATCCAGGCAGGATGAATACACATTCTGACTAGACTCTGGACTGACCTAGACAGCTTTTTGGAAATTCAGGATATACTTTTCCTAAAGCCACTTAATTTCTCCCATCCCTCCCTGATTGAAAACATCATTTATCCCATTACAGCATGTGGAAAGCAAGGGGAGGGAGAAGCAGACGGGATCTGAATTTGGGATAAAAATTACTTTGTGAGTTTATTATTCTCATCCATAACAAATGACAATTTCCATGTCATTTAGCTGATTCTAGAACAGAATCACCCAGAGAGATATTAAATCCTATTTTTCACACTATTTATCTTGAGGGCCCCAAAGAGACATGTACACCTACATTTAATAACTGGTGATCCATAGCTTGCATATTTCCTGGAAATATTTGAATATTTTGTCAAGTGCAGCTAGCCATTATTTCACCAGCCACACATGAATTACCCTTCTTCACTTATATTGTGGTGGGTTCCAGAGATAGACTTCCTCTAGTGTCTAAGAACTGTCTGGAGATTTTAGTTCTAAAGAAATTTGTGGATTTGTTGTTTCCGAAGTAACTCTATTCCTCATTTGTTGGGTGACAGCTATTTTCATGCCATGACTCTCCCATGAGCTCTTAAATAGGCTCAGCCCTCTCTGATTTGGGACTTTCTTTGAAACTCTAAGATGATGTGTCATTTCAAGAGCAAAAAAGCAAAAATGTTACCAATATGAGTGGATGCTAGAGTCCCAAAGACTTTTAACAGGCTACAGCTTCCTAGCTGCTGACATTAGCAGTGTGGTTCTTATTACACAGCTGGGTTTCAGACTATGATCCTTTCCAAGTATCATTTCTACTTTATGTAAAGAATATAGATTCAATGCAGTTTCTATTGGGTTAATGGATAAAATTGGGAAAGAATCTTTTTCTCAGCCATTCCTACAAATTTAGTGAGATGTCTCTGGTCCACTAACCCATGGCCAGGGACCAAGATAAAGGGCAAAAGTCTAACTCTGTAATTCATCCGAATTGAAATTGTATTTCAGTGGTTAATATACCCAGGTAGCTCCAAATCTGCTGGATAAATTAGAACTTTCTAAGGCAGTATCCAAAGGAAAGCACAAGCATAGTAACAACATGAAATCAGAGTGCAGGTAGAAACTAAACAACCTACCCAGCAACAATCTGCTCTGGGTTTGAACTTTTTAATGAATAGATAATTACTTGGATGGAGATGGATACAGCCTAAATGGTTCATCTACTAATAAAATGCCCTTAAAAAATCACCTCTGTTCAGGAAATACTAATCTAACTGGGTCAAGCTCTTAAGTTCTTTATAGGCACCATCTCTCATAACCTTCACTACAGTCCTGGGAGGTAGGTACTCATACTGACCCATTTTACAGATGATGAGATGGAGGCACAGAGAAGTTAGGTCACTGGCCCACCATCACACAGGAAGTAAGTGGAAGAGCTGGGACATGAAAACAGTCCTGATTGACTTTAAAACCTCTTAACTATTCTGTTATACTGCCTTGATGATTGGATGAACCCCCTGCTTCAGTGATTTAAAACTGAAAAAGATGTAACATTTGCTACTGAATATTTCACTCAGTGTGTCATCCATGGCTACTCTTTCCCTCTCCCTGGCCTCCTACTTGCTAGCCTTTTAGTGATACTTAAATTTTTCATTTGGCAAATTTTTTTTGTGTGTTTTACCTCTTTTTCTTTGCATCTGCATGATGCATATTTCATATCAGCAATGAAGTATCCAAGAGATACCTCTGCATAACAAGGTTAGAAGGAGGCTTTGTACTTTGGTTTGCTTGTAAGCTTGAAATATACTGCAGGTTCTTACGGAGCCTCCTGCCATGTAGAAGTCTCTGGTTTGCCAACACTAAGATTTCTAGGCCCTCCACAAGCATATTTATCTCATCTTCACATGAGCAAGTTAAGATCTCACAGCAGAGTCGAATTTTGTGGGTTTTATGCCCTTTAGGATGATGGTAAACAACTTTTGCTCTTTGAAAAAGTGTGTATAATAAGTTACTATTTACTTTAAAAGGGTATATATGTATATATAAATTGGCATTGATATGCTTAAACATTGACTATTTAGAAGGTTAAACAAGAAATTAAAAGCAGCAGTTACTTCTGGTGGTGTTGGTGATGGAAAATGGCAGCTGAGAAGATAGAGGTTGGGGTGGGAGGGAGACTTCTCACTCAACACCTTTTCTTCTTTTTGATGTTTGAAACATGACTACTTATTGGCTTATCAAAAATAAAGTTGAAGAAAACAAATGCTCTTAATTTCTACCTTGAAGGCAATCAAACCCTACAGTATTACCACAGAATTACTCAGTCAGGAATTGGTTTAGTCTAGGGACAAATTTTCACAGGCAGTGAATGGCAGTTAAGAGCCTAAAAAGAGACAATTCTCTTACTGTGCATAGAGCGTGTGTTGCACCACTAAGGGTGTAGGAAGCTGAAGTAATAAGGGATCCAATTACCAAATCATGTCACATATTATCAAACAACATAACAAAAGGTGGGACTACTATAGGACTTCTCAGAGCGTTCAATATGCTGTTGTGTGTTCAGACCCCCAAGAGAGGTGGGCAGGGTTTCCTAAAGTTACTTAACAATGGAATCCTGCTCCACCCTCTTCAAGGAGTATCTCACTATGTTGGTGCTCCATGGAACACCTTTTGGAAAAAGCTAGATTGTCAAGAGCCCTTCCAAATAAGAGATTCTGTCTAAGCTGTATATGGAACTTTGAGTCCTACAGAGAGTTTAAGTGATAACCACCACACTTACCAATGCAGTGGGTCTTAGATAAAGATCTTTCTTTGAATAAAAAGTATGCATTCAGTTGAAGGAATATTGAATGACCATCTGTGTCAGGTGCCTGGGGGCTCTGGGCCTACAGAAAGCAGTACCAAAGGTGACTGCTAAGTGGGGTAAAAGTGCTTCCCAGTGCAGAGAGATGAGCTAAGCCATCGCAAAGGGCTGGTTCTAATACCACAGATGACGTGACATCCTTTAATTTCTAAAGTGCTTGTTTTGAGCTATATGGCCAGCCCTATAGCCACTTCTGAATCAAATTGAGCATTAGGCCAAGCACTTGAAAAAAGCAGAGCTCAACACCCTTCAAAGCAGGGCAATGTTAGGAATAACAGGAACATGATCTGTGGCATAGGTTGTGTAAAGCATTTTCATCTGTGTAAATGGGTCACTTAACTTCCATTTTATGGTTGAAAACCAGAGGAACCAAGCACTTACTCCTAATGTGCATTGTGACTAATATTGGAGTAGGTCCCCATGTGCACCATGGATGTCATTTGCATATACAGTGAAACTGAACTCAGGGTCCACTTTACCAGCCTGGAGAGGCTGGGAGAAGTCAAAGAAATGCTCTGGAAGTGAGCCTTTTAAATCGACACATGCATTGAAAATAATAATAAACAAAGACCACTCTGAGATTTAATAAAACATCTTTATATGTGTCATTGCCTCTCACAAAGTCCTCATCACAATCTTGAGAGCGAAGGAGGCTTTCCTATCTCCATTTTACAGAAAACAAAAAAACTCAGAAAGCCTGCCATTGCTCACAGCCAACATGCAGTAATGCTGGGAATCAAATCTACCTATTCTGGTGCCAAATCCCACATCCATTTCAGTATACCTCAGTCATACGGACAGAAATGTTGCTTCACTGGGGCTTTATTCTAAAATCTCACTAGTTAGTATGAGATAATACTATGAATTCAAAAGCATCTTCTTCCTCGCTTTGTCACACACACCTTGGTTCCCATCCTGGGAGATAGATCTACTGTAGCATCATAAGCACCTTGTTTTAAGTCCCTTACAAACAGCTACTAGAAGATATGTGAATGAGGGAAAAATAGTTTTCAAGAGTCTCTGGGTAGTATTTTGCCTTAAGTGAGATAAGGGCCAGGATTTCTTTAAGACAAGTGGTTCTCAAACATTGATGTGCATGATAACCACCTGACAGATGTCAAAAATACAAGATTGCTTGGCTGTGTCATCAGCAGTTCCATCACTGTATCTTGGGTAGAGCCTGAGTATCTGAATTTTTAGCAAGTCTCTTAGGTGATTCTGTTCCACGTTTTAAGAGGCCCACACTTCTTCAATTTTAGGAGCTTGTAATGTTATCAGAGTAAGTAGTGTTTTAAGTAATTATTCATTCTGCTCATCAATAACTCTTTGGGTTTGTTTAATTGCATGAGAATAGAAACTCAGTGAGTGATTTAATCCAATCAACATTCAATTCAATTCAGCAAATATCTCTACTTCACGCAAGGCTCTGGGTATATAAAATATGATCTCTGCCCTCCACAAACTCATCTCATTAGAGGAGATGAATGTGCACACAAATCACATAATGCAGTGATTGTTTTAAACATCAGAATCATTGAGGTACTGAAGCACAGAAGAGAAAGGACTCATCCTGCCTGGAAGCCTTGGAGTGCTTCTGGGTGAGGCATTTAAACTGAGCCTGGTTTCAGCAGGTACTAATGGAGAAAGGTTTTTTGTTTTTTTTGTTTTTTTTTTGCAAGAGAACACGTTGTGAGCAAAGATAAGGAAATGGAAAACATAAGTGTGTTCTAGGAACCCTACTCATGTATAAGGAGAATAAAAAATAGTTTTCATTTTCATGACCTTTTATGATATTTCACTTAATCCTTTCAACTACTTGTTACATTGGAGAATCAATCCTATTTTAAAGGTAAAAATACTAAGTGACTTGTTAAAAGAAAAAGCCCACAGGACCTTCAACAAGATACTGATTTTTGGTGGTGGAGGGGCTGATAATGGGATCATAGAATGTTGTTGCCGCTTTTGTCAATGTAAAGGGAAGTATTAGGGGCTGATAAAACCACATACCATAGGAAAATAAGTACATAGAAACATACCATGCCAAAGTGCAGAATTCTATGTAAACTCGTATCCTTCGTGTCCATGTGTATTTTCCATTTCTGTTAAGTCAGTGCTCCCACCATCCATTCTCATTGAGCATTGTTAGTGCCCAGATTTGGGTCTCTCTTACTTTTTTCCACTAAAGGACCCCAAGATCCTTTGAAAGGTAGTGATTCCATGTCTTGGGGTCAGGGAAAAGTCAGCTTGGGTCTGGGACAGCCTGTGTTGCCAGACAGCTTGCATACTTTTATAAAACACCAGAGGCAATGTTCAAAGGAGAAAAGAGTCACTTAAAGGGGCTTCCCTTAGCCAAGCTGAGCACCACAAAATAGATAAAGTAAATAACAATGTTTAATCAAAGTAGGTTACAACTGTCCAGGAAAATACTCCTAATGATTCACAAAAGGGAAAGTTGATATAAAGTATGTAGAAACATAATTGTAATACAGAAAGGATTAATAGATCATATTTCACTTCTTACTGATTTTGTAAATTAAGGGAATATAATTATAAATGAATATTTTGTTTCTTCTCTGAAAAAAATCAGTCCATGCTTTATCGTTAAGTACCTTTTATTTTCTGTATTAGCAGGAAAAATAAACAGTGGGAATTGAGGGTAATTCCAAGGAAAGTAGGTGCTGCAAGCAGAATAAGAAAGACCAATCAGAAGTTGGAAGACAGGGTCCCACAGTTCATTTGCAACAGTGGTCACACAAAATAACCAAGTGGAAAGGGCATGTTACAGTGTGTTACGAAAAGATGAATTAGCATCCTGTCCTAGAAAAGAGCATTGACCACACAGACTCAATCCCTTCTCTCCATGGACATGAATTAAAGATCCAGTGTTTTCCAAACTTTCCATTTTGTGGCACATGTAGAAAGTGATAACATTTATCTAACCGCATATTAATTCATGGCACCCTAAAGGCTGTGCTTGGTGTCTCTTCCAGCCCTCCACTCCACCTGGGGCTCCTGAACACTCAGGTTCCCAGCAGCTCTGGGCGCAGATCTCTGTCTTGACATCCCTGATTCATGTATAGCACTAGGGAATGGCACAATGTGATGTTTGCAAAGTTCTGCTCTAGATGGCCCTCATAAGAATAATAAAAAGTTAATATCAGATAAAATGTTAATATTAAATAAACCTTACTAAGTAAGCCTAATAAGGTTTATATTAAATAAAATACCAATACAGTTTATATTAGTTCTCAGTAATGCTAATAGGCCAAATCAATATATCAAAATGGCAAGATGATGTGTTAGGTACGACCAGCCTTGCCCAACTAAATAATACATCATTTTCAGAAAGGCACTGGGCCTGAAAATCTTAAATCTGGATGAAAGACAGAAAATTAAAACTCCAATGATGTAACAAGTGAAATGTGGTTATAAAAAGGAACTTGGTTGGAAAATCTCATTCTGAGGCCGGTCCTTTTCCTTTGGTCAGGTAAGATATAAAAACACTAAAATTACTGAAATTTTAGGAAGGCAAACCTGGGAAGAAATGCAAATAAATAATGGTATTTAAGTCTAAGGTATTAACTTTAGGGTATTGGGGAACTAGTTTTTGTTTCAGGTTACAGATCAGCTTTTTATCATATTAATAGTAGAAGTATCTTCTTAAGTGTTTAATTGCTAAAGGTTATTCATTATGGTAGAACTGTGGTTTTAGACAAATGTTAGAAGTATTTGCACTAGCAGCATCTGGGAACTTGCTAGAGAGATTGCATGTGACTAGAAAGGCACAATGGATTTAGTCATGGAAGGTCTTGACAGTTCTGACCATCTGACATAGGCAGTGGGAAATAGTGGAAAGCATAGTGGGAAATAGATGTGGTTTATTGTCTTAGGTCTGCTAGTTACTAGTGTGTGACTGGGGGCAGTCTCTTAACTTCCTTACACCTCAGTTTCCTCACCTGTTCAATGCAATGGAATTGCATTTGCTTGCTTGCTTGCTTGCTTGTTTGTTTGTTTGTTTATATTGATGTGTAATTGACCTACAACACTATGTTAGTCCCAGATGAACTACACGGTGATTTGGTATTTGATGCTTTATAAAATGATCAGTATGATAAGTCTGGTTACCATCTGCCACTGTACAAAGTTATTACAGTATTATTGACTATATTCCCTCTGCTGTGCACTTCATCCCCACGACTCACTTGCTTTGTAACTGGAAGTTTGTACCTATAAATCCCCTTCACCTATTTCACCCATCCCCCCACCCCCTGCTCTCCAGTAACCACCTTGTTTATTCTCTCTGAGTCTGTTTCTGTTTTGTTATGTTTGTTCATTTGTTTTGGTTTTTAGATTCCACATACAAGTGAAATCATATGGCATTTGTCTTTCTCTGTCTGACTTACTTCATTTAACATAATACCCTCTAGGTTCATGCATGTTGTCACAAATGGCAAGATTTCATTCTTTTTATGGCTAGATAATATTCCATTGTTTGTCTCCATCACATCTTCTTAATCCATTCATTTATTGTTGGACACTTAGATTGCTTACATATCTTGTCTATTGTAAATAATGCTGCAATGAACATAAGGTTGCACGGATCTTTTCAAAATAGTGTTCTTGTTTTCCTTGGGAAAATACCCAGAAATGGAATTGCTAGATCATATGGTAGTTCTATTTTTAATTTTTGAGGGACCTCCAAACTGTTTTCCGTAGTACACCAATTTACAATCCCACCAACAGTGCGCAAGGGTTCCCTTTTCTCCACATCCTCTCCAGTACTTGGTATTGTCTTTTTGGTAATAGCCATAGAATCCCTTTTTCTAATGCCTCTTCCATTTCTCAAGTTCCATGAAATATTGTGAAGGACTCTGATTTACTTCTGGAATAGAGGGAGCCTTGCTAACCCTTTAGGCCATGCTCCTCAGCAATCTGCCTCAGCATTTCATAACAGGAGTAGAAGTACACTCAAGATGCTCCAAAAAAGTCCCATAGTCTTCTGTCCTCGTCAGCTTTTTAGACATTAATTGAAATCTTTGTAATTGTCTTGGTGTTCCTCCCATTCTCTTTGCTCTTATTGGTTGCTCTTTTGCCATCATTTTGTTAGGCTTTTGGAAGGCAGGGAAAACGTTTGGGTCAGGCAGCCTTCTTAAACTGGTACTTCATCATTTGGTTTTTGAGCAGCATTACCTTACCAGGATCTAGGGTACTACTTCCTCTTCTTGTCAGAGACACTCCCATACAGTAGTTAAAGTAGCAATCTGAATCAATGGATAAATCTTTTTATTTATTTGAATTTAGACAATTAAAATACAAAACTATCAATGATGCTGGTCCTGGGACCACACTTTGAGAGTAGCAGGTCTATATGAAGTACAACATGTAGGTAATGAAAGCAGATGAATAATTTATTCATTTAATAAATATTGCTGAATACTTACTCTGTGTCAAGCATTGTTGTAGGCACAGAAGCGTGGTAATGAGCAAAGAAATGTGATTTCTGCCCTCAGCAGCCCTTTCTGATGGAATTTTCATTTTTAACAGGTTTTGATTAGAAGTCTGCTCGCTACAAAAGGTCTCTTCACATTGCTATAGCATATCATGTTCATTCCCTTCCTCGTGTCTCATTATGGTTCTCTTTTTAGTTTTATTTATATATTTTTCCCAGTGTTAGTGAGATGTAATTGACATACAACACTGTATAAGTTCAAGGTATACAGCATTAATGACTTGATATACGTATATACTGCAAAATGATTACCACAGTAAGTTTAGTTAACATTCACTGCCTTTGTCAAAGTTCTCTTATATGGAAAGCCCCTTCCCTCCAATGGATCTGAATCTTGTCTATACCTCAGCGCAAATGTTTCTCCCTTCCCCATCCCAGCTCTTCCTCATTGTTTCGTTTTTACCATAGCAGTTAAGAGTTACTAACATCATTTACCCTTTATTTTACATTGTTCCATATTTCTATCTGCTTGATTTACACCTTCACTCTTTGGAGCACCTGCAAGGCAGTGGGCTGTGTGTTATGTTTCTTTGCAACTCCAACCCTCAGTTCCTGAAACAGGGTTAGAAACACTCTGAGCTAAACATGAACTTGTTGATAGATTCACTTGGAATTTCAGCCTCCCTTTTGGAGGGGGTGGAGTAGAATTAAAATGGCCACCACCACCAACAACAACTAGTCAGACCACATGGTCAGACAGTGTTTGTGGTGGCTGGGGAGGAGTAAAGGGGTTGGAGACCAGAAGGAAAATAAGTGTTTGGTTTAGGATTTTCCTAACTGGGAAAGAGCCAATAGTGCTTAATTTCCCCTTCCAGGACAAAATTCATCTTCTAAACAGGGTTTGTGCCTAAAAAATGTAGTGTGGTCAGAATGAGCTGGTGAATAAATTATGGAATCAAATGGCCATCAGTGTTTTCTTGAATGGTATATCTTAATTTTGCTGAAAATTAGTTCTGAGCCAGTTATAATTGAATAAATAGGTCTGAGATCACATGTTGATTACAGTTGAATTAACCGGAAATTAACTGCCACAATGTTATCCAAATTTATTAAGATAACAAGATCCTGAAATAGATTGTTACATAGAAATAAAAGAAAAGCACTTTAAAGCTGGAAGAATCTTAGAAATCCTTCAAGAATAACAATATCAAATAGTAATTATGTGTGTAGGCTCTGAACCTGGTCTAGTTCACTTTGAATCTTTACTCTGCCACCTACTATCTGTGTGATCTTGAGAAATTTTCTTTATCTCTTAAGCCTTGTTTTCCTTATCTGTACAGGATAAGAGATTAAAAAAGTATTATTTATTAAAAGAATTAGTGATAGAAATAAGTGGTGGTATAATAATGTACATGAAGCTCCTAGTGTAAAGTCTAGCACATATTAACAGCTCAATAAATGGTAGTTATTATTGTGCAGTCCAGCCCTATCATTTTACAGATGAAGAAACTGAGGCTCCAGGTAACTGCAGTAATTTAGGGACAGAGTTAAGAAAATAACTTAGAATTTCTGAATTCCAACTCAGCACTCTGTTCAGGGTAATTTACCACTCAACACTCAATCTATAATTTGGATCTTTCTAGTATATAATTTGTGAAAACTTTATACTCAGTAAAACCTGAGGCCATCTAATCATACAGTTCTACAATGCAGAGCATCACCACCTCAGGATGTCCCTAATAAGAACAGTTGTCTCTCGCTGAATCATTTCAGTGAGACCAAAGTTATTATACCCAGCACATTTAGTTCTATGTTTTAATTCTTGTGATAGTCAAAATATCCTTCAAGCTCTCCAGTAATCTTAAATCCAGCATGAACATGGCACTTAATATATTCTAGAAGTTACAGCCATCATTTATGGCTCAGTTAGTCAGTCATCAGTGATTCCTCCTCCATTTTAGCAACAGAGCATGGGGAGGTTATGGCTTGTTCATTTTGCAGTGTAAGCACAGTCAGTTCCCAGTAGTTCACCTAGTCCAGCTGGGATCCAGTTACCATGGACTCAATAGGTAATTCATTTGTGTTAGGTGTGTTGATGAAAGTAATTAAAATTTCATTTTAAGGGATGATTCTGCAGAGACTATTCCCAAGAGGAAGCCTTGATCTGAGAAAAGAGAAATAGAGAGCTGGATGAAATTTTTTTCCATGACAATATGATTCCAGATAAAA
The DNA here is from genome assembly GCF_009834535.1 of Camelus ferus. Taxonomy (NCBI): domain Eukaryota; kingdom Metazoa; phylum Chordata; class Mammalia; order Artiodactyla; family Camelidae; genus Camelus; species Camelus ferus. Next base: position 44,679,756 of record NC_045706.1, on the reverse strand, counting down.
AATATATTAGTCAAGGTGATTTAGGTTGTAAGAGACAGCAACCTACTGGAGAAGAAATGGGAAATGTATTGGCTCATAAACCCACAGAAAGTTGGGATGGGACTTGCTGAAATCAGGGACTGGGGACTACTGGATTTCTCTCTCCATTCATCGTCAGACCAGCTTTTCTACAAGTCAGGAACCCTGTCTGCTACCAGACATGGGTTCATACCCTTTACAGAGTTAGGAAGAGGGAAAAGAGGTCCTCTTCACGCTGCTCACATTGAAATAACCCAGGTAGGGAAGGACTCTGAAACGCCTGACTTGAGCCATGTGCCTACCAGGGATGTGAGAAACTAACAAAGGGGATACCTTTCTAAGCATGCAACATCTATCCTCACTACTTTCTTTTTGCCAGGCATATATACTTTCTCATTTACCTTTAAGGTAAAGATCATGATTAAAGGAAGTGTCTATAGGGACACACTGATTGTTCTGAGTTGGGCAAGGGAGTGTGGCTTGGCAGAAGAAAGGGGAGGTCTACATCACCAATGAAAATGAACAGCTGGACCCTCCCCCTGAACAGAGTACTTTCTCCTCTCATCCTGAATCAATACAGATAAGATGAACTCCAAAGACAGTCTCCTTCACTGCCACTTCTGTCCCCATATACCTTTCCCAACTGGGGTACATTCAGGTTTTAAGGGGCCTGAAGCTTCTATAAGTTGGGGATCCCTCTTTAAGAAAAAGAATACCAAAACAGTTTACCTGTGCAAATTTTACAACATATGACCATGTGAACACATTATTAGTGTCTCTTAGCTGTGTGCCTCTAAGAGAGGGATCCTGAAATGTAAGCTCCATTAACTTTATGACAAATCCACTTTTGATAACATTTATCACAGCAAATTGCAGTTGGAACCCGGATTTAAATGGACATCTAGTATCTCAAATACCTGTTCTTTTTCTAGGACAGTACCCAGTAGGATCCTTCCCAATAGCACTTGTCTGTTGAGAACTTCTACAATTCAGGCTTTTTACTGATTGAGATTGCCTTTCTGCCTCAATTAATTCAAATCCTGGAAATGCACCATTTTTATGATTATCAGGAACTGACTCCCACCAATCCCACACATGATTTTTTTTTTCTTTAACAAAATATGGTCACTGACTAAGGAGAAATGGGCTTAAGAATACCACTTATTCCAAGGCAAACTCTTTGGCCTCAGTGTCATGGGCTTGAACCTGACGTTCCCAGCCGCAGCACTGCTGAAATTGATAGTCTAGTCATGTAGGGGATTTTCCTGACTCCGTGTCTGTCTCCCCATGGCTGTTTATTTGTACTGCTGTCTGCTTTGGTTTGGGACACTGACCTTATAAAGCTGCTTCCAGAGCCCAAGACTGTAGCCAGAGAACTAGGAGTTTCCCTCTGTGCGCCTCACAGCCAAGTGGAAGGAACTGGGTATTGAGTCACGCTGTGTAACTGGAGAGAGAGAGAGAGAGGGGAAGACAGAGAGCTGCGGGGCTAGGGGGGCGGGGTAGGCAGGGTTGGGAAGAGAGAGAGAGAAAGAAAGAGAAGTCTTTTAAAATCAACACCAAGCCAGCTGTGGCTCTCTGGACAGCTGAGTCATAGACGATCAAGCAGTTCAGTTGGAAGACACACTGTACATGCTAACTCTTGGGTTCCGGCTGGAGCAGAAGATAGTTAAATTAAAAAGGGAGGAGGAATAAGAAAAGAAAGCCACAATTTAATCTCAGATAGCACTTCATTCTGAGACTTGCTCTGATCAGAGGTGAAGGACAAGAAGACAGTTCCCCTACAAATTAGACTCCATCCTTATGTGGTTAGTTAAGAATCTATTAAAGAAATCTGAGCATTGCTATTTTGTTTCTTAACACATAAATTACAGTAATTGCTAGAAGATGCTAGCTGCTGCTTCCTCATTGGAACTGGCTAAATGTTGTCTTGAAATGTCGGCTGCTTAGTCACAAGTTCATAATCAGCTATGAAGTGGCCAGATTTGGCAGTCCCACAAAGTACAAGAAGGTCATTATTACAGAAGTAATTGGAGTGATGGTTATAGATCTAAAATTTGTTTGAAATGAAAAAATAATCTCCAAAAGATGGCAAGAGAGGCTTGAAAGGAATCTAAAAAACATAGATATGAGCACAGTGGACCACCGCTAGCCTAGGCAGGGAGTTCACTCCAAGTGGCATTTCCTGGGCAGTGGAATAACATGGACCCACTCGCAGTGGGGTCTGCTCACTGGAGTCATCACTAGTTCATTGTATTTGTGGCACAAGGACAAGCTTCGTGGAATCTATCGACTGCCTGCTGTCACTCCTTGGTTCTGGGACTAGTGTGAGGCCTCTGTGTCTATCTTGTTTATCCAGAAGTCAAAGTAGCCCCCAGGCCTGCTCTTTCTGCTTCCATGCAGAGAATATGGAGTGTTTCAGAAGAAAGCCACAGGGCCATGCTGATAGGATTTCCTACAAACGCATGCTATCAAAACCCAGGTAGGCCCAAGGCTGGGTAGTGATACTTTTATTCATCTCTTCTTATTGCTGTCTTATTCCCACTAAGATGTTCTTCCACTTCCAAACAGTTAAAGGATTTTGTGTGTGTGTGTGTGTATGTGTGTATGTGTGTGTGTAATAAGGAGATAAGCACCACAACCTTCTTTCTGCTGATAACTGGGGCACCTTCTTTCCTGAGGCCTCTCCTACCATCTCCGCTCTTTCTTTTCTCCAACTTCAGATCTCATTTTGTCCTAAGTTAGTGGTTCTCCACCCTGGCTGCTCTAAAATAATATGGGGCAGCGGGAGAGGGTATAGCTCAAGTGGTAGAATGCATGCATAGCATGCACGAGGTCCTAGGTTCAATCCCCAGTACCTCCTCCAAGAATAAATAAATAAACCTAAATACCTCCCCCTCTCAAAAAAAAATGAACAAAAAAACCCAAAAATAAAATAATATGGGCCACTTTATAAAGTGTAGCTACCAGGGCCTCATCTTACCCCCAAATTCTAGATTTAGATCATCTAGAGCATTCTAAAGTGTAGCCAAGCAATGGTGGTCAGGATTATTTTTAAAGCTCCTCGCGTGATTCTAATGTGAAACCACCAGCCACTGAAGCTACCACAGCCTCTCAGTGCCTGTCTTGTAAAGGCCTTATAACTTTTAGCAGAAGTCCTTACACAGTACCTGAAAAATCCTGGTTAACAGTCATTTCTGGTTAACGTAATTAAATTCATTTTCACTTAGTTCCCTTCTAAGGAAAAGACAGAAAGCATGGACTGTGGTCCAGACTCTGCCTGTACATCTTTGGGTAAGTATTTATGTTCTTTGGAACTATGTTTCCTCTTCAAACAAAATGAATTGTTTAGATACTCTTTAAGATTTCTTTCAGTTTGATGCTATCATGATTATAAAATCCAATGGCCTTTTTTTTTTAGTACTATTATTATATCAGGCTATTAGTTATCAGCTAAGTCCTTAGGAGACCTTCGGTAGCTCATTTATCTTCTCTAAGCTGCTCAATTCCACATGTGAGAAAATTAGATGGGAGATCAGGTTAGTTTCCAAATCTACTCTAGCCCAAGAGATTCCTAGCCCAATAGATGCTCCATGCAAAAAGGATTCCCAAGGCACAGCACAGTGAAGGATCTGGAAGTCTTGAAATAACACCCCTAGATTAACTTTTTTTTAAACTCAGTAATTCCCAATTATTTGACCAGGAAGTTACTGTTTTCTTGTAAATGTTATTAACATACCACAGGACTAACTGTTCAGATGATCAATTTTCTTCTACTTCTTAAATTCTGCTACTTTGTGGTCAAGGAGTAAGTTTGTTAGATCAAAGAATGAATAATTTGCTTATTCCTTTAACATGTAAAATAGAAGAATAGTTGTTCACTCTTCCCAGCTTTTGGCTGCTTAGCAGGGGAGAAAACAATCTGACACTAACATCTTCTGGGATTCCCCTATTTTTGAGAAGACAATATTTAAAATGAGATGAAATGTCAGAAGTCATTCTGGTTCAAATCTAAAATGGATTCTGACTCTCTTCACTGTAACTTGTATGAAGCAGGTCATGTAAATGAGAAGTAAATAAAACTCACTCACCAAGTCACTTTCTTTAGTTTGATCAAATGAGATCAATTCCACATAATCAACAAGTTCAGAATCAGAGAAATCATCTATGAAGACAACATAGAGTTTCATAAATGGATTTGATGCCAGATTTCCTGGCTTGCCAGGTAACTTGGGCTCCTGTCTTAACTCTTCTGTGCTTTGGCTTTCTTATCTGTAAGATGAAAGTAATCATTGTCCTTGATAAGAGTGCCTTAACTATAGAAATAAGTAACTTAATATGTGTGAAGCATCTAGTACAGTGTTGGCACATGGTAAGCACTGAATAAATCCTTATAATCTGGACCATGGATTACCACTTTGTGATCAATGTCAAATTCAGCTTGCAGACCTGTTTTATCTGGCTGCAAAATGAGTATAATTTAATACCTGAGTACCTTTAATTAGGGCATATACTCTCCAGTTTGCTTCAGGCCTGACCACTGTAGACATGTGTTACCTGCCTGGTCCTGGGTCTAGAATGCAGACTTACTGAGGCAGAAGTTGTCAGTGTTATATGTTTTAATGTTGACTCATCAGTGCCTACTGATAGATGGGGCTTTCTCAGTATTTGTAGAATGAACAAATGAGTGTACACACAGACACACACAATAACAACTACTCCTTTCTTTAATACCCTTTGCAAGAGGCTGTCCAGCTTCTGCATCAACATCTCCATGAAAGGGAGTTTATTACCTCCCATTTTGTGTTTGAATATTTCTCCTTATTGGGAGTTTGTTTGTACATTGAGCCCAAGTCTATTCCTCAGTAGGTTTTTAATTAGCATTCAATCCTCTGATATTTTGAAGCTTGAAGGCACTTTTGAGAAAATCTAGTCCAATCCTCTTACTTGACAGAGAAGTTAATAAGCAGAGGGTACAGTGACTCTCAGAAATTCATGGCTCTTTGTTGTGGTCCTAGCCTCTTAAGTGCACACTTGCCTTATGAATCAGCAGGTACCTTTGTAGTATAATTTGGGAATCTCTAGTGGCTTGAAATACCAGTTCCTCTGACATTCATTCAACCTTCAAAGCTTCATTCCTTTGAATCCTGAAGAGCTTTCCAAATCTATTGGATATATTCTCTTAAAAATGCAATCATTAATTCCTTCCTTTATCAACCAACACCTTTCCTTTGGTAAGAATAAAGATAACCAAGAAAAAAGAGGCACAGGATAGGCTCTAAGAGGGAAGACACATGTTCAGAGGATAGGGGTTTGGGAGGGACGATTGAAGAGTAGGGTACTGGAGCCAGACCTCCCTCACTTTACAAGCAGGCCAGGCAGCCTGATCAGGATATTGCTCAATGTCCCTGGAGAAGGGATGGGGGTCGGGGACAGGCAGTGGCTAATTTAATATAATCAACATGCAGTAGGCTCTTTCACCATTAAAGGAAAAAAGAAAGAAGAAGAAAAAAGCATCCATTCGAATAATTTCTAGAATCTCAATCCTAGCTGGAAATTGTTTCAGAGGAAGTGAGATGATGCAAGTCCAGCTCAGCTGGAATCACTGTCATTCCTTGGCTCCCCATCAAACAATAGAAATCTTTCATCAAGGATTGCATCTCTGTCTCTGTCTCTCTCCCCCTTTCTCTCTGGAGTAGTGACTCTTAAAGCCTTTTGATCATGCTCTCTTTGAGGCTCTGGTGAAAGTTATAAATCCTCTCCCAGAAAAAATTGTACAAACATGGAGAATTTTGAATACAATCTCAGGCATTATCCTTACCCTCTAAAACCAGTGCTCATGGACCCAAGTTAGGAACCTCTGCTCTTTAATGTCTGAAGCATGTGTTGGAGTCTTTCGCCTCCTGCCCCATATATTATCTGGGGTATTCTGTGGAAATCAGAAGAAGGCAAATGTGTCCTGAGGGTATTACAGTAATGGGAATACATCCAATCAATTCTCTGACCTTCCAGTAGGAATTAAGGGCCCTTATCTTTATGCTCATGCCACCCTATGTCTACTTCTATGCTAGTGCTGACTACTCTGTATTATAATTGTCAGTTTCCTTGTCTTTACCACCCTCAGTGAGCTCTGCAAGGGCAGATTTTTGACTTGTGTCTTCATGGCTTTATCTTCAGTGATTGGCATATAGTAGGATCTTAGTCCATTTTTGTGTAGTGAAGGGTCCATTAGAACTTTCAAAATTTCCAATTCAGTAGTGGGGAACTAGGTGAGAAGGATGATCTAAATTTACATCACAGGTTGTTCTCTTGTATGGTAGTAAGGTCAACCATCAGAGTAACGTGGAGCAAGCCATTGATATACATTTGATTGTTTTCTACAATATTCATATCCTTGGGAAAATAGTCATCATGTTGGGCCTGTTTAAGATCTGTCAAAAGAAAGAAAAATGAGTAAGTAATTAAATGAATTAATGAAGTAATGGAAGCCCTGACTAATAGGATAAAAGATCTTGGAGAATTCAGAGATGTTTGGCCAATGGAGATTTCATCAGCAACCTTCACCCTTCTCCTGATTCTGCCTTGGAGCAGATGGAGGTTAGAGGGGAATCTTCAAGATGAAGGTCATTTGGTAGGTAGGCACCCATTGGGAGGACATGGCTGGTGTGTGATAGAATTACTCTGAGTCACAATAGGAGTTGGTAATTGGCATCCTGGCTTTGCTTGTTCATCTCCATTAGCTTCTTTAGCACAAAACTGTTGGTTTTATCCTCCCAGCATCCATTCATACCTACACTGGTAACAACACAATGGTTTTCCTTTGGGGAGTAATTACACTCTAACTCTAAATTGTAGGTCTATGTGGTTATAGTTGTCTGACCCATCCCTCTAATCTCTAGAGATATATTTGGCCAATCAATGTATTGCAGGCTTTCAGTCATAATGACTGACTTTCAGGAGCCATGAGATGTAAGCCTAGCCAATGAGAGTCAATTCTGGGATGCTTGTAAGAGTTGATGGAAAGAGAAACTCTCTTTCCATTTGCCTGTAAGCCAGGTGGGTATAAGCCTGGATCTGCTGGGAACTATGAATGAAGAAGACAGGTGTGTACATGGAGCCAAGGCAGAGGGTTGTAGGGCAGAGATGGAGAGCAGTCGTCTCCTGGAGGCAGTTCAAACACTTGTGTTCACCTTCTCCTGAAGTTTTTCAGATCTTTTTCTGTTTAGTGAACATTTGAGCTTAAGTCAGTTTGAATTGGGTTTCTGTTCTTACGGATAAAGAAGTCCTGTGTGCAATTTTGCCTCTCATTGTTTTGTAGAAGCTACCACTGTGGCTCTGATTTTAGTAGATTTCTGTCCTCCCTCCCCAATTTTATTATGTTAATGTTATTTTCTTGGTATCTTTAATAAAGCAATTTTCCATTGTGGATTATGGATAGGAAGGAGGTATTCAGAGAGTGACTGTGCCCAGAGTGTGGTCTCCTGTTGGAGAATTGGCTGGGAAACTGCTCCTGGAGTTTGAGGTGATCAGGAGTCCAGAGGACCCCATAGAAGGCAGATTCCTCTGTCCAAAGATAATAGTATGAAGAATTTGAGTTGAGGAGTTTAGCACCTGTGTTAACCCACACTAAGCAGTCTGCCAATATGATATACAGCACAAGATATATCATTGATTGCAAATTTGAAAAATGGAAGAGTATGCTAGGAAGAAGGAAAGAATGATAGAAGCACTTAGCTAATTTTTCAGGACAGAAATACTAGATTACTAAACAGCTCTTAGAACATACATACATGCATAAATCAATAAATAAGATTATGAGTTATTAAATACATTAAATTAAATTTAGCATATTATGCTTAAGAAAGCACAGCATGTACAAAATATTTTAGGACTATTTTTATTTACTCCAGCTCTGCAAAATTTTCAAAAGATTTAGCATGGAAAGAATATGGTTTGGATATCTGGAAAACTTGCTTATATGTAACACTTCTCCCCCTGATGGTGCCTGATAAACAGAACACTACTGTATTAGACAGTATCTTGCCCAAACATGAGTTCTTTAAAAGGTCCCTTTGTAAGTATTTTCTACGCAATCCTAGGAGAGTATTTCTTACATTTTGAAAGTAAAAGTCACATTTAAAATGCAATATCATGGGCAAAAACAGAGATCCCTGGGGTCACCAATAGCCCTGAGACCATATGCTAATGGTCAGTGGCCACGATAATAGTGAGGTGTCCAGTATGGTCACTCAAGCCTATGTCTTTACTCTCTCAGCCAAACAATCCCTTCTCATCTAAGTCTTATAAAGCAGTGTCCCCAGGCCCCAGAAAAATGAGCCTCTGAGAAGTGTTGAGAGAGACCAGGACATCTCACCATGTCCTCTTACACAGATAAGTAAAGGGCCATTAGCCCTATTTAAGAATATGGAAATTAAGAAGCCCACATATCTAGTTAGAGGAAAAGGCCCAGTAGAGACTCAGAAATTCCTGGCTTGGACAAATAAACTCACTGCCTCCCATCAAGTCTTACTGCCAGCCAAATGGTGACAGATCGACGCCTTTAAAATATTTCAAAGCAAACGACGTATCAACCAGCACCACCTAGTGGAAGAGAAGAATTAATCAACTCACAGCTTTTCTTCAACATGCTTGCACCGTTGCTTATTCACTCAACAACCAGCTTGTAAGAAATCACTGCATCAAGCACCATGCTGGACAAGTTGGAAAGCTAGAAGTAATAGAAATGGATATGCCAAGAGCTTAAAATAGCCTGGCCTACAGAAAGCTCCATAAATATGAGGAGAGAGAACTGAAAGGGTTTAACATTACCAGCCATCAGTGGGATTTAAATTTATAAAATTAGGAGGCCTATACTCTAAAGGGTCAGAGGAGAATATTTCTTACATTTGAAAGTAAAAGACTTATTTAAAAAGCAATCTTATGGACAAGAAAGGAGAAAAGGTAGAAATATATTAGAGAAACACTCAAGGTTTGGCTCTGTCCAGTCTCCTCCTCCCAGTGGCCATTTGTGTTCAGTCAGTAGAAAGGAGACCATGAAAATCTGTTGATGAACAGTTGCTCAAATTATACAGGAGCTAATCTGGAACTTCCTGTTGAAAATCGTGCTCCAACTCTTAACACAGAACCAAAAACAAACAAACAAAAACCTGTGATTCCTGCCTATAGCATTCTTAATTGTGGTTGGCAGATTGGGGAAAAGTTGTAACTGGACTAATTACAAATCACCTCTTGTTCCGGATGCCATTAGAATTGCTTGATTGATACCTGGTTTTGAACTCCCAAATATATATGTATAATTTGGGCTCTTGAGTACCCAAAGAATTAACTTTTTCAAGGAAATTTATTGAAATGTTTCTGGGGATATTTTAAATAATCAAAGAAATAGTTGAACAACAAATTGTGGAAATGGGAGAGGTACCTCTGGACCTCAGGGAGAATGGATCTAAGGGCTCTTGCCTCATCCTTGTCCTTGGTTTCTCTCTGGGTCAGTTTTGCTTTTTCTCACAGTGAACCTACTTTTTTTTTTTTTTTTTTTTTTTTGTGGTGGGAAGCGTGACTACTGATAACCAAATCTTTCTTACAGCTTCTGGCACCTGAAAGAGGCTTGCGTCCTTACCTTGGCTCAGATTTTTAAAATTCCATAGAGGTACTGATTGTCCTGGCTGAGGTCAGATGCCTATAGATGATGTGCTAACAATGCTGCAAATGCCCCTACAAATTATGAAACAATGACATTTTTAAATCACCACTTCAACCCCCAGTGAGACCTCACACCAGCCAAATCATATGGGATAGCAAGATAGTTCTAAATGTAAGAATGTTTATCCAGAACTGAACAGAATCATAATACTGCATGTTCATTGGAATATGAAGGCAGAAATTGTTTCAACCTAGGCTTTTTTCCACCAGGGAAGCATCAAAGAAAGTGGATTTAAACCTCAGTCCAGGGTCCTAGGGTTATGAGAAGGAATATCTCTGTGCAGAGGTTGCAAGGGTTGGATTTCAGGACAGAAAATCTAAACCTTCTTGTGGCTGTATGTCTATCGCTTAGTCATGTCTCAAGGTATCAAAATTATAGCCTGTACACAGCACAACTCTTATTTGAGATTCTGTTCCCTTTACCTGGAAAGTTGAAACCCCTTTCCCCTCACACTGTAAGTCTGCCCACTTTTGCAACCAGATTCAGTCCAACTTAGGTCAAATAGCTCTCAAAAGTGACAAGTAGAAACAATGGATTCAGCCTTCACGTGATTGAATTAGTGTGTTCTTGTCCTAGTTTTCTTCTAGCCTGGGTAACTGGCCCTGAAAATCAATCTAAGATAGCATTCTAAATTGTGGCTATAGTTTGTCAGGGTATAAAAGGCTCTGGGATAATATTAATTTTCTCCTTTTTATCCTATTCAGAAAAAGATTTCTCAGTCAGTAATTGCAGTGAACCCAGAAGGGGTGATTGTGAGAGGAGAGAGGATATCAATTAAGGAATGATACATAAGAGCCCAAAATATGGCTAACTCATTTTACAGTCATTGTGAATACTTACTTTATCCAGAAAATAATAAACTATGGTAGTTAAATGACAGCTTATGCAAGAATTGAAAAAGTACTAATGCAAAGATTAAAGAGATTCCATCTTTGGTAGAAAAGGTAATACCATTAAGTCAACAGGATGATGAAAATAACTAAAGGAAAACCAAGAGGATTATCAGCAGAAGGGGACCAACATCTCATCAAAGTGAAATTCTGTCTTGGGAGGGACTCTGGTAAAGGTAGATGAGATGAAATGGTAGAATCATGAATTCAGGTATGGATTAGACCACCTTAATATGGCAATATTTGTGATGGTTATGATTAATTGTTTCACTGAAAGCCCTAATTTTCCTCTATAAAGTAACTGCTTTCTGATATTGTAAAGCGGAATTTTCAGTTCATTGGTTGGTACTAAAATCACACTTCTGGTTCAAGCATAAAAAAAATCAGCAACCACAAAATAATATAAAGTTGGCTCTTCGAAGATACAAATTCACAAAACATATCACACTACTAAAAATGATGAAACTGGCCCCTCAGAGGCAACAGACATTCACATTTTGACACAGAACATCTAGAAACTACACTCCCTTTTCTCTTTATCAGAATTTTGTGTGTCCCTGGTATGGGGAGGATTTTATTTTAGAATAACCTTTTTAAGTATCCCATGCAAGAATGCTGAGGAGAATATTCAGTGAGGGCCTGAGAGGTGCTAGATGATGGGATGGCATCTACAGGGAGTGGGAAAGAGAAATACAGTCTTAGGGGTGAACGAGGGTTCATTGCATCTACATTGTCGAAATTAAGTTACAAGCTGGAAAATTTCTATTTGTTAATTATTTATTATATATATATACTAGAAATAATTGTGGTAAGCTCTAGAGAGTCAAGTATAAAAAGTCTACCAGCACTTCCTCTTCCCTCTAGGACCCCAAAGGCTCTTATGAAGAGTCAACTTATTTCATCCCTGTATTAGTCAAGGACCGTTTGGTTGCAAGAAATAGAAATGCACTCAAGTCTCCTAAGCAGAGAGAATCAGTAGGAATACAGTATTAAAAATGAGAGGATCCAAAAATCTCTCTCTCTCTTCCTGAGCCTACACTTTTGTTTACAGAGTGGCCTGTAATTGCTTTCCTGATACTTGAGTCTCAGCTTTTTTTTTCCCCCATTCCACCTTTAGAGTGTTTATTGTGTCCTGGAATGTCTTATGAGAGATTTTGCTTTATTACAATCTTAATTGATATATATCTATGTTGTCATAGGTTTCATAATCTAGAAATTATGTTGTGTATACTCAAAAGAAGTGCATACTCAAAATTATTATTGGCATAATTTTTACTTAGTAAAATTGTATTAGTCATTGATCTATTTTTAAAAAATTCAACCAAATTATATTTTCTAAATAATTCTAGAATTTTACTAATTATTTATATCAATGTTCTTGGTGCCATATCAATAGCTCACACTGTATCAGAAGAAAATTTGCTTACGTGTACCTTTCCAACCTTTCTTGAGTTCTTAAATTTTGGTGATTATACGTCTGTGAAATAAGGGTTCTTTTTTACCATTTGTTACTGTTTTTTAAAATTTTTTTTATTGAGTTATAGTCAGTTTACTATGTGTCAATTTGTACTGTACAGCACAGTTTTTCAGTCATACATGAATATACATATATTCATTTTCATATTCTTTTTCACTGTGAGCTACTGCAAGATCTTGGAGACATTTCCCTGTGCTATACACTATAAACTTGTTTATGTATTCTATATATACCTGTCAATATCTAAAAATCTCTAACTCCCAGGCTATCCTTCCCCACCCCTCTCCCCACTGGCAACCACAAGTTTGTATTCTATGTCTATGAATCTGTTTCTGTTTTATATTTAAGCTAATTTGTCTTCTTATTTTTTTTTTAGATTCCACATATGAGTGATATCAAATGGTATTTTTCCTTCTCTTTCTGGCTTACTTCTCTTAGAATGACATTCTCTAGGGACATCCATGTTCCTGCAAATGGCATTATGTTGTCATTTTATGGCTGAATAGTATTCCATTGTATAAATATACCACAACTTCTTTATCCAGTCATCTGTCAATGGACATTTAGGTTGTTTCCATGTCTTGGCTATTGTAAACAGTGCTGCTATGAACGTTGAGGTGTAGGTGTCTTTTTGAATTAGGGTTCCTTCTGGATATATGCCCAGGAGTGGGATTGCTGGCTTATATGTTAAGTCTATTTTTAGTCTTTTGAGGAATTCCCATACTGTTTTCCACAATGGCTGCACCAGACTGCATTCCCATCAGCAGTGTAGGAGGGTTCCCTTTTCTCCACACCCTCTCCAGCATTTATCATTTGTGGTGAGTCTCACAGGTCTTGATACTATAAGACTATAACTGTAGAACCTGCTGCTGACATAGTCTCTTTGGACTCAGTTCCAAATCAATGAGAAAGAGACTGATGGACGCAATACAAGTCAAGTACTGATTCCAGCATTCAACAAATATTTACTGAGCACCTATTCTATCCTAGGCACTACTTAAGACCCTGAAACTCCACAGTAGACAAGACAACATTCATGTGCTTACATTTAGGGTGGGGTATAGCACAGACATAAAGAGTTAAATTTATAACAGAAGCTCGAATGATAAGTGTTATGAAGAAGAATAAAGATGGATAGGAAGTAGAGAATGAAAGGGAGATGCTATTTTAGAAAGCTGTTCTAACAAAACATCTCTGAGGAGGTGAAAGTTGAGCAGAGGTTCTAAGGAAGTGAGAGAGCCAGCCATTAGAATATGTGGGGGAAGATCATTCTAAGTGAAGGACCAGCAAGTACGGAAGCCGTGAGATGGACCCAGCAATAAGGCCCCTGAGGCTGAAGCATAATGAGCAAGAGGTCCAAGAGGGAAGTAGAACATAGCCATATAGACTTGGGGAGTCATTAGAGGGGTTTGAACTTTAAGCAGGAGAGTGCCATGACCCAACTTTTACTGTACAATAAAATTTGCCAATGTCACCTACCTAGTAAGTAGCAGACCCAGGATTGAAGCCGAAGGCTTAACCTGGCACTGGAGCCCAATATGGCCCTGGCACCCAAGCTCTTAACCACCACTGGACTCCCTCTCATGATGCAGGGTCTCGTAGTAAGGTTTTCATGAATATTTTCACAGTCTGAAGGTTCATCAGAGCTCCCAAATACATTGAAATTGTACCTTGAAGACAGTGATAGAAAACATAGCCGTTGGGACCATTTTTATACTCAAAAGATATATACATTTTTGCTATGACAACTCCATCTGTTTAATTCACCATTGGAAATTCTTGTTACAACTGCCAAATATTTGTAGTACTATTTAGAATAGGTTTTTCTCCATGCCCCACAACTCAGTCATCTTTACTCTATCTTCTATAAACAGCATGTAGATTATGTTTTTTAAGCAAGAAGGAAAAAAAGACACTTAATCAGAGTCAATAGCAAGATAGTGTTTGTGCTGGCAGCAACATTTCAGAAAGGATGCAATAAAATAATCTGCAAATGGTTGCCTTCTCTAAGGATACTCTGCTTTCAGGAATTTCTCTGTAGAGAACATTAAGAAAATTGGAACCTGATTTTTTTTTTTTTGAACTTGAGTAGTTTTCAAAGTTGATGTCCTTTGTTAAAGAGTGAATGTGTTTACATAGTGCATGCTCAGCATAAAATTTCATAGTGTAAAAAAACAGAGTATACAAGAAACCAGTTCTTTTCTTAAAATTATAGGACAACCTTGATAGATCAATTCCAACTGATCAGAACCTTAATTTACTTAAATTGCTACCCTGTGCCTGTTTGTATGAGGAAGAATAAGATAATGTGGCAACAGCTTTATTATAAATAACCCCATTCCTAGGTGCCAAATAATGAGTGACAGGGTATCTCATACACACAGATTCAGCCCATTCTATTTGTGGCAACAGGACTAAATGGTTAGAACTGATATTTAATTGGGTTCATTCACTCATTCATTCAACAAACATTGTTTGAGTGCCTACTATATTCCGGGCACTATCCTAAGCCCTGGAGAAACAACTCCATATAATAAAGTCTCTTCTTTCATGAAGCTTACATTCTCAGTGAGATAGACAAAAAGTAAATACATAAATATGTAATATATCAATTAGTGATAAGTGCTGTGAGGAATAAAGCAAAGCTGTGCAAGGGTGATAGAGTGAGGGGAGAATGTGGAGTGATTATTTTATCAAGAGTGGTCATAGGCTGTCTGATTAGGTGACATTTAAGCGGAGATCTTGTCAAGACTATGACAGGATCAGAGAAAAGTTTGCTTTTAGTCATCATATTCTGCTAAGCCAAGGAAGAGGATGGGTCATTTCAGGAATCATATCAACAAGATTTTTAAAGAAAACATTAACCCTCAGGTAATTAGAAAATCCAGTTCATGAGAATTCTTCCTAACCCTGTTTCCTAGGCATTGCAGTCCTAGGACAGCAACAATATATACATTTAACCATTATTAATAATCTGTTTAGAGATACATGCTATGGTAGAAAAGGGACAATTTTCAAAATCATTGAAGAGAGAGGACTGTGTTCTATTTAGAATCTCAGCTCCATCTCTTAGTGGTTTTGAGTCAATTGGTTACCCTACCCAGGTTTCATGTTACCCAAAAAAATGGTAATAAGACCTACCCTTTGGATTGGCTATGAGTATTAAATCAGATGTTGTATGTAACATCTGGGCACCTAGGAAGTACCTAAGAATATGTTAATCTTAATCATCCAAGGTCTCTAGAGAATTACTAATTCATGAAGAGTGTCATAGAACAATGCAATAAACCTAAAATTTTATTTCATCTCCCAGAAACAGAGTTGCACGTTTTAGGATGTCCAGGAAACCAGTGGTTTAAATGCAGTTAAGATTTATTGAAATGATTATTCTACTACATTGTCAATGTCAGCCTCCCATCTGGACTGCTTGTTTAAAGTCTTTTATTCCAGCTAAGTATCAGGTCAGTAGACAATAATGAGAATGAGTACCATGTCTGAATATGGACAAATGGCCTGGTTGTGTGGAAGCCATCATGTGACATGAGGCACAAAGCATTAGATTGAAAAGACAATCAAAAATGGTAGGGCAGAAAAACAGAAAGTCCTGTGTCTTTGATGGCATCAGTGAGCAGCTACACCAGGACCAGCAATCACCTCCCTCTTGTCTTCTTACTAATTAGATATTACATGTCTGTATTGTTTAAGCTATTTTTTACTTGGAGTATATATATTCAATTTCATACTGAAGTTGAAACACATCTTTCTTTGAGCTTCCTAAGATACACCCTGGGTTATGGTGAAAAACATATTCAGATCATATCCCCACATTAAATGCAAAATTAGATTTCATATGGTTGTTTCTTGTATCACATTTTAATATATGCTGAGGGTATAATACCAAATCCTAAGTCAGTTAAAATAGTTATGTAAGAGATAAAGGACCATGGGGCCTTAGTAACTTTTTTTGCTGTTGAGCTGTGAAGTCATATAAATAATAAATAGTATTTTTCATTTCTTTTTCTAAGGAAATTTGATCTATCTAGGTTGCCATACCATCAGTGGAGGATAAAATATAGATTCCTTGTTATATAATTTAAAGTTTCATAATAGAAAAAATTACTATAGAAACTTTCTAAAATGCGATAGAAGAAAGAGATTTTAGGGTCTGAATTTATCTGCTTTACCAGTCTTCTTCTATTCCATTAATTAAATCATTGCTTAACTCTGTCTTTTTCTTGGTTAGATGAAGTTTGGATGGAGAAGGTCATTTAATTGGGTCTTAGTCTATCAGACAAAACCAGCTGGCTTACTGCTGAATTAGAGAGAAAGGAAATACTGACTCAACCCATTTGAGCAGAGAGAAGCGTAGGCAGGGAGGGTCAACCTTACACATCTTTTATTGCAGAATAGTTTCAAATCTCTTGAGACTGGCTGAGTGGGAGAGAATGGATTATGCTTCTGAAGTAGAAGCTATCTAGGAGGACAGGAAAACAACACTTTGGTGTTGGAAAAGGAATGAGAGTTTGCCTTCTACCCAGGCCACCATTTGACCATTCTGTTCAGCAGTTGGAGGTTTCTGAGCCCTAACAATCCGTAATCATTAATATAAAACTGGAATTAATCTTAGCCTTGGCATTTTGTCTTGAGAACAGAATTGGCCCTGTGATCCATAAGTGACTCACTGAAGGAAATACTTGGGCATGCTGCACAATATGAGGGCAATATTTTAACAACAGACAAACATGTATTACATGGGGAAAAATCATAAATGAAAGGAAAATAAATTAAGGAGTCAAGAAACCAGAGGGAGGCTCACAGCAAGAGGCAGATACCATTACCCTGGAAGTGAAATGCCAGCACTTTGGAAACAAAACATATGTGCTAGAATCATTAATGAACTTGAAATGAGGCTTAAGAAATACCCACACCAGTTTACCTTCACTTCCTTTTGTGCTTGTTGCATGCCAAATAGTTGAATATAAAGTGTCCTAATGGTTGTAAGAGCATTTTACAAATTAAACACTCTGAAAATATAAGCCATTAACATCATTATTAAGGAAGAGGAGACCACCATGTTACTCGGATTATGATGTTTAGTAGCCAAATAGTTTTCCCAGAAGGAAGCAATGAAACTCTAAACAAAATTAAAAAAAACAAAAATGTCAGTGTTTGGTCTTGAACTGGGTTATAGCTTGCTACCAGTAAGAATCTCTTTTAAACATCAAGAGTGTTAGAATTGTGGTCACCAGGAATGAGAATGTTTATATTTTTCTGCA
This sequence comes from Camelus ferus, assembly GCF_009834535.1. Classification (NCBI taxonomy): domain Eukaryota; kingdom Metazoa; phylum Chordata; class Mammalia; order Artiodactyla; family Camelidae; genus Camelus; species Camelus ferus. Next base: position 44,662,377 of record NC_045706.1, on the reverse strand, counting down.
CTATTTCAAAGGAGCAGAAAGAATCTGAGCCATGGTCCATAGCGCCTAGGCCAAGGTTGGCAAATAAGCAAAGTATTTCCTTTCTCCCTTCCATGCTCATGGAGGACACTGATAACTGATCTTGTCACTCTGCTAATCTCATCAGCATCCTTAGAATTCTTATCCACATAGCCTTCTAGGAAGCGACTATCAACTAATCAGTACACTGAGCTGAAACCCTAATTGTTGTTTTGGCCCTAGGTGGTTTAGAGTGCTATTTTACTTCATCACCCAGTCTGGTGGAGTAGCTCCAACTCTGTGGAGTACATCAAAAGGAGATATCCATTTAAGGAATAACAATTATGTCAGTGATAACAAACATCAAGAGGAACAATAATGATAATAATAATATCTGCCATTTAGTTACTGTGCTCCAGGAGCTGGTTGAAGTGCTTTCCATACTATTATTACCTCTATCTTACAGATGAGAAAACTGAGACAGTTAGTTAATAACTTGTCAAGACTCATGGGATTTAAACCCAGTTCTCTTTGACTCCAGCGCCCCCACTGTTAACTACATCATGAACAGAACTTGAAGTAAAACCAGAGGCATTATAACAAGAGTTATTATCTGCATCCATATTAGAGCCTCCTGTGAAGTGGAGGAGTTCTCCCCCTCCTTTTCTCTAAGGAAGTTGGTGGCTTTGGCTACATCCTGAGAAGCTGACATTTGCTGGAAGTTTACTGTTACTCTAGACAGCACAGAGAGAAATCCAGTCATCTCAGACTTCAAAGTATTTATTTAAACTCAGCAAAGTTCACGCAGTTTATACAAAAAGATTTTTGCAGGAAATGAAGATGTCACTTCTCTGTTTTCTCTGTTTCTCATGTACAGTCATCCTCACTACCCGACCCTAGGGCATGGCCAATTATCACAAAGGCAGGGCGTGTACAGATTTCAGCCAGTGCAGAAGGGTCTTCAAATGCAGTGGGGAAAGCCAATCCGACTTTCTGGAGTTTCAAGAGCTATTTTAGTAAGCATTCTCATAGAAAATGAGAATTTTATACAGATACTGGGTAATAGTCCAGTCTTGTTCACATCCGGAACACGGCTCAAGTTTGGTCTTTCCGGAAGCATCATTATGGACATGGGAACATGGCCAGGGGAAAAAACCCACGAAGTTTTACAATTTTCCAAGTCTTGCTATGTCAAATAAAGGCAAAATTAAGACAACCAACTTCAAAGTGATGATACATTTCACTTTATCACTAAAACCCAACATCTTTAGGATTTCCTGCTGTTCAGCAAAAATTACTCAAAGTGTGATAACAAGATAGTTCACAGAGAATAACTGATTATTGAATATATTCTCTTACTGCTGAATTTTAGAAGGACCAGGTAAATTTCTTCTGATGGAGTGGGCAAATTGTTTTTAGTAACTTCTGTTCTTATTTGTGCTCTTCTCGTAGCTGTATATTCCCCCATCTCAGCCCTGTACTCTTACCCCACCCCCGACCCCCACCCTATGTATTCTTTGCTGCCTCTAATCCTTTTTTCTATCTCTCCTTTAAAGTTCTCATCAAAATTTGTCTTCCCTGAGTCCCTTCCCCCGCTTTAGGTCCTATCCTTTGCTAAAGGACCAACAGATTAAATCTAGCCAAAATATTGGTCCAGATTTAATAACCTTGATATTTCTAGCAGCATGTTAGGGCTGGTGGGGAAATAAATTGGAGTAGGGAGAAAGGGCTTTCTGATTCTCACTTAAAAATCAAACTGTTTAGGCAGGCAGCCCTCTGACTATGAATAGGGGCAGATCCCATGCTGAGTTGAGGTGGATTGAGGTCTTCTAAGCTATCCCTTTCTCGCACTGAATTTCTTAGACACAAATGAGAAAAGAGATAAAAGATTCCCTGCCTACACCCTAAGCACACGCTGAGCTACACCCCCCAAACATCCTACACCTCCAACTGGAAATGATGCACACAGCTAACAAGCTAGAGGCAAAGATTGCTACCAAACCCCCAACAACCCCAAGTAGAGAGCGGCTTCTATGTGTCTATGGCTGCAGTGTGGAAAGCAGCAGTCCCCATCTGTGACTGAAGTGGCAGTTGAGCCATTGAGAGGAACAATTACCAGGCCCTGCTGACGTCAATACTTGGAAAAGAGCTTTGCCTGTTTTAAAAAGCTGCTGTCCATTGTATTCAGCAACATCACTTAAAGTAATCGAGGTGATCTATATGTATAATAATAGCCAGAGTGCTTGTAATTTCTGCTCCTGCTTCCCAAGTGCGTGAATGCAGTGAGCTAACCAGAGTTGCTATGCTCAGAAAAATTATTACAGGAGTTTTTCTCTGCTCCTCTTCCTCTCTACTGTTGTTTCTAGTCTTGACTACTATTTCTTGTCTACATATATATGTGTATGTACCTATGTATGTGTGTGTGTATATATATATTCTTTATCGAGGTTTTATATATATATATATATTTATATATTTAAAATATTCATGGACATCTACTCAGGAAGTGATCAGTATGCAACAAAAATGAGAAAGAAGTGGAGGGGGTTGGGGTTTAGAGTAGAAGGAAGACTGTTTGGTATCAAATAGACCTACATCCTATTCTCTTCATTCATTTCTATAACCAAATATGAACCGCAGGGACTTGCATTCTTTTGGAAATACTAACATACTGGCTAAGGGATGTATTTGTCATGTACTGTTTTAAACTCTTCACAGCACAGATTATTATTTCTGTTACCAGTGGAGAAACCAAATCTTCGGGTGGTTAATAGCTGTTGTTTCTTCAGCATTTACTACGTGCCAGGTGATGTATCGGTAGGTTCTGCTATAAATCTCATTTTACAGGTGAGGAAACAGATTCCAAACTAAGGGTGGAGCCAGGATTCAAATGCAGGCATGTTGAGTCCATGTCCAATGCTCTTAAGCACTAAGCATAGGTACTTTGTAGTGCAGTGCTGTAAAACCTCTTCTGCCACCCTACCTTCAAATCCCGTTGTCTTGTATTAAATCTGTGCCCTTTTGTCAAGTTACTCTCTCAATCACTCTCTTCCAAAAAAATTTTTACACTCATGTGATACTGTTTCAGTTCTGCCTGCTGTGTGTGTTTCATTATTTTCCTTTTTATGAGCATTATTTCTTTATTTATATCTGAAATGCCAAGTATAAATTTTTTGTCCTGTTTTCTCTATTTGTTAAATCAGCATCCAATAAAATTAACTTTTCTGATGTACAGTTCTATGCATTTTAACACACTTAAAGATTCATATAACCTTCACCACAAACAGGTTGGAGAATATGTCCACCACCATCAAAATTCCCTTTTTAGTCACAGCCTCCTCCTAACCCTGTCCCCTAGCTAGCATTGATCTTTTCCCCATCATCTTTGTTTTGTCTTTTCTAGAATGTGGTATAATAGGAACCATACCGTAGTTAGCCTTTTGAGACTGGCTTCTTTGGCTTAGCATAATGCTTTTAATATTCACCCATGTTGCCACATATATGACTACTTCATTCCTTTTTATTACTGGCTAGTATTTCATTACACCACAATTTGTTTGTCCATTGACATGCCGAAGGACATTTTGGTGGTTTCCAGCTTTTTGCAAGTATGAATAGAGCTGCTTATATAAAAATTCATGTACAGATTTTTATATGAACAATTTTCTTTTCTCTAGGAGTACAACTGCTGGGTCATAAAGTTAAGAGTATGTTTAACATTGTAAGAAATTACCAAGCTGTTTTTCCTAGTGGTTGTATCATTTTTTCATTCCCACCAGCAATATATGACAGTGCCTGGCATTGTCAATTTTTAAAATTTTAATTATTCTAACAGGTGTGGTGGTATATCATTATGGTTTTCATTTCCATTTCATAATAGTTAATGGTGTTGGGCATCTTTCCCTGTTCCTAAATGCCATCTATATATTATCTTTGGTGAAGTTAGTTCAAGTCCTTTGCACATTTTTAATTGGGTAGTTTATTTTCCTACTGTTGAGTTTTGAGAGTTGTTTAAATATTCTGGATACAGGTTCTTTGTCATGTATGTGACTTGCAAATATTTCTCCCAGCATATATATGCTTGGCTTTTCATTCTCTTAACAGTGTGATTTACAGAGCAAAATTTTTAAAGTTGATGAAGTCTGGCTTATCCTTTTTTTTCCTTTTTATGGATCATGCTTTTTGTCATATCAAAGATATGATCAAGAATGCTTTGCCCAACCCCAGATCACAAATTTTCTTCTATATTTTCTTTTAAAACTTTTATAGTTTTATATTTTACACTTAACCTTATCTATCATTCATTTTGGATGTTTATATTGTGCTGTAAATTTTATGTCAAGTTTCTTTTTTTTTTTTGGCTTAGGGGAGTCCAGATATTCTATCACCATTTGTTGAGAAGACTGTCTTTTCTCTATTGCATTTTCACTTTGGTCAAATATCAATTGACCATCACTGTGTGCATCTTTTTCTGAACTCTCTGTTCTGTTCCACTGATTTGTATGTTTATCCCTTCAGCCATACTACACAGCTTAATTACTGTAGCTTTATAGTAACTCTTAAAAACGGGACGTATTAGTCCTCCAACTTTGTTTTTCTTTTTCAAAATTGTTTTGGCTAATCTAGTTCCTTCCCCTTTCCATATAAATGTTAGAATCATCTTTTCTATGTTTACCTGAAAAAAATCCAGCTGGAATTGCATTAAATCTATAGATCAGTTTGGGAAGAATTAGCAACTTAGCTCTATTGAAGTCTTCCAGTCCATCAAGAACAATACAAGAAGTTCAAGAGAACACAGTATGTCTCTCTCGTTTATTTAGGTCTTTGATTTCTTTCATCAGCATTTTGTAGATTTAAGCCTGCACATGATTTTTAGATTTTATACCTAGGTATTTTATTTTTTTGAACTATGGAAATTGTATTGTTTTGTTTATATCTGTTTCAATTTGTTCGTTGTTGGTATATATAAATATGATTGATGTTTGTGTGTTGACTTTCTATCCTGCAGTCTTGCTAAACTCAGTTGTAGAAACTTTAAAATAGATTCCTTGGGATTTTCTATATAGATAATTTTCTACGTAGACAATGTCATCTGTGACTATAGATGTTTTAGGAAAGGATGTTTTACTTCTTCCTGTCCAAACTGTATGTCTTTTATTTATTTTTCTTTTTTGTTTTGCATTGTCTGGAACTTCTAGTACCATGACGAATAGGATTGATGAGAGTAGAATCCCTGGTTTGTTCCCAGTTTGGAGGGATAGGATTTATTTCCTCACCGTCAAGTGTACTATTTTCTTTAGGATTTTTGTAGATGCCCTTAATTAGACTAAGGAAGTTTTCTTCAATTTATAGTTTGTGACTGTTTTTATCATGAACTGATGTTTAGCTTTGGGAAGTGTTTTTCTGCATCAACTACGATTATGTTACTTTTTTCTTTGATCTATTACAGTGATTATTTTATTTAAATTTTTAAAAATTATAGTAAAACAGATATAATACAAAATTTACCATTTTAACCATTTTTAAGTGTCATTAGGTATATTCACATTGTTCAACATCATTAGGTGCATTCACATTGTTGTACAACCAACACAACCATCAATCTCAATAATTTTTTCATCTTCGCAGCACATTTATTTTTATACTCCCAGTTTACCAACCCTTCCTGTCCCCCAGAGCTTCAATCCATTTACCCTTTCTCACCATCTATCACCTAGTTTGTATTAGATATCTATTGCTATGTGACAAGCCACTTATTGAATGCACAATTCTGGTCGGTGATTCTTCTGCTCTAGGCTGGACTCAGATGATAAAAGCTAGGCTTGCTGCTGAATTTGCAGTCAGTTGATCAGTTGATTGGGGCTTGGCTGGTCTTGGATGACCTCATTCACATCTAATAGGATGGCTGTTGGTCTAGTGATTTTTCATTCAATCAATAGAATACTCAAAGCTTACTAATATGATGATGGCATGATCCTGAGAACATCAAGAGGTCAAGTTCCAATGCTTAAATGCTTTTCAAGCCTCTATTTTTATCACATTTCTAATACCCCATTAACTAAAGCAAGCCACATGGCCAAAATCAGTGTAGGAGACTACTTTACCCCCAAGCTTTATTGAGGTATAATTGACAAAGAAAATTGTTTATACTTAAGATGCACAATGTGATGATTTAATATATGCGTACATTGTGAAATGACTGCCACAATCAAGTTAATACATCCATCACCTTACATAGTTACCATTTTTGTGTATGTGTTAAGAACACTTTGCATCTGCTTTCTTAGCAAATTTCAAGTACATTATACAGTATTATTAACTATAGTTACCATGCTATACATTAGATCCCCAGAACTCATTCATCTCATAACTAAAAGTCTGTACTCTTTGACCAACATATACTCGTCTTCTCCACATGTCTCCCTCCCCCCCACACCACTTTACTCTCAGTTACTATGAGTTCAACATTTTTAGGTTCCACATGTAGATGATACAAGAAAGTATTTGTCTTTCTCTTCCTTCTTTCATCTAGTATAATGCCCTCCAGATCCATCCATGTTGTCACTAATGGCAGATTTCCTTCTTTTTATATAGCTGAATAATATTCCATCATATATATGTATGCCACAATTTCTTTATCCATTAATCCATTGGTGGACACTTAGGTTGTTTTTATATTTTGTCCTTTGTGCATAATGTTGCAGTGAACATGGGAGTGCAAATATCTCTTGCAAGATACTGATTTTGTTTCCTTTCTATATATACCTAGAAGTAGGATCTCTAAATCATAAGGTAGTTGTTCTTTAAATTTTTTTGAGTAACCTCCATACTGTTTTCCACAGTGGCTGTACCAATTTACATTCCCCCCAACAGTGCACAAGGCTTCCCCTTTTTCCACATCCTCACCAACATTTGTTACCTTTTTTCTTTGGTAATAAATAAATCTCATTCTAACAGATGTGAAGTGATATGTAATTGTGGTTTTTTTAATATATATTTTTATTAAAGTGTAGTCAGTTTACAATGTTGTGTCAGTTTCTGGTAAATAGCATAATGCTTCAATTATACATGAACATACATATATTCATTTTCATATTCTTTTTCACCATAAGTTACCACAAGATATTGAATATAGTTCTGTGTGCTATACAGTATGAACTTGTTGTTTATATATTTTTTATATATATTAGTTAGTATCTGCAAATCTCGAACTCCCAATGTATCCCATCCCACCCACTTCCCTGCCCCTGGTAACCATAAGTTTGTTTTCTATGTCTGTGAGTCTGTTTCTGTTTTGCAAATAAGTTCGTTTTTTTTTTTTTAATTCCACATATAAGTGATAGCATATGGTATTTTTCTTTCTCTTTCTGACTTATTTCACTTAGAATGACAATCTCCAGGTCCATCCATGTTGCTGAAAATGGCATTATTTTATTCTTTTTCATGGCTGATTAGTATTCCATTGTATAAATATACCACAGCTTCTTTATCCAGTCATCTGTTGATAGACATTTAGGTTGTTTCCATGTCTTGGCTATCGTGGTTTTGATTAGCATTTCCCAAATGACTAATGGTGCTGAGCATTTTTTCATGTACCTGTTGGCCAATTTGTATGTCTTCTTTGGAAAAATGTTTATCAGGTCATTTTCCCATTTTCAGATCAAATTATTATTATTTTTTGTGCATATGCATGCTGTTGCATTGTATGAGTTCCTTATATATTTTAAATATTAACCATTTATCGGGTATATGGTTTACATATATTTTCTTCCAATTCTTATAATTATTTTCTGTAAGTTGTGTTTTTATTTTGTTGATTCTTTTTTCTTTTGCTGTGCAGAAGCTTTTTAGTTTGATATAGTTCCATTTACTTATTTTTGCTTTTGTTGCTTGTGCTTTTGGTGTCATATCCAAAAAATCATTGCCAAAACCAATGTCAAGAATATTTTCCCCTATATTCTTTTCTGAGAGTTTTTTGGATTCAGGTCTTACATTTAAGTCTTTAATCTATTTTCAGTTAATTTTTGTGAGAGGTATAAGATAAGAGTCCAATTTCATTCTTTTGTAGGTGAATATCCAGTTTCCAAACACTATTGAAGAGACTGTTGGGTATTCTTGGCTCCCTTATCATATACTAGTTAACTGTATATGGGTGAGTTTGTTTCTGGAATCTTGATTGTGTCCATTGGCCACAACCATGCCATCTCTGGACCCACTGCTATCTCTAAACTGAAGCCACCCCACATTCAGTGCTCCACAAGACGTACCATTTTAAAGTAACTCTAATTGTTAGAAATTTCTACTTTAGACTGACAAAAAATTCTCCTCCTCGTAACTGCCATCCATGGGTTACAGTCCTGTTATTTGAAGGCACGTGAGTAGTTTTTTATTGATCCTGAACTGGGAAGAATAATAAACTGGATGACCTCTACAGTCTTTTAACTCTTATGATTCAAGTCTGATTCTTACCCAGGACATTAATACCAGTCTTGTAGGTTTTCTGTGAGGACTGGAGATAATATTTGTAAGATATTCAGCATTCCAAGGAGCTTCATAAACTGGTGATAATGATAATGATGAAGATGATGACAAAAGCTGTGACACAGTTTCATGGATCTGGAGACAGCTTTCTCATCTTTTGCAGAGGCTTTTAATCACCAGGCTCCCCATATCCCCATATCCCCATATCCCAGTGCCTTCAAATGGCCATGACATGAAATTGTGTCAGGTACTCCACCCTCCTATCCTTTAAATATGCTCCAGCTTGATAATATTCCTCAAAGTGTGATAACAGAAAACTGACTCTAGACCTTATTGTGAAATCACTTCATTGACTTACTTGCTTTTGCAATACCCAGTTAGGATAAGACTAGTTATAGTGGAGTGAGTAGATTAGAGGATATTGAGTAAAAGGATAGGGCTGCATGATCTATAGTAAAGGGGACTTACCGGACTTGGGGCTATCTAAGGCAAGAGGAAGGCAATCATGATTTGTACCAGGAAGGAATAGAAAATATGAATATCCAAATGGTCAAAGAAGTACAGAATGAGTAAGTGGTAGGGATTCAAAGACAAAGTTCAACTTGCTTCACAGTTTTGTCCCTAGCATAAGACTTTGGCCTATATAAGCATTTCAACTAGAAGTATCAGAGCCACAGAACTTGCAAAATTTACTGGCAACAAAAAAGAGAGATTGAATCTTGCAATGGGAACATCTGTTTTCATAGATTTTCACTTGTCTAAAACAAGTTTAAAAGAACTTGGCTCACAACTTAAACTACCTGTAACATACTGTTCTGATTGGTCTGGCCACCCCTTCTTTTGACAACCAAGAATTCTTCCATTTTCCCATTTGAACTCATTATGCACTTGAACACAGTCATTGACTCCAGTCATACTCCAGTCATACTTGAGACAGTACCTGACTGTCTCAAATATTCTTTAGTTAATCTTCCTATTATGAATTATTAATCGTGAAATACTGGCTTTTACCACATTTAATATGACCACTTGACAGTGTCAAGTATATCAAACCTTTTATATAAAGTCATAAATTGGATTTACTTTTGATTATGAACACTATGCAATAATATCCATTGGAGGCAACCCCAAATTCTGATTAACGAGCTTGCATCAAGTTAACAGGTATGGCCTTGCACCTATAGACTATCCTTGATCAGATATTCCCTTCCTTCAAATCAGGTGAGGAGAAAAATACCTAACCACCTTTTTGTTCAGTTTGGTTCCCTGCCCTTTTTACAGACAGTAGTAATAATTTGTGATTAGCTAAATCAACAGCTATGATGAAAATTATTTAAAAATACCCATTATGCTTACAACAATGCACTAATCTAAAAATATCATAAATTACCTCAACAAGAGCAGCCACAATGAAATAAAATGAACAGACTAAATTTGACTGAAATAAGGTTAACAGGGTTTACTTGTGATGGGAAAGAGGCATTTGAGGCCTGGGAGTGAAATGTTTTCAAGTCATTGGCCAAAAAAGTTAACAGTTATTAAAATGAACCTGACAGTTTGTTTCATGCAATGCTCTGGCTAGCTACACTAGATATTCTAATCACCAAATATACATCAGGACAAAGAATAAAAATTAATATCAAGACATAGAGATTTAAGAGTAATCAGTTCTGTAATTTGAATAAATAATGTTCCAGTGATACCAAAAGCATTTCAGTGCAAAGTAGATCCCAAGGCAACTAAAATCCTAAATTTAAGACTGAGGCTATTTCTCAGCATCTTTCACATTCTGCCCCAATTCTAAAGGGCTGTGATAGCAATAGAAAAAAAAGTGATTGAGCTTCAAATATGTGTGGGGGCCCTGTGCTAAATGCTATAGGGAATCCAAGAAATTAATAATTAAAGGAAATTAGAAAATTCTGTGTGGCTGGATCAGTGATGAACCTTAACATATCATCTGTGCTGCGTGAGTACAGGAAAAAAATAAAATCACTGGCCAAGCATAGGTCAGCAGTTACCAGACAGGTCAATCTAAGCCATGGTGCACCCAGGAAACAAGGTCAGGGTAAACTTGGGGTATGAGTCAGACTATCATTCATTACTTTATTTACCGAACACTAATTTCTGGACTGAATTATATCCTACCCCAAATTTTTATGTTGAAAACCTAACCCCTAATGTGGTGGTACTTGGAGATAAATCCTCTGAGATGTAATTAGGTTTAAATGAGGTCATGAGGGTAGGCCTTTGTAAAGGGATATAAGAGATCAGAGGGCTTGCTCTTTCTCTGTCTGTGAGCACACAGCGAGATGGCAGTCACCTACAAGCCAAGGGAAGAGGCCTCAGAGTGAAACCTAACTTGCTGGCACCTTGATTTTAGACTTCCCAGCTTGTAGAACTGTGAGAAGTACATTTCTGTTGTTTAAGCCAATCAGTCTATGATAGTCCATTATGGCAGCCCGAGCTGACTAAGACACTGATTAAGTACCTACCCTCTCCCAACACTGTGCTCAGCATCAGGGGGACAAAGACAAGTAGAACACAGTCTCTGCTCTTCAAAGCTGTGGAGGCTGGGAAGAAAAACTGATGGCCGTGTGCTAACTACTGTAACAGAGGGGACTCCAAGCAGAACTTCGAACTGCCAAGATAGGCCAGAGAAGCCTTCCTAAAAAAGGAGACATAGGCCAGGGAAGCCTTCCTGAAAAAGGAGACAATTAAGTAGGATACTGGAGAATGAATGGGAGTCTGCCTGGTGTCAGGGAGTCTGAGTGAAGTAAAAGCCTTCAGGCAAAGGGAACAACCTGTGCAAGAGAGCAGCAGGGCCAGAGGGAAACAGCGAGAACTGGATCTCATTGCTTCTAGGCCACACAATTTTTCACATTTTAATATCTCAGAAGTTGCAGTATATCTTAAAGTACTGACAAGTAATGGTTTAGTTGACAGTATACCCCCGCCCACTAATTGTAGAACCTGTGAACCAAATAATTTTTTTTAATTGAAGTACAGTCAGTTACAGTGTGTCAATTTCTGGTGTACAGGAGAGTGTCCCAGTCATGCATATACATATATATATTCATTTTCATATTCTTTTTCATTAAAGGTTATTACAAGATACCGAATATAGTTCCCTGTGCCATACAGAAGAAACTTATTTTTTTAATCTACTTTTATATATGGTGGCTAACGTTTGCAAATCTCAAACTCCCAAATTTATCCCTTCCCACCCCCTTCCCCCAGTAACCATAAGATTGTTTACTATGTTTACAAGTCTGTTTCTGTTTTGTAGATGAATTCATAGTGTCTTTTCTTTCTTTTTTTCTTTCTTTCTTTCTTTCTTTCTTTCTTTCTTTCTTCTTTCTTTCTTTCTTTCTTTCTTTTTCTTTTCTTTTCTTTTCGATTCCCCATATGAGTGATGTCATATGGTATTTTTCTTCCTCTTTCTGGCTTACTTCACTTAGAATGACATTCTCCAGTTTCACCCATGTTACTGCAAATGGCATTATTTTATTCTTTTTTATGGCTGAGTAGTATTCTGTCATATAAATATACCACAACTTCTTTATCCAGTCATCTGTTGATGAACATTTAGGTTGTTTCCATGTCTTAGCTATTCTATATAGTTCTGCGGTGAACATTGGGGTACAGGTGTCTTTTTGAATTAAGGTTCCCTCTGGATATATGTCCGGGAGTGGGACTGCTGGACCATATGGTAAGCCTATTTTTGGTTCTTTGAGGAATCTCCATTCTGTTTTCCATAATGGCTGCAGCAAACTACATTCCCACCAACAGTGCAGGAGATTTCCCTTTTCTCCACACCCTCTCCAACATTTATTATTTGTGGACTTCTGAATGATGGCCATTCTGATTGGTGTGAGGTGATACCTCATTGTAGTTTTGATTTGCATTTCTCTGATAATTAGCGATGCTGAGCATTTTTTCATATGCCTGTTGGCCATTCGTATGTCTTCATTGGAGAATTGCTTATTTAGGTCTTCTGTCCATTTTTGGATTGGGTTTTTTATTATTAAATTGTGTGAGCTTTTTATATATTCTGGAAATTAAGCTTTTGTCTATTGCATCACTTGCAAGTATTTTCTCCCATTCCATAGGTTGTTGTTTTGTTTTTCTTATGGTTTCCTGTGCTGTGCAAAAGCTTATAAGTTTAATTAGGTCCCATTTGTTTATTTTTGCTTGTATTTCTATTGCTTGGGTAGACTGCCCTAGGAGAATATTGCTAAGATTTACGTCAGAGAATGTTTTGCCTGTGTTTTCTTCTAGGAGATTTATCATGTCTTGTCTTACATTTAAGTCTTTAAGCCATTTTGACTTTATTTTTGTGTATGGTGTGAGGGAGTGTCCTAACTTCATTGATTTACATGCTGCTGTCCAGTTTTCCCAACACCACTTGCTGAAGAGACTATCTTTTCTCCATCATATATTCTAGCCTCCTTTGTTGAAGATTAATTGACCATAGGTCTAGGGGTTTATTTCTGGGCTCTCTATTTTGTTCCATTAATCTATGTCTGTTTTTATGCCAGTACCACAGTGTTTTGATTATTGTAGCTCTGTAGTATTGTCTGAGATCTGAGAGGGTTATTCCTCCAGCTTTGTTCTTTTTCTTCAATATTGCTTGGGCAATTCTCGGTCTTTTGTGGTTCCGTATAAATTTTAGCATTATTTGTTCTAGTTCTGTGAAAAATGTCCTGGGTAATTTGATAGGGATTGCATTAAATCTGTAGATTGTCTTGGGTAGTATGGCCATTTTAACAATATTGAGTCTTCCAATCCTAGAGCATCCTCATTTGTTATTAATCTAGTTCTTTCCAGATCCTTTAGTAATCCCTTCACCTGCTTCAGTCCCTTTTCCCAGAGGCTCTTTCCCCCTGCACCTATGCTCAGATGACCTCCATTCTTAGAAAGCAAAATCATTAAGGTGCCCTCTCTTCCCTTTCTTTATCACCAAACTTCTTGGAACATTCATCTGAATTATTTTTCATGGACACCTGAACATCTTGCTGTCAGGTTTTTGTTTCAAGGCTCTACTGCAAACGCTTTCTCAGAAGCCACCTAAGGCCTTGTAATCACTACCATTTGGTGGCTTCTTTGCAGTCCTTTGGCCAAACGTTACTGCTGGCTTGATTCTGTGGACCATGCCCTTGAAGAATCCTGTTCCCTTGAGGTTTACGACACCGTGACCTCTCACTCACTCTCTCCTCCCACTCCTCTTCCACCTCCTGTGCTAACCTGGCACTTCTGGCCCTCTTATCCATGAGTGGGTGTTCTCTAAAAGCCTTCCTCTGCTCTCTCCTCCTGTTTGCTGCTCGTGCTTCCCATGAAGATCTCATCCACACCCACAATTTAAATCACTGCCTCCCTTTGCATCTCTATTTCTAGTTTCAGCTCCCTCTAACATCTAGATCTGCATTTCCTACTCCATCTGGAGGCTCAACATATTGCTGAGTAGATCCAGGTGTATCCCTCAGAACTCTCATTTCACCTGGTAGAGCCTCACTAATTGTTGATTAAATACCTCTAGGATCAGTGCAGTTTTAACTCTGCCTGAGAGAACTATCAGTTAAAATGGTGACTCATTGCTCATAGCTCAGTTGATGTTAAAAAAAAAAATTAAGAGAATATGAAGTATAAATATGAATCAGATGGAGAAATAAAGAACAGTTCATATTTTATGTCTGCTGTTGACTAACCAGGACATACTTTCATGTACTGCTGGTGTATTCATTCCTTTCCTTGTCAATGGTTTCAAAAGAACCACCATATTTTACCCTATTCTGTAAATTCCGTGGACTCTTAGATTGTCTCTTGGGGGTCCCCAAGGATTTCTGCAGATGAAAGTTTAGGGGTGCCTCCCTTTCAAACAGCATATTTGAGACTGTTTTCTTTAAGATCATGTATAATGGGCCAGAATCTTTATCAACATTAGAGTTTATCAGTAAACCAGAAAAAAATGGAAACCATTAAGAATCATTTCTTTTGGCACAACTGAAAGCCATAGAATACAATTGGAAAGAGATCTTTAAGCAAAAGAAACTCATCTAAAACAGACAGTAGATTATCCTCTTTGTTAAGATCTCCAAGAATGGACACATGTCCTTCCTTGGTAACTCATTCCCACAATTAAACAAAGATTACAGACTCTCAGAACTAAAAGTAAGAGGCATAAATTGCCTGCAGAGGTATTTTAATGCATTTTGGTCTCACATCCAAATGATTTGTTTCAGAACCATTGAGCCAAGCTTCCCCTCTCATCCTCTGATTAAATGAAGAATGATGATATTTTTGTGGGTGTGTTCTAAGGAAGCTCTGACTCCCCCCAACAGAGACCATGGGGGAAACCATCCTGAGGGCAGAACGAATCATAAGTCCTGGCCGCTAGTGAGTTTGTTAACCCTGTGTGTGAGCAAACAAGCACAATACAAGAGGAACAGGGCAGGAATGGCCAAAGGAAGGGGCTCAGGAATAATTCAGATTGTCAAGCACTGTACTAATGGGCACTGGATGACAGGGACACTGAAGAGGTAAATAAGCAACTGGATAGGGACCCTGGCCAGTAAATGAAGACTCTTTCAAGTGGGCAGGTTCTCACTAACGTTTTTAATATTTCCCTTCATGATGTCATTCTTTGTGGCACAAACCTTCAGGAACTTGTCCCCAGGGCACTTCCGCAGTGGAGAGAACCAGACCACCTGGAGCCTTGCCTCTTGTTACTGCTTTTACCTAATTTGCATGTGGGTTTTTCTGATCATACTGCTCTTGCCATAAGATGGAGCCTTTGCCAGGAGAACCAGTAGTGGAGTTTGCACAATCCCTTGACTGAGATCTTTATCTCTTTTGGTCAGTGTCTGGCTAAGTTCTTGGCTACCCTCACTTTTGTGGTTAAAAGTGTAAATCATTGCATAGGTTTGCCTGTTACCTCACTTTCCCTTTATATGCATTTAACTCTCTGTTTTTTCTCCTAGTTAACCTGAATCTCTTCCTACAGATCCCCCATCTGAACAAGATTGCCCACTTTACAAGTCCCTTGCCCATAGGTATCTCCTTATTCACAGGTTCATATCCTATCTTCTTCAACACATCACAGCCCGCAGTGCAGGAGAAGGTCACAAGAAATAGGCAAGAGAAATAGTTAACAATTCTAGGTGGAGTTTCCTGTGACCCACAGGCATGAGGTTGAAGATCAACAATGGACGCTGCCTGGGGGTCATCCTTGGGGATCAGCAGCCCCTATATCTGACCTCTGGCCTAGGCTTCCACTGGACCTCAGTAGAGGACCTGAGTTCTGACCCCTGGTTTATCACCAACCAGTTATATGACCCTGGGTAAAGAATTTAAACTCTCTGGGTCTGTCTCTTCTATGAAATGGGCACAAATATAATTTTCCCACTAAGACTTAGAATTTCTGTGAAAACCAAAGTGACACAAAATTAGAGCTTGGTGTAAATGAAGCAACAGAGATCTATAAAAGAAAAATGTTTTGCCAAATTTTTTCAAAGGTCCATCCAATCTAGACTCCTGGCTTCTCCTGTTCTGAGGGCTACAGATGTCCAGCTGCTTCCACTGCTCCATGCTATAGGTAAAAATATTGGGAAAGTGATATATTACTATTTGATACATTACTATTATTATTATATTTATAATCCATATGAAGATTGTTGTGAGATCTTGTTCTGTAATATTATGGCTGGCTAATATGCTCATATCTTACTTCCTTAAAAATAGAAATGACAAAATTTAATTATTAAAAAGCCACCTTTATTCTTTCTGGTTTCTTTTTTCATATCAGATAAAATAACAACAAAAAACTTTCAGGCTGTGAAGCATTTTTCCTCACTCCATAGCTCCACCTGTGTGTATATACTGTGGTTCCAAGAAGACTCATATCTATTTTAAAATAGAAAGTACTGCCAGCCTTTTTCTCCTGGCCCCCCAAATCCTCCACAAACTTTAGCCTGAGTCCGCTGAAAAATCGGCAATTCTTGGTGGGAGCTGTGTAGGGTGATCCAAAAGGAAAAAAAAAGTCTGCCAGCATTTCTTTAGGGGCTTGCACAATTATTAAAATGAAAGGGAGGGTACAAAACATCTGCAGATGATAAGAAAGAAATAAGCAAATTTGGGAATTAAAAAAAAAATCTTCACCAGAACAGAGCATAGCACTTCAAAACAGATGTTCTGGCTTGAAATTTTCCAGAATGGAAGATATGAGAAGAGAGAAGCAAGACCCAGAGAACTAGAGCACTTGAGAACATGACACAGACTGGCCCTCAAAGAGTTAATGTGCATTTTGAACATGGTCAGTCAAGTCCTTCATCTATCGCTTCCAAATTCTGTCTCTTCAAAATTTGCTTATTTGTCCAAATGCAAGAAGTGTGCTTAGTAGCCAACTCCAGAAAAAAAAAGGCATACCTATGGAAAACATCAAACCAAAGGCAAGTCTCCTTTAATAGGAAAATAATTCAGGGTAGAGGAAGGAGAGAAGGGATGAGTGGAACCAGTGGAGCCCCCTGGAATGGCTAAATTACAAGCACAACTGAAGGTCCAAGTTGGAGATTCAATTGTAGGAAAAGTGGTTGCTGTTCCCTGTTCCTTTCTATTACATCATCCAGGAGTTAAGCATGTGCATTGGAGTGAAAGTCACGGACAAAAGTATCACTGAAGGTAAGATAAGCATCCAGAGCTTCAACATGAACCTACGGCTGAAGGAGTCACTGTCTGTGCTTGGCCTCCTGTATGTGTGTGTATGAAGGTACACAGTGAAAGGTTTTAAAAGGTCAGAACAGGGCTAAACAAGTCATAAATCATTCTCTTCCCTTCCAGTTTTATTGAGATATAATTGACATACAGCCCTGTATAAGTTTAAGGTGTACAGCATAATGATTTGACTTACACACATCACGAAATGATTATCACAGTAAATTTAACTAACATGTATCATCTCATATAGATACAAAATTAAAGAAACAGAAAAAAAGATTTCCTTGTGATGAGAACTCTCAGTATTTACTCCCTTAACAACTTCTATGTATAATATACTGCAGTGTTAATTATATTTACCGTGTGTTGTACATTACATCTCTAGTACTTATTTATCTTATAAACAGGATTTTGTACCTTTTGACAGTCTTTATCCAATTCCCTCTCCCCACAACTCTCACCATTGGTAACCACAAATCTGATCTCTTTTTCTGTGAGTTAGTTTGTTTGTTCTCAAAGTATATTTGACCTTTAACACTATGTTGGTTTCTGTTATACAACATAGTGGTTCAGTATTTCTATAGATTTCAAAACGAGTACCATGATAAAGACTAGTACAATAGATCATCATACAAAGATATTACATAGATATTGACTATATTCCCCACACTGTACATTTCATATCTGCTACTCATGTATTTTGCAACTGGAATTTTGTACCTTTTTGTCTATCTATCTGTCTATCTATCTATCTACCACATCTGTATTACTTCAACTATTGATGGGCACTTACGTTGCTTCCATAGCTTGGCTATGTAAATAAAGCTGCAGTGAACATAGGAGTGCATATGTATTTTTGAATTAGTGGTTTTGTGTTTTTGGATAAATACTCAGGAGTAATATTTTTCTGTCATATGGTAGTTCCATTTTAAATTTTTTGAGAAATCTCCATACTGTTTTCCATAGTGGCTGTACCAATTTACATTCCCACCAAAAGTGTACTAGGGTTCCCTTTTCTCCACATCCTCGCCAACACATATTTGTTGTCTTTCTGATGATAGCAGTTCTCACAGGTGTGAGGTGGTAGCTCATTGTGTTTATGATTTGTATTTCACTAATGATTAGTGATGTTGAGCATCTTTTCATGTGTCTGCCAGCCATCTGTATCTCTTCTTTGGAAAAATGTTTATTCAGATCCTCTGCTCAGTTTTTAATCGGGTTGTGTGTTTTTTTGATGTTGAGTTATATGAGTTCTTTATATATTTTGGATATTAATCCCTTATTGGATATATTGTTTGCAAATATCTTTTCCCATTCAGTAGGTGGCCTTTTTAGTTTTGTTGATCGTGTCTTTCACTGTATAAAAGCTATTTAGTTTGAGGCAATTCCATTTCTTTATTTTTGCTTTTGTTTCTTTTGCCTGAGGAGACATATCCAAAAAAATACCACTGAGACAAATATCAAAGAGCTTACTATGTTTTCTTCTAGAAGTTTTATGGTTTCAGGTCTTCATTTAAGTCTTTAATCCATTTTTAATTTATTTTTGTGCATGGTGTGAAAGAGTGGTCCAGTTTGATTCTTTTGCATGTAGCTGTCTAGTTTTCCCAACACCATTTATTGAAGAGGCTGTCTTTTCCTCATTGTATATTCTTGCCTCCTTTGTGATGTACTAATTGCCCATATAAGTGTGGGTTCATTTCTGGGCTCTTTAGTCTGTTCCATTGATCTATGTGGCTTTGTGCCAGTACCATTCTGTTTTGATTACTGCAGCTTTGTAGTATAGTTTGAAATCAGGGCACAGGGTATTTCCAGCTTTGTTTTTCTTTCCCAAGATTGTTTTAACTATTCAAAGTCCTTTGTGTTTCCGTACAGATCTGAGAATTATTTGTTGTAGTTCTGAAAAATGCCATTGTTATTTTGAAGGGATTGTAGATTGTCTTGCATTGTACGGTCATTTTGGCAAAATTAATTTTTCTAATGCATGACAGTATGGGTCATAATGATTTTAAGACAATCATAGCTACAGTATAACAGTACTTCTATTCAAGCATCCTTTAGCACCATGCAGCTGTGGGAAGACTTTATTGACTTGACCATGTTTTCTTATATAATTACTAAGGCACGTCTTTCATGTTCCAGTAAACGTGTGACACCATACCAGCACTGTCCAGAAGAGATATAATGAGAGCCACAAATGGGATTTAAACTTTAAACTTTTCTAGAGTCACATTTTTTAAAAGGTAAAAAAGGACAATGTATTGTGTTTAACATGATATGTCCAAAATATTAACATTTCAACATGTAGTTGGCATAAAAATTATTAAATGAGATATCTACAATTTTTTTTTTGCAGTAAGCCTTCAAGATTTGGTGTGGTGTTCACTTATAGCACATCTCAATTTGGACTAGCCACATTTCAGGAGCTCAGTAGCTACATGTGACTGACTGCCATATCTAAACTATGTAGCACAGATCTAAACTGTCACCAGTTTGACATAATGATTTCCCTTTAACCTCTTATTTTTTGAAAACTGTACCTTAATGTATTGCAAGAACTGCTGACAGTGTTTCATCTAACCTATTACAGAATATAAAATGTATCTTCAGTTGAAGTGAAAATAAATTTTACACAACAATGAAAATTAGGTGGCACTCCTATAAAAGAGTCAATATGTCCTGACCTACCTATTAGGAACCACTAGTATAGTGAGGGAAGGAGGGGTTGAGGAGGAAACAAAATGTTTCTAAAAAAAGATTCCACCCCAAATTATCAGAATGTCTCTTTAATGGCTTCAATAATAAATGTCAGCTCAAAGCACTTTGGAGCATCTGGTTCAACCTCCTTCATTTAATAGAGATAGAGACTAAAATTTAGTGTTTGGTTCAAGGTCACCTAGAAGCCAATGCCAGGATTTAATGTCTAATAGAACACTGAGGATTTAGCTTAGATCAGGAGAGTTAAAGGACCAAGAAATTTTATGTATGTATAATATATATGATGGGCATATGATTATACACGTTTTGGGCTTATTTTAAAAGTACGAAGACAGAGTGCAGGGCGATCCAAATAGCCTTCATTAAATAAGCTGTATCTAAAACTATTTTATATTTTCATCATTGAGATGTTAACACTGTTCATTGTTTATGTTTGCTGTGTAAGTAATATTTACTTTAAAGTTCAGAAATGCCCCTGTGTTGAAAAAAACAACTAAATTGACTATGGACATAGAAGTTAAAGGAAGGTGCTTTTGCCTTCTGGTAGAATAATTCACATTTTTGAACAACAGCAAAAACATTTAAAAGAACATGGATTTGCATTCTGTATTTAATATGACAGACAACAGAACAAATAATTTAGATACACTTCCCCTTATTAATTTGCTTTTCTGAAGTCAGTTGTAAGTGTGTTGATTCCCCTTCACTCTCTTTGTTTTTCCCTTGGGATGCTGCCTAACCACAATGAGGCCATAATTGGAGAACATAGAAGGATTGATTTGAAAATGTCATGAATGTTGTTAATAAACTCCCATTGACATAAAAGATTCATTAATTCATTCTGCAGGCAATCAAGTTCACCATGTCTAGGGCATATCGTAGAGAATGAAACTAAATGGCTGAAAAGCAGATAAAAGGCATTTTTGAATATTTTAATTTTAAAGTAAAATAGAAAAAAGTATAAATCTCAGGGTTAGAGTTGCCAAAATACATTAGGCCTTTATGTACACAACATTTCAGCTAAACAGCTCTGGAAAAAAACTCTTTGACCACAGAAGAGTTTACTTTTCACTCCCTAATAATGTCAATTCCCTGCTAAATCTTCAGCTATAATTTAATCTATGCAAATTACTACAAATTTGTTTTAGTTATCTAAAAAAGAAAAAAAAAAGGAAATAGACTGCATATTCCTTAACTCATTCAGTCCATTCTAAAAGATTATTTTTGTAACTGATATTAAATCAACTTGATTTTCACAGTTTCTTCCGATTAGATCAAAATGACTCTTCGGAATGTACAAAAAACAAAAAGCTATAAAAGCTAGATCTTTTTAAAGTGTATAAAGTGCTACACGCAGCTTCATTAGATGTATTTTTTTCACTGCATACTATTTATTAGAATAATGTGTCATTAGCCTTGATCATACATGATCTGGAAGTCAAACTTATACTGCGAATTTGTTTTATTTTGCCATGCAGTTATTCCATTAGGATTTCATTTGTCAACTGAGGAGAATATGAGTTCCTCTATGAGATACCATGTGGTTAAACTCTATGTAAGAATTATAGTCGGCCTGGCTAACAAAGTCATTACAGAGTTATGGAAGTTCTTTGTCACAAACTACTTCTTAAAATGTAAGACGAAATTCAAATATCTTTACATAGCTTGGAATTATTTGTTAGAATGTGCTACTTTCACCCTCAGTATCTCAATCAGTTATTACTTATCTGATAGCTATAGTTAATAGTTAATGCCCATATGCCTTGAGTGAGTGGGTTTTTTGAGGACATCAAGGAAAAGGGGCCACATTTTACATCTGGATGATTAGGGCCTGGCCTAGCTGAGAGAAGGGAAATATGAAAGAGACTAGAGTGGGATTCAGAGACTCACTGAAAGATGAACTTGGAGCCAGAAATGAGGATGGAATTGAAGCCCTGGGGAACATGCATGAATCTTGAGAGGCCTGTGGTTGGAGGAGCTCAAGCTGACTTCTGGAATGCAGAGATCTAATGAGAACCCCTGCCCATCTGAAGGTGACTGATTAACAAGTCTGCATGTCAGTTTTCTGAAAAGAGAAGGCCTTTCATTCTTAGCTGCAAGAAAAGTCTCTCTGAACCTTATATTCCTAAAACAGTAATGCATTCAAATTTTACCCAGGCAGCGCTCACCATAGCATAGGTGTCTATTAAATGGAATTGAAAAAAAGATTGGGCAAAGCTAAGGGAGTTCAGCACAATTTCAGAGATGAGTCTCTGTGCACATGTAGGCCTGGAGAAGAACTTTTAAACAGTAACTAAGCAAAAATGGACCAGTTAAAACCAGTAAAACAAGGATCTTTACTTGGACAAATGAGATTTGCACATAGTGATTTGACTTGTTTTTCTTAACCTATTTATCTTGGGAGGTAACTTTTTCTTTCAGCCAACACAGGTATTCAGACATATTTGAGTACATTATATGTTCAAAAGAAAACTAAATCTGGCTTAAATCAGTAGTAACACACTAATTACTGAAGAAGTTAGATTCTTTTCTCAAGATCCCCAAGAACAATTTCTGAATAAACCAACCACAAAATCCACCACTGCTTTGGTGGTAACTGGCTTCTGAAAATGGCATTTTTACTGGACTGGATGTCACTGAGGAACCATAATGGCAGCTTGGTCTTATGACAGCCTTGACTTGTGGTTGCATTCTTGAATGGGCACCATTAGACAATGACTCTCTCTTGTAACCAGAAGTATGCAATTTCACATGCTTGTAACTTGTTAACAAATAATCCATCTTGAAAGAAGGAAGCTACTGTCATCATTGAGAATTAAAATAAAAACTCAGTTTTTCATGTTGCTATTTCAAGAGGGTATTGTTGAAAAATAGCTCAGTTTTCTACCCTGTGACATAACATATTCAGTATGCACAATTATTGCAAGCTCTAACTTTTGAGGTAGGCTGTTGTTCAGTAAACCTGAAGACAGCTGATTGTTAAAGAAAATGGGCCAGAGTTTTTTCCCCAACTCTCTACTTACGGAAGTAAAATAATCAGGAGTAGGTCAAGAGTTCTATCTTTGTGATAGCAAAGTAAAGCTAGGCTGTTAACCTACCTGTGGCATATATATTAGAGACAGTTTAGGGGGTGGTTCTTCAAATTAAAAGATATATTTAACTACTGTAATCCAGAATATGCTGCAAAAAAATTCCAGCAAGCACAAGATTCTCCAATCATTGCTACACAATTAATATACAATAGGAAAATGAATAATGTATGGGGAATAAGAATATCAACGAGCTTGTCTTTATACAATATAATCTCCCCCCTCCCCCATCTTTCATGGTAGTTTATGTAATAATTCAAAGAAGCTTTTGGGGTAAAACAGATCTGGGTTAGAATCCCATATCTGTCACTTCCTAGTGCCATGCATCTGAGCAAGTTACTTAAGTTCACTGAGCCTTTAATTTTTTTTATTTAGAAAATGAAGGTAATTATCATTCAGATAATACTAAAGATATTTGCGTTACAAGATTGTAAGGATTAAATGAGATTAAATGTGAAAATCTGCTACAAAGAGGATACCCAGAAGGTGCTTAAGAAACTTTCCTCCCTTCCTACTTTAAAAACAAATTAGAATTACAGCACATTCCTAATCAGCATGTTATCATTAAACACCTTCTCTGTGAATCATCTAGAGGTAATGGGGAGTATTATTTCATGGGAAGACAAGACAAACACATCAATTTAATACATATTTACCTAATGCATATTCGAGTCCTGTATGGCTGTCCTCCCATGGACAGACTCTGTTATTGTCTTATACAGACTTTGAGGTCTACTCAGCATAGGCTTAGCCCCAAATAGTAAATCTACCTCACTAAGCATTAGCAAGCAGTGTGGCTCTTATTGAAGCTTTTGTGAGCCCACAGGGGAAAAGGTTTTAACTGTACACCACATGGAAAGCAACCTCAATAAACTCCTTTTTGAACCTTTTCTATTTTTTCCCATAGCTTTTTTAAGATACCAGTTCCTGGGTCTCCCTTTCCCATCAGAACCAATTCTCCAAATCTCTGGTATGGTCCCAGACAATTGATCTGTAACCCTAAAGGGATATGCACTACAAGGCAAAGCAAAAGCAGGTATAATGAACCAGGCCAAAGCTCTCTGGAAGTCAGTTAAGCAGCTATCTGTGTTGATCCCAGCATGCCCCTTGGGGTGAGGATGTCATTTCCAAACCCAAATGGCTTATCTTATTATTACCCTAACAAAAACAAACATTGCTGGCTTAAGCAATGGGGAGAGAAATTCTCTGCTAAGAAAAAACAAATTACAATATTCTCCATGTCTTTGCTTTTACAATATACAAGGCACCACAGCAAGTGCAATGGAAGGTATGAGCTTGTATAAAACACAGTACATGGGAGGTTTACTAATGGTCCATTTATGATCCTCTCTATAACAGAAAAGCAGGGAGTTCCGATATATAGGGAATCTCCTATGGAATGTTCTTGTAAGTTACTCACCTTTGGGAAAGAATATGGAAAAATCGAGGTTAATGTGTTTTCGTTTGCAATACACTGATTTGACGTTAGTGAATCAAATATATCTTTGTACTGGTCAGTGAGGCTTGGCCATAAAAATGTTCCAAATTGCTAGTATTTGCCTTCCAAGACAATGTTAAGCAGTTGATCCAATAATCTAGTTCCAATTAACCAATAGGCTAGACTAGGTAGGCAGAGTCTGTCTTCTGATAAGTACGACCAGGGAGTACTAGAGAAAACTGAAACAGCTACTTGCCTTATAATATAAGGAATCATGTTATGGAAGTCTTTCAACTTTGGGTTGAGGGCTTCTATTCTGTGGCCAATGGCCACATTGTTGTGGCCACTGTTATGTTAATTCAGAGGCAAATAAAGTGATAGAATTGGTTTTTGTGAAGACTACTTTGAGAACTCTCTACAAAAAAAGCTTAGAAGTAGGAGAGAAAGAAGGCAGGGAGGTCAAGTTTGAGGGTCTAGATTGGGTAGTGTGAGAAAAAGCAATGGACACACCAATGCTGAGAATGGCTTTGAAAAAGTTTCCAAAAAATTGCTGACTGATCAGATATAGAGGAAGAAGTGAAAAAGGAAAGAGTCAAATACAACTCTGACTTGGATCTTAAGTGACTGAGATAACAGTAATGCTGTTTATAGAAATGGGGAACTTGAGATGAGAGGCCAATCTGAGGTTGGGGTTAGGCAAAATTAGTCAAGAAATATTTAATACATGTCAATCACTGGGCAAGGTGCCAGGGATACAGGGACAAGCAAACTCGTGATCCTCGTCCTCATGGAGTGCACAGATGGGGGAAAAGACCAACATTACATAGATAATTCTGTATAGCTTATATGTAATATAATAGGAGTAATAAATTCTGTAGAGTCATCAAAGAATAACCAACATTTTGTGTGGTAGTTTCAAACTTAGAAATGTTCAAGCCACTTTTTATTTTTAAATGACTACAGAGAGGAGAAAAAGGAGCAAGCAGCTCTCAGGGCTCAGAAATCAGCCTGTGTTCATAGCAGCATTATTCACAACAGCCAAAAAGTGGAAGCAACACAGGTGTCCATCAACTGATGAGCAGGTAAATAAAATGTAGCCCATCCATACAATGGAATATTATTCAATTATAAAAAGGAGTGAGGTACCGATTCATGTTACAACATGGATGAACTTTGAAAACATGCTAAATGAAAGAAGTTGGTCAGAGCATCATGTAGTGTACAAATCCACTTATATTAAATGTCCAGAATAGCCAAATCCATCAAGACAGAAGCTGCTTAGTAGTTGCCTAGGGCTGGGGGTTGGGGAGATTAAGGAATGGCAGCTAAGATATGTAGAATTTCTTGTCAGGGTGATGAAAATGTACTAAAATTGATGATGCTGATGGTTGCACAACTCTGTGAATATACTAAAAGCCATTGAAATTTCTACATCAAATGGATTAATGTGTGTGAATTATATCACAGTAGAGCTGTTTTTTAATCACTTTGTGTGGCAGAATAAAGAGATGAGCAATAGGAGAGAAAGTAGTTATTAAAAACCCAAGAGTTGGTTTCAAGTTTAGTTATATCTAAACTGGTTAAAAATAGGTACCATTCATGAACAGTCGTCATCTTCTACACTAGCCATGATTTGTGATTTTTTTCCACAGTTATCTAAACATTGATGTTTAAATGTCATATGGGTAAAGCTCTGACTTAAAACTGTATCACAACTTTGGATGCTAGAGAGCAGAGCACATCACATTTGGCCATACTTAGGACCTTTGCTTAGTCACTGAGTCATCTAACCAAACCTCTGATTTAGCTCACTAAGTTGTAAATTCAGCTTCTCTATAAGCATTTTGCATCATGGTTTCTGAAAAACAAAAGTTTTTGATCCCAATTGATGTGCTTCATGATTTCCCTTTATTTGAAATTGATTTCTTTCTCAAAGGGGAACTAGCTTTTTTTCATATTTTTCTTTCTCAAAGAGAGATTTAAATTTTTTTTTTTCTGCCAGGTGCTAAGAGACCCTACAATGGGGATCTGATCTGGTCAGTGTAATCAGGGAATGCTTCCATAAGGAAGTGACATTTAAATTGTGACCTGCAGTAGTTTTATAGTCAAAAAAGAAGAAAGAATGTCAGACAAAAGGAAAAGCATGTGCATGGATCGGATCCTGGAACAGAAGAGACTCTGGTACATGCTGAAGTTTGTGGATTTATTAAAGGTAATGAACTACCCAAGTAGCAGTGTCTGATGGTTAGTTTTAGATTATGGATTAGAGATCAGGATAAAAGAAGAATCTTGAGTTGTCATCAAAATAGAAGTGACCACTGAGAAGAAAGAGCAGATAGTAAGAATTGGGACTCGGGAGATGCCTACTAATAGATGCCTATTAAAGAGAAAGCTGGGAAGCAGAGCTGCTGCATGAACAATTGGACAGAGAGGAGGCAAATCAGGGAAGAGCAAAGGTACAGGAATCAAAAAAGAGGAAGTTTCAAGATGGGCAGAGTGATCGGCTGTGTCAGATGCTAGAGACATTATTGAAGAAGAATGAAGATCAGAAAAGACATGGAGTTTGTCAATAAAAGTTTGAGACTTTAAATTTTTACGTAATTGTCTAACTCTCCCCCCTACATTAAGAAATGGGTAAAATATCTGAGAATTGAAAACCAAACACTACATCTCACTACAGGACCAGAAGGATCAACTCATAACGAACCTGACGTCCTTCCTCCTACAAAGTCAGTTTTTGTGGTGACGTGATCTGGTTGATGATACTAATGCAGGGGGAAATAAAGTACAAAGAAAATGCATCTTTTGCAGACATATTTCAAAAAACTTCAGATTCATTTTGGAGGACAAAATCAAATTTACCTTGATCATTTTTATTAGACTCAAATGACAACAAAGACTAATTTAGCATCCAGGGGTTGATTTTCCCATTTGTTATTTTTTACAGTGAGATTTAGCACTGAAAGTCACTTAACACTGAACAGAAACAGTTGAGTTTCTTGTTGATTTTCAATAGCTTTTTTCCTGTGGTCATTTATTTATCTTTGCATCAATAATTATTTGAGCCTTACCATATGTAAAGTGAAAGGCTTCACTTCTCTTTGGAAACATAGACCTCCCTATTGAGTGTAGTGATTCCAAAAACACTGTCTTCTGATTCAGAGGAAGTGACATGATTCTTTGTATTTCAACAGTTATTTTACAGTGAACTAACAAGATTTTGTAGGATAACACCATGAAATTGGGCTTTAAAACTGATGTGGGGGCTAAGGAGCAGGAAGATAACAATGAATCTTATGAAGTGGATACCCTTTGGGTGTTCGATTCATTTCCCATTCCTGCCGTTACAAATTACCACAAATTTAGTAGCATAAAGGGATACAAATTTATTCTCTTACAGTTCTGGAGGCCCCAAGTCCAAAATCATTTCACCAAGCTAAAGTCAGAGTGTGGGCAGGGATGGTTCCTTTCGGAGGCTCTTGGGGAAAATCTGTTTCTTTGACTTTTCTAGCTTGTGGAGGATTCTTGCCTTCCTTGGCCATGCCTCCATCCTTTCATTTCTATAACCTCTTGCTTTCATTATAATTTCTCCTACTTCCTCCTTTGACCTTGGCTCCTGCATACAAGGACCCTTGTGATTACATTTAGGGCCCATCCAGATAATACAAGATAATCTCCCTATCTCAAGAGCCTCAATCCAATCACACCTGTAAGTCCTTTTTGCCATATAGTATTCACAGGTTCTGAGAATTAGTTGCAGATGTCTCTGGGGAGCTATTATTCAGCCTACCTACAGGTGTCTTCCCAGTCCTTGATTTCCTTTCTCGGAGAATTACTTCTTCATCCACAACAGGGATGGAACCCTGCAGCCAAGTACTACATCTCTTGGCCAGAGCTATTTGAACCACGGGTGGACACTCTTTCCAGTGGATTTATAAAGACCCTGCTGGAGTTACCAACTCAGCTGCAGAGAGACCCAAAGCCCAGCTGGGATTTCAGCTTTGTCTCAGGGTGGGTTTTGAATGCATGTGCTAATTTAACAAGGTGCCTGCCATTAAGCTGTAAATAAGGAAAGGATGGAAGCCAATTTAACCTGTATTTCAATTTCAAGGCTTATTTATCTCTTTTGTAAAGTTTAAAGACATTTAGGAAAGTTTTGCCAGCTATTAAAACTTGCCAGTCATTTCTTTCTGTCACTCACAATGTCACAAATGGTTATAAAGAGAACCCAATGGGGAAACTCAAAGTCAAGATTAATGCCCCACTTATATGTATAAGTAAACTCAGTGGCTCATTTATCAGCTCCCACTAAGTTGCATTAACTGTTTCTCCAGATTGTAAATCATTCTTATTCAACCAAAGGCATGTCAGTGGAAAGTTGGGCATTGTAGTCAGGGAGATAACTCACCCTAAATGCTCTTAAGCCAGAGGGATCTGGATCACCTTCACCCTAAAATAAAAGTTAAGATTGCTTATTATCAGTCATACATTGTTTTTCCTTCACCAAAAATATTATATTTCACATTGGTAAAATCATCATAATGAAAATTACCAATTTCCTTATTTATTTTAAATTCTTCTTAAATGCTTCTCCATTCCTCACAGCCTCCCACACCCTACTAACTAAGATTTAACCAAAGACAAAAGTGTTCACTGCAGAACCATGCTTAGGTTTTTTTTTTAAAGGCCAAGAGTTTCTTGGCTCACTGAGGCCATCGTGATGTGTGGCACAAGACAAAAAGGTGCTATGCATTCTATAAAGATCTTAACTGCAAAGCTGAGCCCTGGAACAACATTCTAAATTATCCATTGTCCTTTGTAGGCATCTGCTGTGCCCCATCGTGTCAGATAACCACAGCTAACATTCTGTGGGCAAACATGGCCCCATTCATTCCATCAAGCAGTGAATAATTCATATAGCCAGTTTTACCCTGGGCAAAATACACTGACATCAGGAGCATTAAACTGGAGTCATTCAAGGAACAAAATGGTTATTCATGCTTTCAATGTGAACCATTAAATCTTGCCAGTTAAGTTAAAGAATGAATCAACTCAGTTCATCGGATGTATCACACGAGTCCATAAAAACACAGTTACACGAGCAAGTTTCTTACTTGGAGTATTCCCACCTGAGAACGGAAATGCCAGTCATTGTGTCAAGCAAGTCTACACTGGTTGGTGGGGGGGTGCGGGGGAACCACTGCTTCCCTCGAGAGCCCCTTAAAAAATGGTTCCCATTCATCATTTTTGTTTCATCTTGTTCCTACCCTCCTCCATTTATTATTTTGTCCCCCACCTATAGCCAAAAGAATGGTTCAGGGCTGCTAGCTTCTCTCTACATCAACTAACCTGTGCCTAGAGATGATGGATTTAGATATACTTGGCATTTGTCGGCTGTTGCTGACTGTGTCTACTGTCTGCTTTTTAAAAGAAGGATGAGGATGGTGGCTACACAGGCCTTTTGGAATTAATTTTCCAGAGCCAAAGACACAGTACATTTGTGATTCCTGAAATGGTGCTTCCCTTTGGCCTCCAGTCTCAGCTCTGGCTTCAGACAGTAATGGTTTCCCATCGACACCTCACTTAGCCAAAATTCCTCTGGATCTCTGAGGAGAGTGAAAATTTCTCCAAAAGATGGAACAAGAAGAGGGAGGTTTTCAAACTGTGCACACACATGCACATACCAATTTTACAACCAGCTTCCTCCTAGCAGCTGCCCTAGCCTTTCTCGTCACGGAGGAAGAGACCCTTGTCTCCACTTCCTCAGCACCTGCAGTCAAACTCTTTACTGTGAAACTGAGATTGTTGTGTTCAAGGTTTCCAATCAGACTGAAGAAACCTGGAAAAAAAAAGTAAAGAGAGTGGCAACCAAATAGGGAAATAAATCCTAATAAAACTCCAGGCTGACGTGTCAAAACTACCATTACTGAGGTGTTTTATAGTATCATGCTGTTCCTATTCCTGTAACTCCTCTTCCCCAAGTTGTAGGTCTTAGGTAAGCAGTAAGCCCTTGTAAGTTGATATTAGATTTTTAGCATTCAATATAGGAGAGGAATATGCCATGTATATGTCAGTTCATTGAATCCCACCTCTGAGCCTGCATTATTAACATCTGCATTTTATAAATCAGGTCCAGAGGGGTTAAAGGACATACTCAGCTAATAAGTAGCCAAACTGCAATTTGATCCCCAGGACTTTAAAGTCTGTGCTCTAACAGCTGCCCTACAGTGCTGGAAGATTACGATGTAATTTTTCTCTCTAGGGAAAAAATAAAATAAAATCATAAGTGAAGTATTGAAGTATTCAAAGCATATATCCAACCTACCGTTCTAAGCACACCTCTCACTCTTTCCTTGCATAAACTTTCTCTAGTCAACCAGGTTTCTTACCATGCCTTGAAACTGCTAGATACAATTCAAAAGAATTTACAATTAGTTAAGGAGACATATATGGACAGTGAAAATGAGTAAAGGAGTGAATGACTAAAATTTTTTTCCAGAAAGTGCTGATTTTCATGATGATCCAAACAGTTTTTTGTCATTGTAAATCTCAAAGACTTTCAGTCTTTTAACTCAGAATCAACACAGAGGCATTTATTCCTGTACAGCTCAATAGGCAAACCAAACCAAAATTTTTAAAATTATTGTTGATTTACAATATTGTGTTAGTTTCAACTGTACAGCATAATGATTCAGTTATTTTTTCTGATTATATTCCATTATAGTCTATTATAAAATATTGAATATAATTCCCTATGCTATGCAGTGAATCCTTGTTGCTTATCTATTTTAGTATCTGTTTATCCCATACTCCTAATTTGTCCCCTTCCTTTCCCTCTCCCCTTTGGTAACCATAGGTTTGTTTTCTATGTCTGTGAGTCTGTTTCTGTCTTGTATATAGATTCATTTGTATTATTTTTTAGATTCCACATACAAGTGATATCATACAGTATTTGTCTTTCTCTGTCTGAATTACTTCACTGAGTATAATATTCTCTAGGTCCATCCATTTTGCTGCACATGGCAAAATTTCATTCTTTTTTGGCTGAGTAATATTCCATTACATATACATACCACATCTTCTAAAGCTGATCATCTGCTGATGGGTACTTGGGTTGGGTTGTTTCCATGTATTGGCTGCTGTAAATAGTGCTGCTATGAACATTGGGGTGTATGTACCTTTTTGAATTAGAGTTTTTTCTCTTTTTTTTTTCCAAATATATACCCAGGAGTGGAATTGCTAAATCATATGATAGCTCTACTTCTAGTTTTTTTAAGGAACTTTCATACTGTTTTCTATAGTGGCTGCACCAATTTACATTCCCACCAACAATGTAGGAGGGTTCCCTTTTCTCCACACCCTCTCCAGCATTTATTATTTATATACTTTTTGATAATAGCCATTTGGACAACATGAGGTGATACCTCATCATCATTTTGATTTGCATTTCTCTAATAATTAGCAATGTAGAGTATCTTTTCATATGCTTGCTGGCCATCTGTATGTCTTCTTTGGAAAAGTGTCTATTTAGGTCTTCTGCCCATTTTTTGATTGGGTTGTTCACTTTTTGATATTGAGTTGTACAAGCTCTTTATAGATTTTGGATATTAACCCTTTGCAGATCACATCTTTTGCAAATATTTTTCTCCCATTCTGTAGGTTGTCTTTTCATTTTGTTGATGGTATCCTTTACTGTGTACAAATTTTAAGTGTGATTAGGTCCCATTTGTTTATTTTTTGCTTTTATTTCTTTTGTTTTGCAAAGTTCATTTCTTAATGCTTTTCAAAAAGTTTTCACCCTTCTTTCTGTCTCTTCCACCATTTATCTAGTGCTAGAACAAGAGAAAAAGGGAAATGGGATGATCCACTTACTTCATTTTAGGTGGATCAATGATTTTGATTATAAACTTAACCTTGCCCATTATAATAAGGTAGTGGAGTCCAGGGGAAAAAAAAGAGTAGCTATAAAAACATTATTGGGAGAATTGATGAAATTTCGTTGTTGACTATGAAGTAGTTATTGTATCAATGTTAAGTAGCTGATTTTGATAACTGTACTGCACATATATAAGAGAATGTCTTAAGTCTTAGAAAATTCACCCTGGAGCATTTAAGGGTAAAAGGGCATGATGTCTCCAACCTAACCTCAAATGGTTCAGAAAAAAGAATATGAGAGAAAGAGTGAGAGAGAGAACAATAAAGCAAATGAGGGAAAATGTAAGCAGTGGATGTATTTGGGGAAAGAGTATATGGAAGTTCTTTGTGTGCCACTTTTTACAGCTTTTCTGTACGTTTCAAGGTGCATCAAAGTAAAAGGTTAGAAATGAAAATGTTCGCAGAGTTTCGGGATCTCTTACGAAAAAATGTCTAATCACTATGGTGAGAAACAGCTCTAGAGATCTCCAAGGCAAACCCCTTCAGTTCAGAGCTGGGGAAACTGAGGCCAAGAGGTGCAAGGTAACTACTTGCATGAACAGCTATGAGAGGCAGGGCACACAGGCACACAGAACCTAGCTCACAGACTTTTACTCGAATCTTTCAATCAGGCTATCCCTTTTTTCCTCATACTTTTTCTTAATTAATTTATATCCCCTCTGATTACCTTCTCTCTCTCAGCTTACCTCAAATGATTTTTATACGTCTCCAAAAGTGTATTCCATGCATAGTACACTAATTCCACAGGATTTTAATAGATATTATATGAAGAAGTCTGTGGCCAAATAATAGCCTTGGGAAATACAGGGTCAAACAAAGTAAAACAGACTTCTCAAGGCCTTTAAAACACTAATGTGCACATAGTGGGATAACAGGGAGTATAATATGCAGCATTTTTCAAACATATTTGAACAGGGAATAATTTTTTTTGCAGTCTTAGGGGTTACACATTCCAACACATTTTGGAAAAGCTAGTATAGAGCAGCAAATGTATTGTGACTAAATGCTACATGACAGATGCCACGTGTTGTCTCTCCCATTCAGCAAGATGAACTACCTATTTTTCTGAGACTATTGGGACTTACAACGTGGTGCTGCTAAAGGAGGAATGCAATATAAGGCTAAGTCCTAATTTTGGCTTCAGTTTACAAACTACAACTGTGGAAAAATCAGTAAATCTCTTTGAGCCTATGTCTTCATCTGTAAAAGAGACGTAATATCTATATTGCAGAGTGTATTATCTGTACTGCAGAGTGCAGAGAGCAATAAGGGTGCTCTCTGAAAAAAAACATAAAATTCTGCTACAGAATATGGAAGAGTATAGGGAGGTGGTTTGCATAGATGATTCTGGCAGAAGAAGCGGTTTGGAGAGAACTATGTGTGCAATTCCAGACTTGTTAATACCTACCTTTGCAAATCCATTGGAAAACACAGAATCAGGATACAGAACTGGCAGCTGCTCAGAACTGTTTAGACACAATTAGGGAAATACAAGTATTTGATTTTGGTTTGTCATTCTTTGGCAAGGAACACTGATGCAATGCCTCTATTTACATTTTATATAATGTTTTAACTAAAAGGTCTCAACTGCCTAAAAGGCAGCCAGCTCTTTACCTCTGGCAGAAGGAGCTTTCCTTGCCTTGAGCTCAGGTCAGAGGGAATAACAGTGACTTATTGTCCAGCTTATGGCCTCAGCTGTGTCATGTATTCAGGCTCTGTTGGCTTCATATCCAAATTCACCATCTAAATGTTTCATAGCTCCTGTCACAGCTGTAACTTTTTGCCAACATATCTCTCAAACATAAGCTATGTCCACCATGGTTTTAGTTGCTGTTTTGATATCCCACATATGCATAACATTTAGAACCTTGAGATTCTTTTAAATAAATCACTTAATTTTATTCCTCTTTACAACAGTTCTTTGAGGTGGGCTTGACTGATACTATCACCCCCATGGCAGAGGTGAGGACACTAAGGCCCAAGGTAGTAACTGTATTCCTAAATTGAGGTCACAGGGTTGAGATTTAGACTCACCTGATTCCTAGTCCTGCACACTAACACCTGGCCCAGGCTGCCCCAACATCTTCAGTTCCATCATCTTGCTGGCAGGTCAGAGGCGCTATGGATAACAGTGCTGGTCTCTCATTATAGTGGGAAAAAAACTGTAGATTATCCAGTGTGGTAACTCTAAGTGTCCCCCAGATACCTCCCTACCTGGGTATGTCAGTGCTGAAAACTGCACCATTAAAGAATTGGTCCTGTCCAGTTCCTTTCTTTTTTTTTTAAACATTTTTTATTGATTTATAATCATTTTACAATGTTGTGTCAGTTCCTTTCTTTAATGTCCAGTTTACCAGGCAATATCTTCTAAAGTCAACACCTGAGACAAACCTGAAAGAAGGTGAGAAGAAAAAGCAACTGGCAAAGACCCTCCCATCAGGGACTAAGAACAAATCAGCACAAGCTGTGCTGACAGGGAGGCAAGGGGCAGCCTGGACCAGCTGCAGCTTCTTCCTCCTGGTCAAGGAGAAGGTGTGGCATCGTGAAGACTTCAGGTGCATGTGCACTGGACGAATGTGGCTGAAAGCGCTGCTCTAAGGTGCTGCACGCTTCTCCGGGATCCAGGAAGTGACTGCTTGCACATGTGAATTCCAGAAGGGATGGGAGGCTTTGATTAAAACTTAGGATCCTGCAGAACCCAGAGGACCACAAGCCGAGGAAAGGAAGTGGTGGAAACAATTAAGAAATCTAAGCAGAAACGGTTGCCGGAGAGAGGGCCATAACTGTTCTTTCAACCACATCCGATATTTGCTTCAAATTGTTACGCAGGACAGTAATTGTCTCCTGGGAGGGCAAGAGGCAAGCCTGGCCGGGCTGGCCTCTAATAGGTTTCAACAGCAGAGCACCCTCATAAATAGTGCATATTGTGAAACCAGAGTTTTCCCCTTTTCCAGCAGACCTCTCCCAACCCTCCTCCTTTAATTAAAGAAACATGGCTTAGCAAGAAACAAATACCTCTTTTCATAAGACATTATGGATTAAAGAGAAGAAAAAAAAAGAATTCTGCACTGAAGAAGTGAACGTTTAAAAAGCCATTCATGCAGAGACGGTGATAAATTGATAATCCCATGTTTCTGATCAACAACACTGCTTGGTGATTGCCCAGCATCGCCTGTCTGACGTGTGACAATATCATGCCCCTAGGGACCATGGCTAGACTAGAATTTGCATATACGGGGACTTGGTCTGGAGCGAGCCTCTGTTCTGATGAGTCTTGTTTCTCACCACCCCTATTTGTTACCTGCACCAACCTCTCGAATGTTGTTCACACTGTATTTTCTTGTGCCATCTGGTGGATTTCAGGTGAATTTGCAGAATTCAAAACTGTTCCATTTAAGTGTTGACTTGTTTCACTTTCAAACTCACTTCAGACAATCATCATGACACCCTTAAGCCTTTAATTTTTTTATCTTTTCTAATCAATTTGCCTGTGCTTTTCTCACATCTACTTTGACTTTTAAAAAATCACTTGTATTTTTGGATCAGTAAATCAGGCACATGGTAAAAAGTTCAAAATGTGTATATGGGGAAAACAAGTCTCTTCCAGTTGCTCAGTTCCTGTTCTGAGAGGAAACTGCCATTTGCCTTATTCTAGGAATGTACAGCACATATATATACCTTTAACAAACTTCAGCATGTTTTACACAATGATTTATTTTACTTTTTTTTGCTCACTTAATATATATTGGACAGCTTTCCGTTTCACTATGTGTCACTGCCTCATTTTAGACAGCTGTATAACGTTCTCTTGCATGCTGTAATGTACATTATTTAACCAGTACCTTTTCCATAGACATTTAAGCAGTTTTTAATTTCTCAGTAGTCAAAACAATACCACAGTGAATACTCTTGTACCTCATTTACTTCACTCCAATGGAAGTATATGTCTATAGAACAAGTCCTGGAAGTTGGATTTCTAGCTCAAAGGGCATTCGAGACACTTTAATTGTTGTGCCTCTAATGTAGTTGTAAATTTTCAAATTACTCTTCAAAAAGGTAATAACAGTTTACACTTCCATTAGCGATGAATAAACATGCCTATTTTCTAGACTTTGGCCAACAGCATGTTATCAAATTTTCTTATCTTTGCCCACATAAATGAAAAAGGGTATCACATTGTGTTTTTACCTTTTTTTTTTTAATTTGGAGTGAATTGAGAATCATTTCATATGTTTAAGAGTTCATCTATATTTTCTTTTAACTGCTCATCCATTTTCTTTGTCCATTTTTCTGTTGAGTTGTTGACTTGCTTATTTATATGTAGGAGCTCTTTGTATATTAAGAAAATTACTCTAGTTCTATCAGTTGGAAATTTTCCTCCAAATTTGTCATTTATCTTTTCACTCTGTGATATGTTTTTCCATGAAGCTATTTCTTTTCATTTTATTGTCAAATTTATCAGTCTTTCCACTAGACATAATAATTGATCTGTCTAATTTAAATATCCTCACAAAGTGTTGGTATTTTTCTTGGAATTACATTATATTTCTAAATTAATTAATGGAGAATTACCACCTGTATAATGTTGAGTCTTCCTATCCTAGGATATGTTATGTTGTCCATTTGTTAGTGTTCTTTTGTGTCCTTCAATAATGTTTTAAAGTTGTCCTCATGTAAGTTGATACTTTTTTCTATGTGAATTTTTTCTGAGAATCTGACTGCTTCTCACCATCTTCACTCCTACTGCCCTCATCTAAACCTACAGCATCTCTCCCCTGGCTACTGCACTTAAATCTTACCAACTGGTCTCCCTCCTTCCACTCATGGCTGTTTGACAGTCTGTTCTTAATACAGCAGCTGAGACCCATTAAGCAGATCATATCAGGTCCTGTGCTTGCTCCAGCCACTATGGCCCCTTGCTGCACCCTGAACATGCTCCCTTCTAGGCCATTCTCACTGGCTATCCTGCCTAGAACATGTTCTGCTCAGAATGCAGAAGGCAGATCTCCTACTTCCTCCAAGTTTGCCTAAATCTTATCTTCTCAGTAAAGCCTATTCTGATGCCTTTATTTAAAAGTGCTATTTACCCACTTCACCTTAGAACAACTAATGCCCCTTACTCTGCTCTATTCTTCCTGTAATACTTACTACATTCTGTTACACTGTATCATTCAATTATTTATTATGTTTATTGTTTCTTGTCTGTCTCTCACAACTGAAATGTAAGCTTCATCAGGACAGCTTCATTTGTTCACTGATTTATATACTTAAAATAGTGCTTTGCACACAATAGGCACTTAATAAGTTTTTGTTGAATGTATGAATGAATGAATGAATCAATCAATCAATGATAGGCTCTTTCTTCATGGCCCATATTTTGTCCAAGGGAAACACTGATACATTCTTCTTCTTTTTTTTTTTTAATCATTTTGTGGGGGGAGGTAATTAGGTTTACTTATTTACTTTTGATGGAGGTACTGGGGATTGAACCCAGGACCTTGTGCATGCTAAGCATGTACTCTACCACTGAGCTACACCCTCCTCCCTCACACTGATAACATTCTTTAAGTTGGTGGTCCAGGCCATTCCCAGAGAGAGAGGAGCCTCCCTCCTTGGTGGACCTTCAGAACATGGAGCCCCAGCCATATCCTCTTAACCTCTGATTGCTTAGGTTCAACTCGTATCAGCCCACAGTTATTTGTGTTATTTGTTATTTGTGTTCAACAAATAACTGTGGAGACCATCAACCTCTGAGTGGTCCCAGGGAAGCCCCTCTCACCTGAGTTAAAATAGAAGTGTACACCTTACCCTTCTCAAAATGATAGAGGCAGGGGAGATTCTCACTGATGCTTATTCAAAGCAAACCTTTCTCTAATCTCCCTTCTCTCGATATCTCCTTCCTTTTTTAAAGACCAGAGTTGTGATCAATTAAGGAGCACGTTGCTGGCTTCAGGTGACTTCTTTCTATGTCCTGCACCACTAGCTCTAGTGCCTCTTTTTAAAATGTGAGAGCATTTCTGCCTTTTGACCTGGGATCCCAGTCTAAACTGAAACAGAAAGTCTTACTTTATTATCTTGTTGCATATGATTTTGTAAACAATATGGAACATTTTTTGTATGTGTTTTAAACTTTCAATAAGTTGTTTCATAGTGTATGTAACACTCTGCTATTTGACTTTCTCAATCAACATTATGCCTTCAAGAGCTATCCACGTTGATACATAAACATATAGTTCATTCATTTTAATTGTTGTCTAGTATTCCATTGTATCCTACAATTTACTTATCCATTCTTCTATTCATGGATATTTGAGTTGTTTTCAATTTTTCATTATTACCAACTGCAGTAACATCCTTGTACATGTCCCCTTGGACACATGTAAAATAATATATCCAGGATATACTCCTACAAGTGAATTTGTTAAGTATGCACACTTTCAATTTTAAGAGCTATTGCAAAATTGCTCTCCAAATTATACTCCCACAAACAAAATACTAGAATTCCCTTTTTTCTAAATAGTCACTTCCTTCCCAATTCTGATTATGGTCATGGTTCTTAATTTTTACCAATTTTCTGTGTGTAAAATAGCACTTCATTTAAAAAATTGAATTTCTTTGGTTATCGGTGGGAATGTTTTTACATATTTTTAATTGAGATTGTTATTGAGAAAATTGTAGATTCATATGCAGATGTAAGAAATAGTATGAAGGGATCCCTTGTACAGTTTGCCCAGTTTCCCCTGTGGTATCATTTTACAGGACTACAGTATAATGTCACATCTAGGATACTGACACTGATACATCCACCAGTCGTAATCAGATTTTCCCAGTTTTACTTGTACTCATTTGTGTGTATGCCATTGTCTTTTTTATTTTGGTAATTCAGATTTCCTCTTTAGAGAATTGACTATTAATATTCTTTGATGATTTTCTTTTAGATTTCTTTGTCTTTTTTCTTATTTATATATACTATAGTTATTCTGGGTGATAATCTTTTATCTGTCATATGTATTAAAATGCAGTACCTTTTTTCCTTCTTTGACACTTATATTTTAACTTTATTGTGACTTTTTGAAAATTTGGGTAATCAAATTTAATACTTTTCTTGTTTCAACTTAAGCTTTTGCTATTTTGTTTGAGAAATTATTCCCTATCCTAAGACCATAAAATATTCTTATATTTTCTTCTAATACTTTTAAAGTTTTTTTCATGTTACAATTTTTAATCCACTAAGAGGCTGTTTTTGTGCATGATGTGAGGCAGTGATCTAATTTTACTTTTTTTTTAATAGGAAAACCAGTTTTTCCTGTGCAATAGTCATTTATTGTCCCATCTCTCTGATTTTTCTGATCTTTTTCCCTCCTCTGTTATA
Organism: Camelus ferus; assembly: GCF_009834535.1. Classification (NCBI taxonomy): domain Eukaryota; kingdom Metazoa; phylum Chordata; class Mammalia; order Artiodactyla; family Camelidae; genus Camelus; species Camelus ferus. The sequence continues at coordinate 44,622,641 of NC_045706.1, read as the reverse complement.
GACATATGGCCCATATATGCTTGTTTCATTCCCAGGCTCTCTGTTCTGATGATTTGTTTCTACATTCACAAATACAACCTTACCTTACCTTAGTTACTATAGCTTCATAACTGATCTGGAATTTAGATAGTGTAAGTCTATATATACTCTTTGATCTTACTTGAGAACAGTTTTAACTATTGACTATTCTTATTTCTGGCTTTCTTGTGAAAAATATAATTTTTCAAGTTTCATAAGAAAGCCAATTCACTTTTTATTGACAGAGAATTGAATTTATAGGCTACAGATTTTCTGTGGTATACTGCTTTCAGCTACATTTTAAAAAGTAGTACTACTGTTTCAACTCAGTACTAAATAGTTTTCAATTTTTATATCTGTCCTCCTTAACCCTTGAGTTTTTTAGAAGTATGTTTCTCCCTGAAAGGTATGACAGCTGTTGTTGTTTTTAACTGTCTTTTTATTGTTGTTTTCTAATTTAATTATTTCTCTGTGATAACACAGACCATATGAATAGATTCTTTGGAATTTGTTGAGACTCTTCTCATAATCTAGCATGTTATCAGTTTTTTATAAACATTCAGTGGGTACTTTAAAAGAAGGCATTCTTGGTCTGTTGCAAACAAGATTCCACATCTATCACTAGATCGAGATTTTAAGTTATGTTTTGCGAATCTTCTACATTTTTACATTTCTTTTGTTTGCTTGATCTATCGGTTTCTGAGAGAAATATTTTAGAATCTCCCCCTTGGATTTTGGATTGGTCTCTTTCTTTGTAATTCTCTCAAAATTTGTTTTATGTATTTTGAGTCTAGGTCATTAGGAGTATGTGGGCTCATGATTTGTATACCTTCCTGGTGGATTGTTAAACTACCTCTTCACTTCAGAAGTCCAGTTCCCAGAAGGCATTTGTTCCTGTATCACATAAATCACAAAATCACAAAATATTCCAAACTACAGGTGTCAATATACAATTGAGCAACTTCTCACTTGGGCCACGCTGTGTAGCATGCTCCAAGTGGAGTAGCAATAGGAATGTATTTTGGTATCCCACATACAAAAGTCTACTATATAAAGATGAATATATTTTAGATCTTTATTGATTATTATAATCCTTATACATTGGTACAACTCAAAACTTATTTTGTTTATTTTAAACATTATTTATTAATATCAATGATTCTCCTGAAAAAAATGCAAGGCAATACAGCTAATTTAAAATAAAATTTTTTCTTTCACTGTCCCCCATCCACGTTGGTCTCATCAGCCTCCTCACTGTCCTCCTCATGGCCCTCCTCCTATGCACTGAGGTGAACTCTGCCCCTCTCTCAAGACCTAGTGTAAGCCCCATTTGATGTCTCAACATGCTTTGAAACCAATTTGTCTCAGAATCAAATTCATGCTTTAATACTCGGTATGTGATTATAAAGAGGTTAAGAAATATGACTACCTTCTCTAAAGGGTCTTTGTTTTTACATATATCAAATGGGGATAATACCTGTCACAGAGACTTGTTTCAGTGGTTAATTAAAGGAAAAAAAGAGAACATGATGTTCCTAGAACTTAGTTGTTTCCTCCTTTTTTCCATCCTTCCTCATTCTACCCGAAGAACCCAGTTCTTCTTTCCATCTCTGGTCTCATGTTAGTTAGACTCACAAAGCTTAGTACACAATTGGTTTCTATCTTTTCATACAAGTGAATTTTGTTTCTTTCTGAGAAATTTGTTCTAAGCTGAGAAAACTCCGTAAAGGCAGGGAGTATTTCCCATGTCTCTTGATACCCTCTAAAGAATTTAGAAGAACATTGAGTCCATAGTAGGAGGCTTAGAATGTAGTTACTTGTTGACAGAAGGAATAAAATGAAATTTACCTAATTAATTCTTCTCTTGCTCAGCTTTTGGTAGAGAGTATAGCTAGCAGAGGAAACCACAAAACTAGAGAAAAGAGCCTGGATAATTAGAAATTTTTCCATAGTTAGATTCCTGTACCCAAGTCTCACTAGCAAGGTGAGAAATAAACAAACGGGGTGGAATCAAATATATGCCCATAGCTTCTCATACTAAATTTTCTATGAAAAAAGTCAAATTTCTTATTCATTGTTTGACTTTACAGATGAGAATTTGGATGATTTCTCTTCTTTGGAAAATACTGTAACAGGCACAGGTTTCCTAAGTACAAAGAGAAAGTGATCTGGGCCTGTGGAACTGTGAGCCTCTCTGTATCACCTCTCTGCCCACAGAGATTCGTAGAGAACCTGAAACGGGAAGCTTCCAGGGGAGGTTGCAGATAGAAAACTGAATGAATGAATAAAATAATGATGCACACACAACTATATAAACCTAGAGATCAATGCTTATCTCCCTGTGTGTTCTCCTCAATGCTGCCTAGCTCAGGAATACACAAATGTAGCCAGTGGCCTTGCCCAGGGGAGTCTAGTAGAGAAAGCAGCTGCTCTGAAATACACTTGACCTGTGTCAGCAGAGCAACCTGTTGCCTGCAACCTCTGTGGCTGGGGTCCCCTGGTAGACTGAGCAAGGCCAGGATTGCCCAGTGCAAAAATGTGAACAGCAAATTATGTTCCTAGTATTCTGCCTCCTTCTCTTGTCACAGTTCTGTAGCTTTCCTCCACTTCTGGCCCCTGGCTTCTATAGCACAAAGCCCTACACCTATGTAAGAGCTAGCATTCTATGCTCCCCCTCTGAAAGAAAAGAGTGGGGATAATGTTAGTGCATTAAAAGCAGTTAAATAGGATGGAAGTAGGGAAAGGACTAGGGGAGAAAAGGGAAGAACAAAGGGGAGTTAACATCTATCTTAGTCAGACAATGTAGGAAACTTTGGACTGCGTAGTTTTTATACATTATCTCATTTAATCCCCCCAAATAACACCACACCAAAGTCTCTCCATGCCCAAATCAATAATCTGATTAATTTTCCAAATGGTGTTAGAGAGCTGTCTAATACTGGCTTAAAATGCAGAGTGACCATAAAATCTGGTGATACAAATTACTTTTTTTACAGATTGAACTCACTTGGTTACTTCTTCTGGGGCACGCTAAAGAAACATGTTTATTCAGTGCAAATCAGAGACACAAATAAGGCAATAAATACATCACATATGCGTGCACAGAAATTGATGGGAACACTGCATTGACAAATCGTGTTTCTTGCAATTCTGCACGATGCATTGAAGTATGTGTTTTTAACAACGGACAATACAGTGAGCACATTACGTAATGTCACTGAACATATTCAATCTTTTTATAACAATTATCCATTTATTTTGTGTAATTACCTATGTTCCCAGACTTTTTGGCCATCCTGTATAATCCAGGAATCAAAGAGTTATAATTCCTTGAACCCAAAGGAATAATTGCATAAAGATCTTCAGGATGAGAGAGAAGTAGGATGGATATTTTTGGAATAAAAAAGACTCCTAGAATCACACTGTATAACTGATCTGTTTCTGCCCTCCCCAGTCTAAGATGGAATTGATTCTGGACTCATTTTTCACCTTATGCTACTCCAATGGCTTGACTATATTGCCATATCATGTTGAATCTCCAAACTGATCTGCAAGAAAAGGACCTTAGAAATCAATGATTCCATTACCCAAAATTCTGGAGTCTGAGCCCATCAGAGAATGGTCATCCCCATATTCTTGTTATTGACCAGTCTGGGATTATCTAAGGTGCTAAACTTGGACCATCTCCCTCCCTTCACCACCACTTCACCAATTTAGCACCCAATAAAATAAAAAAAAAAAATGGCAGAGACTGGTAAAAATAGGAATGAAGGAGTTAATTAAGCTGTGGTCCTTAGCACAAGTCTATAACATCGATCTTATGAATCTCAATAAATGCTTACAACTCATCACTACTAAGACTCTAATTAGACATTTATTGCTTATGTAATTCTGAGTTAATGGCATAGCAACAAGATTTATATCTCACATATTTGTTACACCTCAGCACTCTTTAATAATCAATTGATATTTAGTTAACATACATTAACTATCCTATTAAAACTAAATTAAATGCTATTCTGGTTTGATTTTATTAAATAAATGCTGGCAACACTAATGAGGTGCAGGCCATTTAAATCACGACAGAACAGCCAAATTTGGCCCCTCTGTTAAGTAAAGTAATTTAAGAGTAAAAAAAAAAAAAAAATAAGCAGATGTGTTCCTTGAGTTGACAATTTCATAAATACTGCACAACTCGGTCATGATGGATTCCTGACCAACACCTCAAAATACTGAAATAAAATTGCATAATATGTGGTACTAAATATGCCATAGAGAAAAAAACACTGTCCCTTTGGCCTCTGTTGTAAGGTCACTGATTTTGAGAAGAGCAAGATAATGTTGCCTTATGAGAAGAATTCAGTTTAGCCTCCAACTTTTCTGGAAGAAACTAAACTGGACTTCCTTAAGCACTTTGAGTATTTCTCTTTGGGTGGGGAACTGGATTTCTCTTTGTTTTGCCAAGGGAATAGAATTGAAGAAATAAAACACACAATAAATATCCATTCATTTAATAATAATTGAATACCTGCAATGTCCTAAACTAAATAGAATACGATCCTATCTCATAAGAACAATATTCTGAAGTTTCTTCCACTCACTGTGACAGGTTTTGTGAGAAATGCTAAGAATGAAGGGTGGACTGTGTCCTCAAGAAGTCTACGATATCATCAAGGAGAAAAGTCACTGTCGTGTGAAAATCACCTGGAGCTCGTGCATCCGGCATCTGAACCTACTCCTTGTGAGTAAAGGCCCCGTTGTAGCCCAAGTGCCTTGTCAAGTGCCCAGCATGTAAAACATGCTTAACAAATATTTGTTGAAGCAGTGAAAGCTTCTCTGACACAATAGACATGTGATTCTCTTGATCCAAGTCCTCATCCAAAAGCATTTCATTCTTCCACGATTGCTAATTCCTAGTCATAAAAACCAAAGGAAAGGTAGAACAGCTGGCAGTGGTATCTAGGTGCCAGCAACTATAGTCAAGAAAAGCAGATTCAACCATGTGTCTTGGCAAACCATTGTACTGGCATCTCCTCACGTATGTGCTGCCAAATTACAACTGACACATAAAGCTTGTTTTTCTATAACTGATAATTCATACTGTTCCAGTAAAGTCTGTAATTGGGACCTTGAGCTGAGCAGGTAGCTCAGGTGGGGAATCATACAGCCTGGTTTGCACAGGACAGTCTCTGTTTTTACTTGTTTGCTTGATGCAATTGTTAATAGCACCAACTTTTTCTCTCAGGAGTATGCTGATACAGCTGATAAGTTATATAAGCACTATGAATACAGGATAAAGCCTGCTGAGTCAGAGGCATGAGGCAGGACTTCCGGCTAAGAGGTAGATTGCGCACACCTTTATCTCATGTTTGCCAGTTGTGTTCTCCTTTTCACGTGGTTAAGGTTTTCAGCAGTTGCATTTTATAACATTTAATTATAATTATCTTTGGTGTTTTGTGTACCTATTGACTCTAAAATTAAGTTATTATAGTAAGTTATATTACTGACTATTAAATATTCTTATTTTCCTTTCTGTGGGATGAATATATACCTCCCTGCCTGTTGAAATCAAAACAGTTGATTTGGCCAATGTGGGTGGAAGTGATATGAGTCATTTCCAGGCAGAAGTTTCAAGTGCTAATGCATAGATCCCTGACTCTTTTCCCTCTTCCATGAAATCATAAATGTTCCAACTAGTGGCTGCTCCATCAGCATTGGTCCTAGAGTGAAAGTGACATAAAGCAGAATATAGCCACCCTGCAATGGACACATAATGAAAGAAAAAGATCATTGTTGTTGTAAGCCGTGAATTTTGGAGCCATTTGTTACCTTAGCATAAGTTAGCCCATCCTGACTTTACAAAAATTATTAATGGACACTATGTGCTGCTGTAACAACAACAAAAGTAAAATAAGTTGCACTGACTCCGGGGCTTATTAATGGAAAACAAGGAAATTGTTATTGGAGGTGGAAGGATGGTGATCCATCTCCTTAATAAACTTGTAGCTATAGGAGAAGATGTAGGCAGACAGTATGTTAGCAGCTTCAGTTGGCTGTTATTGGATGCACCTGACAAGAAACAGATGCACTCAAAAAGAATTGGTCAGTTTGAAAGCAGGAGAAAAATGACAGCAAAAAAAAGAAACTTGGGAAAATTTTCATGGTTTGGAAGGTAACAACTGATTCTCACTTCCACTCAAAACACAGAAAAAGAATATCTCTGAAGAAAAAAGTTTTACTAAAACTTAGCTTCGTATCAAAGACCAGATCAAGGGTTTGCTGCATATCATTTGTTGAAACTTTTTAGTCTCTTAAGATGGTATCCAGTAAATCCTTTAAATTGGACAAAAAGGCTCAAGGGGAAGAGATTAAAGGTCTGGGTCTCCTAGGAAATCTGATAGATACACGGTACGAGAAACAAAATATGTCTATAGGGGCATATTTCAAAATAGGATAGGAGTTCTTTGACAGGAATGAAATAGAAAAAAATTAAAAGTTGAAAGCATTGTACCACCAAGAGTACCACTAGCCTAGACTGAAAGATACTGTTCAAGACTTAAAACAACCCTTGCCTTTCCCCCATCCTTCCTGCTTGAGCTGGAAGCAGGGGGAGACAGCTTTTCAGCCTCCAGATCATGTTCTACAATTTTTTTCTTGAGATGTAGCCAAGAGAATAGTGGAAAAGAAAGCCTTCCCTCTTCCAGGTTGGTAACTGGGGCAGAGAATAAACTTAATTCCAAGATGCTGAATTTTTCACTTCCTATATGCTTCTTAGCAACAAAGTAATTAATCACAAATTTTAATAGACAGCTATCTTCAGTTTTCAGTAGTGAATGATGGACATTGTCCACTAATATCTTCAAGGCAGGACAGGAAAATGAATAGTTTCCAATGTATAGATATCCTAATAGCAGAAAGCAGTATATGGTGTTTCTCTGCATCCTAAAATCCAGACCAGGCTAAGAGACAGCATTCATGACCTAGAATAGGGGTGATTCAGATTAAGCTCTTAGCACAGTTTGGCATCTAATTTTCCTTCTTTAACTATTTGACTTACACATTCCAGCCTTTTCTTCAGAACTTTGATAGGGGAAGAACCAGAGAAGTCTGTGTTTGAATTTCCTAGCACAAGACATTAGTTGATTTAATGGCTTCTTTGACATCAGGTGTCAGAACAGTATCTTTCTCTGGATCTGACCTGAATTATGACCTTAGTTAGGGCTTTATGGAGTGAGCAACAAGTGTATAGTAGAATTTCAAAGTTTTGAGAAAGTTTCTCATTCCTCCAAAATATCTATCCAATTGTTTGCTGATACCCCAAATTAATTCTTTAGCTTAGAAGTTTAAAAAACAAACTATTTTGGGGTAATACTTGGAGGGAAATTTTATACAGAAGTCCAACTGTGGCATACTTTGCCTTTAAGCCAGGCTCTGTGGAAACTAGGAACTTAGGTGTTTCTGGGGAACATAGTTGAAAAACCACGACAAAGCTCAAGACTGTATATCTCCCTAGTTATATTTGCCTAAAAATAATTAAAATACATCACCACCAGTCAGTGGCTCTGTCAAGGCAGAGAAATTTGAGGTCCTTTAAGACTTTTCTCCTGAGTGAAGAGAAGGCACAAGAGACACTGGTCTGTAAGGCATAGAGACTCTTTTTCACATCCCACCCCACAGAAAATAGGTGTGAGACAGGTAAACTGAAAGTTCTTCAGTGTCCCTCTCCATAACTTCTCAGAGGGCAATCCCTGATCTTGGCTACCTCCTTACATTATCCTAATACCTCTCAGATGCAGGAACTTCAATAAGCTCTCTCTGAATTTTAAGAGAGGCTCCATAAATACAAATTGAATTGAAGTTTTAAGCAGCCAAGAGTCTGCTAGCTTTCTGGAAGATTCCAGTCCAGCCCCCACACTACCCAGCTGCCTGTACCTGATTGGCCTTTTGGCTAATTGATCACAGCTGGTGGCTTAATTGGGCCTGTCACAGGAAGGCCAGCTTCTAGATGCAAGGTTCCATCCTGCCACGGTGCCCTCGGGGCCAGTGAACTCACTGGGAGGAAATGTGACTCCCACTTCTTCACTTGAAGAACTTGGGGCATTTCCTAGATGGGGCTCCATGCCAGGGATCTGGCCTCAGCTTGGTGGGCTTAAGAGGAGAGGACAAGGTCCCTCCCTTCTACTCTTAGTCTTCTCATCTCTCTCTAGTTTTGTATAAGTTGCTTTTTAAGGTTGCATCAGTAGAGTGATTTTCTTTAATATCAGTTCATCGTAGGGCAGTCTGAGTTAGTGAAACGTGACAATTATAGGCATTTAAAATTTTTTTATTACTGGATTGAAGTCATCCAAATAGCAAGGCCTTTACCCCATACCTCCCCATTCCCTGTCCCTTTTTGATTGACCACTTGTCCTTGTGAAGAGTTGAGAGATGATGACAAATTTTTTGTCCGTTATGACTGAGTCAGGGGAAAGGAGCTGGCTGTGGTCCAGAGCCAGGCCATGTCTTGCCAGGGTGGCCATGAGGGCTCCATGAAGGGTAGAGGGCTGGCCACGGAGCTCTGACTGTGCTGAGGTGCATTCTCATCAGGGTGTAAACTGACAGACATTGTCCAAAGGGACACTGTTTGCTTGAGAATGAGGAAGTAGATAAGGAGAGTTGGAAATGGAAATAGGTAATGAAAGAGTAGGTTAAGATGGCAGGATAGGACCCAGAGAATTGAAGTGTGTCTGAAACATACAATCAGAGGCAAGAGCAGGTAAACTGGTGCAATTGCACTGTGATCTCCGTGGGGCTGATTCATCATCTTCCTTGATGGTTATGTCAATTTAGGGGACATATGTTCAGTTTTGAAATTGTCTAATATTCCTGTAGGATAATCAAATAAAGAGTGCCACTAAGAAGTTGAATTCTCTCTCCCTCTTCTCTCTCTCTCCACCCCCCCTCCCCGATCCCTCTCTGCTACACATCACACACGCACATACAGTGGAAATGGCAAATATATGACTTTTCACGACAAATTACCTGAGGCTGTAGAAACACATTAAGACAAAACAAAACAAAATATTTTAGGGGAATAAATAAATAACTGAAATTTCAGGAATTCCATCCAAAAATTGAAAGGCAAACTAACAGCAATGGAGATATTTATTGCTGACCTACTGCCTTTTTCCAGGCTAGCAATTGATTTTTATGTCTGAGTACTTATGTCTTTCAAGGAAAGTAGACTGCAACCAGTGATCCTGGAGTTCTCATTCTACACCCTAATGTTTGGTTAAGTGTGGACATGTGACATAATTCTGGCCAATGAGACATAAGAAGACTTCTGGCAACTTCTGAGAAAGCTTTCTGCTTGTTCTTTAAAAGGGACATGTGGAGAGGGAAGGGAGCTCCCTTTTCTGATTCTTACCTCTCAACATTGTCTGTGTGTGACTTCTGGAAAAGTGATAGACATTTGTGAGCCTGAGGAGACAAATCTGAGGATAAATGCCGAGGATGCCTATCCCTTAAACTTTGGAGCTGCAACAAGCCACTGAATTACCAACCCTAAAACCTCCTTCAGAACTTCCTGTTATAGGAGATGATAAATGTTTTTATTGTTTAAGTTCCTTTTTGCTTGGTTTTCTGCTACTTGCATTCAGAAAGCATCTTAACTGATACACTAACAAACCTATAGTGGGACAATTTATCAATGACTTAATAATAAATCTAACAGTTATAGTCCTTACTGTTTGCCTGGCATGGTTCTAAGAGCTTTAGTCCATCTAATCCTTATAGCAACTATGAAAAGGGGATACTGTTTGGTTTCTTTATTTTCTGGTTGAAGAACCTGGTTACAGAGAGGTAAATCACTTGTTCAGTGTCACACAACTAAGAAGTGAAAGAACTAGTACTAACTACAATAACTACAAAGGTAGGCAGTCTGACCCCAAAATCTGAGCTCTTAACCAGGATATTAGATTGCCTGTCAGATTAACACATAGGAGCTGGGTTACTCCTATTCAAAGTTTATTACAGGGAACCATTAATACTAGCAATGGAGATGTCAGATCAACAAAGTTTACACTTCCTGTTTAGTGAAATTCTTTCTATTCACGCTCGACAACATCACCCAGTTTCCTCACTATCTCCTCCATTCTGCCTCCCAAGCAAAATCTTTACTCAGATGTTTAAATAACGGGACTGTTTGGCTATTAACAACAATCAGAGCCTTAAACCAACTTGAATTTCATGCATCAGCCTTCATAAACTTAGCCAGTGAACAGTTCATTAAACTCAGATTTATTGAGAGCTGAGATTACACAGAAGGAAGCAATATTCCTTCCCCCACAGGACCTGTGGTCAATGAGAGGAAACAGGGAACTAAAATAGGGACGATCATGAAATTTAGAATATAAGCTACAGATAATGGTAGTTGCCTCTTGGAAGGGCACTTGGAGGAAACAGGGGATGGGGTGCTGCAGGGAACCAGCTGAGGAGAATGTAGTGTCCACTCTAAGACTATTTTATGCTGTTCTGTACTCTAAGAGTCTTTTTTCCATATGCATGTACCACCTATTTAATAATAATTAGACAAGTTTATAACTCCATAAAATGTGATGAATCTCTTCTAGAGGTATAGGCAGAATGCTTGGAGAGTGCAAAGTGTAAAAGGCAGGGGAAATGTATTATTTTCCTATGGCTGCAGTAACAAAGTACCACAAACTGGGTGGCTTAAACAATAGAAATTTATTGTCTCACAGTTCAAGAGGTCAGCAATCCACGATCAGGGAGTCAGCAGGGGCATGCTCCCTCTGAAAACACTAGGGAAGGATCCATTCCAGGCCTGTCTCCTAGATTCTGGTGGCATCGGGCATTCTTTGGCTTATAGATAGCCATCTTCTCTCTGTGTTCCTTCATGCTATCTTCTCTGTATGCATGTCTATCTCTGTGTCTGAATTTCCCTCTTTACAAGGGCACCAGTCATACTGGATTAGGTCCCATTCTTATGACCTAGTTTTAACTTGATTACTTCTGTAAAGACCCTGTCTCCAAATAAGGTCACATTTTGAGGTATTGGGTGTTAGGATTTCAGCATATGAATTTAGGGGTTGGGGGACACAGTTCAACCCATAACTGAAAGGTATAGGAATGCTTTCTGGAGTTCTCTTCTTTTCACGTAGTACTGACAGAAGGCCATTGTGAGGCTTCTTCTCTTAGAACAGTAAGTTTTCTCAAGTCCTGTGATAAACATCTCCTTGACATTTTAATACAGTGGGATGAGACCACGCGGACTCAGCTTGGAGAGGCACAACTTGGAAAGCAGTAAATGTAATACACAACAGGCACAGGTTGAATCAGGGAGCCTAGTATCTAAGTAACAGGCCGTTTGTAATGCTGTGCACCCCAGCTCTGGCTCACTTCCCCTATGTAACTGCAAAATCAGAAAAGGCATGTTGTTGAAACTTGAACACTTACAGGCAATTTCCATTCTTATGCTACTGATATTGCATTTGTGGAAACATAAGGAGTCCCTGGAGACTGATTCAACGTGTACCAATTTCTAGAATTTTACTTTATAACCAAATAATGTATCCCGCTGAAGAGAGTGTTGCCTCGTGCAGAGACAAGGTAATTTAAAAATCATGTTCAAGTTATGTTTACAACAAAAATTTGAGATAAAGTAATATTTTCTGGTTGGCGTTTAGAGTGTGACTTGTAGGCTGGAATGCTAAAGAATTCAAGAAGCTAGAGAAGAATCATGAGGATTATTGTATGTCCGTGGGCAATGGTGAATGTACAATGGGTAGGATTTTCCAATAGGAAGCCTATGATCAGAAATTAATATGAATATAGGCCATCTGAATTTTAATTATTAAGAGTTATGAATTATTAAAGTTCATAAGTGATTTTAAATCATAATTATGCTAATTTAAATTAATATATAATATAAATTAAAATTAATAAGTTTTATAAACATGAATACCAGTAAAAATAAGAAAATACAAATCAGTCAACCTAGAAATCCAGTAACCTTTGTTTTCAATAAATTGATCTATCACATAAGAATTTGCTAAATGTGGTATATCAAATCAACATAGGAAAAGTACATTATATATTTGCTCCCTCCCTCAAACTAGAACTCAAAATAAAGACAAGATGTATTAATGTAAACGTTTTTAAAGTTAAAAAATTTATAAGGAGTCAAGATGGCAGAGTGGTAAGACGACAAGCTCACCTCCTCTCACAATCACAACAAAACCAAAACTGACTGCTAAATAACAACCAATAAAAAAAAAAGATTGGAACTTACTAATAAAGCTCTTCATCAACTGGAAACATAAAGAGGGAACCACAGCAGGACAGTAGGAGGGGTGCACTTAATATATAATCAGGTCCCATACACCTTGAGTGGGTGACCCACAAGCTGGAGAAAAATTATATTGCAGAGGCACTTCCACAGGAGTGAGAGTTCTGAGCCCCATGTCAGGCTCCCCAGCCCAGGGTTCTGGTATCTGGAGGAGGAGCCCCCAGAGTATATGGATTTAAAGGCCAGTAGGGATTAATTGCAGGAGCTCCATGGGACTGGGGGAAACAGAGGCTTCACTCTTTTGGGAAGCACACACAGAATCTTGTGTCTGCTGGGACCAAGGGCAGAGGCAGTAATTCCATAGGAACCTGGGCCAGACCTGCCTGCTGGTTTTGGAAGGTCTCTGGGGGAGGTGGGAGATGGCTGTGGCTCACCCTGAGGATGTAAAACCTGATGGTGGACATTTGGGAATTATTCACTTACATAAGCTTTCCTGGAGGCTGACATCTTGATTGGATCATTAGTGCCAAGACCTGGCCCCACCCAACATCCTATAGGCTTAAGTGCTGGGATGCCTCAGGCCAAACAACATACTGGGTGGGAACACAACCCCAACCATCAACAGACTTCCTGAGCCCTCAGCTGCCTCTGGACATATTCCTGGACTTGGCCCTGCCCACAAGAGGGCCAGGACCCAGCTCTACCCAGCAGTGGGCAGGTACCAACCCCTCTCACTAGGAAACCTGCACAAGCCTTAGTCCAGCCTCACCCACCAGGGGGCAGACACCAGAAGTAAGAAAACAACAAACCCACAGCCTGTGGAAGGAGTTGGCAAACACAGATCAGACTCTATCCTGGAGTCAGCCAGACCTTGGCCCTTGGGTGACAAGAGGAGAGTGGACTGCTGGGATGCATAGGATATCTCATACTGAGGGCCACTTCTCCAAGATCAAGAAATGTAACTAACCTACATAAAAATACAAATAGAAATTCAGACAAAATGAGGCAGCAGAGGAATATGTTCCAGGCAAAGGCACAAGATAAAATCTCAGAAGAAGAAATAAGTGATAAGAAGATAGGCAGTCTACCTAAGAAAGAGTTCAGAATAAAGACTGTGAAGATGATCAGAGATCTTGGGAGGAGGATAGGTGCACAGAGCAGTTTTTAGCAAAAAGTTAGAAAATACAAAAAACAACCAAACAGAGTTGAAGAATACAATTACTGAAATGAATAATACACTAGAAGGAACCAGGAATAGACTAAATGAGGAAGAAGAACAAATCAGTGAGCTAGAAGACAGATTAGTGGAAATCATTACCACAAAACAGAAAAAAAGAATGAAAAGAAATGAGGATAGTTTAAGAGACCTCTGGGACAACATGAAGCACATTAATATTTGCATTACAAGGGTCCCAGAAAGAGAAGAGAGAGAAAGGACCTGAGAAAATATTTGAAGTGATAATAGCTGAAAATTTCCCAAACTTGGGAAAGGCAACAGTCATCCAAGTCCAGGAACACAGAGAGCTCCAAACAAGATTAACCCAAAGAGGTACATGTAGTAATCAAATTGATAAAAATTAAGGATAAGGAGAAAATACTAAAAGCAGCGAGAGAAAAGCAACAGATAACATACAAGGGAACTCCCATAAAGTTATCAGCTGATTTTTCAGCAGAAACGCTGCAGGCCATAAGAGAATGGCATGATATATTTAAAGTGATGAAAGGGAAAAACCTACAACCAAGAATACTCTCCCAGCAAGGCTCTCATTCAGATTTTATGGAGAAATCAAAAGCTTCATAGATAAGCAAAAGCTGAAAGAATCCAGCACCATTAAACCAGCTTTACAACAAATGCTAAAGGAACTTCTTTAGGTAGAAAAGAAAAGGCCACAAATAAAAGCAAGAAAATTACAAAATGGGAAAGCTCACCAGTAAAGGCAAACATACAGTGAAGGTTTGAAATTATCCACAAACTAATGAGGAAGTTAAAAGACAAAAGTAGTAAAATAATCTGAATCCGCAATAAGCAATTAAGAATATACAAAACAAGTGGATGTAAAATATGATATCAAAACCAGTAATCGTGAGGGGAGGAGAGTATGAATGCAGGATATCTAAAATGCATTTGAAATTAAGAGATTAGCAACTTAAAACAATAATGTATGTATATGTATATGTGTGTGTGTATACACACATGTATATATGTATGTATATGTATATATACACAATATACCAAAACTTCATGGTAACCACAAACCAAAAATCTACCATAGATAGACACGCAAAAAAGAAAGAGGGATCCAAATGTAACACTATAGTCATCAAATCACAAGAGAAGAGAACAAAAGGAAGAAAGGAAAAAAAACCTACAAAAACAAATCCAAAACAATCAACAAAATGGCAATAAGAACCTATATATCGATAATTACCTTAAATGTAAGTAGATTAAACACTCCAACCAAAAGACATGGACTGGCTGAATGAATACAAAAATAAGACCTGTATATATGCTGTCTACAAGAGACCCACTTCTAAGTTAGAGACCCATACAGGCTAAAAGTGACAGGATAAAAGTATTCCGTGCAAATGGAAACCAAAAGACAGTTGTAGTAGTAATACTTATATCAGACAAAATAAGTTTTAAAATAAAGATTGTTACAAGAGACAAAGAAGGACACTACATAATGCTCAAGGGATCAATGCAAGAAGATACAACAATGGTAAATGTATGCACCCAACGTAGGAGCACCTCAATATATAAGACAACCATTAACGGACTTAAAAGGAGAAATCAACAGTAACAATAATAGTGGGGGACCTTAACACCCCACTTACATCAATGGACAGATCATCAAGACAGAGAATCAATAAGGAAATACAAGTCTTAAATGACACATTAGACCACATGGACTTAATTGAATACACATTCTTCTCAAGTGCACATGGAATATTCTCCAGAATAGATCACATGCTGGCCTACAAAGCAAGCCTTGGTAAATTTAAGAAAATTGAAAAAACGTCAAGCATCTTTTCTGACCACAACGCTATGAGATTACAAATCAACTATAAGAAAAAAAACTGCAAAAAGTGCAAACATGTGGAGGCTAAACAATATGCTACTAAACAATCAATGGATCACTGAAGAAATAAAAAAATACTTTGAGACAAATGAAAATGAAAACACAATGATCCAAAACCTCTGGGACGCAGCAAAAGCAGTTCTAAGAGGAAAGTTTATAGCGATACAAGCTTACCTCAGGAAACAAGAAAAACCTCAAATAAACAACCTAACCTTACAACTAAAGCACTTGGAGAAATAAGAACAAACAAAACCCAAAGTTAGTAGAAGGAAAGAAATCATAAAGATTAGAGCAGAAATAAATGTAATAGAGGCTAAAAAAAAAATAGAAAATGAAACTAAAAGCTCACCCTTTGAAAAGATAAACAAAATTGATAAACCATTAGCCAGACTCGAAAAAAAGGGAAAAGACCCAAATTAATAAAATCAGAAGTGAAAAAGGAGAAGTCACAACCAACACCACAGAAATACAAGGGATCATAAGAGGCTAGTATGAGCAACTATTCGCCAACAAAAAGGACAACCTAGAAGAAATAGACTTCTTAGGAAGGTACAATTTGCCAAGACTGAACCAGGAAGAAATAAAAAATATGAATAGACCAAGTACCAGTACTGAAATCAAATCAGTAATTTAAACACTTGCAAAAGAACAGAAGTCCAGGACCAGATGGCTTCACAAGTGAATTCTACCAAACATTTAGAGAAGAGTTATCACCTATCCTTCTGAAATGATTCCAAAACATTGCAGAGGAAGGAACACTTCTGAACTTACTCTGTGAGGCTACCGTCACCCTGATACCAAAACCAGGCAAACATGTCACAAAAAAAGGAGAAAACTATAGGCCAGTATCACTTATGAATACAGATGCAAAAATCCTCAACAAAATACTAGCAGATCAACTCCAACAATGCATCAAAATGATCATACACCATGATTAAGTGGGATTTACCCCAGGGATGTGAGGATTTTTCAGTAGCCACAGATCAATTGATGTGATACATCACATTAACAAATTGAAGAACAAAAAACCATATGATCATCTCTATAGATGTAGAAAACATTTTTGATAAAATTCAACATCCATTTACGATAAAAAAAAAAAAAACTCTCCAGAAAGTGGGCATAGAGAGAACATACTTCAGCATAAAAAAGGGTATATATGACAAGCCCACAGCTAACATCATACTCAGTGGTGAAAAGCTGAAAGCATTTCCTCTAAGATCAGAAACAAAACAAGGATGTCCACTCTCGCCACTTTTATTCAACATAGTTTTGGAAGTCCTAGCCACAGCAATCAGAGAAGAAAAAGAAATAAAAGGAATCCAAATTGGAAAAGCAGAAGTAAAACTGTCATTGTTAGAAGATGACATGATACTATCCATAGAAAATCCTAAAGAGGCTACCAGAAAACTACTAGAGCTCATCAGTGAATTCGGTAAAGTTGCAAGACGCAAAATTAATATACAGAAATCAGTTGCATTTTATACACTAAGAGCAAAATGTCAAAAAAAAAAAAAAGGAAATTACAGAAACAATCCCATTTATCATTGCATCAAAAAGAATAAGATATCTAGGAATAAACCTATCTAAGGAGGCAAAGGACCTGTATTCCAAAAACTATGACATTGATTAAAGAAATTGAAGATGACACAAATAGATGGAAAGATATATTGTGTTCTTGAATTGGAAGAATCAACATTGGTAAAATGGCAATACTACCCAAGGCAATATACAGATTCGGTACAATCCCTGTCAAATTACCCATGACATGTTTCACAGAACTGGAATAAAAAATGTTATAATTTGTATGGAAACACAAAAGACCCCGAATAGCCAAAACTATCTTGAGAAAGAAGAACAGAGCTAGGGGAATCACACTCCCTGATTTCAGACTGTACTATAAAGCTACGGTAATCAGAACAGTGTAGTACTGGCACAAAAACGGACACACAGATCAATGGAACAGGATAGAAAGTCCAGAAATAAGCCCATGCACTTATGGTCAATTAATCTACATCAAAGGAGGCAAGAATGTACAATGGAGAAAATATGTTTCCTGGATCACTCCCAAATAATCTACTGCCACTCAAATTCTCATTTCCAGGTCAGCATCTGGGGCAACCTAACCAAAGAAATGTCAAACAGTTATCAAAAAAGATGCTCATCACAGTGTCATGTATACTACTGGAAAACTGGAAATACAATTCATTGATGGTAATAATAGGTTCATCAGCATTTCGATACAGTTTTACGCATTAAAATATGATAGAAAGGAGACTGGGCAGGGATAAATAGGCAGAGCACAGGGGATTTTTAGGGCAGTGAAAATTCTCTGCATGATACCATAATGATGGGTATGTCATACACTTGTCTAAACCCATCAAATGTACAACACTTTAGGTAAACTGTGGACTTTGGGTGATACGATGTGTCAGTGTAGGTTCCTCACATGTAACAAATGTACCATCTGGTAAGGGATGATGATAATTGAGGAGGCTAGGTGCTGGGGGGGGGCGGGGGGGCAGGAGGTATATGGGAAATCTCTGTACCTTTCTCTCAATTTTTCTGTGAACCTTAAATTGCTCTAAAAATAGTCCTAATAAAAACATGATAGAAGAATATTTAAAGTCTTGAGCAGGAAAGCAGTATAGTGTAATAGTAAGATAACAAGTTGTAGAATGAGACTTCATTTCAAGTTCTAGCTTTACCAATTACTAGCTCTGTGACTTTAGGCAGTTACTTAACTTCATTAAATATTGTTTCCTCACATATAAAATGAGAGGATTACTATGAAGATTAAATGAGATAGTTCCTGTTAAGTACTCATTCTGGTGCCTGACACACAGTAATAATTATCATCACTATCATTATTAGTGTTAAAATATAAAATACAAGTTTTTAAGAATATAAAAAAACACACAATATTTATAGAAGCATAGAAAAGAATGGGAAATAGTTGCAAAAATAAATTGTGCATGTCTGTATGCTAAGACAGTATATATTTTTCCATGCGCTTTTTCTATACTTTCCTAATTTTTATGATTAGTACTTTTATATTCATATGAGAAAAGTTACTTTTAATGAATTTTATAAATAATCTTAAAGTGACTCAAGGATACTTTAGTCAGATGTCCTCACATGAAAATGTAGAGTTTTTGGCCTAGGGTTAGTTAATCCTTGTTAATGAAATACTACTAGGGCAAATACTACTATTCAGCCAATCCAGTCTTCCTAAGAACTGTGGGTGAATTCAGACAGGGACCACTGCAGTTCTGACACGAGGTTTGTATTCTTGTTGATGGGTCTCAGTGTGAGGGAAATAGAATGTTTTGTCACAGAGCCATGCAAACACAAACATTGCCCAAAAGTTGAGCACAAGTAGTTTTAGAAACAGAGACACTGATACAAGAGATACCTGATCATTCAGGAACCTTCTGTGTTGAAGCATCAAAAGCAAGCAAAGAAGCTTACTTAAAGCGTGATTCATTGCATCAGAATGAGTGGGTTGCTTCTGAAAGAGTGATTTCATTTTCTCAAATAATTCTGCACTTCTTCGGAACTTCTAATTCCATTGAGTTTCGGCCAGGTCAAAGTGGAAAATAAATCCAACTTCTCTTTGGGGACTAACAGATTGATTCCCTCAGGATACTCATTAATTCCTAGAAATCTTTTATCTAAATTTGGTAAATACCCTCAACAACTTTCTGCTACTCAGTCATCTAACTGGTTAAAATAATCTAATCTTCACAGTCAACTTCTACTTCTTCCAAATAACTCATAAATTGTCAAATGCCAAGGGCATTAGAACAAAGAAAATCCACAATTTGATCAATCTTAGTATTGACTCAAACAATAAATTAATTTGAAAGTGTTACAGTTTGAATTCTGGTGAATCATACAACAGAAGAAGAAAACACTGAATTTCTCTTTGGATTTAGAAAAAAAACATACTTTCTTTTTCATTACAGGTGCCCTAAAGATGGCAAATGAATTCCTCTTTTTTTTTTTCAGGTTTAGAGCAAATTTTTTAGATTATTTTATTTTCAGTAAATGGTTAATATATCCTCAATTTGGTAAGGACATTTTTTTTTCTTGTGAAAAGTATTAGCCAGGCCAGGCCTCTATCAAGTTGCCACTCAGGTAACCTGGTGAATGCCCCTGGCTGGGCAAGAGTTTATGAAAAGATTGAAGATTAAGAAAGAAAGTAAAAACATATCTAAGTGTGGTGAGGAGGCTGGAGCTATGACCAAGAAGCAGAAGATCTAGACCATGTGCTGAACCTGCCACAAGTTGATTATGTGACTCTGATGTTTAACAACTGCTCTTCTGATTTCAGCTATGTTAGCTCTCACATCAGGGTCCATAAGAGATGATCCTCCTATGCTCCAGCTCTAAAATCATGATTCTTCACCAGGACATGAACAATCTAGAGTTTGTAGAAGAAAACAGAAAAATGAATATATCTGCAAACACCAGTGAAATAAAGAAGGAAAGAATAAAGCTAAAATGAATTAATTTGACTGGTTCTGTGCGCAGAGTTGGTTAGACGCATTACCTCAGCCCTCCCACCAACCTTTGGAGACAAATGAACCATCCATTCATACAACAACTATTTACTGAACATCTGCTATGAGTTAGGCTGTGTACAAGGAGCTTGCAATGCCACAGTAAGCAAGAGAAACATCCCCTACCCCCATGGAGCTTATTTTCCAGCAGTGGAGACAGATTACGCAGAAAGTAATTTCATTATGTTCCTCTCATGAGGTAGGACAGGGTGCTTTGAGTTGGTGACCATGTAATGGGGGCCTTACATAATATGGGGATCATGTCAGGAAAGCCTTTTTTTTTTTTAAGAAAATCATTTTTACAATGAGATATTAAGCATGAATTAAAATTGGCTAGACAGGTACATGGAATGACATGCATAAGGACACAGAGCAGAAAAGAATGTGGTAAGTCCAAAAGGCATTGTAATCTTTACCCTATTGTGCTTAGAGGTATATTTGTCTTTTATGTCACCTCATTGTCTCACTGGCAGCAGCTGGAGGGTGAGGTTTAGTATTCAAACTCTTTGAGTTCAGTGACCGTTCTTTTTCCTCATAAAATGTGCCTGGTTCCTCTTTGATAACTCCATTTACATCTTCCTGGAATCAGGGTTTTGAGGTGACCCCCAAATGCACACAGTTGAGCCTCCCACCTGTTGAAAGGAGACCTGTTGGGAGTAGATCATACAGACACACCCTTGAAAGGTTTGTCCAGGGCTGAGCAAGTTCATCTGTTAGGAATTCATAGCAGGAAGGACTGATGAAGAGCTAGCAAAAGGCCTTTATCTTACTTGTTCCTACCTGAGAAAGCATCCCTGCATTTTGCAAAGCCCAGAGGAACACTTGCCATTATGTTTACATTGTGCAAAAGATCACCATTATGACTTATTTACCATCTTTAAAGTTTCTAGTTACTGACTAACAACACTTCTAACCAACTCTTAACGTACCAAGTTGATTATAGTTATTATTAAGCTGAAAGTTAAGAAATTACTCACAAGAAACCAGCATCCTGTCATACACCAAAGCTGCACATATTTGTCCCAGTTCTTACTCTCAGAGCGCAGATAAACATTTCCCTGTGTCAGGGGGCTTTCAGCATTTCAATGGCATAGTGGGATGCTCTTTTGAGCCCAGAGGGCAATTACTAAAACTTAAGGTAAGTGGGGAAGAGAACAGAAAACGTGATTGCCAGTCCAAACAAGTGAGGTCCAGGGGACGGCTTAAGTTGTGCATTAAGTATAATCTTTTGGCTTTGACAAGAAGGTAAGGTGACCAATAATTAGCCATTCAAGTTGAACCCTAAACAGCATGATTGGGGTGGGATGTAGGCGGCTGCCCAGCCCACAGTTTCTGGCATTTGAGAGCTTTGCAGGCAGGAGCTCATCTTGAGCCTAATAAAATGATTTGCTGGAGTGAGGCTGTTTGTTGGTTTGTTTTTGAATATGTGCATTTTAATTTTTTTCCCAATATATTGGCAGAGATAGATTAGGGCACTGACTAAATGATCCACAACAAGACCTCAGAAAGACTGAGACACTGGTGTAGTTCATCTCCTCTAGCTGCCTTAACTGCACCCTTCCTCCCTCCATAGCTCAGCCATGGTGCACGTCCATCCCAAGCTGGCGGAGGTGGATCCCTAGTAGCTGTCAGGGAATCCTTCCCATCAGCATGGCATTCAACAGATATTCACAATAGGTGTAAGTCTCCTCTATAAATTCATGTGTTCAATAAACATGAACTTTTAAAATTTCCTTTCATTAAATTAATTTTGATTCTGAGTAACCAGCCTGCCAGGTTAGCAGGAAATTTAACCCAGCCACGCTTTGGCACTCCCATGCCTCTCCTACTAGGATTCTACAAAAGTGTGGGTCTAATAGAATGCAGGATCTTATATGGTGCAGAGGTATTGGGAAGAGCCCTCCAGTATTTTGTCATCTGTCTACACTGGCTAGCCCTGAGATAGTGTCCCAGGCTGCATAGCTCACTCAAGCTCCACCTCTGCTGCTTCCAGGCCATGTGTGGGGTGGGAATCTCTGCAAAGTGAGCAGACCTGCGCCTGGAATCTAGCCTCCTTTGGGGCATGCACAGCCCTCCCCCCAAAGGGGCACAGTTACAGGGTGGTAATTAGAGCTTCCCTACTCACAGGAGCCACAGAGCTGTCTGTCGTCCCTTCCCACCCTAGGGAAGCAGCTTCTTTCTTTTCTCATACTTTCAAAAGCAGGCTGTTTCCTTCCTTGCCTTAAGCAAGAAATAACAAGCCTGACTACCTGTGTGAAAGGAAGTAGAAGTGTAAAACATATGGAAAGCAAATGTAATTAAATTCCCCAGAGTCAGCTGCTTCATGTGTGTGTGTGTGTGTGTCTGTGTCTGTGTCTGTGTCTGTGTCTGTGTCTGTGTCTGTGTGCGTGCGCGCGCAAGAGGGGAAGTGGAGGCTGTATATCGAATTGGGTATCTACTGAGGATCTCATTTACTCAATTCCCTTTGTATATTGGTTTGTTGTGGGCATCCAGCCCTGTACAAAATATTCCTCTGTGCACAGGAGTTTAAGAATCACTGAGTTAAGCCAAAGGAAGGAACGAGAAGAAAGTCTATTTACAAATGTCTAAAATCCTTAGTAGTAAAAAGAGGATGGGTGGAGAATACTAAAATATTCCTGTTTGCTTGCAGAATTACACCATTCTGATTTAATATACCTTAATGTATGTTGATGGGTTTGCTTATTACTTAAAGGGCTAAAGGAGAGGTTTTAGGTATTTTATGCAGGGATTAAATTCTAATTTTTTTTTGTTAAGTTTTTTCCCCTTTTCTTTTCTGTTCTGTAGCTTTGCTGTGTATGGATGGATTATTTTCTCTTTAAATCTATTTGGTACTTACAGAGTGCATTCAATCCCAGGATTCAATTCTGGAAAATTCTATAGTCAGCTGTTAATTTAATCAGAATGAACGTGCTTTTACTCTGTTTCAATAAGTTACCCTTATTGAGCAGTTACATCTGAGGCATGGTATTTACTGGAATGGGATGTGATGGATGTGGATAAATCCTTGTATGCCAAAGTGGAAAAGCTCTGAGTAGTACTGTGCCATAATAAGAAATATATTTGGTCTTTGTCTCTCATTCCTGGTGCAGAGTTCCTAAGACCCTCAGAATTTATTAAGTGATAGGAGTGTGTTTCATTATTCATACAAGCCCTTTTCAGCACACCTCAGTTTATGCAGATGAGGTGATTTAGGGTAGGGCCTCTTGACAGCCTCTGGATGGAGCTGGTCACAGAAAGACCAAGGGATTAGAAGGCTGGAGATTAAACTTTATAAAAACTTTAAACAAGGAGATTTGATGAGCCTTCAGGTTGGAAAATATGCAGAGATGCTGGAAGGATGGCACACCTGGAGAGGGCATGGAAACTCCACACCCTTTCCCCCGTGCCTTGTCCTATGCAACTCTTCCATCTGGCTGTTCCTGAATTGTGTCCTTTTACAATAAATCAGTAAGTATTTCCCTGAGTTCTGTGAGCCTTTATAGCAAATAATCAAACCTGAGGAGAGAGTCATGGTCAGTCAGAAATCCAGGTGACAAACGAACTTGAGACTGGCATCTAAAGTGAGGGCAGTCTTGTGGGACTGAGCTGTTAGCCTGTGGGATCTGATGCTATCTCCAGGTGGAGTGTCAGAGTTGAGTTTAATTTGTAAGACACCCAGTCAGTCTCTGCGGAGAACTGGAGAATTGTTTAGCGTGAGAAAACTCCACATATTTAGTGACCAGAAGTGAAGTGTTCTGAGTCTGAGTGTAGTGAATAAAGGAGAAACAGAAGAGTTTTTCTTCGCAGGAACTTTGTAAGGAAAGCAGAGGCAGGGCATCACACCCAAAACCTTCTCTGAAGAGGTAGGATGGAGTTTCCTCACCTACATCACGACAATGTTCATAGGGCTCTCTCTCTTTAGACAAGATCTCCCTCAGGAGCCCAGCATGTGAAACAGCTGCCCTGGCTGAAGCAGTGCCTCTCTTTCCCCTCTGCTTGAGGGTAGCCCTGGAATTCCAGGAGCAGGCCAGGAACACTGAGACTCGGCCAACTCTACTAGCTCTTGCACAGCTGGGTTTGTGGCCCACTGATAGAATGCCCTGTGGAAGCTAATTAAACTGATTTAAAGAATCCCATTCCACAGTAAAAAAAAAAAATATATATATATATATATATATTTGCCTTTGAAGCATACTCTTCCATAGTTCAGACATGACTGTATCTATGGAACAAAGTATGGGTCTTTGTCTGCGGTGAAGGAGATAGTTGAGTCCAAAATTAGAGGTATGGGGAATCCTTTGAATGACAGAGATGTGCAGACAATGACTTGAATTATCTGACTTTGAATTTTTAATATGAAATTGAAAGCCTGTCAGTGGGCATGGCTCTCAGTTTATCACAAATTCCACCACTCCTGATTGTTTTACACTTGGCTGGATTTACACACTTATGGTGACTGCCTGGCCCCCTTAGCGTCTGAGTTCATGTACCCTTAGCCTACGTGTAAAGCCAGCACAGCCTCAGATTTACCTAAATCAATGAGGCAAAGAATCTTCCCCACACATTCTGCATTCTCCTTTGACCATTCTGTCTTCTCTAGTTTGTACTCCTTCCTCCCACCCCACCGTCAGAATTAGTCTCTGTTGTTCCTGTTAGCTGTATTTGTACCTCTCTTAGGGCATAATACATACAGCCTGCCTCATATTACCTTTTTGTGTGTGTGTGTGTGTGTGTGTGTGTGTGTGTATACCTATTACTCATTAATCATATCTCTGCAGAGACTCAGACAATGCCATGTCTTCATAATGTGCCAATTACTCTTTGACTTGTTCTCAGCTTGGATCAGCTCTGCCTACCATGGTGTCCAGAAGAACATAACCATTGTCACAGCCTCCAAGGCTACTACCAGCTACCTCCATTGATATGTCCTCCCACCCCAACCCCAGCTAATAAGAACTGTTTGCATGCAGAGAGGAGAACAAGACCAGGGAAAATCACTTAGATCAGGTGATGTCTGGTTAAGTGAAACATCATGTGTAAAAAGAAAAGTACTGAGTATAATGGACTCTCATTTTTAAAAGAGAAATGAGCTTCCTCCTTGATGCTGATGGATTGAGAGGAGGGGATCGTGAGCGATATGAGTGTTTACACACAGAAACCAATTGCTTTTTCCATTCCTTCCAATCTCTTATGGGTTCTGATGGGTTGCTGGGTATTTTAACAACAAAGCTCAATCCGCCCACCCAGGCGATGGCTCTACCACCATTCCCAGATCACTTTGGAACACCAAGTAAAGTTCACCAGTGCCTCTCCAGCTATGAAAAGGGAAAAAAATGTATCAGCACTATGAATGGAGCTAGTAGAATGAATAGGTCATAACAAAACCACAAGCAGTGCTATGCTACATTCATTTAAATAAAGAAAGCCGACATACTTTCCCAGGCTAGAAACAGAAATTGCGTTAATGTGCTGTTAATTGCAATCAGGACAATATCACTGTGACTTTTTATTTAGTTCAAAATTTTATTACCCCATATTAAAAATCATACACGTCTCTGCTTTTTCCTAAATATTTAAATTGGTACATTTTAGTCAGGATGTGTGTACATTCTCTGCTACCTCTCATCTGGGTGTAATTTTCCATAGTCTCCCCTGATGATCTGCATTTTCTCCTTCAAGTCCCCCCTCTAAACCCACTTCTGTGGATCTTGCCTTCACATTATGCCATTAAAAGCTCCAGCTGGAAGGAAGTGCCTCTGAATGGAGTCCAAGGGAAGAAACAAAGAAGATGGAAACCAGATGCCTTTAAGTCATTCCCCTGTGAGTCATCATTTTCTCCTGGAAAGTGTCTATCTCAATGCGGTTCATCTCTTCAATTTGAAGCCCACTAGACGGTAACCCTCACTCAATCTCTGTGTGTTTTAGCCATCCTCAGTAGACTGATATATTCTGAATACAATTGGCATACAGTAAATATATATACATAGTATTAGCAATAACAAATAAATGTTTGTTAGGTTTTAGATCCAACATAAGATAGTCATTTCCTTCATGGGTCATTCCCAGAGTAACTTTGAGAAATAACTTTTAAAACTCTTCTAGAATAGTATTCAGTTAAGCCAGTGGTTAAAAGGTATAATTGGCAACATCTAATTTTGTTCAATATATATATATATATATATATATATATATTAAAATATAAAACAATACTGAGCACATGCATTTATTCTTATGCCCTTTCAAAATTCTGCTGAAGAGTCACTAAAGGGAATAAACTGTAACCATGTTGAAGATAAAACAAGAACTGTCAGCAGAGATTTTGATAATTTTCTGGAAGATGGAAAGGAAGTAAACAGTACTGATGGATGAAGCAGAACAAAGAAAGCATCCTCCCAGATTTACTCAGGAGAAGGCTATGGAAAAAGTGGAAATGTTTTTTCCAAAGAAGCCTTGGGGAATCTCCACATGGGGCATTAACACATTCAGAGCTCAGGACTAGAAGAGGAGCCAAAATCAAGGTTGTCCAGAGAAGGGTTATACCATTTGGTCTTACTCTTCTTCACCTTTCCCGTACATGTAGGTGGACCAGCAAGTGAAGATTCAGAAACCCTCACTCCTCCCCAAGATCTGCTCTATGAAGAAACTAAGATTTCTGCCTAGACAGAACTAAGCCTCCTTGCATGGCATGTGGCATTCCACAGTGAAGCCCTCTGTTCTTGGTGTTTTGTAAGGAAAATAATGACATTTGCATGATTCCCTTTGCTTGCGTCCTAACGAGAAGTTTGTCAGTTGACATGCCCCACCCATGTATGCTCTTAGTACCCATCTTCAGAGGGATATGCCTATAGAGGAAACTTACCTACCCAGTGGCAGAGAACTGACTGCACCACCCACACCCAGCCACCTTTATTAATTACCCAGTCTTTCCTTCATGAATATGAACAAACAGTTTGAATGATCAAGCTGATAGAAATTGGAAATGTGGGGGTGAAAGAGAACTCACGAGTATTATGTCAAGGTTACTATCTAAAACCAAAGTCTCAAGAAATAAATTTAAGTACAGGTATCCCCTGCTTTTTCAGAAGTTCAGTTTACACCCTTTCACTTTTATGAAAGACCTGCATTAGTACCTATTTTCACTAACCAAAAGAAATATAAATAGAATTTTTGCTTTCACAAAAAAAAAAAGGCAAAAAGTAAAAATAGAATAGCATTCAGCATTTGTTTGTAGCAGCCATGATAGAGACAGCACACACCCCAAACAGGGAGAGCAGCGCCGCCAAGTTCCTTCCCTTGGAACTGCACTCAGCATCTCAGCATCCAGCTGAGCATCCATCCAGAGCTCTGAACTGTGTCTGCAAACATCTGTGTTTTATCTGGGTTTATTTTGCATATCTGTTAGCAAGCCATGTCCTAAGGTTTCTTCACTTTATGCCATTTCAGCTTACAAAAGATTTCTTAGGAACACTCTACTTTGAAATCATGGGAGAAATTTGTGCATTGTTTTAAGTTATAGTTGTCATTGTCTTTTGCCGTCTTATATTCATTTCCCCTTCGTGTGGCCAACAAAACTCTGATCTTAGTTTAGGGTAACCATTTCTCTTCCACTCTTGGTCTGTGTGCTTTGGGTGAATCTAAATTCAACTGCTGTCTCCAGGATGGAATACAGGACCTAGGTCAAGGCCAGAGTGTGAGATCTATGCCATTGATCACAATCACTGGTTTTGAAATGAGCAGGCCAAGCTCATCTGCTTATAAATACTCCTTCCGTCCTTTCACTTCCATGGGAGGAATATACATCCACATTTTATTGATTTGGGGTGCAGTCACGTGACTTTCTTTGGCTAATGGGATATGCTAGATGCAACTGTTCTTGTGCTCTTGTGCCTCCATCATCACCATAGGAACATACTTGGGGAAGGGCACCAGTCCCCTTTCTTCCTAGTCTTGAATCTAAAATGATACGATGCTATGGCTCTTGCATCTGTGGCCACCACATAGAATTTGAGAATGAAGCTTACAGACTGAGGAGAGCTGAGTTGAAATTGAGTCCTGCTCACATTTTTTTGAGCTCTGAATTCAGCCTTCCTATTGTCAGTTCTGCCTCTGTTCTTGTTTATCTGAGCCAATCAATTTCCTTTTTATTGCTCAAATCAGATTGATTTGACTCTTTTTCCACTTGCTATCAGAAGACTCTTAATTAATACAAAAATTAACTCCTCATCTTGTATGGCATAGACAATCCAATGTTTAAAGTAGGGATATAAAAAGATAAAAATATAGGCATACTTTCTGGACTTAATAAAGATGAATATGAGAAAGGATGGAAGTCAGAAATGAGCATGGTTACCTGTAATTACTAGACTGGGTACATGACAAAGGGATGAGGTGCCCATTTTTTATCTTCTGCTTTCCATAGATCTCTAGCTGTTATGCACAGCCATTAGCCATAGGTGGCTATTCAAATTTAAATTAATTAAAATTAAATAAAATGATTTCCTCATTCACAGTAGTGGCATTTCCAGAGCTCAATAGCTACGTGTAGCTAGTAGCTACCATACTGGGCAGTACAGATAAAGAATATCCCCAACATTACAGAAAATTCAGTTGGACAACGCCGTAGTAATAGTGTGTCAAGAGCCACTATGTAAAGTCGATTAATTAAACAATAGAAGTTAAATACATCACTTCAATTGTACCATAGGGGTTTAAGGACACAAGCCCTGGAGATAAACTTCTTAGGTTCAAATCCCAGCTCTGACACTTACACATTATAGAACATTGAGCAAGTTACTGATCTTTCTAGTACTTCAACTCTCTTACCTGGAAGTGGCAAAATACACACAGACCTATCTCACAGGGTTGTTGTGAGGATTAAATAAGCTAATATATATAATAAGTTATTATATTTTTTTGCTTCCAAGAATGCCTAGCATTTGATAAGCAATCAGTAATTATTATTATTTTTTATTTTCTGTCCTTCTGTAAGTTAGATTTTACTTTACCATATGCACGTTTTAAATAAACTTGTGTGTATATGTGAGATTTATGTATCAGTATTTATATAAAATGTGCCATATTTAGTATTTTATGTGTGATGTATGGGTATACACATAGCTCCAGTTCATAGAATGTAAGTGCTTTCATTTTCTTCTTTATATATTTCTACATCTTCCAAATTTTTACACTGATTATGTACTATCTTCATCATCAGAAAAAATTAAGTTTTTATTTTTAAAGACACCAACATATTTGAGATGAATAATTTGCTACATCTGGATCATTTGTTTTTGCTGATTTGGTCCACAGGGTCGTATTATATAATCTTTGTCATTAATCAGCTGGGGCTTCATGACCTCTTCCTGGACTATTACAAAACTGTCCTGGCTGGTCCCCTCCCCCTGTCCATCTCTGCTCCAGCCTCCCTGTCTGGTCTCCACAGTGTTGCCAGAGTGGTCTTTCCACAGCACGACACTTATAATACTCCCCTGCTTAAAACATGTCAGTGTTTCCCCATCCTTTACAAGTTAAGTGTTCAGTCCAAGGCATGAGTTCCCATTCTAATCTGGCTGCCTTTCCAGTCTCCTACCACCCATCATAGCCATCTTAGTCTCTGTCCACAAGCTGAAAGAAAGAACACTCTTCTACTCCTTTTCCATCTAGAAGAGTCCCATTTATGCTACAAGACTCACCTAGCACCTGCCTTCTGTGAAGGTTTCTAGCCTCCCAAAGCAGAGTTCAGAGCTCCCGATCCAGCCTGTGACTCACAGTCTGTTCTACTGCACAGCAATCACTTGTTTACATTCTCCAGTCACCCTCAATTATTTGCTCCTTGAGGGTGTGGCATCTTTGCCTTCCTGTGTCCAGCCCAGAAATTGACCCCAAATAATGCTTGATAAATGGTTGTTGCACAAATTCAGGAAGAAATTATTTTAAAAATAACTTTTGTTGTCTTACTAAAACAATAAAGGTTCACAGTAGAAGAATTAGAAAGTCCAAATAAATCAAAAGCAGAAAACGTAAAGCACACAAATCCCACTTCTCAGTAATATTTAACATCTTAGTAAATTCCATAGGCTACTTGAGAGGTTTTCAAATGTTCTTGGTTTGTGACACACTTAGTGTTTCAGTAATTTTTTCTAGTACTTTAAATCAATATAAATTATGTTCATTATGTAGTCAGGCCCAATCCACTTAACAGGAGTAGCTCACACAGTGTCCAGAGGTGTTGCTGTGTTTCTGTTGAAATTTTTAAATATCCTGGGGGCCTCCTGTTAGTTCACTGCAGTGCCCCAGGATGCTTTGGAACACAGTTTGGGAACCACCTGTCTAAACTTTCTAAAAGGACCTTTTAAAAGGAAATATATTGTTAAACTATACAAACTGTTTTGTTCTAGTTAATAATAAGTTTTTTAAAAAATAACACTTCCCTTCTTGGTAGCTGCTTATCAAACAATATCTAATATTTGACAAGTACTTAATATATTCTTTTGCAGAAGGTTCAGTACTGTATCATTATCTTCATGAAGAAACAGGCACTGAGATTTTAAGAAACTAACTCAAAGTCACACAGCTAGTTAGCAGACAATTAGATTGTAAAACCAAGAAATCAGATTCTAGAATCCCTGCTTTTAACTCCCTCACTCTAATGCCTTTTAGTATTCACAGCAACATTTCTATGGGGAATTCAAAACACAGTGGTTCTGTATTGTAAAGATATAATTTATTTTACCAAATCCCAAATATTAAATATTTAAATTGTTTCCAATTTTTCACCATTCTCAAGAACCTTGAAATGAGTATCTTTGTAACTAAATCAATCCCTGCATGCTTTCCTATTTATTTCCTTGGGGAAAAATTTCTAGAAGTAGAATTATTTTGTCAAAGGGTAATATGTGCAAAATCCATATTTTTGGTACATATTATCAAGTTATTCTACCAGATCATCTCATCCTTGTTAATACTGAGTATTTTCATCATTTAAAAATAATATTTACTAATAAATCAAGAAATAAATGTTGCAGTTTATTGTTGTGTTAATTCCCAGTGCTTGATGTTTAATGAGGTTGAGCATGGTTATCTTAACAGCCAGAATTTACTTTTTACTTTAGAAGAAAGAGGCAAAGCCTCAGAAGCAAGATGACAGTGGAAACACAGTTGGGAGAGCCCCTTACTGGACTTTACTAGGTTCTACTCACATTCAACTCAAGCTACTCCACAACCCATGTCCCATGTTGCTTTGGCAATGAGAATGATGCTCATTATCACACACAGTCTACATTCTCCAAGATGTCATTATTTCTGCCTCCTACTTTTCCTAAGGCAGGAAATTATACTCTCATTTTAGAAACATTTCCACAATAAGGACTGCATTTGTGGAATAATGGAGAAAACAATAGACAAGGATTCAGGGGACGTTGAGTCCAGTCCTGCTGTGAACATTGAGGAATCATTTAACTTCTCTTAGTTTCAACTTCTCTCCTAAAATGGCTAGTGCTTCTCAGACTTTTCACAGAAATCATCCAAAAATACAAGAGAATGAAAATACATCCCTAAGGTTAGTACCTGGGATGTATTTTCCCAAAGAGACCCATTGCAGATATTCAGTTTGTCTCGTCTTTAAAATTCAGGCCAAAACTGCCTTCTTCTCCACAGAATGTTTGTTTTTAATCAATAAACATGCTTTGTTTGTTTGTTCTTTTTGTTTGCTATTTTTTCTTAAATAGAATTGGTGCTCTGGAAAAAGGTGCCATAATTTAATAGGTAGCTTCAAGGACCCTGACACACTGCCATGTACTCCACTTTGAGAAATAAGGAATTCTTTCCAAAATTCTTTCAGTCTTGGTCAGTGTAAGTCTAGACAAGATTTGCTCTTCTGCTAATCATAAAATTTGAGGTCATTATTCTGAGGGTGATTAATTTTCCTGGGGAGGGGAGGGAAGGGATCAGCATTTTTTCCTTCCCATCAAGTTCCCTGGTCTCTGATACATGGATGACCCTCCAGTTAGCCCAGACCATACCTGACCATTACTGAATAGGATGACAGTTTAGGTCCACATGCTAAAATCACTAAATAATAATAATTAATTATAATAATAATAATAATAAGATCCCACTTTCACCTTAAAAGCTACACTCAGCTTTCTCAAATAACTTCCTTCTTTCCACTCTGAATATGTTTCATGATAGAAGTAATATGATTTAGTAACGATGCAAGAATGCTGTTCTTGGCATAGAAAAATCTAAGCTGACATCTTACATCGTGGGCAAATCACAACTTCCCTGAAACTCAGTTTCTGCATTAGCAAAATAGGAATCATAATGGTTTGTATCCTGCCTACCTGACAGGTGTATAAATATATAAACAAATGGTGGGGCTGGGAGTAGGTATTATTTTTATTATTTTAAATCCATCCTTAATCCAGAATGAAGGAACAATTACTTATCATGACAATCCTTCAGTTTGGAATGTTGGTCATTGGGAACTATGTTCCAGCTGTGAGAAGGCCGAAGCCTCGGCTGGATACTGCTTAGGACCTGTCTGTACAAGTGCTCAGCAGACGCAGGTGAAACCCTTTAGGAAACAATGATGGGCATTGTTAAGCTGGGTGGGGCAAGACAGGAATGTCAGTAACTACCAATGAACCCTAGCCAAACCCCCATGTGGCAAGAAAAGCTCTTTCTCCTGTGATTCCATTTTCAGATTAAGAAGTAATGCTAAACAATAAGATTTTAAACTCCTGAGGCATCTAAGCCTCAAAGCTCTCCAGGGTCAGGTGGTAAATGCTTCAGCAGGTCATGGGGAATGAAGGCTGGGGCCTCTGGACCAACTTCCACCTTTTTGCTGCCACCAGCCCTCACCCTTGTCCCCCACTGAATAAGTCGTACCAGAGAGAAATAAGAGCCAAGCTTCATCTTGCTGCCAAGCAATGAGGACCCTTGAGGCTAATTTAGACAAACTATTAACAAGCAACTCAAATTGAGCAACTCCATTGAGGAGACAAGCACAGACGGAGACCACAAGGAAAACAAGGGCAAAAACTGCAGTAAGATGGAAAATGTAGCCTCCACGGCAATCAGAGGAGAAAGGAGCTTCAAGACCCAAATCACAACAAGCGGGAAATAAAAGGATCACAGGAAAAAGAAATGTCTATACCCTTCCCTGTATTTCACCTGGATGGAGACACTCACAATGTAGCTTTCCTCAATCTGTATTTCGGGTGCTTTCTGTATCTAAGCTTCATTTGGCACAAGGGTAGATGAGTTTACAGGTCTTAAAGCTGGACAGTGAGAAGTGTCCTCAGTTGGGAAAAAACAGCAAATCTACAGCTTTTTCTCAGATTTGCTGAGTTTATCCTTCTTGTTCCCCCCAGATGACGGTTTGTTTCAGAAAAAACTTTTGCCTTGAGACATGCGATGAATGTTGAAGAATGAATTTTATGTCATGGGTGTGTGTGCATTTCCTAAGGTAGAATAAGTCTCAAATATTAATTTCAATTACCAAGAACAATATCCAAGAAATTGATTTAAGCATAAGTCACACATTTTTAAATTATTCTTCCCAGATCATTTTTTTACTGTCTTTAGTTATATATGTATGCCATGTCAGTGGTCATCTGTTACTAGATTTTTGTTTGTTCATTTGGGGTGTTTCTGTTTGTTTTGGTTGTTTTGTTTCTTTGTCCTTTTCCTAGCTTCATTTAAAGAGGAACAAGCAGCAGAATAGATCAGTACTAGACAGCACATCCTCTGGGGTCAAATTCCCAGCTCTACCCAACAGGGTGTAACTTGCCAGGCCCGGGACAGTGTGAAAACGCAGTATCCTTTGCACAAAACTATTAGTAGTTTTAAGTCAGTGACCTCAAAGCATTAAACCAAATACTAAGCTGACCTCAGGGCCCTGTGTGACTAACTGTCCAGGTCTCGTGTCCATGAAGCCCGCCCTGTGGTCTCAAATTCACTGTGCCCTCACGAGCCTCAGTCTTCTTTTTTTTTTTTTTTAATTGAGAGCAATAATAGTACTTATTTCACAGAGTTGTGGAATGATTAAAAGAGGTGATATTGTAAAGTACTTTGCACATGCCCAACACATATCAAACTATTGCTGTCACCAATTACCTGCTTATATCATAACGCTCTTTAAGAGCCTCACTTAAAATAAGAATGAGATACCACTAGACATCTAGTACAATGGCCAAAAGCCACAACACTGACAACACCAAATGCTGACAAGGACGAGGAGCAAGAGGAACTGCCATTCATTGCAGATGGCAATGCAGGGTGCTACAAACAATTTGGAAGACAGTTTGAAAGTTTCTTATACAAAACTGAACATATTCTTAACATATGATACAGCAGATCCAGCAATTACAACTCCTTATCCAAAGGAGTTGAAAACTAATGTCTACACGAAAACCTGCACACTGTTGTTTATAGCAGCTTTATTCATAGTTGCCAAAACTTGGAAGCAACCAGGATGTCCTTTTGTAGGTGAATAGATAAATAAACTGTGGTATATCCAGACAACAGAATATTATTCAACACTAAGGAAGAAATAAGCTATCAAGCTGTGAAAAGACATGGAGGAACCTTAAATGTATATTACCTAAGTCATAGAAACCAATATAAAAAGGCTACATAGTGTGTGAGTCCAACTATGTGACATTCTGGAAAAGGCAAAACTATGGAGACAGTAAAAAGATCAGTGGTTGCCAGGGGTTGGGGAGGGTGTGGAGGGAGGAAGGAATAGATGGAGCACAGAGGATTTTTAAGGCAGTGAAAATATTCTGTTACAGATACCTGTAATAATGGATACATATCATTAGACATTTATCCAAACCCACAGCATGTACAACACCAAAAGTGAACCATAATGTAAACTATGGACTTTGGGTGATTATGATGTGTCAGTGTAAGTTCATCCTTGGCAATAAATGTACCACTCTGGTGAGTGATGTTGATAATGGGGCAGGCTATCCATGTATGGGGGCAAGTAGTATATGGGAAATATCTGTATCTTCCTCTCAATTTTGCTGTGAACCTAAAACTGCTCTGAAAAAATTGCCTTTAAAAAGAAAAAAGAACCTCAGTAGCCAAACAAAATGAGGAACTGGGGAAATAATTAGGTAAAGCAGGACAATCACTACCCATGCACTTTTCTCTGCTTTTCTTTGAATTATCTGAAGAAGAAAGTTTTAACATAAATTTCCCAAATAATTGCTTTAATTATTCCCATTCACTTTTGTGATGCATAGATCTGGTCAGATAAAATTCAATATGAGGTTGTAAAAATGTGTAGGAAAGGTCAGATGTTCTGCATAAAATGCATCAGGCTAAGATTCACACAAAAAAAGCTGAGGAACTAGAAGACCTGGAGATTAAAGAACTAATTTGAGGGGACAGTGTAAATTAAGAAGGTACACTGATAACTTAGGGACGACTATCACCTACTGTCACTTTCAACAAGCCTCAGAAATGGAAGCCTATATAAAAATTCTGTCCTCTCAAAGAGATGTTGGAGGCTAAGGAGTAAATTTTTTAAATTACGAAATATTCCAATGATACAGAAAAGTACAGATATACTGAACCCTCCATGGGTTCCCTTCTTTTCACAAGCCCTTCCCTTCCCCTCAAAGTAACCGCTATTCTAACTTTTTTAGAAATCACCCAGGGGAAACTTCTTACTTTGGTTTGAGACAAAAAGAAATCAATTCTGAGCATAGAATACTAAAATAATACAACTGATAAATAGTATCATATGTAAGAACCAAAAAAAAAAAAAAAAAAACCCAAAAAGAAATTTCTCTTGGGCAATAAAATACTTCCTTTACTCCCCCTCGGATGATTGAGAGTCTTCCTCTCTTTTCCCTTCTCTCACACATGGACTCAACATCTTCCAGACTGAATGCATTTTGGCATTTTGCAACCTATTTCACATCTAACAGTGAAAACACACTGCCTCTGTTTCTGTAATTATTTAGCTAAAGCCACAAAAAACTGGCTAGTGTTCAAAGTTAGAAAGAATAATTAGCGAGTCCAGTAGGGCCCTGCTTTTAATATCAGTGACTATATTTTTAATATCAGGGTTATCATGTAACGCTTTTATTTTGTTAGTGATTCTGCTTTGAATAAAGTCACCAGTGCCTGTGAGAAACTGTCCCTTATTCCCACATAGGATGGATTCACAGCTAGAACATTGAAAAAGCTAATGCTTTCAATTTACTAGATCCACTCTCTTAGATTTGTAAGGAAACATTTACTTTCTTAACCTCTTCCAACTTGGTCCTGATACTTGCAATAGACACATAATACCTTACTTGAAATTAAAGGGTACTACACACACCCATGTACACACACACACACACACACATACACACAAGTCAGGACTAGATACAAGTAAAAGAAAAACACCCCAAAATAGTTTAGGCAAATATGAGAATTTATAGGCTCATGTAACCAACTGCAAAAAAAAAAAGGCAGAAACGACTACAATACTTTCATAATTATTTTTATTTCTTAGTTCTGCCTCCATATTGGTTTGTCTGCTTTCCCCAGCTGGCTTTCAGAATTTGAAGCTGGAGTCACAAGTGACCCACTCTGGACTCACATCTTTGAGCCCCACTTTCCAAAGGGGAAAGAAACTTTCTCTTTACTTCTGATAAAATATATTCTGAGTGTATACATTTGTTATAACTCTGCAAATACGCATTTCATTGCATATGATTTTTATTTCAAAAATACCATAAACAAATATTGAACCCCATTTAATGAATACATTCTTACAGAGAAGTGTACTAATGTCTGCAACCTGCTTTGAAATGCACCAAACATAATTTAAATTAATAGCTGAATAGAGGGATAGCTAGCTAGCTAGATAGATGATAAATCAAATGTAGTAAAATGTTAATGGTTAATGGTACAGTTTAAGTGCTGGATGTTCACTCTATAATTCTTCTAGCTTTGTTGTATGTTTGAGAATTTTCATAATAAAGTGCTGACAGCAAAGGGAATAAATCCTGAGGAAGGACTGTGGTGAGACCAGTTTGAGTCCCCTCCTAGCCCTGACCCAAAATGAGGTGTGAGGCACTGACAGCTCAGTTTAGCTCTGTTGCCTACTGTTAAACCATGCACTGTGGCCAGCAAGGTATTGTCACACAGCTTCTGTGCAAGACACGTGATAGAGCAGGGAGTGAAAGATGAGAACTTGCTGAAAAAAAAAAGTCATTTCCCTCAAACAAAGGGATATGGCACAGACATGGCTACCAGGGCACATCGCAAAGCAGGCAGCCACCCTAATTTGACTCCCTAACAGTCTTCAGAACAATGGGGCAGGTGATGGGTTATAATTGAGTCATTGCACCATGACTGTATGTCTCCTTCACATTCACAAATCAAAACTAGCAGTAAAAGATCTGGTTTTTCTTAGCTAGTGACTTTTAAATACATGCCACAAGAAGTGGGAAGAATTCACAGAATATGCCAAAGAGTGTAAGTGGCCAGTATTTCAGAGTAAAGACATACTTGTCTAAGGAAAGGCTAGCTTTCAATAGTTTGTTAGACATTGGCTTCAGAATGCATCACTTTATGTCATTCAGCATCTGGCTCTCATCTGGCCCAGATCTACATTTAAAAAAAAAAAAAAAAGCACTGAAACACAGTGTTGTAGATCCCAGTTCTTAAGCTGGGGTCTACAGGTGTTGTTGGCTA
Source organism: Camelus ferus (assembly GCF_009834535.1). Lineage (NCBI taxonomy): Eukaryota > Metazoa > Chordata > Mammalia > Artiodactyla > Camelidae > Camelus > Camelus ferus. The sequence continues at coordinate 44,584,986 of NC_045706.1, read as the reverse complement.
GGTTAGGTTAGGTTACATTAGGTTAGGTGTGAGGAAAAGAAGGTCCACTCTTTTCCTCCTAGTCAAGGGAGGACTTAAGGAGTTGTTCTTTAGGATATAATTATGCTCACCATGTTTTTTGTGCTAAATTATTAAAAGGCCCACATTTCTTTCTCTCTGACTGTCTCTTGCTCTCCAACTTTTGGAGATTGGATTTTATCAGGAATTTTAATAGTCAGCATTCGGAGGTAATACACCCTTGCCTAGAAAATTCAAAACACATTTGCATAGTTTTTAATTGACAGGAACATGAGGTCAGGTTTACTAAATGAAGCCTTGTGTCCTCAAGTTGGCTAAGAATGGACATACATGAGCCAAGGCCATCTAGGCGTTTTGGCTTTTCTATTTGATTTAGGAGCATCCTTGATTCTCTTCTGCTCTTCCCTTCACTACCACCTCCCACACATCAAGCCGTGTAACTTGGGCTGCTGTGTCAGTCCAGGCCAGAGCAGGAAAAGCACAGTTCCAGATCCAGCCAGGCCTTCCACCCAGGCTGGTACTGAAGCCCAGAACCATGCAGAATGACAAGGAACTAGGGAGTCAGCCGCACTGGCTTGTTTGAATGGATCTTTTTTTAACCCCAGATTTTTATAATCATTGATTTCTACAACATCTACAAGCAGTGGTTCTCAAATTTTATTGACTTTTAAAATCCCTGGAAACTCTTCAGTTGAAACTGTTGCTATGCTTCCTTCTTCCTAGTCCTCTAAAGTTATAAATATAGGTAACAATAATGATTCAGCATCAGCTAGCACTTACTTAGGACTTATTATGCACCAGGCACCATGCTACTCCCTTTTCATCTGGTAGTGCTTTTAATCTCCCCAACAACCCAGTGATGTTGTTTCTATTAATATTTCCATTCTGCAGATGAAAAAGTTGAGGCATACAGAAGTTAAGCAACTTGCCCCAAGACACATGGCCAGGAAGTGGCAGAGAGATGATTCAAATCCAGAGACATGCTTTTAACTACTATGCTATGAAATTTAAGAAGTCAAAGAAATTGAAAAGGTAAGTGTCTTGACCAAGCTCACACAGGAACAGAGACTGAAAACGTGAATTTGTTACTCAAAATTCTGGGTCCTTTTCTACTATAAGACAAGTAGAAATGTGGGGCTCCTGAAGAAATTCTCGTAAAGAAGGGACAGAGAAAAGAGCCAACCAGAGTGAAGTGACTTGTGTTTTCCAATTCCATACTGATAGAATCTGGCTAAAGGTCACATATTATTGCCTGTGTGAGTCAGAACTATTTGAGAAGTACCAAGGGATTTGGCCAAATATGCTCCACCTCTATCTGTAAAGGAATTTGTGAGGTAGGGACTGGGTCTCTGGTACCTAGGACTACAGTAAATGGGAGGTGCTGGATCTCTTTGTCTCATCCCAACTGTTTACACAGATAGAGATTGTACCGTGGCATGACAGAGGCCAATGGAGACAGGGAATAATGAGATTAGCAAAACAAATTTCACACCTCTACTTTGAATCAGTAGTTCTCAACTAAGAACCTTACATATCTAATTATTTTTTATAATGAAAAATTTCAAACATACACAGAAATACAGAAAATGGCATAACAAGCCCCATGCACCCATCACCCAGCTTGAATAATTATCACTATTTTGCCATTCTTGTTCCATGGATCTTTTTTAAAAGTAAAAATTATAGGTCCTCACTCCAGGAGAGTCTCATATAATAGATGGGATTCAGGAATATGTATCTTTTCAAAGTGGGGCTACCAGGTTGAGATTGCCTAACCTCTGGTTCTGGGACTGGGACTGCACCTGCCTGAAGGAGGTAAGAAGACTTTCCTGGTGCTGATGGCATGATGCTCCATGACCTACAGAAGATACCTGAACAGAGGTTTATCTCTCAAGGCCCAGGTAGGAAATAATTTATTCCAGATGATTTGAATGAAGAGGATGCAACGATAAGGCAGAAGTGAAGGCAGAGTTAAGGAAAAGTTAGGGTGGTTGGGGCACCAAGAGATTCAGTGATAGGAGGCCATTACCAAAGCTAAGATACAAGGCCTGGGGAAGCACGTAGAGTTCCCAGAGCCTAGTAAGAGCTGGAACACTAGATTAGGGGCTGCTCAGCAGGAGCTGCAATTTGGAGTCATTGGGCACAACTACTTCCAGAGACAGTTATACAGCTTATACACTGATCTTGCTTCCTTCCTACTCTCCCACCTGGGCCTCTCTGTGGCCAAATGGAACTGGAAGCCCACTGGCAAGCCAGGAGGTACACCTGCAGAGGCCAACCTCCTGGGACCAAGAGCAGGACAGACAAGGCAGAGAACACATTTGGGCAGCAGAACAAGGTAGAAAATGGGAGCAGAGAACAATCAGCCAGGAGAACAAATCATTCCTTCTGAAATCTGAAGTAAGAGAAATGGTCAGCTCTTCCTGGAGTGAGTTAGTCTGATGCTTTCAGCCCTAAAAAAAGTGAATTCTAAAAGCAGAGAGATTGCCTTATCCTTGGTAATGTCGGCCACAAGCCCTTGTCAGGAGTGGCAGGGAGTGTGCTTTGGTGTAACAGCCTGGTGCCAGATGCATGTGCCCCCTCCCTCAAACTCAAGCTGTACCTGGGGGGAGGGGAGCCATTGTCACAGTAGATAAACTTGGCTTAATTTTTTTGTTAAGTTAACATTTACTGGACAGAAGGATATTATTCTCAGTGAAATGCAGTTAGAGGCGATTACTTTCTGGTTACCATTTATTCTCAATTTACCAACTAAAAGGGCAATGTAGGGGTCCCTATCACAGAATTTTTATGGAGCCTATTTTCCTCCTGAAATCTTGAACTCTGTTATTTCTAAGTTGTTTAAAAGCTAGCATTTCAGCTTTCAAAGCTTACAATAGCATCTATTTTTCTGGTTAAAGAGCAGGAGAAGAAAAACAACTCCCCAGGTTGAAGTTAATGTTTTTAACTCCTTTTCCCCAAGGGACATACACATATGTCAAACAATGTAACCCCACAGATTTAGGCAACTGTAAGAAACCCTGAACATCCAACACAGGCTTCAGAAGAGTACAGGAAGTAAAGTGTGAGCAGTCTCCTTTGGAAGGGTCCATTGACCACTGTGAGCATGTCCGCAGGAGGGGGTGACCAGAGTAACAGTGGACTTTGAGAGATCTGATTGTCTTGTCAAATTTCTGAAGGAATGGACTGGCTAATTATATGGTTTCAACGGGCAGAATTAGAGTCAGTCGCTATAGGAAAACCACTTTTACCCTACAAAGAGGAAGTAGATAATTGTCTGATTGACTCATTGTTCCAGTGCCTAGCTCAGAGCTTGACATATAAAATGCACCCAATAATATTTGTTAAATGAATGGTAATCCCTGGCACTGGTCAGGTGAGACTTGCCACTGTCAAGCTAGAGAGAGTCCTATAACTGATTAAAGTTCAGATGAGCACTTGTAGGGAACACTGTAGAGGGTACTCCTGTATCAGGTAGGAAATGAGTCTGTTCTACTTTTGGGACTGATCAGTTCTAGAGCTAATGCTGCTAAGTTGGTCTGGGACTTGGTTGGAGGTAGTGAGTAAGAAGGTTATCAGGGCAAGTCTATCCTTATTTTGGGGGGCACTTAGGAATAGAAGGTGAATCTTATAAATCCATCCAAACTGGGAGATAGAGGTGTCCTCTGAGAACAGAGAAATAAAAACTTAGTGTGACTCAACAATAAGAAAACAAATAATCCAATTAAAAAAATGGACCAAAAGACCTTAACAGACCCTTCACCAAAAGAGCTATCCAGATGCAAATAAGTACATGAAAAGATGCTCCACATCATATGTTATCAGGAAAATGGAAGTTAAAACAAGAATGAGATACCACTACACACCTATTACAGTAGCCAAAATACACAACACTGACAACACCAAATGCTGGCAAGGATGTGGAGCAAAAGGAACCCCCAGTCATTGCAAATGGCAACTCAGAACAGTACAGCTACTTTGGAAGACAGTTTGAGTTTCTTACAAAATTGAACATACTCTTACCATATGATCCAGCAGATCCAGCAATCATACTTCTTGGTATTTACCCAAAGGAGTTAACAATCTACGTCCATACATGGATGCACATGATTTTTGCAGCTTTATTCATAGTTGCCAAAACCTAGAAACAATCAAGATTTCCTTCAGTAAGTGAATAGAAAAATAAATTGTGATACATCCAAACAATGGAATATTATTCAACACTAAAAGAAAAATGAGCTATCAAGCCATGAAAAGACATGGAAGAACCTTAAATATATATTACTAAGTGATAGAATCCAATCACATGCTATGTGATTCCAGCTATATTACTTCCTGGAAAAGGCAAAACTATGGAGACAGTAGAAAGATCAGTGATTGCCAGGCGTTGAGAGGCTGGGGAAAGGATGAATAGGTGGAGCACAGAGGATTTTTGGGGCAGTGAAAATACTGTGTATGACACCATAACGATGGATACGTGTCCTTATACATTTGTGCAACCCCATTGGATGTACAACACCAAGAGAGGACCATAGTATAAACTGTGGACCTTAGGTGATTGCAACGTGGCAGTGTAGGTTCATTAATTGCAATATATACACCACTCTGGTGGAAGATTTTCATAATGGGGAGGCATGTGGGGAGGACAGGGAGTATATGGGAAATCTCTATACCTTTCCCTCATTTTGTCAACTTAAATCTGCTTTAAAAAATTAAGTCTTAATTTTAAACAACAGCAGCAATGTGGAGATTCCCTGAGAAAGCATCTGAACATTTTCATTTGATGAAAAAAGAAGGAATCAGGAGTTGAATCCATTACTGCTTGTTCTGGGAGTCAGATTTCATGAGGCAGAGAAAAAGGTGTTTTTGCAACGTTATGGTACAGGAAAGCCAAGAGGATTATTTAGAAGTTGATCTTTAGACACCCAAAACAAAATCAATCCCCCAAATCTCTAAGGGTAACAAACAAGAAAAGGAATCCATCATTTCAGCACCAGTACTTGTATCGTATGCCTGTGAGTATCTCACCCCCCCCCCATTTACTACCAGGTGAACATCTTAAATAGCCTTCTTATTTTGCACACAGATAATTAAAGAATGCAATTTGATTGCTCATCTTGTCTGTTCTATAGTTGTGAGTCAATGTATAGAATTTACACACTGGCTATGGTTCATCTCTGAGCATTCAGTCTAGCAGGGAAATTTTCCTTTTCTCTTTCTTTTTGGGGTCCTAGCTCTTTAAATTCTATCTTTATTGGCAGGCTGTTGTCATGGAGAAAAATAACCTTAAGTATCTCTTTGAAAAGCTTTGAGTTGCTGTTCCCTGCTATTTAAAGATCCCCCAGTAAAGTGAAAAGTACACTGTGCTTCCATAAAAGGCTCTGCCACTCCAAGGCAAGAGTGTCACCAGAGCTGTGTTCCATATCCTCATAGCAGAACAAGACATGTCCTGAGCATCTGGGAATCACATTTACTAAACATGTCTACTCAGCTCAGAAAGACAAAAGAAAATCAGAAATTGAGACGTTTTATCTGAAATCTTTGTCCATCCAGGCTCGAGTCATTATGAGCTGAAGCAAATGAAACCAGCCAAATCTTACTACAGTTACCACCTATTTTGCCTCCCACAATGGAACGTTTGCTCTACGTGGCCTTGGACCTAATTGCCATAATCCATTTCCCTGCCACCTCCTAGTCAAGTACTCAGTATCTAAAACTTTCTTCATTTTGATGAACAAGTATTTGCTGGGCACTTAAAATACATCTAGCTCCTTTCTGGCTAGACACCATAAGGAACACTGAAGTACAGAACAAGGTCTCCACAGAGTAATGTTTGAGAGCTAAGATGACACAGATGAAACAGCAAGTGATACAGAACATTAGTGATTCCCACCTTTGCCTGATGATTGGACTCAGCCATGCAGCTGTTTTTAAAATACATATCCCAGGCCCTTGTACTTGACCTATGAATCAGGAACTCTAGGAAGGCACCCCCGAAGCAGTAGCTTTTTTCCTTACGTGCGTGCTGAGTTCTGCAAGACCTCTGACAAGAGCAGGCTCTTTCTGAGTCTGAGTTTTCTTGTCTGTAAAAGAAGAGAGGTGATCCAGATGGCCTCTGCAGTCCTTTTTTCTCAGACAGTCTATGATTTTTGTTATTTAAAGTACCAATATGAGTGGTTTAGATAATAATCAATGTAAAAACTCAAAGAGGGCTTCATGGACAATGGACTTGGAGGAGCAAAAGTAATTCCAGTGAGTGCACAACAGTTCCAAGCATGGACTTTAGAATCAGATACCCTTGGATATGAATATCAGTTCTGCGACATTCTGACTGGATGACCTTAGCCAAGTAATTTAACCTCTCTGATTATCCATTTCTTATCTATAAAATGGAGATAATTATGGTCCCTACTTCTTGGAGTTGTTATGAGGATTAAAGGAGACACTATATGTAAAGCACATAGTTAACTACTCAATGATAATTGGAAACATTATTCTCCTTACTATTGGTGAAGACAAGAGAATAAAGAATTGCAGCTGGAGCAAAAGATCTTGGGCAAAGCCATAGAGTCTTGTAAGAAGCATGGGATGTTGGGCTGAGGGGAAGAAACTAGCTTTACTCTGTTAAGAGGAGAGAGGTAAGTTTGGATAGCTAGGGTGGGGTTAGATCATCCAATTTGTTGTGCAAACGACTTGGTTAAAGAAGGCCTTCTCCACTCCCTCCAGTCAAACAGATGCTTTCTCACTTCCTTGAAACCACACACTATTAAAACAGATCCCCCAACATCAGCTATTCAAGCAAGAGCTTTCTCACTTCCTGCACAGAAAGAATCCAGGTGATGCCTCCTTCTACAGTTGATCTGGGTATGCCAGGGTAGATCATATGCAGCATAACCCTATTTTAGCAGAGCAGGAAAGCACAAGTCTCTGTAACAACAATGAATCGGGGCTGTGTCTCTCATGGAGATGATTCAGGCTTCCACTTGGGCTGAAGAGCTGAGTACAGCCAGAGTACCACTTCAAAGAGGAATCTGTGCTTACCATTTTGTTCACTGTAGACATATTCTGTCCCTGTCTGGAAAGTGAGTTCATTCTTCAGTGAGCCTGTGCCAAATCAAGTTATGCCCAGGTTCTGGGGAGGAGTACGTGAGGAAAAGAGTCACAGAGAGGTGGACAGGAATATTTAAGGGATTGGAGACCTAGAATGTTTTGTCTTCATTTCTAAATGCACAAGTATTTTAAAAGAAATCATATTCTTGCTTTCAGTTTATTTACATTTGAGACCAAGTGAATCATCTAATAGTTTGTCTTCTTGGTTGTCAAAGAAAATATTTTGCCCTCTTGAAAAAGGGGCTTTTCTTCTGACATGGAGAATATATCTTTCTCATAGGATACCAATGTACTTCCCCTTTACATCTCATTGGCTAGAACCGGGTCACATGTCTTAGTCCTAGCTGCAAAGGAGACTGGGAAAGGAATAGATCAACATTTTTTTTTCAACAGACATAAAATGATTACAAAATCCTAAGGATATATTATTTAGCCAGTTGCTCAATTACATTAGTCCTTCTGGAATAAAGAAAAGGAAGTCATACACATGACATGTAGGGAAATTTAAAGAGAGACAGAGTGACAGAGACAGACCCATTAGAAGTTGAAAGATGAGGCAGGCTTAAATTGATAGAGAATAAAGGGGGAAGGTCTTTCAAGTAAGAAAAAAATTTTTAAGTAGAAAATGACATTAAATAATCTGTAATGACTAGAAAACATGTGCAGTATCCATAGCAGCAAGGTTATAGTGTTACCAATATTTATATTAATGTCAAATTGATGCTAAATGACTTTAAATTAATAATATATTTTATTTGAAATGTATGTGTGTGTATGTGTTTGTGTGTGATATTTCTCAAGAAGTGTCCCAACTATTTAGACAGAATGGACGCAAGTTAGTCAGTTACAGAAGTTTCCATTCTGCAATTCTGAGTAGAAAGAGACAGGCATATTCTTTCCATTCGGGGCCTCTCCTAACGAAGCTTTCCAAGTATCTGTGAAAGGTGTACTGATAGTGCTAGAGATCAGCCATCAGTGGTATTCCAAGCTTACAAGGCACCAAAATGCTGAGTTATGAGAATTTTGCCAGAGTCCATGCAAGAGAAAAACAACCAAAGTAGGGCATGATGTGTCTCTGAAATCTGCCAGTTAGGTACACAATAGCAAAGCCTTAGATAAAGTCATACTGGATCTAATGTAGTATCTCTTCTCTAACTCCAGTTAGTCTATATCTTACCCTCACATTTCTTGCCTTTAATCTGTCTTATTAAGGCTCACAATCATCTTATGGATGTCTTCATTTACCTAGTTTTTGTCATCTTCCCCCTGCAATAAAACCTCCACGAGGACAGATACATTATATTTTTGTTCACCACTGTATCTCCAGTGCCTGTCATGGGGCTTATAAACTCTCAATATTCATTAAATGAATGCATGAATGAATAAATATTCCTATTTGTTAGCTAATTTTCCTTACAGTCACTTGAAATCTACAAAGCCATCCAGCACTTTCTGTCCTTCCATCAGGTCCATGTTGTGTTGACAAAAGGTATGAACTGGATGTGGAGCGTGTTCAGCAAACAAAATGCATCAAACCAAACATCACCAGACAATCAATAAAGAAGAAACATTACTCGGACACCTATAGCACCAAGCCAGTAGTTTGTCTCACATTAAGGAAAGCTGATTCATTATCAGTTGTCACCCCCTAGTGGTAAAGAATATACTTATCATAGCTCCACATTTCTGGTTAATTAAAAAAAAAAAAAAAAAAAGCCAGAGGGTTTTTTTTTTTGCAGAAAAGTGCTTCTGCTATCCATCTGACAACCTCTGAATTACATATAACACACACAGGTATACATACACACACACACACACACACACACACAGACACACACACTTATTTAGAATGAAAAAGGTTTATGAGTTACACCTTGCCTTAATGATCTGGCTGTTTGTTAACTGACTAGAAAATGTAGCTAAAGCTGAAAATAACTTGCTTAAAATTCCCTTTGAACCTTGTCTGCTTCTATAATTTCACTTGCTTATAGAATTTTTTCCTAAGAAAGATTTAAAATAGATATTTATTCTCAAATCCCTCTTGGAGTAAAATATTGATTTCCTATTTAAAATTTGACATTTACTCTATGATGTGAATAGATCTTTCAGAAAGCAAGAAAACCATGATGAAGTTACACTAAAGCTTGATATAGATCAACTTTTTTAGATGGATTTCAGCAAACTACTTGTTTAAAAAAAAGTTAAATTCAAGCCAAACCACTACTTACAAATCATTAGTTGCAAAATAGCCAGTTGCTTAACTGAATTCAGTATTGCCCTGCCTCCCTCTTAGCTAGAGAAAGTTTATGAGAGAGTTTAAAGTGAGAAAATCATCTGCTTATAGGACTTGTTTGAAATGCTTGGTGTGTGTTTGTATGTAGTACTAGTGTCATTTTTTTGAGCTTCAGTTATATGCCATGCATTGAACTTGGCACATAACCTTTCTAACGAATCTATAAAATAGACACTACTATCACCATTTTACAAATAAACCTACTCAAATATATTAAATTCCTGGCACAAGGTGATGAACTGTAGGACTAGATTTTACTGGATTCCAATTAGCTATTTTTTGAAGCAATGACTTTTTTAGTTAATTGGTACTACTCAACAAGTAGCAGCTTAGTAAGCGTAGTGATGTTGGTCATCTAGGCTGCAGGGCAGGATTCAAAACGCTTCAGTAAATATTTATCTCCTACTGACTGAAAACTGATGAAAATTGTTCTGTCTAAAGAAGCAGTGAACCTAATTAATGGCTAAAGTCTTGTAGGGCATCAAAATTATTCTTCTTAACATTACATTTTATGTGCTATTATTAATAACCTGAACATATTATAGAATTTTCTTATGTAACCAAATCTCAATTATTACTTATTTTGTTGCCGGTTGTTTTTCCCCCCTCCCCCCAAATACAAATAGCACCCTGTGGCTTCTTTTAAATCACCAAAGGAATGATAATTTAATTAATGATTTTAGTTACTTTAGTATTAGTTAACTAATTTTTTGTTCTACTAGATTTGTGTGGCTATTGGAACTTTCCCTTCTGTCCAGAAGAAAATTCCCAAGGTTTGCAAAATTGGCTACTTGCCTGGTGGAGTTGCTGGGAACATGCTAATTGTAGTATCTTCTCTGATACACCAGATGGCGATGGCTCCTTTATATGTATGTACATGAGCCTCAAAGATGTTCAGACTAGTGCATCAGTTAGGCTGATAAAGAAAGGAAAGTTACAGTCTTAAAGTATTACACTATGTTCTATTCCATAGTGTAACCAATCACTAAAGAGGCAGTAATATCCAGGAACTTCAGATGTAAAGTCCCACCTTCCAAGTATCAAGGAAAAAGAAGCACAAGATGCCATAGGACTGTTAGAATAAGTAGCTTGTCCTGTACTAATGCTGTGAAAATCATTTTGATACAACTGATCTTTTGCTAAATATTTCAAAAAACAGCATCATATTTCAGCATACCATTCATCTATTCAGCTTACGGGAAACAGGACAGAGTAGACTGAGTCAATGTGTTTTAAAAGAAAAGAGTTTCTTTGTTTTCTTGCTGTGGAAGGATTCAGGTATTGCCAGGAATCTGGATGCAAATGTGGCTGTGAAGATCTGTGGTATAAATCAATCAATCAGAAAAACATTCATCCTAGTTAAGAGAATGGATGAGAATTGGGACTGATTTCATTTCTGGGGATCAAACCATTCCAGATTTTCCTTGACTGAAAACAAACCCTTTCCCCATACCTTTGTCAGGTGAGGTTAAAAGTCTACAGCACCTCAGTATTACTGGCTCACTGTTGTCCCTTAATCTTTTGAAAATGGGCTGAGATTCCTCAGCACTTAGGATGGAGAGCCTTACTTGGCTCCAGATCCCTAAACCTATTTCAGCACTTAAACCCCAGCAACCAACAAGTATAAAAGGACTCAGAGAAATACACCTAAAGCATCTGTGAGGCAAAAATAAAACCTGTACATTGGGAGTATCACTCAGAAGATTAAGTTTATTAGGAAAAAATTATCTCCAAACACTAGGAGATCTGGGCTCTAGTCTTACCATTCTCTGAGTAAGTCCTTTGTCCTCTCCGGACAGAGACACATACTCATCTCAGGATGAGGAAAGTCATGTCTAATTGTCCTTCCCAAATCTCCTTAGTAAGGCCTGTAGAGTAGGCTCCATACTTCACCCCTCCAATCACTCTTTAAGACAATTAATCTATCGTGTTCCCATCACACCTCTTCCCATACTCTGAAATTGTCTTATTTATTTGTTCGGTTGTTTATTGCCTATGTCCTCTTTGTAGGAGGGGATAAACTCTTCCTCTACCCTCTTAGATTCTGTTGGAGGGTCCTGAAAACTAAACTGACATAAGACAGTTTAACAAGAAAAAAAGGTTTATTTCATATACAAGTGGGAGGTCATCGAAAAATGAAGTAAAAATCCCAAAGAAGCAGTTAGATTCAGGGGCTTAGATACCATCTTAACAAAGCAATAAATTTGTGGAACGGTGACAAAATAAAGGAGAGGGAGTTTAGGTATTTAGGAGCAGTAAATTGTGAGAAGGTAGATATATGGGGAAACGAATGAAGATAAAGATTATTTTAGTAAGGTTTGTTTGTACAGGTTCATCTTGTCACTGTCTCCACCTCAGGTGATAAAGGCTGTTTTTCTGCTCCTGGTACTGGAGAAGGGAGAGGGGACATCACGAAGAGAATTTTAGACAGATGCGGACGGATAGAGAGTTTTTACCTGTATCTGCTGTTTCTTAATTCAGCACAAAATAATCTTTATGGCCAAGTGGCGTATTTTGGGGGTAGCACATTCTGATCCCCTTCACCTTCTGCAAGTTCTGGGACATCTGGAATACACATGGGAACCTATCTTGTTCACTGCTGTACTATGAGGACCTAGAACAGTGCCTCATGCACGAGAGGACTCAATAAGTAATGTGGAATACATGAATAAATGAATTTCCTCAATAAATAATGTTGAGCACATGAAGGAATGAATTTATAATTTATGAACTTCTACTCTTCTAAGCAAGTTTGTTCCAGTGTCTCTTGTTAGCAGGCGGGTTTATGAAAAGAGACTAAAACTGCTCAAGGAGGCTATCTGGAGTTTGTGCTCTGCAATGGAAAATTCTCATTTTGTTCTGATTTCTAGTAAACTTCCTTGTTTGGGTGGTTAATGTCCTATTCCACTGTCCGTGAACTGATGCAGACTCTCCTGCTTCATGTGGGACCAGGTCAGTACAGTTTTCTGAGTAGGTAAGCTCATTGCCTGATTTCAGTGACATTCTGATATCTTGCTGATGTCAGCTGCTTGCTGACATTCTTGATGTCTCCACTCCATTGGCTCCAAATCTTCTTAATGTATCAGAAAGAAAATTCACGGAGGCTGTTGAGCTATTTAAACTCTGGGGTGAACGAATTAATCAGGCTCTTCCTGAGGGGAGGCATTAATTTAGAGCAGGCTGTGAGTATCTAAGGTTGAGTGTACCCAAGACGTCTTCATAAGCATTCTAATTTAGTGGCAGACCAGCTCCACCAATACCTCTCTACCTACAACCTACCTTGATTTGTTTTACATTTGATTCTTATCTTCCCAGTTTTGAGGGAGGGGAAAAAAGGGGGTTGGTGTTTTGAAAGATTATATGAACAATCTTAAAGCTGAAAGATATCTTACTGATCATCTAATATAGTGTTTCCCAAACTTGTCTGACCATAAGAATCCCCCAAGGTGCTGGTTAAAAAGTTAATTCTCAGGCCTCACCCTGCTGATTCGGATTCAGTAGTCTTGGGTAAGGTGAGGGGGAATACTTGTAGTTTTAAAATGTGCCCCAGGTGATCTTCATGTTCAAGCAAGTTTGAGAAACAGCAATCTAACACACCCTTTCATTTATCAGATGAAGAAACCAAGACTCAGAAAGGCCTGGATGTTCATCTGGGTCACATGGCTCAAGAATCTTCATGTTCCTTGACCTGGATTCTTTCTCTTACACCAACCTGCCTGCATTAAATCTCATCCTCCTAAAATAAACTATTCAAACACATGCAGCAAGAGAGCTGAGCACCCAAAAATACTTCCTCAGTACTTCCAATGAAAATGTTCGCTGACTTCTTTCAATATTCCCTTGTTGTGAAACATCTTTTTTTCAAAAACTCTCTACTCATAATGTGTGTGGAGTCCAGATTAACATTCAGACTTTGAAAGTAAATCCTGCAAATAACATTCTCTGAACCAGTTTTATAGCTCTTTGGAGTCAGCTGTCAGTCTTTTAAATCTATATCTGAATTTTCATTAAGTATCACTTGGTTTATCTAAAGAATCCAGAGGTAAGTGTACAGAGCAGTTTTTTTTTAATCATCAGGAACTAAAAACAGTTACTAACTTGCTTTTACTAATGCAGTCCATCTGCACATAAGCAATTTGCGTGATTTTTCCTAAGAACAACATCATATTTTCCATATATTTAAATGCTTAATATTCACAATCAAAGAGACAGAAATATCAACCAGCCCCAATTCTTACAAAACAGAGTTGAAAACAGGTGATTCAGCTGACTTCAAATGATTCAGCCTGCTTCCATGGCCAAAGTTAGTGAGTCATCTGTTTACTGTCTGAGGAAATTCATTTCAGAAACCGCAATTCCAGGGAACTCCAAAAACTCATTAAGCTCATTAGTAACTCATTGGTTCTGTTGAATTATTCTAGCCTTTCCCTTCACCCTCAGTTTTTATCCCTCCTCAAAGAAATCCAAGCTGAACTTAGCAACATCAAACAATAGGTCCTACAAGGAAATCCCACATGTAGGGTAAACTTGTACTTTCTTTTGGTGTGATTTCCCTGGTAATCTGGGCTTTTAGGGGAAACCCAAAGTGTGGAGTGGTTTTGCTGGGGACAGATCCTTAGATTTGCTAAACCTCATGATGAATGAAAAGTAGGTAGAAATAAACACCTAGTTTTGGGGTACTGGGAGAGGACTCAGTGTAAATTTTAGGACTTACAACATTCTGGGAACTGATTTTTTTACAAACTATTTAAGATAAAGAAATTGTTTTCTTTTAGATTCTGTTCAGTCTTAGTGACATATCTGAAAGTCTTTCAGGCCCTGAACCTTAACTTGATTCCCTATTGCAGAATTGCTCACTTTCTGTCATTTTAATAGTAATAGTTGCTATTGTTTCTTGAGCATGTACTTTTTACCCAGCACTGCGCTAAATTGAAAATATGGAAGTACTAATTTACTCACAATGGTCTAAAAAGACAGTGGTCTTTTAAGGAATTTTAAAATATGAATGATTTGTTTAAGTGAGGGATTTAGAAACAGAATCCAGAAAATGTCAATGGCCAGTCTTGCTGTGCTAGATGTGTAAATTCCAAGGCACCCATTCAGTGAAATACTTTCTGGATATCAGACTCCAAGATGGAAAAGATAAAAGTTGTTCAAAACATAGGCACAACACTGACATTCCATCATCCCCAAGATTGCTCTTTACTATGGAAGATTCTGAGAATTAGGTCGAGTAGAGTATTGGCTCAAATTCCTCACATTGCTGATGAACATATGTCTGGGGTCAGATCACAGAGACAGTATAGGAAACATGAAAAATGTTCTCCTAAAATATCTTATATCTGCCCTTCAGCATCCAGCAGTGCTAATCTGGGCAAAGGCTGAACTCCCTTGCCAACAGAGCCCATGTTCAAAGGGCCATGACTTCCAGGTTTGACCAGCGTCTGCTCATGAACAATACTATTAGAAGCATAAGTGGCAGAAAACCACAGAAAACCATTCTAAAACATAGTTTAAAGGTCTTCCAACATTTTGTTTTTACAGACGGGAAAGCTGAGATCTTAAGAGGTGATTTGCCCAAGATCACAATGTATGTTTGTGACCAACTATAACATGACCTCTGGTCTCCTGCTCTTTCCTCTACATCAAATCTCCTTTTTTAAGTGCCATTTTTGGATCTCAATACCATTATTGAAGTCTCTGTTTGCACTGGGTTCTTAAAAAAAAAAAAAGCAATAACAACAAAAAAAGAACAAATGCACTTAAACTGCTCCAGTTAAAATGGTAGAATGGAAAATGTATCAGATGGTTCTTTTTATGAAACCCTACTTAAAATATTACTTATTCTTACTTCATTCTTCTATCTGGAAGCTCATTCTCTGTTTTGCTTTATTCTTATCATTGAAAGATTATTTTGGTACACATACCTTTAGACCTAGAAATTCATCATAAACATACACTCCCAAAAAAGTATCCTGGGATCCACATTGTGGCAGTGATTGAACCCATCAAAAACAGAATCTATCGATTCTGGATGGATACCTAAGAGCAGTACTGTTTTCACTATTAGCATTAATACTTGGTAATAATTTCATAAGTAATAAGAAAGCAGATTGGGGAAGGCCATTGTGTTTTTCAAAATCTGGGGATGTTAGGTGAAATCAATACATTTGTTGACCTATCTGTAAAAAGTTAGTCCTCCCAGATAGAGCTGCTGGGACTGCAACCAGGGAATGTGATAGATGCAGATGGTGAAACACTTGATTTATACAGACTGCTCTGGTTTTCCTCTTTGCCCAACACACTAAGAGCTATTCAAAAGGGAAACACTATAATTACATCCTACATGATAAATAAAAACAGTAGCAAAATGAAAGGATTAGACTCTTAATCCTTAATTACTACCTACTTAGAAGATGGGTGTGATAGCTACTCATTCAGGAATATACCTGAGGCCACACCTCATTTGTCACATTACATCTTGTTTGTCAGATACCTTATGCTTGGTGTTGCAGCAGAAAGAAAAATAACCAAAGAAATTCCACCCAACGAGCTATCCAGGTTAGCTGAGTATTTGCTTAGCCTCAGAAACTTTGCCATCATCTCTTTCTTCTTCCTATTTTGGCAGCTTGCACTCCAGAGATGAGTGATGAATGGTTGATTGTTTATAAAGTTTCACCGAACTAGCATTTCCTGTTCTCTCCAGAGTTTTCGCTTTGTGGCATGTAAAGTTTAAAGTAAAACCCCACAAGGGTCCATTCTTATTATATTATATTATATTATATTATATTATATTATGTTATATTATATTATATTATATTATATTATATTTTTTCTTAAGCTTGTTTATTAATTTTTTAAATTTAGGTATAGTCAGTTTACAGTGTTGCATCAATTTCTGGTATACAGCATAATAATTCAGTCATACATATACATACATATATTCGTTTCATATTCTTTTTCATTATAGGTTACTACAAGATAGTGAATATAGTTCTCTGTGGTATACAGTATAAACTTGTTGTTTATCTATTTTATGTATTGTAGTTAGTATCTCCAAATCTCGAACTCCTAATTTATCTCTTTCTGCCCCCTCCCTGGTAACCATAAGCTTGTTTTCTATGTCTGTCAGTCTGTTTCTGTTTTGTAAATAAATTCATTTGTCTTTTTTTTAGATTCCACACGTAAATGATATCATATGGTATTTTTCTTTCTCTTTCTGGCTTACTTCACTTAGAATGACAGTCTCTAGGTCCATCCTTGTTGCTGCAAATGGCATTATTTTATTCTTTTTTATAGCTGAGTAGTATTCCATTGTATACATATATCACAGCTTCTTTATCCAGTCATCTGTCGATGGACAATTTAGGTTGTTTTCATGTCTTGGCTATTGTAAATAGTGCTGCTATGAACATTGGGGTGCATTTTTTTTTTCAAATTAAAGTTCCCTCTGGATATATGCCCAGGAGTGGGATGGCTGGATCATATGGTAAGCCTATATTTAGTTTCTTGAGGAAACTCCATACTGTTTTCCCAATGGCTGCACCAAACTACATTCCCACCAACAGTGTAGGAGGGTTCTCATTTCTATTATGTTGTATTATATAAGGAGGGCTTTTTTCCTCCTTTTTTTAGGAAAATGGAAATCTTATGGAAACACAATGTTTTAAGTTTTTTCTCAAAAGCAATTTTAGGTCTATAAAACAAGAACGTTAAAAATGTCTTTACTTTTTGATATGTTTTATATCTATAATTCCAAACTAATCAAATAATTCAAGAGGTAGGCAAGATTTAGATACAAACATGTTCTTCAAATTATTATCATAGTAGAATCATTCTTATATTGAATAGTAAGAGTTAAATCAGCTGCAGTAATTCACATGATAGAATAGTAATGTCATCATGAATATTAATGACAAGATTCATATAAACTATACACATATAATATCAATCTAATTTTATTCTTTATAATGTTAACCACCACTTTTTCTGAGATTTAGGTTGATTTTATGCTTTCCTGTACTTTTCTAAGTTTCCTACAATTACTATTTCTTTCATTACCAGAAAAACATAAATGTAAAAACATCCCTGATCTTCAAGAGCATTTGCTCAGTAACTACCACCCACCCATTGAGAATTGGTGATTAGCTGCAATCAGCCCTCACCTAGGAGTTGGCCCACACTCACCATAACCTCAGCATCACCACCATCATTCTAAGCATGCCGACAGAACTGGGCTGGAACCTGAGTAAGCCTCTGCAGTAAGCAATGCTAGTGCAAAAAGACGAGAACTTTAACTTTTCTCCAATTCCAATTATGATTCCCAGTGCTAGGCAAAACATCCAGCTTCAGACTGCCTTAGTTTCTGATAGCAAACCAAAAGCAATTGGAATTATCCAGATAAGCACGCATCAAGACACTGAGAGAGAGAAAGAGGAGTTAAGAACTAGACATCAGAGACATCATTAATAAAGAAAATGAACTATGTAATCAGGCTTGGGGACAAAGATAAAGAGTTTGATTCTTGAATCACAGGAATAAAACTTCTGTATAGGTTTTAGCATCAAGGGAGGGATTCATACATTTTGTTGACAAGTCACAATTATAGAGTCAAAATGAAAACCTGGTTGTTTTGACTTGCATTTCTTTTATTATAACAGACTTGAACATATTTTTTATTCGTTCATTCATTCATTCAACAAATAATTAACTAATTCCTACTATGTGCCAGGTACCAGTCTAGTGTGAAGGATATAGCAGTAAGCACAAGGGACAAAATTCCTTGAGCTCATGAACCTTGCCTTGTAATGGGGAGAAATGAACAACAACTCAATAAGTAAGAAAATACATAGTACATCCAATAGAGAAAAGTTCCAAAAGAAAAGTAAAGTGGGGAAGGGGAGTAGGAAATGCTGGCAGTTGGGGGTGCAGTTTTAAATAGGGGAGGCCTCATAAGAAAGTGATATTTGAGCAAAAGCTTCACAGATGAGGGTGTGAGCATAAAGGATATCTGGGGAAAGAGCGATATAGGTAGATGGAAGAGTAAGCATAAAGGCCTTTGGCTGGACCATATTTAGCTCCTTCTTTTCAAATATTTGTTTAGAATTTGTGGTTAGTTTTATGTGAACTGCCTGCTCATATGCACATTTTCTCTTGGGTTGTCTTTTTCTTATTGAGTTATAAGAGTTCTTTACATGTTAAAGAAATTAGTCTTTGCCTAGCATATATAATAAATATTTCCTCATTTATATTGTGAGTATACAGCCATATATATACATATATGAGTGTATTATATTTAGACGTAATTGCTATACAGAAATATGAAATTTTATGTTACAAAATTTATCAACTTTTTTTCATTTTTTAACTAAAGTAGAGTTGATTTACAATGTTTCAGGTGTATAGCAAACTGATTCAGTTATACATATTTATAAAATCTATTCTTTTTCAGATTCTTTTCCATTATAGGTTATTACAAAACATTGAATATAGTTCCTTATGCTATACAGTAGGCCCTTGTTGGTTATCGATTTTATATATAATAGTTTGTATCTGTTAATCCCAAACTCTAAATTTATCCCTCCTCTACTACTTTCCCCTTTGGTAACCATAAGCTTGTTATCAGCTTTTTCTTTATTGCTTCTAGGTTTTGGGTCTTATTTAGGAAGGTCATCCCCACTGCAAGAACTGAGAAAATGATTCTTTTTTTCTATTTTTAATAGTATTGATTTTTAAAAATTTTGAACTTTGATCTATCTGGAAATTATTTTATAATAAATAAGGTAGGGTTTACTGTTTAAAAAATAAAGGATTCCTGAAATTGGGAAACTTCAAAGATCCAAAAATATGAATATATAAGTGTAATATAGCATGCAGTTTGAGTTGAAATTAGGTGGAAAAGATTCTAATAAAGTCGACCTCCACAAATGTACTACCAGCCATTCCCTAGGGTCTCACTTCCCAAAGTGTTCTGTGCCACTCCAATTCTACAAGATGACAAAAAGTATTCAGCAAAAAAGTTTTCCATGTTAAAATAAGTTTGATAAACTTGGGATAATTATTTTTTAACTATAAACAAAGACACTTTGGGCCACAGTACCCTTGTTTCATAAGGTATCTTGGTAATCAGTATTTATATGTGCAGCAGTCGTTCCTAGACTTGGTTACATCAGAAATACCTAGAGAAATATTATAATACATACTGTTGAAGCTCATTCCTAATCAATCAAATCAGAATATGCAGGAATTTTTTAAGCTTTCATTGTCTGGTGTTTTGAAATCAGTAGTCCAGGACAGCCCCTATCAAACAAGGTTTCACTAGAGAATTAGGCCTAAAGAAAATTATTTGAATGACTATTTTCTCAATCCTTCCAAGCTGTGTTCTTGATGCTCTTGATGAGGGAAGTTAGTTCATCGTGCACAGTGGATTCCTGAGAGGATTATAGTTTAATTCTCTTCCAAAATCCATGTTGAGAAGAGCTGGACTACAATATTATGTGATAGCTGCAATAGAGCTAGATATGGAGTTTGCAAAACAAACAAACAGACTACGCCCTTATACTCTACCACCTCTTCATCTCATATCCCTTACAAATAGAACATTAAATGTTGAATTTGGTAGCAGGGATGAGGAATGGGATCAAAATTAAACTAAGTTTGATTGGATAGGCACACTCACTCCTGGGCTTCTCAAATTAATAGAGTTCTCAGAAATTTGGCCTGATCAATCTTTTGTTGTTTCTACACATAATAATGTTGACATGGTCTGTTATTAAAAGCCATTTGTAATTAAATTTAATTTTTTTCTTTATCCTAACCTCGTGCCCTTATCTTGTTTACAATTCTTTCCTCCCACTGTGTCTCAAAGGCAAGTATAATATATTGTTG
This sequence comes from Camelus ferus, assembly GCF_009834535.1. NCBI lineage: Eukaryota > Metazoa > Chordata > Mammalia > Artiodactyla > Camelidae > Camelus > Camelus ferus. The sequence goes on along the minus strand of NC_045706.1, from coordinate 44,564,678 downwards.
ACTCCATGAACTTCAATGCACTGTGTAAAATTAGATACGTTCAATTTTGAAATTATGAACAATTTTAATAATCTGAGTAACCTAGTGTGTAACTAGTAGTGCCAAATACCATGCTTATTATTATATTTTTCCTCTTTGTAAATCTGTTGGTTTGTAAGCTCGAAGACTGCATTTCATTATATCCTAATTGGATTCACAGAGCTATGATCTTCTTGTAATCCTAATCCCTGTTACAAAATGGAAATATCATCACTAAATTTGATTTACACACTCCTTTTGGGGAGTGCCACCTACATTACCCTCCTGGCAAGGATCTTTTGTTAGAATCTCTTTTTTGATCTAGGAATTCAAGTCCTTTAGAATAACCAAAATGAGCACATCTTACACCCTAATCAGTTAGTATAAAAGTTTAATATTCATTCCTGGCTATTAAAACTAATATTCTGTCAAAGCCTACATTATTAAAAACCACAATTCCCAAGGCAGATTTTGAAAAGTACTACTCCTATGAAATACTCTGCAAAGAAGGAGTCTTAAGGTCAAATAAGTTTTGGAAATGCTGAAATTCAAAATATATCTTAGTATCTTATCTCCTTTAGAATTCCTGCAGTTTCTTTTTAAGGTTCTGTTCAAAAATTTTAAAACTTACTAGACCAGAAATTCTTTTTGAGTTTCTTACTCAGTGACAATCTACAGAACATAGTTTGAAAATTGCTGAGCTAGGCTAACATTTAGGGAACATCTACTATATACGTTAGTTCTCACATTAAGTTCATTTAACATTAGAATAAGTCTTCCTAGCTGGTGCTGATATATTGTGTGAAGCCATCCATGGGCCAGGCCCAGATAACTAGTCATAGGGAACTCCTTCTTCAGACAACTACTCATAAGGAACTATTTAAAAGACCCCAGGTGTGACTTGAGGGAGAGATAGTAACAACAGGAACAGGTGCCCTGTGAGCCTGAGCCAGCTACTCACACAACTTGGTTTAGTCTTCAACATCTATTGGACTTCAGTCTCATAGACAGCTCTTCCTCTTTCTTGTGATCATGGCGTGCTCTATGAACATCCAGTTTTGTGGTTTGGTGGATGATAGCTAAGTCATGATGTACTGCTTAGGCTGCATGGTCATGTGGTGATCTGTCTCTGCATTCAACCTCTTCTAGTAGAAAGCTAAGAATTATTTCATAAATGGAGAATGATTATTTTCAGAAGAGGGCATGACTTTGCTCTCAAATCCTAGGCATCTGCACTCTGATTCTCCTAGTGCATATCTCAAAGCTCCCTATAGCATCTCTAGCCGCTGGCTCTGCTGGATCTTAAGACTCAAAGAGCAGAGCAGCTTGTACAGCAGTCTGGACCAGCTGCAGAGCTTCTTTTATTCTAGGCCCATTCAAAACTGACAAACTTACAGGTCATTATCTGGTAATGTGTCAGAGCAGCATGCTCAAATGTGATGCACCTTGCCTTTAAGAACCAAAGAAACCCACCAAGCCTTCTTAGTGATAAGGGTGTAAGGTATAGCAATTTGTCTTCTATTTTTTAGGAGATAGCGCATTTCCCAGATCACAAAACTAGAAATTTCACCAAATTGACATGCTTTGAATTTTCATGGGGTGTTTCTCCCACCTCCAGCATGCAAGTATTTTACCAGGGCATCTAAAGTACCTGTTACTTCCTACTCACCTGGTCGAATCAATGTGAGTCATCCACATAATGGACTAACACACTGTCCTGTAGAGTAGTGAGACAACTTTGGTTTCTGTGGGCACGATTATTGCCAAAAACCAGAATGTTGACCTAGCTCTGAGGAAAGGATGATGAAGGTATACTACTGTCCCTGATAGATTAAAGCAAACTGCTTCTGATGTTTTTTGCTATTCAGAATAGACAGGGAAAACATTATCTGGATCAATAGCTAATACCAGCTGTTGTTCCAGCAAGGGGTCCATGTCTGTAACATCTGCAGTAATAATTGCAATAATCCACTGTCATTATTTCAGATTCATCTGTATTCTGTATGGACCAAGCAGATGAGTTAATGTTGACGTGAAATAAATCAATGGCCCTGCAGCTTTAAAGATTTGATGGTGGCACTGATCTTTGCAATTACCTCAGGTATGAGTGTTAATTACTGTTTACTATTTTGGGGAAGCAAATATAAGGGCCTATCCTATCATAAAAGCTTTACGCCAAAGATGAGGATGCCAATGTGGGAATATTGCCAGTAGCTGATTAAATCTATTTCAGTCATACTTTCAAAGATGAGCACAATATGGTTTTGCAAACCTCCTAGGCCAATTGTGATACGGATTTAGGTTAAAATTCCATTTTTCACTTCAACTCCAAAGCTCCTATTTTAACTGATAGACTTCAGGGGACTTTTGGTTTCTTGGGGGTTTGCATCAGCTCAGGGCCAGTGAGAAGTAAGTCCTGGAAAACGTGGGTATTTTACTTTACCTACTGTGGATTAACTCTGGTAGATGGCCACAGGTTCCTGTGAGAAAGGCTTGGTAACAGATTTACAGTACACAATTGTGCCATTGTTACAGGATCCTTCATCAAGTTGACTAGATTCTCTTCCATTCACAGGGGCCTGTGAGCTGGCTCAGGTTGGAAACTGGGGATGAGAACATGATTGTCTATGACTTAGATCTCTGTTCTGAAACAAAATGGCTACCTATTTCAGTCCAAGAGACATCAGTAAGGTGCTACCAAAGATGTCTGTGGGTAAAACCATGCTGATTATTACTCTGGTCCTGCCACCCATTATAGTAACCACATTTACTTTGTCTCTGGAAGTTAAGTGCTGCCACTTAATTAGTACCACTTCAGGATCCTGTCATCCTCACTACAATGTAAGGGCTCTTTCCATTGATAACATTTCCCATCATCATCTCAGAAGAGCAGAGGAAACCTACTGCAGACCTTTCCTAGGACACTCAATCTTCTTCTCATTGCCTGTCCATGTCCTGTCCAACCGCCCTTCTGAGAGAGTATAGTGAAAGAGACAAGCTTGATATAATCACTCCAGCGTTCCCCGTCCTCTTAAGCCTTTAGATTCCTCCCTCTGTGTTATATCAAGAATATTCTAGCAACTCAACTTTATTTAATGTAGACCACTATTGATTCCAGTTGAAATCAGCTAAATAAACTGCAGAACCACTCCCAGTTGCTTGAGTGAACACAATAAATCCAGAATTTCTGTTAAGTACCTCATGAGACAGTGTTAGCCTATTCCTAACTGGTCTAGTACACTTATAATCCATTCCCACACATGGTCTCCAAGTGTCTGCCAATATAAATCAGCCACTGTCATGCAATTCTTTTGGTATTTCAGCTACCTGCTGTGGGTTACACTTTGTCCCTTATAGCATTTTGAGGATATGCACTGGTTACCAATCTAGAAACAGTGTGGATTTGGGGTAGGTCTTAAGAAAAATCAGCATCCCCTTTCAAAGTAATTGCCTATGGTAATACCATAATAGAATCTTCAAGCAAGGGAAAATCTTCAAGCAACAGGAAAGGAGGACGTTTTACTGGGATTTGAGGGTTTCAGATTTATATTTACTCACCCAAATTTCCCTACTGTGATTTTCAGGGTCTCAATCAATGCTCCAATTTTCACAAAAGCTACCTACACTTATTCTGTAAATCAGCAGCCTGCAGAATCAAACTTTGACTGTAGTTTTAAGATATATTAACACTATAATTACAAGAGATAATGCATTCTTTTTAGCACGGTCATAATTATGATTTTCAACCATGTCTAAACCCAAGAATTTAAAACCTTAAGATTGTAAATTCAGTTAGAATTTGCCATAGTCCTTTTTATTATTATTCCTACCATAATAACCCATTTTAGCAGCCACTTGTTTTCCCAAAGACTTCTTCTCAATAAACATTCCATTCCAAGCAAAAAACAACTGAAAACAGATAAATACATATTTTGTCACTGTATATCATAAACTACTATTAACAGTTATCAATCCCTTTAAACCTAAGTAGGCCAGATTTACATCTTTGAGACTTTATTTCCCAGAACTGCTTCTGGTACAGAATACTTAATCAGTCAGGACTCAGTGAGAAGAACAGAAACCAATTTAGAAGAGATTAGATTCCTACAAATCCTAATCAGGGAATTAGGTTCTTATAAAACCACTGGAAGCACTGAAAGAGAAAGAGTCAGGGAAGGCCATCACTTGTTTTCAAGTTCACTGCCAACTTGCAGAAAATTAAGATATTACTTCTGAGCCCAAGCCAAGAACTCAAAAAGCTGCCAGAGACAGAAAAAGATTGCCAAATATTCTACTTGCTTTCCTTTATTTCAGCTGCTTGTAGTTATGTAGGGCCATTGATATGTGAGACGTTATATGCATCAGCTCTGGGTTATAAAGAAAACTCCACATGCAATTCTCTGTCTCCTTATTTCTGTGACATGGTTTTCTAGAAGGACACAAGTTTTAATCAGTATAGTTACAAAGATGGTGGGAGCTCCGTCAGCCTGGAACCTTAAATTACTGTGTGAAGCAGAGTACCCTGTCAATTTGTAGTGGACATAAAGTATTCATTAGAAAAAAAGCTCTCTTTTATGTTAAGCCACTTAGATTTCAGGGTTAATTTATTGCTTAAGAAGAACCTAGTTATGCTGCCTAATATGAATGCCAGTGGTCACAGCTGCCTTCAGCACTGAAGTAACAATTGCAGAAAATCTAGAGGTTGCTGCAAAATTCTGTATCTGCCAAAACTAATGTATCTATCTCTTGTTGCAAAAAGAAGAGTAACAGCCTCTGCTTCTCTCTGCCTTCCAAATTGGACGAGTGCCTCTCTTTGGCAGATCTAAACTAAGACTCGGTTGGTGGGCGATTCTGAGAAATATAGTTTCAAGGCTTCTAATCCCTGGTATATGGGAATAATAAAGAAGGTGAGTGAGAATGATGCTGAGTACCAATTGACAATTTGAAAGAATATACAAAGAAAAAAAGAAACTTAAAGATATGTGAAAAAAACAATTATAAACAATCACAAAGAATTTCTAAAAAGGAAAAATATAGTGAAATTTAAAAACATAAGGACTGAAATATAAAACTCAATGGATAGATTAAATAGCAGATGAGATACAGCTAAAGGAATTGTTATTGAATGGCAAAATAGTGCCAAAGAATTTATCCAGAAAAACCTCAGAGAGGCAAAGAGAATATACAAAGGAAAAGTTAAGAGGAAAAGAGAATAGAGTGAGAAGGTCTCCTCAGCTTTCCAGAAGTAGACAATTTAGGGGAAAAAAGTCAACCCCAAAACTAGTATTAGTTGAAACTGTTCTAGAATTGTTGGAAAAACCCAGTTTTCAAATTCAAGAAGCCCAGTGAATCCCCAAATGAATAAAATACAAGAAAATTCCTAACTATCCCCATTATAGTAAAATTTTAGAACACCGTACCAAAACCAAAAAACTCTTAAAAACACAGAGAAAAGAAAGATCACCTACAAAGGAAGAAAACTTAGACAACTTACTTCTCAACAGCAACAGTATCAACCAGAAGAGAATGTACAATGAAGAGAATCTTCAATGTACAGAGAGGAAACTATCAAGTTAATATCCCATATACAGTGAAGCCATCTTTCATGAGTGAGATCAAGTAAAAAAGGTTTACATAAATAAAAACTGAGTTTACTACAGAATAGAAGTAAAGTATATAATCCTCAAACAAATAGCTGAGGAAAGTAGAATAAGAAAGAAAAAAATCAATTAATCCAAAATAAAAGGCAAAAAGAAGGGAAATTTTTAAAGCAAGACAAAGAGAAAGTACATAAAAGAAGATGCTGGTATTAAATCCAAATACGAATCACAATCATTGCAAACAGTTTAAACTGTCAAATTAGAAAGCCAATTTACCAGACCAGAAAAAAAAATTCAGTTGTATTTTGTTTACAAAAGACATACTCAAAACTTAAGGATGAGGGAAAACTGAAAGTAATGGGATAGAAAAAAACTAAGCAAATATCAACCAAAATTTGTAGCTGTATAAACATCAGAGAAAACTGACTTTCAGGCAAAAAACTTTAACAGAGATGAGGAAGGTCATCATAAAATAATAAAATATTCAATTCTATTTTATGCACTCCTAGGGCATAAAAATGCCAAATTTTTGTACCTAATAATATATCCTAAATATATTTAGATTATACATTGACAGAACTGATATGTGAAATTGATAAATACAACCCTATAGTAAGAGATTTTAGTAGTTTTCTCAAAAGTGACGAGATCATAGAGACAAAATAAAACCAGTGAGGATAGGAAGGATATAATGAGCAGACAAATAAATGAGCTTGATTTCATAAGTATATTATATATATTTAGATAGGTAGATAGATAGATAGATAGATAGATAGATAGATAGATAGATAGATAGATAGATATGGTATCATTGCAGTCAACAGTAGGAGAACACGTATTTTTTAAGCATGTACAAAAATTGATCATATAGTAGGCCAAAAAGCTAGCATCAACAAATTTCAAAGGACTAATGCCAGAGAACCACATATTCTATTATCTAATAAATTTACAATTAATTACAAAAGATAAATTGGGGAAAAACTCATACAATTGAAAATTTTAAAAATACACTTTCAGGTAAGAGACGAAAAGGAAGCATAATCAAATTAGGAAAAACTTAGAATTAAAAATTACAAAAGCATTTCACACTGAAATTTGTGGGATATAATTAAAGAGGTACTGAAAAAGAAAATTATAGCATTTAGCACTATATTAGAAAAGAAGAAATCCTAAAACAATGAGTTAAGTCTCCAATTTAAGAAATTAGAAAAACAATAACAGAATAACTTCAAATCAAGTAGAAGATAAAAAACATTTTATTAAATAAAAAGGAAAAATTTAACAGAAAGAAACAACAAAGACAAGACTTTATTCCCTGAAAAGATTAATAAAATAATAAACTTCCAGCAGAATTAACCAAGGACAAAAGAGAGAAGACAAAAAATAACATTAGAAATGAGACGGAGGAAATAAGGCAAATGTTCTATAGACTGAAAATATATAAGAGTTTCTTGAATTCTTAAATTTTCACTTGATAAATAGATAAATTAGTAGGAAAAAAGAGAGGCATACTAAAATTGACTAAAGTCAGGACATAAAGGACCTGAATAATCCTATGACCAATGAAAATTAAATCAGCAGTTTAAAATCTCACAAAGAAAACAAAGACCCAGGTAGTTCATTCAAACAAATATTTATTCTGTGATAATTTCAAATTTGCCCAATTTGTTCCAGAAAATAGTAAGTCCTAGCCTAACTTTGATATCCAAATAAGACAATGTCAACATAAGAAAGGAAAATTGCAGGCCAATCAGTCTTAAACTAAATGCAGTATTATATATAGAAATAATACATAATGACCAAGTATGATTTATTCCAAGAATTCAAGTTTATTTAATGTTATAAGTTCCTATAATTCACTACATTAAGAAATTAAGAGAAAAACTGAACAATACCTCATTAGGTACAGAAAAAAAACTTCAAATTTATATCCATTTGTGATATAAAAAACAAAAACAAAAAACCTCTTAGCATACTAAGAATTGAAAGGAACTCTAATAACCTAGAAAGTGTATGTACCAAAATCCTAAGACAATTTTCATATTCAATGATAAAACATTAATTAATATGTAAGAATATCTCTATGATTTGGGGTAGGAAAAGAAACAGAAAAGCACTAAGCATAAAGGAAAAGACTATGAAAAAATGACTGCATTAGCCTCTTGACTTTCTATTAAAACAAAAACAAAGAAAATAGAAAGTCAGAAAAGATAAAGATCTTTTTTAAAAGAGAGAAAAAGAAAAAGAAAGCTAATCTAATAGAAAATTGGGCAAAGGGCTTGTAAATGGCTGATTAACATAAGAAAAGTCTCAACCTAATTTGTAATTGTGGAATGTAAACTCAAACAAAAATGAAGTGTCAATACACATCCATCAAAATGGTTAAAATTAAAAAGGCTGACAATACATAGTGCTGATGAGGAAGCGACACAAGAACAACACTCATACTTAGAACAACCACTTCAGAAAACATTGTGCAATTACCCAGTCAAGTTAAATGTGCATTTCATAACATCGCAATTCCACTCCCAAGCGTATGTGCTAGAAAAATTCTTGTGCATTTAAACCTGGAAAAATATATTAAGAATGTTCATATCAACACTCCTAATGATAGAGTTAGTTTGGGCATCTGGACCCACAAAATGGAGACTGTCTCTGAGGTCTGGCTCATGTCACAAACCTAAACCTAAATCAGCTGCATACACCAATCTCAATTCTCCAGCTCAGCTTTAGCTGGTTTACCTTCCCCTAGCCTTGTGAGGAAATCCCTGACCTCCCCACCAATTGTGCCCCATTTCTGCGTTACAGCTTCTAATGCTGAAATCCTTCAGGAAGAGCGTTTCACTGCTTATGAGGCCCTGTATAAAAAATACTCATATTTTACATATACTCTTTTGTATGTATAATGTAGTTCACATTTTAAAATATAAAAACAGATCTATTTAGTTTTATTTTTTAGTTACTTTTACTTGTTAAAATAGTGTTTCTTTAAATAATTGCTAAAATTTATTGAGTTCTCACTATATACCTGAGATTGTGCTCAACTCTTTATGTGGATTATCTACGTCAATGCTCACAGCAAGTCCTTGAGGTAGGAACCATTACTGTCTGCACTTCACATATATGCAAATGGAGGCACAGAGATGTTAATTTGCCCAAGGTGGTAAGAGTAGTAAATAGTGGATCTGAAATTAATCTGACTATATAGCCTAAATCAGAGCCAGTACATACCATCTTTAAGAATGGCACAGTCTGAGATTGGCCATGAAACATATGTTACAAAATCTTGGGGAATAAGTAGACTGCATCAAGGTAACATGCATATATACGCTGCTGGCTTTCTTTTCGTTAGAAATATTGATCCAAGTTGGGTCTTTCGTTGTCATGTTTGAGTATCACTACTGGAAGGTAAACCACTTAAAATCATTCCTGACTGTAATCATGTTGGTTTCTATTTTTCATTCCTTTAGTTATTTCTGCATCTTTGTCATTGTTTTCAATTTTTATACATTTAAATTGTTTTTTTATTATGTAAAACATTTACATGATTCCAAAATCAAAATCATAAAACAAAGTAATTCAGAGTCTTCCCTATAGCACTCCTGTCCTTCCTGTTCTCTCCCTCCTTTTAGAAAGGGAACTATTTGTTTTTAGATTTTAAGTTTATCTTTCCATTTTTTCCTTTTACAAATATGTATTTCCTATTCTTCTCTTTTTCTTTTTATACAAGGGTAGTATACAGTACACAGTTTACACACGGAATCTGATTTAGATATTTTTTATAGAGAGATGCAATATAAGAGAAAAGTAAGCTTCTGAAGAAAAGTATATTTGTTATGTGCTCTCAAGGAGCATGAAATTTAAGGAAAGAGACTCGGAATGTCCTCCTTTCTCTGCTACTAACTCTCTAGGTGATTCTCGGAAAGTCACACTATCAATCCACGTCTCGGTTTCCCCAGGTGTAAAACAAGAAGGAGGCTAAAGATCTCTAAAGTTCTGTCCTTCTTTAAGGAAAAGTGCCACAACAATCTCTGAGTTGTGAATGATGAAGCACATTTAGCTTGAGTTAGATAAATAGTGTAGGGGTTCAGAATACGTCACCCCAAACTATGCCACTTTAGCATATTGATTATTTTGAATAAAAGAACTGGAGAAATAGCCAGTGCAAAAAGGGTACGCTGACCTTCCTTTGTCCCCCTTAAAGCAGGAGATAAATCTCCCATGTGAAAGCTACCCTCCCTGTACCAGGAGGGTAAAGGCATTCTTGTCACCAGAGTCAGGGAATTTAGGGCCAGCAAGGCTGTATTAAACACACCTTGTTACTTCTTCACCATTTTACTACCCCTAGCCCAAACCCCTTTTTCTTATCAGTTCTTTACAAATTTATTCCTTCTTTGCTATGGTCATTTCTTTGAGTCTCATTTCCTTGCAAGGCTCTTGTATGTATACATACGTGCATACTTAATTAAAATTGTTTTTCTCTCATTAAATTGTCTTCTATTACAGTGGGGTCTCAGCTCAGAACCTAGAAGGATAGAGGGAAAATTATTTTTTGTCCCCTATGATAGCTCTAAGGAATATTAGCGTATGTCCCACTGTTTTTATTAAGATGAGCTGATTATCACTTTCTCTCATGTTCTGTGCCAACCCTTTAGAGGTAAAGCCTGCAGGAAAGAACTTCAGTTCGATGAAACATGGCATTAGCAAAGAAATGAGAATAGACATTTTGTTCATGTTTAGAGCAGGTTCTATTTATGAAAGACTATTGAATGTTTTATCCACTGGAATCGTTACTGGTATTTTAAGAAGTGATTGCTACAGCACAAAATACTAAAGTAATCTACTCAAAGCACTTTAGACAGGATGCACAGTAATAATCAGCATTAGGCTGATGTTTGAATAAACATTATAATGACGCAAAATAAGAAAAAAGAATAGTATGTTTATCTCAAGTAGATTCAAAGAGTTGATGACCAGTGTTGGAAATTTTTAGGAACAATATAAGTGGTCATTTGGTAAACAAAGTAAGTACATTTATTGAGGTTGATTCTATTGAATAGAAATACATACTTTAATACTATTTCCCGTAACTATTTTGCTAACAAAATAGGTCTATTAGATCTCAAATCACTTGAAATTGTCTGGATTACTGAGCTACAGAGGAACCTTGCCTTTAAGGGTTCATATAATTGGTTTGAAGAAGCACATCAAATTACAGTAATAACCTAATGTTGTATGATTACACGTTTGTTCAACTTCTGTTTCTCTCCCTCTCCCCCTCTCTCATAAGATTTCAGCGTGAATAGGAAAAGTTTATTCTGTGCTGTAAGTTGCCACCTAATATTTCAGGATCCATGGCCTCTCAAAAATCTTTAATCTGTTATTTTTCCTATTTTCTGTTATCAAGAGATTGGAAGTAGTAGGTTCTACCTTCAAGGTATCAGATGTGTGTATTTTGGATTCATATTAGGAAAGTATGAGAATATTTCAGATGAAAAGCAGTCTTTAAATAATTAGTATCTAGAGAAAACATTTTCTTTTGTTAAGTGAATATTACTTACGAGTACAAATAATCATTCTTCTACCAAAAGTGATTCCTTGCAGTTGGCTCACTCTGTGTTCATCCGATACTGTTTTAATTTCATAGTAGTTTTTTTCTGGTAATCTTCCATCTGATCAGGTGGAAGTCTATGACACTTGACCTGTGTTGGGAACCTGTGCTGGGGAAGGAGCTGAGCAAGCTGCATGGCTCAGAACTGAAAGTGATCCAAGAAATCACATCCAGAATTAAACCAAAATGAAAAATCAGAGAAAGTATGTGATTAAAGTGTCAATCCAAAAGGCCAGATAAGAACATCCAGTTCTGGGTAGAATGGAGTAATTTGAGGTTGACCAGTGCTTCCTAAAAGAACAACTACAAACACTGGATAAGACATAGTTTCACTTGTTTAAAGACGTCAGACAGCTGCTAAATGAAAGAGGAGAAGAATGGTTAAATTTCTCAAGAGGTGAGAATGTCAGCTCTCCGGCATCTACCTGCAGTCGCTTTTTCCCTTGGGGCATACGCAAATTCTAAGAGATTGGCAATCTGAGATTTTTCCAGACTGCTGTGAGGAAGAAAAACGAGCAGAGATTTTAATGGTTTTGTGGGGCCATAGAAGTATAATTAAAGGCTTAAGGGACTTCAAACACAAAATCCTCAAGACATTTACAAACTTCTGAATTGGTGAGGGCAGGTGATTAAAAAGCTAAGCAGAAAACTTGTGAAACAGTAGCATTTCTTCATGGATTTGTGGTACTGGGGAAACAAAGAGTAGACTTTAGGATTTGTAAGCTATGCTAAAAACCTCTGAAAATCAGAAAGTAATTTTTCACTTCTTTATAATGCGGAAGAGACAAAAATTGGATCCTGCTAAGAGGAGGGAGACCAGTGAACACACCAGACATTCAGTTGAAAACCCTGAAGGACAACATCTTAGTGACAGAAACAAGTCAGAGGTAGGCTGAACCTTACCAACAGTCAGCCTCAACTCAGTTCATTCTCTTTAAGATAATCAGTTTCTACTTTCATCTGCCTAGCAGAGGAAAGGATGAACCCATTGTGAAGAAAGAAGAAAATCATTTGTAGCTATGTAATTTTTATTCACAATGATCAACATTCAATAAAAGTTTTCTAGATATGCTATAATTCAGGACCATATTACTGAAAACCATAAGAAAAAACATTCAGTAGGAATATAACCACAGGTGCAATAGATATTGGAGTTAGCAGGCAAGGACTTTGAAATAATTATGAGTAATATGTTCAAGAAAATAAACGTCAAAATATCTATGTCTAATATGTTAAAAAAAATAGAGAAAATCAATTTTAAAATGGATAATTTTTAGAGAATTATAATCTCTAAAAAAGAATGGGAATTTTAGAATTTAAAAATATAATGTCTTATATTTTGGGTTTAATAAAGATTAGAAACAGAAGACAGGATTAATGAACAGGAATAATGACCAAAGGAAAATGCCCAAACTGAAGCACAGAGAAAACAGAAATAGAGAATATAGAAAAAAAAGCATAAAAGATACATAGGACACAGTGAAAATGTATAACACATATAATATGAACCCTAGAAGGATGCAAAAGAATGATGCAAAAGCAATATTTGAAGATATAATGGCCAAAAATTTTCCAAATGAAGAATGATATTAATACACAAATTCATGAAACTCTGCCACAGATTCAAGAACCAACCATAAGCAAATTAAATACAAAGACAACACTTAGGCACATCATGATAAAACTACTGAAAATCAAAAGGTAAGGCAAAGGAGAGAATTCAGGTATATAGCAAAAGGCCACAAACTGGAGAAAGGACATATGAACAGAAAAAAAAAGAAGATAGATTACCTGGATGATCCACAGGGTGGTACACTTGGCAAAATATTTCAGAGATAGAGGTGAAATCTCTGAAGAATAGAGAGACAGGATAACTTGGAGCTTCACTTTTAGTTCACTTGTGCTAAGAAGCCTAAAAACAATAATAGAATCCGAAGCAATCTGAGTCACAACCACTTTATTCTCTGTTATATTCAAATGAATTAATGTATATAATTTATTGTTTGATGAACACTTTAAATTTCAGAAAGGGTTTGCTTCTTGCTGGGTTTCCTAAATCTGTGAGGACTTCTATCCCTGACTCTCTCTGTCAGGAACCCAACCTTGGAAAAACTTAACCAAAGAAGGGAAGAGTCAGAGAGTGTATCAGTATTACCAAGGGGTACTTTTCCCCCTTCTCTCTCTTTCCAAGAGTAAATCAGAAAAGGGATGATGAGGAGAGGACCAGTAATTGCATACTGAATGGCTCCCTAAGTATTTCTGCCTTCCTGTCCCCCATATTAAGAACCTCTTTATATTGGTACATATGAATCACCCAGGGATCCTATGAAAATGCAGATACCAATTCAGTAACTCTGGAGTGAGACTTGGGATTCTGCATTTCCAACTTACTCCCACGTAATGCTGGAAATTGCTGGTTCACAGAATACTTTGAGAAGCAAGGTTTTAGGTGAATCCAAAATCACCTAAAAATAGGCCATGCTGGCTATTAAATGTGTGCTGCCTCAAGATAGAGAGTGTTAAGTTCTCCTAAGATGTGGGAGGCGGGGAGTGATTGCAATTCTGCAGTGTTTACCGAAGTATATTCTGAACACTAACTATAGTAGTTGCAGAAGATGTTAATGCATGTTCTCTAGAAGAAATAGTTCCATGGCCAAATAAGTTTGAGAAGCATTTGTGTACTTTTTCCTGCTCTGAGAGAGTCACAAGGTATGTTTTCATTTTAATGATTCTGAACCATCTGCAGTAGGGAAACTTACTTTAATCTGATAATTTATTTAACCATTAACACTCTGAGAATTAGTGTTCTATGGAGCAAACTTTGGGAAATGCAGTCATACAGAGCAGTAGTTATCAAACTTTAGTATGTGTCAGAATTAGCTAGAGAGCTAATAGAGAACAGAGATGCTGTTACTGAACCAAACTTGGGTCTACTTGCCCATCACACGGCAAAGCCAATGTACTGACATTGGGTTGTGGTGAAGGAAGGTACAGCATTTACTGCAGGCACCAAGCAAGGAGAACGGAGAATGGGAAGCTTTTGCTCAAAAGACCCAAGCTCCCTGATGGCTTTCAGGGAAGGGATTCTAAAGGCAATATTTGGGGTGAGAGCTGCAGGGTGTATGACTTTCTTTTGGTTGGTTGGTGGTGTTTTAGAAATCTTAGTCATCAACCTTCTGGTTCCAACCTGTCTGAGGTCTGTGTGATTGCTGTCAACATGTAGTCACCATCCTCTACTGGGGCAGAGGTCTTAGTTTCTACAAAACAACTCAAAGATATGCATCAGATTGTTACGTATATTCCTTTAGGAAGAACTCGGATTCTGTTTTGTCACTGAAGTATTATCATTACTTTTCTTGCTTCACTGTTTTTTCTTTGTTTCTACATTCCTTTATTTCCCTAATTAGTAACCGCTTGTGTCTGCTCTTTGGAACCCAGGGAAGGCCTAAAAGACTACAAAAAGAAATGGGTGACTCAGAGTGGCTTTTGTACCCAGGAGGGCCCCACAGGGTCCTGCTTGATTTCAATGCCAGGACTTGCTGAAGGAGGATAAGTCCTAGGCCTTTGTGTTTTCACCAAATTTCCCAGATGATTATGATTCACACCAGTGTTGGAGAATCACTGCTGCAGTCATCTCAGAGGAGTTTCTGTTACCATCTGGAGAGGCAGAGTTTCCTGTTGGCCCAGCTTCCCTTTTGCAGAAGCCTGTTTTCCCTGGGAGGACCAGCAGTGGCTGCCAACTACCTTCACCTGAGGAAGAGCATCCAGACCAGATGGGGCACCCCACAGATTCCTCTGTATATTTTACGTACTGCAGGGATTCCTCCAAGTCTTTTCGCTGTAACCTCCCAGTCAATAGCGGCTGTCTGTTAGCCCTGCTCCAAATCAGAGCTCAGAAGTGTTTTCTCTTTAGAACCAATTCATTGATTCATAGAACAGATTTTCATCAGTCAGGATTTTGGCGGGATTCAGTGAACAAGGTGGACAAGGCACTTCCACGAGTCAGGGGTAGGGGACAGACAATAAACAAGTAAACAAGTAAGTAAGATAATTTCAGATAGGAATCAGAGCTGTGAGGAAAATAAACAGCACCATGTGTTGGGAGGTGGAGATACTGAATAATATCCTCTGAACTGAGAGGGAACTTTGAGACTGAAAAACGAAGCAGGCAACTCCGTAAAGTACAATTATGAACTTTATTCTGGTAACTTACACATAGGCAGGAAGGACTGGGCAGACAGATGACCCAGAGGCATTCACAGCTGCTCTCCACACCTCTGAAAGGGGTTCAGGTGGATTTACAGGGGTTAAAACTAAAGACAGAACCTGACTACCAAGTGAGAAGCATGTCCCAACAACTGGAACTGAGGGCCTTTCCTCTCCCTGGGGCTCTCCTGGCTATTAACTACCTGTGTCAGCAAAAGGCACTCTTCAAGGTTTCATATCAGATGAAGGCAAGGGTAAAAGTTGATAGGGAGCTCACCTGGTTTGGGGCATTCCTTGTGAGTTAGGGTAAAGCTCTGTCACTGAGAAAAGGGGCGGGGATAGGACTGCAGGCCAAAAAGGAGCTGACAAAATGGAGTCATTGTGGTTCAGCCACACATCATGGGACAGAGAATGAGTCACGGATTCCATTTAGATGTTGTGGCCCCGGAAGACTGCAGAAGCCCTAGGGCAGGCAGGGTAATGTAGACGCCATTCCAGAAAGGCCAGCACTGACTGGAATTGGCCTTAATAGTTCAGAAAAATTTACCAGCTACCTGAACTATATCTGGTCATGAGGCAGCCTAAATCCCTTGTACCTACTACCTGGCTCGTACAGGGGCCCCAGTGAATACTGGTGAATGATTAGTTGGATGGATGGATGGATAAGTGGATTGTTGGATGTATAGTTAGTTCTAGTGATTTTGACAAGATTCATCTGATGAGACCTCAAAGCAGGACTTGTTTAAGCTACTGGGCCAAACTGAGCATTCACTCTGAGGAACAGCTCCCTTCTAAATGATAAGGCAAATGGTGAGATACTCTATACCTAACCCTAAAGGTATGTGAGGTTTCTAATTATTATGAGGCTGTCTTGGGGAAGTGACAATTGACCTGAAATCTGAAGGCTGAGTAGAAATTAACCAGGTGGAGAAGAAAGAGAAGGGCATTTCAGGCAGAAGGCATAACCCAGCATAACTGTGGTGCAGAGGGAGAACAGGGGACTGGTGAAGCTCTGAAACGAAGCCAGTCTGAAGAGGGGCCGGTCCAAGGTGTTGGGGCTAGAGGAGGTAGGAGAGGCAGTCCGGAGCCAGAGCCTGCAGGCAAGCTCAGGACCTTGCTCTGCATCTGTGTGTCCACTCATTTGCCCTTACCCCACTGTAAGCAGCTCTGTGTTTACACTAGATGTCCCTCACCTATTAAGAATCCCCGGTTCCCTCCACCAGCCCTCTGTGTTTAGGATTATAGTATAAGAAATTTTAGCTATGGTGTCAAGTTACAGGCAGACTTTAATAGGAATAAAAATTAAGTTATACATTCTTGAGAATGAGGGAAATGGATGCTCCCCCTTGAACAATGAGGAGGGGCTTAGATATATAATCAGCTGTTTCTCTATGATATATCTGACTGAGGAAAATGCAGTACCCTTCTTGCCAGTCAGTAAACTACCAATTTGAAGTGTCCAAAAGTGTGTGCATTAAACTCTAAGAGACTTAGATCTGAAACTCTACAATTCCTTGGCAAGTTGGGGTGGCTCTGTTACAAGGCAGGGGGTATGGAGAGATTACAGAGTGGTGATATTTACATCCCCCACATGGTGGCTTGCATTACGCAGGTACAGTAATTGATGATAAATACTAAGCTGAATTTTAGGACATGGAAAACCACTGTATAATCAACAAATGCATACACTTACGACCATTTTCTGGGAATCTTATCAAGGAAGCAGTGCAACATTGTGAAAAGAGCCCTGGCTGAGATTCAGGAAGGCAATACTGTGGTTCTCATGCTGGCTCTGTCATGAAGGAGCTTAGGGCCCTGGACAACTCTTTCAGACCACTGTAAGCCCCACCTTCATTGTAAGATATGGTGAAGTTTCATTGTTAAGAGTTGTCAGAAGAAAAGCTGAAGTTAACTATCATGAAAACTATTTGAAAAATGCCTGAAGGAGAAAACGCCTGAGGAAGGCACAATACTGGAGCCTGATGCACCACATACCATCTCTTACTAAGTCCAGCACTGCCAATTTCTCCCCCAGTGTTGGACAGAATTGCTGTTGAATCAGCTGAACACCAGATGAAGTGGTTGGCTTGCATTCAGGAGCCATGCTGTAACAAAAAAATGTACCTTCTCTTTAAACACTGAAACCACATTCTGTGAGGTGAGATGCTTCCCGGGAAGCATGTGGTTCTGACGGAGGTAACAGTGCCGTACGTCTGCCTCTATCATCCCTGACTGCTGTTTCTGCACCTGCTAAGAGAGAAAGTGATACCTCCTCATCCCCACCTACATCAAAAGCATTCTGTGATACAGATACGTTCTGTGATGTGTTTTATGTGTTACAGAAAACTTTACAAAGTCCAAGTCAGTGGGAAAAATCTCCAAAATCAATTTGTCACGTCAACACTAAGTTTTATGCAGCCTACATTTACAATAATGCAGCATCATGTGTGATGGGATCCCAGGGCTAGGAGTGTTCTTCTGCCCAAAGCAGAGCCCCAGCTACCAAAAGGAAAGAGCAGCACCGCGACAGGGGGCTCTTTTCAATAAGGTGACCTATTCTGTGTTACACTGAGGTATTTTTCCTCCAGTGACTTAATACCTGCTTCTTTAGAACTTCCACTGTCTTTTTTTCCCACTGTCTTAGTAACGTATAAAATGAGTATTCTTGCCTGTGACAGCACTTCAGATACTCAAGCACAGCAATCGAATCTCCTCTCCTCATTGGAGATGGGTACCGAAGCTGTCATCCCAGACACCTGCATCCACATAGACAAAATTTACCAGTGTTCCCATTGCAAGGTGGGCAGGAGACTGAGGCCTGCCTATGCATGAGGTTCCTTGAGTGGGAAGAAACCTCATTTCTGGTTTAGAATAATAGCTGCAAATCCGGAGTAATTGTGTCATCTGGCTACAAGCTGAAGATCTCTTTCTTAAGTGAAAATTTCAGATGTCTACATTTTACTGATACAGAACATGGACCAGAAAAAGAAGAAAAAAGAAAAAAAATCACCATCTTAATTCACAAAGAGGAATCCAATTTCTAAAGTCCCCCATCCTTTTAATATTTGAAATGGTGCCAGAGCTTGTGTTTGGGATCCTGCATGCATGCCATCTCTGGAATTCATTTTTCAAGGATCCAAACTGAACAGAATTGCGATATGGGGATTTACTTATGTCTTCTAATGACCAGAAATAATCAAGAATGTCAGTTATTTCTCAAGAACAGTATGACCTGGTGAACCCATTAAGTTTAACATGAGTAAGCATAAGAGCAGACTGAGGTCATCTCCCTAATAGCTCTAACAGCTCCTGAACAAATGAAATCCCCTGAATTTTCCTAATCCCATGGCTCTTAAAAGACTAAAGGCTGAGTAATTCTACCAGTGATATAATTCTTTCTGTTAACTATCCTGATCACTTTCTGGGCCTTGTAATGACTAGGATGTACAGCATATATAGACTGGGATATATACTGTGAAATCTATTCATGGTTTTTGCTAAAAGTTGGCAAGTTTAAAAATATAGTGTAGGAAAATTACTCATAGTTGTGGAGGAAGATGGGAGAAAAGTGCCAAATGAGCTTTCAATGAGGAGTTGTCAGTGTGAGCATATGTAAAAAGAACTTTTAGGTAGAGGCATTATGATAAACAAAAATGATCAAGCTAAGTTCTCAAGAAAACTTATAGGTACAAGATCACGGTGATGACATGTATGATGAACAGCTTTTTCATGAAAAGCCCCTTCCACTGTTAATGGACCAGCACACTTGCTTCCCAGAAACACTTCGAGACAAAACATACCAATACATTAGTCAGAAATATAGCTTTATTATTATAATAGTTCATAATCTAAAAACTTTTTTTAAATTCTGGGAATAGAATATCCCAACTTCCATACAACTGATTAACCCTGCACAATCCTGGAAAACAGTGTCTGAGAAATCTGAATTTTGCAGTTAACAATCTGTAACCTAGTTTTGGGAAAAAAGAATGAAAGGAGGGTTGAAATTAAGGTTTCTTCCTTAGAAGACAAATAATAAAATTAGATCCATTCTTCAGTTTAAACTTGAATATGTTTTCCCAGAAACTTTGGTGATTTCTTCAAAAAATCAACCCTAAGGTTGACTGCCCATTAGGACAAAGAAAATATTTAAAAATAAGACCCAAGTGGGGCATGGCACATGGTTCAGACCATGGCATGTAGATGGGATATCCCTCGAAGTGAGTGGGCTCCCGTGTTTCAAAAGCAAAGTTATGTCTCTAAGGAAGCACAACATACATAATGCATCTCCTTGTATGAAGGTCAGAACTTAGTTAGAACTTAAAAAAAAATTTTAATGTAATAAATTTTAAAATCATTTGTCTTGTGTAATGTCCATAGAGTAGATATGACATTACGGTGCTTTCTGAAGATCACTGGGTAGGTACCACTGTCAAAGAGAGCTGTCATGCCCTCTAGGCATATTAAATGAAAATTGAAAATGTAAGTTACATTAAATAAAATGGGAAAAAAAGTTGGCTTACACTACCTTTAAAAACAAATTGTCACTGCATACACATATTACAGAACAAAAGCGCATGCAATGCAACAAACAAGTCAATTTTTTAGTCTGTGTAATGCTAAAGTGCAATCATGGCATAAACACCAATAATAAACAACCATGGAGGAGGTTAATTCTCAAAATAAGTAATTATGGTAACTTTACAGTTTTTAGCCTAAACAGTGATATTCACAGCAACGTTTTTTCGCACTTGAGAGCTGCGTATATACCACATGAGCAGCCCACCCCCATGAGCCAAAAGTCAAAGTGAAGATTCAAAAATCAACATTTTCACTATAAGTTCAAAACGTCTGTATAATATAAGTTACACTTTTCAATTTACTGGCATATTAAGCAATTATTTTGTTACCTGTTTTTAATACACTGCTAATCTGCTGCTTATTGCAATAACAATATAATTCTACTAATGTTAATTAGGTTACACTTTTAATTTTTAAAGTAAGAGAATTCAATTTACACGAACATATATAGTTTAAAAACCACCCACCACAAATACACACCTTTTCCATGAGTATTTAAAAATAAATTATTAATATACCTGACATATATATTTTATATGTGTTATATATATATACATAAATGTTTATATTTGTGGACATAATTATTCTTGTTGCCAGAAGAATGTCAGTACTTACAAACACTGCAGGAGACCCAATGATATTACTAAATTAAAAAAAAAAACATACAGTAACATGAAAATTCATTCTTGAAGAAAACTGTCAAGCAGGAGGTTTGTAACAGATGGTTCTTTATGGAAACAAAGGCCGTTTTAGGGAGGCAGGGACAGGAGGAGGATCTCAGATTCTGGATCCCGCGTGCATTGTTTATTTCAGAAATTACTTTAGAAGGCCATGTACAACAAACACTTCAGATACTTGGTTGAAAGGTAAAGAACATATATTTTAGACATAAAAGGGCAGAGAAGCAGCAGGAGGTGGAAAAGTTAGGCCAGCAAGGAGAAAGTCCTGCCGACAGCGAACGGAAGCTGCCAACACTCGTCGGGAAGCAGGTCTTAGGAAAGTGCTGAGTAACATCTGCAGTGCCTCCAGGATGGTTCACAGTGCACTAAATGTGCAATCTGGTGGCATCCAACCATTCAGACCCTGTACTGGTGATAGGTGCTGACCAAAAGGTTTTTACTGTCCTCCCCAACCACAGCAGTAGAAGCAGCTATCAAGACAGAGGCTGGCAGCACAGTCTTAGGGTGAGACCAGAGATGCACCAAAATCAGTTTTTTTTTTCCCCCCAGTGCCTGACATCTTGTGTGGCTTTGGGGCTGAGAATTAATGACCACCACAAAGAACTCAAGATGTGGAAACTACTGGAGACTAGGCTAATTATTTTAGAAGTTGGAGCTTCGTTTTACTAAAACTGCTTTTAGTAAGACTGCTTCCATTTTTAAAAATTCTTTCTTCCTTTAATTTACAGGGGCTTGTAAAAAAAAATTCTGGTTCACCGAGATTCCGTTTTGTTAATTTGTTTAACCCAGGTGCTTATATGGGTATGAAATGAATGTGTTACGCCCTTCACTTTCCCAATGTGTCTTACAACAGGATGTGTTTAAAACGAAGTTAATGTTGGCCCCAGAACAACATCCCCAAAGCTCAGTGATGGTGGTCCAGAGCCACCTACCATTTTAGATGATGTTCACAATCGCTGTTGGCTTTTTTTTGGCCATTTTGGGCCTTGATGTTGCCTTTCCGGCTAAACCCTAGAGGTTCCCCTTTCTTTGCTGGTCTGCAGAATTCTCTTGGGGACTCAGCCTGTTCATGCATGGACTTAGCAGGCTGCATGCTGGCTCTGTCATCCTTGGCCTTTTTCAGGTAGCTCCTTCCTTTTGGATGGAAATGGGTCTTGAGATCAGGATGGTTACACACAGAATGTGGGTGCCCTCGGCTTCTATAGATGGTCAGGCAGGAGGAAGATGAGCAGAAAGAAAGATTTCTTTAAATCCTTAAAAGAATACAAACTACTCATAGCAGGATCACTTCTGCATGCTAAGGTAACAGTAATGCTGCCAGTAAAACAAATAATATAAATAGGCTTTTTTGTTCCAAATATTTCTATGGCTTTCATGAAGTGATCTCACAATACTGAATTCCCAAGGAGTTATTACTAGTCCTATTTACCAGTGATAAAAACTGAAGCACAGAAAACTTAAATGACTATCCAGGATAATAGATACAGTGGTCTTGGAGAAGATGGACCAGAACCCATAACTCTGGACTCTCTAAGTGACTACTGGGGGATTGAGACAAATCTGTGGTAGAGCTATTATAAAGTATATGATTCATAGTATAAATTTATATATATATACACACAGACACACACACACACACACATATAGGTAGAGTGGTACACACACTGCATTAAGAGTACTACAGAGCAATTATGACTACACTATACCACAATAAGAGAAAGTGACACTATGCAATACTAGAGAAAGACTCCTGTAGTACTATCCTACTGCCATACACTCATAGACTGTTAGCATAATTAAAAGTCACACACACATTTTAGGAAGCTAGGTACACAAGCAGGTAAATTTTCACCTGAAACTCTCAAATCCATTTAGATTATAGATATCATCTAAAGTGCAACAGGAAAATGTGTTATGCAAACATTATCAAATGGCTCCAGTATAAAAAACATATACATACAGGCATTTGGGTTTCCTATTTGAGGAGACATCTGTAAGCTGAAGGAAAACAAATAAGACAAAGCATTACTTCACTTAAAGGCTGGATTTGGTTTTTAAAATCCTCCTTGCTTATATTTTTAAGAAACTGTATTCCCATTAAAGAAGCTGGGAACTGTTACCAGGGGCACTGCCCACAGAACCACCCATCAGAGCAGTGAACAAGAACATCTCGTGCTCAGCCTCTGCTTACTCGGGAGGCCTCTGTGGCTCCCTGTTCTGAGATTTCCAAGAAGCCAACATCAATAGATCTCAAAAATGTCAAGAAGTCAGATAGCCTCCCAAGAGAGCAACATTTGAACAAACATGTTTTTAAAAACTGGAATGACATTATTCCTTGATTGATTCAGGCTGTATCTGCAGCTAATTTACTACAGCTACGTCTGGTCATTGTGTATCAACGAAGGGGAAAATTGGCATAACATGTTTATTGCATAAAATACATCATTTCTAAGATGGAAGCATATGAAGACCAACTCCACAACTGGCCTGAGGCCATCTATCATTGAGATTATTTTCCACTCCCAATAAACAATCTGTATGCACTTTTGTGGCTGGGCTCAGAATATCATTTGCAGAATAAATTGATAATTATCATTTTGTGATCCAGATGTCACCAACCACTTTACAGGCAAGCCCAGTGTATTCCCAAACTTCAGTTCCCAACCTCCCTCATGCAGCCTTCACTGAAAGAAGTGGTGTCACATCGGCAGACAGACAGACAGAAGAAGCAGATGACTAAGAGGATGTGGAGAAAGGGCCACCTTGGTGTTGGGGCCAAGACATGTGTCCCTGCTATACTCAAATCATCTGAAAAACCAAGCTCGGCATAATAGGATCTTTCTCCGGTTTTTCTGTCTGCAGCTTGAGCATCAGTCAGGAGCAAATCAGAAAGAAGTTTTCTTAATTAGATCTCTGAGGGTCAAGTGCCCAAGAAGGTGAGATGGGATTCCTGCCTTCCACCCTGGGACACAATCGGAAGTCAGCACTATGGCTGACCTTGTCCACGCTAGCTAGGTTTGGCATGAGACTAGTAAACATCAAGAGAAAAAGGCACCTTCCTTACATGAAGGTCGTGAGGTCATGAAATACACAAAGAAGGGGGGACAGATGCCGCTGGCAGCTTCTTGGAATCCCAAAGGCATCAGCATTTCCACCCTCTTTCCCCAAGGCCCCCGCTCCCTGGACCCTGCCCTCCATAAATAAGAGTTTCTCAGCTGGACTCCTTGAATGGATTTTAGCATCTGAATAAACAAAAAAAAAACTTAACAGGGTTTTTCTTCCTTTGAATACTTTCCTACTTAAAAAAATTACTATTATTGAGGCAGAACAAAACACTTTCAAGTGTACTGTATATAAGTATATAAGCATATAGTGTGATGATTCGTTGTATATGGATATATAATTCCCTTTGGGATTTTATGCAAAGGTAAGTGTGTGTGTATGAGTGTGCATGCTTCCCTCACCAGGGAAAAGGCTAACAGTGATCTGATAGATTATGACGCCTGGGGTGGAGGCGAGGCCATTATCACAGGCACCACAGAATTGCGTACTTTCACATGCTCTCCTCCCTATGAACACAAGAGGCCACTGCTCCCTCTGGCCTTGACAGCCTCAGGCAGATGAGAATGCTCTTCCCACTCGGCACAGCTACCTACCTCCATTTTCTCCTAGTCCACCTACTTTGTCTTCTTTTTGTTTAAGGAGAGAAAGGTATGAAGATGGGAATCAAAAGAGTCCTTGGTCAAGGTTTCAGGCTGAAAAAATATAAATACCCTTGCACAGAGAGCCAATCTAAGTTCTTCTAAAACACAAATATAGTGTCTCAGGTTATTACAGGTTTGGGGAAACTGGGCACCTTGCCCTTCTCCAACTTCCCCTCCACGTATATAGCAGCACATATACCGATTGTTCTGGCCAAAACCTTGGATTCATTTTTGATTCCTCACTTTCCTTCACCTGCTAGATCTAATCCTTCAGCAAGGTCAACTGGTCTTGTCAATTCTACTCCAAGAACATATCCTATGCCTTTCACTTCTCTCCACTTCCACTCTATCCAGGCTGCCATCCCCATCCCCTCACCTGCCACAACATAATAGCCTTCTAACCCATCTCTCATTCTTGCATCCCTCCAGTCAGTTCCCCACACAGCAGCTGAGTGATTCTGCTGAAACGCGGATCACCTACTTAAAACCTTCCAGTGGTCTCCTGTGTGCAGTGGAATAGATCCAAACTCCGTATGTGACCTAGAAGCCCTGGGATGATCTGGATCCTTCCCACCTCTCTGACTTATCTCCCACCACTCACACGTGCCACAGCTTGTTTCCTCCAGAGACAGCTGCATTTCCTATTCCTTTGCCTAGAATGTTCCACTTCCTAATTTTCACAGAGCTGCCTCCTTGTTATTCAGGTCACAGTGCAAATGTTGCCTCCTCAGCAAGGCTTTTCCTGAAATTTTTTCACTAAAGCTAAAGTGGGTATCTCAAACCTATCATCTTACATTTTTCTTTAAAGTAGTTATCCCTATATGAAATTATCTTTGTTACGTGTTTGCTTATTGTGAGCCCCTCCTCCCTGAGACCAGGGAACTCATCCATCTCGATCACAGCAGTTTCTTTAGCTCCCAGTAAGTGCTGCGTTCCCAATAAATATGCTAAATGAATTACTGCTAGTCCTAATTTAGCAACCTGCAGGAAATAAATGCAACGCTTAAAATAAGATTATCCAAGCTGTTCCATGACCTTCCATTTGAGCAGCTCTGTGAGTGATTTTGGCAGATGGGATATTAGGTCACTTTGTGTCTAATTCAACAGCATGTTTCAGAGCATGCAGACAAAATATCTGAGTAAGCACGTTACATTTTTAGAAATCAGCCAGGTGAAAAAGAACATAAATGCTCAAGGGGATTAAGAGAAAGATACAGATGCCGAAACCTTATTTCAGAAAAGGCACTAAATGTGAGGAGGAAGGATATTTTTCTAGAGCACCAAAGAATCTTAAAGCTAGGAAGACACCGTAGAAAGAAGCAACTTACATGTCAATCTCTGGAGGTGGTAATGTGAAAGACTTAAGAGGAGAGAGGGAAGGAACTGGGGGTGGGGAAAGAAGGGAAATGAAGAAGCTGCACGGTTTCTCTAGAGCAGCCTTGGTGGAGATGGGGAGAACCAGCCAGGCTGGGGACAGCACTCCCCAGTGTTCTGGGAGGGGAGCCGAGCTGAGGTGGGGGGAGTCTGTGGGAAACTTCTGCTCCATCTGGGGGGTGGTGTGCACCCCGCAAGGAGCTCTCCTGGGCAGGGCTGAGGCTCCAGAGGCCTGGGCTCCTCCGTGCTCTGCACCTTCACTAAGCTGCGCCAAGTAGGTGACTAAAGGTACCGTTCAAAACTTTTCCTGCTACAAGCATCCAATTCTTCTGTGTATCCACAGCCACAGATACCCAGAGAGGCCAGACTGAGCACTTTTTACATCAAAGACACGGTGAATATATTTTATCATGATGAAACAGACTAAAAAGAAGAAAAGATCTTAAGGTCTGTAGACTGTCTCATAATGTGGTATATTATGGTCCAAAGTAGACTTTAGAGGACTATACATGAAAACAGGGGAAACCACATCTGCCCATTCCTTTCAGAAATTAATCATCTCATTCTTGGTCTTTTCAGAGTGATGTGTCTTCCCTCCAAAAGTCAGTTCACCTCCCTACAGCCTGATCCTGCCCTACTCACAAACAGCTCTCACTTCTGAATTCCCGGCTGCAATCTCAACTGCACTTTATTTGATCTGAATTAGTCATTTCTTCCCTATGTAGATCAAATCTGAAGAAGCCAGATGATGTCATGTTTGGGACAAAGAGAACATAAACATAAATATTTATTAATTAAATGTCCTACCATATTCATATGTATGTGTATACATATGTGTATATATACAAGTACTTATGTGTGTGCATATATGTTGTGTGTACATACACACACACATAATTTTATATCTACATATCTGACTAGAAGAACTGAGATGCTGTTCAACCTTTGATTACATGATACAGCAGGATGAGAAGTAATGACTGGCTGTGTCTTTTAAAAGTTGTTCGGTTTCCAAGCTGGAAAAGTAAACTGAGCAGAGGAAGTGAGCACATAAATATAAATAAAGGCAAGAACTAATGGGCTTCCTTTATTTCTCCTTGCCTTCCATTGTTTTCTCTTCCTTTAAGACCTTCTTAACTTTGTGTAGTAAAACTTACACATTTCTTAGCTCTGGGTTACTTATAAGCCTAAATACTTAAACTATTATGGGACATTTTAATTTTAGAATTCTAACCACCAAAGTCAGAAGATAATCAGAGAGTTTAAGAGGCCACAAGCCTTTAGAGAGCATGCAGTCCAACCACTTCATTTTATAG
The DNA here is from genome assembly GCF_009834535.1 of Camelus ferus. Classification (NCBI taxonomy): domain Eukaryota; kingdom Metazoa; phylum Chordata; class Mammalia; order Artiodactyla; family Camelidae; genus Camelus; species Camelus ferus. Next base: position 44,537,588 of record NC_045706.1, on the reverse strand, counting down.
AAGAATGACAGGCCCAGGAAGACAGACGGTCTCACCTGGTCAGAAGTAGGGTGGGAATGATCCAGAAGCCAGGCCTTCTCACCTCACCTCTGGGCTCACAGCACAACCCCGTCCTGAGAGATGGTAGGATGGAGGAAGAAGGCAGGAAAAGGCTGAGAGTGTCCCTCCAGCCAGTTAGTTATGACTGGACTCAGTTTCCCAAGGAGGTGACAGAGGAATTAAGGAGGCGAATAAAGGCTGCTTCTCAGGAGACCACTGATACCCGCCCAGAAAATAATCAATATGTCAGGTAGCTGAAATTGCTCTGATGACAGTTACTACTGAAACCTAACAGATGGAAGAAATCTACTTCCTTCTCGTCTACTTTGTTCCTGATGGAAAGTTCTGGAGCTTGCACAACTGTACAGCTCTAAGGCTGAGTGTGCATTACTACAGTTAGCACTGTGTAAAGTTCCCTCTTTTCTTTCTTTCCTTGTCTCTGTACCTTCCTATTGTCTGTCTCCTCTGGTCTCCCTTCTTTTATGCACCTGCGCTTCATTTCATTCCTTGATTCTTTAATCATTTTTCCTTTTAATCTTGGCTTCCCTATTATTCAACCTAAACTTTTCAGTCAACCAGTAGCAACCTTACTAACCCCTTAGTTAGCATAAATGTTTCCTATTTTTCTTTTCCTTATATATGTAGTCCATTTTGGAGTAACTAAAAGAATCATTTTTAAATCTTCTGAGAAGTCAGCATAAATAAAGTTCAACTGATAATGAAAATGTTATAAATAAACCACTTTAGGGTTCTAAAAATCCATCCTTTGGCTTTGATTAATACAATTAAGAAAGCTGTATAGAGGGCAGATATGATTCCCCCCCTCTACAGCATGGTTATTTGCAAGCCTTCCCCTACCCCTACCCTCTAAAGAGACCAGGGAATCTTGATCAAGCCACTTATGAGAGTCTGGACATTTATCCATACCCAGGGTTCTCATCTGGGCTCTGGAGGTTCCTTAAGTCTCTGAAAGTACAGGTAAAATTGTATGCAGAAATCTATTACAGAACCTCTCCTGTGAATTTTTCTACGTCTTTTTGAAAATCTACTTAAAGAATGTTTCACCTACAGAGACTATGGTATAGTGTTTTCTTTTCTATTAAGGAAGAAAGCAATATGTGGTTAAATCTTGGTAACAAAGAAGCATGAAAGTGTTTAGAAGATTCCTTGAAGAGCTCCAAAACATGATAATAACTTCCAATCTACTTGACACCAAGGTTGGGAAAGGTGATTTCTTTGGATACTTTAAACTGTTATTCTACAACATAAAAATATTTCTACCAATTCAGCTTGGTGTGGAGTTGGATGGTGAAGAACTGGAGACCCTGCATCCAGAATTTCACTTACTTGCAGGTGTTTTGGACTCATCTGTGTCGCACAGGCATGGCTGGGGCAGCACTATCAAGTGATGTCTAGAATGTTCCTGCAAATCAATCCCCAGCTCCCTTTCCCTCTGCCCTTGACCCCACTTCACATACCATGGCCCTCAGCCCTGGTGCTGAACCCGAGTGACTTACCACGTGCTCAGTGGCATCCCGGCGGAGGCCGGCAGCCTGCTGGCTGTGGTAGTACTCCAACTGCTTTTCGGCCAGTTCTACTCGGTGCAACAGATTCTCAATAAAGTCCTGGAGCCGAGCTTTCCCTTGAACCTCCTTCTCAGCAGCTGCTTCCAGGAAATGGTTGAATGTAACAACTTCTCTGCCAAGCAAACATGTCAGAACACAAAATGGAGAAGTGAGACAAGAATTCATTCATTCAACACGTATTTATTGAGTGCCTACTATGTGTCAGGTACTGCCCTAGGCAGTATGGCCATAGCCATGATGAACGAGATAAGATTACTTTTTAGTGATTACTTTTTAGCAGAAGAAGAGAGTCACTATAAAACATACAAATAAACACATATGTCAGGTGGTCATAAGTGCTAAGGAGAAAACGGGAACTGGGTGACAGAGACAGAGAGTGACAGAAGGGAAGGAGTAAGTGACACTGCAGATAGCAAAGTCAGGACAACCTTTGGGTGGGGCAGCATCTGAACAGACACCTGAAGGAAGCAAGGAAGCAAGGAATTCGCCACACAAGCACCTGGGAAGAGCAAGCCAGGCCTTCTGTGGGAATGTGCAGAATGGTCTGAGGTACAGCAGGGGGGCCTGCAAGGCGGAGCAAGGTGGGGAGAGGGGAGGACAGCCGAGAGGGAGCCAGGCAGGGCCTCACAGGTCAGCGTGAGAACTCCAGATTTTACTATAAATGAGATGGGAAACCACTGGCCACTTTTGAGGAAAGTTCTGACATACATTTTAAGTCTGGCTATTGGGGAAGAAAAGACTACAAGGAGGGGAGCATGGTAGCAGGAGGCACCAAAGCATATATAAAATAAGTTACCTTGTCCAACAGTGTATTTTTGAGCTAAGAATGCAATAATCCAAGAAATGCCATCTTGAGGTAGATCTAAGGTCTGTTGGGGAAGCTATTTCAGCTGACATAGGATAAGCAATGTCCAAGTTGCCCTTCCCTAAAAAGTCGAGCAAAATACCTTTATCTACATGACTCACTGTGATTCAGAAATCTAGAAAGTTTTTAATAACTATTACTATTTTACATTTTTTATTTCTAATGCAAGTGTGAAAATAACACTTTCTTGAATTATAGTTAAGTAAGTTAAGTTCTTTATAAAAAATTCAATCCATGAAAAGTATAATGAAGAAAATATCACTTGAAACCTCATTATCCTAAGATCACCACCATTTACATTTTGGTAACCATCCTCACAAATATCTCTACAAATATATCCACACACACACACTAATCAGCACTACCAATAGGTATACAGTATCACAATTCTCTTCATCTGATTTGCCTCACTTAAGAAGAAATCCTGAAGAGCCTTTTGGCCATCCCCTTTGTATGTTCTGCCACACCTACTGGGGCTAACAAATTCTGTAATTTTACTACCCATTGGATATAATATTTCTTTTATGTGTCTTCAAACCCTCTCTCAACCTTCAAGGAGTAGTTCCACATTTTTCCGGCTCTATTCTACTCACACAGAACCAAGATTCTAAGGACTCTGATCACTGTCCTCCCAAACTTCTTTCATTTTAGTTGAACAAATCCTATTTTTAAAATCTAACCTCATGCAGTTGTTCTAGATAGTCGATTAAATTCATTGCCTTCTCTGCATTTTCTCAACCTCTGCTTGATTTTTATTTTCCACTAAGCTCCATAATTTCTTGAGAGCAGAACTTCAGGGATATCCAGCTCAAGAAGTCAGTTTCACAGAAGGTCTCTGCAAAATAGTTGGTGGTGACTTCTAGCTCCTTTATTCTGTACCACTAGTCAGGGAGTCACTTTTACAATTAGTCATGATTTTTCCCTCACAAATGTATTACATCACACTTGACCATACTGAAACTTTTCTGACACTTCCTACAGAAGCAAATGTCTCTGCAAAACCTTTGGAATTACATATTTATAAAAACAGAAAAGAGACTGGTTCTGACAATGATTCACTCCAAAAACTACTCATCATACCAGGCCCCATTTTTCTAGCTTCCTATCCAAGATCAAACATAAACCCCGATCCCAAAATAAGTCCATTCAGTAGCTCAGAAGTATTCACATACAAGAAATAAGAGTCCTTTTGGAAAGGAATTCTCTTTCGTTATTAAGTTTCAAATTTATTTCCAGGTGTTCCGTATGAGCCCTGAATAGAAGACATGCACTTTCCAAGCTGTTCAGGCCGCGGACATAAGCCGGTTTTGAAGCTCTGCCGTCATCTGGCTTTGATCTGTTTCCGAGGTAAGTCACAAACCTTAACTAACAGCAAAACAGTGGAGGGTCCATCCAGCCCTGTCATGGTTCTCAGTTATAGTTGAGAACCTTTGGATGGAATATCATCACAGCTCAAAAACACCACTGCAAACGTAGCCCAGGAAACGGCTACTCCTTCCTCTTTCCAACATCAAGGCTTCAATACATTTGGAGTCAAGCCCATTGTAGAGACTCGTGGGTGATATTTAGGATAACTGACTCATGAAACAGTTTCCAAGTTGGTACTTACAGGGAAAACAACCAAAAACCCACAACCCTCTCCCCCACCAAAAAGAAAACCATAGAAAAAAGAGCCAGGGTATTATTTTCAATTCATTTTGGTTTATAAAATTTACTATATTTACCTTATTGCAGAAATAGTTCACATTTATCATGGGAAATATAAAAACTGATCTATGGAAGATCTAACTGAGCAGGGGCTGAATCAGCTTTTTGTTCTCTGCTCTAAGGCCATCACTCAGTACAATACAGCACAGAAAATAAATATTCAATAAATATTTTTTGCAATCAATGTTCAAAAAGGACAAGGAAGAAACAAAAAACGACCCATAATCCCACCACCCAGAGGACCCTACTGTCAACAGCTTGGTGTATTTTTTCAAGTCTTTTCTTCTCTGTGCGTATTTAATATTCTTGGGCTCTTGGGCTGTACAGTTTAGAATATAAGACAGCAATATTCAACAGCTTAATCCCACAGTATTAACATCCCAAAAACAAGAAAACAAACCTGAATACAATACAGCTTACAATTGTGGCTATATTTTTAAATCATGTCATGTTTTATTACTGGTTCCATATGAAACGTTTTACAACATTAATGGCACTAGTTGACTTTGGAGTGGTATGTCATGTTGTAAAAAAGAAGCATCTTTTTCTAACCTCCTTCATCCAATTATCTTGTGCCCTAAAGCAGAGAAGTTAACACCACTTTTCCCAACTAACCTGGCACCAGTGCTAACCTAATTTCGGTTTGTGGATGTTTCACATCAACTAAAAGAAAAAAAAGGCAGTTAAAACAAGCCTGATGGTTTGATTTTAAAAGAGAAGTTACATGAACAAGGGCTGGAGAAGTTCATCATACTGAGATTGTGTCTGGGTATCTGAATTAGATACAAACAGGAACAAGACCTAGTGATTAACTGTGGAACAGCATGTGTGCACAACTTCGTATCCCCGCTTCACATCCTGCTCAGTCTGGATTAACAATATCCAGAAACAACTCTTATTTCCCCAAGGAATCTTGTGAATTTCCTGAATGAAAAAATAAATAAATTTAATTACTTTGCATTTGTACTTCCTTTAATAATTATACTCTGAACAGTAAAATATCCATTCAAAGTGCAAGACCGACTTACGGACTTCAATGGAGGAGAGAAGGAAATACTCACTGATGTGGTTTCAGATTCCACATTGCAATTAACCTTTAAGAAACTACCAATTGTCAAGCTTTGGCATTGTATCAAAGCAGAATACTTACTATTCTCTGAAAAGGTTATTAACATACCTCTCCATTTTCCTACTACATATCTGTGTGAGACTGGATTTCCGTCATCTACTTCAACCAAAACAACAAATCTGCAACAAATTAAAGGCAGAACAGGGTTCAGCTGCCTCCTATTAAGCCAGATGTAAAACTTAGAAAACAATACCACTCTTTTCACTTAATTGTTTTTGGGAAAATTGTTCTTTTTCACAGAAATACATTACTTAACAGGTAATGGATTTATTATTGTTATTTTTATACAAATAAGTCTTCTAAAAATGTCTTAAGTTTTAATTTCTAATACAGTAAATTTTGATAGCTAAATCCCACAGAGAAAAGCTTCTTGGGGTCCTCAGATTTTTTTGAGAGTCTAAGGGGAAGTGAGGCCAAAAAGTTTGAAAGCTACTGTCATACTTTGTGCAGAGTGATCCTAAACTGCAGAATGCTGGTGCGGGCGGACAACGTGGTAGAACTCTAGTATTGATGCAGCCACAATCCATACACTTATTTACTCCATTATTCAGGAAGTCAACAAATGATAAACGCTGGAGAAAGCATGGAGAAAATGGAGCCCTCCTACATTGCTCGTAGGAGTAGTTTGGTGCAACCATTATGGAAAACAGTATGGAGATTCCTCAAAAGACTAATATACTCACCAAATGATCCAGCAATCCACTCCTGGGCATATATCCAGAGGGAACTTTAATTTGGAAAGATACATGCACCCCAGTGTTCACAGCAGTACTATTTATAACAGTCAAGACAGGGAAACAACCTAAATGCCCATCAATAGATGACTGGATAAAGAAGTTGTGGTATATTTATACACTGGAATACTACTTAGCCATAAAAAAGAATAAAATAATGCCATTTGCAGCAATATGGATGATCCTGGTGATTGCCATACTAAGTGAAGTAAGCCAGAAAGAGAAAGAAAGATACGATATGACATCACTTATATGTGGAATCTAAAAAAAAGACACAAATGAATTTATTTACAAAACAGAAACAGACGCACAGACATAGCAAATAAACTTATGGTTACCAGGTGGGGAAGGAGGTGGGAAAGGATAAATTGGGAGTTGGAGATTTGCAGATACTAACTACTATAAATAAAATAGATAAACAACTAGTTTCTTCTGTATAGCACAGGGAACTATATTCAGTATCTGGTGGTGACCTATAATGAAAAAGAATATGAAAACAAATATATGTATGTATATGTATGACTGAAACATGCTGTACACCAGAAATTGACGCAACATTGTAAACTGACTATACTTCAGTTAAAAAAAAAACAAACCACATTGCTGAATGCTACCAGGTATTGGGCTTAGTGCTAGGGCACTCTTGAGCCCATGGCTATCCTCATGAAGCTTACCGTCTAATGCAGGAGCCAGCCAACACTTTCTTTAAGGGCCAGGAAGTAAATATTTTAGGCTCTGAAGGCTGTACGGTCTCTGTTGCAACTACTCAACCCTGCCTAGCACAAAGAAGCCACCGAGGCTGTGTAACAATAAAGCTTTATTCACGGACACTGAAATTTGAATTTCATATAATTTTCATATGCCATGAATTATTATCTGTCTTTTGAATTGTTCCCAAACATTTAAAAATATAAAAACCATTCTTAGCTCAGGGGCTCCACAAAAACAGGTGGCAGGCTGGATCAGGCCTTGGTGTGCAGACCACACCCCTCAAGTAGTGGGAGAAGCAGACATTAAAAGAAACAAATACTGAAATAAATATGAATTCAGCTGAGCTGAACGTGATGGAGAAAAAGAACAACACGATGCTATCAGACAGCAGAGTAAAAGACTTATGTGGTTTTATTTTAAGTTCTCAACCCTGTGACTGAAAATACAGTGTGAAAGCTGGAAGGCCAAATGAGAAGATAAGGGCAAACCAGAAATTCATTCTGGGTGTGGTGCAGAACAGCTTTGGGGAAATTAACCAACTGATTCCAGGGGACTTCTAGCCCTACCTTTGACTATTTTTTTTTTAAAGATTAAATATGATTGAAATCAAGGTTTTAAGCTTCAGTGGAAAATATGCCTATCTGAAGCAATATCTGATACTAAAGGAAAAAAATACCAGTATAGTATCAGAAACTGGCCCAAAGTTCTTTATTATGCTGAATGATTTACAGGCCTAGAAATCTGTCAGTATCCTGAGATTCATAGTCTTCCAGAAACAAACACAGTAGAAAGAGGCACTGAGTGAAAAAGCCCCTACAGCACCGAGTTTTATTTAGAAAAATAAATTTGTTCACTCATGCACTCATTTATTTACAGGATGGCCATATGGTCTGAAACATAGATAATCTTTCATTTTTTTTGCAGATTAAACTTCAGTTATTTCTACTGAGTGGGTTAAAGATGGGTTAATTTCAGAAAAATCAAAAACATACTATCATGTGAAGAACACCTTCCAGAAGCAGGTGTAGAGATAGAGGGAAATGCGCATTAATGCACCGTGGTGTTCCCTGCAGTTTTACACAGGCATGGAGCTATGCGTTGTTAATGAGAGACGCTGTACTGACCATACCACATATTGTAATCTACTATCGATGAACCATTTATCATGTCTCTCTTCCTATGTTTCCAGCCTTCATGGCCATCCAGTAGCCTTATGTTCCCCTTGGGCCTCATCACTGCATATCACCTTCTCTCTGCTCCAGCATCAGTGAACTCCACTGAGCCTCCCAGCCAGATTCTTACTTCTGCACATGTTGCTCCTCCTCCAGCGTCCCTTCCCAAGCCCCTACTTTTAATGATCACTCTAACCTCAGGGCTCCCCTGCTAGACACGTGCCTAGTATGGGCTAGGGGACCTGCTATGTTCTCCTGCAGAACCTTGCAGCCAATCACAGCACACACTGCAGCCAGCTAGTCCTGCCACTGACAACATCAATCATAAAGTCAGTGAGTTCAGGGCCCTCACTTGCTCCTTCACTGTGATTCCACAGCACCTAGTGTTGAGCCCAGCACACAACAGGAGCCCCACAAATTTCTGCTGAATGCATGAAATGTGCAACAACATCTCTAGTTAAAAATCTTAACTGACTAAAGATCCTTAGGTTTCCTTTTCTCTTTTTCCAGACAAGTAGTGGGGCATAAAACCACTAAGTAACCTACAATACAGGTACCTGCTACAGGGATCTAAAATTGATGCCTCTTTTCTTTTCTTAAACAACACTTTAACATCAGCTTCTCATCCCAAGGGCACAGCTCTACCGAGTTATTCAAATTTCATTTTGCATTACTGATTTATGAACCTCTTCAGAGGTATATGAAATGGTAAAAATACCTCCGGCTAAAAATAGTCTAGCTATTGATCACAGAGCACCTCAGACAGACTGTAATGTCAGCCACGAGGCAAATCCTAAAGCTGGAGTCAACCACCTCCAAGCACCAGGAGGCTGGCTGCACACTCAGAGCTCTAGGTCAGCTCCTGTGTCCCCGGTGGGGCCCACGGGGTGGAATCTGCACCTGCCACAGGTCGGGAGCCACGTCACTTTTCTACTCTTATCAGCCCTTTCCCTCGTATTTCTTTTTTGACTTCCTGGAGTACACTAAAAAGTATACAGTTCTCATTAAGAACTTAAAAAGCAACTCTAACGAGAAAGTCAAATTATTCTTATTGGTTCTAAATAGATCAAAACACATTCTAAGCCCCTCAGTCCAGACAAAAAGGGGAACTGGCAGAGGGAGGGACAGACGTGAGAGAGACAAGTAGGAAATTTGGGAGGGTCTCCAAATTTTACCACATGCCATCCCTAAGAAGGCATGTTGACACTGGGTTTTTCCTACATTAGTTTGTAAGTCTGCATGGAACACAACCTGATAGAGAGGACCCTATTTACATAAATGCATTAAAAGGTAGAGCAAACAGATGCCTCCCTCTCTCACTGAACTCTACATTTAACATGACTTTTCTTGACCTACTACCTAGCTATAGATCAGTCTGGAAACCAAGTTACCCACTCACTGTTCTAGCTGATCAAAAATGGGAAACATGTAATGAAGTGGCAAGAGGCTTTAGTTGTGCAAAGCAAGTTACCAAGTCAAACTTGCCTTTGAAAGGCCAGCATTTCACAGCCAGCTTTGGATAGAAACCTAAATGGGCATTGCTGGCTTAAGCCCTAGATGTCTCTTTTAACATCCCCTAATGATGTTTAATGTCTAATTTACCTGCTGGTCTATTCCTGTCACAAAAGCAGGAAGTGGACTCACATGGTTACCACTGTAGGACCAGGACCTAGAACAGTACTGGGCACTCAGCAAGCACTCAATAAAAATTTGTCTTCTGGCTGACTCCAAGCTGGAAACAGGGCAAATGACGAAGGAAGAAGTGAAAGATTTTATCTGTCGTAGCTCCAAGGGAGCAGGACGGAAATTAGAGATGGAATTACAAAGAGGCCCCTCACTGCCATGAAAGGCTGGCAGTGGCACATGCTCCATCCTAACTGGGCACCGACATGCAGAGTCAAGTTAAAGCCCTTGCTGGAAGTCAGAAGCCTTGGGCTGGTGTTCCGGAAGCTTAATATCACAGCTATACTGATGACGCCACCATTTCTCCATTTCTCAACAACTTTGATGCCAGCTCACTTTCTTTAATCTCATCAGAAAAATAAATGATTTCACCATAGCAGCCCTCTCAACACAGCAGAGAAGGAAGCCCATTCCAAAATGGGCCAGATTTGGTATTACCTCAGTCTTGATGCTTTGCGCAAATATCACATTTTCAAAAGTCTGGCTGAGGCACAATGAATTAAATGGAAAACACTCAGCAGAGAGGCAGGGAATTTGGGTTCCAGTTTCAGCTTTGCTACTAAATTTTTGTCCTTGTCATTCTGCTGTTCTGGGCATTATTTTCGACACCTGTAAAATGAGTCAGACTGGTACCCACCTTTCAGAACTAAGATTACACAGTCCCCTCAGGGCTCATCTCTAACAGTCACCTCCCTGGTGTCCTTCAATGTCACTGTCCTCCAGCTACCAATGCAAATCCCACCCTCACTCCTTCATTGTGGCCTCATCACATGGAAAAACCCATTCTCTAACATTCATCAACTTGAAACCGTGACTTGTATTTAAGCACTTGTTTAAACTACTCAGAATTTGTACATGGGTGTGTTCATGGGTATGTTTTATTCCTCCTCTGTAGAGTGTAAACTCCTTAGGGAAAAAGACCAAGAATTTTATGTCCCCCACACACACCTAGCACAGTGTTGGGCACATCCCAGGTGCTCAGTCAGGGCTTTCCAATCTTAACAGCAGATGAGTGTGCAGGTAAATTCAGGATTACTAGAATGCTGATGTTCTCCAAACCCCAGGTGACCAAGTCAACCAGGAATCAGCTACGATCCACGCTTTCTTATTAAGGGATACCTTACTGCAAGGTTGACCAGGATTGATTTACCTGATTACGGGTAGTCATGCCCTACAAGCTCTGAATACTCTTGAATAAGTAAATACAGTACCTGTTTCCATAGGACTTTTAAAGTTGCACAAACTTTATGAAGACAGTGGGCAGTTTCTTTCTTGGACCTGCACTCTAGAAATAGAGATGCTTCTCTGCAGAGGTACAATGAGACTCAGGACAAATGTACAGAAAATTGCCAATACAGCCTCCTCTGCTGCAGGGCATGTAGGTGACTTCTATAACCCAAGCCGATTCAGCCCATAGATGGCCTCAGGGCAGAATTAGCCCTCGAGTCTTTTATTTCAGTTTGAAAGAAAGGATTTTAAAGTTGAGGGAAAATCCATAAGCAAGAGAGCCTTATGTGAATGTCAAATACTAGATGTATGCTTTTTTTTTTTTTAACCAAATCTACCATCTGTGTCAAATGGGACTGTAACAACCTACTCTTTCTCACAAATGGGCCTTGAGAGCTCATTTGGAGGGCTTTAGCAGGGGAGCGCAGCTCCTTACAGCTCCTGATAAGTTCACTGGCCAAGTAGGGTCTTCCATGTGTGAAAGGTCACCTCTTTGGTGGAAGGCACAGCTCTGAGGGAGTCGTGAGGAAGGCAGGGCATGGCCCAGCTGGGCAGATCTGGTCAAATCACTCTGGCTTCAACAGTGTGGCAGATGGGCAGCTGGCTCACTCTGCTCCCCATTTTGGGGTGGGGGGGCTGGACACTGTAGCCACTGAGGCTGCTGGCCATAGTCGCCGTCTCAGACCAAGAGCTCCACTGTCTTTCCTGGAAAGAAGACTCTTTCAGCCCTATTTTATGCACAGAAAGAGTGATTATTTGAAGCCTGAATATTGAAACTGCTGGGGCAGGCCAAATGAAGGCTTAAAAAAATGAGGACTTTGTTTATTTTATGTTTAAAAGTTTAAGGCAGTTTCACTGAATTTTCATTTAAAATTTTTTTTTAACATCATTGCTTTTCTTTCCTGGTAGTACAAAAATGTCATACTAAAAATCAACTCTTAACTTACCTTCAGATACACACCCAAAAATGTGAATGAAATTATATTGTATAAGGACATTAACTGAGACGTTATTTTTAATACCAGGAAAATGGAACAAAACCATGTATTCATCAGTAGCAAGCTGATTAGAATATATATGTCATGATTCCACTTGGGAAAACACAGTAACTCTATATGTGCATATGAAGTACACAGGAAGGGTCCAGAACTGAACTAAACAGTGTGGCTGTCTCCAGAGGATGCAGTGGTGGGGTGCTTGGAGAGGAGGGAGGACTTTTAACACATACAACTTAACTCTGTAAAAATTTTTTTTTAAACAAGTATGTTTTGTTCTTCAATTGGTCCTCAGGTGACAGCACTGGATTAACCATATATAACATACTATCACAACTGATCCGTGCACAGCCCGCTTTTATGTAAGTTACTTATTTATTTTTAATAATAAAGCACCCTTGAACACACAACCAAAAATAAAAGTTATATCCTTGATAATAACCTGGGTCTAACCATTTGACCCTCCATGCCATCATATTATTTTCCCATACTCCAGGCAATCACCACCCCAAATCCCATCTCATTAATTACTTGTGTTATTAATAAATAAAACACAACAAATAAGTAAATGCACACATTTAATCTGGCTGCCTTTAAATTCACTGCTCTTGAGTCAAACAGAAATATCACTAATTTAATTCAAGGCTTTTCCCTGCACATAGAGTGACCCCACTCTAACTTCGCACCAGGAAACACCAGAAGCCAACAGAGAAGCATTTTTCAACAGAGATCATTTCCCTGGGAGAAAAGTAAATCAGTGGCCAATTCAAATCCAGCCTTACTACATGATCAAAAAAAATGTCTAGTTGAGCAGAGCAGGCTTTCCCCCTAGGTAGACAGTAAGCCTTTAGTAATAGCGAGTGATGATCTCTTTAATATATAGAGCTTCTCAGCCTAAAGATGGAGGAAGCTTTAATTACTACATTTTAATAGACAACACAAGATAAAAGAGTGCCAGAGGGCAAAGAAAGTATGAAATTAGGTCAACCTAACAGAACTCAAATTATTTAAAACCTTTCTTTTATGCTGTTTTAGTCAATTTTTATGTCCTTTGATTCTATGAATTCTTAGCCTCCATTTAAAATTAAATCCAACATTCTACATGAAGAATAACTGCATTGTGACATATACTTTTCCAGTTTGGGTTGAATCCATACGTACTGATAAGGAAATGCTTATCCAAGTATGATAATTTTAAAAGTAACAGCTTCTCTAATCACGTGTAACTTGTGAAATCCAGTGTCAACTCTTTGCAAGCAGGCATGACAGTCTAGTATTTTACAAAAAGAAAATTCTCAAACTTAAATCATAAGAGTATGTCAATCTCAGAAGCTTCTGCTGGGTTTCCTAATGTCTGCTTCTTCCAAATAAAAATTAGATTCTCAGCTATCGACATTTAGTTAACACAAACAGGTAATCCAAAATGGCAAAGAAGCCAAAATTATTTTTAACTAGAGTATATTTTTATACTTGAATAAGACAGCATCTCATGTCCTTGATTTTATTACATGGAGACTGTCAACAGACAGAAAGGGCCCCCAGCACCCCCTTTCTGTCTTCCCATTCAATTCCCTGCTGCCGGGAATGGATCCCACCATGGCCAGACCGCACTACTCCTCTCTCTAAAAACATTGTCTGTGGTTGACAGTTTCCGAGGTGAGAAGGGTATTTTGATCTTCCTGTTGCTGAGCTGGAGACTATACACAGAGAGGGTAAATGATATTAAAAGCCTTGTGCTGTCTCCATTCAACTGTATCAATGAGAGATGCAGCCAAAGTACCTGCAAGTTATTAAAACCAAACCTTGCTTAACATTCGAGTGTAACTTGGGGGGGATGGTGGGAGGTGCCTAAAGCAATGGGATTAGCATCCCGTTTCACCCACTTACTCTTCTTTCCTGAGAAGCTCCTCCTCGGATTCCGTCAGGCGTTGCCTCAGCACTGCGATCATCTCCACGGCCACGTCCACCTGTCTATTCAGGGCCTGCTCTCGTCTCTGAACTTCTTGCTTTTTCTGAGTCAGCTGTACAAAAGCCGCCCGAACTTCCAACAGTTCGGCAGTTTTCTGGGCCAGCTCTCTGGTGAGTTTATCGATTCTCTTCTCAATGGTCCTGTCCACGGCCTCAACCATCCGATTGAATTTTTCTCTGACATGTGCCTCGAAAGCTGTTTTGGTCTCTGAGGTGGGAAGTCCAGGGCTGGACCTTGGCCCATCCAGCGAGTCTGCACGTAGGTCCACCGTAGTGTAGGTCTGCACGTAGGACACAGGCCTCTCTGCCACCACCTCAAAGGGCTTCCTGTCCTTGGAGTGTTCATGTGAAATGCTATACAAGTTAACATAGCTCGGTTTCTGCTTCACTATGTTGCCACAGCTCTGCAGTTTTCCCTGTTTCAGGGGTTCTGAGGAAGTGACTAGGTCTGTGTCTCTGAGGGATGGAAAGAGACTGCATTTTGTCAAGAGGGTTCTTTCCCGGTAGCTGTGACTGAATTCCAGATGGGCCCTCAATGAGGACAGGCTTCTAAATCTGGTATGGTCCCCACACCTCGGGCAGCGGAATGGTAGGCACACAGCGACATTCTCAAAGGACTCCTGCCAGGGGTATCTGCTTTCCTCAAAAGCCTTCTGTTGCATTACTCTAAAAGTCCTGGGCAGGGGAGAATAAAAGTTAGTTTGTATGTCTGTCTAAAAAACTGCTACTGAAATGATTGTTGCTTATCGTCTCCATGAGGACAAAGGCTTTTAAATTCCAAATGACTTTTGCATATAATATATTATGTTAAAATTGAAACCTATAACCCAAGGACCAAATCCAGCCACATCCACTCATTTCCATATTGCCTACTGCTGCTTTTGCACTAAATGGTAGAGGTGAGTAGTTGAGAGCTCTATGGCCAGCGAAGCCAAAACTACTTACTACTTGGCCTTTACAGAAAAGTTTGTCAACCCCTGTCTATGATAAAAAAAAAAAAGAATAAAATTTTAAAAGGTGGGTAACATTCCCTTTTCACAGGTGAGAAAACTGGAGCAAGGAGGTAAAGTAATTAATCCAAGGCCAGATGGAAAGTGTCAGATTCCAAAGTGGAAAGTTTCCTGACCTCCTGAATTTAGTACACTAACTACAAAACCGTGCCCTATTTTACTGACGACCCTGATAAGCATGAATACAAAAAGAGAGAAAAACTCACATGAATTTGATGTCAAAACAGGTCCTAAGAGAGCAAGCTCAGCGATCTTCCCTCAAGTATAGGAAAGCTGTTACTCACACTAGGTGCAGTGGCATGAAGCACACAGTTAGCTGGAAATTTTTCAACCTGAGATTTTTGCCCTTAATTTTGTTTTCTACTTATTGTTGTGATGATTTAAATCACAGTGTTATCATCATAATCATGCCCCCCTCCACATACTCCAGATTTACTGAAATTTGGGGATCCAGTGTGTCAAATACTGTTTGACCTAAGTGGGACCATGGACAAAATTTTATTAAGATAGAGTGTTCTGGCTGGATTTGTCTTGTCTCTGATCTTGTTTTAACACAACCTCTAGAGATGGCCAAAGTTTGAACCAGGTAAGTATTAGCATAACTCTTAGTAACAGGAAATTCTTATTTCCTTGTAGGAATTTATTATCTTATCCCTAGCAACAGATGACTGCGAGCAACCCAATTCTACAAGCAGCACGTATCTATCCCCCTCAGCAACGATTTCTACTTAAACATAATAAGCACTGGGCCCCTAAAACAGGTAGCAAAGGGTCTAGGCTTAAAAGTGTTGTTACTTCTCCCTCAACCTCTTCAAAAGCAGAGGTGCCAATCGCATCCCTACACAGCTAGGCAAAGCTTCCAGGTAAATATGCCTCTGGCCCCCAGGGAGGAGAACCTCTTCCTGTGCTACAGCGGGCTGTTTAACTACGGGTTTTCTGGGGATTCCAACCCTGACATAAGAGGCCAACCCTGCCCAGAAACGCAGGCCAGAGGTGAAAGAAGGGGAAGTAGCAATTCTAGGGAGCAATAGGGAAGGGGTGGCACCCTGCAAGGGGAAATGGGTAACCACGCACTCCGGGAGTAAGCAAGCTTTCGAGGGCCCAGCGTAAGCCCCAGTCCACAGACTGACGGACAAGCCAAAATTTCTTCTGCCTGAGCAGGGCTGGCAGGCAGTGACCCTCCTCGGGGGTCCCCCTTTCCCCGCCCCCGCTCCGCGGCGTGCCAGCGGGCCGGTGCCAGAGTGGATACGTGCGCACACGAGTTCCTGCAGGCGGGGGCCGAGAAGCCCAACTCCCCGCAGTGGTGCGGGGACCGGACCTCTTGTCCAGCCTGGCCGGCCCCCTCTGCCGCGCACCCTGGGCTGGGCCGCGGGCGCAGATGCCCACTTACCCGACTTGTTGCTGCCGCTGCCGCTGCCGCCGCGGCGGTGCTACTGCTGCGGGAGCGAAGCGGTTTTCAGCAGAGCCGTAAATCAGGCTGAGCGGGGCCCTCTCCCACCCCACCCCCCCGCGCACCCCCGCTCACCCCCGCGCCGGGACGAGCGGCGTCCAGGGCGGAGCGTGGCGCGGGCCAGAGGGGGCGGTGCGCGCGGCTGCCGGGGACCCCGAGCGTCTGAAGAGCGAACGCTCTGGGGGACCGGACCGCCGTGGTCCCTCGAGGGACACTCCCGCTCTGCCCAGCTTCCGAGAGCACAATCTGCCCTCCCCCAGCCGTGGAGCGGGATCGGGTTCAGGATTCCACTGACATCATTGGGAGAGGTGCTGGGATCGCTCCTCCGGGGAGGATGGGGGAAAGCGTGCTAGCCTCGGAGGCGCTGCGCTTTCTGCAGGCCCTGGCAAGGTGTTCTGTTTTTGTTTTTGTTTTTGTTTTGTTGTGTTTGCACTTTACAGTTATTGGGGAGCGGGAGAGTGTGCATGAGGATGAAGCGTGGCTGAGCATCTTCTTTGAAAATCTGCCGGCAGGAAGATCCGGTTGTATATTTTAGGACCTCTTCATCCTAACATCCCAAAATAGCTAACCCAGAGAGTTTCCCTGAGCCTTCCTAGCCGAGTGTCCTGCTGCTAAGTTAACTAGCCGAATTAAATCCAGAAAAGTATGTGGGTTGTGAATAAATAAAGCAAGGAGATCCGCTCCCCTGCACTGGCACCCCCATCTCTGAGGGGCACCCTCCTCCCAGCGGAAGTGAAGATTTACCACTCTAAAGAGAAGTTTCTTTTCTTTTGAAGGACCCTTATGACTCAGCGTTTTTTTTAAAACCTTTTTTTGCGATATTCCTAGTCAAACTGTTGAAATATGAAACCAGGATAAAAGTTACCATTGGGCTTTCTTGTCAAAAGGAGAGATTTTGTTCATCTGCAGACAATTATTTAAAGGAATCTTCTTGACTCCTCAGGGTGTCTCTGTTCTCACAACTTAGTATTACTCATTTCAACCTCAATTTTATTTTAACTGTAAATATCTCAGTAATTATTTTAGGGTTTTTTGGGTTTTTTTTGACAAATTATAATCATCACATCAATGTAATTGAGAGAACAAGCTCTGGAGTTAGGCTTGATTCAAATGCTAGTTCTAGACTTCAGATGCATTTTATTAAATATGGTGATTACATTCACCAAAAATCGACCTTAGAAGGACTGAACATGGACCCTCTTGGATGTGAATAAGTTTCTGCAAAGGGATCCCAGGTCAGATTCCTTTTATCTTCTCCACGTGTGCTACACGTGTGTGTGTGTGTGTGTGTGTGTGTGTGTGTGTGTGTGTGTGTGTGTGTGTAGTCGGAGTTCCCTGGGTTGCAGAGCTCATAAGTGGACTGTGAGGTATGATTTAAGTAGCATCTGCTGCTGCATCTTCATCTCCCTGATGCAGCTAATTGCATTCATGTTTTCTGTTTTTCAGCCAGTATTGTGGTGTGCCTGCTATGTACCAGCACTAATCACTTGCATCATTTAAGCTTCAGAGTCAGAGCTGTAATCTGACTTTAAAGCCTCCACCAGAATAATCTACTAGAAAATTCTATTTCTGTTAAATTTCGTTGGCATGGCAACCACTAGGCAACAGGATGGAAAGTGCCTTAAATCCCACAGCAGTGTGTTAGGCAGAGTGAGTCTGCAGAGAGCAGGCTATATACAGAGGCTAAAAATAGACAACTTCCAGCAAGGTTTCTCCTCCCCCACTAGCAGGAGTGCAACTTACTCCTTTTGGTGGGGTCGCACACAAGTAGGATGACAGAATGGACTAATCTTCCCAGTTTACAGATTTTTCCAGCCCAGGACCTGGAGTGTGAATGTGGAGACCCAAGGGTCTAATACCAGCTTCACCCCCTGACTAGCTGTGTGAGATTCCGTTCAAGCTAGGCAACATCTCTGGGCTTTAGTGCCATCATTTGTAAAAAGCAGGAGCTGGAATGGACTAAGTACTTCCCAGTGCCATAATCCTAGTTGCTAGTTCAGTTAATGTGTTTGTCACTTCCTTGCTAGCATGGATGAGGTGGCTTTGGGATAGGACATGGTAGGCAGTCTTGGTGGTGGTGAAATTTGTCATTTGTCAACAGACGATCTGGCAAAGATCATTAGATGTCATCTCTTCTGGTAATAGCAGCTGACTTGTATCGAGTGTTTACCATGTGCCAAGGATGGTTCTAAGTGATTTTCATATAATATGCCATTTAAAATCTTCCTAATAAGACTAGGAGAAAGAAATTACTAGCATCACTGTTTCATAAATGAGTAAACTGAGTCATAAAAAAGTAGAAGAAATAGATAATTTTTACACAGGTAGTGAATTATATAGCCGGAATTGGAACCCAGGCTACTTGAATTCAGAACCTGCATGCTTGACCATTATCCCATTGTACCTCTAGTGCCCAGATCATTGCCTGGCAACCTCAAGACCCTCAAAAACTAATTGTTGAATGTGCAGTGAATTATTGCTATGCCATAAGGTTCTCAGTGCCTATTATTCACAAAGCTGCAACGCCCTTTCTTTTCTTAGTAGTTTATAATGTGAAGAGAAACCTTTGAGACTTCTCCCGTAAGTGAAATGGTTCTGAGGGAGCTAGAAGTCATGTTGCTATGGAATAAAATATACAGAAAAAGATAACAGTTAAAGTATGGGATTGTTACATAATAAGTTTGAATTATGTAATTATGTGGGAAATGAATTATGGAACTGATGTCTGTCAAAATAGGGTCTGTTTTCTAGGACCTAGAATACATAGGCAATTTTCTTCTACTATTTTAGGTGAAAATTATATTTGTTTTTAGAAGCAGAAAGGAAAAAGAAGGCACTTATAATTATAGGCAAGAGAGAACTGAACTTGAGAATAAAATATAGACTATAGAAATAATTCTTCTGATTGGGAAGAAGGATTTCCCGCACCTGCCCCACTTAGCCCCCCACAGTAGAACAGAAGTGATTTCCTAAGATGTGGTAAGAGATGTATTTTACTAGGCGGCTGATGGCTAAGATCATAAGATGAGTTAAAAAGCGTCTTTGGAACATTATTATAAGGTGACAATTAGGAGTATTCTTCAGTCTCTACCTTTTAGTCTAATTCCTCCCTAAAAATGAGTTGTTAGATTATTTTAAACTTCTTATTGGAGATGGATATACATATAATAGTTTTTCATATCATAAGTATAAATCCTAATGAATTTTCACAACTAGATACATTCATGTGACTGGCATCCAGCTTGAGAAACAAAGCAACTCCCTGCTTTTCAGAACACTCCTTCCTATTCCTATCAAGCACTTGTCCCCTCCTCCACTAGGACTTTAAACAAAAAGAAGACAAACTTATTTACATAACAGAAACAGACTCCTCACAGACATAGAAAACAAACATGGTTGGGGTGGGGGGGCAGAGGGAAGGGATAAATTGGGAATTGGAGATTTGCAGATACTAACTACTATCTATAAAATAGATAAACAACTAGTTTCTTCTGTATAGCACAGGGAACTATATTCAATATCCTGTAGTAACCTATAATGAAAAAGAATATGAAAATAAATATATGTATGTATATGTATGACTGAAGCATTATGCTGCACACCAGAAATTGACACAGCATTGTAAACTGACTATACGTCAATAAAAAAAATTTTTTTTAAAGAGGCTATTACAGGAATCTGAAAGTTGTAATAAGGGCCTGAACTGAAGTGGTGGCAATGGAGATAAGGAAGATATGGGATTTAAGTATAATTTAGGAGGTAAAATCAATAGGACAGGAAGATGTTTTTAA
Organism: Camelus ferus; assembly: GCF_009834535.1. NCBI lineage: Eukaryota > Metazoa > Chordata > Mammalia > Artiodactyla > Camelidae > Camelus > Camelus ferus. Next base: position 44,517,521 of record NC_045706.1, on the reverse strand, counting down.
TGGATATAGGGCAAATTTGAAGAGACTAAGTGACTCCTAGATTTCTGAATTGGGAAAGTGAGTAAATGTTTGTGCTGAACATGAAGATAGAAAATACAGAAGAGTAGATTTAAGAGGCAAAAATTGAGAGATTCATGGTGTACCTTTTGGGTTGGGGGTAAGATGATGACTAACATTTTGAACAAGTTTGAGTGATGGATACCGAGCTGAATCTATTGAATACATCCTTGTATTTGTGAATCTGCCAATTAGAAAAAAAAAATAAGGCGTTCAAGTATGGGTTTCACTATGATTTTTATCCCTTTGAAGACTGTATTTTAATTATCCTTATCTGTTTCAAATCCTTCCATGTAGAGTGAGGTAAAGACTCATTTTCTTTAAGTTAGCAAGATGAAAGGACAGTAGGGTGCTATTCTTTACAATAATATTGTGATATGTTTGTTACTATCAGGTAATGAAAATCAACAACCACTTCACTCCTATTTCTCCTCCTACTTTACAAATACTAATTAGTATTCAGATCACTAATGCATGGTGAGTAAGAGCTTCACAGAAATTATTCATGTACTTCCCGATTGCTGGGGATCCAATTTTTCCACATAGACTGGACACACAGGAAGTGACTAACATGTGGTGTTAAGTTTTATGATGAAATAAGCAAAACAAGTAGAATTCTCTGAGTTAAAAGCTTATAAGAGCAAGAAAAAAAATTCTCCCTTTGGAGTAGTGTTCAGATATTATCTGGGGCTTGATTATCCAGTTTATATCTTCATATAACATATCTCAATAGTATATATCTTGATAAAGTATAGTTCTTTTTCCTCATGTTTCCACCCTGTGGCTATTTGCAAAGATTCTGTGACATCATTCATGCATTCAAGTTCTACCTTGTGTAATACTTGTTTGCTGAGTCCTAGATATGGAAATCGAGTTTTTTTAATACACCGTACTATTTCTGACCTCAAGAACATCCTAGAAATCTTCCCTTCATCACTCCCAAATGTCCTAGACCTAGACTGAGTCCCTCTCACCCTTAGATTAGGAAAATTTACCCCCCACCACAGAATCTTTATTAGTTTACCTGAGTTATTTTTCATCACAGAACTTATGATTTCTTCTTAGAATTGAACAAAATCTGTATGAGCTATTCTAATTTTTTCTTTCTTAAATTGAAATATAGGTGACATACAATATTATATTAGTTTCAGGTGTACTACATAATGATTTGACATTTGCATACATTACAGAAAATATCACCACAGTCTAGTAACTATCTATCCCCATACAAAGTTACTACAATGTCATTGACCATATTACTTATGCTGTGTATTACATCCCCATGACTTACTTATTATATAACTGGGGGTCTGTACCTCTTAATCCCCTTCACTTATTTTGCTAACTACATGATCCCCCATCCTTCTGGCAACCACCTATTTGTTCTCTGTACCTATGAGTCTGTTTTCATTTTGTTCTGTTTATTTGTTCGTTTTGTTTTTTAGGCTCCATGTGTAAGTGAGATCATGTGATATTTGTCTTTCTCTGACTTATTTCACTAAGAGTGCCTTCTTGATCCATCCATGTTGTTGCAAATGGCAAGATTTCATTTTTTTATGGCTGATTAATATGCCATTGTACATCATACCACACGTCCTTTATTCGTTCATGTTATGGGCACTTACGTTGCTTCCATATCTCGGCTATTAAAAATAATGCTACAGTGAACATTGGCGTGCATATGCCTTTCAAATTAATGTTTTTGTATTCTTTGGGTAAATACTAGACCATATGGCAGTTTTATTTTTAATTTTTAAAGGAACCTCCATACTATTTTCCATAATGGCTGTATCAGTTTACAATCCCACCAGCAGTGCATTAGTATTCCCTTTTCTCCACATTCTCGCCAACACTGGTTATTTCTTATCTTTTTGACAACAGTCATTCTGACAAGTGTGAAGTTGTACCTCCTTGTGGTCTTTATTTGTATTTCTCTGATGATTAGTGATATTGAGCCTCATTTTCATGTATCTTCTTAGGAAAAAAATACCTATTCAGGTCCTCTGGCAGTTTTTTATTCAAGTTATATGTTTTTTGATGTTAAATTGTTTGAATTCTTTGTGTATTTTGGATATTAACCCCTGATCAGATATATCATTTGCAAATATCTCCCCCAATTCAGTAAGCTGCCTTTTTGTTTTGTTGATAGGTTCTTTCACTGTGCAAAATCTTTGTAGTTTGATGTAGTTTCATTTGTTAATTTTTGCTTTTGCTTCCCTTGCCTAAAGAGACATAGTCAAAAAAACATTGTAAGACCAGTGTCAAAGAACATACTGTCTATGTTTTCTTCTAAAAGTTTTATGGTTTCACGCCTTACGTTTAAGTCTTTAATCCATTCTGAGTTGATTTTTGTGTATGGTGTGAGAAAGTGCTCTAGTTTGATTCTTTTGTGTGTAACTGTCCCATTTTCCCAATTTCATTTATTGAAGAGGCTATTTTTTCCCCACTGTATATTTTTGCTTCCTTTGTCATAGATTAATTGATCATGTAACTGTGGGTTTATCTCTGGTCTCTCTATTCTGTTCCATTGATTTATGCGTCTGTTTTTGTCAATACAATTTTGGATTATTGTAGCTTTGTAGTAGAGCTTGGAATCATGATACTTCCAACTTTGTTTCTTTCTCAAGATTATTTTGGCTACTTGGGGTCTTTTGTGTTTCCAGATTTTAGAATTATTTATTCTAGTTCTGTGAAAATGCCACTGGTATTTTTTTTTAATAGGAATTGCATTGAATCTATGGTTGCCTTGGGTAGTATGGTCATTTTAACAATATTAATTCTTCCAGTATATGAGCATGGTGTATCTTTCCATTTGTTTGTGTCATCTTCAATTTCTTTTATCAGTGTCTTACGGTTTTCCAAGTACAGGTCTTTTACCATCTTGGTTAAATTATTTCCTAGTGATTTTATTCTTTTTGATGCAATCTTCAGTTGCTGTTGGCTGTTTAATAGCATACTGCTTAGCTTCCACATGCTTGTGGTTTTTGCAGTTTATTTCTACTCTCAAAGCCTTGTGGTAGGAAAAGCTGACTGATACGATTTCAGTCTTAAATTTACCGAGTGTTGTTTTGTGGTCTAGCATGTAATTATCCTAGAGGATGCTCCATATATACTTGAAAAGAATGTTTATTCTGCTGCTTTTGGATAGAATGTTCTATATTATAGCTATTAAGTACTTTTGTTCTAATATGTCATTAAGGCTGATGTTTTTTTCTTTTCTGTGTTAATGATCTGTCCATTGATGTATGGGGTGTTAGAGTCCCTTACTGTGACTGTGTTACTGTCAGTTTCTCCCTTTATATTTGTTAATATTTGCTTTACGTATTTTGGTACTTCTGTATTGGATGCATATGTATTTATAATTGTTATATCTTCCTGTTGGGTTGATCCCTTTATCATTATGTAATGTCTTTCTTTATCTCTTGTTACAGTCTTTGTTTTAAAGTTGTCTGATGCAAGTATTGCTACCTAAGCTTTCTTTTTGTTTCTATTTGCGTGGAATACTTGAGGAATACCTCAATTTCAATCTGTATGTGTCTTTAGCTCTGAGGTGAGTTTCTTGTGGGCAGCATATATATGAATCTTTTCTTTTTTAAGTCCATTCAACCACCTCATGTTCTTTGACTAGAGCATTTCATCCATTTACATTTAAAATAATTATTGATAGGTATGTACTTATTGCCATTTTGTTAATTGGTTTCTTGTTTTTGTAGTTTTTTCTTGTTCCTTTCTTCTTTTGCTCTCTTCCCTTTGATTTGAAGACTAGCTTTAGTATTACGTTGAGATTCCTTTCTCTTTTTTTCTTTTTGCTTGTGTATCTATTACAGGTTTTTGGTTTGTGGTTACCATGAAATTAATTTATAACAACCTATATATATATACATGGTTATTTTACGTTGATGATCTCTTAAGTTTGAATGCATTCTAACAACCCTGCGTTTTAACTACCCTCCCACCCCTGCAAACATTTACTGTTTTGACATCATAATTTACATATTTTGGTTTTGTGTATCCTGTAACTACCTATTGTGGATATAGATGGTTTCACTACTTTTATCTTTTAACCTTCCCACTAGCTTTCTAAGTAGGCAGTCTACTACCTTTACTGTATATTTGCCTTCACCAAAGAGATTTTTTTTTTAATAATTCTTCTATTTCTAATTGTGGTCTTTTCTTTTCTGCTTAGAGAAATCCCTTTAACATTTCTTGTAAAGCTAGTTTATTGGTGCTGAGCTCTTAGCTCTTAATTGTCTGTAAAATTCTTTATCTCTCCTTCAAATCTGAATGACAGCCTTACCAGATAGAGTATTTTTTGCTTGTAGTTTTTTTCCCCACTATTAGCACTTTGAATATATCTTGCCACTTCTCTCCAGCCTGCAGGGTTTCTGCTGAAAAGTCAACTGATAATCTTATGGGAGTTTCCTTCTATGTACTAATTGCTTTCCTCTCTCTGCTTTCAAGATTTGCTCTTTATCTTTAATTTCTGTCATTTTAATTACAGTGTATCTTGGTGTAGACCTCTTTAGTTTCATCTTATTTCAGACTCTGCACTTCCTGGACCTGGATGTCCATTTCCTTTTCTGGGAACTTTTTAGCTGTTATTTCTTCAAATAAGTTGCCTACTCCTTTCTCTCTCTGTTCTCCTTCTGGGACTTGTATAATGTTAATGTTAATATGCTTCCTATTGTCTCAGCTGTCTCTTAAACTCCTCATTTTTAAAAATTCTTTTTCTTTTTTCCGTTCAGCTTGGCTGATTTCCACTACTCTGTCTTCCAGTTCGTTGATCTGTTCCTCTAATCTACCCTTGATTCCTCCCAGTGTATTTCTTATTTCAGTTACTGTATTCTTCAGCTCTGTTTGGGTCTTCTTTATATTTTCTTTTTTTTAAATATATATTTTCATTGAAATATAGTCAGTTTACAATGTTGTGTCAATTTCTGGTGTATAGCACAATGCTTCAGTCATGTAGGAACGTACGTATATTCATTTTCATATTCTTTTTCACCATAGGCTACTACAATTTATTTTATAATATTGGGTTTTTTGTTTGTTTGTTTATGAGGGGAGGTAATTAGGTTTATTCATTTATTTGTATTTGGAGGAGGTACTGGGAATTGAACCCAGGACCTTGTGCATGCTGAGCATGCACTCTACCACTTGAGCTATACTCTCCCCCTCATATTTCCTAACTCTATTAAAATTCTCACCAGGTTCATCCATTCTTCCCCCAAGTTTGTTGAGCATCTTTACAATCGTCATCTTGAACTGTTTATAGATTGCTTATCTCCACTCCTTTTAGTTCTTTTTCTGAGGTTTTGTCTTGTTCCTTCATTTGGAACATAATCCTCTGTCTCCTCATTTTGCCTAATTCTCTGTTTCTATGCATTAGATAGGTTAGTTATGTTTCCTGGTCTTAGAGAAGTGGCCTTACATGGGAGACAGCCTATGAAAACACTCCTCTCTGATCACCAGAGCTGTATGCTCTAGGAGTGCTCCCTATGTGGGCTGCATGGGCCCTTCTGTTGTGGTGGAACCAGCTGCTGGGTCCTGGCACAGTCTGCTGCACAGCCTAGGGTATTCTGGGGCTGGTTGCAGCTCCTGGTAGGCAAGTCCCGTTCCTGGCATGGCTGATTGTACAGCCCAGTAGGACCTTAAGTCTGGTTTTGTCTGCTGGTGGGAGAGGCCAGGTCCCTGGATGGCTGCTGAAGGAACTGTGGGGACTACTATGTTTTTTTCTTAATCAGATTCAAGAAGAGTTTAATTTTGTTGATCTTTTCCATTTTGAAAGCGTTATTTATCTTTTGGATTTTTTGCTTTACATTTAACTTTTTTGTTTTGTATCTGTAAATTCCATCTTTCTAGTTCTTTTGTATATATTTTGTTAATCTTTTTTAATGCCCTTAAGATATATACTAAGAATCCACCCTTTTTTGTTATTTCTTCTTTAATAATGAAAGCATTTAAAGCCAACGCTTTCAGTCTGAGGATAGCTTTTGCAGCAGTGTCTCATAGCTTTGATGTGAAGTGATCTCCTTAAATTACCTTCTATGTATATTTTTCCACGATAAAAAAAAAAGTAAAAAAATAGTGTCTGGGCTCATTTTAGGTCATTGGTTCTCCATATAAAATTTTAAATGAGCCTATCAATATTCTTGACGTCTTCACACTATTGAATCTTTCAATTTGTTGATACAGTGTAGGTCTCTAAGTCGTCTTTACACCTTTTAATTTTTGTTTTACTCTTTTCTCTTTAAAGGAATTGCTTTTCTTGATTAGATTTATGTCGGGTACTTTATATTTTACAACAATTTTTTGTAAAATTTCATATACATATAGAAAACAGCATAAGTCATAAATGTATGTGTTAAATGAATTAACACAAAGTGAATATACTCATGTAAATACTAACCAAATTAAGAAATAGAACATTACCAGCACCACCCCTCAAGAAGTTGCCTTTGTATTCCTTCCAAGTCACTAACTACCCTCTTCCCCAAAGAAACTACTCATTTCATTTCTACTTTTAATGCAGTTTGATTTTACAATGCTTCCATTGTAAGTGGTGCTTTTTGTTTCCAGTTTAAGAAATCTCCTTCTCAAGTTTATTAAAATATCCCCCCTTGTTGTTATATTCCAGATGCTTCCACTGTGACACCTTAGACTTATAAATTACTCAAGTGTGTTTGATTAATCTCCAGAAATTGGGAGTATTTTCTGATTTTCTTTTTATTATTATTTTCTAGTTTAATCCCACTATGATCAAAGAGCATACTCTGTATGTTTTCAGTCTTGTCAGACTTGTAGAGACTTTTATTGCCCGGCATGGGATTAATTAAGGTTTGTTCCACATACACCTGGAAAACTGTGAACTTTATTACTGTCGAGTGGAGTGTTCTATATATGTTATTTAGGTCAAGTCTGTTAATTTTCTTATTCAGATCTTCTTTACCTTTAATGATTTTTTTTCACCTTAGAAAAATTTTTTTTTGGTGAGAATGCATAAGATCTACCCTCTTAGCAAATTTCAAGTATTCAATACAGTATTGTCAGTTATAGTCACTTGCTGTATGTTAGATCCTCAGAACTTACTCATCTTATAACTGAACATTTGTACCCTTTGATCAACATCTCATTTCCTCCACCCCTAGCCCCTGGCAACCACTATTTCACTCTCTGTCTCTCTAAGTTTGATTATTTTAGATTTTGTATATTTAGACATTATTTGTCTTTATCTGTCTGGCTTATTTCACTTAGCAAAACGCCCTTCAGATTCATCCAGGTTGTCACATATGGTAGGATTTCCGCCTTACTCTGGGCTGAATAATAGCCCATTGTGTGTATATATGTATGTATACCACATCTTCTTTATTCATTCATTTGTTGTTGGATACTTAGGTTGCTTTCTTATCTTGGCTATTGTGAGTAATGCTCCAATGAGCATGGGAGTTCAGTTATCTCTTATCATTTGATTTCCTTCAGATATATTCCCAAGAGTGAAGTTTCTGGATCATATGGTAGTTCTATTACTAATTCTTTGAGGGGCTGTTTTCCATAATGGCTGTAGCAATTTACATTTCCAGCAACATTATTCAAGGATGAATTTTTGACTGCTTGTTTTATCACCTAGTAAAAAAAGTAAATTCTCCCACTATTCTTGTAGACTTTGATATTCCTCCTCTTAGATCTGTAAGTTTTGCTTTTATATATTTAGGAGACTTATAGTCAAATACAGTATGCAGAATTTGTTTGAACTGTGATTGAAAAATGTATTTTAAGACACTAGGGACATTTGAACATAGGCTAAGGAATCACTGCTAAATTTGTTGGATGTGGTGATATCTGCTGGGGATACATACTAGGGTTTATGGGTTAAGTTTTATAACATTTTTATAGAATTTGCTATAAAGTAAATTAAGAACCAGTTTGGCGTTCAAATATTCATTGCTTTAAATACTTGGCTTCATAGAGTAAATATTCTATCAATTGATTTTTTTTTCATATTTGATTCTTTATAATTTCCTTTTATAAAATGTGTTTTTTACTGCATTCATAATTTCATTGCATTTGTATGTCAAAGCAACAACTTTAGAGAGAAAATCAAGAAATTTGAAGTGATAAAGCTTATCACCTCCTAAAGCTTACCACTAAATTTGGGAGGCCACACTGTTATACATAGTCAAGAGGAAATTTGGAACAACTATTGGACAGATTTGCTTAGTGAACTTATATCTCATTTTATATTCATTTGTTCCCATGACACTTATTTAGCTCTTTTCCCTCATGGTACCTTACAATATTAATGAGAAATATATTTCTTTTAAGGTTTGTATACCAAAATGCTTCTTCCTTTTCACAAAGATATGATAAAGATGACTAGCAAAAATGTGATTTATCACATGCTAAATAAGTAAAACTGCTTGTTTTCTCATGGAAAGCTGACTTGGTATTATGTCAGATGCCTTAGTCAAACATAGACAAGGACTCCATTTTTTTTAAACCACTAATTGATCATTTTTCTTTCTGTCTTTCTCTATAGATGAGCCAACAAATACTCTGGAAAAAATAATACAGTATATGCAGTTGTGGGTGGATGGAAATGTTTTCAGAGTGAAATCAGAAAACCCTCATGACGGTTAATTTTATGTGTCAACCTAGCTGGGCTAAGGGACTCCCAGATAGCTGCTAAAATGTTATTTCTGAGCGTGTCTCTATGAGGGTGTTTCTAGAAGGGATTAGCATTTGATTCAGTAGACTGAGTAAAGAAGTGTGGGTGGGTATCATTTAATCCATTGAGGGCATGGACAGAACAAAAAAGGAGGATGAATGAATTCCCTTTTTCTCTTCTTGAGCTTGAACATCCATATTTCCTGCCTTCAGTTGCTGGAGCTCCTGGTTCTCTGGCCTTTGGACTTTGGGACTTACACTAGTGGCCCTCTGGTTTTTAGGCCTTTGGCTGTGGACTGGGAGTTGCACCATGGGCTCCCCTAGTTCTCAGGCTTTCTGACTCAGACTAAATTAAACCTGCAGCTTTCCTGGTTCTCCAGTTTGCTGATGGCAGATTATGGAACTTCTTGGCCTCTATAACTGTGTGAGGTAATTCCTATAACAAATCTCCTCATATATATTTTATATATATGTGTGTATATATATACATATATACATCCATATACATCCCACTGGTTCTGTTTCTCTAGAGAACGCTGACAAGTAGAACCCATAAGAAAAAACTATATTAAAAAAATTAAAACATTCTCTGACTAAGGGGAGCTTTCTAACTAAGATAAGTTTGCTAAGATGTACACTGTCATTAGTGCCCAGGGACATGAGCCAGTAATCTTCAACACAGGAATCATCCAGCAAGTCTGTGAGCAACAAAATATAAAAAGAGAATGCCATTGGGAGGACATTCAATTAGAATTGCCTTTTGATCATGGAGAACATTTAATGGAAACTAATTATTTTTCCTTTATTCCATGAGTTTGAAATCACTGCCGAGTAGCTCTTAGAAAGTTTGTGCAGAGATATTAAAAATGCCATTTGCCAATTGCCTGAGCTCACTTCTCTATACTCAATATGATGGGTACTCATTTTTCCTGTTTTCAGATGTAGAGATTGAAGTTAAGACTTCCTCATATCCAGACAGTGTAATGATAACAGCAACCTTTACTGAATAAATACTATGGGGCAGGCAGTATGCCGCATAGTTTACCAGCATAACTGTCTTTGTATGGACGGTAGGATTATATTCATTTGACGAATGTGAAAACTGAGTTTCTGAAAGTGTAAGTGACCTACCCAAAGCTCTATTCTATGTGCTGGATAACTAGGATTCAATCTTGGATCCATCTGGCTCCAAACTCTGTATTCTTTCTTGTGTATCATAAAGCTGTCGACTGCCATGTGCTTCAGATTAAAACGAAAATTTAACTACCTTCATGTGGGATTGTTTTAGAACACATTACTTAAAATTTGTTCTTTTTCCTTTTCTTTGCCAATTGTTTTATTTCTTTGCTGTTTAATTAGTTTTTAAAAATTATAAAAGTATGCTTGCATGTGCATTTTTTAAACATCGAATAGTAAGAAAGGTATAGTTAAAAGTAAAACTTTCCCCATTTATATCCCACATCCTTCCTAGACATGGCTGCTATTAAATTCCTTACGTAGTCCTTTTCAGAAAATTTCTGTCTATATTAAAACACACACACATTTTTTTTTTACTTAGGTGAATGTATATTTTGCATATTGTTCTGCACCTTTCTTTTTTCACTTAATATGTCTTGCACTTTTTTCCACACAAATATATGTAGTTCTATATTTTGATTTTAATGGATACATATATTCCATTGTATGGATGTTCATCATCCAGGTAACCAATCCCTATTAGGGTTGCTTCCTTCTTTTCTTTTCTTTCTTTCTTTTTTTTTTTTTTATTGCAGACAGTGCTGCAATTATCAGTCCTGTATGGCTATCTTTGCATACTTATGTGATTATCTATCAAACTGAAGTAGGTGCTTGAAGATCAAGGATTACCCTCTAAGCAAGTCTTAATTTTGGCTCTAATAAGTAATGGGGCATACATTTCAAGGGACCCAAGAGACCCAGAAGTCAGTTAAAAGGAATTGTTATACATCATCATTATTCTCTACTCAAAGCAGTTTTATTCAGTATCAGATATTACCACATTGGCTTCAGTCTGCTGCTGGTGAGAAGTCTTTCAAATATCTGAGCTGTCTGGACTCACTGTGTTTTACCAAGATGATCATGGAGGGTTTTGCCTATAGGTGAATAACATTCTTCAAAGGACAAGTAAGTTTTGATTCTTTTAATTACCTTTCTTAAGGTAGAAATTATTGGGGTGTCCCAAGCCCCTCACTCTAATTGTTAAAGTGATGTTAAATAGCATTCTGAGGAATTTTCTTGAAGAAAGATTTTCCATAGACTCTGCAGTCATTATACATCCAATTTGTTGCAATAACATGAAGTTGTTTTTACTAAGAAAAGAGCGTGCACATCGTGATACATCTTGCTTGTGAACAATTGTTATCTCACAATCTTTTTCCTCAAGACACAGAAAGATCATTAAAAATATGGAACGTGTTAACACAGAGATTTGACTAGGAAGTTAGTGGAATGAGGGTAAATTCCTATAAGCAGAAATGTGGACTTAAATGATATGCCTTTAAAATTTTGATAAGTCTTGTTAAAACACCATCTAAAAATTGTTTAAATGTATATTCCCACAAACTTATACTGCTCTGAACACCACCTCTCTCCACACACACATTCTCATTCTGGAAGTTACTAATGTTCTAATTATGGAAAACATTATCTGTAAAATATGATATCTTATTTTTCAATTGCATCCTTAAATTATGAATGTGTTTTAGTGTCACATATTTCTTTTACCTGTGGACTGCCCAACTAAGAATTTCTTTTCAGCATCTCAAAGGAAAGTGGGGAAATCATCTCAGGATGATGAAGAAAGACAAGTCCAAATTTCCTTTGAAGAAACAGCTTCTTTTCTGTAGGACTGTTCAGATTTTTTTAGTATACTCATGTGCACCATGACCAAGAGAAGGGGTGGAAGAGAGAATTGAAGGAAAATCATTTCACACTCTTCCCCACCCCCCACTTCCTTACCACAGCAGTTCATAATGACTCCACCTCTGGTCCCTAGATGGTGTGGAAATATTATTTATGAGCATATATTTCTGCATGTAAAACTATAAAGTAAAAGTTTGTTGTTATTCATTATACAATTGTGTTATATATTTATTTTTAAGAACTATCTTATGTGATGATCAAAAAGGGGGTTAGATAGTGTAACAGATTGTCTGCAAAGATAACTGTTCCTTCCATCAAGCAGTGAAGATTGTTTCCCCTCCCCTTGACTCCAGTTGGTCTTGTGACTAGCTGTGACCTACAGACTTTTTATTCTATGTCTATGAATAGTCTAGAGGTAAAAGCACCTATTATAAAGGAAAATTCTAAGACCTTTGATTATAGGGTATTGAAATTCAAACCCAAACTTACATATATGTATGTGGTGTTTCCCAAACTTCTTTCAATATAGAAATGTTTTGTGTGTGTGACCTCTATTAACCTCTTTCAGCAGCAATAGGACACATTTGGGGAATGCTCTTTTAGAAAACTGCAGAATTTTTATTAAAATGGGCTAAATGTCATAATGAAATATTGAACACTCCAACCATGAATACTACATGATAACTTTCCAAAATCAATTCCATTTCCTTAATTAGAAAATTAATCATTTGAGATTATTAAACAAATATGAGGCAAGATTAAAATGATGATTTTCATTTCCTTATGGGTTAATTTTTAAATATTTAACAAAAATAGAATAATACTCTCAGAGAAGGCAAGATTGTAGCTGAGATTTAATTTAATTATATGGTAACTAGGCTCCAAAATTTTCAAACACTGTTGTTAACATTCCTGCCTCCTAAAGGCAATATTGACATTCATGTGAATAAAACCATCCTTCTTCTATACCCACCTGGCAATAAGCCATGATTTTCCAAAGAGCCAGGGACAAATAATTATTTCAAAGACTTTTGCTAGAAAGAAATTCTTGCTTTCTTAGGAGAATAGACTTTGTTCTGCTTCACTGTCTGATTTAACACCACTGAAACTGAAAATGTATTATTTCTACTTCCTATGAGTAGTTGAAAGACTCTCTTCTATCCTCCAGAGTTTGTTCCAATTGGTTCGTCAAATTAAGATAAACCAGCAAATTATTCCAGTCACTTAAAGATTTGGTTAAAATACAGGAAGATGTCTCTTCTCCCCAAATTCCTATTCATGGAATTTTGTTGATAGCAGCCCTCAAAGATCATCTTCCTCTACATTCTCATGTTGCCTGCATATTAGGGTGAGGCATCCAATTAAAAAAAAAAAGATTCCCAGGCCCCACTCCAGCCTAATCTCAACAGAGGGAGGGGAAGCAGACATAGATATCCTTAAAGACACTTTAGAGGTTCTAATGACGATTGCGCTATTGAGCAAGTCCATCCTGCTCACTTTATAGACGTGTAGACTGAGGGCCAGACAGCTAAGTGCGATGTCGCCATTTTGTTTATTTATGAGGCCATCCAGACTGGAGCGGTCTCAACAAGTGGTGGTTTTCCAGCTTGTGCATGAGTCACCAGGGTTGAGGGGGTCTCACGGGCCACCTCAGGGTGAAAGGGGACAGGGAGGGAGGGGGAGAATCTGATCTCCCACCAGAACACTCCGCCTAGCTGTTAATATATTGAGGTTCTTCATATTTTGTTTTAAGAGAGGATTCCACTGTTACAAGTATGCCAAGTTTGAAAAACCACTCTAAAAAAGTAAACATCATGTGTGCATTTGTGATGTTTGTTCAAGTATCTCAGGAGCCAGACAACAGTTCAACTGTTAATGAAAAGTAAAAACAAAAGAACAGAGGAGTGTTTATTCTTAAATCACATTTTTTTCAGGTGCTTTATGAGCCCTAAGGGGCTATCTAGACTCAAATATTTGTACCCATGGAAAGTATGTGTAGCAGGGAAGAATCTCAGGCCACAAGTGCAAGGTTTTAAAATGTATTTCATCTTTCTGCAGCTGACTTAATTTTTATTTTTATGTTTATGTTCTATTACCCTGGTATCTGATGCACTTTGCCCCTGCTCAGGGTATTTAGGTGATTCCAAGACATCAGGGAGGGATTGTGGTCCCTGATCCTTGTCTGCCTTCAATGGCATTCTCTGAAATTTCCTTCTTCCCACCTGGCCTCAGGTCATAGGTACACATGGATCTCATTCACTCCTGATGGCAAAGTCCCAGATCCAGCTCCTACCAGTGGCCTTTGTCCATTGCTTGGTCTCTCAGGAAAGCATTCTGATTCCCCCTCAGCCCTCCTAGATTTGGGGGACCATGTGAGGGTGTCTCATGCTCCTCTGAGCAGATACCCCTCCACCATATCTATTGCTTCCTCACCATGCTGCTGAGGGAAGGCCCATAAAACTTACTGCCAGTCCTGGCTCCATGCTGGACATGCGGCACAGCTCTTCTCTGTCACTGGAGCCCAAAGACTTTTTGAGGGTGAGGACCAAGGCCCAGGGCCCTTTTCAGAAAACAATAGTGTCTAAGTATGCTCTGATTTCTTCTCTCTTATGGATATCATAGTTGAGAGGATGGGGAAACTATCTTGAACTAAAAATATTTTCTTCCAAAACCATTATTCTGTTCTGAAGCCTTCAGAATCCAGGATCTTGCAACTCAGAACACCTCTCTCAAGACAATTTCTCCTGCTTTCATTCTAAAGGCCTATTTTAATACTCAAGCTCAGAGAATTGCCTACTTGTTCTTCCTTTCTTTTATCTCATCTCTTTCCTGTAGTCGCCCCAGTAGAGACAAGGAGAGTGATGAGACAAAGGAGGACAGGGAGAAGAAACTGCATCAGTTAATACATCAATGTTGTATCTTTCTACACATGCACAAGGGGGAGATACTGATAAGGTTCTGATCATCTCTTGACCTCTCTTCAATGCTTATCACTGTTCCATCCTTTTCTCCTTGTTGCATATATTCTCTAACCAGGACTGGCTACATAATTTGGGGAACCCAGAACAAAATAAAAATGCAAGGCCCCTTGTTCAAAAATTCTACTAATTTCAAGACAGCTATGGTAGAACATTAAGCCAAGCACAGGGACCTTTGGAATAAAATGGCCTGGGTGACTGCACAGGTCACACCCATGAAGCCAGCCTTGTTTCTAACCTTAAAGCACTTATTGAATGAGAAACAGGATGTTGGAGAACAGGAAGACATCAGACCCAAAACTAGTATGAAGTTCGGAGGCATGACATCACAGGATGGCTTCTAAAGTAAAAGAAGGATATTGTTTAGCCTTTATAATGATTGGTTATTACAATGGGGGTTTCCAGAGTACAGGAGATGGATTAAAAATGATTATCTTATACCATTTTAGGAAGATGACTTAAGTTTTAAGATTATCAGAGGCATTGATAAGAAATAACCTAATTTACATTTCATTTATATTCCTGAAATGAGTTAGATTTAGTTTTGCATAAGTGGCTTATATGCTTTTGTCAGCTTGGGGGATTTTCAAACCTGGTTTCCATTTCATTTTATTTTAAAAGGATTATCAAAATTACTTAAGACAGTCTAAATGTCCGGCAATAAGAATTTATTATGTAAATTACAGACTTTCCATATGATAGATGACTATGCAGTTATTTATAATCAAGAGAGGATACTAAATAACAGGGAAAAGTCTTTTCTTTTTATTTTTAAGGCTATTTTTAGAGCAGTTTTAGGTTTACAAACTTGAGAAGAAGGTACAGAGATTTCCCTTACACACCCTCCCCCCACACATGCATAGCCTCCCTCATTATCAACATCACTCACCATTTTCATCAAGGATGAACCTGCATTGACACATCATAACTACCGAAGGTCCATAGTTTACCTCAGGGTTCGGTCTTTACATTCTATAGGTTTGGACAAAAGTATAATCCATCATTATAACATCGTACAGAATATGGAAAGAGGTATACATGATTCTGTATATTGGAAATGTTAAAATACCTGCCCTGACCACACCCCATTGTGAGGGAAAGAGCCCCACCCACCCCTCTTGCAGCAGTGAAGGAGGTCCTTGTTTTATCACATGGTTCTTTCCACTATCACTGACTGGCTCAGGAGTGTGTAACAGATCCAAAAGTAACCTATTGTCTGTATGGGCTTGATGGAAAAATGAGCAGGGCCGAGTTTGAAATTTGTACTAGAAACCCAGGATTCGTGAGACAATAAGGGTGGGAGCTCAGTTAAAAGGTCACAAGGTAGAGCTGAAGCTGGAGGACCTGCTGTTAGAAGTAGTAAATTGAAACTATGGGGGAGCAAAAAAAGCAACTGAAGGCAGGGCAAAAAGACAGATGGGGGTAGCCAGCCATGTTGTCAACACATCTCTGCATCAGGGACTCCAGCTCCTGCTGCTGAGGGTCTTGGCAGCTGCTTGGGATCTAGACACACACTAGCCCTTTCCACAAGGGACCCACCCTAATCCAGACCCTGCTCTTAGATTTCCTTATTGTTCTTTATAAATTCCTTCAGTAGGCCCTTTACATGGACTGGCTTCAGTGGGTCTCTGTCTATTACAAGGGTATGTAGACTATGAGCTCAAATTTATATTTCTAATGTGTGCTTACATTTATCTATGTCTATGAGGTAGAGTCGCCAACGTACTAATACAATTCTAAGTGCACCAAAATTACGTGGCTTCTTTTATCTCCATTGATTCATCTGATCTCCTAAAAGATATTTCTCATTGGGTGCCTGGAACAATTAAGACTTGGCAGTCTTCTGTGGCATAAGTGTCTCTATCCACTGTACACATTCATTAAACTTCAACCTTAGGTTTTTGTTAAGAGATATACCTGCATGTAGACAAAATAACATATTTGTAAGGCTACTATTGCAGCACTGCTTGTAATCGCAAAATTTTATAGATGTCCATCAATAAGGAAAGAGTTGAATAAATTATGATGCATCCTTACAATACTCTCCAAAAAACAAACAAAAGAATGAGTACACACTATATACTATCCTGATACAGAAATCCCAGTGATATATTTTAAATGGGAAAAAGATCAAAATTAGTTATGCTACCTTTGCTTTAAGAAAATGAAAAAATAAGATTAATATTCACATTTCTAGTAATAATATCATAAAGAAACTCTGGAAAGATACACAAGATGCCAATTAAAATTGTGTTCTTTGAGAGGAGTGTTGTTGGGAGACCAGGAATGGGTACATGGGAAGCAAGACTTTTCTCTGTACATTGTTTTCAATTTATGGACCTTGTGAATATATTACTATAAAAAATGAAGCATATTTTTAAAAGCAGTAACATTAAACCTATGGAAGTGTTTCAAATAGTATCTTTCATGTGACTGAGTAAAATGATCTGTCCCTGAGATTTCCCCTAATCTCCCTGAATAGCATATCTGGTTAGTGTAGATTAAGTCATCTCGTGATGGTGTGGAGTGAGGGGAACTTGGATTCCTGCTGGTGACCTCTCTTCTCTGCCTGGTTGTGCCTTCCCTTGGGCACTGCAGCTGAAGTGGGCAACTGGTGTCCTTTACTGTCTGGTCTTTCGTAATGTGATCCAGCCAATGGTGGTACCAAGCTGACTTGGTCTTATCTTAGTGCTTGCTGATGCTCAGGACCTCCTTGGTCTCTCCCATATCCTCTGTCTGGCTCTGCTCTGAGTCTGATCCCTCAGCCTCTACTATAAGATCATCCTTCCCAGGCCTGCTGACTTCCACAGAACAATCTTCTGATTTGACCTCCACCCTCTACCTCATTCCCCACCTCCACTGGCAGGAAACCCTGGACCTAATCAGTGGCATGCAGGCATTGGCAGAGCTCTAGAAAGCTAGACTTCCATCCTCCATATATCTACCAGGGAGAGAACTTCCCGATTCACATCCATGTGGCCAGTTTCCATGTTGGTATGTGGGAAACCGGCAAGGATATCTTCCCAAGAGACCTAGGAAGAGATGTGGACAAAAGCCCCTGCCCTTGGCATTCCCTTCAGTTTTCTTACACACTTGGCTTTGGTCCAGAGGAGGATTTTGTTTTATAATTTTTACCTTTAAAAGGAGCAGATTTTTTAAAATGTTGATTTTCTGTAGTAACTGGTGAGAACATGGGAGTTTACCCTTTGTACTTTTCTGATTTTTTTTCTTAATTATTATTTTTTAAAATTTGAAGATTAAAAATTCAGTCAAGCCCTAAGTTTAATGATGTTTCAGGGCCATTTTTAGAACTATTTTTTTTGGAACAAGCTGGGATTTGATTAAGCATCACGACTGGTTTGTGAACTGTACAAAAAGTAAGGTGGGGAAGGGGTCAGAAAATTAAAAGTGGAAGATAAGCCCCCCCCACCACCACACACACAATAGCTCGATCATTCTTTTTCTTCCACTCTCCAGATGATTGTTGCAGATCACTAGTTTATTTGGCTGGTTCAGATCCAGCCTAGGAAACAGATAAGGGAAAATAACTTAACGTGGTTCTTCCATAACTATCTTTTCTCAGGTCCATTCTGTTTCGTCAAGAGAATGCTGACATCTTTAGGAGCAGCAGATTTTATTTAAGGTGAAAATGCACTCAGAAAAATACTACCTCTTTGGAAATCTTAGAAAGTCTGCTTCTAGATTTCTTGTGTAAAAAATAACTCTTGTGTTTTTAAGCCACTGTAGTTGCCTTTCTTTTAGTATCAACCTAACTTAATTCCTAACTGATACAGTCATGGGTGGGACTTTGTTCATTCATTCAACAGATTATTATTGAGAATTCAGGTTCCAGGCACTATGTTAAGTATGGAGTATTCTGGTACTAGATAGTGGAATAATGAAGAAATATAATTATACTGAGTCCTTTTTCCACTTGCCCCTCCAAACCCACTCTCCACACACCCTGCTTTGTACCCCTGGGGGCTGACCTGTATGTCATCAGTGGGCTCCCTTAGTCTTTGGCTCTAGGTGGATTATTTATTCCCCCAGCTCCCTCCTTGTGGGATCACTGTAAACTGGCTTCATCCCTCTACTGAAAGTCCCAGCTTCTGCCAGGCGGTCCTCTCCAACTGTCTGTCATTCTGTCTGTCTCCGGGTTCTGGTAAATGCCCTCTTTTCACACTCATTCAGGCCTCAGGTGGTCACGCTTCCTAGTTGTACTAAGCTCAAGGTTGTACCACATCCTCCCCAGGCCTTTATAAAGAGTTCCTTTACAAAACATTCCTCAAATTAGTCAATTGGAATGGGCCATCTGTTTCTTTCTAAAGACACAACTATCATCTATCAAGCATTTCTTGTGTTAAACACTGCTAGGTGTGCCATTTGATCGAACCTTTACAATCTTGTCCACATTTTGCCAGGTGAGGCTGAATGAATAGAGATTAACTATAACCCAGTTGTTAACTAGGTTATTTTATTTTCCCAACCAGTAAACTTACAGAGATAGGCTCACCCTTTGCAGAACAGCACCATCAGCATTCATCGCGGTGCTGCTCACCCCCGCTTTCTCCTCCTCACCCCAGCTTTCCTTTCCATGCGTCTTGCTCACAGCATCCTGGTGCTGCCTCCTGGGGTTCAAGGTTCCCTTCCGTGGTGCCTCTCTCTAGTTGGCCATCCCAGCAGTGCTCCTGGCTCTAGCCTCAGTTACGTCCCCTGTGCCACCAGCTTCCAGGACACTGCCCTTCCTTCCCTTCAGTAATGACAAGTTATCTAAATAATAATACTACAGCACCTGCCAATAATTATTCATTATTACCTCTCTGAGGGGTAGCAAGAACTCCAGTTGACCCATTACCTTAATTTAAATAAAGAGCTTAACCTGTACTGGTAATTTTAGAGACGGCTGTGATGGTTACAGGAGACGTGTTGGGGGTCACATCCTTGTTGACTGCAGACCCACTTGGCATAAAGTGCAAGTGGGTCCTGTGCAAGACACTAAGAAAATCTCTCATATTTAGTTTTGTGGAAAAATTCTGTGGGAATTTTCCACCAAAGTAATTTGATTCCTGAAATTGTTTTCCCTTATGTGTCTGAAAATCCTGAGATACATATTCCACATTAGGAGAGGAATTCTCTAGGCAACATGTGGAATTAACAGAGGTTAAAAAAAAAAAACTTTTTTTTTTTATAGTGAAACAATACTTCCTGTTACTTTTCATTTGGGTGGAAAAAGTCCAGCCAAGACCGTTTATCAGTATCAAGGAGAATAAGAAATTTAGCCTCCTAAACACACTCACATTCTCTTTCCACATTATAATACATTAAAAAAAAAAAGAGCTATGTCCAGAAGTGCATACACTGTGTTTCCCCGAGACAACATAATTCTATAGTTTCAACTTATTTCTTTCTAGTATTACTGGGAGGCAGGAAAAAAAAAATATCCAAATGGTTCTAGTTGCATAACAAAACCTACAAGCCAGGAACTCTTCAAATCACAATTCCAAAAGCAGCCCTCCAAATATGCAGTGTCTTGTTTCCATTATCCAAACAATGCTTGAGTGGTTTAGTTTATTCTCACCAGAGAAGCCTTTTTTATAGTGAATGATGCTAATGGCAAAGAATCTGCCGAAAACATTCTGTCACACAGGTAAGGCTTGCCTGAAGTATAGAACTCAAGAAACCCTGTAGTCATTTGGTTTGGCTTGGTACATTTAACCCCAGTATGAAATTTTTAAGAACATGTGGAATCCCTTGTAATATTCGTCTCCTAAGAGAGTGGAGAGAAATATATAGCTCACTCCTACCAATTTTCCTTGACTTCTGCAGTAATAAGACAGAGACAGAAGAGTAGAATAACTCTGCAGTTTTAAAGCATGGCTGCAAGTTCTTCGACACTCCTCCATTGAGAGGTGGGGTCTCAGCCCCTCTCCTTGAATCTGAGAAGGTTGTGACAGCTTTGACAGAGTATGGCACAGGGTTGCTACATGATTTCCAAAGCTGGGTCACAAAAGGCCAGGCAGCTTATACCTTGTTTGCTGGCACATTCTTCTGAGAGCCTTGAGCCACCATGTTAAGAATCTGACTGAATCCCTTGCTGGGAAGGCCTAGGGTAGGCAGTCCAGCTGACAGTCCTAGCTGAGTCCAGGCTCCCAGCCATCCATTCCTGCTGAAGAGATAGAAATGTTAATGAAGTTGACTTGGATGCTCCTGAACAACCCAGGTTTTCTAGCTGAATACCATTAAGCAAACAGAAAATCCCCCAGCCAAACTCTGCCTGAAATCCTGGCCCACAGAATCATGAGATTCTATTTTAAACCACAAAATTTTGGGGAGTTTGTTCTGTAGCTGTAGTTAACCAGAACAGTTACTTCCTTAGTTATCTAGTCATTGATGAGCACATCACTATCAAGCAGCATGTCTATTTGATATACAAGAAACTGAACCACAAAGTTACACAGTAATGCAAGCCTGAAGCTTGAATTCAGCTATTATTGAGAACTATGTGTTCTTTCTTCACTATGACATCTGTTCATAAAATTTTCAAGCTAGAATATTAAAAATCACTAAGTCATTGGTTATTGACTCATCACTCAACAGGAAATCATTATCAATCAGTAATCCATGAGCTTCCTTTCCATAAATGGCTTCAGCTTCTTATTCTATCTTACTCAAAACAAGAGCTATGGATAGAGAAAATGTTAAAAGTCATATCATTTAATCTCTTGCTGAAGACAAAGGGGGGAACGGAAGGAAGCAAGGAACTGTAATAATCCAGAAACAGAAATAATTGGATCCCAATTAAGCAGAGTAGGGCCATGTATATAACAGTACAAGGCAATGTAGAGCTTTTAAATTGCTATAAAATTGCCAAAATGAGTCTTCAAGAAGTCTCACCCACTTCTTTGTGTTGTTTATTCAATTTTGTTGAGAGCAACTCCTTAATTATTCCAAGAATGTTTTAAGTGCTGCATGTTTCAAGTAGCGTTTATGTAACATACTTTATAAAGATCAAACTAAACACAGGTAGGAATGTAAGATAGTTTGAAAAAGAAATAGGCCACTTGAGAGGGTGTGTGGGTGATTTCTGAGCATCTACAGGTATAGCGATAACAAATCAAAATGTCTCATCAATTTGGTCATAAAAATTCAATCTCTTCAGGCAAACCAACTGTAGAATCTGTGAACCAAATAACTTTTTTTAAACTGAAGTATAGTCAGTTACAATATATCAATTTCTGGTGTACAACACAATGTCCCAGTCATGCATATATGTACGTATATTTGTTTTCATTAAAAATTATTACAAGATATTAATATAGTTCCCTGTGCTATACAAAAGGAATTAGTTTTTTTACTTTATTTTTACATATAGTGGTTAACATTTTCAAATCTCAAACTCCCAAATTTATCCCTTCCCACTCCTTTCCCCTGGTAACCATAAGATTCTTTACTATGTCTGCAAGTCTGTTCCTGCTTTGTAGATAAGTTCATTAGTGTCCTCTTTTTTTCTTTTTTAGATTTCACATATGAATGATCTCATATGGTATTTTTCTTTCCCTCTCTGGCTTACTTAGAATGACAATCTGTACATCCATCCATGCTGCTGCAAATGGCATTATTTTATTCTTTTTTATGGCTGAGTAGTATTCCATTGTATACATATGACTGGATAAAGAAGTTGTGGTATATTTATCCAAATAACTCTTAATGACTGAGTTAACACTGTGGAGTCTTCATTTTTAAAGGTGCAAAAGGGGATACTTTAACCTTTCTATTTTAATTTAAATTTAAATAGATAAAGGCTCTGCTTGAACTCTTGAGACAGTCCAGCTGTAGGAACAATCTTTCCAACTCATTCTGTTCTTTAAAAGACTTCAGTTTTGGCAAAAATCGTTATCAGTTCATCCACAAACTCTTTACTTTGCATGGTCTGTGATTTCAACCCAGAAGTGTTTTTGTTTTTTAATAGAGAATGCTCATTTATCTGGCATTCATATCATGAAATAGTGTGTTACGGCAAACTAAAATTCCAGACAATGATCATTTTTGCTTCATATGAATTGCTGCCTTTCACATCTATTAAAAAACAAAGAGATTTCACCTAAATTTATCCTGGTGATTATTTAATCTTTGATGGTTCAAATGACACATCAAAGATTGCACCTCAGCATCACATTGACTATGATAATAGATATAAATGATGACAAATATTGAGCTAGGTCTCCACTAACACATGAGCAAAACTTTGACGTCTTTTAAAACGAATTTGTATATGAGTTCTTTAGTTCCATTTGTCTAGAGGTATCCTTAAAAAGAAAAAAATTCACTTCATACATACCCACAAATACACATAGTAACATATATTTATCTGTCTCCCCAAATTGGAGCTGAAATCTGTGACTACGGCCTGTGTCTTGAGGCTTTATATGTAAAGTCCTAGCACAGAAGCACAACTCAAAGATGGTACTCAGTGAAGGTTTGTTGACAGAATAGGTAATAAACAGTACTTTCACTTACATTGATTAGTTTTGTTTTGTTTTTTACAACTACCTCATGACTGAAGAAGTTTGATTAAAAGAATGAGGCTTAAAATATTTGTCACTTTTATAGCCATAGTGTTATTATATGTTAGAATCAGGATTGGACTTTCTGACCAAATCTTGTCTCCTTTCTACTCTTGGACCATACCTCCCCTTGCAGAAGGAGGAAAATAAAAGCTTTCAGCTTCTGTTTTGTTGTTATTCCAACAAAGGAAATGTGTGTTATAATTTGTTAGATCATTTATTCATTTTTTTATTCTCTAGTACTGTGCCTTTTTCATTTGCTTCACAGTCCTTATTACAACTTGTAATTCCCTATATATGTGTTTGTTTGTTTGAGTCTGTCTCTCTTATTGGACTACTGTAAGTTCCACAAGAGCAAGGAGCAGGTCTGTTTAGTTACCCAAAGCCCAGCCTAGCGCTTTGTGCATAGCAGGCATTCAAAAAACACTTGTTGAATGTTTGTTGAAAGTTATAGGAAATGTTTCCATTCCTTCTTCAATCTCTGAGCTACAGTCGTGTTATGAAGCATGTTTACCTGGTTGAGGGGGGAGGGTATATTGAATAAATGGCCCAGCCAGACCTAGAACCAAGCACACAGGAATCTATCCTCATGTGTTGACCACACTTTCAGAGCCAAGTAACAGATATTTATTCTCAAAAGTTATCTTTTTGTCTCATTCAGATGTTGTTTCCAATAGAATTTGACATTTTCATCCATGATTGACTTCCAACATAGGAAAAATAAAGTTTAGAATCCTTCTTATTACTTGGTAGATTTTTGTTTTGTTTTGTTTTGTTTTGTTTTTTTAGTTTTGATAGTAAAACACTTGATATAAAATTCAAACAAATAATATATAATAATAAATAATAAATAATATTCCCTAAACCAGTTTCCATTCCCAAAGAAAATCTCTTTTTAGTTCCTTGTAAATGCTTTCCAAAAACTTTTATTCATTTACTCCTGTGTGTGAGTACATGTGTGTGTGTGTCTGTGTATGATGTTATAATTTATTATCCAAACCAAAGACACTTGTTGGTGAAAGGAGGTTCTATTAATAATTACGCAGACAGCAATCATAAGCCAGGAATGTCCTTAGCAAAACTTAACATGTGGGTACTCAGTCTTGAAGTGTTACCCAAACCCCAGCATGCTTCCTCCTCGAAGCCTCTGTGCTTGCAGGGTCCTCTGCCTCCAGATGCTGGTATGATTCACCCGCTTCTCTAACCATCCTATGTAAAGTAAAGTGACAAGTATCCTCCACCTCAACCCATCACTCCCTATTTCATCTTGCTTAATTTTTCTCCCTAGCCCACCATCTGACCTACTCTCTTTGTTTATGTAGTTATTGTTTATCTCTCCCACTAGAATATAAGCTCCTTGAAGGCCTTAGCTTTATCTGTTTTGTTCATTGTTGTGTCCCTAATGCTTAGAACTGTGCCTGGCTCATGATGGGTGCTTGATTAACAATGAATGAATGAATGACCACACTGGTCTAGAGTCCCATGATTCACTCTTAGGCTTGAAGTAGAGACCTGTCTTTCCTAAGATCAAGGGATCTCCTTCCTCTAACTTAGTAGGTCTGTCCCTTAGCAGGGTGGAAAAGGCTGCTGAGTAGGTGACAGGCAATGTCTGCCACAATGTTTTAACTTGGGAAGCTGAAAACCTGAAGACCTTCTGTTGGTTCATCTAATTTGTAAAAAATAAAACCCCAAATTATAGTATCTAGAAACCTTGTTGGCCATCTTGCCTCTTTGCACAGTCCCTTCAATAGGGCTAATGACTTCAGTCCTCTCTCCTGAATTGAACAGTCTTTCCAGGTGCACCGTCACATCCTAGTGCACTGTCCATCTTCTCTGCACTGACACCTGACAGCCTCCACTTCCCAGGACTGCCCTTTGGACAGCATCTTTTTCACACTCCAGTCTCCCCTGCTGTGGAAAATGGGACCCAAATAAAACACTCTTCATGTGTCTTAAATGTAAGTTCCTAAGAAGCAAATCATCAATAAATCCTAATGGACTACATCAGTCAAAACTGAAGCAAAATATATTAGACCCATTGAAACAAAATATATTAGAAGGCACATGCATAAAACATTTAGTAGTGAAGTAATTTTCACTCTACTGAGTTGAATCAAGGTTTTAGTCCTTGGTCAGGAGTTGCCATTGGAAATGTAATCAGATTCAAAATAACACAGTCTGAACTGGTCTTTTAATTCTCAGAATTTGTTTTCTGCCTCTCAACTTCACCCATCTGCCTCCACTTTTCCCTGGGCTGTTAGAAACTTGTATGAGGAGTTCACCTCTATTATTAGCCCAAGATTGTTTTTAGCAAAATAAAGATCAAATGTTAGGAAACTGGTAGCAGTCTGCCTGATTCTATGCTGCACAATTTGGAGAGTAGATGTGCCCACAATGTGGAGAACAGTCAGTGGGGTTGTGGGTGGGAGACGAGAGAAGGGAGGACAGATTCCCCTGTCTCTGGCATGCATGGAACATCTGTTCCTTTTTATTAAATGGAAAATCAGACTCACCACAGCACTATAAACCAACCTCTGAGGCATAATTGGGTAGTTAATGTTCAAAAGGAATAGTATGCTCTGTAAGAACAAGCAATTTTCTCTTGGCAAGTGGTCTTTTACTTTTGAAATTCTATATAAGATTAAATAATCTCTTATCACCACTTCAATATTGGATTTCAAAAAAAAACCTGAAAGTTTTGTCTTATTTCATCTGGTCTCATGATGATGAACAGATTGATGGTCCTCCCCTCTCCATCTCCCTGCTTGTTCTCTGGTGCACATATGTGTATATGGACATATGTAGCGGACAGTCATTAAACCAATAGGAGTTGAGTGTTTATTAGGAGTCAGACACTGTAGGTGGAGATGAAAATGTTCAAGATCAACAATGTGCCTGCTTTCAGGGAGCTTACATTCTCGTGGAACATGACTATAAATATCATACAATAAATGAATAAGCAAGTATATATACACGAGTGCCATGTACTGCATTAGAGAATTAAAACAGATCTGAGAGCTACTTTAGGTTGGGTAAGAAGCCACCTCTAAAGAGGTGTCATTTAAGATGATATCTAAGAAGCAGCCAGCCACAGAAAGGTCAGGAGATCTTTCCAAGAAGAGGGAACACCTAGATCAAAAGCACTAAGGGAGAATAAGTGATACACTTGAAGATCAGGAAGGCCAATGGCTAAAGCCAAAAGGAAGTGGGGGATGATGTTGGTCAGGTGAGCAGGGCCCAGGCTTTGAAAGCCAAAGTAAGGAATATGGACTTTACTCCTTGTCATACAGGATTCATTTTATTTATCCATTCTGTAGTTGATGGGCATAGAGTTGTTTCCAGCACTATACTGAAGGATTTTATAATGAAAGGGTGTATCTACACGTCTCTAACTCATTTGGAAACACATAACCCCCAACAGCTAACACATGCTTTGTTTACATATTAATAAAATATATCCAGAGCTTGATAGCACATTTTTACATTTTAAAAGTAATACATGTTCTTTCTTAAAATGTGGAGGAAAAAACTATAGAGAAGAAAATCATCATCACCGGTATCCTAACACCCAAATGTGCTGAATACCTTCCTTTTGCCTCTACAAATCCACTCTCCACCTGGCTGTGAGCCCTGGAAGCCTGATCTGTAACCAGCCCCCTTGCCTTCTGGCTTCCTATTAGCTTTGGCTAATGGGAGGCACCAGCAAGAGATTGGAAGGGTGGAGGAGGGGGGAAATTGGGGTATTTATTCTGCTTGTTCAATTCCTGCTAGATATCCATGGATTGGCTGTATCTCTGTATAAAAGTCCTCCTGTTAGACAGCCCTCTTCACACAGCCATCCCCTGGGTTCTGACAACTGTTCTCTTTTAATCCTTCTCACACCGTTGTACATAGTCCCTCTATTAAATTCTCCTCAAAATACCTAGTCAGGAATCTGAATGATAGACCAGAGATAATATTTTCTATATTTATTTCCAATATATTTCCAGTAACTAACACTTATAGCTTGGATCATGCTTTTGTTGCTTAACACTATACGTTCCCATATTATTAACTATTATTTGAAAATTTTACTTGCATTGTAATATTTTTCCATTCATGATTTAACACTTAGATTATTTCCTATTTCTTGCTGTTATTATATGATGAATAATATCCTTATCTGTATTTCTACATTTCTGATTCAAAAGATCTTTCCTTACTCTGAGGTTATTAAAATATTCTCCTACGTTATCAGCTAAATCTTTGTTGTTTTGCCTTCATGTTTAGATCTACAATGTAACTATAGTGGAATTTTCTTTCATGTGGATACCCAAGCTGTCCCAGCCCCATTGATATGAGTGACCAACCTTTCTCCCTTGCTCTGCAGGGCCACCTTTTTTTATGAATTAAATGTCCATATATGCATTGGTTTATTTCTGGGCTTTAGTCTGTTCACTGATTTATCTATTCTTGTGCCAATACTATATTGTTTCAATTAAGGTAATAAGCCTTGATATTTAGTAGAATAAGTCCTTCTATCTAGTTCTTCTTTTTTCAAAATTGTCTTGGCTATTCTTTTATTTATTTGTTTTTTAGGAAGATAAGTGGTATTGGAGGGTTTCCTGCTGTGTTTTTATTTTATTTTTAAATGAACATATAATAATGTTGACCTTTTTGAGGGGTATTATTTTATGAACTTTAACACAACTATAGATTCATGTTACTACCACTCAAGTCAGGCTGTAGATGGTTCCATGACCACAAAACTCTCTCAGGCTATTCTTTTACAGCCACCTTCTTTTCCATCCCAAGCCCTGGCAATCATTGATCTGTTCTCTGTTGCTAGAGTTTTTCCTTGTTGAGAAAGTCATATAAATGGAATCATAAGTAGGTTGAAACTGGCTTTTTTCACTCAGGACAATGTCTTTGATATCCACCCAAGTTGTTGCGTGTTCTTTTTTTATTGCTGAGCAGTATTCCACTGTATGAAGGTACCAAAGTCGGTTAAACATTCATCCTTTAGAGAACATTTGGGTTGATTCCAGTTTTAGTGATTATGAAGAAAGCTGCTATAAACATTTGTATATGAGTTTTTGTGTGAACACAGATGTTCATTTCATTTAGGTAAATACCTAGGAGTGCGATAATGACTGTATGTTAAACTTTGTAAGAAACTGCGGAACTGTTTTCCAAAGTGGCTATACCATTGTGTATTCCCATTAACAATATTTGATAGTTCCAGTGGCAGAGCACTTGATTTTGTCTTTTATTTTAAGCCATTCTAATAGTTTGAAGTGGTATGCCATGGTTTTAATTGGCATTTCCCAAGTGGCTACTGATGTCAAACATCTTTTTGTATATATATTTGCCTTCTTCTCTTCGGCGAAATGACTACTCAAGTCTTCTACTTTTTTTTTTAATTTGCAGAGTTTATTTTATTGTTAAGTTTGACAAATTCTCTCTATACACTGGATACAAGTCTTTTTTGTAGGATATGTGATTTTGAAATATGCTATCCTCATCTGTAACTTGCCTTTTCATTTTCTTAACTGTATCCTTCACAGGGCAAAATGTTTTAATTTGAGAGAGAACTTTACTTTGATGGTGGTGGCTGAAGCAATGGTTGTGGTAAAGTCCCCTGATAGCTTCAGAGCAATGTCGTACCAGGGTTGTCTGTCGTAATGGTTGTAGGAACCAAAAAAGGAAGGCTTGTGTGACCTTATGTGGTCACCATCAAGGTCTTGCCCTCCAAGTGCAGCCCAAGCACGTGAACAGCAAGTAGCAGCAGCTGAGATGGTGAGTGAAGAACAAGTTGGAGCAATACTGTCTGGGGTTTATGGAAGTGACATCTTAACACATTTCCCTTAATGGTGTAGAGTTCAGAGAAGGGGGTGGGACTCCCTTTTGTACAGAGTGGTAAATTAAGATGAGTTCTTTTATTTAATTTAATACAAATTAAATTGTAGTAATTTCTCTTTTTCTTGTCCTGGGTGTTGCACTTCACTAGCTGCAGCAAGTTGACTATCCCGTTAGCTTGGTACAACCTAAGAACACTCAGTCTTCCAAAATAATTACCTGGGGTTCCTCTACAAAAGGTCAAAACTTTCCAATAACAGCAAATACAAAGATGTGCTCTAAATAAGCTGTGTGCCCTCTCATAGTTTCCTATGTCAGATTTCCAGAGAAAGCCCATTATTCCTCCAAACGAGTTTCTGATCACCTGAACAAATAGAACATTCTGTTGCTCTCATTATTTGTCATAATAAATATTTTTAAAATAATCTATCACACACTTAACATGTATGACGTTGATTCCTTATAAATTTGTTCTCAAACTTTGAAGTAAACAGGCTCATGGCAGCAGAATACATCTATACAGTTTCAAGTATTTTCAAAGCTCATTTCTATTCCTACCATTCTAATTTCTGAAAGAATAACACAGGCATAATAAATGCCTCCTTTCCTGAACATAATTTCTTGAATCTAATGAAAAATATAGGACACTAAAAATGCTAAGCCTCAAAAGTGAAATCTTCCAATATTTGTCCAAAAAGTATTAGCTTCTGTTCCATATTGAGATGTTGATTTTAATAGACAGAATTTTGTTGTTACAATTTAGAATTAGATGTTATTTTAGAGTAGTGGGAAAAAAGGGTAGAAAAGAGAGGAGAATCTTTCTTGTTTCTATAAAAGAAGATGTTTTCTAAGATGAAATTCTAAATGTTTATAAATATGGGTCTATTCCAAGTTAATATGAACATTAGGACACATTTTAGATTAATATAAGTTTAAAAGCGGGGTTATTTTGCAAAAGTACTTTGGTAACATGGTCAAAGCTAAAAGTCAAGACGAAAAATAAATCCATATTTATTAAACAAAAGGTATTAAGAGATAGTAATCTCTCTCTCTATTTAAGAATAAATAGGCGCCAAGTTCAGGATGATCAATAATCTGACTCAAGTGTTCTTAACCTGTCACCAGAGGACCTGCCCCAGGAGAAATTTTCTCTTCTCAGCTTTAACCTCCTTACGTAATTTCTGTTCCCTTTATCCTCTTCATTTTCTGAACTTTACTGCGCTATGCAGTGGGGGTGCAGTAGGAGCTTAGTAATTCAGATTTTCACAATAATTATAGTAAACATGTTCCTTCATGTGGGTAAATGAATGTGAATGGGTCCTTGAAGCCTCAAAGGAAAGCCAAGTGAATTTTAGCTTTAAAAAGATGTATTATCAAAACAAAACAACTCAGGAAAACACCAAATGAACTTTTAACTTTGACAACGTAGTTTCTTGGTGAACTCCCTGAGAGGAAAACAGTAAAATGTATCCCTAGAAAATTAGTTGTTAACTATAAGGCAGTTAATTTTAGGGGAACATTTTCCAAATGTGATCATTTTATTTATCTGTTTTTTGGTGTTAAAGTATTTTTTTTTCTGGCAATAATTAGAAAACTGGACCAGTTGTCAATTCATTTCATGATTGATCAAAATTAAAAATTCCTTGTTTTTTAGGTTTCTGTCATATCCATTGGCAATATTTGTAACAAGAAATTTTAATAGAGTAATCAGATTCTAAATCTGTAAAGAGCCTTGGAAAAGTCATAACACCCTTTCCCTACTTCACAGCCCACCCCCCATTTACTTCCTGATGTGAACAGAGAGACTAGAACACTTGTCCAAGGCCACAGGCAGTGTTGGAAGTAGCCTACAGTTAGCCAGATGCACTGAGTTCATCTGCCTCTCTGACTGTGCTCATGGCGTTATCATCTCAACTTTTAAAAACTCACCTGCTGTTAGAAAGTTTTTTTGCAGAAATTTCACCTTACTCCTCCTCTCCCGTTCCTTTGCAAAATCATGACGTGCAGTGCACATGGCATTTATCTTCCATGTTGTAATCATGGATTTCCCTTTAACTCCCTCATTAGACTGGGAGGACAGGTATTGTGTGTCTGAATTTCTGTATCCTCAGCACCTACATAATATCCAGAATATATTAAGAGTCTTAATGATCTATGTCTTTAAAACAACTAATAGAGTGAAGTTCTCCCTATTTCCAAGACTACATTTTTCACTACACATCCTATACTGGGCATCCCTATATTGGGCAGTGTAAACATTTATTTATTTATCTATCTATTTATTTATATTATTGCACTGAACATCTGGAATTTTTTTGTTTGCTTATTTGTTTTGTTTGTCTACGTGGCCTCTGCCTCCATTTTTCAGTTGACTGTATTGGGAAATCATTCTACTCTCTTTGTGGTTTGGGTAGGATGGACCCCATCTCTAGCTCCAGGGGTTGTCAGGAGACCTGATCACTCTTTTGTGTGTCTGTGACTAGAAGGATTGTTCCAGGAAAGGATACAGAACTCAAGTCAGATTCACCTGACTGAGTCCTGGGATTGCTCTTGGAAAAGGCTGAAACTATAGCAGTAAATATATGTTAGTTTGAACCTGCCTGGGGCCACTACCTGGAGCCTGATAATGAAGCCAACACTGAGGAAAACAGAATTTTGAGAAAAACCGATGGAGGTTTTTTAATACCCCTTAAGCTTTTGAATGTAGCCATGCTTGAAATCAGCAGTATCAATTAGAATGCTTTTGGCTGTATATAATAAAGTATTCTGTTTAAAATGAACATTTCCTTTCCTCATATAACAAAGAGTTCGGGGGTAGGTTGTTCTAGCAGTGATTCAATAGATCAAAGTACTGTTCTTGACTCACACATTTTGTCCAATCACTGCAGCATCACAACCTCACACAACCATGTCCAAAGACAAGAAGAAAAGTGGATTCTCCTCAAGGACTTTCTTTTTTTATAAGGAAGGAAAGTCTTCTCTAAGGGTCCCAAGTTGACTTTTTTCTTATGTCTTACTGTCTAGGGCTGGGTCACATGCTCATAGGTAGGTGCAGGGGGGTGTTGGTTAAGTGCAAATCTGTAATTGTTACCTCCATGGTGAGAAACAGGCTCTTCCAGCAAGGAAAAAAAAATGGTAGTGGGGAAGGTAGACCACTAGTAGGGTCTACCACACTGATTTTCCATGGAGTTTTCAGAAACATGAAGAAAAATAATTCGTTTATTTAAGACACTTTGAGTCAAGTTTCTGTCCGTTACAACCAATCACGTGTAACAAAATGTTTCATTTTAAACATTTGTCTTTTATTACATTGTTTAATATTTAAGAGAAGTTTCTTATAAATTATGTACTATTTTCAAAGAAACAAAAAATTTTTTAAATTATAAAGGCAATTCATTTTTTGCTGTCTGTATTT
Organism: Camelus ferus; assembly: GCF_009834535.1. Taxonomy (NCBI): domain Eukaryota; kingdom Metazoa; phylum Chordata; class Mammalia; order Artiodactyla; family Camelidae; genus Camelus; species Camelus ferus. The sequence goes on along the minus strand of NC_045706.1, from coordinate 44,485,125 downwards.
TCAGATAGGTTGACCTGAACATTCATGTGTATTAAGTAGAGCATTCATGCACTTACTGAGAAGATAACTGAACTGTTATCTCACAAACAGGGCTTTGGTACAATTTCAACATAAAATCAGTTAATATTTTATAGGGTTCTTCATCGTTATCTTGTTTTTAATCTATGAGATAAAAATATTTTTAGAATTTAAGATTAGTGTGCTCTTTTATCCACCACACATTCTGCAAATGCATGTCATTCCACTGCTCACTGTTTAAAAACAGTTCACAGAAGAACAGCATAGAGCATAAATACATAAAAGCTGTATACTCAGTTGACTGGCAGAATTGGGACTCAGAAGTTTTCTTTCCTTCATGAAAAAAAAAAATAGGCTACTTCCAGTAAAAAATGTATTTCTTTAGTGCATTTTTCAGTAACTAACTTTTAAAGATGAACCATTTGTAAATCAGATATTCTTTCCAACTTTTTTCTAAATGATGTTGCTTTATTTTTTTCAAAGTTAGGACAGATGGCTTTTTTATTTTCAAATTTAATTATAGCTGTACATATGAAAAGCAAATTTGTCACGACTTTTGCATGAATGTTCTCAAAATTTTGCAGACAATTTTATAAATACTAAATTTTCTCAGCTTTCATAATGGGTTCAGAAAATAGATATCAGCAGGGCAGCTGTACTAATTTGGAATGAGTAGATAAAAAAATGGGCCTTTTACCTCAATCACAATTATATTGAGATACCAAACTCTTCGGAATATAATTATATTTTAGTGAATAAAAATATAATCTGATCTGGGAAACAGTTGCTAATCCTAATTGCAGTTTTGAACTCTCTAGAGTCACTAGAATATTTTTTTAACCTATGATATATCTCAAGTCATATGTTAAAAATTATTAACATTGATGTAATTAATGCCAACAATTACTGCCTAAAATGTGAAGATGATAAAAATATTTAGAGAAACTGGAAAAATTTGGGGAAAAATCAAACTTCAACATGGCCATGCCTCTAGAGTTTCTCAACCTTGGCACTGTCGACACTTTGAGCCAGACAGTTCTTGTTGGGTCAAGGGGGCTTTTCCACGTATCATAGGATATTTAGCAGTATCCCAGGACTCTTCCCACTAGATGCCAATAGCCCCGTTCTCCATTATGACAACCAAAAACATCTCCAGGCATGTCTCCAGACAAATGTCCCCCGGGGGCAAAATTGCCTCTCCTCCCCAATTAAGAGCCACTACTCTAGATCCAACTACCAATTTATAAGAAATTCGGAAGACAGAGGAATAAGATGCCATCAGCAGCCAATTGTAATATATGGGATATATTTTGACCCTGATTTCTACAAAGTATGAAAATATTATGCAACAATAAGAGGACTATGAACACCCTGACTGGATATCCAATTTGATGATAGTATGGAACTACTAGAAGTATGGGATTGTGGCTATGTTCCTAAAAAATATTTTATCTTTTAGAGAGTCTACTGAAGTATTTTCAGGAGAAATGATATGCTGTTTGGGATTTGCTTCAAATTGATGCAGGAGGGCTGGGACTGGGAGGAGAGGGCAACTTAGATAAAACAAAACTGATTATGGGTTGACAGTGTCAAAGCCAGGTGATGGATTTATGAGAATTCACTAATTTATTCTCTTTACTTCAGATTATGTTTAATATTTGCCATAATAAATAATTTAAAAATATTTAGATGTCTTTTCTAATAGTTTAAGCCTTATACACTATCTCTACAGTAACAGCTTAATTTTTATACTGAGTGATTTGTTATTAATTAATAACTTAATTGCCCAGAGAAAAACACAATGCATTTGCTTTATTCTAAATTGATTGGCTCTACTGATCAGCTTAACAAAAGTACTGCTAAATTGCTATCTTATATTAAGTAGACAGGGCAAAATCTGACACAATGCCCAGTATGATAGTTTTCAGGTAGTGCCCCCCAGCAACCCTGGGGTCCTGCAGAAGTACTTTCAGAAATATTTGATTCAAATTTCACTTTTTAGACATTTTTTTCCAATTATTTTTTTAAAGTTTCATTTAAAAGAATCCAACTTGGAGATTTATCTACCTGTCACCATATATGTAAAGTTAACTTGTTTTTCCTAACACTAAGGAGCGAAGTTACTTCTGCTATCACCATTTAATTAAATAAAGAACACACTGCAATTACAAGATGAATGGCTTAAAAACAGTGCAATTTCCATTACTAGTTTGTGTGAACTGAAAACTTCTTAACATTTTGTAATCTCTCCAAATATAAATGTTTAAAGTACCCTATGACTTCAACTTGCAATCCTAATATACAAATATTAATTTTTGTTATCCTTGATCATTATAATAGTACAGAAATGTTTTCAATTGTACTAAATAATTGTATGCCAATCAAATGCTGTATCATTTACTTTATGCATTTGAAAAAGTAGTTGTGCTAGAGCAAGAAGTTGGAATATCAATGTCCACGTGGAAAGAAAATCAGGAGACTTGGTGAGGTCTGGGCATCAGGTTTGAACAAACATACCAGGTGCATCTGAGGCAGAGCCACATGTCAAGAAATGAGACCTTAAATGTTAGAAATTTCATTTCAGTTAGAAGTCAGGAATCATGTCTGGTTTGTTCACAACTGCATGCCCAGATCATTACCAAGGAGTGGCTTGTGAGAGCTTTATTTCCTACCTGAATCTCTATCAGTTCCCACCAAGACAGTCTAAATTTGAAATTAAAAAAATAATAATAATAATTTCCCTTTTGTATCAGTCATGATACCTGCATGAAAGAGAATCCAACTCAGAAGTTTCAAGGGACTCTAAGGAAGAGCCTCTTCTCTGAGATGTGAACAGAATGAAGGGAAACAAGGCATGATGAGGTACCCAGAGTTCTGCAGCAGGGGAAGCCATCAGTGCCCTTAGGTCTGACGGGGCAAAAAGAGGAAGTGATCTTACTGAGGTCCAGTGGCAGCTGGAGCCTTGGAGTAGAGGCTGAGCCTGGAAAGGGGTACAGCCACTACTCAGAGCAGGAGGAAGTGAGGAAGAAACCCCAGTCCCTCTGCTCCCCCCAACTTCCAACTCCTGCCAGTGCCTCCCCCTGGCTGAACGAACTAGAAGCCTGGTAGATGCCCCCACAGCACAGAGCAGGGTAAAGACTGTGAATGGATGGATGATGGGGGCTGGCAAACAGAGACTAATCAGACCTTCCTTTGGCAAAATGAGTACTTAAAATCCGCAGGCTGATGTTGTCACTGATAAAATAATAAAAGAATGAAATTAAGTCAATCCTTCAATCTAGGGTTAGAATGCTTGGCTGATGAGTAGGAAGGAAAAACAATCCTCATCTCTGCTTTTGCTTAAAGATTCCATTTATGTGAACAGGGCCTACTTATTTATAAAAACTTTTTAAATTTCATTTTGTGGTGGTCAGTCAGTTCAGGTTTGTTCCCTCTCCTAGGGTGGCAGTCTTATACAGTGTCACTGTCTCTGCCTCCTTAGTTGCAGGTCTACACAAGTTGCTGGGTGTGTCACTTCAAGGCCCATCAGCAAGGTCCCTTCAGGTCCAGTGCTCTCTCTGCAACTTCAGTGCCACTCAAGGTGCCCTGGGATCTGCTCCCAAGCTGTGCTGGGCTCTGAGAGGGCTGGCAAGGACCCTTCCCGCTGGGCACTGGAGTGGGTGTGGGAATCTTTCTTTGTTGCTGCAGAAAGGCAAGGGAAGTTTGGGAATGGTTATGGAGGGAAGCCTTTTAGAGTTTACAATACATCTCTCCAAATCTTTTGTCTATGGTAGAGACCAGGGTTTTGACATTTCTTCTTTATAGCAATAACCATATTGTTTTAAATCCTATTAGACACAGACTCTCCTATTGCGTTGTGCTGTGTTGTGCTGTATTCTATTCCATTCCATTCTATTCGGACAGGTAGTGTAGTAAGCTCCAGAATCAAACTGATCTGGTTTTAAGTTCAGCCAGGTTGGCCACTTATTAGCTGTGTGAATTGAGCAGGTTACTTAAATTGGAAGTCCTCCTCGACACTTTTGTATTTACCTGCCTCAGGATTGTGAGAATTGAATAAGATAGAATATATAAAGCACTAAGCATCATGACTGCAAAAAAACAAAACAAAACAAAAAAAAACCCCAAGTACATTTTAGCTGCTGCTGTTATTTGAGGTCTCTAATTCAGACTTTATCTAAGGTTCTTGAAATGATTAAATTACTATCCAAGCAAATAGACTCTAATTCCACTTTTAAATGGGGAAAATATTAAAATATTTAGGAGTAGAAAACACTTAGAAAAATGGCATGCTTTTCTAAGCATATCATTTATTTAGCATACTAAGGTCCATAGATATAATTTAAGAGTAGAAGAATAAGCCATGAAATCAAAGCCATTAGGAAAACATATACTATTATTAAGTAATGTAGATAAGAAAGGAATTGATCCTAATTAAGTTAAATGATAAACTTAACATTAAGAATAATTGGCTGGTAGAATTTTCCAAAGAGAATTGTGTCTTCAGGATAATGATTCTGCTTATCTTTATTCTGTGGTTGTTTTCACAATTTTTTCTTTTTTATTATTCATCTGTAACTTAGCAATTGCTAAATGAAGTGGTAAATTCTATACACACATAAAGGGAATGACCTTTCTCAAATATGGAAACCATGGAAGAGCTTAAGCCTTTATAAAAACCTATCTCTTCTACATGCCTAGGATTCAAAGATTTAATTCTTATTCAGCATTTCAGATCTGTATTCTTTACTGTAGCTTGTTAGATAATATGACTCTTGCTAGTATTATATCCTCTGCTAAAAATCAAAGAGTTTGATTCTTAATCTCTTGGGCTGTAGCCAGAATTCATGAGCTTTGTGTAGCAAACATGGAGTCACAAAAATCCAAACCAAAATAATTTAAAAATTAAAGATGTTAATGCCCCCTTTTATACTTTTAGCTAAACATTTTGGAAATAAGTTTTCTCTAATCAATAGTGTAATAATGAGAATGATGTTATCCTATGGAGTTCAACATGATTAATTTTTGAATAAATCAATATTACAAAATTTATTAGAAGTAGAACTAATAAAATTACTGTGGCACTAGTATATGATAATTAAAGAGAAAATGAGCATGTCAAATTTCAGTGATGAAACATGATTTATAATATCCATAAGGATTAATAACTTACAAGAGAATCACTCATTTGTTTAAACAGTTTTGGTTTATTAAAAAATAGAAGTATGACATGACTAGCACTCATTTCATATTGACCTATTTTAGAAAAAAGCAAGTTGATTATTAGGAAAGCAAATGAGAGCCAAGAGAGATAAACTATCCTAATTGATCATTAATTAATTTTGACTGGTTATTCTTGCTAGACATTTGAATGAAATTATTAATATTAAAAGTACTTTAGTAATTTAGCCAAGTATTTGACATAAGTTATTTTAATGATACATGAAAGACATCTTGTTAACATTCTGGAATGAATAGCTTTATTCATATAAATCATAAATATGATGATCATAATAATAGATTCAGATTTGTAGTCTCATTTTTTAAATTGATTACTGTGGCATCAAACTGATATATCTAGTTTCGTATAGTTTTGATATTAAACTTGTTAATTTGAGGTTTGTAGTCACATAAATAAATAATAATGATCTTAAGAAATTATTTAATTCAAGATACAGAATTTTACAAAATATATGGGAGTATTGAGGCTGAGGGTGAAGGTGGCAAGGCTTTTTGTTGTATTTTTCATCTAAAAAATTAAAGACTCAAAATTCAGTAGATAAAATACTAAGTTTGGTTATACTTATAAAGGTAACCTTTCTCTAATAAAACCTGAAAAATAATTCAACAACATTGATTCTGACTCTTGGCTTTAGAGAGAGAGATGTGATTGTCGTTCAAGCACTCTAGATTTTGCTTTATTTTTGAAAAGAAAAATTGCTGCTACTGCCCGGGAAAAAAATTGCTTTCTCAGTGGACGAATGAATATATTTGTTCTTTGGCGAGTGCGGCTGTACCATAGTGCAGTCAAGGAAGCATTTCATTTAAAAGACATTGCAACTGTCATGACCCCTGAGCGCCTGGTTGATTAATGAATCTTATATAAACTATGACAATTGGATATGGAAGACAGGGAAACAAGAGGCACAGCAGGATCTTCAGTACTGGGCATCTTTTCCTTCTCACTCTCTCTTTTCTTTCAACTGTCTACATGTTCAACATAACTTATAACTTTTAGGCTCACAGCTGGAAAGAGAAACTGTAGCAAGAGCCTTTCATATCTTGCTATTGTAGTCAATGAACATAAGGAGATGGTCCTTGGGGAAATCATGTATGCTACCTGGGTGAAACCTTTGACAATACTGTAAGCAGTCATTTTAAAAAGATGGAAAAATATTGTGGTAGCCAACTATTAACAACCAGTTCATATCCTTCAGTAAATGTTGTCATCAAAAAAGCCACATCAGAAAGCCATTTTGTGAGGTGTTCTTTTATCAGGTATAGAAATTGTACCTCAAGATGCCTTATAGTATGTATCAATGTTTATAAAGATACATAACAAATGAAAGCTAGCAACTTATGACACCACTAAAGAGCTTTAGGAAGAGATTGCCAGTATGCCCTGGTAGCAAACTACAGGTACTTAATAAGGAGTAAATTCTTTTGTTATTTTTATAATATTTTATAATCATTACATTGTTGCTATCCTCTTCTATAAAATTATGGAATAGAATTAGATAGATAATCTCTAAGGCTTGCTCTAATTTCTCAAATTCTATGATTGAATTTCCTTTGCTCTGAAAGTCCTGTAATACATTTTGACAATAGTTACAAAAATTCTGACCTGATTGAGCCATAAAGAATTGATATCAACCTACATCTTTTTTTGCTAACATTGTTACACAATAGATTTTATTTTGTGCCTTAGAAAAATATAGTATAGCATCTACCGTGTACATTTGGTGGTAGTTACTAAGCCATTCTCATCTTCAAAATACGTGTTGTAAGATCTTCTATTTACTTAACAAATCTAACCAGTTATTTTATTAAAATGAATTTTCTGGGACAATCTACATTTTTTCAGTGGGAAAATATTTTGTTTGAATAATAAAAGGTGATTAACATGCTTAATCAACAGCTTGTTTCCCCTATTAAATGAATTAAGACATAGGAAAAAACAGTAAGATATACTAAGGACTTTTATGAATTTTGAAAATTCTTTCTACAGACATTTTCAACTTATAAGGCTCATTTTTGTTAAAACTGCAGTGTGTTAAAAAGTAATTTATGATAATCCTGATTTCTTTAACTGCTTTTATTTTTTTAATTTCATGAATTTGAAACACAGTTAATAGAGGCAAATTTAATTTCAGTAAATAAATAATGTACAAAGCAGAAGCTAATTTCACATTAGATAATAAAATACGTATCATTTTGCACGTAATTTCTATAATTAGCTTGAACATAAGAAACTACTAAGCAAAGAAGCGAAGTAGAATTCAATTAAATAAAAACTATGTAGAAAAATAAAATATTAGGCATTGGGAATAAAATTCTTTCAACAGGAAAATTACTTCACCTTTTATATTTAATATAAATATCCTTTCTCAGCACAATAACATTTGAAAGGATATTTTGGTTAGATATTTTTCAGCAATGAATCAAGTATATCATTACTACATAGGATTCTTCAAAGTAAGGAGAGCTACACATTAAGGAAGATATATTAAAACTGCAGGTAAAACCTCAGATTTTATTTATACTATGCTAGGGAGAAAGAGTTATATTGTTATACTAACATCTACAAAGCAAAGACATGAAACTCCAAAAGATTAATATATTGTTAAGACATAAAAAATACAGATGTATATTCTCTACTCAACTTTTTTTTTTGATGGTGGTACTGGGGATTGAACCCAGGACTTCATGCATGCTAAGCATCTGCTGTACCACTGAGCTATACCCATCTCCCATGACTATATTCTCTAGCATGCATAAATGTCCTTTCATGAACTCAGAGCCACGTTATTTGAGTTACAAGACACACATTTCTTGTTGATAACTATATGCTATTTTACACTTTATTTCAACTAAAGAATTTAGTGCGTGTTTTATAAATAAGTGATTATATTTCTGTAAGTAACAGAGAAATGATTTGAAGAATTGAAATTGTGTTTATGGCAGGATTAACAAATGGAAAGAAATTTGAACAGTTGTCAGCAAATAGTAAGCTTTCATTTAGCATTAGCTGTTATTTAACACCTAATTTGAGCATAACTAATCAGTAAAGTTTATACAACTCAAAATGAATGCCAAATCTTTTTAGATTTCCCAACACAAAACTAGAAAGGACAGAGACAAGTAATCTGTTCCAGGTGTCTTATATATATGAGAAGGAACTCAGCATTTCGTGTATAATTGTTCATCACACATCATCATCATTACTGTGGTAGCACCAGTCAACATAGCACTTTATGAAATTAGCATGGAGCCCCGCCCTACCTGCCTGGACATTCATACCACAGTAAATGGCAGGCCAGAAACAACATTCCTGCAAGACCCAGAGCTCCTTCTCACAGACAGCTCTAGTGACCAGTTCATGGTCTTCGTTAACCAGTGCAAAACTGCTCAACAGGCTCACACACTCTGCAGAGTGGTCACAGGATGTTCTCCTGCCTTTAGGTTTTCAGAAAACAATAGGGCATTTTTACAGACTCTATGATTTATTCTTTCTAATGTGATGATCTTAGTGAAGACAAGGATCAAACCCTGGGAACTCAGAACGTGGGGGTGAAGGAAAGATAGATGGAGTTTGAAAACAAAGCAGTTTAATAAGCTTGACTGGAATTTGTGGTAAACAAGCCAATTTAATGCTCACCTTGATATCACACACACACACAAAAATAATACTTTCCAAGGCCCAAAAAACCTATTTTTCTTCTAAAATTATCTCTGGTTTTATTTTTGTTAGTCACAACTGCTTAACTTAAAATAGAATTTCAAAAGCATTAAAAAAGACTCTTCAAAGAAGTTTATGTTTGCAAAAGAAGGTGTGCATAGTTATTTAGCTGTATTAGATGGAAATATTACTTCAGGCTGAAATGATCAAGTCATTCATTCCACTGTTACCTGATTTTTTTCACTGTTATCTGATTTAAATCTTGAGTTTTCATAACTTTTCTTATGTTTTCTTCTGGGATTAGCATTATATAGGGGGGCATAAAACAATTCAGTGTTGTTGAGGACACTACTGACATATATTTGCACATGCTTTACATTTTTCAAACTTTCACAAAAACAAATACTGGATACCAAAAAAAAAAAAAAAAAAAAAAAGTCCTGTGAAGCCGATAAAGGCAGAGTGATTAGTCCTGTGTCACAGGTAGGGAAATTTAGGCTTACGGAGATCAAGTGATCTGGCACATAGATATTAGGTGGCAGGGCTTAGACTACAGATTAAATCCTGTCTCTTAGTTTGGTACTTGTATCAGTCAGGGCTAGGTAGTGCTACAGCAACAAACAATCCCCAGATCCAGAGGTTCAAAGCAACGATGTATTTCTTGCTCTTAATATGCATCCATCAGAAGATGTCTGGAGGCTCTCTAGTTCTCTCACTCTGAAACCTAGGATACTGTACCATCTGCTCTCTGGAAAGTTGCCTGTCACTGGGACAGAGGGAAAGAAAATTATAGCACATCACACACTTAAAGCTGCTGCACAGACACTTCTGCTCATGGCTCATCAGCCAAAGCATGCCTCATTGACATGGATAACTGTGAACAGGCAAGCCTATGAGCAAAGGAACCAAGCCAGAAATATTTTGTGAATGTTACTGATTACAACAGTCAGTCCTATTAGGCACTAAATATTCAATTCATTTTCCATTCTACAGGCAATATGTATTCATCACTCCCTGAAGGAGAAAACCCAGAAGTGCCTTTCAATGAAGACATCAAGTTCAAAGAGCAGGATCTATGAGTGGTACATTGTAGTCATGCCTGGGTGTGGCTCTTCTTGAACCAAAAAACCTATGAACTAAAAGGCATCTGCTCTCCAAACATCCAGTATACACCGGTAAAACACGTTCAGGGTAACCTCAGTAACTATTCCCATTTAGAAAGGAGACAAATGGAAAACAGCAGCTGCTGCCCTGTCGCAGGTGTGAAATCCCAGCAGGCAGACACTGTAAGGATCCTGTATCCCAAGAGGGGAGAAATGTTCCTTTATTAGATCTGGAAGGTACTTTCCAGTCCATTTACTCTCCATGGCTCTCTGTTCAACCCTTTAAAAAATTTTATCTTTTCATTTTCCTCTTTGGACACATTTGAAGTGAGCTTCAGGGACTATGACCTTGTTGGGACACTGAGCAGATTTTTCAGATGGCTGCATTTACAGAAGAAATAACACAAAGATAATTTGGTGAGTTTCCCTTAAAACGAAATATGTGTGATTTAAGACTGCTCTTTATTTTGTAATTATTTACTTCTTATCTTTTTGGTGTTAAAATATACTTTCTAGTGGACTTCTATATCAGCAGCATGATGGACTTCATGAATAATGGTTCCTCTCACTACTGAATAAATTTACATGAATCATAGATTTTTCATATAATACAACTTTTGTAGCATTGCTGAGAACTCCAGAAAGAAAAATCTCTAAGGGACTAAAATTAGAATAACAATAAAAATGACCAGCCAAACAAAAAACCTTGAGTTGAAACCAGAGTTGTAAACTGTACGTGCACACATGCATATACACACACACACATATATGCACACACACACAAAGAGGTTTGCTCTGTCAGTGGCCTGAAGGACCTGTACGTGGGATTCTTGTATCAAACCTAAGAATCTGAGTTAACTAATCTCAGATACCTAGAGCCTTAAGGCTCCCAGCAGAAGCATAGGCAAATCCTCCCTGGAAGAAAGTTGAGATCAGCTGAATTTAAACATGATAAATAAGAAAGTAGAGTAAGATTTAACCTATTAACTGTAGTCCCTGAATGACAGAATAGAGAGAACAGGGGAGAGGCAATTTTTGAAGCATTAATTCTTAAGAATGAAGAACATAAATCCAAAGTTAGAAGGTAAACAAAGTATACTTGGTGAGATAAAGACATAGTTAAACATTAGAAAAATTTCCTTTAAAATCAGGAAGAAGACAAAAACTCCCACTATCACCACTTCCATTTAACACTGTATTGGCTGCATGTCCTAGCCACTGCAGTAAGTCAGGTAAAAAGAATATGAGAATCAGAAAAGAAAGAAAATTGTTATTATTCACACTTAGTCATCTACACAGAATACCCCCCAAACCTACAGACAATTTATTGGAAATAATAAGAGAATTTAGCAAGATATCTGGATATAAAACCAATAGATGAAAATCAGTTCTATACTAATTCGCAAATAGAAGACACTTTTAAAGCATTATTTACAGTAGCAAGTAGAGATACAAGGAATCCAAAAATACATGAAACAAAGATATGCAAGACCTATGTGGAAAAAACTATAAAAGTTTATTGAAAGACATTAAAGAAGATCTAAATTTGCAACATATGTGATGTTCATGGATAGGAATGCCCAATATCCTAAATATATAATTTCCTCCTAAATTCAGCGCAGTTCTAATAAAAAATCCTAACAGGCTTCTTTTTTTTTTCCCTTTGGAACCTGAGAAGCTAGTTCACAATGTTATGTGAGAAAGCAAAGACCCAATAATAGCCAAGATAGTCTTGAGAAGGAGAAAACGATGGTGAATATCCATAAAGGGAACCTCTAAAAAACCAAAGCGGGAAGAGAAGAATTTGTGCTTTAAACTTAATTGATGGCATTAATGAACCTAAAGAAAAAAGTTACCTAGAGAAGGAGCTGGATCTGTCCTGGAAGCTAGAGGTGCATCAGAGACTGTGAGGGAGTTGGGAGTGGAGGGAGCAGGATCAGAGAAAAATTTAAGCAAGTGAGTCTGCAGGTGTGCCTTTCTGTTAAACAGATGTGTCTGAGTATTGTAACGTCTGCTATTAAATATCCAAATCAGCAGTTTTCAAAAAATTTTGTGCAAAACTCCTAAAAGAATTTTTTAAAAACTTTAATCCTTAATTTTTGAAGTGGTGTCTGTTATGTTTTAGCATATATTTAAATAGTTACAAATAGTAATTGCTGATGTATTGAAAGCAATTACAGTTTAAAATTTAAAACGTATTAAGTGTATCTAATGGAATCCAAAATGTTAAAGATTTGATATCCAGCTAGCATTTAAGTATATTAACAACTTTGTCTCTAAGTTGGAAATTTTAGTGTTCCTTTTCCTACTTGCACTTGTATTTTTATTCCATTTCCTCCACAGAATTTTATGCTCATATAAAATATTTTTATGCTTGAGAGGTCTTTATTGCTCATCTTATCATGTTTTTCCACAACAAACATATGCATATAAATTGGAATTTTATAAATTTTTACATTTCATGTGACTATAAGATTTAATTGTCAAGAGTTTTCTTTTGGGTTGCATTGGTAAAACGATTAGTAGTACACAATTGATAAAAACCAAATAAGTATATTACAAATTATAATGGATGAATATTAAACATCAAAAGTAAAATTTTCTGGGATATGAATCTCATATAAGATGGATGAACCTTTTATTCCTTCCAATTAGTTTATGTATCCATGGATGACTATTATAAATAATGCTAGACTGAGACAGCTTTCAACATCAAGTCCACATGTGGTTTTCATTTTTATAAATGTAAGCACTAAGCCTGTGATTCATTGCTTATAGCAACATCAACACCAATAAATTTAATTGTCCTTTTGGCTCCCAGATGGTTCTCATACCCTGGGGCATGCAGTAGGATTGGGTAAAAGTGATGCCTTTCTTATGTCAAATGGGAAAAGGTGACCTATGTGAGGCCTAGAGAACGGGCAAGTTGTTAGGTAGATCAGTTTTAGGGTGGGCGACTTAAGTTGAGGATCGTGATGATGATTCCTTTCAAACTGCCCAAGCCTATATAAACCTTGAAAAATCTTTGCCTGCTATAGTTGAGGACTATTGATTCAAGTCATATAACTAATTTCTCTCGCTGATTCGCTGGCTCAGTAAGGAGCCCTCTGATTTTAACGCCACTCAAATGTCCTTAGGCCTGTGTGTAATATGCAGGTCACATTAACAGTAATAACTCAAATTGCACTTAATTTCGTCCCTACCTGCTGACAAAACCTCTCATCCTTTGCAAATTCCACCCACCCTCTACTCCCATCCAAGCTCCTAAGCAGTGGCTCTTAAGTGTTCACAGATAAATCCACATGGCCAGTTCTTGTCTCTCACTGGGCATGGGCATTAGTGTATTATGGCTTACTCTAACTGTCACACAGCATAAAATGTACTGGAAATGAATTAAATGTAAGTCAAATTTTGTAAGCCAAAGAATATATAACTATTTTGCCAAGTAAGTATTTTTTTTAAAATACCATACCTTATCATAATTGTTTAACTTGTACAAGAATATTTTAAATATTTTAGAATTCTTTCTTATTATGAAATGTTTGAGACATACAAAAGAATATATGTGGTATATAGGTAAGTTACCAGATAAACATTAAAGTGCATACATGTGAACCCATCACCCAATGTAAGCACTAAAGCATTACCAGTAGCTTTATATCTGCATGCTTTGTCTCCATCCCATCCCCCTGCCTTTTTCCCAGAGACAGTCACTCTGGGTTTTTAGTCAATCTGAGTTTTGTTTTTATCATTCTATTTCTTTTTAAATATAAAAATTTACCATATGTATGTATTCCTAAACAATGTAAATTAAATTATTTAGGTTCTCTTATTCAGCATTATAAAAATTATGTATTTTATGTACTCTTCAATTTGCTTTCTTCATTATTTCTAAGATTTAGCCATGATGTTACTTGTATCTATAGTATATTCATTTTTACTGAAATATAATATTCCATTGGGTAAATTACCACTTTTTTTAATCCATCCTCCTGAAATGAACATTTAGATTGTTTTAATATTTTTGCTATTACAAGCAATGTTGCTGGTACACATTTGCAAGAATTCCTCTTAGGATATATATATACCTAAAAGCAGAATTGCTGGATATTCACATTTTCAACTTTACAAGATAGTTCTGAATTTTTTCCCAAAGTGATTGAACAAATTTATATCCTCTCTACCAGTGTATAGTATGCTTCTGATTTATATCTTCACCACCTAGTATTATCAAACTTCTTACTATTACCAATCTAGTGACTATAAAAAATTGTCTCCACAAGGTCTTAATCTGTAAATTTGCAAATTTGCAATTTACAGTTTAATACCAAAGTTGAGCTACTTTTCACATTTTATTTGCTTTTTGAATTTACTATCCTATAATACATGTCTACCAAACTTTTGATCATTTTCCAGTTGGCCTTTTTTTATTTGCAGGAATTTTTTATATATATAATCTCGGTATTAATTATTTTTCAGTGGTGGATGATCTATCTTGAATATAAGTTTCACTTAAGCTTTTCTCATTCAGTTCTGTGTTCCTTGGGTCCTGTACATTTGCTCACAAGTACTCATGTTTTCTTCCTGCAGTAGCAATGTCTCATGTTTGTGTGGAATAACCAGTTTACAAAGCAGTCTCACAAATCTTATCTCATTTGTCTCTCAACAACTTTTAAAAGACAAGCTGGGTATTATTATACTTGTTTTATAGATAAGAACACTGAGTGGCTTGCCCAAGGTCATAGGGCTAATAAGTCCTCTGCCTCTGTATTCCATATCCTCCTTAAGAGTATATGATGCTTCAGCTGTTTATAGATTATGGCTTATACATTTAAGCAAATGCTACACCTCTGTTTAGCATCCTTATTTCAGTTCCTTCTTTTTTATGTATATAATTCAAGCTACAACTCTAGTCTATGAATTTCATTCTGAATTCATTACCTACAAGATAACAGATGAGTAAACGAAGCACCAAGACAATTTTTAATAGAAAATTAAATTAAATGGTCTTGTTTTTTAAAGAATGTCTAGGAGGATATTAGAAACCACAACAGTTACTTGTTCTGGGGCAAATCACATTTTTTTAAATAATGGATCTTTTATGTAAGAGAGCTGATTTCAAATTCAGTACTTTTCATTCTTTTGGCCTTTTAGAGAGTTAAAGAGGAATAAAATGAATAAAAAGAAGAAAAATATCCTTTCATATTTATTAGTATTATCTAAATTGGCTGTCCTATTTATGTCAAATACTGATTTTCTATTAATTAATTATTATTATTTATTTGTTATGTTAGATATAACTAATACTTGTAATTAGTATTAAATGTTGAACTTATAATGGGAAGTGATATTGACAGGACAGTAATTCTATCACTCAACCTCCTACACCTGGGTATTTGGGTGAGTGTCTACCTGCTGTGGGAGCCCAAGGAGGGTGGGAATGTTAACTCTCAAATGAGACGTGCCCATGTATTCTCTCTCAAACATTTGAGGCAGCAAAAGGTAGTACTTCTTACCTTCTGGGAGTTGTTAAATTCACTCATTCATCCATCCTCAAGCTAAGCAAACTACTACACCTGAGAAACCTTTAACCTTTTGGTAGTTTCCATTTTACTTTCATCTACATCACATAGACAGAGCAGAGGAAACTGATGAAATTAGTAGTACTAAGAAAGGATCTGAGTATAATGAAGGAAATAGCATTCCAAATGTGAGGTATTTTAATCACTGTGTAATAGTTGTATCTTAAGCACTTCCTGGGCATATCCCTTGATGAATAATAAAGAGATAGAGCCACATCATTTCTTCTCAAAAGAGAAAGGCTTTAATAGCAACTGTCTGTTCTAAAGATATTTACTAAATGTGACCTCTCCCTGATCTCTTTTTTCCTAGTATAAATGCATCTCCACTTATATACCTAGTATTTACTCATCAAATATTTCTACATCAGTGTTCAATTTAAAATTGGTTAGCTTGCTCCTGTTTCCATGAAATGATAGTTTCTCTTAAGTATTTTGGTCTGAGTCTGAGTGCTGTGTGTGATATATGAGAAATAATATGTGTCTGATAATGAGCTCCCTGAATTTCTGAGTCAGGTACTATACTAGGCTCATGAGGCTCACTTTGAGTAGAGGATAATTTTACCACAAAGTGGTAAGCATAAGAGAGAGGTATGCACTGGGAGAAGGGTACCTAATGACTCTGGAATTCAGATCTGTGTTTGGAGAGAATGAGGTGAACCCTGTTGGTAATTTTGAGCTCCACATATTTTATAGTTATGTGTAAGGATGTGGGTCATCCCTAATGACCCACACATTCCTAATGTAAGGGGAGGGTCATTCCTAGATGGGCAACTTCTAGTATTACCTAGTCCAGGGCCTCAAAGAGACAAATTACCCTTTTGAGAGAAAGGGCATTCTTTATGTTTACAGAAGCTCATCTTCAAACTAACTGGTTTAAAAAGAGCCTTGTAGTTAATGTGAGTATATAATTTAATATCCATTTTGTCTAGGACAAGATCCGTGCGAGGTTGGGACAACAGACCCAAACAGGAACCGTCTCAGGTAAATAAAAAACATGGCATTTTATTTATGGAATGAAAAATGCCCTCAGCCTTTAAGAGGTGAGGGTCAGTGGGTTGATTTGATAGATTTTTTCCCTCAGGAGAAGAAATGACAGAAGCCAAGGAGGCTTCTGTTGCCTTTTCAAGGGAGTACAGTGGATTTTTAAAGACCGTACAAGGGCCTGAAATCTCTGGTGTTTGGATTTATAAAGATTCCATACTTTGCCAATTAATTATAATAATTTTGATTTTTAAAGGTTCTATACTTTTCCCATTATAATCAATTTCCCATTATAATTAAAAGGGTCTTTATATTGGTCTTTAGGGACAGCAAGAAATAACACCTCATTCTGCTGCCAACTTGGATGTTGGAGGGGAAAGACTAATCAAAGAGGTCTTTTGCGAGAGAGGAGAGACTACTTGGAGTGGGGGCATCTGGAATTATAAAGAAACACTGGGGACAAAAGAAAAGGCCTTGTGAAATGCCTGACACGGCGTCTCACCAGCCTGATTAACAGCCTGATTAATAACGCCGTGATCTATGAGTGACCCCGGGTAACCAGCTGTGCTGTGTGAGAGAGTGATCGCTGAGAGCGTGTCATTTGGTTCTCTGGGAGTGAGACCCCAGGTTCCTAGTGATGATACCATGTGTCTCGGAGTTGTCGGTAGGAGTCCAGAAATTGCAGCCTTGCGTCAGCCGGCCCGAGCGCTTTGGAGGAACTTCGGTGGGAAGGCTCGCGGCTCAAAGGGTTGGCCTAGAAAACCACCAGCCTAAACCTTACACCGGGTTAGGTGAGCTCAGTGATCAACGCTTTCCCTACGGCCCCGCCCACTCTTGTCCCGGGCCCGCCCACGTCTCAATCAGCGCCTTAAAGCCGCTCCTGACTTCCCCGGCACCCAGAACTCGGATCTGTTGGAAAACCTGAGGCGCCGGCCGCGCACGGGCCCACTGCGCAGGCGCGCGCCGGCTCGCAGACCCTCGCCCCTCCCCCCGCGGCCAGCCCTTGGTATGGCCGAGCGGCGGTTGGCGTCCTCCACAGCACCAGTCACGGGCGGGCTTTTCAAATCCTGTCCTTGGCGGAGTGGCGGCAGCCTCGACTGTGGCGCTCGGGATGGAGCCGCAGACTCTGAGGGGGCCCGAGCGCCGCACAGCGGGGCTTCCGGCCCAGCAGGTGAGTGAGGAGAGGGCCTGGCTTTAGGGCCTCTTGCTGTGGTTTCGTCTGCACGGCGGGAAAGCCCCCACTCTGCGCCTCGTATTCAGCCATGGCCAGAGACAAAGGGAAGGACTAGGCCACTGCACTTCTGAGGCCCAAATGGAGCTTGGAAATCCCCCTATTCCCACCTCCGGGCCTCCGCCTCCAGGTTCTTAGGGAGGAAACAGGCCTGGAATGGGGAAGCGATGCTGGAGTCTCGCCGCGCGTTTCTGGCTGCACCTGTCCGCCGCCCCTCCTCCCAGGGTTTGGACACTGTTTTTGCAAGTGCAGGTGACACCGGGGGAATGGGAGCCCTGGGATTTCTAGGAAGCTCAACCGTGGGCAATGGAAGACAGTTTGCTTATTACTAGATTTCGTGGAAAGCACAATTACTGTAGGCGCTGTGTCTGACACAGTATGAACTTGCTGGAGTGGGGTGGAAAAGCAAACTTCGACCTCTGAACTTGAGGAAAAAGTTGATTTGATTGTGGATTCTTTTTGAATTGAATAGGAGAGAAGTTTGGTGTTTGCTATTTAGCCATGTAAAATGTGTGTTAGACGCCTTTTTACTTAATGTAGTCTAATATTATTTCTTAGCAGTTATTAAAATGCTATCCCTTCCACTCTTAACCTTTAAAGAAAACTTAAAACACTCATGTCTTTAAGCTGAATCTCCATTTCCAGTTTAATCTCCACCTTCTTTTACCGATTTCTGAAGTAGATTAAACCATAAGAATTTGCCAGTTTTGTAGGTCAGTATTGGTAGTATATTAGTAATAATAGCAGCCTATTATCTTTGCTTAGCAACGTGTTTTCTTTTCTAGAAGTCTTAGAACCCTCACCAGATACAAAATAATTAGGAAGTCTTCAATAATACTGTGCTGAAAAGTAAAACAAGACATTAAGAATTTTGCAAAAAATCTAGTACCTTTATCAGTAATTTATGCTGTTTTATACCAGCATTTCAAAAATTTCAAACATCTTCGATGTGAAGTATTTCTTTTCTGTTATGTACTTTGGTTGTCCTAATTATTAAAATTTTTTTTGATTTCTAGTCAATTGCTGATGTAGTGAGGTACTTGCACTTATCATATAGATGTTGGTGAGACCACTTATTGTGCTGTGTGCAGCAGTAATATTTAGGAATGATACAAAAGACACAAAAAGATAAGGTCATAAAAGAAGTTTACATAGAATGAAAACAAATACTTAAATATACATAAGGACTGGATTATTTATATGATTTCTTAATGATTTCTTAGGCAGCAACAAATTCAAGTAATTGAGTTGTGGAATTCCTTCTGTTTGGATTTTGGAGAAATATTGCAAAATAGAAATAGGTTTTAACCCATCAGGAATACTGAGGGTCAGTAAGAGAATTTTGTACCTAAAACTGAATTTTTATTTGGTGTATTTCCTTTGATATTAATGAACCTGCCATCTAATAGGGATAAAACCAGTTTTTTTCAGATGGTTATTCACTGGTGAAACACCTTTACTCAAACTTGGTATCACCTGTGACTACTCACAGCGTAAAATATTGGCTTTGGAGTCAGATTAAGCCCAAAACCAGCTATGCTTGTTGTACAACCTTGAATACATTACCTGTCTTTTCTAAGTATCAGTTTACACAGTTGTAGACTTGCCTATTCTAGAAAGTTGTTGGAATTTGAGAACCTCTTTACTTAACCACAGTACCTAGTGCTGAAAACATGCTTGAGCGGTGACTATTTTTGTTATCTTCTGTCCCATTAATCTGAGCAGTTGTGGCAGCCACCTACCTTTTCTTACAAATGTTTAAGCTTTTGAAATCTTGATAAAAATAAAGTTCAAGAAATAATACTATATCATTGTGGGAAAGTAAACATAGAAACATGAATTTAAGAATTCTTTCTCCAACTCTATTCCCCAGAATGACTGCTGTTAACAATTTCTAGACTTTTTTCTATACATAAACAATTCTTAAAATATACGTAATTTCTTTTAGAAAGAGTATATACTGTATATACTTTTCTGCAGTCTTTTTCATCTTAGCTACTAACATGGTTTACTATATCCATTAGGTGGATAATGGTTTCTATCTGGATTACTACAGTTTTCTTACCATCAGCCAAACCTCTGTTTTTCTTTTTCTTTTTTTTAAGTCAGTGCTTAATTCCAACATTAAGGCCATTTTTTATACTTCAGTTTTGCCCTTCTAGCTCTTAAAATCTAGTATATTTCTGTTTTCTACATTATATGGGTTTTCACATTTAAGGCATCTATCTCATTCTTAGCCTTGCCCTATCAATTTATTTTTACCAGCCTGATTTTAAATACCTGTAAGATAAGATGGCTTCTGTTTGATCTGATTACAAGCAAGCCCTTATTTAGAAAATTGAAGAAGAAATAAAAAGAGGGTGGCTCTCTCTCCATTCTCTGTTCTTCCTGGAGACTTGAGTTCATATACTTCTAGGAGGGATAGATACAGGGAAACATGCTTTTGTCATGGGTCCTAATCATCTTGACTCTGCTGTTGTGGTTGAGGCACTGATGGTTTTAACTCCGTACTCTTTCTCTTTAAGGTCAGTGAACATTACCATTGAGTGCACCGTTGAGTCCTCATTACATGATCATTGTTCTCACTGTGGTTAGCACTAGACATCACTCCTAGCCTAGGAGCACTCTGCATCCTTTTGTAGCTAAAAAAAGTCCTTTGACTCCATAGGGATTTTTTTTGGTGGGGGAGGGCTATAGGAGTATCGCTTGACCAGAGATGTTTTCTCTGCATGTAAAAGTATAGATGTGTACTAAAAGAAGTATAGATGTGTACTGAAACTGGCTAACACAATGGTTCTTTTTTTTTTTCCACCCTGAATACATTAAGAAACATACATACACTTAACAACTTATTCCACTTGTGTCAGCCCTCCCAGTCCACATCTACTCATCACAGAGCAGGGAAGGTAAGATAACAGTTTACTATGTACGTTAATTTGGCTGGGTAGGGAGCAGCAAACCATTTCTGTAGGAGGACAGATAGTAAATTATTTTCAGCTTTGTGGGCCACACAGTCTCTTGAAATTATTCAACTCTGCCACTGTAACTTGAAAGTAGCCATAGACAACATACAAATGGGTGTGACAGTGCCCCAATACAACTTTATTTACAAAAACAGGCGCTGACTGGGCTATGGTTTGCTGCCCACTGCTCTAAAGAATGGAATTCTAGTATCTGTTAGTGATATCTCATTTCCTTAGTGAATGTTTAACCTTAAAAATAAGATTTTTTTAAAACCCTGACTTTATATTTCCTTTTCACACTATATCCCAAGACTCTATAATTTTATGAAGTTTTTATTAATCAGTGATGAAGAGAGACAATCTTCATTAATAAGATGGAAACCTTAGAAGTCCAAATTTACTTCTTAATGTGGCTGTGGCCACCTACTGGTTCCTTAAGGTTGTTGCAACTTTCCAGATTGCTTGGGAATTTCAAGTATTCCAGCCCTGGTTCTCTACCCGGGCTGTGCACTGAATCAGTGGAGGAACTTTAAAAAAAAATGCTCAGGTTCCACCTCCAGAGATCCTAATCATTTTGGGATAGATCATACACGTAGGTACTTTTGTAAGGTCCTTCCTCTCTGCCCTGGGGTGATTCTAATGTGCAGCTAGCTTTAAGAATGTCTGTGCTAGTTCAACTGGCTGCCTCACTGTAGTATTTAAAAAGCAAACTTGAATTTAATGGCACCAGATGGTATTTGTTTGTATTTAGGTCATGGGGTAAAGCTATTCATCCCAGCTTCAAGTTGCTCCCTAAGTGTACTCTCCAATATTAACCAGCCTGCCAGAGTATAGACATATGGGTCACATAGATAATTCTTATAATTAATTACTAATTATATTAAAGAAGAATTTACTTGGGACAGACAAGTCATAAAAAGATGAGATGGAGTTGTTGAAATTCAGTCATGTGTAAAGAAGAAAAACCAGCAAATGGCTACATTTATATAGTACACCAGTTTTGAGTTGTACTACAAAGGTTTTTATGTAGTGATTACATGATGTAATTACAGAAGGTAATTAAACAGATCTGTTTTCTGCATGTGAATAGTACATTTGATTGATTTGAATAGTCAAGTTAAATCATCTGCAGTTTTTCTTTTCAGGTAATCTTCATAGGCGATTGCTCTCCCAACTTTCAGCTTTTCTTTTTGAAAAGATTGTCTTTTTAATATCTGGAACTTTTGTTATCAGAGTCCATTCACATTTTTGATTCAGATTTTATTCCAATTAAAAGGTAAATTATAGCATTCATTCCTTTACTACAGAAGCCAGGATGATCTCTTTAATTATAGAAATAGACATGCTAAAATGAAAGATTATTATATGTTTGTAGTATAGTAAAGAGGAAGCATTATTATGTTTTGTAGTATAATAAAGAGTATCCAATGATTTATAATTTTTAAGAAGCCACTGAATTAAATCAGAACAGTATGCTTTAGTTTATAGAATTTTTATGTTACATATGAAACTTGTTTATAGAACCAGGCCATTGTAAGATCATTGTATAGAATAAAAAATTTTCAGAACTAAAATAATCTAGTAGTTTCAAAACTAAAATAAATATATCCAAATCTGTGCTCTAAATCTCTGTTCTGAGTAGCTAAAACTTCTGACATTTTCTAAGCACAGTGCTTTTATTCTGTTGTTTCTGAAATTTTATTTACACTGCTTACCCTAACAAACAGCCTTTACCTCCCTGCAGTTAAACCTTAGGTCCTTTATTCAGCAGCTGGTTTTTAGAAAGTTTTCCCTAGGTTAAATCAGTATCATCAGTTAAATTTTGCCATCCCACAATACAACCTATGTAATACATACATGTGCTACATTGTTCACATTAGTTATTATATTGTATTAGTTTCCTGAGGCTGTCATAACAAATTACCAAAATTGAGTGGCTTAAAACAAAAATTTATTCTCTCATAGTTTTGGAGTCCAGATGTCTGAAATTAAGGTATCTGCAGGGACATGTTCTTGCTGAAGTCCCTTGGGAAGAGTCTATCCTCACCTTCTCTAGCTTCTGGTGGTTGCTGGCAATACTTGGTGTTCCTTGGCTTGTAGACTCATTACTCCAATCTCTGCCTCCATCTTCATATGCTGTTCTCTCTGTGTGCCCTCGGTGTCTTCACATGGCCCTCTATTGAGGGCAGTAGTCCTTGGATTTAGGGCCCACACTAATCCAGTATGACCTCTTCTCAACTAATTACATCTACAAAATTATATCCAAATAAGATCACACTCTGAGGTTCTGGGAGGACAGGACTATTTGGGGGACATTATTCAACTTTGTACAGTTATGGGTAAGAATGTGTAATATTTTTCACCTTTGTTTCTGTTCTGTTTATCTAGTAAATTGTAAACACTTCCTAATAAAGCAAGAAATTAAAATTTTGCAAAAAAGTATTTAAGTGGAGGGAAGGTATAGTTTAGTGGTAAAGTGCACGCTTAGCATGCTCGAGGTCCTGGGTTCTATCCCCAGTACCTCTATTATAGATAAATAAGTAAAAAACTAATTATCTCTCCTCCAAAAAAAGTTTTTTAAAAGCTTTAAAAAATTTTATACTGTCATACTTAAAAACTTTGTTACTTTTCCAATATGGTATAAAATTGTAATACTATCTAGTACATTTGCCATCTTTTGGGGGTAAAAAGAAATGTTATAATTTTGGGGTTTTGCTACCCCCTTTTAATTTCTTTTTCTTTTTTTTAATTGAAGTATAGTCACTTTACAATATTGTGTCAATTTCTGGTGTACAGTGTAATGTTTCAGTCATATATATTCATACATATATTCCTTTTCATATTCTTTTTCATTATAGATTACTACAAGATATTGAATATAGTTCCCTGTGCTCTATAGAAGGAACTTGTTTATTTATTTTATATATAGTAGTTAGTACACGCAAATCTCAAACTCCCAGTTTATCCCTTCCCACCCTCTTCCCTCTGTAACCATAAGTTTGTTTTCTATGTCTGTGAGTCTGTTTCTGTTTTGTGAATAAATTCATCTGTGTGTTTTTTTTTTAAATTCCACATATAAGTGATACCATATGATATTTTTCTTTCTCTTTCTGGCCTACTTCACTAAGAATGACAACCTCCAGGTCCATCCATGTTGCTGCAAATGACAATATTATATTCTATTTTATGGCTGAATAGTATTCCGTCGTATAAATATACCACAGCGTCTTTATCTAGTCATCTGTCGATGGACATTTAGATTGTTTCCATGTCTTGGCTATTGTAAATAGTGCTGCTGTGAACATTGGGGCGGATGTATCTTTTCAAATTAGAGTTCCCTCCAGACATATGCCCAGAGATTGCTGGATCATATGGTAAGTCTATTTTTATTTTTTGAGGAATCTCCATATACTGTTTTCCATAATGGTTGCACCAAACTGCATTCCCACCAACAGTGTAGGAGGGGTTTTTTTTTCTCCATACCTTCTCCAGCAGTTATCGTTCGTGGAATTTTGAATGATGGCCATTCTGACTGGTGTGAGGTGATGACTTATGGTAGTTTTAATTTACATATCTCTGATAATTAGTGACATTGAGTATTTTTTCATGTTTTTGTTACCTTTTAAAAATGCTTTCTCTTTTTTTTTTTAAGGACTGCAGTATTCAAGAAAAAATAAATTTAGAAACTCGAATACGAGATGGGGTATGGAAACTCCTCTCTCTGAGCACTCAGAAAGACCAGATTTTGCATGCAGTTAAGAATCTCATGCTGTGCAATGCTCGGATAATGGCTTACACGTTGGAGCTACAGAAATTAGAAGAGCAGATTGCAAATCAAACTGGAAGATGGTTAGTGGCATAGTTTACCTGTGGTTCTTAATATACTTAAATATTTGCATTAAAAACACCATATAATTTAACCTTAAGATCAAATCACCAAAGCTTTTAAAAAATAAATACACTGAAGTACTTTCTGATATCGTAAACATTTTGACAGTAGGGCTTAGAGTAAACTTATTATTAAAGGAGCAGTTTTCACTGGGCAGTTTTGTTGTGTTCAGTACTTCCAAATTGTAAAATGAAGTGGTTAAGAAACAAGGAGTGAGGGAATATTTTTAAGAAGGACCAAGACTGATATTTGTGTGTACAGAAAAGTAAATTAAAAAAAAAACTAATTGCTTAAAAATAACTAGTAAAGAGATACTGCCTGAGAGTAATGGAAACTTAACTATCAAAACTGAAATGAGTGGGCAAGAATGGTAAAGATATAAATGTAATTAAAGATATGAATGGGGTTAAAACTATGGATGGAATTAAAGATATGAATGGAAGGGAACTTAAAAATCTGCTAGCATATTTCTTTCATATGGTAAATATAAATTCTAGAGAGGCAAGTAACTGACTCAAGGACGTGTTCTAGCTAGTGACAGAAGCTAATGAAGGGTACTTAGGATTTGCTAAGTAACTTCCAGTCCTTGTCTCTCTGTCATTCTGTGCCGCCCTTTTGGATCACACCTAGAATTTATGTATGAAATTTTACATCCTATCCTATTTACAATGCCAAGCCTTATTTGGACCTAAGAATTGACTCAGTTTAGTGACTAGATATTGGTTTCTTTTTTAGTATAAATTGTTTTACATTTTCCATTGTTCATCAGTCTTAAAGCTCTAGAACTAGTTAAAAGTTTCTTTTTAGACATTAGTGGCCATTAGGTTGTTCACAGTTCATCTCCATGAAGTTCTTGAAAAGTAAGGTAAAAACACAGGTCAGAGAAAGAGATTTCTGTGAAAATAAAATATTAATGAAATCATGATATAATAAAGACTTGTGTACAAGTGGCTAATATTTAATTAGCTTTATTATCTTGGGATGGCTATTTAATCTCTTTGTGCCTTAGTTCCTTCATTACAGTTGACATGATAATACTTTCATTTTGAAAATTAAGATTATATATATTAAAAACCTAATGTAATACCTTTTAAATAATTAGTACTCAAATATGTCAAGCAATTTTTATTATTATTTATCCCTGGCACTATAAAATGGAATTATTCCAGTATCATAATCTAGGAAGATATTTTTCAGATACACATACATTGGATTAAGTCATTGCTTCTCAAACTGGGTCAGATGTTATTATTGAGAGTACATGATTGTGTGTCAGGAGATATGCAAAGCCAAAGAATAAATATGACATATCTTTTTATAGCATGAATTTTAAAGATAAAGCATGAGAAATTTGGAATTGTGGCATAGTTTTGGGTTATGCTACTCATGGGGATATGTGTTCTTTCTCCTCAGCTTTTATAAGGATATTTTGTTAAGGGGGACTGTTTAAGAGGAAGAGTTTGAGAAGCACTGGTTTAAGTACAGTGTGGGACTACACACTCAATATTATATCATCTCTCACAGTTATATAGAATGTTCCTCTGGGAATTATATCTACCGTTCATATCTGTGTTCTTTAAATATTTGCAATGAATTGTAAATTGGCCATTTTCTTAATTTGGCAGTATAACTTTTCTGAAGTTGCTGACTTATAAAAATGTTAAATGAGCTTAACCCCTGTTGCATTTATATAACAAAGATAAGAAAAAATATCTGGGACTTAACTGAAAATGTGTTTTTACTTTCTCTTCTGATTATCTTTGATAGATGAAAATAGCTTGGATGCTATACACACATTTATACCTGTTCATCATTCATATAGAAGCATTGCCTCCCTTAATTATTGGATTATTTCTTCGAAAAATCTCAATGTTCTGTATGAATTATTTTGTTTACAACTTCATTTTGTTATGTGCAGTTATAACCTGAGGTCACTGATAAAGTATAACTGAAAATTGTAGTAGTTGTCTTCTTATTACATATAAATGGTCTAAAGATGAATGAGAATCTCATGGAAGTTTAATTCCTTGAAAAAGGCTATGTAAATTATGCCATTTGATTAGTCAATCCAACATTTATCAAACATCTACTACTTGTAGAATACTTTTTAAGTATTGTGCTAATGTATCCACATTCAAAGAACAGAATTTATCAAAATGTGAGGATATATGTGTGTATATTCAGCAGTCAAATATTCTACCTTTAGAAACTCGGCAGTCTGTTCCTTTGCTTTGTTCTGGTGGTCTTTAATGTAGAAAAATGCTCCATTTTTCATTGCTACCAGAGTTAAAATAGCATTTTAATGAATCTACTGCCTACTACTAATTTATCTTCTCTAAAATTTTATGATAAAATGCCAAAAAATTAACAAGCAATACATCTAGGCATTTTGAAAGAATCAAATCAGTATGAAATGGTAGAATTGAGGAAAGTCTAATGGAAGAATTGGGGCTGAATCTTCTAGATCATAAAGGATGGATAGAGTTTGGTTAGTTGAGTAGGAAGAAAGCAGCATTCCAAGAAAGAAAAATAGCAAAATAAAAGCTTAGGGTGAAAGATGAGTATGAATCATTCAGGAGCAATGAAGACATGTGTTTGGTTGAGGCTGAAGATCAAGCCAAAGTTGAAAAGGAAGTGGCTAGCAAGATTCAAGAAAGTTTACAATGCTAGAAGGTTAATGAGTATTAACTGACAGCCTTGTTAGGGATGCCAAATATTGTGCTAAGGTGTTTACAAATATCACATCACAAAATGAGAGAGGTATAAACTGCTTTATTAAAGATTTGGAAACAGGGACTTAGAAACATTAGATAACTGTTTCAAAGGACACACAGTGACTCTATGGCTAGGATGTAAACCCAAAAGACTTAAAAGCCTGAGAGCCCCTAAACCTCCCCTCCCCCCTAAAAAGTGCATCTACATTGTACTACCCCAAGCTGCCCTGGTGAATTGTTATAGGGCTTTATATTTATTTCATTGTTTATTTTCTGTCATTTTATTTTCATCAAGAAAGAGGCATGATAAAATGGGTGTTTGGGAAGGTTATCTGGCAGTAGAGTATTGAAAAGGATGGTGAGACAAAATGATTGAAATAACCAGTTTTTAGATAAACTATTTAAGAACAGGCAGACATAGAGGTGATTGAATAACTTTTGATGAGAGAAATGAGTTTTGGGATTTTCTAATAAATAATTTTCACTCAAGTTCCTCTCTGTACAGAAACAACCATTCTTCAAACAGTTTCAGTTATTTCTCAATTTATTATGAATTTATTAAGCAAGTAGTCTTACTTCATTTTACAGCCTGTTTAAACTGGGGTTCCAGGAAAGAGTTAAGCCCTAATGTCCTAAGACATGCGTTGTATATACTGACTTAACTTTTGTGTATCTAGAATAGTGCTGGTTTTATACTGTTTATGGGAGAATTGAGAAAATAGTCATTCTGTGATTTAGATGAGGAACCTCAGTTGAGAAATCAGTAATATAGTCATATTATTTGTTCTTTTTTTAAAACCACCATCTGAGAATATTGGTACCTGGTTAAATAGTCCACTACCATAACCCAATAATGTAACAGAAGCTTTGTTCTCCTTAATTGTGTTTAGTTATGAAACACCTTCTGGTATACTATCTACTTTATGTCTAAATATACAAAAGATACCTAGGTTTGTGTAAAATTCACAATAGAATCAGGGTGACAAAAAAAGTAGGCTATAGAAAGCTTTCTAGGTTGAGCAGACGGTAGGTAATGAGGGTGAGGGGTGGGAGCACAGACAGCTTACTTCCTTAGTTTAGAAGATAGGATTGCTTGGTTATAGCAATCTGTCAATATGCTAGTCTTTTAACTGGTAAATGAGACTATCTCCCTACCTTTTTCCTGTATGGTATAGCCGTATATATCTACTTAAAGACTTGCTTATATTGGTCCACTTCTTAAAATCTAAAATTTCTTAGATAAGCGTTGAATTCCAGGATCTTTGTGGTCTGATCTCAAACTGCTTTCATAGTCTTCTCTCTCAAATTTCTGCTTTACATATTTATCTTAGCCAAAGGCTTGATCTGTTTCCCCAAAACAGTTCTTGAATTTTCCAGTCTTCAGTGCTTTTGCTTATACTGAAGTGTGCCCTATCTTCCATTTCCATTTAACAAGGTCTCTTGTGTTCTGCAACATCCTACCTGAATCATCAGTTTCTTTGATAATTATATTCAGAAAATGATCATTTCTTCCTTTATGCTCGTTGCAAGGACTCAAAAATGATTATTTGCCTCATCTTAGTTCCAGTAGCATCTGAATGATAAATATCTCACTGTTATATACTATATTCTGTTTATGAACTTGGAGCTTGGAGGCTATTCAACTAATGTTGATTATTTTTTTCTTTCTCCTTTGTATGCCCTAGAACACCTAACAGTGCTAACTATTTAAGAACAATAATGTTTTGCCCCATCCTCCCTTCCATGTGTAATGATGAGCAATAGGATTAGAATTTATTAATAGTTAATTATATAACAGTTACTACTCTTTGTTACTTTCTTCTATTTTCTTAGGGTCTTACGTGTTTTGTTGGCCTCTATTCTTGCCATATTCCATATTGTCATTTTTTATTCTATATTTTGTTCACTTTTTTAAACCAACTTTTTATTATGAAATTTCATACGTAAAAAATTGTAAGAGTAGTATGATAGACATCATGTATATTTGTATATTCTCCACCCAGAAGGACCAGTTAATAGTCTGCTGTGTGTGTTCATCCAGTCCATTCTCCTGCTTTATCCTTGTACTTATACACACACATATGCACAAAAACATACATGCACATTTTTCTTTTTTTGTGTGTGTTGAACCATTTGAAAATAAGTTTCAGACAATATGGCATAGACATCTCAATAGTTTGGCATGTATCTTCCAAAAACAAGAACATTCTCCTACAAAACCAAAATATGATTATTGTATGTAAAATAATAATAATCCCATAATAATCATCCAATATTCAGTTCATACTCAATTTTACATGGTTGTAAGGAGAAAATTCTTTATAGTTGCTTTTCCAAAACCAGAATTCCATCAAGATTCATTTGGTAATGTCTCTTTAGTTTCTTTTATTATTTTACCTTTTTCTAACAACTTCTTTCCATTGATGCTTTGAAGAGTCTAGACTTTTAAAAATATCCTTTAAAAATATTCTGCATTTTGTATTTGTCTGTTTTAAGGGAGGGACAAATTTCCCTCTAACCCTCTTGATTCTTTTGGCTGGTCTAATAATTAAATTGATAACGAGACAGATTAGCAGGAGAAAAACAAATTTAATTTTGTATGTATGGTTGTCCCATTGGTGTAGGACTCAAGAAGTGACCAAAGCAGGTTGTTTATTTTTAGACAAAGAATAAATTATTTGTGAAGATTTGACAAAAGAAAGTGGTTTGGGCTTGTAGTGGCAAATTAATGAAGTAGTAGCAATGTTTGATTATACAGCTTCCTCTGCTCTGAATTCCCTTATCTCTGGCGATGAAGATACTCTCCATCCTCCTGGCATAGGGGAGGGTATCTTCCGTGGGAGCTTTGTTAAGTGCTTTCAGGGCAACAAAGGAGGGTTAGGGTGTTCTTGCACGGGCTGTTTAATCTAGTATAATCTAGTACCTTTGTTTTAGTCCTTGATCTGCAATTACATATATACAATGTTCACTACCTGTCCTTGTGTTGTGCTTTCCAAAATAATCCCTTGTTTAAAGGAAGCTCTTGATCTAGTAGATTATGCAATATGAGTACAGTTTTCTTTAATCTTGCATGTTTAAAGTGCTTTTCTCTAGTGTTGGTACCTAAAGGGCAGCTTGGCTAGATACAAAATTCTTGGCCAACACTTTTATTTCCTTGAGCTTCTTGAATACCTTGCTCCATTGTTGTCTTGTTATCAACAAATGTAATGTCTAATTTATTTCCTTTGTTGACTGATTTTTCTCCCTTTGTAAATAACTTGGGTTTTTTTTTTTTTTTTTTTTTGTATCAAGAAGCTAAAAATAGTTTTCTTTATCTTAAAGGCTGATAATTTTACTGGGATATACCTAAGGCTGAGCATTTTGGCTCATTTAGGGCCCTTACAATATGAAGGTTCAGTCCTTTTATTTTCAGAAAGTTTTCCTGAAGTTAAAGCCTCTGGAAAAAAGCATTAATTCTGTCCTAGCTCATTATTTTATTTTTCTTATTTAAGGACTCCAGTTGCACACAAGTTGAATCTTTTTTGCCTATCTTCTATGTCTGTCATGTTCTCTTTGATATTTTTAAACTCTGTATTTCATTTTTGTTCTTCTGGTTTCTTTTCATTCTCAGCCACTGTGTCCCATAGTGTACTCTGAGTTTTGTCATTTGGTCCTTGGGCATGTTGTGTTTTTCTCTTTATTTTAGAAATGATTTTATTTTATTTTTTTCTAATTTCTTTCCGTGTTCTTTCTCCCCCCCTCCCCTTTTTTGCATGTTTACTTACTGTTTGTCCTTTACTAGTCTGAGGTTTTAGATTTCAGATTTCTTTCATATTTGCATTAATTTATTAACTACACTTAATTCATTTTATTGTATTGCATTGCAATTTTTGCTACTTTATTTTTTTGGAGGTTGCTGGTGGAGTACTTTTTATCACCTGAATCGTTCTAATTCTACTTTCACTTTATAGTAGCTTTCTATGGATGTTTGGGTATTTTGTTGTTGTTGTTTCTGATGAAATATGTCAGATGTAGGATTTTCCTGGGCCAAGTGGTAGGGATGAGGGGTGGGTAGAAGTGGTTACTTGCTTTCTTAGTTCACGAGTGTTTTCTATTATTGGAACTATAAAAACAGTTTCTTTAATAAATGGTTCCTTTTGGAATGTTGGTTAGTTGGTTTTCTGATGCTTTGATACTGTGTTGTTTCTTAGGATTTTTAACTTCAGTTGCTTTCTTCTTCCCCTCCTCCTCTTCTTCCCCTTCCCCTCTTCCTCCTCCTTTACGTTCTCCCCCTCCTTTCCTCTTCCTTCTCCTCCTCTCCCTCCCCTTCCTCCTTCTGTTTCCCCTCCTCCTCCACCAAGCCGTCAGAGTATACTTCCCCTATTGTGTATCACGTGTCTCTTCTCCACAAGACTAACCACTTTTTTTTTTTGGTTAGAGCTTCTTTTATATTTATGGTCCCGAATACTTTCTTTTTTTTTTAGTATACATATATTTTTATTGAAGTATAGTCAGTTTACAATGTTGTGTCAGTTTCTGGAGTACAAAGTAATGCTTCAGTCATACATGAACATACATATATTCATTTTCATATTCTTCTTCACTATAAGTTGCAAGATATTGAATAAAGCTCCCTATGCTATACCATATAAACTTGTTGTTTATCTATTTTATATATATTACTTAGTATCTGCAAATCTCAAACTCCCAATTTATCCCTTCCCAGCCCCTTCCCCTCCTTGGTAACCATAAGTTTGTTTTCTATGTCTGTGAGTCTGTTTCTGTTTTGTAAATAAGCTCTTTGTCTTTTTTTTTTTTTTTCATTCCACGTATAAATGGTATCATATGGTATTTTTCTTTCTCTTTCTGGCTTACTTCACTTAGAATGACAATCTCCAGGTCCATCCATATTGCTTCAAATCCATTATTTTGCTATTGTTTATGGCCGAGTAGTATTCCATTGTATAAATATACCACAACTTCTTTATCCAGTCATCTGTTGATGGGCATTTAGGTTGCTTCCATGTCTTGGGTATTGTAGATAGTGCTGCTGTGAACATTGGGGTTCATGTATCTTTTCAAATTAGAATTCCCTCAGGATATATGCCCATGAGTGGGATTGCTGGATCATATAGTAAAAGATTAACCACTTTTGAGCCAGAATTCTTTTGGAGCCTCTACCAGTGCTGTGGTAGCCACCAGGTTTTATATCCATTCTCTTTTCTTCTAGAAGAAATCACAAGTGGATATTTTGTGTTTTGCAGTGTAT
The DNA here is from genome assembly GCF_009834535.1 of Camelus ferus. Classification (NCBI taxonomy): domain Eukaryota; kingdom Metazoa; phylum Chordata; class Mammalia; order Artiodactyla; family Camelidae; genus Camelus; species Camelus ferus. The sequence goes on along the minus strand of NC_045706.1, from coordinate 44,452,500 downwards.
CTATGACTCTACTGAGGTAAGGCCTCCAGGTGCTGGCTTTGATGGGTTCAGATTTAATTTCTTCACTTACATGTAAATTGAAATTTGTTATAGTCTCTGTTTCCTAGTTATGCTGTAGGTATGGGCTATAGGTGATTTTATTTGCTTTCCTTGTTGATGTGAAACCTTTTGTAGGATTCCTGAAGAGAATTTAGGTGGCTACCATTATCTTACAGAAACTAGGAAGTGATAGTCTGATCACTTTCCCAAATGTTTTAGTGCCTCTTCCGTAAAAGCTCCAAGCTAAATACTGAGGCCAAAAATATAAATACTCCCAAAGTAATCCTTGTATTTGTGTAACATTTCTAAGAATGATACAGAATACATTTAACATATTATTTCACTCAGTAGTTATTAGATGGGTAGATACTTCTGTTATTTTACTGTTGAGGATGCTGTGGCTGAGATGTTAACAGCAACTCATTAACATTAACTAGTTATTGATGGGTAAGATTCAAATCTAAAACTTGTCTACATCTACTGCCTGCTCCATCAAAATGACCATATCCTGTTTTTCTTCATTTAATATTCACTAAACATTTATTGAGCACCTTAGAATGTGATGAACTGCATACCAGGCACTGGTGATTGAGCAGTAAGCAAATAGACCAAAAAATCCCTGTTGTTCCAGAGTTTACATTTTAGCAGTAATGTTCTCCCCTGCCCCAACCTACTAATCTATGTCGTCTTCTTGAAACTTTATTTGGCTTTGTAAAAATACTACTGGCCAAAGTCATTTAAAGGACCTAATTATGTATATCATTCAGCATAATTGTGATTTTAATAATTCCACAATAACTAGTTTCTTATACTCCTGTTGCCTAGTTTAATTGCTTATATACTATAACTTAAACAAAAATAGAAAATGTAGGCTGCAAGTTAAACTTACGAACTGCTGATATTTCTACATTAAAACATGGTGTATAAAAAACATTACTGATTTTATTTTTTTTAACTTTATATTTTTTGATGTGTGTTGAAAAGAGTTTATGTCATGGTTTGAAATAGAAAACTCTTCTTCTCAAGGTAAGATGCTTATGAAGGCATTAATTTTATACCACAAAGTTTTAGAATGGTTTAAAATTCCATATTTCTCAGATGCATTTCTGAGTGTTTTAGTTTTCACTTACTTGTATAAGAGATGAAGGATTTTATAATTTGCTTTCAAATAATAGAATCATCTTTAGAATTTTTCTAGTACATCATTAAGAAAATATAAAATACTTTTATCATTGTGTCATTTCTCATTGTATCTTGTTAATTCTGGCAAACAAATGCTATTCTAAATTCCCACATAGAACAATATAAAATAGGATAATCTGTATTTACTCAATTTTAGTACAGATTTTTGAGCAACAGAGTGGCTGATTGGCACCCTCTGTTGGTCATTTTATTTACCTACAGGCAGAAATGTAAGAAATAAAACAAAATTAAAAGTTTGTCTTTTATATTTTTATCTATCTTTTAAATTAGTATTTAGAACTCTCACCAAAATAATGCTCTACACTGAGTTCATGAGAATAAGGTACACTAATATTTAGCTGTGTTTTATTTGAATAATTTTGTGGTTATTTGCTTATCAGCCTGGCTCTCTAATTTAGAACTGGCATTAACACTGCAGATTTTCAAACAAGTATTTATTTAACTGTAGCAAGCAATTACCTACGGTAGCACATTTTAAATAGATAATATATAACAATTTTATTGTCAATATGGATTAATTAGAAAAAAATCACATTCTAGCAACCTAAATAACAGTTGAGGAGTTATTTGAATTGAAAATAATTCAAGCTTCAGAAAAGTGAGGCTGAATTACTTTAGTTCATCTCTCCATTTTTAATAAACAGACTTACTTATTCTGTAAGATTGTATGGCTAATTAGATTTATATTACAGTTTGAAAATATTTGTATATGATAAGTTTATTGACTGGTCCTGGAAATGCCTGTGCACATTATTTATAGTTACAAGGAAGAAAGCTGTACTCTGCCAGGAGGTTGAATAGTTTGGAGGGGGAAATTTGGGGGGTAAATATTCAGGAAGTTTGCTTTTGGTGGTTCTAGTATTTTATAATTTCACTTGTCTGCCAAAGCCTTAATTTTAATCCAATTTAATAATACTTAATGGATCTCAACTTTAACATAATCTATGACCTATTCCATAATACTCAAGTTACTTACCGCATTAGAGCTTCATTGTATTTTTTTCACTGAATAAGTATTTTAAGAATTTATGTTATGCATTGCTCTTATAGAAGGTGTTTCTAGAAATATTACTTACAAATGCCAGCCAACTATTTTTATATTGTATTTCTTATACCAATTTAAGGAAATTGAGATTTGTGTTTCATTTCTGGTGGGCTTTTCAATATATTATTTTCACCACAATATTGTAGACTATTCAATTGAATCTTTTACTCTGATGAACTAGTAAGCCAGCTGATATTCTCCAACATGACAGACTGAACTTGTCTAAAATATTGAATTTGACTCTTTAAAATTTATGATTCAGGAAAACATTTTGAAATAATCAATGGGTACTTTTATTTTTTAATTGAGTGAATTCCCTATTTGAACTTAAATACCAGTGTGACCATCAAGTAATTAGATAGGATCCTGAGAATTTATGACTTTAAGCACACTACATTACTTTAGTTATACCTGGTGTTTGAGTCTATAAATACTGTATAAATGTCCCATATAAGCTTATTAACTTAAAGTACAGCAGTAAATTATTTTTGCTCATTTGGAATATATTTCACCTATAATACTTATGTACTTAATCCAGTAAGAGTAAAAAAAAAAAAAGAAAAAGTAGGATGATGTATTTTGTTCTCAAACTTGGGTGTATGGTAATGAGTATGTATGCCATCTTTTTAACAAGGTTGCTGAAATGCATTGAGATGGTGTCATAGTCTTCTGAAACTTAGATACACTTCAAATCCCCACCCAGTCTTTCTCTGTACACCCTCTTAGAATCAAAACAATGTTCAAATGAAAAGTTTCTATCTTATCACATATTTGAAGTATCTAATTAAATTAACCAGCAGTTAATTAGCTAGCCAAATTAAGTAAGGACCAAAAAAGAGTACAAAGAATAATATTCTTGTATATATTACTCTATAAATGGAATGCTAATCTCTAAATGCAGGTTATTAGGAAAATAGAATATTGGAGAAATAATCAAAGATGGGATTGATTTGGTGTAGTAGGAGATAAGTATGTTGAAAAAGAATTTATGTTAATAGTATATTCCAGTCAGATCTGGAAGTGTGTCTTATACACCAAGAATTTCCTTTGAGACTTTTTTAATTGTCATGATAATATTTTCCTCTCCACATTTTATTCTTTCTAAATGGCCATTCCCTTCCTTTGCCACTTTAGTTTATTTATTGTTTTAGTATAAACCTTGATTTTTTTTTTCTGGCAAAGGAATGAAATATATTACTTCATATAAATATGTAGCAAAGAGTAATTTTCTTGATATTTGTTAGATTATATAAGGATAAGATACAACAAGTTCATGGTTGGGAAATTCATTAACTTTTTCAGGGAACTATAATCTGGTAAACTAGAAATGTAATTTATTAAATGGTGACCCATGGTATTATACTTCCTGGGACCTGGACAAATATTGCACATTTTGTTTATAAATGTAAGAGATCACAAAAGGCTTTCATTGTGGAATAAACCAGTATGTAATCATCAGGGAATGTAAAGCTTACATGAAAAAAATCAAAGAGAATGGCTCTGTATATTTCTTTTAAAGCCAAGCTTGGTAAAGTAGTTAATATTAATTAGCAGTCATTATTATTTGAGAATATGTGTTTGTTTTTAATATCTAGGCATTTGTGAAAGATTGTTAAAACAATTTCTTAATAGAAAAGATTTTTTATTAACATTTTTTTCCTTTTGACAGTGATACGAATTTTGAAAGTAAAGCACGAACAGCATGTAAAGGAAAGATTGCCATATCAGGTATGCTCTAATGGATTGTTTCTATATTGCTGAATAAATTCTATAAGTAACTTGCTTGAGTTGGTGGGTGCTTTTTAATTCCCTGTGTCCATTCTCTTTTTTCATTTTATTTTGTGTAACTCTAAATATTTTTTCTAAAATGGTTTTTGTCATTAGGCTCTATATTTGCATAGAATTTTACAGTTTGAAAAAACTTTCATGTACATTACACGTATATGCAATTTTCTCCTCAATGCAACTTCGTGAAATAAGTAGGGTAGTTCTCTTTTCCTACAGACTCAGAAGTTAAATGACTTCCTGAAAGTGGTTGAACTGGGCTGCAGGCTCAAGTCTTTTGATTCTCCATTCCATTTCTGCTCAGAAGTTTCAATAATGTTTTTAATGTTGATCTACTCCAGAATTTCCATGAGAGTTGGAACTATGTTTGGTTTATTCATAACTATATACCCAGAAGCTAACACAATGCTTGTACATAGTCATTGCTCAGTGAATACTGATTGGATGGATGACTACTCTCTGTTGCCCATAGGATAAAGACTAGATTTTTTTCCCCTAGCGTTTTCTTTTCTGACCCAACTATTTTTCTAGTTATTTCTTCCACTGCTCTTATACATAAGCTGTTTGCTTTAGCCATATGTTTCTCTCCCCATTCTGTCAACATACCCCATGTTTCTGATACCCAGTTAGCTCTCAAAATAACTGTATTATCTTCAGGATCTTTTTGCTCATTATAAAGCCTTCCCTGTTATCATTCCAGCTATAAGTGATGTTTCCCTTCTCTGAATTCTTAATGCAGTAGGAGACCCTTTACCACTAGATGGCACTTATGCTGTGTTGTCTCAGTTTCTCCAAAGTGTTAAGAAAGCTAAAGACAATGGCTTGGAGATGTCCCAGATTGAGGTGAATAAATAAATGGCTGACTTCTGTGTATGCTAGTTCGATAATTCACCTTTTATAAATATTATCTCGTTAGTACATTTTGCAAACAACAAACCTCCATCTGTCCTTAGGTAATAACTAGGTTGTTTCATTGGCCAAAAGCCTTGCTGTCTTAGCTCCAGGGAGTCTGCTGCTGCATTTCAGGCCCTCTTCCCCAAAGAACTATTTTCAGAAATGTCTTTATGGTAAATAAAAATTCTCATACAGGTAGGATAAACCTGAATTTTACATATGACATAATTGTCCTAAATCAGAGGAACTGCCCTCAGCAGAAATTCTTTAGAAAAATAACTGAACTGTATAAAAATCTGCTGCTTGTTTTATAGCTATTTATATTTATGTTTTCATCTTTCTAATTATGAGTGAAATAAAACATGTTTTATATCTCATTTTACCTTTTGATGCCAAACACAGCACTTTTACAGTTTAGTTGTTCACTGTGTTCAGTACATTTTAATGTGAAAAAGCAGAATATTATAGTTCTTTAAAGAGGATTTTCTAAAAATACTTAAACATAATCCTCTATTCCTTGATTCTGATGTAGTGCCACTCAGTACACAAATGAGATATGTTAAGTTGCTACTGAAGACTGAAATGCTGTGATACAGTTGGCCTCTACTGTCATTTCATAGTGAACAGTTTATTGACTGGAGCAATTCATGAAATTAGCATTAACTGTCCACTTACAAGAATGTTTAAGTAAAAGCATTTAAAATAAGAGGATAAAACTGTTTTCCTGACCACAAATACTCAAGTATAGAAATTAAACTTATTTCTGCATGTGTTCCTTCTTTTTAAAAGATAATTTTAAATTAAGGAACTGAAAGTCTCAGAAAATGGGATACACATGTAATTTCATCTTTGCTTGGACTTAATTATATCTTGTGTGTGTAGTTGTAAAAGATAAAAACAAAGTACATTGAAAACCAATTTACTTATAAATCAGTTTTTTGACATTGGAATGCAAATGTGACTTTTGTTTTGATCAAAATGAATATTTGCAACAAACTTTCATAATGTTTCTGAGATTACATTGATTTCCAGGAGATAACCTGGGTTTTCTGTTTCCAGCTTCACCACTCACTGTCAAGATCTTTATAAAATTAAAAAGAATGATTTAGATTTAGCCTGATTATTTTTGCTAAACAGCAGATAATTGCATGTGGTAATTGTCTTAGCTTATTCACTGACTACTAACTCAAAGACTAAAGCCAAATCAGCTCATACAGTACCTCAGTTTTCACTTAAAAATGATAGACTTCTAGGACCTGATAGCATCAAGTTAGCTATCCTATTAGGGCTCTTTCAGTTTTCCATTAAAGTGTAGATTAAGATACTAACAAGACAAAACTAAGAATACTGTAAACTAAAACTGAGTCAACCATTTGCAAGAATCTGGAAGGAATTTCTACTATTTGAAGGTGAATTTAAAAACATAGTGAATTACAAAAAAGTGAATTACACATCCTTTGCCACCTGAACAGTACATGACCAGCTAGGAAATAGACAAGAAATGTCCACCTTTTCCTTTTGAGGCTCTGACATAGCTAGGCATGGGAAGGAGCAAGACTGCCAACAGACTGTGGGTGTACAGCAAAGGAAGCCAGGGTCCATGTTCCTCCCAACATAGTGTAAATAGTTAATATTACCCTAATAGGAAAAGAACAGCTCTGAAAAAGAACAGTTGTGAAATGCAATGAGTCAGCAACTGTGGTCAGGCAAGAATCAGGCCCTTTAATGGGTCATCAGCCAAGTCATAATTATAAAACAATAAAGGCAATCCCACTAAAGACAAGAACAGAATAACAACGTCTATTAAAATCACAACACAGTTTTAGAAATTCTAGCTAAAATAGAAAGAAAGGTGAAACTACTGAGAAGAAATAGACAAACTGAGTACTATTTGAAGATAGATTATAGACCTAGAAAATCCAAGGAAATGTATTGAAACATTATTTGAATTAATAAAGAAGTCAGTGAAAGTGGCTAGATTCAAGATAAATATACAAAAAGTGGTAGCCACTCTCAAAACCAGCTATAACAAGTTACAAAATATGATGGCAAAAAAGATCTCCTTTACAATAAAAAGCCCCAAACAAAAACATTAAGTACCCCAAGAATAACCTAAATAAAAATGTGAGGGTAACTATCATGCTACTCTATATAAAGATAGAATATTGTAAAGTTAACAGTTCTCAAATGAATTTGGATAAGAGAATTCTAATAAAACACTTCGGAGGGGGAATTTTGAAAAAAATATTTCTAAAATTAAAGAAATTAGCAAGTAAGAATAAGATGTTTTTGGAAGGATGTATTTCTGACAGTAAAATATATTTTAAAGTTTCAGGGGTTATAATAGTATGGTATTGGTTTTAGGATAGGAAGTAATTAATAAATGATTCTGTTAGATTCATAAAGCATGTAGCCAAAGAAAAGACACTCAGAATGGCATATGTGATAAAGATGGCATCATTAAATCAGAGAAGAGAAGGCCTATTAGATATGTAAATAGAGCTGTAACAACTTTTTATAAGAAGAATATTTGTTTTTACCTCACATACTCAAAAATCTCACATAGAAATAATTAGCTTTTGAAAGTACAAGCCACAAGCAATATGTTTAAAAACAGAAAAATGGCGCATGGATACAAACAGATTCACTAAACAGGCCAATAGATGTTTTAACATTTTTCTTGTTAATCAAGGAAATACATATCTAAGCAATTAAATCCTGTCACTTGACTGTTGGTAAATATATTTTAAAATCATTGTTGGATGAGATATATGTAAAGTGTTTAGCTTGTCATATGGGGAGAGCTCCGTAATATATATATATATATATATATATATTTTATCAGAAATGCTAAGGCAGCAGTGGGAAGAGCACTCAGACATCCTGTTTGGTTGGGAAGGGTAGGGATGAAGGAGTGGTAGAAAGCTGTTCTAGAAAGGAAATTGGAAATTGGCATTTGGAACCTTAGAAAGAATTCTAAAGAAATACAAATGTAGACAAAAGATCATAGGATCTAAAAGAGAAGCACAACATAAAGGTAGCCAAATAGCTGATGTTCATAAAGATTTACAATTATTTGAAAGTGGCATAATTAATAGGTACAAAAATATGCACATAAACCTCCTAAGTGTAATATGGAAGTGTCTTAAACAAATTATCTACAAAAGTTTGAGGGATTGATACAGTTTTTGTACTCTTTGAGTAATTGAAACTACTTCACTTTACCATTGAGATCTCTACTGTGCTGTCGTATGTTATAGTCACACATCTTAATCTATTTTGTAGAGTGTTAATCCTCTAACTGAAAATACATAGATAGTGTAGGAATGTCAGAAGAAAATTGTTACTACATAATGTTAACCTGGTATTAAAAGTGGAGGGAAGAGGGGAGGGTGTAGCTCAGTGGTAGAGTGCATGCTTAGCATGCACAAGGTCCTGGGTTCATTTCCCAGTACCTCCATTTTAAATAAATAAATCCAGTCCCTCCCCCCCACCCCCAAAAAAGGGCAGAGTGAAGGAAACTAGGAATGAAAAATTTTGACTATGTCAAAGCTCTAGATTGACTTCTGGAATTAAGATCATTAACACAGTCACTTTATAGTTTGAAGAATGTGTGAATGAGAGGAATATGTTTAGATCACTTTTAGAACGTACGCCCTTTTCTTGGCCTGAAAGAAATGACGCATTTCCCTTTTTAGTTTTATTTCTTAAGAGGAATGCTACAGTTTGTAACATGAATATACAAAGATCTGCAAATTCTTTTGTAGACAAGTTAAATCTTCTTAATGGAAAGAGCTTGGATTTGTTTGTCAAGAGCTGGGTCTCTCCCAAAAACCAATGATCTTAGACAAGTCACTTAATTTTCTTCATCTTTTGTTTGCATAGTGGATAAAAGTTCTAAAGTCCTTTCTACCTCTACTGTTCTATGACTTTGAAGTGTATTTAACTACATTTGCTGCTACTGCTTATCCAAAACAGAAATTCAACACTGGATTCCCCATGATTCACTTATTTCAAAAACATAAATCAAAATGCAAATGTTATGGCATAAGCTTATTGCAGATCTTACTTAATAAATTAATTTCTTGAATAGTTGGTAGGTTTTCTTAGTAAATTATTTAAATAAGCGTAACATTTTATATTCCCCATCTAAACTATTTTAAAGAGAAAACATCACAGTGTTAGAAAATTCTATATTGGCTTTAATGGTCAACTCCATTACGGGATTCAGAGGTTTATTTCACTCTAAGAATTGAAATTCACCAAAATTATTACTTGTCATTTCTTTTTCCCCTTCTTTATAGATATTCGTATACCACTAATGTGGAAAGACTCTGATCACTTCAGCAATAAAGAACGTATGTATGATTTTAATTCTAACTGAAAATTTTCTTTAGTGTATGATTTTCTTTAGTCTGTGATTTCTGGGAGAAAACTTCCATGCTGAAATAAATTGATGTGTTGGACAGAATAAGCAGAGTCTTGTTGATGAGAACCTGTGCAAGGGTAATGAGTAATGGATGGGGAGGGAGTTGTGGAACAAAGGAAAATGCTTAAGGAGTAAAGGTAAAGGCAACATTATTTGACCAGAAATCTTGGAGATCTTTTCTGCCTTGTTTCGTTACTTCAGATTATTTAACAGGGTATAAGAGGGAAAGATTTTTAGCTTGATCTCATTTTTTCCCCTTCAGCATTTTATGGCTTTATTTAACAAATAAATAAATTATTAACAAATATTAACAAATCCATGTATTGCTTGGGTCATGGAAATTAACCTTAAATGATCTCTAGTTGTTAGAAGCAAAACAAAAAAGATACGAACAATCCTTTATCTTTCTTGCCTATTGTGGTAACTTTGTTCTTCATACTTTAAAAACTAAATCATACTGAGAATAATTAGTTTTATATGAAAAATCCAAAATCAGGTTAGTATATTTGTTATTCAATTAGAAAATATAATTTACTTTACAAAGCAATACATGTGGGAATTAAATACATCTTTCTGATTGCTGTAGAGAATTAAGTTTTTCTGAAGAGCTACATTTTCTCAATAATGAGGATTTAGCTGTTTAATCACCTGATACTTTGAAAAAAAATCATCAAATTAAAAGGCCCAGCAGCTATGGTTTTTGTGTTCACATGTCTACTTTTTATTGTTTTTGTGGTTTCCTCCCTTGCTGTTAAGTTTGGTGGAAAATGTTTGGCTGTTGTTAACGTGCTTGCTCTTAACCTCTTGTAATAGAAAACTTAGTTTTTTTAAATATATTTAAAAACCAAAATGACAGGGGAAATAGTATATATATATATAATAACAATAATAAATTTGCTATTAATTAAAACATAAAGAGTTTTCTAGGAATAGAATTTATGAGTTTGGTGGTTACTTTGGGCTGCTGAGAGGCCTGTTTTTAACTTAATTTTTTGATGCTTGGTGGTTGTGCTCTAGTTGGGTAAGATATTAATATACACTGACAAAACAGGCTATAAAAAGTTAAAAGATTATAGTGTACAATGTATGAAAATAAGAATACTAACAAATATTTAAGCTAATTTTTTTCACTTTCAGGTGGATTTTAACATAATGTAGGCTTGATTAATCACAATCATTGCTTTAAATGTTTTTCTTCTCTAGGATCACAGCGCTATGCTATTTTTTGTTTATTCAAAATGGGAGCTGAAGTTTTTGATACTGACATGGTGATTGTGGACAAAACAATCACAGATATATGTTTTGAAAATGTAACCATATTGTAAGTATTTTTTAATCTTCATTGAATGAAAATAATCTAAAATTCTACCTTTTTCAAAGGAAGGCAAAATCATTGGATTGTTTTTGAAGCAGTAATGTCTTTAAATATTTAAATTGATTTTTTAAATTGCATTATTCAAAAGAAGCCCATTTCTGCACTTGAAGTTTTCTAATGTAAAATAAAATGGAAATCATGTAACATTAGTAGTAAAGCTATGAATACAATGGAATCTCATTATAGCATTACTTTATATAGAATGAATTTGAATATAAACCAGGTTCTTACATCTCATAAAGGAGATTTAGTTACAGAAATACTGAAATAATATAACAACTTTATAAGATAGTCCTGAGATATGTACCGTAGGAAAACTACTTTAGTAAAATTTTGAGATGTTCTTTTTCTTATGGTGTACTTCTTTCATGTATTCCAAAACAATAAAAAATTGGGTGATCTGCAGAGCTGTTTTTATTGCCTCTGCTCTTTTACAGGCTCATTTTATTGTGGTAATAATACAGAACCAGAAAGAACTCCTCAGGTAGCCATAGAAATCATTTTTAACTAACATAAGTTTTTCCTGGCCTTTTTTTCTATTGGCCTAAATCAGTGTGTGATTTGTATTTTTTACAAGGTTTCAAAGATAGTGTCTTTGTATCTCAATATTAATAGCTACTTACCTGTTAAAATAAAATCAACATATGTTGATCTTTAGCTATGGAGCTATACAGTTGAGATTGAAAGTACTAGTTTTCCCACTCACATAGCATTAAGAAAAATATTGCAAACCATGTTTTGTGGCTTCTGTCCAGTGTCCCATAAGTAATTGTACAGCACAGAAAAATAAAACGCATTGTTCTGAGTTAGTAGTAGTAGTGCAGGCCATCTTATACGCTCTATTGAACTAAAGGAATTTATTTAGGACTCCCCCAGATATTGCCAAATGCTTACATAATTGGGAATAAAAAATTAATTTTGGTTATTTATCTAACTACATTTATTTCCATTATCAACTATTACTAATACATTTTTTTCTGCCAAAATCATCCTGTTAATGGGCTCTTTTCTTCACATCACTTTTGTTTGTTTTTTACCACAGACAAAAATCGTTTTTTTCACAGAAAGGACAATGCAAGTTACTTGAGAAGATAACTCATGATTTATAATTTTTAAAAAATTCTGTAAATATTTTAAATTGTTCTAAAAATAACTGCTCACAGATGTTTTAAATGTTTAAAAATGTGCTTTTTGTTATGATTGTTTTTAACGAGTATTCAATATTTGTGGATCTCTGGTTTTTCTCTAAATATTGACATTTGTTAGTCATTACCAGGAATACTGTATGTTTAAAAATTGCCAAATATTAAACTATAAAAATATTTGGAAGTAATTCTCCATGGATTTATTTAAACTATAGATTGGCTATTTAAATCTTACAAAGTCTATACTGCATTTTTAAAATCTCTGTGACTGATGGATCTTCCTCTACAGGCAACATCTACTGCTGATGGACCTCCTTTGCAATTTTAAGTATATTTTATTGTTAGTAACATCACCACAGTCTTTTATGGTAAAGGTAGTTCATTGTGTCCGAGAAAAAGGAAAGCTAGTCTTGACAATGCAGATTTTCTGCATATTGGTTTAATAAATACATAATACGTTTTATGCTAGATTAAGAATACAAAATTACCAAGACAGCATTTACCCTCAAGTAATTCATGCCTTGAAATATATCTTTTTATATTTGTTTTGTTTGTTTGTTCGTTTGTTCTCTTCTGTATAGCCAAATAGTGAAGTGTTATTTTAGAGTTATTAGGTACAAAGGTGGCGCAGGAAGGAGGGGCACAGTGGTGAGTGAACTGTAAGTGATTCTTTATGAAAAAGACATGAAAACTACAGGTTTCAGCAAAAGAAAGCTTTTGTTTCTTTTTCTTTTTTGTTTTCAAATCTTTTTCTTTTGGAGGAATGGTCATTTCAGGAAATCACATGTAATGTAAATACCTTAAAAATAGGTATATTAAAGGAATGACGAGAAGAAATAGCCTTGGCGACAAAATGACCAGAGCATTTTATCCTTTTTCTTTAAGTAATTTGCCTGTATGTATTGGTTAAATTGAGTTACGATTTCCCTCCTTTAAAAGCTGGTAGGTCAAAGTTGCAGTGACTCTCTCAGGTCTCTTAGATGCTAAACAAACACAGGAAGATTCTGTCTCAATTGCATATATTAACATAAACCTCTTGTAGATGCTGATTTCAAATGCTTTGAAAATATCAAAGGATGTTACAATTTTATTTTCTACTAAATTAAATTTCTAACATTTTGAATGTTCCTGTTTTTAGTAATGAAGCAGGGCCAGACTTTCAGATAAAGGTGGAAATATATAGTTGCTGTACAGAAGAATCTTCTATAACCAACACACCAAAAAAACTAGCTAAGAAACTGAAGACATCTATAAGTAAAGCTACAGGGAAGAAAATAAATTCAGTGCTTCAAGAAGATGATGAAACGTGCTTGTCCTTCAGTTCTGCTATTTTGTAAGTTTTCTTATATAATATTTATAGTGACATAGTATAATTATGTTTGTGACATTTTAAACTATTTTATGTGGAATATATATTTACATTTTAAATGGGAAAAAAAAACACCCTGAAGCAGAAACAAACCTTGGTTGTCTGGCATTTACCCAGCTGAGGTATCCTTAATACCTTCCTTTGAAAGCAGGAAGTTGGATGACAGTGCGTTTTTAGTGATTTGGAATGTCAGTATCTAGAGGAAAGATGAAGTGTTTTTCTTGAGAAGGGACCATCTATATGTCACAATGTTTGTTATCTATCAGTCTACTAAGTGGATTTCTGTATATATGTCATGTTTCATTCTTATCAATTTTAAAAAAATATTTAACTTTTTATGACAAAACCACATTACCATTATACCCAACAAAATAAAAAACAAGTCCTTAATATCACCTGATATCTAGTCTATATTCAAATTGCACCAATTCTGAAAAAGTTCTCTTGTGATTTGTGCAAATCAGGATCCAAACAAGGTCTACAGGGTTCCATTTGAGTCTTTTAAGTTTCTTTTACTCTTTAACAATTTCTCATTTACTTTTTTTCCTTGCCATTATTTATTGAAGAAGACAGATCTTACAGAATTTCTCATGTTTTGAATTTATCTGATTGCATCTGTGTGGTCTTTTTAAACATCTTTTTCTATCCTCTGTTTTTCCTACAACTGATAGTTAAATCTAGAGAACTGATCAGTTTCAGGCTCTCTTTTAGGGCAATAATACTTTATATTGTTTATATGTACTCCCTGGTGTGTCCCATTAGGAGGCCTTGTCCCTCTTTCAGTCATGTTACATAAGATCAGTGGGTTCGGGGTCGTCAGCCTGATCCATCCACTATAAAGTTCCCTATTCAATCTTTTATCTAACTGTTTTTGCAGCCATTGCTGATTATTTATTATTTTATTAAGGATTATAATTTGTTGACCTTCTAAGTTTGTCTTGTATTCCTTTTTAAACCTGGAATTCTCTCAAAGAAGAACTTTCCTTCATGAATTCTCTGGATGTAAATGCAAAAAATTGATGAAGGAAAAGGGGGAAAAATATTTGGTTCTTTTATTTACCCAATTTTAGAATAAGTTGATATCCTAGGAACCATGGAAGTGATCAATGTTTTGTTTTATTTGAACTCTTGAATTTTTATATATTTGTTTCTATTTATTATAGTCATTATTTTCTTTGAAGCCAAATTTTCCCATCTTTGATCGGTGGGAAACCTTTACGTTGACTCTTGCATCCTTTTGACACAGCCTAATTTCTGATAGCTTCTTTGCTTTCTGACACAAGATGTTGCATGTTCGTCTTATATTCTTCTGCCCAGATTTGGAATCACCATCTCTTCAAGGAGCCCTGGCTCCTTTCACATACTTTCTTTAAACATTATGTTTGTTGCTTTACATATAGTTTTATGTTTCTGTTTCTTAGGAAAACTGTTGTATATGCTGCATTCCTAAAATTTCTTTGCATGTCTTTGTAGAGTTGGCTCTTCAGCATGTCAATAATTTTACTATAATTACATAAAGTAAAATATTTTATGTGTAGATCGTGGAAATGTCAATCATCGAAATGTAATTGAGTAACTGTTTTCATGTCGGATATATTACGTGTGAAAAATGCCTTGAGACTCTAGCATTGTGGCTTTCAGTTTATTTTGATTGAGACCCATGTTAAGAAATAAATTTTTTGTCAGGACTGATTGCACAGCTACATATCATCTAGACATATCATGAAACAATACTTAGCTATTTATAATACAGTTAGACTTTTATTCTAGTTATTTTCAATTTTTAAAAAATGCTGTTTATGGATTATTAACTTGATTTCATGATTCATGAATGGGTTCCATCCACTAAATAATAGTCATAGGGGATAAGTCTTTCCCAATAAACATGTCATTAAAAAGGAGGAAGGGGACACCGTTTAATTTTCGTACTTTAGAATTAAAGCCATTTTAAAACCTTTCTAGATTAAGATTATGACAACTGCTTGCTGGAAAATGCTTTAATTCAACCGTAAGGTAGTGGAACTGTCTCTTTTTGATGATTAAGTGAACAATCGTATTTCTGTTTCTAGGCTGAAACAAAATTTGGAACTGAAAGAGACCCTAGACATACTCACCAAGTTCAGTAGTCTTAAAACATTTTTAAGCCACAGAATTCTTTATGTAAAAAAAATGACAGGACTAGTAGTGTCCTGGACAAGTTACCTTATTTCCTGGGCCTCAGTTTTCTTGTAGGAAAGGTAAGGATGCTTAGACACAATAATTTATTTTTAGAAGGCTCCTCGGAGACCTTTTAGGGTTTCATACACCTTTAAAGCATATAAAAACGAGGGGGCCTCTCAAACAGTTTAAAACTTCATTGTTTGGTAGGGAATCCTTAACTTCTTATCCTGTCATTTATTATTTGTGTGATCCTGGACGGATTTATTTACTTTCTGAGTTTTTGTTTTTCCCTCTGTAAATAAGATTATCATGAGATTCAAAAAGATAAATCATGAACTTGGTATATACTAAGCATTTAATAAATGTAGCTCTTACCATTATTGTTAATATTTTTATTGTTTCCAGACCAGTGCTTTTTCTGAACTTTTTTTTTCAAATTCATGCCAAAGTATTGCAGTTTAGAAAGTTTACATAGAATTATAAAATGTAGACAGATATTTTAAAATTTAAAACCAATGTTTGTAATTTCATAGAAGATAATCTAAGTATACTCCACTTCACAGCCTAGAGGTATTTTTGAGAATAATTTTATTAGTATTACATTTTTTCCTATTAAAATTTTTTTTAATTGATGTATAGTCAGTTACAGTGTATCAATTTCTGGTGTATAGCACAATCTCCCAGTCATGCAGATGCATACATATATTTGTTTTCATATTCTTTTTCATTAAAGATTATTATAAGATATTGAATATAGTTCCCTGTGCTATTCAGAAGAAACTTTTTAAAATCTATTTTTATGTATAGTAGCTAACATTTGCAAATCTCAAACTCCCAAATTTATCTCTTCCCACCCCCTTTCCCGTGGTAACCGTAAGATTGTTTACTGTGTCTGCAAATCTTTCTGTTTTGTAGATGAGTTCATTATTGTCTCTTTTTTCTTTCTTTTTTTTTTTTTTTAGATTCCACATGACTGATATTATATGGTATTTTTCTTTCTCTTTCTGGCTTACTTCACTTAGAATGATGATCTCCAGGTCCATCCATGTTGCTGCAAGTGATATTATTTTATTCTGTTTTATGGCTGAGTAGTATTCCATTGTATAAATGTACCACAGCTTCTTTATCCAGTCATCTGTCACTGGACATTTAGGTTGTTTCCATGTCTTGGCTATTGTAAATAGTGCTGCTATGAACATTGGGGTTCATGTATCTTTTCAAATGAGAGTTTCCTCCAGACATATGCCCAGGAGTGAGATTGCTGGATTATATGGTAAGCCTATTTTTAGTTTTTTGAGGAATCTCAATACTGTTTTCCATAATGGCTGCACCAAACTGCATTCCCACCAACAGTGTAGGAGGGCTCCCTTTTCTGCACACCCCTTCCAGCAATTAACGTTTGTGGACTTTTGAATGATGGCCATCCTGACTGGTGTTAGGTGATACCTCATTGTAGTTTTGATTTGCCTTTCTCTGATAATGAGCGATATTGACCATTTTTTCATGTGCCTATTGGCCATTTGTATGTCTTCATTGGAGAATTGCTTGTATAGGTTTTCTGCCTATTTTTGGATTGGGTTGTTTGTTTTTTTGTTATTAAGTTGTATGAGCTGTTTATATATTCTGGAAATTAAGCCTTTGCAGGTGCATCATTTGCAAATATTTTCTCCCATTCTGGAGATTTGTCTTTTTGTTTTTCTTATGGTTTCCTTTGCTGTGCAAAAAAGCTTTTAAATTTAATTTTGTCCCTACACTCTTTCTAATAGGGATTGGCGTATTTGTCTTGAAGTGTTCATTCTCATATTCAGATTGTCATTGTGTTTGGTTTATACCTGAATCCAAACACTAATTTTCTTGTTCAAAAATATTTTTGTTTATCAACATTTTCCATGAAACTTGCATGCAATTTGCTTTATTATACCATTAAAGTTGGTCAAAATATAGAGTAAAATCTTTTACACTATTTCAGCAAATTATATTCTCCTAATACCAAGCATTCTTTTGAGCTTTTGGTGTGAATGTCAAGTGTACTGGGTTAAACTCAAAGCCCAGGACTACTTTTACCCTACAGTTCCTGAACTGACCACTTCATCACCACCGTTTGAGAATAGCATTAGTAATCAGAATGCGTGAGGTTCAGTTTTTTTTCTTTAACAGTGATCAGTTCAGTGAGAAGATGCCTAATAAAGCTTTTAATTTTTAACCAAAATGGGCAAAATATCTCTCCTCTAGTAATATGGCATGTGACCAAATATAGCTGTTCTTTCTGATGAAAGAGTGCATTTTTTCAGACTACCATTTTAAGTAGTCATTTAGTTTTTCATAACGTTTTTAAAACCCCTGCTCCATCAAATGTTATAACAATTGGCCCATTTGATAAAAAAAAATGTAGCTGATTAAACTTTTGGGAACTCAATATTAGGGTTGGCTAAAAGGAATGAGAGTAATGTTTTAGTAAGAAAATGTTATCCTGACAAGAATGTTTTAAAAGTGAGATCATTGTTGATTTTGGAAGCATTGGCATTGTAATTAGTCATGGTTTAAAAATGAAGTAACTTGAAATATCATCATAAAGTATTGTTTGATCTGAAAGAAGACAGTGAACATTTTTGGTAATTTTTAGCATGCTCCCTGGTGTGATTCATTTACTCATTTTTTATTTGTGGAATTTAGCTTACTGAAATTCCTTTAGTTAGATTTTCCCAGTGCTTCTAATAGCTGAATTAACTATTTTATGCTCCTTGAGAACCATTTAGTACATTATTCTTCACTGTATAAATATACATCATTTTAAACAATTATCTTGTGAGAACTAGTAAAATTGAGAGTGATTATTTACTTGACAAAAAGCTATATTAACTTAAACAAAAGCCTATCACAAATCCTACATTTATTATCTCATTATAAAATTAATATAAACTTGAGAAGTAGAATCTGGAAGAGAAAAAAATTTATTCATAATTCACTCTCAATCAAATACTTTTTTTTAAAAATAATTTTGAACTGGTATTTTTCCTCCCGGTTTTAAAATACTTGGCTTTGGGGGATATTTAGATATTAAGAATTATACTGTACATTCATATACATATACACACTTTTCCTGAGTTATTATAGTCTTCATATGATCATTTTAATGACCATATTATCTATAAATTGACTATCATGGTTTAACCATTCTTAGAGGAAGTTATCAGTCACTTTTTTGTACTGTTATTTTAAGATGTGTAATTCATTGGAAACAGGCACATTCTTACATGTTTACCTTAATATAGTTAGGGAAAAGATGTTTTAGCCGCAATGATTTTTTGGCCTGAGAAAACAATTAAACCTCCTCTCCAACGCACTCAGTACAACTGCACAGCCTATAACATAGCTGCTTCCTGTGCATACTAATGGCAGTGTTTTATATCCACTGTATATGGAAATGATGCTGTTCCTGAAGTGAAGAATACTCCAAGGTTTTTAGTGGTCCCTGAGAATAAATTATGTCACTCTTCAAAATAAAACACAGAAGTACCTTCTTTCCCTCTTTCTGCCTCTCACCATTTCAGATATTTTCCTTGGTGGACTTAAAATACATGTAGACTGTCCATCTAATAACTTGACCTCTAAGTTTCATGTACCTCCTTTCCTCCATTGAATTTGTTCTGGTGCCTATTTTAATCATCCACCCCATGACTGCACTCTAGATCTTGTCATTACTAATAATTCTACATCCTCTAAAGTCTCTGTAGTAGGCATCCCACTCTACCTGTCACCTCCCACATTTCCAGCTTACTTCGTTCAGTATTCTAACTCCAACTTAGCTTAAACTCCATGATTTACCATTTTATCCTTTCCTAACGTTTCTCTCCTTTTGTTATACTTACTTTAGAAAAACTCCAACCTTGGTTAAATCCTACCTTTAGTTCCTCTGCACCTGCACTCATGAGGAATAGACATGGAAGCTGGAGAAAAACAGTCACACTGACTGGTCTCACTTTCGAGTGATCACTAACCTTGAGTGAGTTCCAATGTGATCCTACTAAGTTTCTGTAGTTTCCCACTTTACCTCTTGTCAGGGTAAGTATTTTATGTCATATTACTCTCTTCTGAAACTTCCCGTACTCACTCCTTTCAGTCCTTATTTAAAGCTGATGACTTTGATTTATGTATCATTGATGCTACTAAAGTAATCAGAAGAGAACTCACATATCCTCCATCAACCAAATCTATCAGCCTACCTGCTTCTGTGTCTTTCCTGCTTTCCTTCCTTGTGAACTGCCTTTGCGCCACCTGAGGCCACCTACCTTTGCACTAGATCCCATCTTGTCAAGCACTCAAAAGTAGGCTCCCTACACATGTTCGTCCTCTGCTATATCATCAGCTTTTCTTCTACTGTATCATTTCCAGGAACATAAACAAAACCAATAACATAAACATGCTGAAATACCTCCCAATTTCTCCTTCCCCATTTCACAGCTATCCTTTACAGAAAAGCTTTTTTATATTCTCCATCTCCACTTCCCGTCCTCCCGTTCTCTCTTGGACCATTTCAGTCAGGTTTCATCATGTTACTTCCATCTCATCCTATAGAAACTGCTCTTGTCAAGGTCAACAGTAATCTCCACATTGCCAAATACCGTGGTAATTTATCAGTATTCCTCTTCCTGGACCTTTCCACATTATTCAACACAATTGATCACTCTCCTTGAAACACTTTTTAAACGTGGCTCCCAGGATACCACTTTCTTTGTTTCTCTTCTACCTCAATGACTCTTCCTTGCCTGTCTCCTTTGTTCATTGCTCTTCAATTTAATCAGAAGTGATAGAATACTTATATTCCAATATTCAGTCCTCACATTATATTTAACTGTCTAACTTTCATTAAATTTCGTCTATATACTGGTAACTCCCAAATTTAATTCTCCAATACTTTTTCCTCTCCTAACTCCAGATTCATATGTCCACATGCCTACCCTACAACCCAGTCTCAAATTTAATCTTTTCAAAACTGAATTCTTACTTCCCGTATCTATTCTTCTCTTAGCCTCATTGCAGTCAGTGAAAATTCCCTTTTTCTGGTTGCTCAAGCCAAAAGCCTTGGAGTTGTCTTTGACTCTTTCCTTTCTTTTACATCCCATGTTCACACTGGGTCAACTTTAAGACTGTATTGGGAATCTTACCACTTCTCATCACCCTACCAACCACTGCCCTGTTCTAGGCCTGCACCAGCTCTTGGCTGGCCAGGTGCAGTCGCTTTCTAGTTGGCATCTCCATTTTCACTCTTGGCCTCTGTGTTCTGTTCTCCACATGACAGCCAGAGAGATCATTTAAAAATAACAATCATAGTGCATGCCTCTGGTCAAAACCTGCTATTTGCTTCCCATCTCACTCAGAACAAAATCCAGGGTCCTTATCATGCCTATGAAGCATGCCCTAGTGCAGTGTACAGTGTCTGCCTTTACCTTTTAGATGCCTCGTCTCCCTCTCCCTCACTGTGCCCAGCCATGCTGGCTGCCTTGGTTGTCATATACACGTAGTGTCACTCTCTTGTATCACTTACACACTTAACTATCAGAAAGTGACACATGCTGTTCTAAAATGCTAATAGGGAGTCTATTTCACATATTTTAAGTGGGAAAAATTGTGATGTAGTTGTATCCATGACAAATTATCATGTTGAGATAATGCTTAACATATTGCACCCTGATTACCAAGCAACTAGTATGATTGTTAATAGGCAGTTTTGTGTTTAGTAATATTTGCTCTTCCATTATGATTGCTGTTCTCAATTGTTTTCTTTCTCCACAGTTTTCTTTAATACTTCCTCAACTTTGAGGGACACTCATTGTGTAACAGTAGGAAAAAATAAGAACTTATTATGAAAGGCTCTATAGAAACTTGTTCAGGATAAGTGAAAATAGCAGTGAATGGCCCAAACTGAGTATAAGGCTGGTGCTTCTTAGCTGTAGCAACATGGAGATTTGTTGGTACTAGTTGAACTTTTCCAAAAGTCTACATATGATTCTGAATTATACCAGTTGTGTTCAGAATGTAACTTGAAATTTTGCTCATGCATTGTTTTGTTAAAATTTTTTTGTTGCTGAGTTCTGGAGACTGGAACATAAATTCTCCTATGTAAACACTGAAAAAAACATTGGCTATTGAGAGGTATCTCTGGTCTATGATGGTTGTATATTAAAAACCAGGATAAATCAAACCATCATGATATAAACCTTAAACTTATACAGTAATATATGGCAGTTATTTCTTAACAAAACTGAAAAAAAAAAACCCAAAACCAAGATGCGTTCTCCAAGAGAGCAACATTCTGTGGGGTTTGCCATTATTCATTTAAAAAGTGAATACATGCATTGCATTCTTGCTACATGTATATGTATTTTTTGTAATAGAGACTTTATTACATATTTAGTAACAGACAAAAGTTTATGAAACATATCACCTGGCACAGTTAATAAAAATCCCCATCAGAGTTCACATGGTAATAATTCTTTTTCTAATTTTTTGAAGAATCATCATACTGTTTTCCATAGTGTTTGTACCATATCACATTTCTGTCAGCAATCCAGTTTGTCCACATTCTGGCCAGTACTTGTTATTTTCTCTGTGTGTGTGTGTGTGTGTGTGTGTGTGTGATTTTTTTTTTTTAGTAATAGCCATCCTAATCCGTGTGAAGTAGTATCTCATTGTGGTTTTGATTTGTGTTTTCTTAGTGATTAATGATCTTGAGCATTTTTTCATGTTTTTATTGGTCATTTGTATATTTTCTTTGTAGAAATGTCTATTCAAGACCTTTGTCCATTTTTTAATCAGATTGTTTATTTTGTTGTTGAATATCTAAATATTTTATGTAGTAGAAAATACACTAAAATACTTAAAACATGTCTTTTTTCTATTAGTGATGCAAAGTATAATTTGCTAGCTCATACTACCCTGAGCTTGGAAAGTGCTGAGGATAGCTTCAGGACCCATAATCTGTCTATTAATGGAAATGGTAAGTCCAGTCTATAATTTACTTATTGTACATGTTAGGTCAACATGTATGTGGTGACAGTAATAATATCTGATTTTAATATGTTCCCCTGAAGTGGTTATTGGCTTAAATAATGTAGCCATGAGTGATTCTGTGGATTCTTTCAAATATGTTCGTCCCTTTTCCCTAAAAGAGTAAAGTTTGTTTTTCTCTGTTACTTGCTAGGGATTTGTTCTTGAGGCTTTCTAGGTGAGAACAGAAAGATTTTGCATATTCAGAATCCTTGTCTTTGACTTGAAATTGACAGCTTTACCACTCTCCTAATTGTCAGTCAAAGATCTATCTTCTTTTTAAATCTGAAACTTAGGAAGCCAACCCTTCTGTTGGTAAGAAAGAGAGGATATAAGGGAAGAAAGAGCTAAATTAATCTTAAAATGTTTTTCTCTGGATGATATTGGTAGTTATAGTTTATTGAAAAGAAATTTATAGCAAGGTAAAGAAGGAAGGTAAGCTATTAGGAAGATTTGTAAAACATAGCATGAGCATTCTCCCAGATTATGTTTCCCTATGATGGAAAATATTGAGTAGTGTTGGTAAAGTCATTCGGAAATATGATTTGGTTTATTTATTCTTGTTCATTTTTTAAGGTAGAATATATAAAATTATGTACTGCCTTACTTACACTTCTTGTTGTGAAGATAGATGACACTGTACATTTTTAAGTTTCACAGTAAAAAATTCCATTAAAAATAGAGAAAAGTTCATAAAATATAAATGTACATTTTAACAAATAATTATGAGGTGAATGTATGTATAACCCCCTCCATGCCAAGAAATAAAACATTGCCAACACTCCCCCTCAATTACCTAGGTGCAAAAATGTCCCAACTTTTATGATATTCACTTCCTTATGTTTCTTTATGGTTTTATCATCTATATGTGCTTCCCTAAATAATGTAAGTTAGTTTTTACTGGTTTGAACTTTATGTAGATGGAATCATATTAGGTCTTCGGACTGACTTGCTTTTTGTCCATCATCCATGATGTATTCATTTCATTGCTTATAATATTTCATTTTATGATTATAATAACTGTACTTATCTCTATTCAGTTATCTTTAATAGTTACAGGGTTCTTGAGATTTACTGTTTTTTATTTTGAGTCAGTTTTCATAAGTTCTATTTTTATACATATATAGCTATTTGATCTAAAATTTAAGGTTTATAAGCATTAACTTTTTCGTGACAGTTCCACTGAATTTCTGTAGCACCTGTAGAACTGTCCCTCCTTCTCTGTTTCTGGTACTGGCCTTTTGTTTGTACCTTCTCTATTGTTTTTGTTATTAGTCTTACAGTAGGATTATCAGTTCTTTATTCAGTGGTATATTCTAGATATGCTAACTATTTGTTAGAAATAATTATTGTAGTCTCCATATTCAATATTACTGTAAGAGATGTGATAAAATCTGTTATGATTGTGGATTTTTTTAGTTCTCATAGTTATGTCTATTTTTGCTTTATATAATTTGAGCCTTTACTGTTTGCGCACAGTTTTTAAATTGTGTATTTTCCTTCATTCTTTTGCTTCAAACTGTACTTATTTTTACTTTGCAGATGTGCCTCTTCAAACAGGATTATATATTGAATTTAAATTTTTATCCCAATTTAGCAATCTTTCTGTTTTTTTTTCTTTTGCTGCAGCATTCAGTTATTTTGCATTTATTATCAAGTAGTTTATAACCCATATCATCTGATATAAATTATTTGGGTTTAAATCTATGATTATATTCTGTTTTTTCTTTTTGTCTTACCTATTCATAGCGGTTTTTCTGTTCTTTCTTGCCTTCTTAAGGATTGATAATTTTATCATTTCAGTTTTTCCTTGTTCTAATTAAAGTTATAATTCCTTTTCTCATCTTTTAGAAATTGCCTCTAGAAATTCTATTAATGATACTTAAGTCTAAAATTAAAAGATAATTTTACCTGTTTCTCAGACACTGCAACTCTATTTGTCTGACCTATGTACTATTGTTACATATTATAATTCCATTTGATTTTTAAATTTCATAAGATGTTTTGTTCATTTAACATTTATTTAGATTTACCTCCATGTTTCCATGTGCTACTTGTATCTGATACCTTATATCTGGGGTCATTTTCTTTCTGCTTGAAGTATAATCTTTAGAATTTCTTTTAGTATGTTCTGCTAGCATCATACTTCTTGGTTCTTTGTGTTTGTCTGAAGATGACTTTGTTTAGCTTCATTCTTTTTTTTCTCTATTTTTTTTTAACGTTTTTTTATCGAGTTATAGTCATTTTACAATGTTGTGTCAAATTCCAGTGTAGAGCACAATTTTTCAGTTATACATGTACATACATATATTCATCGTCACATTTTTTTTTTGCTGTGAGCTACGACAAGATCTTGTATATATTTCCCTGTGCTATACAGTATAATCTTGTTTATCTATTCTGACTATGCCTGTCAGTATCTCCAAATTTTGAAATCCCAGTCTGTCCCTTCCCATCCCGCGCCCCCTTGGCAACCACAAGTGTGTATTCTATGTCTGTGAGTCTGTTTCTGTTTTTCTTCATTCTTGAAAGATGTTTTTACATGATGTAGAAATTTAGTGGTTTTCTTTTCTTTCTTCTTTTTTTTAAATGTTAAAGATATAATTCCACTATCTTCAGGCTTCTTGTACTGGCTATTGAAAATCATTTGTCAGTTGTCGCTTCTGTGAAGGTAACTTTTAATTTTCTCTTTGTCCTTGGTTTTCTGAAGCTTCACTGTGCTGTGGTGTAGAATTTAATTTTATTTATGCTGCTTTTGGAAATCCTTTAACTACTTTGAATTGATTAATGTCATTCATTAGTTCTGGACAAAATCTCATTTGTCTCTTCAGACAGCCTCTGCTCCATTCTCTTGCCTTTTTCCTTTTAGCATTCCTAGTTGAAGCTATGTTAGTCTTTCTCACTGTATTCTCTGTGTTTCATTACTCTTCATGATGTATTCCTTATCGTTTTGTCTGTCTTTGCTGATTTTCTAGATTTTTTTGTGCACTATCTTCTATTTCCTTTATTCTCTTTGCAGCTCTGTCTCATCTGCTATTAACTCTGTATACCAAGTCCTTCATTTCACTTGTGGTATTTCTCAGCTCTAGAAGTTCTTTGTGACTTTTTCAAATCTGCTATGCCACTTTGTATTCTTTGTATATATTGCTAATATTATCTTTTAGGTTTTTAGTAAAAGAGTCAGCATAGCTATTTCATAGTCCATGACTAATAATTCAGATATATAAATTTTTCTGGGTCATTTTTTTTAAACTGGTTCTCACTCATGAGATCTTCATGTTCTGTCATTATAATTGGAAGTTAACCTATTGGAATAAGTGGATGCTTAGTGTTTCTGTTTGCTTCTTGCAGGCACCTGGAGGGATTATCACTATAGGCTCACTTTACCAAAGACAATGTCTGACCTTGTCTGGACCCCTCCCATCCCCACCTCCAGGCACTGGGAATCTGGGCAGTAAGGTTACTTTACTTGTGTTTCACCACTACTCTGTTGGTGATTCCTTAATATGAGGAGAATCTCCCATTAATCTGCTTATATTGTTCAGGCCGTGGACTGTGATTTCTGTTCTGCTTCTCTCCTCTTGCAGGATCATTAAGTCATAATTCAGATTTGCTGGGACTGGCAAATGCTCTCAGGACAAACATTGCTTCTGTGCTTACTTAACTCACTGGTTCTCGTTTATCAGATTTGTACTGGTAGTTTCTTGTAGTTTTGTTACTTCTTTGTTGCTCTGGGAAAAAGTTTTTAAATATATTTGATTCAGCATTTTCTGTAGTTTTTAGTGGGAAGATTGGTCTGAACAATGTATTCTAGCTTTCTGTCACCCACAACTTGAATTCTGCAATAGTATTAGCATTATCAACTTCGTCAGAAAATTTGGTGAATTAAGTTTGTTGTCATTCCGTTTGTGTCAGTTCTCTAGAATTACCAGTTATACCATATGTTGAGTGCCTATTGTGTGTCAGACACTGTTCTATGAAATATTATTCAGTCTTAAAAAAGAAAGGAATTCTGCAATATGTGACAGTTTGAATGAACCTTGGAGACATTCTGCTAACTGAAGTAGCCAGTCTCAGAAGTATAAAGACTATGTGATTCCATTTATATGAGGTATCTGAAATAGACTATTAGAAGAGAATGGAATAGCAGTTATCAGGGGTTTGGGGGAAAAAAAGGGGGAGCTGCTAATTTATAGGTATGAGGTTTCAGTTATGCAAGATGAATAAGTTCCAGAGGTCTACTATACAGTATATTAACAATACTGTATTGTACACTTAAAAATCTGTTAAGAGAGTAAATCTCCTATCACATGTTCTTACCACAGTAATATAAATGAATAAACAAACACTGTTAAAGCAGTTTTTATTCTTAGTCTCTGTGAGATGTAGTTATGAAGGAGCATTATAGTGACGTGATTAGTAGTGGGGACTATGGGGCCATCAGCCTTGGATTCATATTCTGCTTCTACCACTGACTAGCTCTGTGACCTTCGCAGTTTCCTCATTTTATTATCATTTACATTTTACGGATGAGTGAAATACAATTTAAGAGAGTATAACATGCCAGGTCGTGTAGCTAGCAAGTGGTCGAGTGGATTATATAATCCCGGACAGGCTGTGCTCTTTCTGCTGTGCTTTCTGGTCAGGCATGATGACTGATAAAGCACCTGTACTCAGTGTGTTAATAATGGAATTGATGATGAAAGGTCCATTCTTTCAGCCAGATCATCTGAAAAGTTGTGGAAAGGAGTAAAATTCACAAAGAAAGCATTAATTTTAGCAGTGATTCCTCAGTTGTCTTCAGTGTTCTCTAAGATATTACTAGAGTCTCCTTTAATAAAGTGCTCATGAGCAAATAAGTTTGGGAGCTCTGTGGTTTATTTCTTCCTTAGAGAAACACAATAAAGACTAATTAAAGACCATGAAAAGATCTATGCTTTAAATAATATCACCCCCAAACTCTTGACATTTTAAGTTGTAGATTCCACAGAAAAAATTTTAAGAACCCAAACCTATATGCCTCTTTTGACATAATAGGTATATTTCTAGAAGTGTGTGTAAATTAAAATCTTGTAAGTCAATTTTATTTTGAAAAAGAAGAAAGCTTGTAATTAAAAAGAAACAAAATTTTATACAGAGACAAGCAACCCTCTGATTTATTCATTAGTGTAAACCTATGTTAAGAGTTTTCCTAAGTAAAATTATGTTAGTGTTTACCAAATACTATACAATCAAAATACAAGATTTTTGAAATTAATAACTCAACTTTATTACTCTTGCTAGTTGAAGAAAAAAGCCAAAATGATATGTTAAGGGTTATATTTGTCATCAGGCAATTTTCATACTTCTTATAAAACAGTGAAACCACACTGTGAAGATTGGCTCACTGGGAACTGAGATGTTATCTGGATTCTTTCTCTTGCCTGCGTTTTGTTTTTGTTGTTGCTGTCATTTTTAAACTCCATTTTGTTCCCCATCTGAAACTACAGATGAATTAGATAAAATCATTCAGTAATGAAAAGTCAAACTGCTCTTTCACTTCCTGTTTCATTTCATCTTGTCCTAATACCTAGCTTGGTTAGAAAAGAAGAATTAAGTATTTTGATTAAATGTGTTGCACATGGATTGAAAGACAGCATTGAAAAATGGAAAGGATCTGGTTTGGGGAGTGAGAGTACCCTGGATTTGAAATTATGAGAAGCCTCTGTTACATGCCAGACACAATGATAAATGTGATGTACACATTATCTTATTTGATTTCATAACTCTAGTACTTAATAGATAGTATGTTTAAAAATGAGAAATTGATTCTCGGGTTAGTTAAGTGACTAGAATAGACGCCATATTTCTTGTCAGAAGTAGAAAGAAGCTGTGACTCTGCATTTTAGTCCACAGTGGTCCTGAGCTTAAAGAAACCTGGGTTAGAAGTAACAGGTGATTGCAGGGCATGTGGTATGTGGTCTGTAGAGCAAAGAATTTTACAGTGCAATATCCCTTTTCAAGGACTGCAATCAGGAAGGAATTATTTTTCTTGGCATGCCATGAAATCCGAACTTATTTTACTAGAGAAGCATAGTGTTACATTTGGTATTTAGGTTCCAGATACATTATGATTGAACAAACTATGAACTGGTCTGAAACAGTATCATTTATGATTCTGTTTCTTTAGGAGACACATCCTAACTTTAAAAAAAAAAAAAAAAACTAGCTCACAGATATTTAGAATATAAGCCATTCATAAATCTGGGATTACTATGTAAAGAAATTTGCTTTCAAACTTTAAATTCATAAATCATAAAGTTGATTTCAGATGTTTTACTCAGATGCATACTTTCATAGAGTTTTTATTTCATTTCCTGCCTATTTTAGGAAAGGAGATGCTCATTTATTTATGTCTGCATTTTCGAATCTTTGCCTGTTTTGTATCAATACATTGATTTCTCTCAGGTCAGACCTTTTATTTCTAAAAGACAGAAGCTTTAACAAGGTAATAGTAAAAAAGAATTGAGTAGTCTCAAACATTTTGTTGTGTGCTGTTTAGTAGAATGTTAGAGCAGGTAAGTTGATAAAAAACGTTTTTTGTTTTACTTTGTGCTTTTCATTTAGGCTCATCTTTTTCATTTAACCGATGTACCAAACCTTGGCTACACTGTATCTGAATATTAAATAATTGTGTTTTTACCAAAAATATTTTGCAGACTTACTAAGACATTTTGATCAGTAATAGTAACAGTCAGTGACCAGCCATTTAACAGGCACTAGCAACAAGGGTGCAGTGAAAACTTCAAAAATCCTTTTTGTATTATCTCTTGTGAACAAAGGGCCATATGTTGGGTTTTAATTTATACCCTGATACACAGAATAAATTATACAATGCTTCCTTTCCATACAAACATGAAGGTTCTATGCCTACCTACACACTACATTAAAGGAGTGTCTTAATGTTTTTTCAAAGAACTTTTTTAAACAGTTGCAAACTTAGAGAATATTAAAAGTTGAATGTCAAGATCTTTTTTCCCCAAAAAATGTATGAGAGCAAGTGGCTTACCTAATGCTCCATTACCCCAAGTGTATTAATACATATTTCCTACTAAAATACATCTGACTCCATCACTACAGCCATCCAAGTGAGGAAATGAGTACTAATACATTACTGTTATTACTGTTAATACCGACTCCATTCAAGTGTTGCTCCAGTCACATCCCTTATGATAAAAGGATCCAGTACAGATTAACACATTGCATTTAATTGTCATGCTTCTTTAGGTTTTTTCACTTTGGACCACTTATTCAGTTTTCCCCTGGTGTTTTTAACCTTGGCATTTTTAAACATCATAGTTATTTTGCAGTAGTTCGAAGTTTAGATTTGTCTGATATTTTCTTGGACTGAGATACAGGATATGTATCTCTGGCAGAAATGTAACAAAA
Source organism: Camelus ferus (assembly GCF_009834535.1). NCBI lineage: Eukaryota > Metazoa > Chordata > Mammalia > Artiodactyla > Camelidae > Camelus > Camelus ferus. The sequence goes on along the minus strand of NC_045706.1, from coordinate 44,422,581 downwards.
GTGATGCTGTGTTCTCATTGCATTCTATCAGGTGGCATATAATTTTGATTCATAGCATTACTGATGATGTTCACTTTGATCACTTGATTAGGGTGGTGTCTGCCAAGCTTCTCTACTGTGAAGTTACTCTTTTGCTTTCCCCTTTGTTATTAATACATATTTTGTGTGTAGGAGGGGGATACTTTGAAACTATGTAGATTATTATTTACTAGGCTTTCAATTTGTTTATTGATTTATTTATATCAACAAAGAGTCATCATGTTTTACTGTTTTATTCAGTGCATCATAATCTGTTTATATCTTGTTTATTTTAAGATTCAAATTGTCTCCATTGTGGCCAATGGGAGCACATTCAAGATAGATTCTGTGTCTTTTTACTTGTCCTCATCATCCATTGACTACTTCCTTGCTTTACAGCATAACAAGATATCAGGCTCATCATGTACTTTCCCTGCCCCAGTCCTGGAATCAGCCATTTCTTCAAGGAAGACTGGTTCTTTTTAATAGAAATAGTATTTAGAAGACATGATTTGGGCTTTAGGTATATTCCTTGCTCTTAGCCTGTCACTATTAGGTGTCACTCTTCCTAGGCCCTCCCAGTGGACATACATGCATATATATATTTTTTATCTTACAATTCTTAATCTCTGGATGTTGAAACCCATGAGTTCACATCAGTACATCTAGTTGTATTTCAATACCAAAGGGTTTATTCTACACATTCATAATTCCTTTCTCTGATAGTGAGAAACCTGTCTTCTGTTATCTTTAATGCTTTTTATTGTTTGATCAGTCTCCTTGAAAACAACCATTTTTCCATCTCCCTCTCAGGGCTGCTTTCTTCTCCTTGCTCAGGCTCATAGAGCCCACACAAGGCCGCCCTCCTCGGCTTACTCAGGCTTTAACTCCCCATGCCTGGCTGTGCTCTGACGTCCAATATCCAGTACCCCTCTTGCTTGAATGCACTTTTCTCTGGGCTCTGACACACTGTTCTGGGTCACTGAATGTGGATAGCTTTTTCACTGCTTTCAAACTGACTCCCATGGCTGGCCCACCCCCCAAATGTTCACACTCTTCTTACCCTACTTGGGTTCTGACCCCCCACACCAGGCCAACCCCTGAGCAGAGCTCCCCTTTGGTTCTAGATTCCCCATGTGATCTGTCCTCAGCCCATTCAGACTCGGTACCTTGTGCCTGGTAGCTCTCCCATTCGCCCTCCTTATCCTGCCTGGCTCCAGCACCCGGTTCTGGCACACTGCTGCTCCTCCCCAGCCTCAGCACAGATGCCCAGCTTGGTGGGCTCCACGTAATGGCTTCCAACTGAACTGTTCAGTAAGAGAAAGGGAAGGACCAAAAGGTTTATTAAGTTATTATCTTAAAGTTGTACTCTTAAGTGTTTTATTCAGAGGATCGCTTTGCCAATTATTATAATGAAAATCAGAGCAAAAAAGTAGAATTTGACATACAAAAATCACTTTACTAGAATGTGTTTTAAATTAAATGAGTTTTCTTACGTGCCCTGAACTAACTCCATTGATTAAATACTTTAAGATCAAACAAGAGATCAAGAGACTAAAACTTCATGTTTATTCCAGGTGACAGCATGCTATAAACTATCAGTTTAAGTATCATCCTGTCCTAACTACTTTCTTTTATTTGATTTTGTCACTGAATATGGTAATTTGAGTAGGATTAAACTTTATATATGTTCTTATATAAAGCAAAACAAAAATTATTTTAAAAATCAAAATGTATAATGACCTTAAATAAACATCTATTTGTAACTTGATTTTTCTCTCTCTCATTTAAATAGAAGAGTCATCATTCTGGCTGCCCTTATATGGTAACATGTGCTGCCGATTAGTTGCCCAACCAGCTTGTATGGTGGAGGATGTGTTTGCAGGATTTCTTAATCAGCAGGTTAGAGGACTTTAAATATCCTACAACAATTACAGCTCTAATTGAGATCTTAATATTCTGGCAGTTGTTTGGCCTTCTGATATTGAGAAGTATTTTTTAATGAAGTCTTCTTTCAAATGGGTTTTCTCAAACTTAGCCATAGAATGGGGCAGGGGTTTGGGGGTGAGAAGGTGGGGGGGGGTTCTTACGCAGTTTTGATAGCTAAGGCACTACCTCTCCAGATTCCTCTGCTTCCTTAATAGCAGTAGCAGGATAATTAGTGACAGAGGACTCCTTGTGGGACCTGATGAGGACGCTCCACACCTTTCACATAAAGGCCTTTCTGGCAGACAGCTTTTGGCACAGTTTAGGCCTCTGGGCTTCCAAAGCTGCTTCCCTGCCACCCACTCCTGATTTATTTATAACCATAGTTATTTATATTCAGTAAATAATTAATTATGGCCTTCAATGAATCAATAGCTTTTTTAAGAAGATGCTATTAAGAGGAAAGAGAATTTGCATTCTTATGGGGCAGTCAACATTTTCCAGTGTTCTGAGAACAGTAAGGGAAAGTTATATTTTGAGTTTTGAGTTATTTTTATAATTTTCCTGAGTCACTAGATGAACTGCTGTGGGCTTTTAAGCACTAATTTTTAATAGACTAGCTTCTCTAAAACTTCATTGATTTATGATTTTATGAGTATAAAAGTTATATGATAATCATTACCTCCATTTTGCTTAATGCTTTTTAGAATTCCAAACCTGTCTTCTCTGATACTAACTTACTTTTTGATTTTGGGATATTGACTTACTGTGTAGTAAATTAATTGGTAACTATCACATTATGAAATTTCAAAAACCTAATTTAACTTTGATAATTTAAGTATTTTGTTGAATATAGAGTTAAAATGATAAATAATGATAAAAAGTTTAGAGTTTTTTTTTTTTTTTTTTCCAGCAAGTGTTAGAAGGTCTGATTAGCTGGAGAAGGCTGTATTGTGTTTTAAGAGGGGGTAAACTCTCTTGTTTTTATACTCCAGAAGAAATTGAAGCTAAAGTGGAACCAGCTTTGGTAGTATCCATTAACAAGGTAAATAAAATGCTATTTTGAAAATAAAGATATAGCATTTTATGAAGTTTGTTCTTTACTATTATAATTCACACCATTGGTCATCTTATTTACAAAAAGGGAAGGACTGCTAAAAATAGGTTGTTCCAAAAGATAATTTAATCTTATTTTTCTTTATGTTATAGAGCTTCTCTGGTAAAGGAAGTACTGTATATGTCCCAAGAAAACATAGTAATTGGAAATCTATACCAGCAAATAGATTTTAAAGCAGAGAATGTAAAATCCACAATAACAGAGTATTTAAATTTGTCATGAATTTATTTATTTATTATTTACTTATTTATTTATTTACTTATTTATTTATAACCCCTTTATCGTGGTGTGATTCCTGTGCAGTAAAGTACACTTGTTTCACATTTTGTGAATTTTAATAGATGTACATACCAGTGAAACCATGACCACAGTCAAGACAGCTAACATTTCCATCACTCCGCAAGAGGTGCAAATTTGAATTCCCAATTTATCCCTTCTCACCCCTTTTACCCCCTGGAAACCATAAGTTTGTTCTCTATGTCTGTGAATCTGTTTGTCATTAATTTATTTAATTAAGGGTTTTTAAAAACATAAATTGTTAAATCATGTTACAGTGATGATTTTTCTAGTTAACATTCAAATAAACCCACAAAAAGAGGTTAAATTCCTGAGTATACTTCCTGATTTCTTGCGGGATTGATGGGCAGTTGTTCAACCTTCTGTCAGAACAAGTAAGCCTCATATTACTGTTTAGAATACCTCACTCACACACATACACATACACATACACATAAATATACTAGTTTGATACAAAGGAGATTATAAAATTTTAGTTACAAATTTTTCACCCAAAAAGCTATAAGAAAACCTTTCTAAGGCAGACTTATTTTCTTTATCCTACAGTCCTAAATTTGTCTTTATGTATCTTCCAAGTCTAGTGTTTATTGGAGGATTTTTTTCCCTTCTTTTTATAGCATTCCTGCTCTAGAATTAAAATGTCATTTCTAGAGTAGAATATCATGTTTTCTGCCTATGAACTACACTTAGTTGTTTCTAATTGTTTTACTTTGCTTGCTTTTCAAGTGGTTGAATTAAAGTATATGGTAAAACATGAGCCATTACATCTGTTAACTGAAATATATGTGTTCTGCTTGTCTTTAAATGGTATTTTGAGGGAAAATGTAAAATTGTACATCCTGAAAAACATGGAGATACTGGTCTGTTAATCTATAAGGACTTAGTTAACTTGCATGATCTTTACAATAATAACATTTGGTCTGTTTCTATCCTACTTTTAGAAACAACATTGCTTTTTATTTTAAGGAAATCCTTCAGTGAGACCTTTTATTGTGTAAATTAAGTCCACTAAATTTATCAGTTTTATATATTAGAAGATTTGTATTGCTCTTAAATAACGTACTTCAGTATTACAACATAGTGAGTTTATTTTCATTTAGAAAATTAGGTTAATGAAACTATAATTTTGTTATTGGAAAATTGATACAATTTTTAAATTACTTGTTAACTTATTGTTTTGTTTTGTTTATTCAGTGTTTACTCCCTTCCTATAGTCTTATGAAAATTTCAAGTGTAAGGAAAAGTTGAAAGAATAGAATAATAAACACCTGATACCCCTCACCTAGATTTTTCAGCCATTGTTAACATTTTGCTACATACGCTTTCTCTCTAGACAGTTAAAAAAAATTTTAGAACTATTTGAAACTAAGTACCAAACAGCATTTCTTCCCTAGAATATTTCAGCATGTTTCCTCCTGAAAATGAGGACATTTATTTCATAACTGTAATAGTATCGCACTCAAGAAATTTATGGTAAATAAAATAATATTACCTAGTATACAGAGCAAATTGCCCCAGTTGTCCCCACAATGTTCTTTCTAATTTTTATGTTTAGTTTGATCCATAACCCCATCAAGGATCATAAACTGCATCTGATTACCATGTCTTGTTTTTTCCTTTTCATCTAAATTATGCCCTTCACTTGCCTTTTTTTTTTTGATCTTTCATTTCATTGACATTTTTGAAAATTCCAGGCAAGTCCCCAAATCTGCTTTTGACTAATTGTTTCATTAAATTCAGATTAAATATTTTTGCAAGAATTCTCCATAGATGATTTTGTCTAACCTATTTTCACTTAGTAGCTGGGTAGTAAGAATGGAATCCTACCAATTTTTTTTCTTGCATGTTGTACAATGAAATATGGTCATAAACCAAATTGAAGTGTAATCTAAACAAATGATATTTTTAAAGTCATTTGTTTGATTTAAAAACCATCTTCAAGGTATTGAATTTACTATACCTCCACCCTTTAAGGGAGGCAGAATAGTGAAGTGAGCTGTGTTGCAGGTATCTTCTCTCTATTTTACAAGTGAAGAAACATACCCAGAGATCAGATAGAACTTGTCTAGCTAGTAAGTAAAATTATATGGCTCATTCTTTTCCTAATGGGAAAGAAAAAATAGACAAGAGATAAATAAATATAAAATATAAATATATTAAAAAGGTAAAAATTCATGGATTATTTTTCTATTTATCAATAAACATATTGCTAGATTAAGTTTGGAAGGCAAAATTAGACTTTTTCCTATCTCCATATCTACTCTGAATCAGTTTTGAAAGTAAAAATTAGCTCTAAAATGAGGTTCTGACCCCAAAGCCAAGAATCTTCCTGTAGGCAATGACTTAGACATGTGTTGAACCTTTGCAATTTAAATTTAAGAGAACAGTTGTAAAAACTCCTCTGTTGTTGTAGCCACTGCATCTGTATTTTCTGGAGTCTAATTCCAGAAAAGTAGTTAACAGTATTTACATGGCCTGACTAAGTTGACCTTTTCAGTTGACTCATTTTTCCTCGTGGTAATAAAGGCTGATGGCCTGGCCACTAATGGGATTCTGTAGTCAGTCAACTCCATTATTAAGATGACTGGAATCAGCATACTTAGAAATCCCAGTGGTGGCTCCACAATTGAGCATTCCAAATTCACAAGAAAATGATTTATCTAGTAATTTGTATAGACTTGGCCTTAAACTTGGGGACAACATGGGCTGTATTTGACCATGAGGACTGATAACTTAAATATCTCTTACATTGAACATGACTTTTGTCTAAAGTACAAAACAGAAGTTTAAGATTAAACCGTGAGTTAAGAGTTCAGGTTAGGCAGATTGCTTATCTCAATGATCAAACTGATGACAAAGTGTTCCATGCTCTAGTTTTGCAGTATTGCCATAATCATTTTCTCCAGTGCTGATTCAAGCACTGATTCTTGCCCTTTCTCTGTAGAAACTTTCCCCTTTGTAGTTCCTACCTCTACCTCAGGTTTCCTTTGAGCCCTTTTCATTCACCTAAAAACTTCACTCTTTAATAGTAAATACCACTGGTCTCGTTATTTAAATACATTAAACACCATCTCAGTCAAGAAATTTATTTACTTCTGAAAAAAATATATCTTCTATAATTGTATCTTCTATTGAAGTAATTTTTACTTTTTTACTTATTTTTTCTCAACTTATGAAATTATTCACATTTACAGAAACGTTAAAAAAAAATACCATAGTGAACACTTGTATACCACGTACATTCAACCATTAACATTTTGTCATATTTGCCTTATCTCTCTATTTTCCTTTTTTGGGGGAGGAGTTAAACATTTTATATTTTATTTAATTTTTAATTAGCTTCATAGGGGTATAGTGTGCATAAAATTTACCAATTTTAAGGGTAGAGTTTCATAATTTTGACAGATAACATATAGCTGTGTAGTAATTACTACAGTCACTATTGGATTATCTTTTTTTGTTTTTTATCTTTTTTATGAGAACATTTAAGTCCTACTCTCAGCAAATTTCAAACATAGTAGTATTGCCAGCTATAGTCACCATGTTTTACATTAGCTCTTTGGACCTTATTTATCTTATAGCTGAAAGTTTGTGAAGTCTCTTACATATATTTTTTGCTGATCCATTGGAACATGTCTCCAACATTGATAATTTATCCCTCAGTACTTCAACATGCAACTCTTAAAAATAGGACCCTTTAAAATTAAATAAATGTATCTATATAATCATGTATATAATTATAACACCATTATCCCAGCTAAGCAAATTAATAATAATTCCCATCTAATATCTAATATCCAGTTCATATTCAAATTTCCTCATTGTCCACAAAATACTTTTTTATCTTTTGCTTCCAATCTAGGAGTATTCAAAGATTTTGCATCTTTTGTACTTTCTTCTAAACTGTAGATTAGATCTAGAGGCCTCATTAGATTCACTTTAAGCATTTTTTTTAAGAGACTATTTCATGGATAATGACAAATACTTTAGAGGACATTCTGTTCAGAGGCACACGATGTCAGGTTGTCTCACTGGTGGCAATGCCAAATTTACTGAATTGGTTAAGGTGGTGACCGCTAGCTCTGTCCAGCATAAAGATAAGCTTTCATTTTTTACACTTAGCAGGTGGTTATTGAGGTGATACTTAGACGCTGTGTGAATATCTTTAATGGTTTTAGTGAACTCATTGCCCTTGCCTGAATTGGTTATTACGTTGGAGAGAGTATGTTTTTCTTATACTGTCCTTCCTTCTATATGTATTAGCTGGCATTCTTTTGTAAAGGTGGACTTTTTCATATCAACTAGGAATGAATTACAGTCTCTCCTGAAAAGGTTGGATAAATGTTTAATGTTTTAATGGCCAATTTTTAGAGTAAGGAGTTGATATTGTATATTCGTACTGTATTGATGTTGGCAAATGTCTTGGAGTGGAGCTATTCCTCTAGAAGGCACATGAGTGTGATGTCTGTTGTCCCACCCCACCTCCAATATATATATATGACAAACTCATAGTTTTAAATCTATTTAATGTTTTAAGTTATTTGGTTTTTAAATATAAGGTAGATGTTTTAATTATTTTGCTTACTTAGTATGTCTCCTTTAGAAATTTACTATTAGTGTATTCCTAAATAAACAATATCTCTGATAAATGCCAACTTGGTATGTAGAGCAGGTAAGCACCAATTAAAAATTTTGAGTAGTGCTTTTGTTTCAGTTTTTAGTATGTTTCTAATGCTGCATCTCTAAGATCTTTTTGTGCTTAGTAATGTTAAATATTAAATACAAAGCAAAGTTCCTTTCTTTTGGTTGTCTGTCTTCTTCTCCCATGATTTAGAGAATAATTTTGTTTAATGCTGCTTTAAAAATTATGTGAAAACAAATTTTACAATTGCTAAGGTATATAAATAATAATTGTGTTATTTTGATCAAAAGATCTTTTCTATAACTATAATTCTTGTCCTTCTAAATGGCATTTCCTGTAAGACTAAGTCAGTTCATTAATTTTCAGAGGGAGCCATCTGTGGAAATAAGGAAAGAAAAGCCTAAAAGCTATTCCCCTCCCCTTTTCAATCCAAATTTGAAAGGATGATTTACTTCAAAGTGATTGCTTCAACTTCAAAAAACTTCCCTGTGAATGTTATTGAGCAAGACATTCTCAATAAGGGGTACTTAACTGGAGCCACTGAATCTCCAATACATTGTTGAAAGCATTTTATTAGCCAAAGTTTTATCCATTGCCAGTGGGGTGGGGAGTAGAATGGAAAGGAAGTGTGGGTCTTTGGGGTCAATAGTCTTTTCTGAATTTAAATACTATGCATCACTTCATTTTAATGAATAATAAAATCTATACTAAACAAGTTAATAATGCTAGATGGTGTTATAGTCCTTTGTTAAGTTGTCTTAAAATTACTTCTAACCATTATGTTTATCATGGACCTAGCAAGTAAAATTGTTAGGAAGCACATGAGATTTTCTTCTGATTGTGTTAGTCCTCTTAATGTATGAACCCTGTTGACTATTCAGATTGTCCTTTATTAAATATAGCAAAAATATTTTTTAAACAGCCCTTTCCTTAGATGTTTACATCTGATTTTGTTGACATAAATTGCAAATAATTGTATCACACTAATACTAATCAGACCAAATGCTTGGTTTAATTTATGGTTATGCTTTACATACTTGAAACATTTCTTGTTATTTATTGTAGAAGTTTTGCCTTCTTTGTCATTAGAGTATATATAAGATCTAAAGCTTATTTTTAGCCATCAGCAGTTTTGTCTTCATCCCTGATTAATAAGACTTTAGACCGAACACCTTTCAAAGTATTTATTTATCTTTACAACATGTTTGTGAGGAAGGTTTGAGTGAAGTATTATCTCTGCATTATAGGTAAGAAAGTAGACATTTAGTTTTTTGTACTTGTAGTTTATTTTTTCATTGTTTTTTTGAAAAATTTCAAGATAATCTATACAGAGAGTAGTATAAATGAACCCATCTGTACCCTCATACATTACCCCCACCATAAGATTATTCTGAAGCAAATCCTAGAGATCATACCATTTTACTATAGATATTACAATTGCCATACTTAAGAAAATGTATAATCATATATAAAATCAATATATCATCAAAAATCCAGACAGTATTCAGATTTCCCAGGCTTGTAATTTTTTTAAACAACATTTTCAATCAGGACCCAAATAAGAGTTGATGGATTGCATTGCAGTTGATTGATTAAGTCTCTTAAATCTCTTAATCTGTTGGCTTTCATTCACCCTCTTGCCTTCTCTCTCTCATACACACACAAATACACACAATTTATTTGTTGAAGATCTTTGGTCATTTATCCTACAGAGTTTTTCATAGTCCAAGATTTGCTTTTTGCATCTTCAGGTTATCTTTTTTCTTTTATTTTTGAATCATATTTAGGTCTGTTGGTTGCTTAGTAAGAATATATCTTAGTACTTTTATCAGGAGGTGTATAATGATACCTGGTCTTCCACTCATGTTAACATCCACTGCTGAACATTGCTTAGATTCTTTATTTCATTAGGGATTGTAAACTGGTGCTATTTTAACATTCTTTCTTCATTTATTAGCTGGGATACCTCTACTTCATCAGCTATTAGGTTGAGGGACAAGTCTTACAGGAAAGACAGGATAAAGGCATTGTTTTTTGCATTTATATGCTAGTTACCCAAACTGTGAAGCGGTTCCCTAGCACCCTTCAAAGGTGACCATTGAGTTAGTTATTAAATATCATTATGAATTTGTGGATTTAAAGACATGTCATACATCAGTCCGTTACCATTGTAAATCTTATTGATGTTCAGATTGTCCCATCTTGGGCTACTGGAAGCTTCTTCACATTTCTTCTTGAGTCCTTTTGATACAGCCCGAGTAATCTTTGACTTCTGAAAAGACAAGATAGTCCAGGATGACCCTATATATTTCCTGACCAAGGCTGGGAATGAACCTCTCTAAAGAGCTCTGATACCTTTTAGTAGGAAATAGTATTTAGAAACTGTGATCTGGGTACATAGTAGAGCCTTTTAAGGTCATATAATCAAAAATAAGGTAAGAAACAATTCATAAATCTAGTCCTGATCTAGTAATTTTCCATTGCCACAGCAATGGAGAGATTCTAAGTACAATTTTAATGCACAATAATAAAAAAACCTTAAAGAAACGTTCATTTGACTTCAGAGTTATATTTCATTACAAAATTGACTCTCAGATTATATTTTTTTTTACTTCACTTGGCCTTCTCTGGGTAACCACCATCTCATGCAGTGGAAGATTTTGGAGTTCAAAATGTGCTGATTGACAAAAGTAGAGCCAGCCAAGGATGAAAATTTCACAGTGAATAATCTCAACTCTATCTACAAATCAATAAAAATTAACTATAAAGCCTCCCAAATCAACTAAAAGGTTTGGGATTAGCAGAAGCAAAACAGGAAACTGACCTTGGTGAAATGCTGATCTCAGTACATGTTTCCTCACCTATAAATTAAACAGTGGATTAGGGGTTATCTCTAGGATCTGAGTCTATCACTGTAAAACTTTTTGTCATTATCTGAGTTGTTCTTTTGTTATCTCATTCATTTATTCATCAAATATTTTTCAAACAGTTAGTGGGTACCAGGCAACATTTTAGGTGGTGGAAATAGTTGGGGCAAAAGTACCCATTTCTTGCTTTCGTACCTTGCTAAGGGGAGATACTTACCTCATCTGTACATTGTATAATAGTCCTAAAATTCACCTTGTGTTTTCTAATCCATTCCTTGTTTGGGAAGTGAAGTCCTAAGTACTGTTATAGATACTTTGCTCATAGTGAAAAGCAGCTTGCATGAACTTTTTGACATTATGAGAAACTTTGTTTAATCATTTTTTTCTTTGACATGCAGCTTTTTGGTTGAAAAAAAATTCCCATTAGTTAAATTATTTTGGATGATATAATGTAGAAGTTAATTCAAATAATCTATTCTGTGTTTTATTTGCACCTTTTAAAAACCTCTCGTATTGTAAAAGTTTAGCAGTATTTATGGTTACCAGAGTTAATGGAGTGTACAGTGTTTATATATTATTGTATTATATTCTCTTAGAAGGATATAAATGGTCTAGTTTGTCAGAAAAAAACTTATTTAAAAGTTGAATACATTTTTATCTTATAAACAAAAGGTAGACAGAAATTTGTATTAGAGTGGATTTGAGTGGAGGGAATCAAATTTCAGAAACAAAAATACTTCATATTTTATTGTTTGAGTTTTTAAACTCAGCCCCCTCACTGAGCCAGCCTTCAATTAGTCTGAGAGAAGCATATCAAAGATTCTTCTAAGAGCTTAAGTCATTCTCTGCTAGTGATAATAAGCTGCATATTTAAAGAGGTTGATTACATACGTTATTAGGCTCCAAAGATGCCATTTAGGGCAGCATTTTTCTATATTGTATGAATAATTACATTAAAAGATTAATTCACGAAGTTTATTACTAAGACATAGAAATGTAAAAAGACCATATTATGGTAAAATTACAATGTTGACCATAAATATTAACAATCCTCTGAAGACACTCATATTCCTACTTCTTAAAAAATGACAGGTAAAACTGTCTCTAAGTTACCAATCCGTATATTGGAAGATTCTTGAAAGTTTCAAAGTTGTGTCGCTACTTTATTCAGTTTACATTTTTTTGGTCAGGTGATAATTGAACAAGAGTTCCTTCTTTCAGAAAAGAACTTCTTATATAGTCTAGATGGTGTTCACCTGCCCATAGTTACCTGTTTTTCAGAGAATGGACAGCTTTTCTTCTAAATTCTTTGGTACTTCTATAATGTCCACATAGATATTAAATTTGTATGTCGGTTTTGGCATGTGACTCTACATACAGCCTCTCTTCACTTTATACTCAGTGATGCGAAAAATTTCTTCCCACTCTTAATCAGCTTTTGTAACTGCCAGCCAAATATTCTTCTGCACACATTTCAGTAGGCTTAACCATATTCCTTCAGAACTGCTCTACCCTGTACAATAGCTGCTAGTTACCAGGGGCTGTCAAGCACTTAAAATGTCGCTGGTCCAAGTTGAGATATGCTGTAAGTATAAAATACAGACTTGGTTTTGGAGCCCTAGTATGAAAAAGGATTTAAAATGTCTCAAAAAATGTTTATCAATTTGTGTGTTAAAATAATATTTTGAATATGTTAGGTTACATAAAATACATTATTTTAAAATAATATATTATTACATAATTATTTTCACCAGTTTCATTCTACCTTTTTAAATGTGGTTATTAGAAAATCTTAAATGACTTGTGTGGCTCACATTATATTTCTAATGAACAGTATGCTCTAGATTAATGTAATATCAGTCATTATCCAGACAGCCACATCCCTATTTTTGCCTAATGGATAGGTCTATTCCAGACTTTTCCTCATGATTCACTGGAAACTACACGTAGGTGCAGCTTGTCACATGGCATGACCATACCTGTGTGTTACTTGGGAATAGTCTCTTCCACACAGAGACACAAGAAGGATCACGGCAATGGCGTATCTAGTACCACTCAGAAAAAAGATTTAGACTATCAACATGTATGAAACCATTGCCTTTGTTGTAGTGTTGCATTCATTATTTTGAAAAATAATTTTTACTGTTTTGGAGGTTGTATTACTTTATGAATCTTTCGCTGTGAGCGTTGTAAATGAATGCTCCGTATGCAATAAATGTAAAATAAAGGAAAGCCTAAGTGCTGCAGTGAACACTAAGTTATGGTTTTACTGCTTTAACTGATAACTGTATATTACACATGAATATTAGAATAAGAAACATACTTTACTGATTCTTTTATTTTATTACTGTTAGAAATGTACTTAACATAACTCACATTACAGTTATGACACGCTATACTTTTTTATTGCAAATTTTAAGATGTATATAAAAGACAGCAAACTCCTACTTAAACTGAGATCAAAACAGAGGTCGTTTTAATGTCATGTAATTTTAACATAAGTGCTATGTTAATAGCATACTTTGAAACATTACTCTATTTTTAATATAAAGCATTTTTTTTAAAAAACCTAAGTTTGAGGTTGAATATTGAAAATTCTCTAAATTACATATTTTAAATTTCAAACAACCAGCAATAAGATTATAATTGCATCTGGCATAAATATGGTAGCTAAGCAATGAAATACTTGTTTGATCGTTACAGAAATATTCTCTTGTATAACACCAGTTATTCTTAATTTTTAGGAAACCAGAATTCGGGCAATGGATAAGGATAAAAAGAAAACAATCCATAATTTCTCTGTCATCAACCCTGTTGCTGGACAGGCTATAACTCATATTTTTGCAGCTGAAAACAGAGAAGATCTTCAGAAGTGGATGGAAGCCTTCTGGCAGCATTTCTTTGATCTTAGTAAGCTGACGTTTGGATTTTCTAGTAGGTTCTTCATGTAGCATGAAAGGATGCACATAGCAATCTAAATATTAAGATTATAATTGTATAGTTTGTATCAAGAATTTTTCATACTCTTGAGTAAAGTGATAGTATATTATCGATACATCAATGCTTTTTTCTCTCAACCTTTCCCCAGTGCCTGACTGACTATAGTATAGTATACCTTTGAATTCCTAGTATCCTTACCTGTTATTTTTAAGTTCTTCAGGTCCCTAAAACAACTAGACCACATATTCTCAAAATATTAGTTTGAACTACTTAAAGCAGTGTGTTTGATCAAAGGGATAGTAAGCTATATGAGGAGTAAAACACTTCTCAGGATAGTGATGATCCTAAAGTTTTGAAATGTTCAAAAGGAGATTCATTTTTATGTGTAACCTTCTATTAACTCCAGATTCATTATATCATTTTGGACATCATCCAAAGACTTTTTTTTTTTTTAACTGCACATATGGTTTTTCAGTTTCAATAATACAGTTCAATGGCATGGATTATAAAAGCAATGTGATATAATGTAATAGAGTTCTAGTATGTAAAATATGTGAGGTTCTAATATTACCAATTTAAGGAGGAATTTTATCATCAGGAAAATATTGAAGTTGTATACTGAAAATATAGACTATTGATAGTGACTATTTCTAAGCAAACTAAACCTACTGTTAAATTCAGCCAGCATTTTATGTCTTTAGAATACTTTTCTGTAGAATTATTAAGTAGAGCCACTTCCAAACAATACAGAGTTATTTCTGCAACTCCTAGAATAATCCTAGAGATACTTTAGGGCTTCTTATGAACTGTTTTCAAGAACTCTATAAAATAGTTAATATCTGCAGTCCTCGGGTTAATTTTTATAAGCCTACTCTGATCCATGGCTTGGTCAATTATTACAGTTATTGTTGGGAAGGGGCAAAAAAGGAAACTAAATTTATTGATTATCTTACACATACCATATGGCTTCATTTATTTTTCATAACAACCCAGTGAGGTAGAAATTATTTCCCTCTGCTATAAAGATGAGACAGTTGAGGCCTGAAGAGGTTTCTGGTTTACTGCAGGGAACCAGAGGACTCCCTCAATGACATAGATTCTTTATGACTTGTCAGTATTATCCTTAGGCATTCAGTAGATGTTTAAATATTTCTTAAATATTGTTAAATATCAGGCACTCAGTAGATGTTTAAATATTTGTTCCATGCTTATCAGCATACACTACATTTCTTTATTTTAAAATTTCAGCTGATTTTAGGTATGTAACTTAAAAGACAATAACTTCCTTTCATTTGCTGATGACAGCTAAAATTTTAACTGCTTTCCTGAATGCTCTGACTTAGAGCCTGTCTTACAAAAGACTATGTTACTTTTAGAAATGATTCTGACATTTTATAATTCTTACGTAGACAAAAACAGGAAGGGGGGGGGAATCCCAAAATATTATAGTATGGGTATCACCTACTACTAGGTGATCTGTGTTTTCAGTTCCCAAAACATGTAAAATAATTTAGCCCGCTAAAATAGGGAGCTGGAAGGATAAGAATCTCATGACATTTTTGTACTGTCAGAGCAATAAGAAAATGCTGACAACTAGGTTCTCAGTTCTGGCTACTCTAGTATTTAATGCTTTGGGGATAAAAATCTGCCAATTGATCTTTTTAAGGTGTAAATTATATTACATCTGCTCTGTAGAATTCATTGTGTAAGATACGAAGCAAAGTTGAAAAATGTTTATACTACCCTAAAGATTGGCTTGTACTTTAGAATTTTTACCTTCCTAGTGATAAGTGTAGTCTCTTACTTCGGTGAAATATGATGTGTAGAACAAAGTAGAGGATAGTTATCCAGGACAGAATAAAGTAAGAGTAATTTATAATTTAATATTTAGAGCAAATTTCAATTATTTGTCTTGGCTTAAGAGTAGAAAGTCATGAGGGTGAGGTAATTATAAATCATGAGAGAACACTAATGGAGCTAGGTATTTTAGCCTCTGGAAGAAGAGCCTGAGGAGTGGAAGTTGGGAGGCAAGGGAGAGGTAATAGCTAATTTTTAATATTTGAGAGCTAACAAACATGTAAAAGGAAAAACACTTGTTTTGGATGATCAAAAAAGGGTAGAGCTAGGAGTGGTGGGTCAAAGATAATTTTTTTTCAAATGTTTAATATAAACATTGAGTTAAATAATCAGCTTAGCATAACAGATCATTTTGACTTGGGAATGTTATAACAGTAAATATGGTGGGATATTCAATATATGGATACTATGTAAACAAAATATATCCATTCAATATTTTGTATTGGGCCTTTGTTTTTATGTTAGCATATTGGCATCGTGCATACCTATGCATACTAATTTATTTACTGGTAAAATCAGTATTTTAATTGTAACATCTTGACCTGTGAACTTACCACATTTATACCTCTGACTTCTGTAACACATGGGATGTTTCCAGTTTTCAACAGTATTAGTATTCTGCTACCAGTTTAACATTGAAACGCTTTCATCTACCAATACAGAGAAAATACTGCACTATATAACTTGTCTAAGATTTGACAGAGAAATGTTTGCTAGTTTAAAGTGTCTCCTTATTTTTCCATTAGATAAGGCCTTTTTTTCCTGCCCACTAGAAGGAAAGGCTGGCTTTTATATATTTATCTAAAAAAAGGAAGTAGAGGGGAGGAATAAGTTATCAGATCTCAGATCCTACCAGATTAAAATTCTACATAGCAACCTTTGAAGCCTCAAACTGAAGATTTTATCCCCTTTATGAATTGCTATGTGGGTTATTTTGAAATTTTTACCGTATTCTATACTTAGCATTGTAATAAAGCATGCTAAAAGGTTTTTTATGTTTCTTAACTGTTTAAGGTGATGGGAATTAAATTTTATGCATATATTACCATATTAATATGACAATAAATTAGACTTAAAGCCACAAAAATGAATAGATAATTTGAATAAATATGAAATGTCTTTAACTTTTAAGTCATGAAAAGTAAGTTGGGTATTGAATATGGAGATTGAGAATATAATAAAAGAAAGAGAAATATATATCATAAAGCTGTATAAAAGGGCATATTTGTGTATTACATTTACTTTTCTACTGATGTAAGATAGAATATAAGAATGGTGAACCTCAGCAACTTACTTTTGTAATGAATATATGGACACGTTGTTTCTAGCACAGTTGTTACCCAGCATGCAGGTCCACAGTAAAGACAGAAAGGTTAATTTTTTTTTCATTCACTCTGGAGAAATAAATCTGAGAATTTTATTTTGAGATGAACATAGTAAAACTTAACTACAAGAAAAATTAATGTCCACATTTTTAAATTTTAACTTGATAAATGAAACAACTTATCCAGCAGTATTTTTCTTGTTATTCTGAGTGCCTGATGGCTTTATCTAAAGTGTCCTTCCTAAAATAAGTTAGATCCAGTTAGACTTTTGAGTGATCTTCTTTATAGTAAGAGGCTTTTTAAGTATCTTTACTAAAATGAAAATATAGCATTTTTCTAGTTGTCTCATTTTTGAAAGGGCATGATAATCATCTTGAAGAGATAATTGTTAAATAGGCAATTCTTACTTCTTAATTAAAATTTTCAAAGTTAAAATTATTTTTGAGAACCACTTTTTTTTTTCCTACTTCCGTCTAGGTAACTTTATTTCGGTAATTTTTACCTGTCAACTGTCTTAAATGCTGGATGTTTTTATTTAATATTTAAAATAAGAAAACTTACACAAACTTTTGCTGTGAACAGAAATTTTGGTTATTGACCATTCAGTGAAGTAGTACTTAATAGTAGTAATAGTAGTATTTAGTAGCCTACAGATCTTAGCTAGTGTCTGTTCATAGGAATTTGTTTTTAAAGTAGGGTACTTTTATGCCTCAACGTGAACTTTGAAATCATGGGTAGTATTAGGCTTCTTTAAGGCAATGCTTTTTAAATTCACTGTTATTTTTTAAAGGAAAAGATGTGTTGAAAATTAAATATACATCTTCACATTTATATTTTAAACTAGCCTGCCTTTTTCTGTCTTTTTTAGGCCAATGGAAGCATTGTTGTGAAGAACTTATGAAAATTGAGATTATGTCACCACGGAAACCACCTTTGTTCTTGACAAAAGAGGCGACCTCAGTCTACCATGATATGAGTAAGTGGGGTTTGTCTTTTCTAAGCTGCGGGGTAACAAAAACAACATTGTCCTTACTCAAGCAGCTTATTCTATTGACATTAAAATGCTAAAATTTTCAGAGCACAGTCAAAATGAATGAAAAAAGACTATGATTATAGACTAAGGAACTCATGTTTAATAGATGAATTAATACAAAATTAATGAATACACATTTTTCATAGTTTGAATGCTTAAGATCAAACAAAAATGTTAAGGCTTCAAAATGAATAAGGGTACACTGAAAATAAATATTAGCTGAGTAGCTGATGAAAATTCTGAAAATGTAAACTTGCAAATTCTAAAATATAATTATGTTCAGTAATTTTTTCTGTGTTTTATTAAATTTGTTTTAAAGTAATGTTGATAAATGAATATTAATAAATGGAAACTTCCATGTCCAGCCCCAAAATTGGTTAAGTTTAATACTCTGGAAAATTTTAAATTTCTGGACTCATTTATATTCCATTTCCCACACTTTGAAGGGTGTTTGTTTATCTTTGTGGGATTGCCTTGGTGAACAGTGTTGGGAACAAGCACAAGGCAATGCTAAATTCTAGTGTATTTTACCAACAATGTCCCTGCACTTACACGTATCTTAAAATGTTCTATTGAAAATTATACATTTGAGTTTACACATTGGAAAATACCATGTAATAGACCTTATTCTCTGTTTCTTATTTTCCCAAGGAGAATTTTATCCAGCATTCTTATCACCAGAGGGGCATCAGGGCCTCGTTCTGTCCCCCAGGGTTTTTTGTTTTGGGGTTTTTCCCGTTACAGAGACTTTGCTGGTCTTCTGGAAAGAATACTAATCCCAGTTTACAGTTCAGGGTTTTATAAGAGGGAATCCACCCTTACCTAGATGTTAGGATAGATTTTAAATCCAAGAAAAGTTGTTTAATAAATAATCTGTAGAGTGAGAAAAAAAATTCTGATGTAGCTCCACTCCTTTGAAAGCTGGAGTTTTGCACATTTATTTAGGGATATACTTGGGCATATAAACGTGTATGTGTGCAGTGTGTAGTGTGTTGTCTCCTTATTTTCTTGGTTTTATTGGAATGGTTATTTTTACAAGCAAACACTTGTTTAAAAAAAATTAGCTTTTCCTAGTCAGCTTTTGATGACCATTATAGGTAACATTATTTAATAACTTACTTGGGTAAAGTGTATACTGCTTTTGAATTTTTTCCATTTATCTTTTCTGAAAATTATTACAGGCATTGATTCACCTATAAAATTTAAAAGTTTAACTGATTTAATACAAAAAAAAATTGAAGAGACGAATGGAGAATTCCTTATTGGTCAGCATAAAGAATCCTCACCACCTCCTTGGGCCACATTCTTTGATGGTAATCATCAAGTTGTCCAGAAAAAGGTATTATCTCCTGGAAGCAAGCAGTTACATGATGGGAAAGGGAAAAAGAGACGAGCTCCCCTACCTCCTTCTGATAAAGCTCCATTCACCTTAAAAACACAGAACAACACTGATCAATTGATTAAGGACAACTGGGAAAAAACAGGTATATCTCAGACCTCTCCTTTGGATACCAGATTATCAACCTTAATGCATCACTTACAGAAACCAATGGCTGCTCCTCGAAAACATCTTCCTGCCAGGAAAAATAGTTTAACTGATGGTGAACATGCAGACACTAAACCTAATTTTGAAGCCAAGCCAGTGCCAGCACCAAGGCAGAAATCTATCAAAGACATTTTGGACCCTAGATCATGGTTGCAGGCACAAGTATAGAAAACCCATAATGTATAAAACATTTAACAAAATCTGTAGCTATGAAGCTTAATTCAGAAGCACTCTAGATGTAGTAATATGTAATTATGTAGGCAAATATGATAGTGATTTACATCAATAACTAATAAGCTGTTAGGTGTGAAAAATGTTTTATAATGAAGAAATGGGTTTCTCTTTTACTTCTGACTCTCAGAATATAAGTGATTTCTCCAGCAGAGTGCAAGAGGCAGTTTCTAGACAATATCCCGATTGTTGGAAGGGTTAATTTATTCCTAAATTAGTACCAGGCAGTGAACAAGCACTAGGCAGAAGAAAGCATTAAAATTTCTTTGGGGAGAGACTGTCTAGTAATTTAAAATGTGTTAAATAAGAGCCATATTCTCATTGTGAGAATTTTAATACTAATGGAATGTTTAAAAGTTTTATTCAAACCACAAATTATAGAATCCACCCAAGAAAATGTCTTCTTAGCATTCTGGAATTCTCATCTAATGGTCCACTGGCTCTCATCTATTGTTTAACTCACTAGTTAACTCAGTGACCTTTCAAATTCCTGGGGTAAATTTTGGAATATCAAATTCCTTGTTTTTAAAGGGAATGTGTAATGTGCTATTCAAAGTTGTTTCCTTGATGAGCCCTGAAATCCTGTTGACATTAACTTTTGTAAGTAAAGCATAATATTTCTTAGTTTAGGGAACGGATAGATGAAGTGTTCCTTACTTCCACTTTTCTATGCATGGTACTAATTTCCATTGTGACATTGGCATTTGGGGAAGTGAGTAGCTGATTAACACCTTAAAATTCATTTAATACTTATTTAAAAAGCAGATGGCTGATTCAAAAATATATCAGAAAAGTTGGCCATTATAATAATCTTCAGAATTAATCCTTCTAAAAAATTTTAATTAAATTTCCTTTTCTGGTAAGGGTTCATGTCTGCTATTGATATTCGCCATTAAAAATCATATTCTTACAATAATGACATTGGAATCATTTCCATAGGAGGTAATTTCCATAGCAACTAATCATAGTGACCCAAACAGAATAATGAAATCAAATGAGGATTAAATAGCAAGAGGATGAATACTTTGAAGGAACAAAAAATCCATTTTTAAAATAATTACGCTTCTTACAAACAAGAACTGGATAGTTTTAAAAATCTAATCAGAATTTCCCGGTAAAATAAAACAATTTCCATAAGGTGTCAGCAACAGCACTAAAAATCTCAAATCACACTGAACCCTAAATGTCATTGCAAGAAATAAAAATACAAGAATTAAATTACCACCCTGTGTATAATCTCTAGAGATCTTTTTAAAGCTCATAAGAATACTATTTAGATCAGAACTGCATTATTACAAAGTAAAATGAACACTTGACAAAAAATAACATTAATTTAAATGGAGCCTTTCATTATTTTTAGATAGCAGAGTCTTTATTCGTTTATGTAGAATGATGTAACTGCCAGGTTACTTTTGTGTTTGCCTAGGACTCCTAGTAAGAATTGGGACTGAAGGGAGTAATGATACAAAAGGTCTCTTGTGACTGGCGACACCAGGATAGATATAGCATTTGATGAGGAGGAAATCCTATGTGCTTGCCTGATAGAATTTAGAGACAATCAAGTGTATGAAAACCTAAAAAGGTAGGATTAATTTGCTTTTTCTAACTAGAAAGCTCTCGTAAATCTCTTTTGTGATTGCCAGTTCAGTAAATGATGTATTAAAAACCTAAAGGATATTATTGTTTGAATTGTTTATTTTTTAAACCTTCCTGCTGTTTTTGACAGCATTTTTGACTGTCAGTGTCACTCAGTTATTGAGCTAGAAGATGCTGCAGGCAAAATTGTTTCTGAAAACTGGCATCTAAGCATTCTTTATTTTTTTTAAGTTGAATCCTTCCTTATAACAAACCAGTGTTAAAACTTCCTAGTTATGCTCTTGTCATTTCTCCTCATGCATATTATATCAAGAAGGATTTAAGTTGTACAGAAAAGAGAATTTGTTCTTAGAGAAATTACTTAGCAGTTGGGCACTTTGACACAGGCTGAAGCCCTTCTTCCTAGAACCATTTAGGTGAAGCCTGAAGAAGAACCCCCCCCCCCAGATTATTCAGGCTGTTTGTAGGGGCCCATCTTACTGTATGTTACAAAGCCTTTGAAATCGGGCTCAAGTCTTCAGCTGTAGTTCCTTTGCCTTTGTGCTCATTAAATGTTAGTTCGCTTTGCCCCAAAAGGTATAATACAAAGTTGAGCCTCTCTCCATCCCTCCTTTCCTTCCTTACACAGTAAAAAAAAAAAAAAAAAAAAATCTGAAAATACAACACTTTGTCAAGGAGTTGGTCAAAAGAAGAATTTGTTCTCTCATTTCCTAAACCGGAAGTTTATGACAGAGGAAACTATGCCATGTAATAAAAGACATTTCAACTTTTTATGAGCTGGCTTTTCACATTTCTTGTTTGTCCTTTTAATTTGTTTCTTGATACATGAAGACTATAAACTTGAAAAAAAAGAGTTAGCTGTCAGATCTTGATGATAATATTATAATTGGGGAAACATAATAGAATAGTATTTATGATATTATAATTCTGACAATCTGATAATAATAGCTTAGAAAATTACTTTTGAAACTCTGGGATATAAATTACTTACAGCAGCATTAAGATAATATTTTAATTGCTACAAAGTAGTGAGCTCTTTATTTAAACCTCTTGCAAGGACAAAGAAGGCATTTTATTATAAACGTACACCTCCTAAGGTAAAACAGTCTTTCAAAACGTCAGGCGTGCCAACTCTTGGTTAGTTGCATTAAATCCTTCCTCCCTGTCTGCAGTGCCCCCTGACTTCTTTTAAATGGATGTGCATGTATGTGGAAAACTAAATCTATTTTTTATAAATGCCTTATCTTTACCCTTTAGGATCCTACTAAATGTATTTTACCTGAGTACTGTTTATTAAAATGGAGGCTGCCTTGATTTAAAGACAGTTCATGTAAGATAGGCTAAGCAGTCAAGTATTTCTTTAGGCTTATGTTCAGCACCTCAGCCACCTACAGAGAAGTTAATTAATTCAGTCCAAAATGAAATTATAGGGCAGTTCGGTGCAATTTATGTTAAATGCTATTTGAATGTAATCACTTTGTTACCATGAGTGAAGAGCATCCATACTCGACAGAATACTGCACCATGAACAAGGGAAGTGCTTTGGCAGGAAAAATTTCTGTCCTGTTGTCAGAATTTATCAAAACTCATTGTCTTTTTAAAGAGTGAATTGAACAGTAATTAAACTTTAGTTGATGACCATTTGTATTCTCATAGTTGTCTTCACTGTTCTATTGGTTTTAAACTATAATGAAGATAATAGAGTTGACTTTTTGTATTTACATTTCAAAGACATTACTATTTTTAAATGTTTACTTGTCTCTAACTGCTTCATTGCTAATAATAGTTATAATGAAAATGGTTTATTCTGGATCACATACTCTTAGTTAATACTAGAAAAGATGTTACCTTTGAATTTTTAAAAGACAAGATTTTATTTGAAAATATGTATGGTAGGGTGTATTATTTTCTGCGACATACTTGTATAATTGGAATTGTTTGTCATTTTTATTTTTTAATTAAATGTGGGTCAAGCTTCTGGATTAAAAAGATATATATTTTTTAAGTACTAGATATTGGTAAGGAAGCCAAGGTCATGTGATTGAAACTTCTAAATGTTAAAAGAACTGATATATGAAACTATTTTCTAGGTTTTTTTTTTTTTTTTAGGTACCCACTCTGGGCTAGACTGATAGAAGTAAACAGTGTTGTGAAGTCAAGTTAAACAGAGAAAGACATACCCAATAGCTGGTGCTAATCATTGCAAGACTAATAGTCAATAGCTTGGCATAACTAATACTTATTAAAATGTTTGTAGATAATCCTTTTACAATGTAATCTTTTAAAAATCCATTAATGTAACTTTAGGTTTTTAAGTTTTTTATTTAAAACAATTTAAAAAAAATTTTATTGAAGTGTAGTTAATTTACAATGTGTTAATTTCTGGTATACAACAAAGTGATTCAATTATATAAATATATACACACACACACACACACATATCCTTTTTTTTTATACAGAGGAAACTTGTTTTAATCTATTTTTATATATAGCGGCTAACATTTGCAAATCTCAAATTCCCAAATTTATCCCTTCCCACCCTACTTTCCCCGGTAACCATAAGATTGTTTACTATGTTTGTGAGTCTGTTTCTGTTTTGTTTAATGAGTTTGTTCTGTTGTTTGATGAGTTCATAGTGTCTTTTTTTTTTTTTAAGATTCCACATATGAGTGATATAATATGATATTTTTCCTTCCCTTTCTGGCTTACTCCACTTAGAATGGTGATCTCTAGGTCCATCCATGTTGCTGCAAATTACATTATTTTATTCTGTTTTATGGCTGAGTAATATTCCACTGTATAAATACACCACAACTTCTTTATCCAGCCATCTGTTCATGGACATTTAGGTTGCTTCCATGTCTTGGCTATTGTGTATAGTGCTGCTGTGAACGTTGGGGTGAATGAATGTTTTCAAACTAGCATTCCCTCCAGATATATACCCAGAAGTGGGATTGCTGGCTCATATGGTAAGTCTATTTTTAGTTTTTTGGGGAATCTCCATACTGTTTTCCATAATGGCTGCACCAAACTACATTCCCACCAGCAGTGTAGGAGGGTTCCCTTTTCTCCACAGCCTCTCCAGCATTTATTGTTCATGGACTCTTGAATGATGGCCATTCTGATTGGTGTGAGGTATATATACTTCATTGTAGTTTTGATTTGCGTTTCTCTGATAATGAGCAATGTTGAGCATTTTTTCATGTGCCTATTGGCCATTTGTATGTCTTCACTGCAGAATTACTTGTTTAGGTCCCCTGCCTATTTTTGAATTGGGTTTTTTGTTATTAAGTTGTATGGGCTGTTGGGTTGTTTGGTTTTTTGTTATTAAGTTGTATGAGCTGTTTATATATATATAATATAAGCCTTTATCAGTTACATCATTTGCAAATATTTTCTCCCATTCTGGAGATTGTCTTTTTGTTTTGTTTATGGTTTCCTTTGCTGTGCAAAAGCTTATAAGTTTAATTAGATCCCATTTGTTTATTTTTGCTCTTATTTCTATTGCCTGGGTAGGCTGCCCTAGGACAACATTGCTAAGATTTATGTTACAGGATGTTTTACTTATGTTTTCTTCTAGATTTATCATGTCTTGTCTTATATTTAAGTCTCTAAGCCATGTTGAGTTTTTTTTGTGTGTGTGTGTGTATGGAGTAAGGGAATGTTCTAACTTCATTGATTTACATGCAGCTCTCCAGTTTTCCTAGCACCACTTGCTGAAAAGACTGTCTTTTCTCCATTGTGTATTCTTGCCTCCTTTGTCAAAGATTAATTGATGATAGGTCTGTGGGTTTATTTCTGAGCTCTCTGTTCTGTTCCATTGATCCATATATCGGTTTTTATGCCAGTACCATGCTGTTTTGATTACTGTAGCTCTGTAGTGTTGTCTGAAGTCTGGGAGGGTTATTCCTCCAGCTTCGTTCTTTTTCTTCAATATTGCTTTGGCAATTCTGGGTCTTTTGTGATTCCATATAAATTTTAAGATTACATAATTCTTTTTCATATTCTTTTCCATTATGGCTTATTATAGGATACTGAATATAGTTCCCTGTGCTGTACAGTAGAACTTTGTTGTTTATCTATTTTATATGTAGTAGTTTGTATCTGCTAATCCCAAACTCCTAATTTATCCCTTCCCCACCCCCTTTCCCCTTTGTTAACCAGCAAGTTTGTTATGTAACCTGAATTTTTAGGTTAGTGATGCATAATTACCCCAGAGCTTAAGTTACTCTGATAATAAATTAGGGATCTAGGATACACAGTTGCTGCTAAGCCACAAGGAGACTCCTTATTTTAATGCATCTTCCTCAATACTTAATTTATTCCCATGGAGCACCTCAGAGAAGAGAGAGAGAAATGAACAATCCTGACTCAGTTATCATTTCAACATTTTATTATCTACATCTGTAGTGTGATCTGAAATATTTAACTTTTCTTTTTATTTAAAAAAATTTTTTGTATATATGTATATTTTTATTGTATAGTCAGTTTATAATGTGTTAGTTTCTGGTGTGAAACATAATGTTTCAGTCATACATGTACATACATATATTCATTTTCATATTCTTTTTTTGCCATAGGTTACTATAAGATATTGAATATAGTTCCCTGTGCTATACAGTATGAACTTGTTTTTAATATTTCTTTTTAGAAGAAAGTTATCTTTCTCTAAGGAGAGAGGCCTACTAATTAATGGCCTCAGATAAACAAAGTACGTTAAGGTTCAGATAACATAAATTCAACTATTATAAAAATATTAACAAACATTTTTATTTACCAGAAGGTAGGAAAAAATACCAATCCTGGCATGTTTGATAATTAGAAAGTTAGGCGAAATCATTTCAAATCTTTCTACAATTCTGTTTTAAATTGGAGCAGTTTGCTTTTAGAGATACGGTAATCTCTTCATGTAACCACTAAAGGAGAGAGATACTGAAAAGATCTTATGTATACACAATTATGCTGTATTATAAACATATTTCAAGATATCAAAATAGATCATTTTGTTAAAAATGGTTACTTCTCTGAGTATCCATTTTTATCAAGATATATTTTTGTTTACTCAAAAGAAATGTTTTTGTGAATGTATACATTTTTGTTGAATTTAACCCATTTAGAAACATTTTCAACTTAACTAGTTGTAGCAATTTTAGTTTTATCTTAAAGGATAGGAAAAGTGTGAAGAAGAGTTATCCATCTATTCACCTTAAGGAGTAAATCATATGTTTTATATATATTACATATAAAACTATAAATATATGCATACATCTACATACATACATGTACCCTATTAAGTCTTCAATCCAGTTATTTTCAGTTAGTTTTAAAAGATTCTTTTAAAATGTGCTGCCAGTTCTAGCAGAGTGAAAGTCCAAACCTCTTTCCACAGTCTACAGGAAGTATGACAGCCCAGCTCTGACTGCCACACCCCACTGGGCACTTTCCTCTCGCGGCGCACGTCTCTCGGACATTGCCTTAGCAATCTGTGCTGTTTCTGCTTGCTTATCATTTTCTTATGCTGTCTTTTCTTTGCCCAGAATGTCTTTCTTCCTCCTTTTCTTCATGCATTCTCCCCTCAACTTTCAGTCAGCAAATTTTATTCATTCTTCAAAATGGTAGCACCTCTAAATTCACCAAGATTTCATACCCTTCTCAACCTCTGCATGTAGGTAGAGTTACACTCCTCCTTTGTGCTTTATATATATCTCTGTTTAAAGCTCAAGTCCTTGTTCATATTTTCATATGAATTTGTTTCTCCTGCGTAACAAATTACTATTGATTTAAAACAACACTTGTTCATTATCTCATGGTTCTTTAGATTGAAAGTCTGGAGGGTCCTCCAATGGGTTCTCTATTAGGAATCCCACAAGGCTGATATCAACGTGTCAGTCAGGCTGGGCTCAAATCTAGAGGCTCTGGGAAAAATCCACTCCTAGTCTTATTCAGGTTGTCAGTAGAATTCAGTTCCTCATGCTTATTGATTGGCCAAGGGTCACTCTCCTAGAGACCGGTCTTCAGTCCTTATATGTGGCCCCCTCAGTCTTCAAAGCCAGCAACAGTTCATTAAATCTGACACATCCTTGAGGAGGACTTGAATGTGTCTGGCTTTTCCATCCACTATCAGCTGGAGAAGACTACTTTTTAAGGGCTCATGTGGTTAGATGTAGCCCACCAGGTTAATCTCCCCTTTGATTAATTCAAGGTCCACTGATTAGTAACCTTAATTACATCTGGAAAAATTCCCTTTTGAGTATAATGTAACACAGTTGTAGGCACGATAACCATATTCATAGGACTAGAAGTCTTGGGAGCAGTTTTAGAATTCTGCCTATCACATATTCGACAGATTTTTCAAGGGCAGGGAACATACCTTATTTGACATTTTAACCCTGTCATAGTATAATAATAATGAGGGAGGATTATGAGATATTTATCATGTGTAAGGTATTGTGCTAAGTACCTGTATTAAGTCATTTAATCCTTACAACAGCCCTCCTAGTAACCCCACTAAACAAATGTAATGTAGAAGACTTGCTCTGGGTCACACTGCATGGTAGTTAAGAGTATGAATTCTGGAATTAGACCTGGATTAAATTCTAAATTCTGCTGTAACCTAACTGTGTGATGGGCCTTTTTTTTTTTTTTAACCTCATCTAAGTTTGGGATTTTTTTTTTTTAATCTTCAAGATAGAAATAGTACTTACCTCATAGGATAGTTGTGATTATTAAGTAAGATAAAACAAGTAACTGCATAGCCCAGGACCTGGCGTATAAGCTCTTCCATTATTTCTATAACCTGGCATGTAGCATGTAACAAATGCAGAAAGAGAAGAATGAGAAGATATAGCTGATACATATATTTGTCTATACATACATACGTATATATATTCTTAAATTACAACCCCTTCCCCATTTTTGCTTGATGTGAACACATTGGGCTTACAGTGCACAAGAATTTAAGAGGTATCTAAAAATACGTCCATACACTTATAGTTCCTATATTAGAACCCTATGTTAGGCACTATTGGGGTTTATAAGATTAAAAAGAATACTTATTCATGAGAATTTCACATTTTAGTTGGTGGGATTGATCTAATGTTAGAAAATATTGATGCGGATTACTGCTTAAACTTGCCTCCTTGATTTATGCTATCTAACATAAATATATCTGTATACAGACATTTAAAGCAATCCCTACCTAGCATCAGTGAACCTAAAAAATTAGTTGAAAAGATTAAATAATATGTAAAACAACAGTTGGCAATATAAAAAGAGTAGTCAGTGTAACACAGTTAAGCATCTAATTTAAGTTCTCAGAGAAATCCATGAGGGAGGTGAGAACTTTACATAGCAGTGTCTCAGGTGCAAAGGCCTTGTATCATTTACTCCAAAGTGATGAGTTAAGCAGTGCAAAATTATATACTAGGAATATCTTGGAATGATGTGAGAACAAGCCATAATAGGAAGATTTTTCAAATCTAGGAGAAATAAGTAAAATCGAAGTCAATGTATTCAACAGGTTCCTGGAGGAGTTTAATTTTACACTATTTAAATTTAAGGGAGATTAGTTGTCATGGAAATTTGTGGAAAGGAATGAGTTGTATAGGGCAGTTAGCCTATTGTTAAGGTAAGACTCGACAAGCATGCTGGCATGGCTTTCGTGAAAGTGGCAGCGGGGAAAAGCTAGGGTATATTGGACCGCATGCAGGACATCAAATGCCAGTTCAAGAAAACAAGACAAGTTAAACTGAGTAGGAACAGTTGACATCAGAACTAGAATTGTCAGAGTTAGTGGAAAAGGCTCTCAGCTTATGAATTGGGAGAATTTGATTTTCATCCCTGGTTTACGGTTAACTAGCCATCTTGCGTTGGGCAAGCTATTGTTCACCTGTTAGGCTTCATTGTCAGTAAAGCCACTGAAATGCCTGTTAATGTTTGTCTCAAGTTTATCTAGAGAGTCCTAGGTTCCTGAGTTGATGCCCTTAGAGACTGCAACCAGTGGGGGTGATGCCAAGTGAGTGAGCCTCTAGTTCTTCCTGTCCTAGGATGATCTGTTCTATGTTTAAACCCCATGAGTCAGTATTAGAACAATCACCATTTTGCAGATGAGCAATTAGAGGCACAGAACAACTAAGTAACTTGCCCAAGGTATCATAGTGAATGAGACAGGATTTGAATGTAAGTGTTCAGCCTCATTTTACTGTCAACTTCTAATAAATGTGAAATAGCAAAAAAAAAAAAAAAAAAAAAAAACGAAAAAAAAAAACATTGAGAGCAAGTTTTGCCAGACTAGCCTCCAAACTCTTTTTTGCTAGAAATATGATCACTTGGTAAATCTCTTTGTGTTAGAGCCCCCAATGAAAATCCATTTCATTCACAATTAGATCCAGCCTGTACTATTCTGGGCATCATGCCTGGCCCTGGGAGGCATTTGGGAGGGAAGGTTTGGGTGTATATAAACCTGACTGTACTACCAAGCTGTGGAAAGCATTATAAGAGAAATATGAAGGGGAGGAAAAGATAAATTTCATCCAAGAACATCTGGGAGAATGGGAAGAAGTGGTATTTGAGCCAGGCTTGAAGTATGAGTTGGTTTTCTTCAATTATATTTCTTTTCAGTAAAAAGCAACAGACGATAACTTTAAAAAAAAATGGTGGGGGAATTTATTGAAAGGGTATTAGAATCATCCAGAGGAGTAAAGGAAGTCTAAGAAATGTTGGACAGGACATGTCAGGGTCCTCAGCAACATAAAGATTGAAAGAATAAAGTTTTGTTTTTCTCCTAGTTTGTTAGAATAGTCTTAGAGTAGTGACTATATCAACATATTAAAACTTTAGTATTGGAGTGAAAAGTGAATTACAGAATTTAAAATCTGCAACTGCAGTTCTAAACCACGAGTGATTTGTGTTCACCATGGGATATTTGGCAGTGTCTGGAGACATTTTTGATTGCCATGACGTGGGTTTAGAGTGCTGCTTGAATCTGGTGGGAAGAGACCAGGGATGCTGCTCAATGTACATATAAAGTCTAGTAGGACTGGCTTCTGCAGATCTGGGAAAGGACATTCTGAGCAGGGGAACAGAATTGAACAGTGGGGCAGGAGCATTATGGTGGTTTAAAATATGCCCACAAAATCTTTGATATTTGTCTTCAAAGTTAGAGCCTAATTCTCTTCCCCTTGAATATAGGCTGAGAGATGCACTTCTGATTAACAGAGTGTGGTAGAAGTGATGCTGTGTGACTTGTGAGGCTAGGATACAGAGAATGACTTACCCCTGATCACACTCTCTTGGATCACTCACTCTGAGGGAAGCCAGCAACTCCACTCCAACAATCCTGGAAGAGATCCATGTGGAGAGGAACTGAGACTTCCCTGCAGCAACCAGGACAGAGTTTTGAGTGAGCCTCAGAAGCAGACCCAAACCCAGGCATGATGGCAGACTCCTGAGAGATTCCAAGCCTAAACCACCCAGCCAAGCACCTCCTAAATTTTTGACCCACAAAAACTGATTATAAGGTAATAAATGTTTATTGTTTTAACCAGTAGTTTTTGGGGTATTTGCTTCCATAGCAGTAGATATCTTTTAAAAGCATAAAAATATAGGGTATGCCAAGGGCTTGAAATGGTTTGTGTATGGCAGGGAATTGGTGAGAAATAAGGTTGACTGGGCAGGTGAAGTCAGATCATGGAAGGCCTTGAATGTCAGGCTAAAGCATTTCCCTTTTGTTTGGTAGCTGAAGAAATCTGCCGTATGGGCTTGGTACGTCCAGATCACACCTGAGTTATTCTCTGTTAGAGTAGCAAGGGCAGAAGTAGCTACAATTAGTATTGAGGACTATGCTCACCATTAAATTGTCTCTAGAAGAAGAAAAACAAGTAACCTGTAAATGCCGCCACTGCGTGTTGAGTTCACGGAGGGCAGGGGCCATTTTATTAGTCAGGCTGTGTCAGTGTAAAAGTGCAGAGACGATAAAGCCTCCTCTGTCTTTATGAAAAGTTTTTGAAGGCGAGAAAAACTTCTCAAATGTATCCAGGTCACTAATGTGACACCATTGACTTGATTTTTCTTAACTGCCAGCCTTTTTGCAAGGAGAGGGTGGCACATTAAATTGTTTCCACCTGCGCTGAGCATGACAGGGTTTATCAGATTCTCTTTTCAGTAGGCAAGAGGGAAGGAGAGGCCTGAAGGGCTGTAAAGAGTGACACAGAGGGGCGAACAGATTGAAGGGAGGTAACATTCAGGGGCCCAGGGCAAACCTCATTTACATGTGTCCACGCAAGGGCTTTGAACGGGTTCCATGATTCTTGCTCCCCCTGGGGGAAATTCAACCAAGCATTTTGTTTTGGGTGGTTTTCGTTTGCTTGTTTTTATAATTTGTAACACCAAAAGTGTTTTTAAATGGTCAATTATGAGAGCAAAGCTGCCATCATGCCTGAATCGGTCACTCAGAGTTTCTCTGGGAAATTAGAATAGTGTGCTCAGTACATTTCAACACCTTTACTATGTCATGCAGCAAACATCCTAAGAAAGTAAATTCATTAGAAGTTTGGAGATATGATTACACTTGAGCTTGATTTCAACCCAAATCAATTACTGAAAGAAAATGCTTAGACTGGAGAACTCAGAAAGTGTTGGACTAAATGTACCACAAGCCTTTCCAATTGAAGTGAAAATATTATGTTTAATTTTCTGCCATGAACTTCCTGTGAAGCAGTTGATAACTTATGCTGTTTATATAATATTTTAGGGGAAAAAACAAGTATTACCCAATGCTTTGCTGGTCCCCATCATAGGTAGGACTCTGCCAGCTGCCTTGGCAAATGAGGATGAGAATGGAGATCAGTCTCTGTCCTCACGGAGTGTATAAATTAGTTGGGTTGATTCATGTGGCTTAGTATTGGTATCAGGAAAAAAAGAGAAACCCAAGTATTTTTCTGATCAATAACCAGCATTAAAAAGACAGTTGTACAATGCTATACTTTGGTTTCAGCAGCAGAGCCCCATTTCCAAATAAAATTTTATGTAGGCCTTTTAATATGTAAAACAGATCAAAGTGCAGCTGCCCTGGAGTGGGAAGGGAGTGAGGAGCCCGTGGCCTTCCCCTCCTGCTTTGTCACCCATCCCGCTTGCTAGCAGTCCCAGAAACTTCTCAGTAGGAGCTTGGGGACTCAGGATAAGTTTGGAAACTGCTGATCTAATGCGTTGCTTGAGTCTTAGTGAAGTAGTGCTAGACATTCAATTTAGAAGCTGATGAACTTTAGATTAACTACACTTTTTTCTTTTTTCAATTAATTGGCCTTCTAGAACCTTACATTTTGACTCCTCAGTCCTGAATTACTCAGTAGGCAAAAATAAGCATTGCTCAATCCAGCAAAAAAATTTTCATTCCCCACTAATTAGCCCTCAACTGATTCCCTGGGCCATGAATTGAGAGAGAACATACCTCCTTAAATCACACATCATTCCCTGTTGTGCCAAGTGCCCATCCCAGTTAGGAATCAGAAGAATACAGGGACGTTCATTGTACACTGCCTTCCTCCATCATTGCAGTGTCTCCGTACTTGTCCCCTTCAAGTCAGGAGCAGTTTTCCTTATCAGTCTCGTTTCTGGAAATCACTCATTTAACTTGTCCTTTAGCAAAACTTTACATGGGTGTGTATGTAGAGAGGAACGTCTGGGGGAACTTCTCAATATCTGGATGCATTAAGTAGAAACTTTAACCGAATTGTAGGATATTTCCTTAATGTAAGACAAAACAAGTACAAGATAAATGCTTATATGTTAAGATGGGTAAGAGTGAGATTCTCTAGACAGGGCAATCAGGCATGGAGTAGAGAAGGGCAAAGGTGTGATGACCCAGGTCCCTCCCGTAGTCAGTCATGTCTTACAGTCTCCATCCATTGCCGCGCTGAAAGCACACCACCCTGGATTCCAGTCCCAGGGGTGCTGCCTACACTAGCCGGCTTTAGGCCAGTACCTGACTCTGCTAAGCCCCAGTCCCTGTAAAATGGTAACAATAGAGCCTTCTTCAGAGGGTCGTTGCAAGGGTTCAATGAGAAACTGTGCATAAAGCTATCTGTAGCATTCCAAGAAAGTAGTAAGTGTCCGATAAATGTTAACTACTAAGACTGATATTACTGTGCCAACCACTGAGGTTGTTCTAAGCATAAGAAATATCTGATACACTAGGAGACAACCCAGCTTGGGGTGACTAAACGGTGAGGAGCCAGTGGTCATATAAATGAATTCCGATGTTAGGTAAACCTGGACTCTTCCTCAAAAGCCAACCCAAGGGCTCCTCCTTTGATGTCTCACCACAATTTGAAAGTACGGCAAGTCTTTACCAGAAGCATTTTTTGAATCAGAGCTGAAGGAACTGATGCAATCAAATGCTTATTAGCTTAGAGCTCAGTGCCTAAGTGCCAATCAACGTGGATAGGCTGCCAATCAAAAATGTGAGTTTTCATTTTTACTGTGGAGGTCATATCTATGATAAATTATAGAAGCAAGGAGTGGCAAGTTAAATTACCATGGCAAAACAAGAATCATCTGAAGCTGGCGCTTAACTCATAATGTGGGTGGTAAATTAATTAGAACAGGGAGGCAAAAGCAATTGAAAGATTTTAGCAAGGTTTCTTGGGGAGCTGGGGATGGTGATGGTGATGGTGATGGTGGTGGCAGCCCTCGACTGATCATTGACAAATCAGTGGTTTACCTGTTAAATTTGACGAGCATTTGACCAGTGAATGGTGAGATTTCTAATAAGCTTCAGGCAAAAGAATATCTGGTAAAAGCTATACTGCTATCCTCTCTTCAGTAATTAACAAGGCCTGTTTGTTTTCTTTACTCATCTCTGGCTTGAGATCATTGTTAAATTATTATAAAATATAAATAGAATATTATCATCTTGGGTGTTATTTTGTTGTTGAGAAATCTTTCTCTAGAGAATACATAACTTCACAATTACTGTACTTAGGCTAGGAAAGAACCTCGAAGGCAGTGTACTTCAACCTTCTTCCCAAGGCAGAAGCACTCCCCCCAACCCATAATATCCATGAATATCCAGCCTCTGTTTGACATAATTTTTGTGAGTTTAATTTTTAGGTCGGTTATGCTTAGAGCCTTCAGCCTGATTTCTTGTAAGTTCCAGTTCTAAGAAAGTTCATCTTAACATACAGAGATGGCTCATCTTTATTGAAACTTGCAGCCTTTCCTCTGACTACCCTTTGTGATTCTGACTGGCAGTGACTTTCTGGTTTTCTCCTCACCTTTGTGGGACTAAAGGTGACTTTTTTCAAAATAACAATAATCAATTACATAATCTCCAGAAATGGATTTTTGCCAGCGACCTTCAAATTCCTCTTCACAGCATTTTAAATACTTCATTACAATAGTTACACAAAATCCTAAAATACAGTGTGGCATTTCTTTGGCAGAATATAAGCTTCATGAGGGAAAAGACATGTGTTTTCTTCTTGTATTCCTAGCACCTAATACAGTACCCAACACACAATAATGGCCTTAGAAGAATCCTTAAGAGGCACTGAATGAACATTTTGTAGAGCTGTCTCTGTTTATTATTTTCCATTCAGCGTTTGCTAGTAACTTTCTTTTAAAGATAATCTGCTATTTAGACAGTCCCTTCATTGTTCATTAGTGCATGATTTGGTAAGTACATCTCCTGCAAAGAGAAATATTGTAACAGACTATTACGGCATTCAACACTGGTATTTCAGTTACTCAACTAATCCACCCACTGATAGAGTGAACTTTGAATTAAATGCTTTGAAGAATAAAGTCAAGTAAATCTTTATAAAAATCAAAGGCTGAGGAAATCTTGTTTGACAGAAGGCATGAACAAAAATGCTAAATGAATACTGTTTAGGGAGAAACACTCACTCTACGGCAGACTAAATGAAGAGTAATAGTTCAAGAGTACCAAAATGCCTATGTGATCAAACAGCGGAAACAGCTTCTTTTTACTCTAGTCTTTTAATATTCCAGGATTCATAATATCCTGCCTACATGAGCACCTGTCTTTGTGGTAACTCAAAATATTTGAACACCTTATCTAATGCAACCTCAAATTTCCTGTGAGGTAGGTAAGCACTGAGAGCTCTTGGTACTGTTTTCAGGATGAGGCAAGTGAATTAAAGAGGCTGTTTACACACTTCAAATTTCACAGAAGCCTGAGGAGGAAGTGGGGGTAAGAATCTGCAGTTAATTCCCAGTTGTAGAAATCAAGTATCAGAGCTTGAAAGGACATTGTTGATAACCTGGTCCAACACAAGCTTTCCTGTTGAGACTTATTTGTGATGACTTGATTCATTTCACCAATCACAGAAATTTTATGTAATTTTTAGTCATAAAAGTAATATAGGACATGTTTTATAGATGTATATATACACACATGTGTATATATGAGAGGAAGGAGTAGCCCTTTTAAAATACATGGTACCGAGGGGTATTACATTTTAAAAACAAACAAAAGATATATTTTACTCCTTCCTTCACATCTGACAGTGCCACTTTTGAAGAGTCCCGTTACCCAGAGGGAACCATTAACAGTTTTTAATATATGTTTCCAAAAAACTTTCTGTGCATTTAAATGTATGTACATGTATACATGTTGCACACACACTCATGCAACTATATGTTCCACTTCCTATTAAATAGCTACACTTGGAAATCTAATGGTCAATCCAAACTTAACATGACTTTCTGCTATTCTGTCCCAATCCTGATGGTCTCAGTTTATGCCCAGTTCATCCTTCCAGTTGCCCAAGTCAAAAATCTTTAAATCATCTTCAGCTTCTCTCTTTTCTCCCCACTCTATGTCCAATCCATCAGCCAATCTTGTTGGCTGTATGTTAAAGATAAATCCAGAATCCAACCAGTTATCAGCGTCCCTCTTGCTTCCCCCGGAATTCAGGCCGCCACCCTCTCTTGCCTGAACTGCTGCAGTGTGGTCTCCACACTTATCTCCAGCCTCCAGTTGCCTGTACTCAGTGCAGCAGACGGAGGGAGCCTGTGGAAACATGAGTCAGTTGTCTTATCCATACTCAAAAACCATCCAAAG
Organism: Camelus ferus; assembly: GCF_009834535.1. Taxonomy (NCBI): domain Eukaryota; kingdom Metazoa; phylum Chordata; class Mammalia; order Artiodactyla; family Camelidae; genus Camelus; species Camelus ferus. Next base: position 44,386,104 of record NC_045706.1, on the reverse strand, counting down.
GCTCCCCATTCAGTTCACAGTAAAAGCCAAATGACCTGCAAGATGCTACGTGATCTGCTGACCCCTTACCTCTCTGACTTCATCTCCTGCTTTTCTCAAAACGTCTCACTCTCTTTGCTTTTTCGCTGGCCTTTTTGCTATCTTGAGTATGCCAGGCATGTTCCTGCCTTGGAACCTTTGCACTTGCTGTTTCTCCTGCCTGGAATGTCCTTGCCCCAGTTATCCTCACTTCCTTCAAGTCTTAATTTAAATGTAACTTTCTTAGTGAGTCCTTCACTAGCATCCTACTTAAAATTGCAACTCTTATCTCCAAGCTCATACTTTATACAACCTTCCCTGCTTTAGTTTTTTTCCTTAGAGTTCACTTTCACTTATTTGTCTTATTAGTGACTAATCTCTCTGAGGTAGATTGCTTCCAAAGATAACTACATTAACTTCTATCTCATATACTCTTTACTAATGTGACTTATGTGCTGCCCCCCCCCCGACCCCCACCAAGAAATGGAGTCTGTTTTCCCTCCACTGGAATCTGGTCTTCTGTCTTCCATGTTTGGAATGCTTCCTCTTAGAAACCAACAACAATTTAAGAAAACCAGCTACCCTGAGACTACCACCAAGCTGTTAGGAAGGCCAGACTAGCCCAGTGAAGAGAAGCCACCTATGGATGAGTACCCCAAGTCTCCAGACATGGGTAAAGTCTTCCTCCAGATTGAAAAAAAGCTTCTTGAGTTTCCTAGCCCATCACAGCCACCGGCTGAATGGACTCAAGTGAATGACCCATCATTCAACACTACAGGGAACAGAGCTGTCAAGCCAGGCCCTGAATTTTCGATTCATAGTATTGTGAGGAAATACAAAGTTTCTTTGAAGACACTATGTTTTGAGGTAATTAAGCAGAAATAGGTACATGAAGCATACCTGTGCTAGAGTGTAAGTCCATGAGGACAAGAACTTTTTTATTGGTCTGTTGACTGCTTTATCCCCAGTGCCTCCAGTTGTGCTTGGAACAAGTTAGGTGCTCAGTGAACATCTGTTCAGTGAATGAATAAATAGAGAACATAATGAAGAGAACATTACTAGCAGATCAGTGTTTCTTTCCGATGCTATAAAAGAACAGGAATAGACCTTTACTGTGGCCATGATGCTGCCTGTAGGGCCAACCTCCAAGGCTGGCCAGGACAGAGGGTGCTCTGCACTGCATCTCAGGAAAACCAATTTTACAGACATTGGCTTCAAACTTTTTATTTCAGATATTAAATCAACCTTTTGATTAACCAAGTAACCTTTTAAAATGAAGTTTGGCTCTCTAAATATAAAAGTAACGTAAATACATGGCAAAATTTTTAAACAACACAGAAAGTTGTGCCATGAAAAATGACTCTCGTATTTATCCCTCTGTTAACAGTTCTTTTGGTAATAGGCTAGAAAATGTCTAGGCTATTTTGTTTCTTTTCTTTTCTTTTTTTTCACTGTATGTAGTATATTAAAGAGGATATTGGAAGCAACATTTAGCTCCCATTTACTGAATACTTACTATCGCCACCATAAAATTTAACAACATTTTACAACAACCCAATGAGGTAGATAACATTGTTTTCATTTTATAGATGAGGAAGTTGAGGCTTGAATAAATGACATAACTTACCCAATGTTAAACACTTTGGAAATGATAGATTCAAGGTCTGACTCCAGAGCTATGCTTAACTTCCTTCCTCTACTGCCTCTGTTACAGAGATTGAACTCATTATCTTTATGTGCTGCATTGTTGTATTCCACTGAAACAATCTTTTGTGCATTTTAGGCCTGAGCAAATGGGTAAATATATTAAGGATAATGGGAGCCGTGTTTCTCACTTTTGGGGAAGGGAGTTAGAAGTATGGAAAGGGAGAGTAGAATATATCCTGTCATGCTGGCTCGGAATTAGAGGTGTCGCTATGCACTCATTTTTATTATACATCTGTCTATACCCTAGCCCGGTCCACTCAGAAGGCCCAGATTTAAAGACCTCCCAGTAGCAATGAAGGTAGTGAGTATGCAGATCTTGCTTCTAAATACTCTTCTCCACTAAAAGGAACCAGAGCTCCTTGTAGAAATGACTGATTCTGTTGCTGGCATAAGGACAGCACAAGATGAGTCTGGTACATCTTACTGCACCAGGAAATAAGGAAGTGCCTCTGATAGCCAAAGCTGGAATCATGAGAGCAACAAAATAAAGTAGTCTTGGATTATAACACAAAGTATAAAATAACTATTCATAGATTCATACTGACATAAATAAGTGAATAAACAGAAGAGGAGAGAAATTCCAATATAATATATCTATAGATAGATAGATACAGATATAGATACACACATTTAAATTTTATGTAGATACTCCTTTCTCATGGAGGTGAAGCATAACGCCCCACTTCATAAACTGGGCAACTCGTAGTGACTTCCTTCCAGAGAGTATAGTTTGGGAAGAAGGAAAAAAGTAAATTCACAATAGAAGATGTGACAAACACTGCCTCAGCTATTTCAGTTGGCCCTGTATTCCTTTGACACACCTCAATTATTGTGTTTTTATTTGAGCACTTTCTCATTTTCTGGTAATACAAAAATTCTCCAGGCTCATCTGCACATTTCCTACCTCAGTCCTAAAATCAGCCATTTCCTTCAAGGAGCTCTGGTTCCTTTCTATTGGGGAATAGTGTTAGAAACCAAAATCTAGTAGCTCACTGTGCCCATTGTTACTGAGGTATTCTTGCTTCTTGCTTTCTCTGCTGACATAATGGAATATAGGTGTATATGCTGACATATGTATGTGTCTTTCAAAGAATTTATGCATTTCATCTAGGTTGTCAAATTTATTGACATAACATTGATGATTTGTTTCTTTTCTTATTTTTCCTGATCAGTCTGGCTAGAGATTTATTAATTTTATTGATCGCAAAAAATCAGCTTTTATTTTATTGATTTTTAATTGTGTCTGTGTTTTCAAAGTCATCAGTTTCTACTTAACTTTGTATTATTTTCCTTCTGCTTACTTTGAGTTTCATTTGCTCTTCATTTTCTAGTTTCTTATAGTGGAAGCTGAGGTCACTAATTTGAGACTGCTCTTTTTTTTTTTCACTGCAGGCATTTAGTGCATGAATTCCCCTCTAAGTACAGCTTTAGCAGCATCTTACAAATTTTGATAGTACTGTTTTCATTTCATTCAATTCAGAATACTTTTAATTTTTCTTTTTTATTTATTTTTTGATCATAGATTATTTAGAAGAGTATTATTTAATTTCTAAACACTTGGAGATTTTCTACAGATCTTTCTGGTGTTGATTTAAATTTAATACCACTATGTCAAAGAGCATGCTTTGCGTAGCCTGAATTCTTTTAAATGTATTGAGATTTGTTTTATGGACTAGAAGTGTGGTGTCTTGATAAGTGTTACATGCATGTGCACTTGAAAAGAATGTATTCTACAGTCATTGGGTGGAGTGTTCTATAAATATCAACTAAGTCTAGTTGGTTGATTGTGTTGTTCAAGTCTTCTATGTACCCGTTTTCTACCTTTTATCTACCTGTTTAGTCAATTACTGAGAGAGGGATATTGAAATTCCTAGCTGTAATTGTGGATTGATTTATTTATCTTTGAAGTTTTATCAGTTTTCTCTCATATATTTTAAAAAATATTACTAGTTTCATAAAAGTTTAGGATTTTCATATCCTCCTGATGAACTGATCCCTTGTTCTTTGCAAAATGAGCTTCTTTCTCCCTCTCACAGTCTTTGCTCTGAAATTCACTTTGTCTGATATTAACATAGACACTCTAACTTTCTTTTGATTAATGTTAGCATGGTACATCTCATTTCAACCTTTAACGTCCTTTCACATTTAACCTCATTGGTTCTTTTTATTCAAAGCAAGTTTCATGTAAGCATTATATAGTTAAGATCTTGCTTTTTAATCCAGTCTGGCAATCTCTGCTTTTTAATTAGGATGTTTATTTAGATCATTTACCTTTAAGGTGATTATTTATATGATAAAGTTTCAGTCTTTCATTTTGCTGTTTGTTTTCTATTTGATACATTGTTCCCCTCTTCCTCTTGTTTTGCCTTCTTTTAGATTAACAGAGTATTATTATTGTTATTATTACTACTACTACTACTACTACTACTACTACTACTACTACTACATTTTCTCACCTTTTGTTGGCATACCAATGCTTAGTAATAATTCTTGTTGTTTTTATGGTTCTTTTAGGGTGTTTAGTAAAAGAGGGTTTCTCTGCTGTATCACTGCCTACCTGTTAAAACAGAAATAACATTTTTGAGTATCTGCTATGTGCCAGGTACTGTTTAGCACTTATAATAGGTTGTAATTAGCTCATGTAATACAGTAAGACTGTGAGGTATGGACTACTGCTTTCATTTTACACGTGTGAAAACAGGTCTGAGAGGCTCACTTGCTCAAGGTTATATAGCTGGCTAATTGTTGAGCCTGGATTAACCCACCCTTTCTTTGGCCCTGTATCTCTTGAATTTTAGTAAATTCACAGTGGTGATCTCAAAATGATACCACGTGTTGTAACTGCTTCCTTTGAAAATTTAGTTTTGTGTGATTTTTAAATTTTTTTAATTATTATTTTAACTCACAAATCTGTGGTGGCTTAAGAATTAAGGATTTTCTTGCATTTTTACCTTTATGTGATTTGGGAAATTAGCATATCACATGGCTCCATCCATAGCCATCTCAGTTCCTGCAAAGTAACCCGTCAAACGGAAGTCATAGCATTTATTGTTCTAAATATTCTTCCACTGGAGGTTGTATTGAACTCCACAATTTCTGAAGTTGTTTACCAACTTTACCAGTCTGAGTTTTAAAATTCTCCCCAGAACTGATTACTAAAAAGTTATAATGTCTTTATAATTTTTAAAATTTGGTGTTTTCCCATTTAATCTGGATGTACATTTTCTTGTTGCCAAGATGTTATACCAAAAGAATAAGATTCAATTTCTCAGTGATTTCAGTGAATATGAATGGACATTCAGCAGGTTGGTATATAGCAGTGATTTTCTAAGTGTGGTCCTTGGCAGCAGTGGTAGTTGGGGGTCTCTGAGACCCTTTCAAGCAATATGAGAAAGCAAGCTTTCATAATAACACTAAAAACATAATTTGCCTTGTTCACTATGTTGACATTTATACTGATAGTAAAAAAAAAAAAACAAAAAAAAACCCCACTAATGGATAACACCAGTGGCACCAGTGGCACCTTCGCAGGAACACCAGACTATACTTAGTAGTCACGATATTCTTCACCACCATGCTGGGCTGGGGGCAAGGGAGAGACCTTTGTTAAGACAGTTTTGTCCTTGATAAGTCAGTTAAAAATTATTAATTTTATTAAATACTGACCCTTAATTACATGTGTTTTTAATATCCTGTCTAATGAAATAGGAATTATGAATAAAGCACTTCTCTGTACCGAGGTATGACAGTTTTCCTGAGGAAAAGTACTTGTGTGGTTGCTTGAGTTGTGAGCTCATCTAGACTTTTTTTTTTTTCAGGGAACATTCTTACTTAAAAGAACAACTGACAGACAAATTATAGTTATTCAGACTTGGTTATTTGGCAGACATTTTCTCAAAAATGGATGAAGTCAGTCTGTCTGTACAAGACATGCAATTGACAATATTTGTTGCCAATGCTGAAATTTAAGCTTTCGAGTGAAAATTAGAATTTTGGAAAACTAGTATCTGTCACCATGAATGTGACAATTTCCCAATACTTAAAAACTTTTCTGATGAGATTGGTAGTGATATTAGAAAATGTGTATATTGTATAATGAAATGCACCAACATTTGGAAAGTATGCATAACTCAGCCAACGAGTATTTTCCAAATGACCAATGCATGTTGTTACAAAATCATGCCTGGGTAAGACTGCAAGATAAACCAATGGATGCTACTGTAACAGCACCAAATTTTCATGGATACCATTTCAGATTCTAGACTGCAACTATCTCGTTGAGTTTTAATGTAGAAAATGATTATCTTTGTAGTGTAAAAGATTATCTATGGTTATATTAAAAGGCTACTAAAATACTCCTCCCTGTACCAAGTATGTATCTGTATGAGGCCAGTTTTCAATATATACTTTAACCGAAATAACGTATCAAAACAGATTAAATACAAAAGCAGATTTGAGAATCAGGCTATTTCTTATCAAGCCAGACATTAAAAAGATTTGCAAAAAAGTAAAATAGTGCTACTTTTCTCACTAATTTCTTTTTATTTTAGAAAAATATAAGTTATTTTTTAATGAAAATGTTAATAACGTTAACATAATAGGTTTATTATTTTTAATGTATTAAAAATTAAATATTTTTATTTTTCTCAGCTTTAATTTCTAGCAGTAAATATTGATAGCTGTGATGCACATAAACACCCTTTTGGGGTCTTGAATAATTTTTAAAACTATAAAGGAATTCTGAGACCAAAAAGTTTAAGAAGTAATAGTGTTAGGTCTTTCAGCTTACACTGAGTCCACCTCTCTCTGATAGCTGTCCCTCTCTCTACCCACAGGGGTTGTTTATTTACTTAGGCTATGACTTCTCTCCTCCCCAATCAGTGTATTGGGGAATAGGTAGGTTGGGAGATGGAGAGGCTGAATGGATGCCTGACTCCAGCAAGGCCAATCTTATTCTGTTACAATTCAAATGGGGCCAAAATAGTATTGATGTCTCTCCAACTGCCTGATCCCATGATACATGATGTCAGTTACCACATAGGGCCCAACTTTCTACCTAGTAGAGGGAAGAAGAGCAGAAATTGGTTTGCAGACTGAGAAAAGAATGAAGCAGATACATAAAGAGAAGTAGACATGAGAGGCCGAGTGAAAACATAAATTTCTAGGGTTTCCGCAGACCTCCAGCTTGGTTCCAGTTTATCCCTGAGCACCAGCTTGGGTTCTGTGAAAGAGCCCAATATCATAGTAATAAATAATATCTTTCCCTTTAGCCAGCTTAAGTGGGTATCCCTTACTTGAAACCACATGAATTGCTTATAGCTAATCAAGTAGGACACATGTGATCTGTTATCAAACTTTAAAAATTTTATGATGTGCTGTACATTTCAGCGTATGATTAGGCTAGAAACACAAAACCAGTTTCCTGGAAATGCAAAGATACTACTTTTATAGTGAAGTTAAAAAGAAGAATTACCATAGGCTACATATGGATTAATTACTATCTTCAAAGAATTAGAACTCTATCAAACATTCTTACCACAGAATTATGCTGAACAAAATTTAATCTTTCTGTGATTATTCAAAAGAATTTAAAATCTTTTAATGCTCCAGGGACATTACCATTTTATAAATTGTACAAAAAGTTATCGTTAGTTGAGCTTTCTGGTAGTTTGGATTCAGAATAAATGGGAATTTACTGTACTACTTTGAATTATTAAGCTCTGGGGAGCTCAAAGTACTTCACATTCCCATGAATTATATCACTTATCTTTCTCAACAGTAGAATGAAATTTACAAACGGACACAGCAATGGGTGGATTCAGGATCCAGAGTCATGTTTGTCACTGTTCAAATAAATAATCCTCCTATTAGGCCATGCTGAACTGATTCTGGCTTCTTTCTCTACTTCAAAGTATGATTTTTTTTTTTCAGCTAATGATCAAATAGGACCGAGGCCAGCAGCAAAGTATTTGGGCTATAATTTTATTATTAAGTACATAGTGATTTGATTATAGGTATCAGCTCATAAATTTTCTGATGAATCTGGATCCTGCAGTTTATTTTCACAAAAAAGAAACTCAAATATAAAAACTTCTGGCTTTTACCAGAGCTAAAAATATGATTTAAGATGTACAGGAAATAAAATACTTTAATTAAAAAATTTTTGCTCTAGTGTGCAGCCTCAACCTTACTATATGCTTTTTATAGATTTTCTATTTAGGGATTATCTATGACCAAATATAATATTTAATATATAAATGACCCTCTGGCAACACCTACCTCTCTCCCTTAAAATGTAATTAATTTCTTTCTGCTACTAAAAAATGTAATGCTCTCTGAAGCCAAAGCTTATTTCTGTATCACCTGCTGTTTTGGAGTATCTGTACCTTTTCTCCTGCCAGTTATCATGGATAATCAAAAGTGAACTATAAGGAGAAATCCTCCACTTAGGACACATCAATTTGTACTAAGCCTAATCTAAAAGATTGATATGGAGCATGTGGTACATTCAAGAGGAAAGTGGCATTTAAATATTAATACCAGATAAATAGATTCTTGCTGCCATCCTTGATAATTTATAAGTTATACACTTCCAGAAGGAAGTAAATCACTTTTTCTTTTATTCTGTTGCTCAGTAACATTACATGGCAACATGTAAAACAAAGCACCATTTTCCTAGTCAGATCTGACAAGGGGAAGTGAAAAATTTGGGTCCAATTTCAACCTCATTTCCTTACAGCCTATATTTGTGTCACATGCTTGATCCTAACTGGTGCTTTCCAAATTAAATGTATATTTCTCAAACCAATATCTTAAGTGGTAATGTTCCAACAGTCCAAATGTCGATTACCAAAACAAACATTTGTTTCTCTAGCAAGTGTTTTCACACAAAAGCATTTGATTCACGTACTGCAGCAAACAAACATTTGCTTTAGGCGGTTAAGGCAGCCAAAAGTTCTTACAGAAACATTTCACAGGCTGGCTGGCATCCCTTCCTGGAGCAGGGCTTGCTGATGTCCGAGAATGCTTGTGAAGCCAGTTGCTGACCAAGAAAATCCTTTGCAAGACATTTAGGCCATGGAGAGGCACAAGCATTTTCATAACACATCTTATGAGAAAATGTGTTTCTAATTATGTTTCTATTAGAAAATGTCTTCACAAAGCTACATTTGCTAATATAAATTCAGCCTTTGATGGAATCACAAAACCAAATTCTTATGAAAGTTCACAAAGGCAGATTTCACATAAAAACATTCATACAGTTCAGGAATCATTATTTATGCAATAGCCCATGAGGATTTCATTACATAAATAGTCCTATTACTACATTAAAGTATTTTCTTTCTGAACAAGATATAGATTATACATGTAAATATGTTTTTCTTAAGTGCATGTCTACTTCACTGTCAAGACACAGCTTCCACATAAAAAAACTCTTGTTTCCATATTATTTAAATGCTTTTGGAATGAATCGATACTTCTGAGGAAGTCATTTACTTAAATATATGTTCCTTAACGCATGGGGAAATTGATTCTTAACTTCTGCTCCAAAAACAGAGTTTCCTGGCAACTGGGTCAAGATTGATTCTTTGGCTAGTTCTGAACTGAGAATAGTTGCTAGCTGGCTTAAAAGCAAACTAAGAGGAGTTCATCTTAGATGAATGAATGAATGAAAACACACAAGCACACGAAGTGTCACTTGAAGTGCATTTGATAGAACACATGACAGTTTGGACCAAGCCAATCAACTTGTAAGAAGAGGTCACTGACCACTTTCTATGAGTTTGATTCTATTTTGGCATTGATGTGATGAGGACAAATATGATGCTGACAGCAGATAAGCAACCATAATAATTATAGTAACAATTGATTTAGCATATTTTATGGGCCAGTGCATAAAAGAGAAATAACTTAAAATGTAGGTAGAATAACTGATCAAGTTCCGACCCAGATCTGTCTGATGTTAAAACCCTGTAAACTAGTACTGCCTTTATATGGGAGGCCCAGAGTATTTCCTGTGTTTAAGAAACTTTCAACCTCATTATAAAGAAAAAACACCCAAAGTAATTAGGGAGTCACTTGAGAGAGTAGATGTTTAAGGGTTAACAATCCTAAAGTAACAAAAGCTTGCATTTATTGAGCCCTAACTTGGTGTCAGGGGCTGTGCTAAGGACCTGACATCATTAAGGAGGTGGAGCTTGGGCTTGGCCTTGAAACAGGTGGGAAGAGGAAAGAGTAAGGTCCTTTGAGAGGATAAACAGCATGGTCAAAGGAATGGGGGAGGTGACACTGAGACCTGTCAAGTTGGGGTGACGGATTCATATGGGCATAGGACGGAATGGGTAGGTGGGCCCAGATTATGGAGGGCTCTGACACAGAAATTTGGCCCAGGAGGGAAATGTAGACTCATGCCATGTTCTTGAACATTGGAGACATGATAATCTTTCCTATAATTACAAGAACAAAGGGAGTACAAGTTTTTCCCTGCTTTTCTGAAGTTCGCTTTATGCTATTTCACTTTAATGAAACACCTACACTAGTACCTGTTTTTGATAAGTGAAAGAAATCCAAAGAGGATTTTTGCTTTTACGAAAAAAAGAGGAGGGATATTGCAAATAGCAGTCAGCAATGTGTTTTGCAGTGAGCCGTTATAGAGACGATGTGCAGTGCACTCTAAGCTGTGAGAGTGGCCCTGCCAAGCTCCTTCCTGGGGACTGCACTCAGCATCTCAGCATCAAGCTGCCATAGCTTGAACTGACTTTGTGAGCATCTATGCTTCATCACAGTTTATTTTGTGCATCCGTTAGCGAGATGTGTCCTAAGGTAACTGCTTCTCCACTCTATGCCATTTCTGCTTATGAAAGATTTCCTAGGAATGCTCTACTTTCGGATAGTGGGAGAAACTTGTGTGGATTTTTGGTTGAAATACTACTGCCAGTGTTCCCTCTGGAAGGCTTGCCACTTACACTGCCACAAATATGCCAACAAGATTTTAGAGTTTTCCATCTACCATGTATTCAAACATTTTAATATTTGCTAATTTTTTCTTTAAAAATGATATGCCATATTTTTTGTTTTGCACATCTTTGGCTTTTGATGTGATTGTACATCTATTTATATATAAAGTTAATTTATATTAATTGGCCATTTACATTTATTTTTCTGTGAATTCATGTTTGTATTTCTTTCTTTTCTTATCCTAGTGGGTAGTTTGGGGTTTTTTTCTTGTTGATTTATAGAAGCTCTTTATATATTAGTTTTCTGTCTCTTTGTTTATTATGTATTTGCAATGTTTTCTGAGAGTATTGTTTTTCTTCCAATTTAGATTTTAGTGTATATTTTTCCATATACATTACTATTTATGTAGCTAAAAGTAAAAATCTTTTTTAAAGAGATATAGATTCATATGCCTAGAAGGAAATGCCAACATTATAAAAATATTCCAATATTTTCTCCTAGAACTTAAAAATTTTGATGCATTTACATTTCTATACATTTGATCCATCTGGAATATTATCTGGTTTAGGTGTGAAGTAGAAATTTATTTTCATTTTTGCTACTGATTTGAAATGCCTAATTATCATACGTTAATTTTCAATATATGGGTCTGTTTCGGATCTCTGTTCTATTTCCTTACTCTGTGATGAAATGGCACCATATTGGTTTAATTACTATCATTTTATAAAAATGTTCTGATATAGCATAGTGCAGTAGTTAAGATCATAGTGGATAAGAGCACAGACTCTGGCACTGAGACATCTGTCTATTCCTCAAGTTCCTTATCTTTAAAATGAGGATAACAGAGTGACTGAAGATTTCATGCGTTTCTGTATATGGAGACTTTAAACAGTGCTTGGCACATAGTAAGCATTTATACAGGTGTTGGCTGTTATTATTTGTCATAACTTCTCACCAAATTTTTCTTGCTTTTCTTCTGTATCTTCTGGATGATTTTTAGAATCAGCCCATAAGGGGGCTAATGAAGAGATTTGCAAAGACGATTCCCTTCTTATGAGGAATTCTGTTGCCAGCTGTTAAGATAATTCATTTTTCCCCTTGGCACATAGCGAACTCTTAATAAATGCCAATCATTGTTATAGGTATTATTTTGGAAGGAACAGGAATGGTGCAAAAGATAATGCATTCTCCTCAGATGTCTCATTCTCCTCCACCTGCTTGTAATGACACCTACATAGAGAAGAGGGAGAAAGCTTGGGGTGAGGGTGGAGGGAGGGTGTCGCCGAAGCCACTTCTCTTAAATTCCTTTGGGGGAGTTTGTAAGTAGATCTCTCCCTTGCCCCTCAGAGCATTCTTCTGGGGCCCGCCCTTTGAAGAACTTTTGTTGAAATCAGAAGAGGCTGTATGTCAGCCCCTCCCACCGCGGCAGATATGTTGGATCCTCAGAGATCTGGGGGAGATAATGCTCCCAGAAGCTGCACTTGGGGATTAACACAGGTTTTAGCAGAAAGATATTCAGTTGTTTAGCTAAAGCAGGAATCATACTGAAATGCCTACTGGTGCCAGCTGACAATGCAAGTTAGTGGTAGTCAAACTTTTTACTCATGAACTGCCTAAAAAATTTCTCGAAAACTATGTACCCTTTATCAGATTTTTAGGTTAACATCTAAAACTTGTAATAGTGTGCTTAATAGTTATTTTTAAAAGGTAATTTAGTATTGTACTGGAAATGGTGACCTTTTAAAATAAGAAATTTACATCACTCCAATAGTTTAAACCCCATAGCAATTTGATAACCACCATCAATCATAAAAAGATACACAAGCAAGTTTTTATCTGACAAACAAAAATTTTACTTTCTTTTTCTCCTTGAACTCATATTTTAATTCCTTTTCTCCCACAAAATTTTACTTGAATGTAATGTTTGATTTAAAGTGTTTTATTCATCACGCTTTCAGATTTCTCTGCAACATAAATTAAAATACAAAGTTTATTTCCTGTGACCGTAGACCATATGTGTTAAAATTCTTCTGGAAAAATTGGTTAAAACAACCTAAATATACTTGTAAATTTGTTATGAATAGTTATTAAACATAAAGTTTTATTTTGAATGCATACCTGTATGAGATAGATGGGGGTTTATTTTTGCAATTAGTTCATGTATGCATGGATGAACATTACTTAATGCTAGAATGAGATGGGGTTCAGCACCAAATCTGTTCTTATGTTTGGTGTTTATATACAAAAAGACTGAGAAACCTGGTTTATAAAAAGAAGTAAATGGGAATAGGGACCTTTTTGTTACAGCAACATCAAGATGAGTATCTTGAATTGTCTTACTGCCACCCAGAAACTTGTAACACCCTGAGGCAATGCACCGTAGTAAGATTTGAGATGGGTATACGGTATGCATTTGTTTTGCATGGCAGGTCGGGTTCTGTGGAGGCAAATGATGAGACAGACTGTGGGGACAAGATGTGTGTTAGAGATGAACACCTGGGAAGAGAAGGAGGCGGAAGCAAGCCTTGGTGAGAACTTGGCCAGCCCAGGAGGCAGCTCTGAAGTGATTATTGTCCTCTAAAGTTGTCTTGGTGACAGGCTGAGAGGACAGGCCTATATGTCCCCGTGTGTTCAGTCACCAGATGTAGGGCTGTCCTGGGAAAGTGTGACCTTAGGAAGAAGGTGGCCCTCTGTATACGAGGCCAAACCTGAAGGAGCACTCTAAGAGGGCTAATGTAGTTTGCTTCCTAGGGTTGCCATAACCAATTGTCACAAACTTGGTGGCTTAAAAGTAGCAGAAGTTTACTCTTTCACAGTTCTGGAGGCCAGGAGTCCAAAATCAAGGTGTTGAAAGGGGTAGTTCCTCCTGGAGGCTCTGAAAGAGAATCTGTTCCATGCCCCTCTCCCAGCTTCTGGCTCCTGGCCTTTCTTGGCATTCCTTGACTCACGGATGCATCACTCAGATCTCTACCCCTGTCTTCAGGTGGCCTTCCCCTCTGTGTTCCTGTGGTTTCCTACTTTTCAGTCTCACATGAAAGTATGAGACTTGTCATTGGATTTAGGGTTCACCATGATGCAGGATGATCACATCTCAAGATTCTTATCTTAATTATATCTACAAAGACCTTTATCCCATGTTAGGTAACATTCTGAGGTTCAAGATGGACATATCTTTGGCAGGTCACCATTCTGTCCACTTCACTACAGCCAGTCCTTTGTGGAAGGGGGAGCTGAACAGCGTATCTCCGCATCAGCCACATTTTGCAAAATGGGAAAAGGGTGATTATAAGGAAGCTGAGAAAAAGAGGACAACTGTGAGGCTCAGAAAGCAAGCAGGTTGCCAGGCTTTAGAAATGAGAGCATATGGAAGCTGAGTGTCTGGAAATTGATACTTCTTGGAAAGCCTTTGTGTACCCCAGGGTGACAGGTAACCCAGTTTGAGGATTTAGTTCAAGCTGATTATTTCCTTGCAGGAATACAAGCCTTGGGTTGCCAGATCTCCAGTTATTTTTTAAAAAATGAGAAATTCACACTTTAAGTGATATCTCCTTATTTTTAAATGGTATCAATTAATTCAAAACAAACAAATACCCTGTATAGGCCAAAGAAAACAATGTTTGTGAGCTGAATATAGCCACTGAGATAATGTGTGTACTCTGTGTTTCTATCCTTACTCCTACCATAGTGAGTAGAAGAAATATCAGTGCACCTTCCTTTGATGGCCACTGATTTACCATCTTATCTGGAGAGCTGTTGTCAGTCAGGGTTCTCCAGAGAAACAAACAATAAGGGGTGTGTGTGTGTGTGTGTGTGTGTGTGTGTGTGTGTGTGTGTGTTTACAGGGATTTATTTTAAGAAATTGGCTCATATGATTGTGGGGATTGGCAAGTCTGAAATCCAGAGGGCAGTTTGGCAAGCTGGAAATTCAGGCAGGAGTTAATGCTGCAGTCTTTAGACAGAATTTTTTTTCTTCTCAGGAAACCTCACTTTTTGCTCTTAAGAACTTCAGATATATTGGATGAGGCCAATATATTGGATGGATGCTCACATTATTTAAGATAATGCCATTCACTTAAAGTTAACTAATTTTAGATATTAGCCACATTTTCAAAATCACCTTCACAGCAATAGGCCCCTTGTCACTGGAGACGGAGACAGCACGGAGATGTGTCTGCATAAATAAACCTTACTAAATAACCCTTATCTACCATGAGTTTCCCTTATATATTTACTGTATATTTAACCCTCCCACAATTTACCACCCTTAGAAGCCCAAACCCCTCTTTCCTTTGGCCAGTCACTTCTCCACAATTTTGTCCTTTGTTAAAATGGTATATAAGCTCCCAAGCCTAACCACTTCTTTGGGGATTCACTTCTTTTCTGTGAAGGCACGATGCACATAAAATTAAAATTAAAAATGTATGAATTTTCTCGTTAATCTGTTTTTTGGTAGTTTAATTCACAGGCTCCCATGACTGAACCTAAGAGGATGAAGGAAAAGTGTTCTTCCTCCCTTACATCATCTCCTATTATATACCCCAAACTCAGCTGGTCCCAACCATAGACCAGAAAGAATGGCTCTTGCAATTACATTTTCCCATTTTCCAAATGTGGTTGAAATTCGGCCTAACGTGCACATTTGTAATCTCAACATGGTTAGAGATGATCAGGGGCACCTTAGGATGATAAAGGGAGGCCAGGTGTGAAGCTTTCTAAGAGGCAAAAAAGCCAGTCATTTCTGATTCCTGAGGTCTAGCTCTGAAAGGGAAGTAATATACAAATACGTGTCTGGAAGAAGTGATATCTAAATAGGTCCTGGTGGGCAAGCCCTTCCTTTTCCTAACAGCCCCTCTGTGATAAAGCTCTGACTTCCACTTGCAATAGGGTTTTGATCGTTCTAATATATTTTGCTTACTATTTTAGGAGGGTTTGAAATCAGAGATTTTGTATGTTTGAGAGAGTGGCAAAAAAAAAAAATTTACAAAGCTCAGCTGAAGAAAATGAAAATTCCTAAAACCACATCATCTCTTCTACCTCAATGCCCCTCCATTAATTTTAAAAAAGAAAGAAAGGGAGATAGAAGAACGAATATAATTTTACAGTAGTCATGAAGTTCACTGTTTCTCTAGGCAGCGAGGGGACGAATCGAGTCTCTGGGTACCACATGTCCTCTGAAATAACAGTGAAGGGAAAATAATTCAGCAAATTCTATTTATTTTCACAGCCAAAGTCGCAGTTCTCTTCTCGCGGAATCGAGGACTAGAATCCTGATATCAAATTTAACAGTACCAAATTATTGGTTTTCCAGTATGAACAGGTTTGAGAAATGGCCAGTGGAATTTTCCAGTTCAGCTAGCCACAGTGGGGAGTTTATATTGTTACACAATTGCAATGAAGTTTAGTAATGAGCATCACAATGGAAAATTAATAAAAGCTCAGTGTAGCCCGGCCCATTCAAGTAATTGTCAATTAAGACTACAATCAATACCGGGGTAATAGCTCATGAACAAGGATAGTTGGGTACTTACTTCATTAACGTTGCAAATCGATGTCGACTGTTTCGGAGTAAGTGCAGAGAAATGAGCCCATATATTGGAGGTAATCATAGAAGGAGACAGGGTTCAGAGTCTGCAGATAGACAAATGTCAGGGAAAGGCCCCATCTAGTTAACAGAGTGTTCTGGTTACTAGAAGGTGAAACCTTTGTTCCAACGCTTGATGCTGAAATCTTTTGAGAGGACCTTCATCTCTTTTCCTGTACTTGGGGCACTGATCAGTTTGCATTTGCATCCCCTTCTTTTTCTCCTGGAGTCTCTTACAGATATTTGTGTTCTTCTATTGAAAAATGGTTGTAAATATATTTCTTCCATAGTTGTTTGTAGCACCAGGCAGCCCTCCCTGAGTTAGGCATGTTTATTCAACAGGTGGGTCTTTAGAAAACATTTGCTTAGAGAATAATCTCTTCAGGGTCACCATTGCTTGGCACTGTGTCCTTGTCCTCCCCCACAATAGCACCAAAAACAAATCTGTACAAAATATGAAGTCAGAATGTATTCTTTAGCCTGAAATAATTATTAAGTTCTGTGCCTGATGGAAGGAGCCTGATCACATAGGGAGTGCCCCGAACAGTGCATGGTTGTTGACTTTACATTGTAAGATGAAAACAGTACTAATCCAGCACTATAATCATGCTAATAAATTCCATCACCCCTTATTGTCATCCAAAGAATTTATTTTCTTGTCTTTATTGTCTGAGAATTTATGAATGTCTTTCCTGCCTCATGTTCCTCACCAGAATGTGCAGTCTGTGGCATTGAAATCTTCCCAGTCCCTCAGTTCAGATGTGAGCACTCACACAACCTTGAGGCATTGGTAACGTTGTGTGGAAGAGAGACATGATGACAGGTCCGGGATCACAGACAAGCCTGGGTCAGAAGGCTAGGAAGGGATGCTAACGCCAACTTTGTGATTGGAGGTTCAGCGAACTTCCACAACCCCTGTTGGCTCTGAGGTATTCATGAAGCACAGGTGTTTAGAACATTTCCACTCAGGGCACATGGAAAAGCAGGTATCTGGACGAAGTGGAAATAGCAGATAAGACCATGGAAGCAGCTGCACTCACAGCCCTCAATCTAAGAATCCCTTTAGCAGAAAACTGGAGGAGAGGAAGGTAAGTGGTTGGAAGATGAAGAATTGCTGGGCTTCCGTTGCCACATCGACGTCATCTTGTGTAAAGAGTTCCCAAGTAGGAGTTTGGAGACCGGGAACTTAGGAGCTACCTGCGTGGCCTCGTAGAAGTCACTTAACCTTTGCTGAGCCTGCACTTTCCTGTCTACAAGCAGTAACAATGAACGTCACAAAAGAAGGAGCTCTCCTTTCGCGTGCTCGACACCATCAGAGCACAGCACAAGTTATGTCTGCATGCGCAGATCTGGTAGACAGCTCAATGAATCTAAACCGTGTTTACGCTCATTCAAAAAGAGACATTACTCTTCTGTTTTGAATTCACTATGATTTTCTTTTCCAAACCAAGTGTTCTCTTCCACGAAGAAGCCATTGAGCATCTATGCTTACTCAATAGCAGTGGAGGCATCTGCCCTCGCTGACTGCAGGGGAGCTGTAGATCGGAGCACACACATGCAGCCAAAGGAAACCATTTCCATGCCTGTCACCTCGTATGTCAGCCATCAGTCAAGAGCACGTTTTTATGGCCCAGGAAGTGGGGGACCCTGATGGAGCCGCAGACAGGACCTGGGCGACCCAACCACTAACTGCGCACATTTTGTGAGCTTGTCTGCCAGGAGATGCTTTCCTCACAGAGTTGAAATATGAGGTGTTCACTCTAGCACTTCATGAAGATTCCCCCCTCCACAAAGCCCTCCTCTGCGGAGGCCTCCCTCCCCCTCATTTTGTTCCAGGAGGGCAGGAAGATGCTCCACGCAGGGTATTAGGGGGAAGATATCTCTTATACTCTGAGTAACTTCTTTCCCAAGGTGGGCAAGATGTATGCGCGTGCCTGGCCCTGCCAAGCTCCAGCACCGTCGGGTCCCAGCCAGCTCGGTCCTCGACTTCCCAGACTCCATCCCTATCCCTCTAGTATTCAACGTTGTAGTCACCAGCAAGCTGTGGAGCAGAACTGCGTGCTCAGCCTTCTCCCTGGCCCAGTCACCTTGGTCAAATTAGGCTCAGATATGCCTGGATAATGCTCCCAGGGGTGCTTCGAGAAATAGCCGTTTGTAACTCACAACTGTGTTATTTGAGGGATGTTGTTATATACTATCTCACAAAAAGTCACTTTAGGAAGACCCATAAAAATTTTTCTTTGACTCAGTATGAGAAAGAACTGGACTTTTCTTGAGCCGCTGGCTTCTTGTTATTCTTAATTTTCGTGAAAGTAGCAACTGACCTTTGGTCTCTTTTCACTGGCTGCTAAGAAAACTTTGTAATTCACCTCTGTTCAAAACTACTCACTAAGGGTTTTTAACCATAACCTTAACCCTGAGTGTTCTTACTTCCTTACCTTCGCATTTCTTCCCCTGATTTCCTCCTTTATTTTTATGTTTTACTAGTATATGTAGCACTGTATACAATTTCATAACTTTTTGGAATTGGATGCAATATGCATACCTAAAAAGCAGGCCATCTATTCCAACCTTTATTGAGTACCTGCTCTGTCCCAGGTACTGAGCTTGGTCCTGAGGCACGGGGGTAAAAATGCCGAGCTGGCTGCTCATGGGGAGACCACAACCCGAGTTTGTTGTAACCTCCCGTGGACCTTAGAGGCCAGAAGTTACCACCAAGCAAAACTGCACTTACATCGAACCCTGGGGATGTGGGAGCCAGAACCTGACAAGGAAAGGCCACTCTTTGATTCTGTGGCTTATGGGTCACTGTTTCCTTCTCATACTTCTTGCAGTGTATGGGAGTTGGCCGCCTGCATGCTGGCTATTTGTGTCTGTCTTTTCTCTAGAAAGCTAAATCTCCAGCGTATTTTGTACCCACAAATGTCAGGCAAGAGAAGGGTCTCAAGTAATGTTCATTGACTGGCTGGATGGTTGAAAGAGTATGGTTTTCCTGCTTAAATCTTCCAGGTTTCTTTAAAGTCACACTGAACATAAAATCCAAACTCCTTACATTGGCCTGCAATGAACTACGTCATCTGGCATCCATCTACCGCCCATCTTTGAACTCCTCTGCTCTACCATCAACCTTCCTTGTTTTATTAATCCTGATGCCCAGAAGGTTTTGCTCCAGGATATGGCAAGCCCAGAGTCTTCTCTTCATTCAAGTCTCAGCTTAAATGTTACTCCTTTTGAGAGGCTTTTATCTAAATGAAAATACCCTTCACTGCCAGGCCCGCCTCCATCACTGTGGATGGAATGGCCCTGCTTTTTTTGCTTCGCGGCACTCATTTTGACCCCTGATTCCTACACAGACGGCTGAAATAGCCTGCTGATTGCACAAAGCCAGATGTATTGCTTAGTGCAATAAGGGATGTCACTACTTTGATGGAATCATAGAAGCTTCTTAGAAGGGGGAGGTCAGGGTGGGGTATGGATAGGATTTTGAGGGTCTGGTTTGAGGTAGGTCTTTCAATGTGTAGTCCTGATTGGAACTGTGCAAAGTTTATGATACAATAGTTTAGGATTGATGAACACAGCAAGCTGAGTGCTTTGCAGAGGGCCTTGAAGAACGTATAGAGACAAGCTGGGTTGTTCTGAGAAGGGGGCCACCACCCTAACTGGCACTAGTTGAGGAGTCTGTTGTTTAGATAAATGGATTTTCAGGAAGTTCCTAAAGCAGTAACATTGTTTGCAATTGCATCTTTGGACTAGAATTTTCAAGAATATTGTTTTCGTATTAATGCTGAGTGTTAAATAGTTGATTTGTGTTTAGCATGGAGAGTAAACTGTGTGGCTACAATGGCCTCATTTCTCACTCATCACTATATGAAATTATTATCTTTATCTGTTTACTCTTTTATTATCTGTCTCCCCACCACCACCACACACACACAAATATAATTTCATGTGAATGTAATTGGTCTATCCTGTTCATTTCTTTGTCCATAGTACTTACCATGGGGCCTGGCACTGACACTATTCGTGAAACTTAAAGCAAAATCAAGACTTTGCCTGTGTTCAATTCCAGGGGCCAGAAGGCTGAGTTCTGAGTTACCGACTCCCTGCTGAAGTGCATGCAGCACCTCTTCTGTTGAGCAGAATCTGCTGAATGGAATTCTGGGTGTTGTGTTTGGGCTAGGGTACTTCCGGAATCTAAGGGGGTTCATTCATTTGCTTATTCACTTCATCAACAAGCATTTCTGGAACCCCTCCTATGGGTGCACGGTGTTTGCCACATCAAGCATCTGATGGCTAATTGCTGTCTGCCCGAGAGGAGAGATCTGAGACCTGTTTCTCTCACTCCCCTACATGCCTGAGCTGGGATTTAGAGTCAGCATTTGTCAGCCAGTAAAAGACCTGGTGATGAAGGATATTTATATATACATAGATGTGTGTGTATATGTGTGTGTGTGTGTGTGTGTGTGTGTGTGTGTGGAGAGAGAGAGAAAACAGACCAAAATACTAACAACTCTGGGTGGTAAAACTATGGTTTTAATTTCATTTTTCATATTTTTCAGCATTTTTGACAGTGAATGTATATTTCTTTTAGAATGGTATTTGAAAATGTCACTTTCCTGTTTGAGGGTGGAGAGGGTGGTAGAGTTGCCAGATAAAACACATAATGCCCAGTTAGATTTGAATTTCAGAAAAACAACACTTTTTTTAGTATATGTCTTCAATATCACGTAGGGCATACTTATACTAAAAAATATTCACTATTTATCTGAAAGTCCCATTTAACTAAGTATTCTATGTTTTTATTTGCTAAATCTGGCAAATAAACCCTAGGGGATGGGGGTAACTCATCAGAATCATCTAGGGAGATTTTTCAGACCTGTCCTCTGTTGCCCACGCTGAGCCGGATTCTGAGTGTCTTCTGCCTTACCCGCCCACATCCAGGGTTTGAGCTCTCCTCCCAGGTTCTCCCCAGGGGCTGGGGACGAGGGCAGCATTGTGTGGGGTGCTGTGCAGCATGGGGTGCTGTGGTTTGACAAGGCTGCACAGGAGTTTCTGTCATGTCTCTCCTGTTCTCTGATGGAACTCACTGCATTCTGTGAGGACTGCTCTTTTGGAAGCTGCTGGACCCTCCTGACTGCTTTTTGATGGGGCTGTTTTCATGATTTTAGTCCTCAAGGAGGAACCAGTGGGCACTGGACACTGGTGGGGCACCTTTGCCAAAAAGAGCAAGCTGGCTGGTGAGGGAGCTCTCGAGGTTACTTGAGGCCTCTGGCCTTGGTGATCCTCCTCTGATCTCCGGGTCTCTGACAGACCCTGGGGCTGAGACATTGGGAAGGCTGCCTCCCCAGAGCATGGTGTCTGGCAAAGTCACCCACTAAAGGCCAGGAAGCCAACTGAACTGTTGCAACCTCTGTGAGACCCTCTCCTCCAGCTTCACCACCATAGCAGGGGAAGAATGCTTTTCTGCCAGAGGACAAAGTTGTCCAGAGAGAACAGCCCTCTCTCAGGAAAGAAGCATCTGGGACCAAGGGCCAGGGACCACGCACCAGCTTGGCACCTCTGGAGAACTGTGAGGAATCCACAGCATCTCCCTTTTGGAAGACCACTGCCAAAGAGCTGAAATAACCCCATGTGGCAACACCTCACAAAATAACATTGGAGATGCAAAGAGCTAAACATTAGCCAGGATTTGTAAACACAGACTTCAAAAAGGTGATAATTAACGAGGTGTAGGGCAAAGAGCAATAGAGGAGAAACAGCAGGCTTTGAAAAAGGCCTTTGAACCCTCTAGGCCTCAGTTTCATCATCTGTAAAATGGATAGGTTGGACAAGATAATAGAAAATTACCTTCTAATTTCGATGTTTTGGAAGGTTAACAGTGGGAGGTTAACTGGGGGTCAGTTACTGACACAGGGAAGCAGTACGATGACTCATTTACTGAACCTCGCAGTATAGAGAGAGAAGAGGGATTAATATTCTTCAAGTGTTTACTCTGCTAGCCATTTTGGTGTGTGTTTTATCTCATTTCTGTGCTTTGTAACCATTCTTGGAGAGTAGTATCATTATCTTCATTTTATATCCAGGGAAATGGAGCCACAGAGAGGTTAGGTAACTTTCCTAAGGTCACACAGAGGTAAGCGCAAAGCCAGGATTTTTAACCAAGTCTGTTTTCTGCTGAACCCGATGCCTTATCTACCACACCGTGTAGACTTCCCCTGGCCACCTGTGTTGTTGAGCTGAAGCTAAAGTTACCTGTAACTGAGCTCTCACCAGCACCAGGGGAGGTACAGAGATTGGGGCAGTGGGAGGTCCATCCAGAGAGCGACTCTCCTTTCCACTGTGATTAATCTACAAACTCTGTAAATAAGGAATCACCTACAGCTGACTTTTACTTTACCAGGGACAGCTGCCAGGGACCATCGTCAAGGTCCCCTGGGCTCCAGAATTCTCCTCATACCAATTGCTTGATCCCTGAAATACCCTGAACAACATCCAGAGCTTTTCATTATGTAGGAAAGGGATATATTTTAAATACCGTTAACTCTCCTGTCTCCATCCCTTATTGAGGGAAGAATAGTAGAAACTACATTTTGGCCACTGACTGGTTTAATCTTTTCTCATGAATAGATTTTGACTGGGAAAGTGGGAAGAGATGTGGGGCATTTCTGCCTGAATGAAGGCACAGAGAGAGAAAAAGAGAGGCCAGGAAAGGAGGAGTCAGAAAGTCTTAACAGTAGTAGGTACCAATGGGGAGAGGGAAGGGGGAGGCACAAGGAAGGGGATTAAGAGATACAAACTACTATGTATAAAATAAATAAGCAACAAGGATATATTATATAGTCATAATAACTTTAAATGGAGTATAATCTATAAAAGATTAAATCACTATGTTGTACACCTGGAACTAATATAATACTGAAAATCAACTATACTTCAATTAAAAATGCAAATTAAAACCACAATAAAAAACATAATGAAATACCATTATACATCTACTAAATTAAATTAAAATTATAAAGATTGACCATACCAAGATTTGGTGAGAGCTTAAAAGCATAACTGAAACTTTCATGCACTGCTGAGAATGTAAAATGAGACATTTTAAAAACGTTTTTTGCATCTCTTAAAAAATTAAAATTTTTACTTTGGAAAACATTTTTGTAGTTTCTTAAGAAATTAAGAAAAAAAAAAGGAAGCGCATGTTTGTACAAAGATGTGTGAATGAACGTTTGTAGCAACTTTTAGGGGGCTTATCAGAGCCCAAAACTGGAAACAACCCAAGTATCATCAGCGGGTGAGCCTGTCAACATTGTGGTATACCCATGCAATGGAATGCCACTCAAAAATCAAATGGAATGAACTTTGATACATGCACCAACATGGATGAAACCCAAAATAATTATGCTGAGTGTAAAAGCTCCAGCAGCAAGAAATTACATAGTATGTGACTGTATTTATGTAAAATTTTAGAAAATGCAAACTAATCTATCATGACAGGAAGCAGATTAATGGTTGCTTGGGAGAAGGGCAAGAGGAGGAGAAGGGAGATATAAAGGGGCATGAGGAAACTTCTGGAGGTGATGTATAGGTTCACAGTCTTGATTGTGGTAATGGTTTCGTGGGTGTGTGCATATGTCAGAACTTACCAAATTATGTACTGTAAATATTGCAGCTTATTGTATGTCAATTATACCTCAGTAAAGCTGTTGAATATTAAAGAAAGAAAAGGAAGGAAGGAAGAAAAATAGTTAACTGATTTTAGAGTAAATATTCAAGCAAACTTCCTTGAATACAGTGGTCAATCAACTGAATTATTTGGCTACTGTGGGCCCTAACCTTTTCAGGCCTTTAAAGGCACCAGAAAAAATATTAAGTAAACAGATTGGAAATAACCAATAACTCAGAATGTGGTTGCATAGGTATACAAAAATGTATTTGTATGAGCAGCTGCCATTTAAATGTCAGCCCCTTCACTTGGAGGAAGCAAGTCACTTTGGAGTAGATCAAGGGGACTCTTGGCTGTGAAAATGTAAGAATAGAAGGCATTCAGCACCTTGAAGCTTGTGGTTGGTGTCTTGAGTTCCCAGGAGCAGTCTCTGAGATGAAAGCCATGAGGAAGTGGTTGATTAGGGAACTGCTTCCAGGGAAGACAGGCAAGGAGGTGGAGGAAGCAGGACAAGGAAAGGAAGGAAACCAAGCAAGGATATGCAGCAGCTTCACCCTGATCCCACAGTGTTAGTTGCACCTCACACTTGTCCAATCTGGGGCAAGGGAACTGGGTTTCCTGCATTGGTAAAGGGCCACTTTTGGCAGGGGGTGCTGGATGTAAATTCCCAGACACTGCAAGCTCTGTGCAGATGCAAGCCATTTGGCTCCAGCATCAGGGTAGGTCTCTGAAGATCCACAGGTGCCTTAACTATGCTGCCTCTCTATATACCTCTTGGAATGCAGAACTAGTCTCTGGATAGCAAGTGGGCAAATCACATGGATCTAGAGCTGAGCCCTTCTGTTTTGAAGATCTGATGAACTGAGGTGGTCCTGAGTGAGCTTACTTATAGGAAAGGAAGCTCAAGTGAGAGGGACTTCACCATGAAGACAGGGGTATGTAGGTCTGCAGATGCCTCTGTTACATGCTTTGCCCTGGCCTGGCAGGTTCCCTTTGGGACACTGGCTGAGTGTATGAGAGGGACAGTTACAACCTCAGGAGCCCAAGGGTGGAGCACACAGACAGGCATGCCACTGAGGTGGCAAGACCATCAACAGCCCTGATGGCAGTAGAAGGCAGCGATGCATTGGGCTGGGAGAGCCAGGTCTTTTCAATGGTGACGCAGTCTTAACATAGTCATTGCAGTAATAGAAACAAGGAATAAAAAGGGATCAGATTCTGTAGTGAACGGATCAGATTCTGTAGTTGCTCCCTGTGGGATATTTGAAAGCTCAACAAACTAGGCTAAAATGCTGAGATTTTAGGGCAGTACAGAGGGTTCCAAGATAAAGACATACTACTTCCTGCTAGTATGGACATATAATGGCTCAATATCTTAATTTAAGTTTCAAAAGCAGACCTGGTGAACTTCCGGTTTCTAGTCCAACATGTAGTGAACTTGAAAGTTGTCACTCCTGTCCTCATGACAATAAAAAGCTGAACCAACTGAAAATCAACAACTCTCCCTAGATGCATCATAAAATTGGAATCACAGGAGAAATTGCTTCCCTGAAAACTGGAGCGACAGACAAGTGGATACAGAGAACCACAGATCGCTGGGCAGAAACCCTTCCCTGCAGCCAATATTGGTAGGGATGTTTTAAACTGTAATTGACAAATGGTTGCAGGCTCTGTATAGATAAGCAAGAGAGTTAAAAACTCTGAGGAGGCCTCCACAAATTTGTCAGTTTTATCTCCAGGAGTCCTATCAGTTTGTCACAGAGAAAATTGGAGAAGAATGTCCTTATGCTTCCAGCAGTGAGAGGAGAAAAGTAAGCACCTTGAAACATACGCCAAGCTCTCTGTTCTCCTCAGCAAGGCCTACCCTCACGGGAAACTAATATACACATGTCTAATCTACTGAGGTTTTACCCAAAGCCTCACCACCCTGGGGAAAGGGAAATACCCAACTCATGTTCACTAAACAACTAAAATCTAATTATGAGACTGTAGAAAACTGCCCTCATATACACCATACCACCATATCAGTCCAGCTCCTGTATAATGATAGATTATAGCTAAAAGAACTGCAGACCTCAGACCCTATTTAAGAAGTCTAGGAAAATCCAAAACAGCAGGGAAGACAAAAATAAGGACACTGGTAGAAATTTTAGTCTCTGACTACCACAGTGTCAGCAAACAGTAGGTCAGATAAACATGAAACTTCCCTCTACCCAGTACATTGTGTCTGCTTTCAGTTAAAAAAAAAAAAAATTAGACAACAAACTAAAGGAAGAAAAAACAACCTGACAGTCTAAAGAGATAAGGAACACATCAGATCCACACACAGGCATGGCAGAGATTTTGAAATTAAAAAAACTATGAGTAATATGCTAAGGCCTTTAGTGGAAAAGTGGACAACACGCAAGAACAGATGGGTTATATAAGCAGAGATATTGAACCTCTAAGAATCAAAAGGAAACACTGGTAATCAAAAGCTCTGTAAAATAAATGAATGGTTTTGTTGGGCTCATTAGCAGAATAGACATGGTCAAGAAAAAAAATCAATGAGCTTGTCAATAAAACTTCAAAAACTGAAATGCACGGAGAAAAAAGAATAAAAAAGATGGAACAGAATCTAAGAACTATGGAACTTTTACAAAAGATAAAACATACATTTAATGGGGACAACTAGAAGGAGAAAAAAGAGAGAAAAGGACAGAAGAAATATTTGAAGTAGTTATGACTGGGAAGTTTCCAAATTGATGATGGACACCAAGCCACAGATCCAGGAAGCTCAGAGAGCAGCAAGCGTGATAAATTCCAAGAAAGCTATACCTAAGCATATTGTGTGCAAACTGTAGAAAATCAAAGACAAAGATAAAAATCTTGAAAGACATGAGGAGGAAAAACAACTTGCCAACAGAGGAATAAGGATAAAAACTACATCAGACTTTTCATCAGAAACCATACAAGCAAGAAGAGTGGAGTGAAATATTTTAAATGTTGAGGAGAAAAAGTCTACCAACCCAGAATTCTGTATCCATTGGAATTATCCTCAAAAGTGAAGGAGAAATACAGAGTTTCTCAGACAAACAAAAATTAAGGGAATTTGTCACCATTAGACCTGCCTTGAAAGAAATGTTAAAAGTTCTTCAGAGAGAAGGAAAGTGGCATAGGTCAGAAATTCAGATTTACTTAAAAAAAAAAAGTTTTAGAGAAGGAATAAATGAAGGTAAGATAAAATCTTTAATTTTCCTTACTCTTAATTGATTTAATAGATAACAGTTTGTTCAAAATAATAATAGCAACAGTGTATTTTGTATCTATGGATAAATGAAATGAATAACAGCAATCTTAAAAGAACAGGAGGAAGGAACTGGAAAAATGCTGTTTCAAGTTACTTACACTACCCATGAAACAGTATAATCGATTTAGATGTCACTGGTCTAAATATACCAATTAAAAGACAGAGATTTCAGAGAAGATTTAACAGAAAAATAACATCCAAGTATATGTTGTCAGCAAGAAACCCACAGACACAGATAAATTAAAAGTAAAGGAATAGAGAAAAATAGAGCATGCTAACACTAATCAAAAGAAATCTGGAGTAACCACGTTGATTTCAGACCAAGCCAACTTCATAACAAGGAAAATTATCAGTGCTGAAGAGGCACTGTGTAGTGACAAAGGGCTCAGTTCTCTAAAAAGATATTAAGTCCATAACGTGCATGTGCCTGCAATGCAATCCTGATGTTAACTACCCGGAGTTAGTGCAGACTTCACAAATCAAGGGCTCAGTTCTCCACACAACTCCCCTAACTTCAGACACCGGCTACAATCTCCATGGTTTCCAGGCCACCCACACTTCTTATCAACTGGCTACAGATTCAGAGGTTCCCCACTCTCCCCCTATGTTTGGTAACTTGCTAGAAATGATACACATCACTCAGGAAAGTGCTTTACTTTTTATTAAAGTTTTATTGTGAAGGATACAAATCAGGACCAGCCAAATGCTTCGAGATACATATAGTAAGGTCTGGGAGGGTCCCAAACATGAAGCTTTCTTAGCCTCAGGACACATCACCCAGCAAATTGATGCATGATTGCCAACCAGAGAAGTTCACCCAAGCCTTGGTGTCCAGAGTTTTTATCGGGGTTTCATTATGTAGGCATGAATGATTGAATGATTAGTCACAGGGCTGAACTCGGTCTGTGGCTCCCCTCACTTCCTGGAATATTATATAAAGTTACAGTAATTAAGATAATGTGTTGGTGGCACAAGGATAGACAAATGAATTGATGAAACAGAATAGTGAGGCCATAAATAGACCTACCCATTTAAAGTATTTGATTTATGGAAAAGGCCCTTCTTTAATTCAGAGGAGAACAGTTAGCTTTTTCAATAAATGATACTGGAATACATTTCTGTATTTTTGAAAAAGAACCTTAATCATTATTCATACCATGTACAAAAATTAATGCAAAATGGATGTAGACTTAGAGCTGAAATTTTCTAGAAGAAAAAATATGTGCGTCCATGTTAACAGGATACAAAGGCACTAATAATAAGTTAATAGATTGGAATTAATTTAAACTAAGAACTTCTGTTCATCAAAAGACTTCATTAAGAAAGCAAATAGGCAAGGATTTGAATCCAGAATATATAAAGATCTCCTACACAAATTTTTTAAAAGACAGAAAATTTACAATTAAAAACTAGCAAAAGACTTCAAGCAATTCACAAAGGAAGATACTCAAATGATTAATAAGCATATGAAGGAGTACTAAACAATATTACTCATCTGGGAAATGAAAATGAAAACCACAGTAAGATAGCAGTCTATATTCATTAGAATGACTAAAATTATAAAAACTGGAAATACCAAGTGTTGTTAAGGATGTGGAGCAACTGGAACTTTTATATATTGCTTACAGGAATGTAAATTAATTTAAATACTTTGTAAAACAGTCAAGTAGTAACCTCCAGAGATGCATATCCACCTACTCTGTGACCAAGAAATTCCACTTCTAGGTGGAATTCAGTTCCAAAAGAACTAAGTAAATATGCCCACTAATAGTCACATACAAGAATGTTTGTAGCACCTTTATCCATCATAGCCCCAAAATGGAAAACACCAAATGTCCATCAGCAGGAGAATTAATAAATCTATCATGGTATATTTACTCAATGGAATATTTCAGCAAGAAAAGCACAAACTATGGATACATGCAACAGCAGGGATAAGTATCAAACAATTATGTGAATGAAAGAAGTGAGACACAAAATATTACATACGCTTGCTTGATTTCTTACGTGAAATTCAAAACCAGGCAAAATTATTCAATGACAGTAAAGGTCAGAATAGTACTTACCTCTGGGTGGGGGAAAGGTGACTGGGATGGGACTTCAAGGGAAATGACATGTGACAAAAAATTCTGTATCTATATCAGTGTTGTATTTCAAGTACATAGATACATGAAAAAATTTATCAATCTGTACAGGCAAGATTTGTTTCACTGTACTGTATGTAAGTTATACCTCAGTATTTACAAAGAAGGAAAAAATTAGACCTGAATGTATTTGTAACTCAAGGTAGTGAAGCTGTTTATTCCAGTTTTAAAGTCAAATGTCAAACAAAGAATGAAATATTAAATAAACTATGATACATTCTTGCTATAGAACATTATATTTTTTTTAATTGAAGTATAATCAATTTACAATGTGTCAATTTCTGGTGTACAGCACAATGTTTCAGTCATACATATATATACATATATTCATTTGCATATTATTTTTCATTATAGGTTACTATAAGATATTGAATATAGTTCTCTGTGCTATACAGAAGAAACTTGTTATTTATCTACTTTATATATAGTAGTTAGTATCTGCAAATCTTGAACTCCCAATATATCCCTTCCCACCTCTTTCTCCCCTAGTAACCATAAGTTTGTTTTCTATGCCTGTGAGTCTTTCTGTTGTGTAAATAAGTTCATTTGTGTCCTTTATTTAGATTCCATATATGAGTGATATCATATGGTATTTTTCTTTCTCTTTCTGGCTTACTTCACTTAAAATGATGATCTCCAGGTCCATCCATGTTGCTGCAAGTGGTATGATTTCATTCTTTTTTATGGCTGAGTAGTATTCCATTGTGTAAACATCTCACAGCTTCTTTATCCAGTCATCCGTCAATGGACATTTAGGTTGTTTCCATGCCTTGGCTGTTGTAAGTAGTGCTGCTATGAACATTGGGGTGCCTATATCTTTTTGACTTAGAGTTGCCTCTGTGAGACATATGTTTTTACCCCCTCCCTCCCACATTTTGTATATGAGGAAATGTGTCCAGAAAGTGGGGTAGCTTGCCCCAGGTGCTGAAACTAAAACTCTAATCCAGGTTTTAATTTCATAACCCATGATCTATAACCATCTATTGAGAGTTTCTGATTAACAGATCTACCATTAGCTGTCAGGGCCCTACCCGTGTCTCCTTGGGCTCCTCCATTTCAGTACATGTCTGCCCTATCCAGCTAGCGGAATCTGCCACTCTTTGCTTAAAGATTTTCTCTTGCTACTGGAGGAGCTAAACCCTCAACCCGTGATGGGAGTTGCAGTATAAATTTCTCAAGTCCTTGTCCCTGGGGGTGAGAGTAACTCTGAAACACATTTTCACCCCAGCTTGCAGGGTTCCCCAGTAGCATCAAGCTCCAGCTACCCTGAGTGGTGATTTGTTTGATAATGCGTACTTCATTGGCTGCCTTCCCTTCCCTGACTCACTTTCCTGCTCCCCTGCTGGTATTTCCTTCACCTCCCAAATAGCCTATTTGCACATAAATCTTTGTTTTAGGATCTGTTTCTGGGGAAACTCAAACTAAGACAATTGAGTTTCTTGGAAACAATATTTTTAAAGTTTCCTGGCCCTCATTACCATTGCTGGTTTAGTCATTGGGTATGACCTTAATACTGGTCTTCCTGATCAGCTGGTAGAAATGAGAACGAAATCCCTTTCCTTGACCAAAAAAAAAATACATTTTAAAAAATAGACAAACTTTTTGCTTTTTTAGTTTTTATTCATGTCGAATATGAATTATTTTTACAACTGACCTTTTTCATTGAGATATGATTCAGATAGCTATAAAATTCACCAGTTCAAAATGTGTGATTCAGTGACCTTTAGTATATTCAGAGAGTTGTGTAACCATCACCACCATGAAATCCCAGAGCATTTTCACACAATAAAGAAAAACCATAGCTGTTAGCAGTCACTCCCCCATTTACCCCTGACCCTTTAGCCCTACTTTTTGTCTCAATGGATTTTCTTAGCCTAGACATTTCATATAAATGAAATCATCCAATATGTGGCCTTTTGTCAGGCTTCTTTCCTTAGCGTACTGTTTTCAAAGTTCTTGAATATTGTAGCACATGTCAGTTCTTCACTCCTCCCGTGGCTAAATAATAGTCCATTGCATGTATATCCTGCATATTTATCCATTTGTCAGCTGATGCACCTTTGGGTTGTTTCCATTTATTGGCTATTGTGAAATGCTGCTATGAACATTCATCTACAAGTCTTTGTTTCAAAATCTGTTTTCAGGAATGGAATTGCTGGGTAACTCTAAGCTTTTAAGGAATTGACACACTGTTTTCCAAAGTGGCTGTGACATTAGATATTGTCACCAGAGGTGTATGAGGATTCCAGTTTCTCCACATCCTTGCTAATACTTATTTTCCTGTTTAAGAAAATATAATTATCCTAGTGAGTGCAAAGTGGTATCTCACTGTGGTTTCAATTTACATTTTCCCTAAAAACTAATGGTAGTGAGCACATTTCCCCAGGTGCTTATGGTCTGTTTGTTTATCTTCTTTGAAGAAGTGTCTACTCATATTCCTTGCCACTTTTAAACTGGGTTATTTGTCCCTTTATTGTTGAGTTGTAAGACTTCTTTATATATTCTGGATACTAGACCTTTATCAAATATTTTAGTTTGCACATATTTTCTCCCATTATTTGCATTGTCCTTTCACTTTTTTGATAGTGTTATGAGTTTTATAGTTCTTACATTTAGAACTGTGATCCATTCTGAGGGGGTTTTTTGTGTGTATAGTATGAAGTAGGGGTCCAAGTTCATTTTTTTGCATGTGAATATTCAGTTGTCTTAGTACTATTTGTTGGAAAGACTACTTTCCCCCTATTGAATAGTTTGGGTACCCTTTCAAAAAGTCAAGTGACTGTATAGATGCATGGGTTTATTTCTAGACTTTCAATTCTATCCCCTTGATCTATGTGTCTGTCTTTATGCCAATACCACACCCTCTTGATGACTGTAAGTTTGTAGGAAGTTTTGAAATCAAGAACTGTGAGTCCTCCAACTTTGTTCTTTTTCAAGAATGTTCTGGCTGAGTCCCTTGAATTTCCATATGAATTTTAGGATAATTTGTTCACTTCTACATTTCTACAGTTCTGTAATTATCTAAGAAGAGAATTCGAATTTTGACAGAGATGCATTTTATCTATAAATCAATTCTGGGAACGTTGCCATCTTAACAATATTAAGTCTTCCAATACATGAATGCAAGGTGTCTTTCCACATATTTAGATCTTCTTTAATTTCTTTCAGTAATGTTTTATAGTTCTCAGTGTACAAGTCTTGCACTTCTTTTGATTAAATTTTATCTTAAGTATTTTTATTTTTCTGATGCTATCATAAATAGAATTGTTTTCTTAATTCCATTTTAGGGTTTTTCATTGCTGATGCATAGAAATTCAACAGACTTTTTAATATTGATCTTGTATCCTGCAATCTTGCTGAACTCGTTTATTAGCCCTAATAGTTTTTTGTGTGGATTCTTTAAAGCCTTCACTATGTAGTAGCATGTCATATGCAAATAGAGGTAGTTTTATTTCTTCTTTTCCAACTGGATGCTTCTTATTTCTTTTTCTTGCCTAACTGCACTTGCTAGAACTTCCAGTACAATGCTGAATAGAAGTAGTGAAAGCAGACATCCTTGTGTTTTTCTTGATCTTAAGAAGAAAACTTTGTCTTTTACCACTAAGTATGATACTAGCTGTGGGTTTTTTGTAGATATCCTTTATCACTTTGAGCAAGTTCCCTTCTGCTTCTAACAACTGACCTTTTTTGGGGGAAAAAGTCCCT
Organism: Camelus ferus; assembly: GCF_009834535.1. Lineage (NCBI taxonomy): Eukaryota > Metazoa > Chordata > Mammalia > Artiodactyla > Camelidae > Camelus > Camelus ferus. The sequence goes on along the minus strand of NC_045706.1, from coordinate 44,353,036 downwards.
ACTTTTCTAAATAGAGAAAAAAATGACTATCAAGGTAAAAGCACTGGATAGAGGACATGTTTCTTACGATTTTCAAGTCCAAGGAAACATGGTTATGGTTTCTCTGCTCTTCTAGGAGACCTCATTTGGAAATGAGTTGGTTTTATGGCAATTTCTAAACTAACATGGGAATTATAGCTGTTTCACTTGCTTGGGCTTCCGTTTTTCATTCAGTGAATAAAAAATAACTAGTTCATTTAGAGTGAGAAAGATTACCAAAGCAGTATCACAGGGATGTATTTAAGTTTCAGATCAATGGAAATATTGATACATAGTAAGCAGTCTATAAATATTTGTGAAGGAATGAACAAACTTCAGATGGTATTTAGGATTTTTAGAATGTTGGATTAGAAATCCTTGAAGGCTTCTCCTCATTTTAATACCCTCACATTATTGAAGATACTGAAGTCAGAGTATCTCCGAGGCTTTCCTGCCTGAGTCGGAACCAGGGCCAGCATGTGGCTGGAGTTTTCTAATTCTTCCTGCAGGAATCTCCAGCGTATACCATCCTGTCTGACAAAGCCTGAGTCCACCAGTCATCTAGGAGCTGACCTTCTAATTAAGTAGCTCCACTGCCAAGATCCATTATTAGAGTATTATTCCTTTAAATTAGGGACCCCTGAAAGACTGCAGGAGCATATCAGGCCAGGACGTGGAGGGAATCCAAGCAAGAATCTTGTCGAATGGTGAGAAGATAGTCTTGTTACGGGCACAGGCTTCAGATGAGGACAGAGCTGAGCTTGAGTCCCAGTTCTGTCACATGCTTGTTGTGTGACTTTGGGTTAGAGACTTAACTTCTGTTATGAAGTTCACATTCTTCATTTGTAAAATGGAGATGATACTAATACCTACTTCACAGAATTATTAAGATGATGAATAGGATCCTGTATTTAAAGCACTTAGCAGAGTAGCTGAAGGGAGACCTTGAATTATCTTTTATAGATCTACTCCCCTGTTCCAGACCTTCAGGTTCATGGGTCAGGAAGTGGGACCCAGGAGTGTTCTAGGAGCCCACCCACACCCAGGTTCACATGGCCACTTTGCCCTGAGGGGCTTCTGCAGTAGGCATCAGAGCCAGAGGCAGAAGTGAACCAAAAAAAAAAAAAAAAATGGATGAGAGAGTCTTTCAAAACAGTTGGGAGGGATGCAGAGAAGGGGAAAGGTGATGTGGCCCTCAGAACTAGATTGGCGGAAAAAGAGAATCCAATAGCCCTTCTGAAGATGGAAGTTCCAAAAGGGGTCTTCTGCCTTCTGAGTTCTAAACCAAGAAAAATATTAGCAAAGAAGTCCCACACCAACACACAGCAGGCTCTCTGGGTTACTGTTTTTCTTCCTTAATTCCTACATTATATAATTTTATACCAACTGCAGGGGAAAATCAAGTTAATGTTGATTTTGACTTATATCTTCATTCATTCACTAGCACTTTACTGGTACTGGAGACTTGCCTCAGGAGCTGGCTCATGACTAAGCCTGGCTTTGGATTCTCATGAGGCCACCATTTACTTACTGAACACGACAGCCAGTACTCATCTCTCCTTCTCCAGTAGGCCACAGCTCTTGATTCCAAACCCTTCCTTGGATTTGAATGTGATGCTAGCTGCTGCAAGCCCTGAGGGAGGTCCTCCATACTTAGTGGTGGCAGATCATGTTTTCTCAGGCTAACACCCATTTACTAGTATTACAGTTACAGAGGTGCGCTGAGAAGGATTCTGAATCTGTATCATGTCTCAGTGGGAAAAATTTGTGATTAATTTGCCTTGTCAACTTGAGGAACGGTAGGAAGAAATTACATGTATAGGTCATGATTCGCCAGCCTTGGACTACAAGAAAAGTGCTCACAGAATCAATAAATTTACATGCCTTTGTCCTATTTAGAAGAGGAGGGTCACAAAGTTTAAAAGATTATGGTTCCAAGGCAACAGGTGATATGCTCAGAGTGGACCCCATCAATTCCTAGGAGAAGGACTTTGGAGAGCTTTCGTACAGCAAGGAGGGAGGTCCCAGGTCCTTAATCTCTCTGAGCTGGAAAAAAATTCCTTTCCTCTTTACTTCATTTCCAAAAATATTTAGTGAAAATACAAGTTGTTTCTCTGTAATTTCTTGAATTTTAAAAAGTCTATCACCTTCCCTTTGTTTTTTTATTGTGATAAATTATACATAACATAATTTACCATTTTAACCATATTTCACTGTACAGTTCAGTGGCATTAAGTATATTCATGGTGTTATGAACCATTACCACCATCCATCTCCAGAACTTTTTTGTCCCACCAAACTGAAACTCCATACCCATTGAATAGTAACTCCCTGTTCCTTTCTCCAATCAGCCACTGGCTACCTCTGTTCTACTTCCTGTTTCTGTGAATTTGACTACTCTAGGTACCTCACACAGTGTTTGTCCTTTTGTGACTGGCTTATTTCATTTAGCATAATATCTTTAAGGTTCATCCACATTGTGGCATGTGTCAGAATGTCCTTCCTTTTAAGGCTGAATAATATTCCACTGTACATATATACCACATTTTATTTTTCCATTCATTTGTCAGTAGGCATCTGGATTGCTCCCACTTTTTAGCTGTTATGAATAATGTGCTATGAACATGGATGTGTAAATATCTATTCTAGCTCTTGCTTTCAGTTCTTTTGGGCTTATACCCAGAAGCGAAATTGCTGGATCGTTTGGTAATTCTATTTTAATTTTCTGAGGAGCTACCATACTGTTTTTTCCAATGGCTGTACCATTTTATATTCCTACCAGTAGTGCACAAGGGTTCCAACTTCTCACCAGTACTTGTTATTTTCTATTTTTTTAAGTGATAGCCATTGTATTGGGTCTTTTTGGGTTTTAAAGATCATGCCAGCTGTTCCCAAAGGGTTGTGGCAAATCCAATGCAGTAGAATCTCTTTGTTGAGGATTTTCCTTCCCCTTAATTTTCAAAGTATCATCTTCCCATTCTTTAGGTAAAACACTAGATGGGATATACCACATTTTAAAAACATATGCTTAAATTATTTTTTCCCAATAGTACTGTTTGATCAATTCTACCAGCTTTTAAGAACAGGCACAAAGAATGACCTTGAAATAATTTCATGTGTCCCCCAAGCCCCTTTGAAGCACTGGAAGAAATGGTGCTTTGGGGGAGGTTTTCTGAAGGCAGGGCCAAGGGTGGTGGTTCATAGGTAATGGGCATTGACCTCCCTCCCCACCAGAGCAAGGAGCTCTGGTTTGACCATGATCCAAGTGTTTATGGGCAGCTTCTTGTTCAAAGTACTGGCATTTGGACAAAGATGTATCCAACATGGTGTCTGCTCTGATGGAGGGCTGCCAGTTGGATTGGATCGAAAGTAGTAGGTAAACAGTGTGGTCCCAGTTGCTGGAGAGAAAGTAAATGCTTTGGGGCTCTGAAGGCTCTCCTTGGGGCTGTGGTCATCTCGGAAGGCTATGTGCAGATGACTGGACGCATCTGGACTGGGTAGGTCTGAGGGGTGTGGCACTAGTGGGAGTGAGGAACATTCCTGGGAGGGAGAAGAGTCTGAGGAAAGGGAGGAGGAAATAAATCTGAGTTATTCATAGCCGCATTTTAGGGTGCCTAGAAGTCACTAAGAGGACCTTTGATATTATCTTTTATTCAAGGAGGATGTTTTGAGCAGAAGAATGATAGCATCAAACTGCTGTTTGCCAAGGATTGTTCTAGTAGCAGTTGTGGATCGGGTAGAAAGTGGAGATTGCAGATGGGAGGGCCCTTGCATTCTGTGACAGGAGGCTCTAAACTTCAGACTAGGCTGGCAGTTACACTAAGGGATTCTAATAGACACAACACTTGAAAAATAAAATTTTTACTTTCTGTCCCAATACTTGGTGTCCTTAGGCCTCCATCCTCCAGCCAACCCAGACCTGTCCCCTGATGAGCCAGTGCAGCTGTGTACAGTCTGTCCTCCTCCTCCTCTTCACACTGGTTCCTCCCCCTTTCTTGCCAGCAGATTCCCCACCCCGGCAGCGTCAGGTCCATGGCCAGCCTGGACGAGGAGGCAGATTAACCCTCCTAATCTAGATGTTCCAGTCTCAGTATAAAGGCTTTTGGACCACAGATTCTGTCCATATTTTGGCTTTAGCCAGAGGAGGGAAGTCAGAAATTATAACTTAAATAAAGAAGAAAATAAAAACCAACCATAATCCCTACCATCAGGAGTACAGATTAGGTTTTGCTGAAGTAACAACCAGTTACCAGTATCAGTGGTTCTGCAAGCTACACGATCATTGTGTCAGAATTTGGCTGGGGTATCTACTGCCGTATCCTCCCCCTCACTCTGCGACCCAGAGAGGTAGAGCTGCCACCTGCCAGTTAAAACACTGCTGGTTGCTTGTGGCAGAGGGAAAAGAAAGGAGCAATGGAGAGTCTCACTCCAGCGGTAAATACTTGGCCCAGAAGTAATATGTATACTTCTGCTTACGTCTCATTGGCCAGAATGCTCACATGGTCCCACCCCACCACTGCAGAGCAAGGAAGTGCGCTCCTACTATGTGACTTGAAGCCATAAAGGAGCCAGAAGTATTAAGTCAGGAGCACAAATGACTATTATACCAGGCCCAAGTAGAGCTATACCGCTAACATTTTGTTTATCCTCCATTTTTATTTAACGCCCATATGCGTGTATAGTCATCCACACATAAAAACAGATATTTTATATTTACTTTTTTGCTTGTTTTTTTTTTTTTACAAAAATGCAATCATGTTATATATATTATTTTGCAACCTGCTTTTTGCACTTAATAGATTATGGTTGTTTTTACTTATCCCTGAACACATTTAATGGCTGCATAGCATTCTATCTCATGAATACAATTTATGTATTTAATTAGACTCCTACTGTTGGAAGTTTAGGTGATTGTCCAAGTTTTCCTGTATTAAATAATGCTGCAGTGGACATCTCCAGACATGGCTTTGCATTCTGGTACTGTTGTTTCCTTAGGATGTAATTCCAGAAATGAAATGACTGAGTTCAAAGATATGCCATGTTTTATGTTTTGATAGATATGGCAAACTCACATTGCAGTAATGTCTTGCAGAGTTATAGTCTTACCAGTGGCATTTAGGAGTCCTCAGAGGCTGGTTTCATCAGGAATGACTTAACTCCCCAGCAAGAGCTTTTGTGGTTAACACTGATAGCAACAGCGCTTATTAGACCAGGCAGTGTGCGAAGTATTTACTGATACCAGGTAGTACAGAGCATTATCTCATTTAATCCATACAATGTGTAAGGAAGGTTTTATTATCTCTTTCCAGATGAAAAATCTGAAGCTCAGAGAGGTTAGTTAACTCACCTAAGATAATCTGACCAGGAAGTATGAGCACTGGGGATGACAAAGACTTTCCTTAACTAAACTTGAGTGAGGCTCCTCTGAGGCCTCTTTCTAAGCAGGCTTCACTCCTAGGCTCTGTCCTCGGCCTACTCAGTCCAGTTTGAGCCCACATCCTGCTGGCTGAAGGAATATCCCCCACCCTTGATATCTGATCGCATTTCTCAACTCTCACCCTCGCCATCTTTCTGCGAAAACCCTGTCAAAATTGGTTTAGCCATAATTCCCCTCACTCTTATGTTTCTTCTTAGTAATTTCCCATCCAGTGACCCCTACTCTGCTCCTTGACTATAAATTTCCACTCTTCCTTGTTGTATTCAGGGAATGGAAGAATGCAGAAATCTCTGTGGGTTCAATAGATTAGAAGGTTGAAAAACCAGGGCCCATCATCTAAATAGGTTTATTAGCCCCATTTTATACTTATGGAGACAGAGACCCAGAAAAGTTAAGTAGTAATTTATCCTGGTAAACCACAATACTAGAATTTGAAGCCAAATCCTTCAATTCTAAGCACTTCCACTATAGCCACTTTCTTTTAAGACCAGGTGTATCAGATAATAATGGACTTGGTTGCAAATTAGTAGAAATCGGTAAGTAGCAACTTAAACAAATGGGAAGCTTATATTTCTCACATAACAAAAAATCTGGATGTGGGTAATCAGGCTGGTGCGGTGGCCCAACGTCTACGGGGACTCGGGTTCTTTATTTCTTGCACTCTGCCCTCTGAAACAGTTTGGCTTCACCCTGGTTGTAAGGTGGCTACTTCCCCTTCAGTCTCAGGGCCACAGCCCCAAATGAAGAAAAAGCAGGAAGAGGCAAAGGCCAAAGGAACACAGTGACCGGGTCTGTCTTTTTTACCATTTTTTTCCCACTCAAAGATTTCTGTTCATACGTCTTTGCCTGAACGGCCTCGCAGGGCTGTCCCTCACTGAACAGATGCAGAGGAGGCAAGCTGGTTGGGTCCATCCAGTGAACAAGGTCTGCTCCGTCTCAAGCTCTGGGCTGAACTTCTTTCTTTAGACCCCTACTTTCACGTGGCTGCCTAATTGTCTTCTGAGTCCCCTCAGAAGCATCCAGCAGTTCTCTAAGTGCCAGGGCTGGGTTTTACCATCTCCTGCACCCACATCATGTGACACACAGAGCTGCCCTTAGACAGTGGCTTCAGTACAGCTTGACTGGGCAGAGTCACCTTCCAGGAAGGGCGTGAATGAGGAGGAGCCTCAAAAATAGGTGATGCAGTGGAGAAGACCCAGCCAGGGTCACAGCACATGTCCCTGGGGTGTCCGGCTGGAGCCCTGCATGTTCAGGCCACTGGGACTTGCAGAGCCCACAGGTAGGCTGTTAGTCTGCCCTGACGACACAGAGGGGAAGAGGAGGCGTGAGCTGAGCCTGTATCTGTTCTTGTTATCTCACTTAGGTTTATCAGTGGGGAGGAAATGCTTGCATAGATCATAACGACATTCTTTTCTAAGCCTGATTTCCTTTGATTTATTTTAACCCTTTTGATGCTGAAGCCAAGCTCCCTGATGGTGGCGTATGGGAAGACCATCATTAGGCAAGGCAAGTGGGAAAATCTGCGAAGGTGTTGGACAGTCCCCTCCAGAAACACCTCTTCCTGGGGCTCTAACAGTATCAGACAGGTCACCATTGAGGTTTATTCCTTTGGGTCAACACCTTCCCTGTTATCTTTTTCTTTATTCCCCCACCAAACTGTTTTTTTAAACTGCAGACATTTAAAGAAGGAGTCCATTATCCCACTCCCCAAGCAATCCATGTTTGTATTTTAATAAATGAACGTAGTTAATCTATATATGTAAAATTTTCCAACAGTAAACTATAAAACTCAGGCCCGTGCCTCTGCACAAAGGTAGCCACAGATAAAATATTTTTGATTCCTTTCAGAAAATGTGTTTATGCTTATACCAGTGCACATCTCTCTCTCTTTATTTCCCTCTTTCTCTCCCTCTTTCTCTCTCTCATTTAACGATCTGTCTACCTATCTACCTGTCATCATCATGTGTCTATTACCTTTCCATCTATTCCTATAAAACTGACATAAAAAGATGATGACGTACACACAGTACTGCACCTCTTTTTCCCCTGACTCTGCTACACACAAAAAACTACTTCATTGTTTTTCACAGCTGCATAAGAACCATCATACTAGGAGCCCCATACTTTATTTAAACCCTAATTGGTAGGATTCTTTCCCCTTTTTTGTAATCACACAATGCCACAGTGAGCACACTTGTACATATTTCTTGACCAACGTCTTTATGTACATTTATGTAGGTAAGTTCCTAGCAAGGTAGTTGTTAAGTTAAATGATGTGTATCTGTCCTAGTCCATTCAGGCCTGCTGTAATAGAATACCATAGACTGGGTGGCTTAGAAACTTATTTCTCACAGTTCTCTAGTCTGGGAAGTCCAAGATCAAAGTGTCAGCAGACTCAGTTGTCTGGTGAGGACCCTTCCCGGTTTATAGATGGTCTCCATTTTGCTGTTTTCTCACATGGTGGTGGCGGGGCGAAGGGACCCTCTGGGGTCTCTTTTCATAAGAGCACTAATCCCATTCATGAGGGCTCCACCCTCATGACCTAATCACATCTCTCTTAATACCTCCTAATCACCTCCTAATTCTATCATTGGGGTTTAGGATTTAACAAGTGAAGGGAAGGTGCAAACATTCAGTCTGTAGCATTACCTTTAAAATGAGATGGATTTTGCCAAGTTTTTTTCCCAGAAGTGAACCAATTCACCAGCCCTTGTCTCAGCTCTAACACTGTCTCTCCATAAGCTTCTCAGAATAGGGCCTCATCACTATAGTTTCCCATAATCTGAGCTCTCTTGTTTCTGTTTAATTTGCATGTCTTTACTTATGAGTAATGTTGAGCATATTTTCATATTTTCTGGCTACTTCGTATTTCACTTTTTGGTAATTGACCACTGATCTGCATTGTTCATCATTTCTCCATTTTATTTGCATGAGCTTTTTAAGAATGAAAGAAATTAACCTCTTTCCTGTCACATGAATTAAATATTTTCCCAATTTGTTGTTTGTCTTTTCTCTTGATTTATGATACATTTTTATTTTAAATAATCTTAATTTTTGTATAGTCAAATTTATCAGTCTTTTCCTTTATGACTTCTAGGTTTTGGGTCCTTCTTAAAAAAAAGCCTTCCCAATTCCTGGTGTATAAGCTCAGCCATTTATTCTGTATTCTTCAGAATTTTTACAGTTTCTTTTTTACTTTTAAATCTTGGATCCACCTGAAATTGATGTTAATACAGTAAGTGAAGGAGAGATCTAGATTTGGTTTTTTTCTCCAATCAGCTCCAACACCCTTTCCTTGCTTTTTGGAAGTGTGACTGTTTTATATATTAAGTTCCTTTACGCATTTGGCTTCATTTATAGATTCTTTATAAAAATTGTAACTCAGTTTATTTAAATATATATATATGTAAAACACACACACACACAGTTTACCTGTTTCTCCAGCAACCCCCCACCCCCTACTTTTTGTAGCCACCAATCTGAACTCCATATCTATGAGCTTGTTTTTTTGTTTGCTTGCATGTTCGTTTTTTAGATTCCACATAGAAGAGAGATTATATGGTATTTGGCTTTCTTTGTCTGACTCATTTCACTTATCATAATACCCTCAAGATTCATCCATGTTGTTTGCTATGAACATGTGGGTGCACATAACTTTTCCAATTAGTGTTTTCATTTTCTTCAGATAAATATCCAGAAGTGGAATTACCAGACTGTGTGGTAGTTCTGTTTTTATTTTATTTTTTTTGAGGAACCTCCATACTCTTTTCCATAGTGGCTGCACCTACTTACATTCCCATCAACAGTGAACAAAGTCTGCATCCTCATCAGCACTTGTTACGTCTTGTTTTTTGATAATAGCCATTCTGACAGGTGTGAGGTGATATCTCATTGTGGTTTTGATTTGCATTTCCCATAATTAATGATGTTGAGCATCTTTTCATGTACCTATGGCCATCTGTATGTCTTTGGGAAAATGTCTGTTCCTATCTTCTGGCCATTTTTTAATTGGATTGTTTGTTTTTGCTACTGAGTTGTATGAAGTCTTTATATATTTTGGATATTAGCCCCTTATCAGATATATGATTTGCAAATATTTTCTCCCATTTAGTAGGTTTCCTTTTCATTTTGTTGATGGTTTCCTTTGCTCTGCAGCAGTAGTTTGATATAGTCCCACTTGTTTAATTTTGCTCTTGGTGTCAGATTAAAAAAATTATCCTCAAGACCTATATCAAGGAGATAACTCATGTCTTCTTCTAGGAGTTTTATGGTTTCAGGTCTTACATTCAATTCTTTAATCCATTCAAGTTAATTCTTGTGTATGGTGTAAGATAGTAGTCCAATTTCATCCTTATGTGTGTGCCTGTCCAATTTCCCCAACGCTATTTATGAAGAGACTGTCCTTTCCCCATGGTACATCCTTGGCCCCTTGTAGTAAATTAATTGACCATATATGTGTGGGTTTATTTCTGGAATCTCTATTTTGTTCCTTTGATTTTTGTGTCTGTTTTTATGCATGTGCCATACTGTTTTCATCACTATAGCTTTGTAAAGTAGTTTGAAATCAGAGAGCATGATTCCTCCAGCTTTTTCTTTCTCAAGTTTCTTTGGCAACTTGGAGTCTTTTGTGGTTCCATACAACTTTTAGGACTTGTCTATTCTATTGCTGTGAAAAAATATCATTGAAATTTTAATAGGAATTGCCTTGAATCTGTAGATCACTTGAGTAGTATGGACATTTTAACAATATTAATTCTTCCAATCCATGAGCACTGACTATCTTTCCATTTATTTGTGTCTTCTTCAATTTCTTTCACTACTAGCTTGCAGTTTTCAATATATAGGGTCTTTCATCATCTTGACTAAATTTATTCCTAGGAATTTTACTCTTTTTCATGTAATTATAAATGAAATTGTTTTCTTAATTCCTCTTTCTGATAGTTTATTATTATTGTAAAGAAATGCAACAAATTTTTGTGTATTGATTTTGTATCCTCCAACTTTACTGAATTTGTTTATTAGTTCTAACAGTTTTTGGTTGGAGTTCATCTGGTTTTCTATATGCAATATTCATGCCATTTGCAAATAGTGATAGTTTTACTTCTACCTTTTTGATTTGGATGCTGTTTATTTATTTAGCCTAATTGCTCTAGCTAGGACTTAAAACACTATGTTAAATGAAAGTGGCATGAGTGGATGTCCTTGTCTTGTTTTTGATCTTAGAGGAAAAGCTTTCAGCTTTTCATCGAGTTTGATGTTAGCTGTGGGCTTGCCATATATGGTCTTTAATGTTTAGGTACATTCCCTCTATACCTACTTTCTTGAGAGTTTTTATCATAAAGGGATATTGAATTTTGTCAAGTGCTTTTTCTTCATCTATTGAGATCATCATATTATTTTTATCCTTCATTTTGTTAATATGGACTACTACATTGATTTGTGAATGTTGAACCATCCTCACATCCCTGGAATAAACCCTACTTGATTGTGGTGTATAATCCTTTTAATGTATTGTCTTTATTATCATTCATTAAATTGTCTACGTTATTAGACAATTTTAATTATTGTAATTTTAAAATAGTTTTAGTATCAGCTGTGAATAATTATTGTTTTTCATTTTCAAGAAGTTTTCAGATTAATCTTCTTAAGTTGTTTTATGAGCAAACTTGAATATTATTTTAAGTCTAAAAAGTGTTATTTTAATTGGAATTTGATTACATCGATAAATTAATTTCGGAAGAATTGATGTCTTTCCACTGGAGACCATAGTTTATCTTTCAATTTCTTAAGTCATCTTTAGGTCTGTCAATAGATCATTAAAGTGTTTTTAATAAGACCCTGCAAATTATTTGTTACATTTATCCCTAGAACTCTTTGTGGTCACTATTTTAAATGAGATATTTTCTTTTACCATAATTTCTAACAAGTTGTTATTTAGGAAAAGCTACTGGTTTTATATATTTACTTTGCAACTCATCTCTGAATTCTCTTACTGCTTCATGTTGTTTTTCAGTTGGTTCTCTCTGGCTTTCTGGGCCTGATATTCTCTTTTAGAATGCAAATTATCCTATGTAGGGTAATATTTGTTAAATAATTTATTTGACTAATATTTGACTATTCTGGTTGTTTGGGGAGGCTGTGTTACAGCTGTAATGCAATTAGCCAGTGCTTTTCATATTTTCTTATTTAGTTATTTCCCCCAAAAGTCCTGCTTCCCTACCCCAGCCACTGCCCCACTGCTTTCTCAGTTCCTAGGACACCCATGCTCTCTCTTGTTTACGAAATTTCATGTATCTTATTTCCCCATTCATCATTTCCCAGATCTCTGCTTAACAATCACTTCCTTCAAAAACGTTTTCCCTAAATCTTTCCCTTCCCCTAGTTCTATGCTCCTACAGCTCTTTGACTGTTCTGTTTTGTATTACTCAACACACTTAGAAGTACTGCTTTCATGTCTGTTTTCCTCAGGCTCTGGAAGAAACAGAAAGGTGCTACCCTACTCAGTGCTCTGAGAGCTCTGCACTGTGCCTGGCACATAGGAGGCTCCCAATGAGTATTTGCTGGATTGCAGCCTAAAACAGCCTGCTGCAAATTTGTTATTTTTTGATGTCTTTGGCTTCATCTTAAAAGTCAGAAGAATTTTGCCTTCAATTACATAATCTATCTGTGTTATTTTGAATCAAAAATAATGTTGTTTTTTAATGATGGAGTAAATTAGCACTAGAGATGGTCTTGGTTTTTCCATGCCTTCGTGAACTGCAAGAGATTTAGACTCACCATCTTTAACTTAAAATTAATGATGATTTACCTTTCCACTGAAGTTATTTTATGAATGAGGATTTTTTTCCAGAATATTTGTGGGTGGAAGGAATCATCATATGTTAATTTGAGGCGGGTGGAGGAAACTTATCATTTTCTGTGGGCTCCTCCATGCCACCCATACGAGGCAGGACACAGAGGCCCAGGTTCTGATGAAAGGTGAGGCAGAAGAAATGGCACAGCACAAACATTCCACAGACTGGGTGTGTGGCAATAGGGCAAGAATATATGATGAGTTAAAAAATCTATTTTTCCAAAGATGAACTTCCCAAAGTGTGGGTGATAGACTCAGAGCAGCTGAAAAAGAGCAGTCACTAATAGGCCAGCTAGAGAGAACCCAAGGTGGCTGTGTGCAGGACAGATTCATCCACACCAAGGGCCTGGAGGCAAAGGTGCAAATCCTGAGTGGTGAATTCCTGCTGTTTCAGTTCAGAGAGAGGATGGGCAGTCAGATGTAGAGCCAGATGTCACATGTTCACAATCACAGTGCCGATACTTACTAGTTGGGTGACTATGGGCAAGTGACTTATTCTTTATAAGCCCTAGTTTCTTCATCTATAAGGAGTTTTAATGGAAAAAATGAAATAATGTGTATGAGGAACTCAGTGCCTTGCTCGTGTTGCAACAAAGGATCACCAGACATTACTGTTATGAGGCCACTAAATCTAAGCTTGCAAAAAAAGTCCATCTTCATCCACCAGTATATCCCCAGATCTGAGCTGCTTACTAATTTAAGAAGATGCCAAATCTGGTGAAGACCTTTGCTCTTTGGTTCCTGTGTAGAATTTCCCAAATTAAAGGAAGCTTGACTTACTTCCTGAATATGACTTGGTTTGCACATATGGATGGAGCACCTTTCAGGAATCAGACATTGTATTAAAAATGAGGGAGCATGGGCAGGACCCCAGTGCTCAAGGACTGAAGGAGTCAAAAGGATGTTTTTCTTCCTGCACAGCAAAACATCATCCCTGTTGGGGCCTGTAAGAAATAGAAGAGGTGATGGATTAAGACACGCTCTTAGAGCCAGAGGGTCTGGGCTTGAATTACAGCTTTGCCATAAATGATACAGGTGACTTTTGGCAAGTTGTTTAACCTCTCTGAGGCTCGGTTTTCATATCTTTAAAGAAGGTATAATGACATAATCCCAGAGGATTGTTAGAAAGTGATTATATATGTGGAAGCCCTTAGTCCCTGTATTACACACACACGCACACACGCACACACGCACGCACGCACCCTCACACCCACACCCATGGAGGAGGAATTGTTAAGTCAATCTTCCTGGCTCATGGAAACCAGTCCCATTACTTTGCACCCTCAGTGTGTCAGGAGAAAGGTTGGAGATCCACACCTCTCCTGTCGAAGCTCCCATTCTGGGCAGGCCTGTTTGCTGCTCCATGCACAGCAATGTACCACCGCCCCCAGCCTCCCCCTCTCCCCTCCAACTGGATTAGAAGCTTAAATTGGACATCATTACTATCACGTTGTTGAAATCTGCAAAATTAGCTCTAAGAGAAAAACAGAAAGGCGCTCCGCTCTGATCCACGGGTACCACCATAATGACTGCTTTCCAGCCCCACCTGGCTTTGAGGCAAGGGGCCAGGCTGTTGAGGCCCTGAGCTGGGAAGGAATGAGGAGCAGGGCTAAGAAGCAGAATTAACGTGCTCTCCGGGGAATCTGAGCCCTTGTAACGAGATCCCAGGTTCTCGTCGTTGTCCGCTTTCAGCAATCAGAAACAAGCCCCACCTGCCTGAAGGTGGGTGGGGGAAGGTTGGTGGGGGATGGGCAGGAAGCGCGGGGGTAGCTGGGAGTCTTCATAACGTGGGCTGCGCGTGGCGTGGGAGGTCTCCGTGCGCGGCCGCGCCTGGGCCGGGGAGCCGACTCCCGGGGACCCAGAGCAGGGAGCGCGATGCAGTCTTAAAGTCAGAAGTAATAATAATGTTAGCTGCGGGGAACTTCACCTCTTATTAAATATTTTCGAATCCTGACAACGCCGAGAGCAGCCCAGTAGACGAGATTGATCTCCAATTTACAGGTGAGTTAACTGAGGCTCGATGCGGCGTTTTTACGTCAGTTTATAAAGTAAGAACAATTTCAAATATAGAAAATTTCGTCGTAGCATAGTACCACATTCTTTCCACTCAAATTCAGTAAGTAATGACATTTTGCCATCTTGCTCCACATTTCAAAAGGAGCAAATTTTACAGGCAGTTAAAGTTCTCCTCTCGGGTCTGATTCGCTTTTTCTCCCTCCTGTAAATAATCTAATGTTGATGAGTTGCTATCTATGTCCTTGTCTGTTCGTTTTATAAATATGTATGGCTGAATAGTATCCCAATGTGTGTGTATATATATATATATATATATATACACACACACACACCTTAAACAGCATTACCTTGTTCATTTGTGTTTTTAGTTTTTGTCATACGGTGTGAACGCTTTTGCAATATGTTTTTACACTCTACATTAAGTTTTTGATGGCTTCTTTACATTGATACATAGAAATTTAAAGTATTCATTTTTAACTACTGTGTATTATTCCATTTACTTATGTATCCATTCTTCATTGGTGGATTTTCTGTTGTTTTTTGTCCCTGGGTTTGTTTCTCTGTGTATGATGAGAATTAAGGTTGCAAGAAAAATTCCACACCTATTCCTTATAACATTAGTGTCAGAGTTCTCAGGATATGTCTAGAAATGCTCTTTGTGAGTTTATAGTAAGCACATCTTATTGGATTTTGCCAAATTGCTTCCCAAATTATTTTGTTAGATTTATTCTTAGGTACCTTTTGGTTTTATTGCTACTGTGAATAGAAAAATTTTTAAGGCATCATTCCAGTAGTGGCTGGTAGATAAAAATTGTTATGGGCTTGGATATTTTCACCTTATATATCCAGCAAATGTGTTGAGCTCTCTCATTCATTATAATAATTATCTGTAAATTCTCTTGAATTTTCTGGATAAATAATCATATATTTTATGAAAATTTTCAGTTTTATTTCTTCCTTTCCAAACTTTATACCTTTTGTTTTGTTTCCCTGTCATATTACACTGCAAAGGACCTACAGCTCTGTGTTAAATAAAAACAGTGACATGATGGTAAATATCTTTGTGTTCCCAGTTTTTAAAAAATCAAAATAAGTAAAACAAATCTGATGATAGCAATCAGGATAGTGATGGCCTGCCTGGTCAGAGTAGGTCAGTTGAGTAGAAAGTGTCATAAGGAAACATTCTGCCAAAATGAGGTGGTCTACATTTTGTCTTTGGTCATGGTCACAAGGCCGTGCATGTTTGCCAAAATTCATTGAATTGTACTCTTAAGATTTGTGTATTTTACTGCCATTTGCCCATTTTATTCCTAATTTCTAGGAGCTCTTTATATGGTAAAGACATTAACCCTTTGTAATATAAACTATAATACTTATTACCAAAGGAAAATTTGCTTTTTGAATTTATTAATTTTTTGTATATAGAAATTCAATTTTTATGTAGATAATCAATTTTTATAGTTTCTAAATTTTGAATCATACTTAGAATTGCTTTCCCCACAATTCTCCAATGTTTTCTTATTTTTTCTTGTATATATATTTTTTATTTTAATTGAAGTATAGTCAGTTTACAATGTGTCAACTTCTAGCGTACAGCATAATGCTTGCCATACATGAACATACATATATTGGTTTTCATATATTTTTCACCATAAGTTACTACAAGATATTGAATATAGTTCCCTGTTCTATACAGTATGAACGTGTTGTTTATCTATTATATATACATTGGTTAGTATATGCAAACTCCAGCTCCCAGTTTATCCCTTCCCACCCCATTCCTCTGCTGGTAACCATAAGTTTGTTCTCTGTGAGTCTGTTTCTCTTATGTAGATAAGTTCATTTGTCTTTTTTTTTTTTTTAAGATTCCACATATAAGTGATATCACATGGTATTTTTCTTTTTATTTCTGGCTTACTTCACTTAGAATGATGAACTCCAGGTCCATCTATGTGGCTGCAAATGGCATTATTTTATTATTTTTATGGCTGAATAGTATCCCATTGTATAAATATACCACAGTTTCTCTATCCAGTCATCTGTTGATGGACATTTAGGTTGTTTCCATGTCTTGGTTATTATATATGGTGCTTCTATGAACATTGGGGTGCATGTATCTTTTTGAATTAAGCTCCGCTCTGGATATATGCCCAGGAGTGAGATTGCTGGCTCATATGGTAAGTCTATTTTTAGTTTTTTGAGGTATTTTCATACTGTTTTCCATAATGGCTGCACCAAACTGCATTCCCATCAGCAATGTAGGAGGGGTCCCTTTCCTCCACACCCTCTCCAGCATTTATCATTTGGGGACTTTTGAATGATGGCCATTCTGATTGGTGTGAGGTGACAGCTCATTGTAGTTTTAATTGGCATTTCTCTGAAAATGAGATACCAAGCATTTTTTCATGTGCCTGTTGGCTATTTGTATGTCTTCATTGGAGAATTGCTTGTTTAGGTCTTCCCATTTTGGATTGGGTTGTTTGTTTTTTTGTTATTAAGTTGTATGAGTTATTTATATATTCTGGAAATTAAGCCTTTGTCAGTCATGTCATTTGCAAATATTTCCTCCATTCCATAGGTTGTCATTTTGTTTTGCTTATGGTTTCCTTTGCTGTGCAAAAAGCTTTTAAGTTTAATTAGGTCCCATTTGTTTATTTTTGCTCTTATTTCTATTGCCTCAGTAGAATATGCAAGGAGATCATTGCCAAGATTTGTGTCAGATAATGTTTTGTCTGTTTTCTTCTAAGAGGTTTATAGTGTCTTGTCTTATATTTAAGTCTTTAAGCCATTTGAGTTTATTTTTTGTGTGTGTTATGAGGGGGTGTTCTAACTTCATTGATTTACATACAGCTGTCCAGTTATCCCAGCACCATTTGCAGAAGAGACGTCTTTACTCCATTGTTATGTTCTTGCCTCCTTTGTCAAAGATTAATTGACCAAAACTTTGTGGGTTTATTTCTAGCCTCTCTAGTCTGTATTTCTGTTTTTGTGCCACTACTATGCTATTTTGATTACTGTAGTGCCGTAATGTTGTCTGAAGTCTGAGAGGGTTATTCTTCCAGCTTCATTTTTTTTTCTTCAGTATTGCTTGGGCGATTCTGGGTCTTTTGGATTCCATATAAATTTAGGGTTATTTGTTCTAGTTCTGTGAAAAATGTCCTGGGTAATTTGATAGGGATTACATTTAATCTGTAGTTTGCTTTGGGTAGTCAGTGTTTTCTTTGAAATTCACCTGTGTATTGTTTGAGATATGGATCCAACTTGATTTTTTTCCAGATGGTTTTCACATGTTATTACATTAACAGAACTTCTAATGTTAACCATCTTTATTTCTAGGATAAACTCTTCTTGGTCATATATAATATTGTTTTTAATATATTGCAAATGTGTATGTCATTTTAGTATATTATGTATACACATATATATACATATTTATGTGTGTGTATGAATGCAAATCTATATAAACATAAACTTAATTTCTGGTATTTTAGGATTTCTGCATTTGGATTATAAGTAAGATTGGTCTGTATTTTTTTCTTTCTATCACTGTCCTTTTTGAGTTTTGGTAATGAGGCCAAAATAAACTCATAAAACAAATTCAGGAGCTTTTCCTCTTTTTCAATTTTCTGACATAGTTCTTAAAACCATCCGAGCTTTGTGCTTTTTTGTGGAGATCTATTTGACTCCTGGTCAAGTTTTTAATTGTTACTTGAGTTTTGATATTTCTTCGTGGGAAACTTTTAAGTTCTACTCTTGTAGGAAATAGCTTCTTTCAGTTAAATTTTCTAATTTATAGGTTTAAAATTAATGCAGTTCCCTAATATAGTCTCTACTGCATCTGCTTTTCTTTCCTAATACCGTTTCCTGGTGTCTTCCCCCTTTTTGGCCTTATTGATTTACAAACAACCTTATGGTGTTCTGCCAACACTTTGGCTGATCACTTGAATTTCTGGGTCAAGGTGGCAGAATAAAGGAGGAGAAATGATGCACATAATAAAAACAAATTTAAGGAAAGAATCTTCTGATACTGTGGGGCAGACACTGCTCATATTGGTTGGTCATCAGAATCTCAATTATGCCTTTTTTCTTCCTCAGATATAAAGTAGGAATAAATACAGTATCTACACCATGGGATACTATGAACTAATCGAACTAATTAATACCAGAAACCCACTATAGCAGTGTCTGGCTCATATGGAGCTGTCAGTCTTTACCCTTAGTTTTGGTTGCTGTTGTATAAAGGAGAAATAAAGTGACAGCCCAGGTGTGAAGTACAAGAACCACTGAAAATACGTTTGCCATGGATTCTTATACAGTTGGTCACTGGGTCCTTTCGCCCACGCTGGTTATCTCCTTCAGGCTAAATAGTTTCCCAGTCTCCAGAGATTAATACTGAATTAGCATGGAGTAAAGCACTGTGGCTTGAACATGGTGACAGTAACATTGCATAGACTTTCTGTGAATTCCGTTCAAGCCTCATATAGATTTAACATAAAAGGCACGACTGGATTACAAAATGCCATAATAGTAGACTCTTAATGCTCTCCCACTGATTTATTTGTTCATTTAGTAAGTATTTAGATGCCTATGATGTGTAAATCCTGAGTGAAAAAATAGTGTTAAATCTATAGTCATTCCTTAATTAACAAAGAGATAGTGTTGCCTGCTTTAGTGTTTATGTTAAAATTCATGTGCAAATTTTGACTTAATCTGTAATTGTGTCTATACGTGCATGCTCAATGACGAATTGGACCTTTCATGCTGTGCTGTTCAATATAGCAGCCACTAAACACATGTGGCTACTTAAATTTAAATAAATAAAAATTAGAATTAAAAAGTCAGTTCCTCCATCACACCAAATGCATTTCAAGAGCTCAGTAGCCACTTTGACTACTAGCTACAGTATTGGAAAACTGAATTATGGAACAATTCTACCATCCTAGGAAGCATCATTGGACAGTTCTGTTCTCGAAGGAGTTTCAGTAATAATTAAAGTAATAGTAGTTCTTATATGGATGCCTCAGGGAGTAGATCACCTTGTCCTTACTAGGTTGGCTGAATGCCCATGGTTATGGCTAGCATGCTTAAAATAGTTTGTTCTTCTAACCTGGTTAAACAAATGTTTAGGAATGCTATTTTGCCCAGGAATTACCCATGAGATTCCAAAATTCAGGAATTCTGAATTAGTGGAGCCCAATTAGTATTGTTTACTCTGCTCACTAGGTCAGTATTTTAAAAAACATTTTTTAAAATTTAAGTATAGTTGAGTTACAATGTTGTGTTAAAGGTTCACTGCAAAGTGATTCAGTTATATATATTCTTTTTTTTAGATTCTTTTCCATTATAAGTTAATGCAAGACATTGAATATAGTTCCCTGTGCTGTACAGTAGTATGTCCTTGTTATTTCTCTATTTTATATATAGTAGTGTGTATGTGTCATAGTGGTGAGTATCCCAGACACCTGACTTATCCCTCCTCTCTTTCCCCCCTGGTAACCATAAGATTGTTTTCTATGGCTGTAAGTCTGTTTCTGTTTTGTAAATAAGTTCATTTGCACCATTTTTTAGATTCTACAAATAAGTGGTATCATATGATATTTGCTATGATATACACACACACACACACACACACACATACACATAATGTACACCACATTTTCTTTATCCATTCATCTGTCAGTGGACAATTAGGTTGCTTCCATGTCTTGGCTATTATTGTAAATAGTACTAATATGAACATTGGAGTGCATATGCCTTTTTGTTTTTTAACATCTCTATGTTATTGTTTTTTAACATAGAGATATGTTGTGGTATGGTTCCTGTACAGTAAACTACACATATTTCAAATGCATAATTTGTTGAATTTTGATAGATGTCATACACCAGTGAAACTACTGCCACAATCAAGATAGCTAACATTTCCATCACTCCCCAAGAGGTGCAATTTTCAAATTCCCATTTTATCCCTTCCCACTCTCTTTACTCCCTGGTAACCACAATTTGTTCTCTATGTCTGTGAGTCTGTTTCTGTTTTGTAGAGTAGTCATTTGTATCCTTGTTTTTAGATTCCATACATAAGTGATATCATATGGCATTTTCTTTATCTTCCTGGCTTACTTCACTTAGAATCACAATCTCCAGGTCCATCCACATTGCTGTAAATGGCATTCTTTTTATGTCTGAGTAGTATTCCATTGTGTAAATATACCACAACTTCTTTATCCAGTCATCTGACGATGGACATTTAGATTGTTTCCATATCTTGGCTATTGTAGATAGTGCTGCTATGAACATTGGGGTGCATGTGTCTTTTTTGCATTATATTTTTCTCTGGGTATATGCTCAGGAGTGGGATTGCTGGATCACATGGTAAGTCTAGTTTTACTTTTTTAAGGAACCTCCATACTGTCCTCCATAGAGGCTGCACCAGTTTACATCTCCACCAACAGTGTAGGAGGGTTCCTTTTTCTCCACACTCTCTCCAGCATTTATCATTTGTGGACTTTTTAATGATGGCCATTCTGAATGGTGTGAGGTGATACCTCATTGTAGTTCTGCTTTGCATTTCTCTAACACTTAGTGATGTTGAGCATGTTTTAATGTACTTGTTGGCCATCTGTCTCTCTTCTTTGGAGAGATGCCTGTTTAGGTCTTCTGCCCCCCCTCTTTTTATTGCATTCCTTGTCTTTTTTTTATATTAAGGTGTATGAGCTGTTTGTATATTTTGGAAATCAGTCCCTTGTTGGTTGCATCATTTGCAAATATTTTCTCCCATTCTGTAGGTTGTCTTTTTGTTTTGTTGATGGTATCCTTAGCTGTACAAAAGCTTCTAAGTTTAATTAGGTCCCATTTGTTTATTTTTGCTTTTATTAATTCTGTTACTCCAGGAGCTGCTTCAAAAAATATATTGCCATTATTTATGTCCAGGAGTGTTCTGCCTATGTTTTCCTCTAGGAGTTTTATAATATCTGGTCTTACATTTAAGTCTTTAATCCATTTTGAATTTATTTTTGTGTATGGTGTTAGAGGATATTCTAATCTCAGTCTTTTTCAGGTAGCTGTCCAGTTTTCCCAGCACCACTTATTTAAGAGACTGTCTTTTCTCCATTGTATATTCATCCTTCCTTTGTTGTAGATTAATTGACCATAAGTACATGGGTTTATTTTTGGACTTTCTATCCTATTCCATTGATCCATGTGTCTATTTTTGTGCCAGTACCATGCTCATGTGATTACTGTAGCCTTGTAATATAGTCTGAAGCCAGGGAGCATGATTCCCCCACTCTTTTCTTCTTTTTCAAGATTGTTTTGGCTATTCAGGGTGTTTTGTGTCTCCATACAAATTTTAACATTTTTTTGTTCCAGCTCTGTGAAAAATGTCACTGGTAATTTGATAGGGATTGCATTGAATCTGTACATTGCCTTGATAGTATGGCCATTTTAACAATATTGATTCTTACAATCCAAGAACATGGTATTTCTTTCCATTTATGTCATCTTCAGTTTCTTTCATCAGTGTCTTATAGTTTTCAGAGTACAGTCTTTTGCCTCCTTCGGTAGGTTTATTCCTAGGTATTTTATTTTTGTGTGTGTGATGGTAAATTTTACTATTAATTACTTTCTCTGCTATTTCATTGTTAGTTTATACAAATGCAGCCGATGTCTGTATATTAATTTTGTATCTTGCAACTTTACCAAATTCATTGATGAGCTCTGGTAGTTTTCTGGTTTCTTGTTTAGGGTTTTCTATGTATAGTATCATGTCATCTGCAACAGTGTACAGTTTTACTTCTTCATTTCCAGTTTAGATTCCTTTTATTTCTTTTTCTTTTCTGACTGCTGTGGCTAGGACTTCCAAAAGTATGTTGAATAAAAATGGCGAGAGTGGGCTTCCTTGTCTTGTTCCTGATCTTAGAGGAAATGCTTGCAGCTTTTCACCATTAAGTATGATGTTAGCTCTGGTTTGTGGTTTGTCATATGTGCCCTTTATTATGTTGGGGTGTGTTCTGTCTGTGCCCACTTTCTGGACCATTTTTATCATAAATGGATGTTGAATTTTATGAAAACCTTTTCTGCATCTATTGAGATAATCTTACGGTTTTTGTTCTTCAGTTTGTTAACGTGGTGTATCACATTGATTGATTTGCCAATATTGAAAAATCCTTGCATCCCTGAGGTAAAGCCCACTTGATCATGATGTATGATCCTTTTAATGCATTGTTGGAGTTGATTTGCTAGTATTTTGTTGAGCATTTTTGCATCTATACTCATAAATTATACTGGCCTGTAATTTTCTTTTTTTGTGATACCTTTTTTTTTGTCTGGTTTTGATATCAGGGTGGTGATCGCCTCATAGAATGAGTTTGGAAGTGTTCCTTCCTCTGCAACTTTTTAAGAATAGTTTCAGAAGGATGTGTTAGCTTGTCTCTAAATTTTTGGTAGAATTCACCTGTGAAGCCATCTGGTCCTGGACTTCTGTTTGTTGGCAGTTTTTAAATTACTGATTCAATTTCAGTACTGGTACTTGGTCTATTCATATTGTCTATTTCTTCCTGGTTCACTCCTGGTAAATTGTACCTTTCTAAGAAATTGTCCATTACTTCTAGGTTGTCCTTTTTGTTGGCGTATAGTTGCTCATAGTAGCCTCTTATGATCCTTTGTATTTCTGTGGTGTTGGTTATAACTTCTCCTTTTTCATTTCTGATTTTATTAATTTGGGCCCTCTCCCTTTTTTTCTTGATGAATCTGACAAATGTTTATCAATTTTGTTTATCTTTCATTAGTTTCATTGTTTAGTTTCATTAATCTTTTCTATTGTTATTTTAGTCTCTATTTCATTTATTTCTCCTCTAATCTTTATGATTTTTTTTCTTCTAACTTTGGGTTGTGTTTGTTTTTCTTTCTCTAACTGCTTTAGGTGTAAGGTGAGGTTGTCTATTTCAGATTTTTCTTGTTTTCTGAGGTAGGTTTGGATCACTATAAACTTCCCTTAAAACTGCTTTACTGTGTCCCAGAGGTTTTGGATCATTGTGTTTTCATTTTCATTTGTCTCAAAGTATTTTTTTATTTCCTCTTTGTTTTCTTCAGTGATCCATTGGTTGTTTAGTAGCATATTGTTGAGCCGCCACGTGTTTGCAGTTTTTTTCTTGTAGTTGATTTTTTTTTTTTGCTTTAATTTTTTAAAGTTGAAGTATAGTCAGTTACAATGTATCAACTTCCGGTGTACAGCACAATGTCCCAGTCATGCATATACATACATATATTTGTTTTCATATTATTTTTCATTAAAGGTTATTACAAGATATTGAATATGGTTTCCTGTGCTATACAGAAGAAACCTTTTAAAAATTTATTTTTATATATAGTGGCTAACATTTGTGAATCTCAAACTCCCAAATTTATCCCTTCCCACCCCCTTTCCCCGGTAATCATAAATTGTTTACTGTATCTGCAAGTCTGTTTCTGTTTCGTAGATGAGTTCATAGTGTCCTTTTTATTTTGTTTTTTTAGATTTCACATGTAAGTGATATCATATGGTATTTTTCTTTCTCTTTCTGGCTTACTTCACTTAGAATGATGATCTCTAGGCCCATCTATGTTGCTGAAAATGGCATTATTTTATTATTTTTATGGCGGAGTAGTATTCCACTATACAAATATACCACAGCTTCTTTATTCAGTCATCTGTCAATGGACATTTAGGTTGCTTCTGTTGCCATGTCCAAACTCGTTCTGCTCGTCGCATGACAGGCCAATAAATCTGGAGACGAGGTGATGGGGCAAGGAATAGCAACTTCATTTGGAAAGCTGGCAGACCGAGAGGATGGCAGACTAATGTCTTGGAGAACCATCCTGCTTTAGTCAGAATGCAGGCTCCTTTTATACAAAAAATAAGGGAGGGGGTGTGGTTGATTGTTGTAATTTTCTTGCTGCAGGCATCCGTTGTTCTTGCAGCCATCCCTGTGGGCTAGGTCATGGTGTCCCTGTAAACCTCCAACAAACCAAATGTTATTCTCTACTACAATTCCCCACTGTCAATGTCTATTCCACAATCTTGTGGTAAAAGAGGCGACGACCGCTCTGGCTACTTCCTGCTGAAAAGGGGCAATGATGAGAGGGTGATTATGGAATGGAATTGATCAGCCTCGGTCAGGGAACATTCCTGGGCATCTTTAGTCAGTAGTATAATCTCTTTCTTTCTTTTTTCCCACTGTACCATTATTAACACTAGATGCTTGTGCTATTTAGTTCATCAGAAGACTTAGAATGGCATCATGATGCTTTCAGGTGACCAGTTCTGCAGAGGCTAGTGGTTGTCATTCTTTCCATCTCTTTAGCTTATAAGCACCCAAGGTGTGGTCTTCTTGGTAATTCAGGCTATTTTGTATGGTTAAAGTCCTGTGACCTTCTCCCTGGAAATCGACTCAGAGACCAAGCATGTTTATAGCTTTTGATTACTTGAATGAAGTAGAAACAGTAAGGTCAATAGCTTTAGTTTTAACAATGGGCCTGAAACTGTGAATAGCAACTGGTCAGTCAGGTCAATTGACCGTTTTAAGGGCAAGCATAAGAATAAGCAATCTGTTAGCCTAAGTGCAGCCATTTTATTAATCTTCCTTTAAAATCCCCACTGCCAGTTTCTCTCATTACGTTTCTATGGAAATAGGGAGATGGGCGTCGTGTTCCTGCTGAAAGAGGACGTTGTTTGGGGCCCTTGAAATGGAATGAGCGAACCTGATTTTGCCATGTGGCTGGGGGTTCAGAAAGAGCCTTTAGCTGCTCATTTCCCGAACATTACACGATGGAAAACAGTCTAAATATTAGATATATACCAATTCCTGTTAACAGAAGTGATAACAGAAACTATAGAATTCCCATTAGAATGGATTTGAGACCTTGGGGTATCCATGAAGAGACCAGAAAACCAGGTGTTAACTTGGGTTATAACTTCTCACACACATGCATCTGAATCCCCTACATTATATATTTGTTGTTTTATGTCCTCCAGGGCAGTTATGATGTTCCTGGATTTATCTGGGATGGAAGTAGGCATATATGCAAATAGGCAGTAACTGCAGTAACTACAAGAGGAGAACTTGAGCCCATAAGGTTGTAGCTACAAGTTGCCAGCAGACACTGCTTTGAGAATGGCTGGTAGCATTCTAATTTTGACACTGCTCAGAAAACTTACGTTCTCAGCAATACAGAAACTTGTCTAAAATCACATCTAAATTGGTTACCTAATTTTACCTTGGATGTCTGAACTACAGATACTCCATTTTGATTTTCAAATGCATTTTTCTCCTTAATGGCCAAAACAGATGTTACCATTAATGATCTCAGTATTTTTGTAGATATGAGGAGATGCAAGAATTTGGGCTCATAAAATCTTTTCCTGAAAATATCTAATTATCTAAAGGCCTGTTCAGCCAATTTTCCCAGAGCACAGAGCACCTCATTCCTGATCTCCACCCTGAACTCCTTTTAGGGTGTGTGAGGTCAGCGGCTGCAGCGGCTCGTGATTTAATCCAAGCAGAGGTAGATGGCAAGTGCCAATGTGATCCAGTCCTTGTAGAGGCAGATGGCGAGTGCCCTCATGATCAGAAATTTGACCATGGTTTGGCATGACCATTTCGTCCCACGGTGCTAGGAATGCTTATTCCTAGGTCAGGCGAGGATTTTTATTGATAGGCCACTCAATGTGCTATTATGGAACTAGGCCTTATTAACAGTAGTAAAAAGTCTCTGGACCACCTGTCTCTTGTGGTCCAGGAGAGTATTCCCTCTTGTTGCTTTTTTCCATATCTAGAGTCACACTATTACAATCATTGGTCTCATACAGAAGTATATATCTGATCTGCTGTTGTAAGTAACCTAGTCATTATTTTATCAGAGGCTCAGCCACACAACTGGTAATGCAAGAAACAAGAATTTTGTAAAACAGACAAAATACAAATAACAAATACAGTATTAGTAAGGTCATAAGTGAGAATTTAAGCCAAAAACTTTCATTAGGTGCTTACAAAGGTATAGTTTACCAAACTGCTGTAAGTCGTAATTAGCTTGAGAAGAAGGACTTCTTTATATCTGGAGAACACAGATTAAAAGCCAGTAATATTTCAGAAAAAAATAAAAATTATAACCATATTCATCAGTTTACTCAGTCCCATGTAACTAATCTTTTTTTTTTTTTTGCTAGCAGTTTTGTAAAATCAGAGTTTCCATCAGACTTTTAAAATTTCTTACCCAGTTTAGTTCAGTGCTGTAGTTTGAAATTAGAAACCAGTAAATCTCCTTGAAAAGAAAGCATTTGCAAAAGCATGAGAATAAAACAATAACTGTCTGTAAATGACAAAAGACCTAAAAGCATGATTAAGCACCTAATTACACTGTAATCGATAAAGAGACCTGGTCACAATAACCAGAATTATGACTGGTAACATTTCAGACATACCAGATTTTTAGGGATTCTATATAGTTTCTAGAATATCTATATTAATAATATTTTTATACAGTATAACCTAGAAAGATTTATTATTCATTTGACAATACTTCCCATGTTGTTTAACATACCAAACGAAACTTACTAGTTTAAAATCTCTCTTTGGGATATTTCAGGGGCCATCTGAAGCGTCCCAGATTTAGCTGGAGGTCAAAAGCATTATGATTAAAATTTGATATTTGGGAAGCTTGTTAAAAAGTTTCAAAATACTTGGTCAGATAAAAGTATAGGTCACTGTGAAACAGTACCTATTCATTAACAATAAAAATATTTCAAGGGTAAATACAGAACAGATTACTTACGGGGTAAAAGAAACTTCACAATCTGTTACTAAAAGCAGATTAACATTTTAAGATAACTTTGTTCTCTCAACAGAGAGAAAGAAAACCAAACCAAGTCATCTTGTACCAGCTTACTTGTAAAGATTTATTTAATCAACTAAATTTATTTTAAACTTAGCCAATCCAGACCATGTATAAAACTCTTCTCTCAGGATTTCTCTTTCACAGACCTTCCACAGTTCTCTATATCTATATTATTTTGTCCCTTATTTTCTTCTCCATTCAGAAGCAACCAGCTTTAGGAAAAAGTCACTCTTTTTCCATTAACACAATATAATTCCATTTCTTATACCTTCTTTTACTGAAAACATTCATCTTACTTTCCTGGCTTACTGAGATGTTTCCCTTACTAGTAGAGATTATTTTAGGGTGGCACCAAACCTTTGTTAATATTTATTTCTAAATATCTTTAGTTTCTCTGAAGAGGAAGTCAATATTCAGCAATTAATGTTTTGATATCTTATTTTATCTGAAAATGACCTAGCTATTTAGTAAACTTCCATCATTTAACTTAATTTAGCAAAACTCTGAAATTTTACATTACCAAATATCTGGGGAGATCATTTGAGCAGACATTCCTCAGATAATCATTCCTTAAAAGTTTACCCAAAAGCTCTTTCTCATTTTCATTTAAGTTACTTAAAAGAATATTATTCCAAGTTATTTTTCTTGCTGACAAATTTGTGACAGATATGACAATGTCTTATTGGACCTCTGTTAAACCTAAGTACAATAGAAGTTTTATGCATAGCATTAATGAATCTTGAGACATGCCTATATTATACTGATAGGCTTAAGCTAGCTTCCAATACCAGGTGTCGATTCAATACTGATTATTTTTTTAGATCACATGAACCCGATTTTCATTCTGGCCAGTTTCTTTTACATTTCTCAGTATTTATATAGGCATTTAATTTTCTTTAAGCCAATTAAATAGAGCTCTTTTACAAATTAATTTTGGCAGTGCCACAGATCTAGAACAGACATATAGGTACGTACAAACTCAAAAACATAGAGACCTCATAGTTGCCATTTTAAACTTTTAGCCATGAATCAGATACAACAATGTAAGACTCATCAATTACAAGAGGTTGGATTCAAATTGGAGTTTTGGCAGATAGAACAAATCGAAGTTGCCTGACTAGATAGCTAAACATTTTTAGTAACTTCTATGGAAAACATTTAAGATTTCGATTTGTTTCCAAATTACTCCCTTTTTGAAAATTTGCATTCCAGAGGTCATACCAGCTGTTGAGTCATTGGCACTGGGATAGAAGTTTAGAAGTTTAGAAGTTACAAAGTCCACTAGTTGAGACCCCACTGTCAGTTGTACTAAGACTCTTGGGTGGCAGTTGTTATAGGGGTCTTTAAAATGGCTAAGAGCCCTGGGCCCTGTCAGTCATTACCTTCCTCATTGTGGGATTTCATAAAGCCTTATATATATGGCATTTCTTCCTATTTACCTTTTCTCTGGCAAGACAGTTCTAACTAGAAATTTTCAGGCCAGTGTTCCCCAGAGCCTAGAGTGTGCATTATTCAAGCAGTATTACAGTAAAATACCATCTTTTTCTTAGTCATAGGCTCACAGCTATATTTTCCCATTTATTTAAGACATGCCCCAAAGGGCTTTCCTTAGGGACAGATGAAGTATTTCCCATATCTGTAAGTTTAAGAACAATAAGACACAAAAGGCGCAAATAAACCCCAATACCAAAAACACAAAGTATAACATGATTAAACACAAAACTGAAGTCATCTTTCTCTTAGGCATGGGTTCATAGCTGTGTGTAATCAGACTACTTATTCAAAATGTGCCTCAAGAAAAGTTCCCCCCTTTTTTAAAGACAGGAATACAAGACAAACAAAACACAAATGACGCACACAAATGCTAACATCCAAAGAAACAAATGAATCGGTTCCAAATCGGGTAAAAGTCCAACAATTGTTTCCTCTCACCAACAGGGCACCCCACTAAAGCAGATGGGCTTATTCCAGAGGAAGAGCCCAGATGGAGAGGAAAGAAGTTCCTGGCTGTACACACCAGAGCAACTTACCCCACTATATGGAGCCCATCGACCCCCAAACGTCGATTCCTTGCTCCAACTGCCAGGCACTGGGGCAGCTGGTGGTGCTTCAGGGAATTTTGAAGGGAAGACCCTCAGGACAAGTGGTCCTGGCAGCTGCTAGGGCCTCACCTGAAAATTCCCCAAACAGGGTCTGCTGGCCACAAGCAGCAAGGCTCCTGGCTGCTTTCGCCAAAATTGTTGCCTAGTCCAAACTCATTCTGCTCACCGCACGACAGGCCAATGAATTGGGAAACAAGATGTTGGGGCAAGGAATAGCGACTTTATTCGGAAAGCCAGCAGACTGAGGGTGGCTGACAAATGTCTTGGAGAACCATCCTGCTGTAGTCAGAATACAGCCTCCTTTTTTACAAAAATAAGGGAGGAGGTGTGGTTGATTGTTGTAATCTTGCTGCAGGCATTCTTTGTTCTTGCAGCCATCCCTGTGGGCTAGGTCATGGTGTCCCTGTAAACCTCCAACAAAACAAAGGTTATTCTCCACTACACTTCCATGTCTTGGCTATTGTATATAGTGCTGCTATGAACATTGGGGTGCATGCATCTTTTTGAATTAAGCTCCCCTGTGGATATATGCCCAGGAGTGGCATTGCTGGCTCATATGGTAAGTCTATTTTTAGTCTTTTGAGGTATCTTCGTACTGTTTTCCATAATGGCTGCACCAGACTGCATTCCCACCAGCAGTGTAGGAGGGTTCCCTTTTCTCCACTCCCTCTCCTCCATTAATTGTTTGTGGACTTTTAAGCGATGGCCATTCTGACTGCTGTGAGGTGATACCTCATTGTAGTTTTTGATTTGCATTTCTCTGATAATGAGCAATATTGAGCATTTTTTCATGTATCTATTGGCCATTTGTATGTCTTCACTGGAGAATTGCTTGTTTAGGTCTTCTGCCCATTTTTGGATTGGGTTATTTGTTTCTTTCATATTAAGTTGTATCAGCTGTTTATGTATTCTGGAAATTAAGCCCTTGTCAGTCTTATCTTTTGCAAATATTTTCTCCCATTCCATAGGTTGTCATTTTGTTTTGCTTATGGTTTCCTTTGCTGTGCAAAAGCTTGTAAGTTTAGTTAGGTCCCTTTTGTTTATTTTTGTTTTTATTTCTATTGCTTGGGTAGACTGCCCTAGGAGAACATTGCTAAGATTTATGTCAGATAGTGTGTTACCTATGTTTTCTTTTAAGAGGTTTAAAGTGTCTTGTCTTATTTTTAAGTCTTTAAGCCATTTTGAATTTATTTTTGTGTATGGAGTGAGGGAGTATTGTAACTTCATTGATTTACATGCAGCTGTCCAGTTTTCCCAACACCTTTTGCTGAAGAGACTATCTTTACTCCATTGTATGTTCTTGCCTCCTTTATCAAAAGTTAATTGACTAAAAGTTTGTGAGTTTGTTTCTGGGCTCTATTCTGTTCCATTGGTCCATATGTCTGTTTTTGTACAAATACCATGCTGTTTTGGTGACTGTAGCTCTGTAGTGTTGTCTGAAGTCTGGGAGGGGTATTCTTCCAGCTTCATTCTTTTTCTTCAGTATGGCTTTGGCAATTCTGGGTCTTTTGTGATTCCATATAAATTTTAGAATTATTTTTTCTAGTTTTATGAAAAATGTCATGGGTTCTTTGATAGAGATCACATTAAATCTGTAGATTGCTTTGGGTAGTATGGCCATGTTAGCAATATTAGTTCTTCCAACCCAGGAGTGTGGGATATGCTTCTATTTCTTTGAATCCTCTTCAGTTTCCTTTATCAGTGTTTTATAGTTCTCCACATATAATTCTTTCACCTCCTTGGTTAGGTTTATTCCTAGGTTTTGGGGGTTTTGTTTGTCTTTTTGTTTTTCTTTTTTTTTGACATGATTTTAAAAGGAACTTTTTAAACTTTCTTTTTCTGATATTTCATTGTTAGTGTAAAGAAATGCAACTAATTTTTGTATGTTAGTCTCATATCCTGCTTCCTTGTTGAATTTGTTCATCAGTTCTAATAGTCTTTGTATGGAGTTTTTAGGGTTTTCTATGTAGAGTAGTATGTCATCTGTATATAATGACAGTTTTACCTCTTTCTTCCAAATTGGATACCTTTTATTCCCTTTTTCTTGTGTGATTGCTGTGGCTAGGACTTCCAATACTATGTTGCATTGAAGCGGTGAGAGTGGCATCCTTGTCTTCTTCCAGATTTTAGCAGGAAGGCTTTCAACTTTTCACCATTTAGTATTATATTGGCTGTAGGTTTGTCATAAATAGCTTTATTATATTGAGATATGTTCCCTCTCTACCTGCTTTGTGAGGGTTTTTATCATGAATTTTATCAAATGCTTTTTCTGCATCTATTGAGATGATCATGTAGTTTTTGTCTTTTCTTTTGTTAATGTGGTGTATCACATTGATTGATTTTGGGTATGTTAAACTATCCTTGTGACCCAGGGATGAATCCAATATGATCACGGTGTATGATCCTTTTTATATGTTGTTTGATTCTGTTTGCTAATGTTTTGTTGAAGAGTTTTGCATCTGTATAGATAAAAGGTGTTGGCTGTACTTTTGTTTTTTGGTATTGTCTTTGTCTGATTTTGCTAACGGCGTGATGGTGGCTTCACACAACACTTTGGAAATGTTCCTTCCTCTTCAATCTTTTGGAAGGGTTTGAGAAGGTTAGTATAAATTCTTCTTTGTTTGGTAGAGTTCCCCAGAGCAGCCATTCACTTCTGGACTTCTATTTGGAGGAAGTTTTAAAATTTTTTTTAATAGATTCTGTTTCACTCCTAGTGATCGATGTGTTAAAATTATCCATTTCTTCTTGATTCAGTTTTGGTAGGTGTATGTTTCTAAAAACTTGTCTATTTCTTCTCTGTTCAATTTGTTGACATATAATTGTTCATGGTATTCTCTTATGGCTTTTTGTATTTCTGTGATATTGGTTGTTATTTCTCCACTTTCATTTGTTGATTTGTTTTTTTTGTGTTGTTTTGTTTTTTTGTTTGTTTTTTGTTTTGGGGGGGTTTTTTTTGGAGCTCTCTTTTCTTCTTGGTAAGCCTGGCCTGAAGTTTGTTGATTTTGTTTATTCTTTCAAAAAAAACAGCTCTTGGTTTAATTGATTTTTTTTCTATTTTTTAAATCTTTATTTCATCTCTCATCTTTATTATTTTCTTCCTTATCCTCACATTAAGTTTTGTTTGTTCTTTTTCTAATTCTTTTAGGGGGTAGATAAGTTGTTTGAGATCTTTCTTGTTTTTTGAGGACATCTATATCACTATGAACTTCCCTCCTAGGACTGCTTTCACTGCATTCCATGGATTTGGTATGGTTGTGTTTTCATTGTCATTTGTCTCAAGGTATTTTAAAATTTTCCTCTTTGATTTTGTTGTTGAACCTTTGGTTTTTTTAGTAGCATACTGGTTAGTCTCCATGTATTTTTTTTCTCATTTCTCTTTTTGTGGTTGATTTGTAGTTGCATGTCATTATGGTCAGAAAGAATGGTTGAAATAATTTCTATCCTCTTAAGTTTCTTGAGGCTTGTTTTGTGTCTTAGTATATGGTCCATCTCAGAGGATGTTTCATTTGAAAAGAATGTGTAATCTGTTTTTTGGGGTGGGGGGGACTGAGGTGGTGAGGGATGTAATGTCCTGAAAATATCAATTAAGTCTAACCCTTCTATTATGTCATTTAGGATCCCTATTCCCTTATTGATTTTCTGTGTGAAAGATCTGTCTGTTGATGCCATTGGAATATTAAAATCTCTTACTATTATTGTATTCCCATCAGATTCTTAGTTTCTCCCTTAATCTCTGTTAGTATTTGTTATGTATATTTAGGTACTCCTATATTGGGTGTGTATATTAATGAGGGTAATATCATCTTATTGTATTGATCCTTTTATCATTATGTAGTATCCTTTTTAATCTTTTTTTATGGCCTTTGTTTTAAAGTCTGTTTTGTCTGATATGAATATTGTTACCCATGCTTTCTTATCATTTCTATTTGCATGAAATAGTTTTTTCCATCCTAAAACTTTCAGTCTATGTATGTTCTTCACCCTAAAGTGAGTCTCTTGAAGGCAGCATATTTTAGGCTCTTGTTTCATTATACAGATTACCATTCTGTGTCTTTTGATTGGAGGATTTTGTCCATTAATATTTAAGGTAGTTATTGATATGTGTTTACTGCCATTTACACTTGTTTTCCAGTTGATTTTGTATTTCCTATTTGTTCCTTTCTTTTTGTTTTTCCTTTTGTGGTTTGATGGTTTTTGTATTATGCATGAGTTCTCCTCTTTGTTTTTTGTGAATCTCTTGTATGTTTTTGATTTGTGGTTACCCTGGTTTTCAAGTATTGTAACCCATTACTATATATACTTGCTTTAGACTAGTAGTCATATAAACTCAAACACATTCTAAAAAAAATCTGCATTTTCTTACTCCTCTCTCCCACATTTTATGATTTTGATGTCCTATTTTAAATCTTCCTATTTAACCTTTTGCTGTTCATTGTAGTTATAATCACTTTCACAAAATTTTTTTTGAATTTTTTTAAATCTATGTACTGGCTTATTTAAAGGTCCTACAATTGTTTTATATATTTGCTTATCCTATTGTGATTTTGCTTTTCCTATAGATTGTTGCTTCTCTTCTATTTAGAGAAGACCTTTCAATATTTCTTTTAGGATGGATTTGATATTATATTTTTTTAGTTTTTGCTTGTCTGAGAAATTCTCTCCTCTTCTAAGTGGTAATCTTGCTTCATAGAATATTTTAGGTTGCAGTTTTTTCCCTTTCAGGACTTTAAATGTATCTTCTGGCCTGCAGAGTTTCTGTGGAGAAATCATCTGATAGTCTTATGGTGGTTCCATTATGACTAACTCTTTGTTCTTCTCTTGCTGCCTTTAGAATCCTCTCTTAAACTTTTGCCATTTTAATTATGGTATGTTGTGGTGTAGGTCTGTTTGGGTTCATCTTGTTTTAGGATTCTCTGTGCTTCCTGTACCTGGATATCTGTTTCCTTCTTTAGGTTTGGGAATTTTAAGCCATAACTTTTTAAAATATGTTTTTGATCCCCTTTTCTCTCTCTTCTCCTTCTGGGACCCTTATTATGAATTGATTGGCAGACTTTGTATTATCTCATAGGTCTCATATGTCACTTTCTTTTCTTTTTTTTTTTTCATTTGTCTTTCTGTCTGTTGTTCTGATTGGGTGATTTCCATAACTCTGTCTTCCAGGACATTTATTCATTCTTCTCCATTATTTAGTCTGCTGTTTATTGCCTTCAGCTCGGCTTTCATCTTGGCAGTGGAGTTGTCAGTTTTTGATTGGCTCCTCTTTATAGTTTCTAGTTCCTTGTTACAGTGATCTGCATTTCTGTTGAAAGCCTTTCTTAATTCCTTCAGCCTTTTTATTATCTGCCTTTTGAACTCAGGATCTGGTAGACTGGAGAGGTCCATTTCATTGTTTATTCTTTCAGGGGATTTCTCTTGTTCTTTTAATTGAGAGTGGTTCCTCTTCTTTTTCATTTTACCTATATTTCTCTGACTCTATTAATTTAGGGGAAACAGTTATCTTTGATAGTCTTGAAGGGCTGTTTTTAATGTGGGAGTGTCCCTGAGTAGCCTGTATTAGTCCAGTATTTTTGGTGCAGGGTATGGATGCCTGTCACATCTTTCTTCAGGGTGTGCTGGCTATCCTCCTCTTGATAGGGGGTGTAATTGGTGTTGTGGTGACCAGTACCTGCACTGGATGTTTGGCAGGGACTCCTCTTCACTCTGTGGTTGTCATATTCCTGTCAGGGGCTGAATCTGCTCCTCAGTCGTTGGAATACAAGCCCCCAGATCTGGTTCTAAGCTGTGGTGTGGGTAGCAGGACTAGAATGCTCCCTCTGGGAAAAGCGCTACTAAGTATGCCTCCCCAGGACGTGCACTCTGTGACCTTGCCTGTCATCTGGTGTGCACACTCACAAAGTGCACTGTTATTGGCATTGCCCTCAGCTCATCCACCACTGTGGGGACACCAGTAATTGGCTCAGATTTCAGCCCTGCTTCCGCATTTGCATGCCCACAAAGCCTGCTATTGGCATACCAGTAATCAGCTCACAGGTACTTTAGATGATGCTGCTGCAGGTGTCAATTTGTGGAAGTTGCACACTCACTGGGAATCGGCTCAGATTTCAGCCATCCCTTGGCAAGTGGGCAACCTGCAGGAGTTTGCACAGCCCCAGAGTTAGCAGCAGCAGAGCTGTGCCTACCTTGAGCTTGCTGAGAATGGGGCTGCTGTGGCGGGGCCCTGCCCCCTCCCTTTGGTCGTACATTAGCAATGGATCTTTTATGGTGGATCAGATTCCGTCCTGGGCATGCCCCTAGTTGTGGCCCGGACCACACTTCGCCCCTTTCAGGCTCTCTCCAGGCAGCCAAACTTGAGTCCTCTCCTCCAGTCTGTCTGCTAACGCCTGAGTTTCAACACCCAGCCATTGCACACACCATCAGGTGCACGTCTTAGGCTGGGGAGTGCGGTGAGGTGGCCAGGACCGTCTGTGCTGATCTCTCTGAGTCCTGCCTGCCGCATGCTGCCTGCTGCACTCTCCTTTTAGTCTCTGAGGCTCCCTAACTGTCTGCACAGACCTCCCGGTCAGTGAAGGGGCTCCAAGATGAGGGAACCTTTCTGTTTTCACAGCTCCCACCAAGGATGCAGGTCCTGTCCAATTTCTTTTTTTATTTTCCTTTCATCCTATCTGGTTACATGGTCATCTTTCTCACAACTTTGGTTGTATGAAATCCACCAATGCTCAGTGGGTAGTCTGTGAGAATTGTTCCAACAGGTACAATGATTTTTGGTGTTTTTGTGGGAGGAAGTGAGCTTCATATCCTTCTATTCCACCATCTTGATTGCCCTCCTCTACGTCAGTCTTGAAGGCTGTGCTTTCTCTTACATTGTTCCTGGCCTGAGGTGACACCCATCCCACTCCTACCTCCTGCCACTTATTTACTTGTTGATGTAAATGATCACCCATTTCCTGGTCACTAGTCAGTCCTAAAACATTTGTCAACTTTGGCCACTTTCCTACAATAAATCGTTGGGCAGTTTCATTGCTTTTGCACTGAGTGATATCTTTAGCAAAAGCACCCTCTTCCCAACAGTATTAGCCAGCCAGGCCTGGTAAAAATAGATAACTTATCATGATGTTTCCTGTTGTGTATGATTCAAGCATCAGATCTATAAATGCAAGGATGTGTCATAGATGGAAGAACACTCTTTTGATGTATTCTTAACAATTCACATGATATGGTGAAATACACATGAATCAGGATGAGGGCAAGGAGACGATGGGGCTAGGGGCTCCTTCTGTGTTGTGCATGTTTGGATGTTAATCCAAAAGGAATGAGGGCCACTGAGAAGAGGATGAGGGCCCTAACATGCTGCTGCAACTCCCACTGACCTGAGAAGGGTAGGCAGGGTCCTTCAGGGAGTCAACCATGGTAAGACAAAGGGTCATATGTCTTGTATCAACATGTATGTGTGGTTTTTTTCCCTGAAGAGTTGCGATGACATGGTTATTAGCAGTTTATCCTCTCCTGTCTGTTGAGTCCACCCTGACCAGATGGTGTGAGTTGTTAACCAAGACACTTAGCAAAGTCTGTCCACCCTCTCCCCTACCCCAATCTCTGGGACCTATTAAGAAGGGTACACACAGGCTGCTCCTTTGTGAATGCCTCACTTCAACTAACAATAAGCTGAGCAAAGCCAGGGGGAAGCTTGGAGGCAGAGGACTAAGGGGATGAAAGAGCAGTAATCTTTGTCTGTCGTCACCAGACATCAGAATATGCTGTTTTCCTAGCTTTTCAATCCTGAATATTCAGTTGTCCCATTTAATTCATTGCCAAGTCTGTTCATGCCTCCTAAGTACCTCTGAAATGCATCCACTCTCCCGTTCCACCACCCCAACTGAAATAACCACCATCTTGATTAAATTGCTCTCAATCTGCCTTTACACAGCAGCCAGCGAATGATATTGAAAGAGACAAATCTGAACATATCACCCCTCCACTTAAACCTCTTCTTGCTTAAGACGAGGACTGAATGCTCAACCTGGTCTCTGAGGACCTACCTGGCTGGCCCCTGCTATATACTCTCTAGCCTCAGCTCACCTCATTCCCTGGACCTTATAATTATGCTTCTGTCACACAGGCTTTTTTCAGTTCCTGTAAGTCGTCAAACTTGTTCTTGCCTCTGGGCCTTTGCACAAGTGGCACACTGTGTTTGGATACTTCTCCCAATTATCTGTCACCTGGTCAACTAATATTCATCCTTCATGTATCAGTTTAGTCATCACTTCCTCTTCATGTATCACTTCAGTCATCACACTCCTCTCCCCCAGAACTAGGGCAGGTTGAGGTTTGTATTCATGTGGGTAACTATTTAATTCATTCTCTTTCCTATAATATTTATAAGCTCCAGGATCTTTTACTCACATTATAATCCCAGCTTCCAACACAATGCCTGGCAATTGAGGCAGGAATAAATTTTTAGACTGAGTAAGTAAATAGTGACTTTTGTTATCTGCCAAGAAGAATATAGGATACAAAGGCAGTCACAGACTTAAGAGCCCTGGGTTCAAATCCTGACTCTGCCAATTTGTTAGTTAAGTGATCTCGGGCCAGTTAATTTACCTTTGTAAGCTTCAGTCTTCTCATCAGTAAAATGGGCATAACCATATTTATATGGAGCTGTGAAGAGTAAAGATATTGTATGCCAGTTGGGCACCCAGTAGTTTCTCAACAAAGACAGACATCATCGTTATTATTGTTATTATCCTACCTGGGGACAATGGGGTGGAAAGTACTCTGGTGAGGCCACAGGGCTGCTCAGGAGGAAGCAACAGATTACACCCAAAAGGAAACAGATAGTAACGTTTTTTATTAAATATTACAGTGGATCAAAAAGTACAAAATATCTCTTGCCTGCTATGTGATTGGGAAACTATTGGCACGTAATACAGTATCAAAAGCAGTAATAAGTACAATTTGGAAAACATACAAAATTGAGTGTTTATAGTTGGCTCAGCATTCTTCTGGTAGTGTTTAAACTAATGCAAAGGTTACTCAATAACCTCTCCATTGGGAAACTATAATATCACTGGGCCATGTTGCTATATACAAATAATCACCTTACAGAGCATAGAGGTTACATAGCTGGAATCACCAAAAGTATACAATATTTACAACACAGGAAAGTTTAGAAAAGTATAAACAGCCAAGAGATTATGCTGCTATTCTTCAGACATATTTCAACCATGGGGAGACAAGCAGAATATCAAATACATCAACAGCCAACAATGGAATTTAAGTGCTCGAGATAGTCATTGCAATGGTGTGGGTCTCACCAGGGCAGACTCGTTCCCACTTTTCTTTAAAATTGGGACAAGAGTAAAACTGGACCAGATGGGACTCGGCTGACCACCACCAAATGTGACTTTGTGGGACAACAGGTGAAGAGAAATAAATGGTTCTCTTTGAAGGCACACTACATAAAATATTTTTGTGAGATCACCTCGAAATTTCCATCAGACACACCAACACAGTGAAATACAGTACTTGAGAATTCATGCACCAGGTCAGAAAGTTGTAAAGTCAACGTTGAGTTTTAACAAACCCTTCTGTATATGCCCTGATAAACAAGTGAACTTAAGAGCTTCTAGCTAGTAAATAAATAAGTCAGTCCTGTGGCAGATATTACAAGTTCCAATCACTTACTAGAAGAATACTTAATTCTGAAACTCGGTTGAGCTGTTTTTCTTTTTCCTTTAATGTTGAGTTGCCAAAAGTTAAACCAGAAGTTGCATGGAAAGGTTTTTAAAAAATATTATTTAGAATCTCCAAATCTCCAGTAAATCACGGACTTAGTGCATTTTGAATTGCAACATTTCTTGGAAGCTACACTCAGTAAATAGATTTATGACTCCATTGCCAATTAGATTCCACAGTTTCCTTCACAGAACTACCAATAACAATGGTATGATTGCACAAAGAAAGGCTTGTGCAATTCCATTCAATAATAAGGCCCCTTGAACTCAAACAATGCAAACAAAGCCGTATTTAAGACTTTTTAAAATGTAGTTCTCAGCCAATGAAGAATTCAATGGTCTTTCTGAAAGATTTCCAAGATCTCTGCTCCGAGTTTTAAAACAAATAACACACTGCTTCTGTTGGGAATGTATACCCCCATTTCTCTTTATTTGTCCTGATGTTTTGCCGAGGGTATGAGCTTCCTCAGACAGAAACGGTGAGTCTCCTCTCGGAAGAGATGAGAAAAACAAAAGTTGGACTATGTTAACATTGTTTGAAAATGGTGTGATTGAATTCCAACATGATAAAACCAGACTGAAATCACTGCAGTGGGGAAGACAAATGCCCCAAGTTCAAAATGGATAGGTGAGCTCCCCCAGGGACAGACGCCCCCCTTTTCTTTGAGAAACGAACTCACAGAAACCATGTAGGATCTAGCCCACGTCTGCTGCAGAAACATTGGAGTTTCCTTTTTCTTCCATGTCCTCTGATTCTGCGACCCTTCAGTCTAGTGCAACTTTCTTACACGTGTCCTGGCCAGCATTTTGCCAGCTGGGATTGAGATTTTTTTCCCCCCTCTATCTTGTGCAATAGCAGGATAATCTGCATTCACACATTTATAATCTAAATTCTACTAGTCTACCTATGGTTCTATTAAATATATATATATATATATTATTCCACAGGAAGGTAAATAATTAATTGAAGCAAATGGAACTCTTAATACTAGATCTCTACATTCTTTTGTTTCCACCTTTGGATATTAAGTATGTTACACTGAGTATTTGGCTTCGTGTCATGGAGACATTTCAGTACAAATGTGCGGCATGCATGGCTTGGTCTAAGAGCCAGAGTTTCATTGTTCACCAGTTTTGATTATTTTGCAATTGAGTTACCTACTCAGAAGTTGAGAATTGTCCTCAATTTTTCATAGAATTAAGTATCTCAGAGGTAAAAGACTTGGTTAACTATGGTTCTAATGTCTACTGGTAGCGTTGGGGTAGGGGAGGGTTGGCTGGGGAGTTCATCAAAGCAGTGTTATCAGCAGGGATGGGACCTGGAAAGAAAATCCACTCTGTGTCGATCCACTTTCAACACACTTAGAAAATGCGTCCACCTTGATGTTACAGCTCAGCAGCAAATAGAATGAAGTGGCAAGAACGACAGTATACATTCGCTA
This sequence comes from Camelus ferus, assembly GCF_009834535.1. Taxonomy (NCBI): domain Eukaryota; kingdom Metazoa; phylum Chordata; class Mammalia; order Artiodactyla; family Camelidae; genus Camelus; species Camelus ferus. Next base: position 44,312,570 of record NC_045706.1, on the reverse strand, counting down.
CATCTTTTGACTGCTTGAATAGCTGGACCATTTCTTCCCATCAGTAAAAGAAATCATTAAGTGGACTGTATTGCCTGGTGGTTGAAAACACGACACAAACCACCCTGTGTGTGTGCATACACACAAAACTCGTGCCCCGTCAACCCAAAGGGGATGGCTTTCTTTTGAAATGGGTAATCCGGTATGCCAACTATCCCCAAAGATGTGGCCTGTGAAATTCTTCTTGGGAGCAAGAAGAAGCCAACTTGGTGAAGGCCACGTGACCACCGTTACTCAAAAGAGCAGGGCCCAGGGCAGGTGTCTGGTGCCAGGGCCTCCCGTGGCTCGTTTTCTTCAGGAGAGTCGAGTTCCAGCCTCTTCCCAACCCTCCTTCCCAGCCTGTTTAAAGGGCTCAGCGCCAACACCAATGTAAATCATTTTGGCTCCTGTTCTAATTTCTGAAATTCCTAAAATATCTGTGCAGCCCACAAATATGTCCTCTAGATTCTGTTGTTATTCAGCAGCTTGCTGCCAGTGAGGTTTTTGTTTTTATGATTCCTCTGGTATGTAGGACAGTTTCACAGCCTAGATAAGGTAAGTACAAGGCTCAATATTTTCACATAACCCAGTACTCCAAAGCAGAGCATTTGGCTGGGTAAGCAGTGTGTAAGCTCTTTCAACTATGCCATTCATGAGGGGCAAAATCCTTAAGTTGCAGATTTGCAAAGGAACGTTCTGTGCTCAACTGTTTCTTTTTTCATCTGTTCCACTAGAATCAGTTGCTTCAATTTGTAAACAATAACATTACCACCCAAAGCTGCTCAAAATGATAAGATGTGGAAAAATTACAAACACACATCAACAACTAGGACAGTGAGCCTTTAAAACAAAACAGAATAAAATAAAACAAAAACAAAAGACCTGCAAACAAAAGCGATACTGTTTAATTAAAAAAAAAAAAAAAGGACAAGAAGGAACGGGGAGAATATGGAACTACCTGTATATAAATTAGGTGAGCAAACAGTGATACGGGCAGTTTAAAGAAGCAAATATATACAGTCAATTTAACAGTGTTTACTTCTCTGGATTGTTTAATAGTGTCAAAATGAAAGATCTATTGACGTTTCTCTATACATTGCATTGATTGAACCTTGGAGAGTTGTATGAAGAGAGGGGCAACCCTTGGCATGTTTGCCAGTCTTCCTTGCCCCTTTGAAATGTCTGCTTTTTTTTTTTTTTTTTGCCCAGATTGTTTCCTGACCATCAGAACTCAGACAGGGTCCTCTAAGTTCCTCCTGGATACACATGAATCCCTTCACAAGACCCCCGTGCAAAGTGGACGATCTGGGGCTCGAGGGCACCTATGTTGGAAGGGGTTCAAGACCGACCAGCCAAGACCAGAGTCATCCTGGAAATATCAGGTAAGTTCACCTCCCCTCTAGGCCCCTGGGCCAGGACTGATCTTACCCCCAGATTAGAAGAAATACTGACTTCTAATTCTACCAGCCATCAACCCCCGGGCTAAGGAGTGAAGCTCTGTTAGCCACGTCGTTGGGATGCTGGGCAGCGCTCGGCTTACAGTTTTGTACTGGGGTGTACGGATGACAGCTGAGAAGATGGGAAGGCAGCTTGAGGATTTATAGCAGCTAAAGGGTAAATGCTGTTGTGCAAAAGGTCCCCATACGAACTTCCTACAGGTGTGGCTGCAGCCAAGTGTCTGTACAGCTGCTGAGAATTTGTTGGCGATGTAAAAATTCCTCTTTGCATCACAAGCGAGTGGAAAGCCAGGGGCTGCATGAGTGGAGAAAGCACAGTCTGGTTTTTCAAGTACTGCAGAGAATGAGAATACCCTGCTGGGAGCCTGGAGCTGAGGCCGGAGGTGCACAGGCTCCCAGAATACAAACCTGGGAAGACAGGGGGTGAGAGGGGGAGCTTGTGGCCTTCTGACGAGCCCCCGGAGTGCCCGCCATGCACAGCCTTGCTGCCATCGCTCTCCTGCTCTGGGGCCTTCTCCTTCCCAGAGACCTCCTTGGAGGGGTCCAGAGGAGACACGGCCCGGGCCTTTTTCCCAGCAATCACAAGGTCCAAATCCTCCAGGCTGCGCTTTATCGGACGCGCTGCACCAATGTTCTGAGGGCTCATTTTCCGGTGCAGGATGGGGTGGACCATGCCTTCCATCTTCCTGAAATTCTCCAGTCTCACAGGGTGGGGTTTTCCCGATCTGGAGAGTGATTCCGGGTATTTTTTAGGGGCCGACATGGTCATGGGCGATACCCTACAGGCTTTGGGGTGACAGTCTCGACTCTGGCTGTTGATGACCTGGAACTGGGAGGCGCCCTTGTTCTCCTGGGGCCCAGGTGTCGGGTGGGCCAGGCCCAGGGCCTTGCCCGTGGGTTTGTGCGGGTTCTTGGGCAGGCTGAGATCCGTTGGCTGGTCATCCGTGGGGGCTTCTGCTGCAGCTGATTTTTTGTCTTGCAGATGTAGAGAGGCCAAATAATTCATGTGGAGCTTCTCTGGGTGTTTGTGGGAAGGAAAAGAACTGTTTTCCGATTCCCTGTACATGTCCCTGCAAGGGTACTTGGATGTCTGCTCATTATGAAGATGGTGTTCGGTGTGTCTGTAGAGGCTGTGGAGATGCGGAGATGAGTAGAAGTCGGCCAGGAAGCTAGGCATGTGGGAGTGGGGCAGTGCCCTCTTCTCCAGCAGTCTCTCCTTGCCCTCCTGAATTTCTTGCTTCAGGACGTAAGAGTCGGCAAGGGGGCTAAGGTGATGCTTGGAGAAGCTGCAGCGGTGGGGCTCCGATCGACTCAGTTTGTCATGCTTAAAAATGTCATTGATGCTTTTTCTCTCCTCTGAGGGCTTGCTTCTGAAACTCTGGACGTGCTGAATCACCGACGGCCGGCTGACCGCCATGTGGTCGGTGCTTTGGCCGTGATGGGCCTGGGACAAACCCGTACACCGGTCGTCCCTTGCAATCAGTTTCTTTTTGCTGATCAAAGGGGGTGGGGAGCCATAGGGGTAGCTGCTGGAGAGGCCGGCCCCGCTCACCTGGGACAAAAGTTTTTTCTTGGCCAGCGGGGACATGATGCCGGGGTTGCCCCTTGAGTATAGCAGGGGGGTGTAATTAAGCCCATGGTTCTCATTCATGGGCCCAGTCAAGTCCTTGTCTTTGAACATGTCAAATGACTGGACCACAAGGACCTTTGGGGTCTGCTTCAGTGCGTTGTGGATGTCATCACTGCCCAGCTGATCCACCTTCACGGTGCAGTTGGCGATGTAATCGGCCATTTCCGGCAGTTTGTCGTCCTCCATCTCACCCTGGTTTGCCAACGGCGGCTGTGTGGCGGGGAAGCTGGGGAAGGATGCTTCTTGGAGATCATTCTCAGGGCTCTCTGTAGAACAGTAGGGCTTGGGTTCTTGTTTTGGTTCCATGAGGGCACTAGGAGAGGTGAGTGACTGGTTGCCAGCCCCGGGGATCAGGGCGGGACCCCTTTCGGGGGCCGGAGGGGCACTCGGGAGTGGAGGAGCAGCTCCCTTCTCTCCCGCCACCTCTGCCACCTTCTCACTTTCAGCACCTTGATCTGTGCCGTTGTCCTTTTCTGCGTCTGCTCGAGTCACCAGGGGCCTGGCTGCAAACTCCTGGTACCCTTCCATTTTTTTCTTTGTGTCTGCTGCTGGGAGAGGCTCAGTGATGTTTTTCTGGTGTAAAGTCTCTTGTTCCTTCTCCTGCTCTGACGAAACCTGATAAAATATTTCAAAAGATAGTCAGAAGGAAGCCAAATGCACTGACACATTATGCTATGAAATAAAATGTTAATACACAGCAGTTTTTCTTGAAAACTGGCTTGTCAATCAGCTCATGGACTTTCTGTAAAGCTTTATTGCTCCCCAATCACGCTCTCAACAAAGAAATCTCAATTACAGAAACATTAGGGGAAATATGCATACTCACTTTGGTCCCTTATGAGATACCTATCAAAATAGCAAAGTGTTATGTACTGCTGGTACACAATCATATGACTCCTTGATTCTAATATATAGTTTAATTCTGAGGTTGTCTCGTTGTCAAATCAGTCAATTATCCAAATGGGTTTTAAATTACATGTTGTGCTTTATGACACTTTGGAGAGGATCTTTTTAAGCTTCTCTCTTTCACAAACACCACCAACCCCACGTCAACAACAACATTAAACTTACTGTAACTCCTTGCCTTTCGTCCAGGGAGCAGGTCCTATCCTAACGTGTTCAGTATGATGCATAAAATTAGCGACGCTTAGATGTTAGTAATTTCTACCTAGTGCCATATGACACGCAGCTGAAGCTGAAATATTGAAAAAGTATGCAGGTGCAACTTCAGCCTGTCTACCTGAGGGACAGAAGGACTCTGAGTCCTTCTAGGCTGCAGCAAACTGCATTTCTATTAAAGCTGAAAATGAAGTTGTCAAAAGGCAGGCAGTGCGTGCCACCACAAATACAGCTTTTCTGTTCATTGCACTAAGTTAGAGTCAATGAGATGGATGCTCTTTATGGGTCCCTGTTGACAGAAGTTGTGGGTCCAATTCGACCCACTCACTGCATTATGTAGCTGTGCCAACTTTGACCTCAGAAGGTCATTTTAACTTTCCATGTGTGACCCAGCTGAATGGCAAGCCCTTTCAAAAACTTCTATCATTCTGCCCTGACATATCTTGGTGGAGAACAGTCACAAAACATTAGTACTGAGCTGGCCTTCTTTTCCCCCTCCATCTCGCCCCTTTGAATGCTTTTCTTCTTTGTTAAGACGTGTCCACCACATTAGCATCTTTGTGTAAGACTGAGGATGCTGGTGCAGGGACGCACAGGAACAAAAATGTTAAGAAATCACACGCATGTCAGAGATTTCTCCTTAAACCTGCTTCAAGATAGCCCTGTTTCTTAGGGATGTGTTATATACACTAAGAGCCTTTGCTTGACATCTTTTTCTTTGTTTCTTTCTTTTTTGTACTAATAGCTGTCTTTTCCGGTACAAATAGCATTACATGTTCTACATTAATAATCAGCATTGGTCTCTTGAGCTTATACATTACATGAAAATACAGAAAAGTAAGTTCAGCAAGGGAAAAAGGGCAAACTGCGTTTAAATGTTAGTTTCTGACTGGGCCTGTGGTCGGAAGGGGGCTATGGAGGGTACTGTGTCTCTCTGCAGTTTCTGTGACCTAGGACTTCAGTTACATGGAGTTGTGTGCTTTTGGTTGTAAACAGTTGTAGGCGGTCTTTGAAAACTAGGCAGAAAAAAAAGGAGAGGACCTTTTTCCTGAGGTGGCATTTTATGAGTTGCCTTAGTGTGTTAAATGGCACCTTCCCACCGTGCAGCTTGCCCTCCAGTTACCTGAGGACAGCGGGTTTGACTAGAAGGGCTTTTTTAAACCCTCTTACCTCCACTGAGTTCACTGCTTCATATTGAAAACATCAAAAAATTAAAAACAATGACAACGGAAGCCACAATGATAAAATTCAAACCCCAAACCCCAAATACATAGTCAATGAGAAGAAATAATACTTAGTCAGTAACATTGGTCTCTGTAGGAGGTGGGAGCAATTCTCACTTTTAGGTCAGCCTTGGAGAGGGTGTGAGATTCCAGGTAGCTTAGATGCCTTGATCATAATGACCTTGGTCACTTACAGCTCCCTGCAGGGAGCCTGTCGGGGCCAACAGGAAACAGGGAGCTTTAAGGGGTTGAGGGTTCCTGTGGACCACAGGGCGTCAGGCACTACTCTTGGCAAGAGTCACCTCCCAAACTGGTGGGCTCAGGGAGTCCTCCCCTAACTCACGTATCAGCTGTTTCAAACTTCACGCCCAAAGTGGAGCCATTCTAAGGTCAGCTGGCCTCTTGGTCCTCAGTTTGTCCCCTGGTGCTTTGGCAATGCTGTACATAATAAGTATCTAATAGAACTCACCGATCGCAAACCCTATCATAAATTATGAAACCAACAGAAGAAAGGAATAATGGAATATAAGCCTTAACTTGGAATTTCCTTGCTTTTGGTCATTTATGTTGCAAGCTTGTTTAGATGTTTAGAAAACTCTGCGTCATTTTCCTCCTCCCCTTTTAATTACTAGCACAAAATAATTATGAAACAAAAACATAAACAAAAAGTCTCTTCTTGGTATTAATATATCTTCTTACACAGGAGTCAGTTGGGTAAGTTAATTTCTAGTCGGGAGGTCGGTGTGTGTTGTGTGTGTGTTTTAAGCCAGTGTTTAATTATGGAGTCTCTTATGTGTTCATTATAAACCTGATTTTTAGAGGCTGTTTAATACCAGCACCAAAATTCCCTCTGGGGTTGAATCCTAGAACATGCTGTCTCCAAATGTGGCTGCTGCTAAGGTTTTTTTTTTTTTTTTAAATGGGCAGCAGCGTTTTTTATTATTCATGTTGAAACAGAGCCCAGATCAGCCTCCACAACTGGCTGTACGCTGACAGTGATGACTTCTACCAAAGAGCTGTTGGGGGCCGTGGGCAGCTGGCTTGTTTTAAAAGGTTCAGAAACTACCTGTTAACATGAGGGATAATAATGGTTTCAGAGGAACCATTTCAAAATTCCCCTATAAATAATACGTACTTAAGATATTTCTAAATTGGTCTCAACCCAAGGCTGGTGCACAGAGGTCAATTACAGGAGGCAGACAAGTCTCTGAAGTTTCCAGGACAGTCCTGCAGAGACACGGCAGGTCCCACGATGCATGTTTTAAAGTTACACCAGCTCCTCAGACAGACTGGCTGTGAAATGGCAAAGAAGCCACATCTTTCACATCAGGGTCCCTGGCTTCCCGGGCTGGTGCCCTGGCTCCTTCTGACTCACAGCCTGCCTCTGCTCCCACTTTTCCACAGGACGTCCGCGTCCTTCTAGAGCCTGTCCTTGGCCTGCCCATTCAGTACCGCGCGCTGGCCCCAAAGGCCCTGTTCCTGTCTGGGGAGCCGTGAAGTTCAGAGGCTCTGGTGGGGGGGCTCCAGAAGACCCCGGGCGGGACCCACCTCACAGAGCTGTTTCTGGGGGGAGAGACTCACCTCTGCCCCATCCTGAGGCTTCGGGGCGTTCTCTTTTTCTTTCTTGCTTTTAGAGATTTCATGCTTGATGCGTTTGGCTCCCGATACTTTGGTTTTATTCTCGTTTTCCTGTGAACTGTTCTCCTGTTTTCGAGGTTTGATTGGAGGCAGGGGCTTATCTTCCTCTCCTTTAATAAACCTTTCATACGGCAGGATTAACCTAAAAGAGTGTCAGGAGAGAGGCTCAATCAGGGCAGGTGATTCTGCTGGCGCCCATGCCGTGGGGGTTTACTTTCTTTTCTCAATACGAGCAAGTTATTGAGTGACTTCATCTCCAGCACCACCAGTGCATTTCTCCAAACCTACTCCACAGCTCAGCGATCTACTTCCCTGATCAAAACCAGCACCTGGTAACTTACATCCCTCTTGGCAAGACCTCTTTCTGGTTCTGTGGATCTATATGCTGAGGACACCAATGGAAGTGTCCAAAGTCGCATCATTATCACTGCCCCTGGAACCTGGCTAAGTGCCAACAGCAACATCACAACAGGAATAATAGCTATGATGATAGCTGCCATTCCTTTATCATCCTGCTGACAGCTCTTTACTGAGCACAGACTGTGCCAGCCAGTGTCCTAGGCACTAGGATCAGCGGTGCACACAACGTTCAAAGCCCCTGAGGCTTATTCTAGTAGCTACTAGTATGTACTAGAACATGCCACATGTCCTAGGTACGTTATACAAAGTATTTCCTGTGATGTATGCAACATCCTTATGGAGGATTACTATTGTTGTTATTCCCTTTTTAACAGATGAGGCAACTGAGGCCCAAAAAGGTTAAATAATTTGCCTGAGAATCACACCATTTTAGATGTGAAATTTGAACCGAGTTCTGCCTGTCTCCCAAATTTATATTTTCATTCATGTCAAAATATAGACCAGACACATAAGATAAAGAGGCTGTGGGAGGTAAACACAGCATGGCTGAGAGACAGCTGTCTCATCCAGAGCCTGAGGGGGTAGGTGCCTCCAGTACGAGAAGGTCTGCCTGGGGTGCTGAGCTTAAAGAGGCCCCAGCAAGAAGGAAGGCGGACAGAGCCTTCAAGCCACAAAAATCAGAGGGCTGAAAAATTCAAGCATTTTAATTATATAACTTTTAAAACAAAGTACATAAAATTGCTCTAAAAAGAGAAACATCAAACAGCTCTAGTTTTAATCTGTTTTCCCTTTGCGACGTAGCGCTTGATCTGAAAGGGGAAAATAGCTGATGTAATTAAAAGGGATGGATTGCATTACAATCTCGGTTTCAACTTCAGTGATTAAAGTTTTTATAATGCATTTGGTATGATTAATGACTCACTGTGGGATTAATACAAGACTCAGCCTTAAAAATATGAACTTTAATACAGCAAACATAATTTGTTTTAAATAAGACAAGTTGACTCAATGAAGAAAATGTACTTGGCTTATAAACAGGATAAATCTGTTCAAATATTGGGAACCCTGATTATTTTAAACAAAGACTCCCAGGCAGAAACGTCTTTGGTTTGGATATTGGTTAACTATCCTAAAATCGGTTCCTAACTATGCCATTGGGTCTCAACTACTTAAACACAATTGTTCAGGTTTGCGAGTCAGACGTGGGGACAATTTGTGATCATGATATTTTCACTCTTAAATAAAATACCAAGTAAATTATGGGAAAAATCAAACCCCAATTTATAGCGTATTAGAAACAAAATTCATTTACTGAGCATGCTCAGACAAGGTATGTGCAGGAAGGCGTGGGTAAGTTTCGAGCCCTGCATCTGGCAGTGGGCCAGCCGTGAAGATCAGCACAGCCCATGGGGAATAGTTATCTTCAGATCCCATTACAAACTGAGTTTAAACATGTTACAGCTGCTAAAACTGGAAACTGTTCTCTCTCTGTGTAGACTTACTAAAATAATACATAGCTGCCAAATACCTGCTTCCCACTGTAATATTACAGTTAATGTTTATATAATAAAAAGCATAACTAAGCAGAAGAAGAGAGAAAAAAGCAATCTTGTTCGTACTTGAATGTGTTCTGTCTCATCTGTAAAGTCCCCAACATTCCCCCCAGTTGCTCTTAGCTGCATAGCTCTGCCAGGGACTTTATCCCCTTCAACAGTGGCTGGTTGGGGATTTCTGTCCATGAGCAGAATGTACTGAATATTTTAAATTGGAAAAAATATTCTAAATTGACTTTAATGAAAACATATTTTTATTGTTAGGACAGATAGGTTTGTTTTACTTTTGTTTGGTTGCTATGGGAACATAAGGAGCTCTGAAGTCCGGGTATTCGGTGGTTACTGTTTGTTGGTATTACCCTCCCCACAACTCCACTCCCTAAGGGAGATGGTGACACCATGAGGGCCCCCCTTTCCTGAGAAGCACGACAGCATTACCTTTGAGTGTGGGGAAGGAGGTAAGAGGAAGCAGAGAAGTGGGTGGGAGAGACACCCACAGTGGGCCCCTGAGGCCCCCTCACGTTGGGTCCCAATAGTCCTGGGTCAGCCCAGATTTCTAGATGGGTGCTAAGGAGACTTTAGTTTCCTCACACAATTTCACAAGTTCAGGAGGCAAGGCAACATTTTCATTTCATTTTTTTTTTTTTTTCCCTTTCCTTCTTTTTTTTTCCCCTTCCCTTCACTCAACTCAGCAGCTGGCTGGCCGACAGCAGTAAAAAATACATTTCACTTTGCTGGTCAAAGGCCTAAAGCCAGAAGCAGGAAATCTGGAATTAAATGTTTCTTGTATCTGGAAAGAGGCATGACTAAGGTAAAACTGAATCCAAACACAAACCCTGCTTGTTCAAGGCTTCCAGAGGGAGCATGTATGTGAGAGAAACAGTGAGTGTGTGTGTGTGTGTGTGTGTGTGTGTGTGTGTGTAAAGGTCAACTGAGTGTTTTTTTTCCCCTTCTAAATCACTGAAAGATAATTATAGTGGCTCAGGGGGAAAAAAGGCTCCCAAAATAAAACAAGAAAGGCAGCAGCTAAAAGGAAACAATCAGAAATACGACCAGCTAAGCGCTGAAGAACAGAGCTGGTCTCTCACCCGGCACACAAACACCACAAACAATCGCTGTTCGTATAGTGATTTCCGTTGGGTGCGATTTTCACTGAATGTTTTTTCAGTGATCCTGTCATGGTACAACACAATTACCCCACAGGATATGATCTTATCATCTGACTATTAGTTTTTATAGCACAAGAGGACGAAAACTATTATAGGTTTCTGAACATTTAAACGTTTAACGTACACGCAGTACCATTAAAAACAGGTTAGCCAACATCAGGTCAACATTGCCCAACACAGGAAGCGCCGTATCGTATAAGGAATTTAGTATAATGCAACGTGACTGCGCCTTGCAGATGACTATTCCTCAAATATTTGTAGTACAATGAGGATTTAATCAGCTTCAAAACTGTACAGATAAATGCAAAAATGCACCCTAGCCCCCAAGAACTCATTACACAGGAAAAATACTTTCAATGGGCTGCAACTCCAAGATTGTGGTTTGGGTTTTTGGTGGATAGAAATAATGGGGAAAAGAAGCAATATATTCATTAGAAAATCCAGAGAGATCCCCCTCCCCGATCTACATGCAGTTTGCAGATTGAAAGCTGGGCAGATAAATGGGCCTTTACTATTATCCAGATTTCACATTTCAGATTAGCAAAATGCTTATTTACGATGCCATTAATGGATCTGAAATAGGTAAGCCATCATGTATTAAAAAATAACATCTTTCCATAGGCATAAGATTTGTAGCAGCATGAGATTTTATTTTTCCCTAGGAATAACACAAGAATAGCATTTTCCAGCCCAAAGCAGAAACAGGAGGGGGCCGTTTGCTATCACAGATTCTTATTAAATTCAGTCACTGTGAAAAGCAAGGGGTTTTTTTTTTTCTTTTTTTTTTTTTTAAATAAAGATGACTTATAAAATCAACCCAAGTTAAAATTAACAAATCAATGGCACTGTAACCTTGATTTATTAGCGTCTGAGCCACTAAATTATCATCGTACAAGAAACTGCTGGTTTGAAAAGATTTCGGCTTTGTTAAATCTCAAGTTAAATAATGGTGCTCAGTATACTAGGTTTTTAGATCTGCCTCATCTGATATTATGAAAAATTCAATACATTTCTCTACAGCAGAAGTCAGGGGTCAGCAAATCTATTACTGTAATGTAAGTAATCTGGCAACCTGCCAACTCTTTCTCCCTTTTATTATTTTTTTTAAACACCATGGCAGATAATTTTATATTTACAAATTCTAAAATCCTCCAGGGCCTTGCCACTCTTTCTCAACAAAAAGCAGCAGCCTCACATTCGAGAAATGCATATTGCACACGTCCCCATCATTTGCATTTCATACAAAAGAAGAAAAGACCCTTCATCTTTATTAGGCAACATTCCCCTCCCCTCCCCATAGGCAGAGGAAAAATCATGTCAACTCTCATCAGAACAAGTAACCACTAATGTCTCATGTATTGATTAATGCTTGCATGGAATGACTGAACTTTGGGGCCAAAACATTTAGCAAACAGTGCTTAAGAGGAGAAATAAGAATCCATCTATTTATAGAGTTCTGAAAAATGATATTATAATAATGTCTGGGACTGATTCAATCCAAAGAATGGGAGAAGGGACAAATCTTTTGGGTTGTATTTGAACCTCAAACTCACCCTGGTTACTTCATAGGCACTTGTATGGTATCAAACCAGTGAAAAATTCCAGGCCCAGAGATCTGCTAGTGCTCTTGGAGAAGAATATTTTAGGGGCAGAGGGAATAAAGTTGGTGAGCATGTTAGGGTAAAAATGCTACTACTATTCTTACACTATCAGGTTTTTTTATGGCAGTAGAAAAGAAATGACACGTTGGTTCCACTTGGGCTTTGGACCTGATCTGATCCCAGATGGAGTCATTACAACTCCAAGCTGATTCCAGGGTTGATTCCAAGGTTTGGCCCAACATTCTCGGCCAAAGACCAAAAATGTGAAGTGTGGGAAGCCATCTTTCACCAAGTATGGAGGCACTAGAAGGTATATTTTTTCTTTTTTGAAAATGAAGTACACACACTTGTTAAGGTTCCAAGAAGTATGGGAAGTCCTAATCTCAATCTGTTCACCTCTAGCTCAGGGTGCCAGACCATCGCTCTAAAAATGACAGAAGAGCATTTGCGGGGTAGGCACCAAAATGAAAGTCAAACACACAAATGTGCTATGTCAATGCACAGAGCAATGGGAATATTTCCTCAGTGGGCACCACTGGTTCTTTTAAAAGCCAGGTTCAGTCTCCAGTGAAGACATACAAATGGCCAATAGGCACATAAAGAAATGCTCAATATCGCTCTTTATCAGAGAAATGAAAATCAAAACTACAATGAGGTATCACCTAACACCTGTCAGAATGGCCATCATTCAGAAGTCCACAAATGATAAATGCTGGAGAGGGTGTGGAGGAAAGGGAACCCTCCTGCACTGCTGGTGGGAATGTAGTTTGGTGCAGCCATTATGGAAAACAATATGGAGATTCCTCAAAAAACTAAAGATAAAGATTTACCATATGATCCAGCAGTCCCACTCCTGGGTATATATCCAGAGGGAACCTTAGTTCTAAAAGACACATGCACCCCAATGTTCATAGCAGCACTATTTACAATAGCCAAGACAACCTAAACATCCATCAACAGATGACTGCCTAAAGAAGCTGTGGTATATTTATACAGTGGAATACTACTCAGCCATAAAAAAGACTAAAATAATGACATTTGCAGCCACATGGATGGACCTGGAGAATATCATTCTAAGCGAAGTAAGCCAGAAAGAGAAAGAAAAATACCGTATGATATCACTCATATATGGAATCTAAAAAGAAAAGAAAAGAAAAGAAACTTATTTACAAAACAGAAACACACTCACAGGCATAGAAAACAAACTTACGGTTACCAGTAGGGAAGGGAGTGGGAAGGGATAAGTTGGGAGTTTGAGATTTGTAGATACTAACTACTATATATAAAACAGATAAACAAGTTTATACTGTTTAACACAGGGAAGTATATTCGGTATCTTGTAGCAACTTACGGTGAAAAAAAATATGAAAATGAATATATGTATGCTCCTATTGACTGAAATATTGTGCTGTACACCAGAAATTGACACATCATTGTAAACTGACTATACTTCTATAAAAATATATGTATAAAAAAAAAGCCAAGCTCTCCATGTAAGAGAAGTGTGGGCTCTGGAGAAAGATCTCTGTCACTTTAAGACAGGAGTTTCAGTGCAGAGTATGAAGAGCAAAACATCAGTAGCCAAGGGAACTGAGAAAGAGGACTCTGGTGTCACCTACCAGCAGAGCGCCGTGAACTGAAAGCTCTGAGCACCAAACATGGAAGGAGGTGCCATGCCGACACACAGGCCGTGGAAAACGAGCCAAAGGCAGACCCCCATCCCAGCCAAGAAAACGGCAGAAAGATGCAGCATGGTTCTGTGGGAAAGACTTAGCTTGCCCACAAGCTACCAAGGGCAAACTGTACCCAGCACTTTAAAAAGGAAGAAGGTATAAACAGCATCACTCAGATTCTGTACAGAGATACCTAAAAGGGTTGTGGCCCATTATTTTCAATAACAAAACATGGCACTTGTCTTCAAAAAAGCTCTTCCTTAGGAAAATGATCAGCTCACCAGAGGCTTCATCACCTACTCAAGGGGCAGCGGCAAATGAACAAGGAAACCATCTGAAGGCGCTGACATTCTCCGTTTGTCCCTAGAAGTGGTGGGAGAGTTGTTTCTTAGATGAACTGATGACCCTGACACCTTCATCCATAGTCCTGGAGTGATTGTGACCCTAACTAAGCCAAGAAAGGAAAGAAAGGTGCTGGGATCCCCATAAAGGTGAGTCCGGGGGATGAGGTAGCTCCAGGAGGACGGGCCCCCTGAAAGGGAGTTACGTGGGCTGTGGGGCCGGGTTAGAGGCGAGGGGAGGGAAGGGAGAGGAACTTCTGGTTGTTCTTATACTGATTAGACATGAACAGCAGTCGCCATGTATTCAGTTACTAACAACACCAAGCACTTTGTATACCTTATCCTCATTTTATTGACAAGGAACAGAGGCTCAGTGTGAAACAGCTGAGTGACTAGTGGAAGACCTACAGCTACTGAGCGTCAGAACAGGAGTTCAAACGCAGATCTGCCTGCCTCTCGGAGCCGTCTGTCTCAGCAAGGTCGCCCTGCACCTTCTTACATTGTCTGAGAAGCACCAGCACCGCAGAGATACTGAAAAGGTCAGCCCTGGGTTAAGAGAATCCCAAGCTCCTCCTGCACTGTTGGTGAGATCAGGGGAGCATTCTCCTTTCCTTAGAGGCACCAGGCCTACGGAATACACAAAGGGTCCAACTCACTCCCAGAGAAGCAGCCCTATGGCTCAGACACTGGCCACACGACTGCCTATACAATATGCCAGGACAGCCACGCCACAAATCTCCAAAAGGTGGTACCCCTAGTTGGATTGATGTTGTACATTCAGAAAAACTCAAGAATCATACCCCTGGGAACTCCAGCCTACAGGGCGTCATCTTACCAAGTCCGAGGCTCGCACGGCCTCCCCAGCTAGATGCAGTGCTCCTCTGGGGCTTTGCTCCTGTGATGCCTCCTTGCTGCTTCTAGGAGGGTCTAGATTGATGTTAGTCCCGTGTCTTTCCAATGAAGACCAAGTTGAAGAAAGTTGGCATGGATTTAAGAAAGGCTGACTTTACGCCCCAGGGAATAAAATATGTGCTACAACAGAAGACATGGACCCTCTAGAGCACCCAGCCCCCCATGGCGCGGCCAGCAGAGATGACAACAACGATGCTTCTCGATGAGAAAACAACGACTGACTCAGAATTAAGTTGCGTGGATCTGGTTCAAGGGCAGATGAACACTATTTCAAGAGTAGGAATAGACAAATATAACTAGTTTTCAACATGCTGTGTGCCTTGCAAATGAAGCGGGCAATGTCCATATGTAAAAACAGACAACTACTGCGTTTAAGTCCCATGTAAGTGAGATACAGAAGATTCCAGAGCTTTTGAAATATTCAGCAATCCCCCCAAACATGTATTATTTTGATCACTTTGTAATAACTTGTACAAAAACAAAATGTTCCAAGAGGTTTTCAGTGGAAGAGTGAAGGATATATTTTAATGGTAAACAATTATATTCTTCTGTCATCTGATACTTTTTTTCCCTTTCTTTTTGGAAACATGCTTTCTGAATTTTCAATAGTTCCTTTGTGAAGGCATCTGTTACTCACATAATTGAAAAGATGTTTGTGCAGTGGCATGCTTGAGAATACAGTTATTTAATCTTAATGATAAAGCCCTGAGGACAGAAAATCGTAAGGAGAAACCTCTTGTTATTTATCAAAAAGAAAAAGGGCTAAGACACCTAATCTATTCTCAGATTTAAATTCATGCTTGATGAAAACTATCAATAAAATATGGAACCTGCAAAGTTTCTTAAATACTATAGGGAGGTTCAAAGGGGGTTTGGGGGAAGTAGGAAGAAAACAAAAATGAGACAATAAAGGAGCTTTACAAAGAAAAAACTGCTGTTTGGCAAGCCTTTTTTGGGTCAAAGAACTTGCTGTAGTTTACAGCATGACATACACACTTGATTAGTTTGTGCCTGAGGGTGTTTTTACACTCAACAGTGTAAACTCCAACTTCTATTAATTACAACTTGCATTTAGAGGCAAATTTAAGAATTTTTAAATAGAGATTTTTTCAAAGGCTGTTTATTTTTTTTAAACAGAAACCAGTTTTTCTACTCCAGGGCCTGGCTAGGGTTTTGTTTTCCTTTCTAAAAGTTTCTTGAAAACTCCAGGCACTGGAAAGTTATCAGAGCATTTGAGGCATGCTGAGTGATACGGAGGGAGGCTCTTGCTTATGAAATTACCTGACTGTGCCTTGGGGAGAGATTCTTCACAGATGACAAGTTACTCGGGCACAGGGTCTTACATCCACCCAGTTCAGGTCCCTTGTGAGAACAAGCTGGGTGGGGTACGGGCAGAAGAGCAGCCACAATGCCTTAGCCTGCCTAGATCTCAACACTCTGTGTCAGAATCTGGGGTTGCTGTTTGCTAACACAGGTCAGGAGGCCATCTGTGGGTATGGGGAAAAGGGAGATGAGTGCGCTGGAGGGGCGGTGTTAGAGGAGTGTTACCAGCAGACTGCCCACGGCCAGAACCATTACCAAGACAGTGTTCCCCAGGGGTGCAAGTCCATAGGTTCGTCCACCCCGCTGTAGGTGGGGATGGAGCGTGGTCTAACCATCTGACCTCAAGGCAAGCGTGTCAGTAGACATTGAGAGGGTAAACCACAATACCTGCCTTTGGTGTATCCAATTTGGAAATTCCGCCTTAGAACTCTCCTGACGGCCCCTTCCACCACTTCACTGCCTACCTCTTTATTATACACAGTTCCTAGAGCAAACTGTCCTTTTTGCTTGGATTTAGTTTAATTCATTCAGCCCCTAATTCTTGAGTCCTTGATACGTTCACGACGGTACACTGATGAGTCTCAAGGAAAGCAACACCCTGTGGTCCTTGCCCCCAAATATAATTTCTTTACTGTTTTTGAATTCTACAACTAGATTATCTTAGGCAATGTATGATGATCTATCTTAAGCTCTAACCTAATCTCTTCAAGATCCAGTTCAAATTCAAGGTCCTCCTGGAAGACTTTGCTTGTGCTACTTGGAAATCTCTCTCCTCTTTCTTTGATCCCTGTTGAACTTACTATTTGTATCTGTAACTTACTTACCTAAGGTTTTTTATAGCCTTAAATATTTAACTCTCTTTCACGTATGTATGGACTATGAGTTGTATCCTATGATAAGTTAGGTAAGCGAGGGATCACAGTTCTAATGAGCTGGTAGGAGTTGAGGGCAATAGCAAAGGAAACAGGCAGTCAATTAAATGGCAAATTTATCTGATCCAAGAAAAAGACACTGGCCACTAGGAGAGGGCTTCCTTACTCATTTCAAATGTAGTCCTAGGCTATGCTGATAGACTGACACTGCCCACATTCCAAGAAGTACTGCATGCCACATCTGGAGTAGCTCTGGGTCCTTTGAGGGACACAAGAGGGAGGCATCTACAGGATGCAGGCCATGCTGGTGAAAGTCCATAAACTGTGCTCTGAGGCTCGGATGAATGGAATAGGAAGACCTGAAGTGACAGAGGAGCTTTGCCAAGTGTACGGAGGCCTGTCACTGAGAAAAGGGAGTGTGCGGAATCAGTTGGCCCCAGGAGGCTTAGGGAGCATCAGTGGGACGCCACAGGGGTCTGGCTCAGCAGGAGGAAGAGTGCAGAGATGGAGGGTGCCTTCAGCGGCGCCTCTTCTGTGTGCTCCCAGCCCAGTGCCAGAGATAATTCAGTCCTCACCCAGCACCGCAGCCTGTAGGCTACATCTTGCCCAGGGCATGTTTAGTTTAGCTTACTTAAAATATTTTCAGAAGTACTGGAGCCAGTATTTCTAAGTCAGGTGATTTCACGTAAAAATTATCTCCAAAACATGGAACATGTCCTAGGTGCCCCTGGCCGGGCTGTGCGCGCCAGTTTCCCAGCCCCGTGGCCTGCGCTCACCTGTGCTACCTGCCCCTGGTGATATCTGAGTTTGTGACCACTGGTGTGGGGCAGTCTTTCTCCAGTGACCTGGTGAGAGGGTCTAGCTTCCTAAATCTCCTGTCTGTTACTGATACTTCCGTAAAATACCATAAAAATGAATTACCAGAAAAATGAAAAAATTTAAAAGACAAACAAAATACAAGCCCCAATTTTTAAAATCCTATTCAAGTGACAAAAAATTTTTCTGGCCAATTGCTACATAAGCGTATCAGTGCTCGTTCGTGGCTGCTCTGTTCACAGAACACAGATGGGCTGGAAAACCTCACTGGGTGACTGCAGACGGAGCCCTCAACTCTGTGCTGCTGAGACCTTGCCTGCGGCCTCTGAACTGCGTGCTGATTAACTTCCAGGGTGTCAAAATGAGCAAGAAGACACCAGCCCTTGTCCTGGACGTGAACAGAACCTTAACTCGCCTTACTTTCCCTTGGCTTTTGCCCGCAATATGATTAGCTGAGTTCCTTAGAACCTTGTCTATTTTTGGCATTTACCTTAAAGCGCATACTTATCTTACTCAAAACACAAACCTCCCACAGCCTGCCTTCCACCTTCAGAGAAAAAAAGGTCGAAGCTCCAGCTGACTGTCACTTGGGTTCTGACCAAATGTGTCTGGCTTACGCACAGCTCACCCCAAGTCACTGCAAAGGAAGCTGCCTCAGCCCTGCGGCATGACAGTCTTGCCCTAGGAATGCTTATGGGAAAAGCAAAAGGTTAGAATTTGAAATTGGGCATTAAGTATGCAAGAAGATGAAGCATAACTGTTCATTTCCCCCACAAACAAATACACATTTGTTTATGAGTCTGATTTTCTAAATACTCAGAAAAGCACATTATAAAGTACTTTTGCCTTAATGCTCCTTTTTAAATCCCTGGTAACAACTTCATGTGCTCCACAGAAACAGACTGTGTAATTTATTCAGGAAAATTAAAACCAGTAATCTGGTACTCTGTGTAAAGATTTTTCCCCCTTGCATGTGCTTAAAAACCATTAAAAAAGAAAACAAGAAAACAAATCTGCATGTGAAAACAAAGTCTTTAAAGTGAATTACTATTCCAGAAAATCAAGCTAAGAGAATCCATTAAAGTAACCTTTCCCTTCTTGTTCCTTTACTGATAATAGAAAGCGATTTGGGGCATCTTAAATACAGAGCTAGACAAGAAAGAAAATGCTCCACTTAGAAGTGTCCTGCTCAGGGGGAGGTGGTCTTTTTTCTTTGCATTATAATCTCCAGTAAATGTACCTATAAATCCTGAACAAGAACTGTCTAGAATAACCACACTTCATAAGCTCTGCTGACTTTGAGACATCTACATAGCAACAGGGAAACATGAATGCTTTTTACATTGGTGATCACCTGTAACATGAGCAATTAAGTACAGTACTAATGGGCTGTGGCCAGGAGACTGGTGCTAATATTAAAAACTGACAGAGATGAATAGGTTTGGAAGTAAAACCAGGCTGACAAAGACATTTTTATGAAGTGCTTGGACTGATTTGATTTAAACCAATCAGAGGCAAGTTTGGGCGAGTCGGGCCTTCGGCGACAATGATGCATTCACGGGCATTGTACCATTTCTGCTCTGCCTTAAATAAAAACACCCATTGATTCTTTTCAACAACCCGCACTTTCATTATTACACTCATTAATAAACCAAAAGTACCCAACTAATATACAAGTAACATTTACTGAGGAACCGACTACTTTTTTCTCATTGGAAAATGCAAACAGTTACTGGAAACATGAACTACACTGCATGAAAAACAAATCAGTGGATAATGCGCAGTAGATCACTCACTGCTTCGTCGTCTTCTAGGAAAGCAAAGCGGGTGGTAGGGAGGTAAGAAAAGGACCCAAGTCTCTACATTAGGGTGAGAACTAGAGACGGGATGAACCGGCAGCAGAGGCAGAACTGCAGTCATTCTGATCTAGCTTAGAAGGCTTCAAACACTGCTAACGGCATCTCTAGACTAGACATCTGCTCACAAAATCCTGACCCTTACACCTCCTTGAACCTTCATGAAAACAACGGCCCTTCACCAAGCTAATCATCTTTGTTCGAATGGTGTTAGCACCGCCTGTTAACTAGCAAGAATGAATGAAATCTGCCATGGCCACTGAACACTGTTTTAGCTGAGAGCGCCAGCCCCTTCTTTGACCATAAGAGTTTCCAGTCCCTGGACAGGTCTGCGTGTGCCCTTGCCTTCTTTGGTAGAACCATCAAAGAGGAGGAAGACACACTGAGGGCAGTACTTCCCAGACTTCTGTCCCTACCACAGCACAGAGGGGTAGGGTGACTCCTGTGAGAGCATGGTTCAAATGAGCGAGACTGGCATTATGGTAAACAGTCTGATTTAAAAGAAAAAAATCAATCATCTGCAAATTTCGGTAGTTAACTATTAGAAATGACTGATTATTCATGACACCCCTGGTATCTGACCACAACAATGCCATAGGGACTTAGATGGCAAAAGGAAATGCCGAGAACAGGTGAAGGACCTCGCTGATGGCCCTGGAACAGCTGTGCTCTAACCTTGGTTTTGGGTTCTGTGCAGGGATTTCTATGTTGGGGGTCCCACTTGGCCACTGACCATTGTCTCTCAACTCCAAACCCACTCTTCTGTGCTCCGCCAGGGGATGCTGGGCCTGGGACTCTGCAAATGACCTGTCTCCTTTGCCAGCTGTCTTCCTATTGGGGTTCTACCAGTGGGGCCCCAGCAGGCCCAGGGAAGGGAGAAGGGACTGCCTTCTATTTTGCTTGCTGTTCATTTCACGGCCAAGCCAACAATCACTTAGCAGCAGCAGTTGCTTCCAGCCCCTAGCTTCTTTCAACCATCCCAGAAAAGTTTCAGTGCATTTCCTCTGCAGCCCAGCACCACTGCAGAGCACGGCCTCCTCAGTCTGCACCCAGCTCCGCACCGCTCCTGCTCTGCACTGGCTGGGCACGCTCCCTGGGAGGGTCTGGACCCAGCTTGGTGACGCCTGTAAACTTCCGGGCAGTGAGTGCCCAGCCTCTTTTCTCTCTTCCCTCAGCCCCGGGGAACCTACAGTTATCACCTCCCTATTAATGCACCACTTCACCCAACACTTGTTTAAGCAATTCTGTGTAGTAAATTCTCTTTGTTGGATCCCTACTGTGGATTTTATTTTCCTTCCTGGATCCTGCCTGTCTGATATACTGACCAAACAAATTATAGATTTGGAAGAATAATTGATACAGCTTTTCAAAAAATTCATTCCAGCAGAAGACCAAACCTTTATGAAATATCAATCTGCTCCCAAGGATGAGGAGAGAAGAGTAATCATTTAAAATTCTTCAATAATGTTTTTTAATTGATCAAGTTTGAGGTATGTCTATTAGAATTTTCCAATTTGACTGACTGAAGGCATATGGGATTCTGCTATTCCAGTAAGAGTTTAATCGTGAAACAAAAGTACACAACCTTCAAAAGAACATATCTTGGCATTTCATTTAGGGTTGAGGCTATTTTTATCCACACGACTGCTTGAGTAAACACACAGCCAAACACACACACACACGTACATACTATGATTAAGTCCAATCCTTTTTCCATCCCAAACAATATCTGTTTTTTGCCCATGTGATGCTTTGCAGTATGTTTGGTTCATTTTTCACTCTAACTAGGTGAGCTAGTTTACAGCTGAGATACACTCCTTTTCCAAGTTTTAATTGCTCTCTGGTCCTTCAAGTGTGATGGTTCACATGTTGGGGACATTTGCACATAGAACTAAGTGAGGTTCACTATCATGATGAAAACTATTTGAAAGTAGAGACTGCTTCTAATGAAAATGTTTTCATTACAGCCTTGGCTCCCAAGTCAAAATAAGTTAACTGTGTTACCTCAGACACTGTTTACAGAACACTCACCCGAGACATCAGTGCCTTTTTGTACAAGAACGTCAGTGGTGTACCTGTTATGTACAGTGAGTGTGCAGGCTTCTGTATTAAATGCCAGGAGAAATACACTCACGTTAAAAAAGATCCATGCACTATACTGCAAACAGTGCTATGAAGAGTAATCATTTGAATTCCTATTATCAATTTTTTAAAAATCATTCTGGATTATAACACTGTCAAGTAAGGCAATCTCTTGGGGATACTTTGTGGGAATTTTTCATGGGGTACTAAACCCAACTCAATTTACTGTGATTATACCTATAAAAACATTCTAAGTTTCACTGAATGGCCACACTAAAAGAGGCTCTGTGTTATATGCAATACAGATAAAAATATAATTGGACTCAAAAGAAATATGACTATGAGTTGATGTGTCACATGACATTATCTGAAGATGCATTTGTATGATCCAGAGATGGGCGTGAGGCAGCTGGGTTGAAGTTGGAATGGTAACTGACTATGTGAAGAACAGCCCTCATATTTAGCACTTGAGTTTTATTTTTTAAACAAGCAAGCTGACTGGCCTGTTTGCTCTGCTGACTATGTTTTGACTTTACTCCATCTATGGCCATTATTAAACACACACAGACACCTCTACTTGGATCTCACGAACTCTGAATTTGAAACCAGGAAGCTGAATCAGTCCACACTTCCACAGGGAAATGCCAGTGATAAGGAAGTTGGTTTGACCCAAACAAATGAGGCACAGGCTCGAAGCGCAGAGCAAGGATGATGCATGAATTTATGCTAACTGGTCTTCAGTGTTGTGGGTAACACAGTCCTAAGGCAAAGGGGAAACAGTCCTGTGGATACAACCTTCATAATAGGCTAATTTGGCGTTACTTCTTGTTTGCATTATCATCACCTTTCTGAGAGAAGCTGAAATTGTTAGAAAACCAAACCCCCCCAAGCATGGCAAGAAAGGATTTTCTGGGTCAAAAGCATAGAAGGAAAAAACCAAGATGGGAAAAAACAACGGATCTTATCTGGGGCCAATTTTCTTATTAAAGAAGTGCTTACTTTTCAGTATTAATATATTCAACGTTAATACATTTCATTGTCAATAGAGTTACATGGCAACCTCCCAGGAACACTGCAGACCTATGTCTTCCAGAAACTAAAAGTTCTCATAGTAAATGAACCCACAGAGTACAGAGAACACATTGAGTAATCTTTGCTTGCGGGGGAAGAAAGTATTATCCAATTTTAGCCCCTGTAACCAGAGAAAGCCATGTTCCCTAAAAATCACAATGCAGTACGCAAAGTAAAATATCAGAGGGTTATTTTTTGTTTCCTGAAAGGTCTTATCTCCTTGACCAATTAACTTCCAACTAACACACTTTTAATTAAGCAAGGACTTTCCAGGAGAGGCTTTCTTACCTTTCATAATGTCTGCGGGTACAAGTGGCGGCGCTGGTGCTCCCAGGATTACCACCTAATTCATCATAAATATGTTTCCATTGACGGCGGGCTGTTATCTGAAAAAACGGCAATGGGAATTTCAATCTTGCATCATGAGAGATTCACAGTGCCAGGATTCAATACATATGCAACAGTCAGAAGAGAACAGTCTGTTCTGGAAACCCAGATACAGAGAAGTCCAAATGAGTATGTGGGGAGACTTGTGGGCTTACAGTAAGATCTCACTTTCAGCACTTTTCTTTACAGTAAAAATGGAATTCTGCTTTGGGCTCTGTATTTGTCACCCTCAGTGCATTTTTATGTAAGGCAGCTCCCTGGATGTTCATGTAGTTATTCGCCCTTATACACTGTTCCTTTATGTCATGTGATACAGCATCAAAATAAGATTTCAGCTAAAATATATCTTAGTCCCTCTGTTTAAATGAATCAGAATTAACATTGGTTACTTGAGGGATTCAGTAATGCGTGGCTGAGTACACAAGTAAAGACAGTTTTCACAAAGCATGCTTTTGTATCTTCTGATTTTTGAACTATGATGTGTTGCCTACTTTAAAAATAAAAAAATTACTACACAAATTAAAGTGATCAAACTGGTCATGAAATGTGTCATCATCTTAGGCTACATTTTTATGGCAGCTCCTCTAACCACCAAAACAAAACCAGAATCTGAAACTGTCTATGTCGCAAGCTGTTTATTTTTATTTGCTTAGGTCAGGAAAATGGAATATCGATCAAATCCTATGAAAATTAACATATTCCAAAGTTAAAATGCAAGCTCTGTATTTTACTGAGTTGGGTGAATAAAAGCAAACAGCTTGCAGTATACCAAAAGGCATACTATGGTCTTGTTTTATTTTTTTTCTTTAATTTTATTTTTGTACATAAATTAAGATTTTACAAAATAACAGATGCATGATCTGGCAAATGATTAATTTGGGAAAACCACGTCATTTACTACATCTGAGCAATCTAGCGTTTCCTTGAAACTGGGAAGACAGAGCTAAATTCTGAGGTCCTTGTGAATGTTTCTAAACAGGGCTCCAGGAAAACTTAGCTATTGGAATGTGCAGGGGGTAGGGCATGGCAGAGGTGCCAGTGGCATTTAAACAATCAGAACAGGAGGTTCCTTTTGAAAAACACCCGCAGAGCTGCCCGTGGAGTTCACTTAGGGGCTAAGGGCAGCAATGCATGAAAAAAAATCTCAACTTGCAAACAGGGGCTCTGTAATTGTAATCTCAGGAGTGGGAGGGTGGTTAAATATTACAGTGTAAATGGTACCCTTTCCATTTCAAATAAAAAGAAGCCCTTCATTTCCATAAAGCTTTCTCAACAGGCCCAAGGAGGACCTCGAGACAGTGTGAGTTCTGCATTGTTCAGTTTCCCACGAAGCATTCCTGAACCAATTTGTTTCAATAGTTCTCACTAGACAGAACCACCTCTTATATCTACTAGCAGGTGTAAGTAAAAATAAAATCCTTTATGTGCAGCTTGGTTTAGATTATAATAAATGTTTTCAAGCCCCTCTTAAAACACTCAAAATACGTATTTTGGTAATTATTTTATATTTAATTACACTCTCCCTCCAACCTTTTAAATAATAGTTTCAGGCTAACCTATTCTACGCCTGTGTGTCACAGAAGGAATAGGATCCCCTTCCAAGTATCTACGTTACTCCTCAAAGCCCTTGGAATACTGAGACCCCTTGAAATAAACCTCTACAATCCTTTCCTCCAGATGAGGTGTGTGGGCCCTAGAGAGCCAAGCAGGGCCAGAAAACAGCCTACGTTTCCACAGTCACTTCAGGAAGAAACCATCACTCTTGTCATCTTTGTATCTCTTGTGTGTACTGTATTTCATATTTTATAAAGAGTTTTCACATCCGTGGTATCATTTAATCCTCCCATCAGCCTGTGAGGCAGATTACAGGAATCTCATTCACAAAGGAAGCAAGACTCAGAGAGGTTGCACAACTTGTCTAAGGACACACAGCAGCAGAGGGGAAATGCCAGGAATCATACCAATGTCTTATAGTCCCAAGAGCAGACTTTTTTCCACTACATCAAAGCAGTCTCCATTCTATATCAGAATGACTTGATGAATAGCTGATACTTGGAGTAGGGGGATTATACAGAACTCTGGGGCCTTTTGTTTCAAAGGAGGCAGAGGACTGTGGGACTCAGAGCTTCTCTGTTTAGAGCTATAGGTCTCTCACTAGTACAGAAATAGCATAGCTAAGGGGTCAGCAAGAATCTGAGGGAGTGGGCTGAGTCAATAGTGCTCTGAGATTGTACTCTTAAAGTATCCATCAAAACTGTGGTTCCTTCCACCCTGCCCACTTTTCTTTCTAGTTAAAACAGAGGTTCAGTATTGCATCACAGATAAGTCCCAGTCAGGGCGAAATCCATCCATTCACTCAACAATTCACTCACCAAACACTTAGTAAGCATCTCCTATTTGTTGGGAACTGTGCTGGCAGCTGGGACACAACAGTGAAAACACAACACCCAAGACAGCTGCATCCTAGTCACAGACACCAAAAATAAACAAGTGACCAAACAGATACACAAAGTAATATGGGTTGTGAAAAATATAATGAGCAAGTGATGACTGCTGAGAGGGATACTTAATGTGTGGAAACTGGCCATGTTTCCCCCTCACTATCATCCAGACCAGGGAATGCCCTGTTAAACACCTGTCTGTCACAGAAATGACAAAGCTTCTTTAAGAATAAATAAATAAAGAATTATCAAAAGGGAAAAAAAAAAACCCACTAGAATTGAAATTGCGGCAGCAGGAAGCCAGCATCAATCACCAGTCTGTGTTAATAAGCCATGTGCAGCTGGCTAGGGGTCTGTGTTAGCACCCCTGCTAGCAGGTTCTGGTGTTTAAGTACAGTTTTTAACATTCAGGGTTCATCTGGAGTGAACACAAGGGCTGGGCCTTTAAGGAAGTGGTCTCTCTGTTTACTGAGCTTCCACCAGTCAGCCTGGATGAATCAGGCCATTTTGAGATATTTTCTTTCCACAGGAAAGTCATAAAATGTGGTCTTTCCAACAGCTAAATGCTCTTAAGCACACAGTTCTCCTGGGTACACATCTCCACTTCTTGTGCCCAGATGCGCTTTTCATTCAAACGCTGACCATGGGCTCTACAGCAAGAAATGTCTATTTCCTCCCATTGTCCAGCCCGCAGTGGGTCTCCGAGCCCTACACAGGGAGCGGGAAGGACCCGAGCCGTCCCCCTGGGACACTCCTGGGCATCGTGCTCCCGCCTGTGTACACCTGCCTTCTGTACTGACCTGCTTTCCTCGTGCCTGCGTGGCATTTGCTTACGGTTTTTATTCTGCTATCCAGTGTCCTCTCCAGATGTGTGGAAGCTCTAAAATCCCATCCAGGGCAGAACCAGTGTCTGCCTCCTGGTGTCTGGCCCCCAGCCTCATTCAGCTAGGAAGGCTGATCTAGCCGCAAGGCTAGTTTAATCAACTCTCTCATTAAGTCTCAGGTCTCCTGGACATGTTCATGTTTAAACCTGACCTATTATGTTAGGGTTTTTAAAGATACAAGAAACTCTGGCTCTCTCCAAGCAGTTGTCTCTCTTGGATTGTGCTTACCCTGTCACCCCTTTCAGGCCCTCACTGAGATGACATCAGCCTGTCCTCTACTGTGCACCATTTGAGGGTGCTGTGCCAGGTCCAGAGGCACAGGGGTAGAATGGGTAGGATGGAGGCATCACGTGAGAGGAAAGAAACGTTTCTGCTTTCCAGGGTTCACAATTGAGCAGGAATTATAACCCCCTACAATTAACCATGAAGCAAGATGAAAAACTGAGCTGAGCAGACCACACCCAAGTAAATCAATCTAGGTGCATTTGAGACTTAGCCTTACTTTGAAGGCACTTGATAGTTACTTCTTTCCCTAGTGTGGGTAAGACCCAAGAAACTCTGAAAAGCACTCTACACCTCTCATGTCCATAAAGTTTTCACTGCTTATAAATACAGTCACCCCTCTGTATCCAAGGACCCTGACAGACACCGAAATTCAGATGCTCAAATATGCATATAATGTATGCACGTCCTTCTGTAAACTTTAAATCATCTCTGGATTACTTATATGCCGAATACAATGTAAATTCTATATAAATAGTTGCCAGTGCCCGGCAAATTCAAGTTTTGCTTTTTTGGAGTTTCCTGGCATTTTATTCCCTAATATTTTCGATCTGCGGTTGGTTGAATCTGTGGATGTGGAACCAGAAGGTATGGAGGGCCGACTGTACAGTGGTTTTCAAACTGCTCTTTAGAATTCAGGTGGTATTTTAAAGATAGCCTGAAACTAACTCTCACCAATGCCAATCCCTGCCAAGAAAATGGGCCCAGTGAGTGGGAAAGGAATCTGTCCCTCCCATAATTTTATTTGCTGAAAATATCCTGTCAGTTAAAATTGGAAAATTATTTTAATCCAAGAACAGTCTTGGAGCCTTGATTTTTCTACCTTTGAGGTTGCTAGGATGAAATCGTTTTGGTATTTTTGTGACCTAGTGAGGAAACAGCAGTCAAATCTTTTAGGATATTAGTGCTTCCACAGCTTAAGAACATGTAGGACGTATGAAGTAAAAAGAAGAGTTTGCCTGCTAGCACTGTTACCCAGGCTGCTTTGAGAAACAGCCTTTTTCTCAGGACACCTTGAGGGCGGACTGAATTCAAGGAAGATGACTTTTTTTCCTGGTAGTACTCCAGGAACTGGAGCCTTTCAAAGCTGCATGACATCATCTTTGGCCTCAAGAATTTTGAATTAAGCAAGAGGCTTTGTCTGTCCAGAGAACTAGGGTTAGATTCAGAGGATCTTGAAATGATGTCAAAACCAGAATCTGATGTCAAAGCCTGATCTTTCCAGCAAGAAGACAACTGACTTCTTCCAATTGGGAAAGTCACGACCCTATCTCACCCATGGAGAGAGGCAGGGCAGCAACCCGACATTCTTAGAAGGCACCACTTGCATGGTCCTCTGCCTCTAGGATAAGATTTACTTGAGACCCATTGCCCTACTCTACCTCTCTCCATGTACTGCCTCTGGCTCGCTATCAAATGTTTAGCCAAATGGAAATCACTTTAGCAAACCACCCTCAACACACATCCTGGTAATACCCCAAGCTACTCTGCACGCTGTAACTGCTTCACCAGACACTGAAGTGTCTTTGCTCACCAGCTGACTTTATTCAGTTCGGCCTCTTCCACTGTAGGTGACCCATACTCTGAAATGTTTGGAAGGAGAAGTTGGATATATGACTGTAAAAGAAGGATACTCATTGCCAACCAATCAAAATGCCAGGATACTGTTTTTTAGGGAATCGTATCCATTCAACGCATTTATGATCTCTAAACCTAGGGATGCAGAGACACAATATACATTTCTAGCAAAGGCAGGGGAGGCCAAGGGAACTGAATATCACTATTAGTCGAATGCTATAAAGGCTTAAAATAGAACTTCTGCTCTTTCTTTTTTTTAATTCAATTTGAGGGTTATGAAGGACTAAAGTGAAATAATCCATAATCCTCAATTCAAACCAGCAGGTTTGGAATAGTTTATAACCACAAACAAAAACAAGCCAATTAAGATGGGCTCTTTTTATAACCAGAAGGAATTCCAGAGAGGTGTCTTTATCCAATCACAAGTTAACAGCAGAAGTACATCTACAATTTTTAAACTTGCAATTTTTTTTTTTTTTTTTTTACTATTACTGAGTATTTACATCATCCAGACTTCCTGACCCATCTCCTAAGGTCACACATTTTTTCTGGACAATCAGAAAATCTCAGCTAGTAGTTAGTATATCTGGTAAGGTTCATATTAAGTACAAAGAAATGACTGAAAGACACTCCTGATGAAGGCAGATAGATTACTGGATCCTTTTTCCAAACATCACCCCAAATACACAGAAAGCATTTTAGATACATTAGAGACTGCTGGGAATGGAAGGCACGAAGAATGACCATTTATCTCTTGCCTTCCAGTGATGCTATGAAGGTTGGGATAACTGTGCACAAAATTCTCAGCAATTCAGAATCTGAAGAGTGCCATAATGTCCTCATTCAACTCATTTCCTCTCCTTGTGCCTCAGTTTCCATATTTGTAGCAGGGCAAGGATCTTTTTCAGCACAAAGGCCAATTTGCAAAAAATAAAAATTTGGGGGGCTACACTTTTCCTCCTTCAAAATGACAGTAGCTTATCAAGTCCCAATTTAGATTGCCACTTTACCAAATGGAAAAATACTTGTTGGAAACATTATGTTGCTTTGGAGTCAAGAAAATGCTAATATTCTGGCATGTTCATCATGTTAATTTAGCAACAGCATGAAGACAACTTTCTAATCTTTGTACTTGACTTAGATGGGGGCCACATTTTGAAAGCAGGAGTCATGAGGGCCAAGAAGTAAGTGTTAATAATCATTGTTACCATTAGCTTTGAATTAACAATCTAGGCAGTTTTTCTTTTTTTAAAGGATTCTCAAATTCTCAGGCCCAGGCCCCACCCCAAAATTAATATCTCAGAGGACTAGACAACTATTTATAAAGTTCCCCACTGAAAATCTGAGCCCCAGTTCTTGAGTAGCCTTTGGGAACCACTGATCTAGAAAGTTCTAAGATCTCTTTTGAGCTCTAAGTGACAAGTCTACACTTGCTTCTGTTATCAGATAATCTCACAGATAACTATCCTCTCGTAACACTGTGATGACAACTTAAGTCCTCAGACTTTGGATATTATTCATACATCCCCTGGACTGACTTCAAAACTGAATCCTCACTGAACATCGCACAGTTTTATTAGTCAAAACATACTAGAGAAAAATGTTTTCTGTACTTCGAAGGTTCAAAAGCTTAAAAGTAGAATAAGAGTGACAAACTTCAATGCCTACAGGGCCAACAGGTAATAGGAGGAATTTTTTTAAAAGGGAAGGGAGGGAGGGAGGGAAGAGAAGAAGGGAGGGAGGAAGGAAGGAAGGAAAAATCCACCAGTTGGCTTCATTCAGTTTATGGCCCCAGAAAGAGATTTTTTAGTAAGACAGCTATGTAGAGTCTCTGCCTGAGATGAGAGGGAAAAATGTGTTACACTGTGAAGCATGGCAGGGATCCGATGAAGGAGTTGAAGTGAGTGGAGAGGGAAAGAAGAAAAGGGCGACCCTAAAGGTCACTAGTCCTCTGTGTGGCTTGGCTGAAGAGATGTGAAGCACAGAACCAGATGGAAAGCAGATGCCAGTCTGGTCTTCCATATCCCCCCAGCCCAGCCCCTCTCCACCTCACTCCACCTCCACACAACACAGTGAAGGCAGAATAAGTCACACAACGTACACTTGAAGATTGGTTATCAATCTTCATGACCCCCCAAAGCCCCGCCCCTGGCCACCTAGCATCCAAGGGCCTTCCCCTCTTGGCTCCATCCTTCTCTCTGGATTTCCCTCTTCCTGGTCAAACTAATATACCATCCTCCCAGTCACTGTAAGTTACTCAAACTGTCTATACCCAACTTTATTCCACCTGCATAGTCTGTCTCTCCATTTGATATTCTCTTCTGGAAGGCCATGACCTTTCATGTCTAAATTCCATCCATTCTCCAAAATTCTGCTCAGTGGGCATCAGAGCCTTAAGTCTTTCTTCCTCATGTGTCAGTGAGGAACTACTTTATCCAAACAGGCCACTGATCTTTTTCCACCTTGTCTTATAATTGCTGCCTCTCCTGGATGGCAAGCGACTGGAACTGCGGGCCTAGATATTTTCACATCTCCCAGAGTGCCTGACACAATGCCTTATACACGTAAGACACTCAGTAAGTGTGTGGTGAGGTGATCTGCTGATTGTGTGGCCATTCATTCATTCATTCAACAGGAGAATAATCACCATTTGTTCAAAGAGTACTGCAAATGCCATGAAACCCATCAGAAGTTTCTTTGGTATTTTCTACACCATCTTGCTTGTTACATGTTAAAAGAAAAAAAATCTTTGTGAAGATGCAAAAGATACAAAAGCAGGGAAAACTGCTGTGAAATTTGCTGGCACTCACCCTATCAGTGAATAACAAAAAATTTCCTGGGTTTAAAAAGACATTTCATAATATTGTGCAATATCACATAACTATCTGCAGTCACTGTTCATAAAAATGTGTACTCCTATTCTGAACATTAAAGGTTAGACTTAAAAGCCTAGGCTAGGGGGTTGACTCCTAAATTTATGAGACTAACCCTGAATAAGTTACCATCTTTTTCACATGCACCAAAGCTATAATTAGGTCGAGATTTTGCCAAACTATGAGCCACAGTGTGGAAAAGGTCAATCACCCTGCCCTATCAACAGATCCAACCAAGTGAAAAATTACATTATTTTTACATAGAGCACTAGATAAAAAAAAATTTTAATCAAATTCATGTATATGAAGTACACCTTTTATATGTAGTTCATGTGAGTATTAGATTTCCTTACAAATATGTATGTATAACTCATATATTACATAAACGTTTTACATGCATATAGACTCACAGCAAGGAATTTTCAGTCAGAATTCACAGCAGATACCTCTATGGTAAATACCAGATTATCTGAATCACATATCACTTGCCATCCTTTCCCATCCCAAGCATCTGACATCAAACCATTGTATTAGTTTGGGGAACAATATGCTATAATCTGGCAAGAAACACTAGTTACTCTATTTAGCACTAAAATGAATTTCATTTTCTTGACTTTGTGTCTCTTACTGTCACTTTACTACGATACAGAGATACCGCACGTTACTTCATAAGGAAAGGAAAAAATAATTTCTTCTTTAACTGCAGAAGAAACTGCACAACTCCAATCTGATCACTGTGTGAAGGAGAAAATATTTCCAATGACGACATCTTCCTATGTCAACTGATTTTATTACAGATGTCGTCTGTGTGCTACATTAGTGCTGTGCTTTCTTCTCTTCGAGATTTTAATCTGTTTGTTGCTCTAACATTTTATTGGTTCAAATACATGCTGTAAAAATCCGTGGCCATCAAACTTTCCTGTGAGCTAAAAATAACCTGTTCCTGTCAGTTAGAATTAGCTGATAAAGAGTGTCAGAGTCTGTTCTGAGTAAGTTTGATAACTTCCTGTTTATGCGGCACTGACCCTTGTCTAATAAAGCTTCTTTGCCCTAGAATGAGAGGATTCTGCTGCATTCTATTCCTTAATGGCCAATACTGATTACTTTTGAAAGCCTTTAATACATTTCCCATATTAGACATGAACAGATGTCAGGTATGTTGCCAAGGGAAATTTCTTTCATGCAATCTTGGCTTGTTGTACAATAATAGCCCTTTCTCAACATGGGAAAAAATTACAGACCCAACTAATTTCCCTGACAGGGGAGAGTTACATATGTTTTCCACTGGTAGTTTTTACGACAAGTTTACAATTTTGCCAAACCTGGAACTAATTGGGGCAGTTTCCAAAAGCGGCCCAATAAACCCCCAAAAGTGTAGAGCCATTTGAAAAGGCAGTCAATGATGGTTTGCGTTTGCATTTTCTCCATTTTGGTCAAAGCAGGGTGGGGGTGAGGGGAGTCAGATTGCAAAATTATTTAAGTTGCTTAAACACTTACTGTTTCATATCCTCCCAGTTTTTGAGCAGCTTGAAACATAGTCCAAAGGTTAACTGTTAGAGGGACAATAAGTATTTAGATAAGCATTGCATTAACATATCTCCAAGAAATGTCAATTAAAACATTTTTTTTTGTTTTTAACAAGAAAGAGAAAAAAAAAATACTAACGCACCCCAAATAGCTAAGTTCTTAGGAAACAATTTGCCAAAGGGTATTCAACAACAGGGCATATTAGTACCATTTAAAATACTTCTTAAGGAACAGTCACAAATACAGAAATGGTTCTAATTTTAGGATAAAGGACAGCACAGTTTTTAGTCCTGTTACCACCAGCAGACCAAGGGAAGTTAAGTTACAGCCTTCTTGTGAAAAGTGTGGGATTTCAGAATGGGAGTTGGTCTTGTTGGACCCTTAGAAAGAAGCCATTGGTTAAACGGTAATATATAATGCTTCCTTCGTATTAGAACTCTCCATAATCAATAAATAACAGCCACTTTAATATATGATTACCTTCTTAACAGAATGTCTGATGGCAGCACTGTATTAAAAGCTCACAGCATATTTCACTAACACGTGGTGCCTTGCACTGAGCAGGAAAATCAGTATTTCACCCTTGAGGCAGCAGTGATACAACAGATCAAAGGGAAGGAAGATGCTCCTTCACAGAGGAATTAAGTCACGTGTCCACTTAGTCCCCTAACTTGCCTGTGTGATGTTGCAAACATACATTTTTAAAAACAAATTTCTCTTTGCAGGGCATGCATATGTTTACGCTGTTAAAACATCTATGCCAAATTGCTAGCAACCCTGTTCATTTGTACTAAATACCATGGAATGGGCCTGCTACAGATTTGATTCTTTCACAAGAGAGGAAAATTGAACTTCAAGTAATTCCTCGGTAAAGGAAATGAAGAATAAAATTAAAGTTAAAAAAAAAAAAAAAAAAAGAAAAGGCTCTTTGACACAACATGTTCGAAAAGCCTCATTGAACCTTGCACTATTTCAAAGCTATCAAGAGCCCTGCCTCGGCCTTGATTTAATCTGAACCAATGCATAATGCAACAAAGCTGTTCATAGTACATTAATTTTACTTCTATTTCAAGCAGCCAGTTTTCAGACAAACATTGTAATCATTCGTAGTTATATAAGTTTATAATGGCTGCGAGTGTTCTCTTGCAATCAGTGCCAATTGCTATTAGGTATGTAAATTGTTATGTAAAACATACAGGTTTGACATTCTTCATCAAAATGACACATGGTTTTAATCTAGGAAGATACGTTTGGAGAAAATACTGTTTCAAGCCAGGGGCTTCGTTGCTCGGTGTGCCACAAAATCCAGACAGAGGCAAAATATATATTCAGTTGTGAAATCAGGACAGGATCTGGGTTTCTTCTCTTTTTATATGGAATTCTGCTCTGCTACGAGTTCCCTGTTCTACTTTAAAATACATGACGACGCTTAAACGGACACGTCAAAGTAATTCAAAATTGGGCTCTCCGTTCAAATTTGTGTATTTCTTGTTTCCTCTGAAGTCATCAGGTTCTTGTTATCTCTTAACAAATTTGGGGCTTAGGAAATATGTTTTCTCTTTGTGGTTGTTCTGTCCACCTTTAAATGTCCTCCTTTTAAAAGCTGTCCTTTCACAGGCAACATCTGTGCCTGATAAATCTACGTCATACTATTATCTCAGAAGAAAGGCGTTACAGACACTCAAGACTGACAAAACAGAAAATGAGAAACTTTCAACATGTCTATTTCCAGTCATAATCAGTGGATTCGAGCCTATAAATATCTCACTGCAACTGCCCCAGAAGGGAACAATGTAGCGGAAAGAGGCAGGGGGAAAAATTCCTGGCCTGGATGATTTGTAGATTTAGTATAAACAGACAGCATCATCCCCAGAATAGGATTTCAACATAATCCTGAGTCAATTTTTTTTTCCCAATTCAAAGACTCTGAGCAGTTTTGATATTTCAGAAATGAAAACAAGTATACTTACTCTGTTTGAAACCTAAATAGGGTATTCGTTCTATGGGCGTCTTCCTTTCTTTCATGTATTTATAAAGTGCCACCAGGAAGGCCTGCTCATCCGCCCTGCACTCTTCACCAATGGCGACCTTTGGCTTTTCTTCATTGGAGACTTTTTTACAGTTATTATGGTTATTCTTCGGCTTGGTCAAGGCTGACCTGGCCTCACATTTCACCTGGAAAAGGCGGGGAAAAAAAAACACATAAAATCAAGCATAGCTCTGGAATGCTTACAGAGACATAGCTAGTGACATTTTTCACTGAGTGGGAAGGAGGACCAGTAAATCACCCTTGCCCTGAAATAGCTTTCTAGAGGCATCGCTGAATATGGATTGTCTTAGACCAAGGACTGGAAAATTTCTGTAAAGGCCCAGATAGTAAGTACGGCAGGCTTCTGGGCATACAGTCTCAGTGGCCACCACTCAACCCCAGCCCGACAGCAGTCGCGGACCGTATGTAAGCAAGCGAGGCTGTGTTCCAGTAATGTTTTTATTTATAGAAGCAGGCGGCCAGTGGGCCACGGTTTGCCGCACTCTGCCAGCCTCTTTTAGACTCCTCACAGGTATGCCGATGTGAAACCAGAAACAGTGTTTGCAGCTGGTGGGACCATTCTCCCGCCTCTTTAGACACTTTATTTTCCTAAGGGGCACCATCTGTTAGTATCACTGAAGGAACCCTGTGTTCTTAATTTTATTATTTATGTTTCTGGGTGGGAGAAGGTAGTTTTACTTTTCT
Organism: Camelus ferus; assembly: GCF_009834535.1. Classification (NCBI taxonomy): domain Eukaryota; kingdom Metazoa; phylum Chordata; class Mammalia; order Artiodactyla; family Camelidae; genus Camelus; species Camelus ferus. Next base: position 44,277,150 of record NC_045706.1, on the reverse strand, counting down.
TTTGGATTAAGATTCTAGAGATTGAACCCAGGACCCTGTGCATGCTAGACATGCATTCTACCACTGAGCTATACACCTCCCCACCATGTTCTTAATAACATTTCCAATGTTTTGCACTTTGTGCCAAAATGAAAGGCAAGTTTATTTCTTCGTAGTAAACTTAGCTTGTTGTTACTCTTCCCAGCAACCTGGAAAAACAGGTCAGTGCCAGCAGATGTTGGCATGAGGAACACCAGCAAGGTCTCTGCTGTCTCTCACCTGAGGGTGATGCCTGGATACACCCCTGGTAGGAAACAAAACATCCCACCTTTTAATGAGGGCTCGGTACCCTTCAGTCAGCTCTGAGAATCTAATAGGAGATGTTAACTTGCTACAGAGGAATGAGTAGGGGCCGGCTAAAACCCAAGAAGAGTCAGTGAAAAGCTCCACTAAATTAAAAAAATAAGTGGCAGTAAACGGGCCAGACGTTCTTGCTTCCACACTCCAGGTTAACTTGAGTGTGGCACACTGAGCTCACCTCACCGTCCGTCCTCGCTGCCACGTTCTACAAGAGGCCTCCAACGGTTTGTTAAATATAAAGCTAAGTTGTTGAGCTATTTTAATTGTAAAAGGGGGAGTTACAAAGGGTCAAGCTTTGAGTTCAAGTGCGCCCATGGGGAACATGTACATTCCAATATTCTTTACCTCTCTGTATCTCACATCAGAGGGAAGAGGACACGTGCGAGGGGAATGTTAGGAATTAAAATGTCCCACACATTCCACCAGGTTTCCATTTCAGATTTCTGAGCTCTATTTTTCTTTCCCTTCAGAGTCTCCTTCCCAAGCACTGAACACATAAAAGGCTGTGCTCATTTATTAAAGGGAAGCATACCCTCTTATTGCTGGTTCTCTCAAATGAACACACCACTTTAATATTATTCGACGGGTCCTGGAAAAAAGTAAAACTGCCTGCACAACTCATTTAACCGGGCCTCTAGGTAAGATTTTAATTTTTAAAGAGCAGTGGAAATGGGATGAAAACATTTTCCATGTAGAATTTTTACTTAACAGTATTTTCAAACTTTAGTACTTGATAACATTATATTAAGGCGAGCATCCTGGGAAACTTTATGTTGTCATCATTTTTCACTGCCAAATTTTAGATTGTTGAGTCTAAAGTTCTGATGAAATCCATAATTCAAGGGCTCTTTGAAATCATAAAACCACTCCAGTTCTGATCTGCACTGCCCCCGCCCCCCGCCTTTTCTGAGTGCTTATTTACTATGAGGCCAGGCCCTGTTCTAAGCACTTTCTGGTATCATCACACTTCATACTCACAGACCTAATGGGCCAGGTCATTATTCTCCTATTAGAGATGAGGAAACTGAGGTACAGAGAGGATGAGGAACCCGCACAAGAACACAAGATCTTGTTCAAGTTAGTAAGAGGCAAAATTGGGTAACCTCACTTCAGAGCTTGTGGTTTTAAACACTCTACTTTCCTGCGCTCATAAAAATATTCAATTGAGAGTCAAAACATTTCCATTTAGAAAGCATATCTGATTCCTAGGCATTACAAAACCTACAGCTTAGAAATGTGATTTATCAAATGAGAATTAGAAGATAAAACGCGGTAGTAAGTCTAAAAGGGCTCCATTCCTTTGTGTACTGAGCAAAGGTAAGGAAACCAGGATCAGCCAAGCGCCTGCGATGAGCTGGATACAGTGCTGCGGGCTTCACACTGTCTACCTGACGTTCATGATAAAAGGAAGGTTTTGAGCCCCACTTTTCAGACAAGGAAACAAGCTCAGCGAGGGTATGCATTATGGTATTTGGCTGGTGTGGGGCAGAACTCAGGTCTCCTTCACCCCAAACTGCAATCTGGTACAAGAGGATTAGATAACAGTTTTGTACATAAAATAGGCTGAGTCCTAAACCTGCAGTGAGAATAGGCCCGTTACTTGTATCACTAGGCCAGAAGCACCACTGTCAAGGGAGGATGAGGTTTGCCCCCTCAGTGTCTAGGGAGCTACCTCACCTGGAAATGCCCAGAAATAGGAGGAAAGCACGGAGGGGGCTCATGAACCAGGCCCGAGTCATTCAGACCCTCTGCTTCTTAGGAAAGGCTCTAGGGGACACCGGGCTGCCACCCACTGAGCTCCATCCTGAACCTCCGGGGCCCTGCAGCAGGCTTCCTCTCCCGAGGCCGGGGCTCCGTAACAGGTGAACAGCACTCTCCTCCCGCTCCCGCTCTGTACATTTCTTCACTTAACCCTGTGAGCCCTGGAGGGTATTATTCTGTTTCTGCACAGGACCAGGCTGAGTTCCTTTCTACATTTTTTCCACATTTACCCGTAACATTCTCAGCATTTAAATCTACTGAAATATTACACGGGAGCTAGTCTTCACGCTGACCTTGAGAAAGCCCACCCTTCTGATGGTAACACTTAATTACCAGATCAGTTTTTCCCTCCATGAATGCCTTCTACTTGTTGAGTTCACTAAGAGCTTTGGGGTTTCCAAAGTGATTGAGGAAGTGCTAATTAAAGAATCCACATTTAACATTTTCAGTGAACCACCACCTATTTGATATTAACCACATCCTTTCACTGGATTGAGCTGTAACTAACCCGGCCTTCAACTGGGGCAGCGAGATGTGCTGAACCAGCAGGAAAGGAGCCAGAGTCTCATTTCAATTTGGTCACAAACTTCCTAGGAAACCCTCATTTTCTTCCCCAGGAAAGCAGGAAGGGTAATCCCTGGGGGTAGTTCTGAGGACCACATGGGATGAAAAGTACTGAAAATAATGAAAGTATCACATCTGTGAAATTATCAAAAGTCTGTTTGTGATTTAAATGAAAGAACATATTGCACATCATGGTTTCCCTTTTTATGTTCCTTTTAGAATTTAAACCACCTGTTACATACTTCTAGCCTTTGGAAAGTGCTTCCAGGATGTGAAAAGTCATTTGCCTTCTATCAGCAGAGGCCTTTCATCAGAGACCTAGGCTGAGAGGATTTCTTTTGTATAGATCGCCATATGGACATGCTTGGGTCCCAGACCTGTTGCTTTAAGACGATCCCAAGGAAATGGCAAGGATCTGGGTTGGACATATTTACTGACATCTTCAGAGCACTGGTAGCCTCTTCTCTGCATGACTTTGGCTGTTGTTCGAAAGCTGTGAAATTCTCTGTCCCTTGAAAAACAGTCTTGCAAAGATAGTTCTCATGTTCTCACTGAAGAGGGCAACCTTTTGATGGTGACAAACCCTCAACTTGCTCTTCCAGTCATGCACACAACAAAATGAGTGGGTTCTTACTGGAAGAGCTCTGTTGTGTGGAGCTGCAGGAAACGGATACTTGTCCATAGTCAGAAATGGTCTGTTTGAGGCACTTTGGAAAAAAAACAGTCATACAAGTCTTGTTCAGAAAACTAAACTGTCCCCCGAAGTGTTGCTTCCAGTTCAGTAAATGATCAGATGGTCACAGGTTTGTAACTTCTACTGTAGCATTTCATGAGAAAAGACCACTTTTTAGACACAAATGCCTTTTTCCTGGTTGTCCTGGCCCCAGATGTGGCTTGTTCATCCTGTGGGGATTTTCCATCCATCTGTTGGTGCCAACGATAAGCCCACCATGCTTCATACCCACCAGTCTCTCTTTACTAGGTGAAGTGGTCTTTCCAGACCCACTGGAAGCAGCCAAGGCAGGACTGTAATCCAAGACTCAGAGAGGAGCTGGGTGTTGAATGCAGTCCCCAGGAGCTGAGTGCAGCATGACATTCATCCACACACCTCTGCAACCAACAGTGAAGGATGATCCTCGTCCCTGTGAAGATTCTGAATGGCAGCACGGGTGCAGATGGGGTGGAGCAGGGCACTTAGAAAACCCAGGCTTGGTTACTGTCCCTCCTAAGAAGGGCAAGTCAGTGAACATCAAATACGGAACAGACTCCGCTTCTCTTCAGTGTTGTGGGTCCTGGTATGCGTCCTGAGCTCCATCGAGAGAGATATTAGAGGTGCTGTTCGTTCAGATCAATGGTATGAGTTTTGTAAATCTCCCAGAGACATACTTTGGTGTTGACTCCAAATGAAATGAGGAGCTTCCCCCTGCTGGGCTCAGGTAGAGAACATGCCGAGGTAAACACATGATGTCAGCTGAGAGGTATGGGGCAAGGTGCCAACCCAGGACGTTGTCAGTACAAGCTCTGCTGAATGTTATGATCCTACAACCTTCTTGCTCCATTCTGCAGTATCTTGCAAACCACATCACAGGGAATAAGCTGTTCCTGCTGACATCCCTCAAGACCACAGAAGCTGAAGCCCTAGCTAGGCAGTTCAAGGGCAAAATGTCTAAATTACTAGAAAATGTCCTTCTTGGTATCCGTGTGGAGTCATGCGCAGAAGGTTAAAGGAACAGAACCAAAATAACTTTTTCTTAAAGAGATTTGTTTTTAGGCAGAGAAGACACATTTCTACTCGTTGATGTCTTTTTAACCCTTCCCAGTCTTGAAAGCGTGAAGAAATCCTAACCAAAAAGTCCCCAGAACTTCCTGATGAAACGGCCATCCTTGAAGGTAAGATTTATCAAATGTGAATGTCTAGGATTTACTTCTCTACACTGGGAGGAGAAGCGGAGTTCATGGCAGAAAAACAGTAGATTGTCAGCTCAGAACTGAAGTCACATTTTTCTTCATCAGAATCTCCCACATTCACCAGTAATGCTCCCATTTTCATAAGTTGAGCCCTTGGAACTGGAAACGTGGTGTCAGTTGAAATCCGGGCTTCAGTTTAGGCCCTAAAGGGGCTACTATTGTTTCTGGCACAGAAACGCAAACACCCCATAAACAGAACCATGGAAATATGATCCTAGTCCACAAAAGGAAAAAAAGATAAGCCTAAAAATACAAAGTGACACTTCACCCTTCTTAGTGCTAAATGCTTCAGGCATGCACTTTCAAGATTCCAAAAAATGCTTAGGCCAAACGGTCCCAGGTCCTGAAAAATAGTCTAGAATTTGGACTTTCATTCTGTACTAAGAGTGGTCTTGGAAAACATATAAATGTATATATTAGTATATGTATACCTGTAAGTACTGGGCTATGTATCTTTAATTTTACTCCAAGGTAAATCAGAGGTGACTTTGAAAAATAGAAAAACATAACTAAAGGGATTAATTCTAGCCATTTCTAATTTCATCCTCTGTTAATCTCTGAAACATATTTAGATGAACACATTCAGAAAGAGGATGGTTCAGCTGGTCTATTTTTGATACAAGCAGAGTAAACTATGTCATTGTGTCACCTACTATGAAATCGCAGCCTCAGTGACGTGGGCGCTTAATCATCTGTCCTTTACCCAGCAGGCCAGACTGGGAGGTGGGAAGTCTTTCTGTTGACTAATGAAAATGCCTCCACTGTCCCCTCCCCCCGCCACCGGGGGAGGGGAGGTGGCGGGAACTGACACAGCTAGAGAGCTGTGAATACCAAAGTCACGTTCTGAGTTGAAAACTGCCACTAAGACACAGGAGCAGAGAGACAGAGAGAAAAGGGAAAAATTAAAAGATGCAGCAAAACAAACACCGCAGAGCTGAATGACTGTACCTTGGCAACGGATTTGCCATCGGAATTGTTGTTGGGATCTTTACCACCACTGAATGAATCTCTTCTCTGTGGGCACGGTTTCTTTTTGCGTGGTCTGCCTTTAAGATTTGGCGCTGAAAACAAATGAAGAACAAATGAGATACATTTTTATTTGCATGGGTTTCCTTATTAAAAAGCAAATATCTTACTCCAGCGGCGCCCTCTAATTGTTCAGAGAAATATACATATCTATGTAGCCAAGCCTCCTTCCACGCTTCCCTCTCCCTGAAGGGGTGGCATCTAAGTAGACTCTACACTTCTGTACGTGTTTCCCAAAGCTCACCTATTACACAGAATGTGTCTAATTAGAATAAATAACATGAAGAAATAAATAAAGCCTTTAGCTTTAAAGGATGAGGATAAGGGAAATGCACTTCTCTATTGTTAGAAAAGAAATACTTTGGGCTGAAAGACAGCCCAGAGCCAGGCTCTGAGATCATTCTTTGTTTTTTGGTTTGTATCTTGTTGTTTCAGAAACCTAAGTTATATGCCAGGCCATTATGGCATCACTATGATGTAACGTTTGAAAACATCTCTCTTCAAAAGTTGAGACGTGAGCATTTCCCCAAATTATGATACAAATAAGTAAGAAGAAAACTATACAGAGAGAAATTCACGGTAACAATCTGAAAACATGTATTTACTAATAGTATTACAACCAGCATGTTTCAAATCTCAGCAAACTTGGCAGACACATTTAAGTCAGCATGCTTTCCTTTCCTTTTCAATATATATCTTTTATGGAGATCTCGAGGTTTATTTAAAATAACTTCCAAGGATCACACTGAATTGGAGTTAGGCTGATTCCTTGGAGATTATACTTTTTAAAAGCCAGAGACAAGACGCAAATGAAAGTTATATTTCATCTTGGATGCTAAGCTTGAATCCTTTTAAGATCCATACAGAAAGCAGGAGAGAAAAAAAAAAAAAGGCTGCTGTTTATTGAGTGCTACGACTGTCCGGCATCAGCTTTCACATTTAACTCCATCAGTCACCCAAGTCAAGCAAAATTAAAACAAACCAACTAACCGACTAGCCTTTGAAGAATTCCAGACTAATGAATTACAACCTAAGCAATTTCACTAGGGGACCTTTCAAGGTACCCACACGTTTTATTACTTTAAGGTATGACTATAACCATCCAAAATCTGAACAACTCAAACCCTCTTAATTGTTAATCTCACTTATGTCACGCAGTTAACTAGTGGTTTTAGGATATTTAACATTGTACCCATTTCACAAACACAATTAATCCTACTAATCTGATTTTCTACTGTGGATAACAGTTTTGCTGTTGACAAAATGCAGTAAAGCCAGAGCTGCCTTTACAATCGGGCAAAAGTTGAGAAAAAGTGGCTTTGGGGTTCAGACTCCTCCTTCCCAAACCCGCTTTCCCCTTACTTCCCAAAAAACGTTTGTCTGAAAGTCCATCTAAGAAAGCCAGCCTGGAATTATCAAAGGTAAACAAACTCACAAACAAAAAATCAAGCAAAGAAAAAGCAGCGATTACCCATTCCAGTCGACAAACATCTGCCTGATGCTGTCTGCGCTCATGAAAGCTACAGCATGTGACTGCTTCCCGGCCACGTCCCTGGAGGGCTCGGCTTGACTTGGTGTGGACGTCAGCTTCCCTCTGAATGCGAACGAACAAGAGCTGCTGCGAGGCGCAGCGCTCTGCTTACAACTCCCCTCCCCCAGCAGCTCCATTACTCATGTAAACACACAGCAGTAACTAGCACGGGGTGTGTGGGATGAGCTCTGAGGACTTGGCTGGAGCTGCCAGACTGGCAGGGAGGGCTCGGCTCCCTCCACCTCCCCATGCGGGCTTGGTGATTTCATCTGGCCAGTTTTTGGATCCTGACCTCCTGCTCCTCTGTCAGAGCCTGATGCCACCTTCCATGAACTGACACGGTCCTCTGCCTGGAGCCAGGGCGGGGACTATTTTGGTTTGAAGACTTGGTGTAGCACAGAAGTGTTTCCACAACTGACCTAAGTGCTAAGACCTTAATGACGGGCGGGAAGGCTGCCCTTTCATGTCCCTTATCAAAATAATAGCCGAGCACAAAGCTGACAGAAACAAACAGAACTTGGGCTCGGTCTGAGGCATTTCATTAAAGAAAACAAAACAATATCGCCTCTGTTCTAAGACTTGTTAGTGTGATCTTTCCTTCCTAACATTTTGGCAAAAAAGCATTTAAACCTAAAAGGCATTTATTTCCAGAAGAGCTTTCAAATCCCAAAGGCCTTTCAGATAGAGAGAACTTGCACTGAACAGGCTGCTTTAAATAAAGGCAAAGGTTCCGGGAACTGACAGTAAGTCATCCTCGAATCGGGTCTATTTTCTCCATTCTTCGAGCTGTTTTCAGAACCCAGCGAAGCACATGCCCTTCCCCAGCAAATTCTGAGAATTACAAATTTAGAACAGACTAGCACCTAATATTCTGATCACACAATCTTAAACTCTAAATGGCATTTGATCAAGAGAAAGAGCCTTTTGTTCCTAAGAAGGCAAGTACACTGATATTTTCAGGTATGGTTGGATAAATCCTACCAATCACTCAAGTCTCAAACTCAAATACCTCTTTTAGTCTCCCCTCTGAACTCCTTTTCTGACCTTCTCTTATGGGGGTTGTGGGTACCACTATATTATTTATACTTCAGCTGTGTCTTGTGCCTTATTATTATATTAAATTAGAGAGTCATTCAGGGCAGGACCATGTCAGATTCATCTCTCATCTGCCCCGGCATTCACCCAGGGGCAGCATTGCCTAATAGGAATTTGTTAAATCATCAAGTGACTAGTGGAAATAAAGATGCCCACATATACCTCTGTGGTGTCTTCAAGAGCTGGGCTCACCAACCTGTCCACGTGTATACCTGTCACACCGGGCACCTGGAAAACTGCATTCACCTTTCCTGCTCACCTGTGAGCTCTGCATACATACACCAATGACGAGTTTGCTATGGGAACTGAGATGGGAAACCTACAGCCTGTAATTCCTGCTTTCTGTTATTGTGTCTGGCATCTTCAGTGGGGCCATAGTTTTGTCCTACATGCAATGAACAAATGGCCTGAAGAATAGATGTTCAAAGCCTCGGGGCGGGGGAGGCGGGGACGGAGCGTGCAGTACTAGCGGGGAGCCCCCATAATACAACTGGAGATTTTTTGGATCCATGAGACCCCTGGTGAAGCTTTGCGATTGAAAGGCTGGCTTTTTGGGAGAGCAATATTCTGGTCCCCAGATTACATTTTTTTTTTCCTACATGGTCAAGAAAACATATCATTTGCTAGGCAGGTGAATGAAAACAAATGCTTGGTGGTGTGGTGGTGGTCAGGGCTCAGGTGGAAGCTCTGGTCTTTAACTCCTTTATGTAAGAAACAGCCCTCACCACCTCCCAGCTACCCTGGACCAACCAAAAGCTGCCTTCTCTTTGACAGCTAAGGACTGGTCTTTACTGAGAGAACCCAAATCCTAAAACTCTAGAGTTACACCAGCTCCAGTGCTTTAGATGAGACCATTCTTTACCAACAAAGTCATTCTTGGAAGCCAGCGGTACACCTACTGATAGCTTCACTGGTTCTAGTCAGTTCTACTTAAAAAAAAAAAAAAAAAAGTGTGAAGCAATAAATGCATAGCTACTGTTATATGTGTATATAATCCACTGGTTTATATGGATTCTAATGGCCTGGTTCATTCACAGAGTTCAGTCAATGCTCTTTGCACAAACGGTTTCAGTATTATTCTTGAATAATAGTAATAGCTCATATGGAAGGAATGCCAGTCAGCCCTTTGCATACAATAACTCATTTAAAACTCAAAACAAGCCAACATGAAGGCACAATTATTATGCCCATTTTACAGACCAGATAACTAAGCTAGAGATGAAATTCCTTGTCTTTGGTCATTCTACCAGTTACTAGTAGCAGAAGGATTCTACCCCAGGCAACTGGACTTTGTCCAGAGCCCCTGCTTTACGTAACTTCTCTCTAACACATAGACAGACACACTTACTCTGTCTCATAATGAGGTGTTTATATTATTAACTTGGGCTGGCTGTCACCAGGGAGCTTTCCCCAAATGAAAACACTCTCAAATACCACGTAGCAAAAGGGCACTGCTGCCTACTTCAGGCATCAAACAGCATCCTACAAACTTGACAGTGCACTGGGTGCCCATCAGTCCTGCTGCTGTAGCACGAGACGAGACTTCCACTAAAGTCACAGAGTTCTAAAAAACCTCCGAGTGCCATGTGCCATGGGTATTACCCCCTTTACAGTGGGCCACTGACTGACTCTTACGCTGAATCAGTGGAAGATCTCTGTGGTTTTTAAAAAATGTTTCCTCTCTGACTACCCATCTGTTCTTCTTACTCAGTGCCATGAAATTAACAAGTATTCACCATTGTGAGGTCACCTCTATTTCTATAGGTGTTAATCCCAGGAGAATCGGCTACACCAGTGCTCCAGGCTGCTCTGACATCTAAACCAAGTGTTTTGTTTTTTCCTTTTTTTTTTTTTAACTCCTTCAAATATTAGTGAATTATAGTCTTTTTTTTTTAAGAGTGTATAGCAAAACTTTGGTTTTTTTTCCCCTTAAACAGTCTAGAAGCTCAGAGTTGCAGGCATTCATTTATGTATTTATTTCACTGTGGGTTCCGACAAGTTACGTGTCAGGGCAGTGCAGGTGTGGGAAACTTTCATCTCAACCCCAGCTCTTGCAATAATAATAATAAAACAAAGGAAATGTAACCAGTTACTGGCAAAGTAAATTGCTTTTGGCTTAAATGTTCCTGTTTTTTTCTACTGTGTTCTTCCTGTCATGACCGTCTCTCTTTTTTTTATAACATTTATGCTCTTGGAAATACCATGAAGATAAACTGCTATAAAAGCTGGATTGACTCATCCGTTAACAACTCTTTCTTCTCGTTTTGGAGAGAGGATTTTGTTGCCAACGCAGCTACATATTCTCTCGAGAAATTCTCTGTGAGCTTCCACTTAGAGATAGGACTTGCTTGTTGGTAGGGACTGGAATTAGGGGAATGGAAAACCAGGCATCATTTTCCTAAGAGTTTGACCCCCCGGGTCAATGTCTAGAGGAAGCCGGCAGAGCATTAACTCATTTGATTTGCAAGTTGTGTGTGTGTGTGTTAAACACTAAATATAAGTCAGAAAAATAAACTCCACTGATGGAAGTATGAAGGACTGGCAAATACTATTCTATGTATAGTGTGTGTTACTGATAATACTTTGCATTTCTTTAATGCTTTTCCTCTGAGGATCTCAATTCTTTGGTACATTTTCTTTACAGACAGACAATAATCTTAAAATACTCTGGCAAGTTGCAGCATGGAGCACTGCTCTTTCTGGGGGAAAAAAAAAAGTACCCTAATTTAGTTATCATTTATTGTGTTCTATTTTCATTGTTTCCCTTTTGACTATTTAGAAACTTCCTCTTTCACTACAACAAAAATAGGATGAGTGTTTTTAAAGTTATTAACGTATGAGTAAAGGATTTAGAAACCGAGAATGGCAGAAGGCTTGATCAAAGCCACTCCTGAAATTTATGGGTGTAATAAAAGAAAGGCATTTCACAGATAATCTCTTACAGAATTTGAGTTTTCAAATACTTGGAAAAAAAGAAAAGAAAAACAGAAGCTCTCAGCTCTCCTTTTGGCTTTAACTTAAAGCCAACATTTTTACTTTTAAATTCATAAATGATTCCCTAAAATTTTTATTTTAAATCCACAGTTTTTATTCCATATACTCTGTACTCCACACCTAACAGAGTGGGGCCAGAAAACTGTAGCTTCTGGTACTCAGTGTCTGAAAACTGGCTGAATCTTTTCATGAATTCACAAAGCGTTAATTACATGTAGATTTAGGAACATTCAAGTTTACTTTTATTCTATTCTCCTATAAATAATTTTCCACACCCAACAGAAATGTTTGAGAAACCAGTGTGTTATCTGAGATATGAACACACCAGGAAATTAACAAACACAATTCCATTTGGGGGGACTTTATAACTTAAATGATGCATTTAAAGCAATAGGCATGATTTAAAAAAAAAAAAAGCTACAAGAGTGTTATCATTTTCTGTAACTGTTCTGACAGTTCCCTTTTTAACATTATTTTTCTCAAATAAAGGCATTAAGAAGATGAGTCTTGAACTGAGGCTAGAGTTGTGAACTGAGACTAGAGCCAGCCTCAAATGCCCTCACTCTCAAATGCCACCAAGACCACACAGCCCGGAACAGGGACCCATGGGTGTGCCCAGGGGAGTGGTCACACTCTCCACTTTGTATGTCATGGCCCCGCTGAGTTTCCAAGTTTGCTTTAGCCCAAGCCATTATCTCAAGGTGGCTTGAAACACAATGCCTACAAACCACAATTTAGTATTTCCAATGAACTAGGTGCTGAAAGAATCCAGGTCCCCTCCTATTGCCTGTGAAAGGGTGAGCAGTTATGTTATTAGAAAGAGAGTGGGAAAAAAAAGAAGCCAGCTTTCTATGAGGTCCAGTTACTTTGACTCTTTGTCACTGAGATCCCCAAGAGTCACTAATGAGGTGGAATAAGTTCCTGCATTTGTCATACCTGGACTGTTCGGGCAGCTTAAGTCCAAAACAGCCTGGACTTCATTGACTGCTCAACAAACCATGTAAGTAAACACTTTTGTAATCCTTTCAAAACATGCCCTGTCTTACTCATTCTTTGTTTCATACTTGTGAATGCTGGAGCAATTGTTAATGCCTCTGATCAAAGTTTTAGTAATTTCATAGGCATGTGATTTGCATAGCTATTTCCTGACCCGCCTTCTCTCTGCCCTGGAGGTCTTCATTTCTCAGAAACACTTAAAAACACAGATTATTTTACTTCTCCCCCCCCCCCCCATAAATGGAACTGGACTCGCTAGCTCATCTGTATTGCTAATTGGTTTGACAGCATGTGACTCCATGCATTCTTGCCATTTACACAGGCACACACCTCTTTCTGAGTCAGGTTTTACCAGCAGCAATGGGCAGATCTCTATCTTTATTTCCCCTCTGTATCTTGAGTGGGGAGACAAACTTAAATGACCAAATGTCATAAATGTATTATTCCAAAGGAATGCAAAAATATTCTAGAAGTCTGTAACAGGCTTGTCTAAAAGGGCACTGGCAAAGAAGAAATGGATGATAGCTGCTTTTCACTATCACCTGCAGAATAAGGGGGGAATCTGGGAGCTAAATCTAGGTGGAGAGTGAGGAGAGACTCTGGGTTTTCAGAGGAGTGACTCTCTGAGGAGAGAATTCTGAGAAAAGGGAAGGAGACTAAACTCAATGCCTCAAAGACCTTTCAAACTTTGGTCTGTGCTGGTGCCCACAGCGTTCTCCAGGGGGACTGTCCTCAGGTGAAAGGTCCCCTCTAGGGCCTGCTGAGGGGCTGGAAGTGGTGGCTCATAAATGCTTTGCAAGTGCTGATTCATCTTTGGGGCCACGACGTCTGTGTGCCGCGGCGTCAGGAGCCTATGGGAAGACCTTTGCCTTAGAATTCCAAGTATTGTGCAAAGAGCCATGAGGGCAGAGTGGATACCTGAGGACCTAGCTCTGTCCGAAGGTACGGGAGGCAGTACCCTCGCCGCTCATACTGCATGAGGGGTCTGATTTCCTCCCCTAGCTACCAAGTCTTGTCATGAGGTCACAAACCCAGCAAAACCAAAAATGGACTCTAAAATGCCACAGTGGCTCAAACTGCCACCTTCACATCTACCCGGCAACTCACTTCTCCTGCTACCCACTTCCCCCGATGCCAGGTACCAAGCCCCAGGCTTCTCGCTTAATGGGGAAGATCATGCTGGATGTTGAGGGGGGAAAAAAAGCATCAAAACTATTACAATTAGAATAAATGCGTTGTCTCGATGCTCACTATGTACTCTTAAGATTTTGACATCTCATGTTTCCATTTTTTGAACTATTCACTATACACAGATTTAGCTTTTCTTAGTATGATTATAATAAGAATAGACTATTAATTTAAGATACTTGCCTTTTTTTTTTTTAGGCTGTTTAAAGATCTGCTCTGGAAATAGCTTTTAAGGACATTTTGATTTCTATAATTTATGAAGTTTATGAAGATAGGACTGTTTAAACATAGAAAATTCATTTTTTGTCTCTTTCTTTTTGTTACAATCAATAAACCTGCTCATTCTAGTCCATGACATATATTCTGTGATGTTACTACCGAACATGACAGCACAGAAGTGAAAGCTACATTTTGGTATTGAATAACCTTGCAAGGAGCAGTAAATATCAAATGTTTTTAAACTCATATATAAACAGAACATTCTTGTCCAGCCATTTCCCCAGGTTTGGAAATGAGATATTCCATTTTCAACATTGAGGATAATTGATTTGCTACATCTCTAAAGAAAACATTCCCCTCTTGGAAATAAGTAAACGAGACTGCATGAGTGCGTGCGTGCGTGCGTGCGTATTAACTTGGAGATATTTAACTTAGTACAGACTTGGACTAACATACTCTGAGTAACTTTTCGGTTTTTCAAACACGTACACATAAGGAAAAGTAAAAAGTAAAAAGCCATCAAGTTACAGGTTCCCGATTCCTTAAAAAAAAAAACAAAACTCAAAAGGAATTTGTGCTTAAAGGGGATTTTTCACCCTGTTTTTCTATCTTTCAGAAAGAGTAATTTAAGACATAGGATAGTCTCTTGCTTAAAAGTGAAAAGATGACTGTTCTTGTTTGAGACTTGGAGACATTCCTCTTTGCTCAGGTAAATTCCCCTTCGCCCCTTCCTCCTGCATGAGCTGCCAGTGCCATCTCAGCTTCACGTGTGTCAGGACAGACACGCGCCACAACACTGGAAAACAACTCTCAAAGCTCTACTGTGGTACCAGGGAACAGACAGATAGAGAAGTGTGTGTGTGTGCGCGCGCGTGTGCTGGAGCAGGATTGGGTAAGGGTCCAAAATGAGAAGGAAAAGCGGTCTGGGGTGTGTGTGGAGAGGCTGCTACAAGGTCCATAATGCCTGATGGTCTATTCAGTAAGGCCAGGTGATTATGACCCGGCAGGAAAAGCTAGAGGGCTCAGTTCACAGTGGGGAGTGTATCACACTGTGCAGAAACAGCAGACAGATACCCACAGAAATCCCAACGTAAACCTTAGGATAAACACAGAAAATACATGGGAGATGTTAGAACTTCTTCCCACTTATTTCAGTGAAGGAACGTTTCTATGACTGTTTAGAGCTGCTCTGTCCAATATGGCAACCACTAGCCACTTGAGGCTTCTGAGCACTTAAAATATGGCTAGTCCAAATCGAGATGAGCTGTAAGTGTCAGGTACACACTGGATTTCCAAGACAATACAAAAAATGTAAAATAGCTCATTAATGACATTTTATATAGGTTACTTGGTGGAATACTTTGGATATACTACATTCAATTAAATGTTATTAAAATTGTTTCTTTCAACCTTTTAAAATATGGTTACTAGAAAATTTTAAGTTACACGTGGCTTGTATTATCTTTCTCTTGGGTGATGGCAATTTAGTCAGCAGTTTAAGGTTATGAATATATAGATACATCCTTGGGAATGTGTGTTAAAAAGCAGATAGACCAGGATTAACACCTGAAGCTAAAATAATCAGCAAAAATCATGATTCTAAGTTTCAATACAATTAAGAATTTTATTCACTGTCACGCAGAGTAGTCACGTATAGATCTTAAGTATCTGAAACTTGTGCCAAACCTGAGGTGTTGCCTTTGTAAAATTCAAATCTGGTAATCACTGACTCAGAGTAACTAAATGCCCGGATGAAGATGTTATTTTGTCACTTCCTTAACTAAGATGTCAAAGCAAAATTTAAGCTCTGACAACAGACTTGGAGAGTGGTGAGGGGCAGGAGGGAAAATGAGAAAGAGAGCTGTCCAATTTTTTATTTTATTTATTATTCTCTCCTGCTACCAGCATGGGCTAGGCATAAGGTAAGCCATTTGCCAGCTGAATAAGAGAAAATAGCTTTTGAGTGATTGAGGCTTGATGGAAAGGAGATGCTTCTAAACCACAAACTGTTGACTAAGTTCATGGTCTGGATGTGTTTTCCTTTTTGGAGATTTCATCTGCAAGTTAGTAGAGAGGTGGGATACAGTCAGGCCCAAAGGCAAGGGCATGGCCTTTGTGGCTTTGCCAGGGTGCTTCAAGTCCCACAGTTTTGTATGACACAAAGTGAGACTGTTCATAGAAGACAGGCGCTCCGGGAGGCCCAGAAAAATTGACAGAACCAAAAGGTTTGAACTCTAGGGGACAGGAGAGGAGACACATTCTTTCCTGAATCATTCTTAGCACCAGAAAGACCAGTGGGCATCATTCTGACAAGATGGCTGCTCATTGGGAGGATGAGACATGGGTCC
Organism: Camelus ferus; assembly: GCF_009834535.1. Taxonomy (NCBI): domain Eukaryota; kingdom Metazoa; phylum Chordata; class Mammalia; order Artiodactyla; family Camelidae; genus Camelus; species Camelus ferus. Next base: position 44,261,121 of record NC_045706.1, on the reverse strand, counting down.
AAGTGAGCAAATAACTTGTCACAGTAGCTGAAATTGAAGCCCTTCCCTCCACCCCCTCACCTTTTGATTCCTGTGGCGGCAGCAGCACAGAAACATAACTAGATATTAATGTCTCTCCAAAACAACATGCTACTCAAAGGGCTACACATCCACCTGGATTCTCTGATGAGACCACCTTTACCCCCCTTTTAGGGTTCCCATTGTAAAAATAAGAGAACAGCAAACGGTAGCAGTGGAAATAAGCTTAGGAAATTTTCTTAGAAGGCAAGAGTTGCTATAGCATTTAAGGCAGTAACATGCAGAGAGATTAAAACCAAAATCCCTGCCACGTCAACAGAACGTGCAATGAATATTACACATTCTCTTGTATAATACTTATAACAATAATTTTTATGAAATTATTTGGCGGGTCCACCCTATATCCAGTGGAGCAGTGTGCACACCTCTGGTATGTTTCTGATATCTAACTATAGCAGTGTTTGTCTTTGTCCTCCAAACTCTTTTATAGCACATGGTATGCATATTTCAGCATCCAACATTATTAACTCATGACCAACTGTCAGTTGATGGTTATCTAACACATGGGGTCTCCGTAAAAGGGATCCTTATTTGGGCAAAAGCTCGTCTGCACCAGTCTGTCTATATTTTCCCTCAGAAGAACTTTATTTGGATTATTATTCGCTGTTAGTGGAAACTCAGAGGCTACATGTGTGACAATTGGAAGGCAGAGAAATAAATCCTTAGCAAGTTAAAACACTTAGCTGATACTAAAACCATTTCAAGCTTTGTTCGCTGAAAGTAAACTCTCGGTTGCCCTCTTGTGGTCAATCTATGTGATGTGGTGGGAAGACCATAAAACCCCAGAAACCTAACAAGAGAGTTTAATCAAATACAGGTAAGAACATTCATCCTTGACAGAAACAGTCACAAATCACTACCTTATGTTGCTTTATGTGTTTTAGAATGTACATTTAGCAGCCCTCCTAGGTGGAGGAGGATAAGGGGTGTTGGGGGGATGGGGCTTGTACTATGGAAATTAGAACTTTGTCTTTCTGGAATACAATGATTTCACTGTATTTACAACCGTAACTGTTATATATGTGGCAAATTGAAATGTATGAAATTTAGAACCTGAAAAAAAATCATACCCACATTTTAAAAGTTTCTTCATAGCCAAAAATAGACTGATGTTCCAACTGTTTTGGAATTATAGGAACCAAGGAAAGAAGTCTGAATAATTCCCTAATATGGAAGAAAACCATTTTTTTCTTTTTAAATAAGGAACAATTTATTTGTTTCTGACAATAGGCCACATATGGATACTCTGAATTTATAGAATCAAGTATAGGTGCAGAATTTATCCACAGCCTCCAAAAATAAAATTTTATAAAAATCTGAACTCCAGATTTAATAATCAGTTACCCAATTTGGTATTTAATTTTAATTTGTAAAAACACCATTTAAATAGAATTTCTGCTGTAGGCCTTTCAACAATTTCCTGCCTAACAGGCCCATCCCCAAAAAGCAAACAAACCTGGTATTAAAACAGACTGAGCGGCTTAAGAAAAAGCTGGGGGCAAAGTACATGAGAACATAAACTATTTTTCATCTTATTACCAGTAAATGTACCATTTTCCTTTTATGTGTCTTCTCTTCAGCTAAAAGCCGCTCCTTCAACCAGTATTAACAAAAATGCTCTGTATTTTTAATGATTTTAGTTGCAGATTAATCTAAACTTGGCTTTTCTACTCACACGTGGAAGTTCAGTGTTGCAACAACAGTTGTTTGGTTTTGTCTTTGAATTAGCAAAGTTCTTCAAGTAATTTTACTATAAAATTAAACAGCTGTGAGTTCTTTAGCAAACATGATGATTCTTGTTCTCCTTTGTACTATTGTGCAAGCTGAAATACCCTTTCTTTCATGTCTTTTTATTCCAAAATGAATTCCCTAGTTAGCCTTGTTTAGCTTTAAAAAAAAATATAATGAAGAAGGGGGGCTGTGTTTGCTGACCTCTGAAATTCATCAGCATTTAAGCACAGGGTTTACACAAGGTGCGTACTCAAAAGGGCTTTTGTGTAATTCCTATTATGGAATGAAAAATGATATTCTGCCCCAGTATAATGCCAACACTTGTGTACAACAAAGCCATCTGCAAATATTTCTGTGGAAGGAGGAATCTTATACCTATTTTGCAGATGAGAAAACTGAAACATCAACAAATGGTGAGGGAGCAAGAAACGAAGACATTCACAGAGGCTGGAATTAAATTTAGAATTTGACTCTTAGCCCGGGACTCTAGCCACGTGAGGGCTCTGACTCCTTGGAATCAACAGAGGAGCAATTTTAAAACATTCTTTTGACATTATTAACCACAGCCTCAGGGCCTGGGGAAGAGGGTGTGGGGGCGGGGCCTGGAAACAATACGGAGCTGCTAGGTGACAGCCTCTTGCGACACTGCTAATGAAATGGATTCTTTGATCCACACCACCATATATTCTAGGAATATTCAGAGGCTTGGCGATTCCCTTTGTATCCTAAAAAATTAAAACCTAGATTTAAGTGCTAGTGTAGATGGCCTCCCAAAATCTGGAGCCAGAGAATAATGACATGAGGTGAAATGCAGAAAGTGATTCATGGTTATTCTGCTGGATTTGGAACCAAAGATCACTGCTAGTAGCTGGCGAGTCCACAGATGTGACGATGGTAGGATTCTTCATTTGAAGAATTTATAGAATGATGAAATTCCAGAGCTTGAGGAGAAACCTTAGACGTCATCTAGTCCAAGCCCTCATTCCACACATCAGGACAGGGAGGCCCAGAGAGTTTGCCAATCTCCCAAAGTCACACAGCTCAAGGCAGAGCTGTGACAGACACTAGCGTCTGCTGGCTGCAAGGGATCAGCCGCAGTGCCTTGGCAGCAGATGGCTTTTCAGTGGGCCCCGACACCTCCTCTTGGGTCTCTGCAAGGCAAGTACTGTCATCCCAAGACCCACGTAACTAGAACACACTTTCCAAGGAACTGCAATTAATAAAGTCAAATGGGAGCTGACAAGGACATTCCCGCTGTGTTCAAATGCCAAAACACACAACTGAGAAAGCTCACTTGGAGTGCACGGACTGTGGGTCCTTCTGGCAGGATTTCTGTGCACCACACTCCCAGCTGTTTGCTCAGACCCAAATAGGAGGGACTAAGAGGAAAGTACTCGCGAAGCCATCAAGGCAATACTCTGGCGTTTGGCGTCAGTGCCTGCCATCTGCTTGCTTTTGCTGGGCTGGGCTGGGCCGAAGACCTAAGGGGCCTCCTCTTGTGAGGAAAGGCTTTGGGAATTCAAGACCTCTGGGAGACATGGACCACTACCTACCTTGCTTTGGAGCACCCTGGTTACCTTCCAATAGTAACAGATGCCTTTGAGGTCCTCATGTGGCTCCTCCACACCTGTGTGCCCGAGTTCCTGGACTTCCTCTGACAACAACACCCTTCCTTTTTCTCCTCTGTCCCTCCTGCCCCATCCTGTCCTCCTAGACTTGCATTGGGTATTGTATTCCCTAAAAAGCTTCCTTATTCTCCCATATCTCCAGCTGGGGGAGGAACCCTTTCTCTGCAACTTCTGTATCAAGTACGCATCTACTCTAGCACCTATCAACTTGTATTGAAACCATCTATGGGTCTCTCTCCCTCACTAGCCTCTGAAGAGATGATGTGTGTCTTGGTCACTATAGCATTGTCATAGTAGATGCTCAATAGACATTTACGGAATAAAGGACTCTCTGTATCATATTTTGAAAGCAGTGTCTGGTACTTAATCAGAGTGTAGTAATGTTGATTAAATTGCACTGACTGCTGATCCCACTGGAGAAAAGAAATACCTCTGAGAGGGCAAGGTGGCTGGGCTGTCCTTGGTGGTTCACCTTCCTGTCTGCAGCACCTTCCCTTGGTCACAACTCCCATTAATAAGGGGGGAAAATGTACACCCACATTTTAATTTCCACTTTGTAACTCTGAGACCCAGCTATTGTTAACTACTTAAACGCTCAACAGAGATCTGCCTTGCTTGTGAATCTATATAGTGCCAAGAACCTCCACAACCACGGCACGATGCTGGCTCTACTAGAGAATCCTCAACAGAGCAGAGACAGCAACACCTAAGAGAAACAAAGTTCCCTGGGGAAGATGGCAGACTCTGCAAAGAATTACTTCTTAAGAAACCCCCTCCCTACAAAGCTGCCTACAAAAATGTTCCTGCAGATGAAAGTCTGGGCAAATCTATAATGTAGAGATTAAATTTAAATTTCAATAAAGATTTTTAACAAAATCAATAAAATAGGGGATTGATCTGCAGTTAAAAGTTCCCAGTAATGGGATAGCCTAGAAATTTCATAAATAATGCTTTTATCTTGATTGCAAAATAATCCCCTGCCACAAAAACAAGGCAAATCAAGGTAGGAAATTGTTCAGCGGGAATTAAAATGTCACACTTTACACGGAATAAAGCATTGCAATCACCAGGGAAACACACATTGCAAATGTGTTAACACAAAATTACATACATCACTTAATTATATAAGCGCATAGCTCCTGAGTAACCCATTAGCTAAACATGTCGGGTTGCGGTTGAATATATACATGCAATATTTTTAGCACAGAGGGGATGTAACTATGTCAGGCCTGGCACCATAAAGCTTGAGATGGCAAGTGCTATTAAACTGAGATGCAATCATGTTGAAAAGGCAACATTAACAAACAGCAGACAATTGAGAAGAAAATACAGTGAGCTTGTGTTCTACTACATGTGCTTCCAAAACCTTATATAACTATTCATTGTCTATTTCATCTGGCTTGCATCCCAGGTTTGTTCTATGCTATACTAATTTTATAATAATAAACTGCTACACCAGTTTTATGAAATCACACATGCAGAGAGGTTGCAGATGACATTACATCTGATTATCTTTGCCAGCAAAGAACACCGTTCTGAAATTAAACACAGCCTCATTCAAAATCATCCACTTTGTTTAAAACGTCCCTTGGAGTTTGTTTCTGAAAAAAGATATATCTTTCATCTCTAAAATGCTGGTGAAGTTGGTAAAACTGCTGCTGGATACCCAAGTTTCATAAGGAAGTAAAGAAGGCAAAGAGGCTTTGAGAGCAGGTAGCTCCTCATAAACTTCACAAACCAAGCGACCATATGACCCTGGGGGGCAAATCCCCCTCTCTCTCTGGGGTCGAATTAGCCCATTTATCAAAAGGGATTATATCCCTATTTTGAAAGATTATGACTGAGAAAGACTGAATGAAATATAAAACGACACGTGACTAGCACAGTATTTGGTATCCAGGAGACACTAAAAAGGCAGATGTCATTATTATTACGCACAGACCCATGGAAGTAATATATCACTTCAAGCATTTCAAAAGACCAGTAGCTCTCTCCTGGGAACACCTGAATCCTCAGCATAGAGTACAGGTAAGCACCTTATAGAACCCAAGAAGAAAGAGTAAGTGTACTGGAAGCTGCAAGATCACTTGACATCTGGTATACCTCCTTGGAGACTGACTGTTGTCTACTCTGGCAGAGCCTTCCAACATGGAGGCAATAACTGGAGGTTGTTAAAAGAGGAGAACATGTCTTGGTGCTAACTGATTCTACGTTCTGGGCTACATTAACTCTCAAAACAAAAATGAAGAAAGGAAACTGCCACAGTAAAGTGTTGCTTAAATAGGACCAAAAATTTTAGAGGAGGCAGGGAACTATACCAAGTATCTTCATTCTCTAAAGTGATGGCTAAACATTTCTGAGCCCCCTCAGGCTCATCTGAATTTCCTATGTCTTGGACTCACCATACAGAGGCCTCTGCACATTGTAGGATCTCTATAAGTAGACAAAAAATTGACTGGAATTAAATATGGTACACCAAGAAGGAAAGCAACCTATTGTTTGTAGGAGTTCCCGTACAAATTATGGGAAGGGTGAAGCCCACAAAGAGTCCAGGGCTTTTCCTCTGGAATTTTCACTAGAACATTCCTATTAATCAAATCTCACTTTAAACAAGCCACAACATGGCAAAAGAGAAGAGTGAGTTCTACTGAAATAGAAGTTAGGGGAGGTCACTAAGAAGGAAAAAAAGTCATTTAAGAAAAAAGCATTAAAGGTTCTGATTTCTTACTGGCCAAACTAAGTCCTGGTTTTGCTTCTAACATCTAATATTTGTTGATTCAATAAACACTTGTGGAGTTGCCATCATATGCCTGACCCTATGCTAGTCCAGCTGAGGATAAAACAGAGAAGACAGCACAGTACTTGTCTTTAAGGCATTCACACAGTCATTAAACTTGAATGAGTCCCCTCACTCACCAGGTCTCAGTTCCCTCATCTATATTACAGGAGGGGTTCATTAAACAAGACTAGTTCGTGGACCTCCTGCCTGGTACCTAGTTTATTTAGTTTGCAGACTTTAAAAAAAAGTATTTATCATGAGATTTTCACATAAAAATTGGTATGTCTGACTTTTCTTAAAGAGGTAAGAGGTCACAATAAAAGACTGGCGCTGAAAAGCAGCTGCTCCTTTAGACAGAGTATGGGTATGTATTGCTTCCTGATTTCTTATAGGCCCCACTGGCCCTTCTCCCTTTAGGTTCTCTGCTGACACCGCTGGGCACCTGAGTCTGTGACCTCTGATCTGGAAGGTCCCTTAGGTTCTTTTCATTTTGAATAAGGTATGACTATGAGAGCCAACCACTAGTATAAATCAGCAACCTGAAGAGAGAGGTTAATTCCTGGATTAACCCAAGTTCTTTACCTAGTGGTCTCAGTCCAAAGAGATTCCAAAGTGGGTTACCAGAGGAGGTGTTATAATCCTTCTTAAGCATTTTCCAAAACCCCATTATCTACACATCCATTTGGAATTAGGTAGGAGGCAGTCCTGCCTGAAGGCAAAGAGGCAAATCAAGCTACACTTAGAGGTCTCTCTTATATCTTACATTTTCCCTCTTTGCAAGTGTCCAAGGTGAACAGGGTATTTCAGTGGGTCTCCAAGGATGCCAGATCAGATCTTGTTACTCTTAAAGATGCCTGGCCTGATTCCTGGCAGACCTGTTTTGAAACTGGTATCAGAAACCTGGTCATCTCAGCTGCAACTCAAACTGTATTTGCTCTTCATTCATTTTTAGACCCTTTGCACTCCCAAAATGCTTCTTGATGGTTGCTAGGCAACTTTTGTTGAATACATGCAAGAGGCATTAATTGTGTGAACATCTTTGAAAACAGGGGAAAAAATTGTTTAAAACTGAGGACATGGCCATACCTAAAATAAAATATTTCCTCCCTAGGCAGCCGTCCAGAATAGGGACACTGCAGGCTGCTGGCTTTTGTTATGTCGGTGGGGTGTAAGAAGATTCACCTCAAATCACTCACCTACACCTGTCTCTTCTACTGTCCCTCGTCAGCTTCCCACTCAAATATGTAAGTAGCCTCATCTTAAAACAAAGTCCCACTCACAGGCTAACTGGGACTTGTCTTATTAAATACCTTCTTCTTTTCCTGTTGTGTGGTTCCTCACTGACCACATTTTTCCTGACGTATATTTCATACTTGCATATCCTCAGGGCAGGACAACTTGTGGCTGGTCAATTATTACATCGAGCTTTAGAACGCACTAAACTTATCATAGAGCCATCTTCTCTTTCTCTGACCCAAATGGAAACAGCAGGAACTTTTCTATTTTCCACATCAAAGACTAAGCTTTCTGCTTATGCCAAATGCTCTGTGCCTCTTACCAGTAAACGTAAATTTCACTTCATAGTGTGTTTTCCTTGCTTTTTTGTGACATTCTAATGTTATGATCAAACTACAGATGCATGGACTTCTATAAATTGGGTCAAATATCTAAACTAAACAAGGGTAGAACTTGCGGCAAGGTGATCTCCTTCTCTTGTTAGACTACTATCTATCGGAGTGGAGTCCTAAGGGCAGACTAGGCTAATTACATCCTCTTTCCACTATATGGTTCACATGGGCAACTAGTTTCATCCTCTGTGAAAATGGAGAAAATAATTTAGAGCTTAGAAGAGGGCCTGGCACATAGTAAAGAGCATAGAAGCACTATTATAATTATTATTATTTCTGGGTCTTAGATCCTACAATTGTTTTTCCACTACTTCTTGGCTGTATATTCTCATTTTGGTTAATTCCAATCAAAGATTATATCTTCTCTATGAAATAAATTTAGAAAAATACTCAGAATAGACTTAAGCAGAAAGAAAAAAAGAGGTTCTTACACAGGTAAAAAAATATATATATACATTAAATACATTAATAAGATTCTAAACTCTCAAGTTGGCTCCTGAGAAGCCACAGAGATGAGTGAGGGCACGGTGCACCTGAAACTGAGAGTGGTCTGCGTGGTGCCCTGGGGTGGTGGGAGGGGAGAGAGGGGATAAAAGTGGAGGCAAGAACACTGTGGCTCTGGACTATTCTGGACAGATAAATTGAGGCCTCTCTGTGCAGCTACTGTCACCTCAAACTGCCCCACGAACAGGTCTGGAGAGCAGAAGGAGGCTAGCAGCTCTCCCTTGACTAAGGCGAGGTGTGATACATGTTGCAAATCTCTAACAAGTGTTTTATGCCAGGCACTGTGCTGAGAGCAAAACGTGCAGCGCTGCACTCAATCCTCAGATACAGTCGGCCCTCTCTATCCGCGTGCTTCTGCATCCTTGGATTCACCCAACCACAGATCAAAAAAAAAAAAAGAAAAAAGAATAAGAAAAAAATCCAGAAAATTCCAAAAAAGAAAAGTTGAATTTGCCAACTGCCAGCAACTATTTACATAACATTCACATCGTATTCACAGCTATTTACATAGCATTTACATTGTATTAGGCATTATAAGTAATCTAGAGATGATTTAAAGTGTATGTGTGACGCAAAGGTTATGTGCAAATACTACACCATTTTATATAGGGGGCTTGAGCATCTCTGGATTTTGGTCTCAGAGGAAGTCCTGGAACCAATCCCCCATGGGTACTGAGGGATGATTATAATATCCCCTCGAGGTGTGTAGCATCATTACTGCCAATTTAAAAATGAGAAAACTGATGCTTAGAGAAGTTAAGTAATTGCCTAGGAGCACAAAAGTGGTGAGTAATGGTGAGTGGAGACTGAGACCCAGACTCCTGTGTCTTCAGAGTTCATCTTCTCAGTGTTGTGCTACCTTCCTTTATGGAGCAGCTGACTCAAAGACCCTACCAGGGAGTAGATTTTGTTCCCTGAGATGAGGGCCAAGGAGCAGAGAGGCTGTCCAGCAGAATGCAGTGACAACTGGCACACCCCTCATATGCGAGTGCTTATTCAGTACTATAAACTACTGTTTTTGTGCTTATGTAACTCTTTCCAACTGAGAGAGAAACAAGCCTGACAAGAACAAGAACAAGCTCGTTCATTCCTCTCCTTGTCCCACACAGCATTAAAGGAAACCCTTCTCTTGCCTAGCTAAGGTAAATATAATATCAGAACTAAGAACTATTTTCAACAAATATTTCTTGGGCACCAGTTAGCCTTATGAGGGTCACCAAAGAATCAATAGACAGGATTCTTGCTCTCTAGGGAATCAGAATTGAGTTCATTTGCTGGGAGTCAGAATTGAAACACCCTTTCAACATATGCTGGTTACCTAGGATATGTAGGCTACATACTGAGGATACAGTGGTCTCCAAGATATCCCTTGGCCTTATTCTCACAAAGCTGAGGTTCTGTCATGGAGAATAGCGAGATACAGTAAGTTGGGGGTGGGGTAGATGTCATCAACGAGCAAAAGTAGAAACTCTGGGAAGATCACGGTGGTGCTGAACTCATGGAGCCATCAGGGACCCAGCTGAAGTGATGTTCAAGCTGAGATCTGCAGGATGGAGGAAGTCAGCCAGTTTGAGGAGTGAGCCGATGATGAGAGGGCTTCTTTTCCGGGAAGGACAGAGCAGAAGTTTAGAATCAAGGGAGAGAAAAGCGAGGTCAAGAAGCTTAAAACAGTCCCACACAGTGGGGCTGTATAGAGCACAAGGGAAGGACCATTATCCTCTTACCAGTATCCATGAGACCACACATCACTGTGATAAAGACCTTCTCTGCTGTAGAGCCAGAGCCACACAGATGGATTCAAAGGAGGTTGGTGCAGGACTTGTGGCATGAAGGGGCTTGATGGATAGGCAGGATAGGAGAGACAGAGGGAGGAAGAGAGGAAACAGTTTCCTTCCTTGCTCTTTCATTCTGTATTAAGGACACAGCAGGAGACTAAGCTGGCTGCCCATCCTGCCCATCCTGCCAAGAGCCTCCTTACTCCAGTTCCCTGTCTCTGTGGCCCAACTCTACATTTGTACATGTCATCCTCGGTGATAAAGGGCTCACAATTACTCCTTTCATTCCCACCAGCCCATGTTCAGCTCCTTCTGCAGGCTGACGATGCCTGTTTTAGTATGTGATTCTTTGTTTATTCATTTCCAGCTAGCAAACAAATTTTTAATTAGCCTGCTCTTTATTAAGGACATGGAGCAGGTTATTAACTAACTAACATCTTTGGGTCTTTAAAAAGAGTGAAAAAGACATAATCAATCTGTGTGTGATGTTTAGGGGTTTAATTGGTATTAGTCAACATCTTTAGAACAAATCTCATCAAGTTCCATTTTTAAGCCCTGACTCAAATGACAATCCCACAAGCCAGAAGGGAAGAGTGGGATTAATATATTAGTCACTTGTAAAACTTGCCAGTCCCTCAGTTACATTAGTTCCAGTAAAATACTCAAGGGAATAATTAAACTTAAAAAAAAAATAATAAGTATTTTCCTGTCTACTGAATCTGAGGATTCACTTAGCTCTATTACAGTACTTAAATAATGGTTCGAGTGTCTGTTTAATTGAAGGGGGCCCCCACTAGCATGTGGGTACCTCAAAGGTTAGCACTGTGTTGTGTTTCATTATTGGACTGGTCGCCCAGCCTTACACAGGACTACCTACATACAATTACCTAAGTGGTTACCAACACACTGTCGGTTGGACATATGGATAATTGAACAAACCAACTTTCTTCACCCCAAGTATCTGCCAGTACATTACTGAGAAATGGCGGGGATCAAAAGAACCACATGAGCTCCCCATGAGATGGGGGAGAAGGCCTTTAGGTCACCCCATTTGGCAGCCCTGCCCTGGCCAGTTCTGTATGGTTCTGTTTCTTGAAACAGGGATTGGGTATAATTACTCAGCATGAGTCTGACTTGGAAAAGCCACTTGGGATGTGGACCCAAGTGAAGGGGACGAAAAGGAGGTAAATGAGTGGTGTCACCACCCTATTAGAAAGCTAGCCCTTTCAAAGTTACTCAGATAGTTCTTTATTATCCATTCTGAGGCACAAGTCTGAATGTGCAACACCAGGGTCTTTGGTGTATCTTCACCACATACAAACACGTCTTGAGCATCCACTTAATGAGAGCCATTTTGGAATATATTTATCAAAATACTTCAGAAATCCTTCCAATTTGCCAGAGTTCAAAATGCAAATATGCTTTTCCTTTGTTTCAATTCCACTGTCCCTAGGTCAGCCTATTGGAATGACCTGCTTGATTATACATATAAAACTTGAAGGGTTTATATTAATATAGACACGACAATATGATTAGTTCTACCTATACTTCTCAACATGCAGTAGCTTAATCAAGAGTGATTTGTATTTTTTGTATGTTTTTCTAACTACACCTCTGTTGTAATATGTAGCAGCTACTGCAGGAAGTACACAAGCAAACATGGGTCATCTAGCTAATTTCAAGGCAACAGATGTCAACCGTGGCTACAGTAGCGAGAGCACAACTTCAGTACAAACATCCAAGCTTATTATAGGGAAATGTACAATGCATAAAGGCAGACAGACAAATTCAGATGATCTTCCCAAAAAGCCATTAGAAATGCCCCAAATCTTCCCCACTCAAAACTCTGTTTAAAGATACCCATGTCAATCTGCTCAAAATAATGTCACTAAATTCCGTGGCCAAGATAAAGAGGTTCCTTTACTGTAAGATTTGTTGCAGCAGAAATAAGGCACAAATGAATCACAAAGATAAGAACTGTGTGGAAAACACTGTGATAGATGACACATCTCGTTAAATATAATTTTCTGTGATCGGTTACTGTATTGCCCTGTTTAATTGATTTATATACACGTTAGGAAGCTTTTTACTGTTCACAATGTAAGATTATACTTTATAATTGAGTACATAGTTGATTAATTACAATGTTTATGGTCATTTCAATTAAAAGCTGGATATCAGGCCCATGGTCAGAAACCTACCCTCCCCACCTTTAAAACATTGCTTCTACAAATAATGTTCTATGAAAATGAATTATACTTAACGTGCAAGACTTTGCTTTACAGCACTGTTTCCAGTAGGGTGTTTATATATAGTAACCTGGAGGATCTCTTTTCTTGGGATAATTGTCTATTTTTAAGTATCTTTGGTACAGGGTCATTCTCAGTATTTTGAAAGTTCTTTCCAAACAATTTCAGAACAAGAAAAGAGTATCACTAGAGATGATAACTTGCATGCAGTGGGAACTCATTCACTATCTATCCATGAAAACTTTGTATTTTCTTCAATTCAGTGGTTTTGTAGTTTTTGTTCTCTTTAAGAAGAACAATGAGAAGTTAATCTCTCTCTTTAAAGGAAAAAAAAATCAGAAAACATAATTTTGTAAGATCTCCTTCAAAGGAATTTCTTTTCTACCTTCTTATCTCTTCAAAGCTGCTTAAGATATGGTAGTCAATATCAATCAGGAAACATTTGACCCAAAGAGATAAAGTCCGGAGGTATGATCGTTTGATGAATGCTTTGCCCTTATCAGCTTGTAATTGCTATTATAAACTCAACAGAAAGGCTCCCTTCCACTCTCTTTTCTGAAATAAGCCTCAAAGTAAAAGGAGTGGTGGTGTCAGGCACTGAGCATGTGTGGTAGCCACTGGCTACCACAGTCAGCAAGTGTTACATTAGGCAAAATTAAGTCTCTGAAAGTCTACATTTTATAGCCTATGATGCATTTTCACATACATTATTTCATTTAATCTAGACAGCAATCTTTTTGTGCTTGTAGCTCTTATCATGGCCTGTACTGCTCTGTGTGCATGCGTGTGTGTGACTATATGTATTTGCTTACTATTCATATCCTTAGACTTCAAGGGGACAGGGGACATATGTCTGTTTAATTCATTAAGTTTGACTCGAGGTCTAACGCGATGTCTAGTACATAATCAGTTCTCCCAAAATATATTTGTTGAATTGATGAATGGTAACCTTAACAGAAAGAAGCATGAATGGATGGTGGAATAGGCAACTCTGTAGTTAGGGGATTATCATCTCATTTTAAAGCTAAGGAAACTGAGGCTTGAACGTGAAGCTGCTTTTATACATAGGGGCAGACACTTACATATCTTTGTGTGGATGTTGCTAAGGAGTCTCTTATCTTTATCCAAGACACAAAAGAGGGGAAGCAGGAGAGGACACACCACCAGCTCCATCTTTGTGTGACCTTGATCGTAACTACTATTGCTGTTATTTTAAAACTGCCATACCAGAATTACAGTGCTAAAAGTCTTCTGTACAGTTATCTTGGCCAATCCTTAGGACAACCTGGAAAACAGGTGTTATTCTCGATACAAGATGAGAAAACTCGGTGAAGTTACCTAAATTAACAAACCACAACAGAATGAACAAGAAAACAGACCAAGCATTATGAAAACCCAGGGGTAAATTTCTTAAATATTTATTATCTTTCACCCAAAGGTGAGTAGACAACAATTGTGAAGTGATGACTTCATTTTAAGGGCCACAGAAGCATCCTATCACCAGAATGCAAGAGTAAAAGCAGTGGCTGAACCACGTACTGGTTTATTACAGACTCTTCCATTAACACATTTTATCCCCCAAGTTCCAATAACGCTGTTTCTGTATCTGTGATAATGGGCACATGTTATTTCCCTTCATCCACTCAAAGGCCTCTTGGAGGAAGAAGGAGACTCACATTTGCCAGCTAAATGCTACTGTAACAATTTAGAAGGGATGTGGGGCACTGGCGTGAAAAATTACCCATAAAGCCCTCAGAGTCTCCAACCAAAGGTTTCATCTCTGTGAAATTAGTGGCTTTGTATTCTGTGGACTATTTCACCCATAATTCCACCAGTCCCACTAGGCTGTAGATACCAGCTGCTCTGACTACCTCCCCTTAGAGGTGACACATAAAAGTTTCATCGGGTCCAAAGCTATTGTCAACACAAGTGTGCCAAACACCATGAACATCCCTAAGCCTTGTCTACTTCCCTCCAAGTTAAAGACCTTCCAAGAAGCTGCCCTGACCACCCTAGCCATAATCAATATCTTTTTTCAAGTGCATGTAGTCTTCATAACACAGCTAGCACCTTACTCTTCTAGGCACTATTTGTTTTATGAATCAATTCAGATATATTTACTTACTCTCCCTAACAGGCTGCATTCTCCAGTGTGCCTAGGGCACACAGTTCAGGGCAGAACAGCTGCCACTCAATAAATATTTGTGGCTTGACTGGGAGATCACACGTAACCCTCTTAACTTGTCCCAAAGTACCACTTTTATTAATTTTACTTTATCACTTGATTACTATCACATCTCACTGTCTGTCCTGTTAAGTCATAGCTATCTTATCCTTCTTTCCCTCTCCCCCCACCCCCTTGTTCTGAATAAGGGTCTGTTGTCTCTGACTTGATGATCTGCTGTAAATCCCTAGACTCTTCCCCCTTCAAATCAAACTTCAATTGACCAGTTCCTAAAGCTCTTCAGTATTTCATTTCTGATATAAAAACATGCCTCAGAATGTGGCAATGACCTGCCCATGTGTATATAATTATCCTATTTGGTCAAGTTGGTGTGAGTAGACTGAAAAGGACTCTGTGCATGTATACATGGAACTCTGAAGACAGCAACACCTTTCAGGGCTGGTCAGTTTTATACTCCAAATGATGGCTGATGGAAGCACTAGTGGGAAAGAGATCCCTCATTTAAAATTTAAGGAGCAAACAAACCCATGGACAGTCTGAACTAATGAATATTTTAATAAGCATTTTGCTACTGTCAAATATTCAATCATCTGCTAACAAGTTACTGTAATGAACACATAAGAGTTGTCCATTGCGAGGGGCATGAGCTGGCCAACATCAGTGAGCTAAAATCCTCAAAACATTCTCCTCTAAGTCATCCACCAGTGTGTGGTTCTGCCATACTACTAGGTACTGGGGAAGGGGTGGGAGACTTGCCCCAGTGTGTTGACAGTCCAGGCAGGGAAAACTGTTAAAACACGTACGCATGTCTCTTTGGCTTGTTTCCAGTATTTCCTTGATCTAGAAACCTCATCTAAACTCTTAAAGAGATAGTAAGTTAATGATGCTGGTTCAGTGGGTTTGGCTGCCCTGGTCAATGAACACATTTAACCTTGTATTCCAGTTACAGAAGATTTCTGTGGATTGTTCACACTGAGGGTTTGAGGGATTTTTTTGGTTTGGTTTTAGTTTAAATTTTGAGTTAATCTCCCTGCCAGAAGGTTTGCTCCCAGATCCTTTCTGTCCTTTCAGTTCTTCACAAGACCCAGGGAATATTTGCCCACAGAAAACACATTGATTTGAATATTCCTTTGATGATGGTCCTTGAATCGTATCAAGTCCGGGGCAAAAGCCACAATAAGGGATCATGGTGGTTGGGAGGTTTCCCAAGGACTCCATGCCTTAGTGGGTTAAAATAAAGCAAAGATGCCCCTTAACTGGAAACCCCTTGTGCTATCTAAAAAGCTTCCCCCATAGAATGGGTTTTAGAATCCCAAGAAAGTGGTGTTTGGAGGATTATAGAGCTCATCTGGTCTCGTCCACTGGACTAGGTGAACAAACTTAATCATATAAGCTCTGCTTATATCACAGAGAATTAATTCTATTTCAGAAAAAGAAGAGGATTAGAGAACATGGGGCAAGGGGAATTGCCCTGGGGCTTTCAAGATACTAAAATGGTTACAAAATATGCAATTTATAATAACTGAAAAGAGCTGTGTAATGCTGGGTCTCATGTCTGCTCCTCCCAAAAGGAGAAAATCGCAAATCGTTAATAACTCCCCTTCTTTGACTCTTCTCTATGTTGTATCATTTCCCAGTTACCATGATTATGCTGACTGGTGCCAGTTTCTTAAAGGCTCAGCTATAAAATACATGGACTAATTGTTGAACAGAACCGGAGAGCTTTTAGACCGCAGTGATACAACCCTTTTGGTCATGCTCTGTTATGCCTACATCATAGGGTTTGTACAACTCCAGCTCAGGCCTTAAAATACTGAAATAAATTAATTCCTTTAGTTAGATGTAAACATCACATCACACCCCAGAAGGGGCCAGAACGGACGTTTCTGGTTCATACTTTCAGTCCAGGGCAAAGAGAGATACTTGCCTGTAAATATCACCAACCATAATCTGAATTCTCTAATTTCAGAAACCCATTCTTCCAGCAGAGTAATATTTATAGAAAATGAAATTTGGGTTTTCAGTTATGCTAATTCTCTTTCATAGTCAAATGCTACATATATTCCAGAAAATGTTTACAGAATTTTCCCATATTTCTAAATAAATACATAAAAGAAGTTCTGAAATATACACATTTGAAAGATGACTTCGCACACACCAAGTTAATCCCAGATGTTTTACATTCTGAATTTCTCAATAAATGAATAACATGCTAGGAAAGCAAACATGGGCTGACACTATTTAGTCTAAGTTTTTTAAATGGTATAACATGTGTAGCTAAAAATAATTTTCAATAACTACATTTCACTAGTAGCAGTTATTAAAGAATTGAAAATTAGCATTTGTAGGGTTCACACTGATTCTTAGAAATGTGGTCTTTAGGATGATTTTAATTGTTTTGGGTTTCTCACAACCACATGGCAGCAAGAACGCTTATCTTCTATCTTCTGAGTTTTGTATATATATGTGTGTGTGTGTGTGTGTGTGTGTGTGTGTGTGTATACACACACAAATTCATGTGACAAACCCATGATCCCAGTTCACTGCCACAAGTGCTCATTAACAAGCCTCACAGCCCCACAGTCAGTTCTGCGAGCTTTGAACCAGTTCCAGAACGAGGGCTACAACAAATGGCAGCCTGGCCTTTTCACTTCTTCCATTTCTTACATTTGAAAAAAAAAAAAATTGCAAAAACTCCCAAAGACTGCTCCTTTCATACCTTTTATCTCCTTTATAAATTGATAATATTCACTCATTAAATCTCAAATTTTGCTACATTCTTACGTAATGCTTAATTCTCTTCTTCTCTGGGCTTGGCTTGTGAAATGTCTTTAATTAAAAAAGCTAAAAGCACTCTAAATCTGGATGGCATACTCATTTCCAGGGCATTCAGGCATGTTGTCTAATTTTAAAACTCTGACAGGATACATGTAAATTTATGCAAGTTTCATAAAAGTCACAATTTCCTCCTTGAATTCAAGCTAAAGAAAATGCCCCTAAGCTCTTTTCAAAGCTGTTTGTTTTACTGGAAAGCTCATTTTGCCCATTGTGTTGGAGGTGATTATTCTTAAGAATATCTAATGTCAGAGTCCCATCAATCCACTGGGAATTAAGGAGTTGCATTTCCCTACTATTGATCAAATAGGCTCTTTGACCACTATTTTATGGCTCTTAAACACAGATGGGGGAGGGGAGGGGAAAATATTATTATGCAAATTATTTTGGTTGACAGTAATTAAGAAATTATATGTTAAGAAAATCAG
The DNA here is from genome assembly GCF_009834535.1 of Camelus ferus. NCBI lineage: Eukaryota > Metazoa > Chordata > Mammalia > Artiodactyla > Camelidae > Camelus > Camelus ferus. The sequence goes on along the minus strand of NC_045706.1, from coordinate 44,243,301 downwards.
TCATTGTTCACATGAGTCATTAACGTGTTTTCATTCTTTGTAAAACTTTCTGGCACGCCCTTCCTTTCTTGCTTTAAATAAGCAAGGACTGGAAAATATGCATAGTATTTGGAACCCAAGGGAGTGACATATTAATTCAAAGTTTGCTTGGAAGTGTAGCTTTGTGGAAACTCAGACGTGTTCCCATCCTTTTTGTTTCTACCACCCTTCACCCAAGACGTCTCTCCACAATGTTCGGGTCTCCTCTCTGAACGGTAAGGCTGGGTCTTCAATGGGCTGGGCTCTCCTCAGGCCTAGAAGACCCAGTGATTAGGAAATCTATATGAAAAACCACAGAGTGGAGGAATCAAAACCAGCTCAGCCATAGGCAGTTAATCAGTCCCTGCTAATTCTATTGCTCCCTAGAAGCAAATCTTCACTCTGAATTAGACCTTTGCCAAAGTTTGTTCTGGAAAGGTCTTAAATCCACAGGAGAGAGAATAACAGGGAAGGATGGGAGGCTAAGTGAGACAGGCTCCCTCCTGAATGGCTGGGACACCTTCAAGTGAACTCAGGTTCGCTTACAAATTGCCGATCCCTAAAAGAGCACAAACTAAAATTACATTTGTTTTTACTGAAAGACAGCTTCAAGTGCTGACATGTCATGTATGACATGTGATACATAATAATACTCTTAAAGCAGTTCTGACATAATATCTCCGGCGGCCTAATAACCACAAATGATTGCTTTAGTTAAGAACTAGCCAGAAGCAAAATAGATCCATGTAAAAGTAGCTTGAACCATAAATACCTCAACAATATTTTATGTCACTTTGTAAAAGTTAAAGGAGTCCTATAATAATTAACAACAAAAACGCCATGCTCTTTACTATTGTGTGTTGGTTGTGAAAGGTTATTTCATGGTCCCGAGGCTGCCAGTGCCGTAAATTATGCAGGCACCAAGAAGCATTAAGGAGAAATAATAGCAATTTAAACGAAGGTTGACGTAATTCATGATAAACAGTCATTGGAAAATATTACAATGTTGTCTTTTTTGAGTGGGTTTAATCAGAAGAATGTGACCATATTCTAACATAAACCACTTCTCTTTTCCATTGTGCTAGCACTTGGAATGTTGGCAAGCACCCTAGCTGCAAGGTTCTTATTCACAGTAATTGCTGAATCCAGAGCTCTAACACCTCCAGGGAACCTAACAATGTAAATTTGGTATTCTGATTGATGGATGGAGCTTCCAAGACAAAGCTCAAAAGCTCTGGGCTGCCCGGTGGTCCAAAAGAGGGGCTGAAACTTGAGATGCATGTAGCCAGGATGCCTTAAAGAATACATTTCAAAAAGATGGCTAAATGGTGCAAACATGGAAGAATGACTTTATTGCCACATCTAATAGAACCCTGAGATGTGGTATAAATCCAGCAGGCTTTCTGATAAAAGTAAACCTTTGTCAGATTGTTCTGGGGAACTGTAGATATAGCAACACATGAAGAAGCAAATATGATGAAGACCAAACCTGCCAGTTCTCAATAATGCGAAATATCGCCGGGTCAGGGTCACAAGACATGATCACAAGATATGGTGACCAACCAGATGTTTGTATCTAAACCCAAAGAATTGTTGCCTTTAACATGGGAGCCGGGAGAACTGGTGCCAAGATGGCAGAGTAGAAAGACTCACTGCTCACCCTCTCCCACAAATACACCAATAATTACATTTACAAACCCACTGAATTACACAGAACACTGACTGAACTCTGGCCGAGTGTCTCCTGCTTCAAAATATACGAGGATTCTCACAAAATCCAATAAACATACTGTATAGGACAAGGAACTATATTCAATAACTTGTAACTTATGGTGAAGAATATGAAAAGGAATACATGTATGTTTATGCATGACTGAAGCATTATGCTGTATACCAGAAATTGACACAGCATTGTAAACTAACTATACTTCAATTTAAAAAATACATGTATATATGGAAAAAATATGGGTAGGGGGAGAAGAATTCTGTGCATAAAAACTTTTTAGGGGAAGGTTAAAAAAAAAAAAGTTCAGGAACATGTAACATGGAGACTGGGCAATATTTACCTCTCTGGAATCTACCCAGTCTTTTACGGTATAAAGAGAATAATGATATTGCTGTTATAACTGCAAAGCCTTCCGGTGCAGAGTTCATTTAAAAGTCTTTAAGCCAACTATTGATTATCTGTGTCGATGAAGGAAGGCAAGGATAAAAGAAAACACAGAAAAGCCAATAGCTTATTTTTCCCACTGGCTTCTATTTCATTCATGATCTATTCTTTCCAAAGGCCATTAAGAGCAGCAGAAGTGATTTCATTTTTTCTTCCTCTCCTTTTCTCTGCCAACTTTCGGGTGGAGGTGCTAATGAGCTGGAATAAACTGAAATGAAGGCAGCGGGGCCTTCCTGGGAAGTCAGGGACTTGGATAATCTACATAGTGGGGCCCCTGTCCCGATAATCAAAAATTAATTGCCACCTTCCAAAGATGATTTAAAATATCCATTACATAGCAAAACAGGCTATTTTTGACTCTAGATCTCTTTTTCCAACTGAGTCTATTTAAATAGTCCCAGAGGTCAAATATCTGGCCACTCCTTTGAAAATATTCTTTCAAAATATGATAAATGGCTTTCTATGGCATTTGTACTAATAAAAACGTATTTTATCTCCTCTTACCACACAAACCTTACTTTCTCTAAATAGCCCATTGCGAACATTATCAGTGAATTTTGCTCAGTGTACAAATATTTTATGTATTACAATGAGTAGCAGAACGCAAAACTTGCAAATATTTATTTTTAGACATATGGGAAAAAAAGCAATTAGAGCTAAAAATGTGAAGAATGAAGAGCTCACTTAGAAGCAATTACATTGGACATGCAAACTGTTCTGCCATCAAACTTTTATTCAGATGCTGTAGAGCATATTAAGAAATATCGCTTGCACATAAAAAAAGAAAACATTATTTCACAACTGAAAATATCCAATCACTATAAACAACATCTGGGGGTCATTAATAACTTACTCTGCAGCTGAATTAGCCAAGTAATAAGTAGCCTGACTCAGAATTCCTAAATTTCTATTTTTGAAGAAAAAACAAAACATGACTTATATTTGCAAGTATGGATGTCTCTGGACATTTTACTTGAGTGTACAAACGTGTGTGAGCCGAATGGTTGATTTGTGTACACATGATGAGGCACATGCTGTTTACACATCGATCACTACCTCCCCTTCAGTGGTGTCCTGTTTTTGTTTTGAGGGAGTTTAAAATTGTAATATTGAGTTCCCTCTCTTTGTGCAGAGCCTTGTATGTAATTAGCATATTTTTCAGACTGGTAAGAATCTGACCATAAGCAGCATCTGAGAAGCTTTCCATTCCAAACTACTACAAAGCCTTTTGTACGTAGCCTCATAACACATTTTAAGAACAGGCACACTGTTCAAATATACCAGCCCTAAGATAAAAGAACTAACAATTTTACTGCCACACAGCCACTGTACTAAAACACCCTAAATATTTATACTAATACGAGTTGAAAATAGTGTCAGAGAACAATGCCAAAATATTTCCTCCACTCATTAATAGCAACAGTCTTTGGGAAGACAGATGCCAAAAAGCCAGCACTTTCCTAACTCACTGGGCCCCATGATACTGTCTGTTATCATTATAGGTTTTATAGGGAGTCAACAGACTGGTTGATTAATGGGCAAAGGTAAATAGTCTTTAAGATGATCGTGTTTACGTTTTTTTTTAATGTTTCTACAATCTCTCTCTGAAAAGTACCAAATTTTGACTGTAAATGCACAATTCAATGTCTCCAGAAACGGTGGTCTCCCAGTGAAATGGCGCCTGACAATTAGAATGCTTTTTATTTCTTAGCAGTACGTATAAAAATGCTGTGTATCACAAACAATGTTGTCTTAGATTTGATGGAATACAGTTCCACGTTGTTTGGTCTGTATCAGGGGCCAGCAGATTCTTTTGGAAAGGGTCAGAGCATAAAGATTTTCAGCTCTGTGGGGCACGCTCAACTCCGCTGTTGTGGCACAAAAACAGCCACAGATAAGATGTAAGAGCGTGAGTGTGGCATGGCAGTGTTCCAGTAAAACTCTACAGAAAGGTGACCAGCCAGATGGGGACGGTGGGCGTCGTGTGCCCTGTGTAAGCTGGACGGTCAACAGCAACTAAGAGAATGGGCTTGGCAGGGCACACGGATGGAGCACCGGGCCTGGTGCTACACCTGCTGCAGGCACAAACCTCATCATCACCTGCAGTCTTCCCTGCCTAACAGCTCACTGACCGCAGTGCTCAGTACACACCAGGTAACGCGGAGGCCACTGAGCACATGTAAACTCACAGAAGTCACCCAGTGGACATAGTTCAGGGCGGGAAACGAGGACTGTGCAGGTGAACGCGGAGAATGCAGTTGGCTACCCCTGCAGGAACATTTTTTTTTTTCCAGTCCTTTTTTTGTCAAATATTTTTAGCACAAGATGGATTCTATAATTATTATTTAAGTGAATTAGAGGAGTCGCCAGTTTACTAAAAAGAGCAGAACCCTGTTAAGGACACCCACTGTCAAGTACACAGAGCTGGGTTCGAACCCGAGAGCCACCACTTAATGAGCTCAGTGGGGTGACTTCCTTATACAGATCTGAGCCTCAGTTCTTTCACCTGCAAAACTGGGATAACAGTATCTACCTCAAAGTATTGTTGTGAGAATTTAAGGAAATAATGCACATAGTAAGTGCTCAGTAAATGGTAAAGTTGGCTTCAAGCCTTTTACTGAAGCCTTAACTATATTAAACACACATGATTCATTAAATGGATCTCATTCAGGGACATAAACTATATTTAGTCACCTAAGATAGTGCCTGATACATAGTACTCTCTCCATATAATAAAAGTGTGAGATATTGTTACTACATTTTTCAATTAACTGGAGTTCTCGGGAAATGAGCTGTCCTAATTAATGAAATATAAAGTTCACAGAGAATCATTGCAAATCATTATTTGTGTCACTGAAAGAATGCAAGTATGTGAGAATGGAAGGGATCTTAAAGAGCATACAGCCTAGAGGTTCTTAATCTAAGGCTTCACATAGTCTATGAATCCTGGAAAACATATGCAGAATTTTCTATATTTGCTAGATGTGTTAATTTTTGCTAATAACATTGTTCAGAGTCCTGCTGATGAAATTTTTGTGAGAAGAAGATTCATAGCTTTCACCAGATTCTCAAAGGGGGCTGAGATCCCAAAAAGCTGAAAAATCTAGTCCAACCTTCTGTTTTACAGTAAGACATGGAGTTAACTGAGTTGCCAAAGCTCCCTATTTAGTGTGAGGGTCGCATTTGAACCCAGTCGCATTGCAACCTCCAGTCCTCTCTAGTTCATTGTGCTTTTTTTTAATTTCTCAGTCATTAACAGTACTAGAGTGTACCCTCCAGCATCACATCATGGCTCTGCGCTTTTACTTAAGCCAGGGCCTTTTACCTGGACCTGCTGCCTAAGGCACATATCCTATTTTCTGCTGCTACTTCCTGCCACACTGTGACACTCATGTCGGCACCCGTTACAGCCCCGTGGTTCCTCCATCACACCTGGACAGAAGCAATTAAGGAAGAAGGAGCAGACGGTAATAACGACTTTGTCCACTTCCATTCTCCACTACCACTGCCACTGACTCCAACTAGAGGCATTCCTACCACACTGAGTCTCAATCTTAAGTGTGCATAAAGTAATTAAAATACTGATAACAGGACATTACCCATTCAAATTCAGGAGGTCTGAGAGTAAAAATCAAATTTTTACTCAGTTCTTCAGATGACTGATGATGAGGTGAAATTCTCTGCCTAAGCCCACTTTCTTGCCTCAGCCCAGTATTCATGGAAGAAATGTTTTGCTGTTGTGCTTTAGAGCAAGGCATAAACCTGGGTCTCCATTCTGAACTCTGGTTCTCAGTATCCTCAACCACAGCTGTGGAAGGTTCAGTAGACAGAGCTGATTGTGAACTAAGTCCGTAGCAGCCTCTGATTATCTGGTATCTCTGCTATTCATAGAAGGAAAATAACTTTGGCAGTAAGGGATTCCTGGAATTTATCCTAAAGAAGCCATCAAAATGCTGATTTTTTATATACAAAGATGTTCATTACAGTGTTAATTATACATTACAGCAACAAAACAAAACCCTGGGGGAAACACTCTAAACTTCTAATAAAAAGGGATTATGTAAACTCTGATAAATTCACTTTATGTAGTATTACACAACCATTAAAATGGTGTCTATAAAAATGTTTATAATAATATGAGAAAAAGTTTATTTTATAACAACTAAAATTTTAAGATATGACTGCATATATAAAATGTTCTTAATAAAAAATGCTTTGGAGAAAGACTGGAAGGTAATAGATAAACACTGATGAGATTATTGGTGCTACTGAGCGAGGCAATATCCAAGAGTGGATAAGCATACCAGCTTTGAAGCCAGACAGACCTGAACTGGAATCCAGTCTGACCACTTACTAGCTGTGTGGCTGGGAGCTCCTGTAAAATTTCTGAGAGTCTGTCTCCTCCCCTGTGAACTGATGGTGAATGTGGGCCTCCTTATAGGGGTGCTGTAAAGATTAAGCAAGAAAATGTATGTAAAGGAGCTTAGCATAAGGCCTGACATATGGTCCATGCTCACAGAAGAGTGGCAATTATTATTAATATACTTGTACTTTTCAAAATGGAAATAATTTCATAATGAGAAAAATATTTTCAAAAATATAAGCTATTTTTTACTATTTACTTTTTTTTCCTTCTTGAAATATTGTACAAAGGGCATGAGGGATGGGAAGCATCTGGTTAACTGAAGGTTCTGGTTATTGGGGTTTGCTGCATCTAATCTCGCAGCTCTGTGTGTGCGTGACCCTTCAGCACTGGGTCACACAGCCATGGGGGAGCATTACAGGCACAGGGGTGAGAAACTCATGCCCAAGTCCCACTGAGGTCCTGCCACTGCACTAATGTTTAGCCACTGACTGTCTTGATCAATTCCACTGCCCAACTGGGCCAGTGACACCTGTCCCCTTGGTTACACAGAGTTGTTCAGAGGTAAGGCATCGAAGTCCTTTGAGAAGTCTGAGGAACACTCTTCCATGTGAAGGACACTCCTCTCACGAGGTGTGGATGGCTGGGCCGAGGATGGAATGAGCACTTACCGGGGTTGGCAGGGGTGAGACCACACTCGGCATTTCTCTGAGGCCACCTCCTCAGCTCGGGCAGATGACCTTGGCACCAAGGGTCAGCAAGCCAATTCAAAGAGGCCTTGAATAGTCCCTGTTTGTTCAAGTCCTGACACACATCGGCTTCCTTTCTTTCAAGAACTATGGGATAGAATGTGCTCTCCAGAGCAGCAGACCTGTCATCTGTGCTACAATAAAAACAAACCTCAAAAGAACCAGCAACTATACTCTAGCAGGGCACTGACCTCTGCCCATCCCTTCTGAAAGCACGTGTGCTGGGGATGGGGCAGTGGTCAGTGCCCTGCTAGAGTATAGTTTCTGACACTGCATGGGATATCTTTGTTAAAATATTTTATCTCCTGTTTTTAAAGACCTAACGTTCATGTCTGGGACTGTGAAGAAAAACGTGTGACCTCCTAAACCCTGAGTGTGGTGCAAGCGCCTCAACCAGGATCCTCTGCGGAACTCTCCTGGAAGCCAGAAGACCTCATCCCCACCCATGGACAACACAGAGGAAGCCACCGACCCACGAAGTATCCTTGGGGCATGAGTGCCATTCACCAAGTGATCTTCCTAGTAATGAACGTTATACTGGCTAGGCCTTTTCTTTCCCAGCACTTCCTGATAAGTCTCTGGCCTGAACTGTGACCTATCTATACTATGTATGTTCCAGAGCCACAGAGCCCACATTTAATTAGAACTTGCCAAAGTCCTGTATGCTAATAGCCCCGCTACTGGTTCCTTGATTTCCACAATGAACTCTGGTACCTGTGGGTTAGAGGCGGCAAAGGTGGATGCACTGACTTCTGGATACAGGCTACCATCTGCCCTATTTTAAGGATGCCCCTTGCCTTCCTCAGGAAGTGCACCCTAGGTTGTGCAGACTCCAGGGCCTGTTAAGCATCATAACAGATGCACAGTCTTCAGCCAGAGACACTGACCAATTAGTGAAGGACATTCCTCTAGTCTGAAAAGGTAAGTAAACTTTGAGAGAAACCTGGCTCCTCTGAGCTAGACACTTTCCTCTGAGAATTTAACCAACTGGCAATGAACAAAAGCTTAAATATTGATGTCAAGAAATATCTGACTTAAAGAAAGGCAACAAGATGATGGAGATTTGAAGCCCTCTGGAATCTAGCGGAGTTTTTATATCATTTCAACAAACATATGTTGATACAAAGATGAGTAAGGCATGATTCTTACCCCCATAGGAGCTTAGAATTTAGTGGAGAGAAATGCAATTGAAGTTGTTAACTTTAATATCAAGCAGAAGGAAAAAAATAACTCTGGAAAAGCACTGAGTAACACAGAGGGGACAAGAGCAAAGGGTCCAAGGTGATAATTCTGAAGCTACTCTTTCAGCCTAGAAGTAGCCTTTAAACAGCCAAGAAATCAAGCAGGCATCTCATCCTTTACTCCCTACTGTGAAGTTGGTGCCTCTTTCCTTTTCTTTCTTATAGACCCATGGGAACATTTCTAATTTAATAAGAGACAAGTTGACTTTTCCTCCAAGATGCTTCCTCTGGGTCCTAACCACAATGGGGCCTGTGAGAGAAAGACTCAGGACCACATGTTGCCTCAGTAGAAGGTGACATCTTCTAGGAAGAGAAAAAGGGTTTTGCTTGTGGAGGCTGTTTTTCTGTCTACGCTGAAAGCTAAAAATGGCAAAGGAAAAAAACCTCTTTCTTTGAGCTTTCAAAGTCCAGAGTAGTTCCACCTCCTCACCTGAAATAACTTCCTCCTTTTTGAATCCCTCAAAGTCCAGTTGAAGCTCCACTTCCTCTAAGAGGCCTCCCCTGACATCCGGGCCCTCCTTCATGCATCCTTTATCTTCAGTGGCCCCTAGAGTTTGACCTCCTCAGTTAGCCCTTTGCAGACTGCCCTGCAGTGTCCATTATGTGGCTTTCCCACTTGCAAAGCTTGGCAGATATCGTCTCTTTTGAACTTCAGGATAACTCCAGGCTCTTAGCTCCATGCTCCTCTCACTTTGTGGTAGAAAAGTGTGACCATCCACAGGGGTCAGCAGACTAGGCGAGGAAGGTGCTCACTCTAATTTCAGCAGCATGCTTGGTCCGTGACCCTGCGGTAACTGGGTTACCATAAGATTGCTCACAGGTCAAAGGCGAGATTGTTAAAAGGATCACAGATAATATTGGTAGTAACCACTGCTCCAAGTCTTATCTCAACCAACTTGATTTTTAAGTGTCTTGAGAACAGAGACCAAGATCCCAACAATGCCTGCAGCTCTGACTTACAGCCAGTCTCAATGAATGAATAAGCACCCAATAAGCATTCGAACGCACCAATCTTTTCTGCCCAAGTCTCATGTTCTGTAGCACACCAAGATGGCACCTGGAGAGCCAGAAAGGCCGTTCAGAGAGGCAAGTCTTAGGGAGAGAATTTCTAGGCAACTTCCAAAGGGAGCATAAAGCCCAGATGATGGGATCAAGGCCCAGGCCAGCCAGCAATGAGATTTCCTGAGCAGGCAGCACAGCTGGCTCTTGAGCTGAGAGCTTGGCTACTTTGCCTCCTTTGAAAACCCATTACCAAATCATGGCAAGTGAAATTTAATTTTAAAAAGGGAAATGATTTATGTGCTACAGGAATAAAGAAGTGACAAAAGCAGAAAAGCTTGCATACATTTCATTTCTTGAAATTAGACCTATAATTTTTTCATTTAAAAAAAAGGATGCCAAGTTGGGAAAGCCAGTGCATTCTAAGCAGAAAATTACAGAGAGGTGTATAATGAAAGTTCTGTCAGCATAGCAATCCCATGTCTTAAAAAGAATCCAGGAGAACACAGGGCAGATTACTACCGACTCCTTCAACTAAGTAGCCCCAACCCTTAAAAGACTCTATGCTCACATCTGCTTCTCTGATGAGATGAGAGGAGAAGCCAACGAGAGACTTGAGCAGGGAAGTGATCACTCTGGTTGGTGTATTGAAAAGAGACCAAAGGACAGCAAGGGCTGAAGCAGGGAGATGGTGTATCACAGACCAGAGAAGACAGGGGCTGGCATCAGAGTGTATTCATCCTTATCCAGTGATTTGCAGCTTTTGAATCTTTATGACCATTCTCTTTCTTAACCACTGCTACACATTCCAATCTCTATATCCTACAGAGCTTATTTTATGTTCATTATCTAAAGACCTGGTAGTCAGTTATCTGTTTCCTGTCAGCCTGATGATCTCTGGAAGTCTGAAAGATCTTTCTGAGCCAGGTCCAAGCTGAGAGGCACTCCGGTGTGAGAGTTAACAGTGTGGATACTGAGCCACACTGTCTAGGTTCAAGCCCTGGTCTTCCCACTTGCTAGCTGAGTAATGTTACTGTGCTTAAGTGTCTTCATCTGTAAAATGGCAGAGAGCAGTGATATTGACACACAGTATGAGCGGATCCACTCACTCATTTAACCAATATTTATTACACGCCTACTATGTGCCAAGTATTGAAAAGACAGAAAAGTTTCTTGCTCTTAAAGAGATTACATTATAGTATGGGTGGGGAAGGGAGAGACAGACTAAAGCATGTTAAAAAAAAAAAAGTATAGGAGCTAATTTCTGATAGTGATGAATTATAGGAAGATAATTATATGTTGGGTGATGGGATAGAGCCGGATTTGTGGAAAGGGGGAGGTCAGAGAAGACTTCTCTGGGGAGAAGACATCTGAGCTGAGGTTGGAATGATGAGAAGCCAGACCCATGATATCTGTGGAAACACATTCCAGGCTGAAGGACAAACAAACGAGTATTTCTGGAATGAATGGATGTCGAATGAGTTTGAGTAGTGTACTATACCTCATTTTCTCTAGCAGCCTGTATAGGTATATAACCATTTTGAGGGTGTTTTTGGAGGAATCACTGAGGGCCTGATATGTGGTTAAGGTTGTGTTGGATGCAAGAGGTTCAGGAAGGTTCAGTTGACAATGAGTACTTAAACAGTACATGCCATGTACCATCTAAGTGCTTTAAGTCATTAACCCGTTTAATCTTCACAACAACCCTACAAGGTATGGTCCATGGCTGTCCCACATTTTGCCAATGCCCTTCCCACATACCGCACTGTAAGCTCCTTAAGAGTGGGGAATTTTTCTGTCTTGCTCACAACTGTGTGTACAGGGACAACGGTCCTTGTCACGCTGTAGGTATTTAATAGATACTGGTGAAACGCATGAGTGGATAAGGGCATTGTGTGTCTCAGGTACTGTGTTGGGCTCTAGGCATCCCCAGACATCCTTACATACAGTCCAAGGAACCTAAATCAATCCAATTTCCCTGACAGGATAGAATGAAGAGGTTTAGAGAGAATATTCATCAAGAGGATTTTAAAAATTAAGTGAGTACGGACTTATTCTGGATCTCATTCCACAAACCCTACCCCTAACTAGCACTTTTGCCTGTGATTTTTTCAATAACCTGGCTCTTTCCTATAGATTGTGTGTGTGTGTGTATATATATTTTAATTGATAAAAATATATATTGCCCTAGAAAGGAATATGTTGATCTTGCTAATGTAATGGGATATAGCTTTTTTGCTTTTCCAGATGAAATGCTAAGTGAAATACTAACCAATACAGACACACATCCTTTCTTCTGGGGTCAACAAGAGGTTACTGAACCCGAGTCCAAGCAGTTTTTAACAACCTGTTGAGTCCACTCAGCTGCAAAAGGAATCCAGCATTATTTTAAAATATCCTTTCAGGTTCCAAAAATAGAAAAGAAATCCACTAATCCTATCCATTCCATATATCAATGACTCTGTCAATTAATTTACAGTAGCAACATAAAAACCCAAAAGAGATGAGACCCTAGCTTCCAACACCTCTGCCCAAGAAGCCTGTCCTCCAGCCCTCTTTGTGTCTTACTGTCCTGGAGGACAAAGCCACATGTTAACGGTAATGTCCTATAGGACACATCCTACACATCTCTACCAGCAGAGTTTTTTGGGTTTGATGAACTTAACATCCTCTCTGTCCCTGCTTTGGCAGCATATGCAATAAAGAGAAGGTACCAAGCATGGCCTTCATTAGACCGTTCCCTAATGACAAACAGAACCTCTAGAAAATGTCCAAGACAGAGCAGCCCTCCAAGTGAGATCTCTGAAGGTTAAGGTCTTCTGCAGAAACAGAATATACCAGAAGCCCAACTCCTTTCTCACTTTACTTCAATTAAAGAGAAACATCTGCCTTGTTATCATTTGGGAGGTTGGTGGGCACCGCAGGCAGGAGGCAGGGAAAGCCTGAGTGTGGACAGGGGCCAGGAACAAAGCCATTTGATCACTGAAATCCACTGTGACCATGAAACCTACTTTGGCAAGGAAAAAAATGTTTACTCACTTACGAATTCCCATGATCCTTAACAAAACAACCGCCTTTCCTTTCACTTCCAGTAAAACGTGATGTTTAGAGGGGAAGAGGCAGAGTCCAGCTAATCCTTTACGCTTCAAAATAATTTTATACTGTCTTGGGTGTTCTTTCATAAAAAAAATCAAGGTTTCTTTCCCTCTTCTGTGTCTCTCCTTCCCTTTACTTTTTCTTCTTTTGTCTATGTCATTATTTCACCCAACAGGAAAATGGAAAGGGAAAGTTCTGGGCCGAGTCAGAAAAGCTTCTTTCAAACATATTGTAAAAAGTAAAAACTTTTCTTTTCCATTCAGGTCCTAGTAAGAGCCTCAGAGCCTTAGGAAAATGGTTCCTTTTTTATTCAAAGAGCAAGATCAGTTTAGATGACGACCTACATCTGTCTGAGGTCTAAGACTGTAATAGAAACCAGGAGAGAATCTTCATTTACCAAGAGAATTTTTTTTTTTTTTAAATCAAGTGGATACAGACTTATTCTGAGCCCAGCAAGTGGGCTGTTACTACTGAATTTTATAGATGGGACAAGGGAGGGACCTTACGTCACTTGCCCGGAGGCACAACAAATCAGACGGCTGAGCCTTGATTAAACCTGGGCTGTTTGCCTATAAGCCTAGCACTCTTTTTACTGTGCCACGCTGTCCAACCGCCCCCTGCCTCTCAGCCCCTGAGCAGAATGTATGTTTTAATACGGATGTAGCCAACTTCTCCCAGAAGATCAGAGCTCATGGCATTCTACACGTGGACCAAACACCAAGATGACAGTTCATCTCACCTCTGTTCTTGTCAGGTGATTTACCACATCCTTCCTTTAACCCCATCCCATTCCTTGGTCAAGAAACACGAGCACACCCATGCACGCACACACACTCACACACACACACCATCTGCCAAAGAAGTTTGAAGTACGACTTATGTCTCTTTGCAATTCAAAACTCAAACCAAAATAAACCGCATTTTTATTATTTCTTAATGAACTATATCTTAATCCATTTAGCCTCACCCACCTTACAAAACTGATTTCATCTCATTTATGTTGAGTCTGCCTTCCATCTCTGACAGAAGCCAATACCTTAAAGTTATCCATTTATCTACTGTACTGTGGGGTGCCTCTGTTTGGATTTAGCTGTCAACACTTCACACATGTGAAATCAATCTGTGTGATATTAATGTAAACATTGTGCATTACAAACTGGTGGACATTTTATTGTTCTACCAGGAAGAACAGACAAAACGTTTGCATGTGTGTGTCTTCCCTACAGCATAGACAACAATACAATATAAATGGCAGTGTGTGTTTTTATAAAAGAAGAATCAAATTTTAAAAAGAAGTAAAAGCAAGGTGGGAGGCATCAGAGAATGCCTTATGTTAGCAGATTCTTGACAGGACAGTGGGGGGAGGAATTATACACAGGGTCAAGATTTTTATGGAAAAAAATTGCCATTCATGATGTCACTTACCCCTCATTGTTATTATAATCTCATTTGCTAACTGCATGTGCAATACAACCAGTTTCCGTAATGCTTTATTGAGGCGTCCACTGCTTTAGTTTTAAAAATAGTCAATTCTCTTGTGCTTCTAAGAAAAGAGCACATTGCCCTTAAGAGCACTGTAACTGACAAGATGGAAGAACGCGGGCAGGATGTTGGGGTTGAAGCTTTTCAATCACCTAGCATTAATATGATTCAATTTATGCTTATGTCATAGGTTTAGACATTGTGCTGCGATGTAAGCAAGAAAGGGAGTTGAATAAAATACAGTGAAGAAAGCAGATGGTATGCTATCAAAACCCTTCAAGCCTAAAATAACCTTTCCCAAGTAAGGAGAATAGTTAATTAAGACCAGGATATATTTACTCTATTCTGAATATCTCAATGTAAATAAAAATCAAAATGACACTACTGTAATGTGGGACTAAATGATGAAATTTCATCTATTGTATTTTTCTTTAATAGTTTCTAATCAAACTTTTCATTAAACAGCTTCATCAAATTCCATGGAGAATTTATTTACAGGAACTCAGTGTAGATTTAAAAGCCTTACTTTTATTGTTCAATTAGATGTGTTATTCAGTGGACAACATTAAAACAGTGGGAAGCGGGGAGGTGTATGGGGAGTTGGGCAAGGTTGCCACACGAGCAAAGTTCATTTTCAGAGATGAACCTGGGCTGTGTGAGGAAACTGGATGGCACACTGATGAAATGCAGGGGCATCCCTACCCGAGTTAGAAAGCCCAGTTCCATTTCAAAGCCACAGCCTGGGTTTGTCCCAGCCCTGGTCCACCAACTCACAGTCATGTCCCATTGGTAGAGAGGGCACCAAGCCATTTATAAAACCCATCCAGATGGCAGGACCTCCTGAGGGTGATGACCAAGGGCAAACAAACCAAGGAGAGACCCACAGCTGACCCAGGGTGAAGGCGGCCATTCCTAACTTGGAGAGTCAGGACATGACTTTTAAATGATATAAGTGTTTCCAAAACCTTTCTAATAACCTCTCTCCCTGTTTTTAACACCAGATTCAGTCCTGCCTTTCCCATGAGGCTTTCCCTGACCCCTCGCCATGATCACCACCTCCAGCCATTGCCACCTTCTCCACCCACCAGCTTACTGCGCAAAATCCCGACCGTACTTGCTTTCTGCAACATTCACCCAATACTTAATCATTGACTTTCTTGTAACATTAGTTAACCTTTCAGGTACGTTAATCCTGTCTTCCCCAATTAGAGTTTAAATCCTCAAAACAAGCGAGGACGGTGTTTTATTCATCTTTTGAACACCTCCTTCCCTCCCACCCACACTCCATAATTCCATTTAATAGAAGAAAGCAAAAAATATATTAGTTAATAAAATAAACATTATTTAATCAGAGGAAAGCAGACACTGTCCTTTGGAGAAGGGCCTTGGAGGTATTTTATGGCAATTTATGAATTTCATGTGTCAAAGGTGTAGCTGCTAAATGCTATAAAGTCTTTGCCATCAGCTCCACCATTCATCCACCTGGTGATATGGCTAATAAAATCGGATTTTTACAGCCTAGGCATACTGTTACCTAAATTACATTTGACCAATTACTGAAGTCACCAAACGTGTGGTACAGAATATATACTGTGTAGAAAATTCATCTGTGGGCCCCCTGGCACTCGTGGTAATCTGACAGAAGTGTTTCAGTCATCTGGCAGTGTTTTATATTAGGAACATTTGTTTAATGCCAGTCACTAATTAAATTTATGTTCTTCCACCAACTGTTAGTTGGTTGGAGAAACCCAAACCTGCGTTTTAACAAACCCTTTAACCCATGTTGATTTCAAATATAACCAGTTGGGGGTTTTAAAGGAATTTCTCTGGAAATTAAGATGTATGACCAAAAGGGGAAGGTGGGTGAGGGATGTTGGGGAAGGTCTTCAAATCAGGTCAGAATAAGCTTTTTTTTGTTCACTTACTAAAATGAAATACACTAAGTGGTACCAACTATTTGGGGTACAGACAACTAAAAAAAATCGAATGTTCTAATTATCATTGGACTAGCCATCTAAAAGCTCTTTAAAGGTACCATTATTCCAAAAGAAAGCTTCCGCTTTAAGAGGCTGGAGAAGAAAAACAGCATTAAAATTAGCCATACCAGAAGAAAGTTCAGGAAAACATTCAGAAGTCACACGCTTGTGTTTGTGAGAACGTTTACAACTAATTTAGTAACTCTTAACAACCATTGTGATCGCTGTTAAATCGGAACTTCTTTCTATTACCAATTCGAGATGCAACAGCTTTGAAACTCAATGACTAATAACTCTTAAATTAGCCAAAAAGGTTAAAACACTTTTTCATTATATTACATTGTGAAACTCTAATTTTGAATAATCTTGAATGAGGGAAAGCATTCTTTCAGTTTTATTTTGTGTCAGGAATTTAGAGAGTAGCAAGCAGAATGGAGGGCTTGGGAGTAGGGGATACAGGGGAAACACACAAGAGAAGTATTGAAAAGGGAAGGTTTATAAATGCTGATCTGAAAAGAGTATTTTTTTTTAAAAAAGGTATTGGATACATTCATCTACATGAATAAAAAGGTTATGTGAATATTAAGAATGACAATAAAATCTTCTTGGAAGAAAGAAAAATAACTTGTATAAACACTATTACTCTTACAGACCAACAAGACCAGACTTGTGAAAGGCATCTGAAAAAACAGTCTGTAAGAAAAAAACAAAGTCGTATCCAATTAAACAAAGTCGTGTCCAATAAACTTGGGTCTGCATCCTCTCCTTCCTCCCTTCCTTCTTTGATCAAGATATCCCCTCCCATCATCCTCACCCCTCCTCTGCCCACACACCTACTTACAATCTCCCTCCCGCAGCAGCTAGGGGGCTGCTGGAGTCATGACTAATCAGATTGGAGAGGCCACAGTGGACTCCTGAAACCATGGTGAGGCCTGTTAATGGTTGGTTAAACAGAATAATCTGAATCTAAATAATCTGCAAATTAGTCAGCCTTGGGAAAACATTACGCAACAGAATCAAGTAATGTTCCTGCCCAAAGGGACCCCGTGCTCTCTCTATGCCAGGGGTCTCCGCCACTTCTCCACCCAGGTACCCAGGAGGGAGTTAGCGCGGTTCAGTCATCACCCTGGTCACTCTGATGGTGATTCCCAGAGAAGGGTAGGGTGAGGGCAGAGGGCGTTCTTGCCTCTATAAAAAGTATAGGAACTTGCAAGGAACAAGTTTGATGATGCACCTCCAGGGCATTCTGATATCACTGTCCAGCCTATTGAGAACCACTGGTACAATCCAATCTCTTCAGTGAAGAGATGAGAAAGTCAAGATGTGAGAGATGTGATCTCAGCCTGCCTCCAGTCATTCACGGCATCATGCAAGGTCTCCTAAACTGACGATGTGCTATCTTCTCCTCCTTCCCTTCTATCTACAGAGACACATGATCAACCAGCTAAACAGAGATGCAGATAAAGATATGTGTACACATGCCCATCTTTGATGGGCATAGTATATAAAGATACGTGTATGGGAAAAAATTCAGGGGCATGGGGATCTATCATCTATCTATCCACCTTCTAGTACTGAAGTGGTTAAACTGGTGCATTTTTACAGTTCCTTATCACTGAAAAGGGAGTGATCAGTTAAACAACAACAAAAAAAAAATCAGTGTCTGAATAGCCAAAGCTGTTTAAGAAACAACTAGCATGAAAGCTTCCTGTCCTATAAAGTCCAATTTCAAGGTCGACCAAGCAACTTCAAACTCCATCTTGAACAACAAATTCTAAATCATAATCCTGAGCCCCAGTAAACAGAGGCTGCCAAGGAGGCACTGACGTCTTATGCCGCAATAATGTGGGGGATGGGCAGGGTGGGATGGCACACCGGGCTTGTGAACGTAAGCCCTGTTCCCCATCACTGCTCTTCATAAGAACTGAAAACAACTAGACACACACACACACATATTTCATGTAGGAAAAAAAAAAAAGACTCACCAAACTCATCACATATGCTCTCATTTTCTATTAGGGTTGGGTGGTCAAAGGTGTCCCGACAGTACAGGATCTGAGGGTTCTTGCTGACCACTGCAATGCCCCCCAGGGCTAATGCAAACTGGTCCGTTAGAATGGAAGACGGCTTATCCTGGATGCGTTTCAGCATCGAGCGGTACCGGCAGTACTGAGGATAGCTGAGAACTATCACGTTCATTTCTTCCTCGTCCTCCCCTAGACAAACGAGAAAACACTTCCATTATCCTCTTCCCTCCAACAAAGAACTGTCATGGCCATGGCATCATTTCAATGATCACTTCTGATTTTGTACTAAAAATATAGGCAACAGGACTCTTGTATCAGTTCACATTTAGCACAGTCTGGCTAATGCCAGCATCCTCTCAGCCCCACCACACCCACCCGGCTCCATGAAAAAGTCTTGGGTTACTGGCGGGGAAAACAAAGAGTGGGATGGCTAACCCTCTAGACAGATTAAACAATGTCTGGGTCACAAGCAAGCAGCAGAACAAAGAAACTGTCTAGAAAGAATCAGATACATATACATAAGCATTAAAGTCATCACTGTAGGAAAAATCAGAATTTAGCTGAGCTTCTTCATACTTCTTTCTACAATTTGGTATTGGTTTTATTTTAGATTAGATAATCTTTCAGTGCTTGAAGCCTCTGTAAAGGTCATCTGGGCCCCGAGAGACATCCCCGGGTCTAAAGAGCGTTATCATCTGCTCTGGTGGCTATTAGCGCCGTTCAGCAAATATTTCTTGCTCTCTTTATGGTCCGGTGGAAAGACAGTGCTTCCCAAACCATTGAAGACAAGTGGCTGTGTGGTTTTGGTCAATGAAACGTGGCAGAAGTGGGTGGCTACTTTAAGAACCAGTGTGCAGCTGACCACACTCCCTCCTTCCCTTTGTTCTGGACATCTGTAAAGTTTCAGATAGTGGCCAGCCTGCCCGTCTGGTCTTGGAGTTAGGATAACATGGAGCAAAGCCCCTGATTGATCCTAAATGGATGTATAACATAAGCAGAAAAGAAACCTTTTGTTGTTTTAAGTGAGACTGTGATTTGGAGGTTATTTGTTTTTGCGACATGATCTATCTCAACATGATTGATACATCCACCTTCTCCGCCCTCCCCCGACCCATACTCCCTATGTTCTAATGTTCCTCAGATCCATCTGGTAACTTGGCACAACTCGGAGAGCCACACTGAGAGGACTCCCCCAGCATCCTTGTGAGAGCTCCATCAGAACCAGCCTGACTCACAAGAACATGTCAGCAACCTTAACGAAGCTCCCTCTTAGGATATCTTAATGTTTATTTACCCCTTACCATATTAAGTGCTTGTTTATAAAAACCAGATTCTGTATGGATAATCCTTCTTCCTTCATCTTAAGTCTGAGAAATGGCAACCCCCTGCCCCCCACCTTTGGTATTGTACCGCTTGCACAATGTCAGGCTGAATGTAGGCTCCATGACCCAGTTTGCCATCATTCTATAACCGCACCATCAGGGCGTTAGAAGCAATTCCCAGTTATCTCACTTGCTTATCCAAAGGGAAAACACTCAGTATTTCAAGCCTTCACCATGCTGCAGGGAATTGCACAAAACAGTTGTTAAGGATACCAACATGATTGTGGCCATCTGGTAACCAGTGGGAGACGAATGAGTAAGGACAGAACATAATGAAGGAACATAACCAGTACCAATGGAAGGTGTGCATGTGACCTTTTCAGATAGGAGGCCAATAGCCAGATGTATTTCTAATTATGTTCACTTAGTCCCTCAGGCTGGAGGCTTGAGAGTGGAGATGTTTAGCTGCTTTCAAGATGACATCTTTTAACAGTTTATATTGCTTAGACTCCTGTCTGGTTGGTTTGTGGGTAGCCACTTCATCAGCTGGCACACTTAATTAAAAGGAAATATGTTTACACTAAAGGCAAGTTCCCAAGTGAAAAGTAGGTTTGAAATGCTGATATATGTCCCAAGACATGCCAATTTGACATTTTTACCAGTAGACTCAGACACTAGTTCACCCTTTGGAGTCAAATCTGTGCTTTCTATAGAATTAAACTGAAAAAAAAAAAAAAAGGTTTAGTGGAAATGTTCACAAACATCATCAAAACTCTAAGCTCTAAGTGCTATTTGAAGAAGCAGCCTCTGATGTGTTAATTGTACTATTATACTCTATTTGTTCAAGATGACCAAGACTTGTCCAAGATCACCCAAGATGAGAGAGGTCCTATTTGAGTATGCTCAACAACTAATACCATCTTCTATATATTGTATATACCATTCAAAAACCTGTTAACTCCAAAATTCTACCTATTTGCTTTCTATGACGGAGAAAAAGCTGTACTAGTTTCTCCAAGTATTCCTGAAATGAAATGGAGAAAGTTGTGCTTCTTGGGTTGCATGAGGGTGAAAAACTGGATGCTTCAGAGTTAGTTTTATAGCCGAAGATGTTACCTGGACTCTTGGGACCAATTCACCTTCTTCCCATCCCTTCATTCTCCTTCGTCCCCCCCCCCCCCATGATGACGCCATCTCTAGTTTCTTCCTAATTCCCTATTCTGGATAAAATCAGCATCCTGGTTATGTTCTGTGCTTAGAAATGACCTCTTTTTTTTCTCTCTCTACCTCATCCTAGCTTCAAACATTTACCCCTCTTTCTTCACACAGCTTCTAAAACACTAGCCAAACCTTGAGTCCTTCTCTTTCTGTTCAAAGAAAAACAGCAAATTCCCTCTGATCCCAAGTCATGGAAACACATTCTATGAAGTCCATTCATTCTGGAGACAACATTTCTTAAAGAATGTTCCTGGGACTGCCCGCAGCAGAATCACACAGGGTAGAAGGGGAAGGTCACAAAAAGGCAGATTCTGGGGTCCCATCGAGAACCTCTGACTCAGAATCTCTAAGGTTGGGACCCAGGAATTTACATTTTTCACAAGCTCCCAGGTAGTTCATGCACAATAAATTTTGAAAACACTACCTGAATTTAGCTTTTAGCATAGACATATAGTGATTTATTCAGTTGGGTTTTGGTCTCTCTGTCTCTCTTTCTATTTCTCTCTCTATGTATATGTGTTTCTTTTTTTTTTTCTTCAGTTTTCAGGTATATGTTTCTATCCGGAATCTCACTGTACCTAAAACAAAATACAGGACTAAATTTCCTTCTTCTTGCCACTTTCCCAGGATTGTTGGAGGTATCACAGAATACAGCAAATGTTAAAAAAACAAAACAAACAAAAAAAAACCCTCTCAGCCAAAAACATGAAGAAGCGAGGGACCATCTTCCTGTCTAGAAAGAGCAAAAAAATACTCTGTGATTTCTAGTACTAATAATAAAGCACTAAAATTTACAAAGGCCTTCCACACAATGTATCTTTTTTTTTGTTCCTCATAACAACCCTATTAGTAGTGTTACAACTTGTTAATAATCCCAATTTAGAGATAGGAAAACTGAGGTTCAGTCACCCAAGTGACTATCCTGGAATCTGAAAGAACTAGCAAGTGATGGATGTGAGATTGTAACCCAATCTTTTAACTCCAAATTTGATTAGCTTTTCATTTTTACAAAATGTCACATAATAATAATAATAATAATAATAATAATAATAATAATAATAATACTTCTTGGGGTAATTAATACTTTGATTACTTCTCCTATGTGGGTGTGGTTGAAATAAAGTATTTCCTTTGACATATTATTATTACTGTTGTTTTAGAGCTTAAACTGATTTACAATATTAGGAATGAGGATGGTGGCCATTGATCAAGGAAAATATGAGACATCTGTTTCACTGAGAACCGTAGAATTCAGCCAATTATAAGCCAGAATTCTTCGACTCTGGTTAAGTTAGAATGTTATTCCAGAAGACTGTAATTCCCATTGTAATGCTTTAAAATTATTGACACATATTTCATGTATATCAACTTTCTACCTTCTACCCATGTGATAGGAAATAAAGCCAACTCTAGTTTGTGCAAGTGTAGAACCCCTGACCCTCACTAAGAGGTTAGATGCTAGCTGGGACCTGCTCTAATGTGGCAGTGCTTAGGGATGCCAAAAAAACTCCGTAACTTTGTTGCCTATGAACAGAACCATCCATTTGGACCAGAATTTTGGCACTGTTTGGACAGAGGCAAATTTCCAACCTGACAATGAGATATTCCCAGAGGAGCAGCTTTTACTATTTACAAAAAGCAGAGAAAGCCCATGAGACCCCCAGGACTCCTGTGAAAGGGTTAACAAAGCACACTAGGTGAGAGTGAAGAGAAGATCCACAGTCAAGGTGAGAGTGGGAAGAATCAACAATTCATCTAGGTCAAAGTTGCACTGAGTGAAGATACTCTGGGTCGCTTCTTTGGAGTTTAGAGAGAAGTTTATTAAACTGGAGAAACATTTTTTTCTCAAGGTGAAGTGTAGTCACCTGAATATAAAAGGTCTGTATGACAGAGTATAAAATTATGAGTATGGAAGCACTTTCCAGATCTAAAATTCTATGATCCTATAACTTCCTCCTAAGCCTCTGCATTAAATTAACTTCTTCCTGAAACAGCTACAAAAGTATGAACTTGTTCAACAGCCGTCATATTTTATTTTGCCCTAGTACACTAAGAAACAAATAAAGCCAAACAACCCTTTCAGGAATTCTTATTTAAATTCCTCAGCTACTTCTTTCCTCCTATGCATTTCATATACACATAAACAAACACTCCAATGCAAAGTTACAAATGAAACAAGGGAGACAATAAATGCTGTGTAGGACACTTCCCCTTTTCCAATTCATAATAGGTCTAGCAGATAAATCTAAGAATGAATAAAGGAGTGGATAAATCACACATTTGTTTAACAAAAGACAAACAAAGTGTTCCTGAAACAAAGATTTTCTTTCAACCACACCCAGATAAGAAAAGAAATCAAAGTACAACTCCAAGGAATCTTTCTCTAACACACTCCAATGGGTTGTAGTTGGTTGGGTTATATATACATCACTTGATCTCTGTCACAGAAAATGGTCAGCAATAAATTGCTGATACCAAAGACTGAAATTTCAAACCATCATCATGATATTCTATTAAAATGTCATCTCCCATTCCTCAAGTAACCCCTCCACCAAAAAAAAAAAAAAAAAAAAAAAGTCAATGTGCTGATTTTAAAATGAAATATTCAGAGGGAATAAGAGACCCCCCCCCCCTCAAATTACTAAACCTCATTTCAACTTCAGTGAAAAGAACTTTGCTTATTAAAAGTTAATACCTAAAGTACACTGGTTGTAATGCTCAACCAAAATTACTCTAATCTTGTGCTTGTATCATAATTACACGTTTTGTTAACCTCTCTCAATGTCAATTTTTCACTTATTTATATATTCTCAAAGTCCAAAACAGAATTCCACTGAGAAACTGTAATTATAACGTGAGACTCCACCCAAGCTTTTCAAACAGTAACTGTACACCATTGCTTTAATCCTTAGCGTTGAGCTGGGGGTGGGGAAGGGGTGGGAGGAGAGGGTAAGAGCAGGCATTCATTCTGAATAGCACATTGCTCAAGTTGTCTTTGTAAAAAGAGAGATGCATGAAATAGCAAACACAATGAATTAATGGAGCATTGACTTTCAAATATCCATAATGCTATTTTTTAAAATAGATAATGGTGGCCAAATGCACAGAAGGCTGAAAACATAAATTCCGGAGGAGAAATTTGCTTTTATCTCTTACACAACAATTTAGAAATGTAACTTTCTTTTTCATCCTCGGGGGAGGATGGAAGGCTTGTTTCGGAAACATCACACTATTATGCTCACTGAAAACCACTATAATCTATTTCGAACATCACAGTAAGCTTTAAAAAAAAAAAAAACTTAAAAAAAGCCTCACACCAGGATTTTATAGAGCCTGGTGGAAAAAGTATGCATGTTCCTTCCTGCACCTAATTACCTCAACTGAAAAATCTGCCAAGTATTTTGCCCTTTAGTTCTCTTAATCGTATTAGGGCAAATGCATTTGGATGCCAATAGAAACAAACATTTAAAGATTTTCACTTAAAAGATTCCAAATATGTACGAAGGCTCTGTTTGAGACACAATGTCCCTAGTCCTTCAAAGACAATTTACAGTGCTCTTTTTTTCTTCCCCAAGCAAATATGAATTTGCTTGTTATAAAACTTGATGTCTAGTTTTGAGACAATTTAAGTAAAATCATGTCAATATGAGAGGCTCTTACAATGATTTATGCGTCTTTCTCTTACTTTATTACATTAGACATTCCTTTCTCAAAGCTTTATACTTTTCACTGTGCTCCTAGCAACGAACCAACGGCAAAGCATCAACTTTATATACCTGGCACTATTCCAATTCTCACTGCTATTGACAATTATATTGAAGTTTCCATTTAATTGCTGCTCTGTTGTAACACTGAATATTTGTCATAATTAGGCATTTCCTATTCTCCATCTATTCATTTCTGATTATTACTGAAAATGAAATTTTTTATTCCAGAAAACCTAAGCATGAAAATTCTACAGATAAGAGTAGCTACAGCTGTTACTATCATTACCAACATTGTAACAAGCAGGAAAGAAAAAAAAAAAAAAAAGAATATAATTTCTCGGAAGGTAATTTTCCTTTCAGTCTAAGTGCTCTTATTCATCTTACAGTTACTCAATGATTTCCTGTTCTAATTACAGGACATTATACAGAAAGACATTTGCAAAAGGAAAATGCAGCAGTGCATATAACTAAACAGCCTGAATTGGTTGAAAGTGTTTAAAATTCAAAGTTGTACATCAACTTTATCAATTCCTGATTACAACTCTGTGTAAATGTGTCATGCGTCCCACCATATTTCTAAATTTTTCTTAAGGCAGTCAGCTTAGTACCCGAAGTCAGTACACATCAAAGGGGAAAATACAGTTGCAGTTAAACTGATGTTGAAGAGCTGGGGTGGGGAAGATCAGTTTGTGTTTTTCTTTTTCCCTCATCAAAGCTCTTAAATTGGAGGCATGCCAAGACAAGGAGTGGAAAATATTAATAATAAAAATAAATTAAATGACTGATTAAAAGGGAGAGAGAACAAGATTCCATCCGGAATAGAAGTGAAAATGCCACAAACTATTTCATAAAAACATACTGTGACGTAAATTGCACATCAGTATTGCACTGTTGTGGTTATTTTGAGAAATGGTTTGTACTGTAAGTCAGCTGGTGCTGCCCCACCCTTAATGATTTTGTAATTTTCTACACAGTAAGCAAGTGGGGCAGCCCTGAGATTGCTAAGACAGAAAACAGAGCTAGCCAAACAGAACTGACAATAAAAAGATAATGTACTTTTAACATAACAGAACAAGAAGATTGGCTTTATTAACTAAAAAAAAAAAACTACTTTAAATGGTCCCCAGCTTGCCATTTGTTTTGATAAATGGAAAGACAGATCTTCCCAGGATAGGCAACAAAACATCACTGGAGAACTTATAAAAAGAAAATGTGGGGAAGTATACCAGTGCATGGTTGCAAACAGAATAAAGAATATTTCAAATGCAAAACCCAGGGTTTTAACCAGCTCTTCCATAAGCAAGCCACTTCAAATGGATGGACACACAAATGTAGAAATATGTATTAATATGTTAATATCAGCTTTTGCCCTGCTATTGTTTCATCTGGGGAACAAATGAACCTCCTGGGAGGCAAAGCCAGCTCTACCACCAAGGGTCCCCTAGATGGTCACTGAATTCTAAGCCACATGCAAGAGCCACACTAGATTTCATCTTGAGACTTTTGCATCTCATTTCCATATGGCTCATCTCAGCCAAATTTAAATGTCACACAAGACAGGGATTATGCAATAGGTGTATCTTCTGATGAGACCACAAAGCCAGACTGACGCATAGGTAAAAGCGGTGACCACATTTGGGGTGTGATTCTAAGGGGCCTGATCTACCTTAACTTGCCTCTCTTTCACAGGGTTAACTGTTAAGCTACAGTCAACCATTCACTTTTAGTATAAATGAGCTTCAGTATCTGAAGAAGAAAACAGAAAGAACCCATGAGAACGTCTAGAAGCCAGGGCTTAGACAAAATTTCTCCTACTCTAAAATTGTGTGAAAGGTTTTTTCAGAGATTCATTTATGCATTTATTTATTTACTAGTGACCCAGGTGAGGCTATTATATGGGATTTGAACTTAGGTCAAATTAACCCTCTCCTGGTTTACAAGAAGCTACTACTGAGGTAACCCTGTGGTTACCATGTCAAAGTTGCTATAAGAGAAGGAAACGTGACTATTAGCACAACTGGTCTTAAAAATCATTATTAACTTCTGCCACCTTTCCCCTTGAAATATCTATGCAGCTTTTTATTTTTCAAGTTTTCCTTACACTGCCATCACTGCATGAATCACAAGTCCATACCTGCAGCAACTATGTAAACCTCTGACATCCGTGAGAACTTCCAGAACCCCCAAACTCATAAATAAACCTAACTGAGGTGTGATACTGGACAGATCAATAGCTCAATGACTAACTTCCTCACATTAGTCTCTCAACATGTAAGAAAGATTCCCAAATTTGCGCCTTAACAAAATGCCTAATCACTGTCTGTCATGACTTTCACAGACATTATTATTTAACAAGTAGTTGACAGTTGTCAGGCCAAATCTCATCATTTCCAACATGGTTTATTTCAGGAGAAAAAACTGTGTGTGTGGAAAACTAAACACCAAACAATGTTAGAGTGACTAATACCGATTCCTTAATGCCTAGCATTTTGAAGGCATTCTATACATATATACATACATACACATACACACACACACATACATATATATATACTATATAACAGAATATATATTATATCTGGGAATAATACTGTATCACGGTATGGCTACTTTTATTCAAATCACGTGGTCATTAAAAATTATAAAATTAAAGCACATTTCAGGTCATGCAAAGATGCTTGTTATATTCAGTAAAATAACAAAGGTATGAAATAATATATTCAGGCCCTTGCCTTTTCCTTAATAGCATTACTGAAATATAATACACATACCAGAATAATTCATCCATTTAATTCATTTATGGATGAATTATTAAATTATAATTCATCCATTTAAAATGTACAAGCTTTTAGTATATTCACAAAGTTATGCATCCATCACTATAATCAAATTTAGAACACTGTCATTATCCCAAAAGAAACACTGAACCCTCACACTCCCACACCTCTTTGCCCCTCATCAGTTCTAGGAACCATTCATCTCCTTTCTGTCTCTATAGATTTGCCTATTCTGGACAGTTAACAAAAATGGAATCATATACTATGTGGCTCTTTGTGACAGGCTTCTCTCACTTAGCTTAATGTTTTCAAGGTCATTACATATTATAGAGGGTATCAGTATTGCATTTCCTTTTATTGCTGAATAATATTCCATTGTATGGTTATACCACATTTTATTTATCCATTTCACCAAGTGATGAGACATTTGGGTTGTTTCCACTTTTTGGCTGTTATGGATACTGCTGCTATCAACATTTGTGTAAAAGTTTTCACATGGATACATGTTTTCATTTCTTTTGTGTAAATACCCAGGAATGGACTTGCTGGGTCATACGGTAATTCTGTGTTTGACCTTTTGAGGAACTGCCAGACTGTTTTCCAACGTGGCTCTCTCCAGTAGTGTTTGAGAGTTCTGATATCTCCACATCCTTGCTAACACTTGTTGCCGTTTGTCTTTTTAAAGGTCATCCTAGAGGGTGTGATGGGAACATCTGGCAAATTTATATGGAATTTCAAGGGATCTCAGGTAGTTAATCTTGAGAAAGAACAAAGCTGAAGGACTCACCCTTCCCTGTTTCAAAACTTACTACAAAGCTACAGTCATCAAAGCAGAGTGGTACTGACATAAGGATCAAATGGGATCAAATAGAGAGTCCAAAAATAAACTTTCAAATCTGTGGTGAACTGGTTTACACCAAGGATGCAAAGGTCATTCAATGGAGAGAGGACAGTCTTTTCAACAAAGGGTGTGGGGAAACTTAGATAGCCAAAGGTAAAGAATGCATTTGGACCCTTACATGGTACCACATACAAAAACTGACTCAAAATGGATAAAAGACTCAAATTTAAGAGTTAAAACTACAAAACACAGCTGGAAACCTTCATGACCTTGGATTTTACAATGGTTTCTTACACAGGACACCAACAGTGCAGGAAACAACAAGAACAACAACAAAAAAACAGATAAACTGAACTTCATCAAAATTTGAAACTTTTTTTTGCATCAAAGGGCACTACCAGGAAAGTGAAAAGACAACCCACAGAATGGGAGAAAATATTTGCAAATCATGTATCAGATTAAAGGATTAATATCCAGAATATACAAAGAGCTCCTACAACAACAAAAAGACTATTCAATTTAAAAATGGGCAAAGGACTTGAATAGATATTTCTTCAAAGAAGCTATACAAATGGCACATGAAAAACTGCTCAATATCATTAGTTACTGGGGAAATGCAAACTAAAACTGCAATGAGATACTACTTCACACCTACCAGGATGGCTATTATTTAAAAACAAAAACAAAAACAAAATAAATTCCAAGTATTGGTGAGGATATGGAGAAATCAGAACCCTCATACATTGCTTGTGAGAATGTAAAATGGTGCAGCTGCAGTGGAAAACATTCTGGAAGTTCCTTTAAAAATTACATATAGAATTACCATATGACTCAGTAATTCCACTCCTAGGTATATACCCCCAAAGAATTGAAAACAAAGACTCAGATACTTGTAATCAATGTTAACAGCAGTATTATTCACAAGAGCCAAAAGGTAGAAATGACCCAAGTGTCCAACAACAGATGAACAAATAAACAAAATGTGGTTTATGCATACAACAGAATATTATTCAGCCATAGAAAGAAATGAAGTTTTGATAACATGCCATAACATGGATGAACCTTGAAAACATTATGCTAAGTGAAATAAGTCAAAGGACCAATATTGTATGATTCTATTTATATGAGGTATCTAGAATAGGCAAATTCTTACAGAGAGTAAAACAGAGGTTGCCAGGGGTTGGGGGCTGTGTAGGGGCAGGGAATGGGAAGTGACTGCTTAATGGGTACAGAGTTTCTGTTTAGGAAGAAAAAAAAGCTGGAAATAGACAGTCGTGATGTTTGTACAACCCTGTGAATGTACTTAATGCCACTGAATCGTACACTTAAAATTGGTTACAGTGGTGAATGTTATATGTGTATATTTTACACAATAAAAAAAGAGGGGACTATCTGGCAAGGGTTATGTTTTCTATGTGGATGCACTCTTAATTGCTTCTTGAAAGGAAAAGAGATGTCTCTCCAACCAGTAACTAAAATGAAATAAAACTCCTGGAGGGCACAGAATCAGTATCCTCATTTCTTGTTACCCTCCTAGACCTTTGAGAGAGCAATGACAAATGTAATTGCCTATAGACAGTGTTGCAACGAATGTCTGCAATCAACACCTCCTGTCAAAGAGTCCCCGCAGTCACGTCATTAGTTCACTCTAGGCTCAGGACCAGCAGCTCTTCCAAAAAGGCTGAAAGAATCTGGAGAAAGTTATCACCAACTAGTACTGCAGTCATTGGCTGGCAGCCCTTTTTAGACAAAGGGGCATGAGTTTAGGCAGTCATTTTTGTGACTTTAAAAAAAAAAAAGTTTCACCACTTGAGGAATTTGTGGACCACCCTCAAAGTGCTGAGCCACCTCCAAACAACTGCACTGATATCTGGGAGCTCACATCGTAAGGTGACAAAGAGGTGTTCAGATTGCATTGTTCTCTTTCAAATTACTGAAGTCCTTCTGGAGTGGTTTAACAAGGAGAGGAGGGCAAAGACCTCTTTCTTCTACCAGTGGCTCATCTGAAATCAGGGTGTTCAGACCAGTGAACCCTTCCCCAGAGGGTCCAGGAAGACTTTCCTAGGAGAACCTGCACAGGCATGGGACAGACCCTCAACATCTGGATCACTGACTACTCAATTCACCTGCCTGAGAGTGAACCCTCGTTCAATACAGCCCATCTCCTCTACCACCTCCTACCCCCCATCTTATTATGAACACTAAAGAGACAAATCAAAATACTGGCTTTGGAGACGCCTCCTTCATTGATGTATAAGGCACAACAAATCATAGGCTTTGATCTTTCCCTTTTTCCACATATTTCTGTTGAAGGAGAAGCTTGGCAGTAGGAATAGAGTACTTTGGCCTGTGTTAAGATGTTCTGAATTCAGAAAAGCCAGAGTAATAAACGTTAATGATGCTGATCCCTTTAAATGTAGCTGGAATGTTCTGCAAGGCTACCAGATTTTTTTTTAAATAAACTGGATAAAGCCTAAGGATAAAAATTTTACATGATTTATATCAGAACTGTTGTACTCTAATAAATACAGATTTTAAAACGTAAGATTTTTACCAAATGATATATAATATTATTCTAATTATCATCAATCACCATCTTATTTCATTCTGTATCATGTTTAACATTTTCTACTTCCTGTTAATAAAAAACTCAAATTTATGATAAAAAAATCTAAATGTCCACTTAAAACTGGGAAAAGGCACACATAGTTTTTCAAAACTCTTTGAGAGCAGCACTATTCAATACAAACATAATGTGAGCTACGTAAGTAATTAACATTAAAGTGTAAGAAAGCAAGTGAAGTTAATTTTAATAATCTATTTTATATTTTGTAGCTCTAGCTTTTTACCATTAGAATAATAATTCATTTCAACAGAAAAAAGCTGGAGCTAAAGTCTAGTCTCCCCCTCTTACTGACATAATTGACATGTGACATCACTTAGGGTGTACAAAAATAATGATTTTATATATATATATATATAAATTTATATATATGTAAAACATCTTGTCTTATGTCATAGCACAAGTGCAAGTGTTTCTCTAGGGTACATTTTTTTAAAAAAATTATTTTATCTAAGTCAATACATTAAAAACATAATTTAACACATGAGAAATATAAAGAATTACTAATGAGATTATTTTTTCATATGAAGTTTAAAAATCTGTATTCTATATTCACAGCATCTCTTAACTTGAACAAACTGTATTTCAAGGGCTTAATAGCCACACGTGGCAGGTGGCTATCATATTGGATGGCATAGCTTAGAGGGTCCACCAGGAAAGAAATCTGCAGACTGTTGCGTCAGACAATCTGGGCCCAAAGAAGCAGCTGGGATGACTGAGGCTGCCCTGGGTACTTGGCACAGTCCCCAGGGTGCCTTTCAGTCCTGGATTCCAGGACCCTTCAATCTTAAAAAGTTCAGAAACACAACTGGCAGAAGAGAACAAACCAGGAGAAAAAGCCCCTAATGGGGCTGTTATTTCATTGTTCTAATAACCAAAACCCCAACAAAGACCACAGGCAGCAAAGCAACCCTGTGTCATTATTTTAGTAGAGATCCTTGCTTGCCACCGTTGGTTTCTAGTGACTAATAAAAATCAATTCAAAGTTAAAAAAAAAATTAAAAGCTTCAACTATAAAACCTGGTGAAAGTCCTCTCCTCTAGGTTACATCTACCCTCCTGCTGTAAAGAGCTCTAAGTTCACCTGGTGCCGTGTCCACAGACCGTCTGGTCTGTTTTCTGTCACAATACAGGAGAACATCAGTTGTTCAAAAGGGGTATGTTTTTTATATGTTTTTATACTTTCTTTTTTTTTTTCCTAGTGTGCACAACATGAAAATTAGTTTAACATCTGAAAGAAAGAGATACTTATGAAACCTAATGGAAACTGAAACCAGTATTCAATCTCACAGCAATGCAGTCATATAAAAACTCTGGCACCTTCTAATGTGCTCTCACAGCACACCGTGGGAGCACATCACTGAAGGCCGATGATATGGATATGCTGTTTTACTTCCTTCTGTACAGCATTAGTAGTGAGTAAGCTGACGTAACACATGAGGAGGAAGAATCTAGTTTATTCACATTTCCCATAATACCCATCATCTGCTGAAGATCATTTCCACTGCAAATATCTTCCTTTCCCCAATCTCTAATATCCAAACTTACTTCCCTTTTCTCATAAAAGACACAATAAACAAACTGCTGGTGACTAATATATTAATTCCAGTAATAATTCTGTGCTCTCATATCCCAAGTTACCAGTGCTACAGATCTCAGTGCTGGGCATCTCTTAGATATTTCTGTGACACGCTTTATGTTAGAACATGGATTGGCAAATTACGAGCCAAATCCAGCCTGAAGCCTGTTTTTACAAATAAAGTTTTATTGTAACACAGCCATACCCCTTCACTGACATATGGTCTGTGTCTGCTTTCATGCTGTAACAGTGGAGTTGAGGCAGAGACCTAATGGCCCTTAAGTCTGAAATATTTACTCTGTCTCTGCTGACCTCTGCTCTACAGAACAGATTACTGCTTCTATTGATCTGTTATCTCGGATCATTGCTATCAGCTTAATTCCTAAGATACAGTTACTCTGTGACACTTCACTGAACTAATCTCTTCAAGTGGGGCTCCCCTTTCTAGACTGTGGATTCTCTGAAACAGACTGGGTCTCCGCCACATCTGATACCCTAACATGGGAGATACAAGTGAAGCCCATGGTAGGCTTTCCATGAACGTTCATTTCAATTAATATTTCAAATGAATGTTTTCTGGTTATTCACTGTTTGGTGTCCCCAACTTCTACCCTACCACTAGATCTATTCATTCTTCGGTCTCGCTACCTGGCTGTGTGACTCCTGAAAGTTGTTATCTCTGCTTTTGCTTAATTCAGCAAATGGGAGACACCAGCAGGAGATCAGATAGTGGGAAAGAGAGAAGTTGGGGTGTTTCTTCCCTGCTCCCCTTCAGCTGCAGCACCTCAGCTCTGGCCATGGCTGCCGCCCTCTACCCTGTGCTTCCTCCGCACCTCTTGAGCTGCCGCCTGAGCTCCTCTGGCTTCCTGCTGCTGCTAGCCCCTGGCTGCCTCAACGGTGTTCCTGGTTCTCCTCACCCTGACTACACCTCTCCAGACCTCCCCTTCACTCATATCTCTTCAGCTGAACCCTCTGGGGGAAAATCTGGTTTTGCCTCAACCTTGATTGGTCCTCCTCCATGGTTCCCATTTGGCAGGTGGAACGATGTCCTCGTACTCAGAGGTCAAATGAAAACTAAGACAGGGCATGTGTTCGGTGGACAATCACGTTAGAACCACTGAGGGGTTTGCTGAAATAAAAATTCCTTCTACCACAGAAGGAGGATGTCTGAGCTGGGTCTCTGGCTTAGTGCTCTGTAACAACTAGCCCAGATGTTGCCAGGGCCCTTATTGAAGCAGATGAAGAAACTCAGGGGTAGGGGCAGGATGAATAAGAGAAACAAAACCAGTTTGAAGCAACTGCAGAGTGTCTGAAAGGTCCTGAAGCCAGATGTATAAATATGGGAGTATTTGGTGAAAAGGGGGGTCAGAGCTCCTGACGAGAAGGCCATGGGGAGTGCTGACGCTACAAATGGAAAAGACCCACTTCTCCTGGTAACACAGTTAAACCCTTTAAAGGCTACACATTTAAAAACCACATATTCCGTAAGATTGACTTCAATAGTTTACCTACTGGCCAGGACCAGCATAGTGGTGAACAGAAAGATCAATTGCTTTGAGAGTTTGGAAACCCTGTAAGTTCAGTCATTTGTAGAAGGATTCAACAAGGCTGTGAGTGTGAAAGATGGAGCAGCATGCTGTTTACCAACTACTAAAGGTATGATCTGCAAAATGACCACCTTTCAGAACCTTGGTTTCCTAATCTGTAAAATGGGCACAGAACAGTGCCTTCCTGGGAGGATACGTGAGTTAAAAAGCACTGATGCTCGTGTAGGGTATAGTAAATGACTGTTCACTTTCATTACTGCTTTGCAAGTCATCTCCCAAAACATTCCAAAGGACACTAGTTCCTGGAGAGAAGGGAGCATGTTACCAAGTGATGTGCAGTAAAGGGTACAACAGCCTGGAAAACGCTGAATTTAATGAAGTTACGTAGACAGTCTCCTTGGGGCCTTTAACAAGCTCGTGGGCCTTTTAGTCCACAGGAAGGAATATGCTGCTTTTCCTGGATTCATTTTTACCATGAAATCCTCTCTCACCTGCTTCCTTACCCTCCCACTCCACCCTTTTCTGGGTCATTTGTGGCTCACCTCAATAGGCTAGTGTTTCTCTGATCACATTTTGGGGACTCCTCACCCAAATGTTGATTACATAGTCCTGACTGTTGGGACTATGTACCCAAATGTTGATTACAGCAATCCCCCAGCTCCCTTAACTCCCCTTCCTGCATACACACCCTGCTTAACACTGTCTAATTATAGTTTATCATGCACAGTATAATCACGCATTTGTATGACACTGCAGATTTGTAATGCCCCTTCACATGCTTAAATTCACTTTCCTCCCAGAAGCCCCCTTGAAGTCTATATGGATCCCCTATTTTATACAAGAGGACCTGGAAACACAATGAGGTGAATGACTGGCCCAAGGTCCCCCATTAACGGCAGGAACAAGTCATCTAGCATTAAATATCACAAGATCCCCTTCACACCCCACCTGCCTTCTGCCTGGTCCCACACCTCTGAGAGGGGTTATGGCAGACTCACGAGAATCTGAAAGACTGGCCAGTGGGCTGGTGGCCTCGAGAATCCTTGTAACTTTATGAACTAATGAAAAGCAAACTCCTCATATCAGGTTGTACTATTAAAGTAGTTCCAGTCTCATGGCGCCAGTCTCAAAACAATTCTCAAAGTAAAGCTTGATTCTGCCTTATTGGGGAGATAATCTCAGAAAGAGGCTGCCATTGTATAGAATACTCTTCATCAGCACACAGTCTCCACTTCAAACCCCTCAGGAAGCAAATTTACAGAAGCCAACAGTGCTATTTTTCTCTATGACCTGTCCTGTTTGGATTCCAGGACAAAGACCCACAAACCATCCAACCCTCATCACACACAGCTCACACAACTGCACCCTCTGCATCATGGAAAAGCCAGCATGTAATGTCAAAATGGCCATCCGTCCACAACGGGCCAGATAGCACCTCCCAAGGGTTAGGAGGTGGTGAGTGGCATAAGGACAAAGCTCCAAGAGCTGCAGCCCCTGCCCTCAAGGATGTGCAGCCTAGGGAGGTGGTGGGCATGTGAACAAACATACAAATAAGTGTTCTGACAAGAGGCACAGCAGAGGAGGAAGATTCTTGGTACCAGAGGAGTGTCAAGAAGGGCTTCCAAAAGAGAAAGCTCAAGTTGTGAAGGGTACACGGACACTCACTAAAGCAGATAAAATCACCATCACTTCCTCAGCCTTCTCTGCATGGCAGTCATGAACACATCTCTCTCCTCCTCCAGACAGCCCTACAGGACATTATTATTGCCCCTATTTTCCATATGAGGAGACCGACGCCGGGAAGATATTAAGGGACTTGCCAGCAGCCACACTGTTAAGGAGGCTGGAGAACGGATCTGAGCCCAGTGCCCAGGTCTGCCAGCTGTTGCTGACTCAAAAGGACAAGGTGGTGGTCACAAGAAGAGTTTGAACAAAAGGGGGTTTAAAAAATGCAATTTGAATTATGACCAGGTTCACGCAGGAGAAAACACATATATCAGCTATGCTGCCCACAATTTAAATGCTTCCTTTTTCACTTTTCTTTCTGGCACGTGGCTTGCCATCTTTAGCGGGGCAAGCATGCCACACTCCATCCATGTGAATAGTCGAGATCTCTTTTAATAATAAAGGATATTATTAATCTACTTTGCCTCAACTGAAATGCAAACCCAATTCGATTTTTTTTCCTCAGGTGAGATGTAGACAGAGAACATCCAGGTAATAGGTGTTATCATTCACAGGGCCAAGATGGAACCAATATTTTGTAGCCAAATGCCATTTGAGAAGCACAATTTAACAGCTTCATTTAGTGACACTTCAAAATCAAGATGATTTAAACAGTCTCTGAACACCAGCCAAGATGCTACCCAAGTATATTTAAATACCAGCAGATACTACATATGATAAAAATTCCGTGTTTGTCTCCTTCTCTGACTTAAGAGAAAACCATTTCTCTCTCTCCCCACTACCTTAAGACGAGGCTGCTGCAATTCTTCAACTCTTAATGGGAGTAGGAAGGAAAAGGGCTCACATGAGAAAACAGAGCTCAGCGCTTGTTGGAAATTAGCATTCATCTTCCACCAACTCTTTTTATTGGCTGTTAAGCTTTCAGGTCCTTACTTCGAGTCTAGTGGGACACCCAAAACACCCTTGCCTTGCTCCAGTAACAAATCTTCAAGCTTAGAGGATCTCCAGCCCCAGTTATTCTAAGGATTTAGTCAGAGGCACATGCGAGTAGCATCTGAAGGAGCCTCAATACTTGAAAGCCAAGAAAGAAGCCCTGAGACCTATCATTTCCCTCTACCTTTCCACAGCCTTCAAAATCTATCAGATTGTTGAAAGTCATCCCTGTTCTTTCTGTTTAGGGGACCCATTTCTAGATTTTAAAAGCGACACAATTTTCCACTTTGGGTGGTATTATTATAAGTTTGCTCATGCTTTGAAATCTGGAAATAAAAATCTCATCCTTCCATGCATAGTAAGAACCAAAACAAGGGGCTCCCAAGGCTGCCATGTTCCCAGGAGGGCTGCATCTCCTCTCACCCTTCCCTAAGAGAGCGGGGACCTCAGAGCCTGGACAAATGTCTTCATGCACAGGTCAGTGGATGAGAGTCTTTCATTGTGTTTTCCCACCACATGCTATCTTGGGTTAAGATGCTTTTTAAAATGTTCATCGATGAGTTACCTCTTCATAGGTACCCATGAAGAGACCAGGTTTCTTCAGCCAGGAGAAATGGGGTAACTCTTATCTTTGTTCACACATTCCTTAAAAATTTTTCTTCTTTAATTTCAGAACAGATATATAAATACATCCTTGTTACAAAAGATAACATGAAGACTCCCTTGACCTCACAAACCCTCAAACTTTAACGGAAACTTCACTTCAATAGAGCCTTCTTGAAGACTGGAGAACTGCTGTTCTCAAGACATGAAGGGGGCCTGAAGGAGAAGGGGAAAGATCTGGTCTAGTGATCCTTCTCCGTTCTGAGGTGTCTCACTCTGAAAAATCACAGTGAAATCATAGCCCTCGTAAGTCTTCCAGGGGACAATTTACTCAATATAGACCCACAAGGATGACCTCCACGGCGCACTGAGATGCGCCAGGGCACACAGCAAACGTGCCAGTCTGTGTGAAGAGACCCATCTCAATCCAATCCCAACTCTCTAGCTGCCACACTGCTTCTTCCAACACATGAAGAAGTGAGAATGATTACATTTTGTTCAAAGTGTCTCATTATATTGATTTAAATAAGATTTCTAAACCTGCAAAGAGAAAAACATTTTGAAATGCTGTTTGTTTCGAACAAGCCTCTATAAAGACAGTTAGTGAAACCCTTCAGAAGCTCCGGATGGGGTTGGCGGGGACTGAACTCATCTCTTCTGCCATGGACATCTGACAGAAGATAATGCAGTTTAGTCACACCCAAGTCAGGTGTTTCTTTTCTGCTTAATGCATCCTTGTAAGCCTAAGAGAATGTAACAGACAGGTGTTAAGAGACCTGCACTGAGTAATGTTTAGCCTAGGCTTTGAGGAGATCTTAAACCCAAAGAACTCGCTTCATCTCTGACAACATTCAAGTGCAATTGACTTGTAATGATTTTCCGGGATCTCACACACCTGGACAGGTAAGATACAGTCTGGTTTGCAAAATGCCAAGCACGCTTCCTGATGTTTATTAACACTGCCATCATTGCAACGCTTGATGCCAAACTGAAGAAAAATACAAATAAAAATTTTCAGGCTCCCTGTCAGAATGTTCAGTGATCAGTGTCCTGCTGGAGTCCAGCTGCTTCGTATTGAACATACACTATTGACAGGCAAGCGCTAAGCCCTTAATGTGTATTTAATCATTGCAGCAACCCTAGGCGGGATATGTTTACTGCTTCCATTTTATAGATGAGGAAATTGAGGCTTGGAGAGATTAGGCAGCTTGGTCAGGGTCACTCTGGAACCCAGGTCCATCTGATTCCATAGCCCCTGGTCCTAACTACTGCTTAGGACTTCTGAGAGAAGCCTACACCCAGATAAGCCTGTGATACAGTGGGAGCTGCCACCAAAGCCGCGCTACGGACACAGCTGTGAGCTGGACGTCTGGCAGGGGAGATGCTCAGGGGAGCAGCCTATTCGCCGAGTGATGACACTTAGGATCCAGGCATCACATGAGGCAGAGGGCTGGAGTCACTGTACTGAGAAGCCCTGATGCTCCCCTTTCCTCTTCAGGGTCAGCACAGAACCTGCCACCTTGGAGGAGGCAGGAGGGGCCCATTCTGGTTTTGCAATTATAATTCCTTCCCTGCCCACTAAGTGGAAGCAGGTATTTACTAAGCGGGAGACACTTATTATTTTAAGAGAGGCCTTTGGAACCAGGGCTTGATGAATTTATGAGATCAGCTGCTGTTTTTCCAAGACAGTTACAATACAATTCATTTCATTTGCAGCTGGCTTAACGTGAAACATTGTTTAAGAGAGACAAATAAACAACAATTCACATTCGCTGGGCTTCTCCCCACCCCTCCGAGTTGTTCCACAGGAAATTTTTCATTGATTAAAGTACAATTACATTACAGTTAGAAAAAACCAGCCTAGAATAAATCGTTTTAAGAAGAAATCTCCTTGATACCCAATGAAAAGGCAGCCTTCGCAGGGGAGGAGCCGGTGAACCAGGCACTAGCTCTAGACTCTTGGGCAAACCCTTGCCCTTCTCTGGGGGCTCTGCCTTTACACAGAAGGTGGGAACAGGTAATGGCAGCGTAGAATTAGGACTTTCCTGGGCCCCTAGCCATGTTTGCCTTCCTGGACCCATTCCTCCATAGGAAAATACTGAAAATTGTATTTTAGGACTGCATTGGTATAAAGATTAATCTATAAATATTATACATTAAAATGTTTTCTTTGACTAAAAAGGTCATCGTATTTTCCTCTGATTTTGAAAGGAATGGAAACATTCTTGTGGGCTCCATGAAATATCAGGGCCCTCGGCCCTGTCCCAGCTGTGGCTACTGAATAAGCTGTCCCTGGATGAAGACCTAGCCCTTGGTTTGCTGAGGGCCTGGAGTTGGGAAAGCATGTTTGGAGCAGCTGGGCCTGCACAAGGTTGCTGTGCCAAAGAAGGGTTCTGTGTGGGAGAAGGGTGAAGAGAAGACCCCTGTTGTTGGTGGCCAGGTGATGATAAGTGTCCAGTGGGACCAGTGATGCTGGACAGTGCATGGAGCATGGCTGGAAGCCAACCCCTCTGCCCGCTCTCCCACCAGCTCTGAGAAATCCTCCATAGATATCCCCTGCTCATCCAGGAACACTGACTTTTAAAAATAAAAATCAGGAGATTGGATTCCATGATGTCTGAAGTCTCTCTGTTCCCACTCTAATATTAGACTTCTCACCACAAGTATTTAAATACTGTTCCACGATGCCAAAAGCTGCTTCGTCTCCCAGAGGAAACTCACTAATACAGGAACCAAGAAAGGACTTTGATCACAGCGAAAAAAAATGTGACAGTGAATATATGTATGCTCATGTATAACTGAAAAACTGTGCTCTACACTGGAATTTGACACAACATTGTAAAATGACTATAACTCAATAAAAAATGTTTACAAAAATAAAATTAAACTGATGAAGATGAAAAAAAAGAAAGGACTTTGAGGAACTGATCGCTTGCAAAGATGCATCACTGTCCAGTGCTGCAAAGGTTTAGATGCAGCACCTCCCATGAGCAGGCCATGAGCCCTCTGGCCACCCGCGGCATACTCCTAGTGATTTGTGTGTTCAAGTCTTGGATGGCTGCGTTTCACACCCAATACCAACAGACTTTTCTGTTCCATGGATATGAATGGATTCCGGAGAACTCAAAATGAAAATGTGAAGTGCTACATTTTTCTCTGTGGAGCGGAGAGTTCTTACTCTGTAGTTCAATGTTTGTAAATTCTGCACTTATGATTGTTGGGCACTGATGCCCTCAAATCTCCTTCATGCCCCTGCTGGCTGGCTGGGGCTTCCCCGCAGCCAGCACTCCCGTTTCAGCGTGGCCACATGTGCCTGCTCACCAGAGGTTAGGGCCTATTTGAGTATTTTATTCATTTTCCCCATCAGTACATACCAATTCCCTGTTTCAACAACACAAAGGGTAATTCATCCATTTTATCTACTGGCATTATCCAAATACCAGTTTTTCTGATCTCTGGTGTTGTGCCTCATTAAAGAGAATAGACATACAGGTCATTTCGTCTCCATGGGCTTACAAATATTTAGGTTTACTTCCTAACCTGGCAATTAACCTAGCAAATCTTGATTCTGGAGCTAGGCTGTCCGATAGAGTAGCTTCCAGCCACGTGTGGCTATTTAAAGTCAAATGAATTAAAATCAAATACATTGTAAAACTTTTGAATTCAGTTTCCCAGTCACACTAGCCATATTTCAGACACATGCAGCTGGTGGCCTCTCGTTGGAAGGCACAGAGAAGGAACGGGTCCATCATCAGAGAAAGTTCCAGCGGAAAGTGTTGCCTGAGGCTTGGACACTTGCAAAGGCAAAGACCATATCGCTTCACCATTGTGACCCTGGTGCCTAACACAGGCTCCGCCTAACATGTCATGAAAGCTCTAATAAATGCTTCAGGAACCAAGATTCTTCATCTCTAAACACAGGAATAAAATGTGATCCCCAAGAAATGCTGAATTAGAGGAAGAAGAAGTGAAAAATACAAAGAAAGGGCTATATTGGGGAAACTGTTTGCATAAAAAGAAACTTTAATTCTGATGTTAGCCAAAAAAAAATCTATTCCTAGACCTCTTCCTCATGGAGGCAAAAAGTGAATGAGACTGTTGCTCAAAATTTACACCCATGAGCCACTCACAACATGAATAAGGCAGGCAAGTTACCAAAGCCAGTATGTTAGTAACACAAGGGCAATGGCAGTAGCAGTAATAACAACGATGATGGGGATACTGATACTCATGCAATATAGGGCACTTCATATTTACAAAATCCTTTCACACCTAGTCTCATTTGAATCTCATAACAGTTTTGTGAGGTTGGAATTTTTATACCCATTCTATTGATAGGGAAAAAAGAGGACTGGAGACTCTGACTTGTCTGGGATGACCCGGCTGGTCAGAGATACCTATCTTACCTGATAAGAGATACCTGGGCTCAGGCTTCCTGACTCCAGGTGTCCCTGCTCTATCACAACTGTTCTATTTTGCCGAGAAATTACCCACTGGGCTATTCCTACTTTCCATCTATGCCACTACATGACTTGAGATTCTTAACAAAAGCACACCGATACTTCCAGGGCCCCAGAAGGCCAACTGATCGATTGTCCTCCTTAGTAATTTTTGGCTTCTGCAGTATCGAAGGGCTAATCTTTGGTAACCATAGGCTCCAGAAAACATTATTAATTTATCACCCACGAAACCATTTGTTCTGTGGATTATCAATCTCAAACAGTGGTTCTGAAGCACAAGCATGATATACTGTGCTCTGGGTTACACAGCTGCTTTGCATTTTGAATTCTTTATTTATAGAACAAGTCAAATTAATAACTCAAAAATGTTGTTTCAGGCAAAGTAATGGACACACAATAAAACTATTCATTTCCTAAAAGGTCACTCCAGGAGATGCATACATTGTTTAAAAGCCTACCAACAATGCTATTATTCCTTCGAAAACTGAAAATGTATAATAAGCAGTTAGAGCACATATCTGCCCCTGAGACCCCAGGCTAATTTAAAGTACAATCACAAGGCAATCAATCATACTCCAAAATTACTTCATTTTCCAAACTGTTTACACTTTTTAAGTTACAAATCCACTTTCTGCTATTTCAACTCACGATTTACAACTACAGATTTAGACCGCTTGGCAAGCAGCCAAGCGCTAGTCATGAGGGAACTAATGATATGAACAGATCAGTGTTTTATAAAGGAGAAAAGCGCATGTAAATTTCCAGTGTGTCTGCAAGTAATCAAGGCACTGCTGACTATAAATGAGACCGTCTCAAATTTATTTTAGGAGAAATATCTTAAAGCTGCACTTTTTATCCTGGCCAAAAAAAGCCTTTAAGAGGAACTCTGAGATTACTCAAATTATTGTAAATAAATGGTTGGTTACGTGAACAATATGGAAGGAATAGTGAAATAAGCGACTTATTTCAATAAGCGAGTTATTTCAACATTCCAGTCCCACATGCCCTTATCGTGATTTCTGGAATGCTAGAGTTAATGGAAAGAGAGGAAAAGATCTGCCAATCTTTCTCTCTCTCTCTCACTCCCCATCTCCCTCTCTTTCTCTCTCCTCTAAAATCTGTTAACCATAGCAGCAAATCATGTTTGTTTTAGTAGCCAAAAATGCTCTGAATAAAAGAAGACCCTGGGGGATACTGTTTTAAATTAAATATGATCTTTATTGTTTCATTACAGTGGCACAGCCAAATAATCACTTTGTGTTATTTGTACAAATAATGTAGGATGCTCATTTTCTTGCGGAAATAATTACTCTAGTCTATCATATCCTGCTCATCGTCAAAACCTCCCCCTTTGCTGTCACCAAGCATGTGCATTAGACTTGAGAGGCTAAATTTAGCCAAAGTTTCATGTGTTCTTACATGTTAAAGAGTAAAGCCAAGTAAGCATATTCAGATGTGAGGATGCCTTGAAGAGAGAAGCTTAAAATAGCCTCACAGTATATACACCACAAAAGTCCATTCATCGTGATTGATATTTTACTTAGAGAATCATTACACGACTAAACTCAATTTTATAATTGGGTAAGGCCAGATATAATAAACCAGCACTGCTCTGTTAAAGCATCCTACATCTTCAAACTATCTGTAATCATAAATCAACCTAATTATTTGAAATACTGTCATGAAGTGGAAAAGAAAAGAAATTAAAATAAACTAGCTGCCTGAATACTTCATTTTATTTTCTAAGGACCGAAGCTTTTTATTGGCCTTTATTAAAGCCCAGCCTTACAATGGCTGGTAAACCATACCTTTAGATAAAACTGTACACACAGAAAATCAATTACAAAGACTAAAAGCTCCCCTTCCCCTTTTTTGCACCGGCATCTGGTTGGGGTGTGTGTGTGTGTGTGTGTGTGTTTGTAATGATCTTCAGGAACCTGGAGCAACCGACACATAGCCCTATTTTATTAAAATTTTAATTTATCCTTGTTTTTGTCATAGTCAAAAAAGCCACTAAGAGTGGAATGAATGTTTCCAGTTCCAGAGTAATTTGATAATAAACTCCCTGGAGTTCCAAACTCACCATTGTGACATCATTAGGATAAATGCTCATTGGCTGTGAGTCTATCAGGTTAACCCTTCCACAGATGCCCCAGCCTATCATTGGCTAGTTCTTCAATGCCAGTCCCCTATATTTACCTGTGAGAGCACAGACACACACACACAAACACACACACACACACACACACACACACAGAGCATGGACCTAGGGCATTCTAAAAGGCAGGGGGTGTGTCTCTTCCACTGGAAGGCTTGGTGCAAATCAAATACAGGCCTCCAAAGGGGCACTGTGGGAGGTTCTGGCAGGTGGAGAGGGAGGACAGTCAGGAGTTCTCTTAGAATTGGGTTATCCTGCCTAATCATAGTGTGAGAGCTGGAGATAGAACTCTGAGTACCAAAACATATTCCTCATACAAAGTACAAGTCCACCCAAGACTGGCTGTATCTAAATTTGCCCAACTTCTCTTGAAATTTGATAATATATTTTTCATTTTACGTTGGCTTCAGCAGTACCAAGTATTGAGGGATTTTCAATATATATGATATCCTCATTCTACTGTTATTTACCATTTACATTTGTTCTTTCCAATTTTTTGTTTGTTTTTTACAATTTAACCAATACCTAGCAAAAGCCTCAGAATTCTGCTCTGACCTTTGACCTCACAAGTTCCACTTTTAAGAATTTATTCTCAGGAAATAATCAAGAATACAAACAA
The DNA here is from genome assembly GCF_009834535.1 of Camelus ferus. NCBI lineage: Eukaryota > Metazoa > Chordata > Mammalia > Artiodactyla > Camelidae > Camelus > Camelus ferus. Next base: position 44,199,108 of record NC_045706.1, on the reverse strand, counting down.
TGATATATCTTCAAGGATGTTCCTAAGAGCAGTGTTTATAATAGTCAAAAGCTAGGAAAAAAACTCTAAAGTCCAACAATAGGAGTATAGCCAGATTAATTACCGCATTTCTGTATAATGGAATACAGTAGTGCCCACTGCTAAAAATGTTACTGCAGATGAATATCTGTTGTATATAAATGAGCATTTTAGGTAAAAAGATGTTAAATACCAAAGATACAGTATAAATAATAAAAGGACTCATATATACAGTAGGCAGAGAAAAAAGATTGGAATGATAGACAAATACCAACACCAGTTATTTCAGCATGGTAGTAGTATGAGCAATTAAAATTCTTTTCTTTCAATGTCTTTGTATTGTCCTAACATTATAAGCATGTATTACTTTTATTATAAGAAAATAAACACAATTAAAAGAAATGAAGATGTAGATACTAACAGGTATATGTAGAGTAGATAAACAAGATTCTACTGTATAGCACAGGGAAATATATACAAGATCTTGTGGTAGCTCAAAGCGAAAAAAATGTGACAATGAATATATGTATATTCATGTATAACTGAAAAATTGTGCTCTATACTGGAATTTGACACAACATTGTAAAATGACTATAACTCAATAAAAAAAAGTTAAAAAAATGAATAAACAAAAGAAATGAAGAGAACAATGTGGACATAGAAAAAGAAAATGACCCTACATAAATTATATAAATTCTCTAATGTTGGATAGTTCAAATGTTTGATCAGACCTTTTAGAAATAATATACCCAAGTTTTACGATTTTGTAACTCTGGTAAATCTCCGTCAACATACCTAGTAAAGGAATGACAATCCAATAAATATATTTAGTTGATTAATAGTGACAAAATAGCTGCACAAAAGGAAGGCAAAAAGTTGGATTTTGGTTTTCATACCACTTACAAATCTTTTAATTATTTTGCTGTTAGTATTTTCATGCAAAACAGTTTTCTAAAGTTCTTGCATTAGTGCAGCACATTCGTTATAGCTGATGAACCAATACTGATACATTATTATTAATCCACATCCATAGTTTACATTAGGGTCCAGTCTCCATCGTACAGTTCAGAGTTTTGCCAAATGCGTAGTGTTATGTATCCACCATGGGAGTTATCTATAGAATACTTTCACTGGCTATTTTTTTTCAACTGAGACTGAATTTTCCTTCTAATAACACATACTGACCTCCCATTATTAGAATAGACATAAACATATCAACAATCCTCAGCACGGTCCAAGTTACAAAGACTGCTACGCGGTCTCAGCAGAATTAATCATTTTTTGGTGCTAGTTGGAAGGGTGGCTGAGAAAAGATAAAACTTTGGGATCTGCTAGTCCTTTCCTCTGAAATAGAGGAGGACGAGGGGGAGGATGAGGGGAAGGGGGGAAGGGGGAAAGGGGGAGGAGGGGGAGGAGGGGAAGGAAGAAGGGGGGAGGTGGAGGACCCACTTAAATTTCCTTCTCCAGTTCTAAATTCAGAATCACTATTCAATTATAAGACAGAATGTCAAGATGTAATAAACTGAACTGAAAAAGGGAAAAGAAAACATGCTCTTTTTTTTCTACAAATGAGGTTCAGAGCTTTTGCCCATTAAAGTAAACCAAATATGTTTCTCTCAAAAATTCCAGCCAAAAGGCAGGATGCCAAACACACTTAACAGATAAATCACTGTTCCACGGTCTTTTACTCTTTCCCCTCTTTTTTCTTTTCTTTCTTTTGCTACACACACCCCCCTGCACACACAGGCGTGCGCACACGCACACACATTTTTAAAGCAAACTAAACATCCCTCCCCCCTTCTCAATCTACTTACAGAAAAATAAACCAAAGGAAACAATTACTTTTGTTGAAGAATGCATTGTTTAGGGGGAAAGTCACATTAAAGTAAGTTCTACCTTCTTCATTAGAGATTAGCATTACATATTTTGGGATCAAGCCATTGTCCTGCACATTATGTATAACTTACTGTAGTTAATTTATCACTAAGGTCATTGTAAACTAGGAGGGAGTTTGTAAACAAAAATGAATCACAGGTTTCATTTTTGTATCCTTTTCAAACTGGAAGACCTAACAGTTTCCTGTTCCAACATACAAAATAGTATTGCTTCTATCAACCTCCTCAGCACTCTTGCCAGCAGTTTCCATTTAATTAAACTGACAGCAAAACAAGGCCTTTCGCTAATGGGATCCAGACCATTTTTCCTTCAATGTAAATTCTCAGGCATGAAATTACATCTGAAACAGACACGATAATCCTTCTATATCTTCGACATACATTTAATCTCTAATAACAATTCCTTTGTCTATATTACATTGTGTTTTAGATTTCAGTCAATATTGTCTTAACTGGAATTCTCAAGCGTTATCCAATTTGAATTCACCGTAGCATTCCTCCAACACCTGCCTATATCTAGCCATAGATTACAGTTAAAGACCAGATGCCAAAGGCTAATGTCCACAGCAGGGAGGAACAATGATAAAATGAATGAATAATGTTTCTGTTTGCATCCTTGTTCTCAAAGTCAATTTATTTAAGTAAGAGCTTTTTCATCAATTGTTGACTTGAAGTAAATAAAAGCTATCGGCATTTATCAGTAAGTCTAAATTTCACATTACACATCAGGGTTTCAAGTATCTCAATATGGCTAATCAAGGCAGAATATGTTAAGTGCATTGGAGACCTGTTTTATTAACATAATTAGTGGACTGGTAACCATTTTTCTCTGCTTGGATTTTAGTCACTCTTCTGGTATTGCAAGTTGCAATATATGCTTAAAACTTGGCTTTTTCCAATTCTTTAGCATATTTTTTTTAAAAATCTCTTTATTGGATGTATCAGTTTAAAAGGAGTCTTGTCAGATAATTAAGCATAGAAATCAAGAACTTCAGGGCAAAAAAAAAAAAAAAAAATCCCAAAGAATCTTAAGACTATTTCTAAACAAAATTAAAGCACCTACTAAATTGAGTAGCCAAAATTTCAATTTATTCTGATTGTGAGACAAAAGACCATGATGATTCTTGAGTGAAAATTGGTTGGGTCAAGTGTCATTAAGAAACAGAGCCTCTTTCACACTCAGAGAAGGTCCAGAGATCAGTAATGCAGGGCGCAGGAGAATAGAAATGATTCGAAAAATGCTAAGCCCCGGGTCAAGGAAGGCTGATTGATAAACTCAACTTGGTCCTCTTTAACACCTTGACCAAATGGCAGTTCCCTTGGTACGATCTGTCCAGCTATCAAGAAAGGACTAGTCTATTTCAACAAAGGAAGGGAGTTTTGTTGTAGGTACTGAGGGCCCACTCCCACCCCAAAAAGATAATGATTTGCATGCATGCAGTATTTTAGGTTCAATTCTGGCTCTATATCCAATGGACTACTGTCCTGTTTGACAATCCCACAAAACTGGCAATGTTTGGGAGTTAGTGAATCAAAAAAGAGAATCCTATGAGCAAGTTCTTAAAACAAACTGTTAGGAAATAAGCATTTTAGAACTTGCTGAAAATTGTATCTTCCAATATAAGAAATAATGCCATTGTTCTGTTGAAAAATACAAAGCAAAGCACTTTATTGGGGAGGGGGGGTGCAGAGCAGTGAAGGAACCGTCTTCAGAATATCCTGACAGTCTTTTTGAAAATGAAACATTTCATTTATACAGCAGAAGACAGTTGTGGCAAGATTAGAAATCATTCCAAATTTCCCAGGCAATCAAAATACAGTCTTTTCATGTGGATGGAAGGTCTCTTGTTTTACAGAAAATGCTAAATAAACAATTCTATGGGCAGAAATGTGAAAGCAATTTATTATTGTTCTATTCATTTTGGTTAAAACTCTAGAAACCACATGAAGCCTATAAATAGAAGCTTTTCTTTGTCTTTGGGACGTTGAAAGCAGTTTCTCTTAGGTCCAAGGCGAAAAGGCAGGAAATTATTGCTCTTTCTCCACCGAGGAGTAACTCACCAATTCAGACAATGCCTAAAAGATGCATTCCGTCAACACTGTATATGGGAAGAACTGCAAAACTGTCCGCATTCTTTGAAAAATCAAGGGCATTGTGTCATAAATGGACTATATTGTGGGCTTTTCTTTTTATTTTAGACATGGGTAGTTTAATTACTTATGACAGTACTTTATATTAGATTACCAAAAAGAGCATAGAATTGTAACAGTAATGGTGACTTAGAAATAGGATACCTTGGAAGGGTTCACTTTAAGACTTTGGAAAAGAAACACAAGTTCTGTAGGGATTGTTACAGGGTTGGGAGAACCTAAGTAACAGTTGGCCACATTCAGATCCATAAACACTTAGTTAAGTTTGGAAATAGTGTGCTTAACCAGAAAGAAGACATCATGCAAAATGATTACTTCTAGGTCAGTGTTTTTCAAACTGAGGTTGGCAGCCCATTAGTAGGATTACAAAAACCTCTTAGGTGGGTTGTAACCAGTATTTTTTTTTTAATAAAATAGAATATAATGGAAAAGAAAGTGCTAGAGTGCATCTTTCACAGTAAAGTAAGATTTGATGAAATTATTGGTTTAAATATATCAATATACATATACAGATATACACACATATATAATATATCTATTTGTATATATGTGTATACTGGTTCATCATTAAGTTTATCATTATTATTATGAGACATTAGATTGGGTATATTTGTATACCTACAAAATCCTTACTGATGTAATATTCATGAAATGATCCATCCCCAATACTACCATACAATAAGAAAATTAGTATTTTCAAGAATCTTTCTAAAAAGCTAAAGTCTAACGAAGCCCGAGCATAATAGGCTCTTAAATTTTTACCGATAAACGAATGAATAAACAAACATAAGAATGTACAAATAGATGGCTATCTACATGAAAACAACAAAAACTAAAGGTTACATGAACTACCTCATGGGCATGGGCAGCTCCCCTTTATTACATCAAGCTGTACTTCCAACACTTTGTCAAAATAAAATGCCAGCATCATTCTTCTGTTATAAATGGCACACATATTAACAGAGACATTAGCAGTCCCAGGCCAGAAATGTACCTGTGGGGCGTGTCTACATTCTAACATAACATCTCCTTGGAAAGGGAAAAACTGAGTTAAACATTCGGGCAGTTCGTCTACACAATAAAAATCATCTAGCTGAAACAAAAGCATTTCTCCACCCATCAGCTCTGCTTATCATTCTGTAAGAAAATGACTTTTTTTTTGCATTAGGATACATGACACCATGTAAACCATCACCACCAAAGTCCATTGTGTGGTCACATACCACTTAGCTCCCCCTGGTTCATGTATAAAGCATTATGGGCATGGCTGAAGTCCACACATGATTCACGAATAGCCAATGGAGTCATCAAAAATTTGCTATGAACTAGGAGCTCTGGACAATACAAATACTGACCAGTAAGACAAGCTTCTTCCTATAAGATACTTAGAGTCAAGTTAGGAAGATACACCTTAAAAAGAAATTCAAGTAGGAACATGGTCAAACAGTAATAATGGCTTATGTTTATCTGGCGGTTGCTTATATAATCACTACTTGAGTAAAGATACAGAGGATTTCTCACATTTGCAGATGACACAGTTGGAAGATATGCTCCAAATGTTTGAGAGTCAAGAGCAAAAAGCTCTTAAAAGGCAGAAAATTGGCTTAAAGTAAATAATGCTAAATATAATTTTTAAAATGCAGTATTCTACTTAGTTTTAAAAAAGAAAAAGATTATTGTACAAGACCAGGATGAAGGTGGTCCATCTTAACAACAGTTCATATAAAGAAGTCCCAGTTTTCTTAGCTAACCATAATTTGCGTATGACTCAAAAGAAAGTACTGCTTGGGAGAAACAACAATAGAGAACATGGGCAGAATTCAAAGAAATACAGGTCCAGGATAAAGAATGTATGGTCTTAGTATATTGCCACACAGGTTAGACAACATATTTAGTCTGCAGACAGTATTTTTAAATGAGCAGTGATTAAATGAAATATACCAATAGGAAGATAGGACTACTCTAGGTAGAAAGCACCGGGGATATTTAACCTAGAAATTAGAAGATGTCAGAACTAAAATCAGGGGCTCTAAAAAACAATGTGAGAATTGCCTTGAATGTACCAAAAGGACTTTAATGTAGAAGAGTCTACCCTTATGTTATGGGGTTTCCTAAGGGAACTGGCCCCAAGGGGTAAATGTGGCAGAGCTATTGCATTTAGTCCAATATAAAAATTAAGAACTTTCTAACAATCAGAGCATGTGGGAAAAAAATTAAAATCTAAGGCTGTGTAAGGTAAGTCAACTCAATATCACTGGGAGAACAATGGGACAATATTTGTGATGGATGTAAAATGGGATTAGATTGAATGGTTGAGGTTTCTTGTAGTTGTAGGAGTTTTTGGACTCAGGCAGGATTCCCTGTGAGCTGGGAACCCAGGGAGTAATAGTTTTGTCAGGAAGGCGGGCCAGAGCCAGGCCTTTAAAAATCGATTCTAAAATGCACTCTCTGGCCCCCTTCACCACTTCTTAATTTGCTGAAATCAGTATGTATCTAAAATTTATGTCTATATTTGGAATGAAATTCTTTCTGGTTCCCCAAAAGCTATTGTGAAATCAATGATGCATCTTTACGACCAGCAGCTCTTAGAATCAAGAAAATATAGTAAATTGGAATTAAACTGTTAACAGTGGTAGCCTCTGGGTAGTGGGACTATGAATGATTTTTATTTTTTCTTTTTGCATATTTTTACTTTCTGCAATAAAAAACATATTACATTTGTAATGGGAAAAAACATTTTAAAAGAATGATTTAGAATTAGATTAGATTTTTATCTAGAAAAGTCCCACTGGTGAAAAATGAAAGTGGTGTTTAAATTATGACATTTCAATGTTTCCCAGAGAATCTACATAGTTTTCATTCAGCCAAAGCAGTTGCTTTCGTAGATGGTGAGGAACAACCCATGGCCTCAAATCTAATTTCAACATCAATGACTGAAAAGTCGCCTTTATGTTACAACTCCACAAATATACCCACATGTTAACATTTTAGTGGGCAATGTTGTACTGACATTCTTTTATTTACTAAAGTAGTTAATCTAAGTTGTAAAACTAGAGCCCCCGGGGACTGAAAAAAAAGCCATTTTTGTTTTAAATAAGGAAAAAAATGCAACCCGTTAACAATTTTACTTTTCTGAACTGGATTATGTTCACAAAAGCTGTTCACTTTAGACAAAGATCTATTTTAACTATAACAACAATATACTAAATACTAACTCACATACCAGACAGAACAATGGTACTGCCCTTACTTAATTTTCAGGATGAGTGGGGTAGGAGGAGGGTGAGAATGTATTATTATACCCCACTCTGTGGGTTCATAAACTGGATTTTAAAAAATAGTCTGCTCTTCCTTAATACAATGTTAAAATCAGCATACATTTAAAATCCTCCTCCCCTTACAGCATATAAATGAAAGTGGAGAATATTTGCTATGATCTTTAAAGAACGATGTTCAAAGGAGGTGTAAGTTTGAAATATATAATAACTCTGAATGTACAATGTTCTTTCAATAAAGGCTGGGCAAGGGTCATAAAACTATAAAAAAAATACCCTGCCCCTTTGGACTATAACAGCTAATCATTAGCCATCCATTCGTAATGTTTACCTTTGAGTGTGTTATTTTCACATTTTTCTTCATGGGGACTAACCATTAGTATCCCCCTAAGACTAACAAAAGTACATTCATTGCCTGCTGGCAAATGATTTCCGGCCCCAAAGCATTTACTGGTAGAAAAAGTTAAAGTATATCTAGGCTTATATTTCTATTATTGTTGGGCATTAGCAGCAGCATAAATTTTTCTTCCCAAGAACTTTATTCTAACTGGCTTCACATCTGATGGTAAAGAAGGCACCCCAAGTTCACACATACTATTCACATGTTCATGAATCAAATTTAGGAAAATAGAAAAAGTGAAACACAGTAGATGTCTCAGAAATCTTACTAAATGGACGTATTTTAAATTCATTCTCTATTCAACACCTCCTCTACCTCCTTAAAAAAGACTACCCCACAGCCTCATTAACTCCCAAGTTAATATTCTTCTGCATTTTAAGAAGGGAGCTTGTTTGCATTTAAACATAGCTATGTAAACAAGGTGTTCAAGGGAGATTTTCTTCTCAGAGTATTCAAGAACTGGAGTGAAGCTATTTAAAGAATGGAGTATTCAATTCCTTAGGCCAGATGCTAGTATAAATATGAAACTATGTTCACACTGCAGATGAAACTATTTTTAGTTGGTGCATTTTGAAGAGCACTATTCAGTTAAGCATTGTAGGGTGGGCTTTCAGTAGGTTACAAAATCTAGAGGGATTCGTGCCCCTGTGTTAACACGCTGACACCAGGACTGGAGGGAGGGCTGCCCTTCAGCTGGTACACACCACTACGGCCTTGCCAGGCTATCATACCAAAGTCTGTCATGCGGGTTAGTAGACACCGTCCCCAACCTCTCTGCAGTGCTCCCTGCCACCTACCTCCTATGCCTGGGTCCTCCCTTGGGAGACCCAAGCCCTCCCGACCCCCAGGCACCGTGAAGTTAAGTCCTAGCAACGCCAGGGGTCCTGGTTGCTGCTCTAGCCCTGAGGTGTGTGTCCACTTTGCCCAGTGCCTGCATCAGCCCTCCAGTTGTTAATGTGCTGATTTTTACCCCTGGCTCTATCTGATTATCCAATAAATTGGACTCTGTAGTTGATTCCAGACTTCAAAATCAAGAAAGGTGCAAATCTAAAAAGGGATTTGAGGACCACAGAAATATGCAAACATAAAATTATTCTGGGGCAGATCTCAGCCATGTTTTTCACATCAGGCACATCTGTCCCTGTGCATAAGCTCTGTCAACTAACTGTTGCTAGTAACACCAATGTAGGTATATTGACTGCACAGGTCATTTCTTTCCCAGTGCCTTGCACATACCAGATACAATTACAGTAAATGCACACAGAAGGAGCTCAAGAAAGGCCACAGTCAAGGATGATCAGAGTCTCCTGAACTCAGGATACAGGTGCAGAAATCAAGGTTGCAGCTAAGATGCAGTAACCAACTCTCAACATGCACCAGCACTAGGCATGCATCATTTTCCTGGGAACTGTCTACAGGACTAATGGACTTTACAAAGAATTGTCCTGTTCCTTACTCAAATATAAGATGCTCCACCAGGCCAGTCCTGCTGGGCAGTAACACTGGCCTACATATCAGCAGTTGGGCTGGATCTTTAACTGAGACGCAGCCGTGATGTCACCAGGCTGTGGTTCTGGACACGATCTAGCTCTCGCCGCCCCGCTGACAGGCCGCCCTTCCTGTGGCTGTGAGTGAAGCCAGGAGGCAGGTGCGGCTCGGTACCCCTTTCAGTGTCTCTGCCTTTAGCAGACCGGCTGGTAACAAGGTAGGGAAACAAAGTCCAGGGCTAGAGTGATGAATGCTTTACTTTTTAGAATCTGGAACAAGAGATAAACCAGCCAGGGAGCTGAGAGGCCTGGGACCTTTCCATTGTTGTCTTTTTTCGCTTACACAAAACTCAAAGGAAAGGGACCAGACATGAGGAAACTAAGAGAGGCAGGGCCAGAAAGGAATATTTTATTTTTCCTTAAGTATATATTCTGTTTGTTAAAACATTCATGCATTCTACAAACCAAGGGCTTAACTTCCTCTAGACAGTCAGTCAAATACTCCCACTGGCCCTAATAAGGAAGAGTTGCACATTTTTTACTAAAACACCAGTTGCTGTCCCCTGCACCCCGAGTTAAAAAAAAAAAACCCACCTTTGGTGCTGAGAACACGGCTTTATAATATTAGAAACCACTCTAGCTTTTCTCATGGCTTATTATGATATCACCAAATCCCTGCTATGTATTTACAGCCTGGTAAGTCCTAATTACCATTTACTTTCAGACCATGCCTGTTTTTTGGCTACCTAAATGGACAGCTAATATTACTGGTCCACGGACTGAGGTGCTGCTCACAGAGGGTAAAATATATTCTCGCCCAAAATTCAAGAGTTCATTTGTCAGATATTTTATGCTGCTATTCTTTTAATGATTCATTTGCCTTCAGTGATATTTGTATTTGGAATTGTGCTGTTTATGGGCAAGAGCACAATGCTCAACTGAATTTTCTTTTTCTTTTGCCGCACAACAGAGAAGAGCACAGTCAAACTGAGGATGGTCTTCAGGACACTGTTGGAATCTGATTGTCTGGCAAACACATCCAGAGCCATTTCTCAAACCACATGGAGTGTTCTGACTGCCACCGTGCCTGTACAGTCATTAACAAGCATCCTAAAATGTGCTGTACATATTTAAATGACTAGAAGAGTAATATGGACGATGAGCCTGTTTCCAATGGTGCTTTGGCTTTTATCAATTATACAACACAACCCAGATGTGAGCCCTCACCTGTTTTTTCATATGCCGCCAAAGTACACACCCTTTTAGAGTAAGGTTGATTTCCTTTTGCTTAGCTTGAACCCCAGGCTAGGGCAGGTTGTTCTAATCTAGACAACCCGGAGGACGTGATCTCAGCAAATTACATTTGGCTAGGCAGATTTCTAAAGAAACTAGTTTTATGCTGGACTCAGATTTGCCAAGTTACTCCATCACTGTCTGGGGCCAGTTGGTAGTAATAACAATTACCCTTTTCCTCCCCTGACTGGGATCTGTGTTCAGAAACTGCCCAGTGTTGAGATTCTTAAGTTCCCACCCCCAGATGGGAGCTGAGTATTAAACCAATCACGTGAGTCCAAGGTAAGAGTCATGTCTTTATTCTACTGTTCTTATAGCATCTAATCTACTGGTGCTTAATTAACTCTGTAACGGACCCACAAAAGGGGCAGGTGCACGGTGGGTTATTTTCAGACTTCACATCTGTGTGGCAGTTACACTTCTGAGCCTATAGGTTAATTCAGTGCAACGGGTTCCAACCCTTCCTAGCCTGCTGTTGACATGAGGCTTGCCACAGCCCGAGTGGGTCTCTGCTATCAATAACCTAGGCTGGGCTGTCGCCCAAGAGAAAAGCCTCAAAGGAAATGACTTAAGTGTGGTGTACACGAGGAGTACCCAAGTCAATTTTAGGTGGTACGTGGGTAGACATTTTTTTTATTTTAAGAATTATGTATTTATCTTCACTGTTATTTATAGCAAGTAATATACGTTTTCCATTTGCAGTAGTGATACAAAATTTCCTATTAAAGTTGTTTACGTAAAAAAAAGGAGTTAAAGAAAATACATTAAGTAAATAATAAAATAGGGAGTTATCGATACAACAAAAATTGTGATATTGGTCTACAAATGGCTGAAATCTAGAATATCCTAATTTAAGGCCTAAGAATTTAATAATGCTACCATTAATCAAGTGCTTTATTGAGCTAGACACTGTATTAAGCACCTGGAATTCAATATGTTATTAAATCCTACCCTGTGAGGTAGGAATTATTATACAGATTTTTTTTTTTAATTGGAAACCCAGGGTTCAAGTTTTAGGTCTGCCAGACATCTACAATTACATTATGCTGTTTCCAAGTGTAAGATTTAAAGCCTCGTCAACTGTCCGTTCATCCAATGTGTATTAAGTACCTACTACATGCCAGACAGTATCTTAGATTAAAAGCTGGGGTGCAGGAGGGACCCTCATTCCCTCCCCTGTAAGTAGTTTAGTCTAGCAAATGGCAGATGGGTTCTTGATCAGAAAAAAAGGGAAAATGTTTCTTATCTTGGGCTTCAACTCATGCTCCCAAGAAATAGACCAAATTTAGACCCATCAACAATAGGCAGCACTCCCTTAGTAAAAGACAAAAAGGCATTACTTTATAAATATTTAGAATATTGAGCATGAGACTGATTGACATAATAATTGGCATCAGAAGTGGCCACTGGGTCAACTTGACAAAAATGCTTTCAGAAGAACTCTTAGGCAGGCCTCATTTTATGAAAACCTGATGTATAAAAATTAAGCCATAGGAAATGTATTTACATTACAACAGGGTGCTCTGCTTCACCAAAAGGAGTTCTCAGAAGGCTTCCTAAAGAGGAAGTAACTAATAAAGTCATAATGTGTATGCAGCATATCCCGATGATCCAGACGGGAGCAAATGAAATTACCTACTGTCCATTCCTGCTGTCAAAAATTAACAATTTGAAAATAGAAAAATACATGAGATGAGAGGGGCATGCTCCTCCTTCTCACACATGCATAAAAAACAGAAATTCTCGGATCTAAAAGCAGAATCCTACCAACCTTATGGGTGGACACACATCATTTTCATTTTCCTTCTTCATAGTACAATTTTGTACTCTTTAAAAGGGAATCCACCAGCAGTTTTAACCAAGAGTTCACAGACCAGTTTCAGGAGTGGGGGTGTGGTCCACGAACATCCTTGCTGTCATTCCAGTTTTGTGGATGTACATATTTTCTAGGTAGAGAGTCCACAGTGTTCTTTAGATTCTCAAGGTCCTCTATGCCACTCCCTCAGAGGTTAATAAGCATCATCAGAACAGGCGAATCCAGTACCTTTCCTCCCTGTCACATATGTGTGAACTTCTAGGAAAAAGCAGTAAATAAAACTTGGCACTAATGCCCGATGGGTGCCTTGTGGGAGGGACTTATAATTAAGAGGCATTAGGAAACAGTATTTCCTAATCTTTGTTATCATCACAGACTCCTTTGACAATCAGATGAATGCTGTAAATGGGCTCCCAAGAAAATGCGTATTTACATCCAGAATTCTGCAGGAAGATTTGAGGGTTTAGAATCCCCACAAAAATTTATCCACTGGTCCTTAATTAAGAATTCATGACTCAGATGATTCCCCAGCAGAACACGCAGGCATTTAATGTACAGCCTAATGCTATAGTTTTAGGATGGGGGTGGGCGGAGGGAAGCTGATGATTATCAGCAAACCTCCTGTCCACCCCTGAACCTGCTATCGACAGTACAAGTTCTACCCCTTCCCTGTCTTCACTCCCAGAGTAGATTCTGCCGGAGAAGTCTTATTCAGCCAGAAAGCTCTGCCCAGGGTAAATTCTCTGATTCTGTGAGATCCATAATAACACTGCCTTTGGAAGAAATTGTTTTATATGAATTGATTTGATTAACCACACTGGCCCCATTTGCAACCATGAATAACGTAACCAAGCAGAAAGTTGACATTTTTCATGGAAAAGTTCTATCATTTGCAATCTTAAATTGCTAACTTTTCTTCTTAGCTTGTAGGTAATACATGAAAATATTGCTTTGATGAATCAAGGACACCCAATGAGAGGATCAAGACAACATTTTGAGTTTCAACCAAGATCCCTTTATCGCCAGGGCATGCATTGGTAGGCATAAGTCTTCATAGTTATGAAGCAAATGAAACTATAAATCTAAACAAATCAAGAAAGAGCCTTAAGCTTAATTATCTTTCCTTCAACACCTCAGAACACTTTCTGGGTGGAAGTGCTAAAGCTTTGGCAAAATATTAGGAATTTAATGAGGAATATATAAAACAAGTATTTCTTCTGCTAGCTAGACAAGCTTGATATGAACCACTACGTATTTATCAGAAACAATGAAAGGTCAGCATCTAACATTAAGCACAGGAAGTATGCCTGGAAAGCCAACTCTGCACTAAATCCAAGTTCCTAGTGGGTAAGCAGGCCCTTCAAAAAGAAGATCTAAGTAAAAAATGGCCACGATAGTCCTCATTTCTAGTAACATCCTTGCAGAACAGAGAGAGCCCATGGGATGGGAGTCTCTTCATTTATTCAACAATCATACATGAGACCACTCCCAAAGAAACTCGTATGTTGCTCATATGTAAGACACACTCAGGAAACCTCTTCCATGCTCTCAGTGCACTTCGCTCACACCTTCATCCATGCACTGGCTAAACTGCTTATAACCTGGTTGAGCCTGTCCACCCTGCTACACCACGAGTTCCTACTAAGGCAGAGACTGGGTCTCTTTCAGCTTCACCTTCCTTCTGTAACAAGTATACTGCCCTGGCCTTCTTAACAACTCAGTGCATACAATAGTGATTCTACTTTAAAGTAAAAGGTTTGGCTAAACATCACAGCTGTCCAAATCTCTCTAGATCAGCACTGTCCAATATAAATATAATATGCACCATATACATATAATTTAAAATTTTCTAGTAGCCATGTTAAAAAATAGAGGAAAAGGTAAAATTAACTGCAATAACATATTTTAATTTAACCCAACATATCAAAAATATTATTTCAGCATGTGACCAATATGAAATTATTAATGGCATAATCTTTAAGGTTTTGAAACCCAGTGCGTATTTTACACTTACAACCCGTCTTATGTTGCATGCTGAATATTCAACAGCTAAAGTGATGTAGTCCTACCAAAACAGTTATATTTAACAAAAAAAATACTTTACACTGCTTTAGCTTTTCATTTTAAACTGAAATTACTTAAAATTAAATAAAATTTAAAACTCAGTCTCTGTTGTAGCAGGCACATTTCAAGTGCTGAAGAGCTAATGTGGTTAGTGGCTACCATGCTGGACAGCACAGTGCTAGGCTACTTCACAGCAGTTGATAAAACAACTTGCAAACTAAGGTATACAGTGTAAAACCTTATTTTTAAAGCAAAACAATTTACACATACACATGCAGATAACGGGAGGAATAACTACCAGTTGTTAGTAATGTGTTAATTCTGGGAGAAGGAGCAGAATTAGAAAGGAGGTAAAGAAGGACTTTTACTTCTGAATAGTTTCATTTTTTTTTTACATGTACTGTATAAAATGTAAAATTAAGGGGGGAAAAACATACTGAAGTATTGCCTTTTCTCTGAACAGAAGACATAGGTAGTTATTCTCTGAGAGTAACAGGGACAACTTAGATTTCTTTCGATGAGGGCTACCAGAAAGGTGGAGGAATTGGAAGTCTTGCTATATAAGGAATGTGGATGGAGGTTGTTGGTGTTGGGTTTGAAGAATGGAAAATTGAGGGTGGAGGAAGTTATTTTCAAAGATTTGAAATGCTATCAAGAACAACAACAATTTGACTTGTTCTCTGCTGTTCCAAGAATAGAACTAGTAACAACAGTGCATCATTAATACAATTGTTTATACATAAACCATACATTTCTAATTTAATTAATCAAAAGTAAGAATTCCTAACACAGATGGATCAAAGATGGACTGGAACTGTAAAGCAGTAAGTTCCCTCAATTGCTGAAAATATTAAAAAGTTCAAAACTCAACTAATCAAGATTTCTGCAGAGGACATTAAAGAAGTAGTAAGTGCAATAAAGAGGTCATAACTAGAACTTTGTAACTATGTTATCAACCCTGAGATTTTATTATTGTATGAGATTTAACATTATCCAAAGGGCATGGGTGAGATATTACAAATGCTCACCCAACATCCAATTTTCCTCTCTTTCCAAGAATGCTGTACGATTATATATCCTTACCTCTTTGAAGAGGTGACCACAGAATTAATCGCTCTGTTGATAAATGCAATATGAGTAGAAGTTGATGCCTGTTACTTCATGTTACTATATTTAGGTTGCAATTGCCCACTTTATATTCTTAGGGAAGAAAACAGCATTTTATAAAGTTTACTTTTCTAAAGGAAAGAGGAAAAGACACTAATGTTCTTGACTAAATGCTCCCTGATAGGTGATCTAATCTAATCTTCCCCAGTCCCATGAAACAGGTACTGTTAACTCTATTTTACAGATAAACAGTCAAAGCAGAATTAAAATTTTTAAGGTCATACAGCTTACAGAGCAAGATTTTAATTCAGGTCTGTCTTATTTGAAAGTCCTTGCTCAAAAGTTTAGCACATTGGTCAAAAAGAAGCCATCTGAAAATGATAGCTCTTGTGTTTGTTCATTCTTCTAAATCTTTGGTTGAAAACATTAATACAAAACAATGGGAACTAAATGAGCATTCTCAGTTTAAAAGAGAAAAAGACTAACAGAGGCTGCACATGTGAAAAGCCTGTATTTACACACAGCCATCACGTGATAGGTAATTAGCCAGGTAACTATAGGTTTTTCTCTGCTAGAAAAGTATACGTTTCATCGTGCTTTGAAATCTGCCTTATTATCAGGACTGCTATGAAAACAATGTTTTATTTCTTACTGAGCGAACAGGCCAAGCACTAAGCATTGTTTTTGTAGTGCCTAATAGAATACTTCCTTTGTGACCCCAAGAAGTAGAATGGGTGGTTTGAAGGTGGGGGATAACCTCCACCGTGATGAGCAAGTAACCAATTTAAGGGTGTTGAGGATTAAAACAGTGCAACTGCCTAGAATAAGAAGTATTGGATGCTGTGCTAAAACCATCTCCTTAATAACCTGTTACCTAAAAAAAAACAAAGCCAGATTATAAACAAGCCGATAATAAAAAAGATAAGGCAGAGCAAGTCCAGTCTAGATTTGTTTATATCCCTGAACATTTTTGTAACTGCTGTAATCCTGAAACATGAAAAAGATTCCCATGAGGAAGAAAGGAATTAATAAGAACCAGGATTAATACGTAAAATGTCCACACACAACAAACTCCTACAAGACCACCAAAAGTCCCTAGGCTAGCAGGCTAGCTTTGAGCACATTCAAAAGCTCTCTAAGTTTCACAGAATGAGTTGACTACACAGTAAGGCAAAAATTGTTAGAAACTAAATAACACAAGTATAGTTGTCCTTCAGTATCTGTGGGGGATTGGTTCCAGGACCACCCCCTAACCCCGCTCCAGGATCCCAAAATCCAAGGATGTGGCAGTTCCTTCTATAAAATGGTGTAGTATTTGCACATAACCTACACACATCCTCCTGTATACAGTTAACCCTGGCGCAACATGGGTTGGAGCCATGTGAGTCCCCTTACACAGGAATTTTTTCCAATAGTAAATACTACAGTATTACATGATCCAACGTTGGTTGGATCCTTGGATACACAGAACTGGGAAAGAGAAGGAGCTACAGATATGGAGGGCCGACTACAGGTTCTACCCAGATTTTTGACTGCACTGAGGGTTGGCGTCCTAACACCTGCGTGGTTCAAGGATCAACTGTAGTTTAAATCATCTCTAGATTACTTATAAAAGCTAATACAATGTAAATGCTATATAAATAGTTGCTGGCATGTGGCAAATTCAAGTTTTGCCTTTTGGAACTTTCTGGAATTTTTTTTTCCTTTTCTTTTCTGAATATTTTCAATCCAAGGTTGGCTGAATCCATGGGTGTGGACATCTAGCATATGGAGGACCAAATGTATGTGGCTTCTCATTGCAGGTACCAATGAGACCGCCGCTCCACTAGAGGGTGTCCTAGGAAGTGCTAGAAAAGGACTCATGCCAACCACTGAATCCACATAGGTGTCCCAGCTACACAGAGCAGAGAATTCTGGAGATTTCAGAGGAGGCTGATCATAAAAGTCACATGTTTACTTAACCTACTAAATATAGCTTTGAAGTTAGAATGCCTAGAGGAGAGAGTTAAGATTGTTACTAGGCAGATAAGATAAACACACACACACAAAAAAAGATACTGTGTTATATTGCTAGTTACAGAGTAAGGTACTCAGTAAGGTGGTAGAGACACTAAGTATGGTAAGAGATCCCTAAGTGGGGACAATCCTTTGAGCTGGATGCCTAACAAGGGCTTCATGGGCTTCAACAGAATCTTAAAAAGAGAATTCCTACAGGTAAGAGTCCTGGAAGAGGGCTTTCCAAGCATGAATCAAGGTATGAGCCATTGTAAACTTACTGGAGGGTTAGGGGGCAGGGGAGTGGGTGCATGTGGTTAAAGAGAAAGAAGACCAAGCAGACTAGTTAGACTAAAGCAAAAAGTTTACATAAAAGATAGGAGATAAGGTAGAGAGACAGGCTGTCTTAACATTCTGTGCACACTTTGAGGTGGCAATTCCACCCCTACATATGTATGAGGAAATAGTCATGGATATGTGCAGTTACAAGAATTTCAGAGTTCACTAGAGGAAAACAGAAGCAACTGAAATGTCCAAATAGAAACACCTTTATAATGAAACATCATGCAGGCAGAAAGAAACAGTGTAGAGTATTTTACAACATGGAGGTAACTGTTGTAATAACACTTGTACAAATTTAAATGGTAGTGGGGGGCAAACATTTTTTTTATGGGGACAAAGAGTATGCATATGAATTCATACCTATATACACATTCATATATACTGCAACACTGATATAAAAAATGCTAACAGCAGTTACTTCTGGTTGGCAAAAAAAATAAGCAACTTACATTTTTCTGTGTTTTGTTTATATCGCCTACATTTTCTCCTATGAACATGGATAACACTGGTAATAAGAAAAACAACAATCCAAGTTCAAAAAAAAAAAAAAAAACTGGAGTCTGGGACTAAATAGTTCCTTGGATGCTTTGCCTACAACATTTGTGTTTTATCCAGTCAGCATCAGGTTACCGAAGAAATGGGTACAAGCTGAAAGCCAGTATTTTTAAATGGCCAGAAGAATAAAAGATGTTAGAAATGATTAAAAAATTAAAAAGCAAGTGGAGATGTCCAAAGGAAAAGAATCCGAGGCCAGGCACGCCTCTGGGATTTTAGGGAAGAACGAACCAAGGCCACTTCATTAGCTGAGAACACACAGTGCGAGGCAACCAGGAAAACCCCAAATCAGCAGCACTATTTGCTCAGCCCCTACTGTGCATGAAGCACTTTGTAAAGCCTCTGAAAATCCACCATTATTCCAACCTGTCCTAAAAATATATATTTATTAAAACCGGGGTAAAGTCCAAACCTCAGCTTTGCTCAGCAGTGACCTGTACAAACTTACACACATAATGTTAGAGGGGAGAAGAGGAGTGGATCTTTGACATTTAGGAAAATTAATGTTTTGCAGTAAAACCTCACATTTAAAGCACTCTAAAAGATAAACGGGCTGTTTGGAAGAATCAGCATCAATACTAAGGAGAATTAAGCCTAAATGCCCACATCAAATACCTTCTTACAACCCCCCCAGAAAAGCCACATCAATTCCCATGTTGGATGTATGTGCTTTTGTGTTCCCAGGTGATGCTATGGTGATAACAGCTGTAATAATGGCCTACAGTAAGGAATCGTGTAGTGGCTAAAGAAATGAGAGGTGGAAAGCAAACAAATATTTTAGGGTCACAGTAAAAGAGGAAATAAAAGCATTATGCACTTCCAGCTGGATGGGTAACTGTTGAATCAAACTTCGTTTTTAAAGCACATCTGAGGCACAGATTCAGTGTTGCTTTTCAAGGATATCTGACGGACCATGTGGACCAATCGAGTTTGTTCTTCACAGTAGACTCCTATCACCACATTCAAATAGAAGTATTGCTCCAAGTATGCCAATCTATCCATGATACCAGAAATTTATGTACTTGCAAGAAGCCAAGGCCACCTAAAAGACTTTTCCAATAGACCGCAGGTATGTAACCAGAAACTAAAGCTGACATGTATACAATAAAGGACTCAGACCATAGCTGAATTGCTTTCATCTTTGGTAATCTTCCCATCAGATGGTGACTACCACAGATGTTTCACTGTGAAATTAACATATCTCATTAATGAAGCTGAAACAAAAGTATGGGTTGGTTGCCTTCTCCATCATGTTTGTTTTTTTTTTTTAAATCATTGATCAGGTACTCTATGGCCATATCTAAGAGAAAATCCCAGGAAACAGAAAATTTAAAAAAACAAGAACAGCTAGAAGCCAGGAAGACGATAATTAACTAAACTAACACATATGGTAATTTAAAGAAGACTTGTTAGACTTTATTTTTTTGATCTGAACAGTTTTTAAAAAGCTGGACACCAAGCTGGTATTCAACTATGGATCTTTTTGAGGCAAAAAAAAACCATTTGGGCAAGTCCTACCCTAAATACTACAATATACAATTACAGGAACTACAGAAGCTTGAAAGGCACAGCCATGATCTGGAGCCATAATACCTCCTGCCACATTAGTTGACAATGATGTTCATTTGATAATAGTCTACATTTAATACTACTGTTAAAAAAAAAAACAAACAGTTAACTAAATTTCAGGAGCTGTAATGGCTGAATAATATCTTTCCTCTCCTTTCTGAACCAAGGAGTAGTAAAGTCAAGGCCATACAGCTCTGGGGAGGAGATTCTAATAGTTCTGTCAGTGTCACATCCCCCGTGGAGGGTGCCAAGCCTGATACGTCTACCATGGTCTGGCTCTAGGGTTCTTAGCAAGGATGAGCCTGTACAACGTAAATGGGTAAGGTGATGTAGAAGAATAACCAAAGTGTGTCCTGGGGTGACTGACCATGATGGGGAGGGATTTTGAAATCATATCCTGGTGAAAAAAATGAAAAAAAAAAAAACTGGGAGTGTTTAGCCAAATAAAGAGAGGACTGAGGACTATTTCAAGGAAAGGGGATAGAAAATATCAACTACACCCATGTCCAGCCTGGCAGTTCTACGAAAAATCCTCAAAAAGCATGAGGGTTTTTTGTTTGTTTTGTTGGTTTTTTGTTTTTTTTTTTACCTTGTTCATACATTGTATCCAAGAGGTGAATACTGGTAACCTGAATACTAAAAATAGCACTGAAGTTACAATTTCACTTTTTTTCTACTTCTGCCCCAACATCTCCCAACTCTAAAGGAAATTCTACAAACTTCTCTTCAGTTGACTACCTTCAGTCCATTATCAAAAGACATGAATCTGGCATTCTAAAAAGCATCATTCTATGAAACACTTGAAGATCTGAAGATTTGCAAGTCAACAAAAACCCCAAATGGAAGGATCTTAACTCAGGAGTCTTCCTGAGTGAAGGCAGTATGGCTATCTAGATAGCAATGTCGATGACCCACAGCTGACTGGCTCACACAAGGGTAGAGTTTGTAGACTTCCCTTCCAGCAGGTATAGCTGAGATGGTTAAGTGCAGGCAACATACATGACTATTATTTATTCAAGTCACTTTTTACGTGCTCATTCTACCATTATTTCAAGACAATGTTCAACTGTTTGATCACATGGCCAAGCTGAATATTAACTTTGAAATGAAATGGAATAACTTCCTTTATGTGTTCCCAAGTCCTTAGAAAACGGTCTGTCACCAAGTTGTTTCAAAGTTTTGAATGTCTTGGATACACATTCTTGGAAGTGTGAACTTGCTCCTGTTAAAGATTCTTTGGGCTGTCACTTTACAATGAAATGAAGCAACCTCTTGAAGAGCCATGTTGGCATTTGGACAGCCTGCTTCTCCAAAGATCACTGTGCTGTGATTAGGTTCTTTAAAGAATGCATTGTTCACACAACAATATTGTCAGAGACCCTTGTGAGAAAATTCTTTGGAAATTGTCTTTATAAATTTTTGATAAGCTTCAGATGTAACTGATTCTGATTTTGAACTCAAGGATGGTGTAAAGACCAAATCTGTTTCAGTGAAGAGGCCCTTCTGCAGGGATTCCTCATGATATCCATTAATAAAATAATTCAACAACATATTATCCAAGAAATCGCCCTAGCTTCTATCTTAAGGAAAAAAGTAGTATAGCCAGCTCAGCAGTGAAGTTAAAATATAAATGACAAATATCCTCACAAGACTGTTTAATATACATATAAAGTTTACATCTAGGAAGGAAGGAAGGATAGAAGAAAAGGACTGTCCTATTAAGAAGCATGTCTTCAATCCTAGTAAGTTCATTACATGTCTCAGGTGAAAAATACTTATTATGACAAACTGTCAGCACCTTAGCATGCTTCTGATTAGACACATTTACACTGTTTCTTCAACGCAAAGTGAGAATCCTCCCCATATCCACATCCCAGGAAGCAGCTTGACAGATCAAACTCAAACGTAATCTGAACAACCATTTGAAATACAAGGCCTCCAGAATTTCCAAGCAAAGACTAGAGTCAACTTCTAACTAAAATTACTAGAGAAGTTATTTACACTACTGGCCACTTGTGGCCCAGCTTATTTTGACGTAATTTTCAAGATGAGAAATGTTACGTAATATAAAATATAAATACATATCTATCTATATATAAAGAAACATACAAATTTTATATTCTTTCTGTGTATGTGTGTGTGTATGTGTTTGTATATATATAAAAGCAAGAACCTGAAGGATTTTAATAATAGTCTTCTATTGGGGCAGATAGTAATGAGAACAAACCCTACCCCAAATCACTAGAACATGTGATTAAGGAAATTTGTAAGAGACAAATTAGCTAATGCTATAATGCCTAGCTCCCAGTGATACAGAACCTCCTTCTAAATAAAATGATGATGATAATACCATCTTAGACTTCACTATCACAAATGTTTCCACTGATAATTTTTTTTCTCAGTCTAGTCTTCTAAAAAATCCAGTGCGGTAAAGCAAGGCATACACTGTTACCCACTGCACATAAAAGGCACCTGAAGGTGTAAACATACAGGGACCTTTCCAGTGGTGACAGATCTATGGGGCAGGGAGAGCCAAGACTCTCCTGACCTCCCATCACTGCTCTTTTGCCACCACCATGCTGCCTGGTCCTCACAGCACAGTCCAAGGCTCAGCCACAGAAGGGCCAGGGGAAGCCATTCTCTCTCAATTTGATGGGACTTTAGAAACAGAAATTGAATTCAGGGAAACCCCATCATTAAATTCAGCCATACCCACACCCATATCTTTTTGTCTCCTTTCTCAATTTCAGCTCAGACTCCTCTTTCTCTTCTTTCTTTTTCTAGAGACACATTTGGAGATGAAACCATTCCTAACTGCCCATCCACAGATAGTTTGTGGCAGCATAATTGACAATGAGTCTGCTGTAAAAAAAAAAAATGAAAATGCTGTTTTAATAACCTTGGCCTAAAATACATGCTGTTGTATGCCTCAAAGGGTTTCAATAAAAAGTCAACCTGTAGAGACATATTTTCTTGGCTTCAACAACAATCCCAAGCATATAAATGTAGTCCAACTATAATGACATATTTATAGGCCAATAAAGCTTACACTGCAGCTTTCATACTTCACTTAAAGGAACTCTGTAAGAAGCAGCGTTATATAAAATAATTTGATTTTTTTTTTCAAACTATAGCCCAAGGAATAAAAGATGCAAGTTTGCTATGTTTAACTGATAGTGTTTATATTCCTTAGTTGCTAAAAATTTTGTAAAATGAAGTAATTCTTCATTTGACTAGTTTCAACTGCCATACCAAATATGGGTATCAAGTCCACTTTATTACAAAAGCTAAGTACTGTAATTCTAAAGACAAAAATAAATAACTAGAGGCTTGTGTAGTGAATGATTTAATCAACCCAATTCTTCTGGAAAAACAGGTTCCTGTGTTCGTTATGCTTATGAATAATACATTCCTTAACCCTTCTATTTTAACACAGTTATTTTTTCTTTCCTTTTTTCTATAAACTTCAGTATGAAACTGTCTGAAAAAAAAAAAAAAACCTCACTGAGTAAAGTCACAATTTGAACTGGTTTCATATTGAACTTTCTTTCTTTGAAAAAGACAAAGAGAAAGGGAGGGGAAGAATACCCTCGGAACACGTCTCAGAAGTGTTGTTTAAGATTATTAATTCCTCCACTCTCTAGATCTGTAGTTTTTAGTCACCATTTAGGATCTTAAAGAAAAATGCTATAGATTTTTAAAAAGCAAACATGACATCCGCAAATATTGTCCTTAAAGGGGAAGGGGATAAAAAATGAAAGACTTGTGATCTGAATCAGAGCAGTTATTGGAAGCTGCTGTGTGGGGCAGACTCTCTCTCTGTGGAGTATTAATTTGCTGGCAGACACACATTTGTGAGAACATACTTGTTTTTTTACTATTCAGAGAGAGACAGGAAGTGACACAAACTGGGATTAAAGGGAACTTACTCTGCCTAAACACTGAGCAAGAAGAGTTCTTTAATTAGCTTTTATATGGTAAAATCCCTTCTTTTTAAGAGTCAGCCTAATTATTTTGTTAGTATTGATGTCTTAACATGATGAAATAATTCAGCTAAAAAAATAACATACTGGAGTTTTATTTTATCCACAGAAAGGTGAGATCTTTCCATTCTTTGCTTACTTCCACTAGAAAAAAAGGGGGGGTGGTCTTAAGTAATCTCAGAGTTCATCTTCTTTCTTTGCTAAGAACAATAAGGAGTTGGAAGGGTTCTACAGAAGGAAAAACCTAATAAGTGTGTGAATGTCCATTAACAATGTGGTACTGGAAGTGGTTTCAGTGTGGCCAAGAGAAAGGGAGATAAGAAAACCACTGTGTAGAAAGAAAAGTAAAGACAACAAATATTTTGATGTTACAGACAGCAAAAGGAAGAGGTTGAAGAGAAAGTTGCTGGGACAGGAATGCATACAGCAAATGACATCCCTATCTCCCCAGTATAGATCCTCACAATGTAGACTTGTAAACCTTAGATCAAGCAGATAATGGAAACTCATTACATTAAGGCAAGTTTTTGTTTCTCTTTCCACATTATTACAACACAGTGTGCATTCCAATTACAAAAGCTATTTGTCTCAAATTCCCCACAGTTCATACCAACTGAGTAGAATTTCAAGGCCCCAAATTTTATCCTTAAAGGGGTATTTTACATTAAAAAAAAAAAAAAAGGAATAAACGCATGGTGTTTCTTGTTCACCAGAGAGCTTCCAAATCAAATCTCCTGTTGCTTATTTTCCCTTCCTCTGCACTAACTGTAGAGCTGTCTCCCAAATGAGAGCCCCCACAACAACAACAACAAAAATCAGAATTACCTAGAGAGCCTTTTATCAGTATACATTCCTTGGCCTTGTTTCAATCCTATTAAATGAAGAATCTAGGGGAGCTGGACTCAGCAATCAGCATTATTTTAAAAATTTCCTTAAGTGAGTCTAATGAAAAACTAGATTTAGAAACCACTAAGTACTTTCAATATTCACTATAAACCAATTTCTTCTGGAATCAATTATTAAAAAGTTAGTTATGGGCATTTTTAGAATTCAGGAAGATCAAAACCTCTAAATCTTTTGATGAAATTAAGAGATTGGGTTTCTTTTCATTCATTAATAAACTATCGGTTTTAAACACAAAACAACGCTGCTATAAATACTCTTGTTTATATGCGTGACATCAAGCTTAACCATCTACACATCCTTTTGTCCCTGGTGGGTTTCCTGTTTAGGTTTTTATTAGTAACAGTATATTTCATAACCAAAAAAAAAAAAAGAAGAAAAAATCAAATAAACAAAAGAAAGGTTTTAATGTTAAGGAAAACATAAGACAATAGCAATACAAGTTGGATCATGTATTAGGCAAGTAACACAACAGATGTATTATTCAGCATTACTACACGTTAGAAGGCTAGTCATTGCGTGTTCACAAAACTGGGGGTGTAACAGGCTGTATAGGAAGATTTGTTAAAATTCTTTTGGTTTCAAAATGAAAACCACCAGATTAATAATTCTCTAAATATTCACATGACAATCAGGCCACCATGTCCCAATATTGCCATCTGACATCTACCAAAAGATGCCAGGAAACTGTTGATCGTTAAACTCACACTGCAAGAAAATATTAATGCTATTCCCAAAACACAACACAGCTCATCACAAACCAGAATCACATGAAAGACAAGTCAGTTACGGGTATTATTCAGTCTCTTTATGCCAATTAAAATAAATAGTCTATGTTTGTTGTAGTAGTTAAAATCTAGGTTAAAAAAAAGGAAGTTGTCATATTAAGGAATAAAATAAGGCTATGAAAATCAGCACTGTGCTAAAATGAAAGAAAAAGATGCCTTAATATGTTAAAAGTGAAGTTCCTCTTTGCGTAAAGAGGAAATAACTAGTCTAAATCAGAAGTCAACAACGTTGGTCTTGAGCAACGCTAGGAAAGTAAGTCAGTGAATACCACAAGGAGCTACAAACAAAAGAGGGGAAAAAAACAAAAACAAAAACAAAAAACAGGAAAGGACACAAAAGTGTCACTGGAGAAGAGTGTTAAGAAAAAGCAGTAGAATTAATTATGGAGCCCTCTCCATACACTAATATACACCAATCACTATGCTAGACCCTTTGTATCCAACATCTCCCAGTGACCCTGTCAAGTTTCCAGATTTTTCATATGAGGAAACTAAGGTTTGGAGGTTAAATTATCTGCCCAAGGCCATGCAGCTAAGTAAGGAACGAAGTCAGGATTCAAACACTAAACAGAATAACCACTCCAAATCCCGAGTTCTCCTTTAAACCTATAGTGGAACAGGGGAAGAAAGGAAAGAAAAAAAAAAAAAACAAACATAGTTGATGGTAACCACTAAATGGTGAAAACTCCAGGGAACCCATGCCATAAATTGCCAACCAGTGGTTCCTCTGCTGTAACACTGCCTTTCTGTTCCACACTAGTTAACTCATCTCCCTTACTCACTTTGCTTTCCTTCCCACATAAAGCATGAAATTCTGATGTGGTATTAATAAATGTCACATTATTTACTTAGAACAAATATTTAAACTCTTCGTTAATTCAATTTTAGGCACCTCGATTAACGTCTTATGCCTTGACACCAACTGGGAGCTGCTAAAGGCTTGTGTACTACCACCCAGAGTCCAGCCCAGGCTCCACACATAGAAGGTCCCAGGATCCAACAAGTAACATCACACCCAGTCATCTGTCCATCCATATTCCCAGGTCCCTTTGAGGTCAAAGAAATGTGATATACAGATGACAGGTTTTCCACAAAAACCCACAATAAAAAAGTAGGTTATACTCACAGATGTAGAAAACAAACTTACCAGGGGGGAGAGGGGGTGGGGAGGGATAAAACAAACAACAAGGTCCTACTGTATAACACGGGGAACTATACGCAATACCTTGTAATAATGACCTATAATGAAAAAGAATATGAAATATATATATATATGTATATGTGCAACTGAATCACTCTGCTGTACACCAGAAATTAACAGAACATTGTAAACTGACTATACTTCAATAAAAAAAAAAAAGTAAGTTACTGTATACGCCCACACATTAGATTTAGAAGTATAAATGATAATTACCGAGGTCAGCCTTTTCCTTGAGAACGTCTTTGAAATTGAGTCCACTGTTTAGGGTTGACTGCCTGTACTTCAGCAGAGCTTCTTTCTGTCCATTTCTTCCCAAGGACTCCGTTTTCACCGACCCAGCTTTGAGGCCACATCTCCACTTGGAGAAATCAGAATGTACCCACTTGACCAGGTCTTCAAGCTTCACAATCACCTTTTCGGAAACAGCAATGACTTCATCCTACAAGAGGCAGTTGGAGAAAAACAAAAAACATTATTTGTGGTTTGGAAGTAAATGATAAATTTTCAGCAAAGCTCGTCTGAAATTACTATTTGAGTAGTTTAACCTAATGCAGGCAGACAATGTGTTTTTCAGTAACAGAGAACCTTTAATAACTCACTTCATTTCAATGGCTTTTCACTGCTTACAGTCTAGTTGAGGAAAAACTTATAGCATATATTTGTTATGTGATTAGAAAGTATCTAAAAATTGGGTAGCAATTCTCATAGCCATTTTGAATGCCGGCTGCCAAGCTCATTCTCACTATCTGACCACTTGGGTGAAAGCAAAATTTTAGGTGCAATTAATTACAAAAGTAAAAAAGTGAGAACTAGATGACTAATGGTTAGCCTGTCTCTATATAAATGGTCTAAGTAAATCTGGGATTCTTGGAACTCTGACTCACCCCAAAATTCCTATGTTTATGGTACATTTTCCCTTGGCTTATACACAAATATTGAATTTAACTTTTGTCCTAAAATTAAATAAAACTGTGATGTAATCCCAAAAGAAATACTTCATAAATGTTATGTGCTTCCCACTGAAAGAAACTTACACATTCTCATGTTTCTTAAAAACTTTGTAAGTTGAGAAATGAACTGATTTTTTTCTTTTAATACATATGGGGTAAGAGGCGAGAGGGCGGGTGAGGAGAAAGCCTTTGAATCTAAGAAAAGTAGTTGAAATTTAAGTTTCTCCTATGGATCATAAATTTGAATTTTAAGCATCTCTAATTGCTTCCAGGAAACGACCAACTTTTCTGACTCAGAATTAATCTAGCAAGATATTTAATAGATATCCATATGTGGAGCCAAGGAGGGCCTCTTTTACCCAAAGATTCTTTGGAAAAGGCTTAAGAAGATCATCTCAACTGGGTTTTAAGTTAAATTATTTGAAGCATTTGACATTTCAACTGGAACAAACTTCTTTCATTTCTTTTACTTCACATTTCTGAAGAAAGCTTATCTGTGAAAACCCCTAAGCTTACAAAATCTTAGAAGTATTTTTGACAAACAACAACAGGAAGATGTCTCTGAGCTATTAAACAAAAGGAATTCACAAGTGATTTTGGCTAATTTTGCTGTTAAACATGACTCCTTCCTCCTCCCCACCCCCTACCCCCCACACAGTACTGTACGTAATACACCCTTTTTTGTTTGCTTTGGAGTAGTAAGATAAGCTTCACACAATAAGAAGCCCTGGATTTAGTTTTTAAAAATGTTTTAATGTAGGAGCTAAAATTTCACTTTTCCTCATCCAGTTCCAAGCTGCCTATGAGAAGAAAGTTTGTTAAGCAACAGCAAAATAATAAATACTCTATCAAAAATGAAAAATAAAACTTTTGTAATGGAATCCTTTCTCTTATCATGATTAAATATGAATTTCTACTAAATGGAAGACAAAGTGGAAACTGTTTTTAACCTCTGCTCAAGAAAAAAAAATGCAATACTTCACAAACAATGAGGCATATTACAAAGTACCATTTCAACGGATGATTTCATTCAGATTTACTAGACCATCCTCTTGAAATAAAAGATCTGTAGTTGTCACGCATTTATAGCTATTACATGGTGATTATTAAATGTCAGAATAAAAATTCAGGCTGGGTATTGTTTCAAAGCACATGGGAAAAGCTTATGGACAGGGCATACCAGAAATCAAGTTTAGAATATACTGGAAAATAATTAAGCATCATGGTATAAAGTCTCAATATTAGCAAAGACAGAATTTGGCAACAACTTTACCAAATATGGTTCCCTAGAAGAGACAAGTTTGGAGATGAGTGTTACTTTCAAATAGCTCTAATGATGATCAAATGATTATCATTTCAATTACCAGTTGCTTCAGATCTTTTCCAAGAAATGGCATGACTAGCTCTGGCTGGTTTTCAAAACCCGCCAGTTTATTTTAACCAAGAGAAAATACAATCCTTATGATGTCACTGATGAATAAACTCATCTTTCAAGATTCAGTCTATAGATTTAGTCCTCTCTCTTTCCTCCCTCTCTAAAACAATCCTTTGGGATAGACACACAATACATAAAAACAAATGCAGAAATTCAAAGAAACATGTATAAGCCCAAAACCCAAGTTTGGGTTAATTGTGAAACCACCAGTATGTTTTACCGGGGATTCACAGACAAACTGGCCCTGCAACATAGTCAAATGCCAGGATTTAGAAGGAAATCTGATAAGCGGAGGAGAGGGAAACAACAAACCAACCCAAAAAACAAAATAGCCAACATATATATAGAAAATGTCACAGGAAACATTACTTTGTAGACACAATGGCAGAAATCACATGGTCGTATTTACTATTCTGAGCAAGTGCTGAGTAAAGTTCCTAATACTCCCCATTTCTGGGCAAGTCTCTATGTCTAAGAAAAGAATTTCAATAAGCTCATCTCATGATTACATTAGCTCTCAGCAAACTGAGAATTAGCACTGGATAAATATTGCTGATTTACTCTAATACAACAAAAGGAACACAAAGAAATACACTTTGTAATTCTATTAATGTACCTTGGCTTTTCAATTAACCTGGAGCCTAATCAATATTTATGTAAGCTGTGTTGAGACACTTTCTAAGCCCATATCCCCTTTCATCATTGTTTTAAATTGCCTACTTCTGTAATGTGGATTTTGTTTCTACCACTGTACAGTAACAGCTTACTCAAGCACGGAATCCTCTAAGTCAGAGGAGATCATCTGGTCAAGAAGTCACATAGCAGCCAGCCCAGGCTTTTCCAGTGTTCTAAAAATTGGGAAACTTTACACAAAGTATCCAGATTTCTATCTTCTCTTATAAAATAAAAGGATATCTGGCAAAAATAAAGGGGGAAAAAACCCAAACAAAAAACAGTTGAAACTGAGTCACAGTTGCTTTCCTTAAATAAGATGCAAGATCTAGTTTGCCTCTGACCCCATCACTCCCTACTGCCTTACATTCACTCCACCTTCCCCTTAACTGCCCAGCCCCTCAGGTAGGCACCCACCATTTAAACTTGCACACCCTAATTTATTCTACCTCCTGCATTTTAACGATGAGGACAGTAAGGTTCAGTGATACGTCCTAGTGCCAATTTCTGGTAGAACTTGAACAAGAATCCAGGCTTCCTATCTGCCCACACAGCATTCATCCTAGACTCTGGAGCCAGACTGCTGGGGTTCAAATTGCAGCCCTGCAGTTTACTCGCTGTAAAATACTGGGTAACTTCTTTAACTTCCCTGAGCTTCATTTTTTTTTAAACCTATGTTAAAAAAAAAAAAAGTTAATAATACTATCATTTTTTTAAAAAGGAAGGTTAATAATACTATCTACTTCTGATGGTAATTTGTGAGGATTAGATGTGTTAACATAAATGAAATAGTTGGTCAGATTTAGCCATCATCATCGTCACTGCTTCTCTGAATTAGTGTTTTCCCAAGGGTGCCATGCAGAGATGAGTTCTGATGGTTCATGGGTAAACTTTCTTAAATTTAATGTATGTTAGTCATTGCTTATTTATTTTTATGGTAACTTTCCACTTATGGGAAAGTGGTACTGGTTTCCCATTAACAGGAGATATAGAAAGTTTCCTCTTTAAATAAATTTTAGTTTAAAAATGGGTCAGTTTGAACAAAACCATTAAGTAAACACAGGAGACATGGGTATGGCCAAAAAAAAAATGTTAAGGTACTATAAAAATGACTAAAATTTGGGACAGTATATTATATATCAGTGGTTCTCAAAGTGTGGTCCAGGAACCCCGGGGAATCTCCAAGACTATTTCAGGTCGTTGACAGAGTCAAAACAATGATCATAATAATACTAAGACAGTATTTGCTTTTTTCACT
Source organism: Camelus ferus (assembly GCF_009834535.1). Taxonomy (NCBI): domain Eukaryota; kingdom Metazoa; phylum Chordata; class Mammalia; order Artiodactyla; family Camelidae; genus Camelus; species Camelus ferus. Next base: position 44,167,951 of record NC_045706.1, on the reverse strand, counting down.
CTTATTCTCTTTCAAGTGTGTAGTGGGGTTTTCCAGAGACCATATGATATACGGTATGGCAAAAGAGTGAATACAGAAGGAAATATGAGAATCCCAGTTGTCTCTATTAAGCTAGACAGTAAAGAAATTTACAAAACCGTTAAACAATGCCACTGCTTTTCTAATTTTTTGTTTTTGAAAATATGGTTACTTTTCATAAAATTGTTGTATTTACATATAGGTTTATATTGCCATTTTAATTTTATTTTTTAAATTAACAGTAAAATTTCATTTTTTGGTGTACAGTTCTCTGAGTTTTAACACAGGGCAACTACTGGTCTGTTTTTGGTATGGTTTTCTCTATTGCAAAATGTCATATAAATTAAATCATACAATACGAAGTCTTTTAAGACTGCTTCTTTCACTCAGCATAATGCCTTTGAGAGCCATCTAATTTTGCTGCATGTATCAATAACTTGTTCCTTTTTACTGCTGAGTAGTATCCCATGGTATAGATGTGACCCATTTAGGGACACTGGGTTGTTTCCAATTTTGGTGATTACAAACAGTTGCTATAAACATTAATGTACAGGTTTTTGTGTAACACATTTTCAGTTCTCTAGAGCAAATACCTAAGGGATTGTTGAGTCATATGGTAAGCATATATTTAATTTTTGCAGAAACTGCCCAACTGTTTTCCAGAGTGGCTGTGCCATTTTGCATTCCCACCAGCAATGTATCAGAGTTCTAATTGTCCCCCATCCTCACAGGCACTTGATACTGCCACTGTTAATTAATTGATTATTGCCATTTCCATATGTATGTAGTGGTTTATCATGTTTTTAATTTTCATTTCTCTAATGACTAATGATGGTGAACATCTTTTCAGGTGCTAATTTGCCAGCCATATATCCTTCCTGGTCAAGTGTATATTTAAGTCTTTTGCCCATTTTTAACATTGGGTTGTTTGTTTTCTTATTGTTGAGTTTTGAGAGTTCTTGTACCTTCCTGATACAAGTCTTTTATCAGATATGTGGTTTGAGAATATTTTCTCCTGTTCTGTAGCTTGTCTTTTCATTCTTTTAACAGTGTCTTTCACAAAGCTCAAGTTTTAGACTTTGATCAAGTCCAAATGGTCAGGTTTTTCTTTTACAGATTGTACGTTCACTGTTGTATCTATAAACTCTTTGTCTAATCCCCAGTCACAAAGAATTTGTTTTCTTAAAAAATTTCTTATAGTTTTACAAATAGAAGTATAATCCATTTTTGACCTATTTTTTACAAAGTGCAAGGGTCTTGACATTTTTTTGCATATGGATGTCGTATGCTTTTACTTTCAAATGAATTACTCTTTTAAATTATTTTTAAGTTTTAATCTCTGCTACATTAAATATCAACAGATATAAACCACATAAACAAAAGCTCCTTTGAGGTCCTCAATAATTTGAGCATAAAGGGTCCTGAGTACAAAAACTTTGAAGACCACTCTATCACTAAACCAAGGTCATTCTTATTCTTAATTTTATTTCACTTCTTAGTAACAATTTAATAATGAACAACTCTACCTTTGACTTGAAACTCTCTCTCTTGTTAATAACTGTAAAGAGTCTTTCAAACTTCTAAGTTAGCCTGCCACAGTGTCATGGATGCTTGCAGACAGAGGCCACAAGACTACTGGTCGGAGGCAACAGGTGGTTTATCACTCACAGCAATAGCTGTAGTCAAAGTAACAGCATTCGTGTTGGTCCTTTAATACCCAACTCCAAAAAAGAGACAGAGAGGGCTAGATGATACCTGTACATAGAGTGCAGTGCATTTCAGGAGGAGGACTCTGTGCATAGGGAACCTAAATCTTATGGTACTGATTGGTAAGTATGCCTTCCCTTTATTCTGGAGGGAGACACTAGCTCTATCTTCTGAGGCTGTTCACTGTATCAACATCCTAGAAAAGATAGCTGGAACAAAAATAGTCCATGGCTCTACTCACAAGATGTGCAAATATTCAATTTGAGCACCCATGAAGAACCCCTGCCCAACACCTACCACCTCTACATTCTTTGCTTTTTTCAATTTCTCTTCTTCCTCATTCTATTTCCCTACTGGGAAAATGTAGGAAACATCTATCTTTAGACACCACCTGGGTCCAGTCTTCTTTCTCTGTGTATCACTCCTTGAAGAAATCATTCTCTATGGGGATTCCAATGTTCACCTCTAAGCACATGACTACATTCTATAGTTTGGTTCCAAACACTCAGCCAAACTTCAGTCCCTTGTTGTCAGTTTAGATGTCTCAAGAGTCAACTCAAGTTCAGCAGAATTGCACTGCCCATTTGGCTTATGTGTAAGAACAGAGCTTAGCTGACACAAGAAGAATTTAATACTCTCCAACTGTAGTTAACTTTTTGCCCCTATCTATTCTTCCCTTCTTCTTTAATAATAAACTGCTGATGTGTTGGGCACAGAATAAAACACCTCTTCCCTGCTTCCCTTACAGCCAGATACGGCCACATAACCAAATTTTGACCAATGGGATATGAGTAGTAGTGATGTGTGCAACTTCCAGGGCAGGCCATCAAAGGGGATGGTATGCCTTTGGACCATACAAATGAAGGCAAATCTCTCAGGATAAAGAGACAGAAGGAGTCTCTAGATGACTGCATGGAGCAGAGTCACCATAATTAGCCCTGAAACACCTACCCACAGGCTGTGACATGAGAGATTTTGAGCTCTCAATTTAAGCAACTTTAATTCTGGGCCTCTGTTATACAGAGATAAACTTTTTTTCACTAATATATCATTCTACAAGAGATAGGACATGAATAGAACATTCCCTAGAACACCATGTGGTACCCAGGAACAGACCATTGCTGAGGAGAGCTCAATTCTGTGATGTTAATGTAATCCAAAGGGCAATAAACACTCAGCGTAACTATCAGAGGAGTTGTCAGGGACTGGGTAGAATGAGAACAGGAAAACATGGCAAATTCACCTTAATCCTCCCAAATATCCTCGATTTTTAAAGTGTTCTTTGTAGCAGTTGAAAAGTGATCAATGTTGGGAACACAAAACATCAACAGGTGATGTCCACTAAATAAACTGTGAAATCAAAATCACAGTCTAACTGGTTCTCGCAAGAGTGGGAAATTTTCATCAAGACAAACAAAATGAAGAAAAACTATTAAGTGTCAACTTTTAAAAAGGCCAGCAGCAACTACCACAGCTTGTGCCCTAACCATTTTGATCAGGCACGTGCACCTGTGACGTGCCCTGTGGACTCAGGTCAGGGGAAGGAAGTGCCAGCACTGGGCCTGGCTGTGTTGGCCACTCCTTGCCTTCAAGCCTCCCTCAGATACCTGCTATCCAAGGCACCTACCCATCTGCACAACCACTCTCCCTGTGACACATTAGGGTGTTCTGCTAACAGGGCACCTACAGAGGGAGTAAAAGGTTTCGCTCTACAGGCGTGTGGTTGCCATTCAGAGATCCAAGAAAGTCAGGCAAGAGAGAATGGGAATGTGGGTCAACAAGAGGAGGCTTTCACTGGTCAGTGGTGAAATGAAACAAATGAAGACGATGCAGTGAGCGTTTCATGAAGCTCCATTTGCTAGACTATCCTTGCATCAGTCAGGATGCCAATAGGAAACAGATGGAATACATGAGTGATGATCATCCAAAGAGGGTTTTACAAAGGGACTAATGACAAAGATGTTGGTAGGATACCCTAAGATATAGCCAGTGCAGGGCTAACAGCAGCTCAGCTATCACCACTCCTAGATCAAGTGGTCAAAGGTGGGAGGGATGGTTACCAGGATCGGAGCAGCCCTTCTACCAATAGCAGTGACTCTTCCTGAGAGGGACACCAAGAGCCCGGAGGAACCTCACAGGAAAGAATGGGGAATCAATACCTGTCTTCACTCTCTTCCCTCTTCTGGCAGGGACCTTCTATGGGGAACCTCACTGGAAGCCATAGGACCCAGAAGCTCTGATGAAGGAGGCGCACAGGTGAGCCCTCCAGGGCAGAGAGAAGGGGCAGCATTGACCTGGTGGGGCTCCCTGCACACTCTTTCTGCTGAAGACTTCATCTATCCTTTCATCTGGTGTTACAATATCCTTTCTGTCTTCTCAAATGAGGATGGCAATTGATGGTAATAGCTGTTTTTTAATGTCCTCATTCGGCAAAATAAAATGGTATTGACCCTAAGTTGGCCCCCAGAGTGGGAATTTCTGTGCTTATTACCTGTGACATAATGTTAGCTCTTTGTTAGGCGTCAGTATTTGATATTGAATTGTATAATTCTGCCTCCTACAATAAACACCCAAAATTGCAAAGACTTTTTAATGGCAAATACCTTTGTTTAGCTTCTACTGCTCTTGTACTTCCTAAAGAGCCACAGATTATGCTGGGCCCAAAGCATTCCACAAATAGTTGTTTAATGGTACCTCATGTCTGGCTTGTCCATGTTGGGAGAAACTAAGAGATAGCTGAGAAAGGACTGGTTTCTGAGCCTGATGGACCCGGGTTCAAAGGCAGCTCTACTGTGTTTAATGTCAGCATTGACCTTGGGACATGACATTATCTTGCCAAAGTCTCATCTTAAAAAGGCGGGAAACAGGATAAAAGAACCCACCTCAAAGCATAGTTAGGATGTTGAAGTTGTTCTAGTACACAGAGCAGGCATCCAAGAAATGACTGCTATTACTATTTTTACATAGTATCACCTTAACTGAAAATGAAGGAATGAGGGTGAGTGGTCTTCAGATGTCACCTGTGAGCAACTGTATATGTTCCTAACTCTTTTTAATTCTTTGTTTGGGGACAATATCCCTGTAGCTTCTGCTGGGTACCTCCAAAGCAAAGTTGGGCCAGAGAGCAATGTCTAGGCTTCTAAGTTACTCTCTTCAACCCTCAAGGATACAGCAATAGAAAACTGTAAGATGCTTTACTTGACTGAGACACTCACCTATGAATTTCACAGACATTATCTTGTCTGATCCCTTAAGGACTCTGAGGTAGCTGTTCTCAGGCCCATTTTATAGAAAACTGAAGTACACCCAGAAATCAGCTTGGTAGCCCTATCGTCTGAGAAATTGGGTGTCTTAAGCCTTTATAGTAGGAACACTCCAACCTACTCCTATCCTGGGATAACTGAACCTTCCCCTACCTCCCACCAAGTTCCTGAGGTGGGTATGATCTGAAGTCATTCTGCAAAAAAAAGGATTTTAATTTTTTAAATTTGTATTGTGTTTTTGTCTCAAAAGTAAGACTACAGAGATCACCACGCGTGTTCTAGTTTATAACGTGAAGAATTTTCTATTGCCTGAGTGATGAAGATATACTCTCAAGTATGCTAAGGTTTAATTTGACTCCCTTAACATGATGAAACAGATTTGCCATGGAGGCTCATTAGTGTATTCGGTTCTTATTTCCCAAGCCAGCCCCATCTCTTCCAAACTTTTCCCTCCCAATCACCAGACGCTTGTGGCTCAGTGAGTTTTGGAAATCCATCCTGGCACAATTAGAGGAAGTAAGCAAACAGAAGACTGCTCTGAGGCACGGTCTGTCAAATGTAATGTGACCATCCTTCATGGCATAGCCAAAGGCATTTGCGTATCAAACAAGTAATTCAAAAATCCTAAATATTTTATGTTCCTAAATACATTTTTAATACGCGCTAATCTAAAACCTGTTAGGCTACAGCCTGCGCCGCTGACCAGAAGGCCATCCCTAAAGAAAGCCCCAGGAACATCCTCTCATTAATTCCCGGTTCCATTTATTTCCTTTTGGATTTACCATCCATGCATCTTTTTTGTTTCCTAAAATTAAAAACAATTTACATAGAAAGCAAGAAAATGCATTCCAGTTTCTTCTCTAAACAGGCAAACATTTGGTATGTACCCAAGATGCTATAAGTCAATGGCTGAGCTGGCCTACCTTTCCTTTAGCCAAATTAATAGGGCATTAATTCCAGAGTATTTTTTTTTAACTCTTTTCAGGGTGCCATAATGAAAACCAACGTGGCACCCACATACTTAGCTCTGGCCATTAAAACATAAGCAAAAGAAGATAAATGAATCCAATTCCAGTGTTAAAGCTCAGCTGAGTTACCTATAAGAACAGTTTCTAAAAGCAAAAACAGTAATAAAACCCAAACTCCACCACCACTCAATCCACATGTTCTAATACGCTGAGTGACTTCAAACCATTACCTTTACACCTACTGATCTTTTTTTCACATAGTTTTATGGGCACATGACATTCTGCCCAGGTATAAAGTTCAGCAGGGCCTAAAATAAAGACCCTAAAAGGAGGAAGAAAACTTCTGCCCCTGTTGGTATATGGAAATCATGGGAGATGCCATCTCAACTTTCCAAGGTTATTGGCAGTCTGGCCCAGAATCTCAATATGCAGCTGTCATTAATGAGCAGAGCAGTCTTCACAGAGAATCACTGAAAGCCTTACGCCTATTTAGAACACGTTAATGCAGAAACCAAGTAAAACTTCCTGTTTTGCGTAGCCTTTATTTAAATGTAAACATATGATTTAGACATGCTCCCTTTTGTTAAACATTTTTTTTGCTCCGTTCACTTAGCACAGTTCACATTATTATCCTCACATGTTCAATGGCAACAGAATAATTTGAGACCCACAGCTTTATTTAATAATGTAATTATCCTATATTGGATTACTTAAAGGGGCTTTGTATTTTTAAGTTCTAGTTTTTCCAATATGGTGATATGCTCTGCCACGGTTAATGATTCAGGCTTCAATCAAAAGCTCTAAACTCAGTTTGGAAAAATAGTGTTTTTGAATAAGCCAGGATTAACACAAGAGCCAATTTGCAACCACAGTTGGTGACCTTTCTACTCTTGTTCAAAGACTGTGGTGTGGAGGCCAACACAGAGGACAGATATGAACAACTACAACTGTCTGATTCCAACTCTTCTGCCACCTCAGGGAGGCTGTATAAGCCAGAGAATAAAGCCCAAGTTTTCCTCAAGGTAAGCTGTCTGAAGGCAGGGCTGTAACTTGCCTTCCATGCCTTCTGATATCCTGTACACTCCCAGGTGGAGCTTAAAGAATAAATAAATGAGTGAGTGAGTGAGTGAATGCATGCATGCTACTGGGTATTCTGACAAAACAGTCGCAGAAGGGAATCCAGAAGGAGCCATCACAAGCTGAGCATTCACAGGCTGAGCTGCATCCTATGTTATTGTCAGGAGGGATTTTGTTTGAGCCTTTCCCCAACTCAACTCAATCTGAGCCAATTAACCTGTACTGACTCTGCTCCGTGCCAGGCATGGGGCTGAGTACTAGGCGTGAGAGATAAGGATGAGTAAGAACCTGGTGCTGCCCTTCAGAAACACACAGTGCCCAGGGCTCCCTGTTTCCTGCCTGGGAAATAAAGGTGACTCGCTAGTCGTTTGCCAGAGAATCCATTCACTCTTTCATTCTCACCATCCTAAGTGTCTCCTCTGAGCCACACTAGGCTCTAGGAACAGCTAGGGGCTGGGGAAGAAGCCCCGACTCCTGGGCAGGAGTCTGGTGGGGGCAGGGGACACAGGACACAGACAGTAAATGAGAGCCCTCAGCTCAGTGTGATCTGTATAATGTGAAACAGTCGTAAGTGATTTCATTCATTCAACATTTATTGAGCATTAACTGTATGTGAGGCCTTGGGATTACAGTCAGGAATTAAAACAAAAAAGATCCCTACCTTCCCAGAGCCTACAGTACGGGGCGGGGGATGTAGGGGAGTGCTGTGCGTGGGTGTTGGAGGGGCGGAGAAAGGCAGATAATAAAATCTGAGGCAAAAGAACTAGAACAGGCAATAATAGGAGACCAAGGGTAGAACTGGGGATGAATGCAAATCAGATGGTCAGGGAAGGTCTCTGCTAGGACCCTAAGGAAGAGAAGGAACTAGCAAGGTTAAGAGAGGAAGGAAGGGTGGGAAAGAACACGACACTGCACGCAAAGGGAACAGAGGCTACACAGGCGCTGGGAAGGACATCGTGCACCGTCAAATTCAAGGTTAAAAAAAGAAAAAAAAACACACACAACATACATACATCTTATATCTGATGCATTCTTCTAAATTTGAATCCAAACTCTTTTTCTCTAAGTTTCCAGCAGCTTAGCATGGAAGCTACCCCATAAACCCATCTCCATTATTAAAAATTGATCAGAATCTGCTTAATGCTATCCTTTTCTCAAACCGTTAATGCTTACATAGGTATGTTCTAAGCACTTTATTGAAAATCAAGCTGCATCTTCCCTGAAAGAGAAATAGATGAGTTTTCCCACAAAACAGCCAATTTCCACAGAATTTAAAAGACAGGAAGGCCAGCTGCTCCCTGACATATGCACAAAGTTGAAGGGAGGGTAGGAGATGCTTATCTCCTGTAGATACATTCGTTAGAAACAAACTGGGACAACAATCCCTTTCATTGGGATGTTCAGGTCTTCTTTACATGCAAATGTGTCAACCTGATTTAATGCCCCTCCTTGGCCACTGTGCATGAAACATACCTATCTTATGCACTTAGAAGCCTGTTTATACCAGCTATAGGGTTCTTTTCCCCCTTCTCTCTGAAGACTCATCATCACACCAGACACAATGCCCTTTCCAGCAAAACTCCTCAAATACACTGATCAAGACCATTAGGTTTAAGAAAGACCCAATATCACTTGCTGACATGCTCTAAGACTAACAAATCTTTAATTAAAAGATTAAAGCAATCTGCTACCTACCATGTACATCATCTATAATTAAATACCCAAGAGTAGGAAGGTGTTTGGAACGACCACCCAAGGAGAATACATAATAACAACAAAAGGAGAAAAACTGCAAGGCAGGGTAAGAAGGGTATCGTCCTTCTCTCATCAGACTAGCTTTATACTAAAGGGGTTAGTTGCATTGCTGATTGTAGGGAGCAGCCTCCAGATGACACCCAGTGATCCCCACCTCCTTGTATTCATGCCGTTGTGTGGACCCTGCCCGCTGAGTGTGGGCCAGACATAACGTCTCATGTCTAACAAACACACCTAGGCAAAAGTGAGGGGATGACACTTCTGAGATTACATTACGAAAGGACTGTGGCTTCTGTCTCGCTTGCACACTGGGAGGGAGGTCACCTTCCATGTTGGAGATGGCCTGGCCAAGGTCAACTGCTACCAAGGAATGAGGGTCTCAGTCCAACAGCCCAGAGGCAGACAAGTGAGTGTGCTCAGAAGTTGATTCTAACTCAAGAGAGCTTTGAGATGACTAAGGCCTGGGTAGGCACCCTAACTGTAGCTTTGAGAGACAGGGAGCCAGAGGCACCCTAGCTAAGACTTACCCAGACTCCTGGCCTACAGAAACAGTGACTAATGACTGTTAAATTTATTGACTGAAGACAATAAATTTGGGGTAATTTGATACACAACAATAGCTAGCTAGTATACTCATCTTTTAACATGGGATACATTTACACATTTTTGTGTGACAATGAAATAAAAGTCTGTGAAATAAGGTGCTAAATACCAGTTTCAACTGTGCCTGGAATTTAGATGAATTTCTGCTAGGAAGTTGACAGACCAATGGAAAAATGCTTCATGCAAACTGCCTAAATTCTGAAACAACTGCCTATACAAGAGCTCTTTTCTTTTTCGGGTATCCATAGAAATTTCCAAGAATACTATTGAATAATGTAAGCATTCCTTTCAGGATGGAAGGGGCAAAGTAAAATATAAGCTTACAAAGTAAGGCTAGCTTTATGCTTTATCTTCTCTAAGCAACTAGAGGGAGAAGGGCCAATCTTACTCATCTCGTCATCATTCCCACAGTATCCTGTGTATACTAATAAATATTGGTTGAATTGAATTGAATAAAAGTTTGCAGTCAAAAGGCCTATGTTTAAAAATGCAAACATTACATTTTTAAGAGCAATTTTATATTATATCCTGAGCTACCACAGAAGAATCCCAAGCCTCATCTTGCTTTTCCTCCTCCCACCTTTTCAAGATTCATCTCTTAAAGACCCTTGGCACAGCTGACCAGTTAGACAACTCTGCTGCCTATATGTATAACCTGCAGGTCCTGGAGACACACAATCCTCCAATCGTTATGTCTAAGATCAAGGCAAGGCTTCTCTTTGCTTAAAAAGAGAAGGGAAAAAAAAAAAAAAGCAGAAAAGAGCCTTTAAAAATTAAGGCCAAAAAAAAAAAAAATTAAGGCAACTGAGATATCTCAATATTCTGACATGCTGAGAATGTTTTCACTCCACTGCTTCAAGGGGTCATTTAAGGAATTCTGGAGGTCAGGAGTGATTTGAACACCTGCTTGGCTGTCTATTGAATTACTGATCTAGTAACATCAAAAATGTGGAGTGAGAAATAGGACCTATATGTAAAGAAAAAAAGAGCCTATTGATAATTTTAAAAGACACTACCCTATGTGTGATTCATACAATTTGCATTAGAAAAAAACGTCTTCAGCCCTTTCACTAGAACCTTCTTTTTGCCTGCCCAGATAGTTGAGGATGTGTATTTTACAACCTAATGCATTGTTGCTGAATACACATTCAGCCTCTGGGAGCACAAAACAATTAGACTATTTTGGAGAATATTCACAAAAAACAGAATGGAACAGATTATTTCACTTAAGACATACAGAACTCAATTATTTCCTGTATTTAGAACCCATGTACACCAGATTTTGGAATAATCTGGTGAGGGGCCTGAGTACTTCAGCAGTGTTTTCATAAGAATTCTAGAAATCTGATATACACTGTGGGATTAACCCAAAGCAAAAGGATTTAATGGCCCAGCAGGCAGCCTCTATTTTGAAGATCCTTCTTCTAACATCCCCCAGCCACTTTAGCTGGGACCCTATCCCTTTACATCCTTTTACTGATGCTTTTTGCTTTTTAAAAGAACCTGGCATCTTAGGATATGGGAACCATCACATGTCTTAAAGGAGCTGGCCTGGACTACATTCTCTACCACCACCGAAAGAAAAGGAAGAGGAGATGACAAGGAGGTGACACAAATTTCCAAATTAGTGGTGTTCTGAAGAATAGGAACTAGAAGAGGCTTTTAAAAAATAGGGGGAAAGTGAGGGTATTTAAAATAAATTCAATGTTGTGTACATTCAACAGACCGACACCAGGTTTCCTGGAGGTTGCATCATGAAAGGGGAGGGATCTGAAAGGCAACAGGTTTGAACTTTCTTTGGCACACTCAGATGGGACATCTGAAAGGTAGGTTTTGTCTCATGACTCCCATCTCATTTTATTTTCTTGTGGCTGATGGAAGAGATGCCCCTCTAAAAGTCCTTTAAGACCCAAATGAAATAGAGCAGAATGGATTTTAGGGTGTCCCCTTCACAGTGATTGGAAATCTCAAACATGAATCAAAAACTCTGAACCTAAACACAAGAAAAATCTCTTGGGACAGATGGAGAACCAGGAAGCTTATCTCTATTTAAATTGATAATTTTCTTAGTTATTGTTTTTTCAAACAATAGTTAATAATCCAGTGACTCAACCAATAAATTACTTATTAAGAGGCTATTAACAGTCTTAGCACCATGACAGACTTCAGGGAGGCAAGATTTGATCCCTGAGCAGGAAAGGCAGGGTCTAAAACTAGCTCTGCTAAAGGCCTGGGTCTATTATTAGCCAGGCCAAAGTGTGGTGCTTCTTGCCCATATAAACCTCCTTTGATAGCCACAGCTCAGCAAGATCAGTCCATTTTGCAGACAGGGAAACTGAGATCTCAAAAAGATTATGTAATCGACCAAGATGACAGGTAGTTACTAATTGGCAGAGTAAATATGCACATGTGGTTTCTACCAAGCTTTAAGACTGAAGAGTTTATATTCTAACTAGAAAGAAAAAACACACATGTGAAATTATTAATCAGCTAGGCCTAAAGGTTCAAATCCAAACTCACCTGCTAGACAATCCAAGCTCTGGTCTGAGTCAGCCTCATTGTCCACCAGACCCCTGTTCTCCTGCAGAATGCAGACCATATCCAATAGTGGAATGTCCCACCTTCCTATTTGCCTATGGCTTCACCCACCAAGGATCTCACCCAGCTTGCATTCTCAATCCTCAAAAATCTCCACCCCTGAAAGCCCTGGGTATTTTCAAGAGCCTGATCACAAGCTCCTCTTCTCCAAGCCACCTTCCCAATATGCACTTCTTTCCTCCCACATCTCAATCCCTGTACCCTTCCTGAGGCCTAACTGTGGGTCCCAGGACAGAGCCCAGTTCTCTTGACCATCCATTCCTTCCATTCCTCCAGACTCTGGAGCTCTGGCCGGAGAGCATGGTGAGGGCTTTGTCCACTGGTCTGCCCCTGCTCCTTTCTTTACTGCCCCTTTAGGACCAATAGGTTCCTTTTGCTCTATTATAGAAAGGGGGCCAAAAATGAGAACGTTTTAAAAATTGCAATAATCCACAGCTTTGCACTAGAGAGTGCAAGGTGGCAGCCTGTGGGCCACATCTAGACTGAAGACATGTTTTGTTTGGCCCACAGTGTTTTTTAAAAGATTGTATGGACCTGCCAATTAAAACCACACAAAAATCTGGCTTTCTGGCACCCCTCTTGAAAATGGAAAGGTCTGGAAATATCAAACAACATTGCTACCTCACAATGATCTGCAGAACCTAATGAACTACACTGAGGTGAGTCACATGCTCCCCAGTTCCCCCAAGCATCATACTATCTCCCAGACCCAGCTCAGTCCACGTTGTCCTCCCTGACCAGCCCCCTGGACATTTACACCTGTGCCTCTTCTCCAGGCCCCTTTCCCTCCACCTCCCCACTCCTCCCATCCCACACCGTCAGTGGAAGACATCACAGAGGAGGTGGCTTGCAAGCAGGACCCTGACAGATGACCCCAACATTTGTGCTATTTTACTTTCCAGAGGAAAACGTCTGCAAATTTCACACCCCTTTTCTGATATAGCCCCTGTGTCCCTGTCTTGTCAGCAGGACAGGGCAAGGTTTCTGCCTTCTGTGTTCCGGAATCAAGACAGGTTGAGTTCCCATTCAGTGTCCAATTACCTGATGAACGAAACCTGGACAGGTTTCCTAACCTCTCAGGCCTCCCTTCTGCAAAATGAGATGACTCTAGAACATACCTCACAAGGTTATGATTGTGAGGAGTACACAAAAGGGCCCTATGAAGCCGGTGGCATCTACTTTTACTATTAATTAATATTTTAATTTATTAACAGTAAACTTTTTAATATCATTTCAGACCAGAGGTCAGGCTAACATTTTCTATAAAGGGCCAGGTAGCAGATGCATGTTAGGCTCTGTGCATCATACGGTCTCTGTAGCAACTACTTTTTCAGCTCTGCGAACTGTGAGAGCTGCCAAAGACAATTTGCAAACAACTGGCTGTGGCTATGTACCAATAAAACTTTATTGACAAAACAAGCAGCACACCAGAGTTGGCCTGTATGCCTTAGTTTGCCAACCTGTTTTCTACTTTTCCATAGCTAGCCAAATAGTGTAAATCAGCTCCGAAGATGCTATGTAGGTGCCTCCTGTGGGCGTCAGCAGGCACCTCTCACCTGTTTACAGGATTTGCCAAGATTAGGCTCAGCCCAGAAATCATTCTGAAGGGAGGATTCTCCCGCCGCCATGTCCTGCCAAGAAACCTCCCAATCTTCACCAGAATCTCTTCAGCCCTGATTTCAAACGTTATTTCTCCCAAAATGCCTCCACAGACCCTCCTGCCAAGGCCAGGCACCTGTGCCACAGGTCCCTGTTGTTTCGTTCATCACACCCACCGCGCCACAGAATCACCCTTTCGCTTAAACCATTGTTCCACAAAGCACGCCTGTGCTCCACACCCAACAAAAAGCCCGCAAAGGCGGGACTGCCTGGTTCCCTACCTGTCTCTCTGGGGCCCAGCGCGGCCGGCGCACACAAGCCATTGCAGCGGGACTGGGGCCGAGTCTCCTCTCTCGTGAAACTCGCGAGAGGTGCCCTGTGCTTCGCGTGGTTGCGGGACTTAAAGAGCCCGGGCACAGGTGCTCCCTATTATTACCAAATTATCTGAGTACCCGTCAACAGCCAATTTGACTGCAGCTTCCTCGGCAGCAGGGTAGCAGCTTTCAAGAACCATATGCTGAATAAATAAATGAAGGACCAAAAGAAACTTCATAAAGGCTCAAGGAGAGAATGGGTCAGGATATAATGAAAATCCCAATTTTAGTTCTCAGTAGATTCTGAAGTTATAGGGGGACATGGAGGTCACCTGGCAGAAATAAGGAGAACCTGGTGTTTTCAATCCTGGCTCTGAGGCTTACTTATATGCGAGCACGGGCAAATTAACACCTCTCTTAGCTTCAGCTGCCTCAACTTAAAGCGTGGAAATGTCACAATAGTACCAACCTTAGAGGATTTCTTTGAGAATTAAATGAGTATTTAATTTCTATATTAATATACATGCAATGCCTGACACTAACAGCTACTCAACAAACAAAGAATGTTGTGACTTCATTGAAAACAGTGTGGATGGAAATTTTGCAAATGGTTTTGGAAACAAAGTTGGGATATTTTCTCTGGGTTGTGTGTTCATAAAGATGAGAAGGAAAAACACTCTGGAAGAAGGACGTGTGAATGTGGTTCTAAGACTCAAATGTATGGAGATGGGTTTTCTCCAGTTTGGATAAATCAGTCAAGCTGCTTTTTCCTTCTTACTACAGGAGAGTAAGGTCTATGAGAACAGACATCTTTATCTGTGTATTAGTCACTGTGAGAGAATTGGCACGTAATAGGCATGCAATAAACATTTCTGAATGAAAGACACCATCCACGAATATCAATGGTGGTAGAAATGCCAATTCTGTCTATCACCAAGAGTGCCATCTTGGCAGGCTTTTCTTAAATCAATGTAAATATCCCTATCAGAGGGCCCTCCTGGTTCCAGAAAAGAATTTGGAAATGAAGGTAATATTAGCCTAGGAGGAACACTGCATCTCAAGCCTGGTTTCTGTGTAATCACTCACCCTTTGGGAATTATCTTGTCTTTAGAATAAAAGCCACACTCTCCATTAGTGGTTTTATAAAACTAGATGTCCCACAGAGGCACCATCTACCAGTGTAAGACAGGGCACTGGAATGACCCACCTGAACACACCCATGGAAACATTTGCCTGCCTTTTTCAGAGTGTAAGAGAGCAGCCCCACCCCAAAGCAGCAGAACACTGTGCCTGAGGGACTGGGTTCTTGTTCTGCTTATCACTCACTAGCTCTGATCACATGCTCAATATTTTTCTGAGCCTTAGTCTCTGCATCGATTAAATAAATGGGGCTGAACTTATTCTCTTGAATATCCAGTGAGTCTATTAAAATGTCTGTGGCCTTTTTCTTAGCTAACCATGGCAAGTCTTCTTGGTCATCTTTATCAACAATGCCAAGAGCTGCCCGGCCAGTCCCGTCTAAAACCACACGTGTCTGTGCAGACACAGAGGTGGAGGGACCAGCTACACCCACAGACAAGCCAAAGTTCCAGCAGGAGGTCTCAGAACGCTATCACAATCTTCTCTGCATGGGACCCCTTCACTGCGTATCAGCCACCCTCTTTCCACAATGCAAATATCTAATCAGAATGTTGCCAAAGTTGGGTCATCACAGAAGAAAAACAACTAAGCCTGGGCCCGTCATTGAGGAAAGTCTCAGGACCAGGTAATGAGTGAGAACATCTGTATTCCCTGGTACAACATCCGGCTAGTTTGCTTTTTTCCAATAGTATTCAGAGCTGAGCTCAAACGAGATGATGGCACACAAAGTTTGGACTAAAGGGAAAGCAGTATTCTGTCAAAAAGATTTCCATCTCCAGTGTTCCACAGGGAGTGAGGGGCAGGCCTAGTGACAGTAACTGGATGCTAACTTGGTCTGTGATCTCTGTAGCATGCAAGGCTTCCCTTGTGGGAACATACACACACACACACCCATGCATGCATATCTATAGATACAGACACATACTTGAATTTGTATATATATGTACATAATTTTAAAGCCTATTCCTCAAGAAGAACACACAGAATTAGCACGATTAAATTATTCACACTTAGTTCTTTGTCTCCAGTTATACTGTGTTCTTTTGTGCTGGTAAAACAACATGTGCTTTAATTAGCAAATATCTGTAAATAATTTACTTGCTTTTCAAATACAACAGAACAATGGGGTCGATTTTCACATACATTTACCCAGCACGCATCCTGGGTCTTCAGCCAGACTCTGCCATTGTTCCGTAACTATATCAAGCTGCCCAACTCTTGCTGCCCTCCTTGGTGGAGGGTGGGGAGAGGGGGCTAGAAACCCAAGTTCCATAAGCCATAGAAGCAATTTTGCAAGGCCCTAGAAGGCAAGTACATAGTGGGTCCAGCCCAAGCTAAAACAAACTCTTATGATCTCCAACCCTGGAGCCTTTCTGCAAGGAACGTGGGAGGGCATCAAGAGTGAAGGGCATTGGAGTAGCGGCTGCTGGATGCGGGCGCTCTGTGGCTCCCCTGCCCCACCGACCCCCTAACAGCATGAACCCCAAAAAAGAAGACACAACGTATGAGGCCCAAGAATCACAGAACCTCATGTAGGCTCTGCAGGGTTAAACTGGGCACAGCGCACAGTGCAGAGAAAGATGTTAAATCAAGTGAGAATGACTGCTCTAGGACTGGAGGCACTATTATTTTGAATAAGATTGAAAAGGCCAGAAAAAGCAATTCAAAAACATTTCAATTATGTATTTCCCAGAACTACATCTTTGAGCAACTAATGCAAATGTTACCACCACAATAAAACTTCTTCCCGCATAAAAGCATATAAAACAGGTTGAACAGCATATACTTTATATATCATATGCATATTTTTGACTATTAATAAAAAATTCAAAATCTATGTATGCTTTACTCTCCTAAGCAATACAGTAATTATGATTAAGGTACAGGCAGCACAAAAAGAGCCAATTTGTCTTACTCGTGCTCAGGAATACTATTGTGTAACTAAGCAACTAAAGACAAAATATGGTCTAATTAATTCACTCCTATGCTTATTTAAAAGACACAATTAGAACATTTTTATTTTCCAGCCTGCACAGTAGCTCAACATGCTTGAGGGTGTAGAAAGCAAAGCCTATTATTCTCAAAGACAAGAGTTTAATGTTTAGTGCCACTGATCAGGCTTGGAACTCAACTGTGGGGAGGAGGGATGTGTATCACAGCCCGGGTGTGTTCAGAGTCATGAGAAAGATGTTTATGAGGCCACTAGATTGACTACCAACATGTGGTATCCCTCCTTTTTCTCACTGTGGCTCAAGGATGGAGCTGAGACCATGAACTTGATGGTCACATGTGCAAGGACACCCACCCCTGTGCATCTATTTATACAGCCACACAGATTCTACAAAAAATTCATGCCATTAAACCACACGGCCTAGTCTGTGTGATAAATGTCAAATATCCATCTTTAATGCTGCTAACAGTGCATCTGATTTTCAAAGCAGAATTAATTTACGCGAGTGTGTTCTGGAGACAGATGCCATTAGCATGATTCTAAAGCACCCTTTCAATAATCATCATCATCTGCACATTTGAAATGTGTTGTCAATACAGACACTCATGGTCCAGGATGTGAGGCATGCTCTTTGAAGGCCAAGGCCCGGGTTCTAATCTCCAGGAAGGCAGCAAAGATCACGGTGTGGCTGGAAAAAGCCATCCTTGTGTAAGGGCACAGCGGCAGATTTTTCAAGAAACGCAGGAATCTGTGACCACATTTCTGAGAGGCAAATGAATCCTCAAGCCAACAATCGATAAATTTGTTTTAAATTTATTTGAAAGCCAAGCCAACGGGTAATCACTAGCTACAATATTATTCTGAGTAGAAGATGGCAAATATCCAACCACACTGGCTATAAAAAATGACAAGTGAATGCATCTGATTCCAGCAATTATATTCTGGATATTGGTTAAAACTAGACTTTGATAAATGAGCCTGAGTCATGTATCACTAGATGCCACTCTGAACAACGGTATGCTTTATTGACAATTAATAACTGAGCATTTACATGTATGGACTCATGTACTTCATAAAAATAACATCTCCTTAGTATGTGCCTGACACTTTAAATGTCAAGAGAGGTTTTAATTGCTTACGACTTTGACTCGCTATCAAACACATGGCCTAGTTAAGACCATCAGTCTGAAAAACATGCTAGTTCACAGGACCCGCCATCCAAAACTCAGGTGAGAAGTGACTCCTTTTCCCTGAAGTCTCATCTTTTCACAGATTGCCAAAGCCCTGACTTTTAATGCGCTAATGGCTGAAGTCTGGAAAAGTACTTAAAGAGATGTAGATGCTGGCTCTAGTCTGATCATTCAGTCCCAAATATTCACTGATTTCTTTGGTGAGTTTTCCTAAAACAAAACAAAACAAAACTTTTACACTTCTTCACATCTTATGGTGCAAAATGACAAGGGTTTCAGCAGAAAAAGAAAAAGCGTGAGACGGTGCTGGAGCTGGCCCCCAGGTGAATAACAGATCATAAGCCCCCTGCCAGAGAGAAAGAAATTGGGCTGAGCTTAAAGAAAGGAGGCTGGGGGAAAGAAAGCATTTTAATTATGTTATTCAGTCATTCAACAAATACTTGGTAAAGAGCACTACATACTGCAGGGAGACCCAGAGATGAATAAGGCACAACCCTCTGTTTCTGAGACCAGCACTACAGTGGGGAGGGGGAAGAGGGAGTGACAAGGCCAAAGAAAAGAACACAGATAAGCAGCCCATTAAGCACAATGTGCAAAGTACATGGGAGGTGAAAACCGACCACTGGACTGTAAGCCCCCTGAGGGCAGGGATGCTTGTCTGTCTTGTTCACTAATGTATCCCCAGGCCTAGACTCTGGCACAAAGCAGATGCTCTACAAATATACATGGAGTGAATGAGACCTCAGAGGTTCAGACAACACTTCCCAGCTTCCAAAACAATCATGAAAGGCTACAAGTGATCTTAGTTAATCTCTATTTTAACTAAGAGACACAGAGTCTGACAGCTTTCCTATAACCAGCATCTGTCTACAGGGGAAGACTAAGAGCTTTTTGAGGGCTGGGCCAATCTCCTTTAACTCTGTATCCCTTGCCCAGAACCTAGTAGGTCTTCAATCAGATCTGAGGAGTTGAATACGTTCCTTTCCCAAAAACATGTAGTGAGCCTTCCTTTGAAAACATACTGCATTTATTGACAGCACAATTCACCAACATATTATATAACATCTTATATTATTTTTACATGTTTTGTAAAAATGTGTTGATATCATTTCCCTGTCAAGATTGATAAGCTTCTTGAGAAGAAGGGCCATATCATGAACTGTTTCACATCTGTCTCTGCCCCTAGCAAAGCACTGAGCACGTGGTTAACACTCAACAGGTGGCTTTTACTAACTCAAGATAGATGATACCAGCATTGGGTTCTTAACCACATACCATATAACTTAGTACATTCTACTGATTCTCCAATTTTGATATCCTAGACTCAATGCTGAAACAGTTTTGTATATGTAAATTTTTTGATGTTAATTTTTTGTGATTAGTGCTTTTTGAAGTATAGTTGATTTACAATGTTGTGTTAGCTTCTGGTGTACAGCAAAGTGATTCAGTGTTCTTTTCATTATTCTCTCCTATTGCAGGTTATTACAAGATATTAAATATAGTTCCTTGTGCTGTACAGTAAGACCTTGTTGTTTATCTATTTTATATATAGTAGTTCGTATCTGCTAATCCCAAACGCCCAAGTTCTCTCTCCCTGACATACTAATGTTAAATTATTTCTTATATTACTGGATCTGACCTCAAACCCAAGTAAGAAAGACAAAAAGGTATGCAATCACACTCCTTATTTCAGATCAACCCCATAGGCCAGGGGTCAGCAAACTTTTTCTGTAAAAGGCCAAAGAGTAAGTATTTTCCTCTCTGTGGGCCATGTTGTCACTGTCACAGTGACTCAACTCTGCCCCTGTAGCCTGAGAACCGCTGTAAACAAGATATAAACAGTCCAACCATGTTCAGTAAAACTTTATTTACAAAAGCAGACAGTGGGCCATCAGATTTGGCCACCAGGCCTTGGTTTGCTGATGCTTGTCAAAGTCCAATAAATTCTCCCCACATAATTAATCAGTTCTCACCCTAGTTCTAAAGGGCCTGCCAGGTAGAGAATAAAGATACTCCTTCTCTTAGCTCAAGATCATTACTAAAAATAAACAATAACTATTATAACTGCATCCAACACTTGCTGAGCTTGCATGTGTAGGTCCTATGCTGGCTGCCAGGCCCTGTTCATTATTATTACTTATTCTCTCAGCAGAGACCATTATATCCATTTTACAGATGAATAAACTGAGGCTCAGAAAAGTTAAAAAAACTGTCCAAGGCCAGTGAGGTCACTGAGGAGATCTAATTTCTAGAAAAATCAGCTCATGGATACAGACCAGAGACTGAGTGGCTATCACAGACAGAGCAAGGCCAGTCCAGAACCTCCAAAATTTCAGAATGTATCTGTGATACACTCAGGGAATCTCCTGAAAAACCCTACGGATCCACTGGATGGACAGCACACTTCAGTACTAAAATGTGGAGCCTTTTTATTTTGGTGACACAGCTAAATCCACCATATGGATTAAAGCCAGCCTACTCAGGGGTTACTGAATTGGCTATATGTTCTAGCAAATGAACCTAGATGCTGCCCTCTCATAGAGAAAGAGCTCTCTTTAGGAAGATCCATGGTAGTGGCTTCAAACTTTATTGAGAATTATAATACTAATATTAATGATAATATTGGGGGGGTGGGAAGGGATAGACTGGGAATTCAAAATTTATAGATACTGACAGGCATATGTAGAATAGATAAACAAGATTATACTGTATAGCACAGGGAAATATATACAAGATCTTGTGATAGGTCACAGTGAAAAAAAAATGTGACAATGAATATATGTATGTTCATGTATAACTGAAAAATTGTGCTCTACACTGGAATTTGACACAACATTGTAAAATGACGATAACTCAATAAAAAATGTTTTAAAAAATGACAATAATAATGAGTCAACCATAATAGAAGAACTATGTGCCGACCTCAGCTGTAAGCAATTTCCATGTATTAACTCATTTAATCCTTAACATAATCCTGGGAATTTGGTACCCATACTTCCATTTGACAGATTGGCAAACTGAGGCACAGAATTTAAAACCTGCCCAAGATCACACAGCAAGAGCAAGGCTGTTTAAAATGCAGAACCCTGGACCCCAATTCCAGAGATTCTAATTTAATTAACTTCAGTAGGGGCTCCAGAATATGCATTTTTAACTAGGGAGGCTGGTGACAGTCAAACCACTCTAAGAAATTCTGGCTGCAGGGGAGAATCTGTAAGGCCCAGATGCGCTTGATTCTGACTCCCCAACATCACTGGCTTACTCATACACCTCCTGTTGCAGGGGACCAGCACACCTTGTTGTACATTCCAGCCCATAGCTAGGCAGGCTGAAATCCAAGCTCGCACACCACCTAAGAGGGTATACTGCCAACAGATTAAGCACTTGGCAATTTGAAAATGAATGTAATCAGAATTACCCAGTAACACAACCAATTACCCGCCTACTTTGCCATTTTCCTCCTCTGAAGAGCTACTGGCTGAATATGGCAATTGTAGGTAATTACTGAAGACGCTCACTCCCTGCATATGGCCCAGCTCTACGCTTTCATAATAATTCAAGACAGTATCATGATTAGACCCAGGAACCTCGACATAGACCTAAAAGTTATTATGTTTTTTATTTATGAATTACAAATACCTAAAGACCACCATAATCATAACTCTTTTCTTTTTATGTACTTTTCAGTTCATAAAGTAATTCTGCCCACATCATGCCTCTTGATATTTACAACAACCCATAGTCTTATTATTGTTCCCATTTTGCTGCTGAAGAAACTGAGGCTCAGAGTGTTGATGACTATTCAAGGTCAAACCAATAGAAAGTTACAGAATCAAGATGTGACTCTTCCTGGAATGCTTTTCCTCAACGTCACCTGTGACAGCCAGCACTGTAAGTATGTGAAGGCAGCAGTGATAGAAGCAGGCCAGTCATTATCATAATTATTAAAACTAGTAATCTTTGTTAATGATTATTAATAATAGTATTGAAATGTAAATGCTATTGTTACATATCACTGGCTAGCATTAACTGAACTTTCTAGAATAAGAATGGTTCTGCTACCTAAATATCTGGTGACCTTTAGCAAAGCTGACTGACAAGTCATAGTTTTAAATGTACAAGGAACTGCCCACATTAATACACACATCTAGAATATAATATGATGTATTTAGGCTCTAGTTTCAAGGGTAAGTTTCAGTGGGAAAATAAAGCAAACCTAAAGCATAAGAAGGCCCAGGGTCTAGCTGGTGACCTTTGACAAACCACATAACCTCTCCAAGCCTCTGTCTTCATCTGTAAAATGGGTATACAAAGTCCTGCCTTATCCAGTCTCACATAATAATTGCAAAGATCAGTAAGAAAATTCCCACCCCCCCACCAAAAAACCCTCTGCAAATTATAGCAAACCATACAGGGACACTATTTCTAATCTTGCACAATAATAAAATTTTCCTGTTTTTAGAACTGACGTCTTTATATTTCAAGAAATCATAAAAAGACAGAATAGTTTTCTTAAACCAAAAAAGCATACCGAGTCCTGGCTGTCCTTTCGAAATGGATGCTGATGTCAGCTCAATCAAGAAATTAACCTCCATTTGGTTACTTAAAATAAACTGTACTGGCTGATTAAATGTGCTGAACATTTTCTCCAAGTAACAGTGCACACCACCAAGAAACCTTTCTCTTTCAGTTATGCATTGCAAATGGCAAATGCATCATTCAAAACTATTTAAAATCAATAATAAAAATCATTTTACTGTATATAAACAAGTTAATAGAGTAAGTGAAAACAAAGCAAATGTCTTAATGAGAGGGCCCTGTTGCCCCCTCCAGGTGCCAGCAGTAAATGCTGGTTTCTGTAGGCTCTCCTCCAGAGGAGACTGCTGCTGCTATTCTGCTAATGAATGACTAACTTAGGCCAGGGGGAAATGACATCACCAGGGTGGAAAACTGATCTGCATTGGGAAACTTTCTACCTGCTTTACATTTGTCATAATTATTTTGCACAATGCAGGTGGCATTTGCATAATTTTGAGGCGTGTCATTATCTCAATTGAAAATTGTTTTAATATGGCTGTATAATTCACAATGACATCAGCCAAAGTCCTAATGAAATATACAAGTATAATCATACAGCTAATTACCAGCCGTGTTAGCATTAAAAAACAAATCATGCATAATATTAGACGATGTATATGCAGCTGAGGATTATAAATAGAGCCATCTCCCTCCGCAAACCCCCTAGAGTTTACTTTTAAATGGCAAGATTAATTTTCTCAGGTATGGCTCATATAGCAGTGACGAAATGCAAAGATCATTAAAATGGTTCGCTTACATTTCCCCATAAAGAATAGTTTCTTTTAAAAATCCTGTGTTTAAAAATATATCTATTCACTATCAGCAATTCTAAGAGGCAACCTTCAGCTAATATTTCTTTTAATTCTTAAATCAGAACCTATCATTTAATTACACAACAGAAATTAAAATTGGACTAAGTGGGGTCAATTCGGGGTCTTTAAAAATATTCCAATTTCAATTTTTTAAAAAAGCGTGGCCACAAAATATCTCATAAAACACTGAATAATTTCCTTCTGGGTTTAGTCAGAAGTCTATTAGGCACCAGCTCTTTTCTGGATATTTAATCCTTCCCTTTTCCAGATCACAGGCCATGTTGAAGTAATAAATTTGAAAAGCAAATAATAAGAAATCAGGAGGGGGAGGAAGACAGCTGCGCAGGAAAGTTGGGTCGGGGGAAGGGGCCGTGCTAGACCTTGGGAGGGGAAAAGAGCTCAACCTGTTGGTAGGTTGCAGGATTTTTCACAGTATTTCCAAACAACACCTTTGTAAAATTGCAGGCAGACGTCGGGAAACGTGAACATTTAAAACCCAAAGCTGGCCGGGAGGGTGGAGGAAGGGGGGGGGGGGGGCTGGAGGGGGGGGGGCGTTAGGGAGAGGGTGGGGCTTATTTCCGAAGACGCAGATTCGAGGGCGAACGTTTTGACAAACTCCAGTAATTAACCGGCATAGACCACTGATGGGTAATTCGATCGATCCTGGGGAGGAGTGAACCGGAGATGCCAAAAGTACAATCAACTCCCATCAGACCAAAGAATTCTGGAAGGACTGGCAGGCAGCTTCGAGCTCCGGGATGAGTTAAACGGAGAACCATTCATTTAACAAAAAG
This sequence comes from Camelus ferus, assembly GCF_009834535.1. Taxonomy (NCBI): domain Eukaryota; kingdom Metazoa; phylum Chordata; class Mammalia; order Artiodactyla; family Camelidae; genus Camelus; species Camelus ferus. The sequence continues at coordinate 44,143,584 of NC_045706.1, read as the reverse complement.
ATCCTTACACCTACCACGGAAGCTCGAGAGCCTGGCACAGAGCTACTGCCCTCAAAAGTCTGAGTTTGATTACCCTGCTCTAGCTTGGGCAACACAAAGCCTTGCCAGGCGGCCGTGCACCCTCCCACCCCGCCACGCCGTGGATACAGCCTCCCCAAAATAGTTAGCCCGGTAGGTACCACGGCGCTGAGGTCGGTCAGCTGACGACAGGAGCCCGCAGAACTGCGGTCACACATTAAATGACAGAGCCGAAGAGAGACGGCCGCCCTGGCGCCCGGTGATAGCGGGCTCACCTCGGGCGTCCTCCCGGGAGCGCGGCGAGCGCCCCCGCGGCCGCCCAGAAACGTGCCGGGGAGGCTCGGTTCCTCCCCACCCTCCCCGGGAGCGCCGTCTGGGCACGGAGGACGCCGGACCCTCAGGGCCAGTGGGCGAGCACACACCCCTCTGCCCTTCTCTCCCCTGTCTGCGTCCCACACATCCCCAAAGATCGCGCTGGAAGACGTCCACTTTGCGTGGAGTAATTGAAAACTAGAACATCAAATGGCTTGTCGGGGGGAGGGGGTGGGGACGAGAGATAGTTGTTAATGCTTAACGTGTTTGTGCCGGTTACACGACCGCTTTGAAATCCGTCCGGGCAGATCTGCAAGTTATTTGAATGTATTATTCCAGTACCTGTCATTTATCACTTTATTCAACACGTCTTTGCCAACTCAATAGCTTTTGATCTCACTCTGCCTCCATTTCGTAATTTCCGCCCTCTTAAACATATCAAATACTTACTTTAAAAAAAAAGTGAACAATATCGAAACCCACCGAAAGAAAGCCACCCATCTCCAACCGAGCAAAACGCGAAGGTAAATTTTCAAAAGGCAAAAAATACAAAAAGCATGTGATGTTCAAGCGGCAGTAGCTGGAGAGCGAACGATCACACACCACACACACACACCACACACACACACACACACACACACACACACACACACACACACACACACCCTTGAACAAAACCCTTCTCGAACAAGTTATTTGATCTTGACTAAAATCAGCAGTTGGATCCTCTTTGTAAAGCTGACAGCCAAACTCTGACAATGGCAAAATACTCGAGCCCCAGCTAGTGGCGCTACCCCTTTAAAAAAGGAGTCGATCCTGCTCGCCTGCAGAAGTGAATACAGTATTTTCAAGCTTGCCCTGTAATAAGCATTACTAGGGAAAAAATAATAAAGAAAGAAGAGAGGGAGATACAAGTTTATCACCTCGCCATGGTCGCTATTTCTGCCCTGGGGAGTGTCTTCTGGGAGGAAATAAAGTTTAGAGCTGGATAAAAGTTGCCGGCTGGTCCTCTCTTCCCACAACAGCTGGAGCTCCGCTATGCAAATCGGATCCTTTGGCGTACATCTTACAAAGAAAAAGTCGCCAAGGGACAAAATTCTTGGTTTGCCTTCAAGGTGGAATTGAAAAGCCTTGTAGAAAATGTAAGGTCCGTGCAAGCCACACGGTGAGCCGACCCACTGCAGGGGAAAAAAAGCACCAAATAAATAATGTAGCCATCAGAGCACAAACGTCTATTCCCAGACACATTTACACACAGACATCCACACTCTTAATACAGAAGAGCCAACAGATATAAAGCTGGGTAGAAAAATAATAGAGCCCACAAATTTTCTGCCTCCCTTAAAAAAAAAAAAAAAAACAACTCCGGCCCCCCCCCACGCCCCGCCACCTCTCCATCTGAGGCGGTAAAATTACATTATGTATGTATGATCAGTGCAGGGATTTTTTTAAACAATAAAAATGATTTGGGGGGATGCAGAGGATAAAAGTTTAGTGAAAAGTTTGTGGGGGGTGTGGGTGGGTGCAGAGGTGTGGGTGAGCTGGGGGGCTGGGGGGTGCCGGGGGGGTGCCGGGATCGGAGGAGCGGAGGAGAGCGAAATACCTGGAGTGAGTTGGGCTCCATCTCGACGTTCTGAATTGATTGAACTCAACATTCTCTCCAAACTTGTTGGCTTGAATGGATTGCATCAGGTCCTGGCAGGGAAAAACATTCTCTGCCTTCAGCCGGCGTAATGTCTCAATATAAAACTAAACTCTTGCCTCCCCTTAGGCACCAAAATGATTGAAAATATGTCCCAATATTTCTCTGACATCTCAATTTTCAGCTCCTGCCAAAACTGTGTATGTTTCCTTCCAAATGTGGGTTGATCAAATTCATAATCGGGAGAAAGGCTCCGTCCGATCTCGGCGGGAAGCGGATGGATCAAGGCAAGAAATGTATAGGGAGGTTTGTAAAAATAAAATCTACCCTAAAACTGTGTGAAGATGAGATCTCCCTCTTCCCATTCTCCCTTGTCCGGGGGTGTCGTTTGATGCGATTTTTGATAGAGACTAGAGCTAGCGAGCTCCGCTGTGCATCTGACAGGACCTGCTTGTATATGTCTAATATAAAGAACATTTCCTGCAGAGATTCCGGGGCGCTGCTCCTCTTTCTAATGCTCCTTAGCAGATTTGCTGTTATTAGACATGTAGATTTGTTTGATAGTTAAATTACGCTTCCTCACTGCCATGTTTTCGAGAACTAATCTGTTAAAATTATCTTTTGATGCCTATTTACATGGAAGGGAAAAGTGGGCTATCGATTATATAAACATATAAATATTAATGCATTTGTTCGCTTCGCAAAAAAAATACTCAGAAAAAAAAAGAACAGAAAGACAAGTGAGCAGTGCACACACATCTCAGGGTTTTGCAAACAATATTGAACGGACAGCTACTGCATTTACGGACTGGAACAATAAACGATGCATGATAAATCAATAAATGCGAGCAGCGAGTCTGCTCAGAATATGAATTCAGGCTCCCGGTTCTGCGTGTGCATTCTTTAATTTTGAAGTATATACACTAGTACGTGTTTACAATGCTGATGGACGCCAAGGGCGCTCTCAAATGATAATGTGTTTATATAACCCAGCGCTACAGGAATAATATACCAACTCCTACCCCACCCCCAACCCCTCCCCCGCCAAAAAAAGGGAGGGGAGCTTCCTCAATAATAGTTTGAAACTGAAAAAATCCATTTGCAAACTAGTTAAATACAACCAGAAATTAAGCTGTTGAAAACCGGGGGCATGAACGGTAAGACAATAAAGGTTTTAAATGTGTATATTTATTGTTCTGGAGCCCTGGAGCATTGCGAGGTTTGCATGCACGGCTATTATGCAAACACAGAGAAACTTAAGAGCGACAGAACAAGGAACAGGCAGAGACTGCAAAGCCCTCGCTCGCTCCGACCCAGCTGCCGGTCCTCCGCCAAGCTAGATTGCATTTTCGCAGTGTTGATGTAAAATGGTGTACTCGCTTCCCCCACGCTCCCCCACCCCCTTCCCCGTTCTCCTCCCACTCCTTCCAGTATACTCCCCTCTCCTCCGGTTTTATTATATTGGCACCAATCTTTCCAAAGTGGGTCTGGCATGCTAAAAAAGTAAACATGTACTATATGGGGAATAAGGTCTGTATAGTATGACAGTTGAAACTTGATCTGTGATAAAATTACAGGATGTTGAAATTACTAGTAAGCTATTTTTAACGCTTTCGCAACGTTTCACCTCTAGTCACAGCATCTAGTTGAAACAGGATTACTTTAATGAAAATTATATTCACATGGCTGAAGTTAATACACCCGGCACAGCACAAATGCCTCATATTCAGTGATTTGAGATGGAAAGACCCTCTGTGTGTATTTGTATGCCTTTTCATAAGGTCTGCCCCCGCTGCAGTAAGAATTAGGGCACTTAACATTATCCAAACCACATTTTTGATTCAGAACATGGGGAAGTAATAAAAGGCAAGATCTATCTCGTTTCTATACACACAGAGATAAACGAAAGAAAATGGCAGATCCTCCAATTACAATAAGTAATAAAAGCCCATGCCAAAGAGCCGGTATTCTGAAATATGTCGAAAACTATTTTAATAATTTAAAGTAGTATCACAACTCTGCACCATGAAGGAGGACAATGTAACAATTCACAGCCTCCCATCTTTTGCATTAGCCAAATTATGACTTGCACATTACTCTTTAATTATCTTCCTTGAAATTTCATCTGATCTTTCTATTTTATAAACATGGGTTACAAAGAGAAATTACAGCTCTCTGGTACCCGCTCTCTCTCTTTTTAACTTTATGATGCATACTGCAGACATTTGATTAGAATAACCCATTTTGTTCATTTTTACATATGAATGGACTTGACTGAAGTGCATTTTACATATTTTTTTAATACATGAGAGATGCCTAAGACTTCAGTTAGTCTCTGTCCTGTTAGTGTAAATATATACATCCAGTTCGAGAAATAGTGTATTTAAAAACTTGAGTTGCAGTATTTTGACAAGATCATATTTGAGATCGACTCTGAGTCAGTTTCCTGTATGACCAATCCAGCAGCATTTATGCAGGAAACCTCAACAGAATGCCTGAGGGTATCCCTCGATTGTATATTAAATCTCTCTCTTAAAAAATACACAGCTCTTTCCAGCATCTAAGCAACTTCTGCTGGTTTTGGTGCTCTAAGTCTCTCAGGGTCTGTAAGGAACTTCATCTAATTAGAAAACCCTGCTTCTATGTCTCTTCAAGGTAGGTGCTGAACTAGGCTGCATGCTGCGTAATCTCTTCTCGTAAACTCCTGATAAGGTTTTTACGATGTTAACAATTGCAGGGATCTAGGTCTGAATATTTTTGAATATCTGCAGTCTTGTAATCAGATGAATGTTAAGTTTCAAAACTGAATCTCAGAGGTAGCTTCCCTCTCTTTTTACAGCACCAACACCACCCCCTCCCATGAACATAATAAAATCGAATAAATCAAACCTCTGGTCCAGTGTTGTGAATGGTTTTTAAAATTATAGATCACAATGGTGTGTGTTTACAAAACAAAACCAAAAACAAAACCCCTCTATTTTACCTCTTTAATATGATGCTTGATAGGCACCTGTAAATTATCTGTGTAGCAAATATCCATACAAAGAAAGTTTCAATTAAGATAAGGAGATTGTACTGAAACAGTTCTTTGAAGTAATGTAGTTAATAGCCTGTTTGATTTCTGCTTGTGAGAGAGTAATAACGTGGATTCAAGGCTCCATCAATCACAGAGCAGATGTAAGACTTGAGACACCGACACCCGGGGGAATAGAAGCAAACTCCTGCAGTGCAGGGTCCTTGGGCTAATGTAAAGTAAATACTCATAAACAGATTGAATGTTGTAAGAAGACAATCCATTCAGGACAGTTATAATCATGAAAGCAACTGCTTTATTTATCTATAAAAAAGCTTGTAGCTGGGACTCACTGTGTATAAAAGAAGAGTGGGAAAAAAAGCAGTATATGTTTCTATGACACTATTTCTGGGCTCTTTCTTATACTGAAACACAGGAACCCATACCCACACATCTATATTCCTGCTGTTTTGCTGGCCCAAACCCAACTCCCTGTTTTAAGTTATATGGTTATTTGGTTTATTTAAAAGGTAAAAAATTAAAAATCATTCTCATCCCTCAAGGGGGTGGGGGAGCAGTAGACACATTTTTCAGTGTCTGTGAATCGTTTCATAAAGGATCAGGAGGATTAAATTAGTTGCAAAAAACAACAGTGACATAATTAGGCAGCTTGGACTGTAATAAACAGGATCATTAAAATAAAAAAGTGCAGTTTGAAGAAAGAAGGCAATCATTTCGAAAATCCAAAGCTCTCTACGCACCTCTGGGCCTCCCCCTCCCCCAAATTGCAAAAGACAACTGAAACATTTTTGACCTTGGCTATAATAATACTTCATGTTTTAGCACTTTAGTCAGCATTTTATCTACTAATTGCTACACACTACCGCATGTGGCTCGAATCTGCCACTGCAGCTTTCTTTCATTGGTGAGCGAATTGCTTGATAAAGACTGGGAATTGAACCTGGCTGTTTCCTTTCTTGCTCCCCGTCGCCTTCCTACCACCCCACCCCCTTTTTTTTTCCTTTCCCACCTTGAAGTAGCTGTATTTTCCCAGAAAATACCGTATGGGTCAGAACAGGAACCTTGAATGTTTCCCTAATCTCTTTTCACCGGTTAAACTCAAGCCACTTCGGCGATCGCGAGGCAAAAGGAGACGGGGCGGGGGAGGGGGGCGAATGAGGAACGAGTGGGGAGAAGCTGGGGGAGGGGGCGGGGAGGATCCTGGCCTGTTGGTGGACCTGATGCTAAGTGATTCTGCACATTGGTCCCCTGACTAGTCCATCGCTAGTTAGAAGTCCGTGGGACTCCGCGCTGCCCACCTGGGGACCTCGAATGAGAGGCTATCTCCCGTCTTGATTGGTCAGTAAGTGGGGTACAAGGAGGGTAGCCTCGGAGTCTGCAGACTTTTTCGTGGATTGAAGAGCCAGGGCTCTCTGAGAGTCAGCCACCGCCTAGTCCCCTCCCCCTTCCAAGCTGGCGCCATCATGAGCGGTGAGGGTGGGTGGCGTTATTAATAAGGCTGCCTCCAGCAGAGCAGGCTCGCCAAGTCTGTTCAACAAGTCTATTGGTTTGAAGGAGGATAAACCGGGTTATACGGGTCATTGCTTTCCAGGAGACCTCTAGTGGTCAAAGGTTGAGCTACATGTTAAATTTGGGCCTCTTTATTTGTCGCCTGTCTCCCCAGACTGTGGTGGGGGTGGATCTTCTAACTCTGTTACGTCCAGGCAGTAAAAGATGGTAACTTGGGGCAGATTTCTTGTGGACTTGAGGCCAGAGCCAAGAGAGAAGCAGGGGACTCAGAGAAAGGGATCTCCCAGGGAGGGGTCATATGATGCCCTTGTGGGCACTGGAGACCCCGAGTTCCTCTGCCCTTAGTCCAGACGGAGGATTCCTATCTTATCTTGATTTTCCTCCCCATTGGGAGATGAATCAAGTATTCTCGAGGAAGTTGGATTACATTTGCCCAAGCCATTTCCAGTTACAATAGCAATGCTGAGTCGATTTTTTCTAATTTGTCAATTAAAGCCAAGTCCCACTCCCTCACCCCAATCACAAATACACCCAAGCACCCCTTAATTTTCATAATTCATTGTCTTCAAGTGACCTTGACATTTATAGGTTATTTAGTTTAGAAATAACTAAGCTTTATTTTCTTCTTTTTAAAAATTCCATCCCCTGCAGTGGTATACGTATGACTTTTGACTACACTGTGACTTGTCCCTCTATCTGAAATGCCACACTGTTCCATCCCAGGTGGCCATGTCTGAGGGAAGAGACTGGTGGTGACTTACAGGCTCTTGTTCTTCAGACTCATTTGTGATCCACATACTAGTAAAGAATTTGATCAGATTGACCCCCTAGCGTGGTATTAAAGGGATGTCTGGAACAGCTATCTTAGATCATACTAAAATCAGAGGTCCCAGCCATCTGAGGTGATTAAAATATCTTGCCATACCTGATTTTTTAAAAAGTAGACAAGAAAATGTACAGACATGGAGTATTGGCTCCACTGGGGGACTCATATACTGCCAACTAAAAATTTCCCTGTGCAGTTTCAACTGGACGTTAATGATGCCTTGTATTTGGTGATTTATAACTTAAAATTACTTGACAAGCATTAAGTAACTCATTACTTAGAAGCAGAGCGGGTATGGTAGGTAAATCACTAGACTGAAAGTCAAGGGGCCATTCTTCACTGATTTTCTGTGTCTCCCTGTCCATGGCTATAATTATCTACAGGACTCAAATCCTAATTTTGGCTTTGTCAGAATTTCTCAGATAATTGTGGCAGAATTATCCAGACTGGTCATCTGCATAGTGGCATCCCCCTGCACTAGGCCACTGACCAAACCCATGGAAGTGCCAGCAAGTCCCTGTGCTGCCTCCATCTATATTTTGCCCTGGCCACATAGTGATAATTTCATGACTCGTTATTTCAGTTGAAATATGTAAATGTAGTAATTTACTAAGAGTGTCAAGAGATCTGAGTACTTCAGAGGAACAATAATACCAAGATACTAGAATAGTGAGATTATTTCTGTCCTTATCTCCAATAAGCTTTGGCCAAAATGAAATTGGGCAGGTTTTTCACAAAGAAGGTAAGGGACCAGATACACCTCAGTCAGGGGTTACACAAGGCCATTATCAAGGTGTGTGGAACCAGGGCTCATGAATTCCTGGGCAATCCCACTCCTGGGCATATAACCAGAGGGAACTCTAATTCAGAAAGATATACACATCCCAATGTTCGTAGCAGCACTATATACAATAGCCAAGACATGGAGACAATCTAAATGACCATTGTCAGATGGCTGGATAAAGCAGCTGTGGTGTATTTATATAATGGAATACTACTCGGCCATAAAAAAGAATAAAATAATGCCATTTGCAGCAACATGGATAGACCTGGAGAATGTCATTCTAAGTGAAATAAGCCAGAAAGAGAAAGAAAAATACCATATATCACTCATATGTGGAATATAAAAAAAGGAAAAAGAAGACACTAATAAACTCATCTACAAAACAGAAACAGACTTGCAGACATAGTAAACAATCCTATGATTACCAGGGATAAAGGGGGTGGGGAGGGGTAAAGTGGGAGTTCAAGATTTGCAAATATTAACTGCTATATAAAAAATACATTAAAAAACTAATTTCTTCTGTATATCACAGGGAACTATATTCAATATCTTGTAGTAACCTTTAATGGAAAAAAAATTGAAAACAAATATATGTATGTATATGTATGAATGAAACATTATGCTGTACACCAGAAATCAACATGTTGTAACTGACTATACTCCAATATAAAAATAAAATAAAATTTTTGCCAAGTTGATAGTGACAGATCTAATTTCATTTTTTAATTTAAATTTTTAGTCAAGAGTCATGATGGAAACTGTTTAATACATCACTGAACATTTGAATTTTTTTCTTCTGTGACATCCTTGACAGTGTCAAGGGATGGCAAAATGTATTGTTAAAAGCATACTCTAGACTGATTACCCGAGTTTGAATCCATGTTCTATCTCTTTCTAGCTGTTTCATCTCAGGCAAGTTACTTATCTTCTCTGTGCCTTGGTGTCTTCCTCTAAACTATGGCTAATACTAGTATTTACCAAGTAAAGTACACGCAGGCATTTAGGACAATGAGCTACTGTTACTGTTTGCCTATTTTTCATGCGGTGTTTTGGACATCTTTAGGTGGATATGGTGAAGAAGGCAAAGTGGAGGATATGCAGAAGTGATATAAACAGCAGGCATAAAGGAACACAGAGTGTCATGCTGGCTCCTACATTTGAACCTTCCCAATATTTTCATGTGTTTTAAAGAGTGAAGAACAAGAATGGTTTTAAGCATTGTTTTCCACTTCATGAACCCCAATTTAGACCAAATGAAAAAAAGACTTGACAAGTTAACAACGTGTCGTTTTCTTGGTCTATGGAAGACACTGTCCACTGGGTCAAGCAGCTCCCAGGCTGTGCTGTCTTCTACCTGTTAAGCAGGTGTGGTGAAGCATGGCTACATTTGTCCCAGAATTCTATGGGCTTCAGCCTGGGGATCTCAAAGTACAAATTACATAAGATTACCCCTCCTCTCCCTTCTAGAGCACAAAGGGGAATTTTTAGAACCTACTTTTGTGCTCTAATGTTGTCCTCAGGTTTGGGTGACGCTGAAAATGCTCACAGTCCCAGAAATGTCATGGAGGGTCCAAAGGAAACTCAGGGCTCATCGAGTTGAATCTCTTCATTCAGAGATGGTTCTGGGCCACAACAGTCTCAGCAGATCCAAGAATGGGGACGCAGAGTGCTCGGGGGGGGGGGGGCTTCCTAACTTTTGGAGTTTGGAGTCTTCCATGTAATTTGTTTTAAAGTGTTTAAAACCCAACCCCAACGTTGATGAGATTAGCTTAAGATGGAGGGAGAAGCCACAATTCCTGCAGTCCATTCTGCCCACACATCTTGTCTTCGAAGGACTCGAGGCACTTTATGAAAGTGAAATTCCATGTGTTTGATCAAACATCTTCTAATGACCGTCACCCTCTTCCTTACCCTACCAACGTCCCAAACCTGTCTCCTCAGAGCTCTGCCTTGTGTAACTCACTCAACACCACTTCCCATCTCTGGGTCTCAGCATCCTCCTGTAAAACAAGGCTACAACCCTAAGAGATACCTCCCAGAACACACATGTCAGGATTCCATTTAAGCGCCTATAGATTGAATCAAAGAATCAACTTTCCCGAAGCAAAGTACTTTATAACATCAGAAATCACCACCCTCGTAATTACTATTGTTGAGAAATAGCCCAAGAAGTGCGAACAAATATTCAGCCAGGCACAGGATACAATGAATTGTACAAGGGCTCCTCACTTCCATACCTTGACAAGCTCGGTACACTCAAAACCGGTACTGCTCCCAAAGAGAAAAACATGGATATTAATTTAGGCAAGAGGGAATTTAAAAGATTGGCTTACCTGACTTTAAGAACAAGATTTTTCAACACTTCCAAGTAAAAATTTCGAAACTGTTTTTAATACCATCTTACCTGTGATGTTTCCCAAGCTGCTGCCATCCCTGCTCTTTCTCCAGGGTCAGGGCACCACAGTCCTTGGTGGCTGTACCCGTGATTCTTACCTCTGGTTGCACATTAGAATTCCTTGTTTGGGGAAGAGGGTAAAAAGTTCCTATGACCTGTGTACTCACGCTCAGAGATTCTGATTCGATTACCCTGGGGGTGAGACCCCAGCATCACATCTTTAAAATGCCCCAAATGAACCTAGTATGTAGCCTACATTGACTGCCACTTGTCTAGATGAATTGGCTCCAAAGTGGGGTGCATAGTTCATCAGGATGCTGAAAAAAAATTTTAGAATACTTTTTTATATATTTTTATCTCATTCTTTTAAAGTTCTTTATAACTTCTATTTTTGAGTATATTAGTATATGTTAGTACATTTGTAACAGATTAGTGCAGTAGTAAATATATTTTACAAACAAATATGTATATATCTGGTGTGCATTCTCAAACAAGGGTTTTCTTATATATAAAATAGACAAACAAGTTTCTTTTGTTTAGCCCAGGAAACTATATTCAATATCTTGTAGTAAACTATAATGAAAAAGAATAGGAAAACAAATATATGTATGTATATGTATGACTGAAACATTTGCTGTATACCAGAAATTGATACAACATTGTAAACTGACTGTACTTCAATAAAAAATAAATAAAACAAAGGTTTTCTGATAAAAGTACCTCCTCCAAAAGTTTGGATCTAAAAAATTCATTGGATAAATAGACATTTCTACTAGGTAGGCATTTCTTTTTTAATTATAGTCTTTATGGTCTGTTGTTAGCTAATTTGATATTGTTATTTGCCTTTCATTTGTGCATTTTGTCTTGTCTCCCAAAGTAGATTGTAAATGTCTTTAAAGTGAAGATTCTGATTCCTGCTTTTTACTATCCTTTGTCATGGTGTATGACCCCTGGCTGTTCAACTTGGATAAGCCTTAGTTTCCTCACTTAAAAAAATACTGATACTAATAATAGTACCAATTTCATAGCAGTATTATGAGAATTACATTTGAGACGATTCATACATAGTTCCTAACATATATTATGGACTCAATGAATGGGAGCTATTTCATTACTTGTTTGCTGAATTGAATTCTTACATCCCATACATATGGAATGTCAGGTACCATGCAAGAAAACAAGGGGAAAATGTATGCGACATGGATCCCCTTTGAGCAACTCATAATCTAACAACAGCAACCCCCCCACAGACATTTAAACGTTCAATTATAAGGATACAAAATATATGCTCAGATCGGCATATGTATAAAGTTCTATGAGACTAGCTAAGGGAGCAATTAATTTTCCCTAGTGCCTTGAAGCATGAATAGGAGTTTTTCCGTAGACGAGGAAGAGGCATATGTATGCTTGGCAGAACAGCAGAAGCAAATGCATAGAGCACTTGTTCTCAAAGTGCAGTCTGGGGATCCATCGGAATCCCTGAGACCATTTCAAGTGGTTAAAATAATGATGATAATAATACAAAGACATTATTTGCTTTTTTTCACTCGTGTACTCTCACAAAAGTATAGCGGCATTTTCCAGAAGCTACATGACTTGTGATATTCAACAGATTGAATGTACAAGCAGCTATGAGTATCCAGCTGTCTTCTATTAATGAGATTTGTAAAAATGTAACACAATGCCTGTCTTTTCACTAAGTTTTTTTGTTTTTAAAAATGTAGTTTTTTATTTGAAAAATAAAATGTAAGTCAACATGTAATGGGTTTATTACTGGTATTTTTACATGAGTTAATGAATGAATAATTAAAATACATAAATTATAATTTCTAATGTGGTAAATATATATGTATATACTTATATATTTATATAAGGCTACCATAAACAAAAGTTCTTTGAGGTCCTCAATAATTTTTAACAGTGAAAAGGGTCCTGAGACCCTTTAAAGGCATAAAATTGCATGGTACGTACAAGGAATAAGTGAATAAATGAATTATATGCAGTTGGCTGCCTCCAGTTCTTTCTGGAAGTAGGATATAAATTACAAATATATACATCACACATTCATACACAACAAATATGATTATCATATCCTCTCAGGCCATAAATAACAGATAAAATATGCTAAAATGCTGAAAGAGTTAACTTGAACCTATTGGTGATTTTTGGAAAGGAGGAGGGAGCAATTTAGTTAATCCAGTGAAAGTCATCGCATATAAATTTGCAAACCAAAATACTCCCTGGGCTGAGGTCATGTGTTTAATTTTAGCAAGTAGGGTGAATATGTTTGGGTAGGTATTTATACTAAGCAGTGGACTGAGCTGAAGATAGGTTTGACAGTGGAAATAGTGATACAATCTTTATTATTTTCAATGTAAAAAAATGAACTATTAATGTGATGTTCTGGTTGAGAATTTAAACTCTCAAAAAATCTGGAAATTCAAAGTCATGGTACCCATAGCAACCATAACTCTGCCCCCTTGCATGCCCAGTGTGGAGTATTTTGTATTGCAGTACATGCTGTGAAATCTATGCCTAAATGTGCTATATAGCAGAGTTACAGTTGCTGTGGGAACTGTAACTTTGAATTGCCTGCCTTTTGTGTCATTAAACTTTCAGCTGAAGTATTGCATTAAAGGAATTTTTTTTCCTCTCCTGCGTTTCCTCATTTGAAAAAAAAAATTGATTGGGTTTTTTTTTTTTTTAAAGGATGTAAATGATGTTAGACTCAAATGGAAGGATAATACATTCCTGTTTCCCAGATATATGCAGCAATATAACATTAGTGAATTACCACATTTACATATTTCAACTTGCAATAACAAGTCATAAAATAATCCTCAATTTATATAGCACCTTTAATCCTGAAGGGTCCCATCACACACATAGACACACAGTAACTGAACCACATTGGACAAGAAAACTCAGTAAATATTGAACAGTCCCCAACAAAATTATTCAGTGCTTTAGGACAAGCAGTCAGGAAGAAAGGCACTGTCATCCAGTGGTTGGGACCCAAAACAAGGAGTGGGAAAATCTCACACTCCATTCCTACTTTCATGTTGGTACTGGCTCTCTCCATGACCCTGAGTCAGTGACTGGAATCCCTCACAACTCTGGGTATTCCATTTTCTCTGTTTACTGAGGAGGTATTTCTGGGACCAATGACAAGAAAAGACTTGAAAGGGTCATTTGGTTGTGTCTACTACTCCCAGCCAAGGAACCTACCCACATATTCCAGAACAGGCAATCTCTACTACAAACTTCTACTACAAAAAGCAAGATAGCAAACATTTTAGGCTTTGAGGGCTGTATGGTCTCTGTTGCAACTACTCGGCTCTACTGCTTTAGTGTGACGGACGCCACAGACAATGCGTCAATGAATGAGCATGGCTGAGTTTCAATGAAATTTACTTATGGACACTGAAATTTGAATTTCATATAGTTTTTATATGTCACAAAATATTATTATTCTAGTGAGTTTTCTCAACCATTTAAACATGTAAAACGCATTCTTAGCTGGTGGGTTGTACAAAAACAGGTGGTAGGCTACAGTTTGCTAACTCTTGCTCTAGAAGTTTGAGTTGCATGTCAGGCTGAAGGCTACCTTCAGACAGAGGTGTGCTTCTAAAAATTTAACTAGCTCCCCAACCCAAAAGAGGTATGTATGTGTTTGTTTTCATATGTCTAGATCTAGATGTAGATACAGATATGTACATATGGTATATATCCATTATGATTTAGATATATATGTGGGTGTATAAGTTCATTATACATTTTGCTGATATATAGGAAGTACAGCACAAATGTACAGATAGTAATAAAATGTACCACACTCTTCCCTGTAAATTCCATATAGCCAATCTATTCTCAGAGAATACTTTTCTTAACTCTTGTATCCATAGCTAACCTATAAATGCATTAACAAATGAATGTAGTTCCAACCTGAATGTTATTTGAAATATTCATGTACATTGAGGAGTAAGACAAAAGTGAAAAAATAAAGATGTATCCCAGAACTTCACTCTTTCATCAGTGACATAAGCAAATTCTTTGCTGAATTATATAGCTTTCAAAAACTTCCTCAATTTTTTGTACTATTCACAATATTACTGGCTATAGACTTGACACACATTTAAGTTTAATCCATGTATTAGTCAGGGATCTTCAAAGAAACAGAACTAATAGGAGACATGTATTTATACATTTTTAGTCTTTTGAGGAATCTCCATACTGTTTTCCATAATGGCTGCACCAAACTGTATTTCCACCAACAGTATAGGAGGGCTCCCTTTTTTCTCCACACCCTCTCCAGCATTTATCACTCATGGACTTTTTAATGATGGCCATTCTGACTGGTGTAAGGTGGTAACTCACTGTGGTAGTTTTGATTTGCATTTCTCTAAGAATTAGCAATATTGAGCATTTTTTCATATAAACATTTTAAATAGTAGCCAGTATTGAGGTGGAAATGAGAACATGGAATTTGCCCCCCTTTGCAGGGAGGGCAGGGGGAGAGCTAATGTGGACAGTTCTTCTGAGATACTATTTGGCAGCATGTAATAAGTCCTTTACGTATAAGCATTCCCTCAGATCCAGAAATTTTAACTTCTATGAATTTATGCTAAAGAAAATTTTGGATAAGTTCACAATAGGAATATAAAGTTTACACCGGAGCATTGTTTAAAAATAACAGAAAGTTGGAAGCAACATAAGTAACGGAAATAGAGGATTGGCTAAATAAATCATGGTGCAATACTAATAAAGAAAGATGTGCACATATTAAGAACGTGATGGAAACATGTTTACTGACCTGGGAAGATATTAAAAATACCATTGTTTTTAAAAGGATACATCTTTATCTTAAAACATACAAGTTTGTTGATAGTAGGATGAAGGCAATTATGCTTCTTTGTACTTTTTGATAGTTCCAAAATTTTCTACAATGTATTACTTATGAGATACATATAGAAAGAATAAGTACTAGGACTTCCTTGTCTCAGCAACTGGAAAACTTTTTGCAGATGTGCAAAACAGGCAGTGACTGTAACCAGAGAAGGTTTAAAGTAAAATTGATAGCTAAGAGTTATTGAGCACTCATTATGTACAAGGAGCACTACTGAATATTTTGAATTATTTCTTCTAATCCTTGCCACTCTTATGATGTAAACACCCTCAGTAGTCCTTTTTAGCAGCTGAAGCATGGGGAGATTAAGTAACTTGCCCAAATTTACTTAAAAGGAAGCTTCTAAGGGGTTGTGAATAATTTGTAGGATTCAGAAAAAAGGAATAAAGTTGACCCTTGGGTGTTAAGGCACCATCTCCTGGGGAAAGGAACATTAGCTAGTTAACCCAAAGAAAAAGAAAAGTTTATCAGGTTAAAAAGAAAACCATTCGTTAATAGAGGTTGAGCCTGGAGGGAACCCAGATGGGTAAATAACTGTATTGTGTGACTTCTGATGGGGCAGTGAACTTCTCTGCCAGATAGGAGTGCTTTACTGGTAGCCTTGTTTATTTATTTATTTATTTATTTATTTATTTATTTATTTATTTAGGTGCCATGCAAAGGGTATCTGGTCTGAGAAGCAGCCTGGGAGTGAGTCAGTTCAGTTCATTTTGATAACTTCGGGATTTTCCTTGGCTTGGCTACCAATCCTTCCCTTCTCAATACCTCTCTCTGTAAACACTGATCTGCTCCTCTATGTCCTCATGGGTCTCCTTCTTTGGTACCTTGCTCTTCCTCATCATTTAGTAGATGGGAAATAAAGACACAGAAGTCCTAAATGCTCTTGTAACTCTAGAACTTCTAGACGGTAGGGTCCTAGGGGTGGTAGTACAGTTGGAGAGAGGTAGCTGGGGACTTTCTTCAAGTTGTGTTTGCATAGCACTTAAGCATAAGACTGAGAAAACATCAATTGCATAAATCAAAGAATGGGCCACTGATAAGCAACTTAGTCCCAAGAACAAGTAATGAATCAGTGACAAGTTTGCAAAGAAAATGTGCCTAGTGCCCTAATACTTTGGTCTCTATTGAAGCTCTTCAGACATGGAGGAGTTGCTTTCACCATTGCCTTTGATGATCCTTAGTGTTCTAGCTCTGACTGTGGGAACCAGGATCTTGTAAGGAAGGACAAATCTTCATGACTGTAATGTTTTTGTCCATGACATTTATGTCCCTGAAATGCCTCTACTCATCTTACCTTTGCTCCTCATTCATTGAAAACCAACTCAAGGGTCCTTCTCTCATGCTACCAATTGAGAATTATCTCAATATTTCTGGAATTCCATAGAAAGTATGTACTGCTTTCCTTGGTGTGACTTCTTGAATAAGTTTTCTAGTTATATTGATCTCTCTGTGAGGAACAGGAACTCTACTAAATAACAATGGCAAACCAACACCAATGACTAGAGGGGCACAAGACTATTTATTTTAGTAGAGGGAAGCCTGCTGGTTGCCAGTTAGATATCATCTATGAGACTCAGCCTTCAGTGCACAAGGCTTCAAGGGACTTGAAAAGTACAGTATATTGAGGACCAATTCTGTGCAATGGTTTAATTGGCTTCTTGGAGCCTCAGTCTCCTCATTTGTCTATGGGACAGATGACACCAAGACACTCATACCTAACAGAACTTTTGTGAGAACAAAATAAAATAACAGATGTGAGAAAGCCTTTATCTAAGGCAGGAATGTAAACTGCAAACCAAATCCTGTGTCATAGAGGAGACTGCAATTGTAGGGATGGGTGGTCAATACCTAGAATTCACGCATGGTCAATGAGACCAACTGCCTGGAAGTGACATTCACTGAGGAAAAGCCTTTGTGGCTGAAGATGTCATAGGGAGACAAGGCCAGCTTGTTTTCGACCAAGGGAGAATATTAATACGCTAAAAAATAGTACTCTGAAAAGTTTTCCTAAAGTACTGCCTAGACTTTGTCTGTAAAACAGATTTTTCAGGAAGAAAAATGGGTCAAATAAACTTGAGTGAGACAAAATCAAATAGGGTTTTTACCCACAATCTTCCAAATACTGACATGGCTCTTCAAGAGATGGACAGTCACCTGGCCAAAGCTGAAACTCAAACCACTGTATTAGGATCTGAGAGAGGAAAGAATGTGTTCATGATCTGCTTGAAGTTTCTGAAATAAGAACCCAAAGAAGGAGACTAGGATGATATTTATCCAGCATTGTAAAAGAGGAGACTGATTTTGGCAGTTATAGGAACGTCTGTCCTTGGAAAGCTGGATCCTATTACAAGGGAAAGGGTTCATCAGGCACATGTGGGTCTGGGAGAATGATTCCTTCCAAACAACTGCTACCTTGGCTCCAGTTCTGTGCTCCTCCACCAGCCTTCTGAATTCTTTCAGCTTCTAGCTACTCTGATAATGGGGAGCAACCTAAATGATAGAACAGCATCTTGTGCCCAGGGAAAAAAAGACTGTGAATTGAAACCTGTTAAGTAAGGGTTCAATTTTTCTTATTAATTAGAAATTCTAAAATTAAGGTTACTTAAAGTTTAAATTTACTAAAATCTTCAAATAGAAGACATATGGAACCAGTGGACATTCCTTTCTCACTTATCCCCTTGCCACTCACTGACACCTAGCAGAGATAACGTTGCATTAAAAAATAAAATGACCACTGCATAATATCCTGTAACTATTTAACCATTTCTCTATTTCTGAACATTTAGGGAGTTTCCAATTTTTCATTATGTGTTGCAATGAGCTTGGATATATATTTTTGTGCAATTTCTGTGAGATAGATATACAGAAGTGTAATGCTATGACAAAGTGTAAATATACTCACAATATGGCCATATGCTGCTTAAACTGGCTCATAAAAGATGGTACCCATTTACACTTCCCACAGAAGTGTAAGAGATGCCTATGAGTTTGATCATTCATTGAAACCCAACTCAAGGGGCCCTTTTCTATAAAGCGCTGCTTAGGATAGATTATGTCTGCAGCAATGACAAAATTGGTTCTCTGAACTGCAAAGTCTCTGGAATTTGGTGATGAAAATTGCCTCTCCTGTGTAGGGTCTTGTCTAGGGGTCAGCAGATCACCCCAAATAATGCCGACCTCACATCTCTCTTCAGCTTAAACTGGAGCACCTTGTGGCTCCTGGAGTGTATTCAACTGCACATTAATTTCCTGTGAAAAACCTAATCAGTTGTCCTTTGGGGGGATTTTGAGGGACCCAGTAAATATCACCCTTCTTTTTGGACTCAGATCTGAATCAGTTAGAACTGGGCAGTAGTGTAGTGTAAGACAGAGTCAAATATCACCTTTGCTACTGTTAAAGTTGATATGGGAGAATGTAAGTTGTATCTGCTGTGTGAGTGGGTTTCCCCATCCTTACCTCTGGCATTAAAGAAACAACACCTGTCTTAGGCAGCACTGGGTCACTGCAAACCTCCCCGACAGGCTAAGGCTTTCACTGCTACCTTCATTAGCTGGTAAAGAAGAGTCAGGAGCCTACACTTTTCTGGGTAAGTGTGTTTGGCAACCTAAGGCTACCGTTTCTTTCAAAGCTCACCTATCAGATGTTGTCTCTTTTCCTTCCCTGAGGAAGACTAAGTGAGGAGATAGAGTGAAACCGTAAGTGTTACACGAAAGGCACTCCCTCCACAAAGGAGAAACATCAGGAATGGCAAGAATATTGCCCTTTCTAGCCCCCCTTCCCCAGCTCCATTCTAATAGGAAAGAGTTTTATGATGGATTAGTGTCTGCCATGGTGTGGGTGGAGGAAGTTATGGCATATTTGTCATGTATTTTCAATCCTGCAGAAATTATGCAATGAGTAATATGTGGTTAGTATAAAAGTTACATGCAATTGTGTCTTCTAAATTATGAAAGGGCTTTACTACAGATCAACTACTCCTACAGACTTTCTGTCTCTGTTCTCTGCGTGTTCTGCGTCTTCTCTATAGTAGGGCGGAGAGAGTCTGCTCCCAGTGATTTGTAACAGTCTAGGTCTTGATACCTCTTGGTGCTATTCCCAGCACAGAGCTGATATTTTTATTGTAATGGTTCATAATTCAGGACTCACATATCCAAATCTCCAGCTTTTGCACTGGTATAACAGAGGCAGAAAAGAAAAGAAAAGAAAAGAAAAAGCCAACATTTGCCAAGTGGCCAAGGATTAAATTGGTAGTGGAAAAAATATGATTTTCAAGCTATTAAGAATTTATTACAAACAATGGAGCATTTAAATAAAATGAAGCTGATGCTGTCTCTCTAGAACACTAGGCGTTTTCTACTTTGTACCCTTGTTGATGTTCTTTCTTAGTGAAGGAATTTTTATTTCTCTGTTTTATTATTTGTATGCAGGTACTTTCCATTTGCTGTAGCGAGGAGAGGAGAAAATTTTTGCTTGAGTTGAGTGACTTCAGGGCTCAAGAGAGAAGCCAGATATGTCAGTGACCAATTAAGCAGGATTTAAAAATGCATGAGCCTCCTAACAGAAAAGTAATAGGAGCTGGGTGGGGTGGAGTTGAGGAACAGGACAGATGGATACTGAGGAGGGAATGAGGGAAAATACTGAGAAGACAAAAAGAGATCTTTTCTTCAACATCTTTCCTTGTTGACGCTTCATTATTTTGGGCCTTTTTTCCTGTTGAGCCAGTAAGATGGCTGCTCCCCGAGGAAGGAATTTAGTGGACTCAGCGGTAGAGCAAGCCCTTCCCAAGAGCCCTGACCACACATCTCCTCCTTCAGACTACTAGTGTTCCTCCAACTTCAGACACTGGCATGTTTTTGTTTCTGACTTTTGCCTTATCAGTTTGCCACCTGTACTGTTTCTCCTCCTCATGGTAATCTATTCATTTATATAGACTCACTTTTAAAACTTTTGATGACCAAAAGAAAAAGTAGTGTCACTTGCAGTAAACAGAAGGTAATCATAAAAAAATATATAATGGAAACAAAAATATTGTTAAAATGCTTTTTTTGCCTCTATTTTTTTTCTTTTTAAAATTGAAGTGTAGTCAGTTTACAATGTTGTGTCAATTTCTGGTTTATAGTATAATTTTTCAGTCATACATGTATATACATATATTCCTTTTCATATTCTTTTTCATTACAGGTTACTATAAGATATTGACTATAGTTGCCTGTGCTATACAATAGAAACTTGTTGTTTATCTATTTTTATATATAGTAGTTGGTATCTGCACATCTTGAACTCCCAATTTATTCCTTCCAACTCCCTTACCCACCAGGTAACCATAAGTTTGTTCTCTATGTCTGTGAGTCTGTTTCTGTTTTGTAAAAAAGTTAATTTGTGGTGTTTTTTCAGATTCCACATATAAGTGTTATCATATGGTACTTTCTTTCTCTTCCTGGCTTACTTCACTTAGAATGATGACCTAAAAAGCTTTAAAAAATAGAAGTCAACAATCAAAAATAATTATTGATAAACCTGAGAGATTCATACATTTCTACACTTAAAATAAGTTCCTCGATAAGAAGAATGCATGTATTTATTAATAGTAATGGAGGGATATTTAACTCATTAGCGTTTACTTCCACCTAAAATCATATAATTGTCTACAGTTTGGGAAACAGACTTTTCTAGGAGCCCAAGAGGTATGCTGGGAAGAGCTCGGGATTTCTAACCAGACCACACTGAGTCCCGGCTCTTGCTGTCCTCTCACGGTAAAAGTAGGATGATAACACCCACTTTACAGGGCTCCTGTGATGCCAGAATGTAATCATATTGAAAAGTGTTTAGAGCCCATTTAGGCAATTTCGATTTTATTCTTCTCTACCAATAGGGTATTTGTAGACTATTTCGTTTTAGAGTATTTTGCTCTAGTGGGGGAAAGGCATAACAAAATACAGAATCACAGAATTTGAGAAATGGAAGGGATTACTCAGAAAAAATAAACAAAATTTATGGGCTGCATTTATTTTCCATTCAAAATAAAAATAGCTTTATTGAATCCCACGGGAAAGATGTACTGTTTTACTTATACTATCTACTTCACTGACTGGAAGAGGTTACAGTTTACAGACATTCAGAGTTGACATCTGAAGCAGTTACACAGGTAGCATTCTGATCCTTTAGCTATACCTTCAAAGCCAGGCCAGTGGGTTGCATGGAACCTCTGGGCCCCATACCCTTGTTTAGTGGCCCATTCCCCTCATCACTGATAAGGAAACTGAGACTCAGAGCTTCAAGTGTCCCCATGGTCTTAAAAAAAAAATTATATATAGTGACCACACAACATTTACCCTACGTCGGACCTCACTAAATGCTTAGTAGTAGCCCAATACCAACCCAATACTCATACAATTCTAGAATAACAGAATGCTCAGTATGGAAGGAATTTCAGAGCTCACCTAGTTCATGGGTAGCATTAAGGAGTAACACTGGTCTGGGCGGCACAGGGAGAAACAGAGAGATCAAACTATCTGGAATGGGACTGTGCCCTAACTGTTCTCATGTGACTTTGGACCCAGAGTTGCCAGATCTGACTTCCAAAGAGAAGACAGAAATTTGGATTTCTGGATTTTCCTGTGAAAATTTCTTTGTCTTTTGGCAACTAAGCAACTGAACTCCCCTCCCTTCTCTCTGCCCACCCCCACCCCCAAAACAGGAGACTAAAACCTCTAAGTAGGTCCAATAAGAAGTGTACGGTTTCCATCTACTCTGAGTGTTCCGTCTACTCTATTGATGTCTTTTATCTGGTCCAACCGTCTCCTGTCCAAGATGAGGAAATGGAGGCCCAGAAAGAAGTGACTCAACCAAGGTCATATTAGAAAACTCTCCTCTAAAACTGCCTATGAAAAGCTGACAGAATCATTCATTTTTAAAAGTATGATGGGATAAAACTGGAATCTGATAATCTAGAGAGCAGTAATTCCGAGCACAGCTTTTTGTTTAATAGTCTGTAACCTATATTATCCAAGCTGGTGAACACATGAAGTTAAGAAACTGAGCCACTGCAATAAAGAGTTGGTAGGGAGGGTTTAAAAATTCAGTGGAAGTATTTGTTGGTGCAGGGTGTTCCCAGGGATGAGTTCCTATTACAAAATCATGGACTAGCAGTTAATGCAATATGGAAATATGTTTACCCATGGCCTCAGAGAAAAAGTTGAGTGAGACAATGAGTATCACTTACAATTCCACGGAAGGAAAATTCATGCATGTTTTGCATTAGTCTTGGAGGATGGATAAAGGAATAGATGATTCATTTATTAATGCCAAAAATAATGACTGACCTCTTATGGGAACTAGTCATGATTCAGACACTGAGAATACGGCAAGAACAGGAAAAAAAAAATCCCTGCCCTAATGTGACATATCTTAATGGGTTGTATGAGCTGCTTAGGCAATTCTCAACTGCCTAAATAATGGTTCAGCTCTCCCATCCTTTTTAGTCATGCCGACAAGAAAAGGGAAGTTGATGGTGGTATTGGGAACAAAGAGTTGGCTCTTTTGCTCCTAGGCCAATATTCCATTGCCATGGTAATGATATGCTCGCTGGTCTGGATTACGGCATAGACTTTTATATTTTTAATCAAAGCCCTAAAAATACCAGGGGGCGAAAGATGCTATTGACGGGACAAGGCAGGGGAACTGATATCAATTTACTTCTTTGTTGCCCATGCCTCACTTAAAAAAACATCTGAAACCCAGCACAAACAGGGTGTGCACCTAAATTAAGCCTGTGGTCAGCTTTGCTGGGGAGACGACACGTTTCTGTAAGTGATTCGTCTTCAGCCCTGTTCGCTCTGGCAGATTTATAGGGGTTATATTTTCACACACAGATTGTCCTTGAACAATTTCTCCACTACCTGGAACATTGCTCCCTCCTCCCTGCCCCCGGTCAGATGTGCCCATCTGCTGTCTACATCCAGATTTTTTTCTTTAATAACAAAGTAATTGTTGACATTGTAAGAAAAATCCAATTCTTGGTTGATGTTTACCGTTCCAGAGGGTCTCTCTTTGGGGAGAAAATCAGCAGCAGATAGAGTTGCACATTCCTGACATTGGGGCCAGCTCCCTCTAAAGCCTGCATTACCATGAAACAACTGCGCTGCCCTTTCCAGCTGGTTCTCTTTTCTTTCTTGGGAAGGATCAAGAGAGACTAATGCATTTTGTCCTTTACCCTCCCTCTAAGGGCTGTGTCTTGGAGCAATGTCAGCAGAGGGTCGAGAGGAAGATGGTCAATGAGGTTAACAACCCCTGAGCTAAACTTCCATGCCACTTCCCATTTGCTGGGTGATACTGTGACCTTGCACAGGTCACTTCTTAAACATATCAGTTCCCTGACAATATCGGGAACTCAGAAGGCATCATGAGTACCAGACCTCTGCTGGCATCCCAGATGCTGACTCCCAGCCAGCTGGCTGGACTTTATAAAGATTTGGTCCAGGGTGGCCACTGTCTTCTAGGAACGTGCCAGCTGATGGTATGAAGACTGATCCTTTTAGTAAATTTCATTGCAGCAAAGTCTCTCCTAAATTGGCCTAGCTGGATAAAAGCTAATCTTAATTAAGAGACAACTAGAAAAATGATTAGGAAAAAGAGCTTTAGAATCGGTAATCCTTGATTTGTATCCCTGTTCTAGCAGGTTCCAGCTTCAGGACAAGTTACTTAAATTCTCTGAGGCTGGCTTTCCTGTTGGTAAAAAATAAAATTAAAAAAAACAAAGTCTCCTCCACAATACATCATGGAGTTGTCATGTCGGCATAAAGTTTAAATGAGATGATGGGTATGAAAACACTCAAAACAGTGGCCCTGAATCAATGAGTATTCAATAAAAGGTAATTTTCAATCTTGGTATAAATTCTAAGTTAGGGAATATTTTCAGCAAATACATTTTAAATTAAGGAAGCCCAGTTAACAAAAGCTTCATGAGTAGGCCCTTGTGGGACTTGCTGTAACGAAAAGGTAAGAATATTTCAGAATTGCTGTATTACTTATTTATTGGAAGAGGCTGCTTTAAAAATGATTTTAAAAGTTTTGAGCAAAATGCTTTGACGACTAACTCAAGAGTAGGGTCTCTACTCCCCTTGAAGCCTTGTTTACATATTAAGTCCTTATTTCATAATTGGTGCAAAGGTACATTTTACTTTAGTTCCCTCCGAGGGGTGATATATTCTGAATCTGCAGTGTCTGGATTCCTGAGACTTTACTGCTAACCATGATCTCAACTTCAGAGATCCTGCATATGTGAAACCTGAAATAATGTAGTCTTATATCCAGTAAGGTTGACCTAGACTATGTCCTGCTGATGGTGTGATTTTGAGGCTCGAGTCTTGGTGCTGGTCTTCAGGAAGATAAGAAAATAATGGTAATACTTCTTGCATCTGTGGAAATGATTTCATTTATGCCCACAACAATCCCGTGTGGCAGAAAGAAACACATATTATTTCCCATATTTTACAGTTGAGGAAATTGAGGATTGGAGAGTAAATCACTTGCCTCGTGACACTTGCTTCAGTGGTTTATGAACCTTTATGTAGCTATTTAGTTGCAGAACCCTTTCAGAAACTAAAATGTTTTCCGTTAGAGAGAAAAATGAACCAGAGAACAGCCTACAAGCCTCTTGCCCTCCTGTCCTGTCCTGACATTCAGTGATCCCAAATCTGAGGTGGAATGCAGCCCTCTTTGACAATGACCACGGTAGCACTAGCAGGTGGTTATGCGAGTGTAGAGCTCTTTGATTCTAGATTTCTGCCTGGCCTCGAAATCTAGTAAGAATTACGGAGGCGAGAGCTGCCTACCTAATACTGATGGAGCTGCCTTAGTGGGTGAAACGCTGACCCTGAAGGAAATTTGGCACAGTGCTGCAGACTGATGGGCTCTGCTCCCTGCTCACCACTGGTTTCAATTTTGTTTCTTGCCTACTTGATGTACTTGGAGCATGGTATAGTCTATAAAAGAGGAACAGCCTTAGTGTTGGGTGCTGCTGGCACACAGAGATGGGGTGGGGAACAAAACCCGTGTTACTAAATGAGGAAATAGCAAAGTAGCCAGTGGGACATGAAGGGCAATTTTATAACATCCTTTTGGCCGTCTCCAAGATAGATCAGAATCCTTTAGAAGTAATGACATTGCATAGTTGTATCTCTTCTACTGGTTTCAAAAACTGACACACATCAGCAGGAACGGAATGTAGGTAGCTAGAGAGATAGGCATAATCATCTGCCATTGCTGAGTGCTTTATGGATTACAAAGCACCTCCATATATATATACATATGCTCATTTTACTGCAACCTACTTAGTGCTTCAACAATGTCTTGAATGAATAAATCAGTGACATTGGCTGCAAAGTAGGTATCTTTATCCTTACTTTACAAATGAGGAAACTGAGAGATTAGGTGATATGCCTGAGGTCATGCAAGTGGATAAACGTTATCTGAATCTGGTGACTTTTCCATTACATCAGTGCGTGCTTTCATTGCCACCTTTGTTACTGCATCGCAGAAGCAGATTTTTTTATGCTGCAAAGAGGCTTAAGCCATGTCTATTCTATGCTCTTCTGTCTATAAAGAGTTTAAACTCCTCTTATAGGAGCCCATTCCACTGCTGAAAACTAAATTTGGAGTTCTAAGAATGTACTTTTCTAAGTCTTCATCTCTTCCTCTCACTCCTTGAGGGAGCTTATCTACTCATGTGGCTTCATCCACAATCTGCATGGAGGTGACTCTAGAACTGTATCTTGGTACAGTTATTGTCTCTCAAATCCAAGTTTGTGAAACCAGGTGCCAAACAGGCATTTCTGTTCAGAGATTTCACAGACATCAATAACTCAGCATGTTCCAAATGGAATCCTTAACCTTTGTCTTCATCACATGCTCCTCCATCTATACTTCTGTCCTGGAAGAATGGCATCACCACCTGCTCTAGATTATCAATGGCATCATTACTGCTCCCAGACTAGAAACTCGGGACTCCAGTCTTTCTCTCATTCCCAGTATTCAAACTGGAACTGTGGAGGACAACATAATTACTCCCTCCCCCAATATTTACTATGCTGTTTACTCTTTCCATCTCTGCAGGACCTCTTTCTCTGTAGGACCACCTCTCAGTGGCAGGGATGTATTCCAACTCCATTGGCCGCAGGCTTGGGCACATGAATTGTTCGGGCCAATGGAATGTGAGCAGCCGTGTACCACGCTATGTCTGAGCAAAAGCTCTAAGAACCATTGCTTTTTTTCCTTCTGTCATAAGAATGAAATGTCGCAAATAGGGGCTGATCCCTGAGCCTGGGTGCTAGAATAGAGAAGACTCAGCGAGCAGAGCTGCAGCTGTCCTGCAGCTGACATGTAATATGAGTGAGAAATAAACCTTTATCATCGTGAGCCATGAGACTGTTATGGTCGTTTCTTACTGATGCAGAGCCAAACTATGTGCTATCTGGGGCTGGGTAAGGAGCAATTAATTGTTACTGGAGGACGGAAAGATGGCAACCCAACCCATGTTATGTGATGGTAAAACAACATAATATGCAGAGGTAAAAGATGTCATTTGCGATTACTTGGAAGTATGGGGGTTTGGGAAACAGGAGAATATTGCCATGCCTTGATTCTACTGGCTGCATTTGAAGAGAAAGAGAACTTGAAAATGAACTAGCAGATTGACAAGCAAAATCAAAAGGGCCTATTTAAGCCTCCAAGTTGCAGAACCTATGGAAAATGGAAGCATTTGCCATCTACACTGACAAAACACAGAACTGAGAAGGCCTTGAGTGACAAACTCAAATTAAAACCTAGTCTCTTACAACAGTACAAGTTATGTAATTAGAATGATTATTTTTTAGTGCTGCTTACTGGGCAATTGTGGTTTTTAAATAAATTTTAAAATTAAAAAATTTTATTGAGGTATAATTGAAGGGCAATTGCTTTTGGCCAACCATCTCTTTCTCTTTTAGTCCTTTATCCAAGTTTTATTTGAAAATAGAACTCTGCCCTTAGAGATTTTTGATAATCTGTTTTTATTCACAAATGATAGGGACTATAACATGATATTAATTTATTCAACAAACACTTATTAAACATTTGCTATGAGTGAGTGCTAGGCAATCAGGATTAACAAACAAAATCTGTTGTGATAAAGCTTGCAATCTAGTGTAGGTGAAAGACATACAAAGCAAAAAGAAAGTAGACTCTGGAAATTGGTGGAAGATTAGGAAAGATGGTCAGACTGGAGTCAACTAAAGAGGAGATGGCATTTGAAGACACTTTTCAAGAAGCTTAGAAAGTGGCAGTAGAAAGGTAAGTATTAATATGATGAAGATGTTAGGGTATTGGGTCATTGAGGCTTTTTGCTTCTTTATTGTTTTATTTATTTTAAAGATGAGAGAGATAATGAATTTTGTGTGTGTGTGTGTGTGTGTTCAAGGAATAATCTACAGTGAAGGAGAGATGGGAGACGCAAGAATAGGGGTAACTGATGAAGTTTGGCCACTTAAGTCATAATATGTCCTTGGACAAATCATTTCAATTCTGGGTCTTGGTTTCCCTATTTCTAAAATAAGGAGTTTGGACCAGCTTAGTAGTTTCCAAACCCTACTCAGGGGTCTTTGCAGCCGTTTACTTGAGTTTTATTTTAAAGCACATTTCTATTCAATTTTAAGAATTACAATAACAAAAAGTCATATTCCCCCAAATTCTGTATGTTAGAGTCTATCAATCCTTTTATTTACGTGTCCAGGTTACCTTGTGTTTGTGAAGACTCTGGAAGAGAGGATCTGACATTGGAAACTGTAAAATGAAGTTTCCTGATTATATTTTTAAAAATATAAAACTGTTACTATTTTACAATCCTTATTTGTGTGAGAAATGATGTTCTCAGTAACAACAAACTAGATGCTGAGGCAGATGTAGGACTGTTAACTATTATTCATAATCCCAAATTTCAGTATTTTGGATTTATCAAATCAGTCCTATCATTCTTATTCGTTGATTTTACAAAAGATAAATGTTAAAATTAGGACTATTTCTTGCTGGCTTTTAAATAAATTTATACCAGTGAAATACTGTTAAAACCTAATTTGTATGCTGGAGTTATACATATGATTTCATTAACAAAATATTTAAAGTTTGAAAGCTGTGGAATAGGATAATCTCTAAAATTCCTTTAAGCTCCATCAAACCTACAGTTCTGCTGACCTAACAACATAACCCGGATTTATAGGATAATTGCTAACTTCCCTCTTTACTTTGCCCTTGGAGCAAGTTTTTGAAGCAACAAGAAGATGGAAAAAAATGGTTGCATGTGGAGGAGGGAAAATTCAACTGCACTTATTTGAAACCAATTCAGCCCCTCTAGAAAATACACTAAAGAACCAGTGGCCAGCTTTAAATTACTGCTCCCTATAGTGAATTAGGAAATGGATTTCCCTTAGATATCTGTCTCTTGTAAATGACTCTAATTCAGTGGGTCACATGGAAATAAAAAGGCATCCAGGGGCTGTTTTGAACTGTACCAAACTGAATTCTACTGTTATCTAACCCAACCCCTAATTTTCAAACTGTCAGTGGGTAAGTATATGCTTTTTTGCTTTCTCTGAATTTGCATAAACTCCAGTAATCTTTTTTTTTTCAGTTGATAACAGTGTTTGTGTTAAAAATCACACCTTCTTTTGATTTCTTGCATGCATATAGGCTTTTCTCCTGTTTGTGGACATAAATGCTTTTATCTCACTCTGCAATCAGTCACAACCCAGGGTGGAGGCAGGGAATGTTTGGTACAATATTTCCTATATAAACAGTTTCACTGTAAAAGGAACAATATGGGTCTAATTTTGATGTATGATCAGTTTAGAAATAGGCAAACACATTTGAATATACATCCTGTACATGACAACAGCAATGTGAAACTGATACACAAAAGAATTTTCTTTTTTTCTTTTCTTTTTTCTTTTTTTTGGCTATAGTGATTTCCCCAGCCCTCCCTCAACCAGATAACATCAGCTTCATTTCCAAGCTTTTAAGTGAAAATGCCTGCTTTGATAGAGTTCCCAAATTGATAAAAATATATGTAGTCAAATAGAATTTTTTTTAATGGTCAAGTTGTCCCCTGGCACACACCCTCCATCTTAGTCTGAATACAAATAAAAGCAGCCCAAATTGAAGAGGATTTAAAATTTTCCAACGTAGCTGTGAAATAGAATTGGAAGTGGCAGGAGTAGACACACGACTCAGGGAGATTCTAGATGCATTTGTTCTGTGTGAGAAAAAAAAGCACTTGATTCACTGAGTCCTGCTTGACTGCCTGGGTGGGAGGAGCAGTTTTGTCCCTCTGGCTGGTCACAAGCGGCCCAGGTGTGGGTTAGCCTTGACCAGGCAGCCCAGTGGTGCTGGTGCCTCTGCTTTTCTCTCTTTCCCACAGTACAACTTTGGGGATGAACAATGGGAACTCAGTGAATGCATTTGTAATTTGGCTACTTGAAGTTTCTACCATTCACCGCGAACAGAGATCCTTTCTTAAAAGTATCACCACAGTCCTACCACCCTAATATCAGTACTATTTATTGTGAATTTACTAAATACCAGAATTTACAGATACCAGCTAAAACAACATATGAGGTTGATACTATTATTAATATCCTTGTTTTTCTGAAAAGGAAACTGAGGCTTAGAAACACCATGTAATCCAGCTAAAATAGTCTATTTAAGGAGTGGCCTAGCTGGGATTAAAGCCCAGTTTAAGAGCTAATGTTCTTCACTTCAAACTGCCTCCCAGCCCTACTAAATAAACATTTAAAAATTTTTTTCCATGTTTTATCTGTCTTTGTAATAAATATGTATAATTTTCCTTATGTGAGTGAGGAGGATATAGCTCAGTGATAGAGTGCTTACTTAGCATACATAAGGTCCTGGGTTCAATCCCCTGTACCTCCATTAAATAAATAAAAACCTAATTGCCTCCCCTACCAAAAAATTTTTTTTCTTATGTGAAATTAGAGTGAACACACACACACACACACACACACACACACACACACACACACACACACACACATACACACAGACATCAGAATATGTTAAAATTGGAATATTGGAATATTTGAAATATTTTTAAATCATCTTAAGAATTTTTTGATCTTGCTTGTATAGTCTTCATTACTATTTCATTACTATGATTTTTGTCATTTTTTTGACTATTTTTTTTTTAAATGGAGGTACCAGGGATTGAATCCAAGTCCTCACGTGTTCTAAGCGTGTGCTCTACCACCAAGCTATTACTCTCCCCACCACTCCTCCCCGATTTTGCCAAGTTCATATTAAAAAATGTATTTACTGTGTGATTTCACATTATGTGCTAGGCATTTTGTTCTCTGCCCACCCCTTAAAAAAGGAAATTGTTAGATGTATGTACTATTATCTCCATCTTATAGATGTGTAAGTTGAGAGTCACAGGATTTAAGTTATTAACCTAAGATTACATACCTAGTCAGTGTCTGGTCTGACTCCATACCCTGGCTCTTTTCACTACTCAAGAGCTGCCTTCAGAAATTAGCAAATCAGAAATTTAAAATTAGCAAATCAAAATGTCCAATACTTGGGGCATGGAGAGGTATTGTACCCTTTGTGGACAATAAATTTACTGTGTTGATGGCAGCTGAATGTAACAATGAGCACTGATTTTCTTCCCAATGAAGGCCTATCATATAGACCACAATGATAGGATGTGCACATGGGTGGGTGACCCAGTGATCACGATGGATTTGGGCAGATTTATCCAGGCCCAGTGGTCTGTCTAACAGTGTAAGTTTGTGGGGTCTAGGCTTTAGGTCTCGTGGGGTCTGCTCTGGGGACAGAAGGAGAGAAGGACATCAGATGCAGAAGGAGGCATCTTGAACATCAGACTTCAGTGCCTCATCTGGGTGGGGGAGGTGTATATGCTGATGGGAGATCCCCACCACCACCAGACAGTTTAGAAATCCTTTTTCTACAAATGCCAAGTCCTAGCTCTCCTTTTCTCATCCCTTCCCCTTCTTGGTTTCTTCTCTGTCTTAAAGCAGCTATCTTCATCAGTTTAGGCTGTTGTAACAAAAATAAATATCTAGATTCTGTGTCTGGGGAGAGCATGCCACCTGCTTCATAGACAGCCAGCCGTCCCCTCATGGTGTCCTCATGTGGCAGAGAGCAGAAAGCCAGAGCAACTTCTCATGTCTCTTTCCTACAAGGGCATGAATCCCACTCACAAAGGCCCCACCCTCAAGACCTAATTATCTCCCAAGGGCTCCACCTCCTACACCATCACACTGGGGATTATGATTTTAAATGTGAATTTTGGCAGGTGGGACACCTTCAGTCCATGACAGTGGGGTTTCCCAATATGTGCTGTGGCAATGACTGGTGGTATATCTGACTTAATTTTTAGGGGTACCCTGGTGAACATTTAAAAAATTTTAGTAGTTATGTACTTAATTTATATATATTTTCAAATATATATGGCAGCTTATTAATCAGTGACTTTGACCAATATTATTGCTTAGGATGAAGCTAAATTAAAGTAAAAAAGTTAATCATCTAAAGAAAAATATTTAAAAAAATAATAATATGGGTTGTACTAGAATGTGCAAAAATCCTGAAGGCGGTTTGTGAGGGAGGGAAGTTTGGGCAACACTGCTTAAAAGATGTTACCTCCTTCCCTCTCCTCTCATTCTGCACTGCCAGCCCAGTCTGTTACTCCAGCACTGTGCTTTCATAATCTTTCTGGCTGAAACCCTGTCTCTCTTGCCCTTGGAATCCACAACTTTTCTGCCCCAGCACTTGGCACAGAGCCCAGCACAGAGTAGGAAGTTCAGCTGGGATCCTCAGTTTCTCTGCTTGTAACACTACAAGCCGGCCAACCTGTGGCCTGACCCTGGGCTCTGCCTCCCAGCTCAAGTTCTGGGATCCAGGGCTCTCGAAGTCTGATCTTCTGCTAAAAGAAGGAAACAAGAGACAGAAATAGAACAAGAAATCTTGAACAGAGATAAAAGGCTTTTTGATATTTGCATGAAATATGCTTCTTAAAGAGGAACTATTTTTATAGTATTATCTATAAGAGATTATAGGCAAAAATTAATTTTCTAAGTCTTTATAGTTAAAACAGTCTGTGCACAGAAGGAATTTAAATTCCTCTTTTAATAAAAAACCGTGCATTGTCCTGCAGGCAAATGGCTAGGTTGTTTTTTTTTTTTTTTTTTTAGTGTGATTATTTTGTGATTTCTGAGGCCAAGAGAAATTTGTAAAATGCTGTAAAGACTGCTGTGCTTAGCTCACTGCATTCCAGACTGTGCCTATACTTCCTCATAAAGGATTATTTGGGGGTGGAGGGGAGAAAGGCAGAAATATACAATATAGCAATTCAATAAAGTATTATAAAACCATAAAATACAGTGAGAATAGGAACTAAGGCTTTTTTAGGTGAAGGAATTAAGAGACAGGTGAGGCAGGACGAACTGCCTGAGCTAAATGAACAGGAGACAAATAATTGAGCTTAGAACTAAGAGTCGAACCAAAGGCATCTGAAGTGTTAATTTATTAAATAACCCTTTGCTTTCATGGCTTACAATAAAAAAATATTTGTGGTCAGGAAAGTTAGGAGACAGGAAGTTGAAGTCTTCTAAACCCATTTCTGTGCTTGGAACGAAACCAAACCTTTATCCAATCATAAACCGTATGTGTTTATCTGCAAGGGAACGGAGAAGGGGAGAGAGAGGGGAGCAGTATTTGATTTCTATTTAAAGTACCTCTTTTCACCCTGGATTTTGGTGCTAACGGGGTGTCTGCATGCAGCTTAGAGGAGACGGTTGTCTCCCCTGCCTTGATCCACACACCCACCCTCTGAGCTGGTGTGCGTGTGTTGGCTCAGTTTCCCTGCTGTGGTGAAAATTCACAGGGAAGTAGGGAGCGGTTTAATGATCAAAGCTGAACTTGATCTTTATCAAAAGGATCCTTTCCATCCTTGAAATCTGAGCATTTGAAAATAGTTTAGATCCAAGAGAGAGACTACCCAACTGTCCACACAGGACAGCTTGAAAAGAGACTGGGGCAAGTCACCAAACATGACCTGCCTTCAACTCAATGGCCTGAGAACAATGGGTTTGAGAGCGAGCTGCTGCCCTTGGGCTCTTTTCAACAGTGCTGGATCCTGGGCTAGTCTCAGTGAAGAATTTGATGAGGAATACCCTCAAGGGCCAGGACAAAAATATGAATTTCTTCCATGGCCAGATATTTCTAATATCTTTATTTGATGGATGAAGAAACTGAGACTCTACGTAGCAAAATGGCTTGCTATGGTGGGTACCCACTGAGGAAGGAGACTCGCTGAGTCCTTGTTGAGAGCAGAGTGATCTTGAGCAAGTGATTTAAGCTCTCTAAACCTTAGTTTCCCCATCTTTAGAGTGGGGTTCATGGTAGGTTGCACTTCCATGGGTTGTTTTGGAATGTCTAAGTTCTTAATTCCTAGCCCAGGGCTGAATGTGGTATAATTTTACCTTCTTTACAAGGAGCTACCTCTTTTTTTTTTTTCCCAAAGCTTGGGGAAGTAATATTTGTAGATTTTACATAATCTGCTCACTCTTCACTTAGAGGCCTTCTGGGGCAAGGTTGGTCAGAGGTGATATGGGAATAAAACGGTGGAGTTAAGGGACTCAAATTTGCAAAGTGCTATCATGTACCAGGCACTTTACATTCTCAATCTCAATTGGAGATAATGAGCCTCCAATAAGTTATGTGATCTAACCTAGGTGGCACAGCCAGCAGCAGCCCAGGTCCCAAACCAGGTGGCTCTTGTCTCCAGAGTCTAGGCTTTTCCACTTGCAGTGCATTACCTTTGGCTGTAGGATGAACATGCTGGTGGTGGAGGGAGACTAGGAGGGAGTATCCTGGGACATCAGGCATAGCTCAAGTGGTGCGAGATTTCCTCTTGATCAGCTACCAAGAAAGGTGCATTGTGAGTCAGCTCTCCTGCCATACAAGGAACATTCAGATTCCATATTTGGTTCATGGGGGTGATGCCCTGGAGATTACAGGGACTGTACACACACACACACACACACACACACACACACACGGTGTCTCTTGACTGAGCATCACTTAGAAGCCTGGTTTAGATGCTCTAAGAATATGACTCTATTTCACTCACACGAGCCCAATCAGATGGGCATTTTGGCAAAGTGACATATAGACATTATGTGCCTTGCAGTGCCAAGACTGAAGCTGCTGTTTTCAGTTACTTCATTTCATTACCTCCGAACAGCGTGAGGAAAGAGCCTGTGGTGGGAACGAGATAGCACAGTGCTCAGGAGGCCCATGTGGCCTTCGGACCAGTTGGACTGACCTAGAAGGAAACTCCTTTTAATGGTTACTGGCATTTTCTCCCTTTTACTGGAACATGGCACATCAGCCTGGTCCAGGGGACATTTGAGAGACTGGGAAGACTTGGGCAGGACCTGGTGACAGTCACCAGGGCTGTATAGTGAGTGGGCTTTGGAATCGGTTATTCCTGAAGATTAAATGAGAACATGTTTGTAAAGAAGTAGCAAATTAGAGGCAGGATCTAGCCCAGGGGTGGCCTGCAAGGTGTTCTAAAATGTTTCAACTAGTTGCCAACTTTTAAAAATTTTGAGATATCACTAAAATATCTATCTTCATCTTTTCCTTCCCCAAATATGAAATTCATTATGCAAAGTTTTTCTCTGAAAATTCATTAGATCTGACAGCCAAGGACCTTTGTTCCCATGGTATAAGAATGAACTCAAGATAAACAGCAGCTACCATCTTAGAAAGAACATGTAGGTTCCAGTTTTTCTCAGTTACCTGCACTCCTTACAGTCCACTTTGTTCATCTGGTTACAGTGTGGAGACTGGCATATAGTCACAGTGCTATGCTCAGCAGCCAAGAGAAATGTACAGAAAGTAGCAGGGGCAGGATCTGAACCCTGTTAGTCTGACCCCAGAACAAGCAGGGTTACTGCCTGTTCTCTGGCCTAACGACTCCAAGTGTGGTCCACATACCAGCAGTCCCAGCATCACCTGGAGCTTGTCAGGCAGGCAGAACCTTGGCCCCACCCTAGACCTCCCAAATCAGAATATGCATTTTCACCAGCGCCCCAGGTGATTCAACTGCACGCAACAGACTGAGAATCACTTGCTCTGCAGTGCTTATTAGTGATGGAATGTTTGGATGTTCAGCTTTATACATAAGGCCAGGGTAGTAAATGAAAGACGGGCCTGGAATTGAGAATGGAATTCAAGTATATTTGCCTTGTGACTTTGATCAAGTCTACCCTGGGCCGCATCATCTTTCTCTGTAAAATGAAAGCAGTATTTATACTTCGAGTTTGAGAAAAATGCTTACGAGCCGTGTGGCCTCTGGTCAAATGCCTCCCAACACTGTGCTAGGTGCTAAGGCCACAAAGTCCGATGAGGCCCAGGCAGTCCAGGCCTGCCCACTGGGGCCTCTCTGTTCAGTCCACCAGAGAGACAAACAGATAAACAATTACGGCACTTATGACAACCACGAGCCCAGGTCATACCTGATGTCAATACTCAGTCATCTCCAAACAGCATCTACAATACACCAAATGGTCCCCAGCATCCTGACCCAGGTAAAAAAGCCCCTACGTGTGTCAGAGCAAGTCCCCAGCACAAAACCCACACTCAGTGAAGAAATGGACTGGCCGTGTTCACAGCCCTGCAGCTGGGCACGGCCCAAGGGGAAAACGTATGATGGACCAACACAGGGTAAAGAATGGAGATCTCACAGACCTTTACTTATTAACATTTATCCTGAGGGGAGAATGTTTTTTAATTTCATTAAAAAAAAAAAAAGAAAAGAAAAGAAAACAAGACCTCTGAGCTAGCACTGAATTATAGATAGTGCTAATTTGGTTCAATTATTTTGCTCATTATGGGCAGAAACACAAGTGACATTACAGACCCAGGACTGAGAAATCAAGTCCCAGATTACTCTTGTGAAAATACAAGTGGGATTTAAAAATGTATCAAATAACTAGCTGTCACACCTGATTAATACCACCCAATCTAAGAGAAGCCGCCGTTCTATCTTCTGAAATGTCATTAAAATATCAAAAATAAAGAGTTCACGTAATTAAAGAAACATTATTTTGTTCACACAGCCTGAAAAAATGTGATTAGGCAGCAGTTCTGAAATGGTGATATTCAATCAGGTAGGCGTTTGTACACCGGCTCGGAGAGATACTGCAGGTTATGTAAAATGTTGCCTCGTTCGTTATGTGCTGCGTTAGGACAGACGCCAGGGAAAGAGAGAGATGGAGGTGGGGGCACACGGTTCATTTGCTCTGAAGTCGCAAGGGTGGAGTTTTTTGTTTAAAAGCCAAAATAGCCCTGTTTTATCAAATAAGCTATCTGGGTTACATTTCCTGTCAGCAAAGCGACAGGATCCACGTTGACGCTTGAGTTCCAAATAAGACTGATTTAGTAATTCTGCCAATAAACACAAGCTAAATTTCCATTCAACAAAAACAGGAATAATTGGTTTGGTTTTAGAAAGACAAGCAATCATTTTTCGTTAGCGTGTGCAGGAATGAAGCATGCTGTTGGTTGCTAATGTATGCTCGCAGTGAAGCCGGGGATGGGCATGCAGACAACACTTAGCAATCATTTTCTGGGAAATAATTCTCTTAAAGTGGGGGCTCTGTCTATAACTGAGTCTCTTAACCCACAGATCTATGTTGGCTCAAGTCATTGGGAAAAAATAAATTCTTATTTGCTGTGTCTTGTTCCAGGCATGCACTCAATAAATGTTGGTTGAATTAATTTGCAGGAATATGAGTAGAAATTGGTGTAAGGAAACACCATTTCCTTGTAGTTCATGGGCTGCACAATTTAGCCCTGGAAGTAGAGGGGGACAAGAATACTGTTGCTTCATAATTGGAGGCCTGGTTGGGGTGTGCAGCCAGTCTGGTCCAGGTAATGTATTTCTGAAGAGAAGGCATTGGAGATTTTTTTGAGTCCTTGAATTTTCTGGCATTGGTCAATAACCAGCTATTCTTGGTGTGTGACTGAGATACTCTGTGAGGAATATTCACTCAAGCAGTGTGTCTACCCAGCACCAGAGCAAATGGTTGAAAAGTGAAAACTCGGCTAGTTACAGGACTGATTTTATCATAGTTGGCCAGAATTCAAGAGTGGTTTGAGGGGTCTGCAAATCCCAGACAGGATTAGTGATGGTGGCTAGGCATTGATTGGTAGCTTCCTGGATGGGAATAAGACATACCCAGGCCAGCCCCAGCCCCAGCTCCAGCGTGCAGGTCAGTCCTTGACTGTGCCTAAAGGGAGCTGGAATTCAAGTTGGGGCAATGCTTGGACCACGGAAGCCCAGCGCACTGCACTAGTGGTTTCCAAAGAGAGGTATGGGAAGGAAACATTAGCGCTCTTTATATTAAATTTTGGCCTTATCCTTTTCACTTTCTGTTTTTGTTTGTTTGTTTGTGTCTGGTGTGTGTGTATATTTTATATTACACATATTTGAAAATGAAATAAGTATAAAACTTATAAACAAGTAAACATACATTTATTAGTGATGTGTGCTCAAGAGTGACACAATAAAAGTTTAGAAGTACTGTATTTGGTCAAACTTTGTGAGGGCAGGGATGATATCAATTTTATTTGTCTCTGTGTACCTAGTTTCTAGCACCACACACAGAAGGACTTTTTATACTGTAAGCTCCAAGACAGCAGGCTCTATTGTTGCTGAACACTGTATCCCAAGGAATTAGCATAGTCCTTGTAATTTAGTGGGTGGTCAAAAAAAAATTTTTTTTTTAATGAATGCCTGCAAGATAAGCCAATTGTTCCAACAGATGGTTTTATCAAGTTGTTGTTGTTGTTGTTGATGTTTTTAAACACAGTTGAAGATCTCTATCTATCAGATCTTTGGAAGCATTTTGAATATGTTGAATGATCTACTTAGTAAAACAATTGAAACAGAGGGTAAAAAGTGCTCTTTTTTTTTTTTTTTTTTTACACACGATCTGCATTATGTCAGGATTCCCTATCTCTTTAAATTGTAAACCATTTGTTGTTAAGCGATCCTGATTGATCAATGCCCAGATTTAAATTATGGCACTAATTAACTTTTGACATTAAGATTCTTCACTTTGCAGAAGGTTCACCTTAAAATCCCTTTAAATAAAGACTATCTCTATACAATAGAGTTGGACTAATAAAAAGTAAATAAGTACTCATATTTTTAGGAATAGTCTTCTATTGTGTTGTGTGAGGCAGCCCTTCAGAGTTGTCTAGTGTATTAGTATATCTTGATTGGAGAGAGGGGTAGACTCACAGACATTACTTACCATCTCATGGTGACGTAGAGAAAGAGAGAGAGAGAGAGAGAGAGAGAGAGAGAGAGAGAGAGAGAGAGAGTGTGTGTGTGTGTGTGTGTGTGTGTTTTCCCTTATCCACATCATGCCAGGTTTTAATCTCATGACTGAGAATAACAAAGTACAGAGTTAGGAGATCCCAAATTCAAATCTTGACTGTGCTGTCTGGAGTCTTAATTTACAATAATTATTTCCAATTATACTTCCTTTATAGGCATATGGATTAAGACTCTTTTCATTTGTAAATAAGATGAGTTGATTTGCTCATGTAAGTGACAAGTCCAGATCAAGGGGTGGCTTCAAGCCCAGATGAGTCTGTGGCTTCTCCAACATCACCACGACTCCTGCCTCCCCTCTCTCGGCTCTGCCATCCTCTTCACTGGGGTCACTTTGGGCGGGGCAGATAGCTGTAGCAGTTTGGACAGTACATTTTCTGGGGAAGAGAATGTACATCTATCTCAGCAGCCCAATCATATTTTTCTTTGCCTCTCATTACCTCATTTGGTTCTGTGCTTATCCCTGAAGCAATCACTGAGGCTTGGGGAATGGGAGATGCCATTTGGCTTTAGTCTTGGTTATATGCCCGTTCACTGCGGTGTGCTGTTTGCACCCCTCACTCTATCCAAATCACTTGGTCACGGTGTAAGGGGTGGGTGGTTTTGCAGAGAAAACTTGGAGGAAGGTTATGAGATGAAAGAAGAATGAATGCTAGGAGGCAAAATACCAACTGTCTACCACAGCCTGTTTGTGGGAAGATTAAATGAGGTCATATATGTGAAAACACATAGCTGGTAGACAATCAGTTAATGATCAAAAGTGATGATCAGATTAAATCAATCTCAAGAAATGAGACTCAGAATCAATGTAGAACAAGTTTGAGATTAGCACATAAAAAAACCTTACTTACATGGAATAAATTAGTTGAGTGCACTAAACAGGGGAGAGATGTGGGAGGGCCTGGACTGGAGGAGGGAAAGACAGAGGACAAGAAGGGAGGAGCTAAGGGATTGCTCAGATGTATGGAATTAGGGTTGGGGAAGAGACAAGTCACGTGTATGACTAATACAGGGGTGCATGTGAACCTGTTCCTTTATGATCAAAGGAAAAAGGGAAACAACTGACATTGGACGGTGCCATCAAGAAGGAAATGGTTGACTACATAACGATGCTTTCATGTGGTAGGCTAAACCTACTCTGAAGAAGTCAAAAGTATCACTTTTATAAAATGTTTAATGGTTGGGAATACGCTCATAATATATAAAGTGAAAAAAGCAGGCTATAAAATGGAATAGCATTATGATCCCAATGTCTGTAGTTAGTTATAGAAACATCTGTATTATATAATTCCCAATGACTTATAGCACAAGGTTAATCACTTTTATCTCTGAATTGAGGGAGCATTTCTGTATTTTCCATTTTTAAAAAAATGAACTTAAACTTTTTAAAATTTGAAGGGAATACGTGGTATATTACAAAAGAAAACCAAAACAGCTGTTTCTGATAGATGACCTTCCAGGGAGGAGGTCCCCAGTGAAGATGAGCAGCAGGGTTTGGGGCTTAGACTGGAGCATGGGGAAGGTGTGTCCTAATACATTGGTCATTCACACCATGGCTTGTGAAGAGGGACACTGGGAAAGACCAATGCCTGAAATATCTACCCCTCTGAGGCCTGATGTCAGCCCTTTGCTATTGGTTAAGCAAGAGGCTCCCACATACTCAAAGGCCCCGAGGTCCAAAGATGAGGATGTGAAGCTTCACTCTGTGGTTTATAAGCAGTGGGACTGTGGGCAAATCACATATCCTCTCCAAACCTCCATTTTCTCATTTCTAGAATGGGGTGAATACTACCTGCCTTGCCTAACTCATGAGGCTGTTGAAGGATTCAAGAGATGATGTGAAAGGGCGTCCTTAAGGGTGAAATGTTATCCACCTCTGAGCTGCAGTTACCTTTGTCTTGTGATGTTTTATACAGCTCTGTGCCCCTTCCTCTCCCCAGGATGCCCTCCCACTCAGGGTAGGGTATTCGTATGCTCATTCAGCGTGAGTAAGTTTACAAATAAATCTGAAGGTTCTCACCCACATCCTTCCCTCATTCCCCACACCAATTATAAGAGAGTGTGTCACATATTCCTACTGAGAAGTGTGGAAAAGTGTTTTTCTTCTTTTCCCCAATGATACCTGCTGGCCTACACCTCACATTTAGTTTAATGCACCAGAGATTGTAAAATTCAAAAGGTCATGTGACATCGAACAAAAGGGGGCACTTTTAGATGACCTCTGCTTCTCCTCATTTCCATAAAATGCCAGCATCACCCACTCAGTTTCTCAAAACCTTAGAGTCATTCCTGCCTTTTTTATCTTCCTTCACATTTTATATCCAATCTATCAGCACTGGCTCTCCATGCTGAATCAGACCACTTTTTCTCATCTCCACTGATTCTACCCAAGTTCAAACCATTATCACCTCTTTCCTAGGAGACTGGGTTAGCCTCCCAGTCTTCTATTTTTAATCTCTGACAGTCTGCTGTCACACAGCAGCCAGAGTGATGTTTAAAAAAACATTCCCCTCTATAACCCTCTAATGACTGTATGTCGGGGTAACCGAGTATGGATGAGAAAAAGTTTCTCTCTATAAAAGAATTTTTGCTGATAAATAAAGGACCAGTGATAGGATTAGAAAAGCACCATTTAAAAACTCGGCAGTGAAAAAACGTATCTAGGTAACAATCGTCAATGGCTGCTAAGATCAGACAAAAAAAAAAAAAAAAAAAAAAAGACAACCTGATATCATGTGTAGAAGTATGTACCACCACCTGTGAAATTTTCTTGCCAAAATACTAAACCTGAATCCAATCCAGCTTCTAGCTCTAACCGCCAATTTATAGGAAATACAAGAGACAGAGGTACACAATACATGACACAATGAGAATGCACTTACTGAACTGTGGGAAATGCTACGGGACAAATAACTTGGCTACTTCAATACATAAACAGCAAGGGGTGGAGGAAAGAGGGGGACCAACTTGAACCTGTTCATCCAGGACTTTCCTGGTCTTAGTACTGAAAGTCCAGCATCCTGGAAACCCTCTCAGCCCCAGGAAACCTGGGGTGCTTGCTCGCCCTCTGCAACGGTAGAGGGGATGGGGGTGAGTAGGAAGGAGGACCCTACAGATTAAAAGAGGCTTAAGAGACAGACCTGTGGACTTCATTTGGATTTTACTTAAATAAAAATTGTGGGTGTGAGGGAACATGACTGCATATTTGATGATATTAAGGAATTATTTCTATTTATTTGTTTTTAAGGGATGATTGTGATATTACGATCATGCTTTTAAAAAAAGAGTTATCTTTTAGAGATATAAGCTGAAACATTTCTATATAAAATGGTCAATGTCTAGCATTTCTTTCCAAATAATACCAGAGTTTGGGACATAGGTTTAGATGGAATTAGGCCGTCTGAGTTGACAGTTGTTAAAGCTGGGTGATGAGAATGTGGGGATGTGTTATAGTATTTTCTCTAGTTTTGTAAATATTTGAAATTTTCTATAATAAGAAGTCAACATGCAGATAAACAAATGAAAAATTCCCTCCATGGCTTCCCTTTACATTCAAAAGACAGATCAAACCTTTGGGCAGGCCTACCGAGTTCTGAGTGGCCTGGCTCCCATCGCTGGCTCCTTCGCACACTACCCTCCCCAACACTGGCCCTCCAGACTTGTTCACCATCCTTGACCTCCGTGTCCAAGGCTCCTCCCCAGGCCTTGCCTCCTATAGGCCGCCTTTGCTCAATTTCTACTTCTTCCCGGAGCTGTTGACAGAGCATTGTCTCCCCCTTAACCCCAATTATATTAATCATGCTTTTCATTTTCTATATTTTAAAACGCCCTTGATGCAAACCAACCAATCTTGAGTTGTATCTCCATCCACCTCCTTTTCTCAAGCTATAGTCTCAGACACTATCCCCCTGCTTTCAGTCACCCAGGGCCAGGTAGTAGAGACCACCCCTCTAGCCCAGAGCCCACTGAAATTATTCAAACTAGTCAATCTGAAGACTAATCAGCAGCTCATCCTGGTTCACCCATCCCTTCCCACTAAAACTACTAACAAGTCTTTTGCCTACTCCTTCCCCTTGTTCCTTCTGCCTCTTGACTGACCCTGGTGCCTCCCTTTGTGACCTTTCATGGTGTGGTGTGTCCCCACCTCTTGGAAACTGTGAGTAACAAACTATCTTTTCAGTGGCAATCATTTCCTGATCTGTTGGCCTCAACATACCTGAAGTAAAAACAAAATCCCTGGTATACTGTAAAACACCAAACCTAGTCCTCAGTCTCTTTACTCTGCTCTACTTTTCTCTAGAGCACTTATCACTACCCAGCAGCATTACTCTATGGTTATTTATTTACTATTTTTCTCTGTTGGTATTTGAGAGTAGGCACCTAGCCTGTTCTGCTAATCCCTTGATTCCTAGAACCTAGAATGGTACCTGCTCCATACCCACTCAGTAAATCTTTGTGACATGAATAAGCAAGAGAATTAGCCCCAGTGGCTGCTTGAGTACATGGAGGCTTGAGAAGGGAAAGAGTGCTTTTCAGGGAGTTTAAAGGCACTTCCCACTTAATAGTTATGATGGAAGTTTTCCCTTTTCCAAATGTCAGGACAGAGAAGGTATGATCTCTGATTGATGGCACTTGACACAGACATTAAGATCTTGACCCTGAGAGGTAGCAAACTTCGATTTTAAATTCGGAATCCCAGTATCAGTGCTTACTAACCAT
The DNA here is from genome assembly GCF_009834535.1 of Camelus ferus. Taxonomy (NCBI): domain Eukaryota; kingdom Metazoa; phylum Chordata; class Mammalia; order Artiodactyla; family Camelidae; genus Camelus; species Camelus ferus. The sequence goes on along the minus strand of NC_045706.1, from coordinate 44,099,959 downwards.
GTAACTTTTAGCATCACAACCTCTCAGAACCTCAGTTTTCTCATATTTAAAATGGAAAAGTGATTGAGAATGAATGAGTTAATGCAAAGAAAGTTCTTCACATAGTGCCTGGCACATGGTAGGTGCTTAATGGATGGTAGTTTTTATTACTAGGGATGGTCTATGCTACCTTGCCTGTTCTCTTCTTGGGTCAATAAAAAAAGAGTAGGAAAACTAATGAGCATTCTTTTTTTCTGGAAGATCAATTAGCTATAGTCTAATGTCATCTTTAACAGACCGGTAGTGGCTTTCTGGAGACCAATGCTTGAAATACTGTAAGGGCTTCTCCAGTAGGAAAGAAAGACAAGATGACTTAGTGATGTCTGTCATGGTGCAAGAATTAGGAAATGGGGGGCAGGAGGGGAGGTAGGAATTTAGTGAGTAAACACATTGGAGCAGTTCATTTGCTTGTTCTGTTTTCCCCTTTTGAATCCTATAGAATGTTTCCATTCTCTCCTGTCCCCATAATTCTTCTCATCTCATGAGCCCTTCACCCAATACTTACATAGTATTTTTCCCGTTCTGTTGCTGGCTGGCTGTTCTCACATCAGTAATGCCCCTCTTACTCAACAAGCGCTGAGGAGCTGTCAAAAAGCCCTTGCTTTTTAACCAATTCATCAAATTCAACAATGACTTACTGAAAGCACAACATGAATAAGGAGAGGCAGGTCTCACTTTCTGATGTAACAGAGTGACAATTAAACTTTGAATAAGGAAACATAAAGCTCCAAAACAAGACTCAAGCACTGGAAACACAGAAACCTTCAGGTCTGTGGGTGTGAGGGCCAACAACTCAACTTGCCTCACTGGCCCCCAAGGGCTTCATTATGTGATATCAGAGCACAGTAATTGGTGTGCATAAAGTTGCCTAACTCATCAGGATAACAATGCATTATGATCACTGAATTTCGTTTAAGGAAGCAGGGAAGTCTATAATGCTCTTTACAAAGGTTATCAGCAATTAATTAAAATAAGGAAATATTATTGCTGAAAAGAAGCTTCTGAAAATGTTATTATGTGAAACACCCCATTCTTTGATGATATTGCATAATTACAAATGCTTTTAACCCCAACCACATTTAGGTGGCGTGTAGCATTTAAAAACAGAAACTATTCAATGCTGTAGAGAGATTGTAAATTAAATAGATAAAAAATAAATACTGGGGAAATGAAAAGTTTATTAGGAGAGATGGTAGATATTGATTTTATTTTCTCTCCATAAGCATTTACCAAGCGCTTTTCATAAGCCAGACACTGTACTGGGCCAAGGGGTGCTAAAGGAATGAGATGTGGTCATCTGCTCAGGAGGTTCTTAGTCTAGCATGAGAAACCAACATGTTCAAAATAACCACAGCACAAATGAAGGAAAATAATTCTGCCTCGCAAAGGATAATGGGTGTGGCAGGGAAAACTAAGAGGAGATGTAATACTTCAGTAGGGTACTGAAGGATAAGTAGGCATTTGCTATTTTCCAGATTTGCCAAGGGAGAGACATCCCAGGAAGTTACATTTTTTCTGTTGTTTAGAATCACCCTCAGCCATATTATGATAAAAGGAATAAAGTACCCTAAAAGAGTTTTGCTGGGTAAAAAATGGATTTGGAATGCTTGTAGGAAGGGAAAATATTGAAGGTGAGTCTACACCAAAAGAACAGAGAAAAACCTGAAAACATCTAAATAAAAGGAAAGGCTAGGCAGAAAGTTGAATTTATATGGTAGAGTGAAATATATGCAGAGACCAAGTCAGGAGCACCACATTTTAGTGCGCGGCTAGCCTTGACCACAATGATACGATCTTGGATATGATCTTTACAATATGTTGCAAGTCACGGCAACGTAAGTTATAAATAAGGGGTTGAGACAGCTTGAAATTGAGTTTCCTTCTAGACCCAAAATGCCCCAATGCTCTATAAGACTAGGGAGCTTGTACAGAGACAGAACCTAGAACATTGTAGGTGCTCCATAAATTCAAAGGAACAAATTATGGCCTTTTCTTTAAAAGCTGGAGGTAACTCGCAGAGTCTTAGGAAAAGAATTGGAATGGTGTTAGACTAATGCCTAATTTTACAAGTGGCTGGTATTTTGCAAATGGACTGGGGGTTGGAACTCAAACAGAGGTGACTGGCATGAGATGATGACACTAATGATAAAGCAAAAGGGAAATATCTGAGGGTTTATTGACCCAGGAATGGGAAAAAGGAAGAGATCAAATATTGGTAGGAATGTCAACATTTGGGAATGCTGTTGTGGGACTTACGGAAGTGCCTTAACCTGCAACATGGTGTTTAGTTCTCTTTATTGATACTGTGACCCCGATCCATGTCCTTGGCTTAGATTAGCCTCGTATGTGATGACCAAGGGCTTTGTAAACATTCAAGGAGGATGAGGAGTCACATATCCACCTTGTCCTGCAGAAAATTTATGGGACTTAGAGGGGAAGCCAGGACAGGCTATTATGCACCTAATGGAGAGCATTAAACTTAATGCCAGCCACCAACCCTTCTAATGCTTCTAATTATATTCATCTTAACAATTTCTGCAACACCTTGGTAAAAACCTCATTTGACTGGTCCGTGGGGGTCAGTGACGGTATGTCATGGGGAGAGTCCCAGGACACTAGTAACAATTTACAGATTTGCAGTTTTGCAACAGCACTTGGCATCCCACGGAAAGAAGCTTCCACAGTTTTCAGAGGCAACATTTTGTCAGGAATGGGTTCCCAGAGACCTGAACAGAAAGAAGTAATAGTATAGAAAGGCATCTCAGCGCAAGGAAAGTGGTGCCTCGAGGGACATCACATCTACTATGATCATGGAGGCTTTGAGGGCATAGAAGTTAAGGGCGCAAATACCAAGGCTGAAGTGAGTGGCATAAAATTTTCCCCTAAGTCCCCATGAAGAAGGAATTTGATGGTTTACGTCAAGCTCTTTGATAAATAATATTGTCTCAACCAGCACTAACGTTGGAGGTTTTTTTGGGCCGGGGTAGAGGGTGGTTGGGTGTTATACTGAAAACCGAAAAAGAGTTAAAACTACTCCTATTTTCACCACTTTTTATTAACAATAATATGATATTAAAATGATGTTTCCATTCTGTTCCACCTGCCAAAAATAACTACTCAGCACTTTGCTGTGCGTCTGTTCTGAGTTATTTTCGTTTGTCGCTCCTCTCTCTGTCACTATTATGTGTACAAATGTATATACATACAGAGGTGGGATCATTCCGAATATATTGGTCTGAAACTATGGATATTATAGAATATGTTTATATATTGGTAGATACAAATTTATGTTTTAAAAACAGCTGCATAACACTCTATAGCGTATATCAAAATTTCAACCAGTACCCTTCTAGCTGACACTTAAGTTTTAATTTTTTTAAATTTTGTTGTATAAATATTACTGCAACAAAATCCATATGTATGGTATGTGTGCTTTCATTTCTGTAGGTTGATTCCTAAAAAAGGAATTTACAAGGTCAAAGGCCATACACATTAAAAATTTTACTTTCCAAAATAAGTTGGGTCAATTAACATTCCCAACATTAGTCTATGAGAGTGCCTAATTTTGTTATCTCTGGCACCACTTAAATTATAACTCTCAAATTTTTACATTTTTGCCAAATTGAAGGCTGAAAACTAGTACTTCATTAGTGATTTAGTTTGTAATTCTTTGACAGCTAGAAAGTTGAACAGTTTATTTGTATTTTCTTTCCTTCTAATTGCCTATTCAAATATTTTGCCTATATTTCTATTCAGTTCTTTGTATTTTGAATTAATTTTTAGGAACTCATTATATATTCCATATTAACCCTTCATTAACTTTTTCTTCCAAAAACAAGTGACTTTCAAAGAAATTTTTAGGTAGCACAAGATTTTATTCAAAGGGACTCATGCCAGAGCTCAGTGAATGCAACAGAGAAAAGTGGGTCCACAGAATGTGGTCTTTAAATACCATTGCTCTTTAAAAATAAACCAGAGTTCTTTGGAAAATTGGCTAATTCCAGATCTGCGGTAGAAAAGGTACAAGAAGCACCTAGAACATCTTGACATACTAGAGAAAAAGTTATCAAAAGATTACAAGTGTCCAGGAGACAGTTTGAGTCAGTTCCCACTGGACAAAGATGTGAAAATGTGAGACTCAAGAAGGACATTAACTGCAATGAATTAAAACACATGAAATTGTTTGAATCCATGGGTTTATAACGATACTTTAAAAAAGCCTCTTCAATTGGTAAAAAGAAACCAATTAATTTTGAAAACTGATAAAGAAATCAATCATTTATCCTGCCTTTCCTGTACCTCAGGGTAACCAGAAAGCCGATGTGTTCAGCTGACAAATAAAGTTATTAAAATTAGAATATTATCGAGTGAATAAGGGATTTAAGCAATGACTCTAATGAATTCTCTTAGTGGTTTACAAATCCTATCATGAACTCCTAATGAAATAAGGCATCCAGGCAATGACCATATGTGGCTGCTCACGTCACAAAGAGCTCAATGTTAACTAGATATTAACCACCTCCTGATAGACCTTTGAAATACTCTTGCCAAAAAAATCAAAACCAACTCAGCAAATCTCTCACTCTAACGACCACATTACAGGAAATACAGGGGACAGGGGAGGAACATGTGAAACGATACTATGGGGATGCAATCAGCAAAACCCAGACTGTATAGAATAAAGGACATGGTTGGTGCAGCAAATTTCAACACCAAAAGAAAAGCGGGAGGGAGGGAGAGAGACAGAGACAGTGAGAGAGAGAATGAATGATGCTTTAGAGCAAAGGAGACTAAAGAGACATATCAATTAATTTCCATATATGGACCTTATTTTGATATGGATTTGAATGCATACACTTAAAAAATATGAGACAGTTGGGGGAATGCTAACACTATAAACTTAATGATATTACAGAATTAATGTTAACTTTTTAGGTAGGATCGTGGTACACTGTTATTTTTTTAAAAAGACTATGTCTTAGAGATACACGCCAGCGATATTCACAAATGAAATTATATGCTGCCTAGGATTTGTTTCAAAATTATCTTGGCGATGAGGGTAAAAGGGAGTGTAGGAGAAAACTGAGTTGACAGCTGTTGAAACAAGGTGAGAGGTACATGGGGGTTCATCATACTACTCTCTACTTTCACATATACTTTAAAATTTGTGATGAAAGCATGGTTGCCTTGTAAAAATGGAGCTGGGATGTGCAAGGCTCCCCTGGCTGAACCCTTACCCTCGTGTGCACTGAGACACCTGGAAAATCTCCGGAGTGCCACTAGGACAAAGCTCCCTGAGAGCAGGGATTTTGGTTCTTTTTCATCCCTGAAGATCCCCAGGGTTTAGAACATTGCCTGGCACTTAGTAGGTCCTCAGTATTTTGTGGCATGGATGACCTCTTCTCAACGTGGCAGGTATTGCACTAGTTTGATCAGAATCCCTAGGGGAACGTGTTACACCACAGAGGCCTGGACACAAGCCCCGGAGATTCTGTGCACCTCAGGCCTCTTCGCAGTCTAAAGACTGTCAGTGCAAACGAGTAAGCTCATGACTTGTCTATAAAACTAGAATGTCAGAGATGTGTTTCACACTGCAAGCTAAGGACCCTGACAGCCTCGTGGCCCATGTGGCAAGGCTGGCCTAGGTCCACGGAAGTCTCCAAACCAGAGGGTCTCCACGTTGGCAGCCACCTAAGGGAGGATTAAAAATACAGATTCCAGGGCCCCACCTTCAGAAATTTGGATTCCCATTTGCAGGCATGCAAGCCACTGTAAAACAGAACTCCACAGGTGATTCTGAGGGCTGTGCGCACCGTTACCCACGTTATTTCCTCAGCCCCCAGAGCCGTGGTCCAATAACAGCACTCCTAGAGGGTCTTCCTCTTGGCAGGTGGCTGAGCGGCCTTCTCCCCTCGGGCACTGAGGCAGGTTACCGTGCACATGCTGACGGAGTTGAGTCGCAGGCCCATCACCATCTTCCTCCTCACTCCTCGCTCAGCTCCGCTCAGTGTTTGTTTTTCTTAAGTTAAAACGCTGTGCTTTTATGGGGCCATCACTCCGTATTCTCAGTAGGCAGCCCTCTTGCCTTAGAGCCGAATTGTCCCGCTTCTTTGTATTTAACTAGCATTTTTAAGTAGTTTCTGGAGGTGGGGCTTCCTGCTGCTGCAGTTCCTCCCTGGGCTTTTCTTCCAACTGATACTCTCCCTGCAAGTTACCGCGGAGATCAGACTCCTCCGCGGCTCAGGCTTCGAAGTCTTGACTGATTCCTCCCCAGGCCTTGACCGACTTTTGCTTTCCTAGCCTATAACCTTACTGATCAATCAAAACTATTGCTCACAGCTGCTGCTTAATGGATGATGGTTCTGGAGTTTTTCTGAATACAATTATTTATTGCTTTATTGATGTGCTACTTATTACTCTGTTAAGTACCAAGGGTGTTTAATTATGTGAAAGGGAAGTGCAAAGGCAGCTGCTGAAAGCTGAAGTTAAAGAGGCCCAGTACCTGAGTTCCTGACAATGTGTCATAAAACAGCTTTAAAACACATGCACACACAGAGGACAAACTCCATTCCAAAGTTTAACGAGCTTGAAAACAGAATGGGCTTGGGGAACTGCCTTGCCACTTTGTGGTCTGATATTAGCCACAGCACAAGCAATGAAATCTCAATATTTTAAACGAAAAGGAGACTTTGGGCCCAGGGCGGGGGCTTTCAGGCTTTTTCTACTTATTGCTGGTCATCGAAGTGGAGCCCATGCTAAAGGGCACAGTTAGAAGAGTAGCTTATGGGACTGAAAAATGGCTTCAGGAATGGGGTGGGGGGGCCAACATGGCCCCCAAGTTCCATGAATTGAATCTCCTTTTTGGTAGACAGTCAACTGTTGCCATTCTACAGGGCACCCCAGGAGAAGCTTTTGAAAGAAACGCAAGCAGTGGACTGTTGGAATACTCACTGTATTTTGCATCTTGCTCTGTCCTTGCCAAGGGGGATGAATTCCCTGACATGGTATCAATGAGTTTAATGCCTCAGAGGCCTTGGTGAAGTGGGATTTGTGCCTATGTTTGAGTAAACTCCTTAATGCTAAGTCTGAGCCCTGACATGACAAAGGAGAAAGTTCCATTATTTTAGTTCTTTTGGCTGGAGGGTTTCAAGTTATACTCTGAGTAATCCTAGGATTCTTTATCTCAAAGGAATAACTCACCATGTGCTAAACTGAGGCAGTAAGATTTTGGGGCAAAACATCTGCCGTGGAGGCTCCCTGGAACCCAGCACCTCTTTAATTCTCCAGCAAGCCCAGGAATTTCTCTGACCTAGGAAACTTGCCTGTCTTGGGAAGGCACCACGGTTTTTTTTTATTTAGGGAGGGGTAAATACCTTTTTTCTTCTAGTTTCCTTTAAAATCAGGAACGTATCATAAATTAATATCTCAGAAAACAGTCATGTCACAGTGACATGTATGGATGCCAAATAAATAATTTGTCTGATAGGTTGTGTGGTAGTGCAAAGAGCTCTCAGCCCAGAGTAAGAGTGGGAATCCTGCTTCTGCCACTTTTCAGTTGTATGGCTGTGGAACAGTCACTTAATTTCTCTGCAACTTGCTTCCTTATTAATAAAATGGACAAAACAACAGCTACATCACAAGTCTGCTGTAGGATTAGTTGAGACAATAGATGTAAAAAGCCCAGCCTTGTCCCTGATACATGTGAATGAACAAATATTAATGTTCATTTTTTCCCTGAAAATACATGTAACATTTGTTCTTTTAGATAAGAAAAAAGAGACCACATTTTGACTTTTAATGTATTCCATCCTTGAATTTTTTTCCATGTTGAGTATTATAGAGATTGTATATTCATCAAGGTTAAGTAAAAGTTCAGGATTATAAATGTGCATATAAAATATAATGTTTTTTGAAAAAGAATTTCTACAAATATATTTACTAAAAGTTTTTAAAAGATTATTAAAATAGGATCATATATCGTATGCAATTGTATATCCTACCTTTTCAAATACAGTTATATCATGACAGGCTCATTTGGGGGAGATTTGTTTTGTTTTGAACTTAAAGTCTGTTCTCAAGAATTCCTAGGAAATAAGTTTGCTCAAGTACAGTAAAAAAAAAAAAAAGTTGTTTACAATACTTAAGGCCATATTTGTCCATGTAATAGAGAATGTCTAAGTGTAAATGGTTACTTTCCCATCACTGGGATTCTAGACTCCAGAGATAGCACAGCACCGTGGATGAATCTGTTGGTCCTAGAATCAGGCAGTCAGGATTTGAATCTCAGTTCTTCCACTGATTAGGTTTAACTTGACCCTGGAAAAGTTCTTCAACGTCTCTGAGCTTCAGTTTCACATCTGTAAAAGCAGAAGCTAAGGTACATAACCCAGAAGGATGTTGTGAGGAATAGAGGATGTAACCAAGATAAGGCGCTCAGTCCAGTGCCCAGCACAGGGTAAGTGCTCAATTAATGAACAGTATGCTAGCAATTATCATTTGATTCTTAGAGTCTTGTAAAGTGAGCTCACTGAGAGGCAGTGAAGGGAACTGATCACAAATAGGACTAATTGTTTGATTTTATTCTTGTTGACTTAGCTGAACTCTTATGGAAGGCTTAGCAATACCATAGAATAAGGGCATTTGGAAAGCAGTGGTCATGACTTTATCTTCTATTGTAGAGTATGTTCATAATTCAGATGCTTTGTCCAGTGACTGTCAATGCTTTAAAATATTTTTCCCTCAGGATACTAAAAGTTAAAAAATATTTATTATTAACTGGATTTTCTTTATTTTTTCTCTATTATACTAACATTTTGCACGGTATCAAAATATTATGATGTTGTAGACAGACAGTGTTATCCAGTGGTTTAAAACCCTTTCTTTGGTATCAGGGAGACCTTAGCTATAGTTTTGCATAACCTGGGCATATATCTTTTCTAAGCATCAGTTTTATCAACTGTGGGATAGGGATAATAAAAGGGCATTCATCTTTGTATCTGCTACCATGACTGGCATGTAATCAGTGCTCAGACATGTTAATGGAATCCCTCAGGCTAGATTTTAGGCACTTATCTCCTGGTGTGGTATGCATGAGGCCCACCCTGCCTGTCTTCTCCAGACAGGCCCACTCTGATCCCTGAATACATGACTTCATTGGTTCAATGGTTCTAGTGTAAATTCTTGGTTCACCTAGAATCTTATAAACACTCCGCCCCAAACATGAGCCTACAAGATCCACTTGGGCACGTCCCTGCCAGACATTGACTCTCATGCCCACCCTGACTGCCCAGCCAACCACTGATGAGTCAAACCCAATTTCCTCTGGGTACCTATGTGTAGCTCCTATAGGTCTGTGGACCATTTCAAAATCTACAACCTACTGCAAACACCAATCAGACTTGGGGGCATCTGGAGAAATGGAGAGGCACTCCCCTACACTGGAAGAATGGTTTCTAAGTTCAAAATCCTTTCCTGCTCAGGAATGAGATGATATTATGTCAAAGGACTGTGCAAACTGTAAAGTGCTCAGTTAAGTGTGACTTAGTCCTTTCATAATATCCTCTTAGGACCTCACTTTCTGGAGGAATGAGCAGCGGGAAATTTTTGTCTCCACTTTCAAGATGGGGAAGTCCTGCACCAGAGAGGCTAAATGACTTGCTTGAAAATATATGGATAGCTATTGGCACAAGTGGGATTTGAAGTCAGAGAAGTGACTCGAGTCATTACAATAGCACTGAGTATTTACCATGTGTCAATTTCTGTATCCAGCCTTATATCACTTACTCCTCCAGTCTTATAACATTTAATACTATGAAACAGGCATTTTATAAATGGAGCAATGGAGACTCAAAGAAGTAATATGCTCAAGCTTTTACAACTAGAAAGTGATGGAAGTGATAAACTTTGGTCTGTCTAATACCAAGTCTGAGCCCATATTATAAAGCTACTTGAGAAAAGTTTAAACTACTCAATGTTGAACAGTACATAAACCATGTACGTGGAGCTTTAAAAAAAATTCACTAACTGATGTCTTATTTTGTCCTTCCTTCCTTCATTCAACACACATTAAGCCCCTACGACTTGTTAGCCCCTTGTTAGACACAACAAAGAACTGCAGTTAAACTTCTCGGAGTTATTGCTGATGTTTAGACACGCCACCATAGGAGCCTGTCAGGGTCCTGCCCACAAGTCCCTCACTCTGATGACTTTAGAGCTTACCAGCCTACTTTCCAATTCCCAGCTCTTGCATTTCTTTACTTGAGAGCTCCCTTTGATCATCAAAACCTGCTTTGCCTGCTTACATGGTCAACTACAAGTGCCCTAGAATTAACACCTCTCAGGAACCTCATACAAAGACTGATGGCAACTGGTGTATAAATTCCACAGCTCCCACCTCTCTGGCGGGACTTCTGAGGTGTGTGTTCTGCATGGGCTCCCAGAGTTTTCCATGGACATTAAGCTCCACTGCCAACTTGTAGCTGGCTTGTTAATATACCTTGTATCAGCTGTCCTCCCTATCCTGTCTTGTTTCCATGCTCCCTATCTGGTGATTCTTTTTTCTCCCAAATCAGCTTCTTGCATTTAAATCTTTGTCTCAGGGTCTATTTTTGAGGCAACCCAAATAAAGATATGGCTCCTAAAAATTCTTTTGTTCTGTGAAGACTGGGTATTTTGAATCTCATGAAAACAAGCACCCATATTTAAATTGTCTTAGGAGTTAATTCTTGGTCTAGTAGTGGTTTAACTTATTTTTACCATTCAGCCTCCCCGGGACTTATGTGGGGTTGTTGAGAGCTGTCACCTACAATATTCTAGACTCTTAGAGATATCAAAGAAATACTGTACCAAACTTTCTCCTGAGAGGAAATTGTTCTTACCTTGTAAGAATTTACTCTGTGAGGCCCCCTGGGGCAAAGGATACTTAGTGAACAAGGTACTTGACTGTGGTATCATTTTCCTTTTCTTGCACCTTACTGTTTCAAAGGAGGTGCTTACTGCTCTTGTTGAGAAGGGAGTACATCCCACATTTATGCAGGTTTTTGGTGGGCTTTGCCCAACAAGTCTGAGTGGGTAAACCTGGGAGCCATCCTTATTTCCTTAGAAATATTTCATTTTTCTGTCCAACAAAAGTTTAGTGAACCTTAATGGGGGCTGAACCCCAGTCTAAGCAATGTGGAGTATACACAAACACACTAAATGCATAAAAGACACAATTCCACCTAAGGATTTATAGATCTGGGAACAGCAATGGAAAAAGCGCTTTCAGGGCTCATTTGGGTGGTAATATATCGTGTCCCAGAGAACAATCAGAAAATCAAATTGACTTTGGTAAATTTGCTTGATTTTAAAAATATAATCTTAGGGAGGGAAATAGCTTGTCTACAGAGACAAATGGTTACCAATCCAAAAATAGTTTTTACTTTATTTTTACCCAGCCAACAAACATTCTTTTTTAGAGTCTTAACCTAATTTCCCAGAGTTGCCTGGCCTATCTTTCTCCTATAATTTTAATGTCCTACTCAAGTCTTTAAGGTCTCAGTTGGTTAATGTTTAATGCGTTCCACGATCAGTGTTTGATGTTTACACTTTATTGGGCTAACCAAATTTGTAGAGCAAATTAAAAGTGTGCAGGTCTTTGGCAAGCCATGTTTAGATACGGGTTGCTCAGAAACCATCTCCTTGTTCAATACTGCATGCTCCAAGTAATTTCAATTAACTGTCCTCTTTTCCTGGTAATATCTGCAATTCTCTGCATTGCTTTTGGGGAACTATTACTTCCTAGATTTACAAACATCACAGCCTCATACCCTTCTGCTTCCAGAAAACAAGTCACAGCAGAGAGTTCCACTTCTATGTGAAGTGAGTGTGTCAGCAACAGGTAACCTATTAAACCAGATTGACCAAGGACCATAAAAAAGTGCACTTGAGAGGGAGCAGGGGAAGCTGGGAGGGGAGGATCTGTGTTGGGGGAAGAGTGAGTAGGAACTGAAGAGTTGGTATTTAAAAAAAACAACAACACATATTTGAAGAACTCATACAAGTATAATAACACAGAGATTAGATAAAGAGCTATTACTATAATTGCCTGACGAAATACATTATTCCTCTTATCCATGGGGTTATTTTAGTTTCTTTTTTTGAACAAACTGAATGGGTAGTGTGGTATCACACAACAGACAGTGCTGGGGAAACTAAAGCTTGGGTTCCACGTCCAGCTAGGTCAGGCCTGGTGTGATATCACCCTTAACCACGCTGGGCATTGTCCACAAAAGAAGAGAGCTGGCTGTGATCTCTGGAGTGCCTTCCAGTTCAGGTGTTTGGGGATTCGATCCCAATCATAAAATTCTTGGGGAGTGAAACATGGGGCTTACACCAGTCTTAAAGGACACAAGTTTCACAATAATTGCCCAATAGACTATAACTTGAATTTTCTTCATAGAGTACCTTTATTGTGGCTGGCTGGCAGCAATTTTTTCTCTCTCTCTCTGAGTCAATATTCTCTTTAAGCTTTGCTGAGAGATGCCCCTTTTGACACAGTGTGAGAAGATATTGGGAAGGTTCTAGGATAGAATCAGCAGATGAAAATGAGGGATCCCCAAACTGCAGGGTCATTGATGGACTTGGGGGCTCAGGTTTCCTGGGGATCAGATTTCCTCTGTCTCCTCATCTCCTCAAGGCTACAGAGAGGTGCAGGCCAGGTCTGGGGCGATAGCTGCTTTCCTGGCACATTGGCAGTGGCTGAACACTAATGTGTTTAACAGTTGGACTTATTTTTAATCTACTGTATTAGGAGCACAAATTTAATCAAGAACAAAATGTTACCAATGTTGTTTTTCTGTTCCTGCATATGCATATATCCCTAACACTGTTTTGCATTCCCTTGTGCTAGAAAGCTCTCCATCTGACATCTGACTTATTTCATAACATTAGTTTTTTTTTTTTAAGTGCAAATATATGTGGAGAAAAAAGAGAAACAAGGAGCTGAATTTCCACTCAATGCGGCCCCCTGCTTAAAGAAATAACTGCAGTACAGATTTTAACAATTAACATTCCTGCAGTTATGGATGGAGCTAATAAATGTTTTCAAACACTCCTCGGCTCAAATACACGTTCAGCTTATTTTCTGTCATTTGATGGCATGGGTGGGTTGAGACATTCCTCTCAGCTCTTTTTCTCCTTCCTAGTCAAAGAAAGAGATCTTATCTCCCTACCCACCCTAGTTCCCCCTCCCCCTGCCCTCCCCCCTCAGCGCCTACTTTACTGAAACCTGACTTGCAGGTCAGCGGGCTGGTAACAGATTAATTTTACTCTGTGAGGAACACCAAGCATTTTGGCCAGGAAACATGAGAACCCTGTTATAATATTACCGTTTTTCTAAATTAAATATTAGGAAAAATTAAACCAAATTGCGGCGCATAGTGCAATGGAAAATATTTCTCTTCCAAACACTCCTCTGTGATAAATGCCCCTGTAAGTGAAAGCACAATAAATATGCACTACATTAAAAACCTAGATTATTCAAGTTTTAAGACTTATAGCTAAAAGTGGTTTAATGTTTCATGCCTAATAATAGATTACTCCTATCACGTTTCTAACCTTTATTTCTCCTAGCTTTGAAGTCCAGCCATATAAAGGTTGTTTGTAGAACCACACGAAAGTTAAAGCAAATATTACTTAGAGTGATTCATACCAGCAAGAATTTGCAATGAAGGCAGAGGCTTTTTTTTTTTTTGGTGTGTATGTGTGTCTGAATCAAAGGAAATGAAATGTTTGTAATATTTTTTGGTTGATAAATTTATTAAAACATTTTAGAGGCTTGTAGTAGAGACACAGCTGACATAAACAGACTGACTGGAAACAGATTATATTTTGCTCTGTGGGGGAGGCGGAATTTAAAGGGGGAAAAAATTCTCTGGATTTCAAAAATTGCCACCAGGTCACAGCAATACTTAATTAACTGAATACATTAACAGAAGGCTATAACATAGATGCTAAAAACGGGGGGGGGGGGGGGAGTCAAGTTCACTTAATCCTCTGTTCTTTGCTTACAGATTAGCCTTTCAGAATGAGCAACCTGATTTTTTTTTTGAAGGATCCATTTACCTTCCAGAGCTTTTCATAGCAAAACATTTTGCATGGTTGCAAAAGAAATTAATTTGTTGCCAGTTGCTCCATACTGGCAGGAATTCTGAATAAAGAATGTAAGCAATCTATCTTTGTTTGCAAGATATAATTAATCTGGCAGTTAAAATTCTTTGGAAACATTCTGATGACTTATGTGGAAAAGTAGCACAGCATTTTCAAAGAAAACTCAGAACTGTATGCAGGGGAAGATAAAAGATATACGAAGTGTTTGTTCTAAGCGATACTATTCATTTAAAGATCATAATGTAACCCCACCCTAGCAATTATTGTGAAAAACAAGACAAATCTCTGTCTATAGCTTTCTGACACACTCTTGATTTGAGAAACAAAATAAGCACATTACTGTTATAGTCTAATAGACTGCAAGCTGTTTTATTAGAGTCAGCTGAATCCTGTTTTGCATAAAAAAGAACTCTGTTTGCTATCAAGAACACATTTACATTAATATGACTTTGACAAAGTAAAATAAAATCACATTAAGATGATGTAAGTAGATAAGACAATGAAATCTCTGTGAGAGAGTTTTGGCATACACTAATTACAGTCAAGTCCCTGCAGGAAAAGAACATATTTTTACACCAACTACCCATGTGTTTGAAAATGTAGAGCATCCAAAATGCAATCCTTGGTTTAGGTATTTCCTGAATACATTGTGTTTCTGAGGTAGATTTTTTTTTTAAAGGAGACTGCCTGATAAATAACACTTTCATTTACTAGAATACAAGCAAGTTTCTTTCTGAATACCAGTCTGTAATCATCCTGATTATTTTAAGGGACTTTCCAATACAGGGCAGCTGAAAACAAGGTTTTAGATTACATGGTAATTTAGGAATGCATGAAAAGCTAAGCAGTTACCATAATAGGGTTCTGGATAAACTTCATGGTTTTTAGAGCAAAACATAACAACATATGTTTTGTGATTTGTTTCAATGATTTTTCTTTTTTTTTTTTTTGTTCAGGTTCTATCAAAATATTTGGAGGCCTCATCCGCATACAGCATTTTTATAACCTTATTTTGAAAACTTTGATGTCTCTCTTTTTAGTTCAGTCATTAAAAGAAACGCAATGATGGATGATGATAATGCTGTGGATTTTATGACTAATCAGTTCTTGGCAGTAGCTGTATTTCTTCCATAGTGAAACTTTAATATTCCTTTGGCCTTGTATAGGCTTAAAAAAATTTTTTTTGGTGGGGGGGGGGGAACTGTGCTACACCAGCTACTTCTTAAGTATTACCAAACAGTTATTGCACAAAAGTTAGCACTCTGATTTAAAACCTGACTATATGAAGCAATCAGGAAAGGGTATTTTTCCTCCTTCCAGGCTACTCACAAATTTTGGGTGCCTTGCAATAGTGTTTTTCTCCAAGTTTTAAAGGCAAGAATGTGGAGAAAAACTACACAGACAGTAGAATATTTAAGAGGGAAGAAAGTCTCGTAGGGGTGAGATGGGATACCATCTGCATTTCCTCTTCTCAGATTGTCTTTGTGACTATGCAGTTTTTATGAGGAGCCTGACTTTCTGCCTGGAATCCTTGAGGTATTGTTCTTGAAGTTGCAGCAACAAACACCAGGTGTCTCCACTTAGCTGAGCTAAAGGTTCTGAAAAGGAAGGCCGCTTTGCCAGGAAAAGATGAAGCAGCCTTCCTTTCCCTAGTGCTGCTGCCTGGCTAACCCCAGACAGGCTGGCTGGGGCCAGGGGAAGGGAGTTCATTTTTGGATGAGCGCTCAGGTTACAGCCTGTTGACTCATATCAGATCTGTAAGGGAACCTGATTTTTGTGTGGAAGTCATGAAGACTGGAGCCCCTGGAAACACTGGTATGCTGGGGGAGGAGTCTAGAGAACCAGGTGGCAGTAGCCAGGATTGCATTCTTGGTCTACTCATTGGGACTCGCCATCTTGGAAGGCAAGAAGCCATGACTGGGTGGATGGGAGCCTTCTTCTTGGAAGAGAGCCAATTCCATGGGGACCTTCTGCTTGGAGACAACTAGACTGAAGACCCAGCAGCAGATATGTTGGCTTCTTCTCTACCAGTGGCTGATGCTTCAATCATAACATCCAAGTTGTGGCTTTAATTACAATTCGTTTATCTCTTCAACAAATAATCATTTAATCTCTAGTGTGTGGCGGATACTCTCCAAGCAGTGAAAAAACTAGACAAAGCCTGCTTTCTCACAGAGCTTGAAATAAGATACGACCCTTCCATCTGATGCCAAAGATAACAGCTGAGGCTAGTGTTTCCCAAAATGTGCTTCCTGGCATTCCAAATACAGTGATAGGTATTGTGCTGAGGAAAGACTTCATATTTCCTTATGCTGTGGAACTGCTGGGTAAGCAGGTATCTAGAACTTCTTACTAGCCTTTATATACTAATTTGCATTGTTCCTTTCCAGGAGATGTCCTAGTTCTCAAATGTATTTGGCTAAGGAATCTTTTTTTCCCAACCTAGAAATTATCCTCGATAGAAGTGAATATTGTAAGGAACATACTTGGAGGAAAATTGTTTTGAGTGGTGGACAAAGAATCTTTCTCCTACTTGAGGCAGATATGAGGTTAGATTTGGAACGTGGAAGGAGGCACAAAAACCAGAATGAATGAATGAAGCCACCTGTCTAAGGAAGGAGAGGTTTGCTCCAGGGAATGCGACTGTGGAAGCAGTACTGATCTCATTGCACAGGAAAGCTCTTCCCCATCAGGTTCTGAATAGCCTTCAAACGACCATGAGAAGATGGGAAAGCTAAGATGTAGGTTCTAGTCCCAGCTCTGCCTCAAAGTAGCTTTGTAATCTTGAGTAATTTGCTTACTTTTTTGATCTTAATTCCTCATTCCTAATAATCAGCACTGAATATGTATTAAGTCATTTATTTATCAAAACAGCTTTATGAGGTAAGTCATGTTATTGCTTCTATTTTATAGAAAAGGAATTAACCGATACTTGAAGAAACCTGCCCAAGGTCACACAGCTACAAAGTGATGGTGCCAGAATATTAAAAGACAGTCTTGGAGCAGATGGTCCCTTCTTTAAGATCTAATATCCTAAGATTTTATGAGGGTGACTTTTTCTATGTTTCACATCTGTTGTGATTGGGCAGTCAGTCCTCTAAGCAGAAATCATTCATCAGTCAACAGATTTATTGAGCATGTACTCTGTGCCAGGATTAGCCAAGGCCCTGGGGAATCCATAGGGAACAAGACAAAGTTCCTACCCTCAGGAACTTAGTCTAGTGGGGATGGGGGTACTGACAAGTAAACAGGCAGTTCATCTCTGTAACAGAAACATTAATCATTTCTATAGTGAGTCTTATTATTAAAATATTATAGCAGACTGTTCATAAAAGCCAAAGCTAGAAACAACCAAAATGCCCAACAACTGATGAATGAATAAACAAAATGTGGTATAGTTGCCCAGTGGCATATTACTCAGCCATAAAAAGGAACGATGAACTGATAAATGCTACAACATGGATGAATCCCAAAACACCATATTAGATGAAAGAAGCCAGACATAAAGGCCACATATAATATGATTCTATTTATATGACACGTCTAGAATAAGTAATCCCACAGAGACAGAAGGCAGATTAGTGCTTGCCAGAGCCTAAGGGTAAAATGGGGAGTGACTACTTACTGCCTCCAGGGCTTGTTTTTTGGAGTGATAAAATATTCTATGATGGTTGCACAACACTGCAAATGTGCTAAATGTCACTCATGGTAAATTTATGCTATGTGCATTTTACCACAATAAAAAAAATGGTGATGATAGATAAGGCCAGGCTCATTATTCCCATTTCAAGTTAATAAATTCCTATTCATCACCTGCACTAAGGAAAACTGGGCTCAGCACCTGTGTAGATGTAAAGGTGAATAAGATTTAATCCCTGTCCTGACAGATTTTACAAACTACTTACTGGAATGATAGGAGATCAGCAATAAATTACAATAAAGCATAATTAAATCAGCATCATAATGGCAGAGTGGGCAAAATGATGAGGAATATTTGGGAGAAAGAAAGTTTGTTCCCAAGGCACTGAAGACACCATTGACGTAAGCCCCAGCCTCAAAACCCAAACGAGCCTTCTGGGTCTTGATGGTGACATAAAGCAGGGGTTGGAAGCAGGCCACACAGTGGTCAGAGGGCGCAAGGGCCAAGGGGAAGCAGTCAATGGAACCGAAGAAGGTGAAGAGGGAGAACCATGCAACATAGTGAGAGTTGGATAAATCTGCTCCATGCTCCAGCCACACGCCATCCTCTGGGGCACAGCAACAGACAAGTGGCAGGTGTCTGGGAAAGAGGGGTGACTCAGGGTGGGGGGCAAGGAAGAAACAATTCATTTTCAACCAAGGTTATTGGAAGATCCTCATGGAGGATGTGTTGGTTCAGAATCTTGAAGTTTGACCAGAAATTCGGTAGACAGCGAAGACGAAGCCAACAGACAGACAGGGTGACTGACTTGCTGGATGTCACATGGCAGTGATGGAGCAGAATTTGAATTGCAAGCTTCTCACCCTAGTTGAAGATACTGTACTTTCAGTCCTCCTCATTTGTGGATTCTGAATTTGCCTACTCACTAAAATTTGTTTGTAGCTCTAAGACAATACTTGGGGCATCTGCACAGGACTTTGTGGACCTGTGCAGAGGGGGAAAATTTGAGTCACTGGACAGGCACATGCCTGGCTGAGGTCAAACAAGGAGATGCTCTGCTTTCCTGTTTCCTCTCATACTGTCAACAAATGTCCTTTCCACAGTGTGTTAAGTGCCATGTTTTCACATTTTGGTGCTTTTTTTTCCCCTGGTGATTTTACTGTTTAAAAAGGCCTCCAAGCATAGTGCTGAAGTGGCGACTAGACTAGCATTCCTAAGTGCAGAAAGGCTGTGATGTGCCTTATGTTAGATAGGCTTTGTTCAGCCTTGAGTTACAGCACTGTTGGCTGTGAGTTTGATGTTAATGAATCAACAATATACATTAAATAAAGTGTCTTTAGAAAGAAATGTATCAAAGTAGGTTGTACACTGATAGGTAGGTGAAAATCTTATGACCAGAGGCTCACAGGAACCCAACTTTGTATTTCCCCTAGGAGCAATGGTTCAGTATTTGCTAATTCAGCACTGGTGGCAACTTTACTGAACATAATGACAATAATGAAAATTGATGGTACTTCTCATTATTGTCTGCTCCCAGGTTTGAAACTGGACCATTCCTTCTCTAAGCATCACTCATCATTCTTTATCAATTGCCACCCGCCAGTTAAACACACACATACTCGCACAGATGTACACATATGCATGCACGTGTACCACAGGCACACACTCACACACGTGTGTATGCACATACACACAGGCTTCTCACTGGAGCTGCTTTATATAATTTTTAGGATTCAGAGAAAAATGAAAAGGCAAGGCCCCTAGTTCAATCATTATGAAGGATTTAAAGATGGCAGGAACAAACAGAGCATTTAACCAACTATAGGGTCCTGTACACACATCTCATACCCCTGGAGCTGGCCCTGCTCCTCCCTCCACCTCATCAGCCATGTCCTCCCTTCAATGCATGTGCTTCTTTTTTCCTCTGGGACAAAGAAAATCAGATCACTGTTCACCCTACAACATTTGAGATAAGAAGATTACCAAGCCATTTGGACTTACCAAATGTCTCCAGGGAAGAAGGTAATAGACTCACAGATACACAGTCTGTGATGACTCGGTGGCTGAAGGGTTGGTTTGGCCTTTGGCCTCCTGGAGTTGAGTGACTTGGAGGAGATTTCATTTTCTCACTGACAACCAGCCAGAGTCATATGGGCTCACATATCAGAGCACAACAGAGCTGCAGGGCTCTATTCTGCCTCTCGCCAGTTCCCTGGGCCACATTCACCGCTAGAAGTCTCCTTCATGAGTTGATAGGTCCCAATTTAGCCTTTTTGAGGTTCCTGGATGATGCTTGGGTCTTGGCAGCCTCTCTCAGGCGGCCTTCGTTCAAGGGCAGCTGACTCTCCAGATAGATGTCCAGACTTCCAGGACAGGAGCAGGGGGAGGTCAGGGGCTGGACTCCTGAAGTGGATGTGCTTGGCTCCAAACTTGCTCTTTATAGAAGTTGTGGCTCAAGTCTTCAGTGAGGACAGGAAGGGAGGGGGAGAGTAGACATGCAAAAGTAACTCAGCAAAAGCAGATCCCTGGAGTGCAAGTCCTGATCTGTTTTCCTCCCGCAGACCAGGCAGGAGGGGGAACGAGTGGGGTTCTAGAGCAGGCTGGGCTTCCTTCTGGAAGTGAGGATCCAGGCAGGTGTGCTGGGCTCATTGACTGCGCCCTTGCCATCCAAAGCCATCTTGACTTCTCTCTGCTGTGTGGCCACACATCCCAGGGCTTTCAGAATCATCTTTCAGAAAGCCTTCTGAGCCTTGGGCAGGGGGGGATGTCTGTGTCAGCTTTCCAGGGCTGTCCTAACAAAGTAGCAGAGATTGGGTCTTAAACAATAGAAACTTATTGTCCCACGGTCCTGGAGTCCAGAAGTCCAAGATCAAGGTGTTGGCAGATTTGGTTCCTGCTGAGGGCTTTGAGGGAGAATCTGTTCCATGCCTCTCTCCTGGCTTCTAGTGGCTTATTGGCCACCTTTGGTGTTTCTTGGCTTGGAGATGCACTCCCTGACCTATGCTTTCATCTTCACTTGATGTTTTCCCTGTGTCCCTGGTTCTAAATTTCCTCCCTTTTATAAAAATATAGAGGCCTACCCTTGACCAGTATGACCTCCTCTTAACTAATTACATCTGCAATGACCCTATTTCCAAATAAGTTTATATCCTGAGATATGGGGAGGAGTGGGGGTCTAGACTTCAATATATGAATTTTCGGGGGACTCAGTTCAACCTGGGACAGAGGTGTAGTGGGAGTGAAGAATAGAGGTGGGATTTATCAAGGTGGCACTACGGGAGGAGGGCCAAACCAGGGTGTCAGTGTAGACTGGGAAGAGGTGGGATCCAAAGTTTCACATGTATTGTGGAGCCAGACTGTGGGCTGTTTTAAAAGCCAGGCAGAGTACGTTCAGCCTTGGTGTAGCTGGCACATGGGAGCCACTGTAGACTCTTGAACTGGATTGTAATTGTGTAAAAATGGTATTTTAGGACAATGGCTCAGGCAGTGGTGTAGAGGGTGGACTGAACATCAGTAGGGGCAGTGGACTAAGTGGAGTCCAGGATCACAGTGGGAGTGGGATGGAAAGGCTGTGAGAGTTTTCAAAGGAAAAGGAGATGGTATGATTTGATTCATTAACTGGGTTCAGAAGATGGGAGCAGTAACCACTGGAACCTGAACTAATGGTAAAGTTGAGAGGGGAAAGGTGGGGACTGTGGGGTCCGTGTGCACACGTGTGCATGAATGCACATGTTCAGATGAAAATCTTGGGATGTACTGCATTTGAAATGATGTTCAGCATCTAAGAGGACAGTGCTCTATTCAGAGGTCAGTAAAGTTTTTCTGTAAACGGCCAGAAGTAAACATTTTAGGCTTTGTGGGCCATACTGGCTCTGTTTTAACTGCTCAACTCTGCTGTTATCTCAGGAAAGCAGCCATAGGCAATATGTAAATGAATGGGTGTGGCTTTACTCCAATAAAACTTTACAGAAACAAACAGCAAGCTGGATTTGGTTTAAGGGCCATGGTTTGCCAACTTCTGCTCTAGATAATTGGATGTATGGTACAACCATTTGTTAAAAGGAGAGAGAGCATTACATGTCCTTTAAAGGCTGATTTTGTTGTGCCTTTTGGAATGATGATTGTTCAGTATTCAGCGGAAATTTATACTATCAACTGAAACCCACTTATTTATTGACACATGCAGCATTTTATGGAGAACCAGCTAGATGCCAAGTATGTTCACATGTTATTATCACAATCACTCCCCACTGGCAACTTTGTGAGTTGAGCAACCCTTATTCCCATTTTATAGATGAGGAAACTGAAGAAGCCCTCCTAAGGCAATTTGGAGTTGTTAAATTTTCTGACTAGGAAGTTTAACTGATCTCTGGGTGGGTGGAGGCCTTTCACTCAAAGCAAGAATATTGCCTAGGACTGAGATGAGCCAATATTTAACACTGCTTACATGTCAGTTTTAACTTTACTTTCAATTTCAAACAGTCCTAGGGATAACTAGACCTTGTGTTCTTACCGGAGAGTAAGGTTTTGAAATTGTGTATTATCTACAAGCTGTCAAGAGCCTGGAAGAGAGAAAAAAATGAGGGAACATAATTGAAGACTCATGTAATTTGCCCTTTTCTCTAGATTACCTACATTTGTTTCCTTTGATCAGGTTGACTGCTGGGTCTCTCACAGAATCTGTCTCATAATTTCAGACATCATCTTGTTCTCTTTGTTAGAACTGCTACAAAAAAGTTGTGTAAATTTTGTTCCTGACTTAGCTGTGAGTTGTTATTAAAAATGTTGTTTATTACATTCCTCCATATAGTGCTTCCTATGAGAAAATTATCTCAGAATTTGACATAAGAAAAATCCTTGTCTTCTGAGAAAATATGATTCTGCTCCTCAGCTAAAGAGAAATATGCAACTAATTTTGCTTCCCTTTTTGATTGGGTTTCCAGGAAGCTCAGAACCAAAAGTGCAAAAAACAACAAATACTGTCACTTAGTACCAAGTGTTTTCAGGGCTTTATGTCCTTTTTTGTTACTAATTTATTAATTTTATTTTTCCTCCCATAAGCTGCTTCAAATACTTCTTGGAGAGAAATGAATGTTAAAATTTTTTTATATTGAATTAATTCAGAATCAAAGCAGAGTCTTTCAGCCAATCAAAATAATACCTAAGTTCCATTAGACTCAGGAAAAAATGTTGAAAAAGACTTTATGATTAAGGCAGATATTTGCTTTGGTAATTCTTAGAGGATACATGGTGTTTGCTCTATGATGGCAAATGATTTCACATCCGCTAAGTGACTTGCCTAAAGGGGCTCCCATATACTTTCCCTTAATGTTAAGTGCTGGGTGAGGTACTGAGGACCTGGAACAAGTATAAGGTTTGGAGTTAGAAGATCCGAGAACTCTAAACACTCATGTGACTTCAGGCAAGTCCCAGAACCTCAGCTGGATGATTTTGAATGTCCCTTCAAATGTCACCCTCTAGGAAACTACTGCATACCTGCTGCTGCCTGCAGTTCTCTCCCTTGCACTGTTTCCCAAGTAAGTCTTACTCTTCTAGCAAGACTCTAAGCATCTGGCCATCAGGAGTTATATCCGGACTTGGTCCTATGTCTGTGCTAAGTATATCAAATTATATATATATATATTCTCTGAGTTATATAAACTATATTGTTTTAAATGGGTTTACAGTAGTTTACAAAAAATGAATGCAAAAAAAGGATGAAATAAATTTAGACTAAATAGCAAACAGTTTTATGCAGAGGGAAAAAAAATAATTAAGACTAGAAACATGAGAAGGAACACAGGTAGGTAGGCAGGTAGGTAAGTAGATAAGTAGTAGGTTGAATAACCTGTTGAATAAGACACCAGCATCCATTTGCCTGCATAGAGCACATTCGGTTTCTGCATAAACACAAATTGCCTTGGAAACTGAAGCAAATGGAATAAAAGTGTGAAGAAATCTCTTTGTCTTAAATTAAATTTAACCAACACATAATGGAAACAAAGCATGTATTGACTGAGTGTTAAAAGTCAGTTGCTGAGTCATTGATCTATAAAGGTGCTTAGTGGATGTGGTAAATGGAAATTCCTCCAGTCACAAACGGCAGTGTGGAAGTTCAGTAAATTTGCTTCAGTGGAACAAGAAGAAGAGAGATTTTGTTTCAGAGGGAATGTGTTTCACTGGGAAGAAGTTTGGGCGCCCGAGGGCTGCCTGCGTCTCCCATAGAACGAGGAGCCACTCGGAGAGCCAAGCAGATAGCAGCAGGGAAAGTGAAAAACAAGGAGGAAGCAGGTAGGGGGAATTCAGCAAACAGCACTTCTTATGAAATTAGTGAGTAATAAGATAATACAGGGCCCGTTCCTCTTTATGGGGAATGTTCTCTGGTGAGCTCTTCAAATGGAAAATGCTCAAATACTGTAATGAACTGATATGAAAGATTTATGTAGCAAGAAGCCAGAACAGATAGCAGAAGAAATCTGAAGCTATGAAGGTTGGCAGTCCTGCCATTAATACTTCATTCATTTAACAAATATTTATAGAGTCATTACCATGTACTAGATACTATGCCAGTCACTTGAGGGAATGGGGGCAAGGGAAAAAATAATGACTAATACATCATATCTGTCTTTCAGAGGCATGCATCCTAGTGGGGGAGCTGGCATAAAAGAAATCTTCTTAATTCATAAAAGGTATTTATTGAGCACCTATTATGTACCAAGACTAGTGCCAGATGAGGTATACAGTGCAATGAACTAGAATGAATACAATCTATTTTGAAATATTAAATTAGAAATCTGTAAATCAGGAGAGTTTTTTTTTTCTGTCTCAACAGAGAATAACACAAAGACCACTAAGAATCGAAGAGATTAAATGGAATTAGAGTCCAAGTAGATATGTAATAAAGCAATAGGAAGAGAAATAGCCAGAACTTAGGGATTTGTTTTCTTTGTTGGGCTATTTCTTGGTATACTTATTATGAATAACTATTTAATTTTATATAAATAGTAAGGTTTTCTTAGTTCTGAAGATTGAGATTACCGACTACATAATTAGTGACCTCATATCTTCTCTAGTGGTAGAGCCCGGATAAATGATCTGTCTCTGGGAGGAGAGAATCCAGAGATAGCAGGTATACAGAGGATGCTGCAACACCCTCTGTCCCACGTCCAAGGGTCAGTGAAGTCCCAAGTCCCATGTCAGACATTGCTAATAGATCACAGCACTTTCTCCTGCTATGCCAGGTGACCAGAGGTGGTCTTGGAACATTAGGATGAAGTAGTTTTGCCCCCTGAAGGCCCATTAGCCCTTGGGACTTGCCCCAAACCTTCATACTATGAGAAACAACCAAATACTTAAGGTTTCTTTGGGCTGGTGCGCTCTCTCTCCCTGTCTCGCTCTCTCTCTGGCTCTGTCTCTCTCTGTTTCTGTGTCTCTGTCTCTCTCTGTCTCTGTCTCTGTCTCTCTCCCCACTCCAGGTACTACACTATGTGCTTACATATATATTTTATTTAATCCTCACAGTAACCTGGGCAGGTAGGTGCTATTATTGTCTCCTGAAACTAACTTGCCTGAGGTCCCACCAGTAGTAAGCAGTGGAACTCGAATTCAAATCCACACGATGTGTCTGATCCCAGCGCTGAAGCTTGTCCCTGCTGGCAGAGTCAGAAATGTGAGACTGTCACTCCCAGAAAGCAAGAATGTTCTTCTCAATAAAAAACACACTCCCTTATTTCTTAAGTTGAGGGCGTCATCTGTATTTCCAAAAGAAAAGATAAGAGTTGGATGACCCCTCAATCTCATGTTCCATCTTCTTAATTGAACAGAGGAAGAAACAAGATGCAAAGACCCAGGTGTCTGTACCTGCATCCACCCCTCCACCCCAACCTCCAATGCCTGTGACCATTACATGGAGGCAACAGCTGATACAGAGTAATTGATCTGGGGGAAGAGATTAAATGCTTGGGATATCTTTTTCTTTTTCCGGGGATACTAACTGATCTGTTTGAACTCCATTTCTCATCCTGCCCCAAGAGGTAAAACAGACAAGAGGACTAGGTAGGTATTGGAAAAAGCAGCAAGAGACACAGACTTAGAGAATCATAATTCTCAAACAATCAAGAGTTGACTCAGAAGGGGAAAACCTCATTTTATGAATACATATTCACAGGACTAAGGTGCAGAATGAATGAGAAGTATAGGAAATAAAAATAATACAATTTATTCAACTCTTGCTATATGGTAGATACCTCCGTAAGTGCTTTTCATGGATTAAAAAATTGCAGAACCATATACGGTTGATACTATTTTTTTCTCTTTTGGGGAAAGTGAGGATCAGAGAAGTTAAGACACTTGCCCAAGGTGACACAGCGTATAAATGGTCAACCCAGGAGTCAAATCACAATTCCTCAACCCCTAAGGCTCTTAATCAATTTAGTACATCTGATTTATGTGAAAATGGTGTAAACTATCAAGCACCAAAACCCAAATTTTCTATGAAGCCAATGAAGCTTAAGCTTTAGGGACCCTCACTTGCCAGGGCCCTTTCTAAAGCCTTGCGAGAGGCCCCAGTAGTTTTTACCCATAATTTCATATTATTTTGTTTAAAGAAGCTACCCTCAATCGCATAAGCTCTGGGCCTCACAAAACTTGAATCTGCTATGGAAAGCCCCATATCATGCTGGATAGGACCATCACATCATCCTTCCATTCTTTCCTCCCACTATCCCACAGAAAATCTAGTAGAGCCTTCTCTTCTCTTGGGTATTATTCACCATCCAAATTCCCAGTGTTTTCCTTTTCTGGAATCTCATTTTTTTTTAAGACAGCAAATTGTTTTGGGTGCTGACAGCTCCAGCCACTCAATAAAGAGTATTAATCTTTTCTCTGGCATCTCACACATAACTGCCAATGGTGTGCTTGTAACCCCTTGTGAGAACTGCTAGTCTTCTAATTATAGTGTATGTAGTCAAGGAAAAGGGCCTAGATTTTAAACAAACATCCATGAATTCTGCATTTGCATGTCATGTTCTGAAATCATCCTTTTCTGAGTCACAGATGATCTATTTAGATCAAGCCACAAAGAGCATCGTGTTTTGTTAATTTGGGGCCTTTGGGAAGGGTAAAATAATTCTAGTCAAGTATCCTAAGAGATTCTGTACTCTTCAAAGTAAAACATCTTGGTAAATCATTAATAGCTCTTGAGTGACTACACATTTAGGACAAGAATATATTCATGCTAAGTGATCTACATTTCTAGAGCTGTGACAATGTAGAATGTACAATTATTGGAAGATTCAATGAGCACTGCAGAACACTGAATTGCTGTAAAACTTGATTTGGAAGCTAATTTGGACCATATGATTATTGGGACAAGACTTATAAAATATTTATTTCTTCCTGTGCATAAAAACAAATGCAGTATGTGTAAGAGAGTATTAGATTAGGCAAGAGTAATGTTACTAGCAACCTATGTAACCTTACACAGTGATGGTGGTGATGATGATGATAATGATAAAAAGTTAGCATTATTGATTGTTCATTTTGTCAGGTAGTGTGCTGAGCACCTTACATCCATTATCCTATTTAATCTTTACAACTTCTATCATTGTCACCATTTTCCATATGAGGACACTGAGGCCCAGAAAGGCTGAGTGGCTTGCCAAGGTCATTTGATAAGTTGTGGACCTGGGATTTGAGTAAGATCTGTCTCAGAGAAAAACCTAAGCTCTTAACTGCTCTTCATGCTATTTTGCCTTTTGGGGTTCAGTTTTCCAATCTGCAAAATGAGGGGCTTGGGCTCCCAAGTCTTTGCAGTTTCTTTCAGCTCTGCAGCTCTACGACGCTGAGTTTAAGCTGTAATCCTCTGGCGGCAAGACTGCTTG
The DNA here is from genome assembly GCF_009834535.1 of Camelus ferus. NCBI lineage: Eukaryota > Metazoa > Chordata > Mammalia > Artiodactyla > Camelidae > Camelus > Camelus ferus. Next base: position 44,072,251 of record NC_045706.1, on the reverse strand, counting down.
TTTTTTTAATAATATGTTTGTTTTTCAAATTGATCTCTATCAGCTCAGGGTAATTAAAACCCCACAGCTCTTACATTCCCCAAGTAAACAGACGCATGCGCGATCAGCACCCCTCACAGCACTGCACATGGCTTTGTTTATGCACGGCACCTAAGATAAAAACCAAGTATCTGGAGGAAAGTAGCAAGCTCTGTGCAAACAGAGGAACAAATGTATGGACATCCCAGCCCAAAGTACTGGAAGTTTCTGCTTATTTACTGATGGCACTAAGTGTTGACCTGATCCAGGCCTCCCATAAACAACTTCAGATGTTCTGTCAGTAAATAATACTTTATACTCATGGTAACCATGCAGTGGAGTGGTGGGTTTAGAAATGCAGAATATCATTCAGCAGCTTGTGACTCAGGTAACCGTTTATTATTATGGCCAGGACAGCAGAATGAGCAATATGAAAAAATGCTCAGCTTTTCCGAATTACGATGCTGTCATGGTAGAGTTCCTGGTGCGCAACCTTAGCTACCATGGGAACTGTGATGTTGAATGTTCTAAGTTCTTGTCATCTCTGGATTGTGTGTGTGTGTTTACCTTTTGTGTAATATACTCCTGAATGGAGGCAGAAACAGAACAGGATTTCCTAGAAGGAGCGTGGATGAGGGTTCTCTAAGTACAGTGTGTTAGGAAAAGGGAGAGGACTTCTTGTTCATTTCACAAAGAGTTACTGAGTACTTGCCTTTTCTGGCTTAGCCCTTGGCACTATTAAGATAAAGGATGTGAAGCCTTCCCCTCAGGGGCTTGTAGCATGGGTGAGAAGATGTGCATAAGAATCTATTTGTCTGCCTACAGGTACACACTTCTTTAACTTGTCTTATGTTCATGAAGTAGATGGCATTGGAACTAGGCTTTAAAGGATAATAATTGGACATACAGACATTGGGATAAGAGTGGAGAGGATTAAAAGGTAGAAGGAAAGCTTAGGTGAGGCAAGACAATTTGCTGACTACCTCCCCCAACTGCAGTGTAAGCTCCTTGAGAACAAGGACCAGGAGTAAGGTCTGTTTTACTCACTGACATATCCCTGTGCCATGACCCTGTCTGTACACAGAAGGGGCTCAGTAGATATACGTCACGTATAGAGAGGGAGACAAATTTGTAATGGGGACTGGCCCAGAGTGGAAGCACATGCACAACCTTAGGATCAAAGACACACAGTAATTCAGCTGTCCACACCGCCAGACCAGCCTTTTTAAATAGTCAGAGCCTTGCCTTGGCATGGTCATAATACTAGCTAGGCAGATAGCAAGAATTAGGAAAGAAAAAAGAAAAAAGAAAAAAGAAAGCAAGCAGACATTAAGACTAGGAACAGGGATCAGAATTGGAGGCAATTTAATTCATTTCGGCAAATGTGTGCTAACCATGAGACAAGCATTATGGAGGTCAAGATGAACTTCCACAGTGTTTCAAAGGAAGGAAGATTGTGTCTTTTAGGTAAGTAATAGCTTCACAGAACAGGCAGTGTTTCAAGTAGAACTTGAATAATGGGTAGAATTTTTCTAGAATGGAAATGGAGAGGAGAAAGGCATTCTAAAATAAAAATAAAAATCAGAGATGAGAAGAGAAATAGCATGTATGAAGAACCTCCCGTGTTCAGTGTGTGCATCACTGGTGGGACACAAGTGATTTTAAGGGTTTATGAACTCCCTTGTAAATACTGTGAGAGTTGTTCATTGTATGTATATCAGACAACATAATTAGCACATCAAAGCTGTGAGTTCACAGCTGTTAATGCTGAGGGAAAAGGTCAGGTTAGGTTCAGTTTAAAAGTAATAATTCAATATTAAAAGCGTTAAGTAAGTAGTACAGCAGGTGGCATACAGCTGGATGTGGTTTCTGAAGGTAGCAGAGGCTGGAGTTTGGGGAAGCTTCTACACAGAGGTAGGAGGCTGGAGCTTCACTCACTACCTACGTGTCTTTATCTCAAGGGCCTCAACCCCATATTTTGAAGGGGTATGAAAACACTTCCTGGAACCAGGGCCAAGACTCGATTTCTTGCAACGTCCAGGTGACACTTCAATTGGTTTGCCGTGCTTGCCAAGACTGCTTGCAAATTTTGGGGAGCTTAATCTGTTCATCCTCACCATGCAGCCACATCTGGAAAACGTCAGACCCCCAAGTTATCCGTCTTTAAATGTGGATTTGCATCTAAGGGCCTCTAGGGGAGGAGTCCTCATGGGTAGGTGTGTTTTTGCATTAGATAAATTATTTAAACTCACATTTTGACTTGTCCTGGCTTGGTTGGGCCTCCTCCAGCTTTCCTATTCATAAATGTTTCCCTTGAGTTCCTGGCCACTCGTGCTCAGACTGTGAACTGATTCACTCGTGAGCAAGCCCAGAGCCTGGCTCCCAGTCTAGCTCACCACAGGCCCACGGTGGATGTAGAAACAAGTCCCCTGAGAGTGGACATTATTCTGCTTATGTAAGTTCAGCTTTCAGGAAATCGTATTACCTTTTTATATGGCTCCTCTATGAATCATTTAGTTATTTATTCCTTCGGGACATTTATGGTCCAGCAAGACCTGCTACTTCAGGAAACAAGGGAAGAAAGAAATCAAGATGGAAAAACGAGATGGTTGGGTACTGCGGAGCACTGGGCGGTTGTTAAGACGCTGGAATCCCTTGGGTGTGGGGAGACTGGCTGAAAACAAAGTCATAGCAGTGAGGACAGCCTGAAGTCACTGCTGTGAGGATTTGTGAAATGGTAGCTGATGCCATCTCATACTTGGATCTGTGTATAAGAGAGAAATCTGGATAGTTGCCTTAAATGTAGCATCTATTTAGAGACTATTCTTAAACAGAGCTTGGATTGCACTGACAGGGGCTTTTGACCCTACTTGTTAAGCTGGGTCAACTTTTAGATTAAAGAAAGAGGAGCTAACGGTTATACCCTCAGTAAGTTAGCAATTGTATGGCTGATGGTATTACTGCTCACCAAATGCTCCATTTTCCTTGTGGTACCTTTTCTGCAGGGCAGTTATACATTTCTACGTTGTTAAACATACGAGTGGCCATATGCTGCTTTAGCCAATGAACTGTGGGCCAGAATGATGTGTAACTCCTAGCCTAAAGCTTTAAGAGACAGCAGTGGGGTTTTTTTTTTTTTTTCTTTCTCTCTCTCTTTTTCTTCTGCCCCAACAGCCAGCAATGTTTTGGCTTGGGTCTCAGAGCAAAGACAAGTTGGAGCAAAGGCCCAGCGGACCTCCAATGGAGATGCAGTGAATTCAAGAAGTAAATCTTTGTTGCTATAAACCACTGAGTTTTTTTGTGTTGTCTGTTATGGCAGTGCAATCTATTAGGTAATGACCTCAGCAATAAGAAAGTTGCTATTTTTGAGCACATACTAAACGCCAAACCCTGTGCTAAGCATTTTACATATTCTATCTCATGTAAGTTGGTAACAACCTTGTAAGGTAGATAGATTTCCTCAACTTACAGATGAGGAAGTTGAAACTCAAATGGGTTGAAAAGTTTCTCGTGGTCACATCACCAGTGTGTGGTCAGGATTTGAACTGGCCCCTGTTCTTAATTGCTCCACTTTATTGTACATCCTCATCCCGGTAACTTTGTTAAGCTGTCATCCCACATAAGTGCCAAGGCTTCAGTTTCTCAGATCCCTTGGATGAGGACCATGGGAGGAAACAGACCTATAAAAGCAAGGCGTGGTCTCTCATAATCTGGGGAACAAAATATGAAAATGCAGCTAATCTATTGCTTATAATTTATAAAAACCTATTATTTATCATAGAAGAGAAGACAAGAGTCATCTATAATGATTTCTCATTATAAAACAATGCCCTACACCTATAAAATAACCCCCAAATTGTATTACACTAACTTGATCATATGTTGGAAGTTATATAAAGAGCACAAATATTTATTAACCAAAAAATTCCACTATATAAGCTTATCTGGGGGAATATTTAGAGGGAATATTTAATACATAAATATATTACATATATTAATTTATAAAAATTATTAATTATATATAATAATATATTTATAAATACACATGTGTATATATCTTTATCTTATGTATAATCTGCTCTAGAAATGATGGTCTAGATGATTCATATTTGAACCACAATATGTATATGCCTTAAAGTCTAGTTATTAGGTAATTAAAGACCAGAAATACTCCTGGTACAAATATGCACCATTATACACAGTAGGGTTCAACAAACAACCAAAAACAAACTAAATTAATAATGTTGTAATGAAACCACAATAATTTGTAATTAAAAAACAAGAATAGCAGCAATCTAAAAACCACAACCAGCCAACCCAAAATGACACTGATAATACAATGACAACAAGGACCCTTCCTGACACCGGGGGGGGGGGGGTAGAATTCCAGCTATGTGAATGTGAGTTTGTGCTGGAGCTTGCAACGTCGCCAAGCGCTGTGTGGGAGCCAGAACTCTTAGCAGAACCGTGAACTAGCAGCCTCGGTAAACTTATAATGTGCTAACTTGAATTTATGAAGGCTAAAATTCAGTGACCCGTAGTTGCCCAGAGTAGTAAGCAGTCCCATGTCTATGAATTAAATCAGGATTGGTTTTCATCCATTGAAATGGCAGCCAACCAATGAGTCTCACTGGTCAGAGTTTGATAATCACTGTTCCAGAAGTTTGGTGAGCCAGATTGCCCAACGTTTTAATTTAGACCCCCTATTTAGATAACTCTTCTGGCATATACCTCCATACCTGAGAGCCTAGGCACTAGGCACTTGCTTCCTATACGTTTTCAAAAAGGTCTTTGGGTACCTATTGATCACCCCTGAGAATGCATTTGTTTTGCCAGGTACTTTAGTACTGAGAGAGGAGTGCCTTGTGTCAAGAGCTTCTCCCGACTCAGTGGTTAGAATCAGGTTTCCTAAGGCTGGGAAAATGCCAGCCTGTTCATGTACCAATAGAACAGTATGACCAGCATGCTCCATGGATACGGGGAGCTTCAGACCCTGGTAGAGAAATGCTTTTTGTATCCCTGGCCAAGATAGATAGCCTGGCTAAAATCCTTTGTATGACTTTTCCCCAGGGTTCCTGTCTGGACCCCTATCCAGGAAATTTTGCTGGCTTCTCTATTCCCTCACTCCCTACTCTTGCACCTCCACCTCCCTCTTGACCCCAAGTAGACATGAAGGGTAATGAGTGACTTGGTACCTGTTTCAATGAACACTAAACAACTGAAGATATCCTTTTTTAAGGTTTAAGTTTGACCATTCTCAGTTTAAAATACGCTGCTGGTACAACTGCCTGTGTATTTCCCTGGCATATGTATTACTACTTAAGATACTCTGTGTTGTGGGTTGAATTACATCCCTCAGAATGAATATATTGAAGTCCCAACTTCCCAGTACCTCAGAATGTGATCTTATTTGGAGATTGGTCTTTACAGAGGCAATCAGGTTAAATGAGGTCATCAGGATAGGCTCTCATCCGATATGACTGAAGTACTTATACAAAAGGGAAATTTTGGACACACGCAGACATGCACAGAGAAAGACGGACATGCACAGAGGGAAGACTATTAAAGATGCAGGGAGGAAACCATCTACAAGTCAAAGAATGCCTGAGGCTACCAGAAGCCAGCAGAAAGGCAAGGAACAGATTCTTCCTCCCAACCCTAGGGAGGAATCGACCCTGACAATACCTTGATTTTGAACTTTTAGTCTCCAGAACTGAGAGACAATACATTTCTGTTGTTTAAGCCACTCAGTTACATCAGCCCCAGGAAACTAATATACCATGTAACTTTGCCAATGGTATTAATTCATTAAACTCGAATTCAATTTAACAAGTGCCTGTAAATGAATCCAGGCAGAGGTGGTGACATGTGATAATGGCTTAATGTGCTTCTCCCTCCTCAAGCTCTCCAAATCTCCTCCACACTCCATTTATCCTATCATCCTTTCACTGTCCCTCAGTCCCCTGAATGTCCTCAGTTCACTCTCTACCAGCTTAGACTCCCCAGGCCATAATTATAATCATTTTCTTCCATTCCATCAACTACCTCACTCTCTCCCCCTTCATTATTCTTTCTGGAAAAACCTCAAGCTTGATTAAATTCCACTCTCTGCCTGTACCCATACATTTAAATGTGTCTGGAAAAAACACACAGGATGAGCAATAAAACTTTAATTAATAGCCACTGACATGAACCACCTGATCTAGTCATTCCCATCCTTTGCAAAGGATCATTTAACTTCTCCTTCCTCAAAATCCTAGTATCCTCTCCTTTCCCCTTCCACTCTTCATTCTCAGAAAATGACCTTACTTCTTGTTTCACAGAGAAGCAATGAAAGGAAGACGTCTAAACACTCCAATTTCCACATGTACCTGAATCAGAGCTATTGCCCTCACTGGCCTCCCTGTACTGTGGATGTGCGGTCCATGCACCTGTCTAAGGCCAGCCTCTCCTCCTGGCGCCAGACCTCTGCTCTTCCCCCTGCTCAAGGGTTGACTCCTGCCATTGCCTCCTTCTCTCCTGCATTGTCAATGTTCCCTGTTTACTCATCTACTGGATATTTCCCATCAGCACACAAACATACTGTGCGTTTTCACATTTTAAAAAAAGAACCTCTCCTGACACATACTTCTTCCAGCTGCCTCTCCATTTCTCAGATCTTACTTACAGAAAAACCAGTTGAACAAACTATCTTTAGGTTTTTCTCTAATTTCTCTCCCTTCATTCTCTCTTGAAGTCATTCCAATCAGTCCGTACCCCCAGAACTCCACCAAGACTAATCCTGTGAAGTCCAGTGACTTTCAAGCTGATAAGTCCATTTGTCAATTCTCAGTTCTTATCTTGCTTGACTTATCAGAAGTACTTGTCCCAATGATTGTTTCCTCATTGAAACATTTTCTTTCTTTGGATCCCAGACTCCTTAATTACCTGCTTTTTTCCTGTCACCATAGCCTCCCCTTCTCCAAGTCCTTTGTTGCTTTCTCCTCATTTCTCAAACATCTCAATGTTGGCATGTCCCAGGACTCCATCATTGGAATTCTTACTCTCTGTTCTACTCGCATTCTCTAGGTGATACCATTCCATCTCAGGGTTCAAATACCTAAGTGCTGATCATCCCTACTTTATTTTTCAGTTTTTATCTCTCCCCTGAAATGCCAGGTTGAAATGCCCACTTGACACTTCCACTTTGAGGTCTAATAGGATCTCAAGTTTAACAAAGCCAAAATTAAACTAACCAGCTCTCATGTTTCCTCAATAATTTTTTCTTCCAGTAATAATGCCTTCACAGTACATGGTAACTCTCCCTAAAAGTTGCTCATTCCCTAAAACTGACGTTTACCCAAACTCATATTTCACAGTTAATCAGAAGTAAAGGATACTGCTTCATCTTTCAAAAGGCATACAGTACTCAATGACTTCTCCCACCTTTACCACTCAGTCTTTTTGATCTGAGCCACCATCATCTCATATCTGGCTTTTGCAAAAGCCTTCTAATTGATTTTCATGCTTCTGCCCTTGTCACTATATAGTTTTACCCAAGCAGCTGTTGGTAGACTGAATTTATTTTTTATAACAGCTCAATTGAGATATTACTCACATCCTGTATACTTCACCCATTTAAAGTGTACAATATAATGGTTTTTAGTATATTTCAGAGTTTAGCAACTGTCAGCACAATAAATTTTAGACCATTTTCATTGCCCCCCCACAAGAAACCCCATACCCATTAACAGTTACTGCTTATTTTATCCTAACCTCCCCTGCCTACACCCCATCCTTAGGCAGCTACTAATCTAGTTTCTGCTTCTACAGATTTGCCTAATTTGGATATCTCATATAAACAGAATCACACCATATGTGATCCTTGTGACTGGCTTCTTTCACATAACGTGTTCAAGGTTCATCCATGTTCTAGCATGTAGCAGTATTTAATCCCTTTTTATTACCAAATAATATTCTATTATGTAGATATACTACATTTTATTGATCTATTCATCAGTTAATGGATATTTGCATTGTTTCCACTTTCAGTTATTTTGAATAATGCTGCCTTAATATTTGTGTACAAATTTTTGCATGGATGTACATTCTCACTTCTCTTGGGTATATAAGTAGGAGTGGAACTGCCGAGTCATATCGTAATTCTATGTTTAAACTTTTAAGGAACTGCCAGATTGTTTTCCAAAGCAACTGTATCATTTTATGTTCCTAACAGCAATGTACCAGGTTCCAACTCTTTCATATCTTTGTCAACACTTATTATCTGATGTTTAGTTTATAGCCATCCTAGTGAGTGTGACATGATCTCTCATTAAACTGTTCCTTTAAAAATGTAAGTCAAATCACGTCCCCCTGACCCCCTGCCTTTTCTAAGGGCCTTGATGGCATATCACTCATAGTAAAATCCAAAATACTTATGATGGCCTTTAAGGCCCTTTATGATTTGCTCCCCATCCCTCCCAGCTCAACTCTCTTACCTGCCTCTTTGCCTTTTTCTCTTTCTGCTCAGTTTGGCCACATAGCCTTTCTAGTTATCATTCCTCTGTCTAGAACATGTTTCCTTTAGATACCCATCTGGCCTGCTCCCTCACCTCCTTTGGTCTCTGTTCAATTGCCATCTTGCCAGTGTGTATGGGGGGTACCCATAGGCATCAACCCAATCCCTGCCTTGTCACTAAGTTGCTGTTTGACTCTGAGTAAATCACCTAACATTCCTGAGTATATTTTCCCTATTTGTAAAACAAGGGAGTTGGACTACATGATCTTTGATGTCTCCTCTAGCCCTGACATTCTATATTCTGTCATACTTTTCACCTAATGAGATATTAACTCTGGCTTGATTTTAGGCCTTGGGGTCCTGGGAACTGGCAGCTATCAGCAAAAGATCTCCAAATGCAATCTGAACCCAGTGGAGCTTAATGTATTTTTGTATCTGGGTTTCAGGAGATCAAGCTTTGAGTCGGCAATATAGGGAATTCAGTTACTATTTCTGACAAGCGGTTGGATTCACTGAATGATACATTGCATCTGGCAGCATCACTGATGAAGCAGGGAACAAGGACAGAGTTAAGAATTTCAAAACAGTTGAAGGGCCTTAAAAGATTGACCCTAATGAGGGCAGTAGATTCTTTTAAGAACCACAGGGTTTGTCTTGAAAAACCCTCATTATGTAGAATGAGCTGCTTAAAGACAGAGAGGGAAGTGGTGTGAGGGGAGAAGGGTTAGAAGGGGAAGCTTTGGGAGGGATGGGGCTCAAGTGGGCTAGGCAAGAGGTCTGTTACTCTTGTTCTTAATAGATCAGTTGATTTCTTATTTGTGTTTGTTGGGAGGGGAGGAAATTGATGTTTATGAAATTGTGAGAGCAGGAAAGGTTGGGGGTGGTTGGTCTTGTGTTGCTTGTAGAAATAAAAGAGATTTCATTCCTGTAAAACAAAAGGCCTATTAAGGACAAGTAAAGATCAGCACTAATTTGCGCTAATGTGATGACATGTTCTAAAAGTGGCTTTCTCAATAACATCCTCACCCTGTGTGACTGTTTGACATGCCCTAGGGCCACCTCATCAGAGGAGTTCCTTAGAAGGCCTGGTTAGGGATAAGAAGGGCTGGAGCCTAAACTTACAGATGAGACCGTTGGCCCTGGCTTAGTAAGAGAAAGAAAGGATGAAGGGCCTTGGAGAAAATAAAGACACAGTCTGGAACTTCTGCCTCAGTAGCTGGGTGTCTTGGGGTCCCGCTGATGCCACGTGCTCCTAGGACATCTATACCTAAGAGTCGCGGGTCTACCTTGGCTTGTGATTCTCCGGACATTGCTCTGAGCATGCCATCATAGCCTGTGGATATAAGGAGGGATTTTAGTCCAGAGGTGGTCTGTAGGTTTTATGCTGACTATCAACATTGATTAATTTGTAGTGATTTCCGGGGGCACTTTGTTGAGAAGGACTCTAAATTTCTTACCTAGACTCAGGAGAAAAGAAAACCTCCGTGGATTAGCAATGTCTCCAAAGTGAGAAGGGTGAACAAGGATGCACAAGCTATGTATTTGCGTAATTTTAGAGAAAATTGAGGCTGCAAGAAGGGAAGTGACCTGCTGAGGTCAGACAGCTCGCTAGGCAGCTGGGAATAAACCCAGGTCTCCTTTCTCTGATGCCTAAAATAATTACATCTTGCCATGCTGGAAGCTGCTTTCAAGAGACCTCTGTTCCAGAGGATATTCAGACTGTTTAGGAAAACATGAAGCTGGGAATGACTGGCATGTGACAATACACAAACACCCCGCTTTGAGCCACATCATAAACTTTCTTTGGCTCTTGGTTCAGCAGAGACTGAAATAGCACATGTCTGCTTTCATTGTCTGCTAAAGCTGCTATAGGACAGAGGCAGTGCAAACACTCTTCCTGGAGCTATGAATCTTCATAAAGGAAAGTTCATCATTCTACTGAGAAACCTTGAGCATTCATACTTCTTTCAAATATTTTCCTCTCATAACTTACGATTTGGAATTCTCAGTGTCTGCTTTTCTCCTAAAGGTGAAGTTGTTTAACCTTGCCTTGTTGAAGGTTTTCCATTTTATTATGACGGTCTGCTTCTAATGGGCTCTCTAGTGGCTGTTGAGCCCTGGTTCCTGCACCTGGCTGCTGGGAGTATAGGCTGCTCTTCAGGAACTGCCTTTGGTGGAAGGGAGCTGCCTTGCTCATGGTCTGTCCCTTCTCTGAGGGTGGTCTGCACTCAGGGACTGTCTGTACAGGAGTTCAAAAGCAACTGTGAAGGGCCACGTCAGCTCTAGATCTCCCCATGGGATCAGCAGAGCCCTCTGTGGCCAGTGCGTCTGTTGAACATCTCCCTGCGCTTAGTTCTGCTTTTTCCACCTTAGAGGCATTGTTCCTGAGAGCAAACCCCAGTGAACATCCTGTATGCAAATCTCTGCCTCAGAGCCTATGTTACAGGAAATGCCACCTAAGACAGACTCTGGATTTTGAGGGTGCTGAACAAGAGGATGGAATATAAAGCTGGATAAGGGAGAGTTTACTGAAATTAGAACCTCCCTGGACACAGGATTTAACACGTTGGCAAGGACTCCAGGGGACGGTGCTAGGATGACTTTTAGAATCTTGGAGAATGCAATGGTCCACATCAGATGAAGCAGAAATGTCAGAACTGCCCAGGCAGATGGTAGAGGAAGTGATCGGAAGGCTCAGAGAAGTGAGTCTCCTAGAATGGATATACTACAGAGGATCAAAAAAACCCATTAGCTGACTATTTTCCATGGATGGGCCAGGTGAACACTCTTTTACCCAAGCAATAAGGAATGTGCTCATGAGGTGACAAGACTGAGAAGTTCAGTGTTGTCAGTCCTCTGTAGCTAGGACTGATGGTAAGAGATGCTGTTACAGAACTGGGTTCCCTAGTAGTAACAGGGATAGCAGATTCTTCAAATCATAGAGGCCATGTGATGACACTTGACACCAGGAGTGAGGCAGGTGCAGTTACTGTAACAAGCAGTAAGGTCACAGAAGCTGCTGGGGGGCCTGGCTTATAGAGCGCTTTGGAGACATTAAATAGAATATGATGTCCTTTAGGGATGAGATAGGTAGGAAACCAACAGGGTATTACTTAATTTATACAATAAAAGAAATAAAGAATAAGTGGTCAGGAAGCTGAAGGCAACCACTATAAGAAAAAAAATAGTCATGATTCTTTACCCATTTTCTGGACTTGAGCTGGTTCTTCGACCTGAAGACCTCTGACTAAAGAAGTCATCTGGCCTCCTTGGGGAAAAAAGCCTTTGACATCACAGCAAGAGTATGCAGTATTAATTCTTTTCATTCTTTAGGGTACACTGAGGTAAGGGGATTGCCCAGGCATTTTGAGGAATGTTGAACACAAGGGCTGGAATTGTCATTGACGCCCAGGGACACAAAACATCATTTTGGTCTCCTTATTAGAGTAAGAAAGTTTGGGAGGCTGGTAATAAATGGAATCCTATCTCGGGTCCATTGGTTCCGCCCAGTGGTCATTTCCCTGGACCTTGAGTATGTAATTGGAATGGATAAACTTGGTGGTAGGCAGAAGCATTACATTGGTTTCTTGGTCTGTGAGGTAAAAGTTAGTTTAGAGCAAAATTTCAAGTGGAATCCTCTGGAACTACCTCCCTACTCCTCTCCAAAATACTAAATCAAAACCAATATTGCATGTTGGAGGAATGGTAGAGATTGGTGCTACCCTTAAATATCTAAAGGATGCAGAGTTTATGGTCCCCAACATATCCCCACCTAATTTACCAGTCTGACCCCTACAAAAACAGTGGACCACCACAGTCTAAAAGACTGCATGTGTAGTTTGTGGCAAGCCCTCATAGGAAAATCACAATGTAGACCCCTAGGGTTCTAGAGTAAGGCCATGCTGTCCACAGTAGAGAACTATACAGCATTAAAAAAGTGGTTCCTGGCATGCTTTCTTGGAGCATGCCCTCCCTTGATGAGAGAATAGAGCATCTAACCTTGTACCACCAAGTGACTTTGTGGCCAGAGTTGCCCATGATTAGCTGGGTTCTCTCAAATCCACCATGGTTGGGTGGACCCATCATCACTGTCATCATCACCTGGCATCAGGCATGAGCAACCTGTACAAGTGAGCAGCTAGGCTCCTGGGCTATCCTCACTTGTGCCCCAGTCCCTCTCCCTCAGCACATACTTCTGGTCATGTGGAGGGTTTATGATGAGCTGTCAGAAGAGAGAAGAGCAGAGCTTGGTTCACAAGTGGGTTTGCACAACATATGGATAGAAGCCAAGAATGGACATCTGCTGCTCTACAGTCCTGCTCAGTGAAAGACATCAGTCTATTAGGGGAGACAACCAGCAATGGTCAGAGCATTAGGGGGTACACTGGGGCCACCACTCTGTGTGAAAAGATAAGTGGTCCAAGGGAAGAATATGCATGGAAATAACATACAAGGATCAGAGTCAGCAGCAAATGGCTGGGCTGGTTGGACAGGAGTCTGGAATGAGCATGATTAGAAGACAGGATGAGATCTGGGCAAGAGGTATGTGGATGGACTTAGGGAGGTGGGCATCAAGGGTGAAGATCTTTGAATAGCATGTTAACCCCCACCCTAGAGCATCCACCCCCAAATCAGCACCAGCAACCAGTATCTTCTTACTGTGGAATCTTGGGCTTTGGCCAGTGATTGGCTGGTTTGTCATTTCAGTTTCAGCTTATTTGTTTCAGAAAGAACTTCCTTGATCACCTTAACTAAGGGTTTTCCCCTCTACTCTATCACCTTGTTTTATTTTCTTCATTGTTCTTATGTTAAATAATCCTATTTAGCTTATGTGGTCCGTGTCTTTAATCAGTCTCCAAAACGTTGTCTTATTTGCCACTTTATCCTCTATGTTGAGAACAATTCCCAACAGAATTGCACTCAATATATATTTGTTGAATGAAAGAGTAAGGCTCAGCAAGGTTAAGTAACTCACCCAAGGCCACGTATTTCGTGAAGATTACAGCTAGGTTTTGAACTCAGGCTCCAGAGTGCTAGCTTTGTGACTCTGGTCAAGACAGTGAATATCTGCCTTAGTGCCTTAGTTTCTTCATCTGTGTTTGGGGACAATCACAGTATTTACCTTTGGGTTATTGTAAGGATAAAAGGAGTTAGTATGCACAAGTATTTAGGATAGTGCTTGATACACGTTTGCTATGGCAGAAGTGTTTACTACCATTAAGTAGTGGAATGGGATTTAAACTTGGGTCTGACTGGGTCTTAAGCTTTGGTGGAGACTCTAAGTGGCATTTTGAGGGCACCAGGAACTTTGGGGAGAGGAGCAGTGAGTGATAAAAGGAAGAGTAGGTAACTGATGTGGTTATCTTTGTAGTCTCACCAGTCCTTGTGTACTGAGTCAAAGCACAGTGGTGGCCACCACAGAAAACTCAAAGAAAACTACAACATGGTCTCTGTTCTCAAGCAGGTCTTGCCTGGTGAGATGATGTTTTAAATGCTTACAACCACAACATCAAGGCCCAGTTCACATATTGACTGCAGCTTCATTTTAACTTAAGTCCCCTGAGAAGTAACTAAGGAAGGCCTCCCCATGACCCTAGCCTGACCCTTTTTGGGCTTGACTTCTGGACTTCTGACTGCCTCTGACTTTGAATTTACAGGACAGCACAGCTTGAGTTTATACCCCCGGCTGATGGGCACACATGGTCAGATTTTTATTCCTGACACTGAAAACTTAGCCCAAACTACTGTTGGGTAAATTGAGTCACACTTTTCCTGGAAGTTAGTGCCAGCGCTATTTGCTGGGTATGCTAGTGAGTGCCAAGCTTCTATTTGCTGCCTGGTTTAACTGTTAAGTATTACTGCTCAGGTTGAACTCCAAGAATCATGGTAAACAAGGCCCATTATGCCCTCTTTTGTGGGTTCATTCATTGCTACAGCCACATGCATTCTGCATTTTTGACTCAGGGGGTGGATCCCACGTAGGATGCTGGGAGAGTCATTGCTTGGCTACTATCAGGAATCTGAACTTTTCTCACGTGGACCCATTAGAAACATTCTTATCCAGAAGTTTGTTTTGCTTTTCATGTTTCCCCTGGCAACGTATCACCTAGCTTCGCCTTTGCTCTTGGTCTCAGGAAAGGCTGTATGTTGTTTATATCGTACGTGTACATAACGCCCATTAGTAATAATGGGATGTATTCTTTCTTCGGGACATAATCAACAATAGTATGCAAATCAGCACATGCACTCTTCACCATTTGCTGAAAGCTGGGTTCTTGGGCAACATATGGTCTCTAGTCACCTCCTCTCTCTGCTCTAAAAATTCTCCATTACACATCTTAATCATCATTTTTTTTTTTTTTGCCCTCTGCTTAAGAAATGGATTAAGGCAGTAAAAATTGAGATGACAACCATTTTTAGAATGAAAAGAACTTCTTTTCCTTGCTGCCAAAACCCACTGTTGCATTTTTACATTTTTTTTTCTTTTCTTTTTTTTTACGTCACCAATTAGCGCCTCAAAGTGATTTTTGCGTCTGGCATGCATGGAGTGTGAACTATAAAAATTCTAGCTTCAAAGCTTCTTTTGCTCTATTCTGTGGGGAAAAAATTCCCTTTATCAAGAAACTGCTCAGGCACAAGGGATAATAGTGTAAGATGCATCGTGAACAGCATTTGTCCAGACAGTCAAAGTAATTGTAGAAAATGGGTGGTTCTGATAAAAGTTAATCTGATGAATACCCAGAAAGAAGAAATTAATAAAGAGCACCTACTATGTGTTAGGCACCATATGTGTCTTCTATCATTTAGTTTTCTTGGTAGACAAGAAAACTAAATTTGCCCAAGTTCGTTCATTCACTTGTATTATCAAAATATTAATGAGCCCTGGTTTTTCTCGGCATTGTGCTAGGCATTGGGGAGAGCATGCTGAACGTGATGCACTTGGTCTCTGCCTTTATGGGGCTTGCAACCCAATTAGGAGGACAGAAAAAGTATAACCAAACAGAAATGAATCAACGAAAAATAAATGGTGGAAGTGCACCAAAGGCAATAAATAGGGGGTTAAGATAGGGAATAATTGGTGGTTCAGGGTGGGAGGAACTCTCCTGACCTTGGGTGGCGCAGTACAGGTAGGGATCAGAGCCTTGATTCAAGCCCAAGTTACTCTGGCCCCAAGCTGTTCCTTCCATTACATTTGTGTCAAATGGGCATCTCCATTCTGAATTTTGATCACGACTATGATGGCTAATATTTCCCGAGTCCCTACTGTGTGCCAGGCCCTATTTAATTTTATGTATTTTTAACTACTTTATGAAGGAGGAATTCTTTTTCCCCTAGTTTGCAGATGAGGAACCTGATACTTAAGAGAGGTTTGCAACTTGCCTGAGGCAACACAGTACCATTTTCTCTTTGGCCCCCAATGCTCATGTTCCTAGCAGCTAGATTTCATAGCCGACCTCTCTTCTCAGTGCCTCACGGGTCATGTTCTCCTGGGAAACAGAGGCTTAGGCAATGTGGACTGGCTGATGGGACATTCTGTCTTTATCTCTTAAAAGGAGGAGGAGGAGAAGGAGGAGGAGGAGGAGGATGGGGAGGAGGAGGAGGAGGAGAAGGAGGAGATGGAGGAGGAGGAGGAGAAGATCCATGACTGGGATTCAAGAATAACAGATTTTGAATGGTGCTTTACTTCTTTTAAAAATCATATTTTTCCAAATATGAAAACAAATATGTATATGCATGACTGGGACATTGTGCTGGACACCAGAAATTGACACACTGTAACTGACAGTACTTCAATTAAAAAAATCATATTTTTCAGATTAAAAAAATGATGTGTACTCATTACAGATGGTTTGCAGGGGAAAAAAAAGGGTAGAGAAATGTCAAGACAAGAATAAAGATCACTTATAGTTCTATCACACAGAAAGGGCAGTATTTTTTCAATATATAATAACAAAGATAACTCACTTATATAGCACTTACGATGTGCCAGGCATAATTCCACACACTTCACATCATATTAACTACCTTAATCATCACAGTAACCCTAAAGGGAAGGTACTAAGATCATCCTAATATCATAAGAATATCAAGGAAAGTGAGGCAAAAAATCATTAAGTAACATTCTCAAGACCACAGGATCAAACCTACCCAGGCAGCCTGGTTCTGCAGTCTACACTAGTCATTACCCTGCTATCCCACCTTTCTATAAAAAGAGATGTATATGTTCTTTTATAAACCTGAGATCACATTTTACATACAATTTTAGATTCTGCTTTTTAAGTTAACATTATTTCATGGGCATTCTTCCATGTCCCTATATGTTCTTCAAAATATTTTTAATGGCTGTATGGTTATATTTTATATAACCACCTCCCACTGTTACACACTTAGGTTGTTTCTCTCTTTTTCTGTAATTAGGAAAAACAATGCAATGAATGTCTGTGTACATAAACCTCTGATCAGCCTTTTTGATTATTTCCTCAGGACAGATTCCTGGAAGAGGATGACTTGGTCAGACTTTTTGGCATTTCTTCAAATTTGTGGTGGTTATTAAAACAAAAGTGTTCAGATATGTGGTACGGATTTAAATCACATAAAAACCCAGGAAAGTTGGAGATCTGTGTGGGCTGAGCAAAAGAAAACAATCAGGGAAGACTTCCTTGAGGAGGTTGGTGGAGTATAAGCCAGCCTTGGACAATGAGGCTGGAGCTAGATGAGGGGAGGGTTTCTCTAAGGCTCTGGGCATCGATCTTCCGTAAGTCTTGGGCAGGGTCAAGGTGAGAGAAAGCTTCACAGAACAGTCTTAAAGGAAGAAAGGAATTTCCAAGGCAGACAATGGATGTGAGGAGGTCAGTGGGCCTCTCAGACAGTGGGAACATGAGAGGCAGCTGCAGAGATGTGAGCAAACATGAAGGGCTCTCAGTTGATGCAGGAAAGATTTGGGAACTGAGCTGAGAAGAGGTAGGCAGGGTCCAAGTCATTACAAGGGCCTCATATGTCACATTAAGGAAGACTGATGTTCTTATGTAGGCAACAGAGAGCTGCTCAAGAGTTTGAGCTTAAAATGAGATGTGGTCATTTTTGCTTTTTTGATAGCACTGTGGTGCCAGGCAATGGATGGGACAGAAAGGGATGAGGGCAGGGGAAGACCTGCTTGGGAGGAGGTTTGGGGGCTGTCTGCGGACCCCAGCACAGTAGCTTTGCCATAGCCTTAGTCATTCCTCATGCCTCACCAAGGGGAGGACAGAGGGAATATTTATAAGATCCTGACATGGAAATGCAAAAGCTGCAGAAACAAAGAGGACACACACTTCCTCTATGTTGTGGAGAGTTAACATCCAGGAGAAATATGCACATTAAGTCAGAGCAGAAAATAATGAGGCAGTGTCTGTCCTTAAACAGACTCAGCCCATCATTGCTGGAGCCCCAGCCGAGGGGGGCTGGATGGGGGGGCTCCTTCCATGGTCTGCACTGGCTACTCCCTTCCAAGCGGACTGGTCACTCAGTGCTTTCTTCCAGGCAATTATTTTTGGCATGACTGGAGATTTCGATCAACCAAACTTTTATAGAAGCCACTTCCCTTGATTATGCCTGTGATCTTTAACTAAGGGAAAGATTTTCCTCAGTTCAGCCTGACAGCCTCAAGTTTCTCAATTTCTCCTCCCCTATTTTCTGCATCTAGTTTTTCTCATTTGGGGAGCTGCAGTGTTCATAGGCTCACATGAACTTCCCATGTGGTGTGCGTGTGTGTACACTTGCATTTTAAAGGCATGTGAAGACTCTTTCTGGCCTTCTCTCAATGAGGAGTGTCCCGTGAAAGAGCAGAGGGCCTTGCGGGCAGGAAGCGAGCGAACTGGGAGAATGAGAGGGTGTAATGCGAGGTGCAGAGGAGTCTGAGCCCTGGATTCAGGCAGCCCCAGGGGTTTTTATAATGAGGCTGGATTGGTGTTTACAAAGGCAGGAGGTGTATCTCTGCTCCAAAATACATCGATGAAGTTTTGAATTTTAATGGATACACATCTACTTCAGTGTGATTTATTCCATGGAAATAATTGCTTTTCTTTTAAAATAAAATTGTTTGCAAGATATACAAGTGATTTAAATTAAAATGTTAGGTAAACATTGGTTCAGATGTTACGTGGAAGGTGGCAAATCTCTTGAAGGTGGCACCTGAATGTCTTATGATTAGGAGACACTGGCTGGAGTGAATTTTGGAATCAGAGAGACATGGATAAAACTCAAGCTCTGACTCTAAATGTGTGCAGGTGGGAAATTACTTAATATCTCTGCACCTTTGTTTTTGGATCTGTGAAATGAGCATGTAAAGAG
Source organism: Camelus ferus (assembly GCF_009834535.1). Taxonomy (NCBI): domain Eukaryota; kingdom Metazoa; phylum Chordata; class Mammalia; order Artiodactyla; family Camelidae; genus Camelus; species Camelus ferus. The sequence continues at coordinate 44,053,407 of NC_045706.1, read as the reverse complement.
CCACCTTTGAGCACTGTCGTGGAGTTTAGAGATTCATTGGTTAATTCATGTATTTATTCAACCATTAAATATTTATTGAGTGCCTGCTAAGCACCACTCACTGTCTGAGCACAGGGAATTCAGCAAAAGTCCTGCCCTCATGGAGCTCCCATTCTAATGGGGTGTGGGCACAGGCACCAAATGCTTAGATAGATGTGTAAGAAACTCAAGTTCTAAGGAAAAAACAGCAGAGTAAGAGAGAGGTTATAGCAAAGCCTCTGAGGCAGGATGTGTTAGGTGTGTCTGAGGAAAAGCAAGGTGGTCATTTTGTGGGGGGAGTGGATGGAGGGAGAGGGAAAAAGGAGGAAATGATTGGAACAGGGAGTCAGATGCTAGGGTAGAGAGTGCCTTGTAGGGTACAGGAAAGAACGTGGGTTTTATTTTACTGTGATGGGATGAGGTGTGATCACTACATTGTACATATTCAAAATGACCAATTCAATTAATATCTGAATAGTGATTTACTGAGTACTTGTACGTGCTACCTAGTAACATGTGCCAAGGATTACATTGGCTTCCCAGGTTTTGGAGAAACAGGGGCCTAATCAATTGATACCTAATAGTCATCAAGCACTTGCTATGTGCCAAGCATATTCCCAAGTGTTTTCTTTTAATGCAGTAGCTCCCATGGTCCTTACAAAACAAAAGAATATGATCAGTTCTTCTTATTTGTGAATGAGGAAGCTGGGGGCACAGCTTACCACCTCTCACCTTTCAAAAAAAGGAGAGTGAAATAAACATGTTTCCTTTGAGGTTCAAAGTGCAGTGGGAGCACAGAGCAAGCATGACCCCAAAGGAGGAGAATGCAGACAAGGGACTGCAGGTGCCCTGGAGGGAAGCTGCCACCTACTATCTGCGATGGTGGCCACTGTGCCTTTCCCCTGTGCTTCTGTTTTCTCATCCCTGAAACAGGATCAGGAGGGGTTCCCTCCCACAGGGTAGTCCTGAGGAGGAAACAAGACAGTGTGTGGAAATGCTTTTGCACAGAGCCTGGCACGTGACAAGTGTCACAAGTCCCAGGGATACCCCTACTGGGATTAGAGAAATGCTTCACAAACTGGCCGGCCTGGGCCTTGAGGAAGGAGGGACAGGAAGCAGAGGTAGAAATGTTAACTTCAGGTTGACACAGAACATCTTGGAAATTAATAGAGGATTGAAAGTTCACGGTGTGGCTGGGTGGTGGGTGAGAGTGTAGCGGACCATTCTTTTAATTGTTAGTCTGTGACATTGAGGAGACCGTGATGGCCATCCCAAGCGCAGTGAACTTTTTTGACATGCCCAGGGAAACTCTGATCCTTTGAGCACTGGGAGCCTGTGATCTGACCTGTGCTTTTGCAGACATGCCCAGCAGCCACAGAAGAGTGCAATGGTCCAGGTGATTAACCCTGAAGGTCTGTCCTGGCACAGGAAGGACAGACGGGGGAGGGGAGGGAGAGAGATATCACAGAGGTGGAATCCACAGGGCTTGGAGCCTGATTTCACCAACTCCTTGGAGCAACACACAAACACAAAGCAAGAAAAATCCAGATCCGCCCCATCTCAGCCTTCTTCTGTGTCCCCCAGGGATGACTCTACTTATAGTTCCTTAGTTTTCCCATCTGTTAAGTGGGAAAAACAAACCCAGAAACTCATGCCTCCCAAGGGGATACAGTCGTATGTTAGCACTGAGAATCCTGTGGAGTTGCAGACTGGTTTCACTCCTCCTGCTAAGAGAACACTGTCTTCCTACCAGGAGACAGTACCAACAAACTTCCATTTTCTGAGTATCAGAAAGCAATGGTTTGGGTTTGAGCTATTCACTCACTTATGATCTGAGATTATTCTAAAAAGACTTCGCAGCTTAGGCTAATTGGGTAATTGGGATGTTTCCAGATGAAATTCGACTTGTATTTTTTTTTTAATGCTATGAAGCACTGGTTGCCATGGCGCTGCTCTGCTGACAAGATCCTTCCCTCACTCCTGCTAAGCAGCAGGAGTGGGCTTCTGTATATTCTAAGTTGCAGGTCACTCCACCTGAATGTCTTCTCGAAGGGAGCAAGGTATGAACCCGAAGGAACTGGTGAAGTCCTTGCTCGTTCTCCTCCATGGAGGTGCGTCCCAGCAGACACGGAGACGTGTCACTGTGGGGCCAGGAGGGCCCCGGCTCGTGGAGGCCCGGCTGGCGCGGAGGGACTTCCCAGGCCGCCCTCCCCGGGGCAGCTGGAAGCTGGGGAAGAAACCTCTGTTCATCTGCCACAGTATAAACTGGACGTCTGCTTCAGGATGAGAACACTAATCCTCTCATATTTGTGGGCAAGTCGCTGTTTGGCAGAGAGAACAGTATTTTAAGAAATAACATGGCCTTAAAAATTAATATTTATGTTTTTATAGTATTACTGTTTTAAATTTGAGGAAGCCTTTGTTCTAACTCAAATTTTCAACCTACTGGACAATAACTCTTACCCATCGTCCTTCAACTTCTTGTACTGAGTGTTTGTTATAAGAATGTGAAACATCTTCCCCAGATGCAGTATTTTTGGCTTCATTAAAAGTTTTTCTAGTTCCTCCTCAGTCATGTCAATATTTACCTTGGACAATGCTTTGTATTCTTTTGTTTATAATTCCAGAATCCTCCAAGACAAACTGATTATTCATGACTCTCTGGCCTGGGTTACAATTTAAACATACCTTATGTCGACGTTTTAAGAGTCTGAGTCCCCCAAACTATTTCCTCCTTCTTCTCATAGATCCATAATTTGTAAACCTTCCAGACTCACTTAATGCCCTGTATTTTCTTCTCCTTCTAGGTATCTTCCAAGCACGTCTGTTTTGTTAATTACACTCTTAGAAAATCAGCAAGTGAACTTTTTCTTCCTTCCCTTTTAGAGTCTCTGGATCCCTCTGTCCTGCCCAGGATGCTCTTACAACGAGGCATTATACCCCCATTCCTTGAACGTGTCCATAGTTTCCCCAGAGAGCACCCTCTATCTCAGTGTCCACTCCATTTTGTCAAATTTCTAGTGGATGCAGAGAACATAAGACCCGGGACTTGGTTATCTAGAGACTATTGTTTAAACACTCCAATGACTAAAAGGAGGTCTTCAGGGCCAACAAACACCATAAAGCAACAGCACGTTTTTCCCCCGAGAAGCCCACTTATAGAGTCATGTTTCCTTCGTCACTCAGCATTTTCGATTCTGTGTTCCCTTCAGTTCTCTACACGTGCCTTACAGTCCCAGAGGACTGAAAATTTACACAGTATTTCACATTCATTATTGCACTCGATCCTTATAACAACTTTGTGAGAAAGACCCAGAAGTGACCTCCTGGAGATCACAAAGTGATTTGAGTAAAACACAGTTTTTGTCCTCGAGGATATTTATATTAATAAATGGTTTGGTTTTATGTAAGTCTTTCTGTTCCTTAAAAACACTGTACTTCTTCTTGATTTGGGGACATTGCCTGTGTTGTTTCTTTTGCTTGAACTACTCAACTTCTCCCTTTGACCAGCTAAACTCCTACCCAGTTTTCAAATGTCAGCTTCAATTTCACTTCCTCTAAGCATTCCCTGGTCCCCCAAGTCTGGGCTAGAATTTCTTTGTCTACCCATAACACCCTTAAAAATACATAAATAAGTTTGTCATAGTGTCTGTCATCTAATGAACACTCGACAAGCATTAGTTGTTACTCTCATTCCCCAATCCTGTCTCCCACCATACTGTGCATCTCTTGCTTGCCACTGTATCCCAGGTACCTAGCTCTTGGGTGGCACTCAATACATAGTTGCTAAGTAAATAAATGATGCTCATTGTGTTACCTGGCTGGTATAGTCTTAGATCCTTGAGTTCAAGAACAAGTGCCAGAGAGGGCTCCAAGAGGGTCCAGGGAATTTTAAGTGTTTCCAAGTTCATTCTCATAACACCATCTGAGTGTTGATAGCTCATGTGGCTATCTGTAGTTTGTCCTGCAAAACATCTTTTTCCCCTTACTTTGTTTTTACCTTCCCATTTTTCCTTTGGGGAACTGTCTCCTTTCCCACTTTTGATTAGTGTCATTCATGTGGGGCCACCTGCATCTGGGGATCAGGAAGGAGTAGACCTAAGAAGCACTGTGTACCCACTGGGTGCTGTGACTCACCCCAAGCTGGGAACTCTGATTCTCACTGAAACTCTTAGTCAAGAGAAGGTCCTGTTTTCCTTTAATGGTTGCAAGCAGTAGAAACAAGCATAGAACTTCCAATTCTTTAGGAAATTGTGGAGAGATCAACAAAACCATCACAGAACCAGAGCCAAGAGATGGTGATAGGCAGAGTGGAGGCATGATGAAGATGTCATTGGGTTCAGCAGCGTTCGATCTCTTGAATCTCTGAATTTATGAACTACACATTTCCCCTTTGGTTGCCACTAGATCGCAGCTGCATTTTAGTCAGTCATGAACAATGAACAGGGCTCTGATTCAGTGGAAGACAAGGAACCACGGTATTTCTATGACCGACAATCGTGCTTTTTGTTCCTTTGTGGCTTTGCCTTATGCTTTCACTTCTTCATATGTGTTTTGCATCCATGTAACTTGTCTTAGGTGGTTAATCACAAACCAAGTAAGCAAGTATGTTTTTGGCTTATTTTCCCCAATGTCTGGCAATAGGCTCGCTGCATGTGCCTCAGTTCATATTTGAGCTGAGAACAAGCCAGGATTCTTCTTCCAGGAATAGTGATGATTTTACACATTTGTCCACATGCCCACATCCTACTTCTTGGTGTCCTGTGCTAAACTGAAGGAGGATGAAACCACTGAGATCTGGGAGGGTGCTCTGTGACCTCAAAGTGATACAAGCCTTCTGAGCCTGGAGAATCAGGGCCTCAGAACAGAATCCGAAGGAGCTTTGTGCCCAGATCTGGGTAGACAAGACCTTCATGTTTTCTCTGGAGACCACCTTTTGCCCCATTTAGGGGACTGGGAATCAAAAAGAGTTGCAGGCCATATGGACACCATGGCTGGTGGGCACTAGTCTCTAGCGCTGTAGTGACTCCACCCCTGGGGTTTTTTGTCCTGTGTATGTGAGGATAGGAACCTCTCTTTCCCAGAAGCCCTTGATGGAAAACCAAGGAAGAGTCCTACGGCTACCGTTTATCATAATCAGTAAGCTCACCAATTCCTGTCTATTCCTGATTCTTGGATGGACATCAGTAATGAAACCAGGGAGGCAGAGATTTTGTCCTAGCTCTTTGCCAGAATGTATTCTTAGAAACTGGGTCCCTGAGTGTATCACTGTACGATGGACAATGCTTTTCACTCAAACGCTGCTACGTTAGGGGGTTGGATCCCTGATCGGGGCCACAGCTTCAAATATATCAGAGATGACCTCACAGTGTCACCAAATCCAAGATACACACTGCAAAATATCAAGATAATAAGATTAGGATCTAATTCACATTCAATTTTAAAAACTAAAATCACAAGTTTTAAATGAAATGTATGTTCCTTACCCCACTAACTTAAGTGTCTCAATTATTTGTGAAGTATTCATACATCACATAAAAATGTATTTTACTATTACAATGTAAACAAAAGGGCAATGTGCTAATTATAAAAGTATTCTTACTTTAGAATTCAATTAATTTTGCTCATTTTCATGGACTCTGGAAGGGTTTTAGAAAGGGTTTGGGATGATTTAGATCTCTAAATGAGTCACCTCTGAACTGCCCCTCCCTCGTTTACTTTTCCCTACAGTAAGCATGAACGTGCTAGTCTACTGTGTAACCAACTGCAGGAGAAAATTCTGGTTTATGATCATGGTAATCATAGTGACGCTACAATCCCTGAACATGGGTAAAAACATGGAGGAGTGACATGCAAATTGTCACCTGCATAGAGCAAAATTTCAATTAACAAGATGTATAAAACTATTCAGTAAGTGAAAGTCATTTCTGCTGTGAACCATATTTATAATTAAGAGGCAAAATCTGCTTCCCCCTTCATGAGGCTGAAGTGGGCACAGTTTAGGGCTCACTTCCACAAGGGACATAGAAAGGTCCTTTTGCCCTCTCTTCTCATTGTGCGCGCTCTGTCCTCTGCTCTTTTGTTCTGCGATGTCCAATGATAAGATGTGGAAACCCACATCTGATGGCTGATGAGTAGGGGGAAGATCCAGAAGTCCTGAGCTGTGACCTGGGCTCCAGCTGACCCTACTAGAGAGCTTAGGACACAGGCACAGCTGACAGTGAGGTATTATTTATTTTCTTTGTCAGTTTCTTATGCATATGACTTCCCAAGAAATTGTCTATGGATCTAGGTTTCTGGATCTCTAGGACAAAATCATCTTCATTCCTTCAATATCTTACATTTATTCCTAACAGAACCAAAAGAGGAAAGACTTTCTGCCTAGCCCCCAGTGTTGGGCTGCACCCCGCAGGCCTGCAAGTGCTGTATTTGCCCAGCTTCAAGACTGAAGAAAGAGCCTAGAGTCAGCGACAGAGACATCAGTGGTTTAAAGGATAGAGGGAGCTTGTATGTCTGGAGCAAGGTGGAGTGACACCCCACCATGTGTGGCAGATGGCAAGCAGGACATGGAGGGGTCTTCCCTCCCAGGGGTAGGGGGAGGTTACCAGCTATCAGATTGGCTCATTGGTTACCAGGGAAACTAGCAGAGGGGCATGCCTTTGATAAGCCCCTTTGATAAACTATCAGATGGAGATGTTCTGAGTTAGAGTTTAGAACAATCACCGGCTGGGGTGGGGGCAAGCATGTAGGAAGGTCTGTCATGTGCACTGGGTGTAGGTGAAGCAGCCACTGGTAGAGTAGGGGATGTACAAAGAGCCAGAGAACAGCCATCTCGAGTGGCCTGACCATACATTCCACCACTGCATACCCTGCACGACTCTTACAATCTTGGTCCACCCCTTTTCCACAATATTCCTGGGGTCAGGTCGTGGGGTGCTGCAACCAGATACCACAAATACAACACAGACATCAGCAGCTAAAGAGTATCAAGAGTAAGATACCTAGTATGCTAAGAACAGTCATTCACCAGGAATGTGGGCAAATTTTGGAGCCAAGTGCTTACTGGGTCCGTGGAGAGGAAGTACAATGGTGGCAGTGTCCTGTCTGGTTATAAGGAGGGTAAGGCCACCCCTAGTTTCCACAAACCCAGAGCCACCCCCATGGGAAGGCCCTGGCTCTAAAAGAAACATTCTGGTGGCCTAGCCGGGAGTCAGCAGTCACAGAACAGGTCTGCCACCCCATATCATGTTGAGTGCCATTTCTGGGGGACTCATTAGGTCTTTCCAAACAAAACCAGGTAATCCCACTAGTTGAACTTGTGTTCCCAAAAGCACAGCACAGTCCGGGGTGCTCACAGGCAGTCAGTTTTACAGTAACATTTACCAACGGGGTCCTTCTGATGCATTGGCATGTGGGACAGGAAGATGGGGAGAGTCTTGTTACCCCATCATCAGTTGCCCCACATAGTCACATTAGCTGGCTCAATTTTTCACTGAAGTCCAGAAGAGGATGACGACGGCATCTCACAATTAGACCCAGCAATTAGACTCATTTTGCAGTGAGGCCACAGTTGCTTCGCAGTCCTCAAATAGATTCCCTCTGCTCAGGCTGGGGATGAAACATAAGGCATCTAACAGGCACAGCACAGGGGACAACATACCATCAAACAAAATACAAGGAGTACCCACATTCTGAGATAATACCACACCGACCTGCAGTTTTTGTCCTGGTCTGACCTAGCAATACAGTTCGGAAAACTCGTATTTTCAGGAATACAGGAATGTGTCCAAAATCACATCTACAATGGCTACCTTGGATGGCCCAGTTTTACCTTGGATGTCTGAATCACACAGCTACTCCATTTTGACTTTCAGATGCATTCCCCTCCACAATGGACAAAGCAAATGTAAAATGCATGTTCAACAGGCCACAAAACAGGCCACGCTGGTCAGTAAAGTTTAGTTTATAAGCCAGAATGACTTCCCCATACCTTCACATGTGACGATTTTCCCATCATTTTCCCTTTTGATTGAAATCTTTCAACAGACTGAAGTATGTGTCCTTGGAAGCCAGCGTGAAAGCCGCCTGCCTTTCCTGGGTCCAGATCATGTCCCTCGGTGCTAGCGCTCCTTTATATTTGCCTCATTATTCATGTTGAGGGAAAACTGATCAGATATTATGAACAAGCTCAGAGATACGTTGATGGGGAAACATCATATAGAGGCTATATGTTTTATCAATTATACCCTATTGTTACAAGCATGTTACATGTGCTTTTAGCAGCAGACTTAAAGCAAGCAGGATTATACATCATGAGTAGTTATACTCTGTGACAATGTCACTAGATAATTTTCTTTTCCTCCTGAACATTAGGACAAAAGTGTGGCTAACATGACAACTTTTATAAATCTGGACCTCAATTAACAGGACTAGAATTTAACGTCTATTGAAAATATAGTATTTTTCTGTCTAAATTACCCTCATCTCTATCAAACATAGCCAAATCAAGACTAATTTATTTGCCAAATAAGTCTGGTAAACTGACCACATAGACTTCTCCAAACTGGCTGTGGTGGAATTCCTCAGAAGGAGTCAGACTGAATTCCTAAAAGACCTCTCAAGGCCAGGAATTCCATGCCAAAGGTCTGCCACCAGGCTCTGTCTTGGTGGATTTCTCTCTTCTAGAGGTCCCCCAAATATTGTGGTTCCTGCATATGTCAGGAGACAGTCTTTCCCGTTCACCTGATAAGGCTGCTCTGAAACAAAGAGCTTCCACTTCCTGGACAGACCAGGCAGAGAGAAAAGAAAAATGTTTCAATTCTACCCACAGGTGTAGTTTACCAAATCGCTCTAAGTCATAACTAATTTGAGGAGAAGGACTTCTCTATAGTTGGGAAACTGATCAAAACCAGTAATATTCCAGAAAAAACCATAAAAATTATAACCATATTCATCAGTTCACTCGGTAACCAACCCTTTTGTTAGCTTTTTATGTTGCCGTCAGTTTTTCCCTTAAAATTCCTTAATTTTTTACCCCGTTCAAGGGTATGATCTGAGATTTAGCAGACTTGTACTTGCCAAAGGTCCTTCCTATGAATCTTCTTGAAGATGAAGAATTTTTGTAAAAGCATCAGAGTACAACTGTTTATACATGGCAAAGAACTTTAAACACCTGCTTACAATGTCATTGATAAAGAAATTTGGTTACAATAACCAGAATTATGACTGATTATAATATGAACCCTTAAAAACCTTAAATCTCTGGCAAAAATCAAGAAGCAAGTAATTGTGAAATGTTTGTTACGCGTTTCCTGATTGGAAAACAGGCTTTAGTTGTCCTCTCCTAAGGAGGCAAAGGTAGATAAACATACACCTGCCCAGCAATCAATGTGCCAGTATTTGATCCTATTTGAAATGACCCAGCTAGTCAATGAATTCTCTTCATTTAATTTAGTTTAGCTGCAAGTTACCAAAATCTGGAAAGACTATTATAGATACATTTTCCAAACATAGTTAGCCCTATAGAGTTTTAAAAGTCCCTTTTTTTTTTTCTTTCCTTCACTCTCAGGGATCAGATGATTAAAGTTCCCAAGAGCCCAGGAGATTATTTATATCTCAATGGCACAAGAAGAGAAATAACAATTCCTTCCAGAAAGCTCCTTCCTGTAACTGCATGTGCAAAAACCGATTTTAGACCGTCAAAAGATTCTCACCTTGGCTATTTTCAGGAATTTATTTTTCAGTTTAAACAAATGACAGTAATAGACAATAATACAAATCATTCACTCACATTCACAAGCCTCACTTGTGGAGGAACAAGAATCAGCGTTCAAGTTAACCTTCGCCTCTGCTGTTAGCTCAGCGTCTGTGGCCTTTTTTTAATATAAAAATCAACAGCCAGCCCACAGCTGTGGCCTCTGCCCTCCGGCCTAACGTCTCTCTCCCACTGTAATGGCGGCCGGTAGCCCCACAGCGGCCTGACGGTGTCTGAGCCCCCGCGCTCTCGGCGGCCCCCACCCATCAGGGACAGCCACCACAGGGCCCCACATACTCGCGGACGGCCGCCCGGCGTTCCCCCCGCAACCTTCGGAATCACCCCTGGAAGTTCTGGGCCCGACATGTCAGTGGACGCAGGGAAACTTTCCCTCCTTGTCCTCACTTCCCGACGCCTCGGCGCTCTGGGAGCCTCCCCCGTCTCCCGGCTGCCCCGCCAATGTGGGGGCTGCACCCCACTAGGCCTGCAAGCCCTGTGCCTGCCCGACCTCCAGATCTTAGAAAGAACCCGGGGCAATGGTTTAATGGATGGGGGGATCTTACACTTCTGAAGCCACGTCCTGGAGCGACACCCTCTGTGCGCGTCAGCCGCGGAGCAGAACCTGGCGCTGGCTTCACCCCTGGGTCCGGGCAGGGGTGGGGGTGGGGGTGGGGTTGACGTCGGGCTGGCGCAGGTTGGTTACCAGGGAAACTAGGCAGCGGCCAGCCCCTCGCTGCCCCTTGATGAGCCCTCAGATGGAGACGTTCTGAATTAAAGATTAGAACAATCACTAGCTGGGGCGGGAGCAAGTACGTAGGAAGGTCAGTCATGTCAGTCCATGTAGGTGAAACAGGCACTGGTGGTGGAGCAGGGGATGTACAGAGAGCAAGAGAACAGCCATCTTGGGTGGCCTGATCATACACCCAGTTAATCTGAAAATTCAATTAAACAGCCTCCTCCAACTGCAAACGCAACATTTCATTGAAGTCTAACTATGCGCGCTCTCGGAAAGGCCAAACTAGATGAAACTGACATTTTGAGAGCCATATTTTGCTTTGAAACAGAAATTGAAATAGGAATGCATTTTTGCTTGGTTGTTTTGATAACATTTCACTGACAGGAAGTTTGGGGAGAAGGATTTAAGGGGGCAAACAAATATCTAGTTTTTGGTTTATTATCAGTGAACACTTTTCCCCCTGTTGCCTTATTTACAAAGGAAATATATTTTTGCTTCAGAATTTCATCACTGCTTTTTCTCTTGCTTCTCTAGAAGCTCTCTGGATATTTAAGGGTTGCAGTCACTGAGAGTAGTGTTGACTTCTGCATTGGAGGGTTTTTCTTTCACTTTATCCCAGAATTAATGAGGACAACAAACAGCTGTGCAGACAAACCCATTCTACTTGGTAACACACTCCTGCTAGAGCAATTGGCAGATCTGTCTTGCAGAGGATTGCAGTGGAATGGGGAAAATGCTTTTAGGAGAGTGGGTCCTAGTTATTTGAAGCCAGTTTCCTCCATTTCTCTCCTGGTATTTAGCATCTTGCTTCATATTTTTTTTTTTCTCCACTCTCATTAGGTGGGCAGCCTCTCTTTGCCATGTGTATGTTTCCACATAGTTCTACTTCTCTTTCAATTCCAACATTTTTATTCCTGGTACTGAAAACTTTGCCCAAACTACTCTTGGGTGAGTGTCTGGAGGCATATTCCATAAGAAGGCTACAGCTTGATTCAATCTCCAGATAAAATTTACAACCGGAAGACAGCAAGGTGAATAAAAGGAGACAAAAGGTGCTGAGTGACAAAGGCAATCTTGTCACAGAAGTGCTATCCTAGTCTGTGAGCCTGGATGCAGAGCACGTGCCTGTGCTAAGACGTGTGTGGTGCTGTTTTGTCTTTGATTTTGTTACCGTGCCTTGAATGCAACTGCCTGCTAGAAATCCTGTGTTCCTCCTGGAACATGTTAACCTATGTTCAAGGCCTGGGTGTGTAAGAAACATACTTCCGAGTGTCCAGAAATCCAGGTTTGTTTGTTTGCTTATTTTTTAATGTCCTTATTAGAAAGGAAAGGAAACTTCCATTTGCTTCTAAGAAAAAAAAAAGTCCCTTTCCCCAAATGCCTTTGGAGAGCTAACAATTCTAGGAACAACACTTGTGAAGGTTGTCTCCCCACTCCCTGTAACTCCCTTGGAGCCTCCCATCAAATCCTCTTCACATAACAGATCTTCAGTGCTGTCGTATCTTCTTTAAGTCATTCTTTTCAGGGCGAAACATCTCTAGGGTGTTAACTGCTGTCCAGACGTTTTATTATCTTGACCACTCTTGTCTGTAGACACTCCAACTAGTCAGGTCTGTATTAGAAAACAACATGAAAAATGGACAGGGTTCAGGTGATAGAATTGTACATCCACACTGTCCTCGATGTGGTCTAACCAGTGCAGAGTGGGCCAGGGCTAAAGAATCCCTTTCTGAAACCTTCTCATATTCTTGTTTCTAGGAGAAGCATCTGCCTCTAAATACCAAAGTAATCCAGGCAGTACCTAAGACTTGATATTTCTGCTGGGATTCACCAAGAACCACATCACATCAAGTTTATTCAAAATCCAAACCGTGGTTTCTAAATTGACACCGCATTTGGTTCCTCCTCTTGACTTTGCTGTTTCTCAGAGGGAGGCCCAAATTCTTCGATGCATCTCTGACTTCTTTTTCTCCACCATCTTCTTCCAAATCATTACCGTCTCTTCTCCTCGGGGCATCCTGTTCTTGGCCCCAATTCCTTTCCCAATTTCAATCCACATTTCAGCCGATACTGGGAATTTGCGGTCACATTGATGAGAGGGTTGCTTCAAAACAGCTGGCTCTTTGGCATTGCTAATCTGTGTCTTCCTAAAACAGAGCTGCAAGAGGGAAAAGGTGCATGTGATGAAGATGGAGAACGAAATTATCCATCTTCTTAAAGAGCGAACCTAACGTTGAAAGGGCCATAAGAGGAACACATTCTCAGAGTAATCACCTATAAATAGTTAAAACAAAGATTCCTTGAGCCACCACTGCACCTAGAAGAGGGAGGCAGAAGTTCTGATTGAGAACTTTGATTTCCCACAGATTGTTTGAGTCTTAAATGACATTTGGGAAGGTTCCCTGATATCAAAGGCAGCTCCTTTTGGATAATCGATTGAGTATGTTGTGCCTGGCCTTCCCCGACTGCCCCCCACCCACGACTGGGAACATATGTCAGATTCTTCCTTTGCCAGTAATTTGGAGGCTCATGATAATCAAACATCCTTTTTCTCTGTAAAGAAAAGGGTGGTCCTGGGAAATGTTAAGGTAGCAGAGAAGAGGAATGATTGACTCCTCCCTGAAAAAAATATACGGAGCCTGATCAACCCCTGAGTATCATCAGCATGATTTGAAAACAGCACATTGAAGGGAACAGACCCAACCTCTCTCCTGTTCACATTTACATCTGGAACAGCTGCTGGGGCCTCTCGGAGTTGATTTTGTTCAGTTCTGCAGGGCTGACTTGAAACCCAGGCAGAAAATGAAAGTGAACAAATTTACCTCTGGCATTCAAAGAAATGCTTTTGGTCAAAGTGAGTATTTCTGACCATGACTCATTTTCAAAAGAAGCATTGAATTCGCTTTGTCATCTTTGCCTGGATCGGGCTCAGTCGGCCCTTTTATGATTTTTAAAATATCCTCTATAGCCAGGATGGTATTTATTATCAGCATTGCATTTCAACATATAAAAGTCACTGTTCAATTGAATGTTGAGTTTCCTAAGGAAGTAAACCTACAGAAAAGAAATTTGCAAGAATCTAAAATAAATGAGTTTGAGGACGATCAAACTGCCCTTTTGGCTGTTTCAAAGATCAAAAGATCTCTCTTCTGTAGAAATCAGGAGCAGCCTGAATAGCCTCTTTCCTCTACTGCAAAGTCCCGTTTTTCCACTATCATTGATAGCTTGGGACTACGCCATAATGGTATGAAAGGACCTGGGGAGGAAGGAAGACGGTTTCATCCCCCCTAAAGCACCCAGGACTTTTGTGTCTGAAGTGGATTTTTCACTTAGTTTAGTCTTGAGCCCAGCAGAATGAGAAAATGAGAATCTGTTCTCAGCTCCTTCAGGAAGAGGGGTGGCCCTGAAGGACACGAGAGTGTCTCTGATAATTGGTTTTCTAGCCCGTGAGTATCTCTGTCTCTGTCTCCCAGAGAGGCTGGGTAATACTGGATTACATATAAAGACGTTATCTCTGGGTTCACACTACCCCCCGCTCTGCAAACCTTAGGACGTCACCTAATATCCCTATTGCTTCATGTGTAAAGTGGGGATAAGAATATGTACCTCATTGGTTTAAGCTCCTTCCTACCTCAGGGCCTTTGCTGGTGCTGCTTCTTGTAGCTGGCTAACTCATGCTCAGCCCCCAGGATTCAGCCATTTCTTCTGGGAAACATTCCACGAAGCCCCAGACCGAGTTTTGCCAACTCTTCTTCTCCAATCAGACAGTGTGCTATGGTTTCCCTTTGTAGCAGTGCCTCAGTTGTAACTGAGAACATTCTGTGTGAGTACTGGTGTCATGTCCATCTCCTTCTATAAGGGGTTATGAAACCTAGCGTATTCACCCATGTCTATAATTAAAACAGAAACACAAAGTGTTTGTTGAATGAATGAAATGAATGGAGATAAAATGATCCCGAAGTGGCAATTTCTATTATTTCCCTGTACCGTGAACTCCTGCAGGCCAGGGTGAGCTTTGCCTCTCCACAAGTGTTGGGGTGGAGCCTTAACAGAGAAGCTGTTTCAGGAATGTCTGTGGATGTGTAGACACCATCAGTCACCATCTCTCCATCCAGCTGCCTCCTTCACCTGCCTGCTTCTTTGTCTTCTCTCTGAGAGTATGTTATTGACTTTCTGGAACTCTTGTTCATCCCCTTATGATGCAAGTTTTCTCTTTCTTGGGAGAATTCTGATTTCACAGAGTGCTCAGTAGGAGAGGTCTGCAATGAGAGGCCAGAAAATGACCGTAGTGTTTCCAGCCCTGGTTAGAGGTTGAGTGGGGGTTGGGAGGAGTTGGAGAGGTCAGCCCAGTGAGCCTTACAAGTTAAACAAGCTCTCATGCTTTTAAACCTCACCACCACCATTATCATCTCCATCGTTATACCAACCAACAACTTCTTTACCATTAAAAAAACCTTTGCCTCCTTGTCCAGGAAAAAAAAAATCCTATCAACACTATAAGCCATTTATGGTTGGAAATACACCGTTGGAATCTTTCTTCTTTAGTGAAGGCAAGTACCCATAAGAAGTTATTTATTAGTTATTAACTACTTATTGTGAATTAGTTTATCAACTCATTTAATCTGTGAAGATGGTGGAGGGGGCGAGCATTAAATCACTTGGTTGGTTATATAGACAGAAAGTGTCTCTGTCAGAGTTTAACTGTAGATAACAGAATTCAGTCTACTATTTTTAGCAGAAATGGACTTCATGCAAGGAACAGGGAGTTTACAAAAATCCCTAAAAGGGCTGGAGGAAGAGGCTTTTGGCAGAACTTCCAGGAGTCACAGCCCAGAACACCACCTTAGAACTGGCCCACCGAGGCAGCTTCTGCCTCTGTCACGATCAAGTTGGTGAAGAAGGAAGTGTCCTCTACTACTGCTGGCTCTTATGTCACCATGTCTATCCCACCCTACACCAACAAAAGAGCCCTTGACTTGCCTCTCAATAGTCACAGAGCTAGAGTGTGGACCCTGGGCCCTCTGTTAGAGTTCCCACATGTCTCCGCAAGGTGCTGGTTAGCAGAAATAGGAGAGCGCAGCTTCCACCTCGATGTCCACTTCCAGATTTGGAATGTCCTGGGTGCGTGTCTGCTAGGCCGAAGTGAGGTCTCACGTGGAAGCTAAGCTGCAGAGTGCCCTGGGAAATAAGACCATTTACCTTGTCAGCCTCTGCAGGTCCAAACAGTGGCTCTGAAGGAGTTGGGGTGGATGAGAGTGAACCAGCCTGTGGATTCTACCACAAGGGCTACATGGTGGGGAGGGGTGTGTGCAGGAGAGCATTTTGGGGAGAGAAATGGAGAAGGGGCTGAAGACAACCTCGACTGATCTCATAGCTCTGCTTAGAGCTGGTCCTGGTTATTAAGATGAGGCATTTTAGGAATGCCACATCAGGGAGACACGATGGCTTTCTCTGGGCAGTGGTTTTGAGGTCTGTGTATGAACTTTCCTGAGTAAATAAACAGCCTCCTTTCCCTACGTCCCTGACGTTTATGGTGGGGTGGTTTAGTTCCTTCCTTACCAGAAGAGCAAAGATGTTCAGACTCATGTGCAACTGGATGGCCTTCCTTCAGGCTCATGTCCACTGGGCTGAGAAAGCACTCTCATGACAGTTGCTGAAAAGGGAAGCTTCAGATGCACCCCAGGGATGTGTGGCCCTTCTATCTACCAGGTAAATCGCTATTTCCCTGATGAGAAGACCCCAAATGAGGGCTCAAGGTTGTTCACTTTGGATCATGGCAACTCCTGGGTTTTGGAGGCAGGCAGTCCATGGCACTATCCTGCCACCTTCTTTTTAACATTCCATCCAGCAGACACCTTAAGCTTTAATAAACATCTTCTCTTTTAATAGCATTGACTCCAAACTAATAAGGCAACTAGCGAATCAAGTGAAGGTAAATTTCTCATTAACAATTTATTTAAGTTTGTAGAAGAGAGCAATTCCAACTTCTGCTAATTGAGTTTGTAACAAAAAGATGAATCCATTTTACTACCACCCTCAGGACCTCAATCAAACCCCAGGAAAGGTAAAGTCACTCTCATTAGCCGACTAAGAGGTAAAATCCAGGACGGAATGGAAGGTACCAGAACACGGTTAGGGTCCCCAGACTTCAACAGGATTATAAAGCAGAGGCACAGGCCAGCAGTTCAGAGTGTTCTGAATTTTATTGGCCAGAGGAAGAGCCCTTTGACTTGAAGTGAAAGCCCTGAGTAAGACTTTGAAGATGGTGTGCTTTAGGACATGGGTGACGTGTCCAATTTCTCCCCCTTTATTTAAGATCCCTCCGTGGAATGTGGCAAAGCGTGCTGGGTAGACCTGTATGGGATTTACCCTTTTTAGCTGATCCAAAGCCTTTCCCACTGGCTCCAGGAGGTGGCTGTCATTTAGGACTTTCATAACGAAGGGCTGAGCGAGACCTCCTAAAGTGACAGCCCTGAGGGCAGAGGGACATGTGGCCTGTCTGTGATCAGCCAGCGCTTGAATTTGAAGGGATTTAATAATTCTCCTTGAAATTCTCGGCTTTTCCCTCAGACTTTCCTCTGGAAGCCTGATTAAATGCGTATTATTTCTTCTTAAGTGATTTTACAGGTCGTTTATTTTGGATTTATGAGCATCAACACATTTTAAAAGGTATTAGCAAGCTCTACTGCTGGATACTTGTTCTCTAAATCATTAACTTTACTCTCTATCAGCATCAGATAATAAGAAATCTTTCAGATATCATTTTTTTCTCTTCCCATGGATTTGTTCAGGTAACAAGTATTTTTTAAGCAACTTCTGTGTGCTAAGTTCTAGAATATTCCAATGAACAAAACTGGCAAGGTCTTGCCCTCACTACATTGTCGAATTTTTTTTTTTTTTAAAGCTTGGTAAAGTCTATATTATTGTGAAACCGGAAGGAATGCATTTGAATTTGAATTTGAATTTGAGTCAGTCTTCTTTTCTCATTCAACACTCCATTCAGTGAATCAAGGTCAAACGGAGAAGCACAAACAGGACATGGTTTCCTTGTGTGTTGACATACGCTGCTGTGTGCTAACATTTAACGTAGGAAGGTGAGGTGAGTGGGGGGAAGCTACCTCTTTTCCTCTCATTGCCTTGTCCCAAGATACCTGTCCCATAGAATTTGAAATTGCCCACTTGTTCTAAGTCTGCAGCACCAAAAGAGAAAATGTCCCCAGTGCTGGCAGAAATCCTTATGCTGCCTGTTTGGGGAGGTGCATCTCAGCTCCTACGCTGCATATAAAATCTTCTCTTTGTCTGTGTCCCATTCACAGGGCTAGGGTGTAAGGTCCTGGGACCAAGGTGGAGTGGGTAAAGGGAATGTGGTTAAAAGTGAATCAATTAAATCTTGATGGAGAAGAGAATCCAAAGGCCCAAACCAGATCACTGGAACTATCTGGAGAGGTGAGGCAAACAGCAGCAAAAATGCTAGTCACAAGGTCAGGAATAAGGTGGGTCAAGACGAGGGTTCAGAATGGAGGCCATGAGACATGCTGGGCTGGAGGATGTCATTCTGTATTTATCTGAAGCCATGTTTTTAAGTGTCGGGGTAAGGCCTTGTCAGCTTAAAAGCTCTTGTTGGGGTGGCAGACGTGGAGCCCACTGGAAGTGGTCAGCTGTGCAGCAGCTGGAAGTCTCCTCTCAGACCAGCCTGTTCACTTTGCCCTTGGCTTGGGGGACCCCTGGATGAAGAAGGATGTGGGTGAAGAGTCAATGATGCCACCACTGTCTGAGGAGAAAACAGGAGTTCATCCAAAGCAAGGAATTCAGCAGCACCCCCAAAGCCTGAGAAGTACCTCCCCACTTATCTCACTTGTTCCTCCCCAGGGCCCCGCACGCAGATGGGAAGCTGGAGGGAGGACGGCTCTCCTCACTTGACAGATGATGAAACTGAAACCAGGGAGAGCAAGTAAGTTTAATGTCACATGACTGTGCAGGGTCAGACTTAGGACTTGAGCCCAGATCTCCTCATTTGAGCTGCAATTCTCCTTCCAGGACAATTTACATAGTATTCAAATGATATGTAAAAATAAGCAATCATGAAGTACAGCATTATTTCATTAGAAACGACTGACCCACTGAAACCTGCGATGGCAGCCAAGTCTCTGTGATGCCTTTGGAGACTCTGGCAACCCCCCTGGCCATCTCCTTTTTCCTCTTTCTGGCCTTGATTGGCTCTGGAAGAAATATGTCTCTGAGCATTTACTACATCTGCTCCCCATGACATACAGATTGGCATTCTATCTATGGCCACAGTCCTCAGGGTAATTAAGATCATGGCGTACCAGGAAACATTTTATTCAGCAAGATTTCACTCATCTGCCTATTTGGTTGCTGAATTATCCGCCAGGAGTAAATCAAAAGGTTTTACTATTCTATTTGCTTGCTTTAGTCAGGAAATCTGAGGGAACTGAGTCCAATTCACTCTTCACATTTCTAATTAAAACGTTTTACATTTCAAGCTTTTTGACAGAAAAAAAAAGACAAGAAACATTGTGTGGAAGGCAGCTTTGAGAAGATACGATTCAATGTGATTGCTTGAGCAAGAAGGGTTAAAAAAGGCTACAACAGAAAAACCTGCTCGTTTTTGCCTGCTTTAAAAAAAACTCAACTCAAACCATCTCCAAATGTAGCTTAATCCATTTTCAGACTCTATACATTATTCATCAAGATTTTGTACAAAAGGAATTTGAGAGGAGCGTTTGCATGAAACCACTTCAGTGGATTAAATTTGTAGTTCAGCACACTAGACTCAAAAAGTACACAAGCCATTTTGAGAGCCCTGCCTCCTTCCCTTACGTGCAAAGTTCCTACTTCAGGTAAATAACTTTTTAAGAATGGAGTGAATTCCAGCAGCTGTCTAAAAATATAAGAAAGGATTGGGTCTTCCTTCCACTTAACTTAGCACTGGCTATGGAAACTTGAACAGAAAGCATAGTTGAGAAGTTTGATCTAAGCAGTTCTGTGGATCCTAAGGTTCTTTCATACAAAACCATCCTACCCAAGATGGAAAAAAAAAACTAAGGGGAAAAGACATTTCCAATAAAAGGAGCTCAAATGGGTACCTCCTCGATAAATGCACACCCCTCCCAGCTTCAGTTCGAAGTGGACTTGCCACTGTGGTTGAACATCTGGATGGAAAGCTCAGAATCAATCACCCAGATGTCTTCACCCAGTGGAAGCCAAACATCGCTGCGACCACATCTGGATGTTTGGATGGCCACCGCCATTATTATTTTTCTGTTGTTTAAGTAATGGATTACTGGGGTCTTGGAAACACAGTATCTATTTCCTTTTTCCCCAGAGACCATGCAGCACTGGAAGAACACAATTTATAGTGCTCAGGCAAAATCTGGAGCACCCCAAAAGCAACTCATTTCTGGGCTGTGAATGAGCGGAGGTCCTAGGTTGATAGGCAACGTCTGACCCCAAGGCGTCATTACTGCTATAAACCACAGAGGGTCCAAACAATCTAAAGAGCATCTGAAAGTTTCTATAGTAACTTTTTTTTCTAAGTGTTGAAAAGTTCCTAGCAGCATGGCTGGTTGCCTGGGCTACAGTGTTGTGTTGACAGCTCCGGTCTTTTTCCTGGCAGCTGAAGATTAGGACAGTGACCAATGAGAGGGAGGCATTCTTCTCTGAACTTTCCGTTAGGCTGGTGATTCATTTTGAGACCCACATTTTATGAATGCTCTGAATTCAATGCAATGTGGCTGTTGAGGTGTCTACATTCAAATTGGGTTCCATTAACTTTATGGTGTGATTAAATGTCTGAATCATAAGGACTCAGGGTTGAATTTATGTGCCTTCTGAAAGCACTTTCAAAGACTGGCAGCTACAAGTGTAATTGGATGCGTGAGATTGGAAGAACAAAACCTAAAAAGATATCAACTCAAATATAACAAGGATCTGAGAATCCAAATTTGTGAGTTGAGGTGGGCAGCCATTCTCAGATGTACAGAGTGGAGCTGCTATTCAGCATGCGTATTTTTCCTTCAGAATACTTGATTTTTAACATCAGAAGCGCTTGGTGGTCCACCAGCACAGTATTTTTCAAACTTTAAAGTACCTAAGCATTAATTAGGGTACTTGTTAAAAGTGCCAATTTCCAAGACCTGCCTTCTGATTCTGAAGGGTTAGAGTGGGGTCCAGGAATTATAGACCAAATTGGGAGAAACTCTTGCATTTGGAGAAGTGATATGCCTCACTTAGGGCCTGGACTGCAGCTGGTGGTGAGATAGAAGACCCAGAACTAGATCTCTATTTCATTCAGGGATCTTTTATCATCTGCTTAGTTCATGCTCACCCAGATCAACATGTACGACATGGATATTGTCAGGTGTGAAAGCCACATGTACCATGTTACAAAACTAGAGAAAAACATGGGGTGGCAGAGACAGTGAGGGCACATTGCTTGCCATTTACCAAAAATGAATTCTGATACCTAAAAATTTAAAGTACTCCTGAACACATAGGTGTTAAATGGGAGCTGCATGATGCATCTTCACATATTTGATTCAGTTTTAGGCATTTCCTGACAAAGTCATGTACACAATAATCTCAATCCTGCGTTTCCCATTCTTGATTTCTCTGGCTTCAAATACCCAAAAAATACACAGCATTCAGAAATGCCAGAATTGATAAAGTTAAAAACTTTGTCATTATCGCTGACAATTTGTACTTCTTTTTTATAATTTGTGAATTATTTGTTCAGATCACTTGCAACTTCCTATTGAGTTGTTAGCATTTTCTTGTATTGATATTAAAGAGCTGTTTATATACTAAAGTTATTAACTAACTGTCACACAATTTTTGTAAATATTTTTCTCAGTTTTTTTTCTTTTTATTTATGGTAAATTTTCTTCTACACGAACAGTTCAATATTCTTTTTGCCTGTTCTTTGTGATGTTGTTTCATTAATTTGTTAAAGCCCTCTCCATCACAAGACCAGGAAAAGAGTCACTCATACTTTCTTCTAGCTATTTTGTAGTTTTAATTCAATGCTTTAACTTGTTGGTATACTCTGTAAAATGTAACATATAAAACATAAACATAAAACATACATTTTTTTGCCAATAATTTTCCCAGCATCATTTCTTGTAGATTACTTTCCCACTGGTTTATCAAGTATATCATAAAAATACCCTTTATTGTATACTGAGATACTGTGCTAAATATTTTTAGTGAATTTAATATTTTAATGAATACACATTTCATTTGATCCTTACAATTACATTCTAGTATAGATATTTTTATTCCTATTTTACAGATGAGTGAACGGAGGCTTGATAGCTTATAATGCTTAACTACAAAAGGCAGATCTGAGAGAGGATTTCAGGATTAAGTGATTCCAAATTCATAGACTCAGCCACCCAAGTAAATTTCATCATAAAACAAATTCTCAATATTATGTTGTTTTCTGTTCTGTTTCACTAATTTGGCTGTTATTTTTGCTCTAACACATACTTTTAGGTATTTTAGCTCTGTGTTTTAAATCAGAAAGCCTTTTTACCTCTTACTACTTTTTCACTATTCATGTTGACCTCAGACTAATATAAATTGTGAGATTTTCAATGGAATTACACTTCAAATTGTATCTTTACAATATTTAAACTTTGCATCTAGCAAAATGCCCTTTAGGACATTTTTATATTTTTATTCACACAAATTCTTTACTTTTTCTTATTTTCATTTTAAGTATTTTGTATGTTTTTTACTATTGTAAAAGATTTTTTTTCCCGGCATATTTTCTAATCGTTATTAATTCATAGAAAAATCTATTTTTTAGTCTTTATTTTTTATCTGACTTCTTAAATATTTTCTAGAATAGATTTTCTCATGGGTTTTCCATGTAATAATCTCATGATCTATAAATAATGATTTTAGCTTTGTGTTAACTACACTTTTAATTTCCTTATGTTGTCTCATTTTAGGGGTAGGAAAAGTGAAACACCAGTGGTGAAAACAGCCAGCCTGTGGGTGTGTCTGCCTCCTCCTCTTCCATCTACAAAACATTTGTGATGTACTTACCCTGTGCCAGGTGCTGTGCTAGACCTTGGAGACAGAGCATGGAACAAGACAGAGACAGACCCTGCCCTCCTAGAGCTATTGCCTGGGCTGGGAGACAGACATTAAACAGGTACTTATACGATTAATTCATTAATTCCAACCCTTATCTCATTTTCAGCTTTAATGGGAATACATCTGGTATTTCAATTTAAGCCAATTTGAGATATTCTTTAACCGTCGCCTTCTAAGGCTAGTTTCTAGTTTTTTAAAGTCAGAGTGTCTCTGGAGTTTTAAGAAAAGACTTCTCAACATTGACTTTCTTTTTTTTTTTTAACCTATTGACAATCCATCTATTTTATAACAATAAACCCAAGGCTCAGGGGGCAATGCAGCATGCCCAGCGTCCCGCAGTTCATTGTGGCAGAATCCTCTGTGGAATCTGGCTTCTAGAAGTCATCTTAGCACATGAGGGCAATGTGTCTACCCAAAGCTATGCACCTGCCATTGTATCCAACTTAGACTGGGAGCTTTTTCAGAACAGGGGCTGTTTCTGGGAAGCATTTTGTGCTTCCCTGGGTCTGAAGAGCACCTGCTGCTTTCTCATGGTTGCTGCTGAAAAGACTCCATACTGGCTCCAGAGAGAACAGTGAAAATGCCCAAGCTTCTGGTGGATTGGCCAGAAGCTGGCAAAAAAAAACAGGCCAGGGTGTTGCATCAACCTATCAGAAGCCATGTTCATTTCTCACTAGTAAAAAAAAGTTAATGAAATATGGAAGATACAGAAAAGAATTTAAAAATCACCTGCAACCTCACCATCAACAGAGAATTCCCATTATACTTGAATGCTTTTTATTTGTGTATCATTTTCTCCCACAAAACACGTATCATATTTAATGACAGATGTTTTCCTCTAATACTATATCATGAATTTCCCAAGTCTGTAATTACCTCATCTTTTTGTTTATTTCCTCAGTTTAGTCCTGGCCCTTAAGCTTTGCTTTGCAGTGTTCTGGTGATTCATCAGCCTATCTATTTTGAAGTAGTTTTAACAAATAAAGGAGCCTGTGAGGACACCGTGAATAAAAACACTTCACTGAATCTAAAATGGCCACACTTGGTTGAATGAATGATGACCATGTCATCAAAATGTCAGCAGAAAGGAAATGGTGCTAATAATTCAATCTGAGTCTAGCACCTTAAGAACTGAATATGTTTGGTTTCAAAAATTTCTAGCTATTTTTCATAGACATGTTGGAATGCAGTAGCTTCTTCTATGGCAAACATTTAAAAAACAGCACCCGCACATAGAGGTAATAATCAGTACCATCATCTTTGCAAACGAAGAAAAGATCTCTCTTTGATTTATCTATCTATCTATCATCTATCCATCAAAATTCTGAACTAAAGAATGTTGGAAATGCTAGGACATTTTAAGATATAAAATATTATGGAGGATCAATTGGTGGAGTAGAAATGGCAGTCACTTGCCCAACAGCCATTCTATGCTTTTTTCCTCTTGAAGAGAACCCCAACTTTGTTGTGGTGATTGGTGGGGCCAATCCCCCACCCCAGCGGGTGAAGCCTGATTCACCTAAGTCAGTCATGACACTTCTATTTCCTTTACCAGTATCTGGTTCAGGACTGATCATGTGATACAATTCTGGCCAAAAGGACACAGGACAAACTCTCCAGGCAAGCTTTGGAGAAGTTTTTTTCTTGCTCTTCAAAAGAAATATGAGAGAAGAAAGTACTCCTTTTCTTTGAGTGTTTGATCCTTTTGTGAGGATGTAGTTGTCATCTTGGGATTATGAGGGGACAATTCTTGAGGACAAAAGCCAAGGTGCTGAAGAGGATGCCACAGACAGAAATAATCTGGGTCCTCAGTGGTGCCATCAGGGCTCCTTACCTCTGAAATTCTTTTTTGTTAGATTACGTAGGGTATTTTTGTAATTTTTTAAGCCATTTTGAATTTAGGATTTTATTTACTTGTAGCCAGAAGCATTCTGATTCAGGTGGTCACCAATAGCAAGTAAACAACTGGTGACTGAGCATGTTTGAGGGAGGGAAAACTAAGTTCTGTTTCTATTTCCAACCCTATCTATGATCTGACTGTGCTGTTTACTGGAACCTATGGACTGTCTACTAGTCAAATCAGAATAATGCTTCTGAAACACATATTAGTCTTTAGAATTGGACATATTCAATATCAAGTAGCCAATATATCAATATTTGCTCTAGTAAGTGCCTTAGTCAGGTTCTAGAGTAGGCAGTTAGTAAATCATTTTTAGTGAATGAAGGAGTATTTCAGCTGAGGAAATAACCCTGGCCTAAGGGAAAAACTATTAGCAAATTAATAACCTAGAATCTTGTTTATACTTTTCTTATTATATTAGAGAAATCCCAAGCCATCCATAGACATTTTAAAAAATTACTAGCCTCACTTAGAGTAGAAAGTATTTAAGGTGTGGCCTCTCGTGGGAGATTTCCTGAGTGTGCAGTTCATCACACTTGAGAGGTTCAGTCAATTATTTCATAGAATGTCAGTTTAGGAGGGACTGTGGGCTTATATAAACTAAGAGGTAATTACTTTATGCAATGAAACTATACGCAAGTCCCTAGTTAATGAATTTGCTAGTTGTTTTCCCAGTTTACAACAGACACTGACCCCTATGAGACATACTATGTGTGCACGGACACAGAGAGAGAATCATTGAGTTAATTACGGCAGGCTAAATTGCTGTGACAGGCAGACCCAGGGCTGAAGTCACACTCAGAAATGGAAGTTTACTTCTTCCTCCTAAGACAGTCTGGATATGTCATCTGGGTTGGTAAATGTCTCCTGTCATGTGTCCTTCAGGAACCCAGGCAGAAGCTGCTCTGTTACCTTGGAATTATTGCTCTCCTCACTGCCATCCAGCCAGCAGTGAGGAGGAGAAGGCATGGAACAGGCGTTGTCTGGTCTTGAGTAGTACCCTTTGTGAAGCACATTTCACTTGTGCTCACATTCCACTGGCTTGAACTTAGTCACATGGTCACACTTCCCTGCAAAGGGATCTGGAAAATGGAGTCCAGCCATGTGCGTAGGAAGAATGAGAGAATGGATTCTTCTGGAAGCTTCTGACACGTACGTGGTGTCACAGGAAGAGTACTGGGACCTTGTCCTCCCCGGTCTCTACTCCTTTTTCCCCATTGCAATTAGAATCCTCTTTGCATAGCTCAAATGTGCTCGTTCTTCGCCAGCCCCCTCCAAGTCTCTGACTCAAACCTTTCAGTAACTTACTGTATTCGCGACAAACACAAGACACTTTATCCCAACATATAGGCTCTGCATAGTCTAATATCCATTTACTTATTCTTTTTTGATTTTGGAAAATGCCCCTTCTCACTTTCGAGGCTCCAGCCCCCTTTCACATCCTCTACTTTCCATGTTCTCTTCTCACAGGGATTTTGTACTTGCTGTTACCTTTGCTTTGCAATTTCCTCTTTAAAATGGGATAAACCACTTTATCCTTCTTTATGAGCATTCATTTTCCCCTTTAGTTTGCAAAATGGCTATATCTGATTATTGTATGTTTTTTAGAAGGGGATGTCATTCCATCAATGGTGAAATCTGATGGTAGTTATCTTTTCTTTTAATTAATTTTGGTTTTTTTGACCATGATTCTTTAAAATTCACAGACTATTTTTAGAATGGTTTTAGATTTACAGAAAAATTGAGGAGATAGTGCAGACTTGCCCTACACTATTCTCCTTTCCCTTATTATTACTAATTATTACTATTACCACTATTCTTACATTTGTAGAGTACATTTTGTACAATTAACAAGCCAATATTGATACATTTTACTAACTGAAGTTCAGAGTTTATTCATATTTCTTTAGCTTCCCTTTTTCTGTTCCAAAATTACATCCTGAACTCCAACATGAGTTGTCTTGGCTCCTGAAGCTCCTCTTGGCTGTGACATTTTCTCACACTTCCCTTATTTTTGGTGACCTTGACAGTTTTGAGGAATCTGACCTGGAATATTGTGGAATGCTCCTCTATTGGAATTTACCTGATGCTTTTCTCATTAGATTGAGATGAGGATTTTCTGAGAGGAAGGCCGCAGAGGTAAATTTCACCATCTCATATCATGTGTATATGCCGTCAACATGCCTTGTAAGTACTGATGCTGACCTCCATCATCTGTCAGAAGTAGTCTCTGTCAGGTTTCTTAAATTTGCATAGAGCTACTCCTTCCCCCCACCTTTCCATACTGTATTCTTTGGAAAGAAGTCACTACGCACAGCCCATGTTGAGTGGGAATTGTGTTCCTCCTCTTCTGGAGTGGAGTATCTATGTGATTTATTTGGAATTCTTCTGCCAGGGAGATTTGGACCAAGATTCTTTTAAGAAGGTGGGCTTATTTGGGCTTGGAGATTATCCTGACAGGTATTTTACAGCTATAATTTTGCATAGTAAAAAACAGGACCATGTGATTGTGCCAATGTGATGGAGTAGAAAAAGCACGGGATTAGGAATATGAGGGCCTGAAGTTGCAAACCAACCTTGTTAAGTCCCAGGGGTGAGACCTTGGGTACACCCCTCTCCCCTGAGAGCTGCTTTGAATGCTTCAAAGTTCTACTGGGTGAAGTCACTTTACTGGGTATCCATCCTCATTGCCTGAAACAAAAGTCCCAAGCATGTGGCCCATGACTGGTTCCTAGCTCAAAAGTCACTTATTCCAAGAAGAGTTCTTGGAGCACTGCAGGTAAAGCAGCTCTCCCACATCCCAGAAACTTCTATCCCAGGCTTTACTGGCATCATTAATTGTTGTCTAAGAACACCCTGCTTACTCACGTTTTATCATCTGCCCGTAGATTAAAAACTTGTCAGTTCCATGAACTCCACGAAGTCAAGGATCTTTTCTGTTTATTTCATACCAGTACCTAGAAAGTGCCCTGAATAAATAACAGGTTAGATTAAAACAAATAAACAAACAAACAAAAAAAGCCAAAATAACCATTGGAGACAGCTGCACTCAACATCCTCTGAAGCTAAAAATTAAATAAAGTAACACAAAGCTCTTTGGCAGCTCTGACAAAAAATGATGAACCGATCTCCACTGTTGGTACATTCATGAACAAGGGAAGGCTCCTAAAAGCAAAAAAAATTTTAGTATTCTCTCTTTGTTTTGAATTTGAATTCCAACAAGATTGTACTATTTTGATTTAGATTCCTTTTTGCTTAGGATACTTAAATTAATAGGTACTTCGGCTGCCACAAAGAGGTCCTGACTTCTCTTATTTAACAAATCAATGTCCAGAAAAAAAAGACTCTGATGTCCAGAAGAGGGACGTCTTCTGAGGCTCTGAAATTTGAGATGTCACAAGTACTTCTCCTCTACAATTGTTGGGAAAAGGAGCACGCTTATTCTCTTATTCCTCTTCAGAGGAACTGAAGCATAATGAAATGCAATCTAAGAACATGCAAACTTATTATCTACCAGGATGGTTGAATGGTTCCAATCAAATGGAGGATAGAAATAGGGGCTTTATATTCGGATTTTGGAAAAATGACTCCGCAGTTATATTTAGACGCAACAGTGCCTGCAAATACCTGAAATAGTGACAGTCTGTGGCTTGATTATAACATAGTAAATATATCTTCTCTTTGAAACTTATCATGGGGTGAGGACAAAAGCACCCCAAATTATTCCTGCAGTGGAAAAAAACTATCTTACTGTGGATAATAAGAGAAAGGTCATTACTTTCTAAATGAGAGGTTGGTATTGTTTTTCAACTGGCTCTTCAGAGGGCTGCCTTTGTGCCAAAGACTGCTTAGAGTAGGTGGACCCTGTGACTTTAAAAAAGTCAAAAATTTTCTTTATTTCTCCTGCTCTTAGAAATTGCTAAGAAGTAGAGCTGTAGCATCATGAGCAGTAGGAATTCTTTTATGAGAATACTCTCTTTTCCATGTGTATAGAAGTCCTGGCACCAGGGAGATGACCTTTTTAAAAATACTGATCTGATGTCACTTGCTACTTAAAACTTATAAACAAGTTCCCATTACTTTTAGGTTAAAAATAACAATCTGTAATGTGGGCTGTGGGACCCCGAGAGAGCGCTGGCTGTGCAAATGTTCAGCCTCATCTTGTGTCCCAGGGACTTTGCACATGCTTCTCTCTCTACCTGAAACCCATCTTCCTCCACCTTCTGTAGTTAAATTCTATCTACCTCTCAGATCACAGCCCAAGTGTCAAAATCTGTGGACGCTTCCCTGACCTCCCAGGCTAGCTCCAGCTCCTTTGTTCAATAATGTCATAATTGCCTGAAGTTTGTCTTTATCAGAGTTAGTATTAGCTGTATAGCCCTACTGGGTTATTAGGGCAGAGACCATGTCTATTTGGCTCATTACAAATGCTCTGGCATATAATACGTACTCAGTGAATAGATAGCATGTAAATGAATAAATGAATGGAGCTGGGTTATACATTTTATCCTTGCAGAAATTTTCTAAATACTAATAAGCTCACAATATAAACGAGTTTGTCCCCATATTATAATTCAAAACAAAAAGGTCAGTTTTCACTTTGTTTCATACTGACTTCACAGAGATAACTAGATGAAGATAAAGGGTAAGTATGTGGGTTTTGTAATCATACAGGCCTACGTTCAAAACCCAGTTCTACCACTTACCAGCTGTGTAATCATGGGAAGATTACTTAAAATTTGTCTATGTTCCAGCTTCCTCATCTACAAAATAGGTCAGACCAGGATTCCAAGCCCTGATCCATCAATTACTAATTGTGCAATCTGGTTCAAGTTAAGAATCTCTCTAAACTTCAGGCTCTATACCTATTAATTGATTCCAGTAATAGCTATCTGTCTATCTCTTAGGGTTATTAGAGGATTAAATACACACAGACACATAAGTATTTAAATTTGTTTATAAACATATGGAAGGTGCTCAGACCATGCGGAGTAAAACAATAAAAGCAAACTGAAACAATAATGTGACAGAATTTTCTAACAGAATACCAAAGATAAAAAAATTGGCCAACGTATCTGTTAGTAATGATGTAGAGAAAAAGTTATTCTCATACACTGTTGGGGCAATATCTTTGGAAGGCACTTTGACAACATCTATCAAAACTGGAATGCAAATAAAATTTGACCTAGGAATTTCCCTCTCTAGGAATTCACCTTTTAGGATAATCATACATGTTCATATAGATGGCGATGCAACATTGTGACAGCAAGTACTGAGAACAATAAAAAGTTCTTCACAGGACTAGTTAAAAAGGTAGTGAATGGCTAAAATGAAATACTACATGGTCATTAAAAAGTACCAATGGAGAATTATTTTAAGATATGATTGATGAAAAAAAGCAATTTAAAGAACAATGCAAATTGTGTTCAAAGTAAAAGACCACTTTCCCTTCAAAAAATTAAAAAGAAAAAAAAAACACTTTATATAAGCACCCAATTGTTTAAACTGGCAAAAAAGACTTTTTTAAAGACTTATTGTAAGCTGTGGTTGCCTTATGAGAAGAGGGGACTTAGCTAGGTTGAAACTTACTTTTTATTGTCTACGCTTTTTTTTTTTTTTTTGGTAACAGAGTGCATATATGCTTTTATCAACTCAAAATTAATTTAAAAGAGCAGAGACTGTAATTAACATTTGTAGCTTCTGCTCCAATGATCACCCTTCCTCCTGTCACTGTTAGATGTCACAGTCAGACTGCCACAGGGATCCCTGGGCTGCTCCAGCATGAAAGATGTAAGACAACAGGGTGGCAAAGTGGTTACCGTGGGAGGACTCACTGATCCACAAGTTCCAGTGGAGAGACAGAGGGCTGGGGATTCTGCCAAAGAGGCTGATCAAAAAACTGGGCAGCGGGTATTAGGGATAGGCAGTAGGTTCGGAGGTATCTTAAGAGGTAAATAGAAATCAAACCTTACAACAAACATCCCTTAATATAAATTTATTGGATTCTCATAACTGCCTCAAAAATAAGTATTATCCTCATTTAATAGATGACCAAATCGAGGGTGAGCAGCCTGTCCAAATTCACCCACGAGCCAATGGTGAAGCCACAATCGGACCCTAGGGCTCTTACTCCAGAGGCAGGCTTGAGGCATTCTCACAGTGTATTGTTTTTGTGTAGTTTTTAGGGATCCTACTGCTATTTTAAAATTTAGTTTTAGACTCTTGGTACCCTGGCTCAAAATAAACACTCTATCCATGCCAGCGACTGCATTTGAAGCTGTGTTTGATGATTTCTAGAAGCTCCTCTATTCCCTATTTGCAATTTCTCTAAGTTTTACCTGTTTTCCTGGAAAAAGACTCCTTCACAACATTAAGACTTGTGAGCCCTCCTGTTGATCTCCTGTGGCCATCGACACTTTCGATTAGGAAGGACAGCTCAAGGAAGAACCATCTCAGCACGAGATCTCCAGGTCTTCCAGACTTGGAACTGCAATGACGATAGACATGGTTTCATCTTAAGCACTTCTCTTAAGTTTGGTGATCAGCATAGTTAGAAAATTACCAAACGCCATTGGATCTGTCTCTGCCCCAAATGAATACATTTTGGGCAATCCTTTTGGTACTGATGGAGCAAGTGAGGTTATAGCCCAAGTTCAGAGTACGGACAGAACATATTTAGCTAAGTGCCACCCAGGTGCAAATACATCTGGTTCCAGTATAACCTGGAAACTTCTTGAAGGAATGGTCCCCTCCTAGCAATGTTCTCCATTCTAGAATATTCTGTCTGTAAAGGGCCTAGGTAGTAATTAATTTGTCCAACTAGGGACAATCAGTTGGCAAATGGATATTTTCTTTTGAAATTATACTTTAATAAAGGTATTTAAAGGCTTGAGATGCTTTCAATCATTCTACTGCAATATAATGGTTAATTTTAAGAGCTCTGTGAGTTTGATTTGTATTTAAGATTTTTACAATCTATATATAGGTTGGTCTTTAATAACCATTTATACATTGCTTCTTTTTATATAGGTCATGTATTCTCTGGGGAGAGTAACAAGATTAGAAATAACAAATACAGTGCAGAATAAATTGAAGTGCTTCAAACTGCATTATATAATTTCAGAAAATTGGTTTCACACTGCAACGTTTAAATAAGAAAACCAAATGATTTAAGGAGGAAAAAAACCCCTAGTATATTCTTTTGAATTGCTATTGTTTAGCAAGTTTTGTCCTCAGCAGTGTGGTGGTGGTCTCTGTTCACAAGGCTTCAGGAATGGGGCAGTTCATTTGGGTCATTATGGATAAAATTATTATTATTTTTCTTTATTTAAAAAGTTGGCTTCACTCTCCTTGAGGATGAAGAGCATTTTATTAGTCAAAATGTCAAAGGAGTATTGTAAAAGTAATTGTATTTTTATATATAATTCTCCAAACTCTTATATACAAAACGTTCTTCTTACACATGGTGCTATAAATTCAGAGGCTGGGAGAGGGCAGAGATAGCAAAAGTGGGGCCAATACTTTTCTAATTAGTTAGGCTAATAAAAAGTGGGGCTCGGTTCTCGTCTCCCAACTAAATGAAGGAGACTCGGTGCTCTAGAGAGTCTATTATTCCGGTTGGTTTTGTTTGTTTCTGTGAAGTTTAGCATCCCTCTCCTTGTTTCGAGTCCTCAGGCCTTTTTCAATTTTTCTATTCGTGCATTAAAGGCCTCTTCCTGTATTTGCAGCTTTTCGTTTATCTCGGTCTGTGAAGACAATCATAAAAATGTGGTTATGATGGAGCTATCTTTTGCTGCACATTGTCTTTGTGGTTTTGACATACTATAGTGCCTAAAGACAGACATTATCCCTCACACACCTTCCTGTTTTGCAGACAGAGCCGTGTTTCAGCCTGTAGTGATGTGATAACACTTTATCATATTTCTCTGCACATTCCCCATGTATAGCGTGTCTGCTATGAACAGGAAGTGGTATTTGGACAGCCATTTTTCACATAGCCTTGTGTTGCAAGATAGGCTAATTTATCTGTATTTTCAGACAGACTTTACCAATAAGCACCGAATCAGAATAACTGCTCTAGGCTCAGCCACTGCAGTGTTGTTGGTATCCCCACTCCTTTGCAATGGATGCTTTGTCTCCTATGTAATACAGTCTAAATGGGACCCCAGAAAGCATCTATTGTGAAATAATAACACAGATAATCTCACCATTAGAACAATTCTCATGATTAAGAGTATTCATCACACATACAACTCCTGGAATTACGCCACTTTGTGGTACAGTTTGGGTAGAAAAATGCAAGCAGTTGCTGACAAGTTTTAGTGTTTGCTGTGGCTGTGATAGCATTTAGCCTCTGGCAGTGACATTCTGTGGACTAACACTGCTACCTGCACAACTGAAAAAATATTTTCACATTATCTGAACACTTGTAACCCTGGGAATGTCTTCCTTTTTTTAGGATGGATTATAAAATTATGTACAGAGAAATCAGTGGGGGGAAATGTGGTCAAACTGGTGATTTGGTTTAGGTGATTTAAAATTGTCTACAAGTGTATGAAGATTAGTTCATACACATAAATGTTCATAAGTAATTCGAAGTTTAGAATGTTATTGTCTATAACATAATTTGGGGTCTTTATGGTAACTGTATTTTGAGAAATTTAATTTATACAGGAGAATATTTTAGAAAATCAAATACCATTTTTGGTTCAGAAATAATTTCATTCTTACTTATTATTTATTTATTTATTACTTATATTAATTTTATTTGTTATTATTTTGTTTATATTTAACATTGTTTATTTGCCTTATTTATAAATTTAATGATAATAGATAGTTTTGAAAGGTCTATCTAGCTGCCTTATCTGATGGGATTTTGTTTTACCTTCACAGTTAAGAGTTGATATTTCTAAAAAGATCATATTGGTGTCCACGATTCTGGGTTCTCACATGGCTCAAATTTTTTTGGCTCACATTTTTATCAAGCCCTGGAGTCAAGTCTGGTCTCTGGCTTCTCATCTTTTCCTTTCTTGGTGGTTGGATGAAGGAGGCAGTGTGGGATGAACATGGTCTTCCAGGTTAGAGAAGAAGTCTGCCATGTTTTAGGAACCACTAATCCCCTCAGGCATGATTTTGGTAGAGCTGAAAGGCCCCTTGGCCCTGTCTAAGCAACAGGATAAAATAATGTGAAAGTCTGCAGTGTGGAGACCGAGGGATTAGTTTAGCTGTGCAGCCTTGGGCAAGTCACTTAACCACTTTTAGTTCTTACCTGAAAAATTCATCAGTTGAAAATTAAGTATGTTAACTTTCAGATATGTTATTTGGCTTTTAAGTTCATAATTCCAACTCCTAACTTTGTGATATATTCACCAATGTTACACTATTTCACTGACGTGACATTGTGATACATTTAACAAATGTTACTCCTGCTTCTTTATGGCATGCAACGTATTACACCACTTAGAGAGTGAAATGGTTTGAAGAAGTAATCTCGTTACAATTACAAAGAATTGGGAAGCACTGCTCTAACTAAACAACTGATTCTTCCCACTTTTAATTAACATATTCTATGTCCACCAATAATCTCATTTCTTTTCAACTCAGGACAGATGTACTATCATCTTCCAACTTCTGTTCCACTGTCTCACCATACTGTTCACACTAACCTGGAGGTCTTTCTGGGATTTCACTGAAACAGAATTAACTCATCAACACCAGCGTCGCCTCTGGGGCAAAGGTTCATGAAGGTGCAGTGCATGGTCACTAGAGCGGTGTACTGACAGAGGGAGTTACATCTCAGATCTCCAGACCATGGTGGTCAGTACTCGTACTCCAGTTCAGGCACTGGAGAAAAGACTCCCCATCTGGTCCAGAGCAGGCTGTCACTGGTCTGTCACATCTCCATGTTATTCCTCAGAACACTGAACAGCCCTGCTATCCCACTGCCACTAGGGTAGGGTATGGTTCTATATCCTTTGAGGAAAGAATGGAAGACCCATGACCTGGGTTCAACAGCCTCTCAGTAATCACCCCTTAAGGTGATTTCCAACTTAGCTTTTCTAACCTGGAAATTCAAGTTGACCTAAAAATACCAATGGTACCAGGATGGCAAACTTCCCTCAAGGTTTTCACAGTATTTTATCCTGTTGCTTAGACAGGGCCAAGAGTCAACATTTAATGTAAGAATTTAGTGTTAGAATTCATATTTCCCCGAAATATAACTCTTTAAATATATTAAAATTTGTTCCACTAGGTATAATTTTTATTATGTAACTCAGAGCCAAAATAATTTCATTTTGAATGTATCTTTAAAATTAAAATACTGAAAAGTATATAAGCTTAAAATGTTTGCTCTATTCAGTATAATTTTAATTAACATCTCAGGGCCAAGATAACTTCATTCTTAATAAATTTCTAAAACTATAAAGTGAATCCATGGGAAAGTAAGTGGATTAACATAAAGAATTTAAGGATTCACGCTATTTCCGAAATTTCTGAATTACAGAAGGTGAAATATGCCTGTAATCACGCTGGAGATGGAGCTCTGAAAAAAACCTGCACTTATTCATTAAATGTTCCTACAGCAGGTCAGTGTATTCAGAAGGCTTATATACACTGACCACTACCATGTGGCTACCTTTGAATAAGGATGAGTCAGTTTTAAGTGCCAGGAACACTGGAAGGTAGGTTTTAGAAAGTGGAAAATAACTTACCCAGCTAAAACAGGGGGAGAAATTTGGGTAAGCAGAGAGTAATTACCCGCCTTGGAATTTGACCAAGACACAAAGGTAAACACTGAAAAAGTGCCACACCACTGGAGTATTAAAAACCAAAGTAGTCTGGTCTTGATATTAGAGGTTATGTGGTTTTTGTGGATAACACTGGAATTAGAACTAGAGCCTAGTTCACAGCTCCCATTCAGGGTCTTTCATCAGTTTATGACCCTGGAAACTTTGGACAAATGACTTAACCTTTCTGTCTCTCATTTTTCAATTTATTTATTAGGGAAGTGCCTGCCTAATTCGCATGGAGTTAACTAGGAATATATATATATATATATATATATATATATATATATATATATATATATATAAAGGAGTTTGCTATCTTGAGACATTGTGTAAATCTACATCATCATGACATTTTATTGAAACACTGGCAACAATTCGGCCCAGGCTAATGTCCATGAATCTACTTAATATGGAAATGATCATGGCACCTAAAGGATCTGCATCCCTCACCTCTGGTCCAAGTTCTTTCTGCACCTAATTATGTTTAGATGAGCCAGCTAATGGACTTCCAGGCTCAGTAAGGATGGCTGCAGGCCAATGGGACAATAACACACACATATAACAATATAACATATTCTTTCTGCTACAGAGTCGGATATAAATGCTGCAGACTCTAATATTTTTAAAAATGTCAATGAATAGTTAAAAACATACTGCTCACTACATGGAACATGGCCTTGGTAAAGATGTTTTCAATTTTGGGGGCCTGCAAACAATTCTATTACTGTCTAGTAGTTCCTCGGCAATTTCAGAGCCACAGGATCGCAAAGGAGCCCAGGGCCATGATTATACATAAACTATATTTAGATGAAATGTTATCAAATCTAAAAAGGAGATATGTTCTGAACTCAGCTTAATTCAGCTGCACTCTGCCCTTCCACACAGTAACCAGTTATTACATTCATGGGCTTGTTAACAATAAAGCTTTGTGGAAAACGTGTTCTTCCACTATTTCTGGTAAACACGAAACACCCCTTATTAAGCCGAGGACTTTGGCTGATTCTGTTGGCATCAAATCATTAAATGTTCATGTAAATAGTACATTAACATTTGATGATTAAACAAGTAGCAAGGTATGCATATGCCAAGCTAATCTTTCACGCCTTCTAAATTAGTTGTTAACACCGTGTGCTTTTTATATATATTCCCACATTCAGATAACAACTAAATCTTTCCCTGAGGTGTATTCATATTTTAAACAGGCAGTATATTGTCCTATTGAGTGATGGTCATTTCCACAAGAAATTATAAATCCTCTCAAAAAATGCAATTCACTTATTTAATCATTTTGCCTGGGAAACGATGCAAGTCTTCGTGTTGAAGTAGAAATGTTTGTTTTTTTTCCTTTTTGGACAGCAAAAAAGTACTGAGCATAAAGCTAATCCAACTGAGTCATCATTGGCAGCTGCTACCAAGGTGGCTGTTGCCATCACCATTTTCATACGGCCATTGGTGTCAACTGCTGAGTTATTAGTGACATGGGAACAGGTGCAGTCTAACAGGGAAATCAAAGATTGGAAAGCCTCTCTTTAGAAATTTGGTGAGAGGACTTAGCTAAGAATGTCAATCTGATCTTCAGTGTTTACTGTTTAGAAATGTACTCCCATTACTCTTACATGAGCAACTGCTTGCAGTGTGACTGAGCACAAAGTCTTTATCACGTTATTTTTTGGGTTTCCATGCTGAATGGTTTTTTGTAAACTGATAACACACACCGCACTATGTGCTGTTGGTGAATTTAATTTGTGATCTTACTGAGCCTCAGATGACTCAGCTGAGCACCATGTGGAGATGCTAAATTGAACTCCTCCATCATCAGCATCACTCTTGCTGGCAGAGCGTGGGTAGTGTTTATGGACATTCAGGTTGAGGTTGGCTAATTAACCAGTAATAAAGTAAGTGAGCACACTATCAAGGCTGAGTACCTGAAGGCCAATTAAAACGTCATCTGTGACTTGACCCAGCGCTGATTTTACATCTTCAATGGTGAAACCAACTAAAGGATCAGTCTCTGAAATACCGGCTTTTGGCTGGGACTCTTCCGGGCCCTGTTCTGGATTCAACCCCTAGAATATTAAAAGTAAACAACACTCAAGTGATTTCTGGAGCCTTTATTGATTTGTATTAACCTCAAACCTCTCTTGGGTACTTTTCTACCAGAAATGATGTCAATCTGGAAGGAGATTTTGACGTGACTTTATCCTGCATATTCATTATTCGTGAGCACCATGACAGATCAAGTAATGGTACTTTCTTACTTTGGGGAAAGTGAAGGTGGAGACTGGGGAGGATGGAGTAGAAGAGACTAAAACTGCTGAACCACCCTCAGCTGGCCCACCCGCGAATCAATGCTGAAGGAAGTATTCATGTTTGGCTGGGAAAAATCAGAGGGAAAGAAACATCAGAGCATTGGGCTCTTTTTCTCCTGCCTCTACAGGATACAATGCTGAGACAGGGCAAATTAAGACACAAGGAAACTTACCTTCATTTCTGTGTCCACTGTTGGAGGTGGCTCTATGAATGCTGAATAAATACCAAATGCGATTCCTTCTTCTAGAGGATCAGGGAAAGGATGCCCTGGAGGCTTCACAACCTCTATGACTTGCTAGAGGGGAAGAGAAGAGCTGTATTATGACAAAGCCTTTGGTGAGTAACCACAATTTCAGTCAGTATCTATAAATTTCCAAGGCTATTCTTTTTTAGGTACCATCTCCTCTGAATTCTCGATGCCTCTGCCCTCTTAGTTCTCTGGTGCTTTTTGTGTTCTGTATCTGATAATTGGCTTTGTAGTTTCCCCCACTGTCTTGATCTTGAATTGCTTCATGTGTCCATGTCCCCTTCCTCCCACCTACACGCTCTCTTTAGGCAGAGATCATATTTTAGATCCTCTGTGTATCTTCTCAGGTTCTGGCAGAGAGTTTGGTGCTTAAAACACTCAACAACAGCCTGATGGTGGCTGATATTACTCGGCAGAGTACAGCTGTTCATGGAGGCAACAGTGAAGTGGCCATCAGAACTTGGTGACGAGGACCACAAAGGCTCTAAAGGTTAATGCATAAAGCCAGCACACAGTAAGTCCGAGAAGATATCTGCAAATTCAACCAAAAACGCAGAGGATGAGACATGAAGTCTCTGTCAGCATTTAACAATTCTGCAGCAAGAGTGTGCCAATCAGAGAAAGGGAGACGGGTGGGCCACAGTGAACGTGCATAAATGAGTCAAAGAAGTCAACTTATGCAGTATCCATCTTACCAAGACTTGGGGCAGAGAAAGGAGATAAGGGTACTGACGGCATTAAACATCTGACTCCTTGAATTAGTTCTTCTTGTTCTGATTTTGTGTTTAACAGGCAACATTCTGATCTTAATTTGACTTCCCATCTCAATTCATCTATAAAGACATGCCCACTTGAGTGCTATGATTTTCATGCCTATTACGTTCCCCACTGTAAATCAGTAAATCTGTGTTCTACTTTATACAGTAAGGTCTCTGGAGCTTGTTTTTGTGGTCCTGGGATGAAGCCACCCACTGTATGCTGACAAAGTCAGACTCCAAGCCTGAAGTTTTAAAACCAAACTTGAGAAATGCATATATTCACCAAATAATTACTGTCCCATGGGACTTGGAAAAACTCAGAAATCACCATATTCATTTCTAAATTCTGCACAAAATTTCAAAGAGACTTATATATTATAATATTTTATCATTTAAATATTAACAAGTTTTGATATAGACAGGTTTTGGAATGAACTGGAGGCTAAGTTATTGCTTGGTCAAACCAATGTATTTTTTGCCTTGAATTAATATTACTAATTTTAATTTGATTTTATAGGAAATTGCTACTTAGTATAAATATATAGAAGAACTGAAGTGTTGTAACTTCAGAGTCAAGGCAGTTTAGAAATTAAGAGATTAAATGATTGGCTTAAGGTCAAATAATTACTTAGTGACAGGGCTGGGAGTTAAACCCTGGCGTGCTGACTCTGTGGCCTCTGCAGTTTTCAGTAAACTGTAATATGTCATCATGTTCCCATACTTGGAAATTATTGATATTATTAAGCACTTAATCTTTATTCTGGTAGATGACATCATTACAGATTGTTTATCTTAAGCTGACTGAATGTTAATCAAAATAGAATATCAAAAAAACATATCACTACACTTATTTTCTCTCTTCACATTCATAAGCCATTGGTTTTTTTTCCCCTAAATGGGCTTACAAGCATTTTCATCTTCCCACAAAATTACTTGTATCTTTTTTTTTTTACCATGCTTGTTTTTTATCCTGCCATATCTTATATTGCTTTTTATTTTACCAAGCTAGAAAAATGAAATAGCTAAATGTATTTTAGTGTCCTCTGAAACATTATAGGTAAAATCAATAAGCTGTACGGGGGAATCCAGAGAGAAGAGAAGGTAATGAGGTATTTATTTAGTGCACTAAAGTAGACTAAATTTACTAAAGTAGACTTTAATATAGGGTGAAAATAGAAATTTGAGGGGAGTAGTGGTGAGTTAGACATTGGAAAAAGAAGAGAAAAGGGAACTAAATGGAGTTTATTGAATGTACTGCAGGCATTGAGAAATTAAGTATGAGCTAATCTGCAGGTAACAGTATTTTCTTTTAAAGAAGCAGAATTTTATTTTCTTTGTCTTGCTGGTAGGCTTTTGCATACACAGGTTAGGAAATTTTGCTAAGTTGCTTTCTCCTTGGTGGAAGCTATCAATAGATCACCTCTCCATCCTGGTAGTAGAGAATTCTACCATCCCATGTGCCCTTTCTTCCATCAAATTATACAGTTAAATACAAGCAGATACTTGTGCTCAAGTATCTCATTTTATCCCTTGCATCCCTGTGGTCTGGATTTCTTTGTAAGGCTCATCTGAACTTCTTGCCAACTACCCAGTTTTCCTGCTCTTTGGCACTGGTGTGTGAGTGTGTGTGTGTGTGTGTGTGTGTGTACTGGGCACAGACTTGGAAACCTGGAACTCCTCAGCTCCATGGATGGGGTGAAGCTCCTATTTATCCCAAGAACCTGAAGCTCTGACTGAGAGCTGGGTTTTTTCTATTCCTTGATTTTTATGAGTATAGCTCATACAGCTATTCATTTGATTTAATTCATGCACAAAAACTGGCAGTGAGAATTTCTCTTCTTCAGGGAGTTTTGCATACTATCAAGAACCAAACCATTGTGATGTTTTTTTTTCTTTCAGGAAGAGTTACGTTTGGCTATGTTGCAAGATACCATAAGGGAAAGAAATGTCCCAATTTCAAATGAGGATAAATATAAAGTCATTTCATTAGTAATAAGAAGGTACACTGTCAAATATATAGTCTGAAATAAACACAGTGCCCAGAAGCATCATAGTGATTTTTTTCCCCTGTTAAGTAGCTTTTTTAAAAAACAAGTTTAAGGAAAATGAGAATCAATAATTGTGGTAAGAGCACAGGGCCAGCAAATATGTTTAAATGAAACCGTCTGATGCAATACTTTCTTAAAAAAATACAATTAGGCCTTTGTATTTTTTTTAACAAAACCTCATGTTTTACAACATCACTGGTTCTGTAATAAAATCTATTTAAAACAGAAAGACATGGTCAGCTTTAATAAGTTAGATTTTCTGAAAGAACATTATAATTTCCTCAAGTCTATTAATAGTTAAAGCAAATTAAATAAAGCTAGTTTTATCACTGTTTTTATACATTCCTGTAGAACTGTAATTGTCTCATATTTTTTCCTCAAAAGTATAATATGTTACCTCTTAAATCTAGAAAATAGAAACAGAAAAAGGATCAAGTATGTTTATTAAAAAAACACTCCTATTTGGTACTCTGATTTAGCAACCCCTTTTTCTTCTGTGAGAGAACAGTACCCATAATCTTCAGATCAGGAAACAAAGGGAAAGACTGTAAGTGACTTGCCTGAGGCCTAATGCTGAGATTAAAAATCAGGAGTTTCTGATTATACACGTACATCCATTTGGCCCAATGATTGGTTTTGCTTGACTTTCAAATACCCCCTAAATATTACTTTGAATGTAAAGCAATAAATGTGTTTCTCTTGCCATTTTTGAAAACTTGCACACAAATGGATATAATAAAAACAATCATGTTGTTCCATATGAATGCCATTTGTATTTTTTCTGATAATGAGCAGGCCATTTGAACCAAGGTGAGTACATTAAAAGCTCTAATAAAGAAGAGAATAGATTTCTAAACAGAATAATGAACTGTTAAGTGAATGTACAATAAATAACATCTACAGATGTGGTTGCAAGAAAATTAGTTTTGCATAACTTACCAATATACATTTTCCCCAGATGTTATCAGTTACATGAAAATTAACTTATGTTAGTTATATTATTCATTACGTGCACACTGCATTAGTGTTATTTAAAATGGTTTATAATCTGAGTTTAGTTGAATCGTGCCATGATATTTAAAGAATATCAAGTAAATGGCTTTTTGGCATAATTTAATACTCAAAAGTACAAAATTTCATCACCAAGCATTATGCAGCTTAAAAATAAAAAACCCAGGATGTTTACTTACAAGCCAAATGAAATCACCAGAACTCTTAAGAATTTACATATTCAGTACGAAATGGACAGCTACCAAGGGAATAAATCATACGAATTTTGAAACTCCTGGAATGAAGGACAGGGTCAGTTTAGATCTAAAAAATATTTATATGGATCAGAATCTGCTTCCATGTCTTACCGTGTCTGAGAAGTATAAAGATTTTATTGGAAAACTGTGTTACTTCATGTTTTCTCTTTCTACTTTATGCATTAACATTATTGGGAGCATTAACTCTATTGTTTTTGTTGTTATTTCTTATTTTTGTTGTTGTTTGTGTTTACTGCTATTTATTTATGTTTGTTTTTCTTTGAGAAAGTGTAGGTGATCTGTGGGTCGTGTTTGTATCACTGAAATGTATGATTAAGATGGCAATTATTAAATTCAGTTATTAAATTATTCCAAATATCAAAAATGCCACTGCGATGACAACTTTCCACAGTTTTGAACGGCAAAAAAGTAACTCTTTTTGAGCTATAGACACATATAAAAAACTGGTCTGCTTCAAAAAGACATTTGTTTGGAATTGTCAGATGATGATGACTTCATATGTAAATCAAAACTTACTACAAAATGTCAGAGTTTCAAAAAGCAACCTTTATGGCAAACTTCTCCCAATACTAAGGGGAAAAGGCACAAAAATTCCTGTAATGTTTCAACTATTTCCTCTCCTTGAACAAAGGCAACTACTCATTTGCAAGTCTAATTAAGAAGTGCTGTGTCATTCTAGAAAATTTTAACGCAAATTGTAACCCACTGCCCACAACGTACTATACATAAAGTAACAACACGTGAATGCCACCTGCAAAATGCAATCAATTCTGGTAATGTCATACTGAGGCCATAAATTTGAAGTCAAAGAGAGGAAATTCAAAAGCTGAGATTATCAGACAAACTTT
This sequence comes from Camelus ferus, assembly GCF_009834535.1. Lineage (NCBI taxonomy): Eukaryota > Metazoa > Chordata > Mammalia > Artiodactyla > Camelidae > Camelus > Camelus ferus. Next base: position 44,010,607 of record NC_045706.1, on the reverse strand, counting down.
AATTCATTCATTTCTAAAGTGTTTTTCTTTTGTGTTTAGGCCATTACAAACTTTTTCACACACCCTATAAATGTAGAATATCAATTCTGCTACAAGGGCCCTCCTCCCCCTTTGCATTTTTGACTTGGAAACAAATTCGCAAATGCAGCACATCAATTTTCTTTCCTATGCTTAATATGCAGTATTTACATTTTGAAAAGGTTCAAAATGTTGCCAGGCTTCTGCGAGTATGAATAGACATCTAATAGCAACTTCTATTTTTATACACAGCATACCCGAGTTTGAACGTTTATAACTTAATAAAGCTTTGAGACCATCAGATCCACATGCTAATCACCTAAACAGTGAACGGTAACACAGTACATACAACAAGTCAAGACAGGAAATGAAAACTACCCATTCCAGCTGAAGCTGCAAGGAGGTATTCAAGCTGGCAAGCCCCGGTACACCAATTTGCAATGTGCCTAGGACATTCCAGTTAACACCTTGTGCCCACTGTATTTAAATCTCTTGATTTGATCTTACATACGTTGAGCTTGAAATTTTTTTTTTAAAGTTAGATAATTAAGGAAATCGATTCCAGAGTATTTTAGACATCTTCAGTATTTCTCAGTGTACTTCTGCTTAAGGCCAACACTACTATTTGAAAAGAAATCTGAGTACTCCTATCTTAATGACCTCAGACAACAAAATCCTCTCTAATGAATTCGAAAAAGAGTACCTTCTTGTAGTGTAAATGCAATTTAAAAGGAAAAGATTTTTTGATCCAGCTCTGGTGCAAACATTTCCCGCGGGATAGCAGACCTTCAGATACCCAGATCTTCTCTAAAGATGGCCTTAATCTGGAAGATAGATCACTGAATTATAGGCTTTAGACTGGGCTCCATTCCTAATTGGGTGATGCTAAGAAAATCCCTAGGCCTCAGTTTACTTATCTGTAAAAGGAAGATAATGATAATTGCTACCTGGCTACTTCATCAAATTGTTTCAAGGCACAAATTAGATAATATGGATGAAAATGTTGGGAGTTCTTCAAAGGGAAAGTATTATTAAACCCAAAGGTGTGTTATTATTATCATTTTAAATTACTGTTATTATTGAAAGGATCATCTTTCTAATGCCAGGACTGGAAGACAGATCAGAGTAGACATGTTGAGGATACTGGTCCATGCTATTTCTATATTTAATAGTTAACCTTGCCCAAGCAGTCCAATTAACTAAGAAGAATTTGTTAAAGAGGACATGCCATCACCCTGTTTCCATAGAGTCTCAATTTTTAAAATACTAAACATATATCCAATGCTCTTTTATCTGATGAATTCCTTGGACCCAAACAACTACTCTTTTGGGACTCAGATAGCATGACATAACTAGGTAGTTATGTGGTATGGTCAGGACTAAGGCAAATCACCTTATTTAGACAAGGAGAGTGTTTACGTCCAACTTTCAAAATTAGAAAATCTGCTTCTCCCTCCCCAACCCCCACCCCAATTTACCACTCTTTTCATCTGTTGTTTTTCAGCATCCAATGTGGTCTGTGGTTTCCCAGATTGAGTTCAATTCAAAAAGATTTCCTTCAACAAATTTCGTCAAAAGCAGAGTTAGGGCAACAGGTCTTTTTGGTGAAAATTGAAATACCAGAGCTCTTGAAACTCCTAAGTACAACATTGTACTTTTGATTCTCAGATTGACCTTATCTTGCAACTTCCTCAGGGTGAGAGATGGAAAATATGGCTGGTTCCATCATAAATAGTTAGAAAATAACTAATCCTTTTCAAAAAGATTTTTTAGAAGCCACAAAGATTCTATTTGTTTGGCTTACTAAATTATACCCTAAAAGGCATATCCTTGAATTCAGTGTAAAGTATTTCAAACAGTTCTGATCATGTGTGAATTTTTGTTTGGCTTCATCTAGGGTGTTCTATTTAAATTTGAGGTTTTTAATATTTGAAATTGAGCAAATATTCTAAATTATTTCTTGTTTTAAGAACTGGAAATTAAGTATCCGTATCTGTCAATTAGTCAGAATAATAAGATGAGTTATGCAATTCTCTTTGGGGAAAGCCTATTTTGAATTATGAAATATAAATGTAAAATTTTGATTTTATAAATGTTGCATCTTAATTACATCTTATGATAGGTTATGTAAAGATGAAGCTATTTCATGGTGTTTATAGTTGAAAATACTCTTTGAACAAGTACTTGTAATTTTCAGAAATTATATGAGACAATAAATCATAAAGATTAGAAGAGAAACTACAATGGAAGAACCCTAATTCCTTGGTTCTAGTCTCTCTTTTCATGGACTTCCTGTTATTTTCACTGTTTAAGCTATCTGAGTAAAAGAAGGCTGAAACTATTTGGATAACACTATACATGTAATTTACTTAACTTCAAAGCATATGGATTGAACTGCACTTCAGTCCTGAAGTCATCAGTTGGAAGAAAAGTCTTAAAAACTATACTGAAACTCATTTCATTAAGAAATATAAAACTTTGGGGGGCTAAACTAGAATGTTTTTAAGTGCTATAAAATCTTTAGAGAAGTCAACATAATATTATTATTCTCGACCTCGTAGACCCAAGATGTCTATTTTAAGTAATCCGACATTAAAAATGTGCTGACAAATATAGATTAAAAAACAACACAGGAAGTTGTAAATCAGTTGGTAACCCTTAGCATCAAGGAAATAAGAGACCGCAAAAATATACTCATTTAGTCAACCTCAGCCTTAATTTTTAACTAAAGAAAATTTGTAGAAGGCATGATGTTTACATTTTGGATATTTTATTCATAGTTTGTATGTTTCCTTTTTCTTCAGTGGGCTCATAAATTATTACAAGGAAACATGCTGTCACAGTTATAAATATTTCCCTCTCTGCTTAGCTCCCGCCACCTCCCTCCCCCTCCTTTTAAAAATCTCCACTAACTGAAGCTTTAACTGTATGAGGCACTGTTTGGTCAGCAGGGCAGGATTTTCTCACTCGGAGGAAACTGCTGTTGATTACTCCTGTGTGCCTGGTATTCTAGAAACAGGGCTCTTTCAGGAAGCACCCGAGCCCTTCCTTCCATGCATGGCAGCCCCTTATTATGTACTTGGGGGTGTCATTGTTTCAGTGACCTAAGAAGAGGCATGTCTTCCCTTGCAAGGAACAGCTCTGGGTACCCGAAGGTTCTGAGGCTTTTCATGGAATCTGAATTCTTGGAAATTAACTACAAAACTGCTTTTGTGAATAACGGTGTAAGCAGCAACAGATTTTTATCGGAAAAGACCTTTCACCTGTAATCTATAAATTGTACTAGATTAGTTAAAAACAAACCAACCGAATAAACAGCAACTCTGAAAAATTTAGGTGGTATCTTTACTTGAGATTTGCACGTTTTACAAATCTGGATTGTTTTTCCCTTAAATGTGTAGGGAGAGCCCTAGACTGGCTCTGCCACTCAGTAGGGAGTCCAGCTGAGATGTGGTTTATTTGTAAAATGAGGGGGTTGGACTAGGTCATCTCTAGTGCAGTTACAGATGTTATATCCTATGTTACTAAGTTTCAAGTGGCTTTTTCTCTATTTATACAAAACTCCCAGTCGTAGGCCTATGCAGATCTTCAGATTCAGAATTTTTATGTCATGATGTAGAAGAATATTTGGATTGTGCACTTGGTACTTACTGAAATCTTAGACAGGCTGCAGCTTGTCCATTTATTTCTACTTAATTATCTTTTCCAAACGAGCTCTTCCTCCATTTGCTTCATCTCTCAGAGACATCACCAGCTTCTTGGTTACTGGACTCAAAACCTTGAGGTTGTCTTCAGTTGTTACCTCTCCCTGGTCCCCAACATTAAATCAGTCACAAAACATGTTGGAGGCACTTCTGTGATGTCTGCCAGATTCGCCCCCTTCTTTTTCATGACAGTGCGCATCGTAGCCTCCAGGTCCATGTACTTCCTAAGAGATCCTGAGACTACTCGCTCGTGCCCAGTGTGCACAGTGCTGGGAACATGGTGGGTGCTCCACAAATATTTTTTGTACGAGAAAAAAAGCACGGATGGAGGTGCTTTCCCAGCCCAGACAGTCTTGCCTGTGTTACCTCCTTTGCTGGGAGGGCGTTTCTTCCTTGTCCCTGTCAGTTGCTATTCCATCTGGCCTTCCAGGTTTGGCTCATTCACCTCAGTGACATTTTTCTTGTGCTTCAGAGCATTTTGCTTGTTTCTCTTGATAGTACTGGCCGCGTTGTGCCTTGAGTTACAGTCAGGTATGAGCGATCTCCCACCACTTTGTGGAAATTTCTTGAGGGCAGGGACCAGGTGTTACTGATCTTGAGACCCTGGTTCAGGCCTTTGTACACAGGGGGCATTCACTAGGTGTTGAGACCTCCATTAGGGTAACCATTTAAACATTTTCAGGGCTGCCAATTTCTTTGATCAGCGATGATTCAGTTTAAAAAGTCTGTCATGAAAAACGGTAATACCACTGGCAAAAACAAACCTGATGGTTTACTGTTGCATCAGTGCAATGCCTGTATTTCTCAGTCACGAATAGAATCCTAGAGTATTTGCTTGATTAGCACAATGTCAAACAACTAAGCAGCTTCTCACTGACTTGACTGTGTTGCTTAAACTGACTAACCATTTTATAGACATAATGTAATCTAAAATTCTAAAGAATTCCTCAGAGATACTGCTCCCCCGCAGAATTCCTGATAGAAGTAACATCAGAAAATTGCTGGATCTTCTGAGTTGCCTGACTTCAGGGGCCATGATTCACACTGCTTTCCATTGGTCGTCTGCCAGCACCCCTGATCCCCAAAACAATGTGAATGGTACCCACTGGAGTTGGGGTAGCCCAGGCCACCACCAGGAAAATGAACACTGATGATGAAAACACCAGCTCTCGTTTATGGAGAACTCGCTTTGAGCTTGGCATTGGGCTAATTAGAAAGCACATCATACTAGATCCTTTGATTCATATTACATTGTGAGGAGAGGTTTTATTGATTTCATTTTTTTGGTGAAGAACCTAAAGTTCAAAGAGCTTAAGTAACTTGGCCAAGGTCACATAGCTGGAGAACATCGAATTCCATCAGAACTTGAACCCAAATCCATTGGACACCAGAGTCCATATACTCAATCCTTAGGGGCAAGTGAAACCCCACTGGTTCTTTATGGATCCCTGGAAATGTTTCCCTCCAGTTTATAAATGAGGAGATCGCTCCAAAACTCTTTTTGCTTTAGAAAAGTAAAATGCTACATGGGTACTAGATGTGAAAGTATAAGTTCTCTGGGCATTTCAGAAAGAGAATTTGTTCACTGGTTCCTCCCAGCACCATAGTGCATGGTTCCAAAATAAGTTAACAAAAGTAAGTCATGGAGAAATGAATTATTTTTTTAAAGATGGCAAGGTATAAAAAGCATTTGGTTTATAAAGAAATCTGAGAACATGCTTAATTCATCTGTGTAAACAGGAAAGACTAGGAGCATCAGTTTGCTTTTGGTGACTAAAACGGCATGTTCCTGCTCAAATAGCAATTTGTCCTATTTGTTGTAATTGTAATTACTGTTTTCATTGGAATCACAGTTTTGTTTTTTTTTTTCTAGGAACGGCGTGCAGAAAAACAACCAATAACCTAGATAGTTAAAAAACACATTGAGAAATGGGTATGGTTGTGTGAACAAATCTCTTGTGAATATTCCTCCACTGTGTGCTGCAATGTACTTTAAATCCATTTCCATATTTTTAATTAACACTTAGTTCCAAAAAACTTTCTGGAGGCCATTTAAATCACAAATGGGGGAAAAACAAATTTGCTTTATCAGAAAATTGACTATAGACTATTTGGGTAGCTTTTATTATTTTTACATTTTAATGATTAAAATTAAATATAGCCTTGATTACTCATGACAGAAGACAGTGGAATAATTTCCCTAGCTGATATAATTTTAAAGTCAGACCTGGGTGAAGAAGATACTAGTTCTGCTGCAGACGAGTTTCATTGTCCATCCTGCAGCTCTCGTTTCTGATCGGTTCCACCCATTTCTTAAGAAGAATCAGACAGTTGTGCCGAGTTCCTTCCCTAGCACAAACCCAGCGGCGCCTCGGCTTCATCTCCACAGCTGTCCTATAGGGACTACAGTGTTGCTTCTGTCCTGCGGATTTTGGCACCTATTTTCATAGTTTGAATCATTCATTTCTTTGAATGGGAAATAGAATGCACAAATATTATTTTTAAATGCTTTGCACCAAAAAACCTATATGGTCTGCAACGTTGAAACACTGCCACTGTCACAAGCAAAAGGCATAAATGCAACTCTCTGAGGATTCTTGTTCCTCCATGGTCCCTCAGCAAGGGCCACTGTCCTCATCTAGAAAATGAGGACAACCATAGTTACCCACCACACGGGGTTTTGTGAGGGTTAAACCAATGTGTGTAAAGCACTTACACAGTGTCTGCCATGTAGGAAGAGCTTAAAAGTGTGAAGCTTATTTCTTCTTTCTTTTTGATTTTCATGTCACCTATTTATGTCTACAATAAACAATGCTAAACAAAGCTCTTCGAGGGTAGGGACTTGGTCTGTTTTGTTGCTCTGTTCCCTACTTTACTGCCTGGCAGGTGGCTGATAAATAGTCAGAAAGTAATAAATATTTATTGAATGACTAAATGTAAGAAATCACCGTGATCTCATATGGTTAGTAAATCATTCTATTACTATTTCCTCCCCCGCTATACAGTCTATTGACAGAGAGGGTGCCATATTTTAAGATTTTTTTCCCCTGTATCTCTCCCCACGCTGTCACCATAACCTATAACTCAGGCTGTTCCTCCTCTGGGTGTCCAGCCCGGCTCCTTGACCTCACACATTCCTCCAATGCTAATGGTTAGATTCTTCCAAGAGATGTTCATGAAGTTATATGCAAAATGAATAGACTGTGGCAGTAAGACCGGAATATTAGGAAGAGTGTAGCCTGTTTTCCTGATGAGGAAATTATTCAGGCCAGGAAAACCCTTGAAGGATCGTTCCGGTTTTCACACTTGTATGAACACAGCCTCGGTATGAGGGGTTGCTAATGAAGCTGCAGAGTCTGGCCCAGCATGTTAATTTACTCAATTCAGGGAACCTCCCGGTATTTATAAATGAACTCTGTACATTAGGTAACTGATATTTGGATAAGAAAATCAGAAAACAGCACATGTTGTAATACAGTGCTTCAGCAGATTGTAGTAGCAATCAACTGTAGTAAAGCTAACACATTTAAGTGATCAAAAATAAGCAAGGACAATGAGCTACTGTTTTCAAAATTCTGCTAGATACAAGAAACCAGAACTAAAACCATTCAAATAATAAAGGTACATTGCAAAACTAAGTCAGTATTCATTGGGTTAATCTAATTATTCAGTTTACAACCAAGCCTTAACAGATTTGGGATTGGAGCATCACTGGAAACATGAGCCCTCTGATTATCACCCTTGCCCGAGGAGAAGGTGGAGGTCTTACCTCTGAAGGATTTGGTGTTCAAGGCATGTTCTGAAGAACAGATAGAGTATCAAAATGTTATGAAAAGACACATTCTATTTCTGTAGCTTCTGTTTTTTTATTTGAAACATTTTATTCTCCTTCAGCTCAGCAATGATGGTAAATACTAAGAAGTGGCTGGAAAGATAATATTTTACAGTAATTCTTTATTCCCCAAAATAACATTCTCCTGACAGTTTTATTTTGTTATAATTGGTTTGCTTATTGGTAAATAATTTTATTTTGGTTTTGGACACAGAAATATAGCATTGTAACTAACATATTTCTTTGTTGGATCAATTTTTGGTAGATCATAAGACATTATATTATTTTAACAAGAATTTTTAAAAAGTGTTTGCTGTTACATCTCTAAACTTCACCATCTCACTAGCATCTGTCAGATTTAATCACCTACAGAACTACTTTATAAAGATTACCTTATCAAAAAAAGTGTCATCTTGTGAGCTTAGGTGTGAGAATTGCAAAATAAAGCTGAGCTACACTAACAACTGCTGTGCTAATTTATTGTAAATTATGTTTTTTTTGTTTGAAGAGATAAGACATGAGAAGTGTTTCTATTTAAATTCATTTCCTATTATTTTAACATAAATACCAAACAGTTCGACAAAAAAAAAAAGTGAGAACATAGAATATTCCTTAAATAGGTTCTAGTGACAGTGAAATTTATTTTCTAAGCTATCGGTACCAGTCATGTCATACTCTTCTAGGTGCAGAATCAGACAACACAATTAAGACAAAACATGGCTGCTCAGAATGCTAAATGGAAATTGACAATTGTCACGTGAAGAGTGATGATTTATAGGATATGAACTGGAAATAATTGCATAGCAAGCTGGTCTACAATAAAGCTTTAATTCACTGGGCTGACACTGTAAGCTCATAATGTGTTGACCTGGCACCAGCCATGATAGATTACGGCTGTTCAGAACACATAAGCATGTCCCTTTCATGAGCATTCTGGGAACCGTAGTTCAGATGACCCCCGTAAAAACAACTGCAATGGTTTTAACCAAGCTGGTTCTCTAAGAAATGAAAAAGTCATGGTGAGTCATTATATTATTAAAATTCAGAACTAGGTGGCAATGAATCACATGAAGTTATCACCTTTAAATCATCAGAGTATAAATTGGGTCCTGTAAAGTACCATGAGTCTCAATGCATTTTTAACAAGATGAACCTCTTACATAAACAAGATTTTATTATTATATTTATTATTATTATTATTAAAACTAGAGTGGCATTTAGTGCTCATAAAAGTGAAGGGCTAATGTTGCTAGCTTGAGCCAGAAAGAGTATAGGCCTGTATTTGTGGACTGCTTTATGTAGCTCTGCCAATAAATTTTGACCTATTCTTGTTCTTATGAGTCAATGCCAAACATGGGAATTTGTGATTCTAAAAAATGCATTAGTGGATAGGCAAGTGGTGAGAGGACTTCAGATCTTTATTTTTTAAACCTAAACTGGAATTTGAACTCAAGTCTTGAGAATTAGTTGCAGGTCAAGCCAACTGTTTCATTCCCTGTGCACTGCCTCCACCCCCCACTTTTTTTTTTTTTAAATACATTAGATCTTTCAAAGAAAACAGAGTGAAAGGAAATATCACTGAAGAGAAAAGGGGGAAAAAAAACCCATTTTGCTGGCTTTGCTATGATTTTCTGCTCGGAAGCTTTATGCTGTACCAGATCAGATATTTAAAAGAAGACTTTTGCCTCTTGTATACGATTTAGATTTCAGTTCGATTCAGTTGATCTGGGTGCATTCCATCCAGGCAGACCCATCACAAGAAGGATTTCTGCCCTCAAAGGAGTTAGTCTGGAGGTAGAGTTAGAAGGCAGGGGATAAAATACTTGTACAATCAATTATAACAATATGTGAAAATGGCTATAATTAGGTTAGAAGAGAGGACTCCTGGGAGGGTCACACTTTATTTAGCTGATGACTGAATGACTGAATTTTGTGCCAGTTAGGGAATCAGCCAGAGACAAGAGCAAAGAAGGGCAGGGCGCAGGAGTATGTGGGTGGGTACCTTGTCAGCTCGCTACTCTTCACAATAGCTACCCAAAGCCAGAGCAGTCAGTGGTATTAAACCACTTGCATATGAAAACATGTTAAAATAAACTTGGCTCTTGAAGAGCTTGAGTGTAACTGCTAATCACTGATAAATATTACTTTAATTAGAAAGAAGAACAGAACAAATACTATTGTTAGTTGATGGTTATTTTTGCTTAAAATGTTTATAGCTGGAGGGACACAAATAGACCTGGTCACAGATTATAAAAAATACATTTGATAGCTAAATATAAAAAAATCCAAATATTAATAACTACTGACATTTACATAGTTCTTTCCTCCCAAAGCCCTGGACAAACATTACCGACTATATATACACACAAGAATAGCCCTGAAATGCTGCTACTCTTTCAAATGACGAGATACTAATCCAAGACAAAAGTAGCAAATGGCTGATGTACTCAAATATAGGTCTGCAGAATACAGAAGTGCATTTAGAAATAAAAACTCACACCACAGTGCCTCCCTCCCAAAGGGTTTAACATATTTTCTTTGAACTTTATTGAATTACTGGTCTTTTTTTAAAAATCCATTTTCTTATTGAGACTCTTAAGGTATTTGTATTTTTTCTTAGATGCTGGTTTGGGACTGTTGTAGAGTCGTGAGTCCTTCCTGAGGACGTCAGCTCTGACTCTTCAGCGCTTCCTAGTGTGAGGAGGCCGATATGCCAGTACAACACAGGAGTGCCTCCTACTGAAGGGCTAGTTTCGTTTCATCACAAATCAAGATGGTTGGTAGTTAGCTGAGAAAAACTGTCTGGCTCAAACAAGTTTCATTTATGAAATATTAGATCAAATAGTACTGTTGCTGGGCTGCCTGGTGACACTGATTGTTGTTACTTATTTGAACAGAGTATAAATTACACGGCAATAATAATTTCTAAAGACCAGAAGGCATAAAATGTTTAATGTACACTCTTAGTGCTCTTACTATAAAATATTAATTATTTTACTGTATTTTCAATTTCATTGCATTTTGGCAATGACAGAAATATAAGTTTCTTGACATTTCCTGTAATAATATTATATTTTGGAAATTTCCAATTCAGGATTACAAATTACTTGCTTTAAATCTTAACACTCCTTCTTCCTCTATAAATCCTATATAACTTCAAAAGTTCAGTTAAACTCTCAACTCCTCCTTAAACCTTTCATAATTTTTTCAGAAGATATTCTCACTTATATGTTTATATGTTTTATATGTTTTTAAAACTCTCATTTATACAATCATTTCAGTGTGCCTTTACTGAGCATGCACTATAAACCAGCATTGTCTAGGTCCTGGGTCTTCAGGGATGATCAACAAATATTTCTCTATTTTTAAGGAGGTCACAACCTAGAGTGTGCATGGGAGTCTTGGTAGTGATGACATACAAGATAATTTGCAGACTGAAAAAACTACTAGAAGTATATGTAGGGTGTCCTGGAAATAGAGAGGAAAGACAGCTACTTTATTCTGGTTGAAGGAAACAGAGGAAGGGATTTAGGGTTAAGAGTAAAGGGGACGAGGTACCTGTGTTAAATCTCTAAGGATTAATAGGGGTTAGCACGCAGATACAGCTGGATAGAGAGAGAAAAATCCCAGACAGGAAGACAGACAGGGGAAGTATAAGTACAAAAGCACAGAGAGTAAGGAGAGCATTCCAGGACAAGGATGCACATGGTGTTGGTAAAAGTTGGGGTCAAACAGGCCTAGGTTTAGTTCCAGCTCGTGTTTTTAATAACTACACAACCTTTGGGCAAGTCATTTTATTTCCTACAAGCCTTTGGTTTCCACCTGTCACACAGGGCAAGTAACCTACTGACTGACAATCATCCAACTGGTAGAGCCCATTTGCTTGGGGATTTTGTGGGAACATACATCAAAAACCAGAACAATGGAAATAAAAGTTATTGTGTTAAAGTCTAACAACAACAAAACGAAATTTTGTTTGATGAGTTCTAATGTTTTAAGTATTTAAACATTATAAAGGTTCTAAATTTAAAATGTGATTTACAGTCTTTTAGATTAAGTCATGTCAAGAAGTAAGTGTATGTTTGTCTTTTGCTATAGCTACATTGAAATGATGGAGAAAAAAATAAAAAAGAAATCAAGGGATTTATTTTCCATATGTCCAAATAATATCTAGCAATTTTAAAGACAAATTTAGCAAAAATTAGAACAATGTCTTTTCCCTCATCATTTGCTGAGAGGAAGCCTGCTTGATTAATGTAATTAAAGGAATGCTTGTAACTCAAGACTCAATTAAAAAAATAAATTTGGCCTTATTACTTTACTTCCAACTGGTGGTTTTCCTAGTGTGATTTTTGAGCTAAAATCTGTGGCTGCTTTGTTCATGACACATGAATTGTTTTAGCACATCCTTTCCCCTGCTGTGCATATGATTAAGAAAGCAGAGGTTAAATAGTGCAGTAAAGAATTGGGTAAATTCATTCTATTTTTGTTCACAGCGCGTTTTAGTTCCCCTCCCCCTTTGGGGGACTGGAAGAATACAGAAACCTATTATCTCCTCCTGAACTTATTTAAGACATGTTCTTAGGCTGAAAATGAAACCTCTCTCTCTTAACATTTTTCTAATACACTGATTTTGTGATTCCTGTACTATAGATATTATCTGTATTAGCAAGAAAACCAAATGCAAGTTCATCCTACCATTTATTGAGTGCACATGTGTGTTAGGCACTGTGATAAGCATTTTGCATACACTGTTCTATTTTTACTTGTGATAATCTTATGAGGTAAGGATAACCATTCTCGTTTTCAGGTGAGCAACAAGACACTCTGAGAGGTTATGGTTCAAAGACCCCACAATTAGCAGGTGACAGAATTAAGATGCTAACCCTGATCTATTTCATTTTAAACCTAAGTTCTTATCCATTTGAATTTTTTTTTGAAGGTAGAGTATGATTAAAAGGATTTAAATTTCGTTCTGGTAGAGCGTCTTGCCTAGAGTTGCTGCAACACACATTAAATTCAACTGAATGAAAATGCTATGCTCAGGAGGGCAGAGTAGTCAGTTGCTGCCCTCTTTGAGTTTACAGTCTAACGTGGGTGTGACTATAACAATGAGGTATAATATGATAAGTGGCATGAAAGGCAGTGCAGTATAATGAGGAAATCATGACAAACTCAGCATATCCAAAAGAACTCTTTGCTTCTGCCCTTAAACCTGTTCCTTCTCCAGTCTTCCAGATAATGGTGCTGACATCCACCTAGCTGTTCAAATCAGAATCATGGGGGTGAGGGGCATCCTTGATTCCTCCCTTTCTCTTGCCATTTACATCCAATTCTTCAGCCACTCCTTCTAGATCTGCCCTGAAGTACACCTAGAATCTACTTCTCTCCACCTTCCCTGTCACCACTATGTCCAAGCCACCCAGAACGGAGCCATCCGGTCTCCCTCATGGGTCTCCCTGCTCCCTCTACCTGGTAAGAACCAGGTACAAGGAGCAGCCCGAGCAGGCTCTGTGGAGCCTGAAGCTAAATTATGATACAAAATTACATACAAAAGTGAATATATAGAAATCACCCAAGTGAAAATATAGAATAATAAAAGAATTAACAACAAATTACATGACAAATTCCACAAATACCACAAAGTTAAAAAAATAAAAGTTGTCAACTGCTTGATCTAGACCTATAATACATTTTTCTCTACTTTGGGGGCTTAATACTCTAATCAGCATTTCATATGACAACAATTTTACAATATTATTTTTCACAGAAAGATTAGAAAGATTAGTCAGTCTTTCCTCTGGCTTGGTTAATGGCAATTTTTATTATTATTGATATAATTTAGAAAAATTTCAGCTGCACAACTCATTGTTGGTAATATCATGTACATTTTAGGATTGATGTCAAATTTCAAAACACCTGTAGCTGGTTTCCTCCTTATATGAACTGTAAGACTTAAGGCTCTTTTCAGGTTCTCTTATTTAGTGAACAACTTAAAATAATCTTTACTCCTTGAATGGATGGCACTCATTAACCAATTTGTGTCAGTGTCTTCACCGTAGAGGCATATCATACATTTGAGGTTATCGTCATTAATGTTAGTATTTTTTGTAAAAAGGCAAGAAATTAAAATCTTTTTACAATGTGTTCATGTGAGTCACTCCTCCTCACTAATTGGACTATCAAGCAATCTAGCCTATTCATTGCTTCTATTTAAAATGTATTTCTTCTTATTGAATTACTACTTTTTTATGATCTGAATTTGGTGAGGGTTACAATTTACTCATTGATGCAAGAATAATTTCTATTGATTTAATTTCTCATCTGTATTGCTCTTATTTCATATTCTACTATATTTTGAATTTGTCTCAGTTCTTTAATAAATCAATTTAAAGATGACAAAAGAAGCTACTCTGAATATAAATTCAAATCAGAAGTTGTAATTTCTCACTTGTTGAACTAAAACATTCCAAAAGTCTGCCCAAATTGCAGTTAAAATGATATATTCAAAATTTATTGAATAAAATGTTTGCATTTCATTTGCACTTGGGTTTTTATTCCAAGTCTTCAAAAATATACTTTAGAGTTCTTAAAACATCATTTAACTCCTATTACAAGACTTGAATAACTTTTTACACAGCTGTTGATTATTAGAATTTTCCACAGACTAGCTTCTACTTCCATACATTTCAAACCTGGTTTCTCCACCACTACTCACACATGTCCAGGGTCAGGCCCTAAAGGACACATTCACATCACAATATGACCTTTGTATCATGATGTCATAGTGGGTGGTAGAAGCTATACTCACACAAAGAAGGCTAGATTAACATTATTACATGAGTTGCCTCTCCCAATTCAGTCAATGACCTTTCTAATGTACTTATCCAGCCGTTTATCTCCAACTGTCTGTAGGAAGTTCATATTTTGTCATTCCAGTATCATACTAATTTTAACATATTTAACACTAAAGTCATCATCACAATCCTTACTATCATAATGAAAAATTGTCTTTTCTAATTATGCCAATGGCACAATTACTTTTAGATCCTTTTGTTCAAATCTGTACAAGTTTTGATTCGTCTTAACTTCTTAGTTGTTCATATTCAAAGTGTCATCAACTTCTATGTTAAATTTTCTTTAGAGTATTTCTTACATACGTCCGTTCCTTTCCATTTCCACTGCCATATCCTAGTCCTATTTTTTATCATTTCTCAATTTCCTAATTTATCTTTCTGTCCCTAATCACTTTTCATTTCACAATGTTGTATACAACATTGCCAAGTTACTTTGCTCAAAATACTACTTTTATCAATTGCTTTTTGTAACATTTAGATCATAGTTCTTACCAAAGATGGAATAAAAAAGAGCTCAAATTTCTGAGGAATTAAAGTTACTTTTATATCTATCAAATATTAATTTGGATGAATTGAGTGGAAAGCCATTCTGAATTTGACAGCTGTCTGATTTATGGAATACTTTCTAAACAGAACTTCACTTCCAAGTGGTAGTAGTTCTCAGCCTCTCCACCAGATTCCCAGACAATTTAGCCCTCATGCCCAAGGCATCCACTATTTATAATGAATTAGCTTCTCTCCTATGCATTTAGCACTTTACTAGCTGTGTACCATCCTTGAGAAAATTAATAGTCATGTAAATAATTTTCTGTAGGACTCAGTTCTCTTGCAGAATCCCTGTTAAAAGGACTGGTATAATAGCTGAGATAAACTGCTATTAAAATGTTACAAGTAGAGATTCTGGATATACCTAAATGACTTAGAAAAAGCCCACTTCATTTATAATTAGCAATGTCCATTTGCATCTAAACAGTAAATGCTGACAAATTTAAACCCTGTCCTCCTTAAGGGGGCTGTTTATAAACAGCCTCTATGTAATACTATCTACATTATGTGCCTTTGTTCTTTTATAGACTGAAGTTTTACTATTAGCGCAGACCAGAAGATATGTCTGAAATTCTACATTATCTGGGTTTGAATTAATGAGTTTTTTACTGTTTATAATTTGTTAACTGCTATAACATATATTGTCCATTATAATTGTTATATAATATAATTTATACTATGATAATTTTTATGTTAGAATTATATGAAAAATACAAATATTTTGAGAGAAGAAATTGTGATAAAATACTCTGATTCTGGAGCTATCACTAAAACGTTTTAAATTTAAATTTTAAAATTAAGGGTGTTTGCTAATGATATAAAGTAGTGACACTGGCATACTGGGATAGCATTTAGCTGTTAAAGTGACAAATTTGGCAGCTTTAACAAGACACTAGTTTATCTTGTCTTCACATAAAAGTCCAGAAGTAAGCAATAGAAAGCTGCTACTTTGGCTCTACTTTGTTTAAAGTCTTTTGGAGTCTAGGCTCCTTCACCTTGTTCCTCCTCTATGCTGGCCTTCATTCCTGAGATTACCTCATGGTCCAAAATGGTTGCCCCATGTGATGCCATCTCTTTCATATTCTACCCAGAAAAACAGGAGAAAGGCAAAAAGAAGGGTATGAGAACCAATATTGCTAAAATGGCCATACTGCCCAAGGCAATCTACAGATTTAATGTGACCCATATCAAATTACCCAGGACATTTTCCATAAAACTAGAACAAATAATCCTAAAATTTATATAGAATCACAAAAGACCCAGAATTGCCAAAGCAATATTGAAGAAAAAGAATAAAGCTGGAATAACCCTTCCAGACTTGACAATACTACAGAGCTACAGTGATCAAGACAGCATGGTATTGGCATAATAATAGATATGTGAATCAATGGAACAGAACAGAGAGCCCAGAATAAACCCATAGACCCATGGCCAATTAATCTTCGACAAAGGAGGCAAGAATATACAACGGAGAAAAGATAGTCTCTTCAGCAAATGGTGTTGGGAAAACTGGGTAGCAGAATATAAATCGATGAAGTTAGAACACTTCCTCATAGCACAAAATAAACTCAAAATGGCTTAAAGACTTAAATATGACAAGACACAATAAACCTCCTACAGGAAAACACAGGCAAAACATTCTCTGACATAAATCTTAGCAATACTCACCTAGGGCAGTCTACCCAGGAAATAGAAATAAGAGCAAAAATAAACAAATGAGGTAGAATTAAACTTATAAGCTTCTGCACAGCAAAGGAAATCATAAGCAAAACAAAATGACAACCTATGGAATGGGAGAAATATTTGCAAATGATGTGACTCACAAAGGCTTAATTTCCAGAATATATGAACAGCTTATGCAACTTAAAAACAAAAAACCAAACAACCCAATCCAAAAATGGGCAGAACACCTAAACAAGCAATCCTTCAGTAAAGACATACAAATTGCCAATAGGCACATGAAAAAATGCTCAATATTGCTAATTATCAGAGAAATACAAATCAAAATTACAATGAGGTATCACCTCACACCAGTCAGAATGGCCATCATTAAGAAGTGCACAAACAATAAATGCTGGAGAGGGTGTGGAGAAAGGGGAACCCTCCTATACTATTGGTGGGAATGTAGTTTGGTGCAGCCATTATGGAAAACAGATTCCTCAAAAGACTAAAAAGAGATTTAACATGTGATCCATCTATCCCACTCCTGGGCATATATCCAGAGGAAACTCTAATTTGAAAAGATACATGCACCTCAATATTCATAGCAGCAATATATTCAAGAACCAAGGCATGGAAACAAGCTGAATGTCCGTGGACAGATGACTGGATAAAGCAGCTGTGGTGTATTTATACAAAGAAATACTACTCAGCCACAAAAAAGAATAAAATGCCATTTGCAGCAACATGGATGGACCTAGAGATTGTCATTCTAAGTGAAGTAAGCCAGAAAGAGAAAGAAAAATACCATTATCACTCATATGTGGAATCTTAAAAGAAAAAAAAAGGACACTATGAATTCATCTACAGAACAGAAACAGACTTGCAGACATAGTAAACAATCTTATGGTTACTAGGGGGAAAGGGGGTGGGAAGGGATAAATATGGGAGTTTGAGATTTGCAAATGTTAGCCACTACATATAACAAAGGATTAAAAAAAGTTTCTTCTGTATAGCACAGGGAACTATATTCAATATCTTATAATAACCTTTAATGAAAAAGAATATAAAAATGAATATATGTACATATATGCATGACTAGTACATTGTGCTGTACATCAGAAACTGATGCATTGTAACTGACTGTACTTCAATTAAAAAAAAAAGAAGGGTATGCTCCTTCCTTTTAAGGATAATTCCATTAAGACCCACACTTTACTTCTGTTTTACGTCCCATCAGCCAAAACTGTTTTGGGTAAGTTTACTTACTTACTTACCAAAAATGAGTTTGGGAAGTGAAGTCTATCCTAGCCAACTACTTGCCTAGCTAAAAATCTTCTGTTAAGGGAAAAGGGGGAGAATGGATGCTGAGCGACAATTTGGAGACTCTACCACAGATCCTATGGTCCTAATTTTGATGTGTCTTCCAATGATCTAATAATAAATCATATATACTAAATTCTTACCTCTTTTGGGGGAGGAGATTGCCAGCAAAGTACACCCAATTGGGCAGGGCACGTTTAACCTGCTGGTTTTCAGCCTTGCTTGTACATCAAAATCACCATGGAGCTTTTAAGAACTAGAGATGCCAAGCCCTATCTAGGCTTACTTGAAAAAGAATCATGGTGGTGGAGGGGGAATCGAAAGTTTATTTTTAAAAGCTCTATAGGTGAGTCAGGTACATGGTCAGGTTTGGATAGGGTTCCCTTGGTGGGATGTCTGAACCACATTATTTCAGAACTAAGAGAAGGGACTAAAGGAAAGACTGAATCAGAATTTAACCTCAGATGTTCCTTTCATCCCTCATTTATCTGATTTGGTGACCTGTTCTTGTCTTCCTTATCATCAAGACTTCAGAGTAGTTTTGCTACAGCTCATGTGATAGAGGGTACAATGAGGGGAACAGGAATTTATGATTAAAAAAAAGTCTCCTGCAAGGAACT
This sequence comes from Camelus ferus, assembly GCF_009834535.1. Taxonomy (NCBI): domain Eukaryota; kingdom Metazoa; phylum Chordata; class Mammalia; order Artiodactyla; family Camelidae; genus Camelus; species Camelus ferus. Next base: position 43,992,048 of record NC_045706.1, on the reverse strand, counting down.
TAGATGATAGACAATGACAACATTCTTAGCTACAAAATGACCTACTTGAAGGGAAGGCCATCATCTTCTTCAAGAGGACCTCCAGGGTCTATGCCACGGCAGAAGCTCAGGAAATGTCACCACAGAGTAGTATCTAAGATGTACTGTAACCAGACTGATTGAGCTCCCTAAGTCTAGCTGTGCCAGGGCTTTTGGTGGGAAACTAAGACTCAAGATTTAAGGATTGCCATTACCTCATCTTAGACAATTTCACCTTGCTGACTTTATGATTTTATTGACAGAAAGCTGCTCTCAGGCTTGCCTGGAGTCTAGACAGAGAGATCAAGTTCTTGCTGAACTAGCTCTCTTAGGAGACCTATGTGTTCCCTTTTGACTATGGCCCATGTGATCCTCTTTTTGTAAATGCGTTTGAGGTTTATCCTGGATCCCTTTGAGGGAAATTTTCTAGCTAGGCCCCAATTTTATTCCGGTGACTTTACTGTCCTACAAAAATACCTTAGATTTCACCATTGCTTGTCAGTGGAACTCCCTGTACTTCTGGCCTTGGAAAATTCCATTCTTCTCCTGGATTCTCTTTAGAACACAGAAGAATGCTCAGCACAGAAGGATGCTCAGTAGTAACATGCTTCAGCTAAAAATTTAAGGTTACTTTTAGGTTAGGTTGAGTTTCTCAACTATGGTTCGAATCTCACCTGGTCTCACTAATGAAACGATTCTTACTGAAGGAAACTAATGCCCCCCAATCTGAGACACATTATCTTATTTTTGTTTTTATTTTAAGATTTTGTCCAATACTTCAAGTTTGGATGAGCTTACTCATAATCTCTTTGATTGTGGCTACTGCTTCAGTAAAAGTTCCATTCACTTCTCCAGTTATGAATGTCGCCAGTTGCCTAATAGCCTATAATTACAGACATTTAAACTTTGAAAAACCAATGTTTTTTCCTTTCTCGTTTGCAGGAGACAGATTTAAAGAGATTTATGTAAAGAGACAAAAATCCATTGTATTTGTTGTTGACATAAAATGCTGCAGATAGCATTCTGGTTTTTGTCTTAACTTTTTTTAGTGTTTTTTTTTTTTCTTCTTCTACCTCTTCAAAAAAATCTTAATTATGTTCTAGTGGTTCTTAACACCTGTTTAATTTCCCATTAAAGAAGTAGATGAGCTTTATGTTTTGAGTAGGCAGCAGAAATCCTTAGCATTAGCAAATGGAAAAGCTTAGATAGTAAAGCAGTGGGCCAGTGGAGAAAAGGACTAAATACAACAGAGACTATTGGACATTTAAATCCACTAATCTGAGAATTTTGTACATGTTCAACTTGATTATAAATATGCACCAAGAGTAAAAAGGTACTGGGAGACACACACACACACCCTCACACACACACAAACGTGCGCGCGTGCGCGCGTGCCATATACAGTAATTAACATTACATTCCCACACCCCTGAAATTAAGAATAAAAGAAGATTTAGAGCTGAGAGGAAAAACAAACCAAGTTATTTTAAAATAAACACCTAAAATGTAACATTAATTTATCCTCAGAAAAATGTCTAAACCTTAAACTGGGACAAAAAACTTGAGTTTGAAAAAAGTCACCTCCTGCATAGTTTTTTGGTATATATAAATTAGTGTACATTTCAGACTAAACTTTATTGTCATCTTTTCTGTTGTAATTTAAACATTTTATAGTCTTTATGCTTAAGAATAAAACTCTGTTTTTGTTACATAAATCTGAAAGTGTCTTAGCTAAAGAATTTATCTTTCTAGTTAAGTATTTGATTACTCTCTTTCCTCTTTATTATTTAATTATTTAAGGAAAAATCAAGGAAGGAAATACATTTCAATAAAATAATTAAGAAACAGATAAAAAGTTGACATGCCTCAATTTGTATTTTGAACTGTATGCACATCTTTTAAACTCTAAATGCTTTTATATTTTAAAAGTAATTTAACATCTACTTAGAAATGAAAAAAATAACCAAACTTCAATAATTTGAATGTAACAATTTTGTCCCTTAGTTTGAAAATCATTCTCATGGGCACAAAAATAAAGTTTTAACCAAACCTCCACAGGAGGGCACTATAGTGTGACTCTGGTATAAACTGCAACTACAGAAACCCATTCTGTCATTATCTGATCCTTGATTAAATGTCTAAAATAGAGTCCTTCTCCTGAATTAGAAAATTCTAGTTTTTAAAACTCAAGATAGGTAGATTTCACATGTAGCAAATTTTTTTTTTGTTAAAAAAAAAAGTATAGGTAATTTAATCTTTCTTCGTGGCATATATTCAACATAAAATCTTATCTCAAAATACAGCAAAACTGGTAAGATGCATGGTCTGCATGACGCAAACCCTAAATAGGTTAAAATTATACAATATTGTAACAACAGGAATATTTTAGAACTATCAGGCTAAGCAATCAAAAAAGATATTACAATAGATAACTGCAGTTATTATGAGTGGTATGTATTTATAAATAACTTCCATAAATGGTATATATAAATGGTATTACTTACAAATGGTATATATTATTTATAATGGTATATCTAGCTAACTAAACAGTGGATAGGTAAACCAATCTTAGTGAATGTAGAAATAAAAATCAAAACCTAAATACCAAAGCATTTGCAAACTGGTTCACCTCATCCCAATAATGATCTGAAAACATTTGCTGTAATGATAAAGATGGTTCAAATTAAGATTTTAAAAAATGCCCCTGGTCCTAACTTTCAATTTCACTAGTGTATTTTCAAGTTGTTCTCCAGGAGATAAAATTTTTTGATATTTTACTAGAGTTAAATCAATATAAAAGTAATTATAATTTTGGCAGTTACCAAGTGTCTTCACGGACCTTGCCTTATTATTCTGAGGACTAACAGAATACTGTGCAAGTCTAAGTAAGCTTGACTGAATGAAAAGTTTCATTAAATTTAAAGAGCAACAGGAGCAGTGGTTATAGACACAGTGCTATAACTTTACATAACAAATCTGTTTCCATTAAGGAAATTACTCATTTCATTATAGTTATGCCAAAAAATGGCATTTAGATAAATCCCAATAATGAAGGGAAAGACTGGTAGAAAGTTGCAGTGATGAAAATCCCCGTATCAATGGGCTTAACTTTTGGGTGGCACATATCCCTCTTTACCGTCTAATATCGATAGCTTCAGTGTTCTGGGAATTTATAGTTCAAACAAATGATGTAACCACAGTACAAGTCTGGCAGCTTTCTGAATCTGTATTCTATATTAGAAATGGATGGCACCATATTTTCATACAAATGCAAAGCACTTACTTAAAACAGAGAAGTTTGCTAAACTTTTGATGGTTCACACCTGGGCTGAATAATTAAATTTGTTGGTAATTAAAATGCTAGTTCATCACTCCCCTGGGGACTCAAGGCAGACTGTTTTAATTTAAATATCTTTTCTTTTAGCTCATACTTACAGATTCTTTAGCCAATAAAGAATTCAGAAAGTAGATTTAAAAGTAATAAAAAAATCAGAAAGTAAGACTTAGATAATCTGCTTGCACATAATAAAAATTATTTAATATATTATTCTTAAGTAAAGTTGGCAAATATATATAGTCAGATACTTAAATAATAGAATCATACACAATCAAGGTTTTCCTTTGCTTTTTAAAATCTGGAATCTAGCTAACCAGAACATTTAATTTACTGAACTTTTTGTTTTTTAGAACTTCTCTTTAAAATTTTTTCCCACTTGAGGGTGTGGAGAAAAGGCAGCCCTCCTACACTGTTCGTGGGAATGCAGTTTGGTGCAACCATTATGGTAAACAGTATGGAGATCCCTCAAAAAACTAAAAAGAGACTTAACATATGATCCAGCAATCCCACTCCTGGGCATCTGTGTAGAAGGAACTCTAACTCGAAAAGATACATGCACCCCAATGTTCATAGCAGCACTATATACAATAGCCAAGACATGGAAACAACCTAAACATCCATCGACAGAGGACTGGATAGAGAAGTCGTGGTATAGTTATACAATGGAATACTACTCAGACATAAAAAAGAACAAAATAGTGCCATTTGCAGTAACATGGATGAACCTGGAGATCATTCTAAGTGAAGTAAGAGAGAAAGAGAAAGAAAAATGCCATATATCACTAGTATGTGAAATCTTAAAAAAGGAAAAAGATGATACTAATGAACTCATCTACAAAACAGAAACAGACTTGCAGACTTGTAAGTTATAGAACTTACTATAAAGATAGTAAACAATCCTATGGCTATTGGGGGGGGTGGGAAGGGATGAATTTGGGAGTTCGAGATTTGCAAATATTAACTACTACATATAAAACTAGATAAAAAAACAAATTTCTTCTGTATAGCACAGGGAACTATATTCAATATCTCATAATAACCTTTAATGAAAAAGAATATGAAAACAAATATATGTATGTATATGTATGACTGAAACATTATGCTGTACACCAGAGACTGACACATTGTAACTGACTATACTTCGATAAAAAAAAGAAAAGAAAAGAATAAAATTTTTCCAGCTTTATTGAGGTATACTTTTATATAACAAAAATTGCCTATATTTTAATCAATACATTTTGATGATTTGGGACATATGCATACACTTGTTATACCATCACTACAATCAAGGTAATAAACATATCCATTATGTCCAAAAGGTTTCTTGTGTTCCTTTTACTTCTTTTATTTTTTTATTTTTGTGGTAACAACATTGAGCGTGAGATCTATTCTCTTTAAGTGCACAATACTGTATTGTTAACTATAAGCACTATGTCATACAGCAGATCTCTAGAACTTATTCATCTTGCATACCTGAAACTTTAAACGCATTGAACTCCCAAATCACCTCTCCCTTTATTCCCTAGCAGCTACCATTCTGTTCTCTCTATGAGTTTGACTTTTTATATACCCCATATAAGTAGAATCATTCAGTACCTGTCCTATGACTGGCTTATTTCACTTAGCATAGTGTCCTCCAGGTCCATCCACATGTTGCTGCAAATGGTAGGATTTTCTTCTTTTCAAAGGCTGAATCATATTCCATTATATATCTACATCACATTTCCTTTATCCATTTACTTGTTGAGGTACATTGGGTGGTTTCCATACATTGGCTACTGTGAATAATGCTACAATAAACATGGGAGTGCAGATCTCTCTTTGAAATCCTGAGAAATTCTTTTGGCCATACAACCAGAAGCAGAATTGCTGGATCATATGACAATTCTATTTTTAATTTTTTTGAAGAATATCCTTATTATTTGCCATAGTGTCTGCACCATTTAACATTCCCATCAACAGTGTACAAGAGCTCCAATTTGTTCATATCCCACCAATACTTGTGATTTATTTTTAAATAATAACCATCTTAACAGGTGTGAGGTGACATTTCATTGTGTTTTTGGTTTGCACTTCTCTCATGATTAGTGATGTTGAGCATCTTTCATATACCTGTTGTCCATTTGTATGTCTTCTTTGGAGAAATATCTGTTCAAGGTCCTTGACCACTTTTAAATCAGGTTATCTGTTTTTTTTTTTCTATTTGTAGGAGTTTCTTCTATTGTAAATTAACCCTTTATCCAATGTATGATTTGCAAATATTGTATCCCATTCTATAGGATGCCTTTTCACTGTTTTGTTTCCTTTATCGTGCAGAAGTTTTTAATTTTATTTATTTATTTATTTTTACTTGATGTAGTCCCACTTGTCTATTTTTGCTTTTTTGCCTGTGCTTTTGTTATCATAGCTATGAAGTCATTGCCAAGACCAATGTCATTCCCCCCTAGGTTTTCTTCTAAGAGTTTTACAGTTTCGGGTATTACATTTAAGACTTTACTTCATTTTGAGTTGACTTCTGTGTATGATGTAAGACAGGGGTCCGATTTTATCCTTTTGTATGTGAATATCCAACTTTCCCAACACCATTTGTTGAAACTATCCATTCCCAATTGTGTATTCTTGGTATTCTTGTTAAAGATTGGTTGCCATATATGCAGGTGATTATTTCAGCTGTAGTCAAATGACTTTATGTCAGTAACTTTAAAAAATGTAACTTCTTGGATCTACATTAGGGATGGGTCAAGTTTCTACTGACTTTTTTCCTTCTTCCTCTCTCCTTCTCCTTCTTTCCTCTCTAACCCCCTCCACCTTCCTTCCTTCCCTCCTTCTCATCCTTCCTCCCTTCCTTTTTCATTTTTTATTTTTTCCAAAGTCAGGAATAGGTAACAATAAGATTTTTCACAAAATCTTAACAAGTCAAAATAAAAGCAAATTTTGGTTAACCAGAATGCTTCAGTTCTTAAGTACTAACCAAATTTTGCTGCAAAAGTCTATTTAATTTCCTATTTTGACTCCACTTAAAAAATCAGCATTTTGAGGGGTGACATGTTTCTGGCTAAAAACAAGAACAATTAGAAGGTGAAATATGACATTAGGTGAGTACTGGAAACCTCTATGATACAATAGGGAAAAGAGGAAGATAATGGGAAATTTACAACCCTGGATTTTATATGGGGTTCATCCTTAAGTGAATAAAATGACACACTGTGCTTCCTTGGGCAGGATTATGTAACAAAATCCAATAGAAAAGGGAGCCAGAACTTGTGGAAGCAGCTTCCCTTAATGGCCCACATATACACTCTCAGTGTTCCCATGACTCAGATCTTAAACCATGTTAATTTGCATCATTTCTTATAATATTAATGTTTATTACTTGGATAAGATGGTATTGGTTAAGTTTCTCCACTTTGAGGTTAATTATTCAGTATGTTGGACTTACTTAATAAATAATTAGTAACAATTTTTATGGGAAGATACATTGAGACTATGTAAATATTCAGTTCCTTATCAAACTTACACCTTCAGTTTTAGCATTCTTTGATCTTTCACACCTAAATCAATTATTACTGTGATGGTTACTGAACAGTAATATTGTAATTTCATTATTCTTTTTGATTTATGAGTTGTCATTCCATTGATGCCTCCTATTTCCCCTCATACATCTATTTTTTAAATTCATCGATTTATAACAGTAATGCTTCATGGATACATATTTTACTCAGTTACAGTCCCTTACTATCATAGTTTATTTTGATCTCAGATTGGCTAGTAGGAGACCTTTCATTACTATCATAATTTATTTTGATGTTCCAGTTGGCTAGCAGGAGACCCTTCAAGCTGGATCCTATGTCCTTTATGCAAGATCCTATCAATCTTACATACTTCTTCGCTTTCTAGCACAATAACATATTCCAGATGCATCTAATTTTTTTCCTTCCCCATACCCAAGTCAGACATTTCTTCATGGAGCCTTAGTTTCTTTTATTGGACGATGGTATTTAGAAAACAAGAGCTGGGTGCTTAGTGTGCTCATTGTTACCAAGGTATCATTGTCTGGGTCCTCTCAGAGAAAATTAGAAAAAAAATTACATTACATTACACTATATTATGCTTCATCTGTCTATCTACCTACCTAGCTATCAATCTTAAAACCCATTAGTTCACACTGGTAACTGCAACACCATGTGGCTTATTGTAGTCTTCCACCTACTACTTAATATAATTTCCTCGTCTATAGTGACCAAGCCCTTTGTTAGTGATATATTTACTTATTTTCTCCATGTTTCCCCCAATATGGAACCAATTTTCAAGGCAGTGTCAGTTGAAATTTCAACCCTAGATATATGCTGACCTCCCTCTCTCCAGTTATCCCCAGCCAGGCTCCAAGAAGGGGAATGGGACGTAGATGAAGAAGGAAAGAGGAAAGGCTTAAGAATCTTGGCTCCGGCCATGTCAGACCCCTATACTGCTGCTGATTGTATTGACTGAAACCTGGACCCTGGATGGATACACTGCATCTCTCCAGCCCCCTGCAGGATGTGCTGGCAGAAGCTTAGCTTGGTCAAAAACTTTTGAATATCCAAATTCTCAAGTAATCTTCCATAGTCTATTCAATATTAATTGAAACAGTCAGGAAAAGAAGCTAATATTGTTATACTCCCTTTGCCTTGTAATCTCAAGTATTCAATATATTTTTCACCTTTGAAGGAAAATATAAAATGCATAGAAATTATAGATTATTCTTTCTTTCTAATTGACAAGAGGATATCTAATAAATTTACTTATGAGGCTAGCTCCCTATGGATAAGTTTTTGCCCAGAAATCTGCAATCACCTGATGACATTAGGTGCTGCTTTGTAAATACTGATGGGCAAACTGCTATACTGGAAGATTTATTTGCTACTCCTGTATTTCAAGAAAGATATTTTTATTGTCAAACATTTGAGAACTGATACGTCAAATGTTAAAGGCCTTGTGTATAATCATGAGTAAGAGCTAACTTTATATGTTTAAAAGAAGACAACAAAAATAGAAGAACCAACAACACATTGGAAGACTTAGACAGCTGAAAGGATCTAAAGAAATCAGAAAAATATAATACCCGTATCTTCAGATGCATTCAAAAGCATGTTGAAACAAAGAAAGGTTGAAAAATGGTTTTAGTTCTATGACATTATAGTCTAAAAACACTGAATGTGTGTGACCCACAGATTTTAAGGCTCTAGAAATAAAATTTAAAACCAATTCTGTAACAGATGCTAATGTAAATGATGCTTACAGGCATTGATAAAACACTTTGCCTTCCTTCTACTAACATATTCCATAATTATACTGTGATTTAAATAGTTTATATATAGAGAGTTGAATGTGGAACAGGAGAAAAGTATTCATACATTAGCATTCAGAGTAAGTAATTCAAACATCTAATTGTTCCAGCTCAAGGAATATTTAAAAATATTACCAGTTAGGTGTTCAAAATTATTTTGGTTTATTTTTTTTGAGTCATGCTGATCATTTACAAAATTAGAAAATGTTCCTGATCATCATAGATGCACTTTACAGAAGATACAGAAAAGGAACAGGATGGCAGACAATTATCAGAAAAACATTTCTGCTTTTCTTTTACACTAGGTATAGTCGAAAATCATTTTTTAAAAACTGAGCTTGTGCTATCTGAAGAGAGTTATGGATGAAAACAGACATTTCTAGTTATCTTTTTTTTTGCTGGAGAGAAATACTGTGTGTAAGAGGTTTGATTATACATTCTTTGAACTTTAGAGCTTTTTTAGATGCATTTTAATTAACTTGAAACATTTTAAATCTCTTTCTTCAATATTCTGAGAACACTAATCAAAATCTTACTATTGTAAAAATTATTCTTGAGATTTATGCGATGGCCAATTTATGTCTTCCCCCTTGTAACTAGCGTAGAACCAAAGTAAAATGGAGCAACTTATGTCAAGGACAAAATGAAGACAGTCAATGCAGGTGCAAAAATGAAACTAAACCTAATCTCAAAGGAATTTATAGATCTTCTTAGAAATCAGCATAAGACACTAGCCAATCCCCAAATGCCAAGTCTGTTCATGCCTCTCTGAAATACCTTGTTTCCTAACTTAGCTACTCTGATCCCAAAAGAGAGGAGACCACTAGGCAACAAGTGGTCAGCTGAAAAAGCCAAATAACTTCTGTATTTATCCCATAAAAATTCCTCAATCTGTGAGCAACTCAGAACTCATTGTTCCTATAGCCTTGAGCTTCCCTGTTTGTAGGTTAAAAACCTTGCAATAAACTCATCTTTCTGGTTTGTTTTATTCAGTATGCAGAGTTTGGTTTTTGATACTAGAATGATTTGAAATTTGGATCTTTGAAAATTTCAGTTTTACCAGTATAGGTATAAATATGATTTTTTAGTGGCTGCAGAATCCAACTGGTTCAACTCAGTAAATGTTTACTAAGTACTTCTCTACGTTAAGGTCTGTAGAAAAGTTAGGTAAATAAGTAATAGCCCTAACTTCATGGAGTGTACAATCTAACAGAAGGTGATAAGTTAAAAATCTCATTTTTTAATTATTATAATTTACACAAGTGTCATAAAGCGATGTAGGGTTCAAAGGAAGTCATCTAATTCTGGGCAATCATATATGATTTAATGAATATTTTTATTTTCTAAATATTATAAGTAACATATCCCCTATCATAGCATTTTCCCCACCAATGAAAATGATTTTATTCCTTTTCAATCATAAAAAAGAAACAGAATCATCTTAAAAAGAGGTCAAGCAATATGAAGCAGTAAAAATATTTTTAAAAAACTAAAAATCACTCAAATCCTATAAACTATTAATGTTTAAATAAACATTTACCCAGGTATTTTTCTATGTAATTAAATATGTAAATAAAAATAAACCCATATCTTTTATATTACATTTAATACTATATATGTATACTATATTTATTTTAATAAATAGGATATGATATAGATACTTTGTAATCTTTCCTTGTCAAACTCATGTAAAAATTCATAAGCTCATCATTTTTAATGGGTATGTAGTCTTAAATTGGATTGACATCCCATTTTGTGCTTAATCAATTTCTTATTCAGGGACACTATTTTCCAAATTTTCATGATTACAAAAGCAACATTAGAATGGAAATCCTCATAGATAAATCTCTGCACACATTGAATTACTTTCTTGGGACAAAGCCATAAAATTAGAATTGCCAGGTCAAAGGGTATGCATTCTAAAATTCTGATACAGTTTAGCAAACTGCAGGGTAGTAGAGTAGCAATTTAAATTTCCACAAACAGTGCAGCAGCTTCTCACACATAGGCTATCAGGATTGCCTATCTAATAGAGACGATGGTAGGTATCACATTATCTTGTTTGTATTGCTTTCATCATTAGAGAGCCTGAATATTTTTTCAGACATTTAGTGGCTATTTTGTTTCCTCTTTTGTAAAATGCTATTCATGTCATTTATTTTACTGTTGGGATGTTTTTCTTATTGATTTATGAGATGCTACAGATGTTAATCCTTTGTTTAACATGTGTTTAAAAATAACATGTTTTTTTTTTTGAAAAAAATTTCAAACTTGTTTCTGGTGTTATTGTTCTATTAAATGTAATTTTGATGTTTTATAATTATCAATATTTTCCTTTATGGTTTATGTGACATGCTTAGAAAGTCCTCCCCATCCAAAATTATAAGCAAATGAGAAATAAATTCACCTATATTTTCACCTAGTTCTAGTATGGTTTAATTTTTTAACTTTACACATTTTATTTAACTGGCATTTTCCTTGATATAAGGAGTGAGCTGGTGAGTATTTTTCCATTTTCCATATTTCAATTCATTTGAATGTCATCTTTACTGTATATTAAAATCCTACATATGCTCACAGCTCTTTCTAAACTTTTGTTGTGCTTCATTGATCTGCTGGTCTCTTTCAGATCCTGCACCATTGTATCTGGTAGGATAAGTTTCTCTTGATTAACATCGTATTTTTATTCCAGTTGGAAGAATAATTTTGTTATATGCTCTCTTGTCAGTCTACATACTCTGTGATGAGGGACTCCCACCCACAGATTGTAATAGGGTTCTGAGTGGCATTGCATTGAATTTAAACATTAAGAGCTTGAATTTTCACAATATTGAGTATTTCTATGAAAGAAAAAGTATGCTTCTTCTTTTGTCCAAGTTTTTCTCTATGTTCTTCAATAATTTGTAGTTTGTTCATTTTGGTTTATCATATTTTTGACTTTTTTCATGGCTATCTAAAACTTGTCCTTACTTAAAAAAAATTTTTTTTAATGGAGGTACTGGGGATTGAACCCAGGACCTCATGCATGCTTGGCATGTGCTCTACCATTGTGCTAAACCACGCCTTCTTGTCTTATTTTTGTGAATGGAGTTGTAATTCCATTCCAACATATTTTCTAATTATATTGTTTAAATGTAAAAATGCTACTGACTTTTATATTTTAATTTTGACTTGTCACCAGGCAGAATGCTGCTTTTTTCTAGAAGTTTTCAATTGATTCTATTGGATTTTTCAGATAAATAATTACACAATTTGGAGCTAATCATAATTTTGCCTTTCAATATTAATACTTCTTGGACTAAATTATGTTCCCCACCCCCAACTTCATATGTTGAAGGTCTAAACTCCAGTGTGACTGAGTTGGAGTAAGAAATTAAGGTTAAGTGAGGTCATAAGGGTGGGGCCCTGTTCCTACAGCAATAGTGTCCTTGTAAGAAGAGACACTAGAGCACTCCCTCTCCTCTGCCATGTGAGGACACAGAGAGAAGGTGGCTGTCTGTAAGTGAGGAAGAGAGCTCTTGCCAGAAATTTACCATCCTGGCACTCTGATCTTGGGTTACGAGCCTCCAGAACTGACAGTAAATACATTTCTATTGCTTAAGCTATTCAGTCAGTGGAATTTTGTTACAGCAGCCCAAGCAGAATAATTTACTCCTTACTTCATTCTCTTATTACACTGGATCTAAGTCATAAAAATGGTAAATAATAGCAGGAACCCTCATTTTGTCACTATTTTTAATGGGAATGACTGTCATATTTTGTATTTTAGCTTTTAGTTTGGGAAATACATATTTTTAAAATATTAAGTATCCTTCTGTTCCTATTTTAGTAAGAGATTCTATCAACAATGTGTGTGAATATTAAATTTTCTCAAATTATTTTTAATATTCATCAAGAAAATAACATTTTTTCTTCTTGTCTATTAAGGAATGACATGTCAACAAATCATCCCTGCATTCCTGCAAAAACTCTACTTGATCATAGTGTGTTATTCTTTTAAACTATCACTGAATTCTACTTGATCAAATTTTATTTAGGTCATTTGCACCAGTATTTATGAGTGAATTGCTTTGTAGTTTTCTCTTTTAGATTACTTTTGACAAGATTTGGAATCATTATTTTGCCTTCATAAAAAATACGAGCTTTGGTTGTGTGATATAAGGCTTGGAAATTAGTGTTTAGATTGTTATTTTTCTAGAAATTTTGGTTTAGATTTAATCTTTGGCTAGAGTCATTCCAGAGAATTTTAACATTTGTAAGTAGTGATTATTTCTTTATATATTTGTTTTTCATTCCTAATCTTAATACATTATAGTCAGACACTGTATTATCTACTTTTTCTAATATAGAAATTTGTTGAGTTTTCTTTGGGAACTAAAATATTATCTTAAAACTTTGATGATGGCTTAACATTTTCTCAGTAGACATGAAATATAAATAAATGAATAAGAAATATAAATATAGTTTGTGTCTGTGTATATGCATCACATGTTAATGTCCACCAGAGGCCATCCACCATGGAATAACTAAACAACCAACCAGACAAAATGACCCAGCCAGTTGACATCAATTAGCTTTTGCCATCAGTCTTCTCAGTGCTGGCATGAGGGGCACATGCCTGGCCATTCTGGCATTATGTGGATGTTCTGAAGGATAATTTTCACTCCAGAGATCTCTGATGGGTTGGCTGAGGTTTTGTAGCTCCTTGTCTGTATTGTTGTTCAATGCCTTTCTGTCTTCATCCTCTTTCCCTTCACGGGTGTTGATCCCTAGTAAAGATTTTGCACCCAAAACTTATCTCAGCATCTGATTATGGATACCTAAATTGTGACAATGAATTCTACAGAATGTATCATTCTTTAATCCTTCACTTTCAGTTGGTTTTGGCCAAATGGAGCCACAAGCAGGATGTCAGAGAGCGCAAGGAGGAAAGAGGAGACAGAGAATTTACTGTCCCATTCCCTATTGCTTTGTAATGGTTCTGTATTGCTCTGTAATGCTTCTTTGTGATTTCAGCTCCAACTTTGTGGCTCTCCTTCCATGATTTCACTTCTTATTTCTACTGACACCTTGCTCTTACCTTTCCTCTTCAGCCTTCAGGGTAGTACACTAGTGAGAAAAGGCTGAATTTGCTGCTGTAAAAAACTTCCAACCCTCAGTGACTTACAACAAGGGTTAATTATTGTTCATTGGTTGTGGTACTGCTTCCTGATGCCCACTCTGGGATCCAGGTGACGGAGAAGCACAAACTGGCTTTAGAAGCTTCTTCCATCTGTTTGATGACATTTCAGCTCATATTTTATTGGCTCAGTTAATGGCCATGTCTAACTTCAATGAAAAAAGGAAGTATAAGTCTCCCCAGGTAGAAGCAGAAATGGGTGAACAGTAATACAATCTGCCAAAGGTATTAATAATGCCTTCCCTGCTGTTGACTGTACATGGGTGCTCACCAGGCTATGGAGAGTCTCATGCTTATATAAATAGATCTTTCTTTAAGTTTTTTCAAGGATAACGTCTATTTCATGCCCAGAATTCTGATAGATACTATGATGTTCACTGAGTCTTTTATTATCATTTCTGAAACTTCAACATAACACAGTTTTTCTTTTAGGAATTATAATCATTACATTGTTTTATAGGTTGTTAATTAGCAATTTGACCTTAATTTTATGCTCATTCAGTACTCCCACCCTGTGACTTTGCCGTTTCTATAGTTCTTATTTGTATGATTCTCTGTATCAGCTGGATCGTGTTGACAAATGGATTTTTCAAAAATGTTACTTGGATAGCTGGGACAAATGTTTACTCAAAGTTTGTATGTTTGATCTTATTTCATATTGTCTGGACATTTAAAATACTAATTTGACTGAGTGTGCAATTCTAGAGTCAGGATCTCTTTTCTGCCAAAACTCTGTTGACATTATTCCACATTTTCTGGTATCTAAAGCTGCTAAGGAAAATAATTATTAAGTCTGTGTTGGTTTTTACCTCTTCTTTTATTAGTGGCTTATTTTTACTGCTTGAATGCTTTAACCTTGAAGTTCAATAACTTCACATGGATATGTCTCAGGGTTTGCCATTATTTACCTTTTCCTTCTAGGACACTAACTCTTTTTGTTCCTCACCTTGCAGGACATTTGGTCCTGTCCAAGATGTCCATTAGACATTTGGTCCATGCCTAAATGTCTGTGAAATTTAATGCTATCCAAAATGTCCATGAGCATATTTGGTACATGCCAAATGGTTTTGGACTAGCTTCCTGTCTTCTTTCATTCCAGAAACGTTATTTCATTTTATCTTTGAAGAATTTTAAAAAATTCTATTCATTCCATTTTCTTCGGATGTAGCAATCCTATGTACCTTGGATCTCCACTGGATTTCTTGTAATTCTTGTCTCTCTGTCCTTTCCCTCACATTTCTTGTGTGATTTTCTAAAGCTGGCTCTTGATGTTATGGGTTGGTTTTTCTACAGTGTCACTTCTACTCTTCACTATTTCTAAATATTCAATTTTTTCAGTGTCATCATTCATCTCTCTCATTAGAGTATCAGTTTCCTTTTTATTTTATTGTTTTGTAACTTTAAATGACATCTGTTTCCTTAATTTTTTGGAGGGGAGTACACAACATTATAGTTTAAACTCTTTTTTCTAGGGTAAATCTTCCTTATCTACATTTACTGGGCCTTTTTTTTTCTTCATTCTTTTTCCCATCGCTCTCTTCCCCTTGCTCTTTCTTTTCTATCTCTTCTCCTCCCCATCTCCTCCTTCTCTTCCTTCTTTCTGATTTTTTTTGGTTGTTATTGTTAATTACAGCTCCATTTAAAAAAAAAACCTGTTTATTTTTGATTGAGGGAATCTCTATCTGGTGCCCATTAACGTTCCCTCAAATCAGTAATTGGAAACTGAGGAAGTGAATCACAAAACAAGACAAACTCCTAACAGAGGAGCACCTTCCAATTTAGGAGTTTCAAAAAAATCTAGAGAAAAACATAGAAGGAAGGTTCTCATACCCTACAACTTAACATTTGCCCCAAGTTGGCAACACTTTTGATTAAAAGGACAGGTCAGAGACAACAGCCTACTGCTTGGAGGATCCATTTCCCATCTACTGCCAATCTTGCTTATAAGCAGTAGAAGACCAGAACCTATGCTGAGTATTTTCTGGCTTTTCAAAGCTAACAATAGCAAAAAAGTTGGAGCTTCTAGATTTTCTGTCCCAGTCACCTGCAGCTGTGTACTGTGTTTATAAGCTGGAGAGTTTAAGCTTGCCTCTCAGTATCCTTTCTCAGTGTGGTCTAAATAGTATTGTACCTAATAGTTGTTCTGTGGCATTATAGTTTTCTATATGGGCCTAGCTTTCTTAATTTAAGTTGGAAATCAAAGAAAGGAGTTTTGTAAACATGCCTATATGTTATTACCTTTCCAGGAAGTCCATTATAACTTTCATAATTCGTTTTACTAAGACACAGGAAAGCAATGATCACACTTAATGTTTGGTTTAAGATACAGGAAGTCAGGGCTTTATTAATACTTCCTGAAACTCTGAGGCACTTAGAAGTAAATTATATATTGGAATTATTTTACTCCATTAGTAAGTGTATCCAAAAGGTAATTTATTTAACCTAATGACTTTCTGTAAAATTAACTAAGTGTTTTCAAAGCATATTTATGAAATGAAAAGTAACTGATTAAAGTTTTTCATTTGGCAATTTTGCTGGACTTTTTTTATGAATTGGAAATCAATTTCTAAGCATCTAGAAAATATAGGCATTGGATAAACATTAACATTTCTTGTGAGAAATGTATTCTATCAGATTAAACAAATTTATTTCCATGACAGAGTGACAAGCTGTTAGGTCACATGAAATAATACCTGTAATAATATTTTTCATTATATAAATTTACAGGAACTTTTCACAATGAATTGGTAAATATTTATTTTAAACTTAGTTTTTTGAACTCTTTCCAGTAAATTGTCTACTTTGTGAACTGAGATGACTAACTTGATTGGCTGGTTCAACTTGATGTAGTACTAATCTGCCTTCTGACCCTCACTTTGGAAATTAAAACACATGCACCCACATACACACATATGCACACATACACACCCAAACTCTGACCTTTGCTTCATATTTAAATAATAATCTCTTTATGGAAAACCATGCTATTTTTATACCTTTCTTTAAACAAACTGAGGTTACTTTTCACAAATAATTTGTAACTGTTTTAATTTAAACTTGGTTGATTGAGTGTTTTCCAGTGAATTGACTACTTTTTTGGCTGAAATGAACAGCTTGCTTAGTTGCCGTGACACTGCATAGCCCTAACCTGCCTACTGACCCTGACTTTGGAAACTAAAACACCTACACACATCATCGTGTTCATGGACACAAACACACACCCAAACTCTGACCTTTGCTTTATGTCAAAAATAATAATCTCTTTATGGAAAATCATGCTGAATTTATGGCAAACAAGTAGGAAGATTTCATTCCAACTGTGCTTCAGGAAGAATTTTTCTGTTAAAACTCAGTAACGTTCCCTTTAGTTCATTAAATACCCTCACAGTCAAGTATGAAAATGGCTTCAAGTTGTTTACTGTACCAAGGCTGAACCACACTGACTAGCATCCATTTAGAGATCATCAAAATCTAGTTGCCTTACTCATTAAATTATATTTTCCAAAACTCTCCATTGTAGCCTTGCTCAAGATAAGTAGTCTCTTCCTTGTTATCTGGTTAAAAACGTAACAATTATTTTTGCCTCCATGACCTTGCTCGTTACTGTTACTAATTTCCACTTTCTCAAATCTGGAATGTTCTTTGCTAACCTTTCTGAATTCTGCCCTTCATTGTAGGCTCATCTCAATTCCCAACTCCTCAAATAAAATTTTATTTTGCTCCTGTATTCCAGTGATTCCTCTCTTTCCTGACCTTTTATTTTACTTTTTTAAACCAAAGCCTTCCTTTAAATTTCCTAAATATTTTATTTTATCTTTTCAATAGATTGTATATTTTTTATGTCAGGAGACATTATACTCCTTTTTAAATTTTTCAACAGTCATAAAGAGCATAGCACTGAGTACATAAAACTTTTTGGTTTTCAAACAAAGGTATCAGAAATGTGTTTACATTTGTCTAATTATAATAGTAGAGCATTAACTCCAGGTAGAACACAATTTTTTTTAAAACTAAATTATTGTCAGGCTTTGCTTTCCCTGTAAGGGTGGTTAAAGGGTTTAATATTATATTAAAAACTACTCTAAGGTAACTTGAAACCCTGGAAGTTGCAATAAGGCAGAAAATGGATGATTTTGTTTTCAAAAATGAGAATTCATGATAGACTATACTCCATACAAAAATGGGAAGTGGAGATTCTAATTCAGAGGAAAAATGCCCTTTTCTTTTTCCCTAACGTAATTTCCTGAGTATGATCTTAGAGTCTGGCTTCCCCCATCATGTAGCCAACTTATGTCAGAATTTCAGAAGTCTTGGAACTCTTCAGGTTTCTTCTATAGGACATATTTTTTTTCTGGCTTTTTTGTTTCCTTTGTTCTTCACTCCCTGGTTATTTCTTCCTCTTCTTCAAACCTTTGTAGGGTAGTTCGGAAGATGAAGTTCTCAGAGTTCTGCCTGGCATATAGTTGAGCTCAGTAAGCCTTAGGCACTGTGTTAATTTTCTCTTGTTTCTTTTATTATGACATCCCCCTCCCCTACCCACAGCCAACACGAGCCTGGGAAATATGCACGAACATTATTTAGTGTTGTTTCACCTATCTGTATTTAAAAATATAATTAAGGATAAGGAAGGAAGTGGCAAGCCAAATGCCCTCTGAAGTACCTATATGGACCTATTAGAAAGTTTGAATTTTATTCCAATCCTCCTCAATAAATAATCACTAATTATCTCACATGTGTAAAGCGGTGTGGGGAAGGTACATATTATTCAGAAGGAGATGCTGATTATTTTCTACATTATGAATTTCTTATTTAAGCAACTAGAAATAATGTTATTTAAAATGTAGAGGAGATAAGACTTAGATAAATAATTCAAGGTTGAAAGTTAAAAGTGCCCCAAGAAAGGTACAGATAAAACGAGAGTTCACGGGGGAAATGGAAGAGCTATTTTCAGTTTAGGGGGTTAATAATTCATAAAAGAGAGAAGATTTGAAATGAACTTTGATGATAGAGCTAGTTTTGGACAAGCATAAATTTGAAGGAGGTGGGAAGATGTGATGGATTATGGATGGCTACAAATCCTTTGTCATTCCCCACCCTGAGCGGCGGAGTTTATTTCCCCTCCCATTGGAATTCTAGCTGGTTCTGTAACTGCTTTCCCGAATGCAACATGGTCCAAGTGACACTGCAAGTTCTGAGCCCAACCTCCAAGAGGACTAAGAAGCTTCCACTTCCTCCCTCTTGCAACCCTCACTTTTGGGATCCAAGGACCATGCAATGAGCCTCGCTAGCTCCATGAGACTGTGTAAAGATCATGTAGAGAGACATTAGTTCCTACAGTTTGTATTTTCTTGATGACTGATAAAGTTGGATATACCTTTTCATTTGGATACTTTCTTTTGTGAAGTGTATGTTCAAGTTTTTGCCCATTTTTTCCTGTTGGTTTATCTGTCTCTTATCTTACTGATTTATAGTTCTTTATCTATTGTGAATATGTCTTTTGTCACATGCATTTTACCACAAATATTTTCTCCCAACCTAGTTGAAGTTTTATCCTTTTAATTGTGTCCTTTGTTGAAAAGAAGTCTTTAATATTAATTTATCAACATTTTCTTTTATGGTATTTTTTGTGACCTGTTTAAGGCCGTGATGATATTTTTCTATTTTCTTCTATAAGCTTATATATTTTACCTTCATGTTCAGATCTACAATTCATTTGGAATTGACCTTTGTTTATATTGTGAGCTAAGAGTCTAGATTCATTATTTTTTTTATGGAATAAACACTTAATGCAGCATCACTTACTGAAAGGACCATGTTTCCTCCTCTGCACTATATTGCCACATTTGCCATAAACTAAATGACAGTGTAAGTGCAGGTCTCCTTTTTATTCTCTTCTAGTGGTCTATTTGTCCATCATTAAGCCAAACACAAGTTGTTTTAATTACTGTAGATTTATAAATCTTGAAACATAGTAGTATAAACCCTTCAATTTTGTTCTTCAAGATTGTTTTAGCTTTTTTTTTCCTTTTGCGATTCCTTTATATATTTTATAATCAGGTTGTCAATTGCATGCACAAAACGTGCTGGGAGTTTTAATGAGGTTACCTTGAATATGTTGATAAATTTGGAGAGAACTGACATCTTTATTATATTGAGTCCTCCAATCCATGGCCATTGTTTATTTATTTATTTATTCCTCCATTTATTTAGATGTCTTTTTAACTTTATTCAATAATGTTTTGCAGTCTTCTGTGTATATATACTTTATAAACTTCCAGTTGGATATCTCATGCTTTTTGATGCTGTTGTAAATGTTGTCATTTTATTAAGTTTTATTTCCTAATTGTTCCTTGATGATACATAGAAAAATTTATTTTTGTATATTGGTCACATGTTCATTGATTTACAAAATTCTTTTATAAGTTCCAATAATTCTTCTATAGATTCTTTTGCATTCTACATATATATGTGGTCATGAAATACAAAAAATTTGAGTTTTAAATATTACTTTCCCATTTCTATACCCCTAACTTTTTCCTGCCTTATTGCACTGGCTAGGATTGTGAGCATATCTTGAATAGAAGTAATGAGCACAAACATCCTTATTCCTATTCTGAGGAAGAAAGGTTTCAATATTTGACCATTAATTATGATAATGATGACCATTAATTCATCTATTCCAGGTTTGCTAATAGATTTTATAATGACTGGGTGTCACATTTATGAAATGATTATTCTGCTTCTAATGAGAAGATCATATGACTGCCCTCCTCTATATTAAGGTGGTAAATTGCATTTATTGTCAAATATTAAACAAACCTTGCATTCTTGAAATAAACTTAATTTGCTTATGGTGTACTATCTTTTCATATATGATTGGATTTGATTTGTTACTATCTTGTTTAGAATTTTTGCATGCATGTTCATAAAGGAGTTATGTCAAGAATCTTCCTTTCTTGTAATGTCCTTTTTAGGTTTAAGCAACTTGTTGATCTTTTTCTGAACTTGAAAAGTTCATGTAAGATTAGTTTTAGTTCTTTCTTAAACATGAAGATTTCCGGCCTTGGAAATTTCCCTGTGGAAAATATTTTAAATTAATTAAAAATTTCATGATTAAATTCAATTTCATTGAATATAGAGCTATCAGAATTTTCTAAAATTTATTTTAGTACGAAAATTTAGATATAATGTTGCTTATATTATCTTATTATCTTTTTAATGTCTGTATGACCTTTAGAGGTGCCCAATTTATTACTGACATTGAATTTTGTACCATCTCTTTCTCTCTCTTTTATTTTTCTTAAATAGTCTTGCTAGGAGATTATCAACTTTATTAGTCTTTCTAAAGAATCACCTCATAGGTTTCTTTATTTTCTCTACTGGTTGTGTATTTTCTATTTCATTAATTTCTGCTCTTAGCTTTTTTATTTCCTTGCTTATCCTCCCTTTGAGTGTAATTTGGTATTTAAAATTTTTATTTCTCTAACTTGGTCTCTGGCTCAGCAGTCTGGGGTCTTCTGCAAGCAGCCATGAAACTGAGACAGCTAACTTGTAAAGTATGTAAAGGCTCAGTCCCATCACAGAACTTGACAATACTATTATTCTCTTATTATGCTTTCCATACCTGTAGAAAGTTTAGTGATGTAACCTTTATTATTCCTGATACTGGTAATTTTGTCTTCTTTCTTTTTTCCCCTGCTCAGTCTTGATATTTATCAGTTTCACTGATCTTTTAAATAATAGCTCAACTTTTTTGTTTTATTAGTTTCTGTTCCTGATTACTAGTTTTTTTCTGTTTATTTTGCACTTAATCTCCTCTTTGCTAGTTGCTTAAGGTAGAAGTTGAGGTCAAAGATGGAGGACTTTGTTTACTGCTGTAAATTTCCCTGTAAATACTGCTTTAGCTTTAACCAAATTTTTGATATTTTTAATTTTCATTTTCATCCCATTCAAAATATTTTTAAAATTCCTTATTGATTTCTTCTTTGATCCATGATTTATACTGAAAACTATGTTATTGAGTTTATACATATTTGGGGATTTCTGTTACTGATTTCTAATTTAATTCAGTTATAATCAGGAGACATATTTTGTACAATTGGAATGCTTTGATATTAATTCAGACTTGTAGTCCAGAAATGGACTATGTTGTAAATATTCTTTGCCTACTTAAAAGAAATGTTTTCTGTTGTTCAATTATGTTGAGTTATTTGATAATATTGTTCAAGTCTTCTATATCTTTACTAATTTAGTTTTTTTATTCTATCAATCATTGAGAGAGGTGTTGAAATCTCTCACTGTAACTATGAATTTATCTATTTCTACTTATAAGTCTACTGAGTTTTGTTTCATGTATTTTGAATCTCTGTTATTAGGCACATGAATGTTTAGGATTGTTTGTCCTCTTGAATTGACCCCTGTAACATTATGAAGTTAGCTTCTTTCTCACTGGTCAATTCATTGCTTGAGATATATTTTATCTGATATTTACAAAGCCATTTCTCCCTGCTTTTCATTATTATTAACATGATACATACATTTTCCATCTTTTCACTTTTAACCTATTTGTGTCCTTATATTCAAAGTGTGTTTCTTGTAGGCATCATATAGTTGGAAGTTTTATAATCTTTGTCTTTTATATCTGGGTTGTTATATTTAGTGTGATAATTCATATGGTCGGGTTAACATTTCCATTTAATGTGATAACTGATGTAGTTGAGTTTAGATCTACCATCTTGCCATTTGTTTCTATTTGTCTCATATGCCCTTAGTTCTCCTTTTATTTTTTTGTCTTCTTTTGGATTAATTGAGTATATTTTCATTTCATTTCATCTCCTCTGCTTGCTTATTAGCTATTATTTTTTGGTGTATTTTTGGCAATTGATTTAGTGTTTAATGGTATATACCATTAATCCAGTCTACCTAAAGTGATCCTGTACCACTTCACATATAGAAACTTACAGCAATATATTTCCATCTTTCCCTTCTTAGCCTTTGCACTATTATTGTCATTCATTTTAGTTTCTTTATATGTTATAAATCCATTAGTACATTGTTTTATTTTTTCTCTAAATAATTAACTGTTAAAAATTTTAGAGTTATTTAATATTGACTCATATTTACCCTTCCAGTTCTTTCATTCCTTTGTAGAGATCCAGATTTCCACCTGGTATCATTTTCCTCTGCTTGAAAGACTCCCCTTAACATTTTGTTGTAATGCAGGTCAGCTCATGATGGGTTTTAAAGCTTTTGTATATATGGAAAAGTGTTTATTTCACCAGCGGTTTTGGAAGATATCTTCATGGATATAGAATTTGAGGTTGACAGTTTATTTTCCTTTAGTGATCAATTGTCTTCTGGTTTGCAATGTTTCCAAGGAGAACTCTGTTTCTAAGGAGAACTCTATTCTTACCTTTGTTCCTCTGTGAGAAACAAAGATAATATATTCTCTGGTTGCTTTTAAGATTTCTTTTTATCACTAATTTTTAGCAATTTGATTATACTGTATCATAGATTCATTTTCTTTGTATGTCTTGGGTTTGGGGTTTGCTGAGTCTTTTGGGTCTGTGAATTTACAATTTTCATAAAATTTGGATAAAAATTTACCATTAGTTCTTCAAATGTTTTTTTCCCCTCCTCCCTTTCTTTTTCTAATTACACATATATTTGGCCACCTGAAGTTGTCCCACAGCTCACTGATTTGTTTTATATTCCTCCAGACAAGCATGGAGTAGGAGCAGATCACCTCGATCCAATCATGGACTAGAAAATCATGGGGCTGGTTTTCGATGTAAGGCTAGGTGTACCGTTAATTCACACTCCACCTCAGGATGCCAGCTGACTCAGGATCCTGACCTCTCTTGGTTTCTGAACCTAATTTGGTTTGCTGTCAGTAACAGAAGACTGAAAGCTCTGCTTTGCTATATGGATGCTCTCTGCAGAGCATTTGAGTCATATTTCTGCCACAGCTTAAGAATTAGCACATGCCTGCAGTGAATGGCTGTCATGGAGTGTCAGGCTCACTTCTATACCTTCTTGCTTTGATCTTTTTCTCTCAATCCTGGCAACTGTGGCATGCCCATACTCTAATTTTTGTTTTTGTAGTCTTATGAAATTGCCAAAAGTTCTACTGGCTTCTCTGCTTCTTAGGGAATGCCCTCTGCCTGCTTCTCAACTTCTTGCCTTGTGCTTCCTAAGACAAATGCCCCAGGAGAAAAGCAGCACACATTCTTGGGCTTACTTCAAAAATATTGGGCTCATTTCTCTCTGGGATCGTGGCCTCTTAAGTCTTGACTGCCTTGGAAGATCTCCAAAGCTTTGAAATGGATTTTTAAAAAAGTTATCCACTTTTCTATTTGCTCTTGATTAGAGCATGATCTGTTATAAGATACTCCATCAGAGCTGGAAGCAGATGTGCCAGAATGATTATTTTTTGATAAAGTATTTTTTACACTGGAAAGATACGTAATTATTTGTAAATTTTATGCTTTATTGTTTAATGCCCCCAAAGAACATATTTCCACTGTTTAGACAAGTGAGAATATTTTTGAGTTTACTTTATATTCAGGGAATATCAAAAGTATCACAACCACTTTTAGGATCCAAACTGTGTTCAACAGATACTTAGGGTTTCTCTTGTTAACTATAAGAGCTCCTTACAGAAGCTGTTATAATAAAGGCTCTATTATTATCTTTCACTATAGCTATGTCTCTATACACACACACAAATTAAGCATCTCAAGCCTCCAGTTACAATGCTGTATTAAGAATTGGAAATCTGTGTCACAGAACAAAAGGTTTCCATTGACTATATACACAAAAAAAACTTACTGGAAAACTTATTTAAAATAGTGATTAGGTAAGTTTTTTCTTGTTTTTGATGAATAAGTGCATTACATTCTTAAATCATTTTGTCTTCATTTTGAGGTAACAAAAATTTAAATTTACAAATTATGTAAAATGCTTATTTTATGAAGTTGCTCATGCTTTAATTCACATCCTTCACCCTTTAATTCATTTTATAATTTTGAAATGGCAAGTGGAGCTTATGTTACCACAAACATTTCCTTTAATCTGAAAAATGTGCTTTTTGAAAAGCCACTCGACACAAATAAGACTCTAAGTAAAGTTTCTTTTTCTAAATCAGTTTAAATTAGTTATATTTTAGATAGTGATGTAGTGCTGGAGCCCCAAGAAAAATGAGAGAAATAGCATTAAGTTTTGTCAATTATATATATATTTTTTCTCTATTTGAAGGGAAGAAAGGAAGTCAGGCCAATAGTGATTTAAACAACTTTAAAACAAATCTTCCCTCCTTTTGTCTTTTGTTTTTAGTGGTTTAGTGATTGTTGGAGTCACTTCTAGAATGTAAAAAGAATTTGTGTAAAGGCATTGATTTAGTGTATTTGTGAATTTGTGTAAAGGCTTTTACACAAATTCACATTTACTATGAAAATTTAAGTGAGTTTTTATGGTTATGGCATAAAGCTAATGAAGCAATCCAAATATTTTAGCCATGTTTTAATTAAAGGTGACTATCTTAAACTGACTTAATTCCAAATGTCTGGCCTTATTTTAACTTAATGGCTCTATGCCTAAGCAATAATCTAATTTTAAGCTTTTTGCTTATTCCAAGTAAAGTCAAACAATATGTGCATTTGTTAAGAATAATCTCTGGGCAACACTTGAGTTGATGTATCCCATTAGAAATGATTCGGGGAGTCTCTTTTGAGTAACCTATCCAAACTGACTCTCCTTATGATTTGTAGAAACAAAAAGGATAAAATTAGCTATCTCTTTTATTCAAAATTAACTGTTGAATGTTAAATATTTTCCACATCTATCCACTTTGGATTTATTAACATAAGTTTCAGAAGTGGTGCCTCTTCCAAATTCTTAGAGCATTTTAACCATAAAAGGCTTAAAGATATTTTGAAATCCCATGGGCAGTAATCTGATATTTGGGAGTTTTTTTTTTTAAAGGAATGACTGGAGTATAAGCTTTCAAAATTAGAACTTCATGTGTAATCCATCATAGACAACATTATTGCAGTGCCTATAATGTGTCAAGCACTTGAGATACAAAGGGGAAAGAGAAAGGGAAATGAAATTTATGTAGTACTCCCTATTTTCCAGATATTTTAACTTTTATCTAATTTATTTCTTATAGCACTCCTATAAGAATAAGAGGAGTTATCTCAATTTCAAAGATGAGGAACCCTCAGCTCAGGATGGCTAAGTAATTTGTCCATGATTATACAGTGGCACATGGAGATGGAATTTATACACAGGTAGAGGAATGGAAAGGAAGGTGAAAAATAAACTGATCACTTCCATTTCATTATCAAAATAACATATTTACTCATTCGTTTAATCACTCACATAGCTGGTGTCTGGTACACGTCTGTATGTCGAGCACTGGGGATACAAGAGCTATGAGAGAGGAATGCCCAAGGTGCCTAAGCCCAGAAGAAGGCAAACTTAATTAGCTTGTTAGTTGAGTCGCTGTCTTCTATCTTGCTTAACCTCACAACTAAGGAAGGAAGATATTATTCCCTTCATTTTGTAGATAAGAAACTGAGCTTCACAGAGATTAAGAGAATTGTCAATGATAACCCAACTAGTAAGTGGGGAGGGATTACCTTTGAACCAAGCTCATGTATCAGCTTCTGTTTCTACCTCATGCCAAACTTGAAATAAAACTCAGTCCTTTCTTGTATCAATTATACAGAGAACGTTCATCAAAGTGTTAGTAGCCAGTATAGATTTTAGTGAAGATTTCTTTAAAAGGCGGGTTCCACTGCAGCATTCTTTTCTCACTAATATTATTAAAAATTCATCTATTGGTTAAGAAATTGCAAACATGTCACAGGAATAGTGAGTGTGATCTACATCCCAAACATGGTCCCCAGCATCTCACTCCCCTGCTCAGAAGGCAGCCTACAGAGAACCATCACAGCTGAGTGACGAGAGATGGTAGTGACCCCCTCACCAATGCATTTCTTAATGCCTTGGTGAAAGGATTATGTCCTTGAGACACTCCCAGGAGTAATGGTTAGCAAATGGCTAAATAGGTTGTACATTATTTCATCATCCTGGACTATCTGAATTCTTCCTCTACATCACAGTATGGAAGTTCAAGCACATCATTCTAACAGACTGCAGGCCACCACTGAGTTCATCCTTGAGTCAGCCAGCTCAGCAGATCAATAAAGCCACTCCTTAATAAAGTCACACTTTCAAGTCCCGAAACCTGAGTGAGTACACCCACATCAAAACCTGCATCGTGCTCAACCTCTATTGTCTCAACTTTTGTTTCACTCTCTTTTGTCCGAAATTCCTAAAGTCAACTCAACCATGTTCCTCTGTGTTGCATTCCATTTCCCCCAACTCTTGCCCAATAAGTTGTCTGGAGAAATTATCACACATAAATGTGGACAACTCAGCTCAGAACCCCACTGTGAGGGTCTGTTTCCTGAGGCCACTCCTGTTACTGATTACTATACAGGGTTCTATTAGAAAATAGCACACTGAAGCTTGGTAATTGATGGGGGCTTTAAAGAGGAGCTTTTAAAAAATGCAGGCTGGTTTAGGGGAAAGTAACAAGGGTGGTTTGGCACCCTATCTGTTCTCATCCCGGGGCCAGTGGGGAAGGGAGGGGGCAGTTTCCAGAAAACAGAGAGAAGAGCTGTATAGACAGGACAGGAACCCGAATCTTCTGTAAAGGACAAACCCAACATGCAGTGAGCCAACAGGGAGGGAGTGGGAAGTAAAAACATCTCGGCCTCTCTCTTCTCCCACCCATGTCCCCACACCGGCCCAGCCAGAAGTTAGATGGTAAGAAGCCTATTGATGATTTCCAAAAACATTGGTATTCTGAGGCACAGAGTAGGGTAGAAAAGGGTAGAAAGTGGATCTGGAGGGGCAAACAGAAAACATCCAAGCAATAGGCCAAATATTTAATGTAGGATTGTTTATGGTATTCACAATGTATTTAGGAAACAGCTATGTTCAATTATAATTGTTTTTACCTAGATAACTGATTATGTTGAATAGGTGACTGCACTCATTTTGTGAAAATGGAACAATTAAATATTCAGAACCTCAGCCAGAGTTTATCTTAAGGAACATTTCAAGTTTTGAAAAATTTACATTTATATCAGAGTTATGCTCATTTACATTTAATGATCACATTACTTCAAAACATTCATTATTTAACAAAGGATAATGAAGTACTTTCACTTCTCTTTTCTCAGTTTTGGCTGTAATTTAATATACAGTACAGTGTCCATTTTTCATAAACTAAGCAGAAGCATACATATTTGGTTAGCAGTATTTATCGTATAAAAAAAGAACATCATGGGGGTTCTGGGTAGAAAGCATAAAGAATTTGAAAGGGTTGTGAAAGTGATGAGTAATTTAATATAGCTTATTATTTATATATATATATTTTTTGAGTGCATGCTTGGAAGGTAATAAAGTTAAACTGTGTCCTATTTTGTGTTTTAATTGCTTCAACTTCAGTGGGTAATCAGTATTATGATATGCTGTTAACTTAAAAGTGGTCTAAGCAGTCTCTTTCATTCAAGGCTTTCTTTGGTGCCCCTAGGAATTAAATCAAAGCCTTTGCAGAGGAAGTTTGGGACAGTCATTAAGCACATGGATGTTAGTCCTCAGGTTTCTTATCTCTAAGAAAGGATAAAGTGCTGCCTCCCTCCTAGAGTTGTTGTGAAGATTGCTGCAAGTTCTTAGACAGCTTCTGGCATATAGTAAATGCTCAGCTAACTTAACTTTCCTTCCCCTACACTTCTGTCGAGTTAACTCCTATTAACCCTAGCTCCAAAAGATGAGCTCAGAGGAGCCTTCTGTGATCCACTAACCCTCAGATTAGAGAGTGCTCTCTAATCTGCCTCTTTACAATAATCTGTATTTTTCTTTACAGCACTTAGCTTGTAATTATACGCCTGTGAGTTTATGAATTAATGTCCATTTTTTTTCACTAGACTCTTCAGCATTATGAGTAACTGTTTATTTTGCTAACCAATGTCACATATTGGTAGTAAAAGTAAAATCTGTATACAAATGAACAGTAAGTTCCCAGAGCACTTAGTGTGACAGGGATTTGCACTTGTTTAATAAATGCCTCAATTATTAAAGGTGACAGTAGACAACAACCTAAAGATTACAGGCAATACCGACAACTGGAAATGCATTTAGAAGACAGTGACCTTGAACCTATAATTTGTTCCTTATAGCAAAGTTCTTGTTGAGCTTTAACTGTACAGCAGCTTTGCCCACAAGGAGCTGAAATGCTTCCTGTTCCTGAAGCCAAAAAGCACACTGAGCCCAATACTAGTCTGGCTCAGGCTCCAGGCGAACTTGTATCAGTAGTTAGTCTTGCTTATAAAAGGCTTAGCTTCACCCACTTAAACATGTCTCTCTGTAACACTGGTCTGAATCGTTAAGAAAATACTGTTTTCCAAATAAATGATTTTTGTTTGCACACGTCAAAACAAACTGAACTTGCTTACACTATGGACAGATATTGATTAAGCACTTGCTGTGAACAATCTAGTTTTGGAGATGAGCCATTCATGGTGGAGAAATTCATTTTTCACTGGAATTCCAAGGGCCAAAGAAGTAAGCACTTGGAGGGTGACTGAAATCGGGGCAAAAAGAGAGAGTGCTGAGCTACCTTTGGGAGGATCCTAGCTCACTCACATGGGCTGTTGGCAGACCTTGGGTCTTTGCCCAGTGAGCCACTGCAGTGTCTCCTCACGACGTAGTAGATAGCTTTCCCCAGTGCAAATGATTCAAGGGAGAATAGCAAGAGAAAGACGAGCAGCCAGCTCTTCTGGGGGAAGATTTTGTCTAGGGAGATGCAATTACTTTCTCAGTAATGGACATAATTCAGAAATGGAAAGGATAAGGTGTGAGAGGGCAGGGCTTATGTCTTCTTCAC
Source organism: Camelus ferus (assembly GCF_009834535.1). Taxonomy (NCBI): domain Eukaryota; kingdom Metazoa; phylum Chordata; class Mammalia; order Artiodactyla; family Camelidae; genus Camelus; species Camelus ferus. The sequence goes on along the minus strand of NC_045706.1, from coordinate 43,962,227 downwards.
CTTTATACTACTAACTTTAGCACAGGTCCTAGCAAACAGAAGGCACTTAATAAATTTTACTGAATGAAGTGAGAGATAATAAATTACATCTTCACTGAATATATTCTGAATTTAACTACATGCTTTTTTGTTGTTGAAGGATATTGTTTAAAGCACTGGGTGTGAGGTTGAGCCAGATCATCTACAGGCATGTGACCATCTATCCTAGATTTTTCTAGGATTTTCTAGGACAATTCTAATTTAAATGGTTTTGTCCTATTCTTCCCTTAAGTATACTGCTAAATATTCTTCTTGGTGGTAAAATCCCAAATTTATGATGAGCCTGTCTTATTCTGGGTAGCATAACTAATAGAATGACAAAATAGATTCCTTTCTACAGACTGAAAATCATGTTGAACTCCTACAGTTGGTGTAGACAGAGAAGTACAGTTGTTTATAACTAGAAAGTAATTTACTATAAATGTATCACTAGCTCTATCCTGGTGAATGCAGACTTAAATGTTAATAAATTTTTGTAATCAAATCTAAGTCAATCAAGACTACAGTATGATATATTTTTATTGATTAATTTGTTTAAAAAGATGACTTTGGTCACTGTTCTATAACAGTGAGCCATGTACCAATATTTCCTTAGCGTTCAAGTTTACTTGGCCAGCCTTAAGGCTTGGGGAGTGTTTGACAGATGGCTGAGAATATGCAAGTAAGTATGCATTGTGCAGAAAAGCATGCAAGTGAAGAGTCAATCAAGAGAGAATAAACATGCTTAGAAAGAGGCCACCTTATTGGTATTCTGACTACAGAATCAAGCAACTTTCTATGCAAATTATGCAGCTGCATTAGCACCACTGACACTATAGGAGTGAAGAGGAAAAGAAAAAACAAAGTTTTCTGTGGCAGACTAGTTCTGTGCTTGATCAAGGAAATAATACAAGGATAGATGAGGTAGAGTGACTGCATCTCCCTAGACAAGATCTTCCCCCAGAAGAGCTGGCCACTGGGCTTCCGTCTGCCATCTGGAAGTTATGCCCACAAGAAAAATCCCCTTTTTTTTTAATCTTGCCAGACCTTTAGATTTGAAGATAGCTACTATATTTTCTTTGAGTTTTTCTTCTTCAGAGATCTCTGGCCCTGGAAAATCCAGGTTATTTTCCTCTGAACATTTTTGACTGGAATATGTCCCTTTTCAAATGAGGGTTACTGAACTTTATATAGTCTGTTTTAGACATGTCTAGATATCTCAGAGAAGAATGAAAAGATGTACTTTTTCTTGAAGCCAGAAGCTTGGATTATTAATGCATTCTGCTGAGTATGTAATCACAGAAGAGAGACATATTGATTTTTCTTAGACTCCATTCGTCCCCTCTTCTTGCCATCTATTGGCCAGATAATATCTTCAATAATAGAGTGAATCCCCATAACTAGAGTCCTTGTTTTCCAGGTCTTACTGTGAACACCCTGGACATTTTGGTGATTTATATAACTCATGAATAATATGCTCATCCTCAAGTAACAATTAAATCTTCATTTGCAATAGAACCTTTTGCTTTAGGGAAAAAGAACACTGCCTAATCACATAAACATGAAATGCATCTCTTCAAAATGAAACAGACATTTTCATAAAATTATGCACTCTTTTAAAGTTAAATAAGCAAGAAAAAAAAGAAATAATGCTGAATAAGGAAAATAAAGGGAAATAGAATAAAACTTTGATAGTTTAAGTCTTTACTCTTAAAAAACAGCTGCATATTGTAAAACATGCTGAATGTAAAAAATAAATTCAGGACATACAGACAAGTGTAAAGGGCAAGCAAAGGTTATCTGGTATACCACCAACATCAAATGACTACTGCTAACATTTATGTATGTTCTTCAGGACCTATTCTCTACGTATATATACATAGATATGGATCTATGTATATATAAGTAGATACAGACACATATATATGTAAAATTATAAACTGCAGTCACAATAGACACGTTTAGGAGCCTCGTTTTTTTCACTTACTTAACATAGTGTAATAATTTCCCATTAATAAGCACAACACCGTATGAGTACTCTTAATGATGAGAGAATTATATTGTATAGAGACACCATACATTTTTAAAACTTCCTTCTAATAATAGACATTTAGGTACTTCACAGTTTGTGGGGTTTTTTTTTTTTTCCTATCACAAACAAATATATGCCCTGATAGTTCTGCCCATTGTCTGACTATCTCCTTGGAATAAACTCAAAGTAGTATAATTGTTAGCTCAAAAGGTAAACACATTTTAAAATCTGATATATCTTGTCAAACTGCTCTCTGGAAAGTTTACCAATTTATACTCCTACCATCAGTATATGTAAGTCCACTCACAAGACAATCAGTTATTTTAATTTTTGAAAATCTGATCATTTTTGTTTAATTTGCATTTCTTTGGGTTCTACAAAGGGTAAAATCTTTGCATAAGTTTATTGGCTATTTAAATATCATCTTTTCTAAATATACTTTGTTAATTCTTCCATTAGTACAGTTACCTTTGTCCATTGCTTTGTAAGAAATCACTATATACAATATTAACACTATTATGCCTTTCTTTCATTTATACTGTAACTTTTATTTGTAGAGTGTGTTATTTATGGTGTTTATTTTGGGGCTCTCCTCTTCCAAAATAGAATTTTAAAATTTTGATGTGGTCAAAAATATTAGTGGTCTCTGATGCCTTGGAGTCTCAACCTATAATGGGCTTTACCATGATACGTTAAACATTCCCAAGGTGGCCCATAAAAAGCAGGTTCTCCATAATTAAAAATGACTCATGTAAGCATATTTTCTTCTAACACCAGCTTTTAATTTCCCAGTAATGGATTTAATGATTGATATCTAAAAAGGCTGATTTACATTTTTCAGTCTATGCACCAAAATAATATTCTCCAAATGTAATATTTTGGAATTAGTCAGTGAAATAAAATTTTCCTTCTTCTACATTAATTGATTTAGTAAACAAATATTGAACACTAGGTGAATGTATATAGGTCCTCTACTGAAAAAAACAAGGGAAAAAACAGTCAGTTATACCAGAGCTATGTAATTGATAAGATGCAGCTCTACACTTACAAGTTATTTAATGCCAAGGAAATAAAGAAGTAAAAAGAAATGTTAGACAAAGTTTCTTTCTTCCTTCCCTTTCTTTCCTTCCTTCCATCCTCCTCCCCCCACCCTTCCTTCCTTTCTTCCTCCCTTCCTCCCTTCCTTTTTTCTTTCTTCATTCTTTAAAGGAAGTGTCCCTCAAATAGCCATGAGGGTTGGCAGAAAAAAGGCTGGAGAGCATTTTAGGCAGCAGGAAAAACTTACTTCAAGGCAGAAGTAAGTAGGAAAGCTGTAATTATGAAAAGACTAACCTAAGTCAATCAGAGAACTGGTCACCGAGGAGCGGAGCTGTAATGCTAGGAGGCCAACAGATGGAAAGACTTGAGTGACAAGTTCAAAAGTTTAGGTGCCATGTGATCTGTGATGGAAACCATCTTTAAATTGTACTCCTGCCATTTATCAATTATTTTACTGGAGACAGATTAACTGAATTTCCCTTAAAAGATTTATATTAAGGAGGGATGATTATTTTGCTGAGCTTTGGAGAAAGGACTAGAGTGAACTTTGATAAACTGTATATCCAAGTGTCAACCATTTTCTTTAAATGACAGATTCTAAAGTCAGTCACAGATGCCAGGTAGAGCAGATAGAGTTATTTTAACACAACAATTTCTGATTGATTTTCTTTAGCAACACTCAATGTGAGTAGGTCAAACTACAAATTATGTCCTGTGTGATTTTCCCTTCCAGCAGTTTGCTAATAGGATCATCCAACAAGAAAAAAAAAAAAGCCTTTTTCAAGATTAAAAACATCATCTGGATAAGTTCAGATTATTTTGATAGGTACATCTCAAGGGTAAACTAAAGAGAAAAAAGGTATCTTTATATCTATGCTTCAGTTGCCTTACTGTGTTCCAAAATATAATCAGACACGCAATGTTGTTTTTGCTTTTTTTTTCCTTAAAAGGGTGAGTGTTTACATAAGTATCATATTTTGTTTATTCAGGACACCATAACTTTTTAGTTTAAAGAAAGAAAATAAAATTTATGTTTCTATCTGGTTATTCCCCCCACCCCTAAAAGCTAACAATTTTTAAGTACAGTGTCATTAACACCCATAATCTTGTGGGTTTTGCAATAAGGAAGAAAAGAGTGTTTTCTTTATTTTGTTTTTGCTTTAGGAATAAGTGCTCAGAACCTAAAATTACACACAATTGACATTCACTAATTTTAGAGAGGTCTGAATTTTCTACATTTGCTGACTTTAAGTGATATTATTTTAGGTTATGAAAGGCTGCCAAAATATGACTCTAGGCAAGGTAACCACTTAGGTATATTTATCATACTCTTTAAAAATCTTTCTAAGTATGCCATATTTATAATAATCAGATTCTGCTACAGCGCCACTTGTGAATACAGGGCCTCCACAAACGAACCCTCAGGCTATGCAATGTACAACTACATTAATCATACAGACCACGAATGGTGCCCCCTGGAGTTGTGCAAATGGGGATTGTGTGAAAATGTTCATATTATAAAGTAAAATTCTGAAACATTAAGTATGTTGGCTTAAACAGTTAGAGGTAAAATTACAACTATCTATTACATTTGTAAACTAGGTAAACTATTAGAGCAGACATAATCTTAGGAGGTTTTTTTATATTCAAACACAAATATCTATATGTGTGTATGTGTCTGTTTAAATACAGATATATAACATAACCTTTGAAAGCACAAATGATCCAAGATTTGATATGTTGTCACTTTGGTGAAATTAAACTGAATATTTTTAAAATGTGCTATGTATACATAATTCATGATATCAATTTTATTTTCTTAGGGAAAATTTGGGATGTTATAGTACACCACCAGATTTTTAATCTATAAATGACTTTTCAGCTAAACCTAGTTTATAGTTGAAATATGGCAGCAACACCCTTGTAACGTATTTTAGTTTCACAGATCAAGAGTTCACCTATTTTTTCTATTCACTTTTTCATTTTGTAAACACCCAGATGATAACTCTCTATCTGTCAGTATACTAATATGGAAGCAGGTTTATATGCCTGCACTTACTTTACAAAATGTGCTTCAATACTTCTTGGGAAAAAAACATACAGCCCAATCCAAAAATGGGCAGAAGACCCAAACAAGCAATTCTCCAATGAAGACATACAAATGGCCAACAGGCACATGAAAAAATGCTCACTATTGCTAATTATCAGAGAAATGCAAATCAAAACAACAATGAGGTTATCACCTCACACCAGTCAGAATGGGCATCATTCAAAAGTCCACAAATGATAAACCCTGGAGAGACTGTGGAGGAAAGGGAATTCTCCTACACTGTTGGTGGGAATGTAGTTGGTGCAGCCATTATGGAAATCAGTATGGATATTCCTTAAAAAACTAAAAGTAGACTTAACATACGATCCAGCAATCCCATTCCTGGGCATATATCTGGAGGGAACTCTAATTCAAAAAGATATATGCACCCCAATGTTCACTGCAGCACTATTTATAATAGCCAAGACATGGATACAATCTAAATGTCCACCAATAGATGAGGATAAATAAGTTGTCATATACATACACAATGGAATACTGCTCAGCCATAAAAAGAATAAAATAATGCCATGTTCAACAACATGGATGGACTTGGAGATCATCATGCTAAGTGAAGTAAGTCAGAAAGAGAAAGAAAAATAACACATGGTATCGCTTAACTGTAGAATCTAAAAAAAGACACAAACTTATTTACAAAACAGAAACAGACTCACAGACATAGAAAATAAACTTATGGCTACTAGTGGGGAAAGGAGGTGGGAAGGGATAAATCTGGAGTTCAAGATTTGCAGATACTAACTACTATATATAAAATAGATAAACAAGTTTCTACTGTATAGCACAGGCAACTATATTCAATTTCTTATAATAACCTATAATGAAAAAGAATATGAAATGAGTATATGTATGTATGACTGAAACATTATGCTGTACATCAGAAATTGACACAACATTGTAAACTGATTCTACTTCAAAACAAATTTTTTTAATTAAAAAAATATAGACAAAAGAAAACATAAATACAAACCAATTATAATGGACTTCTGAACACTGGTTGCATATTTCATGATTAATTTGAGAGTTACTTTAAATTCATTACATTTTAGAGTCATATATTAAAATACTTAACAACTATGCACATAAGTTCCTAACTGTTAAAGCCAGATGACAGATATATGAGAGTTAATGCTATTCCTTCTACTCTGTATATGATTGAAATATTACGCAATAAAAATTTTTTAAAGAATTAATTGGTAAAGTGCCACAATAATCACGGCATTTTGATCATGATTATACTGAGTTTAAAGGTTAGAGTGACATAACATCTTCATAAAATTGAGTCTTTTCAAGTGGGAACAAATTTGCTTCTCCATTTATTCAGAATTTTAAAATATTTTATCTTTACTAAAACTGGTTAATTTTCTTTGTATTATTCTTGCACATTTTTGTTAGGTTCATCCCTAAATATTTTATGGTTTTCATTATTACCCAATGTGTTTCTTTTCTAATAGGTTACAAATAAAATATTATTTCAGTAATAAAATTACTACATATTATTTTCTTAATGTTGGTTTCTTATCATACCATCTGCAAACAATAGCAGTTTTGTATCTTGTTTTTCAATACCTTTCTTTTTCTTCTACTTTTGACTTCTTTTTTGTTTTATTACATTGGCTAGGAACTAAAAAGCAATGTTGGGTAATAATCAGCCTTCTCTTGTTTTTTTCTGGCTATTTTAATGTTTTCATTAAGATGCTTTAGTGAATTTTTAGTTTTTGGTAAATTCTATGAGTTAAGAGTGTAATTTTATATTACCGATTAACTACAGTCTTTCTAAAATGAGAAATGGATATTTAATTTTATCAAATCCCTTACCATTCTATAGAGATGATCACTTGGTTTTTTCTTTCCCTAATCTGATACTGTACTGAATTACATTAATTGATATCCCAGTGTTAAAACCATCCTTCCCTATCTGGCATAAACCCTACTGGAACATCTAACCCTCTGCTATATTTCACTTCCTAATATTTTATTTAAGATTATTGCCTCTATTTTCATAACGGAGATTGCCTATGACTTTGTGTTATTCTTTTCCATGTTTGATTACAATTCATTATCAACTCGTAACAGTAAGTTTAAAGCTTTCTTAGGATTACACTAACTTCAGAGAATGGGTTGAAAGTTTTCCATCTCCTTCTATCTCCTACAATAATATATATATAAGGGAATTACCTACTCTTAGAAATTTTGGTAGAACTAGCCTGTAAATCCTATATCTGATACCATCTTCACAGGTAGATTTTTCAATATCTTATATGGTTATCATCTTATTAAGGTTCTCTACATTTTTCAAGTAAATTTACAGTTTCTTGAGTAAAATTTACAGCCCCCTGAATACTGTTTTTTCTAGATTTTCAAGTCTGTCAACATAAAATTGATATTTTATTAAAAGTTTTTAAATCTCATGTTAAACAAACAAGATCCCTATCAGTTCATTTTTTTCAATAAAACAATAAACTTTCAAACTTCTCTGAGAATATTAATCTGACTTTAGGTCTTCTACCATTTGCTCTATTACCTCTGTTCCTTAGCTATTGTTTGATCTGCTCAGAGAGTTTCATGCCCCTCTTATGATTTTATTTTCCTCAACTTCTTGGTGATTTTGCCCTGCCAGCTTATCTTTACATTAGGTGGTCCTGGTTCATTTGTCTGGGGATGTTTCTTTGTTTGCCACAGCTTGCCTCTAGAGACCGAAGGAGAGGGATAGATAATGATGGCAGGTAGGTGTGCCAGTAGCTTATGCTCAGGGTATACTAACTGTCTCCCTTGAAGGTCAGTGGCCACTTCAGAACTGCCCTCCCTCCTCCTTGGTGTCACTGCCCACACTAGCTTCTTCAGCACTGGAGTAAATGCCCTGGCGTCTCAGTGCTCTGCACAGGCAGCAGATGGCTGAATGGTGCAGCTGTTCTACTTGCTTCCATTGTTTTTCCACTTAAGCTTTCTCCCATTTCTGTATCAGTAGAGGATGCTGAAGGAAATGTCACTAACTCTGAAGCATGTCCTCTGTACATATGGGGCTGTAATTTCATCTAATCAATAATGTATAATTTTAGATGTCATAAAATCTCTTATATACAGCATTATGGATCTTAAAATTTTTGGTCTCTTATGAGATTTTGGATGGAAGAGGAGTTACACATGTGTGCTTCATGTATTCTTTCGATAAAATCATTATTCACTCTTGCAAAAGTTCTTTCTGCTTTTTGGGGGGATCTAGTCATCCTCTGTCACCCATTCAATACAGTCTAGTTGGGTCTTCTAATAACATTATGTCACTCCTCTGGCCATGGTGATTAATTGAAAGGCGAAACATGACACAAGCACAGACAATAATGTTAATATTGGGAGGAAGAATGTCTCTCTTTTTTGGACTTGCTAAACTGGAGCTGCCTCTTTCGTGTCTCCCACCAATTGGAAGAAGCCTATCTATAGCATAAGGGAATGAGGCCCTTCAGGAAAAGGAAATGAAAAAAGTCTAGGAGAGATGATGAGAGACTGAGACATGTGCATGCATGCCCACACCCACACACACACACACTCAATACATTGTTGACTACTGAGATCCAGTTGACTCCAGTCCAGCTCACCCCCTATATTTACCAGTTAGTGATTTAGTAATATATTCTCCCCCCTTGTTATTAATTGAACTATTTTGTGTGGAATTTCATTCACTTGAACCAAAAAAATATAATACACTTTCTGGCTAACTCATTCACAACCTTGAGATTTCCTCTTAGACTTCATTTGTTCCTAGAAATCCCCCTGTATTGTAACTACTTATTTATTCATCTCTCTTCTCTCATTTGACAGCAAACTCCCTGAGAACAAGAAACGCTGCTTGTCATTGTGTATCCCTGGAACTTATCACAAGGCTTAAAGCATAAGAAGAACTGGATAATATATGCTGACCAAATGAATAAATAATTGTAATAGCTATATCATTTCACCTTAGTAGATGCCTGGCAGTAGATACCTGGGTAGAACTACAACTGTGGGTATCTGCCAGAGTTTTTGATCGACAACATTGCTAATATCCAATAGGGTTCTTTGTGTGCAATTATTCAACGTTTCTTGTAGTTTTCAGATAACAAAAGCAAAGAACATAGCAGTTTTCAGGTTTCTAGGTGGGTCTCTAGGCCACAGAAAGTATATATACCCTAAGAAGATACTGATTCCCTTACAATTCTTCTGTCTGTGGGTGTGTGGTCTAACTGCACTGTCAAAACAACAGACTTGGAGAGCTCCTGGCTTGGGTGACTAGAAGGGAGTCCTCATCACTATAAATAGAGTGAGTGACACTTAACACTTCATCCTTTAAGACAGCTACAACTACAGGTATCTGCTGCCTTTGTCTTCTGTTCCATTCTGCTACTATTTTGGCTGGTTGTTTACTGCCTTTTTCAACATGTATGATATGCAAACTGTTTAATAAACTACAAAACATGCTGCCTATAGAACTGTATCTACCCAGGAAGATTTCTAGATCATTAAAGACCTCAGGTCAAGAATAATGACTTACTGAAAATGTGCCTCTATGATCTACGAATGACATGAAATTTCTTGAAAACAGATGAGTAGAAATAACTAAAAACAACTGCTAAATTCAAAAACACAAAATCAATTTTCTTTAAACTAAAACCCAAGAAAATCATGAGTATGATTTATTTATGTTGTCTATTAATAATTAAAATTAATATTTAGCAATTATTCTTAGAGACAATTTATGTGTTTTGTTATAACCATCTATCCGCAATTAAGAAAGAAACGAAATTTTGTCAGTGTTTTTTAACTTGAATGCTTGCCTAAGAGTTAAATTTAGAACATTTATGTGGTCACTGTGTGGCCCTTATTTGGTCCCAGAGCCCTGAGGTCAGCATGAATAATCACATTAGTAGGGCAGGCCTCTGCCTCCTTCATGAAAAGTTGTTAATTAAAAAACAGGTATGTGCACCAAAGGTTACCAGACACTTCTGCAATGCCATAAAATATTGTAGTATAACACCAGCTTTGCTTAATCCTTTAAAATTCCATGAGTGATCTAATTCCTGAAGACCCAGTAGCTTTTCCTTAAGGATTTTTTTTATAGCTCTGGTCAGCTTGGGGAAAATACAAAAGACGATGGAAAATAAATGAGCCAATCCTTGTCTACTTTCTCCATTTTATCTTTCCATAAGCATAAGTGTCACCTAAATATATCCTTACAACAGAGAAGAAAGGCACGATTGTGCAATTAACAAAGGGAAAAGGGAGTTCTTTATGAATTTTTTTCTTGATGATTCTAAATATCTGCTTATGCTGCTGCTGAAGCCACTATCATTTCCCCAAAATTCTGCTGAATGATGAGATAGGATTGTATTCCAAACAGATAATGACTGCAATGCTGTCACATTATATGATGTAATTCTGAAATGGAAACGTTTTCAGTGAAACTTTGTCAAGTGACACCTAATTTAAGCTACAGTATAAGGAGACTGCAAAGAAGAAATTTTAAGGAAAGTCAGAAGCAAAAAGGGTTCCTTGTTCTCCTTCAGCTTATTTAAAAGGCCAGCATTAGAACAAGTACCCAAATGGAGAGTGAGACATGGTGACTGAGGGGTTTATGAAGTAAGCAATTTATAAACTCCAGAATAACAATACTATGGAAGACAGAACAGTTGGCACATTCCATCTGGTCTTTAATATCAGGAAAATTATACAGATAATGTATACATCCCCGTATTCCCTGTTTACTCCTGACCATGGCCACTCCTATCTCATATTTCTAGGCAATATAGACTCCTCAAATAGTTGAGAATCAAAGGAGCACTTTTTATGGCATCTTTACCCTCCTCAAAATGTTCTCTTACCCAGGTTTCATTTCTAGTAATTATAAATATGTAATATTTATACATAAACATATGTAAGGCTATTCAAAAGTAGCTTTACATAGACCATTTCTTATAGAACTGTTATTGTACACCCTGTCACTGAATCACTTATGTAGTATTAAGAGGGGGTCCTGCATTATACTGTATGCTGTGTAGAAAAATAGCACATGATCCTTGCCTTCAAGGAAATTACAGTTGGATTATGTTAACTATATCAACCCACAGGAAAAATTAGAAAACCATATGACATGGGACAGATTTACATGCTTATTGGTGTGCTAAGAGCAGCCAATATTCAGCAGAAAGAGATCAATTGGAATAAAGTAATAGAATGTGATTAAAGAGTCTGTCTAAACCCTTCCTTTGAGATGCAATACAATTAAGGAATGTTTGCTTCACTGAGGAAGCAGGATTTGAATTAGGCCTTAAACAATGAGTAGATTGAAAATAAATGTGAAACTAGAAGAGATTTAACTGAATTACTTTATCTCACTTTTCCTAATTTTATTTGTAGGAAGATGTACATATCCTCTCCAATTGAGCTTTGTCAAATAATCTATAAATACATAAAGTATACGTGATCAACAATGTCTTTAATGCCAGAGACAGCGTATTTTCTTAATCCAAAGCTCACTTTATGTAATTATTCTTTTTGCAAACTACTAGTTGGTTATATTAACACTTGAGTAATCTTGACAAGAAGTTGCTTTAAGCAGTTAAAGATCCAGATGCTGATCAGTGTGCATTAAGTGATTCAGACTAATTGGTTCCATCTAGATAAATTACTTACTTACCTCAGTTCCTATCAAGATTTCTTCCCTGGCAGAGTAGAACAGAAACTCATACAGCTTGTAGTGCTGAAACAAGCTGAAATACAAAGTAAATGTGGAAAGCTGATAAATGTGTTTCAGGAAAAATGGCAAATATGTAAGAATATTTATTAAAGGAAAGTTGTTCATATTGAGGAAGCTAAAGATGTTAAACACTAATAAGGAGTTAGCCACCTCCTTTACTCCCAAATAAATTGCCCAGAAATGCTAAGAAAGTAAAGGTTATTTTTTTGAGACACTGACAATATAACACAGTAGCTAAATTAATATCAGTAAATTAATCTGTGATGAGTGGATAGGTTTGGGGTAAGGGAACAATTAGATTTCATCTTAACTTTACTTGGCTCACAACCAAATAACGCACTTCCCTTGAGTAACACCAAACTTCACATTCTTTTTCATATTTTGCTCCAAGCTAGAGTCAATTCCCTCTGGTATTAATGGCACTGAATTCTATAGTCTACTTCCATAACAATTACTTCACATGTTCTCAAACTGTTTCAAGAGTAAATTAATCTGTTAACACCTGAAAAAAGATGCAACATGAACTGAAATACTTTTTAGAAGATGTGTGATTTTCTTGAAGAATATTTGATTATACATCAAAGAGATGACTTAATATAAGAAAGAAAGACAGGCATATGTAGAATAGATAAACAAGATTATACTGTATAGCACAGGGAAATATATACAAGAACTTGTGGTAGCTCACAGAAAAAAAAAGTGACAATGAATATATGTATGTTCATGAAAAATTGTGCTCTACACTGGAATTTGACACAACATTGTAAAACGACTATAACTCAATAAAAAAAAGTTAAAAAAAAGAAAGACAATTTCATCAGTTCCTACCCTAAAGACGAGGTGGTCAGTATATAAAAAGTACAAAGAGCCAATAGATAAGAATTCCTTAAAAATACGTATATTTCTAGTAAGTTTAGAGATCTCAGCAATGTGTTATTGAGAGTTAAAAATTTACTGAAGGGTTGACTTTTAATATCCTGTTTGTGATAATATTTGAATTTTTCTAATTCTCTTCCTGCTGGTTGGGAAAATTAATAGACTCATAATACAGCAAAATGCTGAAGAACAGAAAATAGTCTTGGTGGTTTCTCTTTCACTCTGGTGACTTTTGCTATTTAAGAAAATTGATTTTAATATAACTGAGAAATTAACATTTGCAAAATGTAGCTACAGAGCATGTATAATAATAGTTTTTCCTGAATGCTGTAATGGATCAAAGTTTCAATTCATTTGAAATCAATGAAGAAATCCTCAGGCAGCTGGGTCTCTCTGAGTTATATTAGCAGTTGATCTCACTACTAACACAATCCATTAAAAAGTGATGGGTGGTGTGCAGACTCAGTCACAGGGTTTTTGGGTTTTGGGGGAGAAAAAAACGCTCATACATTCAAATTAGTCATTAACATTCAGAAAACTAACTTAGCTTTTGACATTACTTTGATTTGTTGGCTAGAAAATACGTCAAGATTAGTGAAGTTTGATGATTCAATGAAGCAAAATAAATTCAAACTCTCCTTACATTGGTTACCTAGAGAAAGCTTTAAGGTTAAAAATATTACACTGGCAATAACTGACTTTGAGTAGAAAAATTAAAGACTGTAGAGTATTCGGAAATAGCTTAGCTTCTTCTCAGTTAACAAGTGTAAAATTTTCCTTTCCACATCTTGTGTCACACAATGAAGTTAATTCATAAATCTTCCTTCCTGCAATTTCATAATCTTTCAGCCTTATTCTCCTCATTGCATACAGGAATTAGATTGTATTATGCTAAAAAAGAAATTCACTTCTTACAATGAAACGAAAACGCATGACTTGGATGCAGTGGTGAAAGATGCAAAGCTGGGCAAGGCCAGGACTATGGTGAGACAGACAGGGGGTGGTGGGCACCTAAGAGGCACTTACTCAGAGGCAGGTGAAGCCACCTCCACTGCCTCACTCTGGTCCCCACCACAGCTGGGATTCGCTAAGTTTACCAGCGAGCTATTTGATCGCTTCAAATGGGAACAAAGTGACACTTCTGCTACCTGAGTGCGTTTCTTCCCTCTTCCTTCGGATCTCCAGCTGACTCAAGCCTCTAGACTATCTTGTCAAACATCCTGTCTTAGCCCTAAATCAAAGGGAAAATACTCAGAATGAAAATGGGACAGGACATCTGGCTCCACGCCAGGAAGTGTACCTGTGCCAAAATGGGCAGTGTTGATTTTCTTATATTGAGTATATGTCTGTGTACATTACCTTCACCTGATTTCCAGGGAATACGGAAAATACACAATGACAGAAGTGTCCTTGAACCAGATATATATTTAAATAATGTCTTATATTGAGAAGCTACAGTAGTATTTATATTATATTTGTGTATGTTATACCATGTGTGTGTGTGTGTGTGTGTGTATATATATATATACACACACATATATATATATATATATATAAAATGTATATATTGCCCAAGTAGAGTACTCACAGCACTGCTGGGGAGGAATTTTGGTATTAGAGTTTTCAATTCACAGACACACTATAGCATATACAGTCTAGACTCTATTAAGAGCATCAAATGAAATTTCAATTTTATTGTCAGTTAAGTTTCATGTGCTATAGGTCATGTTCCAAAAAGCACTCTCCCAAAATTGACTAGGGCTTTCATTGGTTGAGTAAACTTAATTATCAGGTTAAATTGAAAACATGCTTATACTTTTGATAATTGAGTTAGCTTCATATTTATAAAACTTCTTTGTAGTCATTAAAATATAAAGTATTATATGGTTTGATTGCCATGAAATTCACACTTGCTGACCTATGAGACATTGTGAACAGGTGTTGTAGAAGAGCACATTTCTCTTTACACAATTTCAGTATCAATTTCACATATCCTACTTACCAACTGATATTTTATTTTCTGTAACAGAGACACTTAAAGCATATAATTTCTTAGAAATCACAATATGAAGATTTAACAGCATCAAGACTAGTTCTCATTTACTTTATTTGACTAATTTTTCAAATATTATCTTTTTTTGGAGAAGTAAGACTACATAGTTTTGGTATGTGAAGTTACCCTGGTTAGGCTCTAAAGATGACTAACACTGACAACTCCTTCTCACTTAACCATTTTCTGCATGTCAATAAAATATCAAGAAATACATTGGTGAACATTTTTCGTCTAGAGATGAAAAAGATGAAAAAGAAAAGAACTGCCATCTTTCACCATCTGGAAGGTGCATGGGTTTTGCTGCTGTGGCTAACTTATCAGTCCTGTGCCCATTATAAACTCCTGGGTTAGAGTTCAGCTGAAAATGTGTTCTGCAAGAGAGACCTGCAGAAGTTCAAACAGAAAGAGAAGGGAAAGAAGGAGGCTCTACAGATGTGCAGAGAATTCCCCTTGCCCAGTGATTTCCAAACCCTGATGGGCAGAAGGATCCTGTGAACAGGTTCTCCTCCAATTCTGGATTTCCACTCCCTCCCCGCCCTCAACACAAGGATCTCCCCTTAATCTGACTGATACAAGACTATGGCTTTTAGTGAGAGACGCCCATTAGGAGATATGTCATTACATTAAGAAATCATATTATATTAAATGCTATTACATAAAAACATATTATATCATACCCCATTATTAATTCATGCCAGGAACCAGTGTATAAAACTTATCATATTAAATGCATTAATTTTTAAAAAACTTCCAGACTACAACCAGGATCCTTGCCAAGCAAATCACGAGCATGTCTAGAACATCATGCAGCACCATTTATTTTGGAATTTTAAAACTTAAAGTTGGAAAGCACTGCAGTATATAGTAATACAGGAACAAAGATATTTTGCAGAAGCTTTTAGTTAGGCAAAAGAGATTTTTTACCAACTCTTGTTTAAATATTTGCTAACTTTAAAAATATCACTTGAGAGAGATGCATGACTCTAGTGCAGACCTTGTGACAGATCATATAAAAAGACAAATTTCTTAGTTCACCAATGAGGAATCACTGTAATAAAAATACTTTCCCTCCATTCCCCATCATTTTCTAAGCAGAAAGATAGACTTAATGAGTTTAATTGGTCAATACTACAAAATATTTCAGGGTACATAATAAATTTGAGGAAGTATATACATAAATCTCTTCAATTTCTAATACAAATTTAAAACAAATGTTTAACTGGAAATATATATTACTCTTTAAAATGTAAAATTTTAATGTCAAGATCAACTACCTAAAGTATAAAGTCTATTGTAATTAAATCTGAATAATCTGAAGGAATGATTTTATTAATAGAAACAGTATTAATCAGAGATTCAGAGAAAAATTTCTTAGACAATTTATTATAAGTCTAGATGAAATTATACTCATCAAACACAAACCTTTTTTTAAGAATGCAAGGTTAGCCAAAATGTTCAATGTTCTGGTTTTTATTTATTGGATGGATGATTTGAATATTATCTAATTATTGGTTGGGCTAATTACTGCATATGTTCTTTAAATGTCTAACTTTATGAAAAATTGAATTAGTTTCTATTTAATAGACATTTTCTAGAAATATAAATTGAAAAATAAATGCTACTGAAAAAATCCATACCTGATTTTTAAGTAATCAACAATCGCATTAGCTTGTTTTACATCAAAGGTATTCCATTCCTCATATTTTTGTGAACGGGATGGCCCTATTTCAGCCATAACTTCCCCAAGCCATTTTATGCTGTCTTCTAATGACATGTGCAGTGCTGAAATAAAATCCAGAAGGATCTTAAGCATTATTTGGATAGAGGTTTTGGAAACAGAATAATCTAAGATGTCCTTAATGTGAAAAAATTTCCTTTTTCAGTATTTGTGAGGACAAAGGGTGAAACTATTGTTGTCTGTTTATGCTAATTAATAATTACATTTAATGTAAAATAGCAGCTGACACCCCCAGCAGTTATAAATTACCATAATGCTATACAATTGTCTGAAGAGTTTATGTTTCCATTTTAAGATGTCAAAAAAAATTTAATCTACCTAAAGATTACTTTAGAATGGAAAAGAAAGAAATATTTTATAATCTTAGATTAGAAATATAGATGGAAATGACACAAAGTTTGGTTGGATTTGCTGGTAAGGAAGTCCTACATGGTAGATTCAGCCACTGTAGACAGCAGAATTGAACTTCAGGCTGAAAATGTAAATGAACAAAGTCGACCAACACTTGGCTTCAGCTGATTGTTACCATGTGGGAATTTGGGCCTGAAGATTTTCAATAGATGCCAGAAATATGGATTTTTATGTAAAGCATCAAGACTTTTTTTTTTCTTTTCCAAGCTACAGACATAACTTATGTAAGCTGTTTCTCAAAGCTGTATGCCTGATGGTGGTGGCGAGAGCCAGATGACAGTGCAAAAAGAGTGACACTGACACCACTTTGCCACCATTATCAAAAATAAACAAGTCAATAATTGTGGTCTATTCTCTTGCAATTAAAAGCAAACAAACAACAAAGCAAAACTATCTTCTATGGCATTTGTCTAGATGAAAAAGAAGTAGATGAATGTCAAAAGCCTTAGACTTAACTTTTATACCGTGTATAATACAAATATTAACTTTCATCTTCTTTTCCTGTTTCATTATGCTCATTTTTACTTGCGGCAGGCAAATATTATTTACAACACACCCACACACACACACACACACACACACACACACACTGCTTGCTGTGTCCTGAGGATGAATCCAGGTAACTGGATTGTCCAGACTGTCCTTTTTTGCGGACAAGTGAGGGGTGTATGGACACAAGATCGAACAGCATGGAGGAGAGTCGAAAGGCTCTAGCAAAAAGGAGGTTGGACTGGTTGCTTGGGGGAGACAACCGTCAGCTGGGGGCTTAGATGAGGGCTTGGGAGAGAATTGTGCTGATCAATTTGAACCCCAACTTCCAATCTGAACCAAACTTGTCTCTCTTAGGAAACCATTAGTAAACTTTTCTTGCCTTGTTAATGGGGTGGATTTTTCAGGGAGGCAGAAGAAGAGAGTGCAGAGTAGCTATGAGAATATCGGCTGATTTTTGGACTCAGCTACTTCTGGGTTACACAGCTACTCTTTTTGGGATATATATGCTAGGTCCCTAAATTACTAATAAATTGACAGTATAGTAATTTAAACTTTTAGGAAGACATTATAAACATTAACTTGTAACTTGTTTAGTCTAAATTTCTTTTCTATGTGTAGGAATTAGAAAATGAGCATAAAATTATATAACAACTAAAATCTGGTTTAATGAATGTCAATTAGTCCAATTCTCATAGCCTCCTTCCAGATCCTGTTGAATGAATGTCAGATACACAACTTACTGCTGGATAACTAGGCTTTCCTATAATATTCAAAGTGGAGCTCAATTATTATTGAATATTTCTTTTTCCATGATAAACTTCTTTTGAAAATAGTGACAGTAATTTCAGAAATGAAAAATCTGTTGGATAAAAGCAATTCAGAAATGAATGGATTAAAATCTGAATCATTTTATTAATAAAATGATATTAACTAGAGATGCAGAGAAAAATTTAGATGATTATAATTCTAGATGTAATTTTACTAATCAAGCACAGAAACACATTTATATGACTATTTCCTTACGTTAAAATATAACTGACTCTTTAAGACTGTTTTTCTATGTCTAATGTCTTTCTATAGATAATGGATTTAAAAATTAGGGAAGTTATCATTTCACTTATCTAACTGAAATGTTTGCTCTTTCAAAAATCACATTTAGTGATGTGATTAAATATGAAAGATTAAACCAATTAAATAGTAAAGGCTGTAGAAGTAAAATTTATCCTTGAAAATTCAGGGTAATGAAAGAACACACCAGACTTATAATTAATTGGAAGACTTAGATTGGTACCTCATAACTGCCATTTACTAGCTAGGTGACCTGAGTTCCATTTTCTTTATCTATAAAGGAAAATAATACCAACTTTCAAAATAATAGTGCTGCTGTTAAGATCAAATAAGAAATGCATGGGAAGTTTACTCTTGGTAAAGTGAAAAGATACATAAACATTACATGTGTATAGTGCTTTCCAGAATTCGGCCCAAAGCCAGGCACATTGGATGCAGAAGTCAGGAGGATGGGCTCTCCCTCACTGGGGTTCAGATTTAACTGCTCTAAATCTCATTTATTTTTCTCATTTTTAAAATGAGGAGAATAATAGAACTACCTCATAAAGTTGTGCAGGAATAAACTGACACAGTGTTTGGAGAGCAAATGGCACTGTGAGTGATACAAGTTAATTCTATATAAATGTTACTTATTGTTATTGTTATTATTATTATCATTCCTAATTGCAGGGAAACAATTCAGCTTCACAGAAATAAAAAGTACTCTACAGTTATTTACAAACATTCATGTTATATAGAGGAGAACTGACCTAGGCTCATCGACCCAGGAGGTCAAATACCCAGTCTATCTAATACTCTACACCTTGTCCTTGGTCAGGACCTGGAAAAACTAGACCTAAAAATGTATAGTTAAGATAACTGTACAAATCCTATGATCCATAATTGTTTAGTTTGAGCTATTTTGACTTTAAGTGGGTTGGTTGCAGAATATCTTGTAGATAATGCAGCACAATCTGAGACAAGGAACAGATCAGACACTGAATCAGTATAAAATGCAGTTCCCACACTCGAATTTTATTAGTAATGGTTGACCACACTGCAGCTCACAGCACACACTAAGCTCTTCAATGTTTTTTCTATGAAGATGTGGCCCAGTGGGCGTGCTCACGCATGCTCAGGACTCCATCACCTCTCAGTTTAAGTCTAAACATACTTTACCTCCTTCCCTGGCACACTTGGCTAAAATTACATTCTTTCCTGATGATAACTATAACCTTGTTAGGTTGAAACGTCTGAGGGGATTTTTTTTTTTTCCTTTCTGCCAGAAGGAAAAACTAGATCCCTTGCTTTTTTCCAGTTAGGTTTTCCATATGTACTTCTACTTTCTTACAGTTTATGAGTATTTGGATAGATCCTGCTCAAGTTTTAAAAATTCATTTTTGAACTGCTATCAGCAATATAAAGTTTCATGTACGAAATACTTTTCAGTCAGTTATAAGTTACTGAAAAGTTTTAATGAAAATCTCGTCAAATTTGGAATGTGAGATTCATGAATTTTTTTTTTTTTTACTTTCCTTTATTCTGTTTCTAGTTTGTGAATACTCAGCTCAGAGGTTGTAAAGCTTAAGACTGTTCATGTCATATATTTCTTTTTACAATTTAATTCTTGCACAGGTGATATGTGCCCATTTGCTACACCCTTCACATGGAAAATTCTGATTATTATTTTTTTCTGTATTCTTCCAGAATTTCTTTGTATACATTAACAAATATATATATATATATAAATTCTCATTTTTGTGTCTTTTATAAACAAAAGCATATAATTCTGCACCTTGCTTTACTCAGTAATAATATACAGTTTCCCATATGATACCTAGAAAGCATCCTCATTCTCTTCTCTTTTTTACAGCTGCATAATATTCCACTTTAGGGAAAGGCAAATCCCTACTGATCAACTTTACATTTCAGAGTAGTTTTAAATGTACAGAAAAGTAGCAAGAATGTCACAGAGAGTTCCCATATACCTCATGCAGTTTCCCCACTGTTAACATTGCTGTGGTGCATGTGGCACAACTAATGAGCAAATATTGATGTTACTATTATTTAAGTCCACACTTTGGATTTCTTTAGTTTTTATTCAAGTCTTTTTTCTGTCCCAGGATTCTCTCCAGGACACATTACATTTAGTTGTCCTGCCTCCTCAGACTGCACAGTTTCTCAGACTTTCCTAGTTTTTGATGACTTTGAAAGTTTTGAGAAGCACTAATCAGATATTTTGCAGTATACCCTTTAGTTTGGGTTTATCTGATATTTTTGTCATGATTAGACAGGGGTTAAGGGTTTTGGAGAGGAAGACTATGGTGCCATTCTTATCACATTATAAAAAGGGTATTGCTATTTAATGTGGCTCAGCACTCACCTGGCTGAGGTTGTATCTGTCAGATTTCTCTATGATAAAGTTACTGTTTTCCCCTTTGGAAGGGGTCATTGTGTTGCTCACACTTAGCAGTGGGGAATGGTGTTCAACTTCATGAGGGTGAAGTATCTACATAAATTATTGGAAACACTACATGGGAGATTTGTTTATCTTAATCCAGTTAATTAGATATTCAATCATTAATTTTTATTGGTATGGACTAAAAGGATGTTAATTTTATACTTTAGATTATTATAATTCAATACGATGTTATTTTGTTCAAATTGTTGTATCTTCGGGCATTGGGAGCTTTTTCAGTTGGTTTCTCTATTCCTTTGACATACCCCTGTAATTTTGATTTTTGAGCACTTACTTTGGCCACTACAAGAGGCCCTAAGCTAATCTTCTGTGTTCCCTGCTCCAGGTCTAAATTCAGCCATTTTTCTAATGAGTCCTAGTTCCTTTCAGTGGAGAATGAAATTGTAAAACAAGAACTGGGTCCTGGGTGGTACGTTCATTGCTAATGGAAGTCATTGCTTTTTGGCCCTCTTTCTGGACAGAGCTTGAAGTATGTGTGTATGTCTTTAAACTTAACTATACAACTACACATCTGCATTTCTATTAAGTTAATCAAGAGTTCACACTTATGTTTTCAGTTCATGTTTCTAATCTTTCGCTTTTTTAAACATTACTGCAACTAATGACTTTACATCTATGTCAGATTACACGTATGAAAGTGGATATATAGGATAAATTTCCAAAAGTGGAATTGCTGGGTAAAAGACATAATACATTTGTAGATTTAATAGATAGCTGCTAACCTACATTCCACAAGGGGTTTTTTAAATGTATGCTTCCATTAGCAATATAAAAGAGTCCCTGTTTTCTTACAGCTTTGACAGCTAAGAATGCTACCAACACTTTACAGTTTTGTCAAACTAATATATAACAAATGACATTTCTGTATAGCTTTGATTTACATTTTCCTTATTATCTTTAAGGCTGAAGTTTTCATTTTTTAAAGAATCATTTGTATTTATTTAGTCATATCCTTGGCACACTCTTCCATTATATTATTGATCTTTTTCTTCTTGCTTCTGCATGCTCTTTTTATATTACAGAATTTAATTGTTTGCTGAGATGCAATGATTTTCCCAGTTTCTTATTCTTATTTTGATTTTTTCTTTTGGTATTTTTTCATTGAAGACTTTTGACTTTTATAAATCAAATGTAACCATCTTTGTCTTTATGGCTTCAGAATTTTGAGGCATAATTATAAAGGTCTTGCCCATCCATAGTTGCCAATAAATTAAAGCATGTTTTTCTCTAACATTTTTACAGCTCCACTTATTTTACATTTAAGTTTTTTTTATCTGTTTGGAATGTATTCTGGTTTATGGACAGAGACAGGTTTGAATGCAATTTCATTTTATTTTTTTCTTGATGGATATTTAGTTGCCTCGATATTATTTATTGGATAATACATCTTTTCACCACAGACTTGAAATGGGTTTTACCAAATACTTAATTCCAGTGCTTGGGTCGACTGCTAAACTTTCTGTTCTGATCCTCTTGTCTGTCTGTGTAGTGTTTGACCACTGTGTTCAAGTATCTGAGATGTTATAACACTACCACCGGTACTACCGCTAATAAGATATACTAATATATAGCTTATTATACTTTTTAAAGACAGTTTTTCTGGCCATTTATATTTATTGATTTTCCATATTTTTGTTAGAATCACCTTGCCTACTAACCTGCCCTTAAGCAAAAACATTAACAAAAAACTTTGGTATTTTTATTGGAATATTAATATTATAAATTAACTTGATGAGATTTAGCATCTTTATAATGTTGAGTCTTACAAAAAATGTTGCAAGTTTTTCCCAAATGTTGAAAATTTCCCTGCATGACCTTTAAAAATGCTTTGAAGTCTTCCTCATATGGGGCTTGAACACTGCTTTTTATAAAGTTTATTTCTACATAGTTTCCCTTTACTGTTAGAGTATATATTTTTTCTTTCATTAAATCTTTTATTTTCATTTTTATACATAAATATTTTAAAACTTTATTATTGTGATGATAATTTTTCCTTTTGGTGTACAGTTCCATGAACTTGAACATTTGGACAGATCATGTAACCACCACTACAATCATGATGGAAACAGAACAGTTACATCACTTCAAAAAACTCCCTTATGCCACCCTTTTAAGTCTTCTCCCCACCAACCTTTAATTTGTTCCCTACCACTACAGTTGTGACTTTTTTAGAAATTCTGATAAGAAGAATCAAACAGTACACAATATTTTGGGAGTGACTTCTTTAACTCAGTATGATGCTATTGACATTCATCCAAATTGCCATATCATGGTTCCTTCACTTTAACTGCTGAGTAGTGTTACATGGTATGTTCACTGTGTACCATAGTTTGTTTACCTGTTCACCTATTGATGGACATTTTGATATGTTTTCTGTTTGGGGCATTTATGAATAGAGCTGCTACACAACATTCATGTACAGGTTCTTGTGTGAACATATGTTTGTCCTTAGAGTAATACCTAGGAGTGGGATTGATGGGATATAATTTTATAAGAAACTGTCAAATATTGTTCAGAGTAGCTGTGCCATTTTGCATTTCCATAAGCAAACTATAAGAGTTCTAGTTGTTCTGTATCCTTGTCAGCACTTGGTATGTGAGTATTTTTAATTCAGCCACTGTAATAGATGTACTGTGATATCACAGTGGCTTTATTTTAGATTTCCCTAATGACTAACAATGTTTAAAATTGAGTTTATTTCCTATTCTTATATCTTCTTTGATGAAGTTCAAATCCTTTGCCCTTTTCTTTTAAAAAGATAAACTTTATTTTGGAATAGATTTATATTTATAGAAAAATTACAAAAACAGTATTGAGAATTCTTGCATACCCCACTCACAGTTTCTCTTACTTTTAACATCTTACATGATCATGATACATTTATTAAAACTAATAAACCAATTTTGTACATTATAATTAACTAAGGCCCATATTTTATTGTATTTCCTTAATTTTTACTCAATATCCTTTATCTGTTTCAAGATCCCATCCAGGATACTACATTACATTTGGTAATCATGTCTCCTGAGATTCCCGTAGATTGATAGTTTCTCTGACTTTTGCTTTTGATAACCTTGTCAATTTGAAGAGTACTGGTCAAATATTTTGTATAATGTTCCTTAATTTGAGTTTGTCTGATGCTTAAACAGAAGTTATGGGTTTTGATAGCTTTGTCTGTTTTTAATAGGATTGTTTGTTTTTTTATTGTTGAGTTTTGACAGTTCATATATTACAGATACAAGTCCTTTTTTGAATAAGTGATTGGCAAATATATTTTTCCCTGTCTGTAGCTTGTCTTTTCATTCTTTTAACAGTGACTTTCACAAAACAAAAGCTTTAAAATTTGACGAAGTCCAACTTAATTTTTTCTTTTATGGGCCATATTTTGGGATTCATGTCTGAGAACTTTCTGATAACCCCAGGTCACGAAGATTCTCTTATGTTTCCTTCTAAAAGATATATAGTTTTACATTGTAAATTTATGTGTGATCCAATTAGAGTTGACTGTATCAAGTGAAAAGTTTAGGTTGAAGTGTGTTTGTTTTTCAGTATAGGTGAGCAGTTTTTCCAGCATTTACTGAAAAGGCTATCCTGTTCCATTGAATTGCTTTTGCATATTTACTAAAAAAAAATCAGATGATCATCTTTGTGTGAGTTTATTTCTGAAATTCTGTCTTCTGTTCCATTGATTTGTGTGTTTTTCCCTTCACTAATTCTTCATTGACTTTATAACTGTAATTTTCTGAGTCTTAAAATTGATTGGTAACATTTATGCAGCTTTACTCTTATTTTTCAAAAAAAATTTTTTTTAAGTTAATTTTAGGTCTTTAGTCTTTCCATCTAAATTTTAAAATCAACAGGTATGTCTAGAAAAAGTCCTGCTGGGATTTAGATCGATACTGCATAAAATCTACAGATGAATTTGGGAAGACATCTTTACCAAGTGGAGACTTCTAATTTAAGAACACAGTATGTTTTTTCATTAGTTTAGGTTTTATTTCTTTTACCATCATTTTGTACTTTTTAGTACACAGACTGTGTATGATTTGTTAGATTTATACTTAAGTACTTCTTTTATTTTTTGAATTATTGTAAATGATATTATTTGTTAAAATTTTGGTATCCAATGTACATTACTAGTATATTGAAATACAACTGACTTTTGTGTTTTGATGTTCCTGCAATCTTGCTAAACTCATTAGTTCTAGGAATTATTTTTAATTTTGTGTAATTTTTTATATAGAGCATCATTTCATCTGAGAACAGGGGCTATTTTATTCCCTCCTTTCCAATCCACATGTGTTTTATTTCCTTTTCTCACCATATTGCACTTATTGCTAAGACTCCCAACCTTATGTCGAATAAGAGTGGTGGTGAGAGTAGACATTCTTACCTTGACCCTGATATTATGGGAAAAGAATTTGGTCTTTCACCACTGAGTGTGATGGTAGCTTTTTTGTATGTGTCTTTTATGAAGTTGACAGATAACACTTTGTAATTTTCTGACTTTAAACATACAATGAATAGATGTTCTTTTTAGTTAAACACTGTTTCTGAATCTATTTATATTATTTTTTCCCCTTATTTTGACTATTATCATTGATCAGATTTTCAATATTGAACCAGCAACGAATTTTTGGGATAAACCACAACTGGTCATGTATATTATTCTTTTTATAAATAGCTTGATTCATTTTGATCACATTTTGCTGAGAATATTTTTATGTTCATTAAGGATATTGCTCTGTAATTGCCTCTCCTTCTTCTATCTCTACTCCCCCACCTTTCCTCTACTCCTTTTTCTTCTCCTTCTCTTTCTCCTCCCCCTCTTGCCACATCCACCTTCTTCTCTTTCTCTTTGTCAGGTTTTGGTATGAACATAATTGTAGCCTCATAAAATTAGTTATGAAGAGTTCTTTCCTCTACTATTTCTGAAAGAGGTTATATAAAATTGGTGGTATTTCTTCATTAAACGTTTAGTAGAATTTTCCAGTGAAAACATCTGGACCTGAAGATTTTTTTTCCATAAGCTTTTAGCAACAAATTCAATTTCTTAAATAGTTATGGAACTATCAGGTTATCTGTTTTATCTTGGGTGAGTTTTGTTAGTTTGTGGTTTTTTAGAACTGGTCATTTCCTTTTTGTTTTCTAATTTACATATATAGCATTCTCTTAATATCTTGTTAACGTTTGCAGGATATTTAGTGATGTCCCTTTTTTATACCTGATAATGATAATCTGTGCCTTCTATCTTCTTTTTTTCTTACTTAGTTTTGCTTTATGTTTATCAGTTTTATTATCTTTTCAAAGATCCAGATTTGGTTTCATTGATTTTCTCTATTTGTTTTCCATTTTCAATTTCATTGATCGTTTTTTAATTTATTCTTTTTTTTTTCTGCTTGATCCATGTTTTCTGGCTTCCTAAAGTTTAAGCTTAGATTATTCATTTTCAACATTATTCTTTTTTAATACAAGCATTTATTTATAGAAACTTCCCTCATCATCAGTTCAGCTGTACCACACAAATTTTCGTGTTTTTTATTTTTATTTTCACTTACTTAAAATTTTTTTCTAATAGCTGTTGTGACTTTCTCTTTGACTCATGAACGATTAAGAATTGTGCTGTTCAATATCCAAGTGTTTGGAAATCTTCCTGGTATATTTCTATTATTAATTTCTTATTTAATTCTATTATGGTTAGGGAACATATCTGTATGATTACAATTACTTTAAACTTAAAATTGTTGCATAATCCAGGATATAGTCCATCTTGGTGAATGTGCCATACACACTTGAAAAGAATGACTATCCTATTGTTTTGGATGTAGTGTTCTGCAAATGTCAATTAGATCCAGCTAGCTGATGTTTTTCTTTAGGTTTATCCGATTTGTGGCCTAGTTAGCCTCTTAAATTTATACTCTTATGTCTTTTGCTAAATTTAGTAAGTTTTCATCCATTGTTTCTTCTAACATTTGTCTAGCACTGTATTTTTTCTCCTGTCATTTTGAGACTCTGATGCTATGTGTATCAGAACTTCTGTTGTCCCACAGGTCCCTGAGATTTGGTTCATTCGTTTGCCAGTCTTCTCTTCTCTGTATTGTACAGATTGGATAATTTCTTTTGCTCTGTCTTCAAGTTCACTGATTTTTCCTTTGTCTCCATTCTGCTACTGATTCCATCTAGTAAAATTTTAATTTTGGTCACTGTATAATTTGGTTCTAAAATTTTAATGTTTCTTTTTTATACCTTCTGTTTCTTTCATGATTCTTTACATGTTAATAATATTCACAGCTGTTCATTTAAGCTCTTTTATAATAGCTGTTTTGAAGTTTTTGCCACATAATCTCAATATCCATTTCTTCTTATTGTTGGCATCTCTTTCTTATTATTCTCTATGCAAGTTGAGATTTACATGGTTCTTTATTTGCCCCAAATTCTGGCAATAGTGTTGCAATAGTGTTGAAAGGAATATCTTTAGAGACATGCAGTACTCAAAGATTCTACAAATATTTGTGTCATGTGGGAAAAAAAATAGCCCAAGTCTTAGATTTACTAAGAATTCTTTTTTGGAAGGTTGTAGTCTGAAACAGTGTTATATCATTTATCAGGTCTCTTAATAAAACATGCATCTTTAACTGTAGTATTGGAAAAGACTGAATTCTCAACACTAACTACCTGAGGCTTCACTTTTAGTTTTAGTTTTAAAACCATGTTTCTCCTGTGCAGGATAATTTAAAATCAGTTAATATTACACAACTTCTTAAATTATCAAGTATAATTATTTTTTTCTTCTATTGGTACAGTTATTTATGTTTATTATGGCACCACATAAGTTAAAGCGAAGATGAAATTCTCCCATTTGCAGAGAAGGAAAACAATTATTTCTTTTCCTGACTTACAAGAATACCAATTCTTCCCTTGTTAAGGGTGGTGAGGAGAAGGAAGAATGCATAGGGCATGAGTGGCTTCTCTGTTAATTTTGCTAACTCACTTTCTATTTCCCCTGCATCTGTGTAGTTAGAAATTTATATGGAACAGAACAGTCTTTGTGTAAGTACAAGCCATCCACAAATTTTGCTAGGATGATGGTGACAATTTTTTAGGGGTGGCAAGGTCTTCTACCTGCCCACATTTTTAAAGAAAGAAACTAAAAGTAAGAAAACAGCCAAAAAGAAAAGTAGAAGAAAAAGGGAAATGAAGGGAATGAAGAAAGGAACCAAATAAGCTGTTTCCCACAGAAAAAACCATGTCTTTCTATTGAGACACAAACACCTTTACATTTACTGTGTTCTGAGATTCAGGTTCTAGTTCTGCCATTTCCCAGCTAGCTAAGCAACCTTGTTCTCTGGACTGTTTGCTCAACTCTGAGATAGTGGTTATGATACATGCCCTGCAGGAGTTGCTCTGAGTTCCATAATATATGTTAAAGATTAGAACCAAACATACTGCCTAGCACAGAGTTGGCAACAAATAAATGATAGATTTCTTTCTTTTCCTCCTTTCAAGAAGTAATTCTGTTTATTTTCAAGCAAAAGTCATCACATTTGAAATATCTCCAAGGAGAAATTTCCAAATTTCCTGTAGCAACTAATTTCAATGTTATATAGAAAAAAAAAGTCACAAAATCTAAGTGGATGTGAGTAATGTCCATTTCATGGGGTTTTGATATTGACCAAAGTACTTCCTATTAACAGTAATTCTAAGATATCCCAGTAATACTTCCAGGTAAGTTGAGATGAAAACAGTTAAAACAACGAAAAGATATTGAGATAAATCTGAACTGTTTGACATTCTGGGGATGGATGGCACTGATAAGATTTAGAATTGAAATTAACATATCTTTGGCAAATTAATTATTCAGAGAACTTCAGCCTTGTTAAGTATTATTTGAAGTTTTATAACTTTATGAAGATATGAACTATTCTTTTGCTATACTCAGGAAAAAACCCTATAATTTTCCAAACTACCCGTAATTTTCATTGAAGGAATTGGGAATTTTTGCTTAAGAGCATTAATTTAGACAGGGGACTAAATTTTCTTTTCTTAAAAAAAGAAAAAATAATGTACTTACTTCTAAGATTATGAAGTAACATATTTAGTAAAGTCATAAATTTTGAATGCTGAATAATGGAAAAGTCCATTCCTCTAGCCCACAAAAATCCAGATACATAATAATCTAGTAGACTGGCTTCCTTTAAACAGGTTTGAAGATTTTTGAAACTCAAAAACTTTTGCAGTTTCCTGTAACAAAAAGAAAAATCTAGACATTAAAATTGATTAAATATTGAATAGTTCCTTTTCTGTTTTGAAAACATATTTTTATTGAATAAAAACTCCATAATGCTCATAATCTAAAAATATTCAGAGTTGTATCAAAACTCTAAGTCCAAAATGACATTCAAAAGAGACAGAGCGTGCAAACTGTTTATGGTCTTCCCTCCACTTCTCTCTTCTTCTAAATCTCTTTCTCCTCCCCTCTCTCTTTCTTATCCCATCTTTGAAATATAGTCACTTTACTTATATTTTTTCTCTCAAATTCAATGTCTCTTTCCATTTAAACAATCAAGTTTCTTTTATTTCTCACAGTGGTCTGGAACTTGATTGTTAAATATTTATTCTGTTTCCTTTTTTAAAGAATTCCAGTTATGGGTATTTTACTCATTTTTTTCTATAGCTGTAATTTTATCTTTAACATTCAAAAAATTTTTTTTTTCAAATCAATTTCCTTTTCATTTTATATGGTTTTCTCATTACTGTCTTCTATGACCCTTGTGTTTTCAACAGCGGTAATTCTCCTATGGGCTGCTTGTAAATTTCACCTCTGCAAGATCTTTCCTTAGCTACTTTTAAAAAAAAGTTTCATCACCTTTTGTTTCTTCTTATCTCAGCCTTGAATTTTTCCCTCTCTCTTCTGTGCTCTTGTGATTGCTCCATAGTATTCTTAATTCACGATAAATATTTGACTGTATTTTTTTTGTCTGTTCATGGCCATATTTTTCTGGTCTATTTTCTTTGCCTGTCAATGCTTTTTTCTATTCTGAAGTTTTTTTTCTTGCAATGTCTTTGTGTGTATTCTCCTTGCTTAATACTCAAACCTGGACATATTACAAACTATTTTCTATATGAAGTAAGTTTATGTCAATTATTCTAGTTTTTCTTTTTACAATTAGTGGAGAAAAGGCAAAAATAAGTAGTATCAATTCTCTTTACTATCACAGAAACAATCTATTTCTTGTAAATATGGGAAGTATCTGCTCTATGCCTGTATATTCTGGTTTTGCTGTTGCAAACAAGGGTTCTTGGAATGGCACCTCAGGGTTCTCTTGTCACCTGGAGAAATAAGTATAAAGTTAATTCTAGTATCTTCAACTATG
Source organism: Camelus ferus (assembly GCF_009834535.1). Lineage (NCBI taxonomy): Eukaryota > Metazoa > Chordata > Mammalia > Artiodactyla > Camelidae > Camelus > Camelus ferus. Next base: position 43,931,835 of record NC_045706.1, on the reverse strand, counting down.
TACATTTTCCTTGTATTTTATCCTGCACTTCTGCTTGATGCTTCTGGCAGGCATCCTTACATTTTATGGTTTGGGCTTTCAGCATTCTCCTCTTTGGGACAAGGATGGAACTGGTTTTACCTTGTTGCTTATATGTGATTTCTGAGGAAGTGTGTGTGTGTGTGGCAACTTTATATTGCCACTTTCTTATTATTCATAATACTGAAATAAATTATATGATCAGAATAATAAATACAGCAAGATTAAATAAATTTGGAAATAAATAATGCTGATGTTGTGTTTAATTCACTCTCTAGCATTCATTTCATTTTCAGCAGTATCAGGGTAGACCTTAACCCCCAAAGGGAGATCTGAGTCCTCTCTGCAGTTATGATAATCTCATCTCCCTTCTCATGATGCCATATAATGCCTTTCAGTATATGGCATTCTCTGTAATAATTACTGCTCTTGGTGGGCACTCCTCTAAATTGTTCTAGTTAATTCATAACTAACTGTAAGGCTCATTTTCTTCTGTGGAACAAAAATACAAAAGAGGAAATAACTAACTTTCATTGCTACTGGCAGTTGTCTTATAACCATAAGAAAAATCTGTCCCAAAATTAAGCTTCATTTCTTGAGGACTTGAGTCAACCAACCCTGAGGTCAATCTATCTCTGAATATCCTGTTACGTGATATTTTACATACACATGTGTAAAGGCATGTGTACTTTGTTTTTAAGTCAACATGATCAGTTTTTTATGTTACAAGCAACAAGAAGCACCCCAACTAATACATTTTGTCAAGCACACAACTCAACTGGTAGATGCTGAAATGAATGGGCAGGCACTCTGGGGAGGGCGGTTACCTTACTAGCCAGGCATCCTCAATTTGAATTCAATATCAGTCAGCAAGATTTATTTTTCAATGTTTAATGTATAATGTCATTTAGTCTTAAGTGAAAGCCAGTAAGAAAATTTCTGTAGTAATAAAAACCTACGGTATTTTACTGTAATCAACAAATAAGCCAATGGAACAGGTAGAAAGACCAGAAACAGACCCAATATAAATGAGAATTGGTATATGAGAGAGGCAGTATTTCAAATTAGTGAGGAAAGTATGAATTCTTCAAAAATGGTGCTGGCAGCATTGGCTATCCACGTAGAAAATATAACACTACCTCACCCAATACATTCAAACAAAATCCAGGTGGATTAACTAAAACAACAACTTAAATTAGTATTTTATTCTAAATTATATTCTTTTGACTCCCTAAATTTTGGTTACTTGTTCCTGATTTCTGCTACCTGATGTTGCTAAGGAAAAGTCTGAGGCCTGCCTGATAATTATCCTCTTGAGGTGACTTGCTTTACCTAGAGATAAGCAAAATGCATGAAGTTTTATTTTATTAAAATATTTAAATCAAAGTTTTTACTTTATAAAGTTTAAAATTTTTTTCTGATTCACTATGTTGGATGAATATTCTAACATTTTCTAATTGCTTTAATGTGCATTTTGAGTAAGTTTTCTTGAATTTGTTTTCTACATTACTGACTGGATTTTCAGCAAGGTTAAGTTCTACACTGGTTTTATTCTTCACTTTAGTTTCTTGCCTTAGTTCTAAAAACTTCTTATTTACATATTTTATAATCTCTTCTTTTATCTCTTGTTTTATGGAATTAATGCCCTCTTTAATCATCAGCTTTTGTCTAATATTTTCTTGTTTCCAACAGTTAGTCTTCCTTCTAAGTGTATTCTTCATCTGCAATCTGCAGGTTATTTTTTAAATTAAATATCTGACCTGAATAGTTGTATGCTTTACATTTTAATTTTTTCAGTTTTTAATTGTATATTAACAAAGACATTTGCCTAAGAATATTTTGGTGAAATCTCTTCTGGGCCCCTCCACCTTTACTCTCTTTCCTTTATGTCCCCTCCATCACTTTCCCTTGTACCATTTGAAACCTAACCTTCAACTTGAGCTGCAGGGCTAAATATTTAACATTTCTATTCTTTGTTCAGTTATTTCACTACAAAGAAGACTATACAAGGAAGCATTTGGAGCAAGATACCTCTGTGGTTTGAATGTAATTTCCATGCATTTTACCGGCAGATTTGTAAGCTCTTCCTCTGGGGATAAAGGGAGATGGTATAGGCCAGAGGGCACAGATGTAGCATGAGAGAATGCAGGGAAAGACTAAGATGCTTAATAGTGATTTAGGAAATTTTGCTATAGTGATAGGTGATGTAACTATCTACTTTATCTCACCAAGAATTTTAGTAGAAATATTACATTATTCTTGCATTCTCCTGAAACTGGAATGCATTTTATTTTTTAAATACAATGACATGTAGAAATAAGCCCTAAGACAAGAGGTGAACAACTCATGGAGACAAGTTATAGAAAGGTTATTAAAAGATCTCTCCATGTTATTTCCATATTTAAATAGTTACTTTCAATTTAGTCCCTATCCTTTCTTCAAAAGGGATTTGGGTGGATCTGTAAATAATATCAGGGTTACATTAAAACATGAATGATTGTTAGTAGTTAGGAGATCATGAAAAATATACTCAGACATTTAACTTTGCTTAAGTACACTCCAGAAATATGTTTCAATGATATTTTAATGTTTCATTTGGTTGGTTGCTTTTATGGGACAAAATTTTTAATTTTAAAAGGTAGGGAAATGTGCTGGTGTCCTATAATTTATTTAAGTAGGTTTACAGTTTCGTAGACTGTATGATATTGTCACTTGGATACCTCAATTATATTTCTGTCATTTTGGAAGGTATATAATCCCCATTTACAATAATGCTATTTTAAATGGAAAATGAATAACTGATTGCAAATATTTCAGGATTACTGTTACCAAAAATCACATAAAGAACCTCAAGAAAATAACTTTGCAAAGAAATGGCTCCTAATATAACACTGGTGTCATTTATCTAAAATTGATGTCCTAAAATTTGAGATTACTCCAGGTGAATTCTATTAATGAGACGGTCATAGACGCATCCTAAAAGAATGATCTTTTAGGTCAACCTGCTGTTGAACTTGGTTGTTTCTATTACCCTGTGTATTACCCTCGTTTACTTTGTCCTACACCTCACCTCTTAAAGATTAAAAACACTTTTAGAATTTAGATATTTAAAAACAAAGAAGGCCAATAATCAAAAAAAAAAGAAAAAGACTGTCACAAAAGATTGTCCTACACAGTACAACTTAAGGTATGGTGAGAAATAGACAAGTTCAAAAAGCATTTGTTTGCAATACCTTTTATTTAATACTAACTGCATTTAATAATATAACATCCTTTATATATTATTTAATACAAATAAATTATAAAGTATATTAAATATATATCATTTACATCATATTAATCTACTATCTGCTTAGTATTAAATATCTATTTTTTACATGTCAACAACCAATAACATTTGGGGTTACCTAGAAATTGAAGATTCTATTTTACCTGAGGCTTAAAAAATCAGTGATATGAATATAATAAATGCATTTTTCTAATCAATTCTGACACTAAAAATAAGAATTCCCAATAAGCATTCATTTCTATAAAAATGGTGAAATCACCATGAAATACTTGTTTAAAACCTGTGAAATTTTTAATTGACTAATATTTTTAAAGGTGCAGATAGTAAGCAGTGTGGTTAAATCACAGATCATTGGGATTTCTCATAGGATTTGAAAGCAGGAGGTGAAGAGCATCTTGGGAAAAGGCCTATCAATGTCATTTGCCTGCTCTTAATACGCCTTTTCTACTCAGATTTCTCTTCCAGTCAGTCCATCTGTCATATTTCCTTCTCAGTAGCAATTCACCTCTATTCCATAATATTTGTAAAATGTTCAAATGATAACCACTGACAGAGTCATTTTCGATTTGCACATTATGGTCCTGCTTATATCCAGATGAATGACCTACAGAAATCTTACCCTGGAACATGACAGTCTAGAACATCATCACATTGTCTCCATTCTCCACACATTATAACCAGTCAGGCTTCCACTGTTAGAGTGAGGTCATTTTTAAAATGAGTGAGTACTAAAAACACTTTTTAGGAATTTGTGTGGTAGCTCTATCTGAGTGTATGTTTTAGAGTTCTAAGTAAATGATCTACTGTAGACATCAGTGGCCTTAAGAATCAGACATACATATATTAGAATTGTTGCCTATAATTTAAGTTATATTCATATATTTAAGCAAAATATATGAGATCAGAGTACTTAGTATAGTTTAACATCCAATAAAAATCACAGGTGGATGGCTAATATTCAGTATTTCCAAAATTATAAAATATATTAACTATTAATATTACAGAAAACACAACTCACTTTTGCCATGATGAGACAGAAGACCTAAAGGTTCTTGTGCATAATGACAGTCAGTTTTACAAATGAAAGAGAAAAGAGATGATATATGCTAATAGCTGTTTTTAATAATAAATCCCTACTCTCTGTTAAGATTAACAAATTGGTTTGAAATCCATTTCTCCCATAATGAAGACTGCTGAACAGTGCAAAAAGTCAATTGCTTGAGAATTTTTGTGTTCCAGAGCCTTGATATATACATATATATATATATATATATATACATACATACACAAACATATACAGTAGATCATTTACTTATATATATATCAGTGTGAAATATAATAACAAGCATTATGAAAAAGGTTTAAAATATATAATAACATATATGACTTTGAAATTTAATTTAATTACTTTCATTTTACAAATGAGTGGAAAAACTGATATTCAAGAAGGCTAAATATCTTGCCTGAGTTCCTTTGGCTAATTAATAATACAGCCTGGATTAAAGCTTCTTAGCCTTTCAACTAACTAACTAAATAAGTAAATAAAATACGTAACAACATATCATGGTCACTATAGATGCAGAACTAGAATTGTTCTGTATTTGGTTGTAATATTGAAGTACTTACTGTTGAACTCCATCTACATCCTCTGCCAGCATTTCAGTGATTTGTGCAACTGAAAGAAAATCTGGAGACAGAATCTTCTCATGCTCCTGGAATTCAGCACCTTTCTACCAAAAAAAAAAAAAAAGTGGAATAAGTTAATTCAATCAAACTTTACATATTAAACCCAATGATATCAAAATTTGTATTTACTTCTGTCTAGTTACCATCAGGGAAAAATTTTAAAACAGCAGGTCCTTGATAATCATTTTTCTTTTCCATTTTTAAGTAATGGTACCTCTCCTCTGAAAGCTTAATGCTTAGTCACCCTATCTTCTGTGCATATTTAAAAATGGGTGATGGTGCTCAATTAACAAACATTTTTTAACATCTCTATGTTCCTCATTGAACTGGGGGCTCAAGAGGAGGCAAAGACAAGTAAGAAAGACTTGTTAGCCTCAAGAAGCTTAACATCTAGTGGGAGGAACAAACCAAGGGTGACTTTAAAATAAGAAAATAAAAAGGCAAGTGAGCCATAATAAAGGTGGCTAAAGGAAATGACATTCCATCTAAAGGAAATGACAAGGACACGGATCAGACAAGGAAAGTCTGAGAGGAACAGATTTTGACAATTTGGGCATGGATAACACCCCAAGTGAATGAATCAGCAACAATAAAGTGATGAAGACAGCACAGTTGGGTATCAGTTCTGTAAATATCAAGTCATTCACAGTGGTGGCTAGGGTATATACAGGGAACTAGTTGGATCTAAGTGGAAGATGGGCATTGGGAAAATATTGTAGGAGGTCTTAAATAATTCAGTAAATATTTACTGAGGCATTACAAGACACAAGATACTGCACAAGGTGCCACACATATTTTAGACTCTGGCTGGTTGGCTGGTTGAAGAATGACAGGCTGAAGAGTTTGTTCTTAATAATTTAAACAGTAAGGAACTGTGAAGTTTTTGAGCAATGAAATGACAAGATAAAACTACACTTAAATGAAAGGTAATCTGTAGGAGGGTGAATGAAAGACAGGAGCAGAGAAAGGACAAAGAGGAACAGTTAAATGAAGAGGTCGTTAAAACAGTTCAAGAATGAGGCATTAGGCTACACTCGGCTCCTAGTATTGTGCATGAAAAGAAAGGGATGAATGCAACATATTATATATGGGGGACTAAAAGAGGGAAGAATGAATGGAGATTCTGAGTTTCTGAAATAGGTGACTGGAAGAAAAAGGTGGTGATACTCAGAGCCTCCAATAGCACATATGCCACCTTTGTGTGAACTAGACAAAGGCGTCCTCTCTGGGTGGAGGAAGTGCTACAAGGCTTACGGCTGATGCAGCCCTGCACCCAAGTGCACCACTTGTGAACAGAGTATAGTTTCAGCTACCACTCAAACCTCAGCTGAGTCCTTTTGTTCAGCGTACAATCTGCAAAAGCATATGTGACACTCTCGTTACACCAATAGAAATAGGAGTTTTGGAAGATGATGCTAGTTTTAAGAAGGCAAGGCGATGAGTTTGGGTTCACTGGTTGAATTTAAGGTGGAATGTGCATAGCAAGAAAGAAAAATTTTGAGGTTAATTAGAAATGCTACATTCAGAAAGGTCAAGTTTACAGATGTTGGTTTAGGAGTCACTCCAAGTGTGAGAATGGATGAAACTGCCCAAAGCCAGACCACAAAAAGAAGTGCTGTGAGGAGGGGATGGAAGAGGAGACTGAGAAACAGAGGTAAGACAGCAGCAACTCCACAAAAATCAAGGACCATGAAATTTGGGGAAGAGAGGCGGCAAACATTTTCAATTCAACAAATAGTTATTTATTCTTCCATATGAATGAGCTCCAATAAGTAAGAACAGTAGGAAAGGCTTTGTTAAAGTCAAGAAGATCACATCCCAAATTTTCCTTATTCTTTTTCAAGAACAGAAAAATCCCAAAGCTAACACTCATTGGTACTGACCATCAGCTTAATGTTTATAATTTAACATTAGTTTATTATATTTTTATTTTCAAAAATCAATTTAGAAATAAAATATGCTATTTCATTAGCTTTTTTTTGTAATCTGGGGTTAGCAAACTAACCTAACCTGGGTTAGCAGTATAACCTAGGTCATGCTATTAGATGATAAATTCAGTAAGAAAAAATATTTTAGTACCTAACATGACACGTTGCACCTAGTAGGCACGTAGATACTTGTAAGTTGAATTAAATGCACTCAGTTTTTAGATAGGATAGTATTTTAGTCCATAATGTATGGCTATATATTTGTTTAAAAGTTTTTTGGTTATATATATTTTTTTATTATTGATAATAAGGCATAATTATTCCTGTACTGTTAATCCCATTAGATTGTAAATTCCTCAGGAACAATCATTCAATTTTTTACCTCTTTTTAGAATTCCATAGGTCCTAGTTAGGTCAACATAAGTTGTTAATAACTGTCTGAATTCATCTCTATCCAGTGAGGACTATCAGATGATCAAGCATGATGAAAAGCGGGACCTGGATTTGGAGACCTCAGGATAGTCTGACTACTGATGAATTTTGTGACTTACAGCAAGGCACTTGAACTTCAATTTGGATTCATGTTAAAAAATCATTTTGATGTCTTAATACACACAAGATTGCTATCACTATCAATAATGAATAAAGATATACATGAAAGATACATTATACAGACATTAAGATAAATTTTATTAGACTTGAAAATTTTCTGAATAGGAGAAAATAGGTCACACAAGAACTGTATGAAAGAGAATACAATAATCTTAACCTTTTATGTGATAATTCTAGCTAAAATGCCTAATATTAGGGACTTGTTTTTTTTACTAAAACCTGATAGCTGAAGATAATCATCTTCTAGGAGGGGTTGCCTCTGGTTTTTTTGTTTTCTTTTGTTTTAAACCAAATTCCAGACCTATTTTAAACTAGAGGTTTTTTGGTTTGTTTATATACTGCCATGCACTAGAAAGGATATAAAATGGTTAAAAATCTTTAATCTTTCAATACATACATTTTAATTTGTAGAAATTAAAGATACAATAGAAAATTCATGAGTAGGCTAATAAAAATGTAAATATGTAATTGTCAGTTTCTCTCTAAAATTACATCTCTGACTAGGAAAATATGTAAAGCTAAACTGCACTGTAACTCATTTTATTCCACCACCTGGTGGATTTTAGCAGTTATTCCAGAAGCATTAAAACTGTAAGCCTGATATTATTTGCCAGATAATCTCTTCTCTGAATTTTTCACCTGATGTCACCTAAATTTTCCACATTTGTACATATGTCTTTCTTCTAGAATTTAAGCTTTGAGGGGTACCTTTGTATCTGTCACTGAGAGTGTCTTAAAAGATTCTTATTGTTTGCTAAAGAAAGATAACACAGTTCATCAAAGATGCCTAATAGGGGTTTCACAGTCATAGAGACAGAGACTTGTCCACAGTTTCCACACTTTGAAAGGCTTTCTTCAAGCCTGAAAATCAACAAACCAAGAAGCAGTGCCGTCTGGAGACATATTGGAGCCTGAGTCAAAAAGGAAAAATTAAGTCAAACTGATGCCATCTTTATCTAAAATTTTGATCCATTATGGATTTTTTGCATTAATTTTGATTTTTAAAATTTTGCATTAAAATATAGTTTTTCTTGACTACTGAATTTTTGAGCACTCCTTAAATTTTGTGCTGAAGAATTCCTCACTTGCCTCATGATAGTCCTGGCCACGAAAAGGAGCCAACTTAAGAAAAAGGAAAAAAAAAAAAAAAAAAGATGAAAGGAGGATAAGTAAAAGCATGAGCTAGTTCTTTAAAATAATGAATAAAATAGGCAAATCTTTGGCAAATGTGAGTAAAGAATAAAGAAAAATAAATATAAACCATATTAAATGGAAATAAATCTGAAAATGACAAGGAGAATCCTAGGAATATATGTTACCAATTTGACCAAGGGTAAGGGAGAAAATGGAAATGACCAAACATGAACTAAACTGGAAGTCTTCTTTTTAAAAAGTCACCATACGCAGATAGTTTTACACTTGAAGTTCTACCAAACAAACAAGAACACATAAATTCTGTTAGTCTAATAAATATAGACTGTAGATAATTCATTTTTTAGAAGCCAGCATAGTCTAGACACAAAAAACCTGAACTAGCACAGAAAAGAAATTATAAGCCAAATCTTTAATGAATTTTGATGCAAAAATTCTAATTAAAATATCTTAGATTATTGAGTCCAGCAGTGTACTGAAAGAATAATAAAGCTATCATTATGATCAAATAAGGTTGATTTCAGAAATGCAGGAATGGATCACCATTAACAAGTCTCACGTACTTTTTACGTCAAATTAAATGATAAAAACAATCTGATTATATAAATAATAAACAGGTATTTGCTAGAATTCAGTAGCAAAACTCTTGGTAAAATGTTAACAAAAAAATAGTTAAACATGAAAAAGGTTAAATGCCAAAACATTATACCTATATATTGTTTTCAAAACATTATATTGAATGAAGAAATACTGAAGTATTCTTATGAAGGCCAGGAACGAAAAAGGGATTCTGGCTAGTGACATTATTGTAATTTAACACACTATATAGCATCTAACAAATACAATAAGAAAATGAAATATGTGGCTTAAATATTAGAAATGAGGAAATAAAAAATCTTTATTTGAAAATTTCATGGTTGCATATCTCAGAAACCTGACATTGTACTAACATGGTTTGAGTTAAGAAATTTGATTAGATATAAATATACATATAAATATACAAAGGCCAATTGCTTTCCTCTATATTAGAAATTATTTGTAAATGGAAATGGCAAAAACTTGCATAAAACTATAATAAGAAGGGTATAGGACCTAAAGGAATTATAAACTTTATCAAAAGTTAACTAATAAGATTTGATAAGAGAGATTTACTGGAAACCTTCAAATTAAAAAGATGAAATACTTCCCACATTACAAATGCAACGATAATGCAATGATACTCTCAAATCTCAATTGTATCATTCTGGAACTATACAAATCATTTTTTAAAGTTCTTACAGAAGAATACATACATTTTGAAAAAGAGAAATAGTGAAAGGGACCTTTCCAAATTACATTTAAAATCAAATATAAAACAGTTTGGCAGTAACACAAGAATGGACAAATTGGTCAGTGTGAAAAAAAAGAGAATAGAAATTCAAAAATATACATACATGTATAAATTTATACATATATGCATAGATGTAAATGTTTAGATAATCTGTTCTGTTCCACTGACTCTTGTCCATTCGTGTGTCCATTCAGGTACATATATAACATGATAATGGCGGTCAGTACATTCTCAATGGGAACAGAGAGGGTGGGTTATTTAGTAAATGAAACTGGCATAATTGATGGTTCATGTCTAGAGGAAAACAAAATTAGATCCTCATTTCAAAAATACAAAATACATCTATCAAAAATTAATTTTGGCCATGTTAAAGACCTAACTTAAGTAAAATAAAACTTTAAATATTAAAAAAAGATTGAAGATGATTTGTGCAACCTGAAAGGGAGGCTGGAGTAGGGAGAAGCAGCAGGAAATAAGACAGGAATAAGACAGGAAACTCAAAGACGAACAGTAAGATGAAAGACAAACCCAAAAGTCTGTCAATACCTCCCCACCCACAGCCCGTATTTCCAGAGGCTCTAAGTGTCTGATAAATAATGCTGCTGTATGTTCACATTTTGAGGAATACTAGTACTGTTTTCTCAGCAGTACTTTGAGAATCACCCCTCCATAGCCTAGCACAGGTTGATCTACACTACATGCTGTGAATGGCTTCAATAAATATCTCTTGAATGATATTGCAACTGCAGGAACCTGATCATCTTGCTCTTCAAATTGAGTCCCCAGAGTTTCTCTCTAACCTGCCAATGATGGGTTGGGGGTTGTTTTCAAGGTCTGTAGGGACCACCTAACACAGACAGAATTGTCTATGGCCTCCCCCTGAAAATGTTGAGGACCTCAAGACAAGTGACATCATCTTTCCACTCAGGATTATGTAACTGTCCCCTTGTCCTGATAAAGTCCCAAAAGCATTGAGCAAATGTCACCTATTAGGGGATTTATTAACACTAAGAGACATTATTCAGGAGAAGCAATTAGGAAATAATTGCTTACTTTTTCTTTTAGGTCTCTGACATGAGTTGATGTATAGTCCTTTTAAGTATACTACTTAAATGATTATATGTCCCAAATTGTATTTTTGAAGATATTAGTCCAGTTTATGAACAAACTATTGATAAAAGACTGATGACTGAATTTTAAGTATTCATTTACAAACTCACTTATAAATTAACTTACAAGCATTTACAAATTCCTTTCACTTACACATCTACACACAGCAAATACTTATTTTCAGATTCTCATCATTTCTTTGGTCTGGTGCACTGAAACGGTATCTCCAAAAGTTTAGCCTTACCCTTTAGGAGGAGGCATTTACTCCCATGTTATTAAAGGGAATGGATGGTTGAACTCAGACAGTTGGCAAGTTTATGCAATGTTACATAGAAAAAAATTTCCCTGGACCTGCATCTCATATCTGCTTGTTCAAGGTATCTTACAGTGTAGACTTTGATCTATGATAACTACCTTTCCTGGCATACATCGGACCACCTATACTTTCAATTAATTAAGCTATCACATTTTATTGAATGCCTACTTTATGACTGGGATAATTGGTTGTTTTTATTTTACGTATTGACAACAAACAACAAATGGGAAACCTCAGACTACTGGAAGCCTATGTGTTATTTCCAATAGACTTGGCAAGAAAAGAAATTTTTCACTACTGCTAGGCTCAGGTGACTGGATGGACTACTGGCTAAGTCAACGTGGATACAGAATTATTAAGAAACAATACTATAAGGAACTAGGTCTTGGGGGATCAACTCTGGAAAGAATCTGATCTTAGAAGAATGTTCCACTACCTAACTGAAAAGCTGTAGCCTTGGGAAAAGAGATGCTGAGAGGTTTATGCCATGTTTTCCATTTAACCCCTGAAACCCACAGTGGGCACAAATGCACAGCAGGCCGTACTTACCCTAATTAATGACTCAGCTCTAAGGATCACTGTCTTCTCCATGAACTATAGGACTCTGCTTTCATTAGAATGGAAAATGGAGTTATCATGCAACATGTTAATTTTAGTAAATGAGCACCATTAAGTGAGTCCAAATTCCTACTTGATTTCTTCAGTTTGTTACTAACTGAAAGACTGAGCATATCCTGAATTGACTGTCACGGGGAATACCTGTTCCTCCAAGAAGTTTACAAAGGTGCCCGTTGACAGTGCTAAGATGGCAGAGAACCCCCTAAGGTCTATAACTAGTTCATTGGTCTGACTTATCCATTATAGAAAGTGATTTTTTTTTTCCTGGAACATGGCACTTCTTTGCATCTTAAAAAAATTATGGGGTATTTCTTTTTTTTTTTTCTTAAGCGTGGGCTCAGTCTTTCTTATAAAGGACATTATCTACATGGATAAGTCATATGTGGGTGTACACTGACAATTGCACATTCTTGTAAGTTTTTGTATATATTTAAATAATATGACTTAATTGGTAAATTTCCTATGCCATTTTTGAAACTGTATTATTTACATTAGAGATCACAAGGGAGTAACTGGCTTAGTAACCAGTTTATCACATTAAAATGTATTTTTAATGTATGCTAATTTCAAAAGGCTCATAGGAGAGTCAGCATGCTTTAGTGGTCTGCATAAAGTGTTGGGGAAAACGGATCGGGAATGACTTGCAGATCTCTGGGCAGGCACGCAATTACTGGCTCTGTGTTTCCTCATTTATAAAAGTGCAGCTAATACTTATCTGTTGTACCAAAAAATGTTATTTAGACTAACTGATAAGATAGTTGTGCCTAGCAATGTTAATTATAACATTATTATTCACCTTCAGAGTCTTAAAAAAAAGGAAGAAAAAACCTTCTTAGAACATAATTGACTCAGTATATAAGATTTAAACATTTTTTAGTAATATCTGGCATAGCAGACATATTCTGAACTAAAATATCGGGATACTAAGCTCAGAAGTAACCAAAGTTACCTAGAACCCATTTATTACTGACAGCTGCTGTTGGGAGGGACCCGAGGATAAATTTTTTACACAGGAAAAGCACTGTAGGTCCAAGGAGGTTAAATAATTTTCCTAAAGACAAGTTGACGAAGAGCAACTAAACCATAACCGGAAGGTGGAATTTCAAGGCATTCCTCCTTTGTCCCATTTCCTACCATGTGTTTATTTACTTAGGGAGATGGGAAGATAATAAGGGAAACACCAAGCCCTGGCCTTCAAATATTAATTAATCCACTACCAATGAAGAGTTATTATTCCATGACACCTTTTGAGCAATGGGAACTGTGATCATCTGAAAAGAATTAGTAGTGATTTCCAAAAGGCACGGGCCCATTTTACATTTCTAAAATTCCCTTTTAAATGCAGAGAATCTATTAGGCAAGGAACCGTCCAATAAAGGAATTTCTACAGTTTACACAGTCTGGTCGGGCGCGGCCGGCCGCAGGGATAAGGGGGCGCGGTGCGGTGGCTCCCGGACCCACTCTCACTTCCTCCGGAGCCGGCGCCGCCCCGGACCCGCTCCCAAGCCCGCAGCCCCTCAGGGCCGAGCACCTAACCCGGGCGAGGGCGCCTCCCCGGGACGGGCTTCGGCCGCGGGCCCCGCGGGCAGGGGGCGGCCGCTCGGGGGTCGCGGGTACCGGGCAGGGGCGGCGTACCTCTGACTCGGGCGTGGTTCCCGCTGGAGTCAACCCCGTAGGGGTCGTCCCCCCGGGAGTTGTCCCCAGAGACGTCGCCATGTTCCCGCCGGAGCGAAGCGCCCCCTCGTCACCTAGCAACCGGGGCGGGGCCAGGGTCGCCGGGCAGGGGAACTGAGCCTCACGCAGAGCGGCTTCCGGTCCGCAGCCCGGCTCCCGCCTGAGAAAGGGCTCGAACCCGGCAGTGGGAGCAGGAGGGTTGGCCCCGCCGCTGCGGGGCGCTCTGCCCTGGAGGCCCGCGGCGGGGCTTTGAATCTTCGAGTAGAAACAGACTCTTCCTTTTAGTAAGAATGAAAAAAAGGAAAGAAAAAAAAAAAAAAAAAAGCAATTTAAACTAACTGGTATACGTGTAAGTGTCTAATGGTAATACAGAGCAAGTTCTCAATAAGTTTTAAAGTGAGATGTATTATTGGAATCGACTGTTGATTGATATTTGATATTAAGGAATTGTAATTTTAAGGTGTTAATGGTGTTACTGTCATGTTTAGAAAGGGAAAATGTCCTTATCTTGTAGAGATAACATACTGAACGATTTAGAGCTGCTGAAATGATAAAATGCCTGCTATTTACTCCAAAATAACGAGGGGCGGGGCATGAATAATGAGTGGGGATACTGTAGAAGAATCAAGATTGAGTACATGGGGAGTGGTTATTATACTACTCTTTCTATTTTATATATGTTTGAGTTTTTCCCTAATAAAAACATTGGAAAACAAAATTAAAACTGAATATTCTCAGAATGATAATACCTGCTTTGACAATGAAACGCGCTTTTCTTGTATAATCTGCGTAGGGGTTGCTATGCAGGAGGCTTTCTGCACAAAACTGTCTGCCTCATAGCTTTACTGTGAGGATTTAACATCTTAGTATATGGGAATGTCTAGAATAGTGTATGGTACCTGTAGTTAGATGCTATTAGGATTAGTATTAGTTTGTATCTTTCTCCTGACTTTAGTCCATCCTCTACAAGTTACCAAAATAATATTTCCATCATGGACCTCTTATTATATTTGCCCACTGCCTTTCAGACCAAATTGAACACTTTGGCTTCATATAATAACTTCATGATAATTGTGCCTTTCCTTGGCTTATCGTTAAGATTATGCACACAATTTGTATTGTCAACTTGTATTCATGAATTGTCTCTACTTTTGTATATGTTTGGTCAGTCTTTTCAGTGGATTGTAGAGTCCTCCTTTCTTTGATATTTTCACCTAAAGAAACTGGTTTCATTTTTGGTACAGAATATTCACTCAACAATGAGTTTATGATTTCCAACCCCACTTTAAAAGGACTATGTTATAACTTCCTCAATTAGTGAAAATATAATAAATTTTTAGTGATTTCCAAAGTTAATGCAAGAGCTACCACCTTACAAACTCATTTCATGCTTAATTATTTATTTCCTTCTGATGGCTCCTTCAAAGAAATTGAAAACAATGGGTCACTTTCTTTTAATTTAGCCTTTGGTAAATTGCTAAAGCATTTATTTCCCTAAACTGTAGCTCTAGTTTTCTCAAAGATCTGATTTATTCTTCTGGCCTTTAATTGTCCTGCCATTTCTTTGACAGTTCTACATTTTCTGCACCCCTTTTCCATTTTGGATCCCAGAACCAGATAGAGGTCTCTATTAAAGATGGAATCAGTTCTAGCAGGCCAGAGGGCTACCTCAGGGAGGAGGTAACTGTTTTGTAGGAATTTCAGTTTTACTGTATTTAATGTTGTAATTTGTTGGAGAAGTTAGTTTTGAGGAGATAATTTTATGGGGCACAGTTTTTTTGCTCATTAAGGAGTGGTGTTGAAAACCCATTAGCCTGAAGGTTACTTTTAATTTGCACAAGTGAAGCTGATTTTAGTCTCTCACTTCTTTTGTAGGGAGGTGCCAACAAGAAAGACAAATCTCAGTGGGTGACATGCTTTCTTACATGAAAGGTCAGTGAAGTCTTCCTTCTCAAGTCTCTTGAAGATAAAGGCTTCTAACCAAAGCCTGCAAAATTCCGTTTGTTATCTTGGTTTGTTTTAGGGCTGGTGGAGAAAAGGAAACATATGGGTCTTGTAGTTTACAATTACTTTTTTTAAAAGACCTCTGACTTTTAGCACATCACAGTGAAATATGGGGTAGCTTGATACTATTATTTGCTCAATTGGATTGGCCCCTGTCCTAATGAAAGTACTCCAGTCTACACACCTACACACCTACGAGTAGCAGATTCTGCAAATGGAATCAGATTTTCTTCAAGAGGGACGTTTTCATCATTTTACCCATTGAAGTATTGGATGTTTAAAATAAACCACACCAAAGGTATGTTTAGAAAGGGCTAGATCATTTTATGATCAGTACTGACGGTCTAGGGTGGCAATGTAAGGCAGTGAACACTGACAGTAAGATTTCAGCTGTCTTCTTAGGGTGAGGAAGTATTTCTACTCCACTCCTCATGATTCATGTGTTACTGAGTCTTATTTTAAGTATGAAAGAAGTTCTTTAACAGTAAATGAAATAATGTCACCAATGAGGTGAATAACGTATTTGTAATACTAACACTGATTCCTGAGGTCTTCAATCTATTAAGTGACACTTGTGTTAGTCTTAAGAGGCTCAGGCTGCAAAGATTCCAGTTTGTCCTTTAGTTAGTTCTGAGACCACAAAGTCCTGGAGATGGAATTTAGATAACATGTTGTATATTAGCCTTAAAGTACCTTTAATTATTAGATATAGAAAGAAAAAATATAAACACATTTTAGTTTGTGAATAATTGCTTTCACTCTTTGTTATATATTTAATTTTTCACAAAGAAAGTATTCCAGTAGCTAATCAATTTTGAAATATATTTAGTTTTCTTAACCTTTACCTAATCCCCAAATCTGGTCTCCTTTCAACAAGTGCTTTAAGTCATAGGTGAGAACATTTAAAAATCTAACCTTAATAAAACACTTTTAAAAGATGGCATAGTAAACCTACTGCAGTAGAAAGCATTCTACAACTAATTATTACTGGCGGGGGGAGGGGACTGTAATGATTTCCAAGAAACAGTTGTACAATTTTGACATTGTTCATATAATACTGCACTTGTCTTCAAAATTCTATATTCTCCCATTGTGGCATATCTGTTATTTTTTCTTTCTCCAGTTTTTCCCTTTACAGTGGATCCTCACGCTCTGCAGATGAAAATTCTGTCCTTTTTCCAAATCAGAAAATATTCTTCCTCATACAGAGATCTCTTTAAGATAGTTTTGTAACTTGTTCCTTTTCTTCCTGATCAACTTTTTTAAAAAAGGTATTCTTACTCATCATCTCTCCTTAACCACTCCATGCCCTGTAATCAGTCTCTCAGCTCCTTTGCTCTCCTACAGCTGTCCTCTCAAGGGCTGCCCCTGAGTACCGTCTTCCTTGGTGCGTGGACATTCTCTGTTTGCCCCTCGTATCCACTGTCTGCCTTCTCCACATGGCCTTGTGCCCTGGCAGGCTGACCCATTACTAGATTTCACCGTGTTTCTCGCCTTCAGACTTGTGGTTGGGTTTGGCCGATGGGAACACCAGCAGGAGGAGAATGAGGTCAGGGTCGTTTATTCTCCTGCTTCCTCGCTGCAGAATTACAGGGTGGGAGCAGCTGGGTTCCTACACCAAAGGCCTTGACGGCTACAGCCTGTCCCTCAGCGCCTGCATCTCCCCTCAGGCCTGTGGTGCCCTCAAGCCTCAGGATGCTTCGCCATCCCCTGTTGCTTTCCCTGATGTCTGCTCACATGTTTATACCTAGTTCCTTTACCAAAGTTTCCGCAGTTCCCACCTTCATGTCATCTGTTTCCTGTTGGTACCTTGACTGACATCATTTAACAAACATTTAACAAGGAAGCCCAAGTCTGGCTTGTTCAACACCATTGCCATCCACAACTTAGTTGTGCAGTGAGCAGGACTGTTTGTAAGTGACCTTAAACAGTGATCTAGGTAGGACTGTATCCCACCCCCACCCATTCTCCACCTGGAGGGGCAGCACCTCAGGACTGATGGCAGGCAGGAGGGATTGTAACTACCTACAGGAGCTGTGCTGTCCATGTCCTGGGCAGCTGCCTGTCCTAGGCTTGGTAAGACTTCTTTACAACCTGCCCCTATCGAAGGCAAAATAACAGATCACCTGGGCCCTGGCATCCGTCTCCATGGATAAAGAGGGTGGGAGGTCTGAAGGAGGACCAGTGCCTTCCTCTTATCTTCTTGCTGATCCCAGCCTTGACGGTTTGAACTTTCCTGATAAAATCTCCCCTCTGCCTTGTGATGTTGTGGAATTTACCTGGCAACCAGGAGGGACACACCTGGCAGGGGAGTATGCTGGTGAGAATGCACGTCTTTCACAGATTCACTTGCCCCAGAGCATTTAGATTTATAATCTGTATTTGCATACAGGTTTTGTTAATTATTTTTATTTACAAATTGTTCTTTATTGGAGTATTTATGTTAATATTTTTACTCCTTTTACACCTCAGTGGACTACTTTGGAGTCATCAGTCCATATTTGGGGACTGGTAGTTTAATGTAAACAACAAATTAATAAACCCGAGCAATGATACACATATTAAGTGAAAATGCTTCAGCTGACAAAAAACTGCACCCTGTTTCCAGACTGTTAGTCCAGGTGGACTGACCCAAATTCCTGAGGTGCAAGCAGAATCTTTAAACATCTGATTTGAGTTAGCCATAAAGAATTTTTGTAAAAATCAAAATTCATCCCAAATTTCACATTTGTGAAATAGGAATGATCAAAACAATTTCATTGATTTTTTTTTCCTTCTAAAACTGCCTAAAAGTGACTGGGTTCCTCTTAATTAATGGCAGGGGGCTGCATTGCTCTTTGAATATATTTTTGAGAAAACTTATCCTGGGGGATTCTGGGAAGTGCCTTGACTGAGCAAACATTGCCCCCTTCTCTGTACTACCTCCCACCCAACTCCACTTTTAAATATAGCAAGACTAATTTTACCTGCTTTACATAATAGCTTTCTTGTGAATTTTGTTAGAAGGGAGGATTTTGAGCTTTAAAAATTGGAAAGTCATTAGGTAATCTCTAAGGAAACTTCATCTCTGAAAATTCTGTTATGAAATAATTTCCCAAAGCATTCATTGTCTGAAATGTTCACTCTGGCAAATACACAGTATTACTGTTATTAAACATCGTTGTTGTGTGTGCATGTTTATGATTCTAGGGAAGGAAAATAACATACATTATCTCATTTAATCATCAAAATCCACTGTCACGGTATTCCACACAGAATTGCTTTTGGTTGAGGAACTTACTTCATAGCAAAGGAAATGCAGCAGAAGGCCCGTGCTCATGGATTCACTGGTCTTACCATACTCCTCCCTTGTCCTGAAGTAGCTGGCTTGATGGAACAGTGGAATGGCCTCTTGAAGACTCAGTTACAGTGCCAGCTAGATAACACTACCTTGCAGGGCTGGGGCAAGGTTACCCAGAAGGTTGTACCCGCTCTGAATCAGCATCCAGTATATGGTGCTATTTCTCCCACAGTCAGGATTCGTTGGGCCAGGAATCAAGGAGTGGATATGGCAGTGGCACACATATTACTACCCTAGTGACCCCCTAGCAAAATTTTGCTTCCTGTTCCCATGTCCTTATGCTCTGTTAGCTTAGAGGTCTTAGTTCCAGAGGGAGGAATGCTGCTACCAGGAGACACAACAATGATCCAAGTGAACTGGGTGTTCAAGATTGCCACCTAGCCACTTTGAACCCCATACCCCTAAATCAACAGGCAAAGAAAGGAGTTATGGTGTTGGCTGGGGTGATTGATCCTGACTACCAAGGGGAAATTGGGCTACTGCTCCACGATGGAGGTAAAGAAGAGTGTGTCTGGTACATAGGAGACCCCTTAGGGTCTCTGTCAGTATTACCATGCCTTGTGATAAGGTCAATAGAAAACTACAGAAGCCCAATTCAGGCAGGACTACTAATGGCAGATTCTTCAGGAATGAAGGTTTAGGTGACCCTGTTAAGTAAAAACCCATGACTAGCTGAGGTGCTTGCTGAAGGCAAAGCAAATACATAATGGTTAGTGGAAGAAGACATAAATACCACGATCACTGACCATTTACCGAAACCACAGCTATAATAGTCATGAGTATTTTCTCCTTGTCCTGTTATGATTATGTGTGTGTTTTCTTTCCTTCCTTATTCCCTTATGTAACATAGGCTATATTGACTTTATATCATAGTATTTATGTGTTTTTAATTTTATATCATTGTATTTGAGTTATAGGAGATCAAGGAGAAGACTAAACAGAAAAAATAAAAAACAAAAACTCTCTCCTCAAAAAGTCCACTCTAATATGGTAGTAAACCTAGATTCCATTTCAAGATATAAGAACTCACTAATTAGCATTTTGGAAGGCTTTTGGTCTATGCAAATCTCAGAACTTAAGATCTGCAAAGAGCTTGATATTGTATGTGATGCTTCTTTAACTGGAAATCATATCCCACTGATTGATGATTAATAGTTTTTTAGGAAGTGGTAAGAGCTAAGGAAAAAAATTGAGCAGCTTGAAGGGGGATCAGAAGTGTGGAGTTGGGAGACTCTGTGCATGTCGAAGTTTTAAGTAAGATGGTCAGGACAGGCCTTGGAAAAAAGATGACAATTTAGCAAGCTTATCATCACCATTGTCATAACTAGCATTCTGGCTAACTGCTTTATGTGCGTTATCTTATTTAAATTTCATAACAGACATGTTCACTGAAGCTGATAGAAGTTAATTATTTACCCTGTATAACACAGCTATGTAGTGGAGGCTATAGAATTTAAATTCAGGACTGTCTGATTAAGGGCCCAAGTTGTGCCAGACTGTACTGTGTCTCAGAGCAGTGGTTTACTAACTGTGTTCGGAGGTTGCGGCGAAATTTGATTTGACATTAGTGTTTTGAAACATCTATCATTAGCCATATCTTTCAAACTCAGTTTAGAAACATGCACTCAAATATATCATAATTCACATGTTAACATATTGGAGGTTCTCAACCTGCTAAACTGAGGGTTAGGTTCTTTTTGCATATGTGCAAATTTTTTTCCACTTCTGTGCATATATTTGAACATTGTGCAAATGTTTCATTGGCCAGGAATGTTTAAATCTTGCATGATTAAAAAAATTCAAGTGTTAGCAGGTCTTTTCAACATAAAATTGTAGAACAGCTCATTGTAGCACAGGGTAGGCTCACACTTGTCTGCCTGATTACATGTTCTCATCATAGTAGAATCATTGACAACCTGTTAAAAAGAGAAACTATAACGTGCTTATATAACATCATGTGAAAGGTAATTCTAGCACCAATGGTTAGGTTTAGATGCTTTTTGCCTGACTTATAATTGAGATATAGTTAGCAACTAAAGGTTGATTTAATTTTAAGCTCTGAATTACTTAAATGAAGAATATCCTGAGACTACAGGAAAGTTTGTTTGTTTGTTTGTTTGTTTTTTAACCTGCCATTTGCAATTACTTATGCAGATCAGGTTTTTTTTAATATTGTGAAACCAAGTCAGAATTTTGGAATAAATTCAATATTGAGACTGACATGGCTGAAATAGTCTCATTATGTTAGTTTTTATAGTTATAAACAAATACATGTTAAAATAAGTAAATATGTTTATAGTTATAATAAATACTGTTAAAATAGACTATACATAATACATTTATGTAAATAATATAGCACTTTTACCTATTTACACATTGAATCTTAATTTTTAAAAATTTAGCAAGGGAGAAGTACAGGTTGAAATCCATTGATATAAACATGGAAGTAGTTTCTAAAATGACAATTACCTAAAAAATAAAAAATAAAAAAATAAAATGACAATTACCTGGAGTATTAGGAAATAACATAGATTGTGCCCACATTTGCCCTAAATGAAACCAGGAAATATTGCTCCTTCTGTGAATATAAATATTTCACCTATTTTAATCTATATAATTGTGCCATTCAGGAACTAGAATAGTATAAAAACCTTCACAATTTCATTACTCCGTCATTGACTTTAGGTGACTGAACTTGGAGGGAGGCTATTGCTGGGGTGTTGGTGGTAAAGGGATAATTCACTTGAATTCACGATTGCCACTGCTATGTCCACAGGTCTCCAAACTTTACCTCTCACCCCTCAACTCACTTGGTGACTTACACCTAAAGTTTACCTTCTTATCTAGGCAGAATGTACATTGTTTCTTGCTAGGAATATGAGAAGCAGACAATCATATTATTTCCATAATTGTTGCTTTAGCCACTTGAATGAATTGTCTTCAGTGGGTGATTAATATGTTGAAAATGGTTTCATTTATGTGGAAACCATGTCTTCATGTGGAAAGATTAAGAGATAAAATATTAACCCAAAATTTATTTTATATTGAATTAGTGGAATTATTGAAATAGATGTGAGGTAATAAGAAAAACAAAAGGGTGCCAAGTAGAAAAATAGACAAGGATATACACAGGTACAACTCAAAAGAAGAAGCTGTAATGAAAAGAGACACATGAAAGAGGTTCAATCTCATTAATGACGAAAGAAATGCAAGTTAAAATAATCACAACCCCTCTTGCTGATCAAAATTCAAGAATTGTATCAGTACACACTCTCAAGTACTTCTTGGGGACATGTGAATTAATAACATTTCTGGATGTTCATATGACATTATGCATAAAAATATAAAGATTTGCATACTCCTTGGAAATTACATTTTTAGAAATGGATCCTACAGATATAAATATCTGAAAAAACTCATTTATAGTTTTGGTACAACATTGTTTATAATTGTGGGGTAAGAGGAGAGAAATAAAGGAATGTCAAATAATGGAGGAAGATAAAAGAAATCAAGGAAAGATAAAATAAAATGAAATTCTGTATGGTTATAAAGTATCATGTTTGAGAAATTGTTCAGGATGAATTAAAAGAAAGTACAGTACAAAGTAGGATATATACAGCACGACAGTCATTTATGGATCTGTTTGTGCACATATACTAATATATATGTATAATATAATATGTATTATGCATTATATTGTATATATATTTAGTAAAAGAACTAGAGGAATGTTCACTAAAATATGTAATGTATTTGGGTGATTTCTCTTTTTTTGCCTATTTGTCCTTTGCAAATTTTCTGTAAAAATAGGCAACACTATGTTTTACTTTTTAATAGAAAATTTCAAACTTACACAACAGCATAGAGAATAGTATAATGAACCTCTATGTATCTGTCACTCCATTGCAACAACTACCAACCAAAGTTTAAAAAAAAAAGATTTTTTTTTAAGTTGCATTACTCACAAACCATTGTGCACAAAGCTTCTGGAGTGTGATTCTTCATAAAAAATTTCTCATATCTTCTCTTGAAAAATATTCTGTTTCCATTGCCCAAATCCTGTTTCCAAAACATTGGCTTAGTCACCAAAAATTTTTGTAAGAGAAAGCTCAAAGCATTTCAGGGTTGTTAATGAAAACAGTAAATCAATAATGTGATTTTTAATATTTTTTAATCAAAGTAAAAACCACATCTCTGTTTTCTGGCAGTTTATCACTGTTCCTCTGAATATATAAACAAGAAGCTTATGTACAATGAGATCCAAATGCGATGTGGCTGATTGTGTGAAGTCCTTGCACCTTTTACTTCATCTCATTTAGGGATTAGGCAGAATTTGGTAAAGCACATTTGAGTAAAAGGGTCCATATACTCTGCAATCAGTTTGGGGGGCACTTTCATTCTTGAATTCAGAATCTGAAATATGTGCTGTGCAAGCAGATGTTGATAAGGAGCTTTTAGGAGAAGTTAAGAGCCATGTCTGCTCCAGAGATTATGCACTTCCATGCGAAGAGCAGACTCCCATGAGTTTATTTTCCCCACTGACAAATAAAAGACACAAAGAAGTGCAACAAACACCATCTAGTATGTTTATAACTAAAAACCTCTCTTCCAGACTCCTGTTTTTGTATCAGCTTTAAAGGCACATTTTCACACTGTGTGCTAATGACAGGGTGTGTATTTTGGTGGACTAACCTCTCTGGTGAACTTTAAATGTGTGCTATTTTTTAAAATCCAAGATAACTTACTTTTGGAAAGTGGAAAATTGTTTATTTCTTTTATTTCCATAGAGCTCAATATTGTGCTTCCAATGCACTCAGTATAGCTGGACCATAAAAAAATAGATGTGTGACAACGTGAGTATAAACATAATAAATGTCATGCTTTCACATAGCAAATTGTCAATATCTATTGACATTTGTTCTTATGGCATCTATTAAGGCCACACATATTTATTAACTCTGGTTTGATTACATCGCTTCATTAACTTGGTAATTTCATTATAGTTTAAGAGGGATTTTAGCTGCTGAATTAGTTTACATTTTATGCATAAGCCTAGAAGTCCTTCGGGAAGCAAACACATTTCATATATATATAAAATAAATAATTAATGAATAAAAGTTGTTTTAAAGAAGCAGAAAACAACAGATCAGTAACTTTTTAATAACACAAACTGAGAAATTGCCCATCGAGATTATTGTCATAAACTGTGTCAGGTATGTTCATAGACTTGTTAGTAAAACACTTTGGAGTAGAAATCCTCATGTCAGAGGGAAAGCTTACTTCAGTCAGAAAAAAGATATTAAGCCCACCTGGACAGTGTGAGCACTAAAAGATGCTTATGTGGGATGAGGCTGAGTAAATTTGTTTCTGAAATAATTTTAAATATGATATTATAGAAATTTGATGAGAAACATGTTCCCCTTCTGATAAATCCCACTAAAGTAGCCAAAAAGACCAAATACTGCAGTTGAGAGAGCGTATATATTGGCAAAGACTTTGTAACTTCCCAGGACAGACCCCTCCCCCACACCCTCTGCTTTATTAAGCTCCTCTCTGAAGTACCTAGATAATAGTATCTGATACACATGTCGTGAGTTGTTTTGCAGATGGTAAAACCCCCACCAAATGGAAGGAATTAACTGCTTGATGACTAAGAGCACATAGCCCCCAGACCTACTGAGAACCTGAGGATTATTAAAGGTTAACCACTGTGACTCCGCCCTGTTACCTCACCACTAACCAATCAGAGAACTGTGCACTGGCCAATCACAAACCCTGGGACTCCCCTCCCCCACCTTGCCTTTAAAAATGCTTTGCGTCGCCCACTGAGTTTTTTGAGCGTTAGTTGTCCCGAGCTCTCAGTCTGGAGTTCTGTAATAAGTGCTGCAGTTTCTTTGACCACAACCCAATGTCAGTAGATTGGCTTTACTGCCTGTGGGCGAATGGACTCAAGTTTGGTTCGGTAACAATTTTGGCACCCAATATGGGGCCCAGTTCCAAGTGGACATCTCGGCTGTGGCATTTCATGGCGGCCCCTGGCGCCTGCTGAACAGCTTCCTAAACTGCCTTTGTCTCAAGGATGGCCTAACAGTGTGCTTCCAGCCAGGCATTGCTGCCCAAGGCATTTTTGATTTTTGTGGTGAAGGAAACAAGGCACTCGCGGCGGACAGTGAGCCGTGTTTGGTGAGTAACGGAGCTCACGTGTGAGAACTCCCGAGGATTCTTCCCCATTGCACTGGGTTTGCCTATAGTGGAGCATTGGTTGGATTTTCCCCTTTGGACTAAGTCATTTTGGCTTCGTCTCTGATGGAGCACTGGTTGGGGTTCTCCCCTCTGGACTCAAACATGGTCATGTGGCTTCATCTCTGACAGACAATGCATTGGTTGGGAATCTCCCTTTCTGGGGCTAGGGAACTGTGAGACAGGTTTGCATTGCGCTGGTTTGTTTGCTTGATACTTGACAACACCAGCCATGAATAATTAAGTATGGATGTTCAGAGCTCTGTTCCATCTTGTAGGTCCTCTAGAGTTTATTTTGCAGAACTGGGAGATCTTGAGCTATGTTCCCATATATAAAAGAAAATGATGTTTTTTTATTGTAACACTGGCCTCAGTACTCACTGAGATCTAGAGAACAATGACCCCTAATAGTTCTGTCAAAGTGAGCATTTTGGATTTGGTTTGGCTTTTATCTTGGGGTGTGTGTGTGTGTAAATGTCTCAGTATCTAACTACAAATCCTGTTCTCTCTTTCTGGTTTTTACTTTTCTTAAAGGGTCCTAGTAACTTGAATGCTGATTCATATGCCTCTGAAAATAAGGCATGTGAATGTGAGTGAATAATATTTACTATTGTCTATTACTATATATATACACACATACACATGTTTTTTATCCAATAACCTTTTGATGGACACTTAGGTTGCTTCCACATCTTGGCAACTCTAAATAATACTGCTATTAACGTTGGGTTGAATATATCTTTTTGAATAAGTGTTTTTGTTTTTTTCAGATAAATACCCAGGAGTGGAATTTCTGGTTCATATGGTAGTTTGATTTTTAGATTTTTTTGAGGAATCTCCACACTATTTTTCACAGTGACTGCACCAGTTTACATTCCCACCACCAATGTACAAGGGTTCCCTTTTCTTCACATCCTTGCCAACATTTGTAATTTGTGGTCTTTTTGATGAAAACAATTCTGACAGGTGTGAGGTAATATCTCATTGTGGTTTTGATTTGCTTTTCCCTGATAATTAGCAATGTTGAGCATTTTTTCCTGTGCCTATTGGCCATCTGCATTTCCTTGTTGGAAAAATGTCTATTCAGTTTTTCTGCCATTTTTTTTTTTATCAGATTATTTGTTTTTTTGACATTGAGTTGTATGAGCTGTTTATATATGTTGCATATTAACCCCTTAGTGGTCATATCATTTTCAAATATTTTTCCCCATTTAGTAGGGTGTCTTTTAATTTTGTTGGTGGTGTGCTTTCCTGTGCAACACCTTTAATTAGGTCCCATTTGTTTATTTTTGCTTTTATTTCCTTTACTTCAGGAGACAGATCCAAAAAAATACTGCTCTGATTTATGTTAGAGTGTTCTGCCTCTGTTTTCCTCTAGGAGTTTGATAGTATCTGGTCTTACATTTAGGTCTTTATCCATTTTGAGTTTATTTTTGTATATGGTGTTAGAAACTGTTCTAATTTCATTTGTTTATATGTGGCTGTCCAGTTTTCCCAGCACCACTTGTTGAAGAGACTGTCTTTTCTCCATTGTATATTCTTGCCTCCTTTGACGTAGATTAATTTGACCATAAGTGTGTGGGATTATTTTTGGACTTTCTGTCCTGTTCTATTGGTCTGTGGGTCTGTTTTTGTGCCAGTACCATATTGTCTTGACTACTGTAACTTTGTAGAATAGTCAGAAGTCAGGGAGTGTGATTCCTCCAGTTCTATTATTTCTCAAGATTGTTTTAGCTATTAAGGGTCTTGAGTGTTTCCTTATAAATTTTAAAACTATTCTTATTCTGTGAAAAATGCCATTGTTATTTTGATAGGGATTGAATTGAATCTGTATGCTGCCTTGGGTAATATGGTCATTTTAACAAGACTGAGTCTTCCAATACAAGGAAAAAGAGTGTCTTTCCATCTGTTTGTGTCGTCTTCAGTTTCTTTCATCAGTGTCTAAAATTTTTTGAAGAACACTTTTTTGCCTCCTGGGTAGGTTTATTCCTAGGTATTTTATTTTTTCTGATGCAATGGTAAATGGGATTGTTTCCTTAATTTCTCTTTCTGATAGTTTATTGTTAGTGTATAGAAATGCAATAGATTTCTGTATATTAATTTTGTATCCTGCAATTTTGCCAAATTCATTGACCTCTAGTAGTTTTCTGGTGGTGTCTTTACAATTTTCTATGTATAGTATCATGTCTATCTGAGACATGTCTTACTTTTACTGTACCTAGGGTTACTGAAGTCCAGTAAGTTCATGTTATTTATGTTGCTGAGTTTGTCAGCAAAGAAAAAATTGGTATAAATTTTATAAGTCATAAAATAAATGAGATAAGAGTTTTTAGGTGAACTCTTTTAGGAATAATTAGGTATTGGGATGTTTATCTAAAATACTTTCTCCAGATTTTTGGTTACTTGAGTTTTGCTAAGTTAAATTCATTGAACGTTTCAGTGATTTCAAATAGAGGTTATGGAATATGTTCTTAAGTTCCAATCAGGAAGTGCTGGTATGACAGTTTACAGTTGCTTGCTTCTTGGTGTTTGCTAGAGGTTAAGTATCTTAGGGGTTAAAATGATAATACTTGTAATTAAAGCTATCAAAGTAATAAGGAAAACATTTCTGTATGCCTGGAAGTTAGGTTGTGTGTATTCAGACGGTGTGAAAGACACATTTTTTATCAAAGGAAAAGAAAAGGGTAAGTTTATCCTGGAGCTGGTTGTTCTGGATGGAAAAATAAGGGAGAAGCTAATAAGGATACAGAAAGTTATGGAAGGTTTGTAGGAAAGGAGCCCAAGAAAGGAGTATTGTGCATGGTTGGGCTGGAATTAGAGTCAATGTAATGAGGCAATTGGATTTTGTTATTAAAAGTGGCTGATGGAGGACTAGATTTGGTTCCTTTCTGTTAAGAGAACAAAGTTTTCTTAGAATGCTGTTTTTGATAAGTTTTTATATGAACTTCCTTGCCTTTAAGTGCTCTGTGTTTGCTTTTGAAATCTTTTGTCACTTTGGTTAAATGAATAAACAATCACAGTGACCTATGATCCTATTTGACCAAGTATTTTGGAACTTTTTGATATTTTTGACAAACTTGTGTCTTATTAAACATACATTGCCCATCTGCTTGGCCATTGAGGAGGGAAATGGATTTAGGAGTCAAAATGGAGTAGCTATTGTTCAGACCTCCAAGATAAAACTAGGTGGCCATGGTAGATGTAATTTCAGACACATTCATATATTGCTGAGAATTTGAATTTTCAGAACTGTATCAAATTTAAGGACACCACTAGCCATCTCAAAACATACCTACGAGCAGCTGCCAATTGCAGCCTTTTTGTCTGAAGGTCTCTTGTAACCATGAAACCTTTCTCTTATTTTAGGAATCGTAGTGACAAACAAGACAGCTCAATGAAAAAGAATATGAAAATGAATTTATGTATGTTCCTATATGACTGAAGTATTGTGCTGTACACCAGAAATTGACACAACACTGTAAACTGAGTATACTTCAATAAAAATATATTTTTAAAAAGACAGCTCAAGCTATAATCTCCCAGAAGATGGTATTAGATTCTTTAGATATATATTAATATCGCTGGAGAAATTGAAACCCAAATAAATAGAACAATTCAAAGGGCTGCTTGGTGATAAGATATTCATAGAGAGGACTAACTTCGTAACTTACTGTTCTGGTTGCTCTCTGGAATAGGAAGATTCCTTTGGGAAATATTACAAGGGTGCATTTTGATCATTATCCTAATTGTTATATGTTTACTAATTTTTAAATGTCCTGGTGCTATGACAAAGCCATCAAAAACAGAGGTAATGTTTTCACAATACAAAATATTGATGCTCAGCTTAAGACTCAAGGATTCTTTGAAATGAAAATTGGTGACTTTCTCTCCTCTAATCCTGAAAAACTGACTTCATCCTGGTTCAGCAGGAAGTAGAGAGGCCATCTCCCCTGTTTCCCTCAGGATTGAGCGTATTGAAGAAAAGGGGTGTTATAACCTAGCTGGAACCCTATGGGACCAGACTTCTCCCCCATATCCTCTGCTGTAGCTCCTCTCTGAAGTTCCTGGATAGTTGTATCTGATGCACATTTCCTGAATGTTTTTACAGATGCTAAAACCCCCACCAAGTGGAAGTAATTAACTACTTGATGGCCAGGGTAGCCCCCAGACCTATTAAAGTCTAAAGATTGATAATGTTAACCCCTGTGACACTGCCCTGTTACCTCACCATCAACCAGAGAATTGTGCACCAGCCAATGATGTACCCTGGGACTTCCTTCCCCAGCTTTGCCTTTCAAGATGCTTTGCTGAAACCCATTGGGAGCTGGGGCTTTTTGAGCATTAGTGATCCCGGACTCCCAGTCTGGTGACTTGTAATACCCTCTGCACTTTGCTTCACCACACTCCAGTATCAGGTAGATTGGCTGTATTGCGGGTGAGCAAGTGGACCCAAGTTTGGGGTTGATAATAGCTTCTTTAGCTTGTAGTCAGTCTCACCAGTGAAATATAGAGACTATTTGTTATTTTAGCAACTACCTATTATCAAGTCATAGACTACACTTGAGTTTGACCTTTCAGTTCTCAGCTCTAATTTGTTTAATTTATTGTCCTCTCTGAAGGCACTCAGGGCATCCAGAAAAAATGTTTCAAAAGCCTTGAAAACAAATGAGTAAACACATGTTCTGCTTCTCATTTTGTCAGAACAAAGATCTTTGGATGTGCTCAACAGCTCTTAAATGGAGACAAACATCATCAGTTAAATAAATGAACAATTTCATTGGGATCAGAAAGTTTCAGCAGAAGCTTTTAATTTTTATGAGTATTAACAAACAAAAATCTATGTATTTGACATAACCTATGCGTCTGTGAAAACCCTCCCTCTCTGTAAACATCAGGAATAGCGAATCAGGCAATTCAGATAAAAATTGTAGCATATGGTAGAGACTTTACAATGTTGGGAAGATAGGCCAAAAATTATGTTTGTAAATTTCTGAAGTGATTTCCAGAAGCGCATTACAGGCTAAGTGCTTTATACAGTACGTATTGTTAGCAGGTGTTGTGAGTACTTTATTTCTAACACACAATGCTGACATTTTACTCCTTTATACTCTTTAAGGGAACAAGCAGCATAATTGGAATTCCTTTGAGAATGATTTGTTAGTTATTTTGGACCTTTTATAGGGAGTAAATGGTAAATAAGAGCTGAGCTTTTGGACATTAGTATCTATTGGTTGAGCAGATTATACTGTAAATTTTTAAAAAGGAAGGGCAATTTAGGCAATGATACTAACAGCTGCACAGTTATTGTGTAATAGTGGCCCACCTGGGCTGAATTGTGAATTGCAAAACAAAGCTGAATGCTTTCAATTCCGTGATGTATTATGCTACAAGGGAAGCTCTCAGCTAAGCAAAATGTAGAGCTACTGTCAGACCATCCCTCTGCCAAATTACTACTGCGCTGAAAAATGACTACAGTGATATCACTTGGTGAGATCATCACAGTCTTCTTCTCTTAATGTTCCCGTCATTGCTGATCCTAATTTTACGTCTCAGTAAATTATTTTCGGTAGTGAAGTGTTTTCTCCTCTTCCATTATATTAATTTTTGGTAGACCTTATATTAATTTTTTTAAAAACTTCTTCAGCTCTTTGAAGTTGAGAACACATGAAGTTTTCTTGCACCTTCATCACAAATAGTGTAATAGGTGAACAATATCTAGGCCATGAGTTACATGCTATGATTTATATATGTAAGATGCAATTATTTTAAACATAGGGGAATGCTTTTATAAATAGGTTAAACTCAGCAAAAGTCAGACATCTTGCTCTTAAAATTGACTACCAAATAAGGTGATGAGCTTTCTACAACTTAAAGAAAAAGAAAAAAAGTATTTTCTGCATCTCCTTCAGGGCCCCAATTCTGCATTTCTTTAATTTTCCTCTATACTACCTAGTGTTAAGGAGAATCATAGCAGCTCTGGAAACATGAGCTCTTAGAAAAAGGAGTTGAGACATGGGGAAACCATGTGGTCTTGCTGTGAATCATCACAAATAGGAGCCAAAGAAAAGTTGGACATTATATCAAGCATTGTTTTCTTTCCAGGTTTTGCTAAATCTGGCTCAGTTTTACAAACACTTGAGGGGAAGTTCAGAGCTCTGCATCTTATTCCTAGATCTTTCATATGACCCCGAGAAGTCACTGAAGCTTACAGATGTGTGTTGGATATGGATTTTAAACCAGCTTTCAAAATATATCATTAAAGTGTTCATTTGGATGCTTTCTCTTCACACATACTCAGACAAAAGTATGCGAACTCTTCTATTTTGATGCAAAGTGTAATTCAGATTTTTAATAAAGCCGAATGGTTTCCTGGATAAATCTGTTAATCAGTTTCTCTCTTTGCTTGTTTTCTTTCAGTAATGTGGTTTCCATTAGACATTTCAATTCTATTTCATTGCTGGTAAGCATGTGTTTTAAAATACAGTTAAAAATTGGTACTCTTGGTCCAATTCCAAGGGGCAAATCAGCAGGAATAAGTAATCCCACAGCCTTAAGAAGAACCTCCTAAACCATGAAAATAAGTAATAAGTACTAAACTTTGAATAAAAGAGCCATAAGTGAGTCTGGAAGCCTCATTTACATTGTAATGTGCATACCAGCATGATGTCATTATCAATTAGTGTGAGTATTTTCTAACAGCCATCTATTCCGAGTGTGTAGTCATTTAGTTTATGGATATGATTGTGGTGAGTGTGTTGGTATCAAACAGTGAACACTAAAGCAGCAATGTCCATGGAAAACAGTAATATGGCAAAAATTTATGCCAGCCATGAATCAGTCCTGCTTCATTTAATGTTATTTATTGATGCGAGGTAGATAGAGTACCTCAGTCATCTCTGTGTGTTGAACAGAATAAAAAAATCTGTCTGTAAAATCTTTTTACTGTATGTGTTAAAGCCACAAATAAATAGGTGTGTGTATGTGTGTGTATGTATATATTCTTTGTCAGTCCCATCACAGCGTAATTTTTTTCTTGTGAATTTTGGAATGCTATGAGTATTGTCAAGACTCATATTTCATTCCCCATGTTTTAGTGTCTCAGTCTCTGTTTAGATTATGTTTCAAGATTCCCTGTGCACTGATGAGTGAAGTGATATCTGAGGTATGAGGTGAGACTAACCTCTTGAGTTTGGGGTTTGTTTTTCAGAACTCTCAGCATTCTGGAAGAATAGAGTTTGTACGGATGTTGATGTTCTGAGTAAAGCGAGCCTGATGAGAGACTGTTTCATAAGCTCACTTTCTTGGTTTTAGGCTGTCCTTAAAATTTTATTGAATTTGTTTCTACTTCTCCCGTATATAAGAAATATTCCATAGCTTTCATAGCTTTTAGTATTGTTATTGTAATTTTATTTTTAATACAAAATTTATTGTCTAAACCAGGAAATTTTTGAGAGTGAACATTGCATTTCTTTTTCCTTCTTTTTTTAATGGAGGTACTGGTGATTGAACCCAGGATCTCGTACATGCTAAGCATGCGCTCTACCACTGAGTTTTACCCTCACCCCTATTATTGTTATTATTAACCTTTTCTGCTTTGCTGCATTTCCATATATTAACTCATTCCAATGATAAGGAAGTTTTTTTAAATTTATGGTTTCAGAACATAAATGCTTTTGATGACTGAGACTTATGAATTACCTGTATATCTTTCATTGGTATCTCTGTGGTGAGTATTTCTCAATGACACTGTTTAAAAATATAGACGGGTCACCTGAGTCAAGTACACCTTGTTATAACAAAAGGACTTAAATGATGATT
Organism: Camelus ferus; assembly: GCF_009834535.1. Lineage (NCBI taxonomy): Eukaryota > Metazoa > Chordata > Mammalia > Artiodactyla > Camelidae > Camelus > Camelus ferus. The sequence continues at coordinate 43,898,700 of NC_045706.1, read as the reverse complement.
GATTTACCTCTGTCATAAAGGAAAAATAGTGAGTAAACCAAACAGCAACAACAAGAAAACCCTGTTTCTGGGCTGTGCTCTAAAGGAGTATTTTTATAGGTGAGCTGGTTTTCCTCAGGACGGTGGTATACATCCAGCCCTCCAGGCTCTCCAGCTAAGGATGCATTGCTTTGCTCTGATCACACTGCAGTTTGGTGATCTGTGTAACGTTCTGTGCCTTTGTTAATCACACAATGGAAGGATTCAACTTACTGAATCATTGGCTTTCTTCTGACTCCAAACAGCACTGCCAGTTACTCCAGTAACTGCCTCGTGGGAACTTTCTCAGAGGGAGTTATTCTGGAGGCAGTCACTTTGTAAATATATCCCTTCATTTCCCATAAATGGCACCAAGACTTTCTTCTACAGCTCAGTTAGAAAACATGACCTTTTTGATAAGCTTTCCTAGTGGAACTTGTTAATGCTGTATTTAATATCTTCATGGTGGTAATTGAATGGGATGATGTATGTGAGTGTTTTGGTGCAGTGCCTGGTAGATGATGCACACTCAGCACATGCGACATATCTGGTGATGCTGCTGGCTGTTGACTGTGTTCACATCACACATTCAAATGGGCACCACCTAAACTGCTTTTTTGGAACACCTGGATGTGTCCTGCCCCTTTCCTTTTTTTCCAGCACAGAAATGTGTATTTTTTAAAAAGGATGTAACACTCTTTCCCTTGATCATATCCTTTCTCACTGTTGCTTAGACTTTGCTCTATTAGGTGTCACTTCAGTCTCTCTTGCTTTACCACCCTCTTTTCTGTAATCTGTAAACACTTTGTTTCTCTCTAACCCGTCCATAAACGTAATACTTTTCCTTGATCTCAGCTTCTCTTTAAGCATTAACTTAGTTTTATTCTTTTCCTCATAGCTGAACTTCTCTATAAAGCCATCTACTTGATGTCATGTCCCAACTTCCTATATAATTTGAACAGCAACGAGTGGTGTGGAAGAATAAATACAAAGCTATAGTAGGGTGTCCAGCGAATCTGGGATCAATTGCATGTGGAGTGTTAATCATAAAAAGAGGATTCTGTCTAAGTCAGCCTCCCAGGATCTAAATTGTGAGCATAGATTGTAAGAAATTGTCTTATATACTGTGGGGGATGCCAAGAGAGGCAACGCTTGGTTTCTCTCTGCAAGCTGCTTATGAACTAGTTGTGGAGAGGACCACACACATAGAAAAGACAATGAAAGTGCAGGGAGCTTTGGTTAGGAGGGGAAGTGATGGCAAGATCAGAGATGGGTCTGAAGGGTGGGTCAAACGTGGCAATGTTAAGGAGATACAGCTCCAGGTGAGGGAACACTAAATATGGTTAGTGATGGAAAAAAAATAAAATGTGTTTGGTAGACAGAGAGGAACAATCTATCTAGGAAATAAAATTCTTATGGGAGAGTAGTGCAAGTCAATGCAAAAATATTACTCAATATGCACTTTATTCAGTAAATATGTTCCTGGAAAGTGGAGGAAATAAGGACCATTGTATCTAGCTCTTTTAGAAGTTATGACAACTAGCTCTCTCATCAATGAATGAATGCTAGAGAACCAAGTTCTCAGATTCCAGTCTTACCTCAGTGTAAATGAGGCAATTGCACTCATTCTTTCTGGCCTTTAGGTGATCTATCAGTGGCTGTGTAAATAATTAATAGGCACCTGCCATTTAATTATACTAATAGTGAATATGCAGTGCTATGTTCAGTGTTGAATTGTGGGCCTCTTGGATGTTATTTAAATAACTATTTGAATCCTTTTCATGTCAAGCCAATTTTTACTATTGACTTTCAATAAATAGCTGTATTATGTGGTACGCTGTGGGGCAAATTTAGAGAGGAATTAGACCAAATTTATTTTTTTATTTTTTATTTTCTGAAAAAAGTAAAATTAGATGTTATGAAATAAGTTTATTATAATTCTTCATAGAAAAATTTACATTATAATTACAACAATATGCTGATTCTAAGAAAAAGGAATAAATCAAATGTTGTTTGGTTTTACAGAGAATAATTTCCCTACAAATTTTGGAAGAATATAGTTCAACATCCTTCACGTCCCATTTGATTGTTTTCAGTGTCTCCTTAAAAAACTGTTTTTGTATATATGAAAAAAATATATATATATATCAAGAGCTTAACCAATTTTCCCTAGTTTCTTTTTTATAAAAATATTTTTTTGAAATATAGTCAGTTTACAATGTTGTGTAAATTTCTGATGTATAGCACAAAACTTTAGTCATGTAAGAACATACATATATTCATTTTCATATTCTTTTTCATTATAGGTTACTACAAGATATGGAATATAGTTCCCAGTGCTATACAATATAAACTTATTGTTTATCTGTTTGATGAATGTTAGTATTTGAAAATCTTGAACTCTCAATTTTTCCCTTCCCACTCCCTTCTCCCCCAGTAACCATGTTTTTTTCTATGTCTGTGAGTCTGTTTCTGTTTTGTGAATAAATTCATCTGTGGGTTTTTTTTTAATTCCACATATAAGTGATATCATATTATATTTTTCTTCCTCTTTCTGGCCTACTTCACTAAGAATGACAATCTCCAGGTCCATCCATGTTGCTGCAGATGGCATTATTTTATTTTTTATGGCTAAGTAGTATTCCATTGTATAAATACACCACAGCTTCTTTATCCAGTCATCTGTCGATGGACATTTAGGTTGTTTCCATGTCTTACTGTAAATAGTGCTGCTATGAACACTGGGGTGCATGTGTCTTTTTGAGTTAGCATTCCCTCTGGATATATGCCCAAGAGTGGGATTGTTGGATCATACGGTACCTCTATTTTTAGTTTTTTAAGGAATCTCCATACTATTTTCCATAATGGCTGCACCAAACTACATTCCCACCAGCAGTGTAGGAGGGTTCCCTTTTCTCCACCCCATCTCCAGTATTTATTGTATGTGGACTTTTGAATGATGGCCATTCTGACTGGTATGAGGTGATGCCTCATTGTAGTTTTGATTTGCATTTCTCTAATAATTAGTGACATTGAATGTTTTTTCATGTGCCTATTGACCATTTGTATGTCTTCATTGGAGAATTGCTTGTTTAGGTCTTCTGCCCATTTTTGGATTGGGTTTAGACCATATTTATAAATCACTTGAGATCTCACAGGTCCTGGGTCATTTTCAAATTCTGCAAAGTTCATTAAATTGATAAAAACAGAGCTATAAAAATGTTCAATCAGCCTAACTTTCCCAGGATGTAATTTACTCTTCAAAGCCATGTATCAGATTTTACATGGTTGGAGGTTCATTTAATAAATGACTTCTGTGCACTAGATAGGACCCAAGAGACTTGAAATTGTTCATGTGGCTTCCAGTCATCCACAGACTTCCTGGGCTTATTTATTGCTCTATGGTAATATTTTATTGATATACTATAGGTCAATTTGTCAGTCTGGGTCATTCTGTGTAATGTTGCAAAATATTCCTGATTTTTGTTTCTTCTGAAAGCCTGTGTTCCTCTAAAGAGCTTCTGTGCAATACCCATCCATTAGTAATTTTGAGAGTTGATGAGGTGGAGGATAAAGCTCTGGGGGTGAAAGGTATAGAAAGGTTTGCTGCCAGGTATATGCACACTGGTAGATGTCTGAGGAAGATGCAATATTGCTGAAAAAACATTAGATCAGGTCTTAATTCAGTGACCTGATATTAGCCTTTCATCCAAATCATCATCATTAAAGGGATGCTGTGACACATTTATCCAATTCTGTTCCCTTGAAAGTGATCGATCAGGGTAGAATTTCCCTTTAACATCTGGATTTGACCCAGAGCTCCTGAGCCAATTTGTAAACAGTGTGTTAAGATAAAAATAAGACTTAATAAGGAATACTCATCTTCTACCTGATTTTCCTATTGGAAATTAAAATTTTGAAGTTATTGGCAGGAAAATCCCCAGTGTTGTAACATATTTTAAAGATCTGCATAATGTAATATAATAGAATGAGCTAGCAACTGATCAGAAAAATCAGTGCTCGACCAGAGTGTTATGTACATGGAAGACCATCATTGCATTTCTTTGAAAAGATCTTATTTTTATTGATGGTATTATTCCATCAACTAATTTTTCTGGGGATTGAAATTGTTTAGCCATGGTTCACAATCTTTTTAAAGAAGTTATAAAAGGAATATCTAATTGTCACTCAAAATGGATGATTTTACTTCCATATTTAAAGATTAAAAATGTAACTTCAGCATGAGGTTGCTTTGAAATCTTCCTCTGAAAAGGCTTACATGATTCTGGGAGCTGGAAGGGAATCCAAGAACTATTCAATTTACCAAGCCATTTGCAAGATGAGGAGGTTGAGACTCAGAGTGTAATTGAATTACTCAACTTTCTGCAGCTAGGCCACGTCTCTTCTTGGCACCACTCTGCCACTTGCTTCAGGATGTGGGACTCTGAAAATACCCTGAGATTCCACAGGTCCATTATTTTGTTGTGCTTTAGTATCATTTGATTCTTTGATTATTGTTCTTGTGAGTGAGGCATACATTTCAAATAGGGTTGCAAACTGCTTTTAAGCAATAATTAGATTTAGTCTATTGAAGTCTGGATACAGGATGGGTTCAAAGCATGACCTTTGCTGTCTGACAGACATGGATTCAAGTCCTGGCTCTGCCACTTACTTGATGACATTTGACAGGTACTTTCACCTCAGCCTGTTTCCTTCTGAAGAAAAATAGTTTTGTTTATTATTCTGAACATACTGAGTAGTCAGTAAATATGGCTCTCATTATTATCACTCAATCAATGCTTATTGATCAGTTGAATCTAGGAAAGATTTCTGGAGCTGCATTACTACCTTTAAAAATATTTCTCATTTTACACTAAATAAAGTGATCATATTTAGAGACAAAATTTGTGAATGTGTTCAGCTATGTTCCTTGTCTATAGTTGTCTGGATTTATAGACTTCATGACTTCATCTCTATTGTGCAGAAAAAACAACCCAGAGGTAATTTATTGACTTGCTGGTGAGTCAAAGGTAGGTCAGAGTTCAAGTGAGATTTAGGATTCAGAAATTAAACAGCATTATCAAAGATTCCATTTTATTTCTATCTTCTCTGCCTGCCAAAGTGTCTGCTTCAACTAAGAAGGGCTCAGCTTTGGGGAACAAAAAGCTTCCTAATTCACATTAAGCAATAAATGGGAGAAAATTTCTCTGGTAATTCTCAAAGAAGAGGGTGGAAACTTACCTCTTCAGATGTTCTCAGCAAAAATTTTGTGTTTCACTGGCGCTCACGGGCTCTGGTTATTATGTCAGAGACTGGATTTGCTGAGTGGCTGTAGCCATTCAGCACCGTCTCTGGTGTTGGGGATGAATCAGCTTCTCGTCAGAAAATGTGCTGCACTGGGGAGAGGATACTCAAAAGGAAATTAGAATATACTCACTAAGAGGAAAAGATGATAGATAATGGGTAGACCAAAATGTTCACTATGTCTCCCCAAGCTTGAGATAGACCATTCGATGTGACCAGTTCTTTTTTTTTACATATCATCAAATTCTTTGCTTTTGTACAGATTGATAATAATTATAGACATAAGCACATCAGCATGGAGATATTTAAAGAATTACATTTCTTTCTATTCAAATTTTCTGAATCTCTGAAAACAGTCGTCTTTGAAAGAGTTGCTCTATCATTGGACAGGAGGGCTCGATTAATTATATTAAACACAGCATAGCACAGAATCTCTGGAGACTAGTGTTTGAAACTTGGAACCCAACAAATAATATGCATTAGTTTGTATTAAAACCTAACTGAATTTTCTTCTATAGAAAAAAATTCATAGTAAGCAAGATAGAAGTGAGACTGGAATGAATTCATTTGAATCATTTTAACCACAAACATAATTTCCACTTTTAGCAAATCATAGGGTTATCAAAATTTAATCCTTATTATTTTCACACGTATTTAACAAAATGTTAGTCAAGTTGGAAGTTTTTTTCTGTTTCTATCAAGGAATTTTATGCTCTCAATTCTGACATCCCTAAACACTGTGATCACACTAAAGGAACGTCTGAGGATACAACATGTATCCAAGCTGCAGTAGACTAAAAATAATTATGGCTCAAACGTAGTCTGCATCCCCATGGAGAATATACACCTCACTCACAGGAAAAATAATCACAGAACCAAATGATGCCAAGTACAACAAAATGATACAACCAGAGAATCTGAGAACTTTCAAAATAAAGAATTTGACTTATTTTGAACTTGATGGTTTTGAAGTATACCAGGATCTCAGAATAGTGATTCAGTAGCCTAGAAGAAGGCAGTACTTTGAGAAGTCTGTTAGTGCATGGAATAATGAATTTTTTGAGAATTGGATGAAAACTGCAAATGCTTACACCAGAAGAATGCTCCTCCAATCAAAATTTCACATACAATTTTGGGGGTTCATGGACTCCCCAAAGCTCATTTTTAGATGCAGGTGTGTATACTAGTTTTATCAGAATGCAAAAGCCAGACCCTCTGTCTTTGAATTTAAAAATTTATTATCTACCTCCTTACGGACATAGCTTTAGAGATTTGAAAGAACTGAGTTGATTGTTTCTCAAAATAAATTTCTAGAAGTTCAGACTAACAGGACTAAGAACACAGGAAGGAGTAAGAAACTTGGAGCGTTAATGGATTCTTTCAATGCCTTACATAGTAGGTAAAATGAATCTTGTATAAAGTAATTAGTCTTAGAATTCTGCTGATGGAGCAGCTCAATTTCGGTGTGATAAAAGTAATACTAGGGGAGCACTAACAAAAATAAAATAATTCTCCTTTATTTTGTCATAAACTGCTTCATTACTATAGTATATGTAATTTTTAGGTTTCAAAATAGGATTTTTTAAAAAACATGTGAATTCATTAAAATATACAAAATAAAGTGCCTGGCTACTTTCCTTCAATTTCTTGCCTTCCTAACTTCAGGGAAATGTTTTTCAAAATAAATAATACATTATGTTTGTGGGTGTATTCCAACAGTTCCATGAAGAACGTTCCTTACATTTTGCATTTTCAGGGCTATTTAATTCTGTCTTTTGATTTCTATAATCTCTAATAAGCTGTTTCCCAAAGTCAGCGTTCTCACTGGAGATGACCCAGCATGTCAACTCAAATGACTGAAAATACACAATTGGAACTAACACTGAGCAGAACTATGTAGAAAACTTGTAATGATTTGTAAACATTTTCACACTTATTATGATTCAGATATGGACTGTGGCCCAGAAAAGATGTGGTGTATTTTGATAGTCCCTGTAATTAGCTCAGCAATGTTTTTCCAAGTTATGATTTCATACTGACTATTAGAAATTGCACATTGTTGAGATGCCACATGCAAAAAAGGTATTGTATTATATGGCAATAATTAAAAGTACTATAAAGTAAATTAAATAGGACTTCAAATCAAGAAAACATAAATGTGGTAGTCTTAAGTTTTAGATAAAATTCTAAGCACATAGCCCAATTTAATTTTGAACAAGCAGAGCAAAACTAGGGTACTGATGGGGCAGCAGAGAATATGGATTTGACTCCTTTGTTACTGGCATCATTATGGACATCAAGGAAGCAAGTCCTGGTCTAAAAATTATACTCCTGATGTCTTTTCTCCTAGGATGTGTGACAGGCAGGACTGGCTATATAACTGGTGGGACCCAGTGCAGAATGAAAATGCAGAACTTCTTAATCAACATTCGTTTGAAAAGAAAATTCAAGATGGCGACAACAGTGCATTAAACCAATCACAGGGTTCTGTGCAGTTTTGGTCCTGGTGACAAGGGAAGAGGGGAGTGGTAGAGAGGCTTCTGAATCCTGTCTGTGCCAGTCTAGGCTCCTCCTGGGTGCTGAGAAGATGCTCAGACCAAGCCCAGGAGAATAGCCAGTGCCCTGTTTGGTGGAAGTTTTGTGGATGATTGAGATAACAAGCGCTGCTTCTTTCTGAAATCTATCCTCTAGATAGGTTGTGAGGATTAATGAGTTAATATCAGAAATTGCTAAAGGGCAAATCTTCACTTGCCTAAAAGAGCATAAAATTTTTATTTTGCCTTTTATGCTTTCTGACAATCCCTTCAGTCTGGCACTAGGCTTTTAGTGGAGCGTGTGGAGAATTTAGGACAAGATGATGAATCTTTCTCAAGGGCATCTTGATAGCTTTGCAAACTTAATGCAATAATGTAGGTCTTGGGCCCTGTGTCATGGAGTAAAGGAAGACAGCCAAAACTTTGGAGAAAGGAGCCTATACCTCATGGGCGGTTATTATTTAGGAGACAAATTATGGCAATGAATTTTTTTAAATCTTAAAATCCCTTTTATCACTGCATATCTACCTAATTTTAAGCAACCACAAAGTTATAAAGATACCCTATTCGGCGCTTAAGGCCAGATATTCTTTTAAACAATGTGTAGAGAATACACTGACCCTTTTGGGAAAAAAAAAAAAAAAAGATCAAGTTGTACGACTGGGAAAAGGCCCCAGTGATGGCTGGTGAAAGAGCTAGGACAGAAACAGAGATGCAACACCTTTTGCTTTGGCTGCCCGCTCCAGAGCCCAGCGGGGTGGCTTCCTGCCCCATTGCCACAGCCTGGGCCCCTTGGTCTTAAGAGCCACCTGAGGGCATCTACTCTTCCAAGTCCCTAGAAAAAAGGTGCTAATGAGGCATTTAACACCTGTACTCCAAACCGAGCTAGAAATGATGGGCTGTCTAAAAGCAGAGAAAATAGCCAGGGGCGGCTAAGGGGGAAAAAAGAGACGGAATGGGAGGCAAGCAGCAGCAGCTGAAGACCCACCCACAGCATTTACACTTGAAATCGTCTCTTTCTTTCCTCTCCTACCTCTTTGCTGTGTATTTCAGTTAGTAGAAGCAGTTGTGTGTCTTCTGTTCTAGAAACCCTTAGGGATAGAGTGATTCAGTGCCTGTCTTCAAGGAGCTTTCCAGCTGTCAGAGGAAATGAGGGTAACAAAAAAATGCAGAAAATGACCGAAAACATCCTAAGGGAGTTGAAGGGGAGGAAGGAAAGAGGGAGGTTAGGAAAGTTTACAGAGAGAGGCTGTGAGGGGCCAAACTTCGAGGGCTGTGATGAGGAAGACAGGCAGAAGGGACTAGAGACTGCATGAAGGAAAACTGTTATGGACTACCCACCACATGCCGAATGGGGCTGAGAACTTCTTGTACATTTTTTTCCTGCAGTCTTCATGATACCTCTGTGAGCCCGATGCTATCAGCTTCATTTAGAAACAATAAAACTTTTTTTTTGCCTCATTAGAGACCAAAACACAAACACACACAGAGTACACATGAGACATGAGTAAAATTCTTAGAACAGGTGAATGCCAAAAAGATTACAGTACCCCTGCCTAGATATAATTCAAAATAAAATAATACATCACACAATACATTCACATACATGCTAGAGGTAAAAAGGCTTATTTTCAGATTTTTCTCATGACTAAGTCCTGGGTAAGTTAACTAAAGGTGGACTGGTATCACATTGGAGGGACTCTTTTTCCCCCTGCCTTAATTACGTGGTTAGCACTGCATACAAGGGTGACAGAGCCAACTAAGAATGGGTTCAAACTTAGGTTTGTCTGATGCCAAAGCGCAGGCTTTTGATAACACGACTTTCCCAGTGAGCCGTGCCTGAGATGCAGCCTACTCCTGGGTGTGTGTTCACCTCGTGGGAACCTGCTTATTGCTAGGAGCAGCCCTGCAGATGAGACAGGACCACTATGAAGAGGCAAAGGGCTCCCTAGGACACTCTAAAACTCTTCTTTAATCATGTCTGTTCTTTTCTTTATTTAAATTGAAGTATAGTCAGTTTACAATGTTACATCAATTTCTGGTGTACAGCACAATGCTTCAGTCATACATGAACATACATATATTCATTTTCATACTCTTTCATTATAGGTTACTACAAGATACTGAATATAGTTCCTTGTGCTATACAGTATAAACTTGTTTATTTTATATGTAGTGGTTAATATCTGCAAATCTCGATCTCCCAGTTTATCCCTTCCCACCTCCTTTCCCTCCTGGTAACCATAAGTTTGTTTTCTATGTCTGTGGGTCTGTGTCTGTTTTGTAAAGAAGTTCATTTGTGTCCTTTTTTCTTTAGATTCCACATATAAGTGATATTATATGGTATTTTTCTTTGTCTTTCTGGCTTCACTTGGAATAATGATCTCCGGGTCCATCCATGTTACTGTAAATGGCATTATTTTATTCTTTTTATGGCTGAGTAGTATTCCATTGTATAAATACACCACAACTTCTTTATCCAGTCCTCTGTCGATGGACATTTAGGTGGTTTCCATGTCTTGGCTATTATATATAGTGCTGCTGTGAACATTGGGGTGCATGTAGCTTTTTGAATTAGCATTCCCTCTGGATATATGCCCAGGAGTAGAATTGCTGAATCATATGGTAAGTCTACTTTTAGTTTCTTAAGGAATATCTATACTGTTTTCCATAATGGCTGCACCAGACTGCATTCCTACCAGCGGTGTAGGATGGTTCCCTTTTCTCCATACCCTCTCCAGCATTTATTGTTTGTGGACTTTTGAATGATGGCCATTCTGATTGGGGTGAGGTGATACCTCATTATAGTTTTGATTTGCATTTCTCTGATAATTAGTGATGTTGAGCATTTTTTCATGTACCTATTGGCCATTTGTATGTCTTCATTGGAGAATTGCTTATTTAGGTCTTCTGCCCATTTTTGGATTGGCTTGTTTTTGTTGTTAAGTTGTATGAGCTGTTTGTATATTCTAGAAATTAAGCCCTTGCCAGTCTCATCTTTTGTGAATATTTTCTCCTTTTCCTTAGGTGATCTTTTTGTTTTGTTTATGGTGTCCTTTACTGTGCAAAAGCTTATAAGTTTAATTAGGTCCCATTTGTTTATTTTTGCTTTTATTTCTATTGCCTGGATAGACTGCCCTAGGAGAGCATTGCTTAGATTTATGTCAGATAATATTTTGCCTGTGTTTTATTCTAAGATGTTTATAGTGTCTTGCCTTATGTTAGGACGCTAAGGGTTTGTCACAGGTTAAGTGGTGTAAACCTTCCCCATATCTATGGTGTACTGTTAAATAAGAAAAGTATGTTGCAGAGAAATGTTCATAGCATAATCCCATTTTTTCCTAACAAAATGCTCCTGTATCTATACTTACAGCTATTGTTATATGCTTGTATAGTTACCTTGGGTACTGTAGGGAGATAAGAAAAAAAGTAGGGCAGAGCAGTAAGTCATCCCTAATATGATGTGAAGGGAACGTGGATAACAACACAGTTCATTCTACAACATTACTGCAAATAGGGACTCAACTGAATGTGCCTATGGACAAGGTCGCCTGGTAACACATTCAAAGACAACACTGATTTGTTTGGGTGGTAGGACTTTGGGTGGTTTTGACCTAGGATTCCTTCCTTTTATTATTTTAGTTTTTGCTCTAAGGTGACATTTCCCCCAATCTGCATGGACTTAGTTGTGCCTATAGTTGTACAGACAACAGTGACACACCTTCTGGCCATGGAGGTCCCTCCCCAAGTCCTCTCAATTCCCTTCTGTGCTTCTTGGTGGGGAACAACTCATTCTGTCCCCTTGCACCCCACCCAGAAGTAAACAGTAAAAAAGTGGAGGGTGCCCCCGGGAGCCTGGAGAAGGAGTGCGTGCCTGCCTTGTGGAAAGGGGGTACTCACTGTTAAAATTCTGGAGATTGTTGTGTTGCAGGTTGGTGAACCCAGGATTTCTAGATCTTCCAGTTTTTCTAGAAAAGCACAAAATGGATTTGTATGTGAACATTCTGTTTCTAATGATTGGCATTAAATCACATCAGAAAAGATGCTGTGCAAGTCACAACGGATGCACTTGCAATCCTGTCATTGTGCCTTGAATGGGAAAGGGGCCAGTTTAATATTTTGATAAGAACTCAGGAAAGTCCTGACATACAGCTCTTGGGTGGAACAGGACACTGTGTGGGTGTTAATGGTGGGGTGTGATGGGTAGGGTGGAGAAACAGCATAAAGGAATCACAAAGTCACACATTGGAGGAGAACGTTAGCTGTGATCCTGTAAAAAAGTCGTCGATGATAACTTTTGCTGTTTTGTAAGTCTTGCTGAGTGCCTATCTCTTCCCATCTATTTACTGTTTCTTAGATCGGTTGTTAAAATTGAACTGTGGAGCTGAAACACTGAGAGGGTCACTTCAATAAGAGTGAAGACATTCTCTCTCCAACCCTAACCACATACGTACCTACATCCCAAACATGTAGCAACATGCGGTACTGTTTTGCTCTTTTTATTACTTGAGCATTGGGCAGGGGAATGGGCTGAAGTAAAATATTACAGTGCATCATTGCATGTTCTAAATTCCAGCATAATTCAAACATCTCCCACCAAGATTTGTCATTCTGCCTCTAGGCAGGACTATTCTTAAAGTGTTCTTGACATCTGAATACTTGTGGTATTCATTAAGTCCTCCTGGAAATAAGATCTTCTTTAAAATGCTCAGAAACCATCTCTCTCTTAAAGAATGATGTTCTGTATCTCCATCAAAAAGATGAAGGTATAGCTTCCACTGTGTTCTATCTTAAAGGGCAAGAAAAGTAGGTTAGCAGGTAGGGAGTAGAATCAAGTCTTCTGCTGGCAAGTATGGGAGTGGTAAGCCTTGTACAGCTCATGGCTTGGTATCTACAAAATGCTCCTCCCCACTCTATGTTTTCAGAAAAGGGGCACAAGAATTCTGGAACATCACACTCTATTAATTTTTAAACACTGCTGGAAACTACTGCTTTTAAACATTGAAATACTAAGAATTGTTCTTTACCCAAAACAGATATTCTTATTTTAGAAAGTGCTTCTTCACTAACTATCAAAACATTCTTTTTCAGGGAGCTAGCTAGAAGGGAGTAAAGTTTTTTTCTGCACAGCATGTCTGTCTCCTCTGTTCTGGTTCAAGCCAGTAACTCATTTTATGCAGCCACAGACCAAGAATTTTGAAATTTCAGAGGCATCACTGGAATAGCATATTCTCCATGATCTCGGAGACACATTTCTTGATAACACATTGATTACTGTATCCCTAAATGGATATTTCTGGTACATTTTCTGTCTGGCAGGCTTATATTCCCACCTATTTGTCTGGGTAATTTCTGGCTCCAGAAAAACATATGGGCCATATTCACAACTTCTAACCATTTTCAGTGTTTGTCTTTATTCCACCAAATTTCGTAAGGATTTTTTTTTTTTCTATTTCCCTTCTGTCTCTTTATTCTCTTCACTTTTCTTGAAAGTGCTGATTAGAAATTCATTTTCATAGCTTTCCAGTTTTCAAGTTTGTGAGACTGGCAAGCTCAGTATTAAGAAAATGGTTAAGTTCTCAGGCTCAACCTTCAGTCCTTGGTCTGTCATTATTTGACATTATCAATTTGTATAAGTCATTCAGCACACTCATGCCTCAGATTCCCCACTTACCAAACGCAAGGAGGCAGTTTCCTCCTACCAGCTTAGCAAACCTACAGTGGCAATGATTAATGCCTGTGAATTACTCTGAGAGTCTTTGGCAAAATCTGAGTTCTTGACCCCGCTCTGCCAACAGCTCTGTTTGCATCCTGAGCAAGTCACTTTGATTGTTCTTTGCTTTGGTTTCTCCATCTGAACAATCTGAGTAATACTTTCTCTACCTATTTCACAGAGATACCTGAGTCTCAATACGCAATTGTGATGCTTTGGAAAGGCAAACACTGTCTTTACACTAAGAATGTAAGGCAGTGTGTCCTAACTTGGGGAACAGACATAGGAATGAGAGTTGTGTTAATTGCATGATGTCATAATATTTTTACTGGCTCTGCAATGTGGGTATAATTATCTCTGTTTTGTTTTTTTTTTTTAATCATAGAAAATAACTCAGTTATATTTGTCCTCAGCACCTCTTTTGAGGTTTTAATTAATTAGTATAGTTTTTAATAAAAAGATTAAGTATGGTTGTGTTTAGTTATCTCTATTTTACACCTGCCTCAGGAAACTAAGACTCGTGTGTGGAAAAAAAACTAATCGATGTTTACCAAACTAGTAAGAGGCAAAACTAAAATTTGGACCTAGATTATAAGTTTTTGAGTATGTTTTTCCCTTTAAACAATGATGGCTATTTATCTATATTCATTGTTACTTGTCTATATTCTTGTTTGCACTGTTAGCTTTTGTTATAAAATTTTTGGAATGTATAGCAATTTGATCTAAAGTACTGAATGTCACCTGTTCATGCATCAGAGAAGACGGTAACTTCAGAAAGGACTTTACGCCAGAGTAGCTGAGTATGGTTTCTAATGAAGTTTTAAATATAGATGCCACAAGGGAGTGCAGGCTGTATCTAATCTGTCATGCTAGAAAGTAGATCATTGGCTTTGGGGGCCAGGCTTAGGTGGGGGTTAGCTTGGAAAAGGCACAAGGGAACCCCTTGGGGTGTTGGGGTGATGGCAGTGTTCTATGTCTTAATTGTGGTGGTGGTTACACAGGTGCATCCATTTATCAAAACTCTGCACTTAAAATGGGAACATTTTATTAATAAATTATGTCTCAGTAGATTTGAGTTTTATAAATACAGGTTACTGTCATCTACTTGCTATCTGAGTGGGCAAGCTACTTAACCTCCCATTTCCATCTCACGTTCCTTCGGTGAAAAATGGGGATACTAACCGTACTCACCTCCCCAGTGTTGGGGAGAGTTAAACAAGATAATGCGTTTAAAGGGCTTACCGTCCCACTTGTCCAGAGCCAGCACTCAACATGTGATTATTCGACAGAAATAGGAGTCAGACAGTGTTCTTCTAGGTGTGGGAGAATCAGTGGTTAATAAGAGTTTCTGCCCTCACGGTACTTATATTCTAGACTTGGAGGCAGGCAATAATAAGCAAGCAGACAAAGAATTGGCCAAGATGCTGTCAAACAGCAGTAAGAGCAGTGAAGCCGGTGAAACAGTGATGAGGTAATGACTGCGAGAAGGGTGACCATTTCCCTGAATGGTCAGTGATGAACCTTGTGAGGAAGTGTCATTTCACATGACACCTAGGTAATGTCAAAGAGAGAGCCCCAGGAAGTTTTGGGGGCAAGTGTTCCAGGCACAGAGGACAGAATGTACAGAGGACCCAAAGTGGGAGTAAGGTTCCACTGAAGGAACCAGAGCCTGGGGGAGATGACTAAGATGTGACTCAACAGCAGGGCAAGTCCTCTCCTCTGTGAGAAGACCCTGAAGGAAGTTAAGCCTGGGATGAGTTGTTCTGAGTCACATGTAAAGCAATTTCTTTGCCTTCCATGTCAAGTCTGGATTCTCAAGGGGCAAGAGAAGCAACAGGGACACACGGCGAGAAATAGTGGTGTTTGCACTGGGATGGTAGAAGTTTGAGATGGTGAAACTTGGTCAGATTTGGGATCTGTTTTGGAGTAGAGAAAACAGAATTGCCAACAGTTTGGATGTGGCAAGGGATAGAGAAATATTTTTTTTTTTTTGGTTTAAACAATTAGGTGCTATTTACTGGGTTGGCATTTACTGATATTTAGTTATAATTATAATATTTTTTCTGAGAAGCTGTTTGGTGAGCTGTTAGGTATTATAAAGGGCTTCTGGACTGCTGATGTTAAAGTGTTTATGTGCTAAGTGCTAGTTTTGGGGTCAAACTCTTGACTTTTAAGTCTTAAACTATTAGATACTTATGGTTGTGCTGGGATCATTTCTGAAATCAGAATAGCATTTGTGCCCCTGTGTCTGTGTGTGAGTGTGTGAACGTGTGTGCATGTGTCATGTATTCTTGAGGCTGCCGAGCTCTGCTTGTAGGAATGATGTTCAAGGGCAGAGATGGTCTTGAAATTGCCTCTTCCCTATTTCCCTCGTACCATCTACCCTCTGCATAATACTTTTTATGGAGTGAAGACTTTGCCCAGCTGTGGTTCCTTCATTACTATTTTGTGTTTCTAAAAGAACTAGTATTCCAATAGTCTTTCTCAGTATCTCTGGAATGCCAAGTGGAAAAATGTCCAGAATTTTACAGCTGCTTTTTACTGTGGAGAATTCAAAAGCTGAGGCTTAACTGTATCCTTTTGGTGGAGAGGCTCAGAGTCAACAACACTTGGTTGATTAGTGGAGTTTTCCACCTTCACTTCCTTCCTTCCTGGCTATCCCCCCTGCCCCTCTCCACTTACGCTTCTGCTAGAAACTATTGAAAGTTGCACTCAGTGTGAAGGATGACTCTGTGATCAGTCGGTGAACCACATTCCCCAGGGGTCAACTGACAACAGGTAGAACTTTTAATTCAATGATAAAATTGTTGTGTTCTGTTGAGGACATACTACCTGCCAGTGCTTTATAGTAGTTCTCTTAATCCTTCCAGCAATCTCAAAAGCTCTCTTGTACAAACTTGTAAAGCTCTTTTATTTTCTACTTCTAATGGTTGAGTACACAGGCTCAGAGAGTCAAGTCATTTGTCCAAGGCCACACAGCCAATAAGTGACAGAATTGGGACTTCAACTGAGGTCTGTCTGGCTCCAGATTCCAAATTTATAGTGAATAAGCTACAGGGCCTCAATCTATCTAAACTCTTGAGTATCGGATGTTGCAGCAAGATTCTCTAGAACGTTGTCTGGTTACTCAATCAACCACTGTAATGCTGACCAAGAAGCTTAAAGAATAGTCTCACAAACAAGTCGGCTGCTATCTTAATGGCTACATGTTCTGTGTTACTTATGTAGAAGGATCTGTTTGTTCTGTTTTTGGCCTTTCGTCAAAGCATGGAAAACAGAGTCACCTTTATTTTTGGACTCAAAGTTGCCTAATTTTCTGCTGACCAGTATGTTCTTTTAAAGGGCACCTTTAATCCATTGGTATGAATTCACTAAAAAACTGTCCGTAGATTATGAACCCTGAAATTTTACATGCCTCAAATCTCTGTCAGATTAAATACTCAGAAAAATTGCTGTTTTTATATGAGGGAATTCAGACATGTTGGTCAGCAAGTAAGTTCAAATAGAGGCATTGCTGATTGACAAAAGCACAAAAGACTATTTTTCAGATTCATGTTGCTTTAACTACTGGCCAGAACTACTTGTGAAAGGAAACACACACACACACACACACACACACACACACACACACACACACACACACACACACACTCTTCTACCCCCTTTTTGAAGGATGAAATATTTGGTTTAATATAAAGCAAACCCTGGAAGCTGGTGGGAGAACTAGTCCAAACAAAATCTGCAATTCTTCCATTGCCACTTGCAAACTTTATTCACTGGAAATGGGGGCCCCAAATGATTCACCCTCCTATGACAATTTGCTCTGTAGAGACTTTGTCTTGTTGTGACTCAGATGTACTTCATTCAAGTAATGGAGAAATGAAAGTCTGAATCACAGATTGCTAACAAAGCAATGCAGATGAATCTATTAAAGCATATCTCCTCGCTGTTTTGTTTTTGACTTCCAATTGGCACTTTTTCTTGCCTCTCAGCTTTGAAACTCGAGAATAAAACGCCTCTGGAAACAAAGCAAAGCGAGCTGAAGTGTGTGTGTTATACAGAATACTGAGTGCGATCTTTGTGTCGTGCACAGCTACAGCTGTCACTGATTTTTCATCTACAGTAAGGTCAGCCAGACAAAAAGACCCAAGACAACACATTCAGTAGCATCTTTGTTCTCATATCAGTCTAAAAGAGGTAACTTTCAGTGACTTCCAATTATGGTCATGGTGATTTTTCAGCACATCATCGGTTTGAATATTAATTGTTGGTCAGACGGGGGAGTTCTTTCAAGCTCATCAAATAAAATAAATGTAGCTTTCATTAAAGATGTTAACCCCAAAGCTCCAGAGATAAATGACTGAACTCTCTGCACTGAAAACTAATGGGTTTACCTCCAAGTTGTTTTGTGGGGATAAGAATTACTTAGGAAATTGCCTACTCAGTATTCGGTGTTTGATTATACAAATTATTATTGAGATCTTTTGGGCTACCTTGCTTGTCTCCCTTGTAGCTTTTCCCATCCTTTTCCACTACAAATGGCTGGATGACATCAATCCTCTATTAATTAGTTACCTAAGAAACAGTTAAATTTAACAGTTTATTAGTTAACTAAGAAAATGAGATTTAGCAATGGTTCAGCCGTCAGTGCCATCCACATCCTTCTAGTTATTTGTGGCTACTAAAATGTAAATTTTTGCACGTTTTCCTTTCTATTAACCATAATACAAGCTAAATGAAAAACAAAAACAAAAACAACTAGGGGGCTCCTAACCTTTGTCTTCAAATTTTGAGATTTCTTGGAGAGAAACTTCCTATTTCTTGAAGCATTTCACATTATAAGAATGTTTATTTTTGACGATGAAACAAAATGGAAAGTGCCAACTTTTTTCCAGTAGATGATTTTTTTTTCATGCTGAACTTCATCTTGAATGGAACTTAGTGTCTGCTCCATTTTCTTCCTAAAAGATTGTTTTATGTTCTGCCTACTTCTAGACTATCTGATTTTATAAAAAGTTCTAAGGGAAGAAATTGCACATCTTCCTAAAGACCAATGCGAAACAGTGTTTTCCTTGTGTGACTGTTTACCTTTCCCTCTCTATTACTCGTGTGGTTATGTACCGAATGGAAAGAGGTAACGCAAGCCTTCACAGACTTCAAAATCTGTAATTAAGACTACATCGGACAAGAGGGTTTATTTTTCCTACTGACAAATAAATGTCATTTTTAAAAGGAATATAACAGAAAGTGATAAAATTAGGCAAAAGGGCAAAAATTGTTCCCTCTCTTCTTCATGGCAGAATACAGGAGGGTTTTTTTTGTTGTTGTTGTTGGTTTTGGGGGAGTTTTTTGATAAGTACTTACAATGACTACACTGTTGACTTGGCATGCAGATCAAAAGCCTGACAGATTTAATTCATGTTTCTGCGCTATACAAACAATGGCACATATGAGCCAATCTTTGCTCCTTTCAGCAAGTAATTGAAGGTAGTGCAAACACAGGCTTTAAAGGATCAGTGATGCCCAACTGAACTGAGATCCGACAATGCTTATTCTTTCCTGTTTCGTTGGGATTCCGCTTTGCCTTGCCCTTACTCTCCTGGAATTAATAGGGACTGATAGTCCATGCATTGTGTCAACAGAAATGGACACACGTGCACTCGATATTAACTCACTTGTCTGCTGCTGGGGGAAGAGATAAACTCTTAAGAGCGCACAAGAATAATCTGAAGACGTTTGAAAGTTAACCACAAGAAATCAATGTTTGCATAATCTTCCATTACACAGGCAGCGTTTGCTTTATCATGCTGGGATGGTCTGGGTAAAAGGTAGTAAATTCATCCACAAATGTATAAAGGATGACCCTGCAGGATTTTGACATGGCATTTTCTGTGGATCTAACTTGGTCGGAAACTACAGGCAGCATTTTTCTTCAGTAATTTGTATACTTGATGTATTTTTTTTTTTCAAATTGCATGGTGCCAGCGATTTGGTTTTTAAATACAATAGTCTTTTGAGAAGTACTGAAGAAAATGAATAGAAAATCACCAGCATCGTAGCAAATTATCCTAGGTCAACACATAATGCCTTCATTTTCCAGATGTCTCAATTCAGGCAGCTACTTTGGGCATTTTTGTCTAAGGATGCTTATAAGTATTCCAAGTTTAATAATACATTTTCTGTTGTGTATTACCGTAGGCTAGCATCATTGTATGTGTGTCTTCCGCATTAAGGTTTCCAAAGAAATGGATTTAAAACAATGTACCCAGAGGCAGTGCTTTTGCTCAAATGTTTCCAGTGAATTCTTTGTTCAAAATCCTTGCCTTTACTTTTGGATCATGGATAATTTCTCATGATTCTGTGTCAATTATAAAACCATAATTGTTTTATACTAAGCGATTTTGAAATACAGTTTTCAAGTTTTTTAAAGCCCAGAGTATAAACATTTGGGAGTTGTCTAGGCCATAGTAATTAATTGACAAATTGTGCTAAGAATATTGGATCTTTTCTTATGAGTGTTTTCAGAAGAGTTACATAAACAATGCTGGCTCATTGTAGAAAAAATCAGAAGTTTCAAATAAGTAAAAGCAACAAAATGTATGTATAATACTTTCATCCCATAATAATTATTGTCATTTTGATTCTGCCTTTTCAAACTTTACAAGATATTATACCCATTCTTTTAGGAAGCAAATATATTTAATTTTTTTCTCTTCCCGTAGAGTTGTACAGAGTGCTTTGTCTAATAAGTATTTTTTTTCTGCAGTGGGTTTCTTCTGTGCATGTCTTAGTAGCAAGGTACAGCCTATGCATTTTTGTTATAACACAAGTTAAGAAATGAGTAAGTAATATTGCTAGAGAATTACCTGGCCTGGTTAGTGGCAGAAAGAGAAACTGATAGAGACATGATTGCTAAAAATTTGAACAGAAAGGTTAAGTATTTGAAAACTATGGATATGAGTGATAGCAAAAAAAAAAAAAAAATTGGGTGTGTTTAATTGGAGGAAGGGCTGAAGAGAAATTTGATATCTGTCTTTTTATTTGAATGACTGCCATGCCAGATTCTTGATGAGTGTTGTCTTAGTCTGAGCTGCTATAACAAAACTACCATAGGCTGTGTAGCTTAAACAACACACACTTATTTCTCGAAATTCCAGAATTTGAAATTCAGAGACCAGAGTGCAAGCATGAGGGGATTCTTGGGGGAGTTCCTCTTCCTGGTTCACAAAAGGCCATTTCCTTGTACCCTTATTTGGTCAAGAAAGAGAAAGGAAGATCTCCCCTGTGTCTTCTTATAAAGGCACTAATCTCATCATGAGGACCCCACCCACATTACCTCCCAAAGGCTTCATCTCCAAGTACCATCCCTCTGGGGATTAGAGTTTCAACATGTGAATTTTAAGGGACACAAACATTCAGTCGATAGTAAGAGCTCTAGAAAAAAAGAAAGAAAAGTAGGCTCCAGAGTGGCGGTTACCACACAGGAAGCTTGAGGTTCTATGGAAAAGGTTAGCTGCATGGGGAGAAATGTAAGACCATGCGAAAAGCCCCTTCCTCCTCCAGGACCATGTTTCCGTTATTCCAGGCAACCCAAAAGGCCCAGCTCTATAAGGAGAAGGTTGTATGTACACATCACGCAGAAACTTAAATGACATCCAGATAAAAACTATGAGTAGAAACAAAATAATTTCTGGTTTGTACAGCTGTTTGGGTAAAACTTCCAATTATCAAAATATCAGCAGCTCTTTTGCTGTGCCAGATGTAAGGGGTATTTTAATTAGAGAAACATAAGCTCTCTGTAAGCCTCAAAGTCATCAGTGGGAATTGTCAGGGTTTCAACATTGGTGATGTGGATGCCGTGTCCCACCCCTGGAAAGAAGCCACGAGGAAGCCCAAAGAAACAGGATTATGTGTAACACACTTGATTAACTGAACTGTGTTCCTTTCTTTCTGTGCAGAGTCTAATCAGTTAGTCTGTATATGAAAGCATTGCAATAATACAGTCTAGAAGCAAGCAAACATAAATCACCACTTTGGCAACAAACCAAGCCAATAGGGAACAAAGCATAGAGATAATTCTTAGGTAGTAGAATAATAGCATAACCCAAGATGACTTTATGTTATTCCAGAGACAGAGTGAGGTTGAGCATTATTCCTAAATACTGCAGTATCTACAAAGGTGAGATGATTATTATAAATCAGGATGTTACAAAGAGAAGAAAAGAGCTGTAGCTAGAGACAGATGCTCCAATTAGCAAGATATCCATTTCCAAATTATTATGTTTTCAAATAAATTCTGACATGCAATTTCAGAACATTGGAAAACGATACTAAACCAGCCCAAGTAGAAACAGGAAGTAAATCTTGGCAGAGCTGTATGCCTTCAGCATAATACTAATAATTCATGCCATTGCTGAGAAGTGGGGGAGGGGTGGTAGTGGTGAACAGAAAGATTTTAAAAACTAGCCTTTAACTTGAGATGATTTCCCCAAACTTGGAGTTACAAATCAAAACTGGCCAAGTCAGAAAAATATCCTGTAATTTCTAAAGCAGACAGTTCAACCAGATAGTTGAAATTGATCTTTAAGGACCCTCATGTTCCAAAGTATCACATACGGCTGAAAAATCTTACGAGCTTAATTTTACCCTCTGGTACATGGCACACATCATTACGCATCTCAGAAAATCTATACTGTTCCTACATGCAGACATAAAATTCTGTTTTCTTTTCTGTAAGTCCATTCATGCTGTCCAGTTGGGACCAGTGTAGGCGCATAAAAATATTAACCCCACTCCCATCCTTTCCAACCCCTCAAACACATAAGCCAGTCTTTTTTTTTTTTTTTTTTTTCAGGGAGAAGGGGGACATGGTGATTGATATATCGACTGCAAAAAGCTGCTCTCTTGATGAAGCAGGGGAAAGAGGAGGGGTTTGGCAGTGTATTTCAAAGTAGGATCCTTTATAAGAATCAGCTGCTTTGCTTCCTACTAAGCAGTTTTCTAGAACCATCCCAGTCCTATGATGTAAGATTCTGTGGAGGGTTGGACCTGAATTTTAAATAATCTCACTAGGGATTTTAGTACATTATCTTCTGAGTATCATTGGCTTAAGCAGAAGTGTGAAGTCTCCCTTCCCCAGCGTGCTCTGTAACCTCTAGAATTTGTAGGTGCTGTAAAACCAGTACTAAGGAATGAGTGCTGGGAGTGAAAAACATCCAAGGGAGATGAGACAAGAAAGAAAAACATCAAGAATGACAAGTTTGAAGATTAAATAATTTGAAGTCTGAATGTCTGAGTACTGACTAATGTATGACATCGGCAGACATAAGCTATTGAAATGAGAAGCAATGGTTTGGGGATAGAGTAAGGAAAGGATATAAAATGGCTGTGTTCTTAAGATGTCATTTATGTCAGCCTACGGCTTGTCACTGGAAATAAGCTGAGAATCCCCTTTGTATAACACGGCAGTGAATCTTGGAAATTCTTACAAGCATGTTTAAGTGCTGTTTGAAAACTCAGCCGAAGCTTTTCTGTTGGTTCAGTTTATACAGCTGTTGCCAATGTGACACCAATAATGATGTTTTATGCCAGGCAATATTCAAAAACCTTTAGATGTATTATCTCAGTTAATCTTTTCCACACTTCTCGAGGTTGGTGCTATAAATCTTCCTGTTTTACAGATGAGGACACTGAGGCCAGAGAAGTTAAATATTCTGCACAATGTTTCAGTTCCTCAATAGCAGAACCAGGCTTTAAACACAGAACGCTGACTTCATGGCGTGTGCTGTAAGCCAGGATGTTTATCTGCCTCAAACTTTGGGACTTTACAGAGCAGAGGTCAGCAGAGTTTTTCTGTGAAAGGCCAGATACTAAATATTTTAGGCTTTGTGGGCCATACAGTCTCTGCCATTATATCATGAAATGCACAGACAAACCATAAATCATGGTTGGGTTCCAGTACAACTTTATTTACAAAAACAGATGGCAGCCCATGGTTTGCTGTTCTATTGTATTTTTTTTAAAAAAATCCCCTCCTTCATGGTGATGTAAAAGAACTACAACTTACTCTTTTTAAGGGAAGACTTTCCGTGAACAAAAATTTTATATTCTCTTTCCTGGTGTATTTAAAAATTTCGGCCCCTTCTCACTGCCAAGAGGCAAAAGGGCAAGTGCTTAGGGGAGACTCGCACAAGTTGTTATGAAGTGTTTGCACTGTCTGATCTGGCTGTTCCTGTGATCAGAAATACGGATTTATGAAACGGCTGCTGAGCTCTAGGGGTGGGACTGTGTAGAAGGGAAACAGATTTGGCGAGAATCTTGGAGAATGTAAATCACCTGGGAGAAGATCACAGCTGTGATCTAGGCTTCTTTATCTCCCTACTTTATTTTTGGGGGGGTGGGGATTAGATTTTTTTATTTGTGTATATTATTAAGGTAGATATTGGGGATCAAACCTAGGACCTTGGGCATGCTAAGCATTCACTCTACCACTGAGCTATACTCTCCCCGCTTTATCGCCCTACTTAAATCGAAAGGAGTGCCCAAACCGGACAGAATCAATAGTTCTGAGGACTAAACTGTTGTGATGTAAGCTTTTTCTTTTTGGCTTTGCACGCACATATCCTGACTAAATGTTGCTTGAAAACACTTTCTTTGTATTTCATCAAAATGAGGAGACCTTTCTAGTCTAAACTATTTTGTTTGGTCTATTAATGAGCAACTTGCAAATTAATAAATATTATTGATAGTAGCTTTCAGAAATTCTCAAAACTCTCTAGAATTGGGTCTCCCTCCGCCTGCGAACTGGAACTATGAAAACTGCCACACTCCACAGAACTGGAAAGTTGAGTAAGAAAATAAACACCAACAAGTCTTAATAAGTGCAGAGGGTGAAACAGCTCTTGTTGGTGAGGGTATTGTTTAAATTCTCAGTGGTTAGGGAATTGTACAAACTCCCTTTATGTGTACGTGGGCTTGGTAAGTGGATGCAGCAAAGTAGGATTCTCACTATAAAACAGCACAGGAGAGCCTTTTCAACAGTTCACTTAAGAGTTGTTTCAGTACAGTCATGTAGAACACTCTGGAACTGTTGGAGGGTGAATCTATATGCACTGTAAAAGGGGAGTGAGGGTCTTACATACACGGTGATGAAATATGGCAAGAGTGGAAGTTGGCTTTGAATTCCAATGACTGAGTCAGAATTGCCACCTTTTTATGTGAATTGGTTATCCATGTTTTTTAAGAAACACATGAAAGAAGGAGTAGGTTGTCATTCTAACAAAACTCGAAGAAGTTGAGTGGTTCTCCCATGAAAGGAGTTGTTAGAAAGAATGATCCCTTTTTCTTGGTTTTTATAAGCTTTCCTTTTGGAAATGTTAGCATTTATGTGGACAACAGCATGGATTCTTCTAGTGACCAGCAACTACTTGGTGATACTGGGGAGACTGACAGCCAAATAAAGAAGACAAACAATTGAGACTGATGTAGCTCCTCAAGCTGTCCACAAATTAGGTTCATAATTAACTTGAGGAATATTTATGCATATGAGTTTTGAGCTACTTTTTTTGGAGGAGTTTTAATTGATGAAGGTGAAATTAAGCATAATCAGGAATAACACAAAAGGTGATATGAGCACCGTTGTTCAGTAATAAACCCACTCAAGTATTCTGAATAATATAAAATGCCTAATTCTTATTATAAATACTCCCTATTTATTGAGCACATATTCTATGCAGTACTGTGATAATGGCATTACGTAAATTATTTCACTTATCTAATTCCATCTCTATGAAGTAGGTGATTTTATTTTCCACATTTTTACAGATGAAGAAAATGGCCAGAGGCACATAGCTCATAAGTGGGACTTCAACCCAGATCTGTCTGATGCCAAAAACTATAAACTTAATCACTAGTTAGAAAAAAATACAGGGATAACTGAGGACTGTGCTTGTTTTATATGGAATTGTAACTTAGGCATGAGAGCTCATGAGTAACTTTGATGGTATAATGAAAGGACAGAGGAAGACAACGTTTTTCTTTTCTTTGGAAAAGAAACATAAGAGGTCATGATGAAGGCATTTTCCCAGCTGAGATCCCCAAACCAGCGTCAGCATTCCCTCCTCAGACCTTTGCCGCTATTGAAAGGGGCACTGGCATATTATTTTTTTCTCTCCTCATGCTGTTTGGTTGTCACGTGACCTGTCAGGTTTAGAAATTTTTTTCATTTACCTATATGGTTTCTCATTGCTTTTGCTCATTACTCTTTGAACTCCATGAGTCCTCATTTCCAGTTAGCTTTGTTTCCCATTTCACCCCAGCACCTCCCGTAGGCGAAGGCACAGAGAAAAGCACACAAAACCCAATAGGAATAATAACCTTTACTGAGCACTTGCTGCATGCAAGTCACCTTGAGACTCAGAGGGAGGACGCGGCTCTGCCGTGTGTAGCTTCTTTTACCCGCCGCTGGCTCTTTCCATGCTCCCTCTGGCAGCTCCACTGCCTGTCATGTAAATGTGTTGTCTTCATCAAGTCCCCCACAAAACTGTTATTTGTATATTCTTGATTGTTTGCTTATTCTATATGTATAGTTTTATCTAATAATAATATACATCACACACAAACACAACCAGAGGGATTTATCCTTTCTCTTGTGAAGCTGGGCTATTCTTCTTGGCTAAATCTCAAATAATACCAGCCATGAAGCTGGACTTGAATCACTTTTATATACCAGCTAAAAAAAGGGGAAAAAATGAACTCAGCTTCTGAGAAAGAAAAACTCTAGAAGGGGAATGGAGAAAGCCTATTTAATATTGATCGATTGAGTTTCTGATTGATTAACACCCCCGTGCTTGTGAAGAATAGAAGTGAAATTCAAGACCCAGTCTCACCACTGAGAAACTGACAGTTTTTCAAATTGGGGAGGTATGGGCATTTTTGAGAAAAATATTTTGAACAGATGTGTCACATGTCCCTTGAGTCTTGCACAAGTCAGCTTGCTGGTAAAAGGGGAGGGCAGGGAACCATGGTGTGGAGCTTGGATGAAATATGTGCCCCAAGAACTACCCAATGAACATATGGGGGAAACAGAACTTTGATGACTAATAGTAGATGTTTAATATAATCTTATATTATCTTAGATAAATGTAAAAAATAGGAGCTGAGCAAGATTCTAGGTTAGCAGATCCAGGAGTGAGAAAAAGAGAGGCAAAAATTAGGTAAACATTAGATAAAGCTGAATGAGTTCAAGTATAGAAGGTGAAATTATTAATAAGAGTTATTCAATAAACATTTGTTTTGACTAATTTGATTTCAAAAATGCTTTTGAGAAGAAATGGCCTCCCTCTCCACCCCCATGTCAGTACAAGTCTTTCACTCAAGCAGAAGGGAAGATTAGCTGTTTATTTATTTTTAATCATCCTTGAGAACAAGGCTCATGCAAGAGATTGCTTTATTCTCTTATCTTCCGGCAACATCCCACACTTTGACCGTCATAAATCACTCTCTCCCTTCCTCTCTGCCCATGGGACCTGTGACTTCCATTCTTAGATACATCTATGCCGTATGGGTAAAAGAACAAAGTGAGGAGTCATTTCCTTTATCTGTTTTTATCAACAGCCCAGAAACATAAAACAGGATCTAGGGAAGTTTATACAGGAAAATGAATGACGTATTTGAGTGAGAGGCTAAAGCAGGGACCGTGACTGAAGGAGATTAGAGGTATCACCTTAAGGGAGAGCCTAAAGGGAGAGTCTTGTTACTAAGAGATAATAATTAGAGTTTAAGATTTAAATTAGTCTGCTTTGCTTTTCACTTATTTAAAGACAATCAATTAAAGGCATGCCCAAGAACCTGTAAAAGGCATGAATCTAAGAGTCAGAATCCTCTTGCTGAAAATGTTCAATGGCCATTGGTAGATGCTATGCCAAAAAGATATCCTCATCGTGTTTCTGAGATGCTGAGAAAGGAGGATGCCCTGACATGGGCTTGCCACACAAGAGCTGATCTCTCTGTCTTTTCAAGATGGAAATCTGGAATGGCTTTTGGGGGAGTTTGATTATTGAAATGTGCAAGGGACAATAGGTAACATCTTTGATCACTGGTTTCCAAATTACCTAAGTAAGCTAGAGATTCAATTGCTTAACTTGTCGATGGAACAAATGGACAAGTAGGCAAGTAGTCATAGCCTTTGTAGGGCCACAAACCTGGACATTTGCCCCAAGGCACTTGCCGCCACTCTGCGCTGTATTATAGGTGGAGGAAAGGCAGTAGAGTAACCCCAGGAGAAGATGTTTTTGAGGGGACCACTGGCCTGCCGTACTTCCTTGATAGCTGTGATCTCAGGCTATTCCAGGTTATCCAGAATAATGTTCTCTCTTTCTCTTCCTTTCCCTCTTTCTCTCATTCTCTCCCTACTTACTCCAGAAGAGTTATGAAGGCTCCACAACTCAACAGTATGTATCTGTGTGTTTCCCTTCATTCCTCCCCGTTGCCTCCCTCTCCCTGTTTGGGGCTAGCAGCCGGTAAGATTTATGCATATTTGGCATGTTTAACCTTGTAGTGAAATATTTGACTATTTTTGGAAATTTAACAGGGCCAAAAGATATATAGGTGTATAACAGATACTTTGGAAAGGGTCAGAAAAATCTGAGACTAAGCAGAGTTACAAATTAGGCATCTGCCAATACTGCAATTTATTTTGGTGAATAACTGTTGGAACAAGAGTTTTTCTTGAATAGTTGGATCCTGTAGTGGTCTGGGAAGAGAAATAGTATTTTTGGGGTGGGTCAGTATTTTGCCATTACTTTAGAATCACTCTGTTCCTAATCAAGGAGAAAGGGATTGAATTTACTTTTATTAAAGAAAACACACACATTAAAATATAATTATTTCAGTGGAAACTCAAGCTCTTCCCTTCCCTAGTGGATAGCAGAAAGGGTTGGGAAATTCTTCCTTTGATTCTGTAGTATATTCTAGAACATTTGGCAGGAACCTCAGTGATTTCAGAATGTTAGAATTAAACGGAACTTGAGCGACCACACTTAAGGGAGAGAGTGAGGCTCTGAGAGCCTGCATGACTTGTCTGATGGGACACCACCAAGGATGTCATGCTCAGAAGGAGAAGAGGACCAGATCTGAAGTGTGGACTGGGAGGGAGTTCTGCCTTCACTCGTGCTGAGCTTTCACCTGAGATATCTATTTGCTCTGAGCCTGTTGCCTTCTGTGAAAAACTAGAGATTCTAGAAAGGTGCTGGTGGGGATAAGAAAAGATCTGGGTACATTTTAAAGTACTATGCACATGTGAAGTATGCAGATGGTAGCATATATGAAGTAATTAGATGGGAACTTCTCATAAAGTTTGCTTTTTTATTTTTTCCCCAAATGAAATCAGTATTCAGCCAGGATCTGCTGCTGGCTTCACAGATGGAATAATTAATCCTTTGAGGGTCATGAGACTTCAACAAGAAACTGATTCAAGAAATGGGCTCTCATTGCAGAGAAATGGGTCTGTGCCAGTGTGCCCATGTGCACGAGCTTACACACAAACACACACACACATTTTACATGCATATACGACTTCACGTCCTGTCTGCCTCTGCCAATTCCAGCACAGCACAGTGGAGTAAACATGGACTCTAGAGACTGGTAGACCTGGGTTAAAATTCTAGCCTTGCTACTTCGCAGGGCCATGAATTCAGACAAGTTACTTAACATTTTTGAACTTGAGTTAAGCTTCTTCAACTCTAATACAGAGATAATACCCACCCACCTAATACATCTTGGTATATGGTGGGCTTATGTATTATCTTCCCAGTAAATGGTAGGAGTAATAGTTTTTAATCATGATTTTTAATATTACCTTTGTTTTCCACAGCCCTGAGGTTCTGACTTGGTATATGCCTCAAACGATTCTGCTGTTGTAGATCTTTTGAGTGATGCATGGATAAAAATGGCCCCAGGGAGATGTTCAATTTTGTCAATTTAGACCAAAGAAAATTTAAATGAATATTTAAACCCCACCAGTGAAAATGTTCCCATCTAATTTGGGAACATTTAGTGGCCATAACCACTAAAAATGTTTTTACTGGAAAGGGTAGAAAAAAATGTTTAACAGGCTGACAAATATGGTAAATCTAATTTAACATTTTTAAGACAGAATTCTTGTCTGAATATTGCCCATCATTTAGACTTTCATGGAGATATAAATTTGTATTATATTTAGGATAAAACATTATGAACTCAATTAGGCCCAACATGAAGACTTATATTGCTGGAGTATTTTACCTTCCTGGCTTTGTCAGTTGCCTTGGCTTCAGTACCATTTCCCCTATTTGGAATATACCCTCATTTATAGTAACTACTCTTTTCTTATGGGCCGTTTCTGTCTTGTTTTTTTTCTTTTCAATTGTTTCTTTTCCCAAGGTTCTGATGTTAGTGTAACATCTAACATAATTTGGATTCCCCTTTTGCATTTGGTTTTTAACAATCACATCCAGATGTTGTTTGCAGTATAGCCTGATTCTCTTTCAATAAAATTTGGGTATTTCAGAATATTTTACTATCAAAAGCTTCTTTTATATTCCTTTCAGATCACAGTGATTTATATTTTCTCATAATTTGTGTGGTTTCAACACAAGGTCATAGAACAGACGGGGACTTTACAGGTCATTTAGTCCAATCCCCTGTGTTAGAGATGAGGAAAGTGAACCCTTGGGAGACGTTGGGACCAATGCTAGTAATATGGCCAATATTTGTCAAATCTAGGAAGAAACCCCAGGCCACAGCAAGCTTGAATACTACAGGATTGACTACTAAAATATTTTTGAACTTACAAAAATTCTCTAATTTATATACCAAGTTTGAAATCCAACCCAGAAAGATGTTCCAAAATCCCTAAGAATGACTGCAAATTAAAGATGTTATATTGTGACTTCTTGAAATACATAACTTTTAAAGCAAATCATTACTTGTGTGTCTCTGAATTTGAAACAAACTTGTACTTCAACTTTTGTCTTCTTTGAACACATTAAAGAGGTCAGTTTTTAAGCAATAAGCCTTCTCCATTTAAGTAGTTTCCAAATGTAAAGTCTGCAAATGAGAAGAAGTGAAGTCATCCATAGATCATATGTCATCCAGGGGCACGTGTAGAACTTTAATACTTTTCTCACTAGAAAAAGAAAGGTTTAAAATCTAATTCACGTGGAAAGGAAAAACCAAGAAGAACTAAACCTTCTGCTAAACAAGACCAAAAGAGTATAATTTAGAAAATGTATACTGTAAATGCTAGTGCATAAAATGGCTCCATTTTAATCACAATCCACTTTTGATTTAACTGATATTGAAATGAGGAATGCAAAGGCAGGTTTAAAGTCTTTTTTTTTTCTAATGGGATATCTGCCAACAACTAGCAATTGAATAATTATTTTCCCCATAGGACACTGGGCTCATTGGAATGTGCCTTAATATAATAATCAGTTTCAAAGAAATTCTGATGCCAACATAATGTGGAATTTGGTCATGATGCTCTTTTCAGGAACATGCTTTTACTTAGAGAAATGTGTTCAAGTTCTGTTTAGTAGGATGCACTGCGAATGTTCAGTCTGCCACTAGCTGAAAAACTTCTACAAGACTTTGATATGCAGGCTTAGAAGAGTCTGATTTAATCATCCATTACCATCTTCAGTGGTCAACTTTAGAGCACCCACAATATAATAGGTACTGTGCCTGACACTGAGGACAGAAGTTGATTCTGTTTAAATCAATGTTATCCTCCAGTGTGTTTAGAAGAGCACTCATTTTTGAGAAAAATAAAATAAATATGGTAATCTGTGTAAAAATCAATGATGACAGCTAACATTTAGACATACCATGTGCAAACAATGTGTTAAACACTTCATACTATTATCCATTTCCTATTATTTCATTTAGTCCTCACGAAAGCCCCCATAGTAGGTAATATTATATTCTCTTTTTCAGAAGGGTCATTGAGGATTAGAAAGATTCACTAAGCTGTTCCTGGTCCTGTAGCTTTTTTGTATTGTGAGCTGGGCTTTGAATGCTGTCTGACTTTACACCCAACACCTTCAACCCTGTAACACAATAGTGTGTCTAGAGGGCCTTAACAGTTACTTCCCGTGATGGGCCAGTTTAGTTGATCCTAGGCTTTAATGTGAAAGTTGAGTTATTTAGATCCATTCTTGGAATCATCTTGAAGGAAAATTTAATATACCTAAGATTTAGTATCTTTTAGGTGTATTTTATTACAGCTGAATGAACTGCCGCATCCAGAAATGTGACAACTAATTTGCAATTGAAGTTCTGTGCTTCTTCTGCAGAAAAAAAAAAAAAAAAAAAAAAAAAAAGGCTTGAATGCTAAGGGGGTAATCAAAAGATCTGGGAAGCTGAAGGCAAAAGTGTGGTTCATAGACTAGCACTTGAAGGTCTGCATCCAATGATTCAAAGCATAGCTTGTAACATGAGGCGATGATGCCATTTCTAGGGGGTTATGCTTTTTGAACTTGTTCCACTGGTCTGTGCCATGACGTGCATTACACTCTGAAGGACTGGAATGGCTTGGGGGCACAGGAGATGTGAAAAATGGGTCTCTGGTTGGTCAACCAAAAACATGTACTCCAGCATCACACAACTTCAGTTCATTGAACACAAGCAGTGAAAACATTAGGAATTGAGTAAAGTTCTGTAATACCCAGTGTATGATTCAGGTCTGGCACCACTGGTCTGAATTATGGCTTGTTCTGGGCCATACAAATTTTTTAATAAGTGGGAGTTTGAAAAATTTGAAAAAATGGAAGTAGTTTATTGTTAATTTCTTGCTTCTAGATTGAAGGATTGGTATTAGTGTGAGATTTGCTGCTTGCAGAAAAACAAGTCACAGTTATAAAAACTGATAGGCTATATTTTACAGAATGACCTTGCCTCCTTGCTATTTTTATTATCTAGTAAACAACATGTATATGGAAAAAACTTTGGAGATAACATAGGATATCCTAAATTTTGGAGGTTCACCTTGCATCTTCACATAGTAAAGATGCTGAAAAGTCTTTACAGTCTTAACAGTGTTTCTCAAGCTTCTTTACCATGTAATACCATTTTCAGTGACCATTATTGACATGGAACTAGTATTCCGTAGATGACAGCAAGGTTCACGTGAGAATTACCATTCTGGTTCAAAATGTCTCTTTTCCCCATATCCCACTGATTTTGTTTCGTTTTCTATTTTTTTTTATTCTGCAAAATAATGAATCCCATATACTCATCACTTTAATATAACAACTATCTGGATTTTGCCACATTGCTTCACTTATTTTTGGGGTGATTTAAAGCACATCCAACACATCATAATGTTTTATCCTTAAAAACTTCAGTGTGCTATTAGAAACAAATAACAAATCTTTACCTACCTACCATACCATTATTCCCTCTAACAAAATTAACACTACTACTTTCTACACAGTTGATACTCAAATTTTCTAAATTGTTTCCCATACATCTTCTTTATTAAGTGTACAATTTAGTAGCTTTTAGTATATCCATATAGTTGTGCATTCATTGCCACAATCAATTTTAGAACATTTTTATTAACCTCCAAAAGGAATTCTACTCTCTTTAGCCATCACCCCCAAATACCTACATCCTCCCCAGCTTTAAGAAGCTGTTTCTGGAGATTTGCCTTTTCTGGACATTTCATACAAACAGAATCATAATATGTAGTCCTTTGTGTCTGTACTTCTTTCGCATAGCATGATATTTTCATGGTTCATCATGTTGCACATACATTGGTATCATTGCTTTTTTTTTTACAGCCAAATAATATTCCATTGTATGGCTATACCACATATTATTTATCCATTTGAGTTTCTTTTTGGTAAAAGAAAAACTTTATTAATAAAATGTCAAAATTTGCAAAAAGAGTATAGTACAAGAAACCTGCAAGTAGAATTTCTGTATCCACAGTTATCAAATTACGTCTCATCTGGTTTCATCTGTAGTTCAGCATTCCCTTGCTCTTTAAATTATTTGAAGCAAATCCAAGACATAGTATTTCATCCATAAATATTTCAGTATATGTTTGTCAATGATAAGAACTCCTTTAAAAAATCACCATTATCATACCAAAACAATAAACAATAATTCCTCAATTCCATCAGGTACAAAGTTCACTGATAATTTAATGTTCACCAAGATGCTTGTCTTCCTATATTAAATTTGATTTACTTAGTGGATATTGAAGTTGTCAAAGCCAATTGATTTAAAAAGTGGAACATTCAATATGCTACAGGAAAGTACTTCTTTTTTTCTTTGAAATTGTAAGACATGAAGCCTTTACATGGTGAGAGCTATCACATGGAGTATCTGCCTCCATCTGTCACTCCTGTATCCCTCAAATATCCTTCCCCAGATTTAGAAGAGCATGAGCGTAGAACTCAGAGATCAGAACGCCGAGATCTGGCAGAGACAAGTTGCATGAAGACTCCATGAACTGAAGCATGGTGATACTGATCTGCTGCAGAAACAGTGATCTGCCAGCCAGGAATTCTTTCTGTACATCCAGGTCATAGAGTATAGTCTGGACCGAGGCCACAGCCATGAGGGTCATAACAGTACCACTAGTTGAGATGGAGGAAATGAGTGAAAACAAAGGTTCCAAGTAGGATATAATCTGTTCTTTCAGGCAAAATACCTAGGACTCATTGATTTGATCAAAGTACACTTGTGTTGATTTTTTCCTTTCTTTTTTGGAGAAAAGTTGTTCTATTTGTCATTGAAATCATAACTTAGTCTTTAAAATAACTACCAAAGGTCTTTAAAATTATTTTGACACTTAGAAATTTGTGTTTATCTAACCTATATGAATAGAGGAACAACTCTTCTCCTACTTTTTATACTGAATGGTTGTAGTTTTTGAGAGTGTATATTTTGTCCTACAAGAGAGAAATGAACTTAACTCATGGCAAATTTAGCAAATGTTTTGCTGTGTGTGTGTGTAAAATCAGCAGCTAATCAGTTAGGAGGATTTTGATCTAGAGCAGTGGTTCTTAAGCATGTGTCCTTAGGTACATTTTAGGAATACCTGAAACCTTTGAAGTAGCATGTAAACAATTTGTGTGTTTATCTGAACTTAGGTTTTGGTTTTTATATTTTGAAGGTGCATAGCTTCACAGTTTCTCTAAGAAGTCTGTGACCCTTCCCTTCTATGAGATTACATACCAGTGATTTCAGGGTTTGACAAGAGGAACCAGTGGATTTCTTTGAAAATAATGGTTTTTTTTCCCCCTCTCATATGTTCTTACCAATCAGAAACTTAACAAGGCCAGGTAGAGATCAATGTTTGTTGAATGAATGAATGGATGAAGTTAACAAATAGCTGCTTCTCTTATTTTACTTGTTTTTGAGATTTTAGCCAAACTGATTATTAATGGATTGTTCCATTGAGGACAACTCTAGCACCCTAAAAGGTCAATAAGAAGCATAAATGTCAGGAAAAGACTGTATGTCCCATATCCTTGCAGACATTCTTAATGGGGAAGTGCTTAAGAAGTAAATTTAAATGATAGATTTTAGAGTTACTTTAAAGGATGCAGTTGTGTGGCTCTGTATCTGTGTCAGAGGAAACACTGGAGGTAATTTAAATTCACAGAAAATGATGTGTTTGCCATGTGGGATACAGCTTGGATCCATCCAGCCACTTTCCATTAATCTTCTTAGAGGGATGAACCATCACAAATGAAAAGTATTTTGTGATCTAATGAGCCGTTATTTGGAGAAACCCCAAATAGAATCAAATTCTGGGGTTTGCAGTTCCTTTGAGATTGTTGTTATTTGTGTAATTCTCTGTTTTATTAATTCTGGCCTTCTGACTCATTAGGAGGAAAGAAATTTTTAGCTCTAAAAAAACCAAAATGTGATGCCATTAAAGACAATGGAATATAGATAATATTAAAAGATCAACACTGGCCATTTTAGGGGATTGACTAGACTTTCCACATTGACACTGACCATGTGTCTGCACCTTAAGCCCTTTACCTCTTACCAATGACAGTTGTGCCCAGGGTGTCCAGCTTCTGGATGAAGCTGTTTACCCAGTCACAGAGGTTCTGTGATACACAACACTACCCTGAGAAGACATGTAACTACAAATTAGAGCAGGAAATGGGGACTGTCCTGTCTATTTCAAACCATAGGGTAGTTTCCCTTAACTAGAGTGTCAGCATTTAGCCAGAATACTTAGGGGATAAGTGATCTAGTGTTCTTAAAGGCCCTCATGGGTGGCAAGATAGATCTACGTCCTATTTGAAAAAGGCAGTCTAAAAATGAGGGACTAATCTTTCTTGAGCTCCCGCCTCAATTTGCATTTTGGAACCTAGAAAAGGAAAATGCATTTAAAATAGATTATCTGATGACAAGGAGTCAGACTTGTGAAAAGAATATTTAAGCTTTATACCAATGAAAGGATGAATAAAATACATTTCTTACTGGAGCACAATCTTAGTGAAATTAAACATATATAATAATTACACTCCAAACATGTCAAGAAGCCCTGTAATGACAATGAGGTCATAAATGGGAAAGACAGGAAAAACATGATCTCAGCAAGGAGGATATATATATTATATAAATAGATATACATGCATTCATACACTTCAAAAAATTTTTCCCTACTAAATTAATGAAGTCTTTATATTATCATATAAATAAATAAGACTAATATTAAGGAAACATTAGTTCCAAGTTACTCCTGAATGAAAACAAGGTAAAATATTTAATTTAAGTATGCCATGAACTTCATAGATGTCCAATAGATATCTTGATGCAAATGATGATAAAATATTGCCTTAATACATTTTAGGGAAATTCAGATTGAACGTTTTCTTTTGCAACTAAATTCAGTTCCCTAAAATTCTGTTCTCTGCTTATATTTAGATAAGTCTTCATAAATGTGGTGCCCAGAGCAAATATAATAGACACAGAAATCAAGTCAAGTATAGTGTGTTGGAAGAAGGAAAACCAGTTGACTAGGAGTTAGGCAGCCTGGATACTTATTCTTCCTCTCTGGTTAAACTAGCGGTGTGACCTTGGGCAGGCAGCTTAATCCCTTTGAACCTGGATTGTCTGAGCTATACTATGAACTGGTTGGACTAGATTTTTTTAAAGTGTCCTTTTGGTTCTAATAAAAATAAAATTCTAAATTGCTCTGTGAGTTAAATCAACATGGCCAACCTGGTTAATTCTGGGCTTCCAGCCCCTTTAAAATGGAGACTAGTTTATGTGAATTATACAAAAAAAAAATTGATTC
Source organism: Camelus ferus (assembly GCF_009834535.1). NCBI lineage: Eukaryota > Metazoa > Chordata > Mammalia > Artiodactyla > Camelidae > Camelus > Camelus ferus. Next base: position 43,861,820 of record NC_045706.1, on the reverse strand, counting down.
TTCTCCTTTCCACTTTGCCTTTGAACACACAGTTTCAGATTTTTCATCTGTATGGTGGCATTGTGGGCCTATTTATTTTTCCAAAGACCTTTTACTCTGATTATTTGATAAGAAACAATAGTTTTTTTCCCCAAAGGTATTGAGTTATTCCCCTGGCCGGTATTAGGGTAGATAAGTCCTTCGAGTTTTTAAATGAGTTTACATTTTCATTCCATCTCTTTGATTCAAGTTTGAAGGGATTCTATTTTGGCTATTTTATCTCTCTGCCCCTAGGAAAGCCAGACTTTAAGTTATCCCCAAGGTATCACTGGCAGCTTTCCACACCATCTGTAATGTATAAATATATTCAGTTATTCAGTATATTCCAACTTAGCTAGCCTAGTAATTTTATATTATTGGAATCTTTGAGGAGAAAGGCATTCATTCTCCACTGATTTATTCTTTACTGTTAGTTCTGAACTTTTGATTCAGCTGACAAGTAATCTAATAAAGAAACAAAACCCTAAAATTTTTCACAATGAGTTAAGTAACAGAAAGTTCTGGGGCCCATTCATTGTCTTTATTGCCAGTTGACTGGCTGAATACGTTTGAGCACCCTTGGCAGATTCCAGATTTAAATTTAGGAGATTGAGGCAGGTCAAATCACTCTCAATAAAGGGTGCTTGTCTTTGGCTCTCCTCACTTGATAAAACCTTTTGTTCACCTTCTCAACACAGTATCACATTAGTTTCTTGGATTATTTCTTCTCTTTTTAAAAATTCCTCTTTTCTTTTTCTATCATTGTAATGAATGAAAGAAAACATACCTTCCTCCCACCTGTTCCATAAATTTGCTTTATAAATTTAAATATTAAAGAGATTTAAATATGAATTTTGTGGACTTTCATACATGCACAGACAGCTCCACCTACATGAGAGCTTTTAGAGACAATAATGCTTGGCTGCTGTAGATGACTTCTTGTAAATATGAGCCCTTAGGGAAGAAGTGTATTGGAGAATGAGGTTGAGAAAAACATCGGTGAGGGGAAGATAGGTAAGAGTTTTAATACCAGTTCTCTCATTACAAGTTATATGACCTTGAGAATGTCTTAATGCTTTTTAACATCAGTTTTTGTCCTGTGTAAAATGGGACACCTGCTGTAAAAACTAATTTTATAATCTGTACAATTTACTGGGTAAAGTAGGGTTTCAATAATTAGAGGTTATTATTTTTAAGAACTTGTATATTTTAACATTTTTGCTTGCCTTTGGATAGGATACAGAAAACTCATAAGGTGCGACTGTCCTTGGGAGTTTACAATTTAGCTGAAGTTTAGAATTTGCTCAGATATACTGCAACAGATTTCATACGTTATTCATTCATTCTTGCACTCGTTTATTAACACATTTATTCAACAAATGCTTCTTCTATGCCAGATATTATCCTTAGTGACTGGGGGTAAATCAATGAGCAGAAGTACAGAGCTAGAACCTATGAAAATTTACATTTATCACTGGCATTTTTTCCTACCTTGTCTTAGCACAATTGGTGTATTACAGTGGTTATGAAGACATGACTTCACACTGCCTTTATTTAAATCTCAAATATCTCATGTACTAATTAGTTATTTCTAGGCAAGTTCCTTTTAACTGCTCTGAGCCAGATGTCTTCATCTGCGAAATAACGGTCATATTTGCCGAGATGTGAAGATTAAATGAGTTAGTATACATAAAGTACATAGAGTAATCCCTTGCATGTAGGAATTACTTTGGACCAATAAAATGTTAACTTTATTATTATTGTTGTTGCTATTAAGGCACTATTTTCCAGGTATCAGACTCTCAATTTTTCTTTAGAGAACTACTTTCTTTCCATTCTCAGTCCAAGTTTTGGTCTTCACGTGTACTTGTGACTTAAGCTTAAGATAAGCTTAGTGGTGATTGGTCGAGTTAGGACAAGAGCAAGTCAGTCAAGTTTCATCAAAGTCCTTCCTAGGGCTTTTGAGATGTTTCTTTTCTTCCCTGGTAGAACTGAACCTGAGGTGATGTAGCCCTCGAGTTCCTGGTAAACTTCTTGTCACTACTCAGAGCCAGATAAGGAAACCATCATGGAACAGGGCAAGACAAGAAGCTGGAGAGAAACCAGACACTAGTGATAACACGTAAGCCTCTAGATCCAACAGTACAAAGACATTACTCCTGAGCTTTCAGTTTTGTGCACCAACAAATTGCAATTTCCCTATCCTGTTTTCTTTAGTGTGTGACTAAGTTAGCCAGAGTTGATTTCTGTTGCTGGCAAGTGAAAAAAAACCTAACAACTTAGTAACCAACTCAGTTACAGAGGCTGATGCAGTTTTCTGATTAAGAAATCTCTTTCCTTCCTTCCTTTCTCCCTACGTCAAATAGAGTCACCTCATGTCACTTTATCAGCATTTGCTGAAGTTTCCCTTCTAGGTAGAAGTTTGTGATTGTCTTTTCTGAGACTAGAACATTTTTGGAATCTCCCTGAGATGACCATAGTATAGTCAGAAGAAATGACAAGATAAAGAAAGCTGCAGATGAATTCAGTTGTGGGTAAATGGTATATTTTTGTACCCAGCAGAGAGAAAAACGGGATAGTACAAATTTATTATTGTATATGTGGCAATATAAGAGGCCTGGCATATTTAATCTACAAAACCACAACTAGATTAACGAAGGACAATCAATTAGGCTATGAAATTAAATAGATGGTTATAAATTTTAGTACATGGTAAGGGGAAAATATAAAGTATAAATATTAGAGCAAATAAGCAGAACATTGTGTCTTTTTTGTGTGTGTACTCGGGATATAAAATGGTCAGCAACTTTTAGAAAATGACATACGACATGCCTAGTCTATGACTGACTTCGTTGTTTTTATCATCATTACTAAAATCACCCATAATCAAAACAAAGGAAACCATCACTAAGTATATCTGATGTTAAGCACTTAAGCATTTTGAGTAAGTACTTGCCACATAAAATTCACCTGATTTCTCATTCCACATATAGGACAGAAAGTCAAGGATCCTTCTTAATGTCTTTAAAAGTTCTCGGGGTTGGGAGCCTAGGTTTCTCTGACTCTGATCATTTTCTTACATTGATTTTTTTTTTAAACCTGTCTCTGAGTTTTCTTGTCACTGATTTGTCACCTCTATGCTGGATTCCATTTTGGCTTTTTATCCATCGAAGGACTAATGACACAAAATGCATTATGTAAGAGATTTGTACAAAAATTGGGTGTGGGTGCAGAATAGAGCCAGTACATATAACAGGGAGCATTGTACATTTGCATTTTTGCATGATAAATGTCTTTAATATGGGCATACAGTATCCATGGTCCATTAAAGTCTCTCAACTATTCTTCTTGGCCATTGTCCCTCCTACTGCCGTGACCTCCAAACCTCCGTCTTGCTGGGGTTCTTCTCTCCCCTCCATCCTGAGCACCTGCCTCCCCTTATCGACCTGCTAAAAATTTGTTATGCAATCCTTACAACCACCTGTGAGCTTTGTTTATTACTAATGTCAGGGAAATAAATTTGACCCACTGAAATAACTTGGGTTTAGGAATCAGCCATGCGTGTTGAGGTTAGGGAAGTTCTTTGGTATAACAAGTCAGCATCTCACATCTGTTGCTGTACCTTCCCGACTCCCAAGTGAGGTGGTAGGACCTAGTGTATGTATGACAAGGAGGGGTGAGTGGAATGAGAAGTGGAGTTTATCAAAAATACTTTAAAAAACTTTTAAAAAACATTTGGAAATTTTATAAAGTCTGATTTGTGGGTTTATAAGTAGAAGGAACTCATTAGCTGGGAAAATAATTCAAAACCCAGGGACATATGCCAAGATCTAAAAAGAAAATTCTTCCTCCTCTTTCTTTATCTTTTCCTTCATAGGAGAGCCATAGCTTGCAAATTCCCTTTTTATGACAATGCAATCAAGGTGCATTGCTTTCTTATAAGACAATTAATTCTGATTTGGGTGACGGTTTATGATTTATAAGGAAAGAACTGAAGAATTTCTCCTACCAAATTTCTCTTATCTAATGTTAAGTTGTAATGTTTACACTGAAGTAAATATTCTGCTCATTCAAATTTATTCCCCAAGTGGCGAATAAGCTTATCTGTAATAATTAGGATGACGGTGGTAACAATGGGAAATATTTCTTGAGCTTTTATTGTACAGCAGACACTTGGGTTTATGTAAGCATTATCTCATTTAAGTCTCCCAGTAATTCTGCAACAGAAACTGTTATTTTATTTTTATTGAAGTATAGTTGGTTTACAATGTTGTGTTAATTTCTGGTGTACAGCATAGTGATTCAGTTATACATAAAGATATATTCCTTTTCATATTCTTTTTCATTATAGGCTATTATAAGATATTGAATATTGTTCCCTGTGCTCTACAGTAGGACCTTGTTGTTTATCTATTTTATATATAGTAGTTAGTAACTGCAAATCCTTAACTCAATTTATTCCTCAAAACTCCCCCTTCCCCACCTGATAACCATAAATATGAAGATTCCTTAAAAAACTGGTAATAAACTTAACCTATGATCCACCAATCCCACTCTTGGGCATATATCCAGAGGAATCTCTAATTGGAAAAGATACATGCACCCCAATGTTCATAGCAGCACTATTTACAATAGCCAAGGCATGGAAGTAACCTAAAAGTCCATCAACAGATGACTGGATAAAGAGGTTGTAGTCTATATATATAATGTACTACTCAGCCATAAAAAAGAATAAAATAATGCCATTTGCTGCAACATGGATGGACCTGGATGGAGATCATCATAAGTGAAGTAAGCCAGAAAGAGAAAGAAAAATACCATATGATATCACTTCTGTGTGGAATTTTAAAAAAAAGATACAAATGAACTTATTTACAAAACAAAAACAGACTCACAGACAGAAAACAAAGTGTTATTACATATGTCCATTTTTATATCTGAAGAAAAGGAAACAGACACAGAACAGATAAATGACACTCTCAGTGTCTCATCAAGCCAAACGTGGTCTGTAATTTGTGTAGTGAAGGTTGGATCTGCAATGGTTTTGTTCCTTAGATGCTTCATGCTTGTGTGGATGCTTGGAAGCATCGTTCTGGTTGCTTCCATGTTGATTCTACGGCAATTTGGTATTTATCTCATCAAGTGGTGAGCTGATTGCTACCAAACCTTTCTTTTCTGTTTTATAGTTAATGATTCCATTTTGAAGAAATGAGATAAAGGAGGAGGAAAAACCCTGTCACCACAAAGACAGAATCATAGAAATTCTAGAAAAATTTTAGAAAAAGATTCCTTACAGATGAATAATAAAACATGAAGAAATCTAAGGCACAGATATGTTCCCTGACTTGCTCAAGGTCAGATAGTTATATAATCATGTTTCCCTTTGTCAAAGAAGTTCAGTGTTTTAAGCAACTCATTTATTTTAATGTTGGAAGATCTCTATAAATCTTCCTGCATTACTTAGATAAATAATTTGCCACTAAAATTGTTTTTCAGTAATTTTGTTTGGCCATTTTAATGTGTGTTTTTCATAATCTCTAACGCTGAATATCTCATCAATTCAGCCCTCCAGATTTTATTAGGTTTTGCGTGCTCGGGAAATAACACCATCAAAGCAGAGTTATCTTCACATACGCAGGACAATTATATTGATATATCATGTGCTGTATTTTAATTTCAAAATTATTGCCTCATTGTTTTCTCCTAGAGCCCAGTTTTATTTCTCTCTTCTTATCGTTAAAGGTACAGCGGCAAGTAATTCACCCTTAAAAAAGGAAGTGAAAAGAAAAGGTTTGCTTAAAAAAATGTAGCTAGAAAAATCTCCCACAGAGTGAATTCCCACAGTGTTATGGAGGATGTAAATTTAGCCCAGTGTGATTCAAACAATCGAGTTAGGAATTTTAATTTAATGGTTTGTTCCTTTGAATTGTTAAACGTTCACCTCATTGTGCAAGTTGTGTTTGAATTGAAGAAAATTAAACTAAAATGTGTTGAATGTGCCCCAATCAGGTTATTCTGGGAGGTCTGATTCACAGGCTTGAGTGATGGACTAGAAAGTGAATTAACAAATGGAAGACGAGGAGGCTTAAATTATTTCACTTCACTAATAATGATTCTATTCTCTCCCAATATTTTAGGATTTAAATATTTGGTTTTTGTGATGGCTATGTCATTTTAGCAGTTTAAAGAGTCTGGGGGAATTATCTTATTTTCATTTCAACGCAACCCAGAAACCCATGTTTTTGGTATGTTGGCCAGAAACCTCAGTGCCTCGCAGATGAGAGGGTTTGTGAGTCAGTTCCTGCCCAACTGGCTTGGTTGTGGTAAATAAAATGCTGGAGGAGAAAAACTGCTGGTTGGAAGAACAGATGAGATTAAGAACCAAGGATTTTTTTTTATGGTATCTTAGAGAATAGTCCAATAGGCCAAATGGGTCAAGACAATCATGCCTCATGTTTGGAATTACAACTGTAAGATTTGGTAAAATACAGCACTTTTCTTGGAAAGTAAGACAACACATAAAAAAGCCCATCAAGAGGAAAGTAATTTGCTGATAAGCTTTTTACATGTTTACCTATAAAGAAAGAAATGTTAATAAAGCAAGCCCTTTGACAGTAAAACAGAGTTCTTACCACTTAGAGGCTTTAAAAGTTAGACCTGGTGGGGGCCTTAGAGCTACATGTATTGTTCAACTCCATTTCCAAGATGTTGAGACTAAACCTCAGACATGAGTGTGTCTTGCCAAGGGTCAAACCAGTACCTTCTGAGTTAGAACACATATATCTTTTTTTTCTTTTCATGCCATTATGCCTCCTGGTTTTCTCTTGGGAACACTTATGTCTCAAATAGTTGTCGTTGCCCTCAAGTCCCTTTCCTTTTTTTTTTTTTTCTTTCATATTTTAATTGAAGTATAGTCGGTTTACAATGTTGTGTAAATTTCTGGTGTACGGCACAATGCTTGAGTCATATATGAACATACATATATTCATTTTCATATTCTTTTCACCATAAGTTACTACAAGATACTGAATATAGTTCCCTGTGTTATACAGTATAAACTTGTTGTTTATCTATTTTATATGTATTAGTTAGTATCTGCAAATCTTGAACTCCCAATTTATCCCTTCCCACCTCCTTTCCCTCCTGGTAACTGTAAGTTTGTTTTTTATGTCTGTGAGTCTATTTCTGTTTTGTAAAGAAGTTCATTTATCTTTTTTTTTTTTTTTTTTTTTTTTTTTAGATTCCACATATAAGTGGTATCATATGGTATTTTTCACTTTCTGGCTTCCTTCACTTAGAATGACATTCTCCAGGTCCATCTATGTTGCTGTAAGTGGCAATATTTTATTATTTTTTATGGCTGGGTAGTATTCCATTGTATAAATATACCACAGCTTCTTTATCCAGTCATCTGTTGATGGACATGTCTTGGCTATTGTATATAGTGCTGATATGTACATTGGGGTGCATGTATCTTTTTGAATTAAGGTTCCTTCTGGATATATGCTCAGGAGTGGGATTAGTGGATCATATGTTGGGTCTATTTTTAGTCTTTTGAGGAATCTCCATACTGTTTTCCATAATGGCTGCATCAAACTATGTTCCCACCAACAGTGTAGGAAGGTTCCCTTTTCTCCACAGCCTCTCCAGCATTTATCATTTGTGGACTTTTGAATCATGACCATTCTGATTGGTGTGAGGTGATACCTCATTATAGTTTTGATTTGCATTTCTCTGATGATTAGTGATATTGAGCATTTTTTCATGTGCCTGTTGATCATTTGTATTTCTTCCTTGGAGAATTGCTTGTTTAGGTCTTCTGCGCATTTTTTGATTGGGTTATTTGTGTTTTTCTTATTAAGTTGTATGAGCTGTTTATATATTCTGGATATTAAGCCCTTGTCAGTCTTATCTTTTGCAAATATTTTCTCCCATTATGCAGGTTATCTTTTTGTTTTGTTTATGGTTTCCTTTGTTATGCAAAAGCTTATTTGTTTAATTAGGTCCCATTTGTTTATTTTTGCTTTTATTTCTATTGCTTGGGTAGACTGCCCTAGGAGAACTTTGCTGAGATTTATGTTGGATAATGCTTGTGTATGTTTTCTTCTAAGAGGTTTAGTGTCTTGTCTTATGTTTAAATCTTTAAGCCATTTTGAGTTTATTTTTGTGTGTGAGAGTGTTCTAACTTCATTGAGCTTCATTCATGCAGCTGTCCAGTTTTCCGAACACCATTTACTGGAGAGACTGTCTTTATCAAGTCTCTTTTCTTGAACTAAATTTTGGTATCAGTTTACAGCACGTGTCTCTGTGTTTAGAATGATCATGGCCATGGCCACCCATTGTGGTGGTGTAATTACTACAGCCACAAATGCTGATAATGTAGTGGCTCGGGACCTTTTCACCACCGTGGTGGTTCTGAAAGCCTTATCCCTCTGCAGGCAGATCCAGCCCCATCATTGTGGTACCTGAGCCCAGAGTGTGCTTCCTCAAAGCTAGGGGTGAATGGCACTGACGAAGTTTAGCAAAGACAGATGGTTCTACATGCCTCATTTCCGCGTTTATCAAAGGTATTTCTCCTGCTTGGATGAAACATATCGCTGTAAAACAATTAGGCCACATGGAACAAAATGACACTCTGAGATAGCAAACATTTAAATAGAGATGGAATACTTAGTTAAGTGTACTGATATTACCAAGAGCCCCGGAAGTCAGGACACTTGTTCTACTGAAGAGCTAAATGGCTTCAAGCCCCTTGACTTCTCCAAGTCTTAGTTTCTTCATCTGTAAACAGAGAGTTTGGATTAGGTTATTGCTAAAGGCTCTTTGTGTTCTAGCAAGCACCTTTTAAACATACACATCTCTGTTATCATCTTTGAAGCGTGAAAATTTATGAAATGATAGAGACAGATGATTTTTCTGGATCCTGATTGCAAAGTTTCTCCCAGCTAGGATTAACCTCACTTATATATGGTTTCCCATTGGGCTTTAGTCCTTACAAAAATCTGAATGCTTTTCAGTTTAATGTGTGTTAACAATCTGTTTGTTCAGTGCTTAGAAGAGTAATTTTAGGAAATATTTTTCTCTCCAGAATCCTCAACAAGCAATCCTTAAGCACCAACTGAGTGCGGGGTACTCTTGGCATTGAGAGTTCGAAGAACCATAGAGTTTGGTTGGGGTCCTCAGCGGGGCTTAGAGTGCTGTTGAAGAGAGCAGAATTATGATTGAGGGCACATTTAATTAAATGACAAATGAGTGATTTAGAGAATAATTACAGTTTGTAGCCTGTTTTTATTTAACCACTTAATTTTCCTATATTGAGGATTTCTGCTCTTTAAATTCTCTTTATCATGGTTTAAACACATCTATTAAGAGTTGACTCATCTAGCAGTGAATAATTATCCTCTTGTTTTCTTTGAGATAATTCTCAGATTAAAAAAGAATTTTTGGCATTTGAGTCTAATGATGAAGACTGTGGGAAAGAAGTAATCCCAATGATTATGTCTAAAGAAATATGTATTATATATAGCTTTTTCTTGCTATGTTAACACTGTCTTCAAACCACATACTAATTAAAACATAGCAGGTAGAAATGATCAGCCAGCATCATATGTGACCACTGGATACCATCCCAGACACTGCAACGCTGCTAGTCACCTGTGTGTGGCATCTGTTTGTCCCCTTTTTTACTAACTAAATGATCTCCAATTTCATTTGGTTTGGCAATGTACATGGCTTTAAAAAGTTATGCTCATGATGTTCTCTTGTGGCAGGGGTAGCCTGCAATATGACATAATCCTATCCAATGAAATATAAAGATAAGTCACAGGATTGGGCTCCCATAAAACTTGTTAAGGTCAAGGAAGAGGCTGATCCAAATGACAAATGCTCTTTGCTTTCATCCTCTGTTTCTGGGATGTGGATACTGCTACGGCTGGATGTAGGAAAGCTGTGTTGAATTCACAAGGAAGTTCTGTGAATAATACATCCTTAGCATGCCAGTGCAGAGTGTGTGAGAGAGCCTGGGTTCCAAGTGACACCATGAGTTGTCGTATCAGCCATGGATTCCTTGTCTCTAGGCTTCTCATTCAGTGAAGGACATAAAACTCCTTATTTGTTTAAGCCATTTTCGGGGCATTGCTTCTATTATCGTGGCTGAACACATGTTAAGGGATATGAGTATATACTATGTGTAATCTTACTGGGTATACAGAAAGACTTCTAGGAGTTTCTAAGTCTCCTGAGGGATGGAGATAGATACACACACACACACCCACACCTACAAATACACATAACTAGTGATGGATGTGATTCTAAAGGCCTCCGTGAATATGGAAGAAGAGATTAACCTGACTGACAATGTCTGAGAAGGCTTCTTGGGGGAAGGTTTGTTAAGCCTTCTGTTTTTCTTCACAAAGGTTGGTTTTGACCTTGCAGGCACACAGGAACTAGAGGGACACCTTGGGGCAGAGGAACAACTTGAATGATACTATAGAGATTCTCCAGTTAGGTCTCACCAGCTCATTAAAGAAATATAAAACAGTATAGAGTGTTTCTAAACTGTCTCAGTTTGCTCTAGTGCAGATCACAAAGTTGGTTTGAACTGGAAGTTGCAATTACAGTTGTAGTGTTCATTTGATTCTCACATCAGCTTTTTTTTTTTTTTTTGACCTACCTCATAACTGGTTCCAACCTTTGTTGTGTTTTGTTCATATACTGGAGGCTGCAGGGATGGCCACAGAAGAGCAATACTGGACAAGAGAACCAAACCCCATTTCTGTTCTGGGTAATTTGGCTTGTTCTCCACCCTAACTTTTAATCCCATAGGAAGTCACATGTGAGCTTGATAGTTAAACAAGAAAAATTGTGATAAACTGTATCCTCTTTTCAGGGTTTCCTAGTCCTTCACCTCTTAAATGCCCCAAAATGGTGATTATCAAGGAATTTCTAAGATGGAGGTGGGTGAGAGTTGATATTAAGTTAATTGGCATGGTTTATGGATTTGTATAGATATATATATAGATAGATGGCATTCAATGATGTAGACCCATTTAGATACCAGCCATGTTCATTTAGATATTATACATAGACACATACATTCAGGTCCTTCCTTTTGGAATCTGTGCAGATGAGTGGTTAAAATCCATGTATGAGCTTTTGTTGCCAGAATCTTCATTTTTACCTGAAATTCTTCTTTGTGGAACTTTTGCTTTCCATGGCCAATTTCCTGACTTCTTTTTTTATACTTATCTAACTTTACAAGATATGTATTTTTTCATGCAAATGACCACGTGTCTGGAACAAGAATGCAAAATACGTGGCAGCTACTGGACACCCTTATTTCCTTTCCATGCCTGTACCCATGTTGTGCATCCTTGGGACCCAAGGCCCTTTCCTACTGAAATTAGGCTGCCTCAAAACCTTCTTCAACACAGTGCTCCAAGGAGGGCAACAGAAATATTTTAATTGAGACTCAGGATGAAAGTCATTTGCCATCCTCTGAATGAGTGGTACTTTATTCTTTGGATACAAGACTACACTAAAGCCTTGTGTATCCAGAGGTACTCCTTAGTCTTCAGGAAATCTTGGGTTTCTCTTTCAAGGACATGAGGAATGTTCTTCCAGGAGGTGGTTTCAGAGAGTAACTTGTATCTAGTTATGGTCTTAAACCTCCCTGCTCATCCAGAGTTCTTGCAGTCTCCTCAGTGCTGATAATGAGCTGATAATCTTATTTGACTTTCCTGTTTTATAAACAGGAAGGTGTTTCCTTTACAATTGTGAGAAATCTGATAAAATATTCCCATAAAATGCTACTTCATCTGTAACTACTGTAATAATTTCCTATTGTTGCTGTAACAAATGACCACATACACAGTGGGTTAAAACAAGAATGTATTTTCTTACAGTTCAGGAGATCAGAAATCCTAAAATCAAAGTGTTGTCAGGGCTGCATTCCTTCTGAAGGTTCCAGGGGAGAAACCATTTCCTTACCTTTTCTTGCTACTGGAGGCCACCTGCGTTTCTTGGTTTGTGGGCCCTTCTTCCATCTTCAAAGCCAGCACTAGAACATCTTCAAATTTCTCTCTGACTCTGACATTCCTGCCTTCCTCTTACAAGGATCCTTGTGATTAGACTGAGCCCACCTAGATAATCCAAGATAGTCTTTTCTTCTCAAGGTTCTTAATTTAATCACACCTGTGAAGTTGCGGTTGCCACATAAGGCAGCATAGTCACAAGTTCCTGGGGTTAGGATGCGGGCGTCTTTGGGGAAGCTTTATTCTACCCATGACCCATAGCCAGTCACTTTCAGTCACTTGATGACTGATTCATCTTCACTGTTTTACACACAGATACCCATCGTGCACAGTATTTTCCTGACATATAACTAGGAAAGCTAGATGCAGTTATCCTTTTTGTCTGGAGGAGAAAAATAGAGGTTCAAAGAGAAAAAATTAGTTGTCCATGAACATGAAAGTGGAGAGCTGGGATTTGAGCCCTGTGTGTCTAACTTGAGGTCTGGAGTTTTCAGTCATACACTGTAAAATCCTCAGCTTTCATTCAAAATAAGGCAGTGATTTCTCAAACTTACATTAGCAGCAAAACCTTATGTTAAATGAAATCTTACCCATGTAACTGATATGTCCCACTTCACCAACAAGGGGTTCAAAACAAGGGCATCTCTCTTTTAATATTCAAATTAAATTACTCCAAGCTCCATCTTGCTGTTATAGAAATGTCTTTCTTTCCTCCTTGGATTCTCCTTTCCATAACAAGCCCAAGAACATTAGAAGTGTGTATTCAGCCCACGACATAACATGGGGGAAAAAAGCCCAAAATAGTCTAATGTGTTTACCAGGAGCCAGGATGTCCACAGCTGTTACTGCTGCTGTTGCCACAGGGTGTCACTGCTGGAGATGGGAGCGGTGCGTGTCTACCGGAAGAAGCAGGGCAGAGACCTACATTCACACACTGACATCTTTGGCTGGTGGTAGACTCTGAATGTGGGGAGTAAAAGGAAGCCCCTCTTGGACAATGTTAGGCAGACCTGTGGCCACCCATGCTTCTCCTCTTACGGTTTACCAAGAAACTGCTCTTTCACAATGGAACTTACTGCCATTTTCCTGAGGCAGACCCTCTCTCATTGTCTGGGGAGCTGGGGCATATGAAGGTTTTCCTCTCTTTGAAACAGCTCACATCCAGAACCAGCTTCTCTTAGAACATCAGCATCCTAGCCCATGACTTTGGAGACAGTCCTCTCTTGGTTCCAAGGTCTGTCTCATTTGATGCATCTAAATAAGTGATAATTCTTTAGAGGTTTTAGAATTAGATTAGGTTGGAAGGAACAAAAAACTAAAAACACCAGATAGTGATGGCATGAACAAGGAATAAGTTTATTTCTTTGTGTTGTTCTATCTTTGTTCTACTCTGTGGTTTTTATGCTCCTAAAGTCAACTCATAAACCAAGGTGTTCACTAAATCTGAAAGCTGCAGTCATCAAATCCATATTCCAACTAAGAGATAAGGTAAAAGAAAAGAGAATGACTCCTTTTTAAGGATATTTTCTTTACATCCCACTGTCTAGAACTTAGATGGCCAGATGACCTTACCTATCTGCAAGAGAACATGGGAAATGTGACTTGTATTCCAGGTGGCCGTATGTTCTGCTAAAACTGAAGGATGCTGTTCCTAAGGCAAAAGGTAACAACTAGCAGTCTCTGTTCTAAGGGAAACACCCTAACTTATTATCCAGTCACCTCGTTTTATAAAACAGACAGGAGCAGATTGCTCTGTTCGAAGCAGAGGTGGTTTTCTAGAGTCCTGCGCACTCAGCTTTCTGCACCTTTGCTGTGGTTCTTGAGCCAATGCTGAGAAATAGAGGACTGCAAAGCTCAATTTGAAAACCATGTTACTGAGATGACAGCTCACGACTCAAAGGGTGACTTGCTTCCTGCTTTTGACAAACTCGTTTACTTATTTTTCCTGATAAATTTAAGACTTACAGAAAAATAAAAATAACAATATAGCAATGATAGTATACCTACCACCCAGATTTACTCCCATCATACAGGGTCCCAGTATTATTTTAAAGAAATAAAGCATTTCAGATCTAGCTACAATTCCTCTAAAATACCACACAGGCTCATTTTCTACTTTTTCCATTTCTGTGTCCAATTTCTGTCCTCCCCAACCTGTATCATAATATTGGTATTTATCCTTCAAGTTTATTTGAAAAAACTCAAGTCCATACTTCATTTTGATTTCCTTTATTTTTACCTAATGTGCCTTTTCTGTCCCAGGACCTCATCCAGGCTACCACGTTACATTTAGCAGTTATATCTCCTTAGGCTCCTCCTGCCTGTAATACTCTCTTATTTCCTTGTTTTTGATGAGCTTGACTGTTATGAGGAGCATTGGCTAAGGTATTTTGCAGACTACCTTGGTTGATTTGTCTGATACTTTCTCATGATTACACTGGGGTTATAGGTTTAGGGGAGGAAGAGCACAGAGGCAAAGTGCCATTTTCTTTACATCATGTCAAGGGTACATACCATCTCCATGATTTATCACTACTGATACTGACCTTAAGCACCTGGATGAGGAAGTGTCTGTCAGATTTCTCTACTGGGAAGTTCCTCTTTTATTCTTCTTTTCATACTGTGCTTTTTTAGAAGAAAGTCACTAATGCACAGCTTACGGCTACACTTCAGGAGCGGGGAATGATCGTTCCCCTCTTGAGGATGGGAACTCTTCTGCATAAGAGATTTATCTCTTCTCCCTCATTTATTTATTTGTCCAGTCATTGATTTATGTCAGTGTGGATTCATGGAGATTTATTCTATACTTTGAGTTACAGTTCAATACTATGTGTGCATTGGGGGGGAGTTACTTTTGTTAAAATTGTTCCACCTTTGGTCATTGGGAGCTCTTTCAGCTGGCAGCGATGGCCCTTTGACATACCTCCAACCTCCAGTTGTCATTTAATTAATTAATTAAAGCACTTCTTTGTTCCCTGGTACTACAGAATCCTCCAGGCTCCTCTTGCACCAGTCCTGGAATCAGCTACTTCTCCAAAGAGCCCTGGTTCCTTCTATTGGAGAATGGTACTAAGAACTAAGATTTGGGCACTAGACATGTTTGAAATCATATATAATATATATTTATATGTATATAATATATATTATATATAGAATGTATATATTACATATGTATTACCCACTCATGTATACATACATACTTATGTGTATATATATATATACATGTGTTAAAAATCATATATATATGATTTTTATTTTAACAGGACTTGGTAGTAAGTAATAAACTAAGAGTAGTAAAACTCTAATTGTGGCTTTTTAGCATTAGTGGAACAAGTGGCAAAATTTTTAGGTTGTAGTCCTTGCGGCTCACTGCCCTTCCCTGTCACATTGTGAGAGCAGTCACTTACTCATATTGGAACTTAATCTTAACCTTTATTTGAGTCACAAACTCCTTTTGAAATGCTGTTGAAAGGTTAACAGGCCTTTTACCCAGGGGAAAAAAAAAACAAACCAGATATGGAATTTAGTCTAGGATTTCCAAGGTTCAGGGTTTCTCTGAAGTCTGACCTAGGACGTCACTGACCCCTGGTCAGGGGACCTTGGTGCTAGAGGACGTCCACATGCCCTGTTGATGATCTTCTCTAGCCTCACATCCATTATGACCTCTCTTCTGGCCAAGGAAATAGTGTCAATTAACAAATAAATCAGAAGAGTCTAATCCGGTAATAGTTTCTCCATCAGCTAATTACAAACATTTATTTTAAGCAGTTCTCTTTTATGTAAAACCATGATGGAGTTGTTTGGGATTCTCTTTGGGTTTCTAAACCAAGATTTATAGGGGGAAAAAAAACCCGAAGTTAATTTGTATGGATTCTTTAATTTCTCTGTCTCCTGATTTTGAGTCACTTCCCCTTTGCATTAATGATGCCTATTTAAAACGGGTACAGTGGGAAGGATAACACACTTAGCATAATGTTGTGTCTATAAAAACCAACATAGGTGTAGGATGGAAAGAGTTAATCGAGTTAAATCTCAGTACATTTTTCTGAAGCGGTGTTTAACACTGATTATTTCAAGGTGGTTTTTATAATCACTTCCAAATGTTTTAATGAGGTGGTTTTTTTCATTTTTCTCAAGGCTTCTTTAAAAAATTTTTTTCCTTTCCATATTGATTTTACAGCTACTTCCCTTAATGCCGCCATTGGCAGACCCAGTTATGCACTTTTACGGTTTGTTCTGGAAGCTTTCATCCACCTCCCAGCCCCATCTCTCTTCCTGTCTCCTGGGTGCTCTTCATCTGAGCAGAAAGCTCTTCGGGTCTGATTCCTCACGGTTTCCCGCGCTGCCTGCCTCCCAGGCTGTGTGCAGTTTTTATTTCAATCTGTCAGTTGTAGTCGTAGCTACCTCCTGTTGTCAGCTTGCTTCTTTAAGATCTTCCTGGAATAGAATCGACCAGATTAGTGATTTTATCTAATTTATTGATTATCCGCATTGATAATCTGTTTAATTCGTGTATGTGTTCCTTTGGTCTCAGACATCGCCTTAGAAGCGCTTCCCTTTCCGGATCTGGGTTTCTCCAGTCTGGCAAGGGGCCCCTACTGTATCAGGTGGTGATACGCAGCTGGGCTGCCCAGGGGGAGGCAGGGCCGGGACGCTCGTCACACGCCACAACTTTGGGACAGCTCTGGGTAAACCCACGATACCAGCCACCCTGGGCTAATGTCAGGGATGAGAGTCAGCATACGCCTACCAGTCCTTCAGACAGAGGTCCCGTTAGGTCACAATAAACAGCCGCAAGATTTATGGCTTCTCAAAGAGGAAAACCAATTCCCTAGACAATTGCTGGGCTCGTTATCGGTAATGGCGGACCCTCTCCTTGCAAACATCGTGACAGGGAAACAAGACCACTCATCAAAACAAGATCACTTATCAAACAGGGTCTTATATCTTGATGCAAAAAGTGTTGGGTATTTTCTACAAGGTAGTGATAATAAATGGGACGGTTTCCCCTATTTCCTTTGTCTTCCTTGTTGGCTTGAGTCCAGAAGCCTATTCTCAATTTAGTCCGAAGTCTTCATAAATACAGCTTTCCCCCCTGAACTGTGTTACCCACATAAGCTTATTGAGGGATTCTGCACTTTGATTTGGAAGTTGAAGTGGTCAAGGTACATCTGTTTTTAATGGAGAGAGAGGGTGTGTCTCAGGTCAATGTCAAGCTCTCTGCCAAGGGTAGTGGAAAGGAATGCATGAGTGTAGTGTCCCCTATGTATATGCTTGGGCAGTGGAGCTTGCTCACTGGCTGTCCTCCCAGGATGAGGGACTGTTTATGTATGAATGATGTTAGAGTAGCTCTAGCCCTCAGTGGGGAAAAGGCTAATTAGGTAACCTGTTGGAGAAAAGCTTTTTAAAATTTGGATTATGGTAGAATGTTAACATAAATTTGAAGACTAACCTACCATTTTCCAGTGTAGTAATGATAAAATAATGATAAATTATAGACAAATAATAGGAATCCACATTGTCTGAGGGCCATTCAAAGGCAACAGTGAAGACTGTCAAGTCATTTGGATAAACACTGTCCCACAGTCCCAGATGATTTGTCCCTGCATATCTAAACACCTGAGTATTTGGAAATGGCCATTTAGGGCTGATATTTTCTCTCACCCAGATGTTTGGCATCCTGTGAACAGGGCAGTGTATCTGGCTTTGAGATTAAACATTCTGTATTAAGCAGATTCATCAAAAACAGAGGTTGAAGGACAAAGGCCCATTGGAAAAAAAAAGTCTTTGGAAAATGGCAGTATCAGGGTCTCCATAACATGAACTGGGTTCCCAAGTGACAGCACCCTCTCATGATTCCCTCGTTAATACCCATGGGAGCCACTGATCCCACTCTAGTCTTAGTTGGCTTGACTTCCAAACCCCAGGAAAAAAAAATGTTATTTGAATCTGGAGTCTATTATTAATAATAATAGGCATAAAATTTAATAATTGAGAAACGATACCAAAAAGGAAGATAAAGTAGGGGACTCAAATGAGAAACAGATCCCCAAGCCCAAGGAAGTAAGTGTGAGCGCGGATGTAGCAGTAATATGAAGAAAAGGAAAAATGTGTAGCTGCCATGTGTAGTGGCAAGCTCCCTCCTAGGGCTATGCACTGGCTTCCAATTCTGTTCCCCCAGTTACCTCTGACTTAGAAAAATTCTGCTTTTGGAGTTGAAATTCTCCATGCTTTGTTTTACCCTAAGGGAATACATTTGTTTTTTCTGGAGTTTTTATGTTGTGAAAGCTAAATCTCTTACTTTTATCTAGGCAATGACGTATTTTAACAAACACTAGGGCTAGCAGTCCCAGCAAGTGTCCTGTCTCTGCATTGTCCCGTGAGGAGATGGGTTTACCCGTGGTTACAGACCATCTTCTATTTCTGTCTCTCTTGCCTGATGTATATTAGCCTTAGTCTCATCAGCTAGACTAAAGGGCTGCTTGAGGGACCAAAGACCTCATGTTCCATGAAGGTCTCTTCATAAAAGCAAGCATGATGCTGGACCTATGATACTGTTACTGTGTGCTTCGTCTCTACATGTGGGTTTGATGGGCTTGAGTACCTAAGAGAGGATCCTCCTTCTTGAGAGGGAGGAGCTCCCCAAAGGACTTATTTGAAAATATTCCCTAATTATAGATTATAAGAAATGACGGGTTCCTCTTACAATAAGTTCATAAGAAAGTTGTCACAAGTTGATGATTGTCTACTTACTGTGAATACATTTCAAGAATACTTGAAGTCCATTTTTTCAGACAAAATGTTCCTGACATTGTTTCAGCAAAGTATCTGACAAATGCTGCTTTTTTCTTAATCTCTTGGGTCAAACTGAGTCAGATTAGCACTTTACATGTTGTTTTTCCATTAGTTTAAAAAAAAAAGGTTACACCTGCATTTTTAAAAAATCATAATTTTTCATAATGTTGTTTTCTCAATTGGAATAGATCCTATTTTGCACTAAAACTGTTTTCTAAGAATGGTTCTCTCATTTCTGGGGTATGATGGATGAGATGTTTTAGAGAGGTACACCAATTGACATTTTAGATTTTAGTAAGAATACATTTCGGTATGGAGTAGGAAGTATATAGCAGGCATATCAAACCTTGATTCATGGATATTATTGCTCAGGATAAAGTATATAAATACTGTGAACCAGGGTAGAGACAACTATTAAGTATTTAGGTGTTTACTTACTCTTTGTACATTGGTGCATGCAAAAGTGTAGCAAAAAATTGTAAATTTGGTAGATCACTTAGAAAAAAAACATAGCTTCAAACCAAGACTAGACCTTCTATGAAGAGGGAAGAGAAGAGCCAGCACTCAGGCCTCAAGAGAGAAACATGTTCCTAACAGGGTACTGGCCCCCATTGACCTCCGTGCATTCTTAATGAGGGCTTTCTGCTTAAGGCAAGTTGAACACATCCTGAAGCCACTGATGACTCAGCCGTTCACCTGGCAGTATGACTGGGAAAGAATTCTGAACCCTGGTGTCACCACACTTGGATGTATCCTGTGAAGTATATCACAAACTGTCTGCTAATGAGAATTTATTATACCAAAATGGACAGGATTTTCTTTTAGTTATAAACTAAAGCAGATCCTATGGCTTCTATAAATGCCCTTACCTTCACTCACACACAATACTTTCTCTAGAGTTAGGAGAGAAAAGATGGGGAAATACAGAAGAGAGTAGGAATTGAAATTGCCTCTATCTCTGGGTCCAACCTTGGGTTTGGGTTTGCGTTACACTTGGGGCCATTGCTTATTCTACGTGGCCATCGTTATTTTTTTAAATTGTGGTATAGTTGATTTAAAATATTGTGTTGGTCCCAGGTATACAGCATAGTGATTTGTTTTTCTTTTTTTCTTGCAGATTATATTACATTATAGGTTATTATAAGTTATTGTGTATAATTCTCTGTGCTGTACAGTAAATTCTTGTTGATTATTTATTTTATGTATAGTAGTTTGTATCTGTTGATCCAATGCTCCTAATTTGTCCTCCCTGCCCCACTTTGGTAGCCAAAAGTTTGTTTTTTATGTCTATGAGTCTGTTTTTGTTTTGTATATAGATTCATTTGTATTATTTTTTGGATTCCACATTTAAGTGAGATCATATGATATCTGTCTTTCTCTGACATTTCACTAAACATAATATTCTCTAGGTGCATCCATGTTGCTGCAAGTGGCAATATTTCCTTCTTTTTTATGGCTGAGTAATATTCTATTATATATACACACCATTATACTATACCACTATATATATATATCTCACATTTTCTTAAGCCAATTGTCTGTTTTTATTTTTTTCAGTTTTATTAAGTAAAATTGATACAATTTGACTGCACATATACAATATATTGCATGTAAATACATATATACAATATACTGTACATATTTTTAATTGACATATGTGTACTGTTCATTGTTTCTAAGAACAGTTTAGAGTTTTAGCTTTTTAAACTTACATAGTTACCAAAGGAATAAAGCCAACCACAAAATAAGAATCAATAGAATGTAGTAATCCAATAGTAGTAATCCAATAGTAAAGTCAAATGTGATAATCCAGTTGTCTGTTAATGGGCACTTGGGTTTCTTCCATGTCTTGGCTGTTGTAGATTGCTGCTGTGAACATTGGGATACATGTATCTTTTCAAATAAGAGTTTTCTTTCTTTTTTTTTTTCTTTCTTTTTTTTTTTTTTTCTTTCTTTCTCTCTTTCTTTCTTTCTTTCTTCTATATATATCCAGGAGTGGAATTGCTGGATCATATGGCAGGTCTACTTTTTGTTTTTTAAGGAACCTCCATACCGTTCTCCATAGTGGCTGCCCCAATTTACATTCCCACCAATGCTGTACAAGTTGTCTCTTTTTCATGCATATTCTCTAGCATTTATTATTTGTCGATGTTTTGATGATAGCCATTCTGACAGGTGTGAGGTGATACCTCATAGTGGTTTTGATTTGCATTTCTCTAATAATTAGCAATGATGAGCATCTTTTCATGTGCCCATTAGCCATGTGTATGTCTTCTTTGGAAAAATGTCTATTCAGTTCTTCTACCCATTTTTTTTAATTGGGTTTTTTTATTGGGTTCTTTTTTTTTTTTTTATTGAGTTGTATAAGCTGCTTGTATATTTTGGATGTTAACCCCTTGTTGGTCATATCATTTGCAAATATTTTCTCCCATCCGGTAGGTTGTCTTTTCATTTTGTTGATTGTTTCTTTTGTTGTGCAAAAGCTTTAGTTTGATTAGGTCCCATTTGTTTATTTTTGCATTTATTTCTTTTGCCTTGGGAGACGGATCTAAGAAAATACTGCTATGATTCATGTCAAGATGTTTTACCTGTATTCTCCTCTAGGAGTTTTATGGTTTCATTTCTCACATTTTGGGTCTTTAAACCATTTTGAGTTTCTTTGTATACAATGTGAACAAATGTTCTAGTTTCATTGCTTTACATGTAGCTGTCCAACTTTCCCAACACCATTTTTTGAAGAGACTATCTTCTCTTCATTGTATATATCTCTTCTCTTGTATATTCTTGCCTCCTTTGTTGCAGATTAGTTGACTGTAGGTGTGTTGGGTTTATTTCTGGGCTCTCTGTTTTGTTCCATTGATACATATGTCTGTTTTTGTGTCTAGTACCACACTGTTTTGATTACTGTTGCTTTGTAGTATAGTCTGAAGTCTGGGAGGGTTATACCTCCAGCTTTGTTCTTTTTTCTCAGGATTGCTTTGGCAATCCTGGGCCTTTTGTAGTTCCATATACATTTTAGGGTTTATTTGTTCTAGTTCTGTGAAAAATGTCATGGGTATTTTTATAGAGATTGCATTAAATCTATAGATTGCTTCAGGTGGTATGGTCATTTTAACAATATTAATTCTTCCAATCCAAGAGCATAGGGATATCTTTCCAGTTTTGCAGTCATCTTCAATTTCCTTTACGTAGGTCTCACACCTCCTTGGTTGAGTTTATTCCTAGATATTTTATTTTTTTGATGTGATTTTAAGCAAGACTGTTTTCAAATTTTCTCTTTCTAATATTTCATTATTAGTGTATAGAAACGTGACAGATTTTTGTATGTTAGTCTTATATGCTGCTACCTTGCTGAATTCATTTATTAGTTCTGATAGTTTCTGTGTGGAGACTTCCAGGTTCTTGACATGGCCATCATTCTAAAGCATCTTATCAACCCTACCTCTTCTTCAGCTATGTCTGGAAATGGCGTATGTCTATACTTTAAACCAAAATGTATTTTAAGTTGGCTGTAGCCAAACCGCATCTTTGACTTTTTTCCAATGTTCATAGAATTGGGAAAATTAAAGGAATATTCCTTGCTCTTTCTAAGTATCACTTTGAATGGCTAAGAATTCAAGATGTTGATAAAGAGTAAGTCACCTGGAAAGTGATCTGGCCAGCAGTAACAAGGCAGCCGTCCTTTCCCAGCTGCAGAATTAAGTGGCCATTTTACTGGACTAGAGACTATAGATTTAGTTATTTGCTGTACCTGGGAAATATCCTTTGACAATAGCTATATGAAGAATTAAGAGCTGCCATTCTCTTACTCTAATAAGACCACTGGTAGAAATAGGGATGTCCTTAGTGAGGATTTTAAACCCTCAACTCCAGCAGGGAGGTGCCACATCTTACTCATGGAGTAATCTTTAGTACTTAATGCAGAGCATGGCCTATGGAAGTACATTGTTATTGATACTCATAATTTTTATATTTTTTTCATTCATCTATTTATGAACTTCTTATAATCAATGTCACCAGAGACTTACTGGATATTGATAGGTAGTCATGCTACTAATAAAAAAGAGGGGAAAAGGGGAAAGAAGAATTTGAGGGGTAGATGAAATCATGACAGTTTATTATTTATTAGATTTAAACACACTTTTTATTACTGAAAAAACCTCTAACCATTAAACAAATGTTAGAAACATTGTTATGTAATTGTGTAAAGTTGGTTTCTCTTCACTGACTTAAGTAGATTATAATTACATTCCATAACTCCCATACTAAAGGGGGACATTTACTCAATATTTTAGTAACTTTTTAAGCAAAGGAATATACTGATTTAGGCTGAAACAGGAATTCTTATCATTCCCATTCACTAGAAACTCTCCATTAAGCACAATTGGATAATAATGTAGTGTGACCACTGTTGATCTCTAGTTCCCTTTGCCTCCACATCAAGACAGTAATTCTCAGGATTACAGATGTGTTCATTTGAAATCAGGAATGCTACTGAATCGCTAAAACTAACAGTTTTAAAGTTAACAGATCATTAACATGACTTAAATTGATTTAGTGACTCAAATATTGTAATTATCCTCAGCTAAACCCCTCAGTGGGGGATTGGAAAATCTTGTAAACTAAAGTGCTGATTTAGAACTGGAATCCAACATGGGTAATCTTTTTGTTTTTCCTCCCTCCTCCCACACTCCCTCCAGGCCTACCTTTCTTCATTTTTCTTCCTTCCTTCTTTTTTCATTTTTTACTTTTTTCTATCTTTCAGCTTAACTAGACTAAGCATTACTTTCACCCATAGACTGCTCTGGCTTCAACATTTGAGAAAATGAAAACAATATTTCTGGGTATTGTTCTTCTTAACACAGGGGCTGGGTAATTAATGACAAACATTTCTTCTAATGACAAACATGCTGCATTAAGTGTTTATTAAATTACCTGTAAGCTTTAAATCTTAATTTATATGTACAAAGTTGAAAGAATACAATGGAAAAATCAAAGGAATTGGATTATGGAGATATATTTCAATTTATGAAAACTCATAGAAACTGGCCAATGATGTTTTTGTTAAAGTTTTATTATTTACTACTGTATTACCCAAGTGAATTTAATGCATCAGTAATTTAGATACCTGGATTGCTCTAAGACTGTGGATTTTGGGAGTTCTCATTACATATAAAAGCATCCTGCAGTGTTCTTTACTTAGGGAGTCCAACCTGTGTCTATAAACCTTTGCAAGGCTTTCTTGGTTCACCGCAGGGGGCTGAAACAAGTAAGCAGATGGGGATTTTTTTTTTTTTAAATGAAAAGTAAGAAAAGCCTGTTTTGACATAATGACAGTTCTGTCATACTTCTGAGGAACAATGTTAATGATCAACACTGGCTGCAGACATGATGATTTGGAGGGTGGGGTGTGTGTGTGTGAGTGTGTGTGTACACATGCTTTACATTTGCAAGGGCATTTAAAAGCTTTGCATCAGAGACCTGCAAAAATAAAAATACTGAAACCAACGTGTAGAGTAATGACTCTTCCCCTTCGCTGGCTCTGGGGCAGCCTAGGAATGTAGACGTCCTGCCACAGAACGAGGCATTGGTAAGGGCTCACTCCTGCAGAGATTGTACAGGGATGGTCAGCAAGCTCATATCCACAGCCCTCTACCTCAGTGGTTTTCTTTATGTTTGTCCTTTTTAAAACTTAAAATAGTAGAATGCTCTTTACCCTCTTAAATCTTATTCATAACCCCAACATGAAAGCAGGAAACAGTAGGTCAGTTGCTTTTGAATCGGTGGTAAAAGTCTTGAGCTCTGTGCCTTGAAGCTCTCTCCTGTTCAAGGCTCCCTCTAAAATCAGGTCCTCAATGAACTCTTCTAGAGTACGGAGAGTATGTGAGTTTTTCATTCATTTGGGTTAAGACCTAATGTAAACATCTGGAAAGGCTTTCAGATTTTGCCATTACTAGTCAGCCATTCCTAAATTTACTCTTTTGTTAGCCAGTAACTAGCAGAGCCCAGAGTGGCTGGAGGAGAAGAAATGAGTTCTAATTTGGAGAGAGTTTGAGGAGGAAAGTAAAATATATAGGTTGTATCAAAGAAAACATGAAAAGGCTAACACATTAGAGGAACTAAGCATTTGAGAAACAGTCTTAGTACCCTGTTAATCCAGTAGGAAGGAAAAAAAAACATAGGCCAAAGGGAGGAAAATATTGTGGAAAGAGAGAAAGTAGGTTATGAAGTTAACACTGGTAACTGCCTTTATGTTTAGGCATTTCCCAGGCTTACCAATCTGGTACAGCTTTTGCTCCATTTGGTGAGAGGCTTCATTAAAATTACAGACTCTCTAAGAGCTAATTTTACCCAGGTGATGGCGTAGGGGACCAGTAGAGTGCTTCAGAAAGGAAGAAATATGGGCCCAAATTTCCCAGTGTAGATCCCATATGTAGATCTTGGCTTTGGGGGCATATTTGGTTTAGAGGTATACTTGGGAACATTCTGGAACTCAGTTAGATAACTGGTATCTGAATCCTTTCTTGACTTAACTATCTATCCCTGAGGAAGCTTCAGAAACAGAGAGGCAGAAATGACTTCTGTCATAAATTTGCCCCTATCTCTGCTGGATCCTCAGATCTTTCCTTAGATTATCACATGAGTTGGATGAAAGTTATGAAAGATTATTCTCATTTGCTAAAGGTGATGGTAGAAAGGGGTGATGATATATATATATATATATATATCTCATATATATATATATATATATGAATATATATATAAAGGAATTTACAAAAGCAACTCTGTAATGAATCAGTGATTGATTTTGCCTAGAATTTATATATAAATAAAGAATAGCAAATCCACATTAGGAATTGTAATGTTCTCTTAGAGTTGACTCCTTTAATATTATGTTACACCTTCTTTATACCTGGTAACTTTTCTTTGAAGTATGCTCTGTCTGAAATTAATATAGCTACTCCTGCTTCTTTTGATTAGTGCTGGCATGTTATATTTCCCTCTGTTCATTCACTTTTAGTCTATATGTATCTTTATGTTTAAAGTGGATTTCTTGTAGACAATATCATTGGTTTCTTTTTTTTTTTGATCCAATCTACAATCTCTGTCTTTCAAGATGCATTTGAATCCTTGAGTTTCAAAGTGATTTTTTATATAGTTGGATTCATATCTACCATATTTGTTACTGTTTTCTACTTTTTATTTTCATGATTTTAACTAAATATTTTGATTCCATATTCTTTCTTTTCTTAGTGTATTGCATATATATATGTATATATATATATTGCATATATATATATATATCACTTAAAAAATTGCTTAACCTAGAGTTTGCAATATACATTTACATCTAATGCAAGGCTACTTTAAATATCACTATACTGCTTCATGGGTAGTGTATCGTAAAAGAATGAAATAGTTCTAATCTTGCCCTCCTCTCTCATATCATTGTTGTCATTCCTTTTGCATAAATATATATACATACATATTTATACATAAATATATATATTATATATATACATATATATATTATACATAAATATATATATATATATAAGTATGTATATAAATACATTATTGGAAATGTTATTTTGAACAAACTGCTATCTTTTAGATCAGTTTAAAATAACAAAAGCAAATGTTTATTTTACTTTCAATTATTCCTTCTTTGATGCTCTTCCTTTATGTAGATTTAAGTTTCTGAGCTAAATTATTTTTCTTTTCTCCAAGGAACTCCTTTAACACTTCTTGCAAGGCAGTCTATCGACAACAAATTCCATCAAGTTTTGTTTGCCTGAGAAGGTCTTTATTTCTCCTCTACTTTTTAAGTATAATTTTACAAGATACATAATAATAAGATGGTTTTTGTTCCTCTTAATACTTTAAATATTTCACTCCAGTCTCTTCTTGCTTGCATGGTTTCTAAGGAAAAGTTTAATGTAGTTCTTATCTTTATTCCTCTGTAAGAATTTTTTCCCCTCTGGCTTCTTTCAGATTTATTTTATCTTTAATTTCCTGTAGTTTGAAAATGATATGCCTAGATGCAGTTTTCTGGGCATTGTGTTCTCTGCGTTTCCTGAATATATGGTTTGGTGTCTGACAATAATTTGGGGGAAATTCTCAGTTATTATTATTTCAAATATTTTTTCTGGTTGTTTCTCTTTTTTTCTCCTCTGTTATTCCCATTATATTTATGTTACATCTTTTGTAGTTGCCTCTCAGTCCTTGGATAGTCTGTTCTTTTTTTCCCTCATGTTGTTTGTTTTGCTTTTCAGTTTTCATGGACTTTATTGATGTATCCTCTAGCTCAGGGATCCTTTCCTCAGCCATGTGAAGTCTACTAATAAGCCCATTAAAGACATCCTTCATTTATGTTAGTGTTTTAAATCTCTAGCAATTCATTTTGATTTTTTAAATAGGATTTCTATGTCTCTGCTTACATTTCCTGTATGTTCTTGCATGTTGCCTACTTTATCCATTAGGCCCTTAGCTTATTAATCATAGTTGTTTTAAATTCCCTGTCTGATAATTCCAACATCCCTACCATGTCTTGTTCAGATGCCTGGTCTTTCTCTTTAAATCATGTGTTTTTTTGTTTTTTGTTTTTCTGTTTTTGTTTTTGCCTTTGGCATGCCTTGTATATTTTCTTGACAGTTGAACATCTTTAGTGATGTGGCAGTAAGGTGTGGGGGGAGGGGAAGTGTTCTATAGTATTGTGATTATGTTTCGGTCTTTTAATGAGCCTACACCTCTGGACTGTGAATTTCACAAATATTTCTCAGTTTTCCCTTCTCTCTAAGATGGCAGAGGGTGGCTAAAGTGGACTGAAATCATGTCCTT
This sequence comes from Camelus ferus, assembly GCF_009834535.1. NCBI lineage: Eukaryota > Metazoa > Chordata > Mammalia > Artiodactyla > Camelidae > Camelus > Camelus ferus. Next base: position 43,834,134 of record NC_045706.1, on the reverse strand, counting down.
TTACCCAGGTGAAATAGGCTCTGATAATATCCTAGCAGGTGAGACTCTAAGTTAACAAGTTTCCCCTGAGGGCAGAACTTCTGACGAACAGAGTGCTCTGGCGTATTACAAAATGGTTTCCTTTCCTAAGGGGAAGGGGATTTTTCTCCCATATTTATTGTGGGAACTTGGGAGAGTTCCCGGGGGTCAATCTCACAAGGTTGTGGCGGTTCTCATATGAACTGTCCAATTTCCTTGGAGACTTTAATTTTCAGAATTGTGTGTACAGATCACCCCGTGATTCATCAATTACAGCTCAGGTTTGTTTTGTTTTGTTTTGTTTTGCTTTTTACAAGCACTGGTTCCTGAGGTGGTTTCCACTTGTGAGTCTCTGCTCCAGTGAGTCATACTCCCTGTATTTTCCAGTCTCTCCAATCTTGAGCACAGTGTTTGCACTATGTCCTCCTCTGTATGATAGGTCTCAAAAGAGTTAATTTTTCAGTACGTTCACCTTTTTACTTTTTAGGACAAAGTGGTAACTTCCAGGCTCCTTAGATGCAGAACCCCTTCCTTTGCTTTTCATTTTTAGATTTTTTTTTGGCTGTTTGCTTACATTTGGTTTGCCATGTGAATTACAGGATAAATTTATTATCTTCCAAAAATTCAGGGAACATGGATATATTCATATTAGTAAATTATTTATAACCAAGGATGGGGAATGTCTACCCATGTATTGAAATCTGTATTTATGTCTTTTTCTAATTTAAAAGTTTTATCCTTAAAAATTGTATGTATTATTTGTTAATTCCTAGATTTTACAGTATTTTTTGCACTATCATGAATACCCTCTTTGGTTTATTATATTTTAGATTATGTTAGTGCCCATTAGAGAAGTGTTATTGATTGTTTGCTTTTTAATAGGGGTATGAATTACATATAGTAAGTTGTATAAATCTTAGCTTGATGAATTTTTATTTTTGTATATAGCCATATAATTACCTTTGACATCACTGTATGTAATCTTTCAAGGACTCCAAAGATTCCTTCATGTCTTGTGACATTTATCTGAGTTACATACAAATGGAACCATACCTTATGTACTCCTTTGTGTCTACAGTCTTTTGTGTGACATTATGTCTTCCTTTACAATTTGGATTTCTTTTATTTCTTTTTCTTGTCTGATTGCTGTGCCTAGGAATTCCAAAACTATGTTTAACTATAAGTGGTCAGAGTGGGCATCCTTGTATTATTCCTGACCTTAGAGGAAATGCTTTTATCTTTTCACCATTGAGAATAATGTCAGCTGTGGCTCTGTCATATATGGCCTTTATTATGTTGTGGTATTTTCTCTCTGTGCCTGCTTTATGGAAAGTCTTTATCATAAATGGATGTTGAATTTTATCAAAAGCTTTTTCTGCATCTATTGAGATGATCATATGGTTTTTATTTTTCATTTTGTTAATGTGTATCACATTGATTGATTCATTGATTGATTTGGAAGAATCTTTGCATCCCTGGGGTAAATCCCACTGGATCAAGCTTACCTCAGGAACAAGAAAAAAACTCAGATAAAAACCTAACCCTTATACCTAAAGGAACTTGAGAAAGAAGAACAAACAAAACCCAAAATTAGTAGAAGGAAAGAAATCATAAAGATCAGAGCAGAAATAAATGAAATAGACACTAAAATGTCAATAGAAAAGATCAATGAGACTAAAAGCTGGTTCTTTGAAAAAATAAACAAATTGATAGACTTATCAAGAAAAAAAGGGAGAGGACACAAGTCAATAAAGCCAGAAATGAAAAAGGAGAAGTTACAATTGACACCGTAGAAATACAGAGGCTCATAAGAGACTACTATAAACAACCATATGCCAATAAAATGGACAGCCTAGAAGAAATGAACAAATTCTTAGAATGATACAATCTCCCAAGACTGAACCAGGAAGAAATAGAAAATATGAACTGACTGATGTCAGTGATGAAATTGAATCAGTAATTTAAAAACTCCCAACAAACAAAACTCCAGGATCAGCTGGCTTCACAGGTGAATTCTACCAAACTTTTAGAGAAGAATAAATACCTGTTCTTCTCAAACTATTCCAAAAAACTGCACAGGAAGGAACACTTCAAACTCATTCTATGAGGCCAGTGTCTCCCTGACACAAAAACCAGACAATCACAATAAAAAATTACAGGCCAATATCACTGATCAACATAAATGCAAAACTCCTTAACAAAATACTAGCAAACCAAATCCAACAATACAGTAGGATCATACACCATGATCATGTATTTTTATTGACATTTTAATAGGTACTGAAGTTTCTAAATTCTTTTTCTGAAACTACAGAGGTAATGATAAGATATTTCTTTTTTCATCCGAGAAATTTATTCATGGATTTTCTGATGTAAAATTTTACTTGCATTCTTGGGATCATAATTTTTGTTAATACAATGTAAATTTTAGATAGCTAACATTTTTACGGAGGTTATTTACAACTATGTTTCATGTAGCATGCACCTAAAATTTTCTTTTCTTCTTTTCTTTTTATTTTTCCCCCTTTTTCCTTTTCATGTTTTGGAAATGTTGTACCAGCCTCATAAAGTAAGCCAAGCACATTTATCTTTTTTTTTTTTTTTTAAAGTGTTTTGGAACGACTTGTAAGAATTACTTGATTGTTGAAAGCTTTGTAGAATTGACCTCTATAACTGTATGGGTCAAGGGCATTTGGGGAAGGCTCTTTGATTACAATGTCAATTTTTAAATTCTCATTTGATTCTTTTTTTTTAAAATTGAAGTATAGTTGGTTTACAATGTTGTGTCAATTTCTGGTGTACAGCATAATGTTTCTGTCAGTCATACATATTTCTTTTCATATTCTTTTTCATTATAGGTTACTATAAGATATATTCCCTGTGCTATACAGAAGAAACTTGTTTATCTACTTTGTATATAGTAGTTAATATTTGCAAATCTTGAACTCCTAATTTATCCCTTCCCACCCCCTTTACCCCCGGTAACTAAGTTTGTTTTCTATGTCTTTCAGTCTGTTTTGTAAATAAGTTCATTTCTGTCTTTTTACAGATAAGTGATATCATCATATTGTATTTTTCTTTCTCTTTCTGGCTTACTTCACTTAGAAGGATGATCTCCAAGTCCATCCATGTTGCTGCAAATGGCATTATTTCATGCTTTTTTATGGCTGAATAGTACTCTATTGTATAAATATACCACAGCTTCTTTATCCAGTCATCTGTCAATGGACATTTAGGTTGCTTCTATGTCTTGGCTATTGTAAATAATGCTGCTATGAACAATGGGGTGCATGTATCTTTTCAAATTAGAGTTCCCTCCAGATATATGCCCAGGAGTGGGATTGCTGTATCATATGGTAAGTCTATTTTTAGTCTTTTGAGGAATCTCCATACTGTTTTCCATAATGGCTGCACCAAGCTACATTCCTCCCAGCAGTGCAGGAGGGTTCCCTCTTCCCCATACCCTCTCCAGCATTTATTGTTTGTGGACTTTTTAGTGATAGCCATTCTGACTGTTATGAAGTGATACCTCATTATAGTTTTGATTTGCATTTTTCTGATGATTAGTGATATTGAGCATTTTTTTCATGTGCCTATTGGCCATTTGTATGTCTTCATTGGAGAATTTCTTGTTGAGATGTTCTGCCCATTTTTGGATTGGGTTGTTTGTTTTTTTGTTGTTAAGTTGTATGAGCTGTTTATATATTCTGGAAATTAAACCTTTGTCAGTCACATCATTTGCAAATACTTTCTCCTGTTCTGAAGGCTGTTGTTTTGTTTTAATTTAACATTGTATATTTTTGTAACTGCTTTCTCATTCTCTCTTTTATCATCTCTTTTCTCCATTGAGTGATATTTTCTGTCATTATTATTATTTTTTAATTTCTGTGGGTTAACTCCATTGCTTTTCCCCAAAGCTTTTTCAAATAAATGCTCAACTCATTTGTTCTCAATCTTTCTGGCTTTATGATACATACATTTAAAGCTATATTTTTCCTATAAATATTTCATTGGCTTTGTTCCACAAATGCTGACATGTGCTGTTTATTTTTACTTTACATTATTCCTTCTCATTTCTAATTATTCTAAGGGTTATGAATTAATATATTATTGACTTCTAAAATTTGATTTTTAGCTATATTTTCTTAAAATTTTTTAATCTTATTGCATTACAATCAGAAAACATAATCTGCAAGATGTTGATTCTTTAGATATTTCTGGGCTTACTTTGCAGAAAAACATAAGTGCAAATGTATCATCTGCCTTTATAGAGGATAGTATTCTCTCTCTCATGTGTAGATTTTTCTGTATAGCTAACACCTCAAGTATATAAATGGTATTATTCAACCAAACAGATCAAGAGACTATCAAGAAACCTGTACATTTACTTATTCTTTATCTGCTTAATCTATCAATTTCCAAAAAGTGTGTTAAAATATTCAATTTCTATCAATCTCCACTCTATATAATTTGAAGCTATATTTTAGGAGTATTTTCTTTACTGTTTTTACCAATGTCAAAGATACCATACTACATTATGATCATTTTTGCCTTGATTATATTTTTACAGAATTTAAGATTGCTATCACAATTTCTGGTACATACTTTTTTCTGGGTAACTTTTCAATTATTTAAATTTAGTTCTTTTTTATTCTTTTTGCTTTAAATGGGTCTCATAGAAAATATGTTACTGATTTCTTAAATCTAAGAATTTGACTTTAATTGGTGAAACTGATTCATTTATTGATGTTATATTAGAATTTCCTTTCATAATAGTATTTAGTAGTTTCTATTTGTTTTACTTTTTTTTCTTTTCTGTTTTCTATTGGATAGGTCAGGTTTTCTTTTGCTTGTTTAAAATTTAAACTATGAACATTTAAAGAAACTTTAGTATCTTGGTTATCTGTTTCTATGATGCTTGCCTTAACTTATGATTAATATTTATGTTTATTTGTCCCTAATGATTTTTGTAAAACAATTTATTATGTAAAATTTCTATCAAGTTAAAAACAGAAAATAATATAATAAATAAATGCACCGCATCCTACTTCAACTGTTAGCAACACATTGTCAATAGTTTCATCTCTAACTTCTTCATGCTCACTATCTTTCAATTGCCAATTATTTTGAAGCACATCCAAGATTTCATGTTATTTTACCCTTGAAATTTCAGAATGTATCTTTAAAAGATAAGTCAAGAAACATAACCACATTGCAATTATCAAAAGCTATAAAATCAAATAATTATTTTATGTAATCAAATATTCATTGTTCACTTTTACTTGTCTATAATTTTTTTTTCTTAACAGTGTATTTACTTGAATCAGAACCTAAGTCACATGCTCATATTTGACTGGTTATAAGTCTCTCATATTTTTGGCCGTGCTCCTCCTAGCAGCTTTAGCATCACAAGGAAGTTAGGTAGAAATGCATAATCTTAGGCTCCACATAATACTCTACAAATCTGAATCTGCATTTTAATAGGAACTCCAGTTGTGAAAAATATATATTAAAATATAAGAAACTCTGTACTATCAGCCCCTCCTGTTTTCCTCTCTCCCCCTCATTTTTTAATTAAAATACCTGTCATCTATCCCATAGATGATTTTAGTTGAGATTTTGATGATTATTCCCTATAATATCCTTAATATATCTTTCTGAACCTCCTATTTTATGTAAATCGATAGATCTGAAGTTTGGATTACATTCAAGTACATATTTTTAAAAGGACTTTCATAAATAATGGTATGTACTTCTAATTTGGAGACAGACAATGTCTGATTCTCTTTATTTCTCTGATACTTGTCAACTCTTTGTTACCCTGAGATTCAGGTCGCATGGGGAAAATAGAATAAATTATTGATTCTTTCACTTTATTTACCAGTTTTCAAAATGAAGAAATTGATCAACAGCATCCACTTAAGAGGACCAGAGAAATTTTTATTCTGTATTATTTTGTTTGATTTTATTTCATTCATTCATTTTAGCATTATTATAAACTCATGGATTTAAACACGTTTGGTGTATTTCAACCCATTTCCACTAGTATCCTTATTGATGCCCAACTGTTGGCATCTTAGACCAGGCTGGCTTCTCAATCCTTTTGGCTTAACTTTAGTAGGTTTTTGTAAATTCTCTGCTTCTTGGTATGATAAGCTCTCAGGTATGTTAATTTTGTAATTTCCCTATCCCCAACCACTAGCCATTTCTACAATGAATCGGGTGCCTTTTGGCGTGAAATGATTTCACAACTACAATCTGAGTGTTAGAGAGACTCACTGATACTATTATTGTTGTCTAACATGGTGAATCCCTGTGAAACACGGGGAAGGGTCACAAGTTTTTTGAGAATGTTATACCCCAGAGACATTGCAAACTTGGACTGAAAGGGGTAGAGGACAAAATGAAAGAAAGCTGTTGGACTCTTATGTTCTAAAAGCAGGAAACAAGCTGATAAAATTACTCAGCTGCAAACACATGCTACCCTTCATGAGAAGGAAGGATGATTATAAGGGCAGAGCTGGGAGTTTGGAGGGTAGAGCTATCGGCCAGGAAGGATTACTCCCAGGACCTGAAAACTAAAGTAGTTTGCCCATTTGGATTTCAAAACTGCTTGGGACAAATGACTTCCCTGTCTGTCTTTCATTTTCTCCCCTTTTAAATCGGAATATCTATAATTTTTATCTAATGCCTGTACCACTATTGTATTTTGGGAGATGATAACTTGTCTCTTGAGTTTCACAGGTTTACAAGGGGAGAGAAATTTTGCTACAAAATGGATCATACTTAGGGTCTCACCCATACCTAATTTAGATGATGAGATATTTGCCTTGAACTAATGAGACTCAGATGAGATTGTGCATTTGAATTGATGCTGTAATAAGTTGAGACTTCTGTAGATCTTGGGATAGGGGTTGAATGTAGGTGAATGTATTTTGCATATGGGAGGGATATGAATTTGGGGGGGCTAGAGGGAAGACTAAGAGGCCGAATAATGGCCCTATCAAACGTAGTCATACCCTAATTTCCAGCACCTGCAAATATATCCTCTTACATAGCAAAAGGAACTTTGCAGATGTGATTAAGGATCTTGAGATGATGAAATTGTCCTGAATTATGTAGCTGGATCCAATGTAAGCACAAGGGTCTTTATAAGAGGAGGCAAAAGGATCAGAATCAGTAGTAGGAATTGTGATCATGAAAGCTAAAAGTTTGAATAATGTTGGAAAAAAAAAAAAAAGGAACCAGAAACTTAACTATGAAGGTAGCCTCTAGAAATTGAGAAAAACAAGGAAATGGTTCCTCTCCTAGAGCCTCCAGAAGGAACCAGACCCACTGACACTTTGAATTTTGCTCAGTTAAAACTGACTTTTGAACTTCTGACCTCTAGAACTGTGAGAATAAATCTGTGCTATTTTAAGTTACTAAATTTGTGGTAATTTGTTACAGCAGCAGTAGGAATTAATATATTGTTGATTTTAGTCATTGTTTCTAGAACTTTTCATGGCTAGAGCAGAGAAAGATATATATTTTTAGAAGATAAAATACATTATGTGTTTGTACTGTTACTTCCAAGTCAAATTCAGAATTACTATTTACTTATCCTCATTAAATTTACATCAGGATCTCTATTTTCTCCTTGCTGAAAATCCAGTTCTCAGTGACAAAAAAAAAATACTCATTTGATCTATCCCAGATTACAAATACACCAGTTTTAGAATGATAATACCATTACTACCACCAAAAATATGATTATCAAAAGTGGTTTATTCTTAGATTATTTCCCACTGAGAATGTAAAATGAAATTACTGTGTCTTGAAGTTATTTGGAATAGCTCTTCTCTGCATGATTATGCCACCAACTGGAGACTGAGTTAGCTTCATTTGTTTCATTTTTAGATTTTTAATGATTTCTTTTTGATTGAATTTTATTTTATAATCATGTAAAATATTTTTATGGTTCCAGCATTAAATCTACAAATCAAAGAAGTCTGGCTACTATCCCTGTTTTTTCCCACTATTCTCTTTCAGTTTTATAAGTACATTTAAAAAAAATCACTGGACAAATGTTACTGGTTTATTTTTAAAAATAGCTCAGAGAACACTTATTCTTTACCATGCATTAGTAGTATAAATTAAAATGTGTGATTATGGAAATTTTAAAACATAGTAAAAGCACACAAAAAAATTGATGAAGTACCCTGGACTCACCACCAACCTTACAATTATCTGCTAATGGCTCATGGTTTCACATCTATACCACCCCCACTCATTTTTTCCTCTTCTTGCATTATTTTGAAGTAAAATCCCAAATATTAAATTATTTTATCCATAAATTTTTGCTAAGTCTTTCTAAAAGATAATCTCAAAAATAAGCACAATTATTTTATCAGCAAATAAAAAGACTTTAAACTTGCAGGTCATCATTTATTGTCAGAGTTCTCTGTTTTGAACTAGAACCCAAATAAGTTCTACCTTTTGCAGTGTTTTACTTAAAAATATTTTTAATCTATAGGCTGTCTTTTCATAGGTTTTTAATTTAATTTTTAGAATTGAAGTATAGCTGATTTACAATGTTGTGTTAGTTTCCAGTATACAGCAAAGTGATTCAGTTGTACATATATATCATTTTTCATATTCTTTCCCATTATGGTTTATTACAGGAGATTAAATATAGTTCCCTGAGCTGTACAGTAGGACCTTGCTGTTTTAATTTAATTTAAATTAAGTATAATAGTTTGTGTCTGCTGATCCCAAAATCTTAATTTATCCCTACCCCACCCCCTTTCCCCTTTGGTAACCATACATTTGTTTTCTATGTCTCTGAGTCTGTTTCTGTTTTGTAAATAAGTTCATTTGTATCATAATTTAGATTCCACTATAAGTGATTTGGTATTTTTCTTTCTGACTTTCTTCACTTAGTGTGATTGTCTCTAGATCCATCCATGTTGCTGTAAGTGACATTATTTCATTTTTCTTTATGGCCGAGTAGTATTCCATTGTGTGTGTGTGTGTGTGTGTGTGTGTGTACACACCAAATCTTCTCTAGCCATTCATCTGTTGATGGATACTTAGGTTGCTTTCATGTCTTGGTTAATGTAAATAGTGCTGCTATGAACTTTGGGGTGGCATGTATCTTTTTGAATTAGAGCATCCTCCAGATATGTGCCCAGGAATGGGGTTGCTGGATCATATGGTAAGTCTATTTTTAGTTTTTTAAGGAACCTCCATATTGTTCTTCATAGTGGCTGCACCAATTTACATTCCCACCAACAGTGTAGGAGGGTTCCCTTTGCTCCACACTCTCTCCAGCATTTGTTATTTATAGACTTTCTAATGATGGCCTTTCTGACCAGTGTGAGGTGATAACCTCATTGTAGTTTTGATTTGCATTTCTCTAATAATTAGCCATGTTGAGCATCTTTTCACGTGCCTGTTGAGCATCTGTATGTCTTTGGAGAAATGTCTAGGTCTTCTGCCCATTTTTGGATTGGGCTGTTTGTTTTTTTGTTACTAAGTTTTATGAGCTGTTTGTATATTTTGCACTTGTCAGCCACATCATTTGCAAATATTTTCTCCCATCCCATAAGTTGTTTTTTCATTTTGTTTATGGTTTCCTTTGCTGTGCAAAAGCTTACAAGTTTGATTAGATCCCTTTTGTTTATTTTTGCTTTTATTTCTTTTGCCTTGGGAGACTGACCTAAGGAAACATGGCTACAATTTATGTCAGAGAACATTTTGCCTATGTTCTCTTCTAGAGTTTTATGGTGTCATGTCTTATATTTAAGTCTTTAAACCATTTGGAGTTTATTTTTGTGTATGGTATAAGGGAGTGTTCTAACTTCATTGATTTCCATGTGGCTGTCCAGCTTTCCCAACACCACTTGCTGAAGAGACTGTTTTTTCTCCCTTTGCATATTCTTGCCTCCTTTGCTGAAGATTAATTGACCACAGGTGTGTGGGTTTATATTCTGGGGTCTCTATTCTGTTCCATTGATCCATATGACTTTTTGTGCCAATACCACACACTGGCATTTGGATTACTGTAGCTCTGTAGTATTATTTGAAGTCTGGAAGGGTTATTCCTTCCAGCTTCATTCTTTTTCTTCAGTATTGCTTTGTCAATTCTGGGTCTTCTGTGATTCCATATAAATCGTAGGATTATTTGTTCTAGTTCTGTGAAAAATGTCCTGGGTAATTTGATAGGGATCACATTAAAGCTGTAGATTGCTTTGGGTGGTATGGTTATTTTAACAATATTAATTCTTCCAACTCAAGAGTGTGGGATATCTCTCCATTTCTTTGATTCATAGATGTTTTTGTTTTTTGCAATTTCTTTTCTTTTGTTGATAAAGCTATATTGGTTGTCCTACAGATGTTCTCATTTCTCATAGTTGGCATTTTACAGGTTCTGTCCCTGTAATGCCATTTAATGTGTTCCTCTGATCAATGTATTCTCCATCCATTGATATTTGGATATAGGGTCTTTATAAGACTTCTTCAAAGATAGTATTTTGTTCTTCAATCAAGAGGCATATACTATATGATTCTCCTCTTTCTGTCTCTGCTGATGAATTCCTAGACCCATTAAGTCATTTTGAGGTTGCAAAATGGTATTTAATTCTATCAGTACTTTCTTCTTTTTTAGATGGAGTTCTGTAACATGAAACAAACTTCTCATCTACTAGTTGTTTACACAGTGATACTATTCATATAGAAAGACAGGATAAATGTTTTATTCTTTTCACTTGCAAGTTTTCAAAAATAATGAGGTGATTATCTGGTGTCAGTTCTTCAGAAAAACAGAATCAATAGAGTGTATCCATGTGTATAAGAGATTTATTTTAAGGAATTAGCTCACATGATTATGGAAGCTAGGTCCCAAGATCTTCATACAAGAAGCTGGAGACCCAGGGGAGCCCATGGTGTAGTTCCAGTCAGAGTCTAAAAGTCTGAAAATCAGGAGAGCTGAAGGTCCAAGGGCAGGAGAAGACAGACTGTCCCACGTCAGCCATCAGGCAGGTGAAGTTTATTTTTATTCACGGAAAGGTCAGTCTTTTTGTTCTATTCAAGCCTTCAACTAATTGCATAAACGTCACCCACATTAGGAAGGACAGTCTTTTTTCCATCATCTACCAATCCAAATGTTAATCTCATCCCAAAACAACTTCACAGACAAATTCAGAATAATGTTTGACCAAACATCTGGGCACCCTATGGCCTATTCAAATTGACACACAAAATTAACCATATCTTGGCAAACATAAATCATTTTCTTTTTTCCCAGTCCTTTTTCTTTTTTTTTAAGTCATCATAAACTCATGAATTTAAATAATTTGATGTGTTTCTACCCATTGAAATTATTTTCATTATTGATGCTGAAAATGTTCCTTTCTTAGACTCTTAAATTTGGCTCCTAAATCATGTTGTCACAGGTAGAGTAGTTTTTGATAGCTTCCTTCATTTTATTATGATAGTCACACTTAACATGTACATTTCTTGCTTTAAATTTCAATGTGTAATTTCTCTAAGGAGCCTTGCTTCTTTTTTTAGAGTAAAGTGCTATTTCAGGGCCATAATCTGAGTGCCCAGGGTGCACATCAATTACTACTGGTTGATTATTATTTTAAAATATTTTCCATAGATAAAGCTGGTAAAATGTAATTAATTCTCAGTATTCTAGTTCAGAACCAAAGAATTTTTTGTTTTGTTCGTGTTTTTCACTAAATCTTTTTAATGTTACATCTGTATGTTCTCTGTCCCACTATGACACTCCCAGTTACCAATTACCCTGGGACTGATAGAAATAGTCTATCAAATAATGACTATTCACTGCACCCACTTTACACACACAACTATATCAGAAGAACAATAGCCATATTGTTACCAAAACAGCATACTTTTGGGGGAGGGGTTTTTATCCTTATAACTTATTCACTAGAACTACGAAGTCAAATTACTGTGTTTTAAAGTCACTTGGTGCAGTGTCTCTATGTATGTTAATGCCACTAGCTGGATATACATGTACATTCTTTCATTTGATTTTATTAAAAAAATAATTAATAGAAATTTGACATGAAGAAATACCATATGCTGCAGCAATTCTGTTTCTGGGTAAATACTTGAAGGAAAAAAATCACTATCCCAAAGAGGCATCTGCACCCTCATATTCACTGCAACATTATTTACAATAACCAAGTCATGGAGGCTGAGTGTCTGTTGGTCCATTGATAGGAGAAAGCCTAAAGACAATGTGAGATACACACACAGAGTAATGGATTGACCATACGGTAAAACTATGTTTAGTTAATTTATGTGAAAGGGTGTACAATCTGTGTTCTGATTCACCTTTTTGCATATGGGCATCCAATTATTCTAGCACCATTTGTTGAAAAGAGTACCCTTTCTCTATTGAATTGCATTTGTTCCTGTGTCACATATCACTTGTTTATATTTACGTGTCTCATTCTTTTATCTCTATCCCTCCATCCTGTTCCCTCCATTCCCTTGTAGTTAAACTACTTAAAAAATTATGTATCTACCCACTTTATTCAATAAAAGGTAGCATACGATAATACTGTTTTAGTTAGTTCACACTGTTGTAACAAGATACATACAGTACACTGGGTGGCTTAACAATAGACTCTTAATACAGTTCTGGAAGCTGGGAAATCTAAGATCGAGGTGCAAGCCAATTTGGTTCCTGCTGAAGGCTCTCTTTCCAATTATATCCTAGCACAGTGGAGGGAGAAAGGGGAGGCAAGCTCTCTTGTCTCTTCTTAAAAGAGTGCTATTCCCATTGTAGAGGGATTTAGGTTACCTCATAATTTAATTACCTCCCAAGGCTCTATCTTCAAATATCATCACATTGAAGATTAGAGTTTCAACATCTGAATTTTGGGGAGACACAAACATTCAGTCCATTGCACATACTTTACTTTTTTTTCCTTGAGGTATAGTCAGTTACAGTATGTCAATTTCTGGTGTACAGCACAATGTCCCAGTCATGCATATATGTACATATATTTGTTTTCATACTCTTTTTTTGTTAAAGGTTATCACAAGGTATATAGGTCCTTGTGCTAAACAGAAGAAATTTGTTTTTTAAATCTATTTTTATATATAGTGGTGAACATTTGCCAAATCTCAAACTCCCACATTTATTCCTCCCCACTCCCTTTCCCCCAGTAACCATAAGATTGTTTACTATGTCTGCGAGTTTGTTTTTTAGATGAGTTCATTAGTGTCCTTTTTTTTTTAAATTTATGATTCCACATATGAGCGATGATACATGTTATTTTTCTTTCTCTCTCTGGCTTACTTCATATAGAATGACGATCTCTGGGTCCATCCATGTTGTTGCAAATGGCATTATTTTATTTTTTATGGCTGAGTAGTATTCCATTGTATAAATATACCACAGCTTCTTTATCCAGTCATCTGTCAATGGACATTTAGGTTGCTTCCATGTCTTGACTATTGTATATAGTGCTGCTATGAACATTGGGGTGCATGTATCTTTTTGAATTAGTTCCCCCCAGATATATACCCAGGAGTGTGATTGCTGGATCATATGGTAAGTCTATTTTTACTTTTTTGAGGAACTTCTGAACTGTTTTCCATAATGGCTGCACCAAACTGCATCCCACCAAAAAGTGTAGCAGGGTTCTTCCCTTTTCTCCACACCCTCTCTAGCATTTATCATTTGTGGGCTCTTCAATGATGGCCATCCTGACTGGTGTGAGGTGATACCTTGTTGTAACATACTTTTTACTCTTGTCTGATTGCAGTGATGAGTAACTGATATAATTTTTAACAGCAGGGGAAAAAGTGACTAGGCTTTTCGTCTACTGACTTTTGTAGGACAGCCTCTAGTGTTTCCCTGTTAAGTAAGAACACCAGCTTTTGGATGAACGGATATGTAGGTAGATAGGTAGGTAGATAAAACCATGTTAAGAACATCTCCATTAATGCCTATTTTATTGAGTGATTTTCAAATGAATGGATATTGAATTTTGTCAAGTGCCTTTTCTATGACTATGGAGATGATGATATTACTTTTCTTCTTTACTTGATTATAATAATGAATTATAGTGACTGTTTCCTAATGTTAAAACACACTTGTATTCCTTGAGTTAACCCTGCTTAGTCATATTAATCATGCTTCAATGTGTTGCTGCATTCTAATGAGTGCTAATATATAATTTATGTTAAAATTCTGCAGCATTATTTATAAATGAGGTCAGTCTGTATTTTTATGGAGCGATCTTTGTCAGGTTTTGGGATCATGTTATAATTGTTCCATAAAAGTAGAACTGGTAGAATTTCTCTTGTGAAATCTACTGGGCCTAGTGGTTTGGGATCTCATTAACTACTGTTTTTATTACTTCAGTGGAAAATGATCTGTTTAGACTCTTTGTCTCCACTGCGGTTATTTTTGGTCAGCTGTAGTTTTCTAAAAAAACTATTCATTTAATATTGATTTCTTGAACATTTACATCTTCCCTTCAAAAGATGAATATTCTCTCGTGCATTGTTTCCTCTCATGTTGATTTTTCTGAAATTTTAGGTTCCAGCTTGTTTTAGATGTATTTTTATTTATGTTGTCCTTACTTTTTTAAGATAGCAATGTATTTTAAACAGTGGTTTGACTACATTTACTTCCCAATATCTTTCATTATCCTCCTGGGTTTAGCTCTATTCTTGTTTGAGTATTTTCCCTTAGAGGGGTTTGAAGTTGGACTTTGTCTGGCAAACCTCATGAGGTCTGATACATGCAAGGATTTTATCCCCATCAGATTTAAATGACATATTGGCAAATACAGAATTTTACAATCAGACATTTTCCTTCCATAGCTTAGAAGTAATACTATATTATCTTCGTGCTTCTTTCTTTTTAGAGTGATTCTTATTTCTTTTACATTTATTTGCTCTTTCATTTTGGAAGCTTTTAGAATTTTTTGGATGCTATTAAATTTTACTAAAATAAAGTGAGTTATTGGATTTTATGTATTATTTTGTGCTCCATAAAGACTTCTTTTCAGTTTTCATCCTTCTTTAAATTGGGCAAATTTATTTCCCTTATTTTATCATGCACTTCTTCATCTGTATTTTCAAACACATCCATCCAGTGCTTCCATTATCCATATATTTTTGCTTCTATTTCTAATCTCCACAGGTCTTACTTTCTTTATATGTCCCATAATTACTGTTTCCTGCTGCCTTTGGGAATGTTCCTCAATCTGGTATCAGCTCACATGTTCTACAAACTGGTATTTGTTCATGTTTCACCTTGTTCCATTTTCTTCTTTGTACTACTAAACAAACCAATACTCTCCATTCTCTATTTGAGAATATTCATTATGCTTGTTTAGATTATCTATGCTAACAGTTCTTCTCCATACAGTTACTGTTGTTCAACTTACTACCTTTATTTTATAGTTTGCATTCCCTCAGCTGTCTATGAAGTAGTGTTTTCCTGAGTATAACAGCCATTTAGGGGCTTTGAAACTTTTTTGACTTTATTCTGCAGTAAAAAATACATGTTACCTCATAACTCATTTGATATATATTTACAAAATGATATTAGTAAAGATATTTCCTATGTATTACAAGATGATATTTACTTCATGATGAGCAGTACACTCTGATAACTTCTAGTTAATTTCATGTTATTGAAGAATACAAGTCATTAGTCACCTATATTGATTTAATCATCCCGAATGGGTCAACACCACCCACAGTTTGAAAACTCTACTATATGGGAGGAAAGGACTGAACGTCAGGCAACAATCAAGAAGGAGGAATACAAGGAATAAGTCCTAAAGCCCTAGCACCACTGAATCCCTCACATCAATCCAATCTGCTCCATCCCACTGGGCAACAGCTCTGTGTTGGCATTCACTTCTAAACTCTTAGGTAGGAGCAGTGCTATGAGGTGGCAATCTCTTTGGGTTGCAAATTTCAAGCCCTGGGTATTTGGTGGAGAAGAGGTGGGATCAGTGAATATCCAAGGGTTACTGGTCAGCTGATGCCTACATCAGCTTCTCAGCCTCAAAAGGCTGCTCTGAGAATACTCACACCCAGGGGTCTGGATCTTGGTAGTTACTCCTGATTTCTGATGCAGAGGAGCTGGCAAGTGATTATCCCAAGGCAGTGAAGGGTGAGATAAAAGCAGAACTTTAAAATTATCTGTCCCAATCTGTACTTCCTTGCTGCTGTCAGGCTGCCATGGCCCTAAGAGGATTCCCAACTCCTCCCAGACCAATTCACAACAGCCTTGATTCTCTCCGGGATTTCTCACCATTTTTATGTTATTTATTTCCTCAGATCAATAGTTCTGTTCCCTTTGCAGTTTCTCCAGAATGGCTTATGTTTGGGAAAACCCAGTAGCCCTGTGTTAGGTCTTTTCAGGAATCTTCAAATACAGGCTCAAAAACCATACTTTTTCACGATGAAGTCCTCATTGATCAATCTGAGATGAGTCTATCTCAGGATATGAATCAGCGTGACCAAAAGAATGTTCATAATTTTACTTTTTCCCAGAATGCCACTGTCTGTAATTCTCCTGTGCTGCCTGAGCAGCCCTCATTCTTACAGGTTCCAGGGTAGGCTTCAGTGGTTGCTTCTCGGCGTGTGTGCACAACCCCAGCCGAACAAGAGATTTCAGTCACTGATGCACTGAGAAGGCAGGCAGTCAGAATAGCTCAGAGAAAACCGTCTGCATTTGTCTGAATCATGTGGCTCATTAAAGACAATTCAGGTCACTGCTTTTCCCAGGGATACATTATGGCCCATATGTAGGGGTAAGTGTACACTAGGGTTATCCCACAGGCATCTGGGGTGGGTCTCTGACTCCAGAGTATGATATGAAAAACTCCCCAAATCACCTTTTCCTCCAAAAGGAACTCCCTACCTGCTCTGATCTTTTCTTCAGGTTAGTCTTAAATTCTCCATCCTGGTTTAAAATGTCTATTGTTTATAATTCCTTTGAGTTAGACAACAAAGACCACAGAATTATTTCTGAGCCCCAGGGATAGAAGCTCTTTCAGACACTAGTGCCAGTTATGACATCACTGTTGATTAGGGATCACCCCTCCGTTCCCGTTAGACAGGTAACCTCTTCTCCATCTCAGTTCACCGTCTTTCTGCATGAAGATCTTTTCCCCTCTCACGTTCCCCAGCTCTGTACCTGTCACTACTATCCACACAGTTGCCTACAGTCACCCTCGCCCCTTTCCTTGCCCTCTCCAACCCACAACCAACTGCTGTTAGTTTTAACTTCTAAATTTCCCTAGAATTCACACACTTCTCTTCAACCCTGCTGCCACCATCCTAGGCGTCTCTCACTAGATGTCTCCTACAGCCTTTTGACTGGTCTCCTGCTTTCAGTCTTGTCTTTCATCCTTCCTCAACACGGCAGTCATGATGTTTCGACCACATCAGTACTTCGGTGGAACACTTCAGTGTTGTCCAATTGGCTGTCGAGTGTTTTGCAAATGTTTTCCTCGCTAAAAACGTATCCAAGAAATACAATGTAGTTCCGTAAATGTCAGCAACTAAGGCAGTAGATCTCATAATCTCATTGCATAACGAAGTGAGTAAGGCAAGATATAGGGGGACATACCTGAATCTCTGGAATGAGAAGCACATTCTTAAAACATTGAAGGTATTCAGCAAACATTTTCCTGAGTGAGTGGATGATGAATGAAACGTAAGAAACGTAAATTTGGTGCCAAGAAGCAGCTGAAGACAGGCCCAGAGCATAAAATCCAGTGAGTGGAGTGCAGGAGAGAATACTGGGAAACTATGAAAACTTAGTTTTGTGACTGTGTGTGTGTGTATACACCTAAAGTGCATACACTTCATGTAGTAGGCCCTCTATCGATAGCTATTAAATAGGAAGGTTTTGAGGATAAAATTACAGTTTTGCCCGTGTCAACTTCACTTCTTGCCTGGATTTTGGGGGCCACTGTTAATAAATGAATAACTCAACTCAAATTCAAAGCATAATTTAATACAATGTTCCAAATATATTACTTGTGGAATGCTTTAAAAGACCTCCATGGTGTGTTAGTTTTCAATGGCTGATATAACAAATTACCACAAAGTTATTGGCTTAGAACAACTCACATTTATTAAATATCAGTTCTGGAGGTTAGAAATCTGATGCTGTCTCACTGGGCTATAATCAAGGGGTGGGCAGGGCTGTGTTCCCTTTGCCCTCCTTTTCCAGGTTTTAGAGGCTGCTCACATTCCTTGGCTCGTGGCCCCTTCTGTCTTCAAAGCCAGCAATGACCATCTGAGTCTTTTTCATTCTGTATCACTCTAACACTGCCTCTCCTGCTTCCCTCTTTTACTTACAAGGACCCTTATATTAAATCTAACTTCCTATACTAACTCAACAACCAAACAGACAACTGATGAGCTTAAGCCCAATAAACATGCCATAGAGAATAAAGATGTGACACTTCTGGCTTATCTGATCATTTACAATTAAATCTTAAATATATTATGACTAATTTCACTAACATCAGCACCTCCTGGTTTCTATTTTCACGCCATTACAGTCGCCTAAGGACAATTTAAAAAAGCATTCTAAACATCCAAAATTCCACAAGCAAACATGATGACAATGTGTGCAATATGAGCTAGGGATATTCTCTAGATCAAAATGTTTGGTAATTAGCATATATATAAAAACCCAATTTGGCTCATGCAGGGTACCTTAGGGATGTCAGTGCACAAAGTACAGAAAAATGTGTTGCATGAAAATTTAAAACTATCTATATTCTTACAACACATGGATCTATTTTTAGACTTTCTATTATGTCCCCTTATGCCATCCACTCTGTGCTGGTACCATACTGTTTTAATTATTATAACTGTATATTTTAATATCTGGTAAAGGTCATCAAAGGAGCTGAACCAAGACTAATAAAATAGATATTTCCTAGAGTATCTAAATTGGTTATCTGAAAAAGCCAAGAAACAATGGTCAACTCAGTTGACCAGACTGGAATCCTGAAATATCATTTTCCACCTAAAGGAACCGGAATTTTAGGGGAATGACTGAGTTTTGGACCTGGTTTAGGAAATGTACAAGGGAAATTGGCACATCTTGTACCTGATAAAAAAGAACCTCCCAAACAGGCTCTACTCAAAAGGACTTGGTCCTTAACCTGAATTAGCGCCCACTGGACAAAGATGGGACAATCAATTGGAATGGAAATGTTTAAAATGTTAAATATTCAAAGATCAGAATTAATTGTGATTTCTGGATGTTAGAAATTAGCTCATTACTTTAAATACTAGTAAAGCAAGAGAAACATACAACTATTTACTCTAACTTTCCTGTATAAGCTGTACCTTAAAGTACCCAAATAGTTAATGAAACCAAGTTTCTCTTTATTTATGTATTCTAGATAATAAATGAAGAAGAAATAGTAGGGTTAGAATATTACCAGTATTGAATTGGTAATGATAATCAGTGGCTATTAATATTTTAAAAAATGAGAGAGAACAGCATGCATCTCCCCATGGAAAAAGACAAAACCACCTATAAAATAATCATGCCACATACAAAAATTTAAATCTGAGTCTTCCGCGTCTCATCATAGCGATGCAATCAACAAAATTCAGACTGTAGGGGAATCCTATATGGCAAAAGAGCCAGTTTCTTTCATAACAACAACAAAAATGCAAAGATAAAAACCCAGGGTATTGAAGGAGAATCCATAAATAGACGAGACATATATCAAAGAACTGCAATGTATGCACCTTATTTGAATCGCAGATCAAGTAGGAAACTTAAAAACAGGAAAAGAAAATAATTAAGAACCTGTGAACAATGATGAATATTTGAAGGTTTTAAGAAAATGTTCTACATTATTTTAAGGTGATGATGGTTTCATCTTTAAAGTAAACACAAGAGTTTAAAAAAATTGCTGAAGCAGGATGATAGGTGTAGCAGGTTTATTATATTACTCTTTGTACCTCTGTTTATGTTTTAATTTCCATAAAAAGTTAAAAATGTTTCCATTAATTCAAATTTGTGTAGTTATTAAGAGCAACAATGAGAACTTCTTTATCAAGAGAAGAATTTTGATGTTTGACTTTTCTTGACTAATATTTCTAGGAAATTAATAAGATACCATTGAAGTTAGAAACACAATTACCTGCTCGAGCTTAACACTGGCAAATTTTCTTTCCAATCAATTTCCTCTGCTTCATAAAATTTGTTTTGAGAAAGCTGAGGGAACTAGAAATTATAAATGAAAGATAAGAAATAACTTTAGTAATTTATTTTATGGTTTAATTTCATATTTAATCTAGACTTGGCAATTGCATATACATTGCCTAACACAAAGTTTTAGAAAAACTAGCCATAGGTACCGTATTTAGAGATCTTTCTACTATTTTTAGCTCTGTGTTAAGGTATCTTCCCCTTTTATTCAATCCTTTGTTATTTCATTGAGTAGAATATTGTTATATAATCAAGTTGGAAAATCAGGTCATTGAACAAATAACTAATTATACCTTTGTTGTCCTAATTGGCTAACCATGTAGAAAAGCAATCTGACTTTATACCAGACTTAAGCCTATGTAGATTAAATATGTAAATATTAAAAATAAAACCATAAAATATAATAGAAAATTTATAACAGAAAACTGATGTTTTTATAAACTATGATGAAGAATGACTTGCTCAGTGATGTCAATTCAGAACCTACATAAAAAGACTGATAGACTTGAGGACATAAAAAGTTAAACCACAATATCACAAAAGACCCCCCTTTCCCCTAGTTCATGACCAACTGGAATATATTTAAAATATCTGTTATTAAGAGTTAATATTCTTATATTAAGAGCAGCTATGAATGGATGGCAAAAAGGTGACCTTTCTGAGAAAACTGGACTAAGGATATCTATAAATGATGCAGAAATAAAAGAATGGAAATACAGATTACCAACACATACATGGGAAAAAAGTTCATCTAGACTCGCTAGTAATAAAATAAGTGCAAATTAATATAAAGGTAAGATGACGTTCTCCCATCTGTCACATTGGCAGAGGCAAAGAGTCTGACTGGACAGAGGTGTGGTTTTGGCACTCTAGTGCTTTAAACTGCTGGGAGAAGTAGAAATGGGCATAACCTCTCTCAAAGCAGTTTGGCTAAATTAAGACCCTTGATTTGCATAAACTTTAACATGGAAATTCTTTTCTCTGCAAAAAAAAAATTACAAAACAAGTGCAGAAACACTAACATAAATGTTTATTGTAGCATTATTTATAGAAGGAAAAAAAAACCTCTTAAGCCATCTGAACTTCCAAGGATGAGGAATTTTCAACTCTGATACAAGCAGATGCCAAAGAATGCCTTATTAATGGAGAAAGATGGTGATAGCTATTAAGCGCAAAAAGAAGGGTTCAGAACAATTTATATTGTGTCATCCTGTTTTTCTTTATGTAATATCTACATTTATATAAGAAATCTATAATTTCTGTAACAAGCATTTTAAAAAGATGTTTCCTACTGCATTTGAAAAGTTTCTGGTAAGAACTTACGCTTTAAAATGTAACAAAAGGAAGGATCATAAGACCATTCAAGACTCTTAACGCTCCTTCTCCTGGAGGTAGAATGACTGCTAGGTGCACTGCAGCTCCGGAGGCAGAGTCCAGAGCGACCAGGAAATCTGCATGACAAAAGTTCACCTCTGATTTTAACATGGGTCACAAAGAAAAGAAATGCAGTACCTTTTTGTATTTGATGGGTAGAATATGGATAGATTTTTAAGTACAGAACACATGCTCACAAATATACATACATAGAGGGAAAAACTGCCTGCCAAGGAAGCTTGGGGAAGGTAATGAGAAAAGACTAATGCCTTCATACTGATAAACATGAACACTCAGTAACTAAGAGACTGTTAACTGCATGATACAAGTACCACGTGATATACATCGTGATTGCAGGTTGAAATGATCTATTGGGTTAAATAAAACATAGGATTAAAATTAATTTTACCCACTTCTTTTCACTTTTTAAAAAAGATGAGGATACTAGAAAATTTAATATTAGACATGTGGCATGCATTCTATTACTGTTGGACAGTCCTGCTGTATACTATAATAAAAATCTAATTATGTCATCCCTCTGCTCATAATCTTTCAGTGTCTTCCTGTTACTCTTAGAATAAAGACAAAAATCTTTAACATGGCCTGTGAGCCCATGAAGAGCCTTAGCCCTGCCTACCTCACCATTTCTGCCACTTCCCAGTCTTCCCCTTTGTTCCTGAGTCCCAGCTGGTCACCCTCTTTCGGGCCTTCAACATAGGACTTTTCTCACTGCAGGTTGAGACTGAACGTGTATCATGAAACAAATTTAGTGAATTGAGACCAGCATTGAAAAATATAAAACAGAACAGAATAGAGAAGAATGAACATCACAAGCAAAAGGGTAAATATCATCTTATGTACATGCTCTTTATGTGTTTGTTTACTGGATTATGTTGTAAAATATATCTCTTATGGAGACTGTTGGAGAAGGAATACTCTAACCCAGGGTTTCTCAGCTTTGGCACTATTGACATTTTGGTTGGGTAACTCTTTACGGTGGAGAGTTCTTTATAGAGTATTTAGCAGCGTCTCTGAACTCTATGCACTAGATGCCAGTAGTACATCCTTCCTCAGTTATGACAATCCAGTATCTCCAGACCTTGCCATATGTCCCCTAGTTCAGAGCTATTGCTCCAACCCATAATATTCAATCTCACAGCAAAGCTTTTTCACAAGGCGTTCTCACTTACTGAAAGGTGCTTCTTACCACTTCTCTCCTAGTAACTCTTAACTGTCAGATCTCACTGTACCCTCCCTAGGAAAGTCTTTCCTGAATTCTTCTAGGGAGGTCTCATCCTTCTATAATATGTTCTTATAAAATCATGTGCTCTATTTCAAGCACTTACCAATTTATAATTTTCCATTTACTTCTATGATTATTTGATTAATATCTGCCTCTCTCACTAGGCTGTTAATTCCATGAAGTCAGGGATCATGTCTGATTTTGCCCACAATACAGCATTACATACGTATTTAGTCAGTGTCTTCCGTGTATTGACTCCATAGCTAGATGCTACGTATACACTGGGTGGCGGAAAAAGCAAAGTCGCTGCCCTTGAGGAGCCAACAGTCTTGCTGAGGGGACCTAAAATATAGAAATAGATCAGTATTTAAGTACAAATTAAAAATGGAAATGGTGCTATGGTAAAGATGTGTTTTGAGTTGGGAAGACCAAATCAGATAGAGCTGTCAGGGAGAGGATGCACTGAGGATGTGAACACTAGGTAAGATTCGAAGTATTTAGAAGGACACAGCCATACAAAAGCAGGGAAAGAACACTCCAAGAGCGAGTATCATCTTAAAGTCTTATGATGTGTTCCTAGTAGGTTTTTAAAAGATCATTCTGCTGGGAAAAGAATGTGTCAGAGGAAGTTCAAACAAGGGGAAGTCACTTAGGAAGTCATTCAGTCCAGGTAGGAGCCCATTGGTGTCTTGGACTAGGGTTGTTGTAGTGGTAACAGGAAGAAGTGTGTCAGTACTTACTAAGTACTTAGTATGCCAGTTGTCAGATTTGACATACTAGGTACTTAGTAAATATTTGCTGATTTAATATCGATTCAGTGAATTCATTCAATATTTACTAAATAATTAGACTCAAAGCTTTAAGAAATTAAGACAGCACTGGAGTAAGTTTTGAGTGATTGCCTTTTATTTTCATCTCCATATCTGCCTGTCAAAGTTCAATTCAAACTCCATATTGTCTAAGAGAAATTTCCCTATATTCTCAAATTAATCTTGTTTTCACAGCTATAGTATAGCAAATTTGTTCTAGTTCCATCATAGCATTTATCATTGTCTACTTTAGATGAGATATTTATGCATTCACCTGCCCAAGTATGTTATGGGTGCAGTGAAGGCTGATAAAAAAAAATTATCACTTATATCACTAGAACTCTGATACAAAAGATTGTACATAGGAGACTTTAAATGATGTTGGTTAAATGGAATGAAAGCCATGAAAAATTACTTGGAAAAAATTCAGTCTTTAAAACTTTGATGACTCAGTCAGAAATAATCTCCCAATGCACAAGAAATTATTTAATACTTACCTGAAGTTAAAGTTTATTTTGAAAAGGGAGTGTTTTAAAACGTGTTTCAATCTCAGGCAAACCAAAGGCAGGTTTCACTAATACCATTTTTGATGATGCATTTTACCGTGGGAGCCAAGGGAACATGTATTTTCATTTCTCTATGGTGATTAGCTAGGAGTGGAATTGCTGGGCCATAGGGTACGGGGATGTTTATAAGAAAGTACCTAATCTTTTTCCAAAGACATTTACCATTTTATTCTCTCGTCAGTCACATATGAAAATTCCTGCTTCTCCACATTTTTAACTTTTGCCATGCCAGTCATTTTAATTTCAGCTGTTTTGGTGAGTGTGAAATGGTATCTCATTGAAGTTTTAATTTGAAGTTTCCTGATGACTAATGATGTTGAATATTTCATCATGTCCTTATCAGCTCTTCATTTATCTTCCTTTTTGAAGCATTTGAGGTCTTCACTGAATTAAAATTTTTTCCTTCTTCAGATATAATTGACATATACCATTGTGTAAGTTTAAAGTGTACAACGTGATAATTTGATATACATATACATTGCAAAATGATTACCACAATAAAGTTAGTTAACACACATCACCATCACCTCACATTATTACCAATTTTTGTTATGGTGAGAACATTTAAAATCTACTTTCTTAGCAATTAAGTATACAACACAGTATCGTTAACTATAGTCACAGTACTGTACATTTGACCCCCAGAATTTATTCATCTTTTAGCTGAAAGTTTGTACCATTGGCTAACATCTCCCCATTTCACCCACCCACCAGCCCCTGGAAACAAAAAATCTATTCTCTCTGAGTTCTGTTCTTTAGATTCCATATGTAAGTGAGATCATATAGTATTTGCCCTTTTCTGTCTGACATCTCACTTAACATAATGCACTCAAGGTCCATCCATGTTGTTGTAAGTGACAAGATTTATTTTTGATGGCTGGATTATATATATGTATATATATTATATATAGGTGAATGTATAATATATAAAATGTGTATTCTATTAAATATAGGTATATTTTACATGTGTGTATTTATACATATGTAAATAGGTAAAGTATTAAAAATATGTATTCTATTAACTATAGGTATATGTTACGTGTGTATATATATATGTGTGTGTGTGTGTGTATGTGTGTGTGTATATATATAAATATATAAACATTTTCTTTAGCCATTTATCCCTTGCAGGAACACTTATTTTATTTCCATTTATTGGCTGTTGTGATTAATAGTGCGATGAGTGAGCAAGAGAGTGCAAGTATCTCTCTGAGATAGTGATGTCTTGTCCTTTAGATATATGCCCAGAAGTAGGATCATATGGTAATTCTATTTCTATTTTGGGGGGGGACTCTCCATACTGTTTTCCATAGTGGTTGTACCAATGTACCTTGCCACCAATACTGCAAAAGAGTTCCCTTTTCTCCACATTTTCCTCAGCACTCGTTAGATCTTGTCTTTGTGATAACAGGCATTCTAACAGGTGTGAGGTGATGCCTCACTGTGGGTTTGATTTACATCCCCCTGATAATGAGTGATGCTGAGTGCCTTCCCTTGTACCTGTTGGCCTTTGTATGTTTTCTTTGGAAAAATGTCTGCTCAGGTCCTTTGCCTGATTTTTAATGAGATTATTTGGCTTTTTTGCTGTTGATTTGTATGAGCTCCTTATATTTTCTGGATATTAACCTCTTAACAGATAAATGACTTGCAAATACTTTCTCCCCTTCTATAGACTGCCTTTTCATGTTGTTGATTGTTTCTTTTTCTGTAGAGGAACTTTTTACTTTGGTGTAGTCCCACTTGACTTTTCCTTTTATTGCTTGTGCTTTGGTGTCATATTCAAAATTTCATTGCCAAGACAAATGTCAAGGAGGTTCCCTCTGTTTTCTTAGGAATTTCATTGTTTTAGGCTTTACATGTAAGTACTTTATCCATTTCTAGTTAATTTTTGTGAGTGGTGTAAGATTGGAGTTCAGTTTCATTCTTCTGGATGTGGATATCCTTCTGCCAAATTTTAAGAAATTGTATTCCATATCTTTTTTTATTTAATTATAGATGTTCTTTATAAATTACATGTATATGCCAAATATTTGTATCATAGTTTTTCAAAGGAAATGATAGCTTGCATATTTTTTGCTATGTACATTTAAAAATTTTTTTAATTGAAATATAATTGGGAAAAAACACTGTATTAGTTTCAAGTGTACAACATAATAATTTGTATGCATTGTGAAATGATCACCAAAATAAGTCTGTTTACCCTCTGTTGTCATACAAAGATAAAAAAAAGTTTTCTCGTAATGAGAACTCTTAAGATTTACTTTCTTAGCACCTTTCAAATTTACAATACAATATTATTGACTATAGTCACCATGCTGTACATTATATCCCCATGACTTAATTATTTTATAACTAGAAGTTTGTAACTCTAGATCCCATTCACATTTCTCCCAACACTTCCTTCACCTCTGGCAACCACCAATCTGTTCTCTTCATCTATGCATTTTGTTTATTTCATTTTTTATATTCCACATATCAGTAAAATCCACCAATATTTGTCTTTCTGAGAATTTCACTAAGCATAATATTCTCCAGGTCCATCAATATTGTTTCAAATGGCAAAATTTCATTCTTTTTATGACCGAGTAGTGTATCATTGTATATCTACCTCTCCTGTTTTGTGTTTTTGATGTCGTATTTTACATTTTTAATTGTGTGTATCCCTTATTTAATTATTGTAGTTAGTTATTTTCAGTTCTTTTGTCTTTTAACCTTCATACTAGCTTTATAAATACTTGATCTAATTCCTTTACAATATATTTACCTTTACACATGAGATTTTTATTTCTATGTTTTCTTGTTACTAATTAGTGCCCTTCCTTTCCAGCTTAAAGAAGTCTCTATGACATTTATTTCAAGACTGTTTGAGTGGTGATGAACTCCTTTAGTTTTTGTTTGTATTGAAAGCTCTTTACTTCTTCTTCAATTCTTAATGTTAACCTTGTTGGGTACAGAGTTCTTGCTTGAAGGTTTTTTCCATTCAGCACTTTAAATCCTACTCCCTTCTAGCCTGTGAAGTTTCTCCTAAGAAATCAGTTCGTAATCTTATTGGAGTTTCCCTTGTATGTAACAAGTTATTTTTCTCTTGCTACTTTTAAGATTCTCTCACAAAGAGATACACTTTAACTTTTGACATTTTAATTATAATGTGTCTTGGTGTGGGTCTCTTTGTGTTCATCTTGTTTGATAATGTCTCTCTTGGCTTCCTGGGTTTGGATGTCTGTTTCCTTCCCCAAGTTAGGGAAGTAGTTTTCAGTCATTATTTTTTTTTAATAAAGAACTCAATTTAATAATAAGAAAATAAGCAGCTCAATTAAAAAGCACAAAATATCCGAACATATGCCTCACCGAAGAATATATACAGATGGCAAGTAAACGAAAAGATCCTAAACATTGCTTGTCATTAAGGAAATGCATATTAAAACCACAATGAGATACCACAATACACTTTTAGAATGGCTAAAATCTAGTATTATTGATGATAGCAAATGCTGGCAAAGATGTAGAACAGAAATTTTCATTCATTGCTGGTAAGATTGCAAAATGGTATAGCCACTTTGAAAGGCAGTCTTACAGTTTCTTACAAAGTTAGACTTAACATAGAAACCATTAACTCACACAAAAAATGGAAAACTCATGTTCATGTATAAATTTGCACATAAATGTTTATAGCAGCTTTATTCATCGTTAAAACTAAAACTTTAGAACTTGGAAGCAACCTAGATGTCCTCAGCAGGGGACTGGATGACTGGTACATCAGTGCATTGGAATATTACTCAATAACAAAAAGTTACAAGTTATTGATTCACAGGACAATGTGGATGAATCTTAGATACATATTATAAGTGAAAGGAGCCAGATCCAAAAAAGTTTATATTTTATGATCCATTCACGTGACATTCTGGAAAAGGGAAAACTATAAGGATGTAAAACAAATCAGTGGTTGACAGGGATTGTTGGCTGGAAAAGTGGTTGACTATAAAGGAGATGCACAGAGGAACTTTTCAAGGGAAAGAACTATTTTGAATGGTACTGGTGTGGTGAATACATTTGTCAAAACTTACAGAACTGTTAATCACAAAGAGTGAACACTGATGTATGCAAAGTGAAAAAAAAAATCAATTCCAGAACAGAATCCAGACTGTGATAACCTAACCTTCTTACAAATAAATGACATAACTGCACTGAACATGGAGGTGGGAGGTGAGAGGCATGCTAAGTCTGGAAAATTGTGGTTTACTAGAAACTAAGGATAAAGATGAAAGATACATAAACACTATACTCAAGTTGGTAATGGGATACTGGTTGACAGTTCTGAAACTGCTTTATATGTATATAGACTTGAAAAAGAAGTGGTTGGTGGGTATTGGGAGTCAGGTTTCTCACTACTGGAGAGGGAAGTTACAGATAAGAGAGGGAGATTAGAATGAACTCTGTGGTTCTTAATTAGAGTTGGAAACATCAATATGAACTCATGTTTAGCTTAGTGTATATACAGCTGGATAGAGAAACAGTTGTAGATACTTCTGTGTATGTGAGTTTGTACACATAAATATATTATCAAATTCTGTCCACTGAGATAGAGGACCTACAAGGAATGTTGAGTCATTGTTTCTTCAAATAAGTTTTCTATCCTCTTCCATCTCTCTTCTTCTAGGACCCCTGTAATATGAATGATATCCTGCTTGATGTTGTTGCATAGATCCCCTGAGCTATCTTCATTTTTTAAAAATTCTTTTTTCTTCTTGCTGCTCTGTTTGGGTGAGTTCCAGTGTTCTTTCAGATCATGGATTCTTTCTCCTGCTTCATCTAGTCTGCTTTTGAACCCCTCTAGTGTATTTTTCAGTTCAGTCATTGTATTCTTCAGCTTTGTGACTTTGGTTTGGTACTCTTTTATATTTTCTGTCTCTTTGTTGAAGTTCTTGTTGTGTTCATCAGTTCTTCTCTTGATTTTAGTGAGCATTTGATGATCGTTACTTTGAACTCTTTATCAGATAAATTAGTTATCTCCACTTCATTAAGGTTTTTCCTAGGGGTTTTATCTTTTTTTGTTTAAAACACATTCCTCTGTCTCTTCATTTTGCTTGATTCTCTGTATTGGTTTCTATGTACTAGGTCAAAGAGCTATCTCTCCCAGTCTTGAAGGTGTGACCTTGTGTAAGACATAAACCTTACTGTTCAACCTTGCCCTAGCTCTTGGTTGTCTCTGGAACCTTTGTGATTGTCTAAGCAGCCTGATTTTTTTATAGATAGATCCCAGTTGTTGAGGGTGTAGTAGGTGTTCCAGAGGGAAGGATCTCAGTAAGCACCTAGTTTTAGCTAGTTGGAAGCTATATCACATGTGATATGTGATATGTGATATATATATGGGAGATATATAAATATGTATTACATATATTTATATATCTATATACCTGTGGGACTGCAACTGTAGGCCTTGCTGGCCTCCAGACCAAGTGACCTGAGGTGTTCCCTTAGTAACAGTTGCAAATCTGGGGGCTCCAGGCAGGTACATTCAGTCCTTTCTGTGAGATACCAGCAAGCTGTAGCAGGTCCAGGTAAGAGGGCAAAGATGGTATCTCCCAGCCTGTGTTCCCTGAGAGCACGTCCTTAGCCCCTAAATAGGTGGCAAGCTTGAAACCTGCCCCTCAGTCTGAAGCTCCAGGACAAATAAGTAGTCCTTTTTCATAGGAAGATTGGGAGTGTTTCAGTACAGTACCGTGGGTGTGGTAGCCTGTCAAGAACTGTCTCTTTGATTATTTCAGCCCTGTGGGCCCCAGAAACAACCCCCTCCCCCTAACCAATCCAGTATAGCCATGAGCTCAAGGGGAGTCCCTGTGTGAGCTGTGATTGCATAGGATGCTGGGAGTGGAGCATCGGGCCAGATACTTGTATTTTGACTACTTTCCTCCTACCCCTCTATGACTTGACTGATTTTCTTAAAGGTAGTTTTCAATGGGAAGAAGCTTTTAATTTTGATAAAGTTCAATTTCACAAGATTTTCTTCCTATGGTTGTTTTCTGTGACCTATGTAAGAAATCTTTGCTGTCTCCAACTCATGGTGATGTTATTCTGTGTTAATTCCAGAAGCTTTATGATTCTAGTTTTATGCTGAAATTATTTTGTATGTGATATGACATAGAGATAGTGGTTGATTTTTTTTTTCCTTATGGATACCCAGGTTTCCCAGAACAATTTGCTTAAAAGACTTTCTTTTCCCTATTCAATTTCTGTGATGTTTTGTAAAAGTTTAATCGACTATATAGAGATGAGTCAATTTCTACACTACAGATTGTTATTTTTATCTATTTGTCTATTCTTAAGTCAATACCACATTGACTCAATTTCTGTGGCATTATCGTAAGTTTTGAATCAAGTATGTATAGTTTGCTCAATTTTATTCCTTTGTGAAAATTGCTTTGGTTGTTCTAGGGTGCTTGAATTTTCATATACATTTTAGAATTTTATTGACAATATCTAAAACAAATTCTAGCTGGGATTTTTGAATGAGATTATTATTTTAAATCTTTAGCTCAGCCTGGGGGGAACTAACATCTTAAAGATACTTAGTCTTCCATCTCCAATCCATGAAGATGATCTATCTAACCATTTATTTGTGTCTGCTTTAATTTTTTCAGTTTAACGAACACTAACTGAGTAAGATATTGTACATAGTAAACCTTCAATAAATATTTAGACATAAAATAATGTCCTCAATATTAGTGATTTATCTGCATAGTGAATGGAGTCTTAGCAGAAGAGGAAGAAATAAATAACTTCTTTTTTTATGAGAATTCTTAGGATTTACTCTTTTAAGAACTTTGACATGTAACAGACCACATAGTTAATAATATTAATCATGTAATAGATTACATCCTTAGTAATTGTATATCTTTTAAAATTTTTTTTATTGAATAAAAGATTCTGTAAATTCAATCGTGCTTTGCAATTTTCACAAGATTCACATACATGATGTTATATAATCCCATAATAACCCTGTTTTCTGCCTACTCTTATGTTGCCCTTCCCCCCTTCACTCACCTACTGGTAACCACTGGTTTGTTCTCTGTTTCTGTATATCGGCTTCTTTTTTGTTTTATTCACTAGTTTGTTCTATTTTTAATATTCCACCTATAAGTGATATCAAACAATATTTATCTTTCTCTGTGTGACTTATTTTGCTTAGCATAATGTCCTCGAAGTCCACCAATGTTGCTGCAAATGGCAAAACTTCATTTTTTATGATTGAGTAGTATTCCATTGTATATACCACATCTTCTTTATCCGTTCATTTGCTGATGGACACTTAGGTTGCTTCCATTATCTTGGCAACTGTAAATAATGCCATTGTGAACACTGGGGTGCATGTATCTTTTCAAATTAGTGGGGTTTTTTTTCAGATATATAACCAGGGGTGAAGTTGCTGGGTCATATGGTAGTTCTGTTTTTAATTTTGAGAAACTTTCATACAGTATTCCACAGTAGCTGCACCAGTTTACATTCCCACTAACAATGTACAAGGGTTCCCTTTTCTCCACATCCTCAACATTTGTTATTTGTGTTCTTTTTGATGATAGCCTTTCTGACAGGTGTGAAGTGATATTTCATTGTGGTTTTCATTTGTATATCCCTGATGATTAGTGATCTTGAGCATCTCTTTATGTGCCTGTTGGCCAACTGAATTTCCTCTTTTGGAAAAATGTCTATTTATTCCTTCTGCCCATTTTAAAATCAGGTTGTTTGTTTTTTGATGTTGAGTTGTATGAGCTGTTTTTATATGCTGGATATTAACTGCTTTTGGATCATGTCATTTGCAGTATTTTCTCCCATTCAGGAGGATATCTTTCTGTTTTGTAGATGGTTCATTTGCTGTGCAAAAGCTTTTAAGTTTAATTGGGTCCCATTTGTTTATTTTTGCTTTTATTTCCTTTACTTTAGGAATGGGATTCAAAAATTACTGCTGCTATTTATGTCAAAGAGTGTTCTGCCTATGTTTTCCTCTAGGAGCTTTATATTACCTGGTCTTACATTTAGGTCTTTCATCCTTTTTGAGTTTATTTTTCTATATGGTGTTAGAGAATGTTCTAATTTCAGTCTTTTGGACATGTAGCTGTCCAGTTTTCCCAGCACCATTTACTGAAGAGACTGTCTTTAATCCATTGTATATTCTTGCCTCCTTTATCATAGATTAATCAACCAAAAGTGTATGGGTTTATTTCTGGACTCTCTACTCTGTTCCATTGATCTGTGTGTCTGTTTTTTCCCAATACCAAAATGTTTTGGTGTCTGTAGTTTGGTTAAGTGTTAATCAGGAAGCAAGATTCCTCCTGCTCTATTCTTCTTTCTCAAGATTGTTTTGGCTATTTGGGGTCTTTTGTGTTTCCATATTTATGTTCCATATTTGTGTTTTCAATTTTAAAATTATTCTAGTTCTGTGGGAAAAAGCCATTGGTATTTTGATAGAGACTGCACTGAATCTGTAGACTTCCTCGGGAAGTATGGTCATATTAACAGTATTTATTCTTCCAATGCTAGAACATGGTATATCTTTCCATCTGTTTTTGTCATCTTCAGTTTCTTTGATCAGTGTCTTACAGTTTTCTGAGTACTGATTTTTACCTCCTTACATAGGTTTATTCCTAGGTATTTTATACTTTTTGATGCAATGGCAAAAGGGATTGTTTCCTCAATTTCCCTTTCTGATAGTTTATTGTTAGTGTATAGGAATGCAATAGGTTTCTGTATATTAATTTCGTATCCTACTGTTTTACCAAATTCATTGGATGAGCTCTAGTAGTTTTCTGGTAGCATCTTTAGGGTTTTCTATGTATAGTATCATGTCATCTGCAAACAATGACAGTTTTACTTCTTCCTTTCCAACTTGGATGCCTTTCATTTCTTTCTCTTCTCTGATTTGTGTCTGACTTCTAAAACAATGCTGACTAAAAATGAGAGTGGGCATCTTTGTATCTTTTTCCTGATCTCAGAGGGAATTCTTTCAGCTTTTCACAGTTGAGTATGATGTTAGCTGTGGGTTTGTGGTTTGTTACATATGGCCTTTCTTATGTTGAGGTATTTTCCCTCTATGCCATGCTTTCTGGAGAGTTTTTATCATAAATGGATGTTGAAGTTTATCAAAAGCTTTTTCTGCCTCTACTGAGATGATCATACGGATTTTATTCTCCAATTTGGTAATGCGGTGTATCACATTGATTTGTGGATACTGAAGAATCCTTGCAACCCTGGGATAAGTCCCACTTGATCATGGTGTATGATCCTTTCAATGTATTGTTGGATTCAGTTTGCTAATACTTTGTTGAGAATTTCTGCATCTCTGTTGATCAGTGATATTGGCCTTTAAGTGTCTATTTTTGTGATATATTTGTCTGGTTTTGGTATCAGGGTGATGCTGGCCTCCCAGAATGAGTTCACAAGTGTTCCTCTGAAGTTTTGGGGGAAAGTTTCAGAAGGGTGTTGACTCTTCTCTAAATGTTTGTTAGAATTCACCTGTGAAGCCAACCGATCCTGGACTTTTGTTAGTTGGGAGTTTTTAAATTATTGATTCAATCTCATTATTGGTCATACAATACAATGTACTGCATGTAAATACATATATACAATATACTCCACATATTTTTTTTAATTTATGTATATGTACTATTCATCGTTTCTAAGAACATTTAGAGCTTTAGCTTTTTAAACTTAATTACCAAAGGAATAAAGCCAACCACAAAATAAGAATTAATTCAAAAACAGACATACACCTCTCTATTAACAGCAACATTATTTATAATTGCTAAGAGATGGAAGCATCCTAAGTGCACGTCAACAGATGAATGGATAAAGAAGATGCAGCATATATATGTAATGGAATACAACTCACCCATAAGTAAGAAGGATATTTTGCCATTTGCAGCCTTCATTCACTTTTTTTTCCACTTCAAAAACTAGAATTTTATAACTGGCATAAACATTTCCATTGCATTAAAAAGAACAAAATACCTAGAAATAAACTTAACCAAGGAGGTTACCTACAATCTGAAAACCGTAAAACACTGATGAAGGAAATTGAAGATGATACAAAGAAATGGAAAGGTGGGTGCTCTTGGATTAGAAGTATCAAGGTTGTAAAAATGGCCATACTACCCAAAGCAATCTACAGATCCAATGCAACTCCTCTCAAAGTACTCATGGCATTCTTCACAGGACTAGAACAAACAATTCTGTAATTTATATGGAATCATAAAAGACCCCAAATTACCAAAGCAATCTTTTGTAAGTCTTCCCCCTACCCACCTTTCTTCTTTTTGTTCTCTTTTCTTATGGTTTGATGACTAGAGAAGTTCCTTTAATATTTGTTGTAAACCTGGCTTGGTGGTGCTGAATTCTTTTAGCTTTTGTTTATCTGTGAAGCTTTGGATTTCTCCATCAAATCTGAACGAGAGCCTTGCTGGATAGAGTTTTCTGGTTGTAGGTTTTTCCCTTTCATCACTTTAAATATGTCTTGTCACTCCCTTCTGGCCTGTAGAGTTTATGCTGAAAAAAATCATCTGATAACCTTATGGGAGTTCCCTTCTATGTTATTTGTTGCTTTTTTCTTGCTAATTTTAATATTTTCTCCTTATCCTTAATTTTTGTGAATTTGATTACTATGTGCCTTGGTGTGTTCCTCTCTGGATTGATCCTGTGTAGAACTCTCTGCACTTCCTGGACTTGGGTAACTGTTTCCTTTCTCAATTTGGGGAAGTTTTCAGTGATTATTGCTCCAAAAATTTTCTCAGGTCCTTTCTCTCTTCTCTTTCTGGGACCCCTATAATGCAAATGTTAGTGTGCTTCATGTTGTCCCAGAGTCCTCTTAAACTATCCTCATTTCTTTTCCTTCTTTTTGTTGTGTGTTCTGCAGTAGTGATTTCCACTAATCTGTCTTTTAGCTCATTGATCCATTCTTCTGCCTTATTTAGTCTATTCTTGTTTCCTTCTAGTGTGTTATTCATTTCAGTGATTTTATTCTTTAACTCTGTTTGGGTACCCTTTATATTTTCCAACTCTTTCCTAAAAACTTTGCTCTCTGCATCTATACTCCTCTGGAGTTCTCTGAACATCTTTGCCTTCATTACTTTAAACTTTTTCAGATAAACTGCCTATCTCCTCATCAGTTATTTCTTCTGGGATTTTATCTTATGCCTTGGCCTGGAAGATATTCCTTTGCCACCTCATATCATCTATCTTTCTATTTTTATTTTTAGGTAAGTGGTTACATTTCTCGACCTTGGAGAAGTGGCCCTCTGTGGGAGATGTCCTATGCATTCCAGCAGTACACTCTCGTATTACCCAAGGGACAAGGTCCAGCCTGTCCCAGTGTAGAGTCTGGCTTGTGTTTGTGGATTCCTCCCACAGGCTTTGGGATTGTTTTATTTCTAGTATCTGCCCCCTGCTGGATGAGGCAGGACTAGAGGCTTATGCAGATTCCCTGGCAGGAGGAGCCAGTGCCTGCCCACAGTTGGGTGAAGCTTGGTTCTGGACCTCTGGTGGGTAGTCTGTGTCTAGAGGCCTTTGTGGCTCAGGAATTCTGCTGATGGGTGTGGCTGTGTTCCCACCCTGTGTGTTGTTTGGCCTGAGGCTTCCCTACAGGCTATTGGGTGGGGCTAGGTCTTGGTGCTAATGATCCAATCAAGATGTCAGCCTCCAGGAAAGCTCATGGAGATGAACACTCCCAGAATGTTAGGCACCAGTTTTTATATCCCCTGGTTGAGCCACAGCCATCCCCTACGTCCCCAGGATACCCTCCAAAACCAGCAGGTAGTGCTAGCCCAGGTTCCTATGAAATCACTGCCTCTGCCTTTGGACCTGGTGCACTCAAGATTCTATGCATGCTTCCCAAGAGAGTGAAGTCTCCGTTTCCCCTAGTCCTTTGGGGCTGCTGGAGTTAAGCCCCACTGTCCTTCAAAACCAGATGTCCTGAGGTCTCCTTCTCTTCCCATTGCTGGGGCTGGGGAGGTTGATGTGGGGATCAGAACTCTCACTCCTGTGGGAGGCCTCTGTGACTTAACTATTCTCTTCAGCTTGTGGGTTTCCCACCCGGTGGGTATGGGGCCTAATTATATCGTGAGCACGCCCCTCCTACCGTCCTGCTGTGGTTCCCTCTCTATATTTCCAGTTGCAGACGATCTTCTTTGCTAAGTTCCACTCACTTTTCTCAATGGTTGTCTCGCAGTCAGTTGTGGTTTCGCTGTGGTCGCGAGGAGAGCTCGCGGTCCTGCCACTCGGCCCATTGAAGCTATTCTACTTCTGGTTTAATTTCAAAAAGTCCAACTTAAAATTTTTTCTTCCCATCCCTCCTCCATTAGATGAAAAGCTGTTTTTAGGACAAGGACAGTATCTAAGGCTTGACATGTAAAACCTCAACAAATATTTTAAAAATCAACTGTGGAAGCAGAAATGAAAAGGTTCCAGTTCTCCAGCATTTCACTTGGTTAACATTTGTATTAGCTATCTATTGCTGCAAAATAAGTTGCCCTAAAGTAACTTCCTCTGATGAGGGAGGAGAAGAAATACAATGTGCTTTAAAGTAAAAATCCATTATTAGTGGAGTGCAGTAAAGCAGAAGGAACAGAGATATGGAGCAGCCAAAGTGGGTCAAATTCAGGACTCTAGATTTTGGGCCAACTTCTCTGAGCTTTAGTTTCATCATCAGAAAATATGGTAGCACTATCACTGAAAATGTGTAGGATTAAATGAAAGAACATGTAAAACACCTGTACCCATGCATACATCTATTAGGGGCTCAATGAATGCCATTTCCATGAGTCTGAGTGTCCGTATTTGTAAACTGTGTTCTCAGAGTAGGGTTGTTGAACGTGTGAAAATAGATAAATAGATAAACTGTGCCCTGTGGTAAGCATGTTTTATTTATTTCAGATGTACTCAGAATATTAACTCCTCTAAATATCCATAGAACCTATAAATCATGTTATGGTTATAAGAGACAGACAGATATCTATACACAACTTTTGGGGGGTTCTTATTTTTGTTTAAAAAAGTAAAATCTATCTTGCTTCTCCAACTGATGATTTGGTTATTTTTTGCAAAAAGGCTACCTGTGAATCAGTGCAATATTAAAGGAAGACAGAAAAGAAAGTCAAGATGGGACAGATGAAACAACCTATGGACCTCTGTATTCAGTGAGGTAGGGTGAAAACTGGTAACTGGAGATAAGAAATTTCAAATTTTCTTTGTATCTGAGTGACCACCAAATAGGAGAATCAAGTAGTTTCATGCTCTTAGGGAACCACTTATTTATTTAATACATAGAATTCCTAACATAATTAATATTAAAAACTCACATTTCTATTGTAACACCAAGGGTTTGTGTTATGATTTTCCTAGAATTTGTTGAATACTTATCACCATGAATATTGCAAAAGACATTGGAGAGACACACTCTCACACTTTTCACTTCTGCTTACGTATCATTGACCAAAAGAGTCATGTCTATGGATAAGTTCAAGGGAGAAGAAAAGTATACAATTCTTCTGTGAGCAACAGTAATATCTACCACAGTCTATTCTGAATAGAAAACATATAGGTATTAGTCTCATGGTTCCCTCATTCTCTTTACTTACAGGGCCATGAAAGAACTTCAACTTCAGAATATAGGCTGAAAACTATTTGGTTTAAATTCATTTAACATTCCTATTTCCCTAACTATATGCCAGTGTTTCTAAGTGTTTATACACATTTACTCATTTATTCCTCAAGATAATCTTCAGAAGTCAGTATTTTTATCCCTATTTATAGATGAGGAAGATACAGAGAGGTTAAACTGTTGTCCCAATGGCACACAACTGGAGAGAGCCTGACTCCAGAATCCATAGTCCTAACCAGTGCACACATAAACACACAATACTGAGACAGTTTCAGAGAGAGAAGTCCCTTAAAAATCTTTTTTTTTTTCCTTTTTTAACAAAAGAACTGTGGGCCAGGCTTTGAGCTGGGTATTCCATGAGTACTGGTCAGTCCTCATGGAATGTTTGTGTCAGAATGCAGCCATTAGGCAGGAAGACCACTGCTGAACTTAAGAATCTTCACAATGCACCAAAATGTTTCAGTACTGCGCGCATTAGGAATGAGTATCCTATTCATTTCATATTTCTGCCCTGTTTCTACATACAGCCCTAATATACAAGTAACTTCTGTTCAGGGTTTGACCTTTGTCCAACAAGGTTTGAGCCAAAAACTCAAGAATGTGTTATTTTCCTCTTTTGAAGAAAATGTTAACTTTGTATGATAGTTGCATGTGACAAAAAGAATGCAAATGTACAAATCATTTATATGTGTTGACTCTTTTGTCTTATACTATACAGCCTTCTATTTTTGATATTTTGCACCTTCCTACTAATAGCTGATAAGAATTCATTTTAATAGCCAATAAGAATTCATTTATAAAGAAGACAAAAGCCAGAAACCGTAAGTAATTTCTTATCCTCTGAAAATAATTTAACTTCAGTTCTGTTTTTTCAGGAACCCAATTCTACATCAGGTGCTGCCATCTACTTGAATGATATGATCATCTACAATAGAGGTTGGCAAAAGATAGCTTGCAAGTCAAATATGGCCTGCTACCTATTTTTTATAAATAAAAAATTTCAACCTTTGGTTTATGAAGATACCAGTTGCTGAACCATTGAAAATAAGTAAGGTATTTTAGAGGTTCTTTATTCTGTTGATCTGTGTTCTGCTTCACCTCTCAAATCACTACTCATGCATGCTCAGAGATGGGCCAACTGAAAATACAGCTTGCAAAGCTCCTAGCCCTATTAAATCATGAAAGCCCATATCCATGATAAAATTAACCTCACTATTGGATAATAACCATGAGTATAAAACTTTTTAATCATCTTTGTTTTATGGTGCTCTGCCAAGCACTAGTCCTATTTCTGTTTATTCCTGCTTTAAAGTAGTTCCCAGTCTAAGACACTTAATACTAAGACAGTTTCATGTTACAGTCTAAATGAAATTAATATTTAAATTGCTAATAATGAAAGAAGAAATCCGAATTTGTTTTTAGATATCTTGGTATCTATTTGCCCTGAAAATTTTGAGGAAAATTACAAATAGCAAACTTTAAGAAAGAATTATAATGAAACTTACTTACCAGGAAGTTGTGTCAGAGAGCTTGCTTTAAAAATCATCCTATTTAATTTTGGCAGTAAATAGTGGGCAAATATTGTAGACATTCTTATTAGCTGCAAGTCAAGCTTAATTAAGGAAACAAAATACTGAATTGCAAAGGCAAACAGAATTGATGCCTAATATTTTTTGCTCTGAGTTTAGTATACTAGCTGGCTTAAACTCTGGGTGACATACACAATTAAAACCAAATAAAAGACTTGACAATTTGCTTATCTGGACTCTTGCTCCTTTTTATGTTGCCAAAATTACCACCTTGCCATCATCTCTGCAAAATAAATCAAGCAGAAGTTCCTGTTGATATAATGAATATTTTACTTTTTTTCAGGTGAGATCATTTCTGTATCTTCTGTAAGTATAAGGTAAATTAATGAAGCAAATCACTTAAAATGGTATGTCCTATTAACTAATGTTCATAAAGAAGAAAATTCAATATCTGAAGTTTATATACTGTTATTTTAGACATTTGATTTAACTGATCAATTTCCAATCAAGGCAATAGTGTCAAAAACTGAATTGTTTTTCTTATAAATTTTTCATAATAAAAAAATTGAAACATGCAGAAAAAATGAACAGAAATGAATACACTATCACCAAGATTCAGCAATAGGTAATACTTGTAATTGCATTTGCTTGCTTTGTCTCTAGTATTTTAAAATCTA
Source organism: Camelus ferus (assembly GCF_009834535.1). Classification (NCBI taxonomy): domain Eukaryota; kingdom Metazoa; phylum Chordata; class Mammalia; order Artiodactyla; family Camelidae; genus Camelus; species Camelus ferus. The sequence continues at coordinate 43,794,028 of NC_045706.1, read as the reverse complement.
GGATAGTATCCTACCTTTTAATTTATTTATGTATTTAGTTAATTACATTGACTCTTAAAAAAGACTAATTTTCTCACAGTTTATACAACATTTTGAATGTATGTGATTATTTCCTTCTTTCACCTTTTCTTTCTATTTCTAGAGGAAAGTTGGCCTCAAGACTAGATTTACAGTAAACATTTTGGAAACACTATTTCATAGGTAATGCTGTGTGCTTGCTTTGCATCATATCAAGAGGCACACAATGTCAGCTTATCCCAGTATTAGTGATGCTAAGTTTGATCATCCAGTTGATTTGATGACCAACAGACCTCTCTCCATTATAAGGTTATACTTTTCTTTAGCAACATTTATGTATCTTATATTACAGAAACATATTACCTAATGATTTTAGCTTTTACAAAGGAACTGTGCCTGAATTACTTATTTTATAAGGGCGTTGGAACTGTGATTTTTGTAATACTATTATTCTATGTTTATTAACTGATGCTTTTTTGTGAAAAAATTATTTTTCCTTCCAAAAATTGCTCACCACCTTCCTTTTAATAACGAGCTGTCAGAGTAAAGAATTGGTGTAATAGTAAGTGACTCTATATTCCAGTTTATCCAGTACAGTCCTGGCTATGTCCTACATAATACTGCTGTGCTCCTGTTCTGTTCATTCTCAAACATTTAACAGATTAAACAATAAATTCTAAGATTATTCCATGTATTAGTCACCTTGAATTTCTCTCTCCCTCTTAACACTTAGGATTCTCAAAATGAGAGACTTTAATTTACTCAATGTTTAACAAATAATTCACTATACCTTTTGATAGCCAAATCTTTTATATGCAAACAATTACATTACCCCTTTCAATACACAAATCCCGATACTCAAGTCTCAAAACTGGCACTCTAAGTCCCTTAAAAACGCTTTGTGTCCCTTTGACATAACTCCAGTTTTAATTAAATTTTTGCTTTATGGCATAATAAGATGTTACAGCTTCACCTTGTATTTTCTATGCTCAAACTCTAAATTCAACCATTTCCTCAAGGATCTCTGATTTTTTTTATTGGGAATTGGTAGTAAGAAACCAAGATCAGTGTGTAAGGGGGTATTCATTTTTTTCTGAAGTGTTATTACTTTCAGAACATTTCAGTGGATAAATCTAGGATATATGTAAATATAAATATAAGTAAGTATTGTATTATTTCAAATTCAAATTTAACATTACAGTGCTTTTCCTAATTTCTTTGATTTTTTAATTTATATTTTTTTACACTGAAATTCTTGGTTTCTAATTAGCACATTTACTTTATCCTACAATATGCATAAAATGGTTACAAAATAAAAACTTTAATCTGTTTACCAACAATAAAATGGATATAGTGTTAGGATGTGTACTCAGAACACTGGGTGAAAAGTAATTTAAACATTTGTCTGGCAAAAAACACAAGTAAAGCAGAGGTAAATGATAAATGTGGAGAAAAAAAATGCTTGTAGTTTTTAATCACAACAAACGGTTATTATCACAAAGCAAAAGAGCTTCTAGGTTAAGAAAATATAAAAACAAAAACATGGTAGATATACAAGCAGTTAACCAAATAATAAATGCAAATAACTCTTAACATTTTTAAACAGACTTAACTTGACTATAATAAGGAAAATGTAAATTAAAACTATTGAGGCATACATTTTGACTTACCTATACTGGCAAAATCCAAAAATTTGACAAAATCTATTGGCAGGGCTGCAGGGATAGATACAATCACATATATTGCTGGTAACAATGCAAAATAGTGTAATTCTTTATTGACAAGATTAGGAAATACCTGCCAAAATTCTACATATATTTATAAGTTCACGTAGGTAATCCAGAATTTCCCCATCTCAAGATTTTTAATTTAGCCACCTCTGTAAATCCCTTCTGTCATGTAAGGTTCTGAGGATTCACAGGTTTTGGAGATTGGGATGTGGACATTTTGGGGGATGGATTTCTGTCTACCACTCAGGGTCATAAAACAAGTAAATTAGTTAAGAAATTGAGTCATACATAATATAGTCTGATTATGATAGAAGCAAAAAAATTAGTGAAGGATAACTAGAAATTCCACAAATACTTAAAAAAATAATCAACATATTTCTAAATTGTCTTTAGGTCAAAAAAAATCACTAGGAAAATCAGAAAATATTTGGGACTAAATATAAAGAAAACAATTATATTTCAAATTTTGTGGGTTATGGCTTTAAAGTACTATTTAGAGAGCAATTTATATCTTTTAAGACTTTTATTCATTGTGTCCTCCTCCACATTATTAATAATCTAAGCTTCCACTATAAGAAGCTAAAAAAAAGAATAAAACCTAGATAAGTTAAAGTAAATAATTAAGGTGAGAACAAACCTAAGAAAAAGAGAAAACCGATGCAACAGAGATCAACAAAATTCAAAGCTGATTCTTTGAAAATTTCTATAAAACTGATAAACATCTAGTAGATGGATCAGGGAAAAAAAGACAAATTACCAATATCAAGAATGAAATATTATTGATCTGACAATCATTAAAAGAATAAGGGAGCATGATGTATAGCTTTATCCCAGTACATTTGACTACATAAATGAATAAATTCCTTGAAAGGCATAAATTACAACTCAGAGAAACAGACAACAGATATACTTCTATATTTATTAAAGAAGTTAAATTTACTTCTGAAAAGCTCTCCTAAAAGAAAACCCCAGGCTCAGATGGCTGCAGAGGAAAATTCTATTGAATTTTTAAGGAAGAAATAATACCAAACCTACACAAATTCTTTTAGAAAACAGAAGAGGATACAATACCTTCCAAAGTATGTGTCCAGCATTATCCTGATACCATATCCTGACAAAAGCATTACAAGAAAAAGAAAAGAAAAAGCTAGACACCAAAATCCCTCATTAAACTAGATACAAAAAAATCCTTAACCAAATAGAAACTCAAATCAAGTAATATAAAAAACAAATAACACATAATGATCAAGTAGTATTATCCCTGGATTGTAAGAGTAACATTCTCAGTCAGTTATTGTCCATGTAATGGAGAAAAGAATATGATCATGACAATAGATGTAAAAATATTTTTACAAAATGCATCTTCTATTAATTCTGAAAGCTCTCAGCCAAATGTATATACTACAGCAACAGAAGGAAACATTAAGCTGACATCACACTTGCTGGGAAAGATTAGTTTCCTGCTCAATGACTGGGAATAAGGGTAAGAGTGTCTGCTCACATGATATTCTCCATTGTGTTGTAGCCTGTGCAATAAAATAAGAAAGAAGATTTTATACACACACACACACACACACACACACACACACATACATAAAGATATATAGGTATCTGAGAAAGAAACACATAAAACTTTTTATTTTTTTTGGATAGCATCATGATGTACATAGTAATTACTAAGGACATTACAAAAAACCCCACTGCCTAACTAGTAAGTGACTATAACACCATCACATGACACAAGAGCAGTATACCAAAATCAACTGTGTTTCTAGATGGTAGCAATGAACAATTAAAGCAGCATCAAAAAACAAAGTGCTTAGAGATATTTTACAAGTATGTACAATATCTGTACAATGAAAACGATCAAAGATTGCTGAATGAAGTAGAAAAAGATATACATAATTTGGGAGCCATAAAATGTTAATGAATTGGAAGACTGAATATTGCTAAGGTTTTGATTCTTTCTAAATTTATTTACAGATTTAACACTACCCCAATTAAAATCCCAATAGACATTTTAAAAGAAATTGTCAAACTCATTCTATAGTTTATATATAGTGAAATATGAAATGTAGAATTCTGAAAAAATGAATGCATTTGGAGGACTTACACTCCCTGATTTCAAGCCTTACTACAAATCTACAGTAGTCAAGGTAGTATGATATTGGCATAAATGTAGACATTTACATAAATGGAATAGAATTAAAAGTTTAGAAATAGATTATGTATGATCATATAGTTAATTTTGGAAAATTACAAAAATGAGTCAATGAAGAAAAAATTATCTTTTCAATAAACTGTGCCAAAATAACTGAATATCTGTATGGAAAAATGAGCTTTGGCATTTTCCTCATACCATAAACAAAATTTGATTCAAAATGGATTACAGAACTTAACAAAAAAGTTAAAACTCAAGGTTCTAGAAGAAAAATGACAAAATCTTTGTAACCTTGGGTAAGGCAAAAGTTGCATTGATAGGACACAAAAAATATTAGTCACAAAAGAAAAATATTTTGTAATTGAATTTTACCAAAATTAAAAACTTCTGCTTGTCAGAAAATACCATTAAGAAAATTAAATGGCAAGTCACAGATGAGGAGAAAGTATCTGAAAAAATACTTTTTCTATTAAAAGTATCATTGCATTCTACACACTAACAATAAAATACCAGAAAAAGAAATAAAGGAAATAGTCCCACTTACCATCACATCAAAAAGAATTAAATACCTCGGAATAAACCTATTTAGGGAAGCAAAATGCCTATACTCTGAAACCTGTGACAATGATGAAAGAAACTGAAGATGACACAAACAGATGGAAAGATACACCATGCTCTTGGATTGGAAGATTTAATATTGTTAAAATGATCATATTATCCAAGGCAATGTAAAGAGTCAATGCAATCCCTATCAAATTACAAATGGTGCTTATCACAGAAGTGGAACAAAAATTTTTAGTATTTGTATGGAAACACAAAAGACTCCAAATAGCCAAAGCAATCCTGAGAAAGAATGGAGCTGGAGGAATCATGCTCCCTGGCTTGATTGTACTATGAAGCTACAGTAAGCAAAACATTATGGTACTGGCAAAAGGACACATAAATCAATGGAAAAGGATAGAGAGCCCAGGAATGAACCCACATACTTATGTTCAATTAGTCTTTGACAAAGGAGGCAAAACTATACAATGGAGAAAAGTAAGTGATGCTGGGAAAACTCTACGTGTTAAAAAAATGAAGTTAGAACATTCTCTACTATCAAATACAAAACTAAACTCAAAATAGATTAAAGACCTAAATGTAAGACCAGGTGCTATAAAACTCCTGGAGGAAAACATAGGCAGAACACACTTTGACATAAATCAAAGAAACATTTTTTTCAATTCATGTCCTAGAGTAATGGAAATAAAAACAAACATAAGCAAATGAGATCTAATTAAAGTTAAAAGCATTTGTACAACAAAAGAAATCACAAAAAAATGTAAAAAAAAAAAAAAAACCCCTACAGAATGGGAGATAATATTTGCAAATGATGCTACTGACAAGGGATTAATTTCCAAAATATACAAACAGCTCATACAACTCAATATCAAAAAAACCCAAACAACCCAATCAAAAGAAATGGGCAGAAGACCTAAACAGACATTTCTCCAAACATACTAATGGCCAACAGGCACAAGAAAAGAAGCTCAAATATCACTATTAGAGAAATGCAAATCAGAACTACAATGACGTACCACCTCACACTGGTCAGAATGGCCATCATTAAAAAGTCTACAAATAATAAATCCTGGAGAGGGTGTGGAAAAGGAACCCTCCTACACTGTTGGTAGGAATATCAATTGATACAGCCACTATGGAGAACCATATGGACTGTTCCTTTAAAAACTGAAAATAGAGTCACCATATATAATGCAGCAACTGCACTCTTGGGCATGTATCTGGAAAAAACTCTTAACTCGAAAAGATACATGCACCCCAATGTTCACAATAGCATTGCTTACAATACCCAAGACATGGAAACAACCTAAATTTTCACTGACAGATAAGTTGATAAAGATGTGATTTATATATATAATGGAATATTACTCAGCCATAAAAGAGAATGAAATAATGCCATTTGCAGCAACATGGACTGACCTAGAGATTATCATATTAAGTAAATCAGACAGAAAGACAAATACCATATGATATCACTTGTATGTGGAATTTTTAAAAAATGATACAAATGAACTTATTTCAAAACAGAAACAGACTCACAGAAATGGAAAACAAACTATGGTTACCAAAGGGGAAAGGATAATGGGAGGGATAAATTGCGAGTTTGTGATGAACAGATATATACTACTATATATGAAATAGATAAACAATAAGGACCTACTATATTGCACAGGGAACTATATTCAATATCTTATAATAACCTATAATGGAAAAGAATCTGAAAAAGTGTGTGTGTGTGTGTGTGTATATATATCTGAATCACTTAGCTGTACAACTGAATCTAACAACACCATAACTCAACTATACTTCAATTAATATATACTATATATAGTAGTCATGAGCATTAAAAAAATGTACCATAAATATCTCTTCCTTAAGTAGAATGTTGGCCTCCAAAACCTTTCAACTTATCAATATATTTTTATTTTCTTTACATTAAAAATATTTTGATATATATGGCTCTTCTAATAAGCTAATGGTTCTATAATGTTGGAAGAATAAAAGGCAGTCCTTAAAGAAAATAGGAATACAGCTTTTAGTCCAGCCAGATGGAACTAACCTTAATTTAAATTATGTGAATAATCAAAAATTGACTAAAATGAAGGCTACTATTTTGAGAACTGAAAAAAAATTTTGAATGCTTATTCTGATCTCCCACTTTGAAAAAGTCATTTGTACATTCACTGAACTTATACCCTAGGTAATAATGTCTCGGATTCTTCTTTATGATTGGGTCTGACTGCCAAATTCAGATACTCTTATGTGGATATATATTTTTTAAGACATCACAGAATACAGAGGAAACAATTTGCTTCCTGTTTCCTGTTTCATTTTCCTCTCTTTCTCTCTTTTTGTACCTTCTGTGGGTTATTGGAACACTTTTTAAGGATTCCCTTATTTTTATTTATAGAATTTTTAGTTTTAGTAGTGGTATAACAATGTGTGTATTTGACATACCACAATATGCTATTGTCAGCATTTTACCACTTTGAGTAAAATTTAGAAAGTTTACTTCCACTTGGGTCCTTTTAGCCTCCCTACATTTTAAATACAATTTTTAGATTTTACTCCATATACTTTGAGAAACATTATGTTGTATTATAATTTTTTTGCTTTAATCATCAAAAACAGTAAGTACCTCATGAGAAAGAGAATTTTCTATTTTATATTCCCACATATTTTTACCCATTCTGATGTTACTTCCTCCTGAAGTTCAAAGCCTTTATTATGATTTTCTTTCTAAGAACTTCATTTAGTCATTCTTTAACAACAGCTTTGCTTGCAATAAATGTTCTTAGTTTTCCTACTTCTGAGAATATTTTCATTTCCCCTTCAGTTTTTCTAAGCACTGTTTTTTTGTTTGCTTGTTTTATAACAATTTGTTTTGGTTTTTTTGTGGGGGAGGTAATTAGGTTTTTATTTATTTCTAATGGAAGTACTGGGGATTGAACCAAGATCTTATGCATGCTGAGCACACGCTCTACCAATGAGCTATACTCTCTCCCTTCCCCTTCAGTTTTGAAGGATATTTTCACCAGATACAGATTTTGCAGTTGAGTTCTTTTCTTTCAACACTTGAAAAATATTGTCACTTGCTTCTGGCCCCCAAGGTTTTAGGTAAGAAAGGGGCTTTCATTTAAGTTGATGTTTTCCTATAAGCAGTATGTGACTTGGTTAAGTGTGTCATATTCTTTAAAATTTACTAGTTAAAGAAGAATGTCGAGATTTTTCTGGTATGATGTGAATTCTACATCATGTAAGCAGAAGATATAAAATATTGTCAGTATTCTTTCACTGAAAACTCCTATGTTATTTTCTTGTTTAGGGGGAAGAGCTCTACTTTAGTGAAATAATCCCTTGTTCCTCTATGAAAACCTTTTGGATGATGGAAGTTAGAGGAGAGAGGGGAGGTAGAGAGTGACTAATGTCAAAAAAGAGGATAGAATTAAGAAACCGAAAGTGGTCCAAAGAGGTTTATGGATTTGCAGTCTAGAATGTATTCTTTTCTAAATGTTTTTGTTCTCTTAATCTTATCTGTTTGTTCTAATAAATAAGAATGACCTAGGACAGTTCAGACTTTCATAGAAAAGAACTGTGCCCTCTATTTAAAGTTTAAGAACTATTCTTTTTTTTCCAAAGAGTTACAGCAAAAGCAATGATGATATGGTAAAAGCAGGGAAGATGTACAAATAAGCTCCTGTAACTCTCCTTGGGGATGCACACCCCAATTCCCATGACCTTTTTGAAATTCTCACCTGAGTTGGTTCAAAAATTCCTTTCTTCAGTTATGTTCAGTTTGCAAGCAGAATTTAGTGGCAACACAGAAGACAGGATGTATGGCTGAAGAATTAGAAAAGGATTTTCATTCTTAGAAGAGACAGTAGCAATAAAAGACATTAAGATATAGAGTAAGTCAGGATGTGAGTATAAGATCCACTTATAAGTACTCAGACAGATTTAAGGCAGTGCATAGTAGACTCTGGTAGGATTAACAAAAGGGCTTCCAAGAATAATCAGTGCATTGTTCTACAATTGTCTTACTCAAGAACCAAAGTGTAAAAGGACCTATCTCAAAAGACTCAGGGATGAGGCTTTTGGAACATGGTGTGAATCCCAGTTATATTCATAGGAAACCGATAAAGGATTTAGGAAGGCTGTATAAAAAACGCTACCACTAGCTTCCACTTAAAGGACCAGAAACAGTTTATAGTAAAAGGAGGTCTCAGGCTTCAAAATTTCTATGATGAAGAAGCAGAATGATAGATATTCAGGAGCAAACAAATAATATTTTTTCATTTGTTGGATATTTTCAGAGCATTATACCCCCCCAAAATAGGATATACATTCTTTTCAAGTGCACATGTAACATTTTCTAGGATTGATCATGTACTTGGGCACAAAAGAAGCCTCAACAGTTTTAAGAAGATAGAAATTATCTCAAGCATCTTTACTGACCACAGTGCCATGAAACTAGAAATCAACTACAGAGAAGCAAAGAAAAAAGGAAAGCATGGAGATTCAACAACATGCTATTAAAAAACCAATGGGTCAATGAGGAAATCAAAGTTGATATTAAAAAATACCTTGAGACAAATGAGAATTAAAACACAACCACACAAAATTTATGGGACACAGCAAAGGCAGTGCTAAGAGGGAAGTTTATAGCGATACAGACCTTCCTCAAAAAATGAAGAACAATCTCAAACAATCTAACCCACCAGCTAAAAGAATTAGAAAAAGAACAAAAACCCCCAGAAGGCAGCAGAAGGAAGGAAATAATAAAGATCGGGAAGGAAATAAATAAAATAGAGATTTAAAAAACCATAGAAAAAAAAATCAAACCAAAAGCTGGTTTTTTGAAAAAGTAAATAAAATTGACAAACCTCTGGTAAAACTCACAAAGAAGAAAAAAGAGAGAGCACAAATAAGCAAAATAAGAAAGGAAAAGGGAGAAATTACAACAAATAACATAGAAATACAGAATATCATATGAGAATATTATGAAAAACTATATGGAACCAAAATGGATAACCTAGAGGAGATGGACAAGTTTCTGCAATCATACAGTCCACCAAGACTGAACCAAGAAGAAACGGACCACTTGAACAAACCGATCACTAGAAATGAAATCAAATTAGCAATAAAAAAAACCTCCCTACAAATAAAAGTCCAGGCCCAGACGGCTTCACTGGGGAATTCCACCAAACATACAAAGAAGAACTCATACCAGTCCTTCTCAAACTTTTCCAGAAGATTGAAAAGGAGGGAATACTCCCAAACTCATTCTATGAAGCCACCATCACCCTGATACCAAAACCAAGCAAAAGACACTACCAAAAAAGATGAACATAGATGCAACAATCCTCACCAAAATATTAACAAATAGAATCCAACAGCACATAAAAAATATACATCATGATCAAGTGGGGTTCATCCCAGGGACACAAGGGTGGTTCAACATATGCAAATCAATCATTGTAATACATCACATCAACAAGAGAAAGGACAAAAACCACTCAATAGATGATCATCTCAATAGATGCAGAAAAAGCATTTGATAAAATTCAACACCCATTTAGAGATAAAAACTCTCACCAAAGTGGGTATAGAGGGAACATATCTTAACATCATAAAAGCTATATATGACAAACCTACAGCTGGCATAGTACTTAACAGTGAAAAACTCAAAAGCTTCCCACTAAAATCTGGGACAAGACAAGGATGCCCACTATCACCACTCCTATTCAACATAGTCTTGGAAGTTCTAGCCACAGCGATCAGGCAAGAGAGAAATAAAAGGGATCCAAATTGGAAAAGAAGAGGTAAAAGTGTCACTATATGCCGATGACATGTTACTATATATAGAAAACCCTAAAAGGTCCACACAAAAGCTACTAGAGCTGATTGAAGAATTCAGCAAGGTAGCAGGTTACAAGATTAACGTTCAAAAATCAGTGGCATTTCTTTACACTAATGATGAATCAACAGAAAAAGAAAGTAAAGAAACAATCCCCTTTAAAATAGCACCCAAAGTAATAAAATACCTAGGAATAAATCTAACCAAGGAGGTGAAAGAATTATACACAGAAAACTATAAACCATTGATGAAGAAATTAAAGACTTAAAAAAATGGAAAGATATCCCATGCTCCTGGATTGGAAGAATCAATACTGTTAAAATGGTCACAATGCCCAAGGCAATCTACAGATTTAATGCATTAAATCAAATTACCCAGGACATATTTCACAGAACTAGAACAAATCATAATAAAATTTATATGGAACCCCAAAGACCTAGAATTGCCAAAGCATTACTGAAGAAAAAGAAAGAGGCTAGAGGAATAACTCTCCCAGACTTCAGACAATACTACAGAGCTACAGTAATCAAGACAGCATAACAAAACAGACATATAGACCAATGGAACAGAACAGAGAGCCCAGAAATGAACCCACAAACTTTTGGTCAACTAATCTTTGACAAAGGAGGCAAGAATATACAGTGGAATAAGACAGTCTCTTCAGCAAGTGGTGTTGGGAAAACTGGACAGCAGCATGTAAAGGGAATTAGTGAAGCTTGAACACTTCCTACATCATACACAAAAATAAACTCAAAATGGATCAAAGACTTAAACATAAGACAAGATACAATAAACCTCCTAGAAGAAAATAAAGGCAAAACATTATCTGACATACATTTCAAAAATGTTCTCCTTGGACAGTCTACCCAAGCAATAGAAATAAAAGCGAGAATAAATAAATGGGACCTAATGAAACTTACAAGCATCTGCACAGCAAAGGAAACCATAAGTAAAACAAAAAGACAACCTACAGAACAGGAGAACATATTTGCAAATGAAACTGACAAAGGCTTGATCTCCAGAATATATAAGCAGCTCGTACAACTTAATAAGAAAAAAACAAACAACCCAATCCAAAAATGGGTAGAAGACTTAAACAAGCAGTTCTCCAAGGAAGAAATACAAATGATCAATAGGCACATGAAAAAATGCTCAATATCACTAATTATCAGAGAAATGCAAATCAAAACTACAATGAGGTATCGCCTCACACCAGTCAGAATGGCCATCATTCAAAAATCCACAAGTGACAAATGCTGGGGATGCTGTGGAGAAAAGGGAACCCTCCTACACTGCTGGTGGGACTGCAGTTTGGTGCAGCCCACTGTGGAAAACAGTATGGAGATTCCTCAAAAGACTAGGAATAGACTTACCATATGACCCAGGAATCCTGCTCCTGGGCATATATCCAGAAGGAACCCTACTTCAAAATGACACTTGCACCCCAATGTTCATAGCAGCACTATTTACAATAGCCAAGACATGGAAACAGCCTAAATGTCCATCAACAGATGACTGGATGAAGAAGTGGTATATTTATACAATGGAATACTATTCAGCCATAAAAGCCGACAACATAACACCATTTGCAGCAACATGGATGTTCCTGGAGAATGTCATTCTAAGTGAAGCTAGAAAGAGAAAGAAAAATACCATATGACATCGCTCATATGTGGAATCTAAAAAAAAAACCCGCAAAACATAAATATAAAACAGAAACAGATTCATAGACATAGAATACAAACTTGTGGTTGCCAAGAGGGATGGGGGTGGGAGGGACAGACTGGGATTTCAAAATGTAGAATAGATAAACAAGATTATACTGTATAGCACAGGGAAATATATACAAGATCTTATGGTAGCTCACAGAGAAAAAAATGTGACAATGACTATATATGTTCATGTATAACTGAAAAATTGTACTCTACACTGGAATTTGACACAACATTGTAAAATGATTATAACTCAAAAAAAGTTAAAAAAATATTTTTTTCATTTTTATCAACTTTATTGAGGATATATATATACATACACACATATATATGCACATACATATATGCATACATATATATAAGCCCTATATGCTATATATAATTGTATAGTTCACTGAATTTTGACAGATGTATATACCCATGTATCTGTCACCATATTCAAGATTTAATACATTTCCATTTTCCTAAAAAATTTATTTCACCAGTTTATCTCCATCCATTTCTGTACTACATGTTAACTACTGTCTCATTTTTAACACTATTGATGAAATTTAACTTTTCTAGAGTTTCATATAAATGAAAACACTAAATTTTATCAAAGTTTTCATATAAATGGAATCATACAGTTTAAACTGGTTTTGCTTGGCTTTTTAAAAAAATCACTATAAAGGGAGGACAAATCAGGATGGCAGATTAGAAGGATGAGGAATTCAGCTCCCACAACTAACACATCAAAAATACATCTAAATGTGGAGTCGTTTTCACTGAAAACTAACTGGAAACTGGCAGAAAGACTCCTGTACAACCAAAGCTATAAGAAAGATTCACAGGGAATCAGGTAAGAAGGTTAGAGAAGTGATCAAGTTACCACATAAGCCTTGGGAAGAGACTCAGGGAGAATGGGAGATTACACAGGCAGAGACCCTCCTTGGAGAGTGAGCCATCTTAACCACATATTGGGTGCCCTATCCCTAGGGTCTGACAAAGGGAAGATGAGGCCTCTTGGCTGGTTGGAAGGCCAGTGGGACTATCAAGAAGGCTGTGGGAAGCCTGGACTCTGCTTGTGAGGAGAACGCAAATGCTTGCTTACTCCCAAAACAAGGTGTAGGGGGCAGAGTGAAATTGAAACTGCTGACGTATTTCCCATGACCACCCTGATGTGTACCTCAGCCTGAGCTGAGCTGATGCTCCAGCACTGCTTGCCTCATGTCACATCACAGGTTCATACTGGAGTGAAGGCTGCCACAACCAAAGGAAAAGTCTGTCTGGCTGTGAGATGCTGATGCAGCTCAAACCCTAAGTGGCATCTGAACAGGGAGGGAGCAGCCATTACTGGTGATTGCACAAGCAGCACAACAGAGGCAGTCCAGACCTTTGACAGTGGCCAGATTGCCACAGCCTGCACCCTGACTTTTGCTGAATACCATACTTAACGCTCTTGCTCCAGCACTACTTCCTTCTGGGTCAAGGGTGCTTGTGCTGGAATGGGGAAGTCACAGAGTTAAAGGGAACTAAGCCAGCATGGACCCAACCTTCAGAGCTTCTACTCCAGCAACTTGGGACCCTACCACCCCGCTGCCATAGGGCAGTAATGGCTATAGAACAGCAGCAAAGTCTAGCTTCACACATGGCTCTGCCCCTAGCCTCTCAATCTCCAGCCCCACCTCCTACCAAGGTTATAGCTACCAGCACACCCCTAGGAAAGATATAACTTGTGTTCACATCAAATCCAGCTCACCCACCAAAGACACTGGGCTCACATAGACTCTAGAGGGATGTTCTCACATAAGGACCCCATTTCAAGACCACCATAAGTAACTTTTTTTTAAACCTCATTTCATAGAGAAAGATAAGCGAAATGAGAAAGCAGAGGAATTTGTCTTAATTGAAAGAGTAAGAAAAAACACCAAAAAAAAAAAAAAAAACTAATGAAATAGAAACCATTTACCAGATAAAGAATTCAAAACATTAATAAGAACTCTAACTGAATTAAGAAAAAGAGTATATGAACACAGTGTGACAATTTTAACAAGAAACTAGAAAATATAAAAAGGAATCAGTCAGAACTGAAGAATACAGTAACTGTAATGAAAAACACACTAGAAGGAATAAAAGCAGACTAGGTGACACAGAATAATGCGTAAGTGATCTAGAAGATAGAATAATGGAAATCACATATTCAGAATAGCAAAAAGAAAAATAAATTAAAAAATAAAACAGTTTAAGGGATCTTTGCAACATCAAGTGTACTAACATTTGCATTACAGAAAATCCAAAAGGAGAAGAGAAATGGGTCGAAAATGTATTTAATCAAATTATGGCTGAAAATTTCCCAAACCTGAAAAAGGAAACAGATATCCAGGAAAAAAAAAAAAAAAAATACAGAGGGTCCCAAACAAGAGGAAGCCAATCAAACCCACTTCAACACATTTCATAATTAGAATGGCAAAAGTTAAAGACAGAATTATAAAGGCAGCAAGGGAAAAACAGAGTCAAATGCAAGGTAACTGCTTTCCCGCCTCCCCTCCCTGCCCATAAGTCTATGAACAGATTTATCTGCCGAAACACTGAAGGTCAGAAGGAAGTAGCATAATGTATTTAAAGCGCTGAAAGGGAAAAACCTTCAACCCAGGATGCTCTTCCCTTTAAGGTTATCATTTAGAATTGAAGGAGAAATAAAGAACTTTTCAGACAAGCAAAACTTTGAGTTCTACAATACTGAAATGACCCTAAAAGAAATGTGAAAGCATCTTCTATAAGTGGAACAGAAAAGGCCATAACAAGAAGTAATAATCTACAGGAAGAAAATCCCACTATTAAAGGCAATTAAATAGTAAAGGCTGAGGATAAAACAATAAATAACCTACTACAATGATTAAAAGACAAAAAAATTGTAAAATCAAGCATAACTACAATAATCAGGGAAGGGATAATCATGAAGATGTAAAATATAACATCAAAAACACAACGTGTGGTGGAAGGAGTAAAAAAAAATGTTGATCTTTTAGAATTTTACTGATATTCTTATATTTTACTGGTATTCTTATAGGTCAACACACAGGAACCCTATGGTAAGTACAAATAAAAAAAAACTACAACAGATACACACACACACACACACACACACAAAAACCTGAGGAAAGAACATAAGTGTACTATGAAGAAAATCATTAAACCATGAGGGAGGAAACACAGAAACAACCAGAAAACAAGTAGTAAAATGGCAATAAGTACATACCTTCAGTAATTAAATTTCAATGGATTAAATGTTTCAATGAAAAGACAGGGTGACTCAGTGGATAAAAAGATAAGATCAGAGACTCACTTTGGAACTAAAGATACATACAAACTGAAAGTGAGGGATGGAAAAAGTTATTTCATGCAAATGGAAGTGACAGGAAAAGTGGGGGTAGAAGTATTCACATTAGACAAATTTTAAAATAAAGGCCGTAACAAAAGATAAAGAAGGGATATATTGATAAAAGTATCAATACAAGAAGAGAATATTATGCTTGTTAACATATGTGCACCCAATACAGAGCACCTAAATATACAAAGCAGATATTAACAGACAGAAAGGAGGAAACTGACAGCAATACAATAATAAGGGGTGACTTTAACCACCTACTTACATGCATGGACCGGTCATCCAGACAGAAAATCAATAAGGCAACAGTGGTCTTAAAATGATACAATAGACTAGTTGGATTTAATAGAGATCTACAGGACATTCTATCCAAAACCAGGAAAATAGACATTGTTTTCAAGTGTATATGGAACATTCTCCAGGATAGGCCACAAAACACGTCTCAACAAATTTAAGAAGACAGAAATTATATCAAGCATTTTTCTGACCAAAATGGTATGAAACTAGAAATCAATTACAGGAAAAAGATGGGAGAAGCACAAACATGTGGAGACTAAACAACTTGCTACTAAAGAACCAATGGGCAATGACAATATCAAAGAAGAAATCATAAAATATCTCAAGGCAGATGAAAATGGAAACAAAACTTTCCAAAATCTATGAGATCCAGCAAAAGCAGTTCTAAGAGGGAAGTTTATAGTGCTACAGGCCTATCTCAAGAAACAAACAAAAAAAAACCTTCAAAAAATCAACTAACTCTCCCACTAAAGGAATGAGAAAAAGAAGAACAAACAAGGACCAAAGGCAGCAGAAAGAAAATAATAAAGATTACAGAAGTAAATAAATTGGAGACAAAAAAAGATCAACAAAATCAAGAGCTCATTCTCTGAAAAGATAAACAATATTGATAAACCTTTAGCCAGACACATTCGAAATAAAAGAGAAAGGACCCAAATTAATATAATAAGCAATGAAAGAGGAGAAAGAACAGCTGATACCACAGAAATACAAAAAAAAATTTCATAACAGAATAAAATGGGCAATTATATGCCAACAAATTGGAAAACCTAGAAGATAATGGACAAATTTCTAGACATATACAACTTTCCAAAACGGAATCAGGAAGAAATAGACAAGCTGAACAGACCAATCACTAGTAGTGAAATTGAATTTGTAGTAAAAATACTCTCACCATACAAAAGTCCAGACTGGACAGCTTCACAGGGGAATTGTACCAAACATATAAAGTACAGCTAATACTTATCCTTCTCAAACTATTCCAAAAAAATTGAAGAGAACAGAGCACTTCCAAATTTATTCTACAAGGTCACAATTTCCTTGATATCAAAAGTAAAAACACAAAAAAAGAAAATTACAGGCCACTATCTGTGATAAATATAGATATAAAAATCCTCAACAAAATATTAGCAAACTGAATTCAACAATATATAAAAAGGATCATGAAGTGGGATTTATTCCAGGGAGGTAAGGATAGTTCAATATTTACCAGTCAATCAATGTGATATACCACATTAACAAAAGGAAGGATAAAAATCACATGCTCATCTCAAAAGATGCAAAAAAAGAAAAAGCATTTGATATAATTCAACATCCATCATAATAAAAACTCAAAGTGAATGAAGAAGGAACATATCTCTACATAATTAAGGTCATTTATGACAGACCCACAGCAAACATCGTACTCAACTGTGAAAAGACAATTTTCCTCTAAAATCAGGAACAAGACAAGGATGTCCACTCTTACCACTTCTATTTAACATAGTATTAGAAGTCCTAGCCACATCAAAGAGTGAGAGAAAGAAAGAGAAAGAGAGAGAGACAAAGAAAGAAAGAAAGAAGGAAAGAAAGAGAAAGAAAAGAAAGAAAAAAGAAAAGAAAGAAAGGAAGAAAAGAGAAAAGAAAGAAAGGAAGGAAAGGAAGAAAGGAAAGAAAGAAAAGGCATTCAAATTCAAAGGGAAGTACAAATGTCACTATTTACAGATGACATGATACTGTATATAGAAAACTCTAAAGTCTCCACAGAAAAAACTATTAGAACTAAATGAATTCAGTAAAGTTATAAGAAAAAAATTAACATACAGAAAAATGCTGCTTTTCATACACTAATAATTATCAGAGAGAAATTTAAAAAATAAACCCACTTATCACTTCATCAAAAGAATAAAATACATAGGAATAAACTTAACCAAGGAGGTGAAAGAGCTACATTCTGAAACTATGAAACACTGATGAAGCATTTCAAAATGATACACAGAAATGGAAAGATAACCTGCATTCCTGGACTGGAATAATTAACATTGTTACAACATCCATACTACTCCAAGCAATGTACAAATTTAATGCAATCCCTATTTTAAAAAACCCAGGAGAATTTTCACAGACTAGAACAAATAAGCCTAAAATTTGTTTGTAACCACAAAAGGCCCAGAATTGCCAAAGCAATTAAAAAAAAAAGAACAAAGCTGGAGGCATCATGCTCCCTGCCTTTACACTGTACTACAAAGCTACAGTAATCAAAATGGCATAGTACTGACACAAAAATAGACATACAGATCAATGGAACAGAACAGAGAGTCCAGAAATAAACCACACTCTTATGGTCATTTAATCGACAACAAAGCAGGCAGAAATATATAATGGAGGAAAGACAGTCTCTTTAAAAAGTGCTTCTGGGGAAACTGGACATGTAAAAATAAAATTAGAACATTCTCTGGCCTCACATACAAAGTAAACTAAATGTAAGACTGGATACTATAAAACACATAGAGGAAAACATAGACAGAACACTTGGTGAAATATATTAGAGAAGTATTTTTTTGGATCCCTCTCCTAAAGTAAAGGAAATCAAAGCAAAATAAACAAACTGAACCTGATTAAACTTAAATGTTTTGCAAAGCAAAGGAAACCACTGCCAAAACAAAAAGATAACCTATTGAATGGAAGAAAATATTTGCAAATGATATGACTGATAAGGGGTTAATATCAAAAATCTGTAAACAGCTCATAAACTCAATAGCAAAAAACCAAACAACCTGATTAAAAAATGGGCATAAGGTCTAAATAGACATTTTTTCCAAAGAAGATATACAGATGACCAACAGGCACATGAAAAAATGCTCAACATTGCTAATCATCAGCAAAATACAAATAAAAACCACAATGAGATACCACCTCACACATGTCAAAATGACTGTCATCAAAAAGTATACAAATAACAGACTGCGAGGATGTAGAGAAAAGGGAACCCTACTACACTGTGGCTGAGATTGTAAATTGGTAGCCACTATGGAAAACATATGGAGGTTCTTCAAAAAACTAAAAATAGAACCATATGATCCAGTGATTCCACTGCTGAACCTGAAGCTGTGGAATCTGAAGAAGAGAAAACACTAATATGAAAAGATATATGAATTCTAATGTTTATAGCAGCATTATTTACAATAGCCAAGGTATGGAAGCAACCCAAGTGTCCATCAAGAGATGAATGGATAAATGAGAAAATCTGGTGTATATATATACAATGGAATACTACTTAGCCATAAAAAGAATGAAATTCTGCTATTTTCAACAACATGGATGGACCTAGAGAGTATTATTCTTAGTGAAATAAGTCAGAGAAAGACAAATACTCTATGTTATCATTTATATTTGGAATCTTATAAATAAACAAATGTATATAACAAAAAAGAAACAGACTCAGAGATACAGAAAACAAACTTGTGGTTTCCAGTGGGCAGAGGAAAGAAGGAGGGGAAAGAGGGTATGAAATTAATAGACACAAATACTATATATAAAATAAGTAAGCAAAAAGGATATATTGTACAGAGCAGGAAAATATAGCCATTATTTTGTAACAACTTTAAATAAAGTATAATATATAAAAATATTGAATCATTATGTTGTACACCTGAAACTAATATATTTTAAACCAACTATATTTCAATTTAAATAAATAAATAAATAATGAAAAAGAAGAAATCACTATAATGTTTGGGATGTACCATATTTTTTTCATGTATCAGCTTATCTATACATTATACACCTACATTGCTGGCTTGAATTATATTCTCTAGATTTGTCCACTCATCTAATAGTTTATAGTTGCTTTGTTTTCAGTTTGGGGTTACTATGAATTATAGCAGTCATGAACATTAATGTATAAAACTTTCTGTGGACACATGATTTCTGTCTCTTGGGTAACTGCCTTATTGTTGGCTACAATCTTAATGTACCTTCAAAAGATGATGCCAGGGAGAGTGGCCAAGATGGCAGAGTAGAGAGACTCTGAGTTCACCTCCTCTCATGAGCACACCAACATAATAAGTATCTGCAGAACAACCATCAGTGAAAAAGACTGGAACCTATTAGAAAAGATCTTTTACAACTAGAGATGTAAAGAAGTAACCACACTGAGATGGGAAGGAGCGGCAGATTCATGATATAATCAAATCCCATATCCCCAGAGTGCATGACCGACAAACTGGAGAATAATTATACTGCAAAGGTTCTCCAACAGGAGTCACATTTCTGAGTCACACATCAGGCTCCCCAACCTGGGGGTCTGGGACCAGGATTATGAACCCTCAGATCATTTGGCTTTCAAGGCCAGCAGGGCTTAATTGCAGGAGTCCCACAGGACTTGGGGGAAAAAGAGACTTCACTCTTAGAGTGTACACAGAATCTCATGCACACCAGGACTCAGGGAAAGAGCTATAATTTGATAGGATCCTGGGCCAGACCTATTTTCTAGTCCTGGAGAGTGTCCCATAGAGGTGGGGGCCAGCTGTGGCTCACCCTGGAGACATGGACACTACTGGTAGACATATTTGGGAACATTCAATCTCATGAACACTACTGTGGTTGGATTCCATCTTGGCTAATTAGTACCAAGACCTGGCCCCACCCAACAGCCTGTAGGCTCCAGTAAAAGGATGCCTCAGGCCAAGCAACTAACTGGACAAGAACATGGTTCCATCCATCACAGACAGACTGAGCCCACAGCCACTTCTAGACCCACCTCAAGATATGCCCACAGAGATGGCCCTGCTCCAACCACCAGTGGGCAGGCCCAGGCACTTAGTACAGGAAGCCTACACTAGCCCCTAGACTAGCCTCACTCACCAGGAGGCAGACAGCACACTCAAGAAAGCTATAATCCTGCAGCTTGTGTACTCAGTCCACCCAAAGCAGGCAAGACCCTACCCTGGGACCAGCTGGGCCCTGGCCCTTCCCACTAGCAGGCCAATGCAACCTTCAGGACAACCTGGACCACATATCCAGCTGTATCAAGAACTGGCCCATCACCCATCAATGATTTTTAAAAAGCTCTGGGATCTCTGAGCCCTGCAGCCAGACTCCAGAAATCAGCTCTGCCTTCCAGTAGTCTGGCTCTAACCCCAGAACCTGGCTTCACCTGCCAGTGGGTGGGCAAGAGCCCTGGGATCCTCTGGACCCTGACTCCACCAACCAGCACTAGCCCCAGGGCCCTGAGGAATCTGCAACTAGCCACTTTGTCACCAGGCTCTGCTAACCAGCACCCAGCAGCATCCACACAAGGCAGGGCCTGGCAACCAACTAGACTAGTGGCCAATCAAGCCTAGCAGACCACCCACATAGCCTGCTAAAACAGGACACACAGCCCTCTTACAGGGAAACCCCTAGAGCATATAGCTTGGGTGAGAAGAGGGGCATGCACTGCTGGGATGCACAGAACGTCTCCTACAGAAGGTCACTTCTACAGGTCGAGAAATGTAACTAACCTACCACATACATAAAAATACAAATAGCAACTTAGACAAAATGAGGTGGCAGAGGAATATATTCCAGATGCAGGAACAAGATAAAACCCTAGAAGAACTAAATGAAGTGGAGATAGGCTATCTACCTGAGAAAAAGTTCAGAGTACTGATCATAAAGATGATGAAAGAACTCAGGAGAATGCTTGCATAAAATAAGAAGTTAGAAGTTTTTAACAAAGTGTTAGAAAATATAAAGAACAACAAAAGGGAAATGAAGAATATGGTAACCAAATTGAAAAATACACTAGAGGAAATCAATAGTAGACTAAATGATACAGAAGGATAGATAAGTGAACTGGAAGACAGAGTAGTAGAAATCACTGCCCCTGAACAGAAAAAAAAAAAAAAGAATGAAATGAAATGAGGACAGTTTATGAGGCCTCGGGGGCAACATTAAGCATCCTAATATTTGCATTATAGGGGTCCCAGAAAGAGAAGAGAGAAAGGGGCTGAGGACATATTTGGAGTCATAATAGCTGAAAACATCTCTAACCAGGGAAAGGAAAAGTCATCCAAGGCAAGGAATCACAGAGAGTCCCATACAGGGTGAACCCAAAGAGGAATACCCCAAAACAGACTGTAATCAAATTAACAAAAATTAAAGAGAAAGGATATTAAAAGCAGCTATAGAAAAGCAACAAATAACAGAGGGAAACTTTAATAGGTTATCATGTGATTTTTTCCAGCAGAAACTGCAGGCCAGAAGAGAGTAAAATGATATATTTAAAGTGATGAAAGGGAAAAACCTACAATCAAGAATACTCTACCTAGTCAAGTACTCATTCAGACTTTATGGAGAAATCAAAAGCTTTACAAAAAAGCAAAAGCTAAAAGAATTCAGCACCACCAAACCAGCTGTACAACAAATGTTAAAGGAACTTCTCTAGGCAAAAAGGAAAAAAAAAAAAAAAAAAGCCACAACTAGAAATAAGAAAATAATGAAATAAAAAAGCTCACCAGTAAAGACAAAGATACAGTAAAGGTAGGAAGGTAGGAACAGTAGGAAACACACACAAAACTAGTAGGGAGGTTAAAAGACAAAAGTAATTAAATCATTTGTATCCACAGTTAGCAGTTAAAGGATACATAAAACAATCATATGTAAAATATGATACCAAAAATAGTAATTAGGAGTGGAGGAGAGTACAAATGCAGAGTTTTTAAAATGCATTTGAAATTAAGAGATCAGCAACTTAAAACAATCATTCACACACACATAGATTGCTACACAAAACTTCATGTTAACCACAAACCAAAATTTATAATAGATATACACACAAAAGAGGAATCCAAACATAATACTAAAGATAGTCATCAAATCACAAGAGACCTAGAATAAAGGGGGAAAATTTCTACAAAAACAAATCCAAAACAATTAACAAAATGGCAAGAAGAACATACATTATCAGTAACTACCTTAAATGTAAACGGATTAAATGTTCCAGCCAAAAGATACAGGGTGGCTGGATGGATACAAAAGCAAGACCCATACATATGCTGCCTATGAGAGACTCACTTCAGATCTAGAGACACATACAGACCAGAAGTGAGGGAATGGAAAAAGGTATTCTATGCAAGTGGAAATCAATAGAAAACCAGAGCATCACTTCTTGTATCAGAAAAAATAAAGTTAAAATAATGATTGCTACAAGAGACAAAGTATGACACTGCATAATGATCAAGGAATCAATCCAAGTAGAAGATATAACTGTAAATATATATGCAGCCAACATAGGAGCATCTAAATATATAAGGCAAATATTAAGAAATATAAAAGGAGAAATCGACAATAACACAGTAATAGTAGTGGACTTTACAACCTACTTACATCAATGGACAGATCATCCAGACAGGTAATCAATAAGGAATCATAGGCCTTAAATAACAAATTGGACCAAATGAACTTAATTGATATATATAGAGGGAGAATTCCATCTGAAAGCAGCAGAATTCTTTTCAAGGGCACATGGAACATTCTCAAGGATAAATCACATGCTAGGCCACAAAACAAGCCTTGGTAAAGTTAAGAAAACTGAAATCATAGCAAGCAACTTTTGCAACCACAATGCCATGAGACTAGAAATCAACAAGAAAAAAAAAATACAAACACATGGAGGCTAAACAATATGCTGCTAAACAAACAATGGATCCTGAAGAAATCAAAAATACCTAGAGACAAAAGAAAATGATTCAAAAGCTGTAAGACCCAGCAAAAACAGTTCTAAGAGGGAAGTTTGTAACAACAGAAAATAACCTCAGGAAATAAGAAAAATCTCAAATAAACTAAGCTTACACCTAAAGCAGCTAGGGAAAGAACAAACAAAACTCAACATTAGTAGAAGAAAAGAAATCATAAAGATCAGAGCTCAAATAAGTGAAATAGAGACTGAAAATCAATAGAAAAGATCAATGAAACTAAAAGCTGGCTCTTTGAAAAGGTAAATAAAATTGATAAACCTTTAACCAGACTTATCAAGAAAAAAAGGGAGAGGGCCCAAATCAATAAAACAGAAATGAAAAAGGAAAAGTTACAACCAACATTACAGAAATACAAAGGATCATAAGAGACTACTACAAGCAACTATTCACCAATAAAACAGGCAACCTAGAAGAAATGGACAAATTCTGAGAATGGTACAATCTCCTACAACTGAATCAGGAAGAAATAGAAAATATGAACAGACCAATTACCAGTACTGAAATCAAATCAGTAATTTAAAAAACTCCCAACAAAAAAAAGTCCAGGGCCAGATGGCTTCACAGGTGAATTCTACCAAACATTTAGAGAAGAGTTAACACCTATTCTGAAACTTTTCCAAAAAATTACAGAGGAACATTCCTGAACTCATTCTTTGAGGCCAGTGTCATCCTGATAACAAAACCAAAGAAAGACATCACAAAATAGAAAATTACAGTCCAACATCACTGATAAACATAGATGCAAAAATCTTCAACGATCCAAATCCAACAGTAAATTAAGCGGATCATACACCATGATCAAGTGGAATTTATCCCAGGGATGCAAGGATTCTTCAGTATCCACAAGTCAATTGATGTGATATACCACGCTAACAAACTGAAGAATAAAAACCATATGATTATCTCAATAGATGCATAAAAAGCTTTTGATAAAATTCAATATCCATTTATGATAAAAACTCTCCAGAAAGTGGGCATAAAGGGAACATGTCTCAACATAATAAAGACCATGTATGACGAACCCAGAGCCAACATTTTATTCAACTGTGAAAAACTGAAAGCATTTCCTGTAAGATCAGGGACAAGGCAAGGATGCTCACTCGCATCATTTTTATTCAATATAGTTTTGGAAGCCCTAGTCACAGCAATTGGAGAAGTAAAAGAAATAAAAGGAATCCAAATTATAAAGGAAGAAGTAAAACTGTCATTGTTTGCAGATGGCATGATATCATACACAGAAAACCTTAAAGATGTTACTAGAAAAATATAAGAGCTTATCCAATGAATTTGGTAAAACTGCAGTATATAAAATTAATATGCAGAAATCGGTTGTGTTTCTGTATACTCCCAATAAACTATTAGAAAGAGAAATTAAGGCAACAATCCCATTTACCATTGCAAGAAAGATTAAAATACCTGGGAATAAATCTACCAAGGAGACAAAAGACCTGTACTCTGAAAACTGTAAGATGCTGATGAAAGAAACTGAAGACAACAGAAACAGATGGAAAGATATACTGTGTTCTTGGATTGGAAGAATCAATATTGTTAATACGACCATATTTCCCAAGGAAATCTATAGATTTGATACAATCCCTATCAAAATACCAATGGCATTTCCCCCCACAGAACTAGAATACTTTTAAAATTTGTATGGAAACACAAAAGACCCAGAATAGCCAAAATGATCCTGAGAAACAAGAATAGAGCTGAAGGAATCACACTCCCTGACTTCAGCCTATACACAAAGTTACTGTAATCAAAACATTATGGTACTGGCACAAAAACAGACACGTAGGTCAATGGAATTTGATAGAGAATCCAGAAATAAATCGACGTACTTATGGCCAATTAATCTACAACAAAGGAGGCAAGAATATACATTGGTGAAAAGACAATCTCTTCAATAAGTGATGCTGGAAAAACTGGATAGCTACATATAAAAGAATGAAATTACAACACTGTCTAACCCCTTTTACAAAAATAAACTCAAAATGGATGAAAGACCTAAATGTAAGACCAGATAATATAAAGTTCCTAGAGGAAAACATAGGCAGAACACTCTTTGATACAGATTTCAGCAGTATTTTTTTGGATCCCTCTCCTAAAGCAAAGGAAATAACAGTAAAAATTAACAAAATAGCAGTTAAATAAACCTAAAAGCTATTTCCTAGCAAAGGAAACCTTTCACCAAATGAAAAGACAACCTAGTGAATCAGAGAAAATACTTGCAAATGAGATGACCAAAAAGGGATTAATATCCAATATACACAAACAGCTCATACAACTCAACATCAAAAAACAAACAACCTGATTAGAAAATGGGCAGAAGGACTGAGGAGACAATTTTCCCAATGAGTCAATTCAGATGGCCAACCAACACATGTAAAGACACTCAACATCACTAATCATCAGGGAAATGTCAATGAAAACCACAATGAGGTATCACTTCACACCTGTCAGAATGGCTATCATCAAAAGTGTACAAATAACAAATGTTGGTGAGGATGTAGAGAAAAGGGAACCCTTGTACACTGTTGATGGGAATGTAAATTGGTGCAACCATTGTGGAAAACTGTATCGCGGTTTCTCAAGAAACAAAAAGTAGAACTATCATATGACCCAGCAATTCCACTTCTGGGTACATATCTGAAAAAACCAAAAACACTAATTTGAAAAGATACATGAACCCCAATGTTCATAACAGCATTATTTACAATTGCTAAGACATAGGAACAACCTAGGTGTCCATGAATAGATGAATGCATAAAGAGAAATGTGTATATATATATATACACACACACACATTGTAAATATAAAGTACATATAACTGTGTACACATATATTTATATACACGCAATGGAATACTACTCAGTCTTAAAAGTAACAAAATTTTGCCATTTGTAGCAACATGGATGGACTTGGAGGGCATTTTGCTAAGTGAAGTAAGTCAGGCAGAGAAAGATAAATACTGTATAATATTGCTCTTATATGGAATCTAAAAAATACAACAAACTAGTGAATATAACCTAAAAGAAGCAGACTCACAGATACAGAAAACAAACTAGTGATTACCAGTGGTGGAGGGGTGTGGGGCAATACAGCTGCCGGGGAGTGGGAGATACAAACTACTGGGTATAAGATAAGCTCAAGGATGTATTGTACAACACACAATATGGGGGATACAGCCAATATTTTGTAGTAACTGTAAATGGAAAGCAACTTTTATAAATTGTATTTAAAATTTTTTTAAAGTCATTGCCAAAATGTTTGCAAAATATGTTCTGACCAGCAATGTATGAAACTTCTAGTTGCTACACCCCAATGTGCTGTTGTTGGTCTTTGTCATATAATTTCTAATATAGTGTTATCCACTGTGCTTTTAGTTTTCATTTTCTTAGTGACATAAAATTGAGCATCTTTTTATGTGCTATTTGTCATATTATTGAATTCTAATTTTTTACACATTTTGGATATACATTCTTTTGCATACATATGCATGGTGAATATTTTATTTGTGTCTTGCATTTTCACGTCTCCTTAACAATGTCTTTCAAAGAGCAAAGGTTTTAATTTTTAAGAAGTCCAATTTAACAAATTATTTTATATGTTGTGCTTATAGTGACATATCTAAGGAATCTTGGACTACACCATTTATGAAAATATTTATTCTAATTTTTATTCTAAATATATCATAGTATATTTAGCAAAGATTAATTTTAAGTTAATTTTATTGCATGGTGCATAGTAAATTTAAAGGTCCCTTTTTATATATAGCAGTATCCAGTTTTTCCAAGTCCATATGTTGAAAAGGTTATCCTTTTATATTAAATTACCTTCACTCCTTTCCCCAGTAAATCTTCTAAGTTAAATTAAAACA
The DNA here is from genome assembly GCF_009834535.1 of Camelus ferus. Lineage (NCBI taxonomy): Eukaryota > Metazoa > Chordata > Mammalia > Artiodactyla > Camelidae > Camelus > Camelus ferus. The sequence goes on along the minus strand of NC_045706.1, from coordinate 43,766,724 downwards.
CTTGACTGTGCATATTTAGCTAAATTCTGGATAATTTTCCCCCACGTAGGTCTATTTCTGGACTCACTAATTTGTTCCATTGGACTGCTTATCTATTTTTATGTCAATATAACACTATCTTGATTATAGATTTAAAATACGTTTGAAAACCAGATTGAAAATAAGTTCTCAAATTTTGTTGTTCTTAGTCAAGACTGTTTTTCCTATATCATATGAATTTTGTAATTAGATTGATATGAATTGATATGAAAAGAAAATCACTTGTTCAGATTTTGCTTAAGATTACTTTGAACCTTTAGATCAATTTGGGGATAAATAACATTGGAACAATTTTGAGTCTTCTCATGAATACTGTATATCCTGCATGTACTCTGTTCTTTCAAAATTTCTCCTAAAAGCATTTGTAATTTTCCATGTATAACACTAATAATAACTTAACTGTATCTCTCTACATATTTAACTTTGACATTATGATAAATTATCTTTAATTTCCTCACTTTATTGTTAGTATACAGAAATACATCTGATTTTTATACATTTATCTTATTGTATCTGATTCTGCTAGGTATACATTTTAGTTCTAGTAGCTGTTTTCTAGATGTGTTAATATATTCTACACATATGTATGTATCATCAGTGAATAAAGAGAACTGACTTTCTTCTATTTTGTAACTCTTCAGGTATTTTTCTTTTCTTACTGCATGGTTTAAGAACTCACTTTCAATACTAAATAGAAGTAGTGAACACAGACATCTTGCCTTGTCTTAATATGGAAGAACCCTTCGCTTCTAAGAATGATGTTACCTGAAGATTTTTGTAGATGACTTTTACTGGGTTAAGGATGTTCCTTTCCTTTATATTATTACCTTATTGAGATTTTTTATAATAAATTTACATTAAATTTTGTCAGATGCATTTTTAAACTCTAATCATTCATATTTTTGTCTTGTAGGCTGTTAATTTGGTGAATTGATTGGGTTTAAAAAAACATTGAACAACCTTGTATTTCTACTTCCTTAATTGTAACATATTATCCATTTTATATATCACTGCCTTCCATTTGTTAACATTTTGTTAAGAATTTTTGCTTTTATATAATGAGTACTTGTGGTCTGAAGTTTCCTTGCAATACCTTTATCTGGTTTCGTAAACAAGGTTATACTTGCCTCATAAAATGAGTTGAAAAAAAAATGATTGTATAGATTGATATTTTTTTGTTCCCTAAGTTGTGATACTCACCACAGCACTGACATCTAGGCTGAAGTTTATTCTGTAAGAAAAAAATTTACCTATCCAATTTTAATAGATATAGGGCTACTTACTTAATAGATGTCAGATTTTAATAGGCTACTGGAAACCTTATGTTTGTGAAGGAAATTGTCTATTTTATCTAAACTGCTGAATGTGTTGTAATAAAGTTTTTCATATTATTCTCTATTTTGTTTTAAATATTTGTAGTGTCTATAGTGATGCACTGCCTTTAATTTCTGATATTGGTCTTTTTTATATTTGTTTTTATTTTCCTGATCAGCCAGATGGGAATTTGTCAATGTCATTAGTCTTTACATAGATCTTAAGATTTTGTGCTTCATTTTTTTTTTTTTTGCTTTTCTTTTGTTTTCAATTTCCTTGATTTCTGCTTTTATATTTGTATTTCTTTGCTGCTGTTTCTTTTGAATCCAATTTTCTTTACCTTTTCTACTCATTACTTGGAAGGTTAAATTTTTGCTCTGAAAACTTTATACAGGCATACCTTATTCTATTGCACTCTCAGATACTGCAATTTTTTTTTACAAATTTAAACTTCATAGTAACCCTAAATCGAGCAAAGCCATTGGTGCTATTTTTCCAACAGCATTTGCTCACTTCATGTCTCTGTCTCATTCTGGTAATTGTCATAATTTTTTAAACTTTTTCATTATTATTATATTTGTTATGGTGATGTGTGATCAGTGATCTTTGATGTTGCTACTACGACTCACTGAAGGTTCAGATGATTCTTTTCTAGCAAGAAAATATTTTTAATTAAGGTATGTACATTGGTTTTTTTAGACATAATGCTATTTTACTATGTAACAGTCTATATAGTACACTGTAAACATAGGTTTTATACACACTGGGAAATCACAAAATTCACATGACTTGCTTTATAGCAATGTTTGCTTTGCTGCAGCGGTCTGGAACCAAAATAGCAAATTCCTGTGGCATGCCTACAATGTGTCATTTCTCTCTGGCTGTTTTGAAGATTTCTGCTTTATCTTTCAGTTTTCAAAAGGTTAATTATTATGTGTCTTGGCATCGATTTGGGGGGTTTATTCTACTTGAGGTTTGCTTAGCCTCTTGAGTCTGTATGTGGGCTATTGTCTCACAAGTCCCTGAGACCCGACTTATTTTATTTTCAACCTGTTTCCTCACTGTTCAGACTGGGTAAATTCTATTGACCTGTTTTCAAGTTCACTGGTTCTATTCTCTATCAACCCCGTTCTATTATTGAGCACATTTAGTGAGTCCCTTTTTAATTTTACTTACTGTATTTTTCAGTTTTATAATTTTCACTTGGTTCTTTTTAATATTTCTATGCTGAGATTTTCTATACTTTCATTTGTTTCAAATGAACTTGTGACTGCTCACTGAAGCATTTTTATGGTGGTTGCTTTATAATCCTTGTCAAATTGTTCTAGCATCTGACTCATCTTATGCTGCCACTTGCTGGCTGCTTTTCTAATTTAGGTTGTGATTTTTCTGGCTCTTGATAGGATGCACAATTTTTGATTGTACCCTAGATGTTTCGAGTACTATATTAGGAGACTCTGGTTCCTGTTTAATCACCTCTTTTGTGAAGGTCATGCCCCCTCAAGGTCCAGGTGGCTGTGTATGTTCAGCTTCTTGCAGAGTCTAGTCTATCCCTCTGTGACAAAAGTAGGCACCCACTCACACTGCTTTGTTGCAGCAGGGTATGGTGGAAGTGTGGCTCCACACTATGCCCCACTGACATGAGGGGAAGGAGCATGTGGCTTAAATGGGCTGCCAACTAACTGCCCTGCCTCATACCACTTTCTTCTACCTCTTGGATGCTTGGTGGATGTGGAGGTTCAGCTCCCCACTGAGTCTCACTGACTCCAGGGGTAAAACTGGAGTTCTTGTTGGCTCTAACTGGCATCTCAGTGTTAATCTCTTTGATGTCAGGTAGAGGTGGAGACTCAGCTTCCAGTGGGCTCCAGTACCCTGGTGGGGAAACTGGAGCACTGCCCACTTCCATCAGGCAGAGGAGGGACAATCAGCTCCCTGCTGAGTCTCTCAGACATCATTGATGGAGGAATCTGAGTGATGCCTGCTTCTGCCGGGGCAGGAGTCTGAGGTAGAAGATCTACTTTCTGCTCTGTGGTTTGGCTGAAACTGCAGGGGTACAAGATGTGACTTTCTCCCCTTGGTGTTTGGCTGGAGTAAGGAGGGCATTGCCAAGAAGCTTTCTAATGACATACCACACGTTTTCTGGTCCCTTGGCTTGGGGTGAGCTATCTCTTCTCGTCACTCTTTTGGTCTATGCTTGTTGGAGGCTCCTGCAGTGCTCTGTCTGGGATATACAGGCAGCAATAAGGAGGCCTGGAGAACTCACCATTGTGTTATTCCTCAAGTCTCGAGGTCCCTCTTCAGTCAGACTTCTTTACACCTTTCAGAGAAGAAAGATTTAAAATTTGTAAAAATCACAGTCAACCTTTGTTATCTTTTATTTCACATATTGCACATAAACTTGGTCAGGGATTCATCTGGCTGCCCGACCCTCCTTGTCAAATCAGACCTTAGAAGATCAAGGGCAGACCAGGTTTAAGTCATCATTAATCTGGTAGAAGAAAGTGAGGGAAGAAACCTTTCCCTTGAGTAACTAAGGCAGAATTTTTAAACATGTCTTTAGATGATAAATGGTAAGTGAGAATATTTGATCTAGGGACAAGTGTAATATTTCCTCTAGATTTATAGCTACCATTTAGCACAACCAAGTTCAGTTCATGAACACATTTAATGATAAATATCCCTTTTAGGTTAATTTTTCTATATCTAAAATAGTGGCCCAGTGGGAAATGGTGACCAATCCAGTCCCCAAAGGCCTCAGGTAGGAAAATTACTGAGTTCATCATCAATCTCACCCCTTTAGTTCTCCAGGGGAGATTAGTTCTCCAGGGAAGATTATCTTTGCAAAACGTCGTAAAGCTAAATAAATTTAAAAGATTATCAAAGAGAGGGTATAAATCTGAGCAGAAGTTCTCAATTCTGGGGACCCATTAGAATCACTTGGGGAATTAGGAAAACATAATACTAATGGGTGTGCATTGCCCAAGATCAATTAAATAAGAGTACTGTGAATGGGGCCTGGGCATCAGTGGTTTTTAAAGCTGTCCCGGTAATTCTAACATGCAGCCAAGATTGAAAGTAACTCATATAGGCAGTTGCTGTTTTCCTTGACAAGGGAATTTATATGTTATTACAAATTGCACCTACTATACCAGATAAAAACACTGAATAGATGTTCTGGTTATTTAAGACAGATAGCTCAAAAGCTGCCCCTTTAAGATTATTCCTCTCAAATTTGCTAGTAGCTTATTCTGCTACTAGAAAGTCCTTTCAAATCAGGAATAAGAACAGACAATCCTCTCAAAATGTTTTCCCCCAACAGGTAAAGAATCAAATACCATGATTCTGGAGTGATGGTTGCTCTAAAGTTTAGCTCTCTCATACAGAAGCTGTGTTAACAGCCATGAGGTTCAGTCCATTGGGTTCCTTAATTTGGGGACTCACAACATGCTGACTCCCGTAACAAAGTTTTTTTTCAAGAAGTACCTGCAGGTGAGCCTACCAGACATAAAGCACTGAGAGTGTTGGATTTACTGTGTAGTAAGCATTCCCTGAATCCACTGCTGCTGGTGGAGAGCTCATCTTGGACCTGGCAAACTAGTCTCATTTTGTCTATGGAGAACATTTCTAAGCAAGATTTTTCATTTTTGAAACTTCAGGGCTTCTGGGATGGTTACCTACACGGGTGAGTTAGCCACACCTAGAAAACGATGAAGGACTTTTACTCAGGAGAGTGATGTTGGGCTGAGAGGGATGACAGCAAGATATACAATTCCTTAATCTGGAAAGGGATAGGGGAGGATGCCAGTTTCTGAAGCTGGGTATCGACCCAAAGGCTATATAATCATGTGCCAGGGCTTTCATAGGCAAAAGCAGGCCTTTGCATTGGTGGAATCTTGCAAGGAGACACGACAGAATTTTCTGGATGAGATTGAGTACTGTTATTGGGGTGGAGACATTAAAGGCTGTTTAAATCACCCTTCAGAGAAGGCAACTCCTATGGGTCCTTAACTTCTTCTCCCTTAGAGATACAGACAAAGGATGGGAGAATACCAGCCATAGCCATCACCTTTTCCTAAGAGAGACAAGTCTGTTGACTGTGATAAAAGGGATCTCTCCTCGTGAATTTTGATCATCTCCGTTTCCCTGAGTGCTCTATTCGTGGGCTCTGACAAATTAAGGGGGACTCCACAACTGATTCCATTTACAAAATTCTCCTAGGATTTTACTCTGTCCAAGTCCTCCTTAATAACTGTTGATACTGTTGAGGTACCTGCAGTAATTGGCCCCGTGTCCAAGTATTTTTGAGAATACCATGCTTCTTTTGATTTGGGGTTTCTGATTCGAGATTTTTCTATATACACAGGTCATTTTTCCTGGCTTAAAAAATAGTGGGAAGGATCAAGGGTGACACAAGACTAGCCAGTCGAGCTTCTAGAAACTTTATGAATAATTTAGCAGCCAGCTAGCATACACCTAAGTAACCCAAATTATTAAACCTAGCTGTGCATGTAGGTACCAGCAAAAGATTCCTTGGAGGCTGTGCCACCCTTAGGTTTCAGGCAAGGACTAGCAGCTGACTAACTATTCTAGAGATGGTTCTGGTACAGTAACAAAAATTTATTAAATGCCTCTGCATGCCAACATATATAGAAATGGATAAAAGATGTTCCTCTGTCCTTTAGAAATTTACAGCTGATTATTATCTTTCTATTTTCAGCCAAACTTGACTGTGAAGGGTGTCTCCAGCTTCATAAAGTGTTAGAAAAAAGTTTAACTTCTGCTCCATAGTTCACCAGTGATTACATAACTCACTAAGGGCCTTCATTCTAGCCTCGAATATAATGACCACTGATTGACTTAGCTCTCATTTTACATATTCACTATTAAAGCTTTTCTATATAAAGATCCCAACAAACGTTCAAATTATATGACGATGGCTCACCTTATGAAGCCCATAAGTACAGCTGGTGACTCTAAGTTCAGCGAGCAGTCACCCACATTTTCAATATTTATCAGTCACCTCTTAACATACCTGTACCCGAGAGGAATAAGTGACTCATTGTCTAAATCTACGAGGAGCTACTTCACACAAGCAGCATGTTGCATGATTAATTTGGTCTCCAAAAATATCAAGTGAGACTACAGGAAAATAAGTTTGTGATGGGTGCATATAATGCTTGAAAACAGCTGATTCATTTTCACTTAAGGACAGTTGCAATATTTCTCTAAAATGAAGATGTATATGAGATGTTAAGGAGAAACAGAAATTGAAGAGAAAGAAATTCCATTTGGACTTCATAAGCAGATGACTGGTGAAGGGCTGTCAGCTGCATTACATTACTACTTTCCATATTGGATAACTAAATTATGTGCTCATTAGTTTATTGCATTAATAAATGAGAGGCTAAAAAATGTACACTCTCTCACAAATGAAATATTTTCACAGAGCCAAAGGAAGCCTGACTAATGTGAGTTAGGTTTAAATCCTCTGTCTTTTGTAACGATTAATACCATGAGACAATGAGAGAGTAATCAGCTTCTAATTCTGACTTGGCCAGTGACTCACCAAGAGAACTTGGGAAACTCTCTTCACCCGTGGGCCTGCACCTCCTCGTCAGTTAAAGGATAAGACAAAACTGATTCCTGGGGCTCTACCTAGTTTTGTGATCCTGTGCCATCAGATAACGATTCTGAAGGGTTTATATGTATAACTGAATCTTATGTATAATAAATGGGTCTGGTGTTATTTAAGCACAGTCTTGTAGGATCAAGGTCATTTAAGGACTGAAGTATACCCTAGGCTGAGAAACACTCCAGGGCCAAGACCCAGGATACAGCTGCAGTAATTAAACTGCTGAGCTCTAGGAGAATGGGGTTGATGATATATTATCATGGGATATGATAAGTGAAAGTGCTTTGCAAACTATTTGGGGCTATATAAATGTCAGGTACTAGGCATTATTATTATCATCTCCATTTATTGAGGGACCAACGTACAGAACTGACTTCAACAAGGCCATGTAGTAAGTCAAGGACAATTTGGAAGAAAATACATTTTTCATTATGACATTCCTTCCATTCCTTCATCTCACCAATATTTATGGAGATTTTTCTACATTTAAGTACCAGTGGGGGAATTAAAGAGGTATCTATGACACTATTACTATCCACAACAAGTTTGCAATCTAGGAAATATATATATGAAACAGCACCATCTTAAATGGTTTTATGTATAGAAGATTATTTTTCCTCACTCACATTTTAAGTTTTCTACAGCCCCCCAAAGACTTATTTCTTTTGACCACCTTCACTATGTTCAATGGACTATGGGGGCATATTGAATATCCTAAATATATTCTTTGATGGAAAAGTGAAAAATAGCCTCTGTTATAGGATTTATACCCTCTAAAGGGCTAAGCCAATGTAAGTTCGTACAATTATTTACACTTAAAACTTTTTCTAGTGCAACTCGAGAAGACATCTAGACACTTAGGATTCCATTACTTTAGAATAATACTGAACCAGTAACAACCAAAAATAATAACTACAAAAAATAACAACTTTTTTGGACTAATAATATGCTAAGCATTATGTTCTGAGTTTATATTTATTTTCTTATTTATCCTCCATTATAATCTTATTAAGTTGAGACTTTTTAATTATCCACATCTTAGAGATGAACAGACCAAGGTTTAGAGATGATAACCAAAGTCATATGGATAGTGAGTGGCAGAACTAGACACCACATCTGGGCCAACACCTGAAAGGAGACACCATTATTGGAAGCTGTATCTACCTCATTTATCACATTAAAAAATACCTGAAATTTTCAGTCAGTCTAGACCAGCGGCTCTCAATGGAGGACAATGTTGCCACCCAAGGAATAGTTAAGAATGTCTGGAGACATCTGCGGCTGTCATGACTGCGGAGGTGCTACAGAGGCCAGAGATGCTGCTGAGCATCCTCCAGTGCAGAGAGCCCCCCACAATGAAGAATGATCTGGTCCAAAATGTCAACAGGAAAGCCCTGATCTAGACCTGACTTTTCAAGCCAGGATAGTTGTGTGGCAAATCAGGGACTTCCTTGTAATGGCTCAGGCAGTCATGGCCAAATGTGACCTGAAAGGCCAGCAGGAGCGCTCAGGTAAACACACAGATGCAGTTCTTCAGCCCAGAGCTTCTCTGAAAAGCAATACAATGTGGAGTATTTTTCCCAGTAGATAAGAGCATTATCCTTGGATGTTTACTATCTTTTGGTTAAATTTGGAATTTGTGAAAGTTTGGTTTTTAGTTCATCTCCCCTCAATGACCATCCACAGTTTTATTAATTTAGAACAGTATCCTATTGTTTTTGAAAATAGAAAATATAGCTGAAGATTACATTCACCTGAAACTAACATAATATTGTAAATAAACTACACTTTAGTAAAAAATTTAAAAATATATAGTTGAAGTGTTTCCTATATTTGAGACTCTTTCCATGTGACAGTTACATGGCTTTATCTATGAGTAGCTAAGATAAAAAGCTATGGCAATTTCATGGTACTTAAAGTCACATTTCTTGAAAATCTCTGGATTTTCAGGGACCATTAGAGATCCCCATGTGAATCTTGGAATAATGAAAAGTACATTCTAGCAAGTATTTTAGGCATTCTGCTATTCCTGCATTGATTTAGAAACACATTTCTAAATCAATTTTTTTTCCCTGAGATTTTTACTTGTAATAAAATGAGTCTTAACAAAAGTGCCCTTTGCAATCTAAACGCTTAGGTCGAGACCAGCAGGCCAAGTTGAGAATTAATTAACATTTCGAAGCCATAGTGCTATAGTGCTTAATCCTAAATTGTACTTCAAATAGGGATTGATTTTTACACCATAGCAAAAAAAAAAAAAAAAAAAAACCCAAAAAACCTGTTTTTTTCTTCCTGTGTTTTTGTAAATAAAAAATATGGATGGTATGCATTCAGAGAGTAAGATTAAATAATGCAATCATTAAATGTTTTGATGAGGCCATAATAATATCCTATTACAGAACCCATGTTCTCCAAGTCATCTCTAAAACTTGGAGAAAACAATTATTACTGAATAAGGAAGACAGAAAACCAATCAATATGGAACACATTAGTATAATTTATGTATTCATAAAACTGATCATAGACATCTATTTCTAAAAATCCTTAAAGCACAGGTAATAATGGAGTCAATCAGCAATTTGCCACTTGCAATTAATCACTCTCTTCATATTCACAACATTCAATTTTTCTTGCTATTTAGGAGAGTAATGATTAATTGATAAAAGTTTAACAAGTGCACTAATAGCAGGTGCTCCTAATTGCAAAGTCTTCTGAATGAGTCTCCCCAAACCTACTTTATGCTAATTTGTACAGCATTAGTCATAACACTTTATGATTTTACTTTTAAAATGACTTTTCTTTTAGTCACCCTAATTTAATTAAGAATTTTAACTAGTTACATGTATCAAGAACACCAGTGAATTTTAAATTTGTGAGTTTGATTACCATAAGAGATTAACAAGAAGACTCATAAAAATGCACGGCTGCCAATTAGAAGCATCAACACTGTGTAAATTAGAATTTGTTAATTGGTTTAGCAAATGTAAATTTAATTTTTTGAAATTTTATGAACTGAAAAATTGATTATATTTGTGAGTCTCCAGAAATATATTATTAGTAATGATATTTGTTTCAACAATTCCTGAGATTATACTTGTTTTTTAGCCATAAATATTTCTATTTCATTTTTCAACAGTATCTGATTGTAGAATTCATTTTTTGTCCATACATGTTTGGCCCTCACCATCTACACTATTAAATGAATTGTTTAAGTACACATTTTTCTTTAATCTGTCTTTCCTCACTGCAAGACAGATAAAATACACATCCTAGGTAAGTTGTGTTATTTCAGACTTTAATATTAAAGTGCACATAATTAATTTAGTTTCCATAAACACTATGTGTTTATGACAAAACCTACAAACGCTTTTACAAAGATGAATATTGAAACAGCATTTCAGGTATGCAGATTAATACTGTTTGCCCCTAGGAAACAGATCCAGCAATCCTGCATTTTATAATTCTAATAAGAGGAGCAGAAACTGTATTTCACTGTGCATTGTGGAGTGGCAGGGTTTCTCAGCAATGTAAGATTCAAATCCGTTCTCAGTGAAGTGCGGACCGTCTGAGCACTGACTTCCCATCAGGTACTCCCATGCTGAATTGCAGTCAAGAAACAGGGCAGAATTTAGGACAGGCCTAAAATACTCTTATGGCTGAGTTTATACAACTGTCAGTGAGGAGCTGAGGAAATAGTGCCACCAACACCTCACTCTGCCCCCTAACTACTCCTACCCTTCCCAGAACTGTTTTTGAAAATCACAATGCTTGCTAATCTCTCCTGAAGGCTCACATTCAGCAGATGATTATTTGGCTGTTCAAAACCTCTTGCATTAATGAATGATCCTAAACTAGTGTGATTAGATTATTCTATCCATGATTAGCTCCCAAAAAGGATAAAACACAGGATGAGACCAGAGGGAAAAGGAATCACAAATTTAATGCCTTCCCCTTGGACCAAAGTGGGTAGGAAAGAACTTGACATTGACAGAGAACATGCCTCATGCATACAGTTCCTCATCATCTTCAAGCAGGAACCAGAACCCAGACAACCATATGGGAAACAAGTAGCAAAAGGAAGGCATCTGACATGGGAGGGCTCCTGCAGGAACCTTGGGTCCAAAGAGACGTTGTTGGTAGAAATCAGCTGGGTTTAGGCAGCAAAGCAGTCCCTGACCACCAAGAGACAGGGTAGCTCTGACTTTTCACCTCCATCCCTTCCACCCTGTTATCCTCACCCCTCCCCTCCCCAGCGTGATCTTCATGTTATACTAGTTTAGAAGAAAAAAAAAGTGGAAACAACCTCAAAAACCAAAAACCAAAGCTTACTTACTACATTTAGCTATTAGGGGAACTTTATGTCACCATTAAAATATGAATAAAGATATATGTAAGTATTGACATGGAAATTTGCTCACAATTTGTTAATTCATTGGTTCACCCAATATTGCTGGATGTGTATTATGTGTCAGGCTCCGAGTTGAGTTTTTCAGCAGTAAATAAAACAGATCTGTCCTCTGAACTGGAAGTAAGAAGGCCAAACACAGGGGTGGAAAGAAAATCCAAGGCTGCAAAGGAAGCCAAACAAGAGGTGGGACAAAGAATAGAGAAAAGATTGAGATGATGGCAGCAAGTTGGAGATGCTCTGGAGCCCTCACTCAGCCATCCTTTCTGAGGATGGTTCCAAGAAAGGAATCATTGTCTGCCCTGAGCTGGTGGTGGTTCGGGGTCTAAGAAGGCATCTCTGAGTGGGGCTGTGTGCTCTAAACGTGGTAATAACCAGGGGTGTCTAAAGCACTGTCTCATATCCAACAGAGAGAGTACAAGTACACCCGCACCCTAAATGTTTAATTAAAAACAAAACACTATGTAGGCCAATCAGATACATCTGTGGGCCCAATGAGGCCTTTAGGCTGGAAGTTTTTACTCCCATTTCAAACCCATTTAGGGAACATCCCAGGACTGATCGTGCTGGAGAAATTAGGAAAACATGCATTCTAGTCAAGGAAACTCCCTGAGCAGGACTTTCTCTGGGAGCACACCAACTTTTTGATTCCTTGCCCTTTTCCCTCTTCTCTAGAGGTACCCTAGGACATTCTCTCTACTAACAAAAGCCCTCTGTAAGTGTCACCATTTGAAAGCTCCTCTCAGAGTGCATTTTTGGGAACTTTTATGGTCTGCTCCCAGTCAAAACAGGGACTTGAACCCTCCACTCTCAAGCTGAGGTATTTTGGGGGAGTCAGGGCAAAACTATTCCACTTGAAGCCACAATTTCTTAGCCTGTAAATACACAGAGTAACATTTATCTTTCCCACAGGGTTGTGTGATGGTTGACTAATTAATGCTTAAAGGATGTTTTTAAGATTACAAATGTTGGCTATTACTGTGATTATCATTAGCTGATCCTACAATCCAGAATGAGAATGAGCATGAGGTTACAGCTGACTCTTTCATCCTCTCTACATACATTCTAGCCACTAGAGCAATTAAATTTAAGTCCAGCATAATTAATTAATGTTTATAAAGCATGTTGTGAGTCTCAACTGCTCAAAGTGCCAAGTGCAGTTATAAGAAACACCATAGCTTTGGTTTGAAACTTGTAGTAATATTACATTCTGATTGGCTTCGTTTACATCATAGATCAAGTACTCAGGGTCTCATTTCTACATCTTGTGCAGTGCCTGGCAGCCTGCTAGCATATCATAACTATCCAATAAAAGCAGTAATAAAGTTGTAATCTCCTTTCCTTTCCTCTTGATTTGCCTTCACATTTTTTTAAAAGAAGTAGGCTAGACAGGAAGAAAGATATATTCTTATTTTTGGCAAAAGATGACTCAAAATCCTTGCTAATAGGAATATGGAATGGAATCTTCCTTCTCCTGCTTACCAATCAGGAAAATGAAAACTATTTACTCTGGGAAGTCTGGTCCTATTACTCTTAAATCATTTATAGTCCACTAAGTGCTTTGAATAATGGAAGAGCTATGAGGGCCCCTGATTTAATTTTGTCTCCTGTGTTTCTTTAGTATCTTTGTGCTTTCTTACATTTAGGGGAATAGTACGGAAGAGAGTTACAGATTTTTTTTTTTAAAGAAAGCTATTAAAAGCTTTTACAAGGGACTTGAGCTTTAATAAAACCTCTCTGTATGCAGGAAGGCCAAATCTCCAGGGATTTGGAAAAACGCAACCTCAAAGTTGAACATCTGAAGAGCAAACTACATTCACGACTTGAACATCACCTCCTTTCTTCTCTCACCCTTATCCTCCTTATAAGATACAACACTGGGTCAGCACAATCTTTAACCCCAAATCCCTAACAGATTACAGTATCAAATTATAAGGGCACATATTTGTCTGAAACTTTTATAACATCCTACATTACATATGTATTAGTTTTGTATTGCAGCCATAATAAATGACCATAAATGTAGTGGCTCAAAACAACAGCTATTTACTATTTCACAGTTCTGTAGGTTAAAAGTACAGGCATAGGCTGGCTTAGCGCCTTCTCAGCATTTGGTCTCACAAGACTGAAATCAAGGTACCTGTAGGGCTGTAGTTCTTTCTTGAGGCTCTGGGGATGTATTTACTTCCAAGCTCAGGCATGTTGCTGGCAGGGTTTAGTTCTGTGTGGTTGTAAGAGTGTGGTACCCGTTTCTCTGTAGCTGTTGGCCAGGGGTTATTCTCTAGTTTTAAAGGCCACTCACATTTCATCACTAATGGCTTCCTTTCTCCATCTGCAAAGCCAGCGACCGGGTTTGAATCGAGCTTTGAAACTTTCTGAGCTCCCTTTTTGCCTCATGGCGTCTCTGCTTCTCACCTGAGAACAATTCTCCTCTTTTAAAGGCTCAAGTGACTAAATTGGGCCCAGCTGGATTCATAGCCTTCCGTAACCTTCATTATATCTGCAAAGTCTCTTTTGCCATGTAACATAACATATTCACAGATTCCAGAGATCAAGGTATGGACATATTTGGGGATAGGTCATTCTTCTGCCTATTATTCCACAGAATTATCATCTTAGGCAAGGAGAACACTATTATCACTGTTTCGTACATGAACAAATGCAGGATCTCAGTAAAGTGATTTAACCCAGGTCACAGAGCAAGTAAATGGCAGAACCAAGATTAATGACCAAAATCCTTCTGTTGTTTTCAATTATTCTTTGCTTTTAATAAACATTTAAAGGGTGCTTAATAAGTGTCAGGTTTTGTTCTAAGCCTGGAAATATTGGGATGAAAAATGAAATTTCTGCATTCTAGAGGTTCACAATCTTGGAAGCAATTTTATGCAAGCAGTTTTCATTTACAGTTTCTGAAAGCTTGATGAAGGACACAGAAAGAATATAATCTCAGGGAGGGAAATGAGTGGGTACTGGGAAAGACTTCCCCAAAGAAGGAGCCTTGAAAAGGCTTTCCAAGAACAAGTAGGAGATCATCAACTAGCTATCCAGGGTTTAGTGGGAACAACAGGTGCAAAGCCTTGTTGGCAAGGAAGGTCAGGGCTCCTTCAAGAACCAGCAAATGGGATAAAGGGCACTCACCGGTGGAGAAGAATTAGCAGAGAGGCTGTAAGGGTGGGTAGTACTACACTGTGAAAAAACTTTTTAAACATACTCCCCTTCCCATCAGGGTGAGGAACAGTTGAAATATGTGAGCCAGGTTTCACCTAATCTAATGTGCATTTCAGAAAGGTATAAAATGAGGAGATTCAATTAAACAGAAGCTGAGATGGTGAACAACAGTGACAATCACATTCAAGGCACTTGCTAACAGTTTGAGATTGCAAAAATATAAATTATACATATCGTTACATATTTTTTCATCTTACGTCAGAACTCCTGGTTGCAAGGAGTAGAAAGCCAATTCAAACTAACTTTGGCCAAAGAAGGAGAATCTGTTGGTTTATACTAATAAAAATCATGGGGATGAATGGCTTCAGCTGGATGCAGAAGCTCAAGTGATGCCATTTAGGGATCTCTGACTTCTGACCTTCTCTTTTTTGGAATCATTTCAGAGTTTTCCTTCATGCTGTTCCAAACATAGCCAGCAGCAACTCTAGGTTTACATGGACTTTAGAGCTAATAATCCCAGAGAAAAGAACATTTCCTGTCTCCCAGCATCCATATGATTCTGAAAAAGGACTCTGATTGCTCTAGCTTCCCCATACTCATCCATGGACCACTCACTCTGTTCACAGGGATAGGACACTCAGTAGCTTACCTCAGTTATACATCCACTTCTGTTGAAAAGTGAAGTCAACCTCATATGTTGGAGTTGGGTATTCTTTGAAACAGAGAAATGAGAGATTTTCTAAAACAGAGGATGATAGGCGAATATATCAGCTCTCCATCACACCAGTGCTTACACATCACCTGAGGACCTTGTTAAAATGCAAACTGTAATTCAGTAATGCTGGGCTATGATCTGAAATTCTGCCTTTTTAACAAGCTCCCAGGTGATGCTGATACTGCTGGTCCATGGACCACGTTTTGAGTAGCAAAGCACTATAGTATATCTATCGAGGGAGCCAAGCAAAGCCTGTGGAAAGACAGCCATAATGATACAAAGTGCAAATGGTAATTCAAGATCATGACAGAAGACAAGTGATCAAAGGAAATGTCACACAAAGTGTAAAGGCCATAGGTACCTTAGGATTTCAAAGAAGAGAGAATGTCCTTCAGCTAGGTCAGCAGTTTTCAAACTATGGTCTGCAGTTTGGCCTGGGATCTTTTCAAGGGGTCCATGAGGTCAAAACTGCTTTAATGGTAATCCTAAGACGTTATTTGACCCTTTCTTGTTACTGTCTGTAGTAATGTGCAAAAGCAATGATGAGTCAAACAGATGGCACCTTGGCATGAATCAAAGCAGGGGTATCAAACTATATAGTAATAGTATTTATCATGACCATGCCCTCATGAAAATAAAATAAAATAAATGTCAGTTTTACTTAAGAATAGTCTTGATGAAGCAATACAAATTATTAATTTTACTAAATCCCAACCCTGGATTTTATTCAATGTTTTTAATACTTTGTGTGGCAAAATGGGAATTATGCATAAAACAATGCTGCATCCCAAAGTATAATGGTGTCAGGAGGAAGAGCATTTGTGTGATTGAGCTATAAGCTGAGGTATCCACTTTTTTATGGAAAACATTTCTTACTTGAAAGAATGACTAACAGACAAACTATAGTTATTCTAACTTGGGTATCTGAACATTTTCTTCAAAGTGAACACATGAGCCTCCTACTTCAAGAAAAGAAATGACAGCACTCATTTTTAACGATAAAATGTGAGCTCTCAAGGAAAAATGAGAACTTTTGAAAATGTTTATTGGTCATTCTGAGCTTCACAGCATCTCAATTTTAAAAGGCTTTTCTGATAAGATTGATGGTATATTAATAGATGTGATTTTTCACATTGCTATGTCATCATTTGGATGATTTGCATAATTCAGTGAGTCAGATTTTCCAGATGACTAATGCGTGATGTTACATAATTCTGCATGGGTAAAAAACCCACTGAAAGTGCTAAACAGACCTATAGATTTAACTATAACATGTGCAAAAATTTCATTGTAATGGTTTTAGGTTCCATACTGCAACACACCTGTAAGAAACTATCACTGGTAAGGTTTGAATATAGTATCAAAGAAGAATATCCAGAATTGTCTAAAAGGGCTATTAAAATATTTTTTCCATTCCCAAATATCTAGTATATCTATGAGGGCCAGATTGTTTTCCTGTACTTCAACCAAACATAGATTGCAGCAGATTGAATGTAGCAGGTGATAGGAAAACTCAGCTGGATTCTCTGAAATTAGAGGGATTTATAAAAATGTGAAACAATGCCACTTGGTTACTAATGGTTTTTTTAATTTATTTATTTATTTATTTATTTATTTATTTATTTATTTATTTATTTATTTATTTGCCTTGGAAAATATAGTTATTTTTCATAAAAGAATGTCATTTATTTTAGCATGCATTTGATTTAATGTTATTTTTTAACAGCACTAAAAGTGAAACATTTAAAAATTGCAAATTTCAAATGTTCTAATTGTAAATATTCACTGATATAATCCCACATAGACAAATGCTTTTGAGGGTTGTTAATAGTTTTTAAGAGTGTGAAGTGATCCTGAGACCAGAAAGTTTCAGAATTACTGGGCAAGGCTTATCAGAAAAACTTGAGGTTGCTAGGTTTTTACTGCCATTTAATTATGTATATTATAATATACATAATTATACATGGGCCCTTACTCTTAGAGTAAGCTTTTGTTATCTAGTTGGGCACGAGTAATCTTTTGGATATGGTACTTGGAATAGAATCTATGCTTTTAGAATCTTTTGGACAAAAAAATAAAACTACCCTCCCAACCATCCTTAAGTAAATACAGTTGGTCTTATTTAAATGCCACTGAATAAAATGGGTCATTAATGTCTGCCCTCTCTGTTTAACATGTGATTCTTCAAAATAAAATTTAGAGATCAAGTCTCTCACATTTCTGAAATAAATGCTATTTGGCAGGGCTTCCATTTGTCCTAGTTTTTCTATTGCTTTTTGGAATGCTAAAACAGCCTTAAATAGCTCTTTGGAGTTACAAATTCTCCTTTTTCTTGGCACTTTGCCTTCCTTCTAATGCTACTAAAGTTCAGATCACTAGAAAGTTCCACTGAAGGTTATCATCTCAGGATGAGGTGATGAAACTCTTTATATAGATAGCCATATTCCAGCTATATGAAAGTAAAACTTTAGAAAAATAAAATTTTACTGCTCTGCACAATAAGGTTTGTACCATTTATTATATTCCAACTATTTTTCTAGATGTCTTACAAATGTTGACCCATTTAGTTCTTGTAACAATCTCATGAAGGGCCAATGAACTGAAGACCACAGAGGTTAAGTTACTTGTTCAAGGTCACACAGCTATTGCATGGTAGAGAGCCAGACAATATGACTCCAGAGATGTGTCCTTAACCAAGGCAGTATGCTGAAATAGTGCTTTAATTGGAGATCATTTAAAAAAAATATTTCAAATGAAGAGCTGCATAATTTTGGTGGGATAATCTTAATTAGAATTTGCTTGTGCTTTGGACACATAACTGTATGCTTGTAAGACTCCCGAGAAGAGATTCAGGAGAGGCTGAAGACACAGGGGAGAGAGGCTGCCGTGATCTGGAGTTGCAGGAAAGCTAGTAATGCTGCTCAAGTTCTGACAACAAAATACCTACCAATGGAAGAAGTATGAGAACCCTGTTCCCCTGGTACTAGTGACAAATCTCTTTGAAATTTCATGTTTTATCTTGTAAATGTTTTTGAAGTCTGTATACTGTAATACTATATCTTAATATAAAAATCATGTTTTGTATTACTTCTTCTTGGGAAAAAAAAAGATCCTCCAAGAAGATCCAGTTACTACAGTTCTTTGTTGCTTGAAGTGCCTCCTACCACACCATTCCCATCTTAGAGAAGCCTGGCTCCCTAAAATGCGTTGGGAAGACCATGAAAGATTATCTCTTTTTTGTATCTCTTCTTCACGCACTATTGCCCGGGGACTCTACAGGAGTATGAACTTGGTTACACAGCTCTAAATAAAATGATAGCATGAGGGGGCAAGGGGTGGGGGACAACTCTGTAAGCTAGCTAGGTTTAGCCAAGTCATTGAGTGGTTCCCCTTTCATTGCTCCTTCTCATTTACACCATAGTTATAGTTGAATGTCTAAAGAGTCTGTCTTACAGGCAGCAAGAACGAGTGAACGAGGCCAGGCATGAGTACTGTAGGAAACGCTGGGGACTTGGGCACAATGGAGGACACAGGTGCTATTTCATATGGGCTACACAACACACATCCAGCCCAGTAAGAATGGGTCCAGATTTGGCAGGTATTCTGATTTTCAAGAAAGTTAGAGAAATAAGGATTATTATTTAGATTATCTGAAATTTTTTTGTAGCAAATGTAAAAGTTTTATTTTTAAAACCTCTAATTATTCAGGTGAATAATACATATCAGTAAGCCTTTTTTTTAAATTGAAGTACAGTCAGTTATAGTGTTCAGTTTCTGGTGTACAGCACAATGTCCTAGTCATACATATACATACATATATTCATTTTCATATTTTTTCATTAATTTCATTAAGATTATTATAAAATATTGAATATAGTTTCCTGTGCTATACAGAAAAAATTGTTTTTTTAAATCCATTTATATATATATATATAGTGGAAATGATTTAATTTTATAAAATATGTGGCCAACTAAAAGAGTCTCGGACCTCTGGCCTGTGCTGCACATTCCTCCAGGACACCCCTTTATGTGCCACATTTAAAATGTTAAAAATATTTAAATGTTTTATAAAATTTTTATTATTTCTATTAAAATATTTTAACACTTCACTCCAATTCTCTTATTTCTAAATTTCTCTTATTTCTGTAATTATTAAATTTCTGTTATTATCTACAATAAAATATTTCAAATTTTGGCAAATAATTCGATTTTATAAAATAAGTAGCCAACCGAAAGCATTTCAGATCTTTATCCTATGATGTACATTTTTCCAGGAAACCCCATAAATGTGCAACATTCATGCTACACACTGTTTACGTCTCTGGTCATAGATGGATATTCTCTGGCTGTGGGTGTTTCAGGGAAGGTGTGAGAAGAGAGACTTTTGTCCTCTGATCTTCTTTAAGTTTTTGTTCCTGTCTACTTACAAGTCCCAAGAGGGAGAATTAAGATGACTCTTCTTAAACAGGATTAAAAAATGACCTCTGTAACACTTTTATGGTATTGTCCTCTGAGGATCACGTATTTCTTTTGCTCTTTCTTTAGTGTAAAAGGGGAACAAGAACAACTATTTCCCATCCTCTGAAAAATTCTTTTTGTATTCTGAAATACTCTTTAAGGCTCTCCTCGCTCACATCTTTACTCTCTTTAGACAAAATAACCCCAAATCCTTAAATATTTCCTCAAAGATTTCTTTGCTTCTTAAATTTAAATTATTTTCATTATAGACCTCTGGACCCTCTCCAAGTTTCCCATATCTTGCTTATAATGTGGTCACAATGGAACAACTTGTTCTCATAAAAGCTCAGCCAAAACTAAATACAGATAGAAGATTATTTGCAGTTACTGTGTGTTATGTCTTTGTGTGATTGTCAAATAGCATTGCACTTCTGACTGATATGTTAATCTGTAATCTGCTACAAGCCTTATACCACTTCCAATGTGTTTATGTGTAGCCAGTTTTTTTCATTCTTATGACGTAATTTGTGATGAGCTCACGTCACAGAAAAGAGAGCGTAGTCACTAGAGGAAAAACAGAGCATTAAGTATCCCAGTGAGTATCAGACTACGGCAATGCTTTAGGAATAACGGGAGAAGTCAGAGGAAATGACAGTACAGAAGTGTTTCGCAGCAACATGAACATAACGAACTGGCAGACTCATGGATTGTAAAATTCACAATTCTTAACTGGTCACCAACTTAACTCCTGAAGTGTGTGTCTCAGCAGAAATTGTAGTTTAAAGTGAAGATTTACAGTTTCTTTTGCAGGAGGTGAGTTGCTTAGGAACAAAACTTTCATAAGGGCTTATTAATTGTCATCATCAAATGACAGTATTTAGGGATGGCATCTGTTAGCACAAGTGACTATAAGGTGATAACTCACATGAAGTTTATATTAAGCTTAGGATTCATTAGAATAATTTTTGAAATACACATGACCTTGCAAGCAATTTTCATTTTTAGCCACCGTAGTAAATCATTTCACTTCCTACTCAGAACTACTTCACAATCACAATGTGTCCCAAGGACACACTGAACTTCATTTTTATACCTACTCAGTTTTACTTTCTCTGGAAAAAAGGTCCTTGACAATGAGATAAATAAAATCAAGAGATCTTAGGGTCATCATTATTACTATTAGGCTCATTGATTAGGATAAATCAGTTAAATAATAAAAAAATTATTAGATTGCTTTTTTCATATTGAGAAATATAACATATTTGACTTTATAGTAGACTACTAGCTAAATATTTGTGCCAGTTTATTTTGTATACTGACTTGGGATGCCTGCATATGAAAGTGCCTAGAAAAACAGTGAAACTAACACGGGTCTAGAAATCAAATGACAGAATTTTGTATTAGTTCTATCAGTTGTTAGCTGTACACGATCTGTTAGACAAAAACGTTGAGTCTTGTTTTTCCCTTTAGTCAAATGGGAGTGATTTCACAGTGACCTGATAGTGCCATTTCATAGGGCAAAGGTGATAATGAAGGTCATTTAAAATCCACGAGGGCTGACGCACCCACGTAAGGCTCTGTCCTACTACTGTAGCAACCAATACTACTTCTACCATTACTGCTGTTACAACCGTTACCACCGCCACTAACAGCGTTACTCTTATCTTGGGTTTGCTTCAAGCAGCTATTTCTCATCCTGGGTTTGCATATGATTAACATAAGCATAAACTACATATCTATATTCCTGTCACACCTACGTAACTAAAAACAAGGAAAGATCATGGAGAACATTGCAATATGCTTTTGTGTGTTTGTTTTCCGTAAAATTAATACACACCAAAAAAGTCAAAATACAATATCCAGTTTTAATGTAAAAAGTAAAGTATTTGCATAAATGGAAGAATGACTGTCTATTATTCTCTCCCAATCCCATTCTCCAGAGATTAACCAACTCTGTGTTTTTTCCATCTGCTGCTCCCAAGGCTAGCTGTTTTAGGAATAGAGTATATACACTTGGAATGTAAACTGTTTCATTCTAGGTAAGTTTTTACACAAGGAAGTTAGCAGATAAAGGCCTTCAAATTCTCTGCCTTTTAGTAAGAAGACAAAACTAACTCAAAACATTGTCATTGACAGATTTTGAGTGCCTGTTAGACACAGGACAGAGTATTGGATACACTGACAAGTACAATTCTCAGCTTTATTTTTTGCTAAGCTTCTTGCAGAATGCTGTTCTCTTCTATCTATGCTGACCATTATAGCATCTCTCTTTTTATTTTTAATAGAGTTTAAAATTATCTCACAGTTCCAACTTTGTAATTTATTTCCTCTGGAATGTGTTTGTTATTACATATATAAAGTCAATTTGATTACAGCAATCAAATGTACCTGAATTTTATTGCAGTTTCCCTAAAGACAGTGATGTCCATCCATCTAAAATGGAGTGGCTGAAGACCTGAGAAACAAGATACAGTAGACAGGGATATAAATGGGCTGCCAAAGACTACCCAAGTTTGAAGCAGAATGGCTACACTGAGGTAAAATCTGGTTGCTGATATTGGCAGGGCTGAGGCTATGTATGGTCTGCACAGGCAGGGGTCAAAGAAGGGTAATGCACCAAGCAGACATAAAACATGCTTTCACTTAAAGTTATAGTTTAAGCATTTCTCTGTGTAAATGTAAATGACTATATGATAATCATGGATATACCATTGTTGTGTGTTACAGTGTTTCTAACGTTGTGTTATGAATAATGGCTATGTGGAATGAATAAAGATCTCCTATCAAATTTGTGCTCATTTCATTAGAGTCCCTGAGGTAAAAGTTCAAGTCAAAGGAAGTGAAAAATGTAATGACATACGTACAATATTGCCTAACTGCTAGACTCAAGAACAGTTTAACTTACACAATGGGTGCTTGAGATGACTCACCTCACTGACTCCTCCACCTCCCCTCTGACTCCTCACCCCGGGTTTGGTTAATATCCAAAATATATGAAAGACCCATACAAATCAATAGCAAAACAAAAAACAAACAAACAAAAAAACCCAAAACCAATGTGATTAAGAATGTACAGAGGAGGAACTGATAGAAGACATACAGGTGGTAGGTACATGAAAATGTGCTCAATATCACTAACCATCAGGGTGCATGGTACATGAGATGATACATGAAAAGGTACATGGAACAGGTACATGAAAAGATGCTCAACATCACTAATCATCTGGGAAATTCAAATTAAAACCACAATAAGATATCACTTTACACCTGTTAGAACGGCTACTATCAAGAAGACATGTGATAATAATCAATGTCTAGAATGTGGGAAAAAGGGAACTCTTTTTGCACTGCTGGTGGGAATGTACACCAATGCAGCTACTACAAAAAACAATATTGAAGTTCCTCCAAAAATTTTAAAAGAACCACCATGTGATCCAGGAATCCAACTTCTGAGTATATATCCAAAAGAAATGAAAATAGGATATCAAAAATATATCTATACCCCTGTGTTCACTGCAGCATTATTCCCAATAGCCAAGATTTGGAAACAACCTAAGGGTCCATCAACAGACAAATGGATAGAGGTTGTTGTATATGCATACAATGGAATATTATCCAGCCATGAGAAGGAAGGACATTCTGCCATTTGCCACAACATGAATAGACTTTGAGGGCATCATGCTATGTGAAAAAATTCAGAGAAGAAAAAAGACTGTATGATATCATTTACATGTATATACTAAAAAAGCCAAACTCATAGAAACAGACTATAACGGTAGTTACCAGGGACTGGGGGGGTGGGAGAAAAAGAGAAGATGCTGGTCCAAATGGTACAAACTTCCAATTATAAGAGAAATGAGTTCTGAGGATCTAATGTATAGCATGGTGAGTACAGTTAATAATACTGTACTATATATTGGCTAAGAGAGTTAATCTTAAATGTTCTCATCACAAAAGTGAAATGGTAATTATGTGACATGATGCAGGTGTTAGCTAGCCCTATGGTGATAATCATTTTGCAATGCATAAATCTATCAAATCAACACATTATATACCTTAAATTATACAAAGTCATATGTCAATAATATCTCAATAAATCTAGAAAAAAATTTCTATTTCTTCTTTTATGAATTGCTGATTACTATGGAAAACATCATACAAACCTTAATAATTTGATGTTTTATACAAAATTTATCTCAACCTATTGTCATACTTGTAGCTGCTTCCAATTTTATTTCTTGCCTTTTAATTTGGATTATGTTATCTTTCATTCATAGAATAAAAAATTATTTTATGAAATCAAATTAATGGCCTTTTTCTTTAGTGTTTATTTCCATTAAACAACGCAATCACAGGTAGTAATGCAAGGTCATTTAAGTAACTCTGAGCTATTAGTCCTACCAGCACCACCACCACCACCACTACCATTTTAGTTTTCAGTATACCAAATAAAAAGTGAAAATCTGTCTCCATCATGCCCCCTCATCCAAAACCAAAGCAGAGATAACAGCCAGTAGTTTGATATTTATCCTTCAAAGCTTTTCTTTCACATGAATTTATAATCTCCTTCGCCCTTATCCTTCTCATCCTATCAGTCACTGAGCTCAGTAGATGCAACTTTCAAAGTGCATTTTGAATTCTCCATTTCTTTTTGTTTCCAAGCCACTTTCCTGGTTCTAGTCATCATCCTCTCTTGCGATAGCCTGATAAGTGGTCTCCCAACATCCACTCTATCTTCCTGACAATCCATTAACTTCACAGTGGCCCACAATGATCATTTAAAATGTACTTTCCTTTAAAGCCACTGAGTGGTTTTCTATTACAATAAGGTTAAAATATACATCTTTAACCAGCTTAAAATGCCCTGCGCAATTGGCTCCTGTCTGTTTCTCCAGCCTCATGCATTGCCTCTTTTCTGCTTACTTACACTATTTTTATTTTTCAGGTCCTTGGAGCTTTTTTTACAACTCAAGCCACATACTATTCCCTCTCCTTGGGATGCTCTGCCCTCCCTAATCTTTCTGCCTGGCTAACTCCTACTCATTCTTCATGTTAAATATTACTTCTTTTAGACATACAGATGGCCAACAGGCACATGACACAATGCTTA
This sequence comes from Camelus ferus, assembly GCF_009834535.1. Lineage (NCBI taxonomy): Eukaryota > Metazoa > Chordata > Mammalia > Artiodactyla > Camelidae > Camelus > Camelus ferus. The sequence goes on along the minus strand of NC_045706.1, from coordinate 43,741,883 downwards.
ACCTCACTAATTACTTGAGAAATGTAAATCAAAGCTACAATGAGGTATCACCTTACACCAGTCAGAATGGCCATCATCAAAAGGTTTACAAATAATAAATGTTGGAGAGGATGTGGGAAAAAAGGAACCCTCCTACACTGATGGTGGGAATGTAAGTTGATGCAGCCACTATGGAGGACAGTATGGAGGTTCCTTAAAAAACTAAAAATAGACTTACTGTATGATCCAACAATCCCACTCCTGGGTATATATTCAGAGAAAACTCTAACTCAAAACTATACATGAACCCCAATATTTATAGCACTTTTTACAATAACCAAGACATGGAAGAAACCTAAATGTCCATCAATGGACGAATGGATAAAGTAAATGTGGTATATGTATACAATGGAATACTACTCAGTCATGAAAATGAAATTATGTCATTGACAGCAATATGGATGGATCTAGAGATTATTATATTAAGTGAAGTAAATCAGTCAGAGAAAGATACCATATGTTATCACATATATGTGGAATTTTAAAAAATGACACAAATGAATTTATTTATAAAAGGGACTCACAGATATAGAAAACAAACTTACAGTTATCAGAGGGAGAAGAGAGGAGGGAGGAATAAATCAGGAGTTGAGATTGGCTCATTCAAACTACTATGTACAGAACAGATAAAAGACAAGGGCCTCCTGTATAGCACAAGAAACTATATTCAATGGCTTGTAGTAACCTGTAATGAAGAAAAATATGAAAAAGAATATATACATGTATAGCTGAATCACTCTACTGTACATCAGAAACTAATACAACATTGTAAATCAATGATACTTAAACTAAAAAAAGGAAAAAAAAATTACTTCTTCTGATTTGTCTTTCCTTCCCTCCTTCCTTCTTAGTTTTCCCAATCTAAATAGTATTTCTCTTTTCACACTCTTCATTTTTCATAATAATACTGATACCAATTATTAATAATAATTTACATAGTTATCTAATATTCTTCTCTGCCAGTAGACCATAAGCTCCCAGGAAAGGACATGGTCTGTTCTAGGCACTTATTAAAAGGGAAACATCCAGGAGAACACCAGGTAAACTTCTAAAGTGCTGTGAGCATTTCATATCTTGATTTGGGTGGTGGTTACATGATTGTACATATTTCTTTCCCCTACATGTGCACATACAATTATAAAAACTTTTTTTCTGAAGTTTATCATATGTGTGTTATTTTTAATATTTTATTATTATTCTTCAATTAAAAAGTTTAATAAGTTAAATCAAAGGTACACATTTAAAAAATTTCATAGTAAAGACCAGATTGTCTTTCAGAAGCTGGAACAATTTAATCTCCACCAACAGTATGTGAGGGGACTCTTTGATCTCCACACTCTTGTCAATAAACTCTTTCCATCAATATGACACAAGATAGTATCTCATTGATGTTTAAATTTGCTTCCTTGACTATTAGTGAAATTGAATTAATAGTTTTAATCCATCTTGGGGTTATTTTAATACATGATATAAGAATTAAATTTATTTTTCAGATCCTGTTGACCTAGCACCATTTATTGAACAATTTTTCCCTTCCTCTTTGATTTGTTATGCCATTAATCTTTATCATATTTTTGTGATGTCAATGGCTTTTATAATGTAATAAATTCTTGTATATAGTAGGATCTGTTTCTGAGACATCTATTCTCATCTATTAATTTGTCTCTTTATTGTTGCACCAGTGCCATGCTGATTAAATTAACACAACTTAAAAACAGTCATACTCATTAATCTTCTTTTTCAAATGTAAAAAGGATCCCAGTAAGTTAAATGAGGTCTAAAATGGTTTTGTCAATTCAAAAAAATACCAACTGAAATTTTGATTTGAAATTCACCTCAGATAGAGTTCCTTGGGGAAACATATTACTATGGAAATTTGAAAGAGCGTAGTTTATTTGAGAATGCCTTATGGGAATAACACCTGTGAGAGAGGGGGTGTTGCAGAGAAGTTGAACTATGATGAAGTTGCAACAGAGGCTTCATCTGATCCTAGTAGAAGCTATAGATTCTTCTGAACCGACCAGAATTGAAACAAAGGGGCTACATCAACCAGTCACCAGATACAGGTTGAGGGAGTTCTACTGGGCAAGGCCAAGACCAGTTCTTAGAAAAAGATTCAGCTATAAGCTGTGAGTGGCCAACACTCAAGCTCTGGAAATGAGAGTCTTGATCCTGAATGGGGATATGGGCGGTGAACCACAGCATCCACTACATAGTTTTTACAATATTGCTTTTTTCTGGAAAATGATTGACCTTTCCTTTTATTCAACTATTTTATATCTTAAACAACTTTTTGAGGCTAAAAATACAAAAAAAAAGACAATTGGAAAAACCGAGTAACTTATCTGTGCAATGACAGGTAGCCAAAAAATTAACTCGGTAGACTGGAATAATGAGCTCAAGTCAACAAGTGAACTTAACAGGAATAAGTGATCATCTTTTACTTACTATTAGCTATAAGTACAATGTGGTCCTTAAAAATAATTAACTCTTTACTTTCCTTCACTTTAGTTTTTCCAAACTCCTTGCACCTCCGTGGGCTACGAGTAAACGTTAAGAGCCTCCTCTCTTTCTTCATCCTGCTCAAACTCTGGTTCTTTTGACAGAGCTGACAACGAACACCCAGCATTTGCATGTACAAATATTTGCAGAACATCTCTTTCATCCTAAGACATTCATTATCTTTCTCCCTCAAACCTAGTCCTCCCTTATGTTTTCTTGAAGCCATCTCCAACTTTTTTCTCTCACAGTCTACATTCAGGTTGTGGTCAGGACTTACCACATCTACCTGTGAGATGTTTGAATTGCCTCTGGTTTTTATTCTGAAAGATATGGACACAGTTCACATCAATATCATTTGTTACATGGACTAATTTCTGTCTCCAGTTATTCCTATCTATAACCGATTATGTCACACACACCACCACCATTGCCACCTAAGCTCAAACACTTTGATGATTCTCTATTACTCACAGAACAATAAAATCTAAGTGTGTTAATATGGAATTCAAAGCTCTGTGTACTCTCAACCTCATGTGGAATTTTGTTCTATAGCCCAGCTTTCTTGTGCTGTTGGCATTCTCATTCTTCTTCTCAGTGCGGTTTCTCTATGTATCCTTTCTCTATCCATCTATAAATATAATTCTCCCTCTGTCCCTCCCTAAAGACACTGTATTCATCTTCAAGACTCAGCTCAAATGCTATCTCAGTAAAGTATTTTTGGATTTCCACAGCAGAAATTAATCGTGCAACCTTTCATTTTCTGTAGTGTTTTGTTCATGTCACTCTTGTAGCATGTATCCTGCTTTATTTATATATATATAAATAAAGTATATAAATAAGTATATTTATATATATATATTAAATAAATATATACTTATTTATTTATTTATAAATATATTGATGATATATTTTATGTATGTGTGTACTCCTGACTAGACTGAGTTTCAGAGGGCAGACGCTGTTTATTTTACTCAACTTTGTATTCCTCACAAAGCCTAGCCTAGTACAAATCTTCCATGTGCAAAATACATGGTTGTGGAATGTAATTCTGATGTTTAAAACAACAGGGATGCAACTCTTTCATTCACTTGGTCCTCGCTGGACTGCATCTGGAGCCACACTCTCCAATATGGTCACCACTAGCAACATGTGGCTATTTAAATCTAAATGAATGGAGCTGAAATAAAATGAAACATTCAGTTCCCCAATCACAACAGCCACATCTCACACACCCCTTAGCCACGCGCAGCCAGTGGCTACAGGACCGCACAGACACAGAACATCTTACCACCGCAGCAAGTTCTTTTGGACAGTCCTACTCTAGCATCAGAATGCTTTCAGCTGCAAGTCACAGAATACCCAACTTGTCTTCATTCAGGTTTCTCAAAAACAGATGTAAACAAGGTCTTAGGCACATGTAATTTATTTAGAAGGTGATCCCAAGGTGAAGGAAAACAATTTTGAGGGGGAAAAAAGTGAGACAGGGAAGAGAGACAAACCAGAAAAAAGCGAGTTAGTAAGTGGGTTTCTGCTGTGGGCAGCTTGGACTCTGTTGGAACCCTCTGAGAAACTGTGTGGAGTGCATATCAGAAATGTCCCACCAGAGTGTGGGGAGACACCACACCCCCAATTCCACTAATTTCCATTCCTTGTTGATTGAGGCTTAGGGGAAAGGGACTTAAATTCCTCCTCCCCTACCTTGTTCAGCATTGGACCTTTAGGAAGAGAAGAGGTTCAGGCACCTGAGGTGGAAAACCTTCCGAGTGCTGGCAACTAGCTATGAGAGCGGCACATCATCTCAGGTGAGCCAAAGGGATGGGCTGGGCATCAGGAGACTACACTTCTAAATGGGGCTTAGGCAATAACTCAAATTGATTGCCCTGCATAAAAATGTCTGGAAAAGGGAACAATTAATACTTGTTAATTCAGTGGCGTCGTAATGAAGGAGCCCTCGGCCGGTGATTCTGCGATAATCTGGGCTTTCCTCCTAGCATCCTCTCAAGCTGTCTGCAGCACGTCCGAACATTGTAACTTCAGAACTAAGTATCCCACAGGCAGAAAGGGGTGCAACCTCGTCTTGGGTCTTTCCTAAAGAAGGGGAGAACTTTTATAAAAGCTCTCCTGAAGATTTCCTTTTGTATCTCAGTTACCAAGACTGCATCATATGAAGGTGGCAGGGTAATAAAAAGCAATGATTGACTTATGTTAATCAACATTCACCTCTTGGGTTCAGGTGGACCTGCCTTTCTTGAGCAGACTACCCTCCAATATCTGAACAAAACAGGCTTCTGCTGGCAAAGAGAAGGGGCAGCTGGAATGGGGATGTTACAGGCAAGGCGAGCAAGAATCTGTCAGAGGTATAGGCACGAAGTTTTGAGAAGGATATTAGCAAACTCAAGGAAATCTGGAAGAAAATGACCAGGATTCCCAGGGCTGGAAACTGCATCAATTTTGAGTAGAAAATGGATCCAGGTATAATCCAGATCTTGATGTCATTAAACTACTGAACTAACCAACCCTTCAATTTTCCTCTCTAATATACAGAATAGAAAACTCAAAGGGTATCATGATAGCTATCATTATTGAAGAAATACCACTGGATAGTAGATTAATTTTGATGTATCAGGGGATATAGCTAGAATCAGTGTGAGAGTTATATATTTTTTTATATATTGGACAGTTATTTTCCCTTAGCAATTACAGCTGTTCATAATAACATGATAAAGTAGTAATACCCTCACCAATAAAAAATCAAGCAAAAGCTGAGTGATATTAACAATTTACATTCCAATAGTGCTTTATGTTTCAAAGTATAATTTAATTTGACTAGCCTTAAAGCCCTATGAGGTGGTAGTGTGCAGATGCTTTTATTTCTGTTTTCTTTATGGAAGGAATGAGGCTCAGTGAGCCTAATGATTGCTCAAATCATGGAGCTAATAAATGGTATAGATGCGACTCACACTCAGATTTTCTGACTCAAAAATATTGGAAATTTCTAAAAGTTTATAACTGTTAGGCTATTTAAAAAGTCCTGTGTAATTAAAAATAATTTTGTAATAGACTCTGGTACTGCTTAATTTTTTATTCCTAGCAATCTTGTTCCCAGGAAAGCCCATCATTAACCACTCTATTTCTCTCTTCCCTTGATAGCTTAAAACCACATTTCTTATAGTCCCTGCTGCTGTATTTCCACCTTACAGATGTTGACTGTCCTCCCCTTCAGCTGATGATGTTAGTCATCACGTAGACTCTTCACCATTCCCAGTATTCTAGGGGGTCCAGTTGGTGAATAAATAAAAATATAGCTGGAGAACGTCACCTTGTTTCTTTGATCAACCTGAATTTTCTTTCTTTTATGGAGCAGCCTGGTTTATTTTATGGTTCTCTGGAACATAATAAACGATCTCCTTCCTCTCCTTTGTATGAAACATGAAGGATTAGAACTGTTGTTCCAGTTACCTACTCTTCTGTTCTTAACGTCCTTCCTGGGTGGAGGTCAGTGCCTTCCGTACAGCCGTACTCTATGAATTCTCTTCAAACCAATTTATGTAAGGCTAATCTGAGTTGTGGGATCTTTTGATCTAGTTCTAGATGTTGCTTTTTGGTTCTCTTTTTTCACATTAGTGCTGAGAGTAAACATATTCTTTCTCTAGTTCTTGAGTTGGAATTTTTAACAACCACCAGAGCTTCAAATTTTGCAGGATTTGAAGCAACTCACTATCTTCAGGTCCAAAACAAACAAACAAACAAAAAAACCCTTCATATCTCAAATATGCTTAATGCAAAAGTTCCTTCAGCTCCTTACAGGGGTTACTTTCGAGCTAGGAAGAGTTATTGTTGATACTGTACTGGTGATTTTGATATGTCTTATTTGGGGGCTAATCTAAAGAATACCTAAGAACTTTTAACTCCAGAAATAAAGTAAAAAACATACAAAAAGATATAGATTAAGTAAATGACCTTACAATGATTGCAGTGACACTCATTTGTTTCTTAATGTTCACTTTGATCTGCTATTTTCTACTAAATGGTGCTTTACAGTAATAATAACAAAAATAATAACAAGCAGGAATAGCAGTAACTGAGTGTTTACTATGTCCAAGGCATGATTCTAAGCATTTTACATTAACAAAACAACTCTGTCAACAGAGTGCTATTGGTATCCTCATTTTACGTATTTGAAAACCGAGGCACAGACATTAAGTAATTGTGCAAAATCACACAGCTATAAACAGTGAAGCCAAGACTGACAGTCAGCCAATCTAGCTCCAGAAAACTACAGGCTTAGTCACCACGCTTTATTTCATTTTTATTGATTTCTATTCTTAACTACTTACCTAAATTGTATGTGTGTGTGTCTGTGTATAAAATAAACTGTTAAAAGTAGGTATTCCTGAGTAAGTCCTCTGTTCAGACCTCTAAAATCTTTGAGGTTAGAGATTGTGCCCAGTGAATTTTCTGAAAGGCTGACTTAACCTGTCTTTGAAGGAAGCCCAAACAGGAAGTACAAGCAAATTAAAGGAAGAAAACTAACCAGAAGAGTGATAAGAAGGGTTCTCAGTAGTTGTAAGGACAATGAAAGCATGTGAATAAAAGAGACAAAAGGTTTAAAACACAAGAACTAAAAGAGAAAAATAGTTTAAGTAGTACAAATATTCTTCTCCAGGGAGAAAAAAAAATTGGGAATGTTTGGAAATAAAAACTAGTCAATAGAATCGGAAATTTAGGATTAATTTTTGTAAATCAGAGAAAAAAAGAATTAAATTTCTATAAAGAGCTACAGATATATGCAGGAAAGAAACTGGAATCATTACTACAGAGCCTCAAAAAGTGAAGGGAAAAAAAGGAGGAAAAGTCAAGGAGATGGATAGGGAAAAATATGGTAAAGCTGTGAAAGAAAAACAAGAAAGAAAAATATTGAGGGAGCAATATTTACAGAGAAATTCTCATGATGTTTAATGACGAAAAGCTACAGACGCATCAAATGTGAGAGAAAGGCAGAGCTGAGTCATTCCCACAGCTGGCTGCTGAAGTTAAAGGCTGCAATGTTTCTTTATTATGACAATTGACCGGCCAGATAAATTATGATTCAGTAAGTTACAGGTGTGGGAAATGAAGTGGAAACGTACAAGGGACTCAGGCAAACTATAAAACTGCACTGGCTTTATCGGTGGACTCATGTTGAGTCCATCGAGTTGATGAACATCCTTATCAGCCAGCAAATATAAATGACTTATGGGAATAATATTTCAAGGCATAATGACACAGCTATATCGAGTATTCTTCTAAGATCTGGGTTATTAAATATTAAATATCAAAGCTGTAAATTATAGTAGCAGCTTTATATAACTAAATTAAATTCAAACAAAACCTAATTTCCTTAATCATTGGCTATAATCCTTCAGGAACGTATGCTATTAACTCAACTACAAATGGCACAGAAATTGTATGACTTCAGTTAAGTTATTTGATATCAAATTCTAATCCGGGGCAGACGTCTCTGTAAATCTCCTACAGGGATTTTAATACTTCTACAATCATATTGGCTTTTTACAGAGGAGCTAATCTTTTCATACCCTTAGTTCTCACTCCTTTATCCAATTTCTTTATATTTTCTCTCTCTTTTTTCTCTCACAGCATATTCTAGGTTAATTTCTCTCTTGAAAAAAGCTTCTGTGAAATTCAAAAAATTATCCAAAATCATCACCAGAGTTATCATAACCTAAGATTCTGCACAGGGAACTAATTAAACTTGACTGGGAGTATTTATAGATCCAATTCACTGTCTATGGCCATGTATGTCAGTGCAAACCCAAAATAGTAAAAAAAAAAAAAAAAAATCTGTGTAATTTGGCTCATTGTCCCCATGGCCAAATGTTTATCATGGAATTTTCCCAATGATGAAGTACATTGTGTATATTATGATTATGAACAAATGGCTTAAGTGAATTTATTTTGTGCTCTTCTTGGGCAAATTTTTAGCCATTTTTTGCATAGTCCATTAGGGTCATAGATTAAATAATAAGGATTAAAAATCTAAAATTGCTTAAATTAAAAGAGTTTGGGAGGGAGGGAGGAATTAGTTCATATTATGGGATGTATATAGCAGTAAGGAGATGAGAATCCTGGCAAAAATGGATTCCTGGGAAGTCTTGGCTTCTGTTCATAAGCAGTGATGTGAGGCATTGGGAGATTGGTCTCAAAAGACACTTAGAAGAAGGAGAATAAATAGTTCAGGTTTTAACCCTAGACGTTAGGCTTCCTCAATGTGAGGATGGGGCAGTCCAAGACTGCCTCGAATCCAATAAGATGGTAATTCAGGATGGTGGGCAGGTCAGCCAAGAGGAGATGGTTATTTTCCTGGAGAGCAAAAGGTCATAACTGTTCCCTTCTGCATCTAAAGGCTGAAGACTCTTAAATAATATTTTTTTCCAACCCAGAATTTCCTAGCCTTATGGTTTTTCCAAACTCATTTTTGCTTGCCTATCTTTCCCTTCACTAGGATGCCTAGTAGGAAGATCAGCATGAATTTGGCTTCTATCATAGTCAAGGTCTCATCAGAGGATATTTGGTATCCAGGAAGGTTAACTTTTGTCTAAGGATTAAACAATAAGTTTAATGAGGAATAGTTTACAAAGCTGTGGGTAGGATTAATGGAGGCAATACAGGGGGCTGAAGCACCCAAGGATTGATAACATTGGAAAGCTGTTATCTCCTTTAAGCCTACATGTAGGGACAAGGGCAAGGAGCCCATAGAAAGCTTTGGAACAGCCATGGAACAGAGTCAATTTGACTGAAGCAGTAATCCCAGAAGGGAGTCTGGCAGAAATGATGTGAGTCAGGAAGGAGTCCAAAGGAATAAATTCTCCTACTTTCCTCTTCTCTCAACTCCTACTGTTACCTCACATATATACATCTATGATATATACATTATCCATCTATCTATCTATCTATCTATCTATCTATCTATCTATCTATCTATCTATCTATCTATCTTCTATCCTGACTATTATCTATATAAATATATATACAGGAATTCTCCATTTATATATTTATATATGCATGTATATATGTATGTATAAATCAACTTTGTTTAATATTTGAAGTAAACATAAGAATCATTATCTTTACTAGTTACTGTACATATCTGAGCTGGTTGATCTTTACATGAGGCAACTGGCTTTGAACTCTTTCTTCTCTTAGGGTCCCTCCAATGCCTAACAGTGAGCATCCCCAAAGGCTGAGTCCTCTACTCTTTCCCTCTACATTCTATTCCCAGAATTCAGCTATTGCCTTTATGCCACTGTGAGTTCTGACTTCAAGGCACAAGTCATAATTCACAGGAACAGTATTTGATTAGGAGTACAGAATTTAAAAAGAGGCCTCTCTTTTACCATAAAAAGGTGTAGAATTAAAAATTAAATAGACACACTTTTGGCTATTAAAAATGAAGCAACCCAAACAAAACAAAAAAGATACAGAGAGCAAGCAGTCCATCAAAATAGCAGTGAACATCTAAATTACATTCTTAAGACTAGCCTTGGTTTGCTCTGTAATCATGAACAAGTCTTCATCTAATGCAGCTGAACTCATATGTGACTCAAATGTTCCCAGGTTTTCCAGCTTGTGGCTCTCCAACTTATAGACAGTGTCACCAAAAGAGCCTTTCCTCAGTCTCTGAGGGTAGATGGTTATCACGCATAGGACTGATACTCCCTCTGTCCTGTTTGAGGGTCAGTGCCCTTGTAACAGATAATCATCTCCAGAAGTGCCAGGACTGCACTGAGAGCTTCATCTCCACTTGCCTTGGACTCTATGGTTCTCTTCTGTAAGACAGTAGGATGCTTTTCCTTTCTCACCCTTATGCTTACAGAGGATGTCCCATGGTGGAGTGGCCTGGTTCCCTAGTGACAGCTGGTTGTAATACTCACCCAAACCATACAGGTGACCCAGGGCTGGAAGAGTTACAGAGCAGCCTCGCTGAGCCTACAGGACCTTTCCTTCCTCCCCTGCTTGGGATGCTCACCTGAGTCTGAGTCTTGGAGCCAGAATCCTTCACCCGTTTTGGTAAGTGATTTCTCTCAGGGTCCCTCCTACAGTCTGTTGCTCAGTTTACACACACAACCCCCCACCCCCACCCCGCATCAGTCTACATCCCTGCTGTGGATGAAATTTAAGCTCTTTGAAACTAACAGGTCCCACAGAAGGCTGGGGCATGGCTAAGTCTACTAGTTTGGAATGTGCAGAGTTGGGGGTGAGAGCTGTAAGGGAAGAATGAACAGGTTCTTTCTCTCTGAAGTCAGGAGAGCAAGTTTCAGTAGCTCCATACGGGGTGGAGCTAGGAGTGTGTGGAGGAGAGGCAGTTGGGGAGACTCCCTAGGCAGAAGTGGGGGGAAAGGAACTGTCACCTACCTTCCTGTCCAAGCCTCAAATCCACCCTCAATATTCCTTGATAGGTTTATGTGGTCAGCTACACCAAGATTTCATTTCTCGTAATCAATTTTCAGCTTATTCAATTAAGGATATTTTCATCTGTGACTAAATTTTCAACTTCTAGTAGTTTTAGAAAATGGTAAAAATTGTTTTGAATGCCCTTGACTCAAAATTGGATTGGGTTGATTCATAAGAGACTATTTTTGAAGTTTCTTGAATTTCTTGTAAAAAGTATCACTGTTTATTAACCTACTCCCTACGATTTCCTTTCATCATCCATCACTCATTTTACCACCACTTCTTGGGGAATTTGCTGTTGTTGTTAGAAGGGCATCAACTTGATAGAAGTTACTGTGTTGATATATGATTTTTCTTAAGGCTCTATCAGAAACAAAGGCAGCGTTGGTATAATTCTTGGATCATGGGCTTGTTTAAAAAAATTTCAATTTTTTCCCTACATTGTGAAAAAAAATGAAGCAGTAAGAATTGCAGTCAATTTCATGCCCAATACAAAATATTATGAGCTGAAAAGTTCAGTGCCAGAGGCTTCAAAGGAAAAAAAAATGTACATACGGCTCATTTTAAAGGCATAAAGCTTACCTATTCCATTAGGTAATTTGGAGAGTCCAAATAGCTTCAGCCATCACTGTGAAGTCTCCATGATTTTCTGAAGAAAGTTACTCTTCAAACCGAAAGTGCTGTTCAATAAAAAAGAAAAGATGCTGCAGTCATGGCATTTGTGCAATATTTCTGCATTATCAACTTTTGACTGAGACGGGAAAAAAAAATAAAACCCTTTAGTTTCCCCAAGGAAAGTCTGTACCAATCTATTAAATGAACCTAAGATCGCACCTACTGGACAGTTTAGAAATGGTTCCATAGAAAAATTGTACAGCTTTTATTTACAGCTTCATAGGTCATCCCCAAAATCTACGAAAGCAGTGCAGTGAAAAATGGAAAGAGCGAGTACTGTAGACCACGCTCCGTCTGGCTTTTCTTTAGGACTTGCAGCAGAAAGGTGTTATATTAACATTGAAAATACTCCAAGAGCTCTCTTCAACTTTGTCAAAAAATAATTCTGCCCAAAGTATGGACACCAACTCCTTACAAATACAGGGACCTTGCAACAAATTAGGACCCTAGAAGTTGTGTGGTTTAACACACACACACACACACAAACACATACAAGACACCGTCTTTGTTAGTCTAGTTTATCTTCTGGGTATTCTTCAATTGCAGACTCCTCAGATCTAAATCAAGTCCTCTACAACCCAGTGGGTAACATACTACCAAGCTGTCGGGATAACCAGGCATCTGCTAGCCCTGATTATAGCTAAAGACAGTAAGTGAAAAAGTAGACACTCTCCCCACTCAGGGAGGAGTAAGCTTCAGGTAAGCCTGTATGTATGGCTGGGGTTTTGCTAGAACCTCCAAATTAACTTTTCAAAACCAATTTTTAAAAATCATTACAACCTTAAAGATTCAGAGGAAGAAATACTGTACACCCACTTGGGAACCTCGGTCACTCTCTAGAACACTGACTGAGGGAAGGGACAGTGTGCATCTTTTCCCCATTGTATCTCCAAGGCTCAGCATATGGTCAGCTCTTAAAAACATTGATTGACTGTCTCCCCTCTTTCCCAGTCATCCCCCTCTACTATTGACAACTTCACCATGCTGCTTTGAAACAGCAGGGGAAGATTCAGCAGTTTGTAATTTAGAATCCAGCCCTCAAAATATCAGGAAAGTACGTGTTCCGATTTCCTTAAAAAAAAAAAAAGGAGTTTCATTTAGAGTCTATGCCCAGCCTAGAAATTTAACAGAATGGATTAGCACATGCAGACAATTATAGGACTGGTATACTTTAAATAAATTCCCTCTTCTGTGATAGTAACCAGTGTCCTCAGGTGGGGCTTTGGTCATTACATTAGTCAGCTCAGGACGAGATACACTGGGTGGCTTAAACCGCAGACATTTTTCCTCAGAGTTCTGGAGGCTGAGAGTCCAAGATCAAAGTGCCCGCAGAGTTGGTTTCTGCTGAGACTTCTGTTCCTGGCTAGTATCCAACTTCTCCTTATGTCCTCACATGGTCTTGCCTTTATGCATAAGCAGATTCAGAGAGAGATCTCTGATATCTCTTCCTCTTCTTATAAGGACACTTATTCTATCAGATTAGGGCTCTATCCTTAGGACCTCACTTAACCCTGATCACCTCCCCAAAAGCCCTATTTCCAAACACAGTCACACTGGGGCTTAGGGCTTCAATATATAAATTTTGAGGAGACGATTCAGTCCATAACACTCTACCCTTATATTACTTAACTTACGGCATATCAAGGAGAAGAGTAAATATGGCTCAACGGTGTTTCATCCTCTTCTGAGAAAAGGGTTAGTGTGTTTTGGTTGTACCCAGGATAGTTGTATCATGTTAGGTATAAGGATAACCTTGTTACTTACCTTATTTGGAGATTAAATATGGCTTAAGGAGAGGTGTATGGATGACAAATTGACAAGGGATGGACTTGTGACTGATTAATTTTACGTATCAATTTGACTAGGCCATGGGGTGCCCAAATATTTGGTCAAACACTATTCTGGGTATTCCTGTGAGGGCTGCTTTTGGATGAGACTAACATTTAAATTGGCAGACTGAGTGGAGCAGATTGTCTCCCATAATATGTATGAGCCTCATCTAATCAGTTAAAAGCCTGAACAGAACAAAATGTTGACCCTTCTACAAACAAGAGAGAATTCTCCTGCCGGACAGCCTTCAAAGTGGGACCTCTGTTCTTCCTTGTCCTACAGCAGGCTGCCATTTTTCAGGCACCAACTGGTATATAGACTCTGCAGATTTTGGACTTGCCAGCCTCCATAATCACATGAATCAATTCTTTATAAGAAATAAATAAATAAATACATTCTTTTTTTCTGGAGAAGTCTGACTAGTCATTCATGCATTTCAAAGGTCAGCTATCTCTCACGTGTTGTCACTTAATCTTGTGTACACAAGTTTATTGTAAATGTTTCCTGTGTAGTTGTGTTTATATTTTATTGTTGCAAAATTTAGTGATCAGAAAATCCTAGTCATAGTTCCCCCAGTTTTATGACTCCTAATTTGAGTCAGAAATTTGAGTGATTACAAAATATTTCCTACATTCTCTAACTTACCAACTGCACGACCTAGGATGAATTATCTGCTCTGAAATCCAGTTTCTCATTTGGAAATGGGGATAAAAATACATCCCATTTCTGTATTGTGAGATCACTTAAGAATCTCAGGAGATGACTCGTACAAGTTCTTCTACATACAAAGTGTCACCCCGTGATTAGATGTATTACTGCTACTGTGTGTTTACTTTGAACGAAAAATTCTTAGACCTTAGGAAGCAGATCTTATCATGACAAACACCTTAGGTTCAGTCGAGGATGGTAACTAAGTGGCTCCTGTACTGCTACCCTCCCTGCCCACTGTCCTGGCTAATATCCAAAGTCTACCAGGGATGTACCTTCCCACTGAGTTTACGAAGAGCCTTAGAATTCTGCTAATGCCTCAAATTCCCGGCAGCCACTACCAGCGGACCTGAGTAGGCATACAAGTTGGTACCTTGTTGTCATCTCTGAATTAGTCATTAATCAATTCCATGGGCCAGACTGATCTGCCAAAAGGAATGTCTAGATTACCATTAATTCATATAATGCAGCATAGGTCTGTGGAAGAGAGGGGAACATATGTCTAATCTTAATTGCTACATTGAGCAGCCATCAACTTTGCAGCTGTGTCCCTCAGCGTTTTTAACCTTTGTGGTCGAAAATACAGACATGTCTGCTCTCCTCTGCAAATTTCCTTACACATTCTGCAGTTCGTGGGAGCTGTCTTTGCAGAAGGGAGTTGTTTGAAAGGAACAAGAAATCAGGCAGACTGTGTGCCAAGAGAAGAAAATAGCTAAATTATCCACCTTCCTCAGCAACTCTTTCTCGCCTTCCTCCCCCACTACAGACACAACTAGTCCTTCTGGGAATATTTTCTCAATTCTTCTTCAGATTACAGAGAAGAAACCAGAGTTCTCTGATTAAAGCAAGCATAAGGTTTTATGTTTCTTTTTTCACTGAGTCATAGAAAAGAAACAAAACAAAACACATTCAGCCCAATCGAAATCTAACCAATCATATAGCTTTATTAAACATAGCATCGACAGAAAGAAAATATGAAGTCCTTGCCCAGGAAGGATGAATGCCAAGAACAGAGTAATTTTCTGGCTTTGTCTTTGATATCTATAAATTTTATTCTTTGTGCAAGTCATTACGTTCCTGAATAGCTGTTGATATTAAACATTGGGGGAAACTTACAAATGGACAGTGAAATGCATTAGGGATTCCCAGATGTTAGCTAGCCACACTCCATGAGCACCCTATTCACATCTGTTTTTGACCTCCAGAGTACATAAAACACTTTCTTTTCTGTTGTATTATTCGATCTCCTTATTTTTGTGGCCAAGTATATATTGGATGCAAAAACTTTTTCAGACCAAAACTTGGCATGTGAACTCTTGATTTGGCTGCAATTGGGTTACCACCAATTTGCAAAATAAAGTATGAATAATAATCCAAGCTGTAAGAGTGCAAAGTAAAATAAATCTTTACCATCTTATCAGGGAATATAAATCATTCTGGCACATACGTCACCCTTAATTTCTGTGTAAAAGTTCCAGATGTAGTTATGATTCTATTTTATAAATATAACCCACTTGTTATATATAATGAGAGTGAAAGACCTCACGGATCTCATGAATGGCCCTTCCTCGGGAACACAGTCTGAGCCCAGAGCCATGGAACTCCACTGAGTTCACTTGACAGTGTTGCCTCTGTACAGGTTTTCCTTATCTCTTTGTTTTTGTCCCATACTCAATTAATGTCTTTTCCTTCTACTTATTTTCTGCCATGTATATACGCCTCCTCTTGACCTACAGACAATAGATTAGCCTTTTGGGGTGCAATCAGGGCCAAAAAGGGAATTTTTTTTTAGAACATATATTGGCAGTAATGATTTGAGATACCGACCTCCATCATGTTTGGCATTTCAAAGTCAGCTTCGATATTAAACTCTTGCCATGGGTTTTCAAACTCCAGCTCTTAATCCTATCAGACCCTTACCGCTGCTCTGCCTGCCTGGCACCAGTGCACCACCAACTCTCTGTCTACTGTGTGTGGGTCTTGTATAGACTGGTCAGACTGCCCAGGATTCTCAGCCACCGTCAAAGTTGGCTCTCGTGTACTACAGGCCACTTATTGTGGTCCAGATGCACTACCTTCTTTAGTGCCACAACAGCCTGTTAGAGCAGAACTTAAAAATGAGGAAAGGGAGTAACATTAATTTACTTATGCACTGGCCTGTAGTTACTTAGTTAGCTCGCCTGGTACCTAAGCCCTTTTCTGTGGGCTGCTTCTTTCTGGCCATATTAGAAGCACCTATTTTAAACATTCCTCCCATTTCTGCAACCCTTGGTCACCAAACGAGACGTATTGCCACTCCATCTCCTCTCCTTGGTGTATTTTCAACCCTTCTGCAATTCTGCCCACCTCCCCCCAAAAGCCCCAGCACCCTGGGGTGCACTCTTGTGGCTTCTACCTTCTTGTGTCATCCTCTGCGGAAGTCAGTGGCATCTGGGTTTCACGTCTTCTGCCTCTCTCAACCCTCCAGGCATCTCCTTTTATTTACGCAGAAGTTTGATACGTGGATTAGTTTTCTTTCCTAACAAATTTCATTTTAAGAGATGCTGACTTTCCCTTATCTTTACAGAAACACCGGCTTTCATGCAGCCTGTTTCCTTCCAGTCTGCTGACTTCACCCATCCCCCTTTTTGTCCTACCCATGAAGTTTTCATCTGATATCTGGCCAGTTAATAGTCACCATCTTTGGTTCCCTTAGATCCCCGTACTCTGCTCACCCTGTCTGGGAAAACTGAACCCAAGAGAATGAGACAACCCACTTTCTCTGAAATCTCTCTACAGTTGCACAGCTGAAGGCTGCCAGAGGAAATTGCATACTCCTGTATGTTAGTGCGAAGACCAGCTCAGAACTGTTCATTAACCCTTTGTTTGCCTTTGCTCACAGTCTACTATCCTTTCCCTCAGTTTCAGGCCCCAGGCTTTACAGGCCCCTCAAGATCCCCACCCAGTGTCTGCCTCTCTGTCAACTTCCCGCCTCCTTTCAGCCCTGGCCTTATCTCAACCCACATGCTTCCTTCCTTCCTTGCAATCTCAGAGGATGAGAAGTTCTCCTGCCTGGAGTCCCTTGGCCCTTTCCTCTCCATTTGGCTAACTCCTCACTTATCTTTTAAGATATCTCAGGTGGTCACTCTTCCAAGAAAGGGTTGGTCCTGACCATTAAGTTGGTCCCATAGTTGGGTCAGGTGACTCTCCTCGAGATTTCTGGGCATATATGTCTACCCTTGTGCTCTCAGTGTGCTAGTGTAGAGCTGCCTAGGTGTGTGCTGCCTAGACCAGGCTGGAAGGTCCTCAGGGTCAGAGACCTGATCCTGCCTACCTTTAAATCCTCAATCAAGTGCAGGCCTGTCACATAAAAGGGACACTAGTTTTACTCACTTGTTTTTGTTATCAATTTCCTTCCCTGCGCTGAATGCGCTTCCTTAACAATCTAGACAAAAAAATCAAAAACAAAAAAACCCCAAAAAAACAAAAAACAGAACCAAAAAAACCCACCAGACTAACAAACCCACTACAGAGACTGGCCTATGCTTTCACATCTCATTTCTATTAAAGAGAAGGATTTTATAGGTAATGCAGTATGTATCACATATTGTGTGTATATGTCTATATTTATACACATACAAACATCTGCATATTTTCTCTATTACTTTATGCGCAATAATAAAGTCTTTCATTTTCCATTCTTAACGCTATTATAAACTAAGTAAGTTGTGACTTTAAATAAGGCACCTGCCCATTCTGGGCCTCAGTTTGCAAAGTGAAGAGACTGGACTGGGTAAACTCAGTGGACTGTTCAGCAATGTGATGACTTTGTTGATGACGATGACACTGAAGCAGAGCCCCTATGGATGGGCGACAGCAGAAAGATAATTGACTCCGCTCCTCTAAAACTTTTCTCAAATTATCACATAAGGACTCCCTTACCTGAAATTTGTAAAGTGAGCTTTTGAATTTATAAACTGCTTTCAAATAAAATGAAATAACCAAGTAAAATATTATTAGTATGTCAATTTCCTTTTCAAAAATAAGCTTTTTAATTTTATAATAACTTTAGATTTACATAAAACTGGCAAAGATAGTGCAGAGTTCCTGTACCCATCACCCAGTTTCCCTTTTGTTAGCATCTTACATTACTACCAACCAAACTCCAGACCTTATTTGGACTTCCCCAGTTTTCCACTAACATCCTTTCTGTGTTCCAGGATCCCATCCAGGAGACCACATTACATTTAGTCATCATGTCTCCTTAATTTCCTCTGGTCTGTGAGTGTTTCTCAGTCTGCTTATTTTTTCATGACCTTGATGGTTTGGAGAAGTGAAGGTAGGGTATCCTGTAAAATGTCCCTCAATTTGGGTTTGTCTGATGTTTTTCTCCTGGTTAGACTGGGGTTATCAGTTTAGGGGAGGAAGACCATAGAGATAAAGTGCTATTCTCATCACATCATATCAAGGGTATATATATCAACATGACTTATGATCGTAATGTTAACCTTGACGTCAATGTCCTTCCACAGAGCAATTCCACATTCATTACTTCATGTAACTCTTTTACAGATCATAGAGTGCACAAGGCTGGTGTCCTCAGCTCCATTTTACAAAGGGAGACCCTGAGGTAGGGGCTGGAACTAAGGCATTCTGACCGCCACCCTACCAACCTCTTCATAGCATCCAGACCACCTCTTCTACATCACACCTAAAACAAGCATTTATAAGAAGAGACATCTTACAGTGCTTTCCAGTACACATTAATTTTAAAGCTCATGTGGTCAAGAATTTTTATGATTAAATGACAATAGCTCTGGTCCTAGGCTTATTTGGGCAAATCCAAAATGGATCAAAATGTCCAACCAACCAATCAAGTGACAATCAACAACAAACTGCATGAGCTAATCATGATTTAAATTCACATTTTGAATGAACCTTCTTTTTTCAAACTGATTATTTTACATCTAATAGTCATACTTTATTTTCTTAAAGATTCAAGCCTTTTTACCAGACTCCCAAAATCCTTTAAAAGGAAGTTGTTTCCTCATCTGTAAAACAGGCTTGCGATTTACAGATAGATAAAACATTTTGGATAACAATGTTGCTCACTTTTCAACCAGGTAATAAGGAGGGAGCCTGATAACTGTCCCTTTGGAGACAACAACAAGAATCATCATTGTTATTACAGTGACAGCAATAATAACAACAGCTAACATATTTAGCTCTTACTATCAGGCAGGATCTGCACTAAATGATAATCTCACTTCATCCTCAGAATCTATGGGCTATGTGCTACTTATATCATCTTTTTGCAAATGAGGAAACTGAGGCTTAGAGAGATAAACACTCAAATTTACACGGATCATATTCCTGAAGCATTTAGTTTCCTAGGGCTACCATAACAAAATGCCACAGACTGCATGGCTTAAAGAACTGATGTTTAATTTCTCACAGTCCTAGATCACTGAGAGCCCGAGATCAAGGTGTCAGTGGGTTTGCTTTCTCCTAAGGCCTCTCTCCTTGGCTTGTAGATGGCCGCTTTCTCCCTGAATCCTCCCACAGCCTTTCCTCTGTTGCCCCTGTGCACCCAAATTCCCTCTTTTTATAAGGACACCTGTCACATTGGATTAGGACCCATCTTAGCAGCTACATTTTAATGTAATCACCTCTTTAAAGACCTTCTCTTGAAATTCAGTTACATTCTGAGGTTCTAGGGGCTGGAATTTTGACATATGGCTATTGGGGGAACATAAGTCAGCCCGTAACAGGAACTGTGACTCAAAGCCAAGCTGTATGACTCTAAAGCCAAAATCTTAATTATTTAGTTATCTTGGGAGATGAATCTCATACTACTAAGGCTGGTAAAACCACCAGCATTTTTAAACTTACTTATCATCACAGTCAATCATACAGTGTTTCCAGTGATCCCTGATCTCGCTTCACATGATAGAATGAAGTATTGAGCTCATGCCGTTAATGTAACTTACTACTTTATTATTTACCCCATCATTTATAAGCAGCTGGCCTTAGAAGAGGCCTCAGCTATGATACCATCTGGGGAATCACATATTTCTGTTTGGGGGTGTTGTTTATTCAGCCCTCACTCACGACTTCATTTATTCATTCAACAAATATGTACTGAGTGCCTGCTATGTTATGGGCATTTTTCTAAGCATTTCAGAAATATCAATCAGTTTAATTCTCATAATACATGAACGTACTATCATTGTTCTTATTTTATAGATTAGAAACCAAGGCTCAAAGAGATTAAGTAACTTGTCAACAACCACTTAAAATGTGGTGCCAAGGCTTAAAGAAGGCAACTCGAAGGCAGCCTCACTCCAGACCCTTCACCTGTACTTTAGATTTCTCTTCCTTGCTAGCTGTTAGAGTGTCTGAAGATTGACAATTACCACTGGCTTTTACTTTTTTTAAAGAAGAGCAATTACTACAGTTATTACTAACTTAATAAAGATCTGATTTTCCTCTACTATTATATATAATGTGAAATAGTTGCAGTTATAGTTCCTATTTTAATCTACACATTTCAAAAACAGTAAATAAATCTGTGAGTTTTCTGGTTCAAAATTGTGAGCTGTGAGCTAAGACTTTATTTTTGAAATGATAGAAATGATTTTTAAAGCCAAAAAGGACACAATTAAAAAAACAAACAAACAAAAAACGCTAGAAAGAGTAAGGGGGGAACCAGGAATTTTGAGGAATTTCAGGAAGATAGAATACAGACAGGATTGCGTCAAAGGAGAAGCCAGAGCAGAAGAAAACAGTCTAAAATAGCAGAGGTGAGCACGGTTTTCTCTAGGAGAGCCCCTGAGAAGCTGAAGTCATAGTAGCAAGTGCAAAGAGTACTTGTGATCAAAGTATTTATTCAATAACTATATTCAGAACTGTAGAAATGGTTGGAAGCCATTTCTCTTTCCTTACCTAGAGTTATCAATGATCTAAAGCTAAAATCTGAGAAATGCTCTTTAAAGAAAGATGGGAGTGGGCTGGGTGGGACTCCGAATAAGGAAGTGAAGAGAATTAGAGCATCCTTGGGGTCAGATGTGGATCTGACAACAGCCGGGGCTGGGGGATGTGCCAGAGAAGAGAAGTCAAGGCAGCTCTACCAAGGACTGAGTGAGATGCACTAAGTGCTGGGTCTCAGAGGCTCAAAGGAACCCTCCTTACTTTGATACCACTGTCTGCTTTTGTGTGTGTGTGTATGTGTGTGTTTAGAGTGATGTCTGAATAGGATCAAAATGGGGCTAAGGGAGAAATGAACATTACTAGGAGACTGTGGCTTCTGAGACCAGCCTGCAGCTTTGGTGGCTCTGGATGCAGGCATAACTTTGGATTGTATCCCCATTGGTAGGCCATAGGTGGGCCCATAATTGCATGCACAGTATTTGGATAGTATCAGGCAGGGACATCTCTAGCACTATAGTTATAGTACATGCATGTCACCCCAGGGCCAGATGGTACTAGGTGAGTCAATGTGCCTGCCATGCCCCCTTCATCCCCTGCTCAAATTTCCCTCCCCAGAACCCCATGCTGAAGGATGAAGAAAGCAGCACTAAACTGGTCTTTGCATAGGCACGGCCAATGACTGGTTGCATTCAATCAACAGCCTACTCAGCAGTTCATGGTGTGAGCTGGTAACTAGAATTGAAGGAATTCAATCAAATTCTTTTTCTTAGGATTTTGAACTCAGAATATGGAGAGATTTATCTGGCTAAAAGCCAACAATATCAGAGTTGCTCTGAAAGGTCCACAAACTGCAACCGTAAGATTCCTGGAGCCACTCGGGTCCACAGCTGGCCTCCAGTTTCAGTTGTGTAAGGCCCAGCCTATTATACATCCTGTGCTTGGCTTCCAAAAAACTCCATCTGTCTTGGAACATGCCTACCCTTCCAAGAACTACTTTATTTGAGCTAGCCTGAGAAAGACTCCTTCATGCAACCAAACTCTAGTTTGAAAGAGAAGCCTGACAACTGTGTTCACTTTGCATTCAGAAGGGAAGAGAGTACTGGTGACTGCTGTTCACTGGGTCAAGTGGAATGAGCTGGTTCTGATCTAGTGCAACCCCAGCTCAGACCACAAGAACAGAGAACTTGAGGCTAAAATTGCTTCTTCAGGAAGAGTAGATTTTTTTAAATGGTTTAATTTTTTCTTTTTTAAAAGATTATTGGACTATTGGATTGAAGGTCTCAAGATATTTTTCAAAGTCTCCAGTTTTCTAAAAATGGGTTTAGGAGAAAAATAAAAAGAAATAACTTTAAAGTTCTCATGAGTCACAGTTTTGTTTTTTAGATACAGAGCCAGTAAACCTATACTGAATCTGAATCTTTAAAACAGAAAAAAACAAAGATGTGTGGGAGATGTCACATAGACCTCCCTCCTATTTTGTGAACCCCATCTCCTGGAGAGCTCTTTCTAGGAGGCCTGAGAAAAAGAAAAGCAACCCCCTGAAACAGGCAGCTAGTCTGGCACCATCAGGCCTTGGCCTCCTCCTAGTGAACACAAAAATTTCAAAGAATATGAACATCAAGCAAGGCCACTCTGTGAGTGTGATGGATCAAGACAGAAATAGGACCACTCTGCAATCATGTCTGAACACAGACAAAACATGAACATTGTCCAAACCACAAAAATGACCAAGCATTCCCCATCCACCTAAATTAGCTTTATTAAGACACACAGTCATAGAATTAACCCCATTTCCTGAGAACATCCAATCTAGAGTAAAGCCCCGCTTTCTTAAGCCCTCTTTAAAATCACCTAACACAAGCCTAATCCTTTCTAGTTAAGTCCTTTCTAACCCTTCTAACAGCTTCTTAGTGAGGTGCTCCATGGTTCTCCATTGGAGTATGTTCTCTCTCCCTAAAATGTCATAAATCCAACTTGTTCAGCAACAAATGTGTTCCTGGTGGTGTTGGACTGTAGGATTTTGACAGGTCTTAGGAATGTCACATTTCTCTCTCCACTCTTATTATTACTTGTCTCAGATCATCAAAGAGCATCTCCCCTGGACTACCCTTCGTGGTCCAGGCAAGAATTACCAAGGTTTACCAAGCTCTTACTACCTGCCAGGTGCTTTATATGAATTAGCTCATTTTAACCCACAATGGCCCTATGAGTCAAAAGGCTTAGAACCCCATTTACAGATGAGGAAATTGAGACCCAAAGGTTACAACACTACTAAGTGGCTCAGCCAGAAGACCAAGGCAGCCAGTTGACCTAGTGCTAGGGCTCCAATGTCCACACCACACTGCCTCCCACTGCACTGATCCCTATGCCCTCAGGCATCACTGGTGTACGGTCACTGGTCACCGCACCATCAGCCTACATGGAAGGGCACTATAATAAACAGCCCCAGGATATCACTGCTGGGTTTCCTGTAAGATAGGGGACAACGCAGACCCACAGGGAAAAAAAAGTCTCCCTAATCACAGTACCAGAAATAACTGAGCTTATCTTTTAAGTAGGTGGATTTTTTTTTTCACCTAATGATAACAGTAATCATGTAAGTCAGAGATTTCAATCTAATTTTGAGATGATATGGTTTTAAGTTGAATAAGCCTAACCAAGAAAGTCTCTTTGAGTTTCACTTTCAACTTTACTAATGGGATCAAGAGAGCATTCACACTTAGTAGTAATGGGATTAGTATTTCTTTATTTTCCCAGAAAGAGGGAGGCTGAGGCACAGACCCTTGGAAGGTAATAATTCGCATCTAACAAGATCTCAGTAACTTAGCTTCATTTTTTAAATTTATTTTTTCAATTACCTTCCATTTATAGCCTACTACATTGATTTTCCATTTGTAAGTGATATAAAGTTTCCTTTTAAAATTATTTTGGTAAAAATTTGAGTTTAAGGGAAAATGCTGGGTAAATAGTAGTACAGGTGGTAAGAGACCAAACAAGGAAACAAAAATCATGAAGGTGTTTTGGGAAACCTTGACTTCAGTTTCCTCTTTGCCTTGGCTACTGGAAAGACAGAGTGTAATTCATTAGTCATTGATCTCAAGGGTACAGTTCCCTACTCCATGAATTTCTCCCTCCAGTCTAACATCTGGCCTTATCTTTTATCGCCTCCCCACTGTCCCCTCTGCCTTCTTGTCCTGCCATCCTATTTCCTTTACCGAAAAAAAAAAAAAAAAAGTCGGGGTGGGGGGTGAGAATGGGGGAAACATAATAAAGAATAACATTTTGCTTTAATAACACAGTGTTGAAAGAGTAGAAGTGACCAGGGCCACCCATCCGCTAAATGAGGTGCAGAGACCTCTCAACAAGCCAAGCGCGCCTGGTTTGCCCTAGTCCTGGAAAGTTTTATTCTTTAAACTGGGCAGGAACCGTATTTCTAAAACTGCCTGGACAGCCGGTTCTTTGGCCCTCCTGCATCCTAGCTTAGAGTCACCATGAGAGCCTGTTCCTGTAAGAAGTATGAGTGAATTAAAGCACTTCACTGATAAAAGAAAAGCTCCCTTCCCCCACACCCCAATCCCCCTCCTCCTCCCTTTTCTGGCTCTGCAGCCCCTTGACCTTCAGTCCACCTCTCTCTTCTTTCCAATTCCCTGGAATGGGGATGTTCTCGGGGACCCCACGGAGCCCTAGAGGGTGGGGGTCGAGGGAAGGGATGGAGAGTGGTCCCCCGGGATTGGGAGGGGGATGGGCAGGGCTGGACAATAACGCCCAGGAACCCAGGCGGCGCAGCCGCCCCCAAAAGCCCGAAAAGCCGGGTCTACAATCTCCTCTCTTTAGGAGTTCTCAGGAAGTTTGGGGGAGGGGCGCTCCGCTCTCTCCTGTTCCCGGGAGGGTGAGGAAGGACGACAGCAGCAGCAGGTCTCGGAGCTGTCACGTCCCGCCCACGGGCGGGCTCGGGCGCTCGCCGCGGGGTCTGCGGGGCGCGGGCGAGGGGCGGCGGGCAGAGCGCGCCGGGCGGCATGGGGGGACTGGTCCTGCTCAACGCCCTGGCCACCCGGCTGCTGTTTGTGCTGCACTCGCTGGTTGGAGTCTGGCGAGTGACCGAGGTGAAGAAGGAGCCGTGGTACTGGCTGCTGGCGCTGCTCAACCTCTTGCTCTTTCTGGAGACGGCGCTCACCCTCAAATTCAAGCGCGGCAGAGGCTACAAATGGTGAGCGCACCCCGGGAAAGGGAGGGCGCGCGAGTCCCCGGGTACTGTCCCCTGTGGCACTCACTGGCAGCCCAAGAGCCCATCTCCCTGCAGCCTGCTGATTCTTTACTGGGATTCGGACCCCCACTGTCCTCGCCAGGAGCTTTGAAAGAGCGCGAGATGCTCGGGAGTCTTCTGGGCAAGCCGGAGTCCCCAGGGTCCCAGGGCAACACTGGGAAGGCTGGAGTCGCAGCCACGCGCCACCCAGTCCCAGGTTTGGCAACTTGGAAGATGAGGAAAAAGAAGGGAAGCGCTTGCTTGCTTTGCAGAAAGTGCTCCAAAGTGGGAGAATCTTGGGACCAGGGGGGTGTCATGTGCCCTGCGTTCTGAATTTGGGGTGTATGAGTGTACATGGGTTAGCCTGAATGCATGCACTTAAGGGAATGCTCTTCTCTGAGCATCAGCAACTTGTGCAAGAGCTTGTCCGCATCCGACAACCTCCAGAGGTGAGAAGCCCCGCGCAGCAGGTCTGTGGTTTCATCGGCTTAGCTTCCTTCCAGCCCTGGGCGCCTTGGCATGACACCAGCTTCACGTGTCCTCCGAGCTCGGTTGCTTAGGAGCCTTGGTTACTGGTCAGCCCATCTTGTCAAAGACGGATTGCAGTGCTAGTGGAGGGACTAGCAGGTAGTAGTTTAGACTTAACCTGAACGTGCCAAACTACAGGCTCTGCATGATGCTTCATTTCCTCCCCGAAGAACTGAATGCTAATTAAAGAATTGAGAAAAAGATTCCCTGCCATTTACAAAGAGCCTGCACCTCTATGCTCCACTGCCAGTAGGTTTTCATCCTAAACTTCTCCCACTTAGGCCTCTTCCTGTATTAATTTTTAAAAACGAGTCTCTGTTTTCAAAAACGTCAATACTGTAAAAATACCGAATGCTAGGAGAAATAGGAAATGAGCCAATTCAAGAATTATATACTTGATGGCATTACAGTTGGCCACCATATTAAGAAAAAAAAAAGAAAAAAAACCCTCTCTACAGTTTTACGCATTAAACTACAGGAGGCTGTGTATTTCACTGCAATCCGAGTGATAGAATGTGGTGTCTCTTAGAATGTTGTGTATCTTGCTTAAATTCTCCACTGTCAAAAAATTTCTAGAATTATCAATGAACAAATTATTCAAGTAGGATCTTAATTTCATGCAATAATGATTGGAATGTCACTGCCCTCCACCCCCATTAACAGCTTATTAAGCAGTAGAGATTTGAGGTACTTTCCAGTGTGCCTTTTGGAAATCTCAAAGAAAAATGGTATTAGTTCCCCAAATAAATCTTAAAAGAGAGAAGAGAGAAAAGTGTTCATCCAGCAAGCAGGTCATATGAAATTGATTTAGTTTTTACTGAGTAGTTTTAACATGCTAGGGTAGAAAATATCTTCAGTAATAGGAGGATGAAGTCTGAGGCTGAAAAATGTTTGTTGGAAAGTCGTCCTGCCACCAACCATCCTCAGAGCTTTTGGGAAAAATGTTAACCTCAGAAGAAGGAACAGCTCAGCTGACCCTGACATATCCCTCTCCCTCTCCAAGAGTGGACCAGAGGGTTTAGCTCACATTAAGTTGGAATTCCATGGCAGGTGTGTAGAAATACTGTAGCCAATGAAACCTTCATGTCTATATTACCATTGACTGCTGGCCAACTCAGACTGAAATGTAAGTTAAAACCAAGAGAGGAAAAAAAGGTTTTTTAAAAAAACTAAAAGGTTGGATGATGGCCAATGCATCAAGTTAAATACAGAACTGCAGACATGTTCCTGTACAGAGTTTGGCCTCAAAATCAGAGAGATAATGGAATCAAATCTGGGCTTTCCTACCTACTTGCTGTGAGGCACTGAGCAAGTTATTTAACCTTTTTTGAGTCTCAGTTTCCTCATCTATAAATACTTATCTCATAGGTTGTTTTGAATTAAATGAAATAATATATGTTGATCATCAATGAATACAAAAGAAATAGTCTTTTCTAGATCCTAGAGTTTGTCTTATATTTCTTATTAAAAAATATTCTGCATCAGGTGGACACATTTTCTGTCTGTATATGTCAAAAAACTTTTACTTGAGAGACTGACGAATAAACTACTGGTTCAGAGCCAAAGATTAGGGAAAAAACTCACCTTTACTTCAGAATGGGCCCATGATGAATACTGTATATTATAGCACTAATACAAAAATTTTTTTTGCTGGCTCAATATCTAGACTATATTTGAAAATAAGCAAAGAAAAAAACTTGATAGATTTGGCTTATAAAATTTCAGAAACAACTGAGTCTTTGTAGAATGATCTATACAGAAATGTGATTAGTAATGCTTTGTTCTACTGATGTTACCAAATACAACTGTCCACTAATAATGGTCATTTTTGTGATGGACAAAACTCACATGCTATTTGGCCATAAGTTTGAGAAAAAAATAAGCAGACAGAATGATAAAAAAAAAATAGAAATTTATCCCTGATTTAACATGGTGACAATTAACAGGGGTTTGATTTGGGACATAGTTCATTTCTGAACTGAAGTTTTCTGGGTAAGGCTAAGCATAATTTTTTGTTGCTTTTGAAAATATTAGAAAATGTTTTCATTAGAAAATCAAGGCTGATGGAATAAAAAAAGATCAAGTAAATATTATGTCAGTATCTATATTTTTGTATAGGAAAATGTTACTATAGAGATCTATATGTAGATCTATATGACTATAAATACACATGTATCTTTTGATCCGTTGCTCTTACTTTTTTAAATCCACCCTATAGAACCAAAAGTACCCGTATGTAAAGGCATATGTACAAAAATATTAATTTTTATCTTGTTAGTGGAAAATAAAGCTAAAAGCAACCTTATTATTCATCAATAGATTGGTTGAAAAATTGTAATATATCCATACTATAGAATATTTTGCTGGTATTAAAAATAATGAACTAGATTTTAGCGACTGACCTAGAGGGATGTCAATGATATGTTGTCAGTAGAATAAAGTTACAGAGTTAAGTATATTATGGCCTCTATTTTTTTTAAGGATTTGTCAAAGAATGACCCTTTGTATCAATGGAATACATTGTCTACTTACTAGTCAGGAAGAAGAAGGAGAGGAGGGGAAGAAAGAGAAAAGGAGTAGATGGGGAGGAGGGGGAATAGAAAAAAAAGATGGAGAAGAAGAAAAAGGAGAAGAAGAAGGAGGAGGCGGGAAAACCTTAAACAGAAAACCAAGTAATCAGTCAAGGCTGAATGGTGGACTAAACTCTGTACACACATGAAGTGAAAATTTCTCTTCTGGAACATCAGACCCATTGTCCTCCTTTAGACTGCTCTGGGCTAGTTTGAACATTGTTCTTTTTATTAAAATGTGCACCTGGCCTCCAATAAATCAAATCTACAGAAATGAAGCAATAAACAGACCTATAGAGGAAAATGTGAACGAAATGTCTTGAAATGTAGCAAACATATTACACTTGTCCAAAGAATGTTTCTTTAGCTATTCTTTGGAAAGGAAAAATGGAACTGGGGCTGCTGAGCTCAGCTGTCCGGGGACAGGCAACATGACATCAACACTAAGTACTTGCCAGTTGGAGAAGCTGAATTTGTTAGAATTCTATAGGATTGAAAGGGGAAGCCAACGATACATTCCTCATTAAGTCCAACAAATGTGTGCTGGTGGAATTTGCCCCTTTTCACCTAGTATTTATTAAGTTCATCTGCTTATTCACTTACATTTCTGTAAGATGGAAGTTAGTATCATAGCCTTATTTTTTGTTGATTTTATTTTCTATTGTCTGGGCAACAATCCAATGGATCTATGAGTTACCATTTAGGTAGAGTCAAACGGAAGACCAGATTTCCAGCTGCTTTCTAGCCAATACTGATAAAATATTCCTCAGGAGATAGAAAAGTGACCAAGACTGTGACAAATTTGAAGCCTGTTTACTTAAAAACAGGCAGTATCTGAGAATAAGTAGGAATCTAAGTTGAATTTATTGGTAAAGGTACAGAATTTTAAGCACTCAGCTTTCTTCATCAGAATTTCAAGAATATAAGGTAAATACCATTGCGTTAATAAAATACCTCACTTATTTGGTCAACATCTCTCTTTCTCTTTTCCTTTATTAAGTTGAATCAGACAACAGTTTACTGACCTGCCTAATAAGTACGCATGATACAAACTAGACACTGTGAAGAAACAGAAAATAAACACACTTGAGATTTTTAAAAGAAAAGGTAGCATTTTGTTAAGTGTTCAAATGTGTGAGAATAAGGGTAATTATGAATATTTAGCATTTAGTAATGTTCAGGCTCTTTCAAGTGTTTGGCACAGATTTTCCCACTTGGTCCTGACAGCAGCTATAATCATTTCCTGTTTCTGTTTTCTCCCATTTTTAGATATGGAAGCTGAGGCACAGAGCTATTAAATCATTTCATCTATGATCACTTAGTTGGCAATAGGGAGAGCAGGGATATTAGGACTCTAACAGTTTAGGGGAGAAAGGATGCAACGAGAAGTAATGTGGGTGGTGGGTGGGCATGGAGAGGGGTCTTCATAGCATTTGAGATGTAGCAGGAAAAATGGATGAGAGTGACCTGCAAAGGCTAGGGAGGTGAACGATATCCCGAGGGAGGTGAGTGTGGGGGAACTTGAGCAGATTTCTCTGGAGGAAGAAACACAGAGACTTCTCATTCTTCATTCAACAGAAATACCTGGAACATCTAATACACGTTAGATGTTTTTAGCACCAGGAAGATGGAAGTGAATAAAACAGGTAAAATCCTCTCCTGAAAGAACTCACATTTTAGTCAGGGGACTCAGACAATAAAAAAGTGAATAATAAACAGGTATGCTGAGGGGGAACTGGATGAAGTTTGTCAAAAGACAGAAACAGACAGTTATAAGATAAATAAATACTAGGGACGTAATGTACAACATGATTAATATAATTAATACTGCTGTATGTTACATATGAAAGTTATTAAGAGAGTAAATCCTAAGAGTTTTCATCACAAGGAAAAAATTGTTTTTCCCTTTTTCTCTTATTTTGTATCTTTATGAGATGGTGGAAGTTCACTAAACTTACTGTGGTAATCATTTTATGATGTATATAAGGCAAATCATTATGCTGTACACTTAAACTTACACAGGGCTGTATGTCAATTATATCTCAATGAAATTGAAGGACAAAAACCAGGTTGCGGATAAGTAACAATAAGCAAGTAAACAGATGAGTGATCAGAACTATGAAGGCCCAAGTGGTATGGGCTGTAGAAGGATGGAGTACTGGGGGAAGGTTCCGCTGGGTGGGCAGAGAGGTTTCTCTGGGGAGGCGAGATCTGAGCTGAGTCTGTTAAAGAGAGAAGGAGCCAGGCATGGGAAGAGCCAGGGACATAAAACAAGGGAGAGAAGGAAGAGCTAAGTGTGCCTTGGGACAATTCTGACATCCACCCAGAAGACAGAGAAATACTGACTTTCTTTTCTACTTTTGTCTCTTCTTCCCATGTCCCCTGCCTCCAAGTGAAAAACTGCCAAATTTTATCTTTACCATATCTCATTTGAAACATGTGTTAGAAAATGTCTGGGTGGCCTCTAACTGAAAACAGGAAAGAGAAATTAGAAATGAAAAGAGATTAGATCCTAAATCGATTGCAAGTTCAAACCAATTTTGTAAAAAGAGCTCAATGAAATCTCTTTTGATTAATCAATTGTATTTAGAAGGCTCGACAGCAGAAATGAAAAACCCAGACTGGACAGGTAACATTTGAAGTCCAATCTTGAACAAGTTTTGAGTAGTATGGAAGAGCTTTGTAGGATGTTAATTCTATAGTATTTGATACTGTGTATCTTCCTCTACCATAATTGTTTACAAAAATGCTGCAGAGAAAGGTGGGAAATAAAAGCACTCTTCTGAGCTTGTTGGATATCAGAGGGGATGAAATGGAGCCATTTAGGAGACCCTATGGTTTCCATATGACCAACATGAGCACTGGAAATTCTCCCAGCAGATAAACTATGTCTCTCTTTGTTCACACTTGCTGTCTGTATTTCCTGGTATCTCTCCTTAGCTTTTCAGTTACACCAGTAGCACTTTCCACTGTGCACTGGACTCATCAGCACTGCCTGCTGTGTCCAGAGTTTTATAATACTCATTAACTTTACATGTGCTTGTGTGTATGGGTTACACATCCTGAGCCTTGAGTTCAGTGCAAAAGGATGACTTAAATTTGCGTCCTTTTTGGAGGCACACACAATGTTACCAGCAAATGACTTTGTTTTTAGTTGTTTAGAAAGAAGAGTCTTATCCTACCTTAAATTAGTACTATGCTTCACTCCCAAGAAAAAGTCCTATTTTCTTCTTTTATTTCACAGTGGACTTGGAATCAAAGCAATAATAATGTCTGCATTTAGAACGAGACCTCCAGGAAACTGAACTATTGAGAGATGCCCATGCTTTTCTCCACAAGTATGTTCAACTGAGACATTTAGAACCGAAAATAAAAGGTTATATTTTATAACTTCTTGTCCTTGACTGGGAGAAAAACAAAGTGCAAATTAGTGTGGGCAGCTCCCATGAGTCAGTGTATCTGTATCCTGACTTCTAAATTTCATGCATTTCTCCTTTTCCTGGCAGTGACATTATTATGCATACAGCATCAGGGCAAATCTGAATTGTTTAACTTTTCCTCCAACAGTGGAAAATTCACCTTTACATCACAGTTTATTTTTCCCATGGGCATGTCCCTCCCTACTCTAAAAGTTTCTCTGGAAGTACTGGTATCTGGAGTGTAGACCTATAAATCATTTTATTAAAGGAAACCAGTGTTTTTGAAAAAAAAATAGGTTTTTTTTATATGCAGGCATCAACAAATGAACTTTCTTTGAAAGTCATGTTGAAATAATATCCAGGACATACAGATGGTTAATATAAAATGATTTTGTTTATCTTCTCTGAATACAAATCTACTACCTATAATTGTTTAGGGAGGGGGTTTATATTTTACTTTGGGTTGTCTGACTTCAGAGAGTAGCTGGTGTATAGCTGACTTAATGTCATATGCTTATTAGAGTAAAAATTAGCAACCCTTAGGAAAAAGACTTCCTCTCTACGATGGGCACGGCTGTGGGCCATGGCTGGGTCCTGCACTAGTCCTTTGTTTTATTTCCCTAATTGAGCCTCCCATCCCACACACCTATTTTAGTTACTAGGAATAGCCTCTTAATAAATTGGCTGTGCCATTTTCTGCCGGTTAATAATGGTGATGAGTATGCTGATAAAGGTGATGGTGATAATGGACGTGGTAACATCCATTAATTATCGAGTATTGACAATGCTCCAAGCCTGCTCTACATCCATTATCTCATGTAATCCTCACTATGACGCTGTGAATTAGTTTTCATCTTTATTACTGTTTTATGATGATTACCCTGCTGCATACAGCAAGGCTAGATCACTTATCTAAGGTCACAACTAGTGATGATAAATCACAAAAGCAATTCCTAGCATCTGGTGAGCACTCACTTTTAATGAGCCAGGCTTTTGCACTGAATGGATTACCTCATTCACTCCTCACAACAGCCCTGTGGCCACTATTCCAGCTCCTACTTGGAAAAGAGGAAGCCGAAGCTCAGAGAAGTATTCTCAGGCCAGGACTGAACCCCATCCGCCTACTTGTTGTGCCCTGCATTCAATAACCAAAGTGGGTTTTGCCTGTGGACAGTACAACTACCTACATTTTTGGTGTCAAGGATTCTCTGTGATGTAGAAAGGGTCAAGGTATTTTCTCTATTTCAAAATTGGGTAGGTAAATCCCAGGTGACTCGCCAATGAGCACTAAGATGGTTTTGCTTAGGACTGAATGTAGAAAATTTCAGACCACACATGGCTGTGGCACAGAGACACTCTTGCACAAGCAGGCATCCTCATAAAACTGAAACAGATACAAAAGAAAACAGAAGAGGGGGATAATTCTAAAATTATTCTTCTTTTTTTTTTTTTTTTGGTCCTGAAGTGAAGAACCAATCTCTTCCACAGAAAGTATAAATACCATTGTTTTTTTATAGAGTGAAATAGATTAAAACATTACATAAATAACATCCATCATGCACTTTATCCTCTGAGAAACCGTTAAAATTCCTGTAGTCATTAGCACTTAAATTCACTTGTTCCTTAAACAATCATTTATTATGGTAGGTGCTAAGATGGTGTTCTTGAAGGAATATAAAACATATGCAGTTATATGAGAACAAGACAAAACAATACTCTGAGAACCAAACAATTTCCCAGAAATTAAGTCCAAGAGTACAGAATAAAGATAGGAGTACAGAATAAAGATAGAATCTGTACAGCAGGCTTGTTAGACAAGGAAGATTTCTCTGGTTTGTGATTTATGTCCTGGCCTTTGAAGTAGGTTTTACAAGAGTGAAGACAGAAGAGCTTTTCAGGTTGAGGGAATATCATGATGGCAATACTCAGGGTTTCAGTTGGAACCAATGTTTTAGGAAGATGTCATGATTTCCTATGCCTCAGAAATGTTATGTAGATCCTAAAATAAATGCATGTTTTGTCCTATACCTCGTTTAGTCATACCGAAGCAGCTTGCTGAGGGTTTGAATGTGAGCAACTTCAATTTTAATAAGGCTTGTTCTTGCTTTAGATATCCTCTTGGAAAATCTTGAGTTAAGTATATAATACTAATTTTGCTAGTGGTTTATATCACAATTTGAGAATATGACCTTAGTTAAAAAACAATTAGCAGCAACAAACAATGAAAATTATAATTAAGAGCCCTCGTATTTACCTTCAGAAATATCCCCCTCTTTACAAAACCTAAATGTGGGCATTCTTCAAGGGCTTTGGAAATATAAAGAGTGATTCCACTGCAGTAGGTATCACCAACCGATTTGAAATTCCTCCCTGTCTCTTCTGTTCTTGTTATGAGTCTGCTCCCCCGTAAGACCATGGACAAAACAAACCTCTCAGCTTATCTTGGCACCTATTAAATCATACACACTCCAAATTCAATTTTCCATTTGTGGGCAGTTTTCAGGAGCCTCCCTCCCCCATCCCTCCTTAGTGGTTAGGCACAGGTAGAGAGCTCCAGGAGGCAGATGACTTCGAGGGACCGGCTAGAACAGAAGACAAATGGGTGGTGGCTGAAGTCAAAGTAGTGACTTCCCAGGCATTCAGGGGTGGTGTGTTCTGCAAGAGCATTGGGTGCATTCTAAGGGGCTGCAGAGAGGTAGATGCCACGTTGAGGCTGGCCTGCTGGCCACTCTTTCTCCCTGTGTGTTAAAGCCCTCCTGAGCAGCCCAGATGGAAACTGTGGATGTTAAGACCCATTTAAAGAAAACCAGTCTACAATCTAAGGAGGACAGACAATTCCTAAGTTGTTAGACAGTGTTTAAGGGCTCATGAAAGGTATCTTGACCTAGTTTCTTGATTTCCATGAAAATAAGCTTATTATCATAAAGTGCTCCAGAAACACTGAGGACCCTCAAGGCGGTTTAACGTGCGATTTTAAAACTTGGGTCTGGTATCCCTACAACTGCACTCTGCCTTTGTAGAGTAGGAAACACTGAGAAGTGAAATACAAATAAAATTGCGGTTTGTATCAAAGTAATTTTGGAACATTACTTTTGCTTCATTTAAATATTATCTATTTTCAGATCTATGCATATAATTAAAAGATTAGAATCACTGTTTGAAGAGAGAAAAGCTAAACAGGGTAGTGGGTGATATTACAGTTAATTCTTCATTTGCTTACTTTACTTCTATTGTTACGTTTCTAAAATGAACAAATGTTACTTCTTTGATAAGAAAACAATAAAACCCAGCATTTTGGGGAAGGGGAAAATGGAATTCTAATTCTAGACTAATGGTGAGTTGAAGGAAATATAATCCATTGCAGGGCTAAATTGCTAAATGTGATGACAATCATTTTGTGAAAAACACTGTCATGTTGAAATGACAACTTGGCATGATAAGTAATATTTTATTTTTGGAGAAAGTGAACTAAAAAAAACAATGAGTATAGCTCTTTAAGAGCTCAGAGCAGTGTCTAGCACGTAGCAAAACCTACAAACATATCTGATTAGTAAACAAGGAAGTACATAAACAAAGAAAAAAATTATTTAAGATGGTATTCCTGCTGTGTATATAGAGAGAACTTTTA
The DNA here is from genome assembly GCF_009834535.1 of Camelus ferus. NCBI lineage: Eukaryota > Metazoa > Chordata > Mammalia > Artiodactyla > Camelidae > Camelus > Camelus ferus. The sequence goes on along the minus strand of NC_045706.1, from coordinate 43,706,381 downwards.
TGTTGGCTAAGGGTTGTGAAATAAAAAACAAACAAATAAACAATTTCTGTGGAGCCAAAATATCTTTAGGAAGGCTTTAATTTAGGAAAAATAGCAGAGCAAAGGCAAAGCAATTTGGCATTAAAGTATTAATGTTGGGCATCTTCTGTACTGTGATAGGGGAGTGGTAATTGGTATTATAATCAATCGGAATTTCCAAGGACAGGTAGCTCATTAGTAATGGAGTATTATCAATTTTATAAAAATTTCCCACTTGGGTGTGTCTTATTCATTTAATCCTGTATTTATCAGTCTTTGTTAGACTATGAATAGTGTATCTTACTTTTATAAACAAGTATCCAGAAATCTGATTTGAGTAATTTCTGAAATGGTATTAATCTTCATACCAAGTACTTGCAGTTGGCATCTACTTACTTTTGATGCCATTAAGACATGAAGACTGGAGTAAAATGATCTGGTAGCTTCTATGAAAGGCAAGCAATTTGGTTAATTACACAGAAAAAGGTGGAATCAGGCTTAGTTTTTAATTTTTAGGATTCACATTCTCCTTGGTTCAAAAAACTGAATTGCACTAACCATGCAGTATCAAGAATACAGCAAACCTTCCAAATAATAAGTAACAGCTAAATGTCACCTTGAAATAGTAAATCTTTCAGTGGCAAACAAATAGCAAGTTCATGCAAGAACAGAATAATTAGTTTCCTTCAGTAAAACTTCTGATAAGAATCAATTTATAGTGATATTTCAAAAAGAGATATCTATTCAAACCAGCAACAGAGTGTCAAGAAAGTAGGAACTGTAAATCAACAAGGACCTTATGAAACCACTAAGTATCTGGGGGAGCCCACCAGGGGCCAGGCACTGCGGAGGGAGCTGAGGTTATAAAGACAGGCAGACAGACATGGTTCCTAAGAATATTACTTAGATTTGCTGGGAGACAGTTAAGTGACAGCAAATACACACACATATATATGTGCATTTATATAATTATTAACTTTGAACGTCTATGGGGTAATAGTGACGAGTGCTATAGACAAGGATAATGAGGGTGATCTAATTTAGGCGGGAGGGACAAGGAAAGTACTTCTGCGGAGTCCAATCAAGCCAACATGAACTCGGAGAAGGAGATGACCAGGTGAAAAGTCACGGACAGAGGTATTTCCAATACATGTGTGAAGGCCTGAGTCAGGAACTCACTTAGCTTTTTTTCCAGACCTGAAAGAAAACACCAGTACAGGAGCCCAGTGAGGAAGAACGGCAAGCCACAGAGCCCAAGAGGTAGGCAGGGCCCTGAGGGCGCAGCGTTTTATAAGTTGCGATGGGCAAGTAGCCCCTGCAAACCGTGACTGTGACGGTCACCGCCTGGACACTGAATGTGAAGTCAGGCATAATGATGTCCTCAGCAGTGCAAACAACCTCCCTCGATTCTGGGACTCTTAAATGGCTTTAGATTTGAGACCCACAGTTTAAAAATGGGATTGATTTTCAGTTATCTGAAGAAACAGTCTTCTATGCAGGTATCCTCTGGGTCCTGTTTAAGTGCAGGTACTGAATATGCAGCTGTGAGTATATGTGCAGAGCTGAGCTTAGGTAAGGCAGCAACTCCCTTGGACTGAGCATGCACCATTCACACACTGTCTCACTTAATCCTCACAGCCACCCTACGAGGTGAATATTATTATTGAGTCTCAGGAACGCTAGCGACTTTCCAAAGATGAATGAATGGAATAGGCAAGATTCAAGCTGGATCTCTCAAGTTTGCGAAGTTTCTCCTTCTGTGTAACAATTCCTCCAGGGACACAACTCAAGGAGCATACTTGCTACAAAACCTCCTGAAATGGGAATCAAAGGTCCTCGTAAATGCCAGTCACCTCCATTCACTTCATTTGCTCAGTCCTCCCTTTATAAATGCAGGCATTTAAGCATTTGCTTAATAAGCATTAATGAAAGACTGAGTAAGACATCTGATACCATTAAGGAAAGGAAAAAATGAAGTAGAGGGAAGAGGGAGGGGCATAAGAATCTAAATGATTCAAGATCGGCCTTCAAGAAACTTATATTAGGAAAGCGAAGACTGATGTACACAAAACTATAAAACAATGGAGGATGTGTTGGGTCACAAGAGAAATACAAGTTAAGATTAATTCCTGCCTTGCCTTTGACATACAGGAAGGATGCTGATGGATAAAGATGTAAGAGGAGGGCTTTCCTAAACAAGTAGTCATAATCTGACTTTTGCTCTAAAAGCCATACCAGAACCTCTTTTCAGATGAACTATGATGAAGGAGCAACAGAGCACTTTGCTCTTAACAGGGACCCATGGTCAGATAAAACCTATGCTCTATGTGGCTGAAATGTATTCTTCATATCTAGGATAAAATATATCTACACATATTTTAACACTTCCCTAGGTAATACTTTCATTTTATCCATAATTTTTAAAACAATTTTCAGTCGTACCACTCCCACAGCCTGCTACTGAAGAGTCAGAGGGAGAGGGAGGAAGGGGAGAAGGAAGGTCCCAATTCTGATCGGTGGTTGATCACCTTGTGGCCAAGGCATTTCATTGGTGTCTCCACCCAGAAGCCTTTGGAAATTCCAGCAGATCTTAGGTGTAGAGTTGAGAGGGTGGGAAAGCTGGGGAGAAAGGCTGTGGATTCACACTCTCTCTAATTGAATATGATTAATTCTTGGGCCCTCAGTGTGACTCCCTCTTCCTACCCCCTTTTCATTTATGTCAGATAGGTCTGATGAAGAGGGACTGAGGTGAGGGGAATTTTCCAAAAGATTTTTTTGGTTTCATTTTAAATACACAGCAGGTTGAAACTATTGAGTTGCTCAGCTTGATAGGATGTGGTAAAGGAAAAGGAAAGGGAAGTGTAGATAAGATAGATTAGATAAAGAAGGCCTCAAATATCAGGTTATGGAATTTAGATTTTCCTAGTAGGCAGCACAGGAAACCCTGGATATTGATTTGTTTGTTTGTTTGTTTGTTTATGTATCTAGATTCCTAATTAGAGAAAAAGTGTCGTAGTAGGATAGAAATTTTTTCCAATTATAGAAATAAATCTTACGCATAGAAGATGCTAAGGGTTATTGTTTGTTTTATTTTTAACCTCTTTCAAGAGCTATTATATGTTCAGTCCAGTTTCCCTAGATTATTACTGTAACAGTATTGTTAAGGGAGTTAATCCCAGAATTAATACCAAGAGAGTCAACAAAATTGCAGTCCAGCCAATATTTGAGGAACCCAAACAAACATTCACATATTCTAGCTGTCCTGCCAACTAGAATTCCTTTCCTTTCCTTTCGAAGTCTCACAAAGGAAATACTCTCTCCTGATGTTTCCCTTGATATGTAAGGTCAAATAATTAATTATTCCTTTTCTTTTTAAGAGCATGTTCAACATGGTGGCTCCTGATATCTTTCTGCAGCCCAGCCATCTTCTAAGTCAGATTTTAAGAATATCATGACCCAGCACCCTTTGTTTCAAAATTGATTTCTGCAGGAAATCAAAGGTGGGGTAGTGTCTATTTAAAAACCGATTTTTTTTTTTTAAAGACCTCTCTTTCTCTTGCCCTTTCTCCCTTCCTCTCTCCAGAAGCTGAAAGGAGTTACTAATGAAAGGGTTAATAGCCTGTAAAAGGTCAGTCCTAAATGTTCTGTTCCATTTAGATTAGTTCACTTTTCTCTCCTGGATTAAAATAGTATGATTTTAGTAGCATTTTGTCTCAAACAATTCTATTTATTGAGCAATTAACATTTTTATTTTTTGGGTCATTTTAAACCATCACATGTATGTACTACAAGTATTTTAATAAAATTATATTCACTTACAATTTAAGAGGTTTTATAAAGTAAGAGTCCAATCTAAAATAAAATGCAGTTTGAAGAAATAAATTTGGAAAGTATGTAACTTTTATCATGTTTCAAATTTTGAAGGACATGTTTTCATTGCACACTGTCCCATAACTATACTAATAATAGCAACTTGTTATTGAATGTTGGGCAACTCTGCCAGGCACTGCTTTACAGAAAGTACAGTTGACCCTTGAACAATATGGGTTGGAACTACTTGGGTCTACCTATATGCAGATTTTTTTTTTTCAGTGAATACATATTACAGTACTACATGGTTGGTTGAATCTGAGGATGTGGAACTGTAGATAAAGTGGGTCAACTATAAAGTTATATGTGGATTTTCAACTGTGCATCAGGTCAGCACCCCTGATCTCACGTTGTTCAAGGGTCAACTATATAATAAAAATTCCTGTGAGATAAATGTGACTGCTGTCAACTGAACAGTGTTCTCCCCAAATTCATAAATACAGTGTAACTGTATTTATCTCTAGACTTTTTAGGAAGTCATCATGGTTAAATGAGATCATAAGGGGTGGGGCCTAACCCAGTAAGACTGGTGGCCTTTATAAGAAGAGAAGAGAGAGAGAGATCTCTTTTTCTCCTTGCAGGGTGCTTGCCCTTAGGAAAGGCCATGTGAGGAAGCAATGGAAGGTGGCTGTCTACCATCCAGGAAGAGAGCCCTTACCAAACCCCAACCATTCTGGAACCCTGATCTTGAACTGCCAACCTGCAGAACCTTGAGAAAATAAATTTCTGTTGTTTAAGCTCCCAGTCTATGGTATTTTGTTATCGCCGCCTAAGCTGGTTAATACAGTGACTATTCCCATTTTGTGGATTAGGAAGCAAACTCTTGATCAGTGACAAAACTGGCATTTGAACCTGATGTGTCTGACTACAAGTAAAAGCCCTCTCTAGACTGCCCTCTGAATTTTGACTCTGAAAATAGTTATTATAGATAGCCCTTTTAAAAAATACCAAACTTTTCATCTGTTGTTTGTTTGTATAGGCATATGTACCTTGGAGACATTGTAGGTTGGGTTCCACTGCAATAAAGCAAGTCATGTGAATTTTTTGGTTTCCCAGCGCACATAAAAGTTATGTTTACACTATACCGTTGTCTTTTAAGTGTGTGATAGCATTATATCTAAAAAACAATGTAATAAACTTTAATTGAAAAATGCCTCCTCATCTGAGCCTTCAGCGAGTCTTAGTAGTAACATCAAAGATCACTGATCACAGATCACCATAACAAATAAAATAATAGTGAAAAAGTTTGAAATATGTGACATAGAGACACAAAGTGAGCAAATGCTATTGGGGAGATGGGGCTGACAGACTTGCTTCACACGGGGTGTGAAGCACAATAAAGCAAGGCACAATACAATGAGGTGTGTCTGGATTTTTGTTTTTACTAGGTTTCACAAATACACACAAAGCCAGTTGGTTTTGCTCAGTTCTATTCATTATCATCTGATTTTTGTGTAGGAGCAGAATGTTATTGAGTTCCCAGAATTTCAGGTAATAATGTTGAAAAAGGTAGCCAAACTTACCCAAACTGCAATGTTGAAAAATCCAAGATTTACTATTGCTGTATTTACTTTTTGTAAAACATATTAAGTTCAAAATATCCAGTTTTGTGCCTGAAACTAATTGGCAGTATCCCATTAAACCATATTAAAATTAACATCTATTAATTGGATTAGAAATTCAGTGAGAATGACAGCTGTTAGTGCCTTTTACAGTTACTTTGTTTCTCTATAATCCATATGGCAGAAATCACACAGTGCTTTTTTCCCCTTTGAAATAAACAGTTGAAATAAAAAGGTTTGCCTCAGCGTGATCAGGGTATGTGCACTTGTTTTCTTTCTTTTTTTTTCAAAAAAACTTTTTGTAAAAACTGAACTATCTTTTTTCCCCCTCATTCACAGGTTTTCACCAGCCATACTTTTATATCTGATTAGCATTGTTCCATCATTATGGCTTCTTGAAATGCACCATGAGACTCAGGTATGTAGTAGGAAAGCAGAATACTCAGCAATAAACTATATTCATATCATAATGCAATTTCTGCCAGAAATGCACTTTCCTAAGAAATTGGTGTTATCAAGAATTGAATAAGTAAGAGGCCATCAGCAAAAAGGAAGTGAATCCATGATCTGTCAAAACAATAAAAATGGTGCATTCATTTAAGACTTAAGATTATATCATTAATAATTTGTGTTAGAGATCTTGTTCCTAAGGCCTCCCCCAACTCCAATATGCTATAGTTTACACGGGGGTATAAAATTTTGGTTTTAACCCTTGCAATTTCAATGAGTTTCTATATTGGGTTAAGAATGGGCAGGGCTTAATAACCTAGCATCCTACAAGTGACAGTTTTAGGAACAACTCAAACAAAAAAGAAACCCCATCATCTGTATTCTGTTATACAAATACAATCAAACTTGGGGGCACTGTTTGAAATAGTGTGTCTTAAAATAACAGGCTTTGCAGATTACAGGAGATTCAATTTTGAGGGCCTCAAGAGCTGTCTTAGGAGAACAGGAATTTCACTCGAGGACTCTGAAATAAGTATAAAGGAGAGGAGTCAGGGGATCCACCATGGGGAAAGGTGAGCTTTCTGGATTAAGACCATACTGGCCTAGAAAATAAAGTGGCTTCCAATAAGAGGCCCTAATCTATGTAGAGAGAGATGTTCTGATTTTTATGTGAGTTGCTTCTTACATGGGAAACCCTAGGTAGCAGGCTCTAGACTGGATTCAGCCATTTACTGTCCTTAATGCCTATACAACACTGACAGGACTAGTTAGTAAAGTCCATCAGACTCCAGCCTGGACATCACATCTTCAGGGTTCAGGTTATTGGACTATGTTTTACAGATGAGCCATCGTTATGATATAATATTATTTTAGTACCTTTACTGACAAAATCTGTGAGACTCTTTCACAGATTTCTCTGCTATAGTTGGTCATTTTATGGCAAAGTTAAGCCTCTGATATATGTTTCAGACATTCAAACCTTATCTGGAAAATGCTTGCCCCAAATATCAGGCACACAGAGGGGAATTTAGTTCTGTGAACTATTTTTGAAGAATTCCACAAGCATGTGCCAATAATGTAGACATGAAGAAAACATTTCTCTGCCTAAATCTGCTGTTTAAAAAAGACTGATGTCTTAGGCTATCTCTATGTCTGTAGAAAGTATTTTTATCATGGTAGACTGGTTAGTTCAAGTTATCATAGCTTTTAAAAACTGTACCATAAGGATTAGGGGGCTGTTTCAATTTCCTTACTACTACTTACTACTTTCAGGGGTATGGAAATAAGCTCTGGTGATTGGAATCATTTTTTTCCCCTTCACATCCAATTCTACAACATGGCTATCATCCACAGTAACAATTCATTTCTCCAAATGCTTTCATAATATAAATGCATTGCACAGTTAATTGATACACAGGTCAAATCCCATTACAACAAATAGCATGCAACCAAAAGCTCTCTTTTTAATAAAAAAAAGATTTTTGAGCCCCAGGCAGTGCCTCTCTAATTTTCATACTACAAAGAAATTGGACCTTTAGTAGTAATGGATGTGACTCATTTTGACACTGAGAATTAAAATGAATGCCCAGAGATTGAACTGGGCAGGATGGGCAGAGATAGAAGTAGAAAAAAAAAAAGAGAGACAAAAAAGTATTGGAATTACCTTTAAAGAAGTAAGAAATGGCAGAATAAAAGGGAGGTGCAGAAGTTCTTAGTCCATTCTGTAAGAAATTTTGGTTAGGATAATAATCACTCTTTTCACATAGTTTCTTCATTTCAAAGTATTTTCAGAAACATTTTCTCATTTATGGACCCACCAACTCCTCAAGTTAGACATGGTATATAGATTTCTATTTTATAGAAAAGGATCCTGAGACTCAGAAAGGTTAAGTAATTTTCCCAAGGCCACACAGCTAATCAACAGCAGTTCTGGGGCTTAGAACCTAGGTCTCAACCCTTAGGCCATTAAACCACACTGCCTTTCTCAATTGTGTGTTCTATGTTTCACAGGAATTTGTGTCAAAAATCTTCTGAATTTTTCATGATGGCAAAGAATAATTTAATTTCCTTTCCCATTTTCCATTTACTCTACATCCTAAATGTTCTAACCTATGACTTGGCATTAGGAAAACATCCTGACCTATTTCATGACAACATTTCTCGTAGATGATCAATTCTGTGCCATCGTTTCTGAATCTGGCTCTTTCTCCACACGTGGAAAGAAGATGGTTATGACAATAGTTATAACCTTAACTCTTAGTCAAGTCTATTTATGAAGTGGGCACAATTAAAGCAAGAGAATTTTTCTGGTCTGTGTGGTGTCATAGTCTGGTTTGACCCAAAGGTATTATTTTTGAAGCTATTAAAAGTTTTTAAGATATAGCCCACAAAAAAGTGACATTTTGGCACCCAGATCACCCATATAACTCACTTGTACAATGCTGAATGTGGTTTTAGGAGTCAAACCAGTTATTCTTTTCAGTTCTAATGCAGCTGCCACTTAAAGGAAAGTCTCACCAATTTATAACAAACAGAATCTAAGAAGGGAGAAAGACTCAGGTCTTTACACCATAACATGAACTACAAAGCTATTTGCTACCAAGTTATTTTATCCTGAGTAGAGATGACTATTTTTAAAAAGTAAGATGTCTATGGATTTTTAGTGATAAAAATGTAAAAATCATATCAAGGTCACTATTTTTTATACACAATCTGCTTTCATGCCGGAAAAAAAAAGTGGCCAAATTTGTTTCCTCTGAACACTGGGTTCTTAGAGTCACAAAACTCCTCTGCAATGAAGATTTGTTGCTTGGCTCAAAAATTCAAGTTGTTATCTTCATTATCTTTTCTTAGAGCTTTAACTGTTAAAAAAAAAGTGTGCAACCAACTGCATTTTTGCTTTTAGAGATACAGCACATGGCCATTTTTCTTAATTATTCTTGTCATTTCACCCATAACACTAGTTGTTTTGATGGAAGGGAGAAAAAAATAGCTCCTTGACAGACTTCCTTTTCAACTTTTTTAAGGAGCTCATAGAATGATCGATGAAGTATACAGAATAATTAAGAAAAATACACTTCTCACAGTGTATTAGCATTTAAAAAAATAATTTCTCTCTAAATCCAAATGTGTGATCATGGATATGTGGTAGGTAGGTGTGTGTGTGTGTGTGTGTGTGTGTGTGTGTGTGCGCGCGTGCGCATGCATGTGTATGTGTTTCAAAAGTATGTTGGCTCTGCAGATATTTAAAAAAAATCAACCTTTTTAAAAATCCATTTGTGAATTAATCATTGGCTACAGTTACATTTTCAAGGACCTCTCCTTTCCTCTCATGCACTTTTTTCTTCTCTTTTCTCTACCTCAGATTCCTAGCATCTGGCTGAATAACAATCATGCCCAGTATACTTGTAGAAATTTACGTGCAAAATGAAAGAACAAGAAGAGAAAAAAATGCCATTTATTTTAGATGAACTGTTAAATTTTCTATAAACCTAAACTGACTTCTAAACTGATGAAAAATGTATATTTTGGTGAATGAATACATTAATTGGCAGGTGGGGTGGTGTTACTGTGCTTAACAGACAAGATTGAAAGTAATTGGATTATCTACTTAAGCAAAAAGGTATTTTAGATAAAGAGGCTCTGGCCAAGAAACAAAGCCTTAGAATGAATGCTTTGACCAGATCATATATGTTTTTTAAAGCTGTCATTGGTTGTTGGTGTTATAATTGTTCTAGAGTTGAAAAAAGAAACCTCTATTACCAATCCATAAATTCCACAGTTTTCCACAATGATCAAAAAGCATCTTCCTCCTCATAGACTTGCGGAAAAATAAGACATGTATAGTTGACTCTTCTCATATTAAGTGAAAAGTGGTTTTCTATCTCAAGCCTATACTCTGATTTTTGGAGGTATTTATGCATACTGTGTAAACTTCATGTTTCTGCTCATAATCTCTTAGCTACATTGAAGCCATTTTAAACCCTACCTATTGTGATATTTTTTGACATATTGCCTTTACAAAAAATTCTTAGTATTGCAGTAGCCAGTCTGAAGGAATGTTACAGAATACCAGCAGCAAAGAAGACTTCAATCAAACTCTAATGTCAAGTGAACAAACCAACGGAGCGGATGATCTCATTGAGACGGTGAGAGATTTCTCACTGTATATTAAAGGATTTAGCAAATCACCTTTTCACTTGGTGAGGATAACATGCTCTGTACATTTTAGCTCATTCTTTCCTAGGGAAATCTGCCAACTGTTTGGCTCATAAATTCACAAAAGAATCATATTTTCATATATTATTAAACACATAACATGCATAATATGCAGATGTATCTTACATATATTAATAAATGTATTTAACCTGCAGCATTAAGGAACCTTTAACACTTAGATTAGACAATTTATGCACAAAGAGAGATATATATATTTGCGAAGGAATGATATAATTAAAAGATTGAGGTCTGCCTTATATATTTTATTCTTCCCTATATGTAGATATATGTGTTTATATTAATAAAATAGGGAAGGTTTCCAGCCAAAAGAGAATCACTTCTTTGTTCTCATGCTTGATATTTGGCCAACTAACCAAAGTTTACTAGAAAACGATATGCTGGAGAGAATCAAGGCCAAGGCCCCTATCACTGAACCATGTTTTCAACAATAAGATAGGCTATTGGTTCTATGAAGTTTACTAGAACTAGCTTTGGGTTCTAATTTAAGCTTCAATCACAGCTTACCCATAACACTTTGAACAAATCCCTTAGTCTGTCTCTCAGTTTATCATCTGACAATTGAAAATATTACTATTTACCATGCTAGTATGCTTCCTTTAAGAATTAAATAAGATGTACGTGAAGTCTCATAGAAGATACATAAAGTGTGTAAATGAAACATTGATCTTCATGCATGGCTTCAAATCAGGTCAGCGTCCTGCCTTGTCTTTTATTCTCTCTTAACCTTTACACTTGACGCCAGCACATGATCAAGAGGGGTTAATAAATATTGCACAAATACAGGTAAGTCACTTGTCACTATCCAATCCACTTGAGATCTACACCGCAATAGTCTTTAGTAGATCATAACTTGTAGGGCCAATAATATACTTTAAAGTTATTCAGAAGCTAAGTGGACAAGATAAAGCATCCAGAATAGGTGAATGAGATGTAAATTTTTCTCAGAGTCTGAGAATAAGGGCAGAATAAAATTTGGTTGCTAGCTTATTGGTTTTTGAGTAATATCTTAAATGTTCAGAATAAAAATGACTTTACAGTTATTCCTTTTCTTTACTTATAGGTAATGAATAAACATTATTATATATTTTATCATCTGATACAGTGTTTTAAAGCAATAAAAATCAACAGAGAAATCTGTACTATGCAATAATGTTCCCAGATTAGTAAATTCAGATTTGAAATCTATAAAAGAAAAATATAGGAATTTATTTAATATTAATATGAAGTTTAAAATAGTTGCTACATGTTATACTTGGTACAGAGTATGATGAAATGATAAAATGAGAAATTATCTATAAAACATTGTAAAATTGGCTTTTCAAATACCATACAGTACAATCCCATTAGCAAGTGAGAGGTTTAAATTACTTCTAGTTATAAGGCTGCCCCATTTTAAAAATCACATTAGCTTTTATTTTTTCCCAGAGTATTCAGTTGAAAAGAGTTTTACTTTCTTTAGTAAGTGAGGAATCATTTTCTGTAAAGGACCTTCCACAAAAGTTAGCTCTTGATTGAAAGCTATGGTGAAGAAGGCATCTCTCTCTAAGGTGGCAGCTCATGATCCTTCTGTCTGTATGACATTTTTGTTAAACAGGCCAAAGTTTTTGTAAATAACTTATCTACAGTATGTGAGAAAGTTTGGACTTTGGGACTCCATCAGACATTCCTGCTAATGCTCATAATTGGAAGATGGCTTCTACCCATTGGAGGCGGGATCACACGGGATCAACTCTCTCAACTTCTCCTTATGTTTGTGGGGACAGCTGCTGACATACTGGAATTCACAAGTGAGACCTTGGAAGAAGAAAATGTGAGGTAAGCAGGCTCTGCAATGAAAAGACCTTCTTTTCAAGATCAGGTCCACACACCTGTTTCTTTGTTCTACCATTTATATTCTGTATGAATAAGAATTTTCAGTATATCATTTGTCCAATGGTAGAATCAGAATTTGCTGCTGCTCAGGTACATATTAGGTACCGGCCCAGTTTATACATATATGTATTTCCCATGGGTAAGAGAACAGAGAAGCTCTGCATGTTTGCATGACCACAGGTTAGGTGAAGCCATGGTTATCCAAAACCTGGAGGTGGAACGATCACTCCTAGCCCCACGTTCACATTGTCAAGCGTCCAGGAATGTAGCTGATCACAAGCTTCTCTTCTAGAGCAGAGCACAGTGACAGTTCCAGGAAAGCACCTAGAGGAGACATGGAGTAATCTTTCCTCTAACTAGTTGGGGAATTTATATTCCCCGGTGTGAATAGAGAATGGGGCAGATTAGGTTTTATTTTACTAAATTTTATTTTTAGTCAGTTTTGTTCAAAGTGCCCAAAGGCTAACTGGTGTAGATGCCTATAAATTAAAACTTATTGAGTTGGTACTTTTATTTTTGCCACAAGCAAATAAACTCAGAATCCATGATCACATCTGTTTATGGAACTACTTTCTTACCTTTAGGGATTTAAGTCTCAGTGCCTGAATGTACTTTCAGCTTGGCTTGTTTTGCACTATGCTATAAAAATAAATTGCAATGAGGCCGGCTTTTAATGCTACACTTTACTTTATGCTGTGTTTCTCAAACAATGAAACATTAAACTGAGCAAAACACACTAACTTAGTGAGTAAATTTAATATTCCAATTATAGTAAAAAGTACATCTATAACCGCAGGTTATCTACATGATCATTTCCTGTTTCATTTATACTAATTTTTCTTATACCTTCAGTAGACCTAGAATTTCAAAAAGAATGTAATCGAAGTTCATCCACAGTCCTCAAAATGTTGATTTTAGCTTTGTAGCTTTAATACCTTACATTTGGTCAGTGTTTTACATCGTGTAACATATTTTCAGATATGTTACAGTACAATGGGGTTACAAGAAAACATGAAGAAATCATGACCGAGCATATAAAAAAACAAATGACTACAGACACCGTGATAGAGATATGAAGATATAAGGACTACTAACGACATCTATATAGAAATAAACCCATAAATGCTAAATACGTAGCAAGATGAGAGGGATACAGGGTGAAGGGGGTGTTCAGGAGGAATATGTTTTGTGGGGCTGGTAATAAAAACGTAAGAAATGCCAAACTCAGCTATCTTAACAGTCTGTTTATTAGGCCCATCCACGGGTGACACCAAGAGGCGTTTTATAGATCAGTGCTTGCCAATAGATGTTGAATATTAAATAAGATAACGATTAAAATGTCAATTGCCCAGGAGGGGAAAAACACCTTGAAAATCAGGAGGGATCATTCATTCACCAACTCTTGACTGATTATCTAGTCTGAGCCAGGCAATGTGCTAGTGCTCATGGAGACTGGGGAGCCAATGGTGAGCAAGTGATGAACCAAAGGACACACAATTCTATCCCAACCCAGGTAATCCCAATTCAGCAATTTCTACGGCCGCCTACACATTAATCAGAATGTTGTAGAACTCTTCTTTCCCCTCATTTTAAACTTATATCATGTCCTGAGAATAGGCCTGAATAAATTCTGCCATGTTTATCAAGATTTCTTTTCAGGTTTCCTGGTCTCAGATTGAAGTCATTTTATTTATAATAATACTGCACAGAGTCAGTGACCTTCTGTTTTCCGCAGTCCACTCCTGCATGTCTCCATCACTACCCAAAGACCCCAAAATCAAGGCTCTGAAAGAACTGAGAGTTTTTTCTCCTTCCTAAAACCCACCTCCCAAGTTCTGGTTTCATCTCAGGCCCCACCTGTACTGCAAGAATAACACAGCAAGTTTCCAATCCCTTCAAAGGAAAGTCGCTTTCTCTGCAGAGTAGCTTTCTCCTTTTGGCCTCAAAAAGACAATTGTGAAGAATAAATGTAATATACATATAAAAGATGTTTAATGTAATATAGCAAAGGGAGTTACTTCATTATAACCTACTTAGCATTACTTATTACCACAACATTTTATCTTCTTTTTTCTTTTATTCCATAATTTGAGCTGATAGGTTCAGCAGAAAATCTGCAATGATGTCTACATCACAATGATGTCTGTATCTCTTTATTGCATCCCGGCTAACACCTCAAATCCAGTTTTTGTTTTTGTTTTTTTTAACTTAAATCTGTTTCCTTCCATATGCCCAAATGAAGTTCATCTGCCTAATTCTTACGAATTTACACGGACTTGTGAGGTACCGCATATTTTTCTTAACAGCTTCACTTTGCACACCATGAAATTCATCTATTGTAATTCTATGGTTCAATGATATTTAGTAAATTTATAGATTTGTGTGACCATCACCAGAATCCAGATTCCTGTGTCTGTTTGCAGTCAGTTCTCACTCCCACTACTAACCCTAGGCAACCACTGATAAGCTGTCTCTGTAGATTTACTTTTTCTAGAAATTTCATGTAGGTGAAATTACAAAGTATGTGGTCTTTGTGGCTGGCTTTTTCACATAGCATAATGTTTCTGTGGTTCATTCCCATTGTTGCACGTATCCTTTTAAATTGCTGAATAGTATCTCATGCATATACCACATTTTATTTATCCATTCAGTAGTCGATATACATGTATACTGCAATTTTCTTGCTACTAAGAATAATGTTGCTATGAACATTCAGTTACAAGTCTCATATGGATCTGTTTTCATTTCTCTTGTAGAGATACCTAGGAGTAGTATGACTGCGTTTTATGTTAAGTACCTATTGAACTTTCTAAGAAGCTGCTGCATTGTTTTCCAAAGTGGCTATATTTTTTTATATTTCCACCAGCAATGTGTGAGAGTTCCATTTTCTTCACATCCTCACTGACACTTTTTTTTTTACTAATGATAACCATTCTAGTGGGTTCAGAGTGGCATCACATTGTGGTTTTAATTTGCATTTTCCTAATGACTAACGATGTGGAACATCTTCCTGTATGCTGATTTGCTGTTCATATATCTTCTTTGGTGAAGTATCGGTTCAAATTTTTGTCCATTTTTCATTGGATTGATGTTTTATTGAGTTGTAAGAGTTCTTTATATATTCTGAATACAAGTCCAGTATTAGATACATAAATGTAAACATCTCCCATTATAAAATTTATCATTTTCTAATGCTGTCATTTGAAGAGTAATTGTTTTGAATTTTGATAAAATCCCACGTATCATATTTTTCTTTCATGTAGTGGTTTGGGTATCAGAGATTCTAAGAAATATCTTCCTCACCAAAAATTAGAGACGTTTCCTCTGTAGTATTTTGACAATTTTTGTGTAGCATGAGGTAAGGGTCGAAGTTTGTGTTTTGTCTTGTTTCACTGCATGTTTTGGCATTGTCCCACCACAATTTTTGGTCCCAGCTGGAACCAACTGTCTCAGTATCATTTATTGAAAAGACTATGCTTTTCCCTATTAAAATACCTTGGCTGTCTTCGTCAAAAATCAATGATCACGTATGTCAGGGGTTCTGGACTTCCTCTTGTGTTCCATTGCACTGTGTGTCTATCCTTAACACCAGTACCACACTCTTGTGATTACTGGACTCACACTGGGTACTGTAAGTCCTCTAATTTTATTCTTTTTAAGAAATTGTTTTGATTTTTTCTAGAACATTTGCATTTCCATATGTTTTATTATTAGTTTGTCAAATTCTACCAAAAATCCATTGGGAGTTTTCATAAGGATTGTATTAAACCTAAGCATCAATTTGTGAAGAAATGGCATCTTACTAATATTAAGTCTTCCAATCCATGAACATGAACTATCCCATCATTTATTCAGATGTTCATTAATAACTCTCGGCAATATTTTGTAGTTTTTGATGTTTAGGTCTTACACCACTTTTCCTAAATTTATTCCTGAATATTTTGTTCTTTTTGATGCAGCTTTTTCTTAACTTCTTAATACCATTTTCATGTTTTTAAATTGCCACTGCATAGAAATACAGTTGACTTTTGTATGATAATCTTGTACCCAGCAACCATGCTAAACTTGCTTATTAGTTTCGTAGATTCCTTAAGGCTTTATACATATAGGATAATGCCATTTGTAAGCAAAGACTGTCTTAATTCTTTCTAATCTGTATGCATTTTATTTCTTTTTCTTGCCTTACTGCACTGGCTAGAATTTCTGCTACAAAGCTGAACAGAAGTATGAGTGGACTTTTCAGTCTCAAAGCATAAGCATTCTGTCTTTCACTATTAAGGATGATGTTAGCTATATGTTTTGCACAGATATTTTTTATAGATGCCCTTGACCAGTTGGAGGAAATCCCTATCTAGGTTACTTCAAAAGTCTTTCCTTCCTTTCCTTCTCTTTCTTTCTCTCTCTTTCTCAGTCTCTCTCTCTTTTTCTTTCATGGACATTGAATTTTGTTAAATGTTTTTCTGTTTTTATTATTATCATTATGTGGTAGTTGTCCCTTATTCTATGAAATGGTGTATTATATTAACTAATTTTCAGATGTTAAATGAATCTTGACTTCCTGAGATAAATATCACTTGACAATGGTGTATGATCCTTTCTATATGTTGCTGAATTTGGTTTGCTAACAATTTTAAAATAATTTTTACATCTATACTCATAAAGCATATTGATTTGTAGTAATATTTTCTAATGATATCATCTCCTGGCTTTGGTATAAGGGTAATACTCTCTCAGTAAGTCAGGAAGCATCCCTTCTTTCTTTATTTTCTGGAAGACTTTGTCTAAGACTATTGTTATTTCTTCTTTAAATATTTTATAGAATTCACTTATGAAGCTATCAAAGCCTAGGCTTTTCTTTGTGGGAAGATATTTTATTACTAATTCAACATCATTATTTCTTATGTCTGTTCAGTCATTCCATTTCCTCTTGGGTCAGTTTCGATTATATTTTTTTTCTAGGAATTTCTCCATTTTATCTAAGTTTAATTTTTTATATAAAGTTGTCCATAATATTATTCCTTTATGCTAGTGTCAATTTCTATAGGGTCACTTATTATGGCCCCATTTTCTTTCTTAGTTTGGTCAGTTGTGTCTTCTATTTTTTTTCTTAGATTTATCAATTTAGTCAGTCTTTTAAAATAACTAACTTTAGGTTTCATTAATTTTCCCTATTATTATTCTCTTCCATTTCACTGGTGTGTGTTCTGATGTTTAATTTTTCCTTTCTTCTGTTGCTTTGGATTTAATTTGTACTTCTTTTTCCTAGTTTTTAAGTGGAAGGTTAGATTACTGATTTAAAACCTTTCTTCTTTTCTAAGGTATTCAAAGCTATAAATTCCCTCTAAGCACTGCCTCATGTACATCTCATAAGCTTTGATATGTTATCTTTTTGTTTAATACAGTTCAAAATACTTTCCCGTTTCTCCTGTGATTTCCCTTGGACCTATGGGAGGACATTTGCTGACCACTTCATTCTGCTGTAGCCATCCCCCAACATTCACTGTGAATGTCTGACCAAACAAAGGAGAGTTTTTCTGTTTATATTGTGTTTTCTTTTAATTTAGCTCTTTTTGCTTGATGAAACATTTCTTCCAGATTAATACTTTGTTTTCTTCCTGTCTTCTTTCTCCCTCCTTTAATTTTTACCGCTTCTGAAGAGTTTTGTTGGATGCTTTTTTTTAAAAGCTAGAGTGATTCTATCCACTGATTATCTCTTATTTACAGGAATATTTACACATCCAAAAAGAAATAGTTAAGAAGTTAGCAATGCATGACTTCATTTTTAATTTTCACCCAACAGATTTGGTGCACTAATCTACCAAATGGCAGTTGTTTATCCTCCTAGTTTTCCAAGTAGAGAAGTGATAACTCACATCTATAATTATATTTCAAAAGATCTTTTGTCTCGCTATGAATAGAATCCCTTGTCTGCTTGTATGCTTCTCAGTTGACATTTATGAAGACGGATTACACATGAGAAAATGGGGCAAGACAACTGGGGTAGACGGTTACACAACAAAGACAATGTTGGACACACTCACTCCAAAAGTCCTTCACAAATTTGGAGTGTTTTCCATTTAAGCTCAGTGATTTATTTATATTCCAGTGTTTAACTTTCCTGAGTAAATTTTGCTGTCTGAAGTAATAATACAAATTTGTCTGCTCCAAAGATTTTCTGGCCATCTTTTCCAAAGTTATTTTTGATAACTTTACCAATATGTTTCTCAACACCCACATTCTCCCAAACTGTGTGTTCAGGGTCAGAATTTGGCTTACCTAGGGGTAAGGTCAGTTTATTATTAATCCTATCTTGTATAATAATGAAACTAAAACAAAGGGTCTAAGAAGTATGTTTGCATAATAAAAACAAAAGTACTATTACTACTATTAATAGTAGTAGTAGATAATGTTTATTTATCTCTTGCTGTGTACCAAGCACTTTTCTAAGGGTTTTAGTTGTGATAAATTATTTAGTCTTTACAATAACACCATGAGGTACATACTGTTATTATCACGATTTTATAAGGTGAACAGTGGCCAGCAAGAGAAGTTGTGAAAGTCTCAAGGTTACATGGTAATAAAAATAATAAGTAACTTGTAGTGATCTACTCTACCTAGTGTTTATTAAGTACTGCTCTAAGAGCTTTATATGTTTAACATATTTAAATAACACACTTAGTAAAATTATCATATCAAATTTAGTATCTATTATTATTGTCATCCTCACGTTGAAGATGGGTAA
This sequence comes from Camelus ferus, assembly GCF_009834535.1. Lineage (NCBI taxonomy): Eukaryota > Metazoa > Chordata > Mammalia > Artiodactyla > Camelidae > Camelus > Camelus ferus. The sequence goes on along the minus strand of NC_045706.1, from coordinate 43,687,628 downwards.
ACTAAAGCATGTAGGTATAAAATTATTTGTTCATATTCATGGAGCTGGTAAATGATCAATCTGGGTTTGGAGGGCCACATCCTTTCTGGGAGGGTTAGAGCTGGAATTTGAACTCTGGCAAGCCTTGAGCACCAGAGCTCGCTTCTTTCTGCTGCCTTGCAGACAAACTGCACATGAGTTTTTGGAAGAATTATTGAAGTCTGAGATTAGAAGAAACTTCAAAAGTGCCCATCTATTGAAAAATCTATTTTACATCTGTTGCAAAAACCTCTCCAAAATGTTCTCAATAAGTTTTTGTCCAGACGTTCTTTGAAATTTTTCACTAATAGAGAATATACTAACCCCAGGGGTAACTCATTCTATTTTGAGTTAATACTATTAGAAAGTACTTTCCTCTATTGTGATGATGAAATTTGGTTTCTTATAGGTGCAGCTAAAATCCTTTGAACCTGAATTGGCCCTGTGAAGTCACAAGAAATAAGTTTAATTCCTTTTCCACATCATAATCCTTTAAATGTATGAAATAAAGTTTTAAAAGAATCTTCTCTAGTCTTTAGTTCCTTGAACTATCCCACATAGAACTTGGCTCGGAGTTCTCTCACCATCCGAGTCTCTCTTTTTTGAACCAGAAATGTTTTAAATGTTCCTCCTAAAACATGAAGAACACCACACATTTCAGATGTGTTCTGAACACTGTAGAACAGAGTAGGGCTAAAACTTTCCATTTCCATTGTGGAAATAATATCATGTGTGAAGGTTAAAAGGGGGTGGATGCTGAAATCAGCTGTCTACGTTTGATTCCTGCCTCCAACACTTATAACCACATTACTTTAGGTACTTTTCTCCAACTCAGTGTGCCTCAGTTTCCTCACTGGCCAAATAGGCATAATGAGTGTAATAACAGGGAGTAAGTGTGATCACAGAGTTAACCACTTAGAAAACTGCCTGGTACACAGTATGAGCTCAGAAACTGTAGGTATGATTATTTAAAAATTCAAGCACTTACTGAAGGTCTACTATATATAGACACTGACATTGCAAAGAGGCAAAAGTTACAGACTAGGGTCCCTAGGCATTTTCACTTAAAACGCTAGACTTCATACTTCTTGGGAAGAGACCTGTGACTGCATTTGATTCTGGAAAATCATAAATTATGTTACACTGTGGACTCATAATTCAATAATGGTAAGGGGAAATGCTTGAGCCTTTTTAATGGCTGCTGCTGTGAAGTGTTACCTCTTCTGTCCTACTCTAGGTCATCCAGTTACATCCTGTCAAGATCTTTGGGGATCCTCATTGTGTCTCCTGGGGTATTGGTTTCCCGTATCGAACCTCTATGTCATATGTGCATATGAGAAACCTTCCATCAATGTCGGCAACCAACTCCCTGATAAAACGTGAAGTAGAACAGAATCAAAGGCAGAGTCTGCAGTGCCCCGCTGGAGAGCTCCCTCTGGGGAGGCATTTACACAGGAATCCACCTGACTGTACTCACATCCAGCACACTTCTCAATCTGGCTAAGAACACTGTGGGAGGTTTTTTTATGAGCCTTGTTTAAATCCAAAAGTCTATGATTAATTTATGTATCATTGCCTGCTTAGTAATCCCAATTCTATTTTTAAAAAGAGAGAGGGAGGAGAAATAATCTTAGTTGAGTGCTATTGTTCTCAGGGAACCTGTGTTGATTCCTAACAATTACTATCTTCTTCAATAAGGGCTCTCAAAAATCGTTCAAGTAATCAGTTATATAATCTAACTAGGGATTAATAGTAAATGTGCCTTTTATATTTTAAGATATACTTCTGCTTCATTTTGAAAGTTAAGACTTCATTATTTTATCACCAACCTTGTCTTCACCATTAACCGCCAGGACAGATAATGATGGCTTAGAAATCTCGTTTACAAATTCTCTCAGAGTTTTGAGATTGAATTTTTCTGGGACTCAACACCTGAAGCATTTAAAGATATCCCTCACAATCACCTCATTTAGTTTGGTTTCAATTACTCTTCCTGATGTTTTTCTAGCCCTCTCCAATCTGAAAATCTCTCTTGACAGAGAAGTTGGCAGCCATATCTGTTATTACACCACTAACCTCAAATCGATAACTTCCTTTATGTTTTTGCTATAAAAAAGTTACTTTGATACTTCTTTAATATCCTTTGTATTTTTGTAACCTCTATTCTTTTGACTTTAGTCTTCGAGACCATTCTCCTAGGCCTGTGACGTTTGTATATTTTCCAAGTGCAAGTCCTTCTTTTATTCATTCAACAATTCCTTCCACAAATATTTGTTGAGTGCCTATTATTTGCCAGGCACTGTTCTAGGCAATGCGGACACAGTGGTGAATGAAACAACCATATTCCTTGACTTACACCCTAGTGTTTGGTATAAATCTCTGATTATTGGATTTATCTCTTCACTTTTTTCCAACTGAAGATGATTTTCTTCTACATGCTATGCTTTAAATTGTTGAGTCTCACCTAGCCTTTTGAGATGTATTTTTAAGTTAAGAGTCTTGGGATCTTGGAACAATTTTCACTTTTTCTCCTTGAAATTTCTTGGAATCAGCCCTCTGAATTTCCAGGTTAATGTCTAGCTTTTGTCCTAACATTTCCCCCTCATCATGTTTCCATGATTTTGTAAAAGTAAATATAGCAAGGTGGAACCAAGAGGCTTCACTGTAACTCACACAGATGCTGGCACATGTGAAAGTTGGGTTTCCAAGTCTCAGATTTTTTTTTTGAACTTCTTTTTCATTATTCCATTTTAATCATGCATGGATTTTTCATGGATATCTTATATCACCAAGATACTCTGATAGCTCTCAAGAGGTTTATTAGGATATAGTTAAATACAAGGGAAAAAAAGAAAAGATTCCTCTTTTCTGCACGTGATCAGATTTTTCATCACTAATTTAAAATTTTGTCTGCATTTTAGGAATAGCCCTGCCCTGGTCTACGCCATCCTTGTTATATGGACCTGGAGTATGCTGCAGTTTCCACTTGACCTGGCAGGTAAGTATCTTGATGTTTGCTCAAGGAAACAGAAAATTACAGCTCTTGATTGTAAACTGTAATGAAGCTAAGGAGGCATTTGAGAGTATTATAATTTTTTTAATCACTTTGATATCCCAATGTTAATTCCAGTTCAGTTTAAAAGAAAAGTAGGTTGAAACTTAGGAAAGCAATGAGCAGATCCACTCAGGTACCTGGTAAGCCTGAGACAATTAAGAGGACAAGAGCACAGTTTTATATGCATTTCACACAGTGGTTCCATCACTTGCGATTTGTCAGATTTTCTGCAAATGAGTTAACACATCTGCACCTCAGCTTTTCATCCATGAAATGGGGATGATAACTACTGTAGCCAGGGTTGAGGATTCTTGTGATGACTAAATAAGACATAGCTTGTAATGACTGTGCTTAGCATAGTTGTGGGCATATAAATGTTATTTCCTGATAATTTTAAGGGCTCATTTTCATGCCTTTGTCAGCTCCTTGTATTCGAACTTCACAGGGAGTAAAGGCAGTCTCAGGGCCACATGAAAGTTAAAAATTTCCTCAGTACTGGCCCTTACAGCCCCATTGGGCTTACTTTAATAAAGACATAAACCCTCAAGATTTTGAAAGAAGTAAATGGTTTTCCAGGCATTTCATACTAGTGATGATCTAGAGCCGCATTATCCAGTATGGTACTCACTAGCCACATGTGGCTATTTAAGTTTAATTAAATCTAAATAATATTAAACATTCAGTTCTACAGTTACGCTAGCCAACTCAATGGCTGCGTATGGCAGTTGTATCAGACAGCACAGATACAGAACATTTTTACTATCACAGACACTTCTACTGGACTGCACTGACCTGAAGTTATCCTGGAACTTCTAGGAGCCCTGAAGTATTGATTTGGAAATTCTCTTGGATGCCACTTTATTCTGAAGAAACTCTAGGATTTAATAGTTACATTTTCCTTAAGTCTGAGTCCTTTTTTATGGTATCCTACCTGATGGCCTCAGGGTTAGAATTAATCTTAGGACAGGAATATTTAATTTTTTTACATCTTTTTTTGGGTTCACTTTGATAGGCTTAGAGGTTTTGGGGGCCATTTTAAACTTTAGCATCCACTTTCCGAAATAAAATTGTCAACAGAATAGATGGAAAGAGTGGCTGTGGCTTTTTAGAAATACGCCAAGCCTAATTAGTAGTTAATAATTGCAAACAAATGTATGCCAATAACACAAATACAAACACACAGATTTTGTTGTAATGTGCCTGAGACGGTACTCTATACGCACTGGTCAGCTGGTGTCCTGTGACCGAGTATTAGGCACCATCACTTTAGATGTTGAATAATACTCTTAGGAGGTCCTTTGGGAGCTGTTTTCTGACCTTAACTTCTTAGGAGAGTCTATTATTGATCTTACGTTGGTTTTCCCTTTTGTCATTCGCTCTGCTGGTCCTCACCCTCCCGTATCTTGTGGTTTATAGCCTTGCTTAGAAAATTTTTATTTAAGAAAGAAATTTTGTAAACTTTCAAGGGTGATAATGTTATGCAGCTGTTTGAAAAACAAAGACCAAATGTTACTTCTGACTAAATCACTATTGTATTTTCCAACAAACAGTACATTATGTGTACCCGTATCAAAGCAGCTTCATAATATTTGCAAGGCTCCAGTTGACGAAGGCATTCTTTGTTTGAAAACTCCAAATGGAAGGCTTCATTATTATAAAAGGATTATTTTCTGCCTTTGACCCTGAATTAAATTTACATTTGAGAAATTAAAACAAAAAGGTTCATTTGTTGATTGGACCTCCTTCTGTTCAACTGGAAAAATCAGTAATTATATCCAGTCACTCTTGTAAACTACGAAACAAAGACATAAGGAATTAGATGAAATTAAATAACAATGGCATTTATTTGGGCTTTTCTTCCCCCACCATTAGAGAAATATGTGACTTAAGTTTGCATTTGAATATAAGCACTTGAATTTTCACAACACAATTTACATACACAGCTGAGTGAGTCAACCAGTAAACAGGCAGATCCCAAAGAGAGGATGCAGGAGGATCTGGGTCATGTATACTCCATTTCACCTTCCAAATTTTGCAGCCAGGTAAATCATGCATTATCCTGAGGGAGAGACAGTGAGAGAGGAGGGGCGCCAGGGCTGTTAGCCTAATGGAAACAAAAAGAGGCAGTGAGTAGGGGCCTCTCTTCTCACAGATATCACTGTCCTCCGGGTTTCAAAGGAGGAAACTGAGGCCCAGGCAGGTTAAGAACTTAGCCAGCAGCTTGCTGTTAGAAAATGAGGAAGCAGCCAGGCTCCTGACTTGAAGCCGAGAGCACCCTCCTGAGCCGCCTCCCAACGCTGCACTTCAAAGACCGTTTCTTCTGTTCTTTATCCTTTCTAGCCTAGCTAATTGTGCTCTTCCCAATGGGAGGACTTGAATGTGAGCTGCAATTTTTTATTTTAATGTGGCTAGAAACTGGAGATTGGCTTTCTTTCCTGTGCTTTATTGGACTTATAACAGATTATCTATCTTGAATATAAAACGACCAAGGATGTTAAACGGCAGGGTGGTTTCACATGTCCCCTCCCCCCAGAATGAAGTAACACCCAATCATGAACTAGCGTAGCACCCAATGTTAATGACTTGTACCAAATTCATTCTGTCTGACGGTGCTGCATTGAACAGAGCAATGTTAACCAGGCCATCTGTGTCTTCAGTACAGCACATCGTGTGCCCCTTGTCTGTGACAACGAGGGGGTTTCCCAGCCAGTTCTTCTGCCAATACAGTGCCGATCTGTGGAACATTGGAATCAGCATCTTCATACAAGACGGTCCCTTCCTTGTGGTGCGTCTCATACTGATGACCTATTTCAAAGTGATCAACCAGATGCTTGTGTTCTTTGCCGCCAAGAACTTCCTCGTGGTGGTGTTACAGCTCTACCGCTTGGTGGTGTTGGCGCTGGATGTCCGCGCCTCCTTGCGAAGTCAGCAAGAAGGCCGGAAAGGAGAGCACCGATGCCCTGGTGAACCAGCGGAGAGTGCGGTACCACCTGGGGACTGGGCAGGTGGCTCTCAGGAAGGCGTGGCTATTCCTTTGCAGGCCTCACCAGTCACCTCCAGTGACTCTCACTCTACACCACAGTGAGTCATTGACAGCAGCATGCAGCTAGAAGGTTTGACGTTCTGGTTCTTCTTACCGACAGAATCTTCCTCTGACTCTCTCTCTCTGTCTTTTTTTTTTTTTTTAAACCTTGGCATATAATAATTTTCAAAAGAACAACATAAAAAGTGATCTTAAATCCAAAGCCGAGGAATTTTCTTTCTTCAACTGAACTGAAAAGAACTTTGATTAGTGACTATCGCTACAACTTCTGTGTGATGGTATCAGATGTTACAGTTGTTCAACGACTAAGTGATTTGTTTGTCTTGAACTGTTCGAAAAGCTTTGGACAGGGTTACAGTGACATGCCCTCCAGAGATTTAATGCAGACAAACTGTCGTGGCTGTTACCTGAAAATAGAGAAGCTTTGAACTTTGGCTCTATTGTCAGACTATCTCATCTGATCTTTTCTGCCATGTCCCTCTGACATCAAAAAATGTACATTCAGTGAATGCAGAACAAATGAAGGGAAAAGTGCCTTTAAAATTACCTCACTGTGGGCTGGAAGCAGTGAAAATCTCTGCCCAGCTGCCATAGCATCAAGAGCCTTCTTCATCGCTGCACAGACCATCCCAGGAAAATCATTTTTCTGGGCTGATGTGGTATTCTGTCATGGCGCATATGCTCTTACAGAAATTTTACTGCTTTGGCTTGGGTGCCTCACAATTCACAGCGAGCCATTTTGGTTACCGATCTGCTGGTTGTGAGGCAGGAAATACTGGTAAGGCTAGCAAAGATACAATTTCCACCCTGAACATGATTTGCAGAATTCGTCAGTATTTTTCTTAACTCCACTTTTGGATTTTCTATGTTGCCAAGTTGAATTATGTGGGTTGAGGCAAGAAAGCACTGAAGCAGTGAATAAAGGTGTTTGGGGCCCTTTAAATGTAACCATAGTTGCTGGTGTCTGTCCCCAGTTGTGGGAGCTCCTCTGAGCTGCCACGACTGGAGACAGCCTTTGGTCTCGGGGAGGATGTTGGTGATGGAGGCTTGCATTAGCTCTACTCACAGTCAACAGCCCTTGATTAGTGACAGGGGTCAGAAAATGCCCCAGCATCGTGGAAATAAGGAAATTCGCTTTTCTTCCTTGCATTAAGACTGCATTTCCCCTGGACTGAAATGGCTGTATTTTCCCTTTATACACCTCTGTACCTTCCAGAGGGAGGCGATTCAGAACCTTTTACGATGATGTTTGCTTTTAAAGAAACACTGTGAAAATTTACCTGGCTTTATAGCAGTAATTATCTGAGGCATACAGCTCCAAAACTGTTCTTTTAGGGTTCAGGGCATAATACTTCCTTGTTATTATATTCAGGAATTCAAAGGGACATTAAAGATATGGCAGGGTATGACCTTAAACTGGGTGTGACCTACCGACAACCAACTGGGACAATTTTATCTATAAATCTGTGTGACATGATGTCTGTTCAAAATATTTAATTAAAAGTTTCATAGGCAAATTCTGTTTTTTTACAGAAAAATTAAAATTTTCCAGTGAATAGCTTCTTCAGTGCCTGATAATCATGCTTCTTTCTTTTCTTGCTTGTGTTTCTAATTTTAACAATAGGATGATTGTAAAATTACAAATGAAGCTAATGGTACACATTTATAATTTTCCATAATAATTCTATGAAAGTTAAGACCAGGAAATTATATTTATATAAAGTAAAGAACTTGACAACTTTTAAGGGTACGTTATTTAAAACGCTTAGCAATTGAAAGCAAAATAATAACTGCTATTTATAAAGACGCCTCAGCAAAGTCTGTTTTTATGTTGACTGTTTTATGTTGAATGTTTTCCTCCACAACATGTATGTGCTGCTTATTACCACAGATTGCTCATGGGCATGCTTTTTATGTTTTAAATTTTTTCTTCCAGCAAAACAAATATTGGGACTCTAAAAATAGACTGAAGTATAAAGCAGTACGGCTGTTGCAAGGATATTTTTAAAATGCTTTCAAATCTTGAGACTTGGCTTGGCTCTGTGAATGAATTTCTAGTATTTAAGTAAAGTATTTTGTAAATAGTGCTCTTTCCAAAGGCCTGGGAAGTAGAAAGTCCAGAGTCTAGCTTCACTTACAGTGCCAGGAGGGCAGAGAGTGCCCAAGACTATCTCAGCAAGCAGTGGTGGCAAAAATAGGACACATGCAAGCAAGGTTTTCCAGGAAAATCCGCTAAGGGCAGCATTTGTTAACCTTACTGCCAGTACTCCCACTCTCTTGGACTGTTTTTATAGCCCCAAAAAAGTATCTATATTCATTAAGTTTATTGAAAAATAAAACCTAAGTCCCGGTTGTATGCCTAGGACCCCTGATGAAAAGTTAAAATCAATTCAATGAACTGTATGTTTTTTATTGTAGATTGCTAAATACTGTAATGTTTGAAAACACTCAAGTGTTTACTATAAAGTGCCTTGGACAGCAGTTACTTCCCATAGGTTGACATTTTGGGGCTTGCTTCCATTTTATCTGTAATAACATAACTGACTCAGATTATCTGTATGGTGCAATCGAGGCCCTACCCCTCTACCCACACACATGCCAATCCCCAGCCATTGAAGAAAGTGGCTTATTTGTGGTTATTGGTGCTGTTGTTACTATTATTGTTGTTACTGTTATTTAATTGCTTGCTTAAAGCTCAACCAAGTGTCCTTCCTAAAAACATATCATTTCCCTTGTGAGAAAACACAGTGTGCATGTTTTAATGATGCTGTGTAGAAACACACTTCATAACCATCTTGTGCGGTTTCTTTCCTTACTAGGAGTCTCAGAGGACAGGCCATGACACTGCAAGATTAGTGAACTGCCTTTGTCTTTGATTAGTCTGTTAATTTTTATTTAAACTGGAACAGATAACATAAGAAAATGGAAATTTTTATTGACCAATAACATGCTTCCCAATCCTCAAAAATGAAGACTCACACAAATTGATCAGTTGGCTCTGCTGGAGTTCCACTAACATGGAGCAGCACTTTTGGCCTTTTATGACCAAAAAGATGTGGCCAAGCACTATTAGGACTCACTATCATAATATTAATTGTTAACTTGGTATTGCATAGAAACTTCTCAAAGCCCTGGGAAGGCATGCACTGCGGTAAGGATGCTTCTGGATTTCCACCCAGGTTCCAGGGTTCTACACTGACTCGATTACCTTTGGCATTTAATTTCAATGACTCTTGATCAACTCTCTGGTTAAAAGAGAGAAAGGATTGCACTGTCCACTGTCCCTCTACTCCAGTGCCAGGAAAGTGACCCACATGATGACATATATTCAGAGCCTCAGATGTGTAAGTGAAAAACTAAACAATCTGGAATTATAAGAAGAGGAGAAATTGTTACTTTTTTTTTCTAATTTCAGACTATGCATTTTACTTAATGGGCATTCTGATCCACCCTCAGAAATGTCTGACTTGGGGTTAAACTAGGCAGCTGGAGGATGTTTATAGCTTTGAGGTTTCAAATAACTACCCATATGACGGGAGTAACTCTAAACAATGTTTGAGTAATCAACTCCTGCAGTCTTACATTCTATGGGTGTCCATCCTCTGAAACTTTCTTACTAGAATATTTTATAGAATATTTTCTCTGAATTATTTATATTTATACTATTTTGCAATGAATGATACTTGTATTTTATTATATATATTAAATAGTTTGTGTACAACCTTGCCTTAGTGTCTGTTTTTTGCCTGCATCTCCTGTCTTTGTTCTCCACTGTAATTCATTTTATTTAGTCTTTAAGCTCTGGTTTTAAAAAAACCCCGATCTATTTAGAATATGACTAAAGTGACATTTCAAACTAATGAGGAAAGACTGACCAATTTTATAAATGATGTTGGGAATTTTGCAAACCATCTGGAAAACATAAAGTGAGATTTTTATCCCGTGTAATATATTGAAATAAATTCCAGATGAATTAAAGATCTAAATGTAAAAGTGAAAACTATAAAATATTAGAAGAAAATATGGAATACGTCTTCAGCATTTGAGGAATGGGAAATATCTTCCAAATCAAGATATAAAACCCAGAAGCTATGAAAGAAAAGACTGACATTTTCCTATGTAAAGATTTTAAGTTTCTAAACAGCAAAAAGTATCATGAATATATCACTATTATTTTCTTTTCTGGAGAAAGGAGTCTGTGCACTAAGACTAGAGAAATGAGAAGTACAGAAGTTAAAAAACAGGAGCCAAATTTATCATTTACTTATAGAAGACTGGGTTTTGAATATCTAAGAAAAGCATAGAAAAGCCTAAGAAACTATTACAAATAATCTGAAGTCACATAAAAATTAATAGCTTTTCTATATACAGGTATCACATAGAACATATTTGAAGAGATTTCCGTTATAATGTGAACTAGAACCATAAAATACATAGGAATAAACTTATTAAGAAATGTACATGACTTGTGAAGCAACCTTTAAAATGATTTTTAGAACCATTAATGAATAATTTAACAAATAGAAAGATATATTCTACTGGGGACTGGTAAGAAGGCTTGATATTTTAAAAAGTATCAATTTCCCCAAAATTGATCTATAAATTTAACACAATCTACATAATGATATCAATAAGATTTTAATTTTTAATGACTACACACGCTGATTCTAAAGGTTTTATGATAAAAAGAGCAAGAAAAAATACTGAAAAGAATAAAAAAAAAAGAGAAAGAGCTTTAAGTATATTTAACTATAGAGCTACAATAAGCAAGAGAATTTGATTCGTCAAACAGAAAAACGAACAAAGAAATAAACTGAAATACATCAGGATTTTGATATATGATAAATCATGGGGCTAGGAGTGACCAAGTATTATAAGTGGTTTAAGGTTTGAAAAATATCCAATTGGATCCTTACCTCAATCCTTTATGTCCAAAACATTTCCAGATGGGCCAAAGAATTAAACATTAAAAATAAAAAAATAGAGAACTTTGCTTGGTGAGAATGTTTTCAAAGCAAGATATAAAATTGGAAACCATAGACAATTCATAAATTTCAACTTGTAAAATTAAAATTTTTACATCATAAAAACACGGTAAGTAAATTCAAAAGTGAAACAAACTAATATTTTTATAACAGATGTAACAAAGCATTAGTTTTCTTAATGAGCACAGGGCTCTTACAAATAAGAAAAAAAACCCATTGGAAAAATGAGCAAAAGATGTTAAGTATATGATTCACTGCAAAAGATACAGTTAGAGAAACACAAATCAAACCACAATGAAATACCATTTTTCAAATGCAGACTAAACCACAAGATACCATTTTTCAATTAGCAGTTTGGCAAAGATTCAAAAAATTTTTAGAATGCTGTATTACAGGGGATCAAAGGAGGCAGGCATTCTTATTCCTTGCTGGTGAGGATGTAAATTGGTACAACTCCTTTGGAAGACAATTTGGTATTATCAGTCAGAATTAAAAATACATTGATCATCTGACCCAGCAATTCAACTTCTAAGAATGTATCATATAGGTAAGTATGTGCAAAAATATGTATCCTAAGGCTTTTCAGAGCCGTATTTTCTATATTAGCAGCATAGTGTGCATCAATAGGGTAATTATTAAATTACAGAACATTCATACTACATAATATCACGTAGCTTTTAAAAAGAATGGAGCAGATCTGTAAGTGCTGATAAGGAGCAATCACTTAGATTTTTTTTACTACATAAAAGTAAGGGAGCAAACCATGAGGTCAGCATGTCACTCTCTTTAAAAATGTTATCCATGCCTTTACAGGGGGCTAGTAAATGGATGAAATGATGCTCATATTTCCAATAACCATGGACAGTCCCACATTTTTTTACTTTAATGCTTTCTGTAGTTTGAAAGGTTTTGTGTGTGTGTGTGTGTATGTATATATATATTTTTTTTTTAATTTTTTTTTTTAGTGAAGTATATAGTCAGTTTACAATGTTGTGTCAATTTCTGGTGTACAGCACAATGCTTCAGTCAAACATGAACATATATACATTTACTTTCATATTCTTTTTCATCATAAGTTACTACAAGATATTGAATTCAGTTCCCTGTGCTATACAGTATGAATTTGTTGTTTATCTATTTTATATAGAGTAGTTAGTATCTGCAAATCTCAAACTCCCAATTTATCCCATCCCACCCCCATCCCCCAGTGGTAACAAGTTTGTTTTCTATGTCTGTGAGTCTGTTTCTGTTTTGTAAATAAGTTCATTTGTCTTTTTTTTTTTTTTAAGATTCCACATATAAGTTATATCATACAGTATTTTTCTTCCTCTTTCTGGCTTACTCCACTTAGAATGATGAACTCTAGGTCCATCCAAGTTGCTGCAAATGGCCCTATTTTATTCTTTTTTATGGCTGAGTAGTATTCCATTGTATAAATATACCACAACCATAAAACACTGATTAAGGAAATTAAATATGACTTAAAGAAATGGAAAGATATCCCATGTTCTTGGATTGGAAAAATTAATATTGTAAAAATGGCATACTACCCAAAGCAATCTACAGATTTAATACATTCCTGTCAGACTACCCAGGACATTTTTCACAGAACTAGAACAAATAATCCTAAAATTTATATGGAATCATAAAAGACCCAGAATTGCCAAAGCAATATTGAAGAAAAAGAATGAAATTGGAGGAATAACCCTTCCAGACTTCAGATAATACTACAGAGCTACAGTAATCAAACAGCATGGTATTGGTACAAAAACTGACATATGGATCAACGGAACAGAATAGAGAGCCCAGAAATAAACCCACAAACTTTTGGTCAATTAATCTTTGACAAAGGAGGCAAGAACATACAATGGAGTAAAGACAAGTCTCTTCAGCAAATGGTGTTGAGATAACTGGACAGCTGCATGTAAATCAATGAAGTTAGAATACTCCTCACATCATACACAAAAATAAACTCAAAATGGCTTAAAGACTTAAACATAAGACAAGACACTATAAACCTCTTTGAATAAAACATAGGCAATACATTATCTGAAATAAATCTTAGCAATAGTCTCCTAGGGCAGTTTGAAAGTTTTAAGTCTTCATCACTCTTGTGATTTTTAAAAACAATTATTGGTAAAAAGAAATCTCAACAACTCATACAGCCTGCTGCCATGTACAGACACTCGGATATCATTTTGCAAATAAAGAAAAAGCATATCAATCTTTTTCCACACAAGAAAATAAAGACTTTGCCATTATAACTAAGGATGATCTTTAGACGCTTTAGATAATCAAAGGCTTAAAACACATTAAATTCTGCTTGCCTTATGCAGTGTTAAACCTTGGGAAATGAAATAATGAATAAATCAAAAAGAATCCAGAAAAATCAAAGTGACCAAAGTGATTCACTGGGTCTTGATATATACCCTGGAGACCACTTGGCAAGGGCCAGTCTGACACTTTCACACTCCCTAACATTTAAGGAGCCAAAACAAACTGTAGAGGAATTTCGCATTGAATTACATAGTCAAACCAATTTCCCCAGGAGAGAGAACTAAAGGAAATCTCAAAGAGAAAACTTCAGAAAGAATCCATGCATCTGTTTCCAAGTCCATAGTCATAGCTCAGCTAACTCGTTTATGCAAGCTTTTTAGATTTTTGTTAAATATTTGCTAAATTTACAGTTGATTGTGATAAGCAATCACATGGATCACATGCAGATCTGATCAAATTATTGGGGAAAATAAAAATTCCTAAGCCAGCCATATGTCAGATATCCTATAGCCTTTGTACAGACACTGAGAATTTTGGGCAAGAAAAGTTGGATCTACAAGACAAAACATGTGTTCTCTGTGGATTCTGTTGTTCAGCTGCTGCCAAGTGCATAGCTGGAGAATTCAGATGGTTGTGGTTCTGGGATCTTGGGGGTTGTTTCTACCTTCTAGCAAAGAATGTTCTTCCCTATTATTCAAGGGTTCCCACATGACTGAGTGACAGCTAACAGCTGGGTCAAAAGCTATTAATTATTTCATTAGCACTCTTGGTTTCAACAAACTCTTACCAATACCTAGTTACTGGTATCTAACTTCATTCACCCCTTTCCTGGACTCCATGCCTGGATTTGCATCTCCTGCAGGGTATTTTACAAGCATCAAGCACTCAATATATGAAATACCTTTCACACCATACTCAACTTGCAATATACCCCCTTCCCTGTGTTCCATATAATAGCTAGTAGCATCACCAGCCACTCAGGAACCCACACTCAAACAGGAGATATCCTGGACCCTTGGTTCTTCTTTCTTATATTCCTACCTAAGTGATCCCCAAATTCTTTCAGTTATGTTGTTTATAATTCATTTCTATTTTTATCCTACCCTCTCTATTTCAACTGCTACTATCCTAATTTAGCATCTCATCATTTCCTGCCTCAATGGCACAGTCATTTTCCAGCTGGTCATTCAACCTCCAGGTTTAACCCCCTGTAATAATATTCCAAACCGCATTCAGAGCTGTTCTAAAATGAGCAATTTATCACATGCCTCTTATATTTAACACTTTGATGATGCCTCACTTTCAACAAAATCAAGCACAAAGTCCCAAGGAAATCATCTAAGACCTTTCAGAAGCTGGCCCTAACCTGATTTTTTACCTTATTTCCCATCACTGCGCACACACACACACATACACACACACACACACACACACACACACACACACAGAGCTGCCACCATAATGGACTACTCATGCTCCCCTAAACCAGCCATTAACCTTACATTGCTATGTGTTTGTGAACTTTGCAATTTCTTTTTTCAGTGATGCCCTCCATTGCCACCCTCCCTTGTGGAGTCCTTGTCTACTCACCCACACCTCTCATGGGTGGCCCACTTCCCCTCCAGAGTTGATGGTTAGGGAAGGAAGAACAATCCCATCAGCCAAGATTATTCTGCACCCCAGGGGAACCCAGGAAAGTGAGCACAGACATCCTCTGAGAGCAGAGACATCCTCCAGTCCTGGGTCCCTGATTTCTAGGGTTTCCTGTGAAGCAGCAGTGCAGATGAGGACACCAGGCAAGACAATGTGGTTAGAGAGCTATGGGATTTGTCACTTATCATGGTCTCCACGAAGAATCTACAGGAGAAGCAATGGGTCAGCAGTCCCCAGAAGTTTTCCCTTCTCGGCCTCAGGTCTGGCTGAACTATGTAGTTTCTCCTGTATTTACTTGTCTAACAGCTTCTATTTATATTGCCTTACTGATTTCTTCCCCTGCTCCTTACAGAGATTCTCCCTTCTGGCAATATTTCTCATCAGTGATCACCAAAACCCTGGCAGAAACCCCCATAAAAGCTTCAGAAGGCTTAGCTCAAAGATCACATCTGCCTGCTTCCTGAACTAGGCGACTCCCCTCCTTTACTGTGTATTCAGATCACCTTGTACTTGTCTCTGTCCCAGATAATACATATATTATCATAATATATGTAATGATTTGTCTATGTGTCTGTGAGCTGTCTGAGCACATGGAACATGTCTTATACTTTATTTTAATAATCTCACACTCAGGACACACTGAAAATCTGTCTGTTCCCAGAATTCACCAAGCTTCTTTCTGTCTTGGGGACTTTGTTCTTGCTGGTACTTTTTCCTGGGATGACCCTCACCTACACCCCTATTTTCCCAGAGTGGGGTCCTTCTTTTCATTTAAATTCCAGCTTGAGTGCAAGGTCCTCAAAGAGGCCATCACTTTTTCCCTTCCTCAGTAATCTCCATTGCATCTGCCTTTATTTGACTCCTAGCATTTATCACTAGTGGAAATTATCTCTACTTTGTATGTTTATTTGTTTACTGTCTATCCCACCTGGAAGGAAAATGTAAAGGTCAAGGGTATCTATCTTGTTCACCTCCGTGTCCCGAGTGGGTAGCACACAGTCGCTCAAAAACTACTCTTGAGTACTTACTTTTCTCTGCTTATTTACATCTGTTAACTCTCTTACAAAACTAAAATCACACTACATATTCATGTGTATACCCTGCCTTGTTTATTTATTATCATTTCCTAAGCTTTTCCTAATGTTAACTACTCTTGGAGAACATAATGCCTACCTACTCCACTCCATAGATGTAGAAAAAGACCTAATCATCAAATACCACAGGCTTTCCCAGCCATCAATCATCCTTCTCCTCAGCACCCTGACTTGGTGCGTGGGATGCCTTTTCTTTGTGGCCTCCTCCACTCCCATGGTGATGTGAGAACCTTCACTCCCTGTTCTCATACTTCCTCATTATTCGTTCCTTCTACATCCATGGGGCTGCTTACTCCTTTATTTTCTAAACGTGCAAATTTCATCTTGTCCATCTGGGTTAATCTCTCTCTTGGAAATTTCACTCCCAATAATGACCACATAAGTCTACAGCACCAGCTGCTTTCCATGCTTCTCTCGTACCTTCCCAGTTACGTGCTCTTCCAGCACTTCCAGCCCAACATGCCCACAACCGGGTTCACACATGTTCTCTCCCTTATCACTCCCCATTCTTGAACCTCAATGTCCGTTAACAGTACCACCATCCTTCCAGTCATTTTTGGCTCAACCTAATTTGTCATCTTTGACTGACTACTCTCCTCATTCACACATTTGCTGAATCCTATTTCTTTATTTTTTTTTGCATAATAAATGTAATTTTGTTGCTTTTCTCGGATTAGACAAGTCATATATGTACAATGTAATGATTTCAAACATACCGAAAAGAGGGTAAAAATCACATGGAAACCCACTTTACTACAATGTTCATCATTAATAATTAATAATAATAATCGTTGTTTTGTGAATCCTTTATTACAGATAGAAAAGGATAGATAGATGATGGCTAGCTAGCTAAATGAGTTTACAAAAATAGGATAATATACTAATTAAATCTTTAAAGGTAAAAAACATCAAAAGAGTTGCAAAAATTGTGAGTTAATTTAAATTTGTATGATGAACAATTTCAGCTCTCAATTTTGTCAGTATGACCTCTATGAAGGCATAACCTCATGTGGAAAAATGAAGAGTGTCTATTTTAGTTTTTTTTGTGAATTTGAAGCCTGGACCAAATGGTATTCACGTGGAAACTCTGCAATTGGAACCTTGTGTTATTTCTCTTTGTATGCTCCATGGAGACTCTCACGGTATATGTAGAATAATGTTTTGCTCTATGAATGCCCAATGGTTTCAACAAATACCTTTTTAAATCTACTATATACAAGTCACTATTGAGGGATACACAAATGGGTAAGACATTGCCCTTGCTTTAGAGGAAATCTATATCGATGATTTTTCAAAAAACATTGGGACTATAACCTCCCTAACCTTCGCTCCCTACCACCTATCCTTACGCCTGTGAAAGGCTCATTTTGGTTCTCTCTGGGTTTTGTGTAGGACCTGAAGTTCCCAGCCTTGCTCCCAACATGCCCTCTGAAATATGAGAGGGGATGCAAAAAGAAAAGGAGATCTGAGAGTACCGATTGAGTAGAAATCAAAGTTGTTTATTTTTTGAAAACACATTTTGTAGGTGATGGCTCTTGATCCCTGTGGGACAGCCACTGTTGGATCCCTCAAACACTGCAAGAACTCATCTTGGACCTGTCATGATTTTGGCTATCATCTGCTATCTTCTCTTCAAAGGACACCACTATTCTCGATCAGCTTCTGTCTGAACTCAGCCATATTTCTAAGCTCAGAGTGGTGGGACACCGTCCATGTGAGAGCACCATGGAAGACTTAAAAGCATTGTGTGGATCTTTCAAAATAATCTAATGTGTATTCCTAGTAGATGTCCAGGGCAGAAGATGCTCGTTTGTCACATGTGAGGGAGCAGTGAAATTTACTGGATTCACTGGACTGAAAGGAAGACTCCTTGGGGCCATCACATTCTATAGATCTCAATTACTACAAAAACAATCTGAGAAGGAAGGTACACTGGGTCTCCACTTGAAGATTACAGTCACTTTCATTCACTCTTTGCAAGTACTTTTCAAAATGTTTAAGAATATACGTAAGCAATGTATGGCATAAAAGCCTTAGAGAAAATGCCAGTTGGGGAAAATGTCAGTCAGTTTCAAGAGCAGATATGCAGCACTTCTCTCTGGGGAAGTGGCCCATTAAGCTGCCTGCTGCTGAACCAGATGTGACAAAAAAAGTCCATTCAGCCTGGTTTACTTTGGCTTGAGAGTCAGCCACCTGAGTGGCAGTGGCTGGTCTTTCTGGGTCTGCTCTACTCTAGTGACTGTTGAGTCAGACCTGACTGGACTCACGGATCTCCGTGGCTCTGCTGTGCACACACGTGCCTCTTCACAGCCTGGGCACGGCTGACCTACAGCATCCTGGTAATTTGTGTTTTAAAACTGCACACCTACCTGCACAGGTGTAAAATCAGCGCTAAGCAAAATAAAGCTTCCCCCCTGGAACCTCTGTGTTCTGCGCTCTCCCACAGAAGACTAAACATCGCGGCGCAGATCCATTTGTTACACCGTCCATGGTGTCTCCAGGGGTGACAGCCACATTCATCAAAGCTCCAGTCCCTCGAAAGGGATGATGTTCAGGAACTATCTGAGCTGCTATCCGAGAACTCGTCCTTGCCTTATGGCTTTTCTAAAACTTAATAAAAATCCTCTTTTCAATCAGACTCTTCCAAAGAATACAGACCTCATTTCTCCAACTTCTTGGAGGAGCCAGAGCAAATATCAACTACTGTAATTTCTATATCTCAGCTTCAAGTGCCTCAGAAATGCTCTTTCACTCAGCGTCACGCTGCTGATTTCCTTTCAGATTTGCCCACAGCAAGGGTTTTACTCAAGACAGATTCTGCTCTTTGTTTGTACTCTGAGTCACATACCTTTGGAGCCTTTGAGCTTGCAGGGATGTTAGATCGCCTTACCTCTTTGAAAGTGAAGAAATGAAAGCGAGGAGAAGAGAAGGGCATCCTTGTTGTACTCAAGTGGCTGGCACGTTCAAGACAGAGATGACCTGCACATGAAAGCAGAAGACATACAACAGAACACAGAATTAAACATGTTTATTTTCTGCTAATGACATAATACCTATAATACCCTTAAGATAATCTTAACTTGCTCAACAGTTTAGACCTTAATGCAACACTTTTACGTAAATTGTTTTAACCCTCACAACCACTCTGGATGCAAGTTTTTTTATTTTCTTCCTTAAACGAATGACAAAATGAGTACTCAGAGTGGCCGAAAGACCAATGGTTCTGAACAGGGGCCCAAGTCCAAAGGTTCAGACCCCAGGTCGGAATGCATTACAAAACGACTCTATGCCATCAGTGAGCAGCAGTCAGCACAAACCAACTTGAAAATCTAAATAGATTTGCTTTTTCCATTGGTCTGAAATTTTCCAAACTTAGGCTCTGACTGGCAAAATTGTCCCGCTGTCCCGGAGGTGAGTCTGAAGCTACTTCCGTAAGATGACAACATCTGTCAGCATAAGCAGAATGGGTGACACCACCAACTCTGTTTCTTTGGGCCCTAAGCTGGTTTGCTCCCAACAGGTCCATCCTCAGGAATATTAAGGTCATTTGACTACTTCTTCCCAAAGAGAGATTTGTACTGGGCACATTTGTTCAAAGAAAACCGTTGCCCTTGTGTCTGTGGTCCTGGGATTAATTATGCCAGAGGGTTTTCTTTTTATTGTCTCCTTTTCCATATTTAATGGAGCTAGGAAAAATAAAACTCATTTTTCCTCCTTCCCACACTAAAATCCTTACCATATAAGACAGGATAACAAAAGACACAGGGTCCAGGAAGATGTGGGATTCTTTTACAGAAGACCTTTTGAGTTTCCCTGACACAGACTTCTTCCCTTCCCTTTCCTTCTCAGCAATTCCTCTTTCAAACGAGTTCTTCAGGTCATGGGGTCCTCAGTTTGGTAGAAGTGAAATGAAAACAGTAAGTCTTCCTTTTTCTTCTTTCTCTGACTTCTTTATTTGCATAAATTAAAACCTATTTTAAACTGACTTGTTTCCTTTGGCATGAAAATAAGTTCTTCAAGTGCTCAGTAAATGCCCAGTCATCTCATCCTGTCTCCTGCTTCCTTTTTTGTCCCTCAACTTCTCATGGCTATCTCTTGTCAGACTGGTATAATGTTTTTCTGTAAAACTTGAATCGGTAACCTTGGAAAGTCTGAATTGCATCCAAAAGGAATTCATTACTGAGTGGGGGTGACTTTGACTTTCATGAAAATGAATGCTCCGAAACCATCAGCTTTGGAAAATAATTCATTACACTTTTTTTTTTTTGGTGGTGGGGTGGATAAAGTGCCTTTCATAAAAGCACCTCTTGGATGAGTATCCTGTGTGACCTATCTCTTATGAAAGAAAATGTTAGGACAGTCAGCTATTTGGAAACACTGTACTTGCAAGCTTTTATGCTGACTTTCAGTGAGAACAAGATGAATCATGAATACTTAAAATTTTTTCCCCGTGGTTCTGCTTAAATCCTACTTTAATTGTTTCAGAGTATGCACCTGGGGGACACTGTATACAATATGAGTTTGGGAGCTGGGGTTTCCAAGAATGGTCCAGCTTCATGGCCAGTGGGAATGCTGGTCCCTGGAATTTTCATCTCGGTCCTCTCTTGTCTCATTATTTGGGCAGATACTTTCATGTCTCTCTTTCTCTCCAGGCAAAAGAATCCATACCACTAACTCCAGTATTTTGTAGGCTAACAAAAGTTATGAGATTTTTTCCCCCTTAATTTAGAAAAATAACATAAAAGAACAGAGTATAAGATTCATGAATCTAAGGCCCAGATTTTAAAAATTTAATATGTTGTCACATTTGCTTCAGAATTTCTTACATTAAATACATAAATAAAATAGGGATTAAGTGAAATCCACTTTGTAAGCCTACTCAATGGTATTCTTTCTCCCTCCCTAGAGGCACACACTCATAAATTTGGGATATATTCTCCCAACCCATGCTTTTATATCTTTATTACCTATTTTTAAACACTTTGTAGTATTCCAAGCCAATAGTTCTGCTTGCCCACCCGATCATTGCTAGTCCCCTCTTCCCTTCCATCAGGACCCTGGACTTGTCCAGGAAGCAGTGCCCAAGAAGTCTGTTCAGCCCCCTCCCAGGCTTTGGTGCCACTAGAATGGAGGGGTGGGTAGGTAAGGGGTCAAGGATGTAGAAGCAGAAGTTCAGAAGATGAGGTTTCTGGAAAACCAGTGTTTTCTTGGTAAGAGCAGGGTAGATTCATACTCAGATTCAGACTCATCTCTTACCCTCCCTCTCTTTGGACCTGAAGTGTGGATGCAATGTGTGATGTGGTAGCTCTCACCTTGTAATCTTGAGAATAAAAGAGAAAGATAGAATGAGCATTGGGGAAGGAACCCTGGTTGCAGGCGTAAGCCTCCCTGAAAACAATTTTTCCAGTTCTCTAGCTAGCAGAGACTGGACTAACTGAAACATATTTACATGTTCCATATCCTATCCCCTTTCTGGACTACCAGATCTGGTTAACTGTACATATGTCCCATCCCTCACTCTGTGGGAACGGACTGATGGCTTTTTGGAGCCACTTTCATCTGGGTCACCCTCAGCTGAACTCTTATAGGACAAAGTCATAAACCTCCATTTGATTAAGCCACTGTTGTTAAATTTCTTTAAATGCAGTCAAACACAATCCTACCTTTCTAAGACTTTTATAGGAATGGTGGTACCCTAACAAGCTGTTCTACAACTTGTTTTTTCATTCAAATTATGTTTCACCTCTATCCACCTTGATGCATATCTAGTTCACTTCCTTTAAATTTATTTTCTCCATTCATTTCTTCTTTATGGGCCTTTAGATTGTGTCTAAATTCTCACCATTACCAATAATATTGTTTGCATAGCCCCGTAGACTCACATGCCCAGGAGTTTTTCTAGGATGTATGTTAGATGCAGAGTCTGAAGGATCTTTTTGAGATTCTTAATTTAGATCTAAGTGACATTTTGAAAATAGAATTTTTTGTGTGAATTTAGAGGTAGTGGGTAGTGGCAGTCACCAGGACACTTTAAACTATACAATGTCACATTTCCTTATTTTCTTACCATATTTGTTGAGCTACCAACAAAAGTGAAAACTAAAATCTGAAAGGAACTATTTAGAAACAGCAGCAACTAAGTAAGAAAGATTTTGGTTTTCACCAGCTCTATGATAGTTTCTTCTGTTACTCCCCTTTCGGCCACGAAACTCTACACCAGGATTTTTCAATTACAGCACTACTGACATGTGGGGCTAGACCATTTTTTGTTGTGGAGCCTGTCCTGTTTACTGTGGGATGTTTAGCAGCCTCTCTGGCCTCTACCCACTAGACGCCATTGGCACACCCTTCCCTAGTTGTAACAACCAAAGGTTGCCAAATGTCCCCTGGGGAGAGAGGCAAAATCACCCAGTTGAGAACTACTGCTCTATAGTAGCTAATCTTTTGGTATTTAGGATGAATGAATATGAACAGAGAATCCCATGGAGGAATAGGCAGACCATGCAGTTTTTTTAAAATGGCCATTTTAAGTCCATTTAAGAAGTTTACTAAGCATTCAGTTTCAGTAAACCTGTATTTCTAACCCTTAAGTTGGAGAAATTACTTTTGGATACTTACAAAACCTTTGTAAAATAAAAATATAAGAAATAATCATAATTATAATAGTAGTAATAATAATAATAGCATTTATACTGCATTGAAAATCTTCCTAAATATATTACTATGCCTGTTTGTTTAACCCTCACAACCTACTTGGGAATATAGGTATTATTTTATACCAATTTCACAGATAAGAAAACGGAGGTACAAAAAGGTTAAGACTTGTTCATCATATAGATTCTCTTTAATTCTCACAACAAGCCTTCGAGGTACATGTGATTATCACCAATTTTTAGATGAACAAACTGAAACAGAGATTAAGAAACCTAGCAAAGATTCCATATCATTAAGCTCCGAGGTGATGTTCGGTGTGGATTAAGATGGTTATACCCATG
Organism: Camelus ferus; assembly: GCF_009834535.1. Lineage (NCBI taxonomy): Eukaryota > Metazoa > Chordata > Mammalia > Artiodactyla > Camelidae > Camelus > Camelus ferus. The sequence continues at coordinate 43,664,508 of NC_045706.1, read as the reverse complement.
AACATGATACAAATTAAAACTGGTATTTACTGTCAAAGTTATTTAGCATTAAGGGCATGGATCCCTTAAGAGGAACTTTAGTTACCTCTTTTGTAAACATAGAAAAATTAGATTTTATAATTTGTAATAGAAAATGATATTTATGCTTAAGTTTAAAATGTTCAGCTTTCTTTCATTTTCTCTTTCCTCCCTAACCCCCCGAGTCTTTCTAGCAAGGATTTAGGTAAGACAGCTAATCAGATCTATAAAGTTAAGTAAACATAATAAAATGTGTTATAGGAGCATAAAATGGATTTAGAAATGATGAGAAAACACTTACTCTATAGACCCATACACTGCTATGAGAAGGCTGTAAATGAGAATTTTGCTCTTTCTTTGCCAGTATGAAAAGGGAAATGTGGTCAATCACACAGTTCCCAGGGCTCATTAAATAAAAAATAGACCCATTACTCAGAAGAAGTACCACTGTTCTTGGCACTAGAATCAGACAGGAATTTCTCCCATTGCACCTGACAAAGTTCCATGGTACACAGGGCTTTGAACAGGATCCTCGACAGCTTTCAAACAATTAACCCAGTGATGAGTTTCAGAAATTTGGGTGGATTGTAAGCCCAATTCAGGGAAAGCAAGATTATCACTTGTGAGTTGTCCTTTTCATCCTGGTTGTAATTTGGTTCTCTTACGAATACTTCTAAAGTCATCAAAGTATCAAATTACACAAGAATTTTATATACTAATCCTGATCTTACTGGTTTTTTCTGATTCTTTGGGCTCTCCACTGTTCTCCATTTGACACTCCCTTTATAAATCATTAGACAAATTTATTTATTTTTAAAAGACTTCCTTTTTTTAGATTTTTGAAAATTCTTGATTGTGCCTGTTCTTCAAAACTACTTTATTGAGCCATCGTGGGGTCACTGTGGTTTATGCTACTAACTTAATAGCGATTTATGTAACTTTATTCTCCCAGTCTGCTCAGTTGCTTATAGTCTGTAAGGCTAAGGGCATTTTATAAATTAATAATTTTTAAAAAGCCTACAATAATAGTTGCAAAACCAGCAAAATCCACAGTAGGCAGATTTAACTTTCTGTTCCAAATTGCTAGCACAGGTCTATTAGCAACCAGAAAAATGGTGAGGATTATGATGGTTTTTCTTGCATTATATCTTTAAAAGAAGATTCAGTAGAGTAGGTCGAGGCAAAAATAGCTGAAACCTCTAGTTCCTGTTGTAATTCAGAAAATACTGGTATTTATTATTGTATTGTTGTTGTTGTTATTATTATTATTATCATTATCATTATCATCATCATCATCATTATCATTACAAATAGTCAAAGTGGGGATGCGTAAGTAAAGTCCGCCCCAGGGGCAGCCTGAAGCTATATGCCAGCAAGTTACTGTGCTTCGGTATTATGAGAATTTTTATCCATCATCAATAAAAAATGAGCATAGCAATTATTATGGCAGTTTCCAGAGTCAAGACTGTTTCTGCTCTTACATCTCTTAGTAAAAGGGTGATACACTCTCCTTTATACCATGTCAACTCATCCACCTTTCTGACATTAAAGTAGAATGTTCAATCTTTACGTGGATCCTTCCCTAGTGAAGTCACATTTCCATGAACTTGGGGTAAGGACACAATGGGGCTAAATTAACTGCAGGCAGAAAGTAAATTCCATTTTTTTTATAAACCAGTAGCAGCACTGAGCTGCCTCCATTCCTTTTTTGGGAAAGGAATAAAGTTGAAATAAATTTGATCAAATAAATATTTTACAGAGCAGGCTTATGCTCACCAGTGGTAGCGTGATGCCAGACCAATGCCCTTGATGCTGCACAGGACACACTCTCTGGAACCACAAAAGAAGCGAGTACTTCTCTGCCTCCATGCTCTCCAGTACCGTGGATATGAACAGCAGTCTGAGCGCACCGTCGGGCTGCAGTCATCTTTCCAGCAGCATGGGAGTTGGCATTGGATTCTCAGAATATCAAAATCCTCATCCTTATATGCTAATTTTTCTTCCCCGAAGCCCTTCATATTTTATTTTGTCTTTTTTTTTTTTTTTTTAAACTTAAGTACTTTTTCTCATGCTCATCAAAGGGCTGTAGAAGTTTCATTGGTAGCTCACTAAAAGTGCATGTGTTGGGGAGCCTGAGAAGCACAAGATTTGGAACAGAAGACCCTATTTCAAGCCCAGTCTCTGCCACTCCTTCAGTGTGACTTTGGGAAAATGCCTTTCTGACTTTTAATAGATCATTTTAAGGGTATCTGACTAGCTCAAAATGATGCCCATTTCTCTGGGAAGCCATGTCCATCTTGTCTGCATACTCCTTACCCAGAGCGAATTAGACCTGACCAATCAGATTTTCTACCCCAAAAGGGTTGATAAAAGGTAAGCTGTAGAAAGCTCCATTCATAATGGGGACAAAGGAACAGAAAAAGCTAATCTGCAGGGAGAAAATAATGCGGTAGAAAGGAAGACAAGAGGCAATACAAGAAAGGGAGAGTAAGTCTTAATGCATTCTAAAGCCATCCTAGGGAAGGAGCAAAGTCACCCTGGCAGTGTTCCCACCCCACAGCACATGGAGGTCCTACTGGACATTCGGCTGCACACCTACACTCTGGTTCTGTGAGAAACCCTACGTCATAGAGCTTGGAGTTCTTCCCATTGTTTTCCTAGATTTTGTGGGTCTTTGTTCTCTGCAGCAGCAAGAATTCGAAAGGCACTCTGAAGTCTTGGTTTTTCTTTTTCTATCAACGGAAGAAAGAATTCCTGACCCACTATAATCATGGGCTTATTCTGAGCCAAAAGTGAGTTGATAGACAAGGATGTTCTTTGTTATTAATCAATGATAAGCCCGTTCATTTTGTCAACAAATGTTTACCTGGTATCCACTATGTCCACTGCCCTAGATGGGAGGATAAAGCTCAGAGAAAAAAAAATTATTGCCAAATGGAATTTATGTTCTAAGAGAGGGAGATAGAAGGTAATTTTTTTTTAAAGCAAGTAAATGTAATATACAGCATGACAGATAATAAAAGGAAGTAAAAAAGTAGTGTAAAGGTATCAGGGAGTAATGGAGGTGAGGGTTGCTCTTTTAGGTAGATTGGTTAAAGAAAGCCTCAATAATGCAGTCGCACCTGAGACAGGAAGGAAATTAGGGAGGAAGATGAAGAGACACCTGTAGAACAGCACTCTGGCAGAGGGAAGGTAAATGCAAAACCCCTGAGGAAGAAGTCCATGTGATGTGTTTGAGGAACAGGAAGAAGACCAGAGTGACACCATAGAAAAGGAGGTCCTCTAGTGGCTGGTATACTATGGAGAAGACTTTGAATTTAACTCCGGGTGAGATGGGAAGCTGTTGAAAGTTTTCGAGCAGAGACAAGACATGATTTGATTTCCATTTTTTAAGGATTACTGAGATGCTGTGTTAAGAATAGACAAAAGAGAAGAAAGTAAAGCAAGGAAACCCACGTGGCAGCCATTGCATTGTCCAGGTGAGAGATGTTGGTGACTGGGATAATAATGGTGGCTGCAGAGGGACAAGAAAGTGCTGGATTCTCATTTAATTTGAATTTGCTGATGGTTTAGAGATGAGTTTGAGAGAAGACAGGAATAAAGAAAGTAAAAATTTTGGGCCAAAGAGAAAGATGAAGCTGTCCTTGATGAGATGGGGGACGAGTACAGGATCAGAAGTCGGGAGAAGGCAAACTTTCACTCTGGAGTTGGTAAATTTTAAACAACTATTAGACATTCAAGTAGAAACTCAAGCAAGAATTTGTACATGCAACTTTGGAGGTCAGGAGAGAGCTCTAGACTAGAGATCTGGTTTCTATTCCTGCCTCTCTATTCCCCCTGGCGTGATCCCCTTTCACCCCCACAGAAGCATCCCACTTGGTCCTGCTAGAAGGAAGACTGCTATTTTCAGTCAGTGGGATTAAGAAGTAAGTAGATTACAGATAGCATGATCCTTTAAGATCAAAGTGTTTACAAGGAAAGCAAGAGAATTTTTTAAAGCCCCAATTGACTTTCTTGGCTTTCTGTAATTAATTTGGGTCAATGTATCTTTTATCTCTGAACAAAATACTACCAGCAGCAAAAAATCTTGTATCTGTCAATACATTTATTGGAAACACTTGGGATTCTGAGTCAAAAACAAATATAGAGATCACTCTAATAGTAATTAACAAATTATTCTTTGATGTATGTATTGTTGGATGAGCATATCAGTCATAGAACATTTATCAAGCACTGATTTTTGTGCTGCTGAGAACAGCCTAAGATGGCTAACACTAATAAAACTCAGTCCTTGCCTTCAAGCAGCTTACAACAGAGGGCCTAAAATCTGACATATTCCCAGGGTCAACTCACAGCAAATGGTAAATGTGCAAAAATCTGCCTTTAGTTCTTTTCTACCACCATACTCAGAATTTAACTTATCCTATAGCACATTCACTTTCCAAACCAATCTGTAAGCCAGAAAGATTGTATCCCATCATATACTGTGAAAATAGAAGCAAATATTAAAAGAACCCATATTTGAGATGCGGAATATAGCTGAGAACCATGAAGGCAATGCAGTTTGGTGTAAAGAACACCAGAACAGAGCCAACTTCTTAATCCTACTTAGGATGTCACTTACCAACTGCATTATATAAGATAAACTCACTTAACGTGGAACACTTCGAATGCCTCACTGATGCAAGAGAGTAATTATCCTACACTGAAGTCTTCAGGAATTTCTATCTCCAGTGCTTCAAACCTTCTTCATTGTTTTACATAGCTTTGTTTTTAAATCCTTATTTTAGTGGGGTTTACCTACCCAACTCCAAAATATTTCAATGTGTAATTATCACATGTGACACTCACGAGCCTAGGAAACATTAACAGGGCACCTACACACCAGTGACACAAAGAATGAGATGCACCCCTTCTTTTCAAGCAGGGAGGAAAAATCACATAAACATAATACATCACAGAAATTGCAAAAGTGGATCTTTGCGTGAGATATTATGAAAGCCTGGAAAAAGGCACTTATCAACCCAAGAGGGTTGGTAAAGGCTTGCTTACAGAGTTTGAGAGGACAAGGGGGAATTCACCAGGTCAAGAGACACGAAGGCCATGGGTAGGAAGAGAGATCATTCTTGTCAGATGGAGAAGGAAGAAACAACGAGTCAATTGCGTGAGATTAAGTGAAGTGCTGTTAGAATATAAATGTCAAGACAGAGAGTCATGAGAATTGCAACTGGAGGGATAAGTTAGAGTCAGATCATGAGGGTGTCTGATGTCTGAACTTAATTCTGCTCTGGCTAGGGAGCCATTCTTCCCTAAGACAACTCAAATCCTTCTAATATTTATTTGGATGAGAGAGGGTGGGTGGGCAGAGCATGTTAAATGCCTGAGAACTAAATAAATGACTTTATACAACTGTAGAGGTTTCTTCTTTTATGTTTTTCTGATGCCTGGGGGGGGGGGATGATGCAAAAGGCAGGAAAGTAAATATTATGGAAATTAATTAATTAGGATATTGCTTGCTGTATTTTAAAGTCACCAGAAATAATGATACATGCCACAAGCATCTTTTAAATGATTATTAGAGATTACAGTCAGAAAGCATAAGTATTAAGTCTATGACCCCTGGGGTCCCTTATAACAGTTACAAAATTCCAAAATTATGACCTTGCTTTTTAGCTCATGTCAGAGAAATTGCCAGAGGGGAAGTATCTCTAAAGAAGGAATTAAGACCTCAGTCTCAGCTTGTGTTGCAATCTCTCTTTATTCTCAGAGCCCACTCCATAGCAAACTATGAGGATATTTACCAAGGGTTTCTCAGAAATGATTTCAAATTTCAGGAAAGTATATTATAGGAACTCAAGAGACGAGCCAGATAGAAACTTGTAAGAAAGACACAAATGATATAAAAATATTGATGTAAGTAATACAGCAAACTAAACTTACTGTAGGTATATAAGGATAAGTATAGGTGTAAATATACAAACCATACCTCATTAGTCCTTTTTTGATATGTGTCTGACTCTATGACTAAAAATATAGCCACTAATACACATATTTTTGATCCGGTACATTTTCATTCTAAAAATCATTCCCCAAATCCTATTGCTGAGATTGCTGACCAGCACTATTTGAAAACTCTTTGTAGTCCAGGTTACTTATCATCATGATGGATAAAAATAGGCAAATGACATCTGCTCCCTTTTAAGAAATAGAGGTCCTGGCTACATCTAACCTAATTAACTGGTTACAGTTGCCATCCATAAAAACAGGAGCTAGCACTTCAGGGCCCATTAGCATCGCCCCATGAGGCTGTTCTCCTTAGCTGGCTGATTTCTCTCTTTCCAAGTCTAAGGATCCCGACCCTGAATTTGTGGTGGATCCCATTCAAGGTTCCTTCTACCTTTAATTCTGTAAGTGGTTACAGTAGGTTGCTAATGTTTAATAATGGGCTGAAGTCCTACGTACATTTTTTGTTATTATTGTTCTTTGAGTCCATACCTCGACCCAGTGAGTTCCATTAAAATTAAGATGACAAACAGTTGTACTTTATATCAATATGTTCTCTTCCAGAAAGCACATACTAACTTAAAAAAAAATCAAACACTGAATTTTAAACATTTGTTTCATGGAACACTAATTCTGAAAGAAAGAAGGAAAGAAGGAAAGAATTATAAAATAAGGAAGAAAGGAAGGAAGGAAGGAAGGAAGGAAGAAAGATCCTTCAAAAGCGAAGGAGGGGAGGCTCCAAGGCTAATGTTTCATGTTGACCTTGCATTTCAAGATCAACGCTTGAAATGTTGCATGAATGGCTCACTCAGGAAGGCTCCCAACCATTAGCACATTAAAGGTTCTGAGACTTCTAACAGTAAACAAATCCATTTCCCTTCATTGAAACAGAATTATCAAGCTTATCTGATCAAGGAAGGTTTGTTTTTCTTATAGAATATATTAATATTCCATGAAATTCCACAATTTTGGAAATGAGTAATGTTAAAACAGAATTTTGGAGTCTGCAGTGTTCAAAATTTATTCATTTTACATATCTACACCAAATCCCATTTAACTGACAATTTGAGGGTCATAGATGTCATTCCAAGGTTGCCTTGCTCCTGTTGCAGAACTGTAAGGGGCAATAATGTTTCCTTATTTTCATTCCAAATCATGCCATTGTTACCAAGAATTCTTGGTTAGTTGCCCAAAGATATTCTCCACTAGTTTATCTGGAGGCATAACATACATCCTACCAAATTTGGAGTAGGAGCATATTTATAATGTTAAATCTAAAAACAAATTTCCAAACACAAGCAAAATGGAGCAGGGTTTACATTTTTACCACATGCACAGTTTCAAAATCATAGCAATAAGAGGTAAAATGTAATTTTAGGCATTACAAATGTCATAATAAGGCTCACCAAGATAAATCTTTGTAGAGATAAGAAAAAGAGTAGAAAAGCAAAATAATAAGCAAGACTGAATCCATGAGCCCAGATTCAGGTTGGAGCAGCTACTGATGGGAAATTAAGAGTTCTAGATGGGATATTAGGACCAAAACTAGAATCATGACCTGACAATAGGGGCTGGTGTGTTCTTCTGCTCATGAAAAAATAAAGCTAGGGGTTAAAAACCCAACTACTGCTCACTTGCTACCTGGAACCAGGGTACTGTAGGCAGGAGGAAAGGCAGCAACAATCTCAAATGAAAGAATAATTCCTATTTACCAACAGCAAGAATCTATAAAACATAAACAAAACACAAATACATATGTAAATAAAATATGTTAATATATATGTAAATAAAACAAGCCCAGAGGGAGATGAAACAGACTGAATCACAGACTTTGGAAGTGAAAAATACAGCTAACCACTGAAATTAAAGAAAAAGCACAACATCCATCAGGTGAAACAATTCTAAAGATGAAGCAACACTGTAGAAGAGAGTTAATGAATTAGAGGATTATACTGAGGAATTCACAAAGAATACATCACAAAGAGCAAAATAAGTTTCTAAGGGACAAGGAATAGCAGCAAAGAAATACAGATGACTAATTTGAGAAGCTCCAGAAACAGAACAGAAGGAATGGTGAAGAAACAATATCTGAACAAGTATACTGTGAATTTTCCAAAAGCAAATAACACAAAAATGTTCATAACAAATTACTGAATTCTGAGAAGTGTGCAGATAAGCCATAAAGCCAGAACTAAAGCACTGAAGACATTCAAAATAATCCTAAAAACCTGAGACAAAATATTATCTGCAGAAAAATGACATTTAAACTGTTAGGAAATTTCTCTTTAGCAGTAAGAAACCACAGAACATAGTGGAGTTATTTAAGGTGCTGAGGCCAATACCTGTGGCCAAAAATTTTATACCCAGTTAAACTAAAACAATGAAAGCAAAATAAAGATATTTCAAATATACAGATACTGAGATTGTTAACTACCACAGATACTCAGATTAAACAAAATTAAAGATCGTCATCAAGCAGAGAAGTGAACTCAGAAACTGATAAAACATGTCATTAAATTTAATTATTTAATTACTAATAATTAAATATTTAATTATTTGACTACAGAAATAATTTACTGTTGTATATATTTTAGAAATATAAAATACAAATCTAACTGAAAATAATGAGATGACAGACTAAAATGATTAGTGCATAGTTTTAGTATCGTAGGTCCTGTGATGTGTATGAGAGAAGGGGAAAAAATGTTGCCCAGCTGCAGAATTTGCTAGAAAATAAAATTAACTGTCTATGTTTTTAAATATTCCAGAATACCTAGTGAAATAATAATACACTTGAGCTTCTAAGCCTGTAGAGGTAGATAAAAAAGAGTAAAAATTTTGTTAGTTCAAAAGAAAATAGGAGAAAAAAGGAACAAAGGAAAAGAATGTGAACAGAAAATAGAAAATGAGATGACAGAAATAAAATGAAACCAATAATAAATATAATAAATGTAATAGATTTAACATTTAACAAAGCTAACAATTAACAAAACACTGTGATTTACTAAATTAGGTTTAGAAAACAAAATCCATCTAAGACAACACCCTGAGAATTTTAAAATGAGTATGGGTATCGCAAAAATTATAAATCATATTGTGTCATTTTACCCTTTTTAAACTTAACCTTATGTTTTTGGCATTTATTAATCTTGATATGTGCAACTCTAGTTCATTCTTTTAAATTTCTGTGCTTACTATTTGTGACTATTGTTTGATATTAGTGATAACTCCAATAACTCCAATATATTTACCTATTCTCTTTTTGAAAGCTTTCTAGGTTATTTCCAATTTCATTGCTCTTATAAACAAAGCTACAGTTCACATGTTGTATATATCATTTTGTGCATTTTTGTGAGATTTTATCTAGACAATATGTCTTTAGGAGAAACTGGCGCTATTAGGTATTCAGTTCTTCAGCTGTATTGAGTGTTACCCAATTGCTCAACAGTGTTTGTAGTTGTAGCAATTTATACTCCCACGAAACTTGGAAATTCTGAATTTTGCAAGCTGCTTCCTGTTTTTGTTGATATTTGATATTGTCAAACTTTAGACAGTTTTACCAACCCTATGTATGTAAAAATGTTCCTTATTTTTGTTTTGGTATTAATTGTGCATTTTCCTTTGAATACTAGTTGCATTTAACATCTATTAAAATGTATATGGGTTCTCTCTTATGTAAATTGCTTGCTCATATTATTTCTCCATTTTCTACTGGATTTCTTAAAGTTGAACTGTTCTTGATTTATTGGACTAGATATTATTTGACTCTGACATGCATATGAAATCATTTAATTTCTTTTTCTAGTATTTTATTTCGGAACTGTGTATCTGTGTTCATAATTTTCACTTTCGTTTTCTGTCCTCATCTGGTTTTAATTGTAAAGTTATTACTTGTCTCATAAAATGACTTGGTGGCTGACTGTCCCTCTTCTGTTATTCTGCGAAATATTTTATATGTGTTACTTTTTTGAAGGTTGGACAAAATTCACCTTGAGAATAATCAAGTTTTGGAGTTTCCTCTGTTTTGCTGGAAGAAAGGAAATTATAAATTTCCAAATTTTTATTATAAGTAAATTTTATTTTAAAAGCTACTGTTTTATTACACTTCTCCATTTTTTAAAATTGTATAACATTTTCCTAAAAATATTTATATTTAATCTAAGTGTTCAATTATTAATTTTTCTTTATAGTATTCTCTTACAATTTTAAAAATTGGTATGTCTGTGGTTGTGTTTCCTTAGTTCATAATATTTAAAAATATTTTTGTTTTTCTTGATCACTCAAGAAAGTATAACTATTTTATTAGTTAACTAAACAACTGTATTTACTTTTGTTGATCTTTTGTTTCTTTGACTCATTTTACATTAATTTCTTATCTTACTTTTGAAATGTTCTTCTGCCTAATTAAGAGTTTGCTTTTTGTTACTTTCCTAGCTTCTTGAGTTGAAAGCTAAGCTCAGTTATTTTCAAATATTCTTGTTTTTAAATAAAGGTATTTAAGGCAATAAGTTTATTCCAGTTATAATCTTAGTTAGACACTATACATTTTATTAATTGAATACTTTTATTTTTCAATTCAAAATATTTTAAAATTTCTATTAGAAATTGAGAAGAGCCTTCCTAAATTTCTAAATTTTTAAATTTTAATTATCAATTTATTGTTGAATTATTCATTCAATTTTATTTTAGTCAGAGAGTGTGGGATATATGAGCTCAATTTTAATAAACATTTCAGTGTACTTGAAATGAAATCATACTCGCTGTTTATTTGGTACAAAGTTCTTTCTCTCTCTCTCCCCCCTCATCTCTGCCCTGCTATTTGTAAGTTTCACCCAAAACATCTATATCCTAACTACTTTTGGCTGTTTGATCCATGGAGTTTCTCGCAGACTTCAGTTAATATATCTCATCATGATTGTTTGTGAAATTTAGTTTTAAATTCTGTCAGTTTTTGCTTTATACAAATAAATACTACATTTTTAGTAGCACATAAATCCATGATTCTTTGGTAGTCCTTGTAAATTGCTCTTTATTATTTTTTGTTCCTACTCAGTTCTTCTTGCCTTAAGTTCTGTTTTATCTGATGTTAATAATTCCCTGCCAGTTATCTTTTGATTAATGTTTACATGGCATCTTACAGTAATATAGTTTTATATATACAAATATACATTTGAAAACACATAGAAAATGTCATATATTGTTTATGGATACATACATATATGTATATAGTCAAAAACAGTCATGGAGGATGCTGTTGCTGATAATGGCAGACTAACAATTTAGATAAATACACCCATAGTGAAAATTTGTATGTATGTTTGCATGTATTCTAGAAGAGGCAGTGGAGAAGCTGTGGGTCAAAGAAAAACTCAGAAGAAAAAGTAGGAAGTTTTAATGTTTTTTGAATTAATGATAATGAAAAGACTACATATCAAAATTTGTTTGCTACAGCTAAAATTATGTCAGAGGGACATTTTTAGCATTAATATGTTTATCAGGAAAGAAGAAAAGCTACACAACTGTGAGCTAAGCAGTCATCTCAAGAATTTAGGAAACATAAACTCAGAAAGCACAAGAAAGGAAATAATAAAGACAAAAGCAGAAACTTTAATTCCTTTAATGAGACTAGAAAAGAAAAGTACTTTTCTAATCATTATTTGAGGTCAAGAAAACTGTAATTTTTGAAAAAAACTAAGACATCAAAAGAGGAAAATCACAGGACAATTTTACTTAAGAAGATAGATGCAAAAATGCTAAAATATCAGCAAATAAAACCTAGCAATTTGTAAATGGAGTAGCAAATCACAAAGAAACTGACTTACTCCAGGAATGCAAGGTTTTTTAGCATGAGAACATTAGCAATGAAGTCACCACATGTACAGTATAAAGGAGAAAATATTATGATCACCTCAACTGATGCAGAAAATTTATTTAATAACATTTATTATCTGTTGTAGGCTGAGTAATGCCCCCTCCCAAGATGTATATATCTTATCCCCCAGAACCTATGAATAGGATGCCTTAAATTGTAAAAGGGACCTCACAGATGTAATTAATTTAAGGATTTTGATATGGATTAGCATGATTGGACCTATGTAATAATAAGAGTCCTTATAAAAGGTGGGTAGGAAAGTCAATGTCAGAGAAAAAGACAGGACAACAAAACAGAGACTGGCATGATGCAAGGCAATGAATCTAGAAGTGTGGATAGTCTCCAGAAACTGGAGAAGGCAAGGAAACATACTTTTCCCACAGGGCTTTGAAAAGCAGTGCAGTTCTGCTGACCCATTTGGGGCTTCCAACCTCTAGAACTGTAAGATAATAAATCTGAACTGTTTAAAGCCACTAAGTTTGTAGCAATTTGTTACAACAGCAATAGAAAACGAATATATTTTAACATGTATGATTTTAAAAAATCTTAGCAGTTGGGAAAATAAAGGAATTTTCTTAATCTTAAAAGGGCATCTACAAAAATTATAATGTAAACATAATCCTTAAAGGGGGAATGCTGAAAGCTTTCTCTCTGAAATCAGAAATGAGACAATGATGTCCAATATCACTTTTTCTATTTAACGTTGAACTGGCAGTCCTACCCAATGCCTTAAGGCAAGAAGAATAAATGATTAAAAAAGTCTGTAAAGAAAGAAATAAAACCACCATCACTTGTAGACTCATGATTATATATTTTAAGATCCAAACGAATTTGTAATAAATATTAGAATAAAAAAGTGAATTTAGCAAACTAACGAAACAGGCTCCTTGAAGATTTGGCTAATCTCAAAGTCAACACAGTAAAAGATGAGCCTGGAACATCTTATTAAGTTGCAAAGTAAAAAAGTGCTCCCAAAATGAGTAAGACATGTCAAAATTATACAGAACCAGCTTGTAGAGACTCCCCACTGGCCACACTAGCAGCAAATTTAGCCTCAAAATGAATAATGACCATCAATTACCACTGAATAAAATGATCCTTGAGAAAATGCTGAAAATAAATAAACAAATATATAAAGGAGAATTGAAAACTTTTTTTTATAGTACAATGATCATATAATAAATTCAGGCAAGAATCATAAATGAATGTTTAAACTATTGGGTGAATGTTTGAAGAGGAATAGGATATTTATTTAATCTCAAAGTATCTCTCCTTAGTTTACTTAATTGTAAATAGGAATAAATGGTAAATAGAAATAAACAGTAATTATAAAGTAGAAAAAAAAGCTGGTGGACACTACCATAGTCAAGTGGTCAAAGGTAACATCACTAAAATGGACAAAAGCTTATAACATGTGTCTTCTGATGTAACACACAGGGAAGAAGAGATTAGACAGATAGGTAGACAGGTAGAGAGATGGATAGATACATTATATATAAATACAAATGTCTGTGTGTGTGTGTATGTGTGTGAAATACTGAAAATTGGTAAATTTGGGTGAAGAGTAAATGGGAATTATTTGTACTAATTTAATGAAATATGTGAAATATCTATACAAAAAATTTGGAAAAATCAAAAAAATTAAAGACATAAATAAACGAATTACATCATACTCATGAATTAGAATACTCAATATTGTAAAAATTTAAACTACCCTCAAGTATATCAATTCATTCCAAACATTTCCAAACAAAATTCTAGCAATTTTTTTGTGGAAATAAATAGAAATATTCTAAAATGTATATAGAAATACAAGTGCCAAGGATAACTACAACACTCATGAAGAGTGAGTTCGCTCATCATTTTCTCTTCTACAAGAGGAAAAAATGCGAGGGACATTACTCCTTCAGGTATCAAGGCTACAAGACTGAAAGGTATAAAGCTACAGTAGCTAATTAAACAGTCTAATATTCAAACAAAGATGGACAAATGATTCATAACAAAGACAGCAAACCCTCTTGTCTATGATTTATGTTAAATACACACTGAATAGCACTGAGGAAATAAGGGCCTTTTCAATAAATGTCCCTAAGCCAGTTGGATATCCATATGGGGAAAGCAATGAAACTGTACCAACTCTACCCCGATCACACCCCGTACACAAAGTTCAATTCAAAGTAGCCTGAAGATCTCAATGTGAAAGAAAAAGCAAAAAAGGTTGTAGAAGAAAACATGGGAGAATAGCTTCATGACTTTGGGGTGGGGTCTTTCTTAAATTACATTAAAAAAAAGCCATATCCATAAGGGAAAATACTGTAAGCTGTGCACATGAGAATTAGGAACTATCAAATAAATTTTATGAGTGAAAAAGCAAGTTGAGAATACATTTCTAATCTACGTAATTTTGACAAGGATCAGGCACATAATAGAGAATTCCTATATATCAATAAGGTGAAGAACAGACAATTCAGTTGAATAGTGGGCAAGATGCTTGAATAGGCACTTCACCCAAAGAAGCCAATAAAGACAGAAGAAAAGCGTTTAACCTCGTCAGTCACCAGGGAAATGCAAATAAAAATCAAAATAACACTTCACTGAAATGGCTAAAATTAAAAGGCTGATAATGCCAAGTATTGGCAAAGATGCAGAGCAACGGCAACTCTCAAACACTGCTGGTGGGACTGTGATTGTTAGAATCACTTTGGAAACCATTTGGTGTCATCCATTAATTCCACAATTTCCTTCTTTGATATATATCCAACAAAAATCTATGGAGAAGAATGTCCATGGCAGTGTTTAGTAATATTTGGAAACTAGGCACAATGCAAATGGCATCAGCAATAGAGTGATTAAATAAATTCTGTAAACTAATCCAATTAAATACCATACAGCAACAAAAATGAACAACTGGAGCCACATGCAACAAGATGAATCTCACAAACATCATTTTGAAAAGAAACCTAACACCAGGAGAGATAGAGTTTGAGTCCTAATATATCTAGTTTAAAAACAGACAAAACTAATCTATGGTAGTAGAAGAAAAAAATATTGGTTCCTTTTTGAGAAGGGTATGGGGACAGCGGTTGTTACAAGGTGCAAGTTTGGAGGGGGAGGGCTCATTGGGACCCAGTAATGTTCTGTTTTCTAAACTGGATAGTCCTTGCTATTTTAAGAAAATTCAATGAGCTGTACACTTAACATTTATACAATTCTTCTCTAACACGTATTTAAAATTCAACTAATGAGTAAAAACTTTTAAATGCATAGGAATAACATATATCAAAATCGTATCAGTGGTTATCTCCAGAGAAAGAGGGTGGTAACTGAGATTTGGGAAGGGTTAGCGGTAGGCAAAGGGAAGAGTTCTAACTCTATATTTTAATTCATTTTTAAAAGAATTTAATGCAAATATAGCAATGTATTAAGATGGAATTAAGCTGAGAGTTTGTTACATAGGTGTTCATTATATCACTTTAATCTGAATACATTTCTGTAAATTCAGAATCTTTCCTACACGAACAAAAACCAGTCAGTAAGGTTATCCTAAGCAGTGTGTTCATCAATGCAAGGGATACTTCCATCATGATCTCCAAACTGCTTTCAGAGACTAGAATCACAGCAAGTGAAGATGTTGGACTGTTCATTACATGTCACAGAATGTACTTTACTAAGCCTTCTGAGAAACCTCTCTGTGGCCTGAGTACTGGGAATGTTTGGGTTTCCCTTCTCCTGAGGGATTTAATTGACATTATGTATTATCACAAAATTGCTCTATTTTCACTTTTTAAATTAGAAATCTCAGAGCCAAAGTTGCAGTCCTTTCCTTCTAGAATGAGTTTTTAGTACTAATCTAAATCTGAGTTTGATTTTACTTATTTTAACATTAATAATTGTCCCATCTACTTTTAAATTTTACTTAATCTTGAATTATTTCTTAAAGCTCTCTTAGAATATGACTAGTTAAAAATTATTAAATACATGATGAGTTTCACCCAGAAACTTTTTAAACGTCCTTTTAGTCATTTATCTTCCATATTTATATACATGAAGAGATCTGTAGGACAGAAGAACTGGTTGAACAGCAAGTGGCACTGAGTTCCTTTTCCAGTCACAAATGATACAATGCTCTGAAGCTGAGTCTACCCTTCTATTCTCTGTAGGGAAATGTGAAATCTTGGTGACTTTTTCTAGGATAAACACCTTTATGAACTTTCATGGGGCCCATAAACCCTTCTACATGGAGAAAGTTTACATACTTATATATAGTTGATATGGAAGGCAAAACTAGTTTTCTGACTCTCTTTTCTGAATATCTTGTATTGATGTCATGTTTGCAGTTTCATTACATTTGTGTTATATTTTATTTTAAGATTATTTTATTTTATTGATTTATTGCAATTAAATTATAATTAACAGACACTTTGGTTTCTCCTTTTCCCCCTTTCTTTTCATCTGTATACATACACATACATGGATGATTTGTAAACTACTTCTCACCCCATTTCCAGTTCAGTCTCATTAAAATTTCCAAAGTCTACTCTAGAAGTCAAGCTCTCTCAAAGATCAATGCAGACTTCACTTACAATTGAGTTTTGTTGATCCATCCTTCAAGAAGCTAATTTAAATTTCTCCCCACTAGGTAATATGGTAAATTACTACTCTATGTCAATATTTGCTTTAAATTCTTTTCCACTTGATGGAGTTCATGAGATGTGTAAAGCACTTTCTTGGCTCTTCAAGAGTGGGTTATATATGTATATAAAAATAGAAAGGAAATGAGTGTAAACTTTTCCAAAAGGCCTTTCTGAAATGAATGATCATTTTATTATTTTCTCAGATAAAATTAACTCAGTCACTTGAAAGAAATACAACACTCATATTTAATGCAAAGTATTAAGATGAGAGAATGAAATATATCTGTATTTATAATTCATCATAACATTTTATATTCAATTTTCACTTTGCCAAAATGCATACATCACTGTATTTCAGAAAAACAGGAGAATTCTTAATACTTTATGAATAAAAGTCTGAGGGGGAGGAATTCCCTCTGGTAGCAGTTTTATTTCAATACAAGTTGTATCTTCAATTCTTTGATGCAGGCAAAACCCTAAAGAAAAGTTTAAATGTTGCAACATCCTCTTACTATTTAAAATATAAGCGAAGTAACTTCCTAGACTTAGAAACACAGCTAAGATGGCAACCTCCCACCTCTGAGCCCATCAACTTTAGATCCTGACTGTAGGATGACAGGAGTTGGCCAGTGAAAGAATAACATTTCTGAGAGTTCATTTTACTCTTGAGTCACTTTTGCATGAAATGATAGCATCTCTTTTGGGGGCTGGCCTCAATGCATCTTTCTGTAAATTACTTACTATATATCAGTCTTGACTCAATAGATTATAATATATAGGTGCTTTTTATTGGCAAGAACTTAGGGCACTTTTACAATGGAAAATAATGCTCCCCAGCAGGAAAACTTAAAAGAATGAAGAGTTATGGGACTACAAAGGAGAAACTGACCACTTTATCTCTTGAAAAATCCCTCCTCATTTCTTCTTTTCCAGATCTCCCATGTACCATCTTCTAATTCTCCTGTCAAAGAAATGAAGGCTAAAGTTGTAAAAATAACTTTAATTCAAACTTCTTTGATTCAGTTCACATAATTTAACAGTAGCTCAAGGTTTCCTTTTTTCCTTAAACCACTCTCTTTTCCTAATTGCCTGATTTTCTAATAGGAATTGGAATCTTCCATTTCAGTCCTGTCAGAACCTGATTTAATCTATACCATAATATTGGGAGACTAGAAAACTGGATGGCATATTAAGCTTATTCTATTCTATTTTAAAGCTTCTTGAATTTGGTTTCTGTTGGATATTAGATTTCCTTAGTAGCTAAGAAGCCATGGAGATGATAGTACGGAATGCTTTGATATTATCAAGAAAGATTTGTCTCTCCATCCTTAACCATTATAAGGCATTTTTCTCTGAAGTAGAACTGTCTATCTGGAGCATAATTCTGGTTTTTTTTTTTTAATGTAATTGCTGTGTTTAGTTTAGATGTTGTTTAAAAGTTTCAAAATGAAAAGTGGTCTCAACCTTTAAGGGATCTGTGGCATAAATCCAGGTTCACACACACATACACAGAGGCAAATCCAAATAGAGTTTTAACAAAGAGCCATTTAGTGTAAATGAGCTCTTAATAAGGTATAAATGCAAATTCAGTTTGGAAATAAAAAACAGTAGTGTGGCTCCCAGAGGAAAATCTTTACTATTGGAAAAAGAGCATCATATGTTTAAGAGTCACACCGCTACCCAAAGTGTTTAGCCTGCCTCTATTTTCCTTTTTTTGTTTTTTCTCTTGTCATGAAGGGGAAAAAAACAAGCAGAAGCCAAATAAGAAATAAATAAGGCTGGGGAATGTAAGATCATAAAAGAAATGAAGAAACGTAGAACCTCCAAAACCAGAAAATGAGACAAAAAGTCAAGGCAATTATGGTAGTTACTCAATATCCCCATTCTAGCAAGCTCAACTTCGGGCAATAAATTGCCTGGAGCTACAAATAACAACGTATGACTCTAAAGAAGATAAAGTTAAAACTTTTCATTTTGTAAATGAAAAATCAGGCTGAATTTAGTAAAAAGGCACCAATGACTGAAAGAATTCAATTTATTAGAAGAGAAAACTGCAAATCAGAGGGATTCCATGACATGCCCAAGTTTACACAGCTTGCTAACGAGGGGACCAGGACTAGAACCAACATCTCCTGGAATTTCCACTGGCACCTTCGATACCTAAAAGGTTGTGTGTCATTACATTTTTCATTAATTTGCATTCAGTCCACATTTATGTGCTCAGCTTTTTCTACATGCCAGGAATTATGTTCAGTCCTAAAGACACAAGATACAGAAGGACTATATAAAAAAAGCTTAGTCTTTGTAGTCATGGGGCTTATAGTTGGAGGAAAGGCTATTTACAAAATGAATTAGAGCTGGAGTGAGTGCTACAAAGAAGTGGAGGGGAATACAAAAATTCTGGAAGCATCAACTATTTATTTAGGAATTCTAGTTCTACTGAGCTGCTGAAATTCCTCTCATTAAGGCCACAAGGACACATTTCTTTCCTCATTTTACCTGACCTTGTTTCAGTGTTTGACATTGCTAACAGTTTCTTCCTTCTTGAAGCTCCCTGTTCCATTTTCAGGACCCTTTTTTTCATGGTGCTTCATTTACGTTCCAAACAAAGCAATACAAGGGTTTGGGGTACAGGCCAAGTTAGAGAATTACTGAAGAAGCATGTTTGTGGCTGTAAACCTTGGACAAGACAGGAGCTAAAACACAGCTCTGGGGGCTGAGGCTTCCACGGAGTCAAATGGGTGGTAGTAAAAGTGACTGGCAATGACTGAATCAGTCAGTAAGAATGAAGCCACGGGAAGAATAAATAACTTGTAGAACACGAGCATAGGACATGTGGACCCAGCGGAAATTTCCCCAGAGATCTTCATTTTTCTAGAAATGTCTGAAAATGCAAACAATTTTTCTTACAGTACAAGAATTCCCAAAGCCAAAGCGAATGTAAAATAACCAATTAATTAAGGAATGTGATTTGCATTACATAAACTGCTATCAGACATGGAAAGAGGATAATTTCATATTAAAAATATTAAACACATGTTTTCATTTCCCCCTAAATCATATTGCCCTGCAGCCCTTCTGTCATTATGGCTCCAAGAAAGAAGGGCAAATAATATCTCATGAAAGAATAATAAGATGTGATGGAAGAGAAATCCCTTCCAGTCAAGAAGTCATTTTAGTTATGGAAGGAGAAAAAGAGATGGAAAAGGAAGGATAATAAGTCTGAGGGGAATGTTCTAGCCTCTTCGGAGTTGAAACAACCTACCAGGTGAGAAGAGTACAAACACCCAGACAAGTTATGTGTGTGCGTATTTGTGTGTGGGGCTGATGGGAGGGTAAAAAGACAAGAAACTAGTACCCATTAGAATCTTTAGAGAGATGGAGGGAGAATGTGAGACTATTCTAGAAGATGGTTTGTTTTCCTGTTTTCCCAGCACAAACAGCAAGGCTCAGGGGTGGCAAAATGGCATAGAAGGAGGGAGGTGATGGAGGGGTCTCAGGGGGTTCTGCTGGCTTCCCAGCCCTACCGTGGTACACAAGAGACCCAGAAAGTTCTGATGCCTCTCCTCATCTGGAAAGCTGAGCTGCAAACTTGCAGGGTTGCCAGGAAGCTTTCTGTAATGAGAGGCCAAGTGTCCCCAGAGTGGAAACCATATGGTGGACATCGCTGACTAAGATGAGATGAAGGGATGTGTCTGGGAATGAGAAGATCCACAGTGCCAGCTAAGGTAGAAGTAGGTAAATATAAAATTACCACCTGACTCAGCAATGCCATTCCGAGGTATGGACCCAATAGAATGAAAAACAAGTCTTCAGATAGAAACATGTACATGGAAATTTGTAGAAGCTCTAGCACAATAGCTAAAAGGTGGAAACAACCCAAGTTTCCAAAAGAGATGAATGGATAAACAAAAAGCAATCATATATCAGAAAATGGAATACTGCTCAGCCATTAACAAGGAATGAAGTACTTATACACACAACAACATGGATGAACTTTGAAAACATTATGCTAAGTGAAATAAGCCATGCACAAAAGGTCACATATTGTATAATTTGATTCATATGAAATACTCAGAACAGACAAGTTCACAGAGACAGAAAATATACTGGTGGTTGTCAGGGCCTGGAGGCAAGAGGGAATGGGGATTGACTGCTTACTGAGTACATGATTTCCATTTGACGTGACAAAAAAACTTCCGGAACCAGGGAGTCATGATGGTTGCACAGTCCTGTAAATGTACTTAATGCCACTTAATTGTATACTTTCAATGGTTAAAATGGTAAATTTTATATGTGTACCTTACCATAATAATAATAATAATGACAACAATAATAATGATAATAGAAGTAGGGCTTTGCCAGCAGGGACTGATGACTAACTCCCCAGTGGAACACTCAACAAATACATGCCAAACAAATGAATTTCACAAAGATTATGACTTCACTAAGTGAGCTCTTCATTTTTGGACACCAGAGCTAGACACCCACAAGTGATCAGTAGAGATCCAGAAAAGAATGTGAGGACCCTGGACCCCAGCTACCCCACTGTCAGGATAGAAAATTAGCCTCTGAAACTAGAAACTGCCTTGGGGAGTGAGAGGAAAGAGGCAGACTGGACAGAAATGGAACTTTGAGTTGCCTTAATAATTGCTGAAACAAGATGATTCAAACTGAAAGAAATTATTTTAACCTGGAAGGGCCTAAGGTAGTGTAATTTGCAAGTTTTGAAGTATTTTTTTCCCTGCCATCAGCAGGCGTGGGTGTATTTGGGTAAGATGAAAATAGTTATAGAAAATAAAAAGACCACTTTCTTGCTGCATATTTGAAAACAGTATGTGTATTTCAGGTTTTAATGAGATGGAAATCAGAAGCAACCAATGTATAATGCAGTTGTGTTTATAACCCATCTCTTTTGTTTGAGTGACTTTATGATTTGTTTATCTTAACAGTGACTCCTGAGGAAAATGACAGAAACGTAAGAAGTGCTGTATCAGTGACAGCGCTTGCGGTGATAGA
The DNA here is from genome assembly GCF_009834535.1 of Camelus ferus. Taxonomy (NCBI): domain Eukaryota; kingdom Metazoa; phylum Chordata; class Mammalia; order Artiodactyla; family Camelidae; genus Camelus; species Camelus ferus. The sequence continues at coordinate 43,642,962 of NC_045706.1, read as the reverse complement.
AGGTGTTGCTCTCAAGCAGGAGTCTATGTGAAGTCAACACTCCGTGATGATTAGGTATTACAGCTTTCCACTTCTCTAATGATGAAAACCACCATTATTGTAAAACTTCTACAGGATGAAGACTTGTATTATAGAGAGTCTGAAACTTCCAAGCATGGAATCTCCACTTTCCCCCATGAAACAACCATTCTTATCATGAACCTTTTGATAATGTAAGGCCTCCAGTAGCATAATTACCATGTTCTAGCACGGAGGTCTTCTCAGAGTTCTCAAAATAGTGGAATTGATTATTACGGTTAAATCTTGGGGTATTTTATGTATATGTGTACAGATTTTATGGTTTTCTTAAAAAGTCTGTAGAGCTGGCTATTGAGCTTGAGTCAGCACATGGCAACAGAATGGCGTCTCCACCAGGCAGAGTCTTCCTTACTGTCTCAACAACACCAGGTTCACTTCACTCACTTTAGATATCTTGACCTGTGGACACTGGCAGTCACACACCCTGCTGTAGCCAAATGTGTGTTATTACATCCAATGAAGATGATTCTACTGATGAATCATACCATTTGGCTTAAGTGGCAAAATCCCCAGAAACTTTTCATCTCTGGATGACAAACTCCACCAACTCCCTAGCTCAAAAGACCTGAAGTCATAGCACGTGTACCATCACACTTAAAACAGAATCATTTACTAACCAAAAAAGCATTATGTAAATTAGGCTGTAAAGGGCAAACTGGGATGCATATATAAGGCATTGTTATAGTGTGGTCATGAATAATCATTCTGGAGTTTAGTCAAAGTATCTAGAAGACTGTGTGATGATGAGGATAACTTCGGTACAGCAAATACTGTCCCTGAGACCCCAGATTAGTTGAAAACCATAGCAGGAAAACTGACAAAGCCTAAAGACATTCATTTAAAAAATCACCTTTGAAATCTCTACATTTGTATTAGAGAGCATGCAACCTTCATGTAGGTAAGTTAAAGCATTAATTTTGAAATACAGATTTTTAATTTTAGTGCATGGGTCTGTGTTTCTCAAAGATGTAGGTACTTTTAGGAAAATGGCGTCTTCAATCCTTTTGGCATCTCTGCTGATTTTGTAGTTTAAATTAACTCTTATTTTCACACAAGGTAAAAATGAAACAGAGTGATTAAGCAACTGGTTGAAAGTCACACAGTGACTTGATGCAGAGAAAAAAATGAACTGTGTCTCTTGATTCCCATGCCAGTTTTATATTGTGACCTAATTCTTCCCAGGAACCAAGAGCCAGTTAAATAAGCTTTTCATTTTTCACTTTATAGGGATTGATTAAATAATGGTTTAAGATTGTCATTGAACTTTTATTATTTTAATTGCATAGCTATCGATAGTTGGTAGAGATTCATAAAAGATTGTTCTTGATGTGAAGTAAAAATTGATTTTTTTCAGACAACTGATCACTCAGAATTATGAGTGTGGAATTCTTTTAGAACTGTAATTTGATTTCTTAATAGGATTATGGTTAATCTCTTGATGAATGGTAATGCAGAATCCTTTATTCTTGGCTTTATGTTTTTTAATAGTTCATTTTGTTACACTCTCTGATTACATGTTTTCTTCAGCTTTGTCAATAAGTATAAATATTGAACTAAGATCTCTCTTACTGGCCTGCTCTCTCCCTAAAAAGTATTAGCAGAAATAAAATGAGAAGATAAAAAATTTGCTATTTGGTATAAAATAAACTCACCCTGGGAGATAAAAGAGACAATTTGCAAGATTTACTTGAAAAAAAAAAAAAAAAAACTACTTCCCTGAACATTTCTGGCCAGGGATAGGATATGTGATCATTTATTATCTCTGTGTCCTGTAGGTTATTTACAAATTTCTGGTAAGAAACAAAAATGGGACAGTGAGAAACACTGTAATTGAGACAATGATAAAAACTGAAATTTGGGGCTGTGGCTTGCCTTTGTTTCAGCTGAGACACAGCTGAGGTTTTCTGCTAAGTGTAGTAGAAAATAAGGGAAAGGAATCATTGCCAAAAAAGTAAATACAATGATGGCTGAATATATATATTAGATTATTTTCCAAGGAGCTTTTGTGTGAAAGCTTGTCGGATAGTACACTTCAATACATTTACATCTTGGAATTTTAAAGGGTCTGTCTATCAGTGTGCTTTCTGAATGGCTTTTCAATTGCACAAATGGTCTCTATCACATGAAAAGCAATACTGTTTTTTTGAAAGGCAATGTACTTATTGTGCTACCCACATGGGACTATCAGTGCCTATTGGCTACCAACAATTACCTTTGAAGTGAAAAATATTGTTTGTATCAAAGAACTGTTTGAGTCTAAAGAAAAAGCTTTGCAGCCTGCCAATCACCCTCATATCCTGAGGATTATATTGCTGGGAGTTTTATACAATTTACATGCGGAACCTGAAAAATGACTCCAGTGAGTTATATAACCCCATGGGGTGTTTTCACTCTGGGTAGGTTGCATTTCCTGACACTGCTGACATCAGATTCTTTCTGTAAAACTAGGAACCAATGCCTTCTATTTTTAGATATCTGAAGTCTGTCCGGCAATTGTTATCATCAGTGATTACTTGGAAATGCCTCTTGCCTCCTGATTTCAGAAAAATCACCTTTATTGGTTCAGTTGGGGATTAAGGAAAACAGTTATAAACATCAACCTGGATTACTGGTTTGGAAAAGCAGCAAATAGAAAAGTGAGCATTACCGAGATTACCAGAATAATTTACCAAGGCTACCAAATTTCCAGTAACCAAAAAAAGTTCAAGGATCTTTGTAAATCAATATTTTAGAATTATTTTGAAACAAAGTTTTTTCAAAAGCTTGATCATTCATTCTTAGATCATGGAGTAGAGTCAAGCTGTCATTCCAAAATTCTTTCCTGGCTCAAAAAAAGTGCATCTATAATTTCTTTATAGTGTGTGGATGCCATGGCAGGAAACTGCTCTGGAGACAGAAGACATGCCAATGTCATTAAACAATCCATATGTCTGCCTAATGCATGAGAGTGAGTTATTGTAAAGCTTGATATAAACAGATAAGTTATTTGATAAATATATAATAGGATATTTAGTGAAGGTTTAAGTATTACCAGACACTCTTGGGGTCTCCCAGGCATATTTCCAAAGGAACTCTAGCCTTAGCCTTGTCTGAAAATAATTCTGATTATTAACAGAGAGAGACTTTTCATTTTAATCAAAAACATACAGACTTTATATTTCAAATACTAAAAAGCAAAAAGAGGTAAAGGGGAAAAGGATTAAGGAGATGTAGAGAATATTATTGTGCTCATTTATAAAGTAAAGCATATTGGAGTTATAAACGTTCACTAGCAGAAGGAAGCACACCATGAGTAGTGCCTCTCTGTGTGTATGAGTGTGTGTTTGTGTGTGTAGACGTATTTATGTATTTATATTTTGTATATAATCATGACCACCATTGTGTGTATATATATTACATAAAACATATATTTTGTATATATATATACTTTAAGTAGATATTACATATATATAGTATAGCATATATGTAGTAGAGGTATATATAATAGTTATTTTATATTTAATTTTATTATTATACCATATTCCCAAATGATCAAGAGACCATAGCATAAGCATAAAAATCTCCCCAATCCTTTAATCTTTGGGAACTTCCCTTTAATTTCACATAAATCCCAAACTGCAAACAATGGTAAAATCAAATCAATTACTATTAACTCAATGGTCTATTGAGTATTTAGGCTTTTGCTTTATGCTATGACTAACAGAAATACAGAATGGCATTAAAATGTGGAAATTCAATCCATTTGCTTAATTTTTCTGTGTAACAGAAAAAGATTCCCATTATTTGCAGTTGGCAGTGGAACACCTGGCTGCCAGTTGAGAGATAAGCGTAATTTGAGAGCCACTATGTTAGGCAGTTGAATTTCGTGGATTCTTAAGTGGAGAGGAGATAAGATGAGAAAGTAGATCATTTGAGCAGCAAGTGGGTGTGGATGCTGCAGATCTTGGGTGGTTGCTAGAGAAAGAAACGTGGCTGGTAGGTCAAGTGTGAGTCAAGGTCTGAAGCAGAATCAGCCAGGAGAGTAGGAGTCAGCAACAAGTAAGTTAACTCTGAATCAACATGTACATAACAGGAACAGAATCTGTCCTACTCTCTTTCCTTATGGACTTCTTTTTTAAAATTTATTTATGATCATCCTAATTTCTGAAAGATTAAGGTGTTCACAAAAGCAACAAGGTCAAGACAATTTCTGGGGCAGAGATGAATGAAAAGACAGTGTGCAAGGTGATAATAAGCAGGGAAATTTGGCTTTGAGTCAGGATACTGGTAACCAGGTAGATGGCAAGGCAGGGAGGAACAGAGATGGACAAGAAAAGCCAGTGAGATTAATCTGGCATTTAGAAACCTATGTAAGGAGGCTGGCCCCAAATGTGATAAGAAAGAAGACTGGACTGCAAGAATGTGACAACTCTCACTCCCATCTCTTCTCAGCAAGAAAGAAGCCTGAAACTGAAGCAATGTGATGGCTCCACCCAGAATACTTGATATGCTTCCTGTTATGTCTTGAACAAACCGCCAAGCCTGTTGGGACATACAGGGGAGACAGATGGATGTACCAGAATGAAGGGGAGAGGAAGATGGATGTGAATACGGGTATTCCTAGGAAGAAGACAGATGGGAACAGGAAGAGACTGAAGGCAAGGATACAGGCATGAATTGATGAGAGTATAAACCAAGGGGTGAGCAGTAAGAATGGAGTGGAAAGGAAAAGGAAATCTAAATGAGAACGTGATATTGGCACTGAGATGTAACATGATTAATCTAGAAATGTCAGGCTTATGTCTATTCCATCTCCTGTTTTCTTTCAACATCCTTTACTTGTATTCTCACTAGGGTTGTCCCAGAAGCAGTTGTTCTGTTCCTTTCTTTTCTGTCACTTTGTCCTGTTGTCCCATTGTTGCTTGGGACCTTCTGTAACAATCTCAGAGCTGTTGGCCTTTTAACATCACAATACGTAACTTGCAGTGTCTATATATCACCATGGCTAGGATTATATTACAAAATTATGGTTTTTAAGATTCTAAACATGAATTGGTATCTTGCAAATCTTCAAATGGGGTGACATGAAAAAGGAAAAAAACAATACAGTTTTGTTTTTATTAGTGGGAAGGAAATATTCCATAGCAGTGCTCTTTATTTTCCATCAGTGTTGCTTGTTTTTGGTGGCCCACAGGCTCAAGAAATAGAATTTCTTTTCACATTTTTCTATATATACAGCACAATTTGAAGGAAATCAAAAATTCTGGAGCAATGAAAATAAATACAAGCATTTCATGTTTAGAGTCATTTCACAAATTTAAATTGAAGACACTCTCCTGCTTTCCCCTGCCCCTACTCTCACTCACTTTCTTTCTCTCAGCATTTACTGATTTCTTATAGTGTTCCAGGCCCTCTGGGAGGTATGGAGAAATACTGAAAAATATCTAGTATCTTTTCCTATGGAGTGTACACTATATTTAGGAAGAAAGAAAATTAAACAGGTAATTACAACTCAATATAAGTGCTATCATAGGACAAGTAGAGAGTGCTATGCTGGGGAGTCGAGGAGTGGAAGGTATCAAGAAAGACTTTCCTGAAAAAAATGTTGTTTAAGTTAAGGGTAGTAGACAATAATTTAATAAAGTTAGTGTGCTGTGAGAGAGAGAAGCCCAAAAGACAGTGCTGGGTAGAAAAAAAATCATGTGTGATGTGTGAAAGTACATTTATTCAAAGAACTAAAAAAAGTTCAAGCAGAATCAGTGATGATTCTGGTGATTGTGAATGTTAGGGGAAGTGGCAAAAAGTGAGACTGGAGAGATAAGTTGGGGTCAATATTATACCAGGAAGGTGAGGATGGTTTGATCTCTGAAAGTATACTAATGTAATACAGAATTTTTAACAGAATAAAAGAAAATTCAGTATGTTCATATCAACAGATGCAGAAAAAGGAATTTGATAAAAGTAAACAATGATTCAAAAACTTCTGAGAAAACTGGAATCAGCAAGACACTTTCTTAACTTCATAATGGGTTTCTTTCAATAAACCTAAAGAAACAGGCTATCTGATACTAAAACACAAGAAACATCTCCTTTAAAGTCAGAAACAACATGCTTTCTATCACCACTTTTCTTTTACATTATAATGGCAATTGTAGTCAAGTAACTAAAAACAAAAAGGAAAAAGGAAACAAGGTATATAAGTAGGGGCCATGCTCTGCTTAGGAAATTTCCTTTTCAGCTAATAAATAAATGATTGGATTATGAAGAGTTAGCCTAACTTTTATACCAACTGAGATGCTGATTAAAGCAAGTATTTCAACCCACCAAATATCCCAGTTGATAATATAACTTAAATGTAGCAATAGCTTTATGTCATGAATTACTAACCAAAGTAAATGGTCCATGTTTGTCTTTCCTCAGTATCTTTTACTATCCAGACTGTCACCAATTTCTTTGCCAGTTGCATTTCAGTTGTTACTTGATGTGTGTATGCAAACTGTAAAGGACTGTGGGAATATGCCCTGTCAGGGTTATCTTTTTATTAGTGCCCAGTATCTGGTTAAAAATTATGATGACCACAAGATTTTATAACACAAGGAGTTGCACAAGAAATTTTATAAGAATGTCTTTCCTTAGTTGCCAAATAAAATCCCTAGAACATCCTAACTACTGGTTTTGAATATTAACAACTCTCTTGAATATGTACATACCACAAAGGATATTTCTCTGGGCATCACTGGCTCTTTGGCCTCTAATCAGTTTTCTTCACCTTGTTAACTCTGTTTGCTGGCATCAGTCACACTGAGGCCAAACTTCACAGTACACATTGTAAATCTTAATGTCACATATACTTTACATTTTATACACATAACGTTAGGTTTATAAAAATTACATTATAGGAACAAATGCAGTATTATATGAAATCCATGAGTTTATGTATTTCAACTTCTTGCTATATACACTGTTTATAAAATCTGTAACCTAAGTAAGATTTGCTTAATGTCCTTAAGGCTTAGTTTATCTGCACAATGTGCATGATAATAGCTATTTTACATGAATCTGGTGGAGATTAAATGAGATAAGCAGGTCAAGTCCACAGTGACTATTACTTGGGGCTGAGTAAATGACAGTCCTTTCCCTTAATTTTTTCTGGCTATAATATCAAATAGTAACTCATGCCATAACATCAAACTCATAGCATGCTTCCACACTTCAAAGTATTCATTGACTTAAAGGGAATAGAGCATAACACTCTAAACTAGGGGCACGATTAGGAAGGCAAGCTCTAAAAATACAATTTTAGTGAGATTAGGGACCTGTCTTTTTTATTCATTATTGTGTCCCCACAGGAGAACCTATTGACTGTTACATAGTTGAGGCTTAACAGAAATGTACTGAATAAGTGAATAAATGATCAGACTATCAGGGATCTTAAATATCATGTAGTACATTCACCATATATTTTTTCTTGAGACAAAATTCACATAACATAAAATTCACCACTTTAACAATGTTTAAGTGTACAAATTCAGTAGCTTTTTAGTACATTCACAATGTTGTACAATCAACACCACTATCTTGTCCCAGATCATTTTCATCACCACCAGCCCCCTCAAAATACCCTATACCCATTGAACAGTCACTTCCCATTCTACATCCCCCTCCCAGCCCCTGTCAATCATGAATCTGTATTCTGCCTCTATTAACCACCTTATTTTTAAATGAAGGGAAGTTCAGGTCTAGAGATATCCCAGGTTATATAGTCAGTAAACCTCAGAGCTGGGGTATCAATTCAAATTGGATTCCCTTTCTAGAGCATCACTGTGCACTGCTTCACATACAGATCACTTGAGCAGCTTCTACATTAAGAAGGGTCACTCACTTTTGCCCTATTTTTCAGGGATGTGTAAGACAATAATATTTATCCTGACTTTCTCCACTTAAGTGGATAACTGAAGGAAGGTGCTCCATTTTCCAAGATGTGTTCCAGGAGTAACTAACACATCATCCCAGGCACTCTTCTAGCTGCATTACAAACATCTAACTCATTTCATCCTCATTCCACCTATGAGACAGAGAATAATATTCCATTTTTCAGGTGAGGAAATAGTGGTACACAAATTTAAATGGCTTACCCATGATTACACAGCTATTAATATTCCAAGAATATTAATAGTTTTTAATTTTTTTAATGGGAGGGACTAGAAGTAACACAGATTCAGGAATATGGAAATCAACTGTTAATCAGTGTTCTACACCATAGGATTTCTCAGAGCTTGTAATGATTCAATTGCCTTTGATAGCTTAAGAATCTTCAATTGATTATGAATTTGCGAGAAGAGGATATAGGATGTCATATTTCTCAAACATACTTGAGCAAAGGAATCTTTAAAATCAACATATTGAATTATAATTTACATGCAGTAAGTAAACTCATTTTAACTGAACAATGAGTTCTGACAAATGGAGCCACCACACTGATCAAGGTAAGGCAACATTCTATCACCTCCTTCTAGGAGAATTTCCCCACCCGAGCCTCAAGCTATTAGTGATCTGTTTTCAATCACTACAGATCAGACTTATCTTTTCAAGAATTTCAGAGATGTAGTCATATGATATATACTCTTTGGGTCTGTCTGCCTTCACTCATCATAAAGCTTTTGAAATTCATACATGTTGCTGCACATGGTATCAGCAGTCTGTTCCTCTCATTGCACTGTGGGGAAGCACCACTATGTGTTTACCCATTCATCTGTTAGTGAATATTTTTGTTTTGATGGAGTATCTTCCACTTTGGAAACCACTGACATGGATCTCAGCTAATGTCAGATTCTTAGATACTTAGGGACTCTTTTGGAGAAGGCTAAACCAGAGACGTCACATTGGAAACAGCTCTCTTGGTCCCATGGCAGTTCTAACACGGAAGGGAAAAAAAAAAAAATAGCTGGGGAGCATCTTCACGTCCAACATTTTGTTGAGCATTTAATATACGTTACCTCATCAAATCACAGAAGGTTAGGAAGTCATTCTGAGGACCACAGTCAGAAAGTATTTTGGGGAAAAGGGGTATGTGTGTGTGCACTGTATTAAATACAAGACAGAAGTGAAAGAAATCTTAATATCTTTCTGGATGAATTGAGCAGGTTTTTGTGACAGAATGTTAATCTGGCTTCAGTCTGCAGACTGATGGCAAGTCCTTTGTTGAATGTAATTAATAAATATGAAGGATTAGATGTTGAGTCTGATATCTGTTGACCTTGTAATTCCACAGACCTTACAGGCAATAAAATGCCCCTGGATGTCTTGAAGAATCTGTGTCTTGTTTTTACAATTATCTTTGTAACTGGTCTTACTCGGTTACCATTCCAGAGAGCTCCTCTTTCCTATTACAGCACTAATAAATTAGGGGTTCCATAAGTGCCTTTGTTCAGATTCATTTTCTTCTTTCAGTTAATGAACAGCCATCTGCAGCTGCTCCTCGATCTTAATCCATCTGCATGGAGATGCCATTGTTATATACAGCATTCTATAAATACTGCTGTGTTGACAAGCTGACTGCAGATGGGGGGGGGAGATATTTTTATTATTATTATCCCTGATTAAGAGAGAGGCCAGATTGACAACACAAGGGCTCTGAGGTCCCTTCTCTTCTGTAAATTGTCTGTTCACATAATTATATTTCTAGCAACAATATTACGGTATGCATTACAATCATCATTGTGGTTGTTACTTGTTATTCGCTGACTACCACTTCTGCATTCTGCAGTGTGTAAGGCACAGCACGTAGGAAGACACAGTTCAGACTTGAAAGGCTTAAATATTCTTATTGTAAAAAGGAATCTTATCAGCCTAACAGAACTGAGCTGTTAAAGCAGGTATGGTGTCTTATGCCACATTTACATGCCGTGGACTATAGCAAAGGAGTTGTGCCGCACCTTCTATATGTCAGCCCTTTTCGTACATGATGAGATTGGTCTGAAGTTCCTAAGTAAAGCAATGCATTAGAAGAGAAACGTCTTCATTTAAATTCAGAATATGAATGCTTTTTTAATGAGACAGCTTGAGAGATGACAAGTTCACAATTAGTGAGAAGAACTTTCATTACCAATGACTTGGGCTCTTTCTGCCCAGCAAAGTGGAAGAGAAAGAAATAACCCAGTTGGTCTGGGAGAGAAAAAAAATCACTATTACATACTTAATATATGTTGGGTGCTGGGAACACAGTTGTGAACAAGACAGCAAGTTTTCTATCTGGGGGGGAGGTTGTGCTAGGTCTAATGGACCAAGATAGACACTGAACAAGTGATCACAAACATGATTATGCAGAAGTGCAAGGAGCTATGGAGCATGTAATGGAGGATCCATGGGGAGAAAGGCATTCAAGCAGGTGACCTATAATAGGTTGGATGGTGGTCCCCAAGAGCTATGTCTACCTTCATCCTCAGATCCTGTGAATGTTGCCTTATCTAGAAAATAGATTTTTTCAGATCTAATAAGAATCTTCAGGTAAGGAGATCATTCTGGATTATTGGTGGTCCCTAAATGCAATAAAAGTGTCCTTATAAGAAAAAGGCAGAGGGAGATTTGAGACAGACAAAAGAGAAGACACAAAAAAGAGGGAGACACAGTATGGCTGTGGAGGCAGAGATTGGAGTGATGTGGCCACAAGTCAAGGAATGCTGATGGCCACCAGAAGCTGAAAGCGGCAAAGAACAGACTCTCTGTCAGGAAATGAATTTGTGCCTTTGTGGGTTTAGAAGGATATTCTCCCCCTAATAGAGAATGCAGCTCTTTTGATCCTTGCTTGCAGTCTAGTGAGACCTTGAGGAGAGGATCTATTTGCCAGGAGTCCTGACCCACAGAAAATGTGAGATGATAAATGTATGCTATTTCACACTGCTAAGTTTGTGGTAATTTGTTACACTGCAATTAAAAAAAAAAAGCCAATATACCCATTGAAAGAGTATTGCAGTTTGGTAGAGTGTTCTAGCCAAAAGGAGCTGTGAGTATAAGAACCTAATGCAAGAAAAGGTTTGGCATGGTATTGGAATGGCTTGACATAACTGAGGTATGCTGACTGAGAAGGAGACTGTCATGAAGATGAAGAGGAAGACAGAGGCAGATCGTACAGTGCAATGGCAAGCATTTCAGGGTTTTAGAGCAGTAGAGTGATGTCAAACTTGAGATTTTACAAGATCATTGTATTAGTTTGCTATTGCTGCTATAACAAATTACTACAAATAGTGACTTAAAAGAGCACACATTTATTTCCTTATGGTTCTGTGGTTTATAAGTCTGCCATGGTTCACAGTAGGCTAAAATCAAGGTTACAACAGGGCTGCACAACTTTCTGGAGATTCTAGGGGAAATCTGTTTCCTTGCCTTTTCAAGCTTCAGAGGCCACTTGCATTCCTTGCCTAATGACCCTTGTCCTCCATCTGCAAAGCCAGGAATGGGACATGTTTCTGACCATTCTTCTGTAGTCACATTTCCCTCTGCTCCCAAGCAGCAAGGATTATCCAGTTTTAAAAACTCATATTAGATTGGTTCACCAAGATAATCCAACATAATCTCCCATCTTAAAAGCCCTTAACTTAATTACATCGGCAAAGTCCCTTTTGACAGATAAACTAACATATTCACAGATTCCAAGGATTAGGAGGTTGACTTTTGGGAAGGCCAGGATTCTGCTGGCAACAGCTACACTGACTGTCTGTGGAGAATGGAATGGAATAGAGAGAGGCAAAGTGATGGAGTGAGACAGAGTAGAAGGCTCTGCCAGTAGTCCAGGAGAGACATCATAGGAGTTCAAACGAGGGAGGTGGTAGTAGGGATGGAGAGATCTCATCAAATGTGTAAGACATTTGGGTTGTATCTGTACTTGATGTGGATACAGAAGCAGAAAGAAAGAGGAATCAAGAATGATTCTCAGGATTTTGGCTTCAGGATCTGTGTGGATGGTGGTGATATTTGCTGAGCTAGGAAATCCTGGAGACAGAGCTGGTTTGTGCTTCACACTTTCTGAACCAGATAACCTTCTACTCTTCGAGATTTCATCTCCTCTTTTCATCACCCTGCTGTCTGCCCCCAGGAAGTTGATCTTTATATCCTACATCAATAGGTGACTTTGCCCTCTCACTTCCAATTGGGTTCAATGAATGGGGCAGAGGAAAGAGATCAAAAGAGAGTGAGGACTGGATATTTATTTCACTAGGTCTTTTCCTACAGTGTTTTCTTGGGTTGGCTTTGTCCCATCATTTATCAGACATCCCTCTCCATATAGCTCTCTCATGCTGACTCTCTCTCTGGATTCTTGTAACCACTTCCTTCTCTTGCCCTACAGATTCAGAGTCTAATAGCTTCCTGCTGTTAGTAGGCCTATAATAATGCATCTACCCCTGCTGCCTGTACTAAACCATGTTCCCAACTTTGCAAGTAACTTCTTTAGTAAAATTTCTTCTGTTTCCTGTCAGAAGCCTGATTGACACATGTTCAGTTTTAGACGTATTGATGACTGTTAAGATATCCCAGTGAAAATTCAGATACATGAGTTTGGAGCTCAGAAGCCAAGTGTGACACTACTAAGCACAAAGATACTAACTGGAACTTTGGCGATTGATTAGATCATTTAGGAAGGAAGAATAGAGTCAAGAGAGAAGAAAGCTTAGGAGAGAAAACAGTGGAGTTTTAATATTTAAAGTGTGGTGGAAGAGCAAAGGAGACTGAGTAGCCTTAGCTAGTGAGATAAAAGAGGAACCAAAGTTAAAAATGTCATAAGAAAGGACCGAAGGGACTTGTATTAATCTGCTTGGCTGTCATAACAAAATGCCACAGACAAGGTGGCTTAACAGAAATTTGTTTTTCACAGTTTTGGAAACTGGGAAATCTAAGATCAAGGTGCCAGCATGGTCAGTTTCTGGTGAGAGCTCTTTCTGGCACGCAGACGGTTTCCTTCTCATAGTGTTCTCGTATGGTAGAAAGAAATAAAGAGCCCTCTGGTGTCTCTTCTTATGAAGGTACTAATCCCACTATGAGGGCCCCACCCTCATGACTTCATCTAAACCTAATTAGCTTACAAAGGCCCCATTTCCAAATTACATCACACTGGGGTTAGGGCTTCAATATATGAATTTGGGGGAATACAATTCAGCCCATAGCAGGATTTAAAAGTGGGAAAGTGGTCAATTCTATAAAATGATGCTGAGAAGTTCCAGGGGACACTGAAAAGTGACCATTGGATTGTACAAAGCAGATTATGCATTTGATAGTATGGATTTTAATAACTTAATTTTATATAGTAATTTACTAGGTGCTAATGGCACATAAAGTATAACTTAGTCCCTGAGCTCATGAAGTTTCCCACCCAGCTGCAGAGTCAAGTCATAAATATATATCAATTTAAATACAGCAGTAAAATAAAGAATTAGTACAGAGCCCTATGAAGGTCTGAAAGAAACAAAATAATTTCAACTCTCATTTATTGGGCTATATTTAGATGTCAGACACTGTGTTAAGAGCAATAGATATAGTATCCCATTCTAATCTTAGTAAAAATGCTACAAGATAGGTATTATTCCCATGATTATATTTTAGCAGGAAAGGAAATTGAGACATGGAGATAATCAATTATTTTCTATGGCCTATGGCTAGTCTAGGCTATTTGACACCAAAACCCAGGCTCTGAACATGCATTTTAGGGCACACATTCATTAAAACAATGTTTTTTACCTTTTTAAAAATAATAAACACATAGTGTATGGATTCTATATAACTCTGGGAGGATCTTTAAAGTGCTATTTGTATTAAAATAAAATTAAAGTAGATTTACAGGAAGTTGAAAAAGTACAGAAAGTTCCCAGGTACCTTCACCCAGTTTCCTCCAATGGGTACATTTTAACATAGCTTATATTACAAAATCAAATCCAGGAAGTTAACACTGGCACATATGTCTGGAAATTCTATGTCATTTTATCACATCTGTAGAGTCACATAACCATCATGACACTCAAGACACAGAAATATTCCATCACCCATCACCACGAGGGTTTCCCTCATGCTAACCCTTTGGAGTAACATCCGCTCCCCACCATTCTCCTCCCATCCCTAACCCCTAGCAACCACTAATCTGTTATATATCTTTGTAGATAACATATAGTTTTGTTATTTTGAAAGTGTTAAGCAGAATCATGGCATGAGGGACCTTTGGGGACTGGTTTTTCTCAGTGGGCACGATGTCTCTAGATTCATCACAGCTGTTGCCTATATCAACAGTCCACTCTTTTTCATTGCCTACTAATATTTTATGTTTGGATGCACCACAGTTTATTTAACTGTCACCTATTGAAGGTCATTTTGGTTGCTTCCAAATTGGAGCTACTACAAACAAAGCAGCTATCAACAATCATGTACAGATTTTTGTGTGGACACAAGTTTTTATTTCTCTAACACAAATGCCCAGAAGAGCGATGGCTGGCTTGTATGCTAAATATGTTTAGTTTTTTTAGAAATTGCTGAACTACTTCCCAAAATGGCAGTACAATCTTACATTCCTATCAACAATGCATGAGAAATCCATTTCCCTACCATATTCAGTAACGTTTGGTATTCTCACTACTTTTTATCTCAGCTGTTCTAATAGATATATAATGATAGCTCACTATGGGCTTGATTTTCATTTCCCTAATAGCTAGTGATATTAAACATCTTTTCATGTGCTTCATTGCCATGCTATCTGTATATCTTTTTTGATGAAATGTCTTTTCATATCTTTTGCCCATTTTCTAATTGGATTTAATTTTTTTTTTTTTTTTTTTTTTTTTTTTTTTACTGTTGAGTTTTGAGAGTTCTTTACATAGTCTGGATACAAATTCTTTGTCAGGCATGTGACTTACAAATATTTTCTCCCAGTCTGTAGCTTGTCTTTTCATTCTCCTAACAGGGACCTTAATAGAGATCAAGTTTTTAACTAATTGTATACATATGCAGATATATATGTGCAATTAATTTTAAATAATAATAATTAAAATAATATGTACATATATTGTGTGTGTGTGTGTATATATATATATATATATATATATAATGTGTATGTATAACTTTGAATCTATAAAACTGCAAAGACATCAACTTGGAAGTCCTTCTCAATGACACCATCATCTGCATCAGAAATTCTGCTAGTGTTTACAAGTCGTGTCTTGGCAATAGCATACAAAACAGCAAATGTCACGGCTTACTCTATATCAGGCACTTTAGAATAATATGCATCCAAAACACAGAGAAGCATGTGGGCAAGCTGCTACTAATCCATGGAAATTGTACATTAAGATGGCTTATACTTTATAAGATTTTCGAAACACTTTTCTTCAGGATGGTAACTGTTTCATAAGCAGTATGAGAGAGATTTTCAGAATCTGAGATTAAGAAAATTGGAAGGTGGCATTCAGGAAGATAGAAGTTATACAATACAATTTAACACAATGTCTTTAGGTATCAAAGTTTGTAGGAAATAGCTATGTTATATTTCATAGCCGATTAGTCTAAACACATACCTTAGAAAGAAAAATCTAAACTTTCAAAGACTTGATTCTGTAATGGGCATTTGAGAAATATCCTTTGAAAGGGTAACTCAGTGGGGTGACTAGGTTTACTGAAGCAGTAAAGTGAAAATGGAGACAATCGTCTAGCTTTTTAAATTGTCTAGATTTTATTTATTTTTGTTGGTTGAATTAAATCTCTTTAAAAGTGTTAACATAAAACAAGAGGGTGGGTATTTTTCCTCCTAAGTATTAAATTCAGTGTTATTAATTCTAGGTTTTAACCAATAGATAAACTGTATGTTGTAACTATATATGGTATTGTTCTAATTACTGTGTGGCTAGAGATACAGGTAATTTAAGCCTATAAATGTCTAATCTCTTAATCTCTGTTAGCTGAGGGAAAACAGTTTTCACTGGCATTTTCATAGATATAATCACAAAGACTAATTCCAGGAATAACAAAATACTCTAAATTGTAAAATAAGTTTGTCTCTACAATATAACTTCAATATTTTATTTGAAATATCTTCTTCATATGCATCTAGAAGACAAGTCCAAATTTCTAATTTAATAATATGTCCTAAAGTATTCAGAACTTTCTTGCCAGGACTTTTTTTTTTTTTTTTTTTTACAAGATGACTGAACTATAAAAAAAGAGGCAATTTTGAAATTAATGGATTTGTAGCATGTAAAATATTTCACAAAGTGTCTCTGCTTTTTTTCTGCCTCTCTATGAGCTGCCAGCTTTGGATAAAGAAACTTTTATGGTGGTGACCAACTTGCAGAATCATCCAAGACCACCCTTTCCCTGAGGAAGAGGTCGGCATTTAGATAAGGTGTTGGTGGATTGACCTTAACACCACGGGCTGTCCAGCTGGGACTCAGTGTTCATTCCGTCCTTCCCATTAAGTTTCTAACAGATTCTTGAGGAAATAAGGGAGAAGGGCAAACTGGCTTGAAAATCAGAACATATTACAGAGGGCAAGAAGCACAGGAACAAAAATGTATTCCAGAGAACTCTTTCTGAAATCAGCAAACCAAAGTGTCATGGAAAGGGCAGACTTAATAATGACAAAACAATACCCTCTCTGATCAGTGATGCACTTACTCACTTTGATGAGTGCCACTGAACTCCAGAAATATATTTTATAAATTAAATATGTATAATAAAACATCAACCTAATGTATCCCAAGAATGGCTGTTGAATTTCCTTCCTTCTTCCTCTCTCTCTCTTTTATGGTAAAAAGAGTAAGGCTAATGGCAGTTTGCCATGGTTATGTGATATCCTGGCACGAAAACACCTCATTTTATATCACAAACATATGGTCTAGTAATGGTTTTGTATTATATTCCTTTAGTGTTTTATTCCCATTTTTAGGAGACCTCTTCTAGACAAGAGCAATATGTTTTCTTGTCCACCTATCACATCAACTGTTAACACATGTCTCTACTTTTAGAGCTTATAATGGTTAAAAAGTTAAAACTTAACCTTATGTTCTGTGTGACCTCAAGTTTGCTTGTGCAGGAAAGCTGATCGCTAGTGCTCCTTTGTGTTGAAGTTACTGTTTCTCTGTTTTCCTTCCAATTAAAGAATGCTCTCCCTGTTTTCAATGGTTACTGTTCCTCAAGTTACAACTGGCTAAATTTAAATGTGTTCAAAATGTGGCAACCACGACAGTGAGATGACTCTAAATTAAAGGTTGCACAAGCCAGATCTGGCCCACAGATGTGTTGTGTTTGGCTTACAGAGTGTTTACACATTTTTTTTTTTAATTAGTTGCCAACATTTAAAAGTTGGGAGATTTTAAACAGCAATCTTGACCTCCAGGTTCTCTGAAATCTCACCGTCAGCCATGGCCGACGTTCTGAAATATAAACAAGGAGACACTGGATAACACCTGCCTCTCCTAGGGGTATCCCTTTCTGGTTCACCTCACTCCCACCCAACAGGCTTTCTCTTCTTTAGATTCAATCTGTCAACATGTAAGATTGAGACTCTTTTCCCAAGTATGTTGTAGGGGAACTTTGGAAAGAATCCGTTGGTATGCAGCTTCGAGAAATAAATAGCCATGAAAGACAAGCAGCTAGCCTCAATTATATGAAGGATTTTCCTGGGGGTGGGGGGTAGTCATTAGATTAATACAGTACTTTATCTCAGTAGCCAGAAAAGAATCTAGAGGAAGGCAAATGCTGCCTAAACCTGGCAATGACATCTTGAATGACCATAAGCCAACCAGAGATAGAAGGCCCGCCCTGGGCAAAGACTCCCGTTACTGGACGTGTGCAAGCAGGTGTGGGTGAGGCAGGGCAGCCAAGGGAAACACTGCTTATTGAGTTGACCAGTGATCTCCACAGCTCCCTGCAGCTCTATGAATCTGCAGAACTGGCTTTTTAAAACCATCCTCTTTGGAGCTATGAAGTGAGCTCCATGCTGGGTGGAAAACAAGTTTGCATTTGAAGAAATTATTACACGGACACAGAGGTCTCTGACTTACATTTGGATAAGGCTTAGTGAATGCCAACACTATCCTTCTGAATCACAGGCAATGCCTCGGTTCAGCGTTGCTCTCTAATCATAAAGGCATTTGATTTCTTTCCTAATAACACATGGCAATCAGTTTTGGTTTTTTCTGGGGGAAAACATTGATTATTCTAAAAATAGTAACATCAGCACAACTGTCAGGAAGAAGGAAAAAAAGCACAATGGTTTTGAAAATCACTTGAAGTTTTTCTTTGCTGAAGGGATTTAAGAAAGAATGTATAATACCCCTAAAGTCTTTACAAACTACTGAAAAAAATTACATAATTGCTCTGCAAAAAAACAGTTATTGGGAAAGCGTAAGATTGGTATGGGCATCAATAGATTTCAATCTTCATTAAATTTTACCTTTTTATACAGATCAGGGATTGGCAAACCAACAGCCTATAGTCCAAATCCATTCTACGTCTGTCGTTGTAAATAAAATTTTATTAGAATAAGCCACACCCATTTGCTCGCATATTGTCTGTGGCTGCTTGTGTGCTGCAGTGACAGTTGTGTAGTTCTAACACAGACAGTCTAACCCACAAAGCCCAAAGTATTTACTATTTGGCCTTTAACAGAAAAAGTCTGCTGACCCCCTGACATAGACAAGCAAACCTTACACTGTATCACTGTTTCTTGCCAATATTAAAAAAAAAGCCAAGTAAGATCTTGATGTTGCTATAAAAGAAAATATCATATTCTCTTGCCCTGGTAAACAAAAGACAGTTTTTCCTTCAACTTCTGACTGCTGTCTCTGTTTACACCTTGCTCCCGCTGAGACACAAAACTCAACATCTTTTTTGGGTTCTCGCAAAAAATTCACTCAAGCATAAGTATCAATAAGCAATGTAGACTTTCACTCAAGTGTCTGCCAGGTGGGGGCAGGTGGAAGAGAGGCATTCACTGCCCCCCAATAGGAAACAATTTAAAAATCCCTTTTAAAACTTTCTCTGGAGTTCCTCCTGATTGAAATTTATTTAAAACTTGGTTCATGAAAGCTTCTCACCAGTTTTGATTATCCCCACAATAAATGAAAGGGAACAAAATCAGAAAGAAGGCTATTTTCTCACCAGAATTGCCTTCATTTTCATTTTCCATTTCTTCTGGAGAAGAGTAGAGGACCACAGCATTGCAGTGAGCAGTCTGTGATCTCTGGTTAAAATGTGGAGCTCACTGATTTAGAGGGCTGATCCAGTTCACCAACGTGGTATCTCCTAGCTCCCTTAATAATATATTTTACACACATTCTAGAGAAGCACCAATATCACTTATGCCGCTGAGATTTACAACTCTTAACTGTTATCCTAGGAATTACATTTTGGGTGATAAAAGGAAAATATGTTATTGCTAAATTATAATTTGTATATACACTATAGTGAGTGGCTTTTGCTTACAATTTCAATGAACTAAGGACTTCTGCTTACTGGCAGTATGTAAAAGTAGATATTGTGAAAAACCTTCCTGCTCCAACCCTCGGAAATAGTGGATAAGATACAAACATCTCTTTAAATGCAAAGCTGAGCTCAGCAGTAAAGGCAATACACAAGGGCCAAGAGAGAGCAGAGCCCCATGAGTTTACCTCTCTTATCTTCCTTTTACGCAGCATACAGCTTCCTGGATCTCTCCCAGGGAATGTCAACTTCTCTGTATTATGCAGAGCCCTTCAGCTCTGACCTAGTCCTTACCATCGTTAATTCCATACAAATTTTTCCTCAGAAAGAAATGTTAGCTCTCTAAGAGCCCACCTTCTTCAGGAGGTAGTTTTGTGACTTTTTTCAGACCGACATCTTGCCATCTCTCCCTCCTCCTCCTAAGCTGTGGTTTCAAAGTATTTCTCCACACAAAGGCAGTGCTCACCCCAAGGAGAAACCAGTTACATGGAATTCTCTCATTTAACTACCCAAGCTGCAAAAGGGACGGTGAGAATAGGCAGAGGGCAGTGTTTTGTGAGGCCAGGCAGATGCTACACGGTGCCTCTCTCCCACGAATAGAGGGGGGACCCAGAGAAGCAGCAAGCTGAGGGCAGGGCTGGGCAACACACACCCCATGGTTCAGAGCCCTCCGTGCATCAGTTCCAAGACCTTTTCTCTACCGCTTCCAGATACTCATGAAAAACTACCAATGATGACGACTTTGTAGGCTGATGCCTACCAATGAGCAGTGCAAAGCAGGAAACAGTATGAATGGAGAATTAGGGACTGTGAAAAGGAAGTTCTGAGGACCTATCGTTAACACAGAACACTGTTGGTGTCAAGACGGGCTTTTCTGGAATGCAAGTGAGACATGAAATACCTTGGGAATCTGGGAGAATCAAGGGCTGTGTTAAAATATTTAGAGTTTCTGATACTGAGCTTACTTCATTCTGACGCATCCTTCAAATCTTAGCTCATATATCACATCTTTAAGGGTTTCCTGACAACCCCTGCCTCTGTCAGACTCTCCTGGTTTTCACTCTCATAAGCCCTGAACTGGTTTCCTTAGTGTCACCTGTGACAATTACAATTGCATAATCAATTAATTGTGCAGTTCATATTTAATACACATCTCCTCTTGAAATGCAAGTTCCACAAAGGGGGATACCTTGTCTGTCTTACGCACTACTCTTTTTCCAGTGTCAGGCACGGAGTTGGGTTTGTTAAACGAAAGAGCTATAAAGTTATTGCAATAATACGGTTACAGTGATTATATTATGTATGTTTACAATGCACCTTTGATCAGTTTTTTGAAACTTTGAAAAACTGCCATCCAATAAGAAACACATTATACATAATACACATACACATACAAAGTTAAACAAAAAAGTTGCTGTAAGCAATACTGTCATCATGTACAAGTCACTCTCAACTTTTCTAATCTCTTCTCTTTCACATTTCAAAAGTGCTAGTCATGACCCTTTAAATTGATTTCATGACCTACTTATGAATCGTAACCTACAGTTTGAAAAACCCTGCCCTAGGGCACTTCATAATCATAAGATGCAAATGAATATTAAATGTGTTTAAACTCTGCCTTCGTTCGTCTCTCTCTGTCTGTTTCACAGGATTTAGACAAAATACTCTTTGTAAATGCAGCAAAATACTTGTCAAGGACTCCAAAACTCCTTAAATGAACATTTAGTTGGCAGTGCCCCCACTGTGGGTACTTATAGGCAGAGGGCGCTGTGAGGAAGACAGCCCAGCACGCCCAAGTCCACTGTGTCCTAAGGTGATAATTTACTTGCAGGAAGTGTAATTTACCTGACATTCTGACTGTACATTTATAATTAGATTTGGATTTCTTGCCCAGTTTTACTGCATCAGACTAACATATGCTGCGCTACAGATGGAAGTCCCAGGTTATTTAGCATCAGGGACCCTGGAGTCTTGTGATTCCAAATTAAACTTGGGTGTGCATATAAACCATGCAAATTAGGCTGTGGCCACATGCTCAGTACTGCTGAAAAGAAATCAGGCAACAAGTCTAGAAACAAAATGCATCAAAGGGTGCCTACCCTTGCTGGAAAAGTTTTTGTTAGAGGTTTTGAAAGTAAACACTCAATTCAAATTGGCATGACTAGATACATGTGTTTCCTTGGCCACCAAAATAGGCAGGAAGGCTAGGCACGCTTTGCAACGCTCATGCATGTCAGGAGAATGGGAGTAAGCTTAGTAAAGTGACCAGAATTTTTATGAACTCAGCATCTGGAAAATGTTTTCACATGTAGTCTTCGATGGGTGATGCTGTATCAGGGGGAGAAAGGCTCCATGTTCTCCCTCTTGTCTGGGAGACACAAAGGTCACCTAAGACCTCTCTGCCCAGAAGTTGTCCCAAGCCTGGGCTGATCTGAAAGAGCTCATGCTTTCCTAGCGTGAGGCTGGCTACGGGGAGATCAGTGTGGACCTAGCACACCCAGCACAGGGCGTCTCTCCTCCACGGCACTCGGTCTAGCTTCGCTCTCCTCTTCCCGGGGGCGTCATGCCTTAAAATCTGTGAGAGGAAACATTGCATTGAAGAGTAAATCTTGTAAGTAAACTCTGTCTAACAAAGTACAGAAATAAGTACAGCTCAATAAATTTTATGAAGTGAGTGTACCTGTTTAACTGGCACTCACAGCAAGAAACAAAAGGTTTCTAGTTATACCAGTGCCTCCTTCTAATCAGTATCTGGTTAACTACTATCCCTCCATCTACTACGATAGATAACGTTTTCTCATTTTTTAATTTCATGTAAGTGGACTCCTATAGAACATACTTCTTTAAATTTGGCTTCTGTCATGCTACTTTATGTTTACGAGATTCATCCATGTGGTTAACTGTGGTTGTTTGTTCTTTCTTAGAGTTGTATGGTACTTCACTGGATGAATACAGCACAATTTTTATATTCATTCTACCATTGAGGGACATTGTGGTTGTTTCCAGTTTGGGGCAATTATAAATAATGCCACTATGAACACTCTTGTGCATGTCTTTTGGTAAATCGATGTCCATATTTCTCTTGCTATATCTAGGAGTAGAACTGTGGGAACAAAACATGAGGATATTCAGCTTTAACTGAAATCTCTGAACAGTTCCCCAAAGTGGTGGTACCGATTTACATTCCCACCAGCAGGGTCTGCAAGGCCCAGTTGCCCACGTTCTCATATTGTCCATGTTTTAAATTTTACCTCTTCGGGTGGCAATTTTTCATGGGAAGGGCATGATTTTGGAATTAAGTAGATGTGACTTTTATTCTTGTTGTCTCACATCCTAGCAGCTTATGTGTTGTCAAGCGAGTCACATTTCCTCTATGAATCTTGTATTTCTTATCTGCAACATCGCAGCACAAATAATTATTGCATAAAAGAGCTGAAAATGATAAATGAAATAATAACGACTACTTCTTAAGCATCTCCCATATACCACTATGTTAAGTATATGCCTATACCACAGAGCTTAAGACATAGGACTTACAAGCAACAGCAGTCATGACATCTCTATTCCCCACCCTCAGGCTTGCAAACACGTGGCCTTCTGTAGAGGAGAAGCTCTGAGTTAGTTTTGCCAGAAGATTGGATGGCTCCGTCTCTGTCCAGTGGAGGTGGCTATTGGCTAAAGCTGAGGAGGTGGCATCTAGTGCTTTATAATCGTTCAAAAAGCACATCAGGATGTCATAGGTGCAGATGTGATTTGGATATTTCTGTCTGCAATGTCAGGGCTCAAAGTCCCAGCATCACATCACAGTGTCATGACAGAAACAGCTTAGAGCAGACCAAGGAACTATCAGGTGAAGACACAATCTTCCATTTTTGACCAAATTAAGAACAAGAAATGACTATCTGGGGATATCAATCACACTTTTATTATAGAGTCCATGTATCAACGTACTCATTTGTCAAAACCTCACGACATCTTCTGCAAAGGGTAGTGTCATGTTGCCTTAGGCACTGAACAGTAAGTTGTCTACAGTCTGTCTTCCTGCCCAATTTATGGAAGCGAAAGGGGCTCTGTTTCAGAGGCATGAGCCCATGATTTTCAGAAGATATGGAGAAACCTTTAGGTTGGTAGATTTCTTTCAGATTTGGTTGGTAGATTTGTATCAATCCAACAGATCTTCACTAGCCAGGGCTCTGTCTATACAATAGGAAAATAAACATTTAAGCAGCAAATAAAACATCACAGGGAACTGCGGTTCCACACTAAAAGTGTTACCGCTCGCTCCCTCTGTCACCGCTAAATTACTGGGGAGGGGGAAGGAGGTGATTCTCAAGCTTTCTCACTGGCTGTTTCTCACTCCCATTTGGGTTCCCAAACATAAGCCTCCTGGTTCTTACTGAACCGTGTTCTGTGTTCTCACTTGCCTTTAAGTTTTAACAAATAATTGTAGTATCCCTCCGTATAATACAAGGCTATTTAGAAACCGTGGAAAACTGATTCCTAAGTTAATAAACCTAAAACACATTTGCCCAACATAGTTCCTTTAATTTTTAAAGGCTTGTATAATTTAAGGGAATTTAAATCCATGTGTTTTTTATTCACTTGCACTGACATCATCAAAATAGCCTTTTAAACAGCTGGTTGAGTCTTTTTTAATAAAGTTCTCTTATGACTTGTTTCTTTTTGAAAACAAGACGTTTTCTGCCAAAGGCAAAGGAACTTGAAAGCCAAAAGATTTGGATTTCGATCAAAATTCCAAACCTGTAAATTCTGAGGTTGAAATTTTTGCAAATGAGCTTCTGACTCTCCCTTGAAATTAGTTGCAAAGAAGGAAAAGGTACCATCTGAATGAAGTTCATGGTCAAAACTTGTGTCAGAAGACTAAAGAAATGTCTATATTTGCTACTTAATTTTCTGCGAAATCTGAAACAAATCAAAGCAAATGTGTATTGGATTATTACAGAAATGTGATCCACTGCCAAGCAGTTAACTTTTCCACCAGCTCTAGTTATCATGAGTAAACCACAATACCCTGCTCTCCAGAGGTTAGAAACTCAGCATACTGGGGCTGTCTGAGAATTGTGAAATGTGATTGTTTTAACAGAGTCATTTTGGAGAAAAATCCTTTGCTAAACTGTGGGGGTGTGTGTGTGCGTGCGCGAGTGCGCACGCGCACGCATGTGTAGGAAATATATGTATACGTGTGTACAGGAAAATATGTATACATAGGAAGTATATACACACACACACACGATATACACATATAAATATATACTATATACATAGAAACATATATACATAAATCCCTAGGGATTTTTCTTTTTTAACAGGAATACTCCCCTCTAAAGATGTGCTTAATGATTTAGCAAGTGAAAGTATAATCCGAGCACAAAATATGTAAAGGATTTCAGCCTTTTAAAATATCCATATGCTGCAGTCGAAACAAACTCTTAGAGCTTTTCAGTATTAACAGTTTGAGACTATTGTTCTCCTTGTCAAAATGTATCTACCTAAGCAGTAATCAGAAAGATGTATGACTGGGGAAAGTTGAATTTTACAGGAATCTATGAAGCGAACGGGCATTCGGATCTCCTCCACCCTCCAGCAGAACTGCAAAAACCAGCGCTCCATTTGAAAAACAAATTTGTCTGCCATCATGGAACTCCTCAAAGGATAATTCCCCAGGAATAGGAAAATTAAAAGAGAGAAAGAGAAAAGATGAAAGGGATGAGTCCTCTGATTCTATTTCACAATTGAGATTTTAAAAGAAGGAGCTCTCCATATATACACTTACACGAAGGTGCATAAATATTAATAGATCCAGCCTTCTGATAAAAATAGAAATTAGAATTTCTATCATTGTATTATTGCTAACAGATTTAACTGTATCATTCTTTTTAAAGATAGAGCCACATTTTCCCATAGGGTGGAATATATTTGCTGTCAAAACCTCAGAATCTTCAAAACCAGCTTTCAAAATTTAGTTTGTATGGTATGAAAAGAACATTCATGTGTTTACAAAAACGTCTTTTTAAGAAATCTTAATAAGCATTAACTTACATTTACAACTGAGATCATGATTCCTATGTATTTATTCTGGTCCAAGCTTTGTCCTATATATGTGACAAGGAGAAGACAATTGCCCCCAACTGATACAGAAACTTTGACATACAGAGGTAGAGCAGAATGAATAAATTTTGTTGCAAATATATAGTCACAGAAGTTTTAGTGGATTCACTGCAGAGTCAATTTAAATATGAACTTCCATTGTTTACTGAATAATTGGATAAAGGCTGGAGACAAAGTATAAGAAATAAGGCAGGAGAAAAATCTAAAGGCCATACCACCCATTGAAGAGTAGCCAGTACAAGTAGCATCTGATTTAAAGATATTTGATTTGTATCTTTCAAAAAACTCTTTGATTGTATAACAGGAAGTACATCACTATTTGCATTATTAACCAAAAGAAATTTTCAGAAGTGCTGTATATATTGACTTTTCAGCCTAATCTGGAGAATGCTGTTTTATACTGGCAGTAAAATTGCTAGATTCTATGATCTAGCTATGTGACCTTGGCAAGTTACAAACTTTCTGTACTGCAATTTCCTCATTTATAAGATGATGGTGGTGATATGTAGACATATTGTACAAGAATGAATGTACTGAAATATGTGAAAGGGTTTTGACTTCCTTATAAGCTACAAAGCTATCACTGTGTTCAATTATAATTATGCATCTAAGTCTCTTGTCTCTTTCTCCTGTATTTCTTTTCTATTTCCCCCTCTTCCTCTCTCTCTCTTCCCCCTTCCCCTCCTCTCAAATATATTCTCTACTTACAGCATCATAGGTTGTCATAACTGGAAAAAGCCACAGAGATCATGTAATTCTATCAAAAAGAAATTTCAAAGAAATAAAATAATTTATCTGAGGTCACAAAGCTACAAAGCTAGTTAATGGCATAAGTAGATTTAAGTACCAAGTCACTGGAAGTCCAGATCCTAACCTCCTAGGAAGGCATTCTAGTAGAGTGATTAAGAGCATAAGATTGGGTAAATGACAAACTGGTTCAACCTCTGCCACTGACCAACTCTCTGCACCTGTAAAATGGGATTAAAAATAATATCTGACTTCTGGCATTACTGTGAGATATTAAGCACTTAGCAGAACACCTGGAACTCATTAGCACTGGAGATCATTACGGATTTTTATCATTTTCTCACTGCATTTCACTGTTTCTCTTGAGATAGTGTTGGCTTCATCCATCCCCACTCTTCTGAGATGGACCCAAGAGTCATGAGTTGCCTCCTCCATGGCTCAGGCAGTTCTACTACAGAGTCTTAATAGCTAACTTGAATGCTTGCTACACAAAACTTTGAGATAGGCAGTACCTTATTACAGATGAGGAAACTGAGGCATAGGTAGTAACTTGTTCAAGAGCCCATGACTCTGAAGCAGCTCCAGAACTTACATTTTCTATCACTGTGAAATGTGCAGCCAAAAGCAATGGTGATCACTCAGCCTCACCTAAGTCCAAGTCCAAGGGATGGGGAGTCAGGAAATGTGTCCATTCTCTATGACTATCTGTAGAGAACTATGCACGAAACTCTCAGTCTGGGCTCCATAGTCGTAACGTGGCAGAAGCCTAGTTTGCCTGGAGACCTAAGTCCAATCTTCCCAGAGTGAAAAGAAGTCCCCAAGGTGCTCTCTCTGAGACACTCTGTCTGCTGGGGGTGGCAGGGGTGGGGTGTGGGGAATTCTGACAATTCTGCAACCCAGCTACTGCAGCTCAAGGTTAACGTGGTCAATTTCTAGGAAAAAATATGCCCACTGACATCGTCATCCTTGTAAGTTGGATTCATCCCTCCTTTCTGGGAGCATTAGATTCATGAGCACGTTAGTGTTTAAAAGCTCATTTAAAAATAGAAATGGATGTTTAATTATTGTTTGATTTGGGGTGATAGCCTTTCATTTTGCAAACATGTTAAGAGCAGAGAATGAAAATTGTTACTTAAGAAACTATTGAAATTCTCTTAACTCTTCTGGGTATGTATTATGTATTCCATGGGTTCTCTTGCCAGGGATATAAGTCAGAAACTCTCCTGCTGGTTTTGATTACAGCTGCAGAATCACAGATTTGAACAGCTCTAGACAATCATTCTTCTGAACCTACACATAAATATAAAACATTTTCTTTATCCTTATCACATAAACCTTCAACGAGGTTTCCTTCAAAGTAAATTCCAGTTTTCTTCCTTTTTTGCCCTCATGTATCATTTTAACAGTTAGCAAAAACTGCAAATTTTTTTTGCAACAATGCTAGCACATTTGCATATTCAAAAGTCATTGTACAGGTTTAAGCTATTTAATTTCAAAGTGATGATAATTTAACAATCACTTCCTCTGGATTCAGATAAAATGCAAAATTACTTCTGGCTTTTTAATTTTGCACATTTACAGACACATGATAAAAATATGAGGTTAAGATAATGGCATGAGCAATATAATGAACCTTCAGTTAAGCTATGGTAAACTTCCCCAATCTCCAGATTCCCATTTTTGCATTGTCACTTTATTACTTAAAATGAAGCCACTGTATTTCAGTAGACGATATCAAGAACATAATTTGCTAAGACACCTCTTTATTTGAGGCGCTGTCAGGACTGGCAATGAGAAATGACACAATCCTTCAGCTGTAAGTGACAGGCGCCACTATATTAGTCCAGTGCTTGTGTATTTCTCTGCTGTTTTTGAAAAATTGCATTTCTTTTGTGTGAGCAGAACAAAAAGAAATAGAAATCGGTTCCATGTGAATTCTGTGGTCCTCTATATTAAACTGTAATTGTTTCCTGGTAAAAAAAACCAAGCCTGCAGGATTTCCTGAAAAATAATTTACAAGGATGGGTACTGGGTCCAGCTTGCTTTTTCCTGGGCTTTTGTGATTGATGACACTGCAAAGAGCTGATAGATTTGCTGCTGCTGCTGCTGCTGCTGCTGCTGCTGCTGCTGCTGCTGCTGCTGCTGCTGCTGCTATCTCCAGAAAGTTCTTTTGCTTTAAACAAACTGCAATCTTCCAAAAAAAAAAATCTTCACATGGCATTCACTTTCCTGGTTTTTTCCTTGGTAGGTGCTTTTCAACTATGGCACTGTTCTGAGCAACTCAGTTGTATCAGCAGAACCACGAAGACAGCTTGAATGAATTATTTAAGGTAATGGCTGGGCAGAAATTCATAATTTGATCTAGTTAGCTCAATATGAGCTATTAGAGAGGTAACATGTTAAGAATGCTGGCTAAGGGTCCTGCACATCTGAGTTCAGATCCTTCCTCTCCCACTGCATAACTTGCACATGTCACTGAAACTTTACAAGCTATAATTTCCTCTTATGCAAAACTGGTGAATGATGGAGACTATTTTTCAGAAAAGGAAACAACAAGCTGCTTGTTAGCACTCCAAGAGTTTAAAGGTTGGAAATCACTCAGTAAATTATAGATGGTTTTACAAATGACAAATTCTTAAATATGGTAATCAGAGCTTTGGACCTCATTCTTTGTGCATCCTTGTGTGAATTTAATCACAAGCACTAAGGAAGAAAAGCTAACTATCCTTCAGTCTTACATAATATGCACCAGGCATGATGCCAGGCACATGACACGTATTCTCATTTAGTCCTCACAGAAGCCTTGGAAGGGATGCAGCATTCCTCTCTTTTACAATGCTGCTTATGCCTGATCATTTATACATGCCATATACCAGACTGAGTCATTTACACACATAATTTCATGTAATTCTTAAAATAATCCTAGGAAGAAGGGGCAGTTGCTAATCCTACTGGGGAAATGGAGGCGCAGGGAAATTAACTTGCCCAAAGTCATAAGGCTGATGGATGGGCCTCATTAAGTCACCTCCTATGCAAAACATCAACCCCAGCTCTTCTATAGACTCTCTGACCTTCTGGTCTTTGACCTTGAGATCTCTTCAAGCCTTGGGCACATTTTAATCTGACTTCACTTATAAAAATGTACTGTGGGACTATGGACGGGGGAATAGGAGTATGCAGTGGGGTTTGCTCTGGGATCCTCAAATCTCCTTTCACTCCTCCCATCTCACTGTAGCTCTGCATACTCTTTGGGATCATGCAAAAGCCCCAAAGCCTAGACGTTTCCTCTCATGTCCCTTGGTGTGCTTCTAGGCAAGGTTTGGCAGCAGAAAAGGAATAAAGATCCAGACATATTATGTCATATAGAATAGGTCAGAATAATGACATAAGCTTTCTAGGTCAGAATAATGACATAAGGTTTCTAATCATCACTGCTTGTGACAGCTTGACTGTATGTCCAGCACGGCTCATCACAGGGTCATTTATTATTGGAAACTGTGCTTTTGTGCTTTAGAAGGCAATGCCAATGGAATTCTATAAATGCCTCTTCCATTCATTCCTAATACCTGAGTCACAGGCACAAATAATGGAGTTCTGGAGGTGTTGCACCACAAGAAGAAAAGTCCTAATCCTTCACAGCTGTTCTGCTGGGGCAGCTGCATCAAGGAAATGTATGGCTGGCAAGTTCTCGATTGTCTAAGAAGAGGCTGAAGAAGTAAAGCAAAGGACCAAGCGAGAAATGGAGGACCTCAAAGGTCTGCCAAAGCTCAGGCCACACAGTCACACTTAGAAGTTTAGTTACCAGGAGTATTTTGCAGCCAAGGACTTATGCTATTGCTACACATACATTCCACCTCCATGTGTTAGATGGTTTCTTACTGAATACTAAGCATTGCTAATTGCTATGTGTAGAATGTGGTAGAGAGCAAAGGAGGAAACAGCATGAGATTTCTGTTCCAATAAGGCAATTCCTTGTATTAGCTCTTATTAAATCCTAGTCCTGAGACTTCAATGACATAATCTGTCCCCAGCACAACATATGTGTCAGACACAAAGCAGGACAATCTCTGGCACATAGTGAGCAGTCAAGAGGTGGTGGTGTTGTCACTCTTCATGTCATACTCTCACCTTTCCGCTCTCGATGTTCTTCACAAACTCAGGCCACATCCTACCCATTCATCCACCATGTTCAAGACACAGTGAGAAGACAAAGGTAAGAGGAAGAATCAAAGAAGCACTACTTAGAAAGAGGGGAGCAGAGATGGTTGCTCCAAGGTCTGATGAACCTCTCGGCTCTCTCACCTCAAGTATTTACAAAGGAGTTTACGAGCTCAAGGCAGAATCTTTCACCTCAGTGTGCTTGTCTACAAAATGGGAGGATGGGTAATATGCACTCATTAGCTTCTTCCAAGGAAGACACGATGGTTGACAAGCTGTAGGAGAACTTAACACCAGTGTACAGCCAAGGAGCAAAGGACCCTGATTTCTGCTGAATCCCTGAACATCCGTGGGAGGCATCGCGTGTGTGTGTGTGTAAGACTTCATTCATTACACTTCCTTCTTTGCACCAGAAATAGAAGCAAAATCTGCCTTAAATGCAACTGTTCTCACTGGGTATTGACCATTTGCTGTGAATAAGGACGTTCTTAAGAGTCTTATGAGGTCCAAGCAACACGTGATATGTTCATCTTAACTTTCCAGTATGAAGAGACACAAGGCATAATGTCGGCCTCTCTCTCAGGATCTCTCTTTGTGTGTATGTGTATCTGTGTCTATAGACATACAAACATACATTATATATACGCACAATATATATAAATATACACACATATACTCACATACATACACACAGACATATACACTATCGTGATTAAAATACTTTTGTTCATGATGTACCCTTATTGTTGGATTTGTACAGGCCTTCTTTTCTTTGTTTTAGTAACTATATTAAACTACCAAAAAACCATTCCCATCACAGAAACTAGAACATTGACAATGACATCTACTCCCTTGGTGTTAGCTCATCTCATATCTATCCTTCCCTAAAAATAACCATATCATAAGTTATATGTGCTTTTCATTTATTTCATCATGTCTAAAAAGTATATTCTCTTGTTTTAGTTGTTTTTAACTTTAAAAAATGCTGTCTGTAATATCCTGGGACTTACTGTTTTTATTTAAAAGAATTGCTAAAGTGAATGCATTTTGTTTTATGTAGCTATATTTCATTCTCTTTTGACGTCTACCTTGTATTTCACTGCATAAATACACCATACTTATTTATCCATCCTTCAGTCAACAGATTATTTCCATATTTAGCAATCTGCGTGGCCTGAAATGTACATGCTTACTAACCAATAATGATTCGATGAACACCCAGTGCTTTTCTTTATACACTTCCAGCATTCAGACACACCGTCATGAAACCAGTCCAGAGGGAAGGAGAAAGGGTTCAGCACATTTTAGTAAGGGCAGATGTTTGCTTACTAACTCCAATGGATACATTTCTATAAAGATTTCAATTACTAGCCATTTTCAATTAATAATAATAGCTTTGCTACCTTAAACAAGTCATGATTCAATTCCTTCCTCTGTGAAAACAACCAGGCTGATCTTAAAACTGTACGATTCCTCTCAATCACTAAGATTCTATGGCCTGAAGGAGAGACAGGGACCTATCTACAGTAGGAGAATCTAATATTTATTGTGCAATTCTGAAGTACATGACACTCTGTATTTTATACACAGTATTTTATTTAATGTTCACAGCAACCTGGCTAGGTAACTACCATTTGATTCCCATTTTGGAGATAAAGAAACTGAGGCAGAATAAAATAAAAAAACCCAAACTCATACATACATATGGTTTTTATAAAGCTAGCCTAGTGAATCATGGAAGAAGATGGAAATATATGCAGCCTAAAGCAAAAACCCACTCTCCTGGCCAAGCACTCTGGAACTCTGGACTCCTCAAAACCAGCTTCCAAATGCCCTGAAGCTCTAAGAGTAATCACTGTTAAATTCAATCACACAACTTTCATCTCTAGCTTGAAGACTTTTATCCCACAAACCAAGAATGAATTTGACAACTTTCTTGGAATAGAGGTTTTTTTTCAACACTACCTGAGGAAAGAAGAATCACAGATGCATTTTTTAGTTTGTTATCATGAGCATTCATAAATGAACATAGCAGAATTAAAGGTGCTAAGACTGAAGATGTGACAGTGAACTCTGATGAGGAACTTCTCTATCACCGGTAATCTAAACTGTCATAGGAGGGCATGTTCTTATGATGTTTTATATACTTATTTCTTAGACATGTCCCCATAATATGACTGTAGCCCCAGGGATAACTTAATTCAAAATGTAGAAATTAGTGCAATATTTGAATATTTCTGCCAACATGCAAAGTTGTAGTGATTTCAGTTTATTAAATATTATCAGTATATGAAAGCACAGCTCATTAGGAGGCTGAAAGAATACAGTGTTGCCAACTTATAATCAGTTAGTCAGTGAACATTCATCTTGAGTTGTGTGCAGAATACTGAATGAGGCAGTTGGGACACGATAAAAGAAGTCGAAGACTCTTTCTGCATCAAATGATTTTATAATTTAATTGAGGAAAATTATCTAAACTTAAGAGCAGCTTATTAAATATCAAATACAAATTTAAATGGTATGAATTAAATTGGTATATACTGAGGGAACACAGAGTAAAAGAGGTCTTAGAGATTAATCAGAGACAAGCTCCAAACGATATTATATCTGCACTAAAAGTCATAACTTTGGTCTGATACCTACTATGTGCAGGTATCCCTGTTCTTTGTGCTGCACAAGCAGTGTCTCATTTGCTCTCCACAGCCATCTTTTAACAAAGTATTACTTTTGCCCCCATTTTAAAGATGAGAAAACTAAGGACTAGAAAGCCAAAATAATGTACCTAAAGTCATCTACCTAACGACAGACAGGATCAGGATTTAAGTTTGAGGCCGTCTGACACCAAAGCTGACGTGCCAGGCATTAAGTACACTGTTTCAAGAAACTACACTAAGATGGATGTTGGCTCCACAGAGATGGACAAAGAAAGATGAGAACATTCCTGGAGAATAAAGCACAGACATGATGGTGAGAAATTGTGTGGAAGACTGAAGGTACGTCAGCCTTACATTTAAAAAAACTTTATTTGAACTAATTTTAAACTTACAACAGATAAGCTTCAAAAACCATGAAAAGAGTTCTCTTATTCTCTGCAATTTCTTTTCCCTAATGTTACTATCTTACCAAAAACCACATCACAATGATCAAGAACAAGAAGATAACATGGGCACAGGATTGCTAAGTAAACTTCAGATCTTATTCAAAATTCCAGTTGTCCCACCAGTGTGCCTTTTCTAGGATTCCATTCAGGATCCACATGACATTTAGCTACCATTTCCCCTTGGTCTCCTCCAGTCCATCACAGGTCCTCAGTCTTTCATGGTCTTTCTTGATGTTGACACTTTTGAAAACTACTGACCATTTTGTAGAATGTCTCCCAGTTTGCATTTGCTCAGTATTTTCCCATAATTGGAATAAAGTGATGCATTTCTAGCTAGAATATCACAGCAATGACGTTTATGTCCTCAGTGCATTGTTTCTGGGAGTTCATGACATCAACATGTCATTGATTTGACAGATTTCTTGAATCTATGCAAATCCTGTTCTCAGATAACTGCCCCCTAATTTTTGTATCATTGTTGGATCAACATTTATTAGTAATACGGTATTTGCCTAATGATGATCTTATATTTTTCTCTTTTCTTCTACGATTGTTACTTGGAATTCTACTGTGAGGAAAAGCGATCTCTTCTCCTATACTTATTTGTTTATTTGATTATTTATGTATGTAAGTGTGGATCAAAGATGTCTATCTTATTCCATAGGTTAAAACCAATACTATCATTATTTATTCTGTGGCTTAAATTGTTCCACCTTTGGCCATTGGGATCTCCTTTAGGGTGGATCCTGTGTGGTTTTTTTTTGACAAGCATCATTTTTTAAAAAAAAATTTCCTTGTTTTCTGGCACCACAAGGTATTCTAGGCTCATCTTGTATATTTCTTGCCCTAACCCTGGAATCAAGCACTTCTCCAGGAAGATCTGGTTCCGTTTACTAAAGAATCATGATTAGAGAGCAAGATGTGGGTGCTAGGTGTCCCAGACCAGTTTGTAACTGTCTTACTCAGACTTCTCTTTTCACTAATGAGAACTAATCTTGATAAGATGTAAGTGAAGAGACCCAATGGCTAGAACTTTCAAGTATTTTGCAAACCAGTCTAAGGAATTAGGATTTGATATCATTGATATTAGAGAGAAATTCTGTAAAGCTAAGCAGGAGAATGGATGATGGAATTGTGCTACAAGATTATTTTCATACTGGGTGCAGGATATAACAAGTGAATGGGCAAAACCTTGGATAATTAAAAACAGCTAGTTAAGGCTACCTATGCATGGGGTGGGAAAGGCCCAGTCCTAGAATAAAAGAGTAGGAGGAAGAAATAAAGGAAAGAAACAAAAACATTAGAGAAAAGTAACTGGCTAGAGATGGTGACAGATCCGACAGAGGGTTGGGGGAAGTGTAAAATTATTCCGTTTGCTATCTTTGAGAGCTGAATATATGGAGGTGCCACCAGTAATATCACAAGTAATTGACTCTGTGTCAAGAAAGCACAGACTTCAGCTTTGACATATTTAGTTTAAGAATTATTGAGACATGTTAATAGAAATACCTCCAGCAGAGGATGGGAGTATTATACTAAAGATAGATACTATATTTTTGAATACCTGATACCAACCTCTGTACTGCACTTTCAGGAGGTATTCAGTGATAATAGATAACGTTTTTAAGTACTTACCTTGTGTCAGGCTTCTGTCAAGAATTTTTATATACATGATCTTACTTAATCCTCATAATAATCCTGTTTATATCATTTCCATATTTTTGATGGAGAAACTGAGATTTAAAGAGATGAAACAACTTGACCAAAGAGACACAGCTAGTAACTTTATGAGGTCAAGATTTGACTCCAGCTCATATGACTCCAATACCCCACTCTTATTTAGTCAATAGACTGTTTCTGAGAGAAAGATAGGTAGACACGTAAAGTGATTAAACCTGAAACCTGCCTTACAAAAACAGACTTGACACTTATCTGTGCAAATGAATTCACTAAAAGAATAAGACTAAAGGAATAAAACACAGACCCTAAGACAGTCTCAATAAAATAGACTTGACACAGAGAAGACAAAGTGAACAAAATGATGAAATGGAAGAAATCAGAGAGGGAAACAGAAAACAACTGTTGGCATATTAAAGAGAGGAAAACAAAATACTATGGTAAGAGATTTCCACCTCCAGTGATGGTAGGTAAGCTTACTGCAGACCAACACTCCTGCCAAAGACAATTACAAAATGCAGAAAATGTCGTAAAAACATTTGTTTAAAGGTATTAGAAAGCTGACCAAACTCATGAAGACTTCAAAAGCCAAGATCCCAGGGGAAAGTGAAGGTCCTAGAGAAACTTCACATGTATGCAGTTCTCTCCTTGAGGCATTTGTCAGTTTTCGAGAAGCTGTATAGAGCTTCTGGAAGTCTTAATGGGATTCAGGGTGAAAAATTGGAGCTCAGGGTCTACCAAGAAGCAGCCCTGGTAAATAATCTACACTTCCAGTTAGGACCACAAAGGACTGCACTCTAGAAATTTACTATCCCACATACAAAATAAAAGCCCACCTCCAGTCATTTCAATCTGTGGTGGAATTAAGGGAATCCACCCAACATTAACTGCCTTCTAGTTCTGAAGGAAGACAACACTTCATAATTTTTTCATACACCATATCCAGGATTCAGTAATAAATTAACCAGTATCCAAGACATAAGAATAAATGTCCCAAATCCAAGATAAAAAGCAGAAAACTTGAGACTTACAGAAGATTCAGAAAGTATTATTATCAGACTCAGACATTAAAGTACATGTGATTAATATAATTCAAAAGATAAAAAGACAAGAAGAAAGATTTCAGAAGAGAAATGGAAATGAGAAAATAGAATCAAGTAAGAACTAATGTTGAAAATATAACCAAAATAACATCTTAATAGGTTTAAGAGCAGATGAGGTGAAACTAAAGAAAATATTACTAAACTAGAATTTGTATCAGAAGAATATATTCAAGGTGAATCACACAGAGAGAAACAATGGAAAATACATGTTTTTAAAAAGGGTAGTACACATAGAGACCATCGTAAAAAGGTATAGTTACACAGAATTGGAATCCTAAGAGAAGAAAGATAATAGGGCAAAAGTAATACTCAAAGAGAGAATCACTGAGAACTTTCCAAAACAGATGAAAATACATCTAGTCACAAATTGAAGTGCTACAAATGTTACAAACGAGAAAACAACCATACCTGGGCACAAGAACTTTCCCTGAAATAAAGGAATAGAACAAAAGTAAGATAGCTGAATTCTAAGCAGACGTACATGAAGCCAGAAGATAATGGAATGATATTTTCAAGTTGCAAGGGGAAAGAAAAGAATGAAGAAATCCAACCTACATTTCTGTATCTCCTGGTAATTCTTCAAGAGAGAAAGATAAGAAAACATGAGATGCTCTCAGATCAAAATAGAGACTTCATCACCAGCAGACCTATACCAAAGGAAATGCCATAAGCCCTTCTTTAGGCTGAAGCAAAATGATCCCTGATGGAAACACTGAATGCTGGAAGAAATGAAGAATAAGAGAAAAAGATAAACAAAAATATTAATAATGTTTTGTGGGGCTTAACATACATATATACATACATAACGTATGTATTTAAAATACATGCACAATAAATGCACAAAACTCAGGAAGACAAAGGTATTAAAGTGTTCTCATATCTTTACATTTCTAAGGTAAGACAGATTTGACAGATTTAAAATGGAATTTAATTTAAAATGGAATTTAATATGGCAAAGATGTTTGCAGTGATGTCTTAGAGTAATCACTGAGAGAACAGTAAAACAAACAAACAAACAAATCTGTAGTAACTGCATCTTTAAAAGAAGCCAAGAAAGGAAAGAAAATCAAATCTAGTATAAGAAGTACAAAGAGATGACAAACTGGGTAACAGATTTAAATCCGAATATAATAACTGCACTAAATGTAAATATATTAGGCACTATAATTTTTTTAAAAAAGATCATCAAATAGTATTTTAAAAATAACCTCAGGGTGCTAAAGGGACATACTTTAAATATAAGGAAAAAGAAAGTTTGAAAGTAAAATAATGGAAAAAGATGAAATGCAAAATGAACCAAAGGCTGCTAGGGCTATATTACTATTGGAGAAAGCAGAGGGAAAGGCAGGAAGTATTGTTAGAGATAAAGCAGGGATTTTTTTTTCAAAATTAAAAATGGTCTATTAATAGGAAGTTGGATAAAAACAAGTGTTTGAACCTAAGAAAGTACTTCCAAAATAAAGCAAAGTTGGCAGAAATAAAATGAGAAAAAAAAAATCAACAACTATAGCTGAAAGTTTTAACACAACTTTCCCTATAACTAATATAGTAAGTAGAGTGAAGCAAACAACTCACAAAAAGAATATAGTAGATATGAACAGGATTAATACACTTGACCTACACAGAACTCTGCATTCAAAATTACATTTTTTTCAAAAGTATCCAGAACATTTACCAAAATTAACAAGACATTGGGCCATAAAGCAAATCTTAAATTTCAAAACACTGATGTCACACAGAATACATTCTCCAGCTGGAGTGGAATAAAGTTAAAAGTAGTAGCAAACAGAGAATTGGAAAATCCACAAATATGAGAAATAACCAGTACACTTGTAAAAATACATAGATCAAACATGAAATTACAATAAAAAAACTATTTGAACCAAATAGTATATATGACATATCAAAACTTGTGTGATGCAGCTACAGCTGCTTAGAGGGAAAATTACTGTCTTAAAAACATAAGTTAGGAAAGATAAGAAGCTGAAAATCAGGTCTCTAAGTATTAATCTACAGAATTCAGGAAAAGAAGAACAAATTAGAGCCAAACAAGTTAAAAGAAGAAAATAATACAGAAAAGAACGCATGCAGTAGAGAACAAATGTGCAGCATAGTAAAACAATGATAAAAGTAAATTTTTAGAATTATTTCCTAAATAAACTAAGTATCAATAATAGAAAGAAGACATAAATTACCAATAATGGAAACAATAGTGGATTTATAATCTCAAATCCTACAGACCTCAGAAAGATAAGAAGATATTATGAACATTATTTCAATAGATTTGAAAATTTAGATGAAATGCACAATTTCCTTGAAAAATACAAGTCACCAAATCTGACCAAGAGATAGAAAATCTGACTAGTCCTATATCTGAAAAAAAATGTGACTGTAATTAAAAACCTTTCTGCAAGACAACACTACACCCAGTAGGTTTCACTGCTGAATTGTTCCAACCATTTACAATAGAAATAACACAAATCTTACATAAACTCTTCCCCCAAAAAATAGAAAATGGAAACTTAGAAATTCATTTTATGAGGCTGTCATAACTTTGATACAAAACCTGACAAGGGCATTACAAGAAAAGAAAATCACTTTCTTTCATGAATATAAATGCATAAATCTTAGTTATTAGCCATTGAATCAAGACTAAGTTGGAATTGTTCTACGAATGTAAGTTTGGTTCAACATCTGACAATCAATAGAGTTCATCGTGCTCACAGAATAAAGGAGAAAAACCATATGATTAACTCAACAAATGCAGAAAGAGTGGCTGATAAAAAGAGCAACACAAAAACTCTTAGCACATTGGGAGTAGACAGGAATGATCTTAATCTGGTATGAGAATCTCTAAAAAAATCTTACTGCAAATACTGTATTTAAGAGTGAACTACTGAAAGATTTCTACGTGAAATCAGTGACCAGTGATGTCCACCATCATTTCTATTCACCATGGCACAGGAGGTTCTGTTCAGTTCTATGAAGTATGGAAAGGTAGAAATAAAACTGTCCTTATTTCAGGAAGACATAATGGCATATGCAGAAATTTTAAAGGATCTTCAGAAAAACCGATAATTTAGCATAGTCATTAAATATAAAGTTAACATACAGAAACCAATTGGATTTCTATAAACTAGAACAAAACAATTTAAAAATAGAGTGAAAAAAATTAAACTAAAACTATACCTAACAAATATGTTCAAGACTATGCAAAGAGAAATATAAAACATTATTGAGAAGTATTACAGGAGACCTTAAAAAAATGGAATAGGTCAGGTACATGAACTAGAAGACTCAGTATTTAAACATGTCTGTTTCTTCACACTGATCCATATATGCAGTGCTATCCCTGGATAATTTTTTTTTTTTTTTGCTTGGAAATAGTCAAATTAGATGTAGAAATGAAAAGAGCTATTTTTTAAAGCCTCTGATAAGTTGATTCATAAGAAAGAATAAATGATAAACTCTATTAGAAACAGATGTTAAACAATATTTGCCTTATTTGGATGTTGATTTTCAGAGTCAAAAGAAATATTACAAGTTAGCACCATTGATATGTTTTCATCATCTCTACGGCTACCACCGACATCACTTTCACCTCCAGTATTCAAGAGTTTCCTATTTCGTGTCTCTAATTCCACCCTTTCCTCTTTTCTGTCTAACCTTAAAACAACTTGAAAGATTCTGTCAAAATATAAGGCTCTGTGCTGTTCTTTGCACTTATTAAGCACATTTCTACCTCAGGGCATTTGCACTCACTGTTTGCTCTCTTGGAAAGCCCTTCCTCTAGATGTCCACATTTCTTCCTGCCTTGCCACTTTGAAGTCTTTATTCAAATCACTTTCCCTGTCAGTCCTTCTTTGCCTATTCTATTGAAAGTTGCAACCCCCAATCCCACCAGCACTCTCTGATCTCCTTCTCTGTACCAATTCTCATCTATAGGATTAAAAAATAAACAAAAAAACTGTGTCTTTTACTTACTTATCTGCCTCTTCCCTCTAGAATGTAAGCTTTGTGGGCCGAGATTTGTAACTCACTTGTTCACTATTATATTGCAACATACAACAATATTATAAGAATGTCTGGCATATGGCAAGACTTCAATAAATATTTGTTAAATGAATTAAGTAAATGCATAAATTAATGACATGAGTAGCACTTTAAAGTTTCAAGATGATTTTCATAGAAGAAGCCATTGCAATACTTTGCCCAGTTATTTTATTTTCATATTTTTGTTTGTTATTTTTCTCACTGGAGTCCACACACAGACCCTCAGGGGCCCACAGAGGCCACATTTCACAGTCTGGCTGGAATGTTCCATGACATGCAGAGTGAGAAGAATGAAAGCATAATTCTGCTATGAGAGGAGAGCATTTTAATGTGGGCTTCAATATTTTTTAGTGCATTCATAAAATGTTTAATGAAAGTGTGATAAAAAAGAAGAGTGGTTTTATTAAAGGAAAAATAAAAAGTT
This sequence comes from Camelus ferus, assembly GCF_009834535.1. Lineage (NCBI taxonomy): Eukaryota > Metazoa > Chordata > Mammalia > Artiodactyla > Camelidae > Camelus > Camelus ferus. The sequence continues at coordinate 43,602,062 of NC_045706.1, read as the reverse complement.
CTGTGTTGTTTCAAGGGATGATCTTTTGGTGTGATACTCAAAATGAAGTGAAGTGAGAGAACAAAAATATGTTTGAAAATAACTGATTCAGTGTGTTATTTATAATCTGTAACAGAACATGTTCCCAAGAAAGTAGGTTATTTCTTTATGCACGTATAAATTTGAAATTAATACAATAAAAAGTTGAACCTTAAGGAGGACAGTAAGGTCAGATGTCAAACTCATAATAAAAACATTGCTATAGTCAGACCAGAAAGTTACTCTTTGATCTTTTTAGGGTTTTTTCAGTAAGTTTTTTCTGATGATTTTTTCCTTCTTTTTCACCATTTTTAGAGCCTCGCGCTTAAAAGACTCATTTTCTTTCAAGAATAATCACTCCAGCAAAAAAAGAAAATCTCTGCATTTTGACAATAGTTGGGTTTGTTAAGGTTTCAGCTTTAAAAAGAAGATAAATAAGAAAGTGCTTTGGAGAAAAATGACTAATCCTGAGCTCTTTAACTATTTCTAGAGTATCTATGAGTAATTTTGGCATGCTACCTTGAAAAGTTTTATGTCTTGAAGTAATATTCACTTAAGAATAACTATGACTTTTGAAAAAAAATTCAGTGAAATTGGTCAGTTTCTAGCAGCCAATATCCTTTAACCTCCCTCTATGTGCAAAAGAAAGACTTTTAAGTTATAGTCAGGCAAGGAAAAAATATTATCAAGCTCCCCACATCTTTAAGAAATTTTCTTTATGATGAAGTATCTTAGGAGATGATAACAGTATATCTAAGCTCATAAAGAAAAACATCTGAGGGTGTAAAATGCTGTAGCTAAACTTTTGGTCAAAAAATAATGAAAAGAACAAATTTCCCAGACGTATCTCTTCCAATTCCTCAGATTTCTGTCTACCGCCCGCCCCCCCCCCCCATTCCAACTACAAGGCAACTAAGTAAACATGGATTTTTAAGTCAGTCAAATGCAGGTTCAGACCCCAGCTCTGCCACTATTAAGTGACAGCTAGTAAGCTAGTAACAGCCTGCTCCTACATTTTGCCTGCCACATTGTACTTTCTCTTGCTTGGGAGAAAAAGTGATTACACAATCCATGGACATAAATTTTGAAAATTCCCCTCGTGTTTGCTTTCTGCAGTTAATTTGAAGGGAGTGGGAGACAGTGAGTTGAAGGTCAGTAAGGTTAGAGAGAGTCGACTGTGGAGAGAAAGGTCCTAAAAAGTGTCCTTAGCTGGCCCTTAGTGAACACTGGAGTACTTTGTTAAAAAGAACTCAACCGAAAATAAGCTGGGGAAAGTGCCCCTATAGGAAAAACAACATTTCATGTGAAAGTATGATTTCAATAAGTCGACTGAGTCCAAGTTTAGACTGTGAATCATTTTACAAATGAAGTTACACCCCCAGATCATGTATGCATCCAATTTCAGCCTTTGGCCATATTCTTCATCACTCTTGTGGGATGTGTGTTTATTAAATTATAGCCCATGCCCTAGTCTGTGGTGTGGACTGTTTATCTTGTAGATCTGAAATAACATAATTATTTAAAACAAGTTTGAATGGCATATTATTAAATTCCTTTTTTTCTTTTCCACCAACAGAAAGTGTTCTCATTTTCTAAATTTAAAATATTTATCTCTTTAAATTTTGATACAATATCTTTGATACATACACAATAACATTAAAAGTTGTGTGTGTAATTATACTGTCAAATGGTTCCGTCTTCCCTCTTAATCTTCCTCCGGCGTATTCAACATCGAAGCAACAGTGCTGCCAGACTATAATAAATCATCCCTGCAGGCCTCGAATACTGTGCCTTACAAGAGAAATTTGGGAAGGATACATATTTTTCTAAGTGAATACATACAGGCATTTTGTATTTGTACATGTGACTGGAGATTGTTGGCACCTGGACTTGATTGCCTGACTTTTGAATTAAAGAACAGGTAGTTAAGGCTAGCAGATCTATTCCACACTAAAAATCTGTTGGTTGATTTGACTGTTTTATGCTGGATAAAGTCAACGCAAAACTGTGTAAACATAACACAACAGTACCAATTATCAAGTATCCATAATGTGCTAGGCATATTATCTTTAAAGCTCGCGGGCCTGCCTGCAAAGTAAACTGTATCAACCTCCTTTATTAGATGAAAAAACTCTGGTGCTCAGAGAGATTAAACATCTAGAGGTCAAACAGTAAGCAGCAGAGATTGAGAGCTAATTAACATGGGTTGGAAAACAGTTTGGGAAAAGTTGACTTAAACGATCTGTAGGATGCCAACCCTGAAATTCTTGATTTTAAAGAGCATGGGCCATGTTTTTGCTCAAAGGCACAACCTCATCCCTTCATTCCAACCTACCTTCTAGCATTTCTTAAGGAAGGGAAACTAACATTGCTTGAGCCCTTACAGTCTACCAATTTCTATGCTGGCCCTTTGCCCATGCTGCTTTATTTACATTTTTAAAAACATTTTGGAAGCCCTCGGGCTCTGCTTGACTGCTTCCTCCCAAGGCCAAAAATCAAGACTGTTTTGCAGGTGTGAGAAGATGTGAGTTCTAGCCATGTGAATAGGGTAGGTCACAAATCCTCTCTGCATCCTCAGTTTTTTCATCTGTAAAATGGGATAATAATACAGGTCCTATCTATCTCATTTTTCAGGTAGGGCAAACATGTCAGAACAGAGAATAGTAGAAGAGAATAAAATTATATGTATGAACACAGGTGGTCACCCACATGACAGAGTCACATTGAATGGCTGTAAAATATGAAATGTGTGTGGTCAGTACAAGGACAGAGGGGAGGAAAATGGAAGAGAAAGAAGGAATGAGAGAAAATAATTTGAACAGGGCCAATAATTCCTCCTGTTATTCGACTCAGTGAGGAGAAACCCCCAGTGAAAAGATGGGCAGGCTCAGTCCCTCCCAATTCTCTTGCGCCTCTTCAAGTGTGAGCATCTCCCTATGCTGGGCTTAGCTCCTAGGGATTAGCTGCATAATTTTCTAATAAGATGGCCTATAAATGCAAGCCATCTGGCTTTCTAGCCAAGAAACAGCCACTCATTTTAATGCAGAACGGAAAAGTGGCTGTGAGAGAAGCTGTATTCCTATGTGTTGCATTTTCCAGAACCATCGAGATTGTAGTTCTCAGACCCTCTGTGGTGAAGCACTAATCTTTTGCTCCACACTTTTTTAAACTAACACTTTTGCATAACACGATAAAAATTAATTACTAGAAAATAACCACTTGCTTGGATGTCCTGCCATGCCATCTGGCTCACTCACAATTTTAATACTTATCTCATTTCTGACCAGAAACAAACTGTTCAATGACTTGTCCTGGCTCACAAATCATCCTGTGAGCGGCACCCATCTAGACTGCAGACGCTGATGCTAGTGCCAATTCGAAACCCCCTGTAAATTCCAACCCTCTTTAAAGTAAGACTCCGTGTTCTACTCAAGTGAGGACATTTTTGTGTCCTTTGATAATAATCGTTCTTTTTTCTCTCCTTGTTGCTCTGGAGGCCCAATGCCCTTAGGCTCTTGTTTTCCCAAGTCAGGCCCTCCTCCAAATTCTCCATCCTTCATCCTCACTACAGAGTCCTATGTTTTGGTAACCTCTGCCCCCAAGCGAACCCACATTTCTGATGTTTCCTTTCCTTCATCTCCCCCATCAAAATACATCCATCCTGTGACCCATCCTCTTAGAGTTCGTCTGTAGTAACTGCTAGGTGAGTTATGTTGAGCGATGAGTTTATGTTGAGATGTATGAATTCACGGCTCATTCCATTCAGTGGAATCCCAGATATAAACATCTGTTTATTTGAGCCTGCTGTATTTAAGGTATTCTCCTTGGAAGGAGGCCACAAAAGATACGATATCTGCTCTCAAATAGTTTAGCATCATGCCTTCTGGATAATACTCCAAATTGACCGTCAAGTTCTTCAGCATTCTCACACTCCACTCTCCTTATCAGATCTTATTTCCCACCACTCCCTAGCCTGGCTGGCCTCCTCACTGTTCGCTGGACACACCGTAATTTTTTCAGATGTCTGTGTTCTCATGTTATTCAGTCATAGTCCAGATGTCTTCTTCTGTCCTACTCATCTTTCTAGGCCCCACCCAAGCTTCATCTTCATGTGCTTTCTAGGCAGAGAAGCTCAAAGGGCCATGTGGATCGGCCCAGCTCCGGAATCCCACTGACTTTTTAGACATAACATTCAGTACGGCACCATGTCACATCATATGGTTTCTGAGTTGTTAGAACAGCATTTGTTTTTCTCCATGATTATGTAATAGGGAAGAACAAATCTGACTTCATATTAGATCTGTTCCTTTAGCTCAAACTCTGTGCTCTGCTTCCTGTGCTTAGTCCTGCTGGTTTTGCACCTTTTGTAAAAGAATGTGGCCTGTAGCCTGAAATATACAGGGTAGCCTACTCAAGGCTCTGACCTTTAAGGGTATAACACTTTCCCATTCATATAGAGATTAAAAGTTGCAGAACAGAGGACATTTGTCTTGTTGGAGGTTTACAGGAACATCATGACCTGACCTACATGGACAGCTGTAAGAACAAAGGATTCTGACACCAAGAAGTTTGCAACAACCAACCATGCCCCCTCCCCTTTTTAATATAAAAGGAGCCTGAAATTCTGACTTGAGTAAGATGGTTCTCTAGGACATTAGTCCCTCATCTTCTTGGTCTGCTGGCTTTGTAAGTAAAGTCACTATTTCTTGCCCCAACAACTTCCCTCTCGACTTACTGGCCTGTCAAGGGGCAAGCAGTACAAGCTTGCACTTGGTAACCATTAAACTGTAGACTCTTTGTGAGCAGCATTTTCATTGTTTGGTAAGATGAAAGTTGATGTTCATCTAACACCCTTATTGATCGCCCACTAAGAACAAGGCTGGGTCCTTAACTCTTTGGGAAATGCAAAAACAAAGACCCTTAAGGAATTACAGTCCAGGGGCTGAGATCCACTTTCTACTTAGGCATTTTGCAGAACACTTGTCCAGTCTCATGCTCCATGGAAAAATGTGTAAGTAGTTAAATAAAATTTGAAACTTCTGCATGCTCTATTCCCCTCTTGGGAGTCATGTGGAAATTAGTATATTAAAGATTTTAAGAAGTCTTACAAGTGGAAAAATTGTTTAACTTTATTTAAACTAGAAGTTCCCCAAAATAAACTGACCACGAGGCCCACTTGTCTAAAATCATCCTTTGTAAACGTGTAATTAATACTAACATTTTGATGCTACTACAAGTGAAAACTAGTATTGTTCAAAATACATTTGGACAAAAACTGATTGGTTTAAAATCCTAAGGTTAAAATGCTACAACTATGTATATTAAAGAGATACTATTGAGTTTAATGTCACAATTGCATATAGTTTTCTCTTTTAAAAAAAAGTCCTGGTGTTTAGAAGAGGTACACTGAAGTATTTATGGGTGAAATGATATGGAGTCTGAGATTTTCTTTAAAATACTTCAGGAGAAAAAAAGGGGAGGTTAAGATAAATAAAAAGATTGGCAAAATATTGATAAGTGGGGCACTGTGGTTCATTATATAATCTACCTTTTCTGAGTATGTTTGAGAAGTTCTACCATAAACAGTTTTATTTTTAACTTCTATAATGCTTGAAATATATCAAGTCAGCCAAATTTCATTAATTTGGAATTCATCCATTTAAATTCTGTGATCTTTAGGACAATATATTAATTTAGCTAAACTGAAATTTGTCTTTGCTTGTAAAATATATTCTGAGTTAATGTACATATAGACTCCCCCCAAATATACCAGCGGGTAGTTTACAAATCCCCAGGGAGCTCTGAAGGCCCTGTGAACAGGAGCAGGTGATGGGGTGGGCTCCTGTCCCCTCTCGCAGCTGTAGCTACAATCTGAGAAACTCCAATTTAAACTCTTTTTTGAAGTGGAGATCTACATTAAACTTAATTTTTTAAAAGGGTTCCTCAGCTTGAAAATATAAAAGCGTGAAAACCACCGCTGTAACCTGCCACTTAACCCAAATGGAAGTGGTCTACTAGCTCTAACTTGGTGAAGCACTTCATTGTTGTGATTCACTTCAATTTTAAAAACAAGTAAGTTTAATTTCCAGGCCCCTCTTCCTGGTGCCTTCCCACAGAGGCTCATGAGGGCTGCACTTTAGTGCTCTGCTGGGTTTGTGGTGTGTGGATTGGTAGCCTACTGGCAGCCAGCCTTCTATATGGTCTGGTGTAGTTCACATCATAGTTCTTCCCTCAACTTGCAGTGAGCCAGCAACTTGCATGTCCCCAGATGGGATTCTCCACCGCAAATTAGCACCTGGGGCAGCTCCACAAGATCCAGGTCTCGGTGTCAAGGAGACTCTCTGTTTAGAGAACATGAGAGGATGAACTGTCCCTTTCTCCAGAAGATATTCTAAGGATTAATTTTTATCGTGGTCCCTATTGGAGGTAACTTAAAGGACAAAGAATCCTATCTAGAGTGGACATCATAGGATCGTTGAAGAAATAAAAAAAATCTCTTAAGTGTTCTTTATCAGACGACAACATGGAGGCCAGGAGAGAGCAATTTCTACTGCACCCCAAGGTCTAGTTCCTTATTACAGGATGCAGGGCAGGGCTTCCAAGCACCGGCCATGCAGTGAGGTGCATCCCAGCTGTGCTGTTCCTTGACATTGGGTAAATCATTTAGTATCTCAGTTACTAAGCCTCAGTTTCCTCACCTCTCAGAAGGTTAGGAATAACCTATCCCATAGGGTTGTCCTAAATGCTTTGAAATGTGCTGTTTCCCCAGTATCACCACAAAATGAGAGAAGGGGAGATAAGTGCTTCATATGAAGCCTATTATGGTGCAAACGAGAAACCTGACATAGCCCTGCTCCTACAGTTGTTGGCATTCTTCAGGTAGTTACAGTCATTAAGATTACGTACCCCTGCTCCCTGACAGCTCTCCTATGACACAATCTGGACAAGTACCCTTCCCTTTATCATTAAGATGAGCTTCCTGGAAGAGCTTAATTAAATAACCTTGGCTCTAGGCACACCTGGAAACTAGGAAAGCAAGTTCTGATTAATGTGGTGCCCACTATAAATGGCCTATCAGTCTCACTGTGCCCTCTCTGATGTGACACTGTCCCATCACATCACTGAAGTTCAGGAGAACCTTCTGGTACCAGACAGGGGACTTGAATTCATTTAGCAATTAGCTTCTGTACAGATTCCAGGCTTAGAATAAAAAATCAGATCAATCCAACATAAGAGTTTGGGCACAGTTAATCTAATTAGTCTGGCACCACTTCCTGAAAGCCATGGCCACTGGGGCAGATTTCCAAACGCCATAGATGGGGCGCCATTCCCTGCTAGAAAGTGAACGGCTGTCCTTCCAGAAACAAGACCTGATCTACGGAACTGTGGCTGATTTCAGTTCTTGACTTTTCTGCTCCATATATCCCCTCCCCTCCCCCGCCCCTTTATTTCTGATGCTTTTTCCAATTGGCGAAAGACTTTGTCCCAACCAGACGGAAGCTTCCTCTGTTGATAAATGAATTTACTAAACAGGTTCTCTCTTCTGCAAAAGAACATAAATCTCCACTAAGAGGCTTCAGTTGGGTTTCGGCACCTGTGAACAATGAGGCAGCCTCGGGAGGCCACCTTTAAATACTTCAGAATGAAGCTTCTTAACAAAGACTCCCAAAGTACAGGCAAGCAAATCAAAGAAAAATGTCAAACTCTGAACGCCCTCCCAGCCCAGCAAAACGTCAAAGGAGCTGCTCGGAGAGGAAGAATGGGTCTCCAAATAATGTATAGCCAGGCAGAGAGAAGAAAGAAGATACTATCTGATTTATAAATATTTATAAAACAATCATTAAGCTTGGCTAGAACATGCAGTTGTTCTCTGAGTTCACTGCTGGGAAACAATAAAAAAGCATAGAATTATTCAAATAGAGGTGAGAGGAGATTTAATTCTGTATTTTTAGACATCTACCAGTGGCTCTGCACATGGCGTGGCGAGGAAGGGGATAGTAAATGAGCACAGTGGAGCCTGGACTGGGGCTAGAGCAGGAGACCAGTTCAGCCACAGATCTTAGAGCCACAAATTAGCCTCCTGGCCCATCCGGTCAGATCCTGGCCATTGGCATCTCCGGCAAAATTTGTCTTTGGCTGCTGTCCTCCTGCTTTTGTCCCGAGCTGCTGCTGCCACCCCACTAGCCCTCTTATTTATGAAACATGTGGTGACTGCACTGGATGGGGCCCGAAACAAATCCTTTAAGAAGCCAAGCTAGGGTCTTCTTTTTTAGGATAAGACAATGAGGAAAGTGCTTCTGAAAAGGACTTCTATTAGGAAAAATTCATCTCATTCATATTTGTTCTGGGCCAGGCTTACAAGAACTCGGGGATGCAACGGACGACTTCAGAGCAACCCTACCATTGGGATGTGGCACACTGTCACGCACCAAAAGCAAGCTACAAGTCAGCCAGGAGATACAAGAGGTTTTTTTTATAAATCTTCATTATACTAAAAATTTTCCACCATTTTTAAAGTGACCATTCAAAAAAATTACAAAGATTAAGATTACCTTCAGGCACTATTTGAATGACTCCCTCTATGAAACTCCTGAAGTTAGAATTGTTATTTTGACACTTAAGGCCCTTAGCATCTCTTCTGGACCATTTGCTGCCACTTGTGTGTGCAAAGACTTGTAGCAGTGATAACAAATAAGTTCAGGTTTCTTGTTACATTTTTTGAAATTATTTTATTTGAAAGGTCTATACTGTTTTTTAAATTATGCTTTTCCTGTTTGTATTTTTTCTTATAGTAACTATAGAATACAAAAACTTTTTCTAATAAGCCCCATATAGACACCCCAAAACTACCCCACCTCAGTTTATTCCAGTGGGTAGTACAAATAATATCACTTTCTATGTGCACCTTGACATGAAGTATATCTAACACTTAATTCCAACTCTGCCTCCAGACCTGTTCTAAGGTCTTGATACGCTTTTAACTCTTTTAACACCCTCAGCAAACCTAAAGACTATTATTATACATTTTACATATGGGAGAACTGAAGCACAGAGGGGTTAAATAACTTGGCCACGTCACACAGTCAGGAAGTAGTAGACCTGGGATTTTAACTCAGAGATGATACTCTAAACACCAGGCTCTTCTGTCTCTCAAAAAAAGTAGAGAAGCACTGGTCTGTTAGCATGCATTCTCAACTTTAATTATATCACCCCCAATGGGGTGAAAATTGGCTCTTGGGAGTCTAAAAAAATCTTACTCTTTTTATGTATAAAGCACAGATTACATTAGTACATAAACAGATACAGTCTACCATGAGAAGGGGCAATTAAGAAAAAATTGTCCTTAGGGGAGCAATTATGGAAAAAGATTGAAAACCATTGGTCTACGAGGTATGTCAGGAGAATACTATGAAAGCCTTCCCCTAGAAGCACTCCCCAGGGCCTCAAACATGCAGACACGTGCACACTCAAACACCACACTCAGAGGTACTAAGGTTATTTCTCCATCAGCCTGTCCTGGTGCCTGAACTTTTCTATATTAGAGAATTATCCCTTTTGATCATGGTAATACTGTCCACAGATGACCTTTCTCAAAATGCAAATGTTGCTGTGATGAGCAGAATATGGATCTCTTCATATCTATTAGTGAAAGTGAGACTAGAAAGATGCTGAGGAAATCAGAACAGAAAAAGTCAAGTTGTAAGCATGAGCACGGGGTCTGTGGGATCAGAAGAGGCCCAAGGTGGGCAACACTAGGGGAAGCCTTGTTAGAGTGAGGATTTATGAGACCATCTGGTACCTAAGGGCCTGAAAAAACAAAAAAGACTAAGAAGGAGAAAGAATAGCATCACCTGATTTATGACATTGGGCATCAGACAGAATTAAGTCCACATCTTGGCTCTTCATCTTCCGGCAAGTGACTTTCCCTCTCTGAGCCTCCATTGTTTTGTCATGGATATAATGGGCCTTAGAGAATAAATGCATAAGAAGTGCCTGGAATGGAGTAGGCACTGAACATAAGCTAGCTTAAATTTTAGTTGTTCCATCACCATATTTTCTATATTTTTATAATAGTCATAAGACCCCCTCGCAGTTTTAGGCAGGGATAGCCGTGTACTTTAGAACAACTGCATTCTTTCCTCATTGCATTCAGTGAGAAGTCAGAGAAAGAGAAGGTGCAGCGTTTTCTCACTCTCCCCCAACAGTAGCCAATTTCAGTGCTGGCTCCTCAGTGGCTCACTAATGGCATTACTAAACAGACACAGCAAGGCAGCCTCCTGGCTTCAGGAAAGTAAGTTTCCTTCTTCATTGTTGCAAATATCACCAAAGGGAAATTAAAGGTGTAAGTTTCTAGAATCAGCCAAGTGACTGCCAAGACAGAGTAAATAAAGGGCTTTTTCACAGAAAAGAATCAGCAACAAGAGAACTGATAATTCATCCTTTCATCTCCAAATTCACTAGTGATTTGAATCAGCCAAACTTTGGCTTCCCTGATTTTGACCTATCTCTTCAATTCCATAGTCTGGGAAAGGGAAAGATGAATGTCATCTCTTTAGAGAGAAGGCAGAATTTAAGAAAAAGCAGAAATATATAAAAGAAGTGGAAATTTCAGAGCCATACAGTTTAATTGGGCCAAATTACTGCTGTACTCGTTTTGCATAACCATCTTCAAATCTATCACAGATTCCAGCACAACCAAGGCCTGCCCTTAACAGACTAAGATCTGGAGTCAAGAAGGTCTCATTCTCCACCAGAAGGCAAACAGCCTTCCCCCACTATTGAAGGGTCTGGAAAGAACCCCTCTCTCTCCCAAATCCCCAGAAGGAAGTATGTCCTCCAAGGTGACTGACTGTGCACAAAACTTCATTCAGCCATCTTTTCTACATCTTTACATCCAGAGCTCTCCCACCACAACCTGTTTTCATGTCTGCACTTGCTAGGATCAAAGTCAACTTTTGCCAACTTCTTATATGCCTCTTTATTCCTTATTATGACCGTAATTCCAAATTCCCTTAAATTCCCTCAGATAGATCATTTTTCCATGGCTCAGTCCCTCACTGGGCCTACTCCTACCACATGAGAAGCCAAGAGCAAGGGGCAATTTAAGACCCGTTGGCCCCCTTTACCACTCACTTCTTGGGGAGGAGCATGGCCAGAGAAGGGTCCCGTGAAATTCTCTAAAATTATGCTGTCTATACAATAGACATTAGACACATGTGGCTATTTCAATTTCAATTAAGTAAAATTAAATAAAATATCAAAATCAGCCCTTCAGTCATGCTGAGCATATTTCTAAGGCTCCATAGCCACATATGGCTAAGGGCTACCAGAGCGCTCTAGAACATTTCCATCATCACAGGGAGTCCTATTACACAGTCCTACTGCCTTAAAGCAAAAGGCTCAGAACACGGGTTCCTCCTGACCAAGCCTAAGCCAAGGTGGAATCACTCCTGAGAACCACTGTTGGCTTGAAACCTGGATGTTCCCCCTTATCAGACCCTTCTGAAAATGACCTCCAAGCAGCTCCCGGCCCAGGACTTGCCACGTGGGGCACTCATTCTTCTCTTCAGATATTCCCCAGTTTAAACCAAGTTCTCTGAATTAGCAGGAAGGAAGAGATAATATTTCCAGGTAGAAAGCCCTTTTTAAAATTTGACATTTTTTATTCTGGTAAAATATACATAATACAAAATTTACCATTTTAACCATTCTTAAGTGTATAATTCAGTGGCATTAAATATATCCACAACGTTGTGCAACCATCACCACTGTCTATTTCCAGAACATTTTCATCACTCCAGACAGAAACTTTATACCCATTAAGCAATCACTTCCCATTCTCCCCATCCACCCCCCCACCCCCCGCCCCAGTTATCTTTAATCTACTTTCTGTCTTTAAGAATATGCCTATTCCAGATACTTCATAAGTGGACTTATATGCATCCTCTTATGTCTGGTTTATTTCCCTTTGCATGTTTTCAAGGTTCATCCATGTGACAGCATGTATCAGAACTTCATTCCTTTTTATGTCTGAATAATGTTCCATTACATATATACCATATTTATTTAACGGGAGAGATGATCTAAAAATAACCAAAGAACTGAGACACCTTATTTTGCCTGATTGAATTCTCTGCCAACACACTTATCCTTCACTGTCAAAAAATGGAATTATTTTCCTACTTCCTGCCTCACATCAGGAGGTAAAGATCTCTCTGGGGCTGTTATCTGCTGACTAGTAAAGTAACTGCATAGGGTCTGGCACAGAGTAAGGATACCATATAACTGTTTCCTATTAGTCTTAGTCTTAGTCTGTTGGATCAGCAGTGCATTGTAGACAGCCTGAGTCTGGATTTCTGAAAATGCACCCATCATAGTTCCTTAGATGGCCTCCTGGGCAAGATGTTCTAGTTAGTTGGACTGGACACCAGTGGGACAGCTGAGTTGACTGGTCCAATTGCTTTGCTGTGTTCTCAAGTTGTGAGGAAGCCCATCAGGTGTTGAGGACCTATCTTCCTGTCTGCACTTCTGTGCTTTGTTCTAGCTCTGCCCCTGGAATGGCACATGGCCAGTCTTTTCTGTCTCCAGATGACACTGCTCTGGTACTTGAAAGTGCCTCTGCTCTTACTGTTTCTTCACGTCTCCAGGTCAGTAACACCTACTTTCCTCCTCCGTTCATTCTGCCTAGTAATCCCCAGAGCTTTCCTTAGCTAAGATTCCTTCTCTGGGTGTATTTGACCTTCCTTGGGGCCCTCATAAAAATGTCTGACCCGAGGCTGTAGACAACACTCCAGATGTGGCTTGAGCATGGGACATTGCTGAACGATTGCTCATTACAGATAGACAGATATATACAAACATACAAACATATATACATACATACACTTATCTATGTATCTCTGTGTCTATATGGACTTAACAGGTAGACACACACACAAACGCACAGGCGTACAGACACTTTTTATTTTGGAGGCACTGGTGTTTTGATGTACATGCTCTTCAGTCTTTAACAGCTCTAAAGAACACAGTGTTCTATTAGGTCAGCCCCCAAAAAGGTCACAGTGGTGACATGACTTTCGTGCTTGTTCGGCGGTAGGGCTAGACATAGACACTAGTGGTGGTGATGACCTATTGCCTTTGGAGGCCTCCCAGAACAGCTAAGACTGTTGGCCAGGGAAAGAGACATAAAGAAGCTTACAGAGCCTGACTTTGAAAGATTTCCCTCTCTTAAACATTAAAGTGGAATCGACTACTTTGATACTCCACAAAGGGGTTAAGAACTTTGTTTTCTCTTAGATTTCCAATCATTAAAAAAAGAAAAAGGCAGGCATAAACCCATCAAGCATTGTTTTCACCCCTTCTTCATTGATAATAACCTCTCCCTCTAGGTCTCCCTCATTTTCCTCCTTCTAACCCCTCCAAAGCACACTGCAGACTCCAACAAGTAAAAGTCTTAAAAGTTGGGAGGCTCGTACACTATGTGAGACCCAACAACAGAGGGCTTAGGAGAAGGCTGTACTCAGGTAAAGGAGGGGAGGCCATCAGCCTGATCAGAGAACCTGCTGTTTATTTGCTGTTTATTTTGTAAGGAGGGAATGGAGCAAAGGAAACACTGAGCTTCAACAATAAAATGACCTTTCTCCTGAATGGATCAACTTCATAAATTAAAGTGATTCAAGGCTCAATCTAGTATCTGGGGAATAGAGTCCTCTGTTTCTGAAGACAGATGTGATTATGACACATAGTCAACAATATTTTTCTTCATTATTGTTTGGCCTGTATTTGGGGTTTTCTGGGAGGGAAAGGGAGAGAAGGGATTGAGGACTTGGAGAATAACAGGGATTAAATAGGAATGTATTTGTGGTTCAATGCCTCTATTACAGAGTTTTATTGTTGGCTTAGGTAAAATATCATTTGGAATTTATCATGAGAGGGTCTCCTAGGCTTTTTGGTAGACCATTCTCAAATTAAAGGATAGAATCTGAGTCCCGTGAGGTTGTTTTTCATTAACTTAACAGAAAACCATACTCTTAGAATGAGGAACCAAAGCCAGGATGTGGGTTTCCTAAGCTACCGTAACAGTGCTGTTTAGAATGTGGTACATGTACTACAGTTAGTAATTTATAGATGGTCCTTTTACAACATTCCAAATGTGATGTCTGTTCTAAGGCAGCTGTGGGTCTCATTACCTAGGTGATTCTTACAGCTCTGTGACAACAAATATCGAATAGATAGGTGTGGGGTGGTAAGGAAGTTCCTTGCCCATTTCTCTGAGACATTAAAAAGAAAGAAAGAAAGAATTTGGAACAATAAATTAGTTGAGCAAAAGGAAAACAGCCCCAACTCTAACATCTTCTGGCATGTCATTCAATTTTTACATGTGTCAAATTTAAAATGGGTACAACTGTATCAAATCCTACCATACCCTAATACGATTATGCTGAAAATAAAATGAAATACGTAAGAAAGCACTATGGAGAGTTATAAATAAACTCATGAGTATAATTTAGACTGCATTAATTGGAATATATTGCTGTTTTCATGCTGTAAGAAACTGTACTTAGCAATTTACTGGTAGTATATCATTTAATCTTCATGACAGACTTATGAGGTAAGTCTGTCATAATGTCTACTTCATGAACAAGAAATGAAGGCATCAACAGGACTACAGTTATGAATTGAGGGAGCTAGGATTTGGATCTAGTTTGTCTAAGGCCAGAATTAGCTCTCCTATGCATTATGAGAGCCTGCCTTGGGTGGATTACAAAACATTCTTGGTTATTATGGGAAAGAATTAATCTGTAATATTACAGAATGACTTCAAAACTTAATACTCAATGGACAGGCCACTAATGTTCGGGTTGGCAGCCTCTGAGATGGCTCCCAATGATCTCTATGCCCTTGTGAATTGTTCTCCCCCTAAGTGGGGGTCTAATGAAGAGAGTACAACAGAAGTAAAAAGATGTCGCTCCCAAGATTAGGTTACAAAAAGACTGTGAATTCCATCTTGGACATTCTCTCTCACTCTCTCCTAGGTCACTTCGCTCTGGGGTAAGCCTGCTGACATGCTGTGAGGCAGCCTTGCAGAGAAGCTGAAGTGGTAGGGAGATGAGGTCTGCCAATGGCCATGAGAACGAGCCTAGACATATTTCCTGGGGGCCTGCCAACAGCTATGTGAATAATCTTAGAGGCAGATCTTGCCCCAGCTGAGCCTTGAGATGACTGGAGCCTCGGGGGAAATCTTGACTACCACCTTGTGAGAGACCCAGGTATTCTGCTCTTGGATTCCAGAACAGCAGGCCCTGGGAGATAACCAATACCTGTTGTTTTCAACAACTAAGTTTTATGGCAATATTTTATGTAGCAATAAACAACTGATAAAATGTTAACCAAGTGACTAACCAGAGAACTGGAACCTTCCCAAGCCTGCCTCCTTGAACTCGTTCAACAAATATTTCCTGCGTTCTTACATGCTAGGCATCAGATGTAGGGCCCTGCCCTCAAACTGCTGATCATCTGATAGGATGTGGAGTGGAGGGAGAAATATTTTTTTTAAATAATTAAAAATCAAAATTATCTCTAAAATGCTGGAAAAGGAGTAGAAAAAGTGGAATATGGAGCAAGCCATTTTGGTCTCTGGACCCAGAATTTAGGGCAAATATCTTCTCAGAGCTTCAGTTTCCTCATCTGAACAGATGATAATATTACTTTCGTAGGATTAAATAAAAAGACACATGGAAAACACCTGCATGATGCCTGGTATGTATTAGGGGCTCAACAAATGACAATTCTATGAGTCTTACTATTCCTCTTTTAAAAATTGAGAGTAATCATCCATGTTGTGCAGGACTGTTTAGTGTGTAAAGATGTATGTACATAAAAAGCTTAGTACAGGGCAAAGTCTGTTTTATGTGCACCCAGAATATCAATTCCCATTAGTTTTTGTAGATCCTATAAATCATGTTATGGCTATAGAGGATGAAAATAATTTTATAAAGAAAACTTTTGGGGTTCTAATTTTTGTTTAAAATCGCTTCTCCATTTTGCTTTTCCAACTGAAGATTTAGTTATATTTTGCAAAGGGATTGACTGTGAGCCAATGGAAAAGACAGAAAACAAGGACAGGATAGGACATCTGAATACACAACAAAGTAGGGTGAACACTGGTGATCAGGGAACAGGAGTTCAGGATTCCCTCTATGCCTCCAATATCCACCACCAAATGGGGGCATCAAATAGGTCCAGTCTCTTAGGTATTGTAAAGCTGAAATGAATGGTCACCTAATACAATTATTATTTATAAAACTTACATTTCTATCACAATATGACAACATGAGGAATAACGTTCCTCATGAATTTCCTAGAATTTGACCAACTCATATCACCATTAATATGACTAAAGTAATATGTAAGGCTAGACAGACAGACAGACACACACACACATTCCTGAACAAGAATGAAGACTCAGTCTTAAGAGTATATTGGATTTTATTTCTAGAGGAACTAAACATGACCACTAGATGGCACTGGAGTCTGATTTCATCTTTCTATTTCCAGAACAGTCTAGGAAAAACAACTGCAAGGCTATCATAAATTTTCTGAGTCAGTTACTTGCTTATCTGATGGAGTTCAAAGTATAAGACATTTTGATATTCTTTTTCAAGTTCCTAGCAACCTCCCGTCAATAAATGAACACACCACCAACTCAACCTGCAGCAACCTGATCTTGTCCAGACAAGTGAGTTCCATGATCCCTTAAAGAGCTTCCTGTAAGTATAAGTTTCTACAAATCAAATAGGTTATAATTCATAATTGAAAAAAAGCATGATCTGCCTCTGCCAAAGCACAATTCCAGCTGCTCATTTCCTCCAGCAATTCAAATCCCAGTTCTGGAAGGTCTAGGGTAATGCCTGGAAATTCATTCAACAAGCATGTGTTGAGACCAGTGTCCTGTCCCAGGGTCCACTTAAACACTGAGGGGTGTGGGCATCCCTCGTGGAGCTTACATTCTAGTGAAAGGGTCAGACAGTAAGCAAATGAATAGACAGAATAATTTTATATGCCATGAAGAAAACCAATGGTTGACATGATGAAGACAAGTAGGGGCAAGGAGCAAAGTACCTGTGATAAGGTGGTCAGAAGTCTTCTCTCAAAAGATGAAATCTGAGCTAGAACTAGAATGACAAGACAGAGTCAACCATAGAAAGAAGGTCAGCATGGTAGACACACCAAGAGGAAAGCGGACAATAGTAAGAAAGGAGTTGAGAAAGGCAGGCAGACCAAGCCATGGAGGGACTTGTAGTCTGTCTTTCATCTTGTTATGTGAGTCACTGAAAGGTTTTAAGCATGCAAATAGCTCAAATGATTTCGATTTTTTAAAGACCACTCTGGCTGCTAGTGGGCAATGGATTATATGACACAGGGCAACCACAGCAAGTATTCAATAAATGTCTGTTAAATGCATGAATGCATAAATGCGCCTACTATGTGTCAGCACCAGCTAGGTGCTCATTACTCTTGGAAATTCACTTTACACATATTCTGCTGATAGCGTGAGGCACACCCTTAAGACAGTAGTTCTCCAGCATTAGCATCCAGCAGAACTATCTGGAGCACCTATTCAACACAGACTGCTGCACCACACCCCTCATCAGACCTTCCCCCCATTACTTTCTCCCTTCACAGCTTCTGATTCAGGAAATTTGGGGGGTGAGACCCAAGAATCTGCATTTCTAACAAGTCCCCAGTCGATGTTGTGATGCTGCTAATCTGAGAACCACTGCTGGAAGAGGCTGAGTGTAAAATGCCAACAGCTGTTGAAACGAAAAACAAAACAGGGAGAACTTATTTCAGCTCTATTATGGCTCAGGCTTCTGGATCTTAAAGACCACATTCATCTTTTTCTTGTCTTACCAGTATGGGAAATATTATTCATTTCCTGGCCAAAGATGAAGTTCTTCTCATCTTTAGTAATAGAGCCTTAGTTTTATTCAGGAGTATTGTGTTCAGCTCCACAGTTTAAGTCAGGGCTGATTTAGAGCAAATATGGTAGCCTCATCCCCCTTGGCCAGATACTATCCCTTCCTCCCTTGAGTAGCCACAGGGCAATGGTCTAACCAAGGAGAAGTAACAGAAGTGTACTGAAGATCCTAGGAAAGACTTTCCTCCCGAATGAAAAAGAGATATGGGAGCAACGCATCTTCATTGAGACTCTGGTCAGTGAATACTCTCATGCAGAAATAGCCACAACTTCAAAAATGTGAATACCTGTCAGCCAATGATGTGCTGGCAAGTATTTAACAATAGGCTTTCAGCAATGAAAAAAGCCAACTGCTGATTTCCATGGTGTAAATGCTCCCACAATGGCTGATTTCAAGCTACCAATGTGAAGTCACTGAATGCAAAAATGGGAAAAGATGTTAACAGGCTCTCATGAACCAGTATAAGACAGCTCCAGCAAACCATTGCCAGGGATTCTAAAACCTAAAGGTAGGGTGTACCTTATCCTCAAATATAAGATAAGCAAAGTCAATCTTTCATGTCCTTGTGCCTATAATCTCTCTTAAAAGCCATTTGCACAGCTGCATAAACAGCTGAGAAGGTTCACGCAGTGCTAACACAAATGAAGACACTCAGAATCATGGTTGATGGAGAGCCCCCCTTGCCATGACCATTTACGTTTAACTGAAACGTAAGCCTACAAGTAATTCTCTGCAGAATTTTACGCATCGTTACAGAAAGCATTTTAGAAAGCTAGACTCTTTCTAAGGCTCCTCCACAAACTATCCTTCTTGTTCAGCTACCTACATTTCTCCTTGGTGTTAAAAGAAAATACTGTTTAGAAGTAAATGAAAGCAAACATTATTTGGGGGGTAGCTCTAAGTAATAAGCTGGTCCAGCTCCTTCTAGAGCAGTTATCAATTTCCTCTTCTCCCCCACATCCCAGCAGTCACCTAAGCTATGGCTCAGCCACTGTACAAGGTTTCAACATCTTAAAATTTTTTCTAGCAAATCCTTCCGGGTCCCACCTGACATTGTACTCTACCCTCTAGCCAAAATAACTTCTCTCGGGTCCCCTCTGCCCTCTAGGTGGCACCTTAGTATGGGACCGTCCCTCTGCCTGGAACACTCACCACTTCACTCAGGATTTCCTAAGCCTCCTGGATTGCAAGCACCACCTGGGAAAGTTACAAATACACATTCCTAGATCTCACTCCTTGATCTACTGAATCAGAATCCCCAAGAAAAGGAGATTGGAAATAGGAAATTAGCAACAAATGCCCAAGTGATTTTTATCAGCTTTAGAAAAACCCTGTCTTGGCTGTCTCCTTTTTATTGCTCAGCTTTCAGCTCAACATTGCTTCCTCAGAGAAGCCTTTCCTGATCCCCCGAGTAAGGTTGGGTCTTCTTAACTGTTTTAGCCTCGGGTTACTTTTTAGCCTCTGCTCAAGTGATCTTTATTGCAAGTCCTCCCCATAAGACTGTAAATTTCATGAAAATAGAAAGTGAGTCTCATTCATTATTGTATCTTGAGGACTTCATACCATCCCTGGCACTTGGTAGATGCTCAATAAATACAGGTTGATTGACTGATTCATGGACCCACCTCATATCTGTGAACCATGAGAAACTGAAATATAATGACCTCTTCTTCAAGGAACATTCATACGAGCAAGTACAAGTGTCTACATGTGTGTCCTTGTACAAGTCCTGTACCCACTGGGTTTCGATTTCCTTAGTTCTAAAAGAAGTGGAAATGGATTGAAAAGGAATGCTACTAGTAAGATTGGTTATAACGTATTAAGGGTTGAGTGTGAGTATTAGAAACATGACATAATAGGAAAGAGGACAGTCTTACCCTAAAGAAGTATACATTCTAGCTCACATTCCATCCTAGCTATAGATCGTTAGAGACTTCTCACCAGAAGTGCTTACACTTGCACTCTGAGACAATCTCACTTCCTCTGGTGCAGCCCCGTGTGGTGGTGGTTGGGTTGAAGTCGTCCACCCCACTGTCTCCATAGGGCAAATGTTCAGCATCTAGATATTTAACAACATATGTCAAGGGGGAGGCAGTAGAGGCGGAGATCAAAAAGGAGATACAGCTTTTGCAAAGAGCACCGTATGTCTATTTTCATTTCAAAACCAAATGAGATGGGTGAGGGAATAAATGCAGAATTTGTGTCAATTTACTGATCCATAGGGATCAGGCACCTCAATTTTATTTTGCTCTTCTCAGTCTATTCCTGTGTCAAATGCTTGTCCTTTCGGATGCTCATTCTCACCAGTTCCTTTGGCTAACATCTAGAAGCATGAGTCTCACAGGGACCAGAGAGCCACTTGATGCCTATTTACTGCATTCCCCCTATGTGCCAGATGCCATGCCAGTGAGCTAACCAAATGGGGGCTATCGTTTTCAGACATAACCAATGAGGAAGACCACTGAGAACTGGAGGGGACAGCTTAAATCTATTCCTGGAATTTGGAGGGCAGAATACTTAACCATAAATCCAATAAACAAAAAGGCTCAGATGTTCTCATGCTGGTCATAGATTATTAGAAGTGTAAGAAACCTTCATGTTGTTCTAATGCCATGATTTTATTTTGCCCCCTTATTTTTATTTTTTTATTTAATTATAGTCTACTTACAAAGTTGTATTAATTTCTGGTGTACAGCATAGAGATTCAGATACACACATACGAACACACACATACACACACACATACATTCCTTTTCATATTCTTTTCCATTATAGGTATTGAATATAGTTCCCTGTGCTTTATGGTAGGGCCTTGCTCTAATGCCATGATTTTAAACACTTTTTAGCTTCATTTGAACAAAATCTTATTGGAAGCCCATTATATACAATAGTTACAAGCAGAGCTGCTAACATTGTCATAGGAGTGGTGGGTCTCAGAGTCCCACCCACTCTCCCACAATGATAGTTGCTGAGAAGACTCCTTAAACTCAGTTTGAAAATAGTTCATCTACTGTAACATGCTCATTTTACAGATGAGAGAACTGAGGTATGAAAAAGGCAATAATTTCCTCACAACTGTAGAAGTCATCCACGGAAGAGCCAGGCTAGAACCAGGATCTCCTGGCTGCTGGCTCAGAGCCTGGTGCCCTTCACTGGAGCTCAGAACTTCAGCCATTGTTTCTTCCTAACATGTGCTGTTCCTAAAATCCGTCCCCTGTTAAGTCTAGATACTTCCAGGAGTCCTTGATACTAGCATTCAGGAAGGTCTTAAGGAACAGATAGATGTCATCTCTAATCAGACCAGTATTTGATTAGAACCAATAAATGTATACATACCCATATCCCACTTCTGGTACAGATTCAGAATCTCCATCCCCAAAACACTTGGAAGAAGCCAGGTAAGTAGAAACTGTATAACTGCACCACTGCGTCCCCTAGCAGAAACATTTGGCTATTCACTCACTGTAAAACTAACTGGGAAAAGTATTCAGATTTTGCCCTGTGGGCTTGCTGGGTCCCCTGGAATCACCAGCACATTTGAGGTGAAAGGGGCTCAATGTGTGTCCAGTCTTTCCTTGTGGGAACATTTCCTGCCTGCTTTGTATATATTATTTGTATATATTATATTACTTACTACAACCCCCAGTACAACATAGGGCATAGATTATCTGAATCAAAAGCAAATGACTTAATATGACATGATACAATAACATGAGAGACCAAAAAGGAAAGCATTTTCTCTTACATATTGTTACCTGTAAGAGTCATCAGCGACTCCAGAAAAGGATGCTTTTACTGGCTATTCCTGACAGACAAATTGTATTTGTCTCTTTGTATTTATTTTGCAATTAATAAAATTGACATAAAAATAGACTATCCTCAGAAAACGGAAGTCTGCCATTACATTTATTTAACCATCTTTCCTAATTTTTCTTCCAGGAACCCATCTATCCATAGCAAATTCTGTTACTTTGACTTGCCTGCTGCACTCTGCCAACCACCGTATGTATCTTTTAATTAAGTAGAAAAGAGATCTTAAAAGCTCACATAAGCCCAGGAAACTCTATTTCTGGCTGACAGCAATGTCTCCTCATTTGCTAGCAAAAGCACAGATTGACAGAATAGAATAGATCAAGAAAATTGATCGTTACTCATATGCTGGATTGAGTCAATATATGTAAATCCATCCCTATTGCTGGCAGGCACTGAGATGCTTGCCATGCAGAACAGACAAAGTTACAGCCTGTTTTCTAGTCCAAATGCCAGCCTTTCGCTTTAATGCAGCAAAACTACAGTTATGTACTCGGAAAGCTCTTTTGTATTCATAACAACTGCAGTTTGAATGTAGTTCAGGACAGAGAAACTGTATTTACGAGCCGCCATCTCTTCTGAGTCAATACAATTTGCAGTAAATACAGTTTAAGTTAGAGCTATGGTATAGATGCTCTGGGAATTTTCTTTGTGGTTTTACTACATTTTTGGGAAACGTTTTAAATGTTCGCTACTTTCAAGTTCATTTCTTTAAAGTGAACAGCCTTACACGGTTGTTGTGAAGATCAAGTGAAATAATAGATATGAAAAAGGCTTTGAAAAAAATTAAAAGCATTATGCAAATGGGAGATGGTAACTTTTTTTTTTTTTTTTTTTTGGTTTCAAGGTCCTTTTACTTAAGTGCAATGCTCTCTAGTTATCCCAAGGCCTGTTTTAATCTTGATTTTAAATAGTAGAATATTCAAAGTAGCAGTGTGTGAAACAGAAGGTCTAGGAACATGAAATACACATTATGTGTTTAGATATTCCTTAATATCTTCTCAGGGAAGAATAATTATGAACCTCACAGTATCAAAGAAGAGTCGTGTTTCTTTCCTCAGGAGTAGAACTCAATGGTACATGAATCTGAGTCTTTCAAGAGCTGTTGTCTTCTTTTCTGAGGCTAACTAACCCATTCAAAAGCTAAAGACAGTCATCCACTCCATGCTATAATTTGCAAGAGGACCACAGTTCATAAACAAATATAGGTAAACCATCATTCGAGCTGATTTAGCGCTCTTATATGGCAGTCATCACTAGGAAAGTCCTTTGTCAACCAGCATGCAGCTAAGTGACAGAGACCCGGGCCTGCTGTAACTTCAAGAGAGATGGCACACACGTATTTCATCAATTTATTTCCATCTATTCTAGTCCCTCCAAACAACACAGGGCCTCTCTTCCTATTCCTCCCATCCTAGAAGTGGTAAATGTCTCCAATACCCTGTGCAAGTGGCCAGAAAAGTTTGCAGGGACTGAATTACATTTTAGAGTGGAAAGGCATTTTAAAGATCTTTTATTTCAGGTCCTTTTCTCTGTTTTTCGCAAATTATTTTCCACCCATCATTTCATCCCTCTCAAGTTGTTGGTGTCGCCCATTCTACTCAGGCCTTTCCCCTCTGCTTGTAAATATTCTCACATCTCCCTGAGTTCTTAACTTTGCTTATCCTGTGTTTGACCACTGGGAGCCTCCTCTTCAAGTTAGCTACACAGCCTTTTTGGTACAACCTTGGAAATCTTTGAGAGCTTCCTTATTCTCTGTACACTGCAGATTATCATATACATTTCCTGCTTCAGACTTGGAGTCATCCAAATCCAAGTGTAGGAAACAGTACATATTTCAAGACTACAGCCTGCATGTGAGAAATGCTCATTATTAATAATTTGGTCATTGTTTCTAGGTTTTATCCGTGGGCAGAACTAGAAGGCAACTTTTGTTATAACCTCCCTATTCCTAATGCCCCCATTTAAAATTTAGTCATGTTATCCACACTGTCAGGGCATATAGATTATATACTAGACTATCTCTCCTATAGTGATTTTTTTGGTTTTAACAGTATGGGTAAACTTACACTGAATGTTTTCTACCCACCCTTATGGTAAATTTGGCTGTCTGAAGCTCATCTTTTAGCATGGAGAGTTACAATTTTTTTCCCAGTCTTTTACGGACCAATACTTTTCTAGAGTACAATGAAAATAAATTACTAGAGAAATGATTCATGTGCGTGGATGTCATGGCAATGTCAAAGTGCTATAAAAGTTTCAAAATGCTTACTCTTAAATTCCATTCTTATTTCATTGTGGTCTGCTACATTCCTCAGGAAAGGCACATGAGAACAATATTCTCTGTGTTCTTGCATGTTTACATCCATTTACCAGAGGCTTTTTATACTTTAAGGTCAATTTGGCTGAACATAAGATTCTTGGCCCACATTTTCTTTCCTTAGGTTTCTTACATATGTTACTATATTTTCTTCGGTCGTAAACGTGTTGCTGTTAAAGATTCTGATGGCAATCTAATTTTCTTTCTATTGGTCTTTTTGCTGGGATGTCCAAAGGACTTTGCTTTACAAGATGGTGTCAACCATTATGGGTCAATTTCTAGTCCTCTCAATATGTAATTTCAAACTGTCTTTTATTTCAGGGAAGTTTTTTGAATTGTAATTTCCCTTCAGGGACCCCAATTATATAATAGAGATTATAAAATTTGTGTGGAAGTTTTAGCAGGATGAAACCAATGGACCCTTTTTCAGAATAATATTTTTAGATGCGTAAAATGGAATACATAGAATATCAAAGGAAACTAATTATAGTTCTCAAAAAATTTTTAAATTGTGACATAGTAGTACACTTACTTCTTTATTATCACAGTAAATAATAAGAGCTAGTGGCTGGTCTAGTAACAACTATCAGTTTGAAAAAGTGATGAACCTAAATGATTTTTAGAGATTTTTTAAAGCTATAATTTGATATTATGACATTTTTGATTAGTTTTGGCGACAGTCACAGCCACTGTTAATACTACTGTGTTAACTTGATAACTAAAGAAAAATGTTAAATTTCAATCTAAAGGTGAGTGGAAATGAAGACATTATATTTTCCCAATCAAATCTACAGATCATTTGAATTTTATCCACAATCCCTGAAGTCCATGCCTCTAGGTCACGGACCCCTGTATTAGACATATGTTGAATCTTTTAAATCCATCTCCTTCTCTCAGATGTTTTAAAATGCTTTTTGATTTTAAAAATTTTCTTCCTTTCCATGTTCTATTTTCTCATTGCATTATCCTTTCTGTTTATTTGCTTTTGTGTTCCCTCTGGCTCAACTTCATAATAGAAATGATTTTGTTGTTTTGTTTCTAGCTCTCTTTAAAATCTCCCTTAATCACCTCTTTTCTGAGTTTTTCTATTTGTGATTTATTATCCCAGCTTCTACCAAGTGCCTGCATGCTTTCAGCTCACTTTGGAATTCTGCATTCCTGTTCTCATCTGTTTTGTGGGCATGTCCTTGCATGTGCTTCCCAGGCCATGGGGAATTTATTCTGCTCCTCTTTCTCTTTTATTAGACTGCATACTTTTCCCTTTGCTCATATGTAAGTAAATGAGTTTTTGTCTACTTTGACGAGGGAAGAGAGGTCAAAATAATTTTTCTAGATTCTTCCTTCTCTGTTTATCCCTCCAGTGATTTTAAAAATATGGCTTGTACTTTGTGAGATCTCTCTTTTTTACTCTCCAATCCCATTTTCATCTGGATGTTTTTGCCTCTTTTGTCCCTGGTCTGCTCAGTGTGGAATCTATTCCCAACAGTTTCTTCTGAAAGGGAACACTGGCTTATTATTATGGATGGTTTATGGGGTCTGAACTGCTCCAGCACCATTAGATCGCATATCAAGTGAACCCTCTTGCTCCCACTCATGATTTGGATCCTGTAAAACTCTCACCCAGTTGAGATACATTTCCCAGTGAGTACCTGTTAGGGATATGGGGGTGTTCTGGTACTTGGAATCTTTAGAATTCACATTGCCTTCCCTTTATTTCCACCTACAAAGATGCTGATAATGCACAGGTCTCATGACTCTCAGGGTTTTTCCCAAACCCACCCATATTTGGGGGTTTGAGGAGATACCTTAGAACCTAGTACTAGTAGATAGGTAGAGAGATAGATGATAGATGAGATAAATAGATAGATAGATACACAGACAGACAGAGATAGAGATATTATCTGTGCATTATTGGATTTTATATCCTAGTTGCCCTATTAGTTTTATATATGGCAGTGATTCTCAACTAGGAACATTTTTGTCCTCTAGGGACACTTGTCAATGTCTACAGGTAGCTTTGGTGTCCACAACTGGAGATAGGGGTGGGAGTGAGGACAGTACTATAGGCATCTGATGGATAAAGGCCAGGAATGCTACTAAACATCCTACAATGTACAGGACAGCTTCCCATAACTAAGAATTATCCAGTCCCAACTATCAATAGTGCTGAGGCTGAGAAAACTTGGTCTATGGGAATTTGAGGAGATTTAAAAATTAAGCCACAACTGACATCATCCCAGATGCCACCCAACTGCCTCCTCAATTCTTCATCTAGAAATTTTGTTTGTTTCTATCTCTACTATCCGCCCCCAGGTTCAGGTCCATATTGTCTTGACCTGAACTACTGTGATAGCTTTTAATTGGTGTGTGTGAAGCCACTCTCCCTTCCCTTCAGTCCAAATCATCCTATCCGTGATGCAGAAGTAATTCTCCCAAAGCATAGCTCACATCATGCCAAACATCTGCCCAAAGAGACTTAGTGATTCACCAGTATCTTGTAAATAAAGTTCAGTCCCATTGTCTGGAAATTCAGTGTGTCGATGCTCTGTCCCTAATTTATATGCCTGACTTTTATTCCCTGCACTGCCCTAGACAGAACCTGCAATGCAGTCAAGTGGGAATCTCCATTATTTGACAAACATGTCTCTTTTTCTCAATTCTTTGCTAAGACAGCTTCCTCAGTTTGCAGTGCCTCATCCTCCCTCCAGACCAGCCCCAAACCCCTTGTTTTGGGAGCCTTCTCCTCCCCTCCCCTCTGCTTCATCTCCCAGATCACTTCCAGCCAAAAGCCCCCTCCCTCTTTTGGATAGCTTGACATTTCAGATACACTTGTCTTACAGCATTTAAATTATAATGCTATAATATACTCATATTATATCCCACCCTATTGTAGTTTCATTGTGAGCAAAGATTGTGTATTTTCCTACCTGGCATTTCCCACAGCACCTAGCAAAGGCTTACACAGAGTAGATGCTCAGTAATACTCGTTAAATAAATAAACGAATAGAACTGAGTCCTAAAGAGGTAAGGTGGTCATCTAGAATTCATCCCTCTGGTCAGTGACAGAAACCACGTGACTCAGACAAAACTATGGTGATGGGTTCCTAAGATCATTTTGTGTAAATGATACTATGATCATGATCATTATGATTACTAATAATTACAAATCTATGCCTGCGTGTTGGATGAACAGTAATGAACAATCTAATAGGTAACATGGTTATTGGTACTGAGGGCAATTTTTAGGAATGGCTATTCATTCAGGTAGAGGCTCAACACCTGATTAACCAAGTACAAAATTGAATACTAAATATTAATGATAATTTTTTGATACTCCATCTCCCATAGCTTCATGTCTCTAAGACCCTGTGATTTCTGTTTCTATTTTGAGTTATATTTTTTAAATAATAGGACCATATCCATAGAAGAGACATACCATAAGTCTAGATTACCTTGTCTCAGACCTCTTTCTTTTTTTTTTTTTTTTTTTTTCAGTACTAAGTATTGTGCTCTGAATAGACTTGGTGTGGCACTAAACATTTTCATGCACACACATATATTTGGGCAAGGGAATTTTTTTAATTTAATTTTTTTTTAAATTTAAGTATAGTTGATTTATAATGTGTTAGTTTCAGGAGTACAGCAAAGTGATTCAGATATCTATATCTATACCTATATATCTATAGATACCTTTTTCAGATTCTTTTCCATTATAGGTTATTACAAGATACTGAACATAGTTTCCTGTACTATACAGTATGTCCTTGTTTATTTTACATGTAGTAGTGTATATATGTTAATCCCAAACTCCTAATTTATCCCTTCTCCAACCCCTTTCCTCTTTGGTAACCATAGTTTGTTTTCTATGTCAACACACATGTATTTGTGTAGGTAGAACATGTTTGGTGCCTTCCTGATGGTACATTATGGGCACTGAGAGAATCCCCACCCTCCAAAATGCTTTCCCACCTGATGTGTAAAATAGGGACCCTTATAAGTCATTTATGCCAGGAGGGGATAAGTTTCAGATTCCCTGTCCCCAGGGCCAGAGTGGGCACAATGAGGTCACTACGCTGTGACACTGAGGAGAAGGACTAGGATGTTGATGAGAATCAAGTACCGTGGACACATTTTGCCATTTTCACAACTGGCCACAGGTCAAACCTTTCTGTTTCCTTCTAGCCATTTCTTCATTCTCCAGCTTTTCCTACAACACAAATAGACACAAGCCTTGTGCTTTTAAAGGTTTTCTGGCCAGAAAATAAAACCTCAAAATACACTTTAGTTTCACTCTTCAGAGCAAGAAAAGGCTGTGTGCCTCCATGTAGGAAAAGTTAACATGTATACCATATTTTACACAATTAATATGTGGAGATGACAACTGAAAAAATCCATATAACATGGTTTTTATGGGTATTAAATGTAGAACACAGCAGGCACCAACACATTTTGGAGTAAAAATATTAAGGTTCTAAAAATGCAGCAGGTTGTTTGATCCTTAGTTTTAATCCACATTATTTCAAAACAGTCAACATCATTCCTTTTTACCTCGGGGATTGAAATTATTCTCTGAGGTCTACACTTTGTCATGTCTCTGAATGCTAAATATCAATTAATGTGAAAAGAGGAAAGTTGTGTAAAATATGAAAGATGGCCTTCTTACTCATCTGGTTCTCTGCCAGGCACAATGATTGGGGCTAAGCTCATACAATACTGTTTTAATTTCTTAGCAATTTTCTTCTCAGGGATTCCCAGACATTCTACACTCTCATTCACTTGTTATCACACCTGGAGAGCAAACAAGATGCAGGTAAGGTTCAGCTATCGTGCAACTGTCTTCAGGCCTGCGCCAGGCTTAAACCATCTGTCTGTGGTGTCCTTGGCATCTTTCAGAGATGGTGCCCAAACTGATGGACTCTACATATACAAAGTTCCACTATCTAGAAAACAGCTCTGTGTTCCTCATTTATAGACAGACAGGGTCACAGATGAGATTACCTTTCAGAAAATGTTCACTTCACCACCTCCACTCCCAGTTTTCTGGGAATAACCTACTTCCCCAGCATTCTGATGTGAACCTCTCTTGGCCCTGTGGCTAGGTTTGGCCTTTGGCCTCACGGTAAGCAGACTGTAATGCCCTGTCTCTTGATTTGGATTTGGCCGTCCATGTGATTTGCTTTGGCCTGCGGAATGTCTCCTGACACAGCACAAGACTTGAAATAAGCTTGCATTTGGCCACAGGAAGAATATAACTTGCGTAAGCTCTTGTTTAAGCGCAATGAGATACGTGGAACAGAATGTGATCCAACCTATAGCTTAGAGCCGCATCAACTGAATCCCAGGAAGTCCACCAATATGTGAGAAATAAGTGTTTATTGTGAGTCAGGAGCATAATTGTGGCAATCATTAGCTTAGGCTCTGAGTAATGTACTAAAGCCCTAATAATCTATTACCTACTGCAATTATTGCCTATTTGCCCTCTCAGGACAAACAGGATGACTCTAGCCTCCATCATCACCAGTCATCTTGCCCAACACTGCCACTTTCAAGATCCAAAGTCTCTCTTTTAATCATGTTACTTTCTATATAATGATATATATATTTGTAATTAAGAGTGCGTTCATGAACTATATCTCCTGAAAACTAATGTCCTTCAAATGATAATAAATACTCCTTGATAAAAGGATCAATAATCATATGTATTTGGGAAACACAAGGGTGAACAAATGCTAAGTTTTTGTTGCATGCCGTTTGCTACTGCAGAAGTTCTCAGAGCCTTTACTATGTAAATGCGCACTGGGCTTCTTCATGCAGAGGCGTCATTTTTTAAACTTATTGACCATGGAAAATTCATTTCCCAAGAACACAAACATCTCAAAGGTCACTAGTGTTCCACAACACTTAATTTGGGAAATGGTTGCCCAAAGAATAAAGCCAAAAATGAATATATGTATGTATATGCATGATTAGGACACTGTGCTGTACACCAGAAATTGACACATTGTAATTGACACATTGTAACTGACTGTACTTCAATTTAAAAAAAAAACTAAAAAAAAAAAAGCCAAAAACCTAGCATGATACTCAAGACTCTCCACAGTATGGCCCAAACCTACATTTTTATCACATTTTCATGTTTTTATGTTTTCAATTATAGAAATATTGTAATTTTATTATGAAAATATAGAAAAACAAAAGAAAGGAAAAAATTATATACAGTCCCCATCCAGATTCTAACCAGTATTGGATTTCTATTTTATTTTCTTCCAGTCTTTTTTTTTCTGACGTATAGTTGACATACAATGTTATGTTAGTTTAAGGTGTACAACATAGTGATTTGATATTTAAACACATTATGAAATGATCACAATAAATCTAGTTACCATTTGTCACTATACAAAATTATTACATTATTATTGACTATATTCTTTACACTGTGTACATCTCCACGTATAACTGGAAGTTTGTAACTCTTAATCCCCTTTCACCTATTTCACCAATCCTCCCACCCTGCTCTCCTCTGCCAACCATCAGTTTGCACTCACTAAGTCTGTTTCAGTTTTGTTTGTTCCACATACTGTTTTTTAGATTCCACATATAAGTAAGATCATATGGTATTTGTCTTTCTGTGTCTGACTTATTTCACTCAGAATAATACCCTCTAGGTCCATTCATGTTCTTACACATGGCAAGATTTCATTCTTTTTATGGCTGAGTAATATTCCATTGTATATACATATTCACATCTACTTTATTCATTCAACTATCAAAAACCACTTAAGATTACTTCCATATCTAGACTATTGTAAATGATGCTGTAGGAGCACAAGGATGCATCTATCTTTTTGAAATAGCATTTTTATTTTCTTAGTATATACTTAGAAGTGAAATTGCTGGGCTGTACAGTAGTTCTATTTTTAGTATTTGGAAGAACGTCCATACTGTTTTCCACAGTGGCTGCACAAATTTATATGCCGACCGTCAATGCGTGAGGGTTCCTTTTTCTTGACATCCTCCCCAGCACTTGATAATTCTTAGCCTTTTTTGATGCTAACCATTCTGTTAGGTATGAGGTATTATCTCTCATGGTTTTAATTTGAGTTTCCCCGATGATTAGTGAAGTTGAGCATGTTTTCATGTGTCTATTGACCATTTGTATGTCTTCTTTGGAGAAACAGTATTCAGCTCCTCTGCACATTTTAAAAATCAGATTGTTTGTTTTTTTTATGTGGAGTGGTATGATTTTTGGAAATATAATATAATATATTATCAAATATATCATTTGCAAATGTCTTCTCCCATTCAGAAGGCTGCCTTTTTTTTTTCTGTTGATGGTTTCCTTTGCAAAAGCTTTTTAGTTTGATGTAATCCCATTTGTTTAATTTTTCTTTTTTTGCCCTTGCCTGAGGAGATAGAGCCAAATGAATATTGCTAAGACTGATGTCAAAGAGCATACTGCCTATGTTTTCTTCTAGGAGTTTTAGGTTTCACGTGTCACATTTAAGTTTTTAATCCATTTGAGTTTATTTTTGTATCCTGTGTAATAAAATGGTCCAGCTTCATTCTTTTTCATGTAGCTGTCCAGTTCTCCCAAAACAATTTACTAAAGAGACCATCTTTTCCCTATTGTATATTCCTGACTCTTTTGTCTTAGATTAATTGACAATATAAAGCAGGGGTTTATTTCTGGGCTCTCTATTCAGTTCGATTGATTTATGTATCTGTTTTTGTGCCAGTACCATAACTGTTTTAATTTCTTTCAATTCGTCGATATGGTATATCTGGCTATTTCCATTCATGTCTTCAATTTCTTTCATCAATATCTTAAAGTTTCCAGAATATAGGTCTTTCACCTCCTTGGTGAAATTTATTCATAGGTATTTTATCCTGTTTGATGCAATTGTAAATAGAATTGCTTCCTTAATTTCTCTTTCTGACAGACCATTATTAGTATACAGAAAGCAATGGATTTCTGTATATTAATTTTGTGTCCTGCAACTTCACTGAATTCATTTCTTAGTTCTAATAGTTTTGGGGTGGCATCTTTAGGACTTTCTATATACAGTATCATGTCACCCACAAACAGTGACAATTTAACTTCTTCCTCTCCAATTTGGATTTCCTTTTTCTTTCTTCTTATCTGTTTGTTGTGGCTAGGACTCCCAATACTATGTTGAATAAAAGTGGCAAAAGTGTGTTTCCTTGTCTTGTTCCTGTTCTTAGAGAAAATGCTATCAGCTTTTCAGAGTTAAGTATAATGTTGGCGGTGGGTTTGTCATATATGGCCTTTATTGTATTGAGGTACATTCCCTCTATGTCCACTTCGTTGAATTTTTACCACAAATGGATGTTAAATTTTGTCAAATGCTTTTCTGCAGTCTACTGAGATGGTCATATGAATTTTATTCTTTGTTTTGTTAATGTGGTGTTTCATGTTGATTGATTTGTAGATACTGAACCAATACAAACTTGAATCCCTGGGATAAATCCCACTTGATCATGATGTATAGTTCTTTTAATGTATTGTTGAATTTTGTCTGCTAATATTTTGTTGAGGATTTTTGCATCTATGTTCATCAGGGATATTGGCCTGTAATTTTCTTTTTTTGTGGTGCATTTGTCTGGTTTTGGTATCAGGGTAATGCTGGTTTATAGAATAGGTTTGCAAGTGTTCCTTCCTCTTCAATTTTTGGAATAGTTTGAGAAGGATAGGTGTTAAGTCTTTAAATGTTTGGTAAAGTTCACCTGTGAAGCTGTCTGGTTCTGGATGTCTGTTTGTTGGGAGTTTTTTGATTACTGATTCACTTTCATTGCTAGTAATAAATCTGTTCAGATTTTCTATTTCTTCCTGATTCACTCTTGAAAGATTGCATGTTTCTAGGATTTCATCTGTTTCTGCAGGTTGTCCAATTGGTTGGTATATAATTGTTAATAGTAATCTTTTATGATCCTTTATATATCTGTGATGTCAATTGTAACTTCTCCTTCATTATTGATTCCCACGTATCTGGGCCCTCCCTTTCCTTCTTCATGAGGCTGGCTAGAGTTTTATCTATTTTGTTTATTGTTTCAAAGAACCAGCTCTTAGTTTCATTGCTCTTTCCTATTGTTTTTGTAGTCTCATTTACTTCTGGTCTGACCTTTAGATTTCTTTCCTTCTAATTTGGGGTTCTGTTTATTCTTCTTTTTCTTATTCCTTTAGGTGTGAGATGATGGTTGCTTAAGTCTTAGTGCATTCTAAAAGCACACCATTTTAACTCCCCTACCGCATTTTATGTTTTTGGCATCTTTTTATTTTGTGTGACCCTTAACTAATTATTATAAATACAAATGATTTTACTAGTTTGATCTTTTAGTCTTCATACTAGCTATATAGGTGGTTGACCCAGTATCTTTACCTTTGACTTTACTGGTGAGATTTTTTTTCTTTCATGAATTTCAGATTTCTAGTTATGGCCTTTTCTGTTTAAAAAAGTCCCTTTAACATTTCTTGTAAGGTCAGTTTAGTGGTGATGAATTCCTTTAGATTTTGCTTATCTGGGAAACTATCTCTCCTTCAATTCTGAATGATAACCTTGTGAAATACAGTATTCTTCGTTGCCTGTTTTTTTCTGTCAGCACTATGAATGTCACAACACTCCCTTCTTGCTTGTAAAATTTCTGCTGAAAAGTCAGCTGATAGCCTTAGCAGGGCTGCCTGTATGTAACTAGTTATTTTTCTCTTGCTGCTTTTAAAATTCTCTCTTTAACTTTGGATATTTTAATTATAATGTGTCTTGGTGTAGACCTCTTTGGTTCATTTTGTCTGGGGCTCTCTGTGCTTCCTGGAGTTGAATGTCTGTTTCCTTCATCAGGTTAGGGAATTTTTCAGCCAGTATTTCTTCAAATAGATTTTCTGTCCCTTGCTCTCTCTCTTCTCCTTCTGAGATCCCTATACTGTAAATATTAGTATGCTTGAGATTGTCCAAGAGGTCCCTTAAGCCATCCTTAATTTTTGGTTTATTTTTTCTTTTTGCTGTTCCAATTGGGTTATTTACAATAGCCTGTCTTCCAGATTGCTGATACATCCTCGGTATCCTCTATTCTGCTGTTAGATGTTTCTAGTGTATTTTTCAGTTCAGTTATTGTGTTCTTCACGTCTGGATGTTGTTGTTACTGTTGTTTTCTGTCTCATTGTTGAAATTCTCACTGTGTTCCTCCATTCTTCTCATGAGTTTGGTGAGCATCTTTATGATCATTACTTTTAATTCTTTATCTAGAAGATTGTTTATCTCCATTTCGTTTAGTTCTTTTTCTGAGGTTTTTTCTTATTCTTTTCTTTGGAATATATTCTTTTTTTCTCCTCATTTTGCCTAACAGTCTGTGTTTGTTTCTATGTATTAGGTAGACCAGCTATGTCTCCCAGTATCCAAAGATTGGCTTTGTGTAGGAGGCATCTGTGGGGCCCAGTAGTGTAATCCCCCAGGTCATCAGAGTCAGTTGCTCCAGGAGTGCCCTTGTGTGGGCTGCATGTGCCTTCCTGTTATGGCTGGGCCCTGACTGCTGCAGGTACACTGGTATGTGGGGCTGGCCCCCCATGAAGCTAGCTATAAGAGCTGGCCACAACTGTTGTGGGTACTCTGGTGTGCAGGGCCAGCCCCTGGAGAGCCACTTTGGTTGGCATTGCTTGGTGGGGTTCTGATGACAGCTGAGGGACCTGCTGGGTAAGGCAAGGTGGAAGCCACTTGGGAGGAGCTCCAATGTCTGTGGAGGGCACCTGCCAGGTCTGGTGAAGTGGGGAAATGCTTTGAAGGGGCTCCAGTGCTGGCTGAGGGTGCCCACTGGGTCTGGCGGAGGTGGGGAGGGAGCAGGGAATTTGAAGGAGCACCCACTGGGTCAGGTCCATTGGTAAGCCTGGGGCAGGGCAAATCATGCTAGTAAGTTAGATGCAAAGAGTCAAAAATGATACCTGTCAGTGCCTGGCCAGCTAGAGGGTGAGCTGAAAAACAAAACAAACTGGTAACCACCAGCTCCCACGTAATCAGAGAAAGTTCCAACAGATCCCTGCCCCTCAGACACATGACCTAAAATTAGTCAATGCATCTCCTTCGCTTATGATCCAGGCACTTTTCAAATTGCTACTTCTGTACTGGGACTTGGAGCAAGTGAGTTTTTGCACATACCCTTTAAGTGCAGATTCTCAGTTTCTTGTATCTCTCCAGTCCTACCAGACATAAATGCTGCTGATTATCAAAGCCAGATGTTTCTTTTTGCCTTTAGTTGTGGAAATCCTTTCTGCTAGCCTTCAGGTCATTCTCAGAGATAGTTCCTCTGTACATAGTTGTAATTCTGGTGTGTCTGAGGGAGCAGGTGAGCCCAGTATTGTCCTACTCTGCCTTCTTGCCCCTTCTCTTCTTTTAGTCTTTACCTTACATTTTATCTGCATGTCATAATTTGCACACTAAAATTGTAAATACAGGCTTTATTTTTATATTTATAAAATATATTATAAATAAAATGTATTATTATTTTATTTTCATTTTTATTATGACATATTTCAAGCAAGTGGAATTTACACCTACTATCCATTTTGCCAAATACTAACATCTTCATATACATGCCTCAGATTTTTATGTCTTCCTAAAGTAAAAAAAAAAAATTACAGAATGCCCAATGTCTGTTGTGTTGATCTCCCCAATTCCAAGTGCCTTCCTTCACTCTCCAGAGACAACCAGCATCCTCAATTCATCATTTCCTTGTATACTTTTATAATTTTACTACATACATTTGTATCCATAAACAAAATAAGGTTTGGTTTTTATGTATTTAAATTTATTAAGTTGGAATCATGCTATAAATATTCCTTTGTAACTTCTATTCCCTCTCTCAACATTTGGGTTCTCCCACATTGTCCTATGTAACTTATATTCAGTTATTTTTAATTACAGTATAGAATATATGACAAAATTTTAATCTATTTTTTCCTTTTAGTGGATTTTGTATCCAATTTTCTGTTATTACAAGCAATGCTGTAACAATCTGAAAATGTAATTCCTGATTATGTACATTGTTAATTCTCCTAGAGATTGTCCCAGTAATCTCTAAAATGGTTGTGCTAATTTATATTCTCACAATAAGATGTGCGAATAAAGTTCACCCTCACTATTATAGGTAAGTCAAACTTTTAAATTATTGCCCACTCTGATGGTTAGGAAAGCATATATGGTGGTTTTTATTTGAAACTCCTTTAGGACTAATGAGGCAAAGTATATTTTCATGTTACTAAACATTCAGATTTCTGTTTTTGTGAGATATCTGTTTCCTTTGAATATTGTAGGGTTTTGGGGTTTTTTTGTTTTGTTTTGTTTTTTTACTAAATTCTGTCCTAATTATAAGAGTAATATGTGCTCAGTTGTGAAATACTACAGCAAACTGTAAAAAAAAGAAAGAAAGAAAGAAAGAAAGGAAAGGAAGGAAGGAAGGAAGGAAGGAAGGAAGGAAGGAAGGAAGGAAGGAAGAAAGAAATTCCCTCAAATTCTCCTGCTCACTGGTTAATACAATTAATGCTTTGCTGCATTTTCCTTACAGTCTTTTAATATACATAATTGTTTTAAACAGTTAAAGTGAAAAGAGGCTGCGGATTGGGCCTCTGTGACACAATTTTCCACTGGGCTGTTTATAATCCTTACTAGGTTAAATCCCAAGGACTGGAGTTAATACGTATTTGAAAAATACAGAACACCAGTAGTCAAGAGCTTTGGCATTGAAAATGGCCAGAATATAGATATTTGCTTTGCTTCTGTGTAGAGCAAAAGCAAATCTTTTGTTCAGTCATTTTCCAGGTTCTCTAACCCAATATTGTACATAAGTCATCCACTGTCAGCAAGCCCTTGTAGAGAAGAGTATTGTGAATACTGCACAGACTGTCATCTGAAAAGGAGCAAAGTGGAGGAATGATACAGCTCAAGAGTTGTATTTGGTGCCCAGAAAGTGGAATAAGTAAGAGTTCAGGGGAACGTTGCAAGGCTAAGCTTAGCCATGTTAACCCCTTTAGGCTTCAAATTACAAAATCTAGTTTTATTGAATTTTGGATACGACATGTGACATCAGCACAGTGCTAAGAATTTATATTTTTGCTCATTTTTAATTTCCTGTATGTTTATAGTATGTTTTTAAATAACGTGTTTTCATTTGTTAATTGAGGTATAATTGACATACAGTACTATGTTAGTTTCAAGTATACAACACAGTGATAAGTGTTTAAATACATTATGAAATGATCACCACTATCAGTCCAGTTACCATATAGAGTTAACACAATATTATTGACTATATTCCTGATGCTGTACTATTCCTTATGCTGTATATACCTTATGCTGTACCCGTGACTTACTTATTTTAATAATATTTTTAAATAATAGAACAATCACATCTATGAGTAGTTTCTGAGCCTTTGAGTAATGGTGATGGCCTTTCTGTTGCTTTCACGCATGAAAGACCATCTAAAATGCTCTTAAAATTCTTGGGTTACAAACTTTTTACCCCAAAGTGCTAAGATTTTTCTGAAATTCTGGCATTTGCTATTACTGAAAGGTTAAAGTCAGTCTTTGTAGGCAACATTTTTCTTTCTTCCTGGGTGAATGTAGCATTTATTTTTCTTCTTCTACTTCAAACATTTTGGCCAATTGTATTCAACTGTGGTTCTCTTTTCTTTGATTTTGTCTGGCATTTAGTGAATCCTTCTGTTCTCTATACTTAAGTCTTCGTATGATTCAGAGAAGTTGCTTTTTACTTAACATATGTCTTAATTATCACTTCGTCTCCAGTTGTTCTTGGTTCCTCCTGTTAAACACCTAAAGTCATTAGGTTTCATCTCTGTTTTCTCCCTTGGAGAGCCCCATCTTCTCCATCATTTTCATCTTTTTATCCTTTTCTCTGTATTCTGTAACTGCTCTAGAGCTTGCTCAATGTATCACTGATTTGATTTCCTCTGGTGCCTTTTCTATTCTTTACTGCTATCCAATTTTACCCTGCTATTTCATTTTTTGATGTTCCCAAAGTCCTTTCTTCACTCGGGCATCTTCCTTCTCGTCTCATCCAATATCTTTCATTATCACCTTCTTTATGACTTTCACAGGGACAGGATTGTCTTGCATTCCACTATTAATGATTCAGTTTTCTAAAATTCTCTTCTGTTAACTGGAAAAGAATTTTAGAAAAATTCTAAACAAATTCTCTGAGATTTGTTCCTACTGTAAGTCTTTAGATGAATCCTGTCCTCCTCTGTGGTACATTATTTTTTATATTCCCTCATATTTTATTTTTCTGTTTACTTTTCCTTCAACAAGGAAAGACCTTTATTTGATTTTCTTCCCCAATAGACAAAGTATGTGAATTGCCTTCAACCCCTTTCTTTGTGGACTTTGGTAGGGATTGACTTCCTTTCTCATACCCTAGCTGGAATACTCATTGGGGACACAGCTCCAAGTCTTAAACCCCGGAGTCCAGTAGTCTTTATCCCCCACTTCATCTATAATGACCCTGCTAGCTGAGAAGGCAAATTCTACTATTCCCTACTGCATAGTATTCTGACTTCCTGACTACACTCCTATTATTCTAAGGACTGGACTCCTCATACAGATCTCCGACTGGAAAAGGAGGTGCATAGTGTGAACCAATGTCAGAAATTCCATTTTCATTATTTTAATGGTTGAAGCCCTGCAGATCACTGAGGTATCTCTAAGTACTTACATCAATATTTTTAAAATGGAATCTTTGCTTAGTAGGAAATTTTAAGTACATATGTACTGAATTAGAGTACATCATTGAATGACACATAGAGAAGGTTTGCTATTCAACCAGATGGTCCCTGCCTCCATCTTATATCCTCCTTTTAAAAGTGTATGCCTGTTCCCTAGAAATTAATCTACTCATTTATTGCTCATAAAGCAATAAGACTTTAATCATTGTTTCTCAGTATGGTGTGGAAGTATCATTTCTATGCATCTCAACAAGGTCTCCTTAAATATTTCTGCCCTATCCATGAAGGCATAAGTAGTGGATAAAATACAATTTTGGTGTGGCAATCAGGGTTTTTGGTTACAATTAGTAGACAATGACTCTGGCTGATTTAAACCAAAGGGAATATATTGAAAGGAAGCTAGGAGTCCACAGAGTTAACAAGTAAGTTGCAGATCAAGTTTGAATGTGACAGGAGAAATAGCAACCTAGAAACCTGGAATCAAGGATTGCAGAAATTGGAGGAATGAACTCACACAATAGAAAAAATTAACAAAACTAAGAGCTGGTTCTTTGAAAATATAAATAAAATTGACAAACCTTTAGCTAGATTAACCAAGAAAAAAAACAGAAAGGACTAAGCAAAATTATAAATTAAAGAGAAAGCATTACAATTGATAACCACAAAAACACAAAGGGTCATAAGAGACTACTATGGAGAATTATACACTGACAAATTAGACAACCTAGAAGAAATGAATATATTCTTAAACACATACAACCCACTAAAACTGAATTATGAAGAAACAGAAAATCTGAACAGACCAATAATGAGTAAAGAGACTGAATCATAAAAAATCAACAAAGAAAAACTCAGCTAAAAACTCAGGATTCACTGATGAATTTTACCAAACATTTAAAGAAAAATTAACACCAGTCCTTCTCAACCTCTTCTCAAAAATTGAAGAGGAGGGAACACACTCAAACTCATTTTATGAGGCCAACATTACCCTGATATCAAAGCCAGACAAGGACACCACAGGAAAAGAAAATTACAGGCCAACGTTCCTGATGAATATAGGTATAAAAATTCTCAATGGAATAAAAGCAAACCAAATTCAGCAGCACATGAAAAGGATTGTACACCATTATCAAGTAAGATTCATCCCTAGGATGCAAGGATGTATCAATATCAACCAATAAATGTAAATCAGTAAATGTCATACATCTCATGAATATAATGAAAGATGAAAAAAAATATGATCATCTCAGTAGGTACCGAAAAAGCGTTTGTCAAAATTCAACATCTTCTCATGATAAAAACTCTGAACAAACTGGGTACAGAAGGAATGCACTTGAACACAAAAAAGGTCATATATGTTAAGGTCACAGCTAATATCACACTCAACAATGAAAGGCTGAAAGCTTTTCCTCTTAGATCAGGAGCAAGACAAGAATGCCCACTCTCACCACTCCTATTCAACA
This sequence comes from Camelus ferus, assembly GCF_009834535.1. Classification (NCBI taxonomy): domain Eukaryota; kingdom Metazoa; phylum Chordata; class Mammalia; order Artiodactyla; family Camelidae; genus Camelus; species Camelus ferus. The sequence continues at coordinate 43,561,730 of NC_045706.1, read as the reverse complement.
CAGTACTGGAAATCTTAGCCAGAGAAATAAGGCAAGAAAAAAGAAATAAAAGGCATTCAAATGAGAAAGGAAGAAATAAAATTGTCTTTGTTCACAGATATGACATTACACATAGAAAATTATAAAGATATCACCTATAAACTGTTATAATTAATTTTAAAATTCAGTAAAGTTACAGAATACACAACACACAAAAATCAGTTTCACTTGTATACACTAATAACAAACATTTCACACACATCAAAAAAATAAAGAAAACAATTCCATTTACAGTAACATTAAAAGCAACAAGATGCTTAGGAATAAATTTAACCAAGGAGGTGAAAAATCTGCACACTGTAAACTATAAGACACTGGTGATAGAAATTAAAGAAGATACACATCAATGGAAAGGTAATCTCATTTTCATGAATCAGGAAGAATGAATATTGTTAAAATGTTTATACCACCCAAAGCCATTTATAGATTCAATGCAATTCCTATCAAGATTCTAATGACATTTTGTACAAAAATAGAAAATAATTTTAAAATTTGTGTTGAAAAAAATAAAATTTGTATGGAACCATGAAAGACTCCAAATAGTCAAAACAACCTTGAAAAAGAACAGAGCCAGAGGAATCACACTTTCTTATCTCAAACTATATTACAAAGCTATAATAATTAAAACAGTATGGTACTAGCATAAAAACTGATACATACACCAATGGAATAGAATTGGAAGCCCAGAAATAAACCCATGCATATATAGTCAACTAATATTTGGCAAGGGAGACCCATTTTTTTCAATGGAGAAAAACAGTCTCTTCATGAGTAGTGTTGGGAAAACTAACATATGCAAAAGAATGAAACTGGACCCTTATCTCACACTACTCACAAAAATTAACTCAAAATGGATTAAAGACTTAAACATAAGATATGAAACTGTAAAACTTCTAGAAGAAAACATTGGGGAGAAGCCCCTAGACTTTGACCTAGGCAAGGATTTTTTTAAATATGACATAAAAACACAAGCAACAAAAGCAAAAATAGACAGGTGGGACTACATCAAACTAAAAAGCCTCTGCACAGCAAAAGAAACCATCAACAAAATGAAAAGGCAACCTATGGGATGGGAGAAATATTTACAAGTCATATATCTCATCAGGGGTTAATATCTAAAATATATAAGGAATGCATACAACTCAATAGCCAAATAATAATAATAATAATAATAATAATAATAATAATAATAATAATAATAATAATAATAATAATAATAGTAATAATAATAATATAATCCAAATAAAAATAGGCAAAGGGCCTGATATTTTTCCAAAAATGATATACAAATGACCAACAAGTAAATGAAAAGATGCTCAACATCACTCATCATCAGAGAAATGCAAATCAAACCACAATGAGATATTACCTCACACCTGTTAGAGTGACTAATCAAAAGGATAAGATATAACAAGTGTTGGTGAAGGTATGGAAAAAAGGAAACTTTCATGCACTGTTGGTGAGATATAAATTTGTACAACCATTATGGAAAACAGTATGGAGATTGGTCAAAAAGTAAACAAATAATACTACCATATGATCAAGCATTTATCCAAGAGAAATGAGATCACTATCTTAAAGAGACAGCTGCATGGAATAGAGGTATTCCTAGAAATGAGTGCCAGATGTTTTTCATTTTATAATAGCCACCAATGGCCTTGCCAATGGCAAGGGTGGAGACCATGGCATCACACCTAAAAGTTCATAAATCTGGTACTCTGATAGAAATAGCACTGACTTCTAGAACCATCTTTACCATTTTGAAGTTTGCCTATTGAATCCTAGTCATGGTTACCACTTATACAAATGTTGGGCGAAGTTCAGTGACTTATTTTCAAGAAAGAGGACTACAAGGTTATGCTTCTGAAACTTTAATGTACCTCTGAGTCATCTACAGATCTTGGTAAAATGCAGATTCTGATTCAGTAGGTGTGGGCTGGGGCCTGAGATTTTGCATTTCTAAAAAGCTCCAATGTGAAGCTGAAGCTTCTATTCACATATCAGAGTTTGAGTAGCAAGGCTAAAAGGGTATAACAATGACTCTTCACAGATTTCTAAACCTAATTGAAGAAAAATGATCCTGACTTTATTCTCATGACCTGTCACGTATAACCTCACTTGCAACATCAAAAGGTCAGTGCCTGTCCACTGCCTTGGAACATTTTCCACAGGCCCTGAAAAAGCAGAAAGCTAATAATCTAGGATAACTGTACCTTTAGTCCATACAGACATCATCTAAGATTGTGTTTAAAATGTAGATTCTCTGCACTCTTATCCCCCAAGGATTTGGCTTAATGGTGCCTGAAATTTGCATTTTTAATATGTAGCCCAGGTAATTGTGATGAAGAAGGTACTTGGACAGTCCTTTGAGACATACTAACCAAGTGATTACATACGTATTATTGCTTAGTGTCATACACTTAGGGTATAGACTATGCTGCTACAACAAAGACTACCTCCAAGCACAACTGCTTAAATAAAATAGATGATCTCCTTTATCTACTGGTACAAAGATAAGAAATTCAAGGCATATCAGCTTTCTGCCATAATGTTATCATGACCCAGGTTCCTGCTATCTTGTTGTTTTATCATTTCTTAGGATGTTGTCTTTGACTTCCTTTTCCAAATCTGAGCCACACCAACATCTATAATCCAGCCCACTAGAAAGGAGAAAGAGAAAAATTGAAGGGCAAGCTAATTTCTTCTTTTTTACATTTATTTGGTTTACACTTTACTGAAGTATATTTTATATACATTAAACTGCAGATATTTAAAGTATGCAATTTGAAGGTTTTGCCACATGTCCATCCCTAGGTGAATAAAAAATCATTTATTTTAAGCAATGGATGCAGATTGTACACACAGTAAACACTGCTAATAAACTAGGCAAAAGGCCACACCAAGTTGCAAAGGAGGCTGGGTAACACTGTCTGAAACCAGGCACCCTGTGCAAAGCTGCATCTCTAGTACCACAGAGGAGAGAACAGACTTTGCAGGATGGTAAGAAACCTGCAAATCCTGGCAGATTTTCTTCACGCCTTAAAACTCAAAACAGGTATCTCCACCAGGAGGGCCTTTCTGTCCCTCAGACCTGAATTAAGTGTCCTCCTCTGCTCACTCAAACCCATCACTCAAAACTCTATCAATATACCTAGGATGGTGAGTTACTGAAATGACTCCTTGAGTCTTCATCTATGTGTTCCCTTTTGGCATGTGTTTAGTTTACCTTTGGCAATAGGTGACAGAGCTGAACTAACCTGGTACACTTGTGAAGGTTGATTATGACTGATATTTCCTTTTTAGTATTAAGAACCACAATCTCTTATTTGACAGGTGCCCACTATGTGCCAAACACCATTCTAGGCCCCTTAAGTACAGTATCTCTCCCACTCTTCACAAGTCTGTGAAGTAGGAATTATTAACCCCATTTCATTGCTGAGGAAGCCCAGGCTTACTGAAGTTACAAAACTTGCCCCAGTCCACAGCGCTAAGAGGTAACAGAAGCAGTTTATCTCTCTGATCTAAAGCCTATTCTCTTTCTGTATGAGCACATCCTTTCTCCACTGTCTTTGTTTTGACGATAGATCACCCTAAAGACATACTGCGCATATTTTAATTTTTTTCAGCATTTTAATACACTTTTCTACCTGCCTTGGAAGGAAATGTTTCTTAGCTTCCTTTTCCATCTGTGTGCTATAAAATTATCTGGAGGTTATTATCGCTTGTAGAATCTAAGAACTAACCTGATTTGAAACCAGAACCTTGTGTCCAAATTAGAATTTGAGATCTGGCTTTATAGCACATTTCAAAGATGGAAAAATGGAGACACAAAGATGAAAAATGGAGACACAAAGATAAAAAATGATTGGTGGTGTCAAATGGAGCATTGGCTCAATGGGTGACCAGTTTCCTGTCTCTCGGGAGGGCAGTATGTGTTTGGAAAGGGTATGAATTGTGTAGCCAAACTACGCAAGATTCAAATCCTGATTGCCCCTTGCAATGTGTGATCTTGGGAAAGCTTTCTAATTTCTCTGAGCTTGCTTCCTCATTTGTAAAATGAAAGTAATAATATCTGCCTTACAGAGGCGCTGTGAGTATCAGAGATGAATTATGCAAAGCTCCTAGTACAGGGCCTGGCACAGAGTGAGTGCTCGTTAACTGTTAGTTCTCTGTCTCTCTCTCTGTCACAGGCTAGCCTTTTCCCAGAGCACATATTGCCTTTCACAGGACAATGGTCTTTCCCCCTTTCCAGCACTCACATAAATCCCTCACTGTAGAAATCTACAGCTAAGTATGTATGAAGCAGAGTCCATTCGATAGGCTTTTTTTTTTTAATTTAAAGGAAAAAAAAAAGTAAAAAGTGCTGAGCCAATATTTCTACTCTTCAGTTATTAAATATTAATCGATGTCAGTGCATTTGAGGGAGCCTTTAGCTGTGACAGGTGAACTGAAAGTAGAAATTCTGAGTTAACGAGGCCTCCTGGCCTCTTTGGCAAAACGTCAGGGTGCAGGGTGTGGTGGAGAATAATTAACTGATAAACAGCCTTCTGAAAAAGATCCATAACTATGAAATTGGGTACAAAGACAAGGTGGCTCTCATTTTTTTCCAAAACATTTTTTGGGGGATTTTCAGGGTTTTTTTTCCCTGACTCGACCCTGATTCAGTACCCCCTAAGTCGGAACGCCCTTTAACTGTTTTGTTTAGACTGGGCTATGGAATGACTAGGCTGTTGAAATGATGAATCAGGGAGTGCTGCCGGATTTCTCACAGTCTCTCTGAACAATGCCCCATATCACACTTACACTGACAGGCTGTATTTTTATATTTGACATGTGAGAGGAACATGGAAAATAACACACTTGACAGCGCCTTAGATACCAGTCATACATCTTCCTAACACAGATTGATGGGTGGAAAAGCATATTATTTAGTGAGCCCTTCTTAAGCTCTCCAAGGGAAATATATAGATCCACCAGCAGATTGACTGGAAACTCATATTAACATTCCTTACAAGCAAGAAACAGAAAAGCAACCACCATCCATTTCGGCACTAGCAAACAGATCAGAAAAATTAGCAGAAATCAATCCTCTACCTGTACATTTCTCATTGATGGGTCGTGGTTTGCTCCTCCTCAGCCTAGGAATCAGAGTAGGTGGAATTTCTCCATTGAGGCACATTGATCTTTCTCAATTTCAAACCAAAGGTGAAAGATAAGCTGCTAAGAAAATTGAAGCCACAGCTATAGCTGCTCAGGGATACAAGCTGAAACAGAAAAAAAACTGAGATGGAATCGCCGTGGCTAACCGTATGACGATGGGGACACTCAAAGAACCATGTGGGACTGTGGCTGCCACGTACTAGAGGACATAAGAGAAGGAAAAGGAAATAAATGCCCTCTAGAGTGGATGCTGTAATGTGCCAGAAAATCCTCCTCCGGGAAGGCAAGATTTATTCCCACAGTTGCTGGGAATACTGCTGATGACAGCTCTCCATTATTAGACCTCTTCAGGAAGTGCCTCTGCTGAAGAGAGCTACAGTATGAGAACAGTATGCTGCCTCATGAAACAGCCCATATCCAGAGGCTGGGCAATACAGAAGTATAAAGGCCTGGCTGTGATCCCCAAGAGAAACAGGTGTGGAGGGTCATCGTAGGTTCAGAGCCCCATGAGTTAGCCAAGACCTGCACTGACTTCACTGTATGCCCAACCCTGCTTCCTCCCATTTTCTTATACAGGTGTCAATCCTCAGAGCATCCTATAATAAATTCCCTGCATGCTGATCTCCATCTCAGAGTCTGTTTCCAGAAATATCCAAACTGCAATAGTCCCTTCATCTCCACCAGCCCTAATGTACCATGTAAATTAACTACCCCAATGAATAAAATCCTATGATGCTATCAGAAATGTGTATGTTTAATCAGCTACATCATTTTGAAACCCAACGCATAGTGATTTCAATTTTCAAGATGAAAAATAAAACAGAGAAAGACGAGCACCATCTTGTGGAAGGACCTGCCATTGTAATTTTCAAATCCTCTCTTGGGTGTAACAAGGAGTTTTTGTTAGTTGGTTGGGTTTTGCTTGTTTCTTTGTTTTTCATTATATGCCTAACATGAGGCAAAAGCAAGTGAAGAAAAACGTCCAGGAATCCTAACAGAAGAACAGAAATAGGTAAGATAAACGTTTTTCCTATTGTAGATGATACAAAAGGACCACTAAGAACCAGGTATTCAGATCACTGATTCTTAGGATGGCAGGTACCTGGCAGTCCCGTTTCTAATGGCAAACAGTAGGCTATGAAGACGTTGAACTAGCTGTTTAATGATTTTGGAGAGGAGGAAACGGGAACCTGAGACTTGTTTAGAATCTGACAGCAAGTTTTAAGCATTTGGCTCTAAAGGTACCAAATCATATGCTGCCTTGTGTCTTTGTCTAATTTCCCTAGATTCTTCCTTTCATTCTCTGTTCCCCCTTTGCTTCCTCTGTTTCTGCTGTCTCCTCTTTGGCTCTCTTTCCCATTTCCTCTCCCTCCCACTTCATCAGAACTTTTTTAACTGACTGGAGTTTCAATAGTAGTTGCATCACACAGATTGCTATTCCAGCAATAAAGCACTGATTTGGAAGAGGGTAAGAACTTCTCATTTCTGTGTACAAATGTGATTCAAATGCAGTGAACTAATTTATTCTGTAAAACTTAATTAAAACCAATTAAAAAAAAAAAAAAGGAGACAGCTCCAGAGGGAGTAGTAACTCCTTTGGCAGGACCTGGGTGAGATGCATTCAGCTGGGACTCCAAAACTTAACATGTGATTTGGCCCTATGATTTTCAGAGGACTTGGTTTGGTTTTATATGCTACTAAAATGCTCTTAAGTATTTAATGGTTTACTCCAATTGGGATCAGTTTTGTTAAGCTTCTCTAAAGTTTCCCACAGGAAAGTCCTGGTTTTTTTATTTGTGACTGGAATATTTTGTGGTTTTGAAAACTACCACGAAAATAAAAAAAATGCTACTTTTGAAATTTTCCAGATGCAGACAAGTATATTTTCATATATCTTACATCCCATTTCTGGTTTTGAAGTAACTTTGTCTGACAGAATGAGTAAACAAGGTCAGAGCAGAACTTGCAGGAATAGTCATTTCATGCTGAACTCTCCAAAACACTTTAAGCTTCTTGATTGTATATCTCCGTCTTGATCACTTTTAAAATCCCTTGCACCAAACAGAGAAATAACAGATACTAATGGATGGATGGATGGATGGATGGAGGGATAGATGGATAGATGGATAGAAGGACAGAAGGTTGAAATATATCCATGAATCCCAAAGGGTTGGGATACACTTGCTTATATTCTTCCTGCTGGGATTGGAATTAGAAGAAAAGATTGGAGCTGCTCCACCAGCCCAAGTTAAGCATAGAGGAAGACTGCTAAGCATAGAATCTCAGCAAAATCTCATACTCAGCACGAGCTTTGCCAAGGTAGGTACTCTGTAAACAACGGATAAACTGAATTGTCAAACTAATCAACAGTTGCCTCAAGGGCACTGCAGAAGGAGTGACAATGGTGATTATTTCCAATATTTTATTATGAAAATTTCCAACATACAGAAAAGTTTAAATGATTTTACATAGAACATCTCTATACCTAGAACCTAGATTTCACCACTAACATTTCACTCTACTGCTTGATTTACCACATAACTCTATCTGTCCATCCTTTTATTCAACTAACAACTAATATTTTATGCATTTCAAATTAAATTGCAGACATTGGGAGCCTTTTCCCTAAATACTTTAGTATATGTACCATTAGAGTTCAATATTTGTTTTGAGTCTCTTCCTTTGATTTAAAAGTGGCCATTCACTGAATTTTGACAATTGCAAACATCTATGTTATCCAAGTCACTATCAAGATATAGAACATTACCATCACCCCAGAAAATTCAGCAGTGAAGATCTGAAATTCTTTGAATTAATTTCTTTATGTTTTTACCTAGAAAGAGACTGGTCTAGGGATAACATAAAGAACTTGAAATCTGATAGGAACTGTCCATCCTCACAGAAAAACTGCTTCAGATCTCAAGCCATTAAAGAGTTGCTTTACTCTATTTATTTTAGAAAAATCCGAACTCCAAATGCACAACTGATGGCAGGGGAGAGATTTATGTGGATGTACAACATTAGCTGAAAGTCCAGTAAGCTGGCAAACAGGCAGGAGAGAAAAAGACAAAATTAGACTCCTAAGTTATGTGGATTTTTTAAAAAATAATATATACAAATAATTTTTGTCATAATAACAAATAAGTTGTACCAGTTAATACCTGTAGTGTGTTTTCTTTGTACTGGATATTCTTGGGACATCACCTTTATAGGGGGAAAAAAAGCAACCAAGAAACCCTCTGTGAAGTTGTACATGTTGCCAAATTGAATTCAGTGCCAAGCTAAATCCCTACCACATGGTACATATAAGTTGAATCTCTTCCAAATGCACGGTTCCTTCTTAAGTAGCTGTGTTGACTAATTACATTCATCAGGATAATTGCACCTAAGGAAAGGGTACAATTATTTCTACCGAGTGGAATGTTGACATCATTTAATGACGAATTAATGCATGTAGTGACAAAGTATGTATTTAGAGAGGAAATAAAGCAGTTATCAACAATCTGTTTCCAAGAGAGAATTTTTAAGCATGTCTGGTACATTCAAGTATTCAGAATGAAGCTAATAGATGTTTCCATGGCACACAAGACTCAGTCTCCTTCTAAGGCGATGCGTGCCAATGAATTGCCATCACCCAGGCACTAATGGGCCCTACGTCATGGTTAAAGAGCAGAGCAGCAATTAAATCGGGTCCACTAGTGCCCACTTACACCACCATATTTCAAAGTGACATTTCCAGTCATTGTTCCACACGAATAGTAAACCCACACCATCCTTCTTCGTGGGTGTGGCAAATTTTAGAAAATTGCAATGCAGAGGGATTATACCTAAAACCTCTACTGGCTAGGACTTAGAATAGCCATTGATGGATAAGAACCCTAAACTTCATTCCTTTATTTGTGCATTCAACCCATACTGATCAATCGACTATTATATGGAAGACACTATGCTAATTGCTATATAGTAACCCAAAAAGTATCAGAAAAGAAATCTACTTTTAAGATTATAACCCCAAAAGGATCATCCATTCATTCATTCAGCAAGTCTTTTTTGGGACCTGCAGTGGACTCTGTGGTCCTCTGCCCAAATACTCCTTCAAGATGAGGCACCCATTTTCCCCAGCTGCCCAGGGTGTAAACTCTTGATAGTTCACAACTGAGTGACTCTCCAGGTATTGCTCTAGGCTGAAAGAACACACATCCCCCTTTTCAGAGGTATCCGCATCCAGGGACTGGTGGTACTGGAGTACAAAGGGTCTTGACTCAACTAGGACAACTAAGAAGAGCTCCAGCTCCAGATCTCACTACAGGATCAACTGAGGCCTCTCGTGAAACTGCATCACAATTTAGCTTCTCCATCTGCTCAATCTTGTATCACTCATCACGAGTGCTGTTACTAAAAGCACTTCTCAATTAACCTTCTGCATGCAAATCTCAAACCCTTAGAGTTTGTCACCTGAGGCGCCAACCCAGGACAGTTACCAACAAAAGTGATTCTCGAAAGACAATTATAAAATGGGATTTAGAAGATGGATCACCTACCTCCAAAATAACTAGTGTGCAGTTATGGTGCAATTGTTAAAAATTCCACTAACAGAGAACTGAGGTGGAAATGAAAGCCTAGGAGTGAAAATGGCCAATGTAAGATGGTATGAGAACCCAAGGGCCTCCTTGGTAATACAAAAAAAGCTCTCAAATCCTGCAGCCAGAGAGTAGAAAGAACTGATGATCAGACCCAGGCAGAGATACAGAGAAGGCTGAGTTCTCCACACCAGCATGTCTTCTATACTCAGGGCAGGGCCCTGATTGGGAAGGAGTGGAAAATGGAGACTTGAAAGGGCAGCACAGTGGTTGATATACTAGCAAATCTTGATTCTTTAGATACCTTCAGATTCCCTTGAATCCTCTAGCTATTCAGAAATTATCTTCCCCAAGTCTTATTCTCCCCACCCAGTTATGCCTGAAGATGGTGCTGAAGCTTTTGCTTTGCAAAAATAACACACATCCCCTTATGATTTACTCCACCTCCCCTCCTGGCCATCAGATCATGGAGAAACTTATAAAACCTCATCTGGTGAAGTTCTGGGCTTGCTAAAATAGACTAGGGGCTATGTTATCAAAGAAGTTATAGTACCTAGCCAATATGTACCAAAGGAGCCAGAAGAGTTTACAAGGGACTGCGTCCTGAGTATGCTATATCAAGGAGAAAAAAATGTGAACTTGGAAAGATATGAGTTTTTCAATATGTGACCACTCTCCTGTGATCTAAGATTTACATCCCATCAAGGATCCCAGGAGATAGTGCTAATATATTGCTAAGATGGTTCTTGGAAGCTTGGACAAGCAACAGCCCACACCTAATGAAGTAGAAATGTGACAGATGGTGGAAGCAGTAATCAAAAGACTCAGAGAAGAGAGCCTACTAGATTGAATATACTACATAAGGCCAGAAAACCCACCCCTCTACGATGTTCTATGGAAGGACCTAGGGATAATTCATTTACCAAAGTGTTAAGGAATGCATCAGTGAGTAGGACACTAGCACAGTTAAGAAGCTCACTGACAGTGATGCAGGGCAATAAGAGGTTCTGCTCAAGAACTGGATTCCCTGATAGCAATGGGCATGAGACGATCCTGAAATTAAAAAGTTAGGAGGTGGCTGCACTTAACTGAAAAAAGAAAGGTGAACACAATTATTATAATGAATATTAAGGTCAAAGTGGTAATCAGGAAGCTGACCTGCAAAGAACCATAGAGATGGTCAATAGAACACAATATTCCAAATGTCAAGATAAATGGAGAGCCTACAGGGGTTTGCTCAAGCTGTACAATGAAAAGAAATTAAGGATGGATGACCAAGAGGTTGAAGGTGGGTATCTCATAAAAAATTCAAAACTCTTATTCAATGCCCAGACCTGAGCCATTCTCAGACCTGGAATACACTGACTGATGGAAAAGTCATATCCTAGGTGAAAGAATTCCATGACATCATGACAAAGTTCCTTGGACCTCTGTCCATATACTCAAAAAACTGTCCACGAGAGAAAGAGAAATATCCAAACATTTTAAGAACTGTTGGACACAGAGTCCAAATTAACATTGATACTGGTAGCCCAAAGCATCATCATGGACTTCTGTTACAGTGGGGCTATATGGGTACCATATAATAAACGTAGTTGTGGCCCAATTTCTGCTTATTATGGATCCACTGTGGTGCCTGGACCTACTCCATCATCATCTCTTGAGGACCTGAATATATAAAATTGGCATGAACATATTTGGTAGTTGTCAGAACCTATGAATAGCTTGTTTAGTTCGTAGGGTAAGAGTTATTGTGTTGGCAAAAGCCAAGTGGAAGACTAAGAAATTGCTTTATCCTTCCCCTCTCCAGCCAAGATAGCAGGCTGGGACATCCTCTCCAAAGTGTATGACAAATTATAGCATCTCAGAACCCCCACCACAATGAAGGAAGCACAATGCTTGGTAGGCTTTTTTAAGTTTTGGATGCAGCACATTCCACATTTGGGAATACTGCTTCTACCCATGTACTGAGAGACATGGGAGACTTCCAGGTTTGAATGGGTCCCAGAGCATGAAAGAGATCTGCAATATGTCCAAAGTACAGTGCAAGCAGACCTTCCACATGGGGCATGAGACTGAGTAGACCTTATGGTATCAGAGGTATTTGTGTTGAGAATAGATGTTGTATAGTTTTTAGTAGGCTCCAATAGAAGAATGATAGTATAAACCCCTAGGTCTGTATTATTTGTAGCAAGGCTCATTCTATCTACTGAGGAGACTTTTAGGGCACTTAAAAATAGCTCCCTCATATGCTACTGATCCCTAGCTGAGATGGAGCATCAGACCATGGACCACCAAGTGACCATGTGGCCAGAGCTGCTCATCAGAAGCTGGGTTGCCAGGCCCACCAAGTCATAAGGTTTAGAGGTTTAGCATCCATCCAATGTAAGATGAAAGTGGTACTGCTGACATCAAATACAACCCAAGTCCAGAAGGTACAAGTAAGCTACATGGGCAGGTGGCTAGACTTCAACACCAGCCTCCACTACTGAACCGTACTCCTTCCTCAGGTTACATACGTGGTCCCATGGTGGGCATGGGCAGGAAATGAAGGATGACCTGGTAATAAAGAAGGAAAAAGGCAAATAGGTTCTACTCTGATGACACATCACAAGCATCTACTTCCCCTCACTCCTTCTAATGATGAGCTAGGAAACTGATTATCTTGTAACTGTGAAGCCACTTGCAGTTTAAACCAAGTTGTTATCTGATCAAAAAATTTGTTGTACCAATTGCTTAAATTCACTAATTTATTCAACAGCTACTTACTGAGCCCCTACTTTGCAAAGTGCTGTTCTGGGTATTGGGGATAAATCAGTAAGTAAAACAGACCCCCCAAAAATCTGTTCCTTCTTGAAATCCTTCAAGTAGCCTACATTATAGTGGGTGTATATAAAACACAAACAAGCAGAAGATACAGTATATAAAGAGGTGATAAGTGCTACGGAGAAAAATTTAAAAGGAAGAGGGATTAGAGGTGCCTGGCAGGTACACAGAGGTCCACTAGGTTGTTGTTTGTTTTTTGTTTTTTTTTTGTAGGTTAACAATACTTTACTGAGGTATAATTTGCATGCAGTAACATGCATAAATCTCAAGTTTACAGCTTTATGAATTTTGGCAAATGTATACATTTGTGTAATTATCACCAAGATCTATATATATAATATTTCTATTAAACTAGAATGTTCCCTCTTGTACATTTCTAGTCATTCCCACCGCCAGTGGCAACAAGTATTATGATTTCTACACCATATGTTAGTTGGGCCTGTCTGTTCTTGAGCTTCGTATGTGTTCAGTATGTACTCTTATGTCTGGATTCTTTTCACCAAAATATATGATCATCTTAGATCCACAGAAAGCAACTGACAAAATTCAATATCCATTCCAGATAAAAAGATTCTTCAGTGAGATAAAAGGCATCTATGAAGATCCTACAAGCTAATGTTGTTTTTCTAATATTTCTTTTTTTAATAATATTTCTAATTTCTAATATTTCTTAAAATTTCTAATATTAAGCAATAATTTATATACAGTAAAATCGACTCTTTGGTAGATCATTTAGTAAATGCTTACTATCATATCATATCATACCACCACCACAATCAAAACATTTAACAGCTCCAGCCCCCTGCCCTCAAATTCCTTTCTACTCTTTCGTAGTCAACCCCTTCCCCATACCTCGCAGCACCCCTTCATCCACAGAGGTCCAGTTTTGAATCAGGTGGTTTAGAAAAGTCTCCATCGCGAGTAGTTAACTTTTGAGCAAAGGACTGAAGCACATATCTCTGCCACTAACATTCTAAGCAGAAAAACAGCAAATGCCAAGGCCCTGATCAGTGAACTTGCCTGAAACGTTCAAAGAATAGCAAAAAGGTCAACAGGGCTGCAACACAGTGAGAAAGAAGAAGAGTTGTTGGAGGTGAGTTCAGGAAGATAATGGGCTACTAGATTGTGTAGGCTTACAGACTATTGTAAGGACTTAGAATTTTGCTGTTAGGGGAAGGGGAGCCATTGGTGGATTTTGAGCAGAGAAGGGACATAATCTTACTTATACATAAAAATAATTGGCCTAGAGTTGAATATATACTGCTGGTGGGATAAGAACAGAAGCCCAAAAGTTACTGCCATAAGCCAGGGAGGAGATGATGGTGGCTGATAACCACATGATAATGATGGAAGTAATGAGAGGTTGTATGAATTTGGATTTTGAACGTCATATATAATTTGCAGACAGATTAAATGTAGAGTGAGAGAAAAGGGGAAGTGAAGAATGATTCTAAAGCGTTTTGGCCTAAACCAAAGTAAGTGGTGGACAAAATTTCTATTATTTGAGATGGAGAAAAATGAGAGAGAAGCAGCTTTGAGAGCAAAAATGGGGAATTCATTTTTGTGCTAAAATTAAGATGTCTACTAGCCAGCCAGCGAAGATGTTAGAGTATGCCACAGAACCACAAGTCTAAAGGCTGGGGCTGAGGATCACTACCATTCAGATAATATTTAAAGCCAGGAACAGATGAGACCCCTAAGGAAGTATAGGTAGGTGGAAAAGCAAGGAGCTCAAGCAATGAGCCTTGGGAGAATTAGACCAAGAAAAGTGGGGGCATCAGGAAGAATCTGCAGAAGAAATTGAAAAGGAGCAGCCAAGAAGGCAGGAAAAGCAAGAGTGTATCGTGTCCTGGAAGCTAAAGTATTTCTAGAGGAATGGAGGGGTCATCTGTGTCAAGTGGTTCTGATAAATCAAGATGAAGGCTGAGAACTGAGCTTTAGATTTTCCAATGTGAAAGACATCGCTGACCTTGATAAGCAAAGTGTCTACACCATTCTTCATCAATACTCAGATCAAGAACACACACACACAGGTGTCTCTCTCGCTCTCTCTCTTCCTCCAGGCCCCTCTTCAATGATTTCCAACTCAGGGATCTATTTTTCACATGTGCACTCATATCTTTTCTAACCCTTTTTCACCTTTCTCTTTCATTCTTTCCCTCTTCTATCTCCGTTCTTTCCTCTCTCTTCTCCCTGTACCCTAGTCTTTGCATTTCCCTAAAAAGAAATACCAACAAATTAATATGATGGTTCAAAATCTTCTAAAGATATTTTAAGAAGAATGGCCCCAAAGGAACAAGTACCATAACCTCTAAATTCCTTACATTTGCTGAAAAAGTTTCCTTCAGAAAGCTAGCAACAGCCCCCACCTATTTATTATTATCTTTGTATATCCACAGGAAATAGGTTTCAGGATAAAACATGTAACACGCAATTATCTTTTTTCTGTAATCTAGCAAGTGACTGCAAATTATATTTCCCACTGTGTTTTCATTTCAAATGTGCTACATGTTAAATAAACATTAATGGCCTTCCCTGAACTTCTTGGGGGCAAGAATCACATCTTTTGTTTCATGGGCCCTCCTTTCCATGTGCCTTGCACACTGATTCACATACAGCAGGAGTTCAGTTAATAGCTGTAAAATTGAATTAATATTATTCTTGTGGATAAAAGGGTTTAGTTTCAGAAAACCTAACCACAACTGGGCTTTGGAACACACAATCTACATGTATGATAAAGATACAATATACGTACCAAACCTTGCTCCTAAAGCAACACCAATGGTGGTAAGGGAACAAGCAGATATAATGTCTCCCAATTAGGGGTTACAAAATCAAGTGAAAACTATGCAAATGGCCAGGTGAGGATCAAGGGAAAAAAAGCACACACAACCAGTCTAAAGAAGGATTTGAAATACCCAACTCCAACTGACTGCAGCCATGCAAGAACACAAGCCTAATGTTGTTGGGTCTCCCTATTTCTCAAGAGAAGTTGGAAATTCAAATGATACCCTAGTTTTAAGTTGTTAGCTACTAATCCAGTCTTCTTAAGGGGGTCTAAAGGAGGGGTCAAGAGCAACAGATATGTTCACCAAAGGCTGGTCTACAGATTTGCCACCTCCACCCTAAATAGGTATGAAGGCCTTTCAGGAAAGGAGCTAGTTTTATAGCTCAGCTTGCATTATTCCTCTCTGCTGCCTGTCACCTGTCTAAATGGGTACACTGCCCTGAGGTCATTTCATAGATGGTGGGGAGATAGAATTACTACCATCCTTCTAAAGATTTAGATTAAGGATACTACATTAAGTTCCAAACATAAATTACACCATTCAACAAGAGTTGCCCTCCCATCTATAAATCTACAGTTACCAAGTACTTCCCTTAACGAGATAACCATTCAGACTGCATGAAATGTCCCCAATAAGCGATCTATGTGCATGTTCTATTGCCTCATAAATACTCAGCATTATGGAGGGCTGTCCTATTTTTAGTTTTCTTATGGGTTATTCATGAAGAGAGTTGTAGACCGTCTGTGTAATTTCACTAACTGTTCCTCAATTCTCCCAAAGCAGTGGATTCCTCTTAGTGTACCTGAGTCTTCTGGAAACTGTTTCCTTCCTGTTTTGTTTCACTTAGCTGAAATCATCCTGGATGAATAATAGGGTGGCATTCTCAAAATGCCAGTGTGTGTGTGTGTGTGTGTGTGTGTGTGTGTGTGTGTGTGTGTGTGCCTGCGTGTGTGTGTGTGTGTGTGTTCCCTCACCATCACTGTGGGGCTGGAAACTGTCTTTAAAACTTGTAACAAAAGCTAGGGTCATAAACTCAAATGTAATTATTTATCTTTCTCATAAACACGAGAAAAGCTTTTTTAAAGCTCCTTAATGCATTTATTGGCTTTGGCCTGAAGGAAACAATTTGAAAATATCCCTAAAGTATTTGCCCCAATTTAGGCAGAATGTGGTTCTGGGGTTGGACATAGCTAAGGTACAGTATTGTTTGGGGCTAAACTATATTGCCAAGGAGAAGGTTTCTTACTCTCTGGTGTTCCAAGGAATAATGTAGTATGGGGACACATTCCACTCTGCTCTAGCATTTTAACTTGCAGGGACCATAATGACCTTTTTTCCTAAACTAATCCTAATCCCGGGGCAGAGCGCAAGCTATTCTTTTTACTGCTTTTGAAGCACATGCAAGCAAATGAACCAGAGTGAAGAAAGCTGTAGCGGGGCTCCTTTGGCCTCTGTGTGGATCAGGCAGCTCTCCAGCTCTCAGTGGGCTTCTGTCAGCCTAACCTCCCCCTGGCTGGAGGAGGTTTTGTAGATTTTCAGCTTGCTTTCACATAAGTGATCTGATCCAATGTTTCTGGCTATTCTGTAAGATTTGGGAATAGTAAGAGGGACCGATTACATAGCTCTAACAGGTGAAAAATACTGAAGACCGGTTAACCGGTAAAGGAAGAAGGACCAAAAATAGGTCTCCTGAGTCACTCCCTAGTCATGCCAATCTCTCCTAGACAAATCCAGCTTCAGTCAGCATAGTCCATCTCGGAAACGTGTACTTTTCTCTGCTTGGGAGGTTTTTGGCTTGGCTGGTTGTCTTCTCATCATTCAGCCTCAACTCAGATGCCACTCGTGCAGAGAGCCCTTTCCTGACCGCTTTGTCTAACAGTGCTCCCCATTCTCTTGCCAGACACTTAATCACATCACACTTTTCTCCTTCAAATCCATGAAACTATCTTCTGTATTTGTTTCTTCAGGTGTTTGTTTTCCATCTTCCCTCCCACTAGAAGGTATGTTCCGTAAAAGCAAAGAGGATGTCTCCCTTGTTCACTCCTGGGTTTTTAGAACTTAAAATACTCCATGGTACATTAAAAGTATTCAGTAAGTATTTGAATGACTTTCACTGATTCAACTTACTGTACACTAATAATCAGGGAAAAAATCATATATGGGAAAAGTCTAGCATTAGAAATCAGAAGACTGGGGTTCTAGTAGGACTTCCCACTATCTAAAGTGGCCATGGCCTGAAGTACTGGTTCCTGTATGGCAGTATGTGGTTGCGACATCCTAGGGTACCTACTTCATCACAGCGTCCCTCGAGCTCTCATGTCCTGTCAATCAATTCTCTTTCTAAATTTAACCCCTCACCATTTCCTCATAGTGAAAATTTCTTTCTTAACCATACAGAAAAGGGAAAATAGTTTTACCAAAATTATTGACTCAAGTACCCCCATGATTCACTAGCCTAGAAGGGAACATGTTTCTGTAATCCCTAAATCTCAAAGTCCTGATCCTAGACGATTGCACAAAGTCCAATATTTTCCCGGGTTTCCTTGTCCACATATCTCTAGGAATCTCCAGAAAATGTTCACATGAGTCTTCTGTCTCTCCTAATTGTGGCTTGTCACCGCAACCAAGCGTCCGGCCACACTCTATTGCCACGCTCCTCCACAGAGCTCCTCTGCCATCCTTAAATCATTTTCTGTCAGGCTGCTGCTGCTAAACACTCAGCCAGTTGCCTCTGCCTTGGTAACAGACATTTCCCTCAGCTCTCCGTGACTGTGGAGACCAAGATGTAGCTCTTAACATGTGGTGGAGATGAAAGAGAACAGACAGGAATAGTAACATAAAGAACAAACAGGAAATATAAGTTGTGGCTGCTCTCAGGATTCACAGAAGTCCTCCATCAAGACCTGGGATGATTTCTTCTCTTTTCTTCACTATTTCCTCCCTGTTACTTACTTTGGGCTTGCTTTCTTCTTCTTTTTCTACCTTTTCAAGTAGAAGCTTAGGTAATTAGCTTTAGACTCTTTCCCTTTTACAACATCTTTTAAAGCCACATATTTCCCTCTAAGCAGTGCTTTAGCTACATCTTGCTAATTTGTGTTAAGCTGTGCTTTCGTTGAGTTAAAAATATTTTCTAATTTCTCTTGTGATTTCTTCCTTCATAACTTAATTAGAAATGTGTGACTAAATTTCCAAGCATTTGAAGATTTTCCGGGTATCTTTCTTTTTTGTTATTGATTTCTAGTTTAATTTCATATATAATTTCCTGTTTGATTTCAAAATTGCTTGCTAGTTGAGGTTTATTTTATAACCCAGAATAGAGTCTATCTTGTTGAATGTACATGGTACACTTTCATAGAATATGCATTCTCCTGTAGTTGGGTGAAGTGTTCCATATGCTTTCCATATAGATAAATTAACTAAAGTTGACTGATAGCACTGTCTTCTAAATACCTATTGGTGTTTCTGTCTACTTGTTCTAACAACAAAAAAAGGAGTTTTGAAATCTCCTCCTAAAATTGTGGATTTGTCAATTTGTCCTTTCAGCGTGGTCAGTTCTTGTTCCATGTATTTTGTGTATCTATTATTAGGCCCATACACTTTTAGGATTAAGTTTTCCTGATAAACTGACTTATTACTAAAAAAAAAAAAATCATCTTTATTCCTTATAATAATTCTTTTTCTGAAGTTCTCCTTGTCTGACATCAATATAGTCACTTCAGAATTCCTGCACATAGTAGTACTTGCATGCTGTATCTTTTTTGTCCTTTTAACCTATCTCTTTCTACGTAGTTAAAGTAAGTTTCTTACAGATAGCATATATTTGGGTCTAACTTTTATCCAGTCTGATAATCTCTGCCTTGAAATTGGAGTACTTAGACGATTTAAATTGAATGTAACTATCAGTATGTTTGGTTTAAATCTACTATCGCGCTATTTGTTATGCATGTATCCCTTCTGTTTTATCTGTCCTCCCTTTTATGCCTTCTTTCAGATTGAGTATTTTTTATATTTATTAACCAGATGTCCCTTGACTAATTTTTATCCTGTTTATGTTTTAAGTGTCTCTGCTTCTTGGTATGCTCAGTAATTCTTCATTGGATACTGAATATTGTGATTTTATTTTTTAATTTTTTTTTTGGAATGCTGGATTTTGTTGCATTTCTTTAAAGAACGTTAGGTTTTTTCCTGCGGGAGGTTAAATAATTTACATATCAGGTTGATCTTTTTGAATTTTGTTTCCAAGCTTTTTGATTATGAGTCTAGACTAGTTTTCCTTTTAGGATTCTTTAATGAATGTTTTTATATGCATTCCAGTCTTTCCAACGGGCTAGGTGATTTACATGATTCCAAGTCCTGTGTAAATTCTGGGAGTTTATTTGGCTCACAGCCTCCACCCCTACCCCAGGAATTGTTCTTTCCTCAGAAGTTTTTCTTTTTCAAGCTTTGTGAATGTCACTCTTGCATGTGCAGGGGGTATTCAGCCAAAGACTCAAGGACAGACATGTCTGCATTTCTGGAGCTATCTCTCTGCATATGTCCCTTCTCGTGGTCATCTACTTTGCAAATTCTAACCAGCCACACCAGCCTTTCTGAACTCGAATCTCTGTGTCTCCAACTCAACAAGACTGCTGGGCTATGTTTGGATTCCGACTCCCTGTGTCATGGTTTGAAAATGGTACCAGGCATGAAGCTAGGACAATTGTAGAGTTTACTTCAATTGTTTATCTTCTTTCAGAAATCACAGCGCTGCACTGTTGTATGACGTCAAAAAATTTTGTTTCATGTATTTTCTCTAGTTTTCTAGTAGTTAACAATGAGAAGGTATATCTGGACCTTTTTACTTTCTCATGGAAAGGTAGCCTTTCTTATAGGGGTGATTGACAGCAGGGAAGTCCATTCATTTCAGGACAATCTGCACTAAGTCCCGCAGAAATTAGGCCTTAATATCTGAATTGTTTCACCCCCTTGATTTCAGCACAACTGACAACATCTATATATTTTCCGAAGTCTGGCTTATTCATTCTGGAAAATACTGTATGTGGTATTTATATAACTCAGTCAATTCTTTTCAGGATTCCTCTAACAGCATCAAACTTAAAATGTCAGCATACCTTTAATCATTTTGGTCTTCATTCTTGATCTCTGCCCCAACTACGGGACAAGAACTCATACCCATCTTCCAAATATGATCTATGTTTTTCAGGGATGAATCCATCTAAATCTTAATATGGAAAATATACTTTGCCCAAAGGAAAAATAATATGATAAGATGAAATGCTAGATAAAATGGAAACAATTTTTTTTACATTATTATGGAGAATTGTTCAGCTTTTGGATCCACATTTTCTTGAACCTCTGTTTTCAAATATGCTTTATCTTTGAAAAATGTTAGGCTTTATCAAAGTGGTCTTTCAGTGCAAAGAACATCTATATAATAACTATTTCCACAAATTATATAAAAAAAGAATCAGAGAAAATACCTGAAGCTTTTAAGTTATAGTTCTTTCTAGAGTTTAATATCTTCACCCAAGTTTTAGAGATTCATAGGACTTATTTCAAGTCATGGGTTAAATTACATTTTTTTCTCTCCCTCCAGCCGTCTTTGTAAAAGGGAATTGTTTCAAAGTTAGTGGCCTACGAAGGGGTGTCCAATTATGAGATGAAGTCACATGAAGGTTTCTTTCCATCCTTCAGGCTTTCTCCTTGTTTTTGTTGTTTGGTTCAGAGGCATGTACCTTACCTGGATCTAATTAAATTGCCATATAATCAAGGTTGGAAGGCAACCGTAGATGCGTGATACTGGGCCAATTCTCAGATTCCCTCTCTCATGTCCAGAATAACAGTATTCCATGAGGCACCCAGCTTAGCTGTGCTGATTCTTGACCCCCAGAAGCTGAGAGATAATAAATGTTCAGTTTTCAACTGCCAAATTTTGAGTTAATTTGTTAGGCAGCAATAGATAACTAATACAAGAAGCTATATAATGTTATGATAAAAATGAACCCCCAAAAAGGGCTATAGGTTAGAAAATTCAAGCATTAGTTCTGCCTCTATCACTAACCAGTAGATGCTTTTGAAAGTCTCATTTCCTTTCTGGGCTTCTTTTTCTTCATTTTTAAAAATAAAGGCTTATACTTGCTGATTTTTTAATATCATATAGTTTTACATTTCTTTTAGGATCTATGCAGTGTAAGCTGTATGTGTGTGTGTGTGTGTAAAAATATACAAGGCACAAGATTCTGATGATGACAATAAAGATGATCTTACATAAATGGGGAGAGAATCCATATTTATGGGTAGGAAATCTCCATATTGTTATGAAATCATAACAATTTGACCTACAGATTCAACACAATTCCAATCAAAATCCCAGCAAATTACTTTATGACTATTAACAAACTGATTCAAAAGTTTATATGGAAAGGTAAAAGAGCCAGTATAGCTAACAAAATATTGAAGAAGAACAACAAAGTCAGAAGACTAACATTACCTGACTTCAAGATTTACTATAAAGCTACAGTAACCAATACAATGTGATACTAGTGAATGAATAGGCAAATGGATCAATGAAACAGAAAAGAGAACCAAGAAAGAGACCTACACAAACATGGTTAACTGATCCTTGACAAAGGAGCAAAGGCAATACTATCCTATCTTAAAAAGGTAGTTTTTTCAATAGATGGTGTGAAATGATTGGAAATCCACATGCAAAAAAATTCAATGTAGAATTTACATCTCTCACCAAAAAAGTGAACTCAAAATAGATCACAGACCTAAATGTAAAGAGTAAAACTATAAAACTCCTTGATGATAACATATGAGAAAACCTAGATGATCTTAGTATGGAGATGACTTTTTTAGATTCAACACCAAGGGCATGATCCATGAAGGAAATCACTGATAAGTTGAACAGCGGACCTTCAATGTGCTAGGTGCTTAGTAAGTATTTGCTGATGGATGTTTGGGAATGAATACAAAACAGAGGAACAGCTGGAGGGAAACACAGAGGGGAATATTTTTTAAATGACCTTTTATTTGGCACATCAATAAAAGTAATCCTATTTTTCATCCAACTGTCTGGAGAGACATTTTCATCCACACCTTTGTCCGAAAAAGACTTTTTTCTTTCTGAGGGTATTTCTCTATTAGCACTGAATGTCAGCCAGATTCTTCTCTTACTAACTTTAAAGTAGAGCTAAAAAGAAGGTGAATCAGCCTCACAAAGAAAATGTACTCCCCAGGAACTCCTCAATGGAACACAACAGCTGTGCTAACAAGTGAAAGGATGGATTTTTAAAGAAGAATTCTGAATCCCAGTTTGGAAGCAACTTGTTTCAAAAGATCATTGATGGGGTAACATTTTATTGAACTAAATATTGACTAATAATAAAACATAGGTAGGAAGTACAATGCAAGTAATACTTATTTTTCATAAACTCCAAAAGAGATGATCAAAATTGAATTGCTCCAAACTGAAGAGGTTACACAAGTATATCAATCACAAGATCTATCAATTTTCTAGGCAATGGAAAGAATCCCATTCTTCCTTTTGAGTGATGTTATATACTTAAAAATGAAAATGTCTGGACCACAATTTTTTGAGTGGCATGAAAGACTGAATGTCAACAGCAAAGAATTCACTTTCTTCTCCTAACAATGTCCCATGGAGTCTCCTTTGTTCAATAAAAGAATGTGATTCATTGGTAAATTGCTGCCTTATTTGTGGTGTTTTACACAAAGGATTAGATTAATAATAATAACAATAAAAGTAATAGCCAACGTTAATTATGTATTTTCTCATTTAGTTATCAAAACCCTACAGGGTAAGATATTTTTATTATCTTTCTTTTGCAGTTAGAAAACTGAAGCTTAAGAAAGCAAAACAACTTATTCAAAGACTAATTATTAAGTGACGAAACAGCTCAAAAATGTCTGGATTCATACCCTGCCTCTCTCGGGGCTGCCTGGACCTCACACCAAAGTTAACAGTAGACTTAACATTCCCTTCTCTTTCCTTCCTGTAATCAAAATTTCTCTATACTGTGTCTTACTGCCCAAAAGCTTGATTGGTGGTGTGGCAATAAATTCATCACAACAACTTATCCCAACTAAAATATTAGCCAGTTAATTGTCTCCTCTCCACAGAAACACACTGCCCTATATTAAAGTTAAATATATGAGAGGTTGTAAATAGTACCAATGGAATTTCAGAAACCAGGACTAATCAGAGAAAGAAATATTTTAGTTTTGGGGTTAGCTTTGGAAGACAGGGGTGTCTCCCCTCATCATTTTACCAACACACATAGGAGTTACTTTTTCTACCTATGAATGGTCTACCTTGATTTTTAAAGAGATAGTTACACAATTTGGGTATCAATTGTCTATATGTGCTTCATCATAGAAGGCTAATGACACTGAGATAGAAAGGAATAATGTAGAGGCAGAAAAACTCACTTGAAAGATCAATGATCTTCAATGTGCTAGACTATGTTTTTTAAAGTATACTCTATGTTAGTAAAAAGAAGACAGGAAGTGATGTAATTCCAAAATACACTTGAAAATAACCGCTTACTATAGTATCTCTTAGAGACTCAAAAATATAAAGGCTCTGGGAGGTCTCACAGCAAATGAACAAGTTAACCTTTGTTTGAGCCAGTGTTACCAAATGTAATGTCTGTTAACATTCCTGGATATTAGGGTTCTACGGAACATACTTTGTGGTAAACGTGAATGCAATCAATGAAGAGAGAGAAGAGAATAAAAAGGGAAGAGTGATGGTTGGATTCAGATCATAGAGTGCAAGTGGCTTCCATTTGGTATCTGGATTAAATACAGAGAAGCTGTCATGTATCTGGATTTTGTTTTAGTCATCATAGACTGACTACTAGAACATCCCCCAAAATCTCAATAAATTTACACAAGAGAAGTTGATTTATAACTCATGTGACAACTCAGTATGGTAATTTAAGAACCCAGGATTCTTCTATCTTATACCTGCAACATCCCTTAGGGACCTCAGACTCATCTTCTGGATTTTCAGCCCCAGACAGGGAAAGAGAAAGAACAGAGGCTCTCACAGGAGGTTATTTGGCCTAAACTTGGAGGTGGTGTGCCTCACCTCTTCTCACATTCTACTACCTAGAACTCAGTCTCCTGGCCATACTTTACTGCAAAGGAGTCTGAGCACTGGAGTCCAGCTCTGTGCCCTGCAAGAAAAGAACACCACGTAGGCGACTATTCTCTGCTACAGATGGAATGAGAATCTGAATTGAAGTCATAGAAAAATCTGGAAAAAACCTTGGTCTCAGAACCCAGGTTGGGTCTGTCCAAACAAATTTCCCATGCAGATGAGGGTTTCTATTTTTACCTTGGAATGGAGAATCTCAGGTTGATGAGCATTAACCTATTCCTCTGCCTACTTCAAAAAGAAACTGATTGTGCTTCCAAAAGTACAGAATGAGAAAGCAAGGTCTCCTGGAGACAAATAAACAATAAGGTTACCAGCATTTGAAGCTTCTTGTCCCTGTAAAGTAATGTTTTGTTTCGTTTTGGTTTTTTGTCAGTTAAGGAAGAAGCCTTTCTTAAGTCTAAGACCATGATATAATAGGAAGAAGAGGAGTATGTCAGTTCATCAGTTCAGTGTACACAGCTTTCTTTTTCTTCCTTGACAAAGGTCTTACTAAATATGCCAATAACATTTATTTGCACAAGAGGTTAGAAAAGATGTTATAAAAATGAACTTTCAAGTGACTGATGATTCACAATATTACCTTAAATTAATCTGAGCATATGTCATCGTTCAAGTCACAGCCTTCATATAGGTGAGTATAGGTGTATGGCTATTATAAGACCAATAGTTACAAAATGAGGTGCTTATAAAAGAATTACTTATTAATATAAATAGGTAATGACTTACCAGAAGTATTGTCAAAGCTCTGCCAATGACTTGACATAGCAAGGGGCAAAACACTGAGACAGTCTTATTCATTAAAAGTGAAATTCAAGTATCAGAGGGGCAACACCTGTTGACATGGCAGGGAAGAAAAAATTAGGATTTGGAAGAAAGATGTCCCTCTAATATTGCCATTGGTGAGAAAACCCTACTGGAGCCTACAAGGCTGTGCTTCAGAGCTCTGAGATAGAGACAGTAACATTCCCATTTTACATGTAGGAAAATTGAGTTTAAGAGGTTCATCCAAGGGCACAGCAGAAAATGACAAATACAGAATTTGAACCTGGTCTTTCTGGTTCCAGAACCTGCCTTCTGTCTATTGCATCATTCTGTCTACCTCCTCTAAATTGACTGAAAACAATTCATGGTGACATGTCCTAACTTCTGAACCATTTCCAACCAAAGATATTTCCTGGAATGTGTCCATGAAAAGCTATCATATTTTGCTATCTCAAAGAAGAACTTTCTTTTAAGATATTGAGTTTATTTTTAGCATTTTACTTCGTTTAAAGTAACTTCTATAAAGGTGCATTTTCTGAAGATGCATAAAAAATTCTCCCTGCTTTCTAAGCTATTGTGAGTGAGTCATGGAGAATCAGGTTGAGAGAATTATCTCTCATCTCATCTAAACAGCCAGTTGAAAATAAATCAGTCTTATGCCACACATGCCTTATATACAGGAAATATAAGCATTTAATAAATATTTATTGAATTATTGAATGAAAGAATGAGTGGGGTTTCACATGGCATTTGGGAAGTACTTGGAAAAAACAGCAAAATTCTTGCCATTGTTTACATCTCTCTATTTTTGTTATCAAATAAGAATCAGTATGAAATTCATTGGGTTTAATAATAGACAATAACTTGGCTTAATAATAGATAATAGGTTTCGCTAGGGGTACAAAAATGTGACCACAAAATAATAACATCTTTTGAATGAACACTCTAAATCAATTTATCATAATGAATATAATACTTATCAGAATGAATGTATTTATCAGAATGAATATTAAATTGGTATATTAGTAAGCTATAACATCATTTTAACAATGATACCATGTTTTCAAACACTGTGGGATTACCTAACTGCAACTGTTTTCATAGAGGCAAGGATGGAGACTGTGGCAGAAGGGAATCTAGTGAATCAAATCCTACCTGAATCTGGGGAAGGGATGCAGGGCTCTCCACTGCAGACAGCTAGTAAGGGAACATTAGCAGGTGGAGAAGAGGAGCAGCTGGCTCCAAATAACTTGGCCACAAGCACAAACATGTCAAAGAAACACTTAGACACATAACAGCGGCTCTCTGCCAAATAACCTGCTTCTGATTGTTGCATCCTCCTCATTTTCTATAGGGGTAAAATGGACCTGTGATCTGTCAAAATAAAACCACAGCAGATATACACTGTCCCTCACCCATCAGCTGAATCAGAAATATTTACACACATATCCACACCAACTTTATTTATAAAACTCACCACAATTCTGAACAGTTGTAAAAGGTAGAAATCTTCTTCCCATAAGAACTAATAAACAGGTAAAAATCTCCAGGCATATTAAAAAATAGTAGTTGAAAAGAAGAAGGAGAGATAGAGACAGATTTAGACATACACATGTGTAGGTATGTATACAAATCATGTCAAATTTCTCTAAAGAAACATATTTACTGCAAGAAAGAGAAAAAAATATATCTCTCTGGATTATCTCAAAGAAATTCAGAAAAATATTCAGTCTAAGAAATGAAAACAGCATGAGACCAGCAAATTTTACTTTTAGATTTAAAAATTATATGACTGTAAGCAGCACTATTTACAACAGTCAAGACATGGAAACAACCTAAGTGCCCATCAACAGATAACTGGTTTAAGAAGATGTGATATGTATACACACACACACACACACACACACACACACACACACACACACAATGGAAAATATATTCCATACAATGGAATATTATTCATCCATAAAAAAGAATAGAATACTGCCATTTGCAGCAACATGTTTGGACCTAGACAGTATGACACTAAGCGAAGTAAGTCAGAGAAAGACAAATATTATAAGATATCACTTATATGTGGAATCTAAAAAAAATACAAATAATCTATATACAAAACAGAAATTGACTCACAGACATAGAAAACAAACTTATGGTTACCAAAGGGGAAAGGGGGGTAGGGATAAATTAGGAACATGGGATTAACCGATATAAACTACTGTATATAAAACAGATCAGCAACAAGGATTTACTATATAGCACAGGAAACTATGTTCAATATCCTGTAATAAGCTATAATGGAAACTAATCTGGGAAAATATATATATATAACTGAATCACTTTGCTGTATACCTGAAACTAACACAATATTATTAATCAACTATTCTTCAATTAAAATATTTTTAATTACATGACTATAGTCATTAAAATTACAGTGATGAAAGACAACAGAGAATTGCAATTTTCAGAAGAGAGAATTAGAAGACAAACATTTTCCCCACTAACTCAGAAGAGTTACAGATAATGAGAAAATGAGAAAACAGAAAAGAGGAATAAATGATACTTCTAGAGAGAAAATATACATATAATAAGTAAGAATAAATTAAATAGATGAAAGAAACAATCAAAGAAGTGAGAGAAGAAAGGATCCTTGGACTGAAGGAAGGACTAGTTCCTTAGATCAAAGGGCTTATTCCAAGTATGGGGCAAAATTAATAAAACACACATTGATCAGGACTCTAAATGTTTCCTGTATACATTTCATGAATAAAGAAAATTATGATGAGGTAGGGAGAAGAAATCCTATCCTACATGATGAGGGGGGAACTCTCACTGACACTAAAATCTCCTCCTCAACATAAAATGATGGAAAGTGAAATCAACAAAATTTTGAGAATGAAGACTGTGACCCAGGATTTCTGTACTTAGTCAAGCCACTTATATATGAGGACAGTAGAAAGACTTTCTCAGATATACAAGTATTTTCTTAGTATTCCGTAAATTTTATATATTCCCTTAAAAGAGAGGAGGAAGTCTCAAAAACTAAAAAATGCCCTTGAGTGAGAAGGAATAAGAAAAAATAGTAAAAAGAAAAGAGAAAGAAAAAGAGAAATTTAACCAGTTAATATTTAAATAAATTTAAATCTTACGTTGTCTTTCAAAAAATTTAATGTTTTCTTGATTTTACCAAAATATCATGAAGGTTCTCACACAGACTGTTATGATTATTGCATGAATTTCCAGAGTTAATTGACTCCAAAATGTATCTTGATTTCAAAGATGTTATAATGTGAAGAAACTGCATCTTCAAAATGATTAAATAGGCTATTGATTTCTAAATAACTGAGGTAATATATAATGTAGAAAATTAATTTCAAAACAGAGAAAACAGCATTTTTAAATGAGATATAGAATTTTCTAAAATCACCAAAAAAAAAAAAAAAGCTGGAAGAACTAGAAACTAAGGAAGATATAAAATTATTTCATATGTCTTATCATAAAATGAGACTATCTCAAACTTAAAAAATTCTGTGCAGCAAAGGGTACAATCAACAGAGTGAAAAGGCAACCTATGGAATAAGAAAATCATTTGCAAATCATGTATCTGATAAGAGTTTAACCTCCAGGATATATAAAGAATTCCTACAATCCAATGACAAAAAACAAACAACCCAATTGTAAAAATGGGCAAAGGACCTGAACAGACATTTCTCCAAAGAAGATAAACAAATGAAAATGAAAGATACTCAATATCACTAATTATCAGGGAAATACAAATCAAAATCACAATATGGTATCACTTCATATCCACCAGGATAACCACTATCAAGAAAATAGAAAATAACTGCTGGTAAGGATGTGGAAATATTTGAATACTTGATTTTTGGTGGGGATGTAAATTGGGGCAGCCACTATGGAAAACAATATGAAGTTTCATCAAAAAATCAAAAATAGAATTATCACATGATCCAGCAATCCAACTCCCACATGTTCATTGCAGCAATATTCATAATAGCCAGGAAATGAAAGCAATCTGAATGTCCACCAATGGATGAACGGTTAAAAAACATGGGATACAATGGAATATTATTCAACCTTTAAAAAGACACAAATTGGGCCACATACTGCAACATAGATAAATCTTGAAGACATTATGTTGAGTGAAATAAGCCAGTCACAAAAAAAAAATACTGCCTGATTCCATTTATGAGGTATCTAAAGTAGTCAAACTCAAAAGAAATGAAAAATAGAATGTGGTTATCAGAGGTTGCTCAAGGGGAAAGAGACAGCTGTTTTTCAGCGGGCATAGAGTTTCAGTTTTGCAAGATGAAAAAGTTCTTGAGATCCCTTTTACAACAATGTGCACATAGTTAACACTACTGTACTATACACTTAAAAATGGTTAAGATGGTAAATTTTATGTTATGTGGCTTTAACCACAATAAACAATAAATTATCAAAATAGCTTTTAAGAGAGTCTAAATAAATAAAAGGAAGCAGCTATTAAAGATTAAAGCAGAAACTGATAAAACTGAAAACAAAAAAGCAATCTTAAAATTTGAGTCCTTGTGAAAACCAATAAAATAGAAAATAGAAAGGGAACAAAACTACAAATAAAGACAAGTTGGTTTGTCTGTTTGATTTTAAGAAGATCCTGTGTTCAACTGCGGTAGACCACGGCCTCTTGGGTCTTTGATGCAAAAGGTAAGTGATAGCATGTGTCTGCAAACTGGATCATTAAATTACAAATGCAGCTGTGTATGTATAGTGCCTTATCATTATTAGACAACTGAGGGCACACTGCAGCCACACGATGTTTATGACAGCAGAACAGACCAGGCCATTTTCATGCACTGCTAGAGGGAATGCAAAGCAGTACCGCTGAATAAAGGGAACAAAATTACCTGTAAGCCTTCTATGGCATAGGATCCTGCTGGGTGGTAGAAAGCCCTAAGTGACGTCTTTCTGAGAGTCTTATGCCCCAAACACATCATCTACTCAAGTATAGTTAACTTATATTATTGTAAAATGACTTTTGGAAAAGCAGATCACCCAGATCGAACATTCAGCAAGTGTCTTTTTTTTTTTTAACATTTTTTATTGATTTATAATCATTTTACAATGTTGTGTCAAATTCCAGTGTTCAGCACAATTTTTCAGTTATTCATGGACATATACACACTCATTGTCACATTTTTTTCTCTGTGAGTTATCATAACATTTTGTGTATATTTCCCTGTGCTATACAGTGTAATCTTGTTTATCTATTCTACAATTTTGAAATTCCAGTCTATCCCTTCCCACCCTCCAACCCCCTGGTAACCACAAGTCTGTATTCTCTGTCTGTGAGTCTATTTCTGTCCTGTATTTACACTTTGTTTTTGTTTTTGTTTTTTAGATTCCACATATGAGCGATCTCACATGGTATTTTTCTTTCTCTTTCTGGCTTACTTCACTTAGAATGACATTCTCCAGAAGCATCCATGTTGCTGCAAATGGCATTATGTTGTCAGTTTTTATGGCTGAGTAGTATTCCATTGTATAAATATACCACCTCTTCTTTATCCAGTCACCTGTTGATGGACATTTAGGCTGTTTCCATGTTTTGGCTATTGTAAATAGTGCTGCTATGAACATTGGGGTGCAGGTGTCATCCTGAAGTAGATTTCCTTCTGGATACAAGCCCAGGAGTGGGATTCCTGGGTCATAGGGTAAGTCTATTCCTAGTCTTTTGAGGAATCTCCACACTGTTTTCCATAGTGGCTGCACCAAACTGCATTCCCACCAGCAGTGTAGGAGGGTTCCCCTTTCTCCACAGCCTCTCCAGCATTTGTCATTTGTGGATTTTTGAATGACGGCCATTCTGACTGGTGTGAGGTGATACCTCATTGTAGTTTTGATTTGCATTTCTCTGATAATTAGTGATATTGAGCATTTTTTCATGTGCTTTTTGATCATTTGTATGTCTTCCTTGGAGAATTGCTTGTTTAGGTCTTCTGCCCATTTTTGGATTGGGTTGTTTATTTTTTTCTTATTGAGTCGTATGAGCTGCTTATATATTCTGGAGATCAAGCCTTTGTCGGTTTCACTTGCAAAAATTTTCTCCCATTCCGTAGGTTGTCTTTTTGTTTTACTTCTGGTTTCCTTTGCTGTGCAGAAGCTTGTAAGTTTCATTAGGTCCCATCTGTTTATTCTTGCTTTTATTTCTTCTAGGAGAAAATTTTTGAGATGTATGTCAGATAATGTTTTGCCTATGTTTTCCTCTAGGAGGTTTATTGTATCTTGTCTTATGTTTAAGTCTTTAATCCATTTTGAGTTGATTTTTGTATATGGTGTAAGGGAGTGTTCTAGCTTCACTGTTTTACATGCTGCTGTCCAGTTTTCCCAACACCATTTGCTGAAGAGACTGTCTTTATTCCAATGTATATTCTTGCCTCCTTTGTCAAAGATGAGTTGACCAAAAGTTTGTGGGTTCATTTCTGGGCTCTCTATTCTGTTCCATTGGTCTATATGTCTGTTTTGGTACCAATACCATGCTGTCTTGATGACTGTAGCTCTATAGTATTGTCTGAAGTCTGGGAGAGTTATTCCTCCAGCCTCTTTCTTTCTCTTCAGTAATGCTTTGGCAATTCTAGGTCTTTGATGGTTCCATATGAATTTTATTATGATTTTTTCTAGTTCTGTGAAATATGTCCTGGGTAATTGGATAGGGATTGCATTAAATCTGTAGATTGCCTTGGGCAGTGTGACCATTTTAACAATATTGATTCTTCCAATCCAAGAGCGTGGAATATCTTTCCATTTTTTAAAGTCTTCTTTAATTTCCTTCATCAATGGTTTATAGTTTTCTGTGTATAATTCTTTCACCTCCTTGGTTAGATTTATTCCCAGATATTTTATTACTTTGGGTGCTATTTTAAAGGGGATTGTTTCTTTACTTTCTTCTTCTGTTGATTTATCGTTAGTGTAAAGAAATGCAACTGATTTTTGAACGTTAATTTTGTAACCTGCTACCTTGCTGAATTCTTCAATCAGCTCTAGTAGCTCTTGTGTGGACCTTTTAGGGTTTTCTATATATAGTAACATGTCATCAGCATATAATGACACTTTTACCTCTTCTTTTCCAATTTGGATCCCTTTTATTTCTTTCTCTTGCCTGACTGCTGTGGCTAGGACTTCCAGGACTATGTTGAATAGGAGTGGTGATAGTGGGCATCCTTGTCTTGTCCCAGATTTTAGTGGGAAGCTTTTGAGTTTTTCACTGTTGAGTACTATGCTGGCTGTAGGTTTGTCATATATAGCTTTTATTATGTTGAGATATGTTCCCTCTATACCCACTTTGGCGAGAGTTTTTATCATAAATGGGTGTTGAATTTTATCAAATGCTTTTTCTGCATCGATTGAGATGATCATGTGGTTTTTGTCCTTTCTCTTGTTGATGTGATGTATTACAATGATTGATTTGCGTATGTTGAACCAGCCTTGTGTCCCTGGGATGAACCCCACTTGGTCATGATGTATAATCTTTTTTATGTGTTCTTGGATTCTATTTGCTAAAATTTTGGTGAGGATTTTGGCGTTTATGTTCATCAGTGATATTGGCCTATAATTCTCTTTTTTTGTAGTGTCTTTGCCTGGTTTTGGTATCAGGGTGATGGTGGCTTCATAGAATGAGTTTGGGAGTAATCCCTCCTTTTCAATCGACTGGAAGAGTTTGAGAAGGACTGGTATGAGTTCTTCTTTGTATGTTTGGTAGAATTCCCCGGTGAAGCCGTCCGGTCCTGGACTTTTATTTGTAGGGAGGTTTTTAATTGCTATTTCTATTTCCTTTCTAATGATCGGATTGTTCAAGTGTTCAGATTCTTCTTGATTCAGTTTTGGTGGACAGTATGTTTCCAGAAACTTGTCCATCTCCTCTAGGTTATCCAGTTTGGTTCCATATAGTTTTTCATAATATTCTCGTATGATATTCTGTATTTCTATTTTGTTTGTTGTAATTTCTCCATTTTCCTTTCTTATTTTGCTAATTTGTGCTCTCTTTTTTCTTCTTTGTGAGTTTGGCCAGAGGTTTGTCGATTTTATTTACTTTTTCAAAAAACCAGCTTTTGGTTTCGTTGATTTTTTCTATGGTCTTGTTAATCTCTATTGTATTTAATTCCTCTCTGATCTTTATTATTTCCTTCCTTCTGCTGCTTTTTGGGGCTTTTTGTTCTTCTTTTTCTAATTCATTCAGGTGGTGGGTTAAATTGTTTATTTGAGATTGTTCTTCTTTTTTGAGGAAGGCCTGTATCGCTATAAACTTCCCTCTTAGCACTGCCTTTGCTGTGTCCCATAGGTTTTGAGTGGTTGTGCTTTCATTATCATTTGTCTCAAGGTATTTTTTAATTTCAGCTTTGATTTCCTCATTGATCCATTGTTTTTTCAATAACATATTGTTTAATCTCCATGCTTTCCTTTTTTTCTCCTTTGTTTCTCTGTTGTTGATTTCCAGTTTCATGGCATTGTGGTCAGTAAAGATGCTTGAGATAATTTCTATCTTCTTAAAATTGTTGAGGTTTCTTTTGTGCCCAAGTACATGATCAATCCTGGAAAATGTTCCATGTGCACTTGAAAAGAATGTATATCCTATTTTTGGGGGGTGTAATGCTCTGAAAATATCCACCAAATCTAGTTTTTCTATTGTAGTATTTAATTTCTCTGTTGCCTTGTTTATTTTCTGTCTGGAAGGTCTGTCTAGTGATGTTAATGCAGTGTTAAAATCTCCAACTATGATTGTATTCCCATCAATATCCCCTTTTATCTCTGTTAGTAATTCTTGTATGTACTTAGGTGCTCCTATATTGGGTGCATATATATTAACGAGTGTAATATCCTCATCATGTATCACTCCTTTAATCATTATAAAATGTCCTTCTTTATCTTTCTTTATGGCCTTTGTTTTAAAGTCTATTTTGTCTGAAATCAGTACTGCAACACCTGCTTTTTTGGCTTTTCCATTTGCATGGAATATCCTTTTCCATCCTTTCACTCTCAATCTATGTGTGTCCTTCTCCCTAAAGTGGGTCTCTTGTATGCAGCATATTGAAGGTTCTTGCTTTATTATCCAGTCTGCCACTCTGTGTCTTTTGACTGGAGCATTTAGTCCATTAACATTTACAGTAATTAATGATAGATGTGTGTTTATTGCCATTTTGAACTTATCTTTGCAGTTGAATTGGTATATCCTCTTTGTTCCTTTCTTCTTCCTTTTGTGGCTTGGTAATTTTCCTTTGTATTATCATGGATTTTATTTAATTTTTGTGACTCCTTTGTAAATTTTTGGCTTGTGGTTACCCTTTTTTGTAAATCTATCAACCCATTACTATAACTGTTTTTATTAAACTGATAGTAACATGATCTCAAACCCATCCTACTGTTAAAAAAATTAAAAAAGAAAGAAAAAAATATTCTATATTTCCCTGCCTCCCTCTCCCACTCTCAGTGATTTGTATGTCTTCTTTTATAATTTCATGTTTACTTTATTTGTAATTCATGAGTTATCACCTTTCCAGTTGTGTGTTTCTCATTTCTGTAGCATCCTGCTGCTTTTCTATTTAGAATAGCCCTTTCAATATTTCTTTTAGCATGGGTTTAGTGTTGCTAAACTCCTGAAGCTTTTTTTTGTCTGTGAAACTCTTTATTTCTCCTTCTATCCTCAAGGATAGCCTTGCTGGATAAAGGATCCTAGGCTGCATCTTTTTTTCATTCAGGGCTTTGAATGTATCTTGCCACTCCCTTCTGGCCTGTAGTGTTTGTGTAGAGAAATCAGCTGAGAGCCTTATGGGGGTTCCCTTGTAACTTACTCTTTGCTTTTCTCTTGCTGCCTTTAGAATCATTTCTTTATCCTTGACTCTGGCCATCTTGATTATGATATGTCTTGGTGTGGGTCTATTTGGGTTCTTCCTGTTTGGGACCCTCTGAGCTTCCTGTACTTGGATATCTGATTCCTTCTTTAAGTTTGGGAAGTTTTCAGTCATGATTTCTTCAAAAACCTTTTCAATCCCCTTTGATCTTTCTTCTCCTTCTGGGACCCCTATTATGCGAAGATTGGGACGCTTTATATTATCCCATAGGTCCCTTATGCTATTTTCATTATTTTTTATTTGCTTCTCTTGTAGTTCTTCTGAATGGGTGCTTTCTATTGCCCTGTCTTCTAGATCACCAATTCGTTCCTCTGCATTATCTAGTCGGCTTTGCAGAGCTATTAGATCATTCCTCATCTCTGTCAATGAGTTTACCCATTCTACTTGGCTCTTCTTTATAGCTTCAATTTCATTTTTGACATATTTTATATCTCTAAACACTATCTCTTTTAATTCCTTCAGCAATTCGATCACTCCTTTTTTGAAATCTTGATCTAGTAGGCTATCGATGTCTATTTCGTTGATCTTTCTTTCAGGGGATTTCTCTTGTTCTTTTAATTGGGAGAAGTTTTTCTGCTTCTTCATCTTGCTCATACCTCTTTGGCACTGTGGTTTATGGAGTATCAGTTGTTTATTTTGGTCCTTAAGGATTTTATCTATCTGATGCCTATTTAGGAATAGAACTTAGGAAAAAAAGAAAAAAATAAGAGAGAGAGAGAAAGAATTTTAAAAGAAGGGAGAAAGAGGGTTTGAAAACAGTGTATAATGACTAATAGAAGAGTGAGTTGAAGCAGAGTATTAATCGGGTTGAGACATCCTTTTAAAACCTTTACAAAAAAGGGGGGGGGAGATGAATAGATGTATTTGAAACCTGTGTCTAATCAATAGCAGGACATCAAAACCCAAGAGAAATAGAAATGAATTAAGAAGTAAAGATTAAGAGAGTAATAGAAAATAGAACAGGTAAAAACAGATTTAAAAAAAAAGGGGGGGGGGTTGTCGGTTTTCTCCTGGAGTCTGTGTGCTTTTAATGTGAAGTCTTTCTGTCTTCGTCCTGTTTTGGAAGCTCAGCTTGCTGTTTTCAGAGGCCCTCCGTTGGCGCCCTCTTCTGTGCTGCTCCCAGCACCTGTCAGCAAGCAGATCGCGCCTCCTCCTAACACTGGGTCAGGTTCAGCTCTCTGCTGTGGGCGGGCGGGTCGCTGCCCCTCCGGATGCCGCAGTCAGATGTTGCAGACTGGCCGGGTAGGAGGGCGGGTCGTGCCCCCTCCCAGCACCTCGGTCAGGGGCTGTGTTCCTGCCGGAAAGGCGGGGGGGGGGGGGGCCGCTCTCCCTCTACCTGCGCCGCCGGTAGCTCCGCTGCTCTGTGCGGCTGCGCGCTCCGCCCTGGTCGGCGCTCCGCAGGTGGGCTCAGGGAAGACCGAGGGACAGCCCTGTCCCTGCTCCGAGCCAGAACTCAGCTCCTTGTTTGTCTTCGTGGAGCAAGTTCTCTGAGGGACCAGGATGGAAGGATCCTATCTGCCCCGGGCTGCAGGCCAGTCTCAGTCTGGCCTTTGAGGCTGCTAAGCCCTTAGGTGCGGATGCAGGTTTCGCCCCCGCCCCCGCCTGAGTGCTCAGCGCGGAGGATATGGCGGCTGTGCCTGAGCCCTGCCTCTCTTCCCCCAAAAACTTTCCGCGGGTTTCAGAGATGGGGGTGTGCACCCTTCCCCCAAGAGCACATCAACCTTGCTGTTTTATGGAGGGCCCAGGTTGTTCTGCCCTGTGCACCCACAGCCACGGTGCGCAGCCCCTTGCGTTCCCCCGGGGCTGCCTCCGTGCAGCCACTTCTGTCCTCCGCCCGGCTTGTGCAGCCTGGCCCTGCCCGCCGCTGCCGGCCCGCGTCTCAGGCTGGGTGTCGGGGGGACACTCTGTGCCCGTTTAACTTAGTTCTGTTAGTCAAGGGCTGCTCTGTACAGATACGAGCCTCGGAGGCTCCCCCTCCATCCCGTTGGCCTCTCAGTTGGAGAGGGGAGACCCAGCGAGCGAGCGCCAGTCCTCCTTTGCCGCTCCCTCCCTGCGGGACCCGTCCCACGCTGCTTTGCCTTTTCTTCTTTCTTTTTTCCTTTTCTCCTACCAGATTTTTGGCGTCTTTATCTTTTGAAGAGGGCGATGTTCTGTCGGAGTTCCACAGGTGCTCTAGTTGGCTGAGTGGGTCTGTAGATGTGGGTCTTGGTGTATTTGTGGGAGAGGGTGACCTGCGAGCGTCCTTCTACTCCGCCATCTTCCGCCAAGCCCAGCAAGTGTCTTAAGAGAAAAATTACCCATGTACTTGAAACACCGCCCTCCCCCTGCCCCAAGTCACAAAGTCTACACACCTCAGTTGGTAATATGCCTGAAACTCCAGCAAGTCCATATAAAAGCTTCACTCCCCAGAAGTGGTTCTTGTAGGTGGGAAGTCCACATTCTGTTTATTCCCCCAATTAGCAAATGCCCAAAGGGGAAAAGCTACAGAGGTTGACTCATGTCTTAGAGCTTTCCCCTTCCCTGAAGAATTGGACCCTCTGGCTCAAATTGTCTAAATTGTTCTCCTCTGGCTTCTAAGAAATTATTGCTATGTTTTATGCAGCTGCCAGATTTGCTTTTGGTGAGCCAGAGTTAATCTTCCCTGGTCTGCCTCTAGCTCCATCATACTATATAGAAGTGGAAGCAGTATGATTAAATGCATGTAAAAGCTCCTATTTGTGTGTTTATTATTTATAATATAAACTTGTAAATTTATTTTTATATATAATATTGATTTTATTTTAGTTTTATTATTATTTTAGTTTAGCTTTATTATCTAGTTTTATTTTCTAATTGTCTAGATAAAGAGGTAAATAAATAGAAAATTATCTGAAAAGATACCCACCAAATTGTTAATATTAGTTATTTGCAGGGAGATGATTAGCATTGCAATGGAGCATGCAGTAGATGGTTGATGAACTGGGAATTTTCAGATTTTTCTCTATATACTCCCCATGTCATTTACATTTTCAAGACAATGACTAAATGCATTTCTTTGATAACTAAAAACAATATACAATGGAAAAATCTACATGAAAGAATAGACAACGGTAAACAAATGTTAACAGAAAAGAAGGACGCTGATGGTATTAATAGCAAACAAAGTGAAATTCAAGCCAATGAGCCTTTAATCAAGCAAAGATAAATATCTTCTAGTGATTAAAAAGCAAAATTCAAAATGAATGCCATCAGTATTATGCACTAAATAATACAGTATCTAAATACATAAACCAAAATTTAAAGATTTAGCAAAATCAGTCATATTGGGAGATATTTACTCACCTCACTATTTTTAAGAGAATGGGGAAATAAGAAACAAGGGTGCAAAGTGGGATCTGAATAAATCATACGCTTATCAGTAATGAGTCTAGTTTGTGTCCTTCAAGAAAAGATACACCTTCTTTTCAAATACCCACCCCAAAAAACATATGTCAATACTGTCAAATAATAAAGAAAGCTTAATAAATTTCGTAAAGTAGGAACTGCAAGTGTCATTCTCTCTGATCACAATGAAATCTTAAAAATTAAGAATAACATGCTAAAGAAAAATTCATCAAACCACTTTAAGTTTTTTAAAAGCTCCCTGGATGTTGTCTTAAGTGAGTCTAATATTGTGAAACAATAAGCTAGCGATAACAGTCAAGAAAATATTGACAACTACTGAGAGAGAATTACTCAACCATGTATTAAAATATTAAGAAGCAAAACAATTAAAGCAATGTGATGTTCTCGTAAGAATAAGCAGACATACCAATAAAACAGAACTAAAAAACCAGACTTTAGTGTGTGCTAAAGGTATTTTATTAGTTTACTAGTTTCCTAGGGCCTCTGTAACAAATTGCCATGAACTGAGTAGCTAAAACAAGAAAAATATATTGTCTCACTGCTCTGGAGAACATAAATCTGAAACCAAGGTGTCAGCTGGGCCATTTCCTTTCTAAAGGCTGTAGGGAAGGAGACTTCCTTACCTCTTCCTAGCTTCTGGGTTTTTGGCAATCCTTGGTGTTCACTGGCTTATGAACATCATTCCAATCTTAGCCTCCAAAGTCACACGGCATTTTCCCTGCGTGTCTGTGTCCAAAGTTCCCTCTTCTTATAAGGACATGAGTCACTGGATTAGGGTCCATCCTACTCCAGTATGACCTCTTCTTAACTTGACTACATCTACTCAGGACCCTATTTCCAAAACTGACCACATGCACAAGTTCCAAAGGAGGTGAATCTGGGGGGAAGATAATTCAACCAGTACCCCTAGTCAATATTACTTCTTTTTTTTCCAATGTACTTTTCCTTAATTCTAGTGAACCTGAGCAATAAAGTGAAATTTTACCAGTAGCCTACTCTTCTGACACCCCAAAGCAGAGACTTCACAGTGACTGGAACTGAGGGACTCTTACTCTATCCCTCTCTAACTCCCACCATATGGCCTCTCACCACTGTTTTTCTGTGCCCATCTGCTTTCCTCTTTTCTTTCTACAGACCTCCTTCTCTGAGCATACAGGCGCCCTCAGGTCCCATTTAGATGTTCTCTGTTCCAGGCACACACAGGGCTCACCTATCTCTCAGTTCCAGTTTCAAATTCCCAGGAGAAATATGATTCGTACAGGCCATCAGGACACAGTGGTTCACTTCCATGGCTTAGGGGGCAGTTTTCAGAGAAATATGACCATCATGAGCTGGACAGTTTCCTCCCAAAGTCTCTACTACATTCAGCATTTTAAACTAATAGGAAAAGGAAAACTCATTTAACAAACTCTCTGAGTGCAGAAAATAACAATATAGGAGAAGGATGCTAAAGTTTTGCCGTGCAACATAAATCACAGAGAAATTAAAAATTAAATGTAAAAAAATTTTAAAATATAGGCAAAAAAGAGATGAATATTTGTAATATTACTCTATTTTTAAAGTATTCTGAATCATCCCTCAACTATAAAACATATATTAGCTATATATTATTTTCAAATGTTAGCTGCAGATTACTTTGAGCTTAAAGTGAAAATTTGCCACAAATGAGAATTTTTTTAATGTAATATGCTCAATTCTTTGAAAGATGTCCAAATACAATTTGGAATAATATCTGAATCATTCAAATTTAATTAGTGTTTTTTTAAGATGATTGCTTTGAAAGAGAAGGCAGTTATTCAAATGTATAAATATCAGTAAGGCTATTTTTAAAATTAATTACAAAATAGTTTGCACAGTTTCATATTTACAGAAACCATTTCTCTATCTCAGTGTTTATCTTTTGAGTGTTCTGCTATTATTTTAGGTATGACTTAGCCTGATTCTACAGTGTTAAAAGAATTGCTTCTTAATTAAAATAAGATTGTTCTAAAAAAAAAATCTACACTACATTCACTTAATGAAAACCCTGTTTCATGCCCTAATTACAAAAGAACCTCTTTTAGAATTTTGAAGATAGAGGAAACTTCTTGTTAATTTCATTTCTCATTAAATAAGGATATCTTGAAAATACTTTAAGATTAGCTTTCATTATTGAAACATT
The DNA here is from genome assembly GCF_009834535.1 of Camelus ferus. Taxonomy (NCBI): domain Eukaryota; kingdom Metazoa; phylum Chordata; class Mammalia; order Artiodactyla; family Camelidae; genus Camelus; species Camelus ferus. Next base: position 43,520,940 of record NC_045706.1, on the reverse strand, counting down.
TAAAGAAATACCTTCCTAACTTAACAGCTGAGAAAAATGGACATAATTATATGTATCTTTGATCATTTAGGACCCTCCAACATGCAGCACACAGTAAGCATTCAAGAGTGATGGCTGAATGAAAAAGTGGATTAACTTTCCAACATTTATTGTAAACAATGATTTGCATTGACTAGTTTTTTGAATAAGGATGTGAACAGAGCAGTACTGAATAAATCTGTCTTACCTTTAGTGCATTTCTCTAAGCATATTTCATCATTTTGTTCTTTCTCCTGCAAGTTAAAAGTAGAGAACCCCAGTTAAATTGAAATGTTAGTTTTTTCATTTCCATTCATTAATGCTTTGTAGTATTTAACTCATTTTTCTACATTCAAGTCTGAACCAATTAAATAATCCCAGCAGAGAACAAATTTTTCCTCCAGCTTGAAGTATCTGAAATAATAGATGTGAAAATATGCAGGAAATTATAATTTATAATGGTATAAAACAAAAAGGTATTGTTCAAAATATTATTAATAATAGTACTTAACCTTTACTGAGTATTTAACAAGTTGCAGGTATTGAGCTAACTGCTTTTATACATTATCTAATTTAATCCTTAAAACCACCCTCTGAGATAAATACTATCATTATCACCATAAGGAACATGAGAATTAAGATTAAAGGCCTGAAAATCTCTGAATCATGGAGGCAAGGCTGTAGGAAATGAATGGTCAGTTTCTTTATAAATGCCTGTTTCTTTGTCTCCTCAGTGCTCCAAGATCAACCAATGGGAGAAATACTAAGAGCCAACCACTGCCTGACCTAAATAAATCCCTACAGACGTCATAATACAGCAACTATTCAACCATCAAACCACAAAACTAAGTGGATCAAAACCCATTTTTTAAGACATTAGTCCAAACTTTCATTAAAAGTTTCTGGTAAAGAAAAATGGAAATCCCCTTGAGATTTAGTATACTGTGGTGAGTTTGTTTTTACTTACATAGATTCAAATATCAAAACTGAAAATACAAGAAAGCAGAGGACGTGTAAAATATTCCCAGTCAACCATTTCCTGACTGCTGACAGCAGGAGAAAAAGAACTCCTGGTGAAATAACTTATTGTTCAACAAAATAGCCCTTGCTTTTGTGAAGAGCAAAATAATATCCTCTTTCTATTGTGGAGTAATTGATCCAACAAAGAGGTATTTATCTGCAAATTTTCTTCTTAGGGTCAAATGAACAAATTTTGCAATCTCAAAAGTGAAAAGGAAAGAAAGTTACTGAGTTTAAGAAGCTCTTGTACAATCTATGTTGATTTAATATTTGGAAATATTATATTTTGCTATTTTATCTGCTTATTACCATTATATTAATTTTTGAGGAGGCTGTCATATTCTATTTTCACCCAATAAATCACAATGAAATGATTACATATCTTATACTTAGCAATTAACAAAAGACTTTGATCTTTTCCAAAATCATTCAGAAACTGCCAGCATAATGATAACACACACTTGACTGCTTTCAAATAGGAAAAGTCCCTGAAAGAGAAGAGAGAGAGACAGACAGAAAATAATTCTGTTTTAAATTAAAATGAGAACTAGATTTCTGAAGTCATGTGAACATTAACTTTAAAAGGACCTGACTTCTTTACCAGGTGATATTATTGGAGTTGCTGACCTGCATTAAAAAAGAAAAGGAGAAAAATAAAACACATTTGGGTGCTTTGGAATTAAGAGATTGGTTTGATAGCTTAGGAGGCATGCTGGATTCATTTACTTTTGTCTGCTAAATAGCTAGATAAAACTAAATAGAGTGAGCCTTTTGGTAATCTCAACTCCTTAGACTACCATATATACGTAAATGCATTACCACATTAGACAAACATTTCTAATCACGCCTATGTGCCCCACATTGTACAGGTGATGAGAACAGTTATGCTCGTTTTCCAAAGAAAGTTGAATCTTAAAAGCCAGGTGGTTGCATTGGAGTGTTTTTCTCTAAAATCCAGGAAATTGTGCCTTAATCTGGTTTTCCTCAGTTGTTTAGGCTCCATCAAGCACCATGTTCAGTGCCATCAGAGTGGGTAGATTCAAATTCTGGGAAGACATTGTCATTGCAATGACATTGAATTTAGTTCTAAACATATCTAGTTTCAAATCCCAGGTACACAATTTACTAACTATTTAACTATGGAAAATTTTCTTAACCTCTTTGAACCTCAGTTTCATCTTTGGGTTAAGAATAGTAAACCTATTCTACAAGGAACAGAGATGACGGGCAACCCTAAAATATATATGACATGCATATGATAGATAAATAATTATACATATGTGTGTGTATATATACACACATATATATACATATATATGTAAAGGTATATAGACGATATAATTTAGTGTGCCTGGCATAAATGGAATTCAATAAGTAGGAGCCATTGGTAGTAATAATAACAGGCAATATTGTAGAGAAGTTAACAGTTTGAGTTCTGAAATCCAGCAAACCTGACTTTAAATCCTGATCCCACTACCTAATAATCTTATAACCATGGACAAAGTAATTTAACCATTCTGTGCATCAGTTTTCTCCTATAAAATGGAGGAGATAATCCCTACCAACCAGAATTTTGTACGGATTAAATTAAATTAAATCATGTACATAGTGTTTTTCATAAAGATATCACTTAATAACTTTTTAAAGAAATAGCTCAGATTCTGGAATAGAATAATGTTTTACATTTGTTTTATCTCAATCCTTGACGTGAAGGGGATGTTCAGCATTTACTTGTCGAATGGTCCTTTAATTGATAGATCATGTCTCATGGATCAGATATGAGGCACCATCACTTCTGTTCTCAACTACTTTTTTTCTATGTATCAGATCAGAAATTTTAATTTACATCTTACTCTATATTTTGATTGATATGTTGTAGACTTAGACTTGAATGCAGACCATAAACTGTCACAACTGAACTTGGGATACTGTCAGGCTACCCTGACAACTGTTAAGATTAGCTTTCTGGGAAAATCCTAAAAAGTAGGAATAAATGAAATGAGAATACTAATGTGGAACCAAGATACACTGTCAGTGTGATGCTGGGCAAACTGTTACCTCTCTGAGCCAGTTTTTTCATCCGTAATGTGGACAGAATTGATTCTAAGATCCTTTCAGTATCCAAAATCATACCCTTGTTAATGGTCATGAGTACCACCTCACTTCTCCTTTACTTTAGAATTCTATCTTTCTCAATTAGGTCTGTAATGCATCTCAAATTAACTTTTTTATGTAGTGTGAGGTAGAGATTGAGGTTAATTTTTGTTCTAGCACCATTATCCTGTTATTCTAGCACCATTTGTTAAAAGGCTTTTCTTTTCTTCACGGATTTGTCTTGATACCTTTGATGAAAATCAAGACCATTTATGTGTGTGTTTATTTCTGGACTCTGTTCTGTTTCTCTGATGAATTTGCCTCTTCGTATGTCAATGCCTTGCCATCTTGATTACAATAGCCTTTATAGAAAGTCTTAAAATCAGGTACTGTGGCTTTTCCAAAATGTTCTTCTGTTTAAAGGTTTCTCTGGCTGTTCTATGTTTTGTAAATTTCTATGTATATTTTAGAATCAACATGTCAATTTCTACCAAAATGTCTGTTGGGATTTTGATTATGATTTTATCAACTCTATAGATCCATCTAGAGAAAATAGACACCTTGAAAGTATGTAGTCTCCTGACTCAAAACATTCATTCATTTTGGTCTTCTTTTATTTCTATCAGCAATGTTTTGTAGTCATCTGTAGAGAGACTTAACTTATCTTTTACTGTAATTATTTCTAAATGTTTAATGCTTTAATGTTATTATAAATGGATTTTTTCCTAATTGTATTTTCCAATTTTGCCACTAATATACAGAAATACATTTGATTTTTGTGTATTTCTATATTATATAGTATATTAATATACTAACTATATTATCTTATTAGTTTTAACTGTTTTTCTAGATTCCTTAGTATATTCTATATAAACTATTATGTTGCCTACAAGTAAAGATAGTTCTACTTCTTCTTTTCCAGTCTTTATGAGTTTACTTTTTTCTACTTTATTGCACTGGCTAGGACCTCCAGTGCCAAAATAAAGATAAATCATGAAGGTAAATAACTACTGATCTTGGGAAAAAGCATCCAATATTTTGCCACGAAGTATGATGTTTGCTGTTATTATTTTTGTTTTGTTGTAAATCCTTTCATTAGATTGAGAAAATTCTTTTCTATTACTGTATTGAGAATTTTTTTCCGTAAATCGATGTTGAATTTTGACAAGTGATTTTCCTGCATCTATTGATAACATCACATGGCTTTGCTCTATTATTCTGTTAATGCTGTGAATTATACTGATTGATTTTTGAGTGGCAGCTCAGTCCTGCATTCTTAGGATAAAGCTAACTTAGTCGTGTGATATTATCCATTTCATATATTTTTGTATTCAATTGCCAATATTTTTTCAAGGATTTTTACATCTATATTTATGAGGCTTATTATCCTATTATTTTCATTTCTTGTAGTATTGTCAGGTCATGTTATTGAGGTTATGCTGTCTTAAAAAATAAATAGGAAAGTGTTCTTTATTATCCTCTTTTCTAAAAGAGTTTTTTTAAGAACAATATTATTTCCTTAAATATTTGATAGAATTTAATGTTGAAACCATCTTAGGCTTGAGATATCCTTTTGGGAAGTTTTTAAAATAAATTTCCTTTTTAAAAAATATAGAGATACACATATTTTCTATTTCTTTCTGTGTAAGCATTGGTTATTTTTGTGTTTTAAGGTATTTTAAATGTTGATACATAATTTTCTCTTGATTTTTTTCCTGTTATAGAACACTTACTGAGAGATGTATTTTAAATCTTCCATTTATAATTTGTATTTATCTTTCTCTCTTTAGATGTCATTGCTTTTGTTTCATGTATTTTTAATCTCTATTATTAGGTCCATACACACTTAGGATTATTAAGTCTTTCTAAGTTGACTAGTTTATTAATTGTAAAATATCCTTCTTTATCTCTGTTAACATTCTTTATCATCAAGCCTACTTTGTCCAATATTAATATAGTCACACCAGCTTTCTTATGCATGGTATCTTTTGCCATCCTTTTATGTTTATGCTCTCTGTAGTTTTGTATTTAATATGCATGTCTTGTCACTAGCATACAGCTGAGTCTTGCCTTTTTTTTTAACACAGTCTCTTATTTGGCACTTATATTTAATATAATCATTGATACATATGGTTGGGTTTAAGAATATGATTTTGCTATTTTTTTCTATTTGTCACATCTCTTTGTTGTGGATCTTCCTCTGTTATTAATTTTATGCCTTCTTATTGGTTAATTGAATTGATTTTAGTATTCCTTTTTAAATTTCTTTACTGTCTTCTAGCTATCCTTTTTTGTGGTCACTCAAGATTTACAAAATGCATCCTTAATTCATCATAGTTTGCAGTTAATACTGTATCATTTCACATAAAATATAACCGCCTTGTAACTGCCAGTATAATTCCTTTCAATCTCCTTCCTTTGCCTATTGTTGTCATATACTTTACATTTACATGTGTTATAAACCCTACAAAGCAATGTTGACATTTTTAAACCATCAGTTGTCTTTCAAAGAAATTAAAAGAAAAATGTACTTTTTACCCACATAGTCAACATTTTTTATATTCTTCATTCCTTTCTGAAGATCCAAGTTTTATCTGAGGTCATGTCCTTTTATTTTATTTTAACATTTCTTATAATGCATTTTTGCTGGCAACAAATTATCTTGGCTTTAGTTTATCTGAAAATGTTGATTAGTCAATCAAAATACTGAATCAGTTTGCCTGTATACGATTAAAAAATAATCCATATATTCTTCACTGTGGCAGAGACATCTATTCCTCACAAAATATTTATAACCTAGTCAATTTCTCAGCCCTTTGCAAGTAGGCAGGTCATAAGTTCTGTAAGTTTGTTACTGCCAGGCAAAGCATTTAAGAGCAGCTCTCTTACTCTTCAATCATGTAGGCATATATTTTAAATATTTTACCTACAAGATAATGAAGACTCTGGCAGCCTAGATCCATGAATGACTCTGTGGAGCAAAGTCCTTTCCCCTCCCCATCCTGTGATTTGCACTAGACTGCATTATATAGATTCTTGTTGTACTAAAAATCTATTGAGATCTGGGGACAACTTGTTACCTGGCCTGTCCTGGCCTAATACACCTGCTGATTTGAAATCATATGCTAAATTATTACAATATATGGTTTTTACAATTCCCTTCATATTTTATTGATTTATCTGTCCTTTCTGATACCAATAACACACTCTTGGTTTTTGTAGCTTTATAATACAATATGATGCTTGTTGGAGGGGAATATATTACCATTATTCTCTTTTTCAAAAATACCTGAGGAGTCTCAAATGTATCATCTTAAAAGTCACTTTTAACTTAACTTTAATCATATTACCAAAAGGAGTCCAAATGGGGTTCAACTTATAAATTTCTCTAACTAAACTGAGACTTCTTATCCAAGGACACATTAGACCTCTCCATTTGTTTGCCTTATTTATATCCTACCATAAGCTTTATAGTTTTCTCAATACAGATTCTTCACTCTTCATATAAGTTTACTCCTGAGTTTTTTATACTTTTTCTTACCATACTAAATGATATATTTTATCATTATATATTCTCATTGTTGACTAGAACCTGTATATGACCCTACTTACTACATTGGCATCATCTTCATGGCTAGTTCATCATCTTATATCTCATATACATACATATATACATAATTCATAGAATTATGCATTTCATATGGCCCATTTGATTAGGTCACCAAAGTTCAGAATAAATTTTGAAACATTCTTTTGTTGTGCTGTTTAAAAATGGAATGAAACCTTGGGATTATCTACTCTACCCTTTTCATTTTTTTATGTGAGAAGGCTATTTCAGAGGGAACACTTCAGTTTCAAGGCCATACTGATTTCAACTTGACACATATTTATTGACAACTTGCCATGCTTTTGATATCCTACTTCTAGAAAGCCTAGAATATGCCCCAGCCATAAACTGAGATAGGCATACAGTAGCAGCTCAATAAATGTTTGATCAATCAGATTGCTTTATTTTGAAATAACAATGTCATTGCTAGGGGTCATTGCACATCAGCTTTATGGAAAGCAAGCACTATGATTATTTTAGTGTGATTTTGCATCAATTCATAGTTACCACAAGCTTCTTTGTGAATTTCAGAGGGAAAAATTTCTGCCTTTGTAACTGGAAAAATGGAAAGCTGGCCATTTGGAGCTCCAGCAGGAAATAAGTGAAAGAACTTCCTCTCCCTCTTGGGTTTCCTGAAGCATTTTCCATCTTACAATAAATTACGCATGGTTCTCTGTCCCCAGGAGCCTAGTTTTCTAAGTTTTTTTTTAAACATGGCAGGGGTTTGCAAACAGGTGCCACTGGAAACATTTATGGTTTTCTCTCCTTCATTGAACAGCTGAGTACATTAAGACAGAGCAGCATGTTCCCAAGGGTTGTATCCAAGCCAAAAGAGATTAGGACAAGACTCAACTCATGCACACAAGAGGTGGCACAAGTTAAAAATAGAAATTAATTTGCAAGAGGTTAAATTAAGAAACATGGATAAACAAGTAAATGTGGGTGAGGGAGAAAAATGAGGATGTACCAGGCGAAGTCTCTGGCCTTAAGATTTATCACATAATCAAGGCTCAGACCACATCCTTTTAGCTCAAGTCTCAACTCTAATTTGCTAGCTGTGTGACCTTTGCATTTTACTTAACATCTCTGAGCTTCAGTTTCCACATCTGTAAACTAAGGGTAACACTATACCTACCTTAAAAGGTCTCTATGAGAATTATCTATGACCCTTGATGAACACTTGCCATGGTGCCTTGTGCACAGTAAGCCTCAATTAAGCATTATAAACCCAAGGAAGGCAGCTGCATATTAAAGATAACAGTCTGCCCAGGAGCAGGGTAATTACTGTCATACATTTTTAAGCCAATAGTTTAAAGGACCGTTTTTAAAATCAATCAAAATTGAGATATTATTTCAAGCAGTATCATTCATTTTAATTCAACTCCATATCGAGGTAGTAGGCCAAACACTGTGGGTTATAAGGATGAAAAAGGCATGGTTTCACCTTTTCAGTGAACACTAAATCTAAGAGAGGGAAAAGGAAAACCACCCAGGAATACAAAGGAATGTAATGAGTACCATACGACCATCAGAGAACTCTCTAATCTCAAGAGGGAGAAAGATTGTGTTGGTTGATATGATCAAGGAAACTTTTGAGAAAGGAGATATTTATACCGAGTCTTGAAGAATCAGTAGAGTTTTGAAAGATGGAAGTGACTGGAGACAGCTGACTGAAGGAATGAATAGAAAGAAATAGGACCAGAAACAAGAAATGAGGGGGGCTGACTATACACTTATTTATTCATTTATTCATTCATGTGATAAACACTGGATGTTTAGGAATCAGAGATTATTGAATTTGGTTGGAATTCAGAACATGCGTGGGGAAGTCAGGAATACCTCTATGAATAGATAGGTTGGGGCCCAGGCCTGGAGAGCATATGGATACCATGTTATGTTCCCAAGTATAGGAGAGTCAAAGGCTGTCTGTGAATAAGAGAGTCATCAGAAATGACTGGGGCTCTGCTTCTAAGATTATTATCCCATAGGCTGGAGGCTTTTAGGGGAGTTCTGATGAGAGGTGACAAGGGTCTAGATTTGAGGGTGACAGTAAGAACATTCTGGAGGAAAGCTGACAGGATTGATCACTTTGGGCAAGGGCATGAGCCCAAAACAAATCAGGTGCCTCACCTCCATGACTAAGAAAATGAATCATTATCACATTCGCAGGTCAGAAGGAAGCTGATGTGGGGGAAGAGATGGGAGGGATGACTAGGTTAAGATCAAATGGACATAATGGTTTTGAGGTTTTCATGGGAAAATCTGAAGACTTGGGATGAATGAAATCATCAAGGAAGTAGAAAAGGGGAGCAAAGACAGAACATTGGAGCATGCTTATACCTAAGGAGTGAAAAAAAGAAGAGAAATCAGTGGAGAAGCAATTAGAGACATAAAAGAGAAGACTGAAGAGCCAAGGGTCACCCAAGTAGAAGGAAATTTCATGGAGTAGATAAGCAGCATCATAGCTTCAGAGATTGAGGATGAAACTGATGAAAAATAAACATGAAAGCAGCGATTAGGAGGTTACCTGTGACCTTCAAGAAAACACATTTAGAAGAGAGGCGAGGTCAAAAAGCAGATTGCAAAGAGTCAATAGGTGAACATGAGCTTTAAATATGGTGCTTGGGAATACATTGGTTTTGTGAAATTTGGCAGAGTGCCCCAAATGTAGTTACAAGAAAAGCCTACAGCCAATTTTACCTGCAATAATGAGTCCCTTAAAGTGTTAACTGCTTTCATCTTTTTTGTTCAAAGTGCTTTAATTCATATTATCTAATTCCATTCTCATAACCACCTTGTAACGAAGAGGTCTTGTACTAGTTTCCTCACTTATAAAATGAGATAAAGAGATCTGAGATATTAAGCAACTTATGCTCAGTCACAAAGCTAAGAAACAACAGGGGCAGGGTCTTCTGTCTCCTAGTCCAACACCACTTCCATTGCTCCAAGCAAATGCAAAGGGACCTCTTTCCAATGTGTCTCATGAACAATGAGCATTTACAAACCACATATAAAGCCCGAATGAAATGAAAAGCACCCGGTACATGAGAGACAAGGTATGTTTCTCTCTTTCCAGCACACTGAAGCCATGAGGGTTAACATGAGTTTGAATTTCTCAGCCGGAAGCCTCTGGGCAGTGAGGTTGAGATTTGAGGTTATCCTTCTCCCATCTCTTCCTCCTGAGTAGCCAGTCAAGGATAGCTATCACCTTCTCAGTGTCTTGGTTTGACATTTATATCATTGCACATCCAAGAAGCTGGTAACAAACCCAACTTTCTGATTCCATCAAAACCCATTTATTTTGGAATAATCTATATTGGAATCCTCAATCTTTTCTCTGAAGTCTGCCAGACCCTAAAGACATATAGTATCAGTGGTGACAATAAAAGTTGCTGGATATTCAGAGTCAAGTGGCGTGGGATGGTAGTGGAATTTACTGGAATTGCTTTCCTTAAGAAAGGAGACCTTTTTGCCATTAAAGCATCATTTCTCAGTTCCTACCACTGGCTCCTCCGTCCTCTGTTCTCCAGTCCTTAGAGTCTTCTGCAAATTCCTGAGTCATGGGAATGGGGTGGGATTACAGAATTTATATATTCCTGAGGTTGGTCGCTCATGCTTCAGAAGGCCATTGGTTCACAAATGATTGTGAGCTGTGTTTTCACCAAGAATCTTGGTACTATTCAGGTATGTCCCTGTTCCTATTATCTTTTTAACAGTCAAAAAGTCTGAGGATTTTTACTGGGAGTAGGGACTTGTTGGCCAAAGAGAGCACTCAGTTCAGTGGTAGGAGAAGGTGCTATGCGGTAAGACTTACAGACAGTAGGTTCCTTTGCTTCCCTACTCATCACCTGCCATCTGCTTCAGGTTTCTGAAGGACATAGACTCTGGAGAAACATGGTACCTTGGATAAGTATATGTCTATTATTCCTGAACGTGGGTTCTGCCCTAAGCGTTTACCAGTTCACCTCCCCAGGGAACCATGTGTGAACCTCATAGAACCTGCACTCCTTTGTTCTTCTCTTCAAAGGCTTTCAACAAAGCCAACCCTAAAAGGCCCTCTTCATGAAATTCTTCCTCTGTGCCGCATCCCTTTCCTGCTAGTCCTTCACTGAGAGTGCAGAGTTTAAAGGACTAATTTTGTAGAAACTAATATTTATTAAGTATCTACTATGTACTAGGTCTGAGCATTCTAAATGAACACAAATCATTTAGTCTCACAACAGCCCCATGAGGCAGAAATTATTTCCATTTAACTGATGGAAAAACCAAGATCAAATGAAATAAAGTAACTTGCCAAAGGTCACAAAATAAGTAATGAAGCAGTCAGAACTCATACCCAAGGAGTGCAGTTCCCAAGCTCTGACACTTAAACACTGTGCTCTTTGCTAGGTTAGAGCATGGGTTTGGGCAGGGATGGAGTGGTTGTGCAGTCTGGACACTACTCCAAGATGTTCAGAGGGGCACTTTCAGGGACTGAAATCCAGCCTACCCTCTGCTCACCAAGCTTGGAGCAATAGGGCTGCCTCTACCCAAAAGGACAGCGGCCATTAAATCTAGGAATCAATCAAATCTGAGGTTAGACTTTGACTTTGTCCTTAGTAGCTGACTAAAGAGAATACCTCTAAAGTGCTTAGCATAGTACCTGGAATAGAGTAAGCACACAATACATTTAACTTGTTTTTACTGTTATGTGCTAAGGATAGCCAATGCAATTACATTTCTGCTTTTTCCTTTCTTTACACCAGCAAAAGCAGTACCAGTACTACCTCGGTAGTCTTCAGAAGGACACATCACTTGGAAGCCTTAGTGGCAGTTTCCTCTCCTAAATGTAAAGGAGCATAGCATTCTACTGGAGATGCTCAGGGGCCCTGCCATTAGCAGAGCAAGAAACGAATGATATTGTTATGGAAAGGAGGCTTCTCCTGGCTATTGTTTTCACAGAGGCTGGGTTCCTTGAGGGCATTTAGCACACACAGTCTCCCTTAGAAGAGGAAGCCTGCTAGCTTTATGGTTGTGAAAAGGCAATGTAATGAAATCTTTTTGTGCTATGACTGTTGAAAACAAAAGTCTGACTCCTAGGAGGGAAAGGAAACAGACCCAAATGGGTACAAGAACCCAGCTACCTGGAGGCTGGGAGATACCTCTGGACGGAATGAAATTGCTAAGAACCAAGAACTGGGGCTGGGAATTTAAGTGAAGCAAGGGGTATTCTTGAAAAATTAGGCACTGAGGAAATATGTTCAACTCTCTCAAAGGAGCCAAGACCTGGTTCATTAGCTTTCGGCGTCACCTGCTAGACTACTCAGGACCAGTTGTCAATAGCAACCCTGTGTCCCAGGGGTAAGTAATAATAAGAGTGTTCCCCCTTATGTGTGGAAGTCTGAGACCTTCACACTCTTTCGTGCTTCTGGAATCTAATTTGTGATTCTTGGAAACTTCAAGAGATAGGAGACCTCGAAGAAAGAAATGCAAAACTTCATGCTATTCCGACATATAGGACTCAAGCAGGATTTAGCTGAAAAAGAAATGTGACCGTATTTCACTACAGCTTTGGGGAGAAGTTCTTATTGTTTATTATTACTGTTATTATTTATAAGGATGATAATGATGATAACAATGAAGAGTGTTTCATCCAACCTCATATATTTTCTAACAGGAATGAGGAAAAAAAGAGCCCCAAGCAGGACGAGGACTGTGACCCCGTCCAAGCCTTCTGTCGGAGGTCCTGTCAGTGTGGTAGACATGAGTGTCCATGAGAAAATACTCCCCCTTGAGGAGTGATGTAGTGCAACCATGTGGTTAATTAACAGGAGATGAAATTTAGATCTAGAAGCACTCGTTTCTGCAAATGTGCAAATCCTAGCAACTATGCAATGACTAGTTGACAAGCACCATTTATATTTGTAGAATTACGTTGAGGGATCCTAAAAAATTGTTTCTACTCTCATGACTAGGAGAACTGAATTAATTCCAATAAGGGTAAATATGTAGACTTAGCTCATAGAAGACAGCTAGGTTTCTAGCAGAAATCATTGCTTTTCCTTCTGAACTTTCCCCAGAGTGGTCTCTACTGACAGGGGGGGTCAATCTGAGAACCTCAGTAGTATTGTTTCTGCTGTGGATCTTGTAGGCACAAACTGAGTTTATAAGATTAAAACGTTTTTCAAAGTATTTCCCCAGCTGTGATTTCTATAGGTTATAACAACCCTGTGATATAGGCCAGATGAGGAATCTCAGGCACAGAGAAGTTACACTGCTTTTCAGAGCTTGCACAGCTGCTGGGCTTAATGATGGACCTAAAACTGGAACCCAGTCCCTCTCTGGACAACCCAGCCTCCTGACGGCAGCACACTGTGTTTACCAATACAGAAAACTAAGTGAAGAAGGTCTGTTTCATTACTGAAGTAGACTGTGTTCTAGTCAAGCTAAGGTACCAACCACAGAAGCATTGATAAGCATGCTCTGAGGCTTTATAAATCACTCATTTTATGTATAAAACAAGATAGAGCAAAAACAAATAGCTGCATTTCTATCACGTATTAAGTGTTTGCTGTATGCATTTCAATGCGATATACACTTTATTTTTTCTCACTTAATACCTAAAACAACCTTGTGAGGAAGGTATTGTTCTCCTCTTGTTACAGATGAAGAAACTAAGATCCAGAAAAATAAAATAACTTGCTTTGATGTAGACGCAGCCATAATGTGCTGGAGTTGGGGCATTATCTATGATTCCGTATTCTTGTGGGACTGTATTCCTTCCCACTTACTTCAGGGGTGGAGTCATTAAGAACGTCACCCCGCCCAGAGGAAACTGGAGCTGCTGTCAGGCAGGTGGGGCTCCAGCCGCCACTGTCACCTGTGACTGAGCTGTTGCAGGAAGACCAGGAGGAGATGGTCTTCACAGTGCCTGGCTCTTGCCTACAAACTACTTTAAGCGTTGGCATCATCAAAGCATGTGTCTGCAGTGTGATTCTGCATCTGGGCACACTCTACCTCTGGAGAAGTGTCCTTCTCAGTCCCTTTATGTACCAGTGGCTTCATATAAGATTTAATCTTCTTTAAACTTGTATTCAAAACAGACTCTACTCTCATTCTCATTGAAGTGTAAAATATCTACAAGAAGTTAGAAAAGGTATTCTTTCTAGGAGAATATTTAGGGAAAGGGATTAAAATGCCAACATACAAATTCTCTGAGAGCCAAAGGACTATCCTGGACTCCCTAGAAATCCTCACTGGATGGAAGGGGGACACGACCATGCTTCTCCTTCAATCTAGGCATCGGGAGGAGGAGCTGTTTTCTATATTTATCATTAATGACATTGCCTTGAATGTATATCCGCATGTAAGTAACTTGATATAATCATACCTCTTTCCTAAAAAAAAAAAAAATCTGGAATGAATCACACTAAAGTGATCACAGAGAGAATATTGTGCAGGGAGATTGGAGAGGAGACAGAAAACAGATGAAAGGGACTCAGGGTAGTGAAAATGTTGTGGCCCAAATCCAGAGGATGGAGGCCTACGTAGAACCACTAGCCTTGGGTTTAGAAAATGAGAGACTGCATCCCCCTGGCTCTCTCAGGAGTGCAGATATTTAGATTTATGCAGGGATGAATTGAGCTCCTCCTACTGCACAACACCTGTGAAGAGGGTTTTGTTTATTTGCTTGTTTGTTTGTTTTGTCGCTTGTCCACAAAGTATACCACAATGGGGAAAGTGCTCTGTACTTCAGGACCTTAGGAAATAACATCATAAAATCAGGGAAGCTTGAGTTTCTAACAAGATCACTTTTGCCTTTAATCCCCCAGTTATAGTCCAGAATGGACTTTTTATTCAACATAAACCCCAAATAAAACCTGGCATTATCCTTTATAGCACAGAACCAAAGAGTCACTGTTCTTCATCTAAGAAGGTATGATATATCAAAAGCAGTGTGCCAACAAGGAGAATGTCTATGTTAAGCGTCATTGTTCAGGAAAAATCAGAGGGGATTAGTGGCTTTAACTTTGGGGCCACCTGAAGCCGGCTCAGAGCCCAGGCTTTTCGAGAGACCAGCTCTGAGCTCCCTGCTTGGATGTGGGCCGCCCTGCCCAGACAGCATCTAGAGGATGGATGAAACATTTCAGCTGTCCCTGGTTACTTCAGAAACTCAGTCAATATACATGTCAAGCATGTGACTGCCCATATCTTTTTTTGTCTGTGCTTACTCTAATTACAGTTGGGAGGAGGGAGCACAGAAAGAAAGTAAGTTCTATAGAAATGCCTGATTTACAGGATACAAGTGAAACCCTTTATCACAGTTTTGGAACTAAGACAAAAGATTAGATCTGTTCCATGAGTCCTGAACAAACTGAATCATCAGTCTTATCTGGGCCCCTGTCCTCTCTAACCTTTTCCCCTCTTCTTCAGCCCACTTCTCACCCCTACTCCTTGCCTACACACATACACACAGACACACACAGACACACACACACACACACACAGAGAAATCATTTTCAACACTGTATTTAACACTTCAGTTCATCTTTGGGGGCAAGATGAGAAGGGGTACTGGCCTCTCTCTGAAATCCAAGTGTAATAGCTAGAATTATTTTCTTCAGTATAATGAGATCAAAAGCTGTAATTTCTATGTGAATGCCCTGTCAATGGCAGATGTTATGCATACAGAGAATATTCCTCAGCTTACAATCCTGAGAAAGGACACATTTTATTTTCCGTGGCTTTTAAATCCATAGGTCATCCCAGTGCCTTGACATATAACAGAATTTGCAAGACAGCTCTGGGAATTTGGCATCTCCTGGCTTCGGCACTTACAAACTGTGCAACCTTGTTCAAGTTCCCTAACTTGCTCTCCGAGTGTCAGTTTTTTCCACCATGAAGTGGAGATAACAATGGCACCTACAGCACTATCATAGGGCTGGGGTGAAGGCTAGCTAACAATTCAAGTAAAGACCCCAGCACAGCCAGGCATACACTAAACATTCACTAAATGTTGCCTATTGTCATTCTCTTAATTGTTAACAGAACTCTTTTTGTTGGTCAGAAACAAAACGATAATGAAGACAGAGGAAAAGTTATTGAGGTTTCTCCAAGATACAATTCAATACGACAGGTCCTTTACTCCAAGACTGGTTGGTGTCTGACATACATTGCTTTGAAATGTCCAGTCCTTTTAGCTTCACAAACAACCACAGCTTTCTCCCTCCTCCCTTCCCTCCTGAGTGGGTCACAGATAAGCCTGAACTCCACGCAGAAGATTTACTGAGGAAGGGAATGAGGCTGGGCTGGAGGCAGGCAATGTGAACCCAAATCCTATCTCTTCCACTTGAACAAGTTCTTTAAAAGCTCCAAATCCCTACTGCCTCCTCTCTAAAGCAAGGATAAAAATATCCACTTATAGGGTTGTTGTCATTATCAGACTGAATGAAAGAATAAGTGTAAAACAAATATGAAATATTATAGAAGCAAAGGGGGCAATGTGCTTCCCATCCACAGTGATCTCTATAGACACGTGTCATAAATTCAAAGGAATCCCTCCTTCACCCTCTGAAAGTTGCTAAGTGCCTATCAGGGTGCAGTGATATCTAAAAATGAGTCAGGTGTGTCTATTGCACATCCTGTCCCAGGATGGAGTGAGTGTCCACAGGGCAGGAACCAGGTCATGTCAATGTCCTAAATGCCACCCCCTGTATTTGGCTCCCACTAGCTCACTCTTCCTTCAAGACTCTTCTGTGTGGTTCACTTTTTCAATGAAGCCCTTTCAGATTTAAGGGAGAGGGTAAGTATCTTGCTTTTTCCCTGATTATACGAAAAAACCTCAAGCCTGAACTAAAACCAGTGAAAGAAAGTCATTCAACAACAACAAAAAGTCGTGGATACTTGATGTTTTATAAATAAATGCGAACCTTGAAGGTCAGAGGCTGCCTTTTAAATCTTTATCTGTTTAGTTATTGTCTGTCTTATGTTAGGATACAGAGAATACAGGTGGAAAAAAAATTTAAATAAGAACACTGTATCAAAGAGAAAACTAAAAGTGGGAAAATAAAAGGAAGTTGGGCATAAAAACAGTTAAGCAAAAACTGTGTGAGGTGGACCACAAATTTGGTTTCCTACATCCAAGTGTGAAGGATAAATGATCAGCTGTGAGATTTATAGTACGCATAAGATGGAAAGCCACATACTCTGGTGAGGTGTAGCTGTCCCTCCTATTGAGACTAGAGACAGATTTTTCCCACGCGTCCTTATGACGTTGGACAGTGTCAAGGCTTCTAACTAGTCTTCCTGAATTGACTCCTGTCCAGTAAATCTGTCCTCCACTCAAAAACACAAAACAACCTTCCCAATGAAAAACGTGTATTGTTTCGTTTCCCAGCTTACCATCATTCAATGTCTTTTTGTCCTCAGGAAAATATTATTCTGCGAAGTATTGTACTGGTAAATGTTTAACAATCAGCTCTTGGAAGGAGGCAAAGGCCCTGATTTGCAGCACTTGCCAGTCATTGTGGTGTGTATATACTCCTACCATGGCCAACTGCAAGCTACTAAAGTGATGTTACCGAAGCAAACTAGAAAGGGATGTACACAAGCACACCATAGTACAGGATTTCCACCACATAGATACCTCAAAAACATGGATAAAAGCAAATGTAGCAAAGTAATTAACAAGGGATGAGTCCTGAGTACTACCTTTAAAAAATATAATTTATCTAGTCATAACTTTATAGAACTGAACTTTTAATGATAATTGTGTCACAAGATTCCAGAATATTTAGCAATCGACTCTCTCAAACTCAGAAGCTGGTTCCAATCCATCACTGCTTCTGAGCCATCATAAGATCTGTCCCCAGATGTTTCCTCCAGATTCGTCTCTGGCCTCTTGCTCTCTCACACCTTCTGCTCCAGACATCCAAAAGCATTGCAAGTAATCTCCACTTCCTACTGTTTCAGAGCCCTCATTGTGCTGTCCCCTTTGACTGGAAGACCCTGGCTAACTCTTACGTGTCCTGACAGATCTCCAGTTACACACTTTCCCCTCCAGGAAGTCTTCTCTGGCATCATAAAATGGTGTGGGAGTTGTGTGGTACAGACTTAACTTAGCCTGAACCTTGGCCAAGCCTTTGTCCCGGCTTCCCTGGAAGTAACCTCTAAATCCTGACTGATAAGGGTGTCCTTGTTTATCTGAAGGACTTGAACCACACTCAATAGTGTATGCTGACAACTATGATTTATGGTGGAGCCTTTGGGCCACAAGGTCTCAGCGTAACTTCTGGATGGCCTGGAAACAAAGGTTGGCCTCACAGGTGGTCAACAGTATCCTTGTAACTGAGCCCCAGTAAAAACACTGCACACCAAGGCTCTGGTAGGCTTCTCTTGGGGTAATGCTCTGTGAGTATTGTGACATATCACTGCTGGGAGGAGTTCACACTGTCCATGACTCCACTGGGAGAAGACAACTGGGCTCTGCCTCATGTACCACTTCCCTTGGCTGATTTTCATCTGTATCCTTTGCTGTAATAAGCCATAATTGTGAGTATAGCTGCTTTCCCTGAGCTTTGTGAATCCTTATAGTGAATTACTGAAACTGAGATGGCCTTGGGGACCTCAACACTGAAATCGATGTGAGAAGTGAGGGTAGTTTGGGGGACTCGCAAACTCTCCAGTGGCCCCTCGAGGTGCTCTCACTTACTGTGGGGCATATATCACTCTATGTAGTGGTTCTATGTTTATCTGTCTGAGAATAGGGACTGAGCTTTATTCACTATTACATCTCTAGAACCTAATCCCTGGCAAAATGTAGCCATTCAAACACTGGTGGGATGAATTTAATGGACAAGGTCCTCATATTGGCAAATCACACACTTGTCCCCTAGGACTATTTTTCTTATAACATGAATCAATTACACTGAGGACAATAACATCTGATACACACTGAAAAAAACCAACTTCACAAGCAGCCAAGAAACATGTCTTTATGAATCTCTTTGATGATTGTACTTGATCGAATAAAAATATTTAGACCCTAGCAGAATGGAAGACTATTCTTCAGAGAATCTTCCATTAGTACGGTTTCCCCCAGCTAACCTTCTAATGAAAATTACACTGAAAAATACAAGGGCTTATTTTTCTGGGATATACCTGAAGGGCAGACAAAAAGATTGGTCCAGAAGCTTTTTAAACCAGATGAATCTAGGGTAGAATTGACACAGATCTGAGTAAAACAGAGGCATCCGACCAGGACACCTGAGAGCAGATATCATAGGGCTGCATAGCGATAATAAAATTTCTCTTATTTGCACTACACAAGAGTTCAAACAGTGCTAACTTCACCTGGGTCTACACAGACAACATGACAGGGTCAAGTTCCTTAACCACTCTTAACTGCAATCAACTCACGTGCAGAATGGGGATAAGATCAACCACCTTGCTTCACAAAGATGGTGCAGGGATCAAGGGTTAGTAAGAGGAAGAGATTTGGAAGTATCAAAGCACATGTATCATACTGCTTTTCCACTATTGTTAGCATACTAGAGACAGGTCCCACTTAGTTACTTATTTAATGGTATTCAAGATTGTTAATTAGTTGAAAAGAAAATGCAGCGAATCACCAGATCCACTAGATAGCAGATCAAAACTAGGGCATAATGGCAGCATCTTTTTTTATTGCGTACTTAACACGTGCTGGGCACTGAGCAAATCCCTTTACATTATAAAACCTTATCCTTGCAACTCTGCAATGTACATATATTATTATCCCCATTTTACAGACAGGGGAACTGAGGCTCAGGAGTATGACATAACTTGCCCAAAGTCACATAGTTGGTGAGTAGAAGAACTGAGACTCCAGTTCTGATTTGTCTCTCTGAAAAACCTAAGCTGTCACTACTACAGAGATCTGCCCTGCTATGGAAGGACTGGAAGAGGACTTGAGGTATGGTTTTGGTCCCTGCACAGCTATGATTAAGGTTTAGTCAAAGCTCTCTCCAAAATTTACACAAATCTAGATAGGCTGAGGAGGGATGGTGGATGGATTGTTTAATGTGGTCACTAACCATACTAAATCCTATGACCCCCATTATGGACCAGACTCCAAAGACCAGCTAAGAACGCCTATAGGAAGCTTGAAATTTAAGTCTATTTTATAATCCATTTGAACAGGGTGCTGAGACAAAATTAATGCATGACAACTTGTTCTCAAACTGTGAATTTTGGGGAACATTTGCAGGATTCATTAGCTATCAGATTCACACTTCCACCTGTGTGTTGAAGAGCTGTTTTATCAGTTCCTAGAGCAAGAGAGGATAAAATATATAGGGGAACTGACTTTGTCTCATTTTCCGTTTAATTTGCAACTTTTAAATGTCAGCAGAGTAAGTTAAGAATGGTGGTCAGGAGTCCTCTAACTCCAGTCTCTCTGTCCATAAAATCTTTAGTCTTCTTTATGTCCACTTGTTCTTCATGCTCTGGGTTTCTTTCAAATGGAAATCTTGTTTTAACTGAATTATGTCTGGAGTGGCTTTGTTAGAATGAGGCTTCTCCTTATAACCTATAGTAATTTTCTTGGCCAATAAATACTAAAACTGACCTTATTTTAAGGCTACTATAACCTGAATGTCCCTGAGCTTAATGCTACACAGCAGGACTCTTAGTGAATTTCTGATTTTCAGCACAAAAACTTAGCTAGAGAGAAAACTATCATCAGAGCAGTATATTCAGAGATGTCTTCTCAGGCAGCAGAGTTAGGATTTCACAATGCAATTAATTAGGTGGTTGTGCTCAAGTTAGAAGTGATCTTCCATTTCTTCTCTCTACAATGCTTACCTCATCATACACTAAGTCTACTTCTTACCTGTCCATTTCTTCCCTCTACAATGCTCACCTCATCAAACACTAAGCCTATTTCTTACCTGTGACCTTTGATAACCTAACCCAACTTGATTAGCATCTCCATCACTCTAGGAGTACAATTTATAGACTTTTTCTCATACAAATATGGTAACACCCGTCCCTACCTCCACCTCCCAATCTTAGACCCTACGAATGCAGTTGAAATTTTGCAACCTTAATTTAAAAGTATTTTATCATCCACCCTCCACCCGCTTCTGCAAAGCCATGCTCAGAGAGAAACAAATCAGAACAGATGCTCTCTGCTCTGTTTTCCTGCAGACCCAATGGAAAGAGACTTTGGCAAAAGTGACATTAGAAAGGAATATTGAAAAGAATTCTTGAGAAGAGAAAGAAATGAAGAGATATTTGGACAAAGTGTAGGACAATGCCACTGATCCTGCACTTCTCATCTGCCTGCAATGTCCTCTCTTTTTGTCTCTGCCTCTACTTCCTAGCTCCCTTCTTCCCCTTTCAACTACCTCATACTAACATTTGAGGTTCCACACACCTCCCAGCAAAATTTCACCACCCTTTGCTAAATATTTTTGATAAAAGAGTCAAGGATGTGAGTCATCCAGATGATTTTTTTCTCTGTTTTGCATGCTCAGTAGATACCAATTAATGTATAGCTGTGTCAGTGAAAACAGAAACATATGAACTACTAAAGACATCTCTGAGGCAAGAGGTAGCTGGCTAGATCGACAAGCAGTTGTAGTTTGTAAATTTAAAAAGAAGACTTGTCAGCTAGGGATTTTTTTAAACACTCCAATTTGATGAGCAAGGGAATAGCTTCAGAGAAATGTATGAGAAAGTCATATTTATATGATTGTAAATTTTCTAAGGAGAAAGGAGCTGAAACATGCTTTTTAAAATAGCCAGATAGAGAAATCTTAGTGTGAGCAATTTACACTTGAAGTGACTGCTCTGTCTTTAGAACACTGGGGAAAGTGAGGTGTTTAATGTATCTTCCAGACAATTACAAAGCAGTCCTTGATCAAAACCCTCAGCAAGGGATATTGACAAACCTGCCCAACTGCAAGAATCTCCTGTAGAGAAAATGATCTATGAGATTACCCGCTGGTGGGTTCATGGGTCAGATTGTCAATATCTAGAGAAGGATCACAGAAATAAACATTTTGTGTTTGCTGTCCTGACGTCTATATTTATAGTCCTGTTAAAGCAGCTGCTCAATCAAAACCAGTTAAAGCAATTACAATTTTCCCCAGCCAACGCAAGAGAAAGAAACTGAACTCTTTGTGATGAAAAGTCAATATAGGAAGATAATCCAAAATTGCTTTTTATTCATGTGGAGGGAATCTGGTACTATTATATCTTGTCACTTGTAATTGTCTGATTAGATGAATACAGTGAAGATGTATTAATGTAATGAAGTCAAATACTCAATTAGAATTTATTTTTTTCTTTCCTTCCTACATTGTTTGAGATCCCCACAGAATTTGGAACACAATGCTCCTTTCCCTCTTGAGTTTGGCTTCTTTGTATTTGGCAAATATTTATTCTTTTATCTATGTTTCAGTTGGAGCTGCAATGAATGGGTCTATTTTTCTCATGGCTTGACTCCTGCTGTCAAACAATATAGGTGATGTTGTTAGGCGTAAAATTATTTTGGAGACGACATAAATCACTAATGCAAGACAGATTGTGTGCTGAATTCTAATAGCAAATTTCTTTGAAGGGATAAGAGGAAGCGTAAATGGCAATGTTTGAAGGAGGCTGTGATTTCCAAAATGCTCGCTTAAGAGCTTGAATACAATCTGGAAAAAAATTGTGAATCTTTTGAAGGGTTAAAAAAGGAACATGAGTATAATGAACCGGCATCTGTTTGGTAATTCTCAAAATAAAATACTTGAATGGGGAGACATATAATTTCTGATTAAGAGCTCAAGTTCTAGAGTGAGGCACAATCGCCTGTGTCCCACTTACTGACTGCATTTCCTGTGGCAAGTTATTTCACCTCTCTAAGCCTCTGTTGTCTCATCTGATACGTGAAAATAATTATCCAACCTGCCTGGCGGAATTCTTAGGAGCTTTCAACTATATAATCCATGCAAAGCTCTTGGTACAGAGTCTGCATCAGAAGAAGCACTCAATAGATGTTAGCTACTGTTAGCTAATTGTTAGCTATTTTTGGCTAATGTGTATATATTCTGTGGTTATCATTAGAAAGCTGATGGGTATTCAATTCAACAGACATTTATTTAAGGCCTTCTATGTACACAGGAAACTAGACGGATTCAAAGAACAGGGTTAACCAGTGT
Source organism: Camelus ferus (assembly GCF_009834535.1). NCBI lineage: Eukaryota > Metazoa > Chordata > Mammalia > Artiodactyla > Camelidae > Camelus > Camelus ferus. The sequence goes on along the minus strand of NC_045706.1, from coordinate 43,498,035 downwards.
TCACCTTTATCTTAGAAGGTAGACTGAGGTAAGCATTTGTGACACTACGACTACAGTATCTTCCTAAAGGCTCCTTCTTCCATTCTGACCCTTATTCTAATCCATTCTCCATCTGGGAATAGAAGGATCTTTGTAAAAACCCTTCAATGTCTTCCTATTGAATTTATAATAACCCCCTAACTACTTACGCTGGGTTAATAGGCTCTGCCTAATCTGCTAACTAGAGACCTCATCTGCAGTCACTCTGTCCCTCCGTCACTGCGGTCCTCCTCTCCCCCTTCCCTACGAGGCCTTGGCCTCTGTATCTGCCCTCTTCTGAACTGTTCCTCCTCCTTTTCTTGGCTGAGTTAATTCTCACTAATGTTTCTTCTGGTCTCAGCTATGCATGGTCACTTTCTGAGAATAACTTCCTTAACTTCCTCACTGCCCACTACCACCCTAAACCATTTCTCTGTGATTTTCCCTTAGAACAACCTGTAATTTTCCTTAATAACTCTTAAATATTTATTTCTGTGATTAAAAAAAAAAAAACCTACCTCCCCTACTAGACACAAACTCCTTGAAGTCAGAGGCCATAACTACTTGGGTCACCATTTCATGCCCAGTTACCAACACTAAGCTTGGCGTGGAGTAGCTGTAAAACAAACATTGAAGAAATGTGCTAGAAGGTAATTTGCTCTCAAAAAAGGTTCAACTACAATTCTCAGACTGATATAAAATGAAAATGTGTGAAAGAGTTTAAGTCATTATTAATAAGGGAACCAGGCAGATGTTAAACCAATTCAAAGGGGAAGTAAAAGAAAAGATCTATAGAATCCACTCATATATCTGGAGTATTGTATAACTATGCAAATTGAGACAAAATTATCTTTTCCATAGTGAACTGGAAATTCAACTGAACCTTCGTGTGACAGCATTTTTTGCACACTTATAAACAAGACTCACTTTGCGTTGCTCTTAGTTATCTGCAACTTATAGAGCTCTAAAATATCTCAAAGGCAAAGGAAGGCTAAAATCAGAGAACTCAGAATAATGTACTCTAAACAGTGCACAGTTTTCTACCGTAACACACATTTTCCCCTACAATAAGCAGAAATTATGGAGGCACACAGGAGGGGACATGTCATTCATGGGGCAGGTGAGAAATTTCAGAAGTCTTTGGAGAAGAAGAATTGTCAAACTAAGTCTGGAAATGTAGGTAAGATTTCCGTAATGGTAAACTACTTGAGACTTTTGAGCAGAGTTCTAGAGAAATTTTTCTGGTAGCAATGGATTCTTGCAGGCAAAAATATAGTCTGGGAGGAAAAAAGCCCAGAGGAGAAACCACTAGAAGAGGAAAGAGCATCCAATGGAAAAGAAGAGGCCCTGAATTCTGGATCCTGCACCAGCCTTTCTTCTGGACTAAATCACTGATCTTTCTGGGCCACATCCCAGAAATATTTATTTCGCTCCTGGCACCAGGGATACAGTGGTGAAGAAAAACAGGCCTGGAACTTACCACATGAATAGTATAGAGAAGAGAGTCCTTATCACACAACTAATATTTCTTTTTTTCTTTTTTTTGAAGGATAGTCGGTTTACAAGGTGTGTTAATTTCTGGTGTACAGCATAGTGATTCATGTATATATATTATATATATTTTATATATATATATATATAATATATATATATATTCCTTTTCATATTCTTTTTCATTATAGGCTATTACAAAGTATCGAATATAGTTGCCTGCACTGTACAGTAGGACCTTGTTGTTTATCTATTTTACATATAGTAGTTAGTATCTGCAAATCCTGAACTCCCAATTTATCCCTCCACCTTCCCTTTTCCCCCTGGTAACCGTGAGTTTGTTTCCTCTGTCTGTGAATCTGTTTCCACTTTGTAAATAGATTCATTTGTGTCATTTTTTTAGATTCAGCATGTAAGTGATATCATATAGTACTTGTCTTTCTCTTTCTGGCTTACTTCACTTAGTATGACAATCTCCAGGTGCAGCCAAAATGTTCAGTATCACTAACTATCAGAGAAATGCAAATCAAAACTACAGTGAGGTAACACCTCACATCAGTCAGAATGGCCATCATTAAAAAGTCCACAAATGATAAATGCTAAAGAGGGTGTGAAGAAAAGGGAACCCTCCTACACTGCAGCCATTATAGGACACAGTATGGAGATTCCTCAAAAAACTGACAATAGACTTATCACGTGATCCAGCAATCCCACTCCTGGGCATATATCTGAGAAAACTCTAATTTGAAAAGATACATGCACCCCAATGTTCATAGCAGCACTATTTACAACAGCCAAGATGTGGAAACAACAACTAGTATTTCTGAATGTCGTCTGGTACAAGGGTCTTCACTATGTCTGTAAAGGGCCAGATGGTAACTATTTTAGGTTGTGCATGCTATACCATCCGCTTGTCTGCATTACAACTACTTAACCTTACTTTACAGCGCGAAAGGAGCCACGGACAACACGTAAACAACAGAAGTGCCTGTGCTCCAACAAAACTTTATTTTCAAAAGCAAGTGATGGGCCAGATATGCCTCAGGGGCTGCAGTTTGTTAACACCTGTTTTAAAAGGTGAGCGCATAGGGATCATTAGAACTGTGAGCTGGTGGAGAGTGATGATCATTTTATTTACCTCCATCACAAACAGTACTTTGCACATAAATTCTAAAAAAATACACTGGAAGATAAAGAATTCAAAAAAAAAAAAGATCCTTCTCTGAATGTTCAGAGCCATTTGTAACTCTTACAGCAATTCATCACACCCTGCTTGGTACAGAGTTATCTGTGCACGTGTCTTTATTCTCTCCTAGGAGTTACACTCCTAGAGGGTAGACACCATGCCATTGCCAGTGTTTCTATGTTGTTCCTTGATGTATGATAAGTGCTAAAAAAAAATGTTTCCTGGATGAGTGAATGATACCATGTTGGTTTTTTTTTTTCTTTGTTTGATTTTGAGTCTTTCATTGGCCTCAGTAAACTGGCAGGAGTTCCTTTAAATGTGCGGCAGCTTTCTCCAGGAAGGAAGCATCTCTCAGAGCAGGACACTTGGCTATGATTGCCGCTGTATGTCTCTGTCTGCTCCTCACCATTCTCCCTACATTCTGGGAAGACTCTTGAAAGAGCGATTATTTGCTTTCTTAGGAAATGTCTTCTTAGTGGTTGGCCATGACCCATTTAACATAATTCCATGCAGCATTCATATATTTTCCCCCAGGGCTGTCCTTTCCACATGCGTGACTTAAGAGCTTTTGAGGAAGGCACAGTATTTTGTTGTGAGTCATAACATACATACATACATATATATATGTGTGTATATATATATATATACTGCAGATAAAACTGTTAATGAAAAGATGTATCAGCTGCATTCAAATTTCTAGTTTGTTTTTTTAATTCTCCTTAAGTGTTCCTTCCTTTGTAAGAAAGAATACCAAGCCCTCATTTCCCTGCCTACTAATAGCTTTTTCATGAAGTACTTTTTTTCCTTTTTTTTTTTTTTTTTTTTAGCTTTTAAGCAGTACCAGATGTTGAATGAAAAGAAACTTTCTCTGATTGGTGTCCAGAGAAAACAAAAAGCATGTATCACTTCAAGCCTGACCTGCACAAGGGAAAAATGGACCAAACAAAGGGAGCCAGGATTAAACACACTGCAGATGGTACAAAAGGAAACTTCTAAAGTAGTCATTTTTTTTTTTACCCCTCGTGCCTCCATTGTTCTTCTTCATACCTGATTATAAAGAGTTGATTTCTGTTAAGGAGAAAAGATAGAGTAGGAAACAGAAAGCCACAAGAAAAGAATTTTATTTGACACTCATCTCCTTGTTTATTATGTGATCATAGACCAGTGTAGCAAAGGAAGATCCATATCCACACTGTAGGGTGTTGAAGGATGCTCTGAGAGAGGAAGTAGGGGGTGGAGTTTGTGGCCAAGTAAGTTTGGATATGTTGGGTTAAACAAGTTAAACAATGGGCTAACTAGTAACATGAATCTCCAAAGCCTTTCCCAATAATCTACACAGAATATTTTTACTGCAAAATATTTTATAGAACTATTGCCCCTTTGGCATACACTTCAGGAAATGCCCTCTGCTAGGAAACATAGATTTCCTGGAAAAAGTAGCTCTGTGATCTTTATTATTAACAATGCAGTATTTATAAAATGCCAGCTAATTGCATAGCATCATGTAACGTGGTGTGGAAGATTCCTTTGAGTCCTTGTCTCCCATCTCCAAAGGGTATGCCATCTGGTTGGAAAAATACAGCACACACACCCAAAATGTTTCTCAGTGGGACAGTGCCAAACCAGGGGCCAGGAAAATAATAGCTACACAATGTTTTTTAAACTGTGTGTGGTAGAGCCACAGAGATTCCCCTGAAGGTACCATAAGGCCATCACTAAGGGAGGAATGGTTAAGGAAAAAGTCAACTAACAAGAGCTAAGTTCTCCAGTCCTGAGACAGCAAATAAGATCCACTTGGAGACAAGATCCTGCTGTTGTGGGATAATAATAAATGCCAGAATTCTTGATGTATACATTTCCACTCCATGAATGAAAGGAATCGTCGCCATCCCTGTCTGCACGTGTTTTCACTGCTAAGGAGGACGCTCCTCCCTACACTTCTATGAAGCCGAACGGGCAACATGGACAGTCAGACAAGAACTGAGAAGCAGAAAGAGGTGGGAAAAGGGTTACAAGAGAAGTCAAAGAAAGCTCCATCATAAACAGATGGAGAGGGAACCAAGTGGGAGAAGAGGACTGAGAGTGAAGGAGAAACATTGTGTAGGGCAGCCAGTGGATGGAGAATTTTCAAGGGTTTTCAGGAGTGAAAGGCTCTGGGGTGGTAATGGGCAGAAAAACCCTGGGGAGGAGAGAATGGGAGACAGAAGAAATATCACTGGGAGTATGAAGTAATATTGCTCAAGTGTCTTGGGTTTAAAATAAAACTTCTTTTTCAAAGTTACTTTTCAGTACTATGTTTTTTTTTTAATGTGGTTCCATGCAGATATTGGACTATGTGGGTTCAGAACTCAGGGTTACACCGATAAAGGTACCATGTGCACTAGGCTTTCTGAAACACTGCAAAGAGCTTCAGGGCCCCACCTTTACCTCTGAGCACTCGGAGATGTTCACCGTGCCAGGTTGGGAACACACTGCTTAGACGATATTGATAAAAACCTTGAAGGACTTTAAAAAGTCTCATTTAGGAAGTCCAATGAGATTAACAGCTTTTATTATTTTTCTGAACCTGATAAGTAACCTGAAGTGGTTTGCTTTTTTTTTTTTTAAACTCAGAGTCTCCTGTCACCAAGCCTTGTAACTCTTTTGCTTCTAGTTGCTATAGAAATGGTGCAAGGAATTTTGACTGATTTGTGCAGAATTCATTTCTTTCTGACACCATTGCCTTTAAAAGCAACATTCAGACTGTGAAAATTGGGTCACTGTACTGTTACAGTAATTACAAAGGCTGCTATTTTAATTGAAGGCTATGAATAAGACTTCTGATTTTATCTTGGTTAAGTATGATGATTCCTTTAACATTATCTTTTAATCTGGGTATCTAATATAATTCTCAATTTCTTTCTTCCTTCTTCCTCTTTTTTCTTTTCCTTTTTTTAAATTTTTTGCATGTGTATGATATTCTTGTTTACACCTTTTTTCTGACAATTCCTTCTTTAGCTGCTTATAGTTGACTTAAACCAAAGAGTGAACCCTTTATGTCCATCCATGCGACTTTCTGGAACCACTCATCTTGCTGCTAACAACCATTTCATTGTGCGCTCTTAAGGGACACGAATTGCTGGAGAAAGAATTCATCGCCTTCTGGAATCATCTCTTATCCTGAATTTATGGCCCTTAGGAGGCCCAGGGCACAATTCTGAGGTAATTTTCTCTACATTCTGTGACAAGAATGAACTTAAAGAGAACTAAGAGTGCTCTTTTCTTGCCATAATCAGGTGAGGGGGTCAGAATGCCTTCATCTCTCTTCTGACCTCAAACAGAATTTTATCTATCCCCTATAATTAGAAGCATTCAAAAGGAGTCTTGGGGTAACTCAGGTGTGGACAGCCCAGGTCTCATTACCACAGATGAAATGATAATGCCTTTTTAAGAGTCTACTATGACATTCTGCTTCCAATTTCCTTTTTGCTCCTTGTAGACTTGACTGTGTCCCTCTGCTTAAGCCACTTTATCACCTTAATATGTAAAACTACGAGGCCAACTCTTCTGAAAGTACTGTTTGCCACAGAAGAAAGAATATGTCGTAGTCTCAGCTGCACATTTTTCTCTACTTGCAATTTTGCACATGGCAGTCTCTTGTAGCCACATATTTGACTGCTTCATATAAGGGGTGATTGATTTGAAAAGCATTTATTTTGAATAAATCTTAAAACCCTTGTTTTTTTCCCCAAAGCTGATAAAGCTGAGATCATAGAAATTATGGGGCCAAGATGGCATACTCAAAAAAAAATCCCACATTTCATTTTGGGGGAGACTGAAGATTAGTTTGAGGAACACTCATGCATTTTTCCTGGGCTCTTCCTCTTGCTCTCCTCAACCTGAAAGGTTTACAAAATAGCAATGAGTCTTAGTGTTTTCTCAGTTCTGCTCCTGCCAAACTTCAAACTACCCATATTACTTGGCCCGAACAGTCCTCTCCCCCTTTTTCTTCAGTCCTCCTGTTATTTGCTTATAAATGGCTCATTGAGCTGTTCATTTGCAGGAGAGCTTTCTGGGGCCTCATCCATGCCCTCTTCTCTCACTTTTAAGTCTCCCTGCAGGTTTCTTCCTGTACTGCTTTAAAAAAAAAAAAAACCCTCTTCTTTTCAGAGAGGCTCTGAACTTGCCACATTTCTTTTCTAAAACAATCTCAAACCCATTTCCATATCCAAATTGTTATGATTTCAAGAAATTGCATTTAGAAGACTGAACAAGATGGGGGAGTTTTAGACAAATAACTCTCTTGTATTTTTGTATTCATTTAAAACACAACTACACAAAGTGCAAAAGAGAAGTTCAGAGAACTTGCTGAGAAGTTTCCAAACTCCTCATCCAAAGCCCTGGACTAGATAGCAAAGAGTGAAGTGTTTATACACACACACACACACATACACACACACACATGCACACACACAAATACAATCAAATATACACATATACACATATATAAACATACACGTTTAGATATCTAATCATAATCTTTGGAAACACCTATCTGCAAGCCAATGCTTATTTTCAAATTAATTTTTCAATTTATTCACTAAAGACGATATACACCAATATTAGAACTGGCCAACCAATCTATATTTTCCTTTTTCTCACTTTAAAGTGTTTCAGTAAAACAAAACAGGGAAGAAAGTAGTTTTTTTCCTTATTCATATGCCCTTATTCATGAAACCCAGACAACATAACTCAATGAAATATGACTTCTTTTTTAATTGAAATATAATTGACTTACAATGTTACATTAGTTTCTGGTGTACAACACAGTGATATGATATTGATCACCATGATAACTCTAGTTACCATCTATCCCCAGAGTTATTTCAGTATAACTGACCATATTACTTATGCTATATATGTCATCCTCATGACTTATTTATTTTACAACTGGAAGTTTGCACCTTTTAATCCTTCTTTACCTATTTCACCCATTCTCTCACCCTCTTCCCCCCTAGCAACCACAGTTTGTTCCCTATATCTGTAAGTCTGTTCCTGTCTTGTTTTGTTCTTTATAGTCCATATAAGTGAGGTTATATGGTATTTATCTTCCTCTGTCTGATCTATTGCACTTAGCTTAATGCCTTTAAGCATTAAGCTATTGTTGTTGCAAATGGCATGACTGTTGCAAATGGCATGATTTCATTCATTTTTATGTATATGTATTCTATTTTATATTTTAATATATTTCTATAAAATAGAAACTATGCTACTTACAATATATAATATAATATATATTATATTCTATTAGAGATATATTCTTTACCCATTCGTCTATCAATGGACACATAGGTTGTTTACATAGCTTGGCTACTGTAAATAATGCTTCAATAACCATAGGAGTGCATGTATCTTTTCAAATTAGTGTTTTCATCTTCTTCAGATAAACACCCAGAAGTGGAATTGCTAGACTATATGGTAGTTCTATTTTTAAATTTTTGAGGAATCCCCATATGATTTTCCATAGTGGCTGTACCAATTTAAATTTACATTCTCACCAGAAGTGCATGACAGTTCCCTTTTTTCACGTTCTCATCAACATTTGTTATTTGTGGTCTTTCTGATAATAGACATTTTGACAAGTGTGAGGTGGTATCTCACTGTTATTTTGATTTTCATTTCTCTGATGATTAGGGACGTTGATCTTCTTTTTCCTGTAACTGTTGGCCATCTGTTTGTCGTCTTTGGAAAATGTCTATTCAAGTCCTCTGCCATTTCTTAATTGAGTTGTTTGTTTGATAGCGAGTTGTATGAGTTCCTTATTTTGGATATTAATCCTTTATCAGACATACCATTTGAAAATATCTTCTATTCAGTAGATTTTTTTTTTATTTTGTTGATGGTTGCCTTTGCTGTGCAGAAGTTTTTTAGTTTGATGTAGTTCCATTTGGGTTGTTTTTTTGTTTGTTTATTTGTTTGTTTTTGCTTTTTTTGCCCTTGCCTGAAGAGATAGATTCAAAATATTGCTAAGACAAATGCCAAAGAGTTTATTACGTATGTTTTCTTCTAGGAATTTTATGGTTTCAAGTCTTACACTCAAGAATTAATACACCTTGAGTCTATTTTTTATATATGGTGTAATAAAGTGGTCTAGTTTCATTATTTTGCACATAGCTGTCCAATTTTTCCAGTATCATTTATTGAAGAGACTGCCTTTTTCCCTCACTGTATGTTTTTGTTTCCTTTGTTGTAGATTAACTAACCATATAAGCATGGGTCTATTTCTAGGCTCTCTATTCTGCTCCATTGATCTACGTGTTTGTTCTTGTGCCAGTGTCATACTGTTTGATTACTATACCTTTATATTATAGTTTGAAATCAGGGAGCATGATTCCTCCAGCTTAGCTTTTCTTTTTTCACCAAAGTACAATCAGTTACAATGTGTCATTTTCTGGTGTACAGTACAATGTCCCAGTCATGTATATACATACATATATTCATTTTCATATTCTTTTTTATTAAAGGTTATTACAAGATATTGATATAGTTCCCTGTGCTATACAGAAGAAATTTGTTTTTTATCTATTTTTATATATAGTGGCTAACATTTGCAGATCTCAAACTCCCAAATTTATCCCTTCCCACCTCCTCTCCCCTGGTAACCATAAGATTGTTTACTATGTCTGCAAGGCTGTTTCTGTTTTGTAGATGAATTCATTAGTGTCTTTTTTTTTTTTAAGATTTCATATATAAGTGATATCATATAGCATTTTTCTTTCTCTTTCTGGATTACTTCACTTAGAATGATGATCTCCAGGTCCACCCATGTTGCTGCAAATGGCATTATTTAATTCTTTTTATGGCTGAGTAGTATTCCATTGTATAAATATACCACAACTTCTCTATACTGTCATCTGTTGACAGACATTTAGGTTGTTTCCATGTCTATTGGCTATTGTATATAGTGCTGCTATGAACACTGGGGTGTACGTATCTTTTTGAATTAGAGTTCCCTCTGGATATATGCCCGGGAGTGGGATTGCTGGATCATATGGTAAGTCTATTTTTAGTTTTTTGAGGAATCTTCATACTGTTTTCCATAATGGCTGCACCACAGCTTAGCTCTTCTTTCTCAAGATTTCTTTGGCTATTCAGGGTCTTCTGTGGTTCCATACAAATTTTAGGATTATGTGTTCTAGTTCTATGAAAAATGCCATGAATGTTTTGATAGGGATTGCACTGAATCTGTATATTGCTTTAGGTAGTACAGACATTTTAACAATATTAATTCTTCCAGTCCATAAGCATGGTACACGTTCCATTTATCTTCAGTTTCTTTCATCAATGAATACAGGCCTTTCACCTCCTCGGTTAAATTTATTCTCAGCTATTTATTCTTTTTGATGCAATTGTAAATGAGACTGTTTCCTTAATTTTTCCTTCTGATAGTTTGTTATTAGTTTATGTAAACACTAGTAATGAAACATGGCTTCCAAAATAGCCTTTACCAAATCAATCAGGTCAATCAAAAGAATCCATAAATATATTTGTCAAAACTGGCAAACTGACTTTGCAAAATAAGCTGACATTGTCTATAAAGATTACTTCAGTATCTGCCCCATATCCAAGTTCAGGTTAAATGCTGTTAAGAGATACGAGCAGAAGGAGGGAGAACAGAATCAAGAATCATTTATTTCATGATCTTATTCTTCTTTCTTCAAGACCTCTTCCCACAAAATGATCTTTATTCACTTATACTTTATTCACTGTATTTGATAGAGCAGATAGATGTCATATGTTTACCAATTTCACAACTTTTTGGCTAAACAGTATCTATTGCATTAGCAAACTTGTAAGTAGCTGAGGAGAGAAGAGGTGCTGTTCAGATACTGGGCAAATCAAGGGCTTCCTATTTCATACTAATTTGAATCATGGTACTCAAATTAGAATGTTTAAGAAGTATTGCTTTTTAAATTGTCTTTAAATTGAATAAATACTGACTTCAAGGTACCCCGCAGAGACGAGAAATTCAAGCTCAAAGGTAGAATCCTCTCCTCTTCCCCTTTTCTTCTGACTCTCCTTCCAAACATTCCAACTGCTCCAAAATTTTGTAGTGCTAGGAAAATGGGACCACTGGTGTTCCATCCCAGCCTCTACTGGTCACCATCTGTGTCCTCTATCCAAGCCCACAGTAGCCTCTTAAAGGCCAGCTGCTTAGTATTTACAGGATTCTCTGCCAAGGCAAGAAAGACATGTGACATGATGCAGCTGTTCCTTTGGGGTTTTTCCATTCCTTTCTGGAATTCCCACTGTTTCAGCTACCTGTTATTGCATTAAAAAGCTGTCCCAAAACAGTGGCTTAAAGCACTAACAATCACTTATCTTGCTTTGGGGAGTAACTGGGCTCAGCTAGGTGGGTTTTTGCTGAGTCATGAAGTTGGATCAGATGGTGACTGGGGCTGGTGTTATCTTGAAGGCTTCTTATTTACGTATCTGGGATCCAGATTAGAAGTCCCAGATTGTTCAAAAAGCTGGGAGCCAGAATAGCTGGCACTTCTCAGGCATCTCTCCTTCTCACTATGGTCTCTCCACAGGATCTTTCCACATGGCCACCTCACAGTAGTCAGGTTTCTAATATGGTTAGTGAAGGTTCCCAAAGGAGATATCCCAAGAGAAATCAACAGAAGTGGCAGAGTTTATTGCCTTAGAAATCACCCAGGTTCACCTTCACAACATTCTGCTCCTTCAGGCAGTCAAAAACACCAGCCCAGTTTCAAGTGAAGAGTGTCAAAGGATTTTCACTTTTAAAAGAATTTATTTTAAAACCACCAGTTCCACAACACAGCACAATACTGGCCCCATTTCTCTGAGGTCCGACTGTCATCTCAACACTTGCCCAGTTCAGAGAAATGTCACCTTTCTCCTTTCCTCCTAAAGTGGTTTTTTTGTTCCATTCTCATCTGGGACATCTAGCATTATTTTTAAGATGGCCTTAGGCCAAGTATGGTAGCTAAGAAAAAAGGAGTCCAAAGATTTACACCGGTAAGTACAGACACTGGTATAAACACTAGACTAGAGAAATAATGCTTCACCATAAAGAAGTCAATGAAAAAAATGATAAATGGCAGGTGACACTTGAATTCATTTCAAAAGACCACAGGGAGTGGTAGGGACTGGGGCAACCTGTCCAAAAGAGGTAGCTGCTATTCTGTTTTAGCCAGTTCTTGCCATGAGGAATATTTTACCAAGCATGCCAGCTTTTCCAGAAAAGTCAGAAATCTAAATTTTTATCTGAAACACCCTGATTGTTAAATGCTAGCTACAAATTCAAATGCCTTCAAAAAACACACATTTGGGCTAAGCAAAGTATGGTGTTGGCCATATGCAGACTTCTAGACTTCTATTTTGTAACCTCTGCCTTGGATTTCAGGATAGACAGGAAAAAAAAAAAGTTGTTTTGAGGCGATGTCTCATTTCTGCTCCTTCAAAATCCCTAAGTCAAGGAAGTATGAAAGAACCTATTTACACCTGAGTATGAAGAAATGAGAAGGGAGAAAAAGAAATTAATATTTCAATAAAGTATTCTGCCACACGGTATATATACCAGAGGTCAGCAAACATGGTCCACTGGCCCTATCTGGCCTGCTGCCTGGTTTTGTAAATAAAGTTTTATTGGAACACAGCCACACTTATTAGTTTATGCATTGGCTCTGGCTTTTCTCATGCTACAATACAGGAGTGCTATACTTGCAACAGACTGTGCCACCCACAAAGACTAAAATATTTATCATCTGGCCCCTTTCCAGAAGAACTTTCCTTACCCCTGCACAGTATCACTGATGCTGGGAATCACAGTTATTTAAAACTAAACGCTCCTAAATCTATTTGCTAACTTTATGGCCACGATGTGGGTATTTCTATCTTAAGGAAAAGGCTGTGGTTTCTCTGGATTTCTGGTAGTTTTCCTGTTGAGTTTGGTCTGTAATTAGCAGGTGTAGTAAAGCTTGACTGCTTTCTCTGTGACATGATAGTTAAAGCCTATAACTCAGCAGCTTTATTCTAGTCAAGAGGAAGAATAAAACACACTGCAGGCTTTGCTTTCCAACCTCTTCCATGGCACTTTTATTTAAAATTCAATGACAGTGTGTCACTTGAGACTATTGAGTCTGCCTTGTCAAGAGCAGAAAGCTTAGAATGAGAATATATAATTCCCAAGTCTTCAAGTGTGTTTAAAGAGATTCAAACACTTTCTAAGAAAAAAAAAAACAGTTGATATTTTTAAGAAAAAAATTAAATTCCTCTCTTACATCTTTTTTTTTTTTTTTTACAAAAACAAAAGGTCTAGCAGTACTTGGTATGGTAGAAATAGTTATTCACAAATGAGTGCTCACTTTCTGCCAAAGTGTATAATTCAGAAAGAAGTTAATAAACTGATGAGGTCTACACTCTTAAATTTTTGTCCAAAAACATCATCACTGCTGTAGTTTTAACTTGGATCTGTGTTTCACCAACTACACAAAAAAAGGAAATGAAACAACTCTAGGACTTTCGGTTGAAGACCAAGATAGCATAATACACTTCTTACTCCTCCCACTATGTACAGCTAAAAATGCTGCCCATGATATAGAAAGCAAATTAGTTCTAGATGCTGAAAAGTGGAGAGAAGGTGGACCAGCTAGGAACCCTGGGACCCAAGGAATGGCATGGAGGTGTCAATGGAGCCCCGGTGGGAAACCTGGTCACCTACTTCCAACTATGGTAACAGGCAAGATCTCCCTTCACCTGCTGGCTTGGTGTCAAAGGAGGCCTGCTAAAACAGGAGATGTAAATAACACCCAGATTTCATATCATAATACTCAAAATGTCTAGGACACAAGTGAAAATCAGTCATCATTACCAAGAACCAGGAAAATCTAAACTTGGACAAGAAAAGACAATCTATAGATGCCAACAGCAACACAATACAGATGTAAAGATTACCCAACAAGAAGTTTAAAGTGATCATCATAAAAAAGTGTTTCTATAAGCAATTACAGTCACTCTTGAAACAAATAAAACAATAGAACGTTTTAGCAAAGAAATAGAAAATACAAAGAAGAGTCAAATGAACACTTTAGAACTATACAACAGCCAAAATAGAAAACTCAATGGATGAGCTCAATAGCAGGAAAGAGAAAGCAGAAGACCAAAACCAGTGACCTTGAAGACAGAACAACAGAAATGATGCAATGTGAAGAACAGAGAGAACACAGACTGAAGAAAAATGAACCAGTTCTGAAGGACTTATGGGACTACACCAAAAAATCTAATATTCATGTCACTGCAGTCCCAGGACAGGACAAACAGGATGCAGCTAAAAAACTATTCCCAAATTTGGCAAAAGACATATATCTACAGATGCAAAAAAACAGAGTGATCCCCAAACAGAATAAATCCAAAGAAATCCATTCCAAGATGCATTATAACCAACCTCAGGAGAACAAAGACAAAAATCAGCAAATTGTGAAATCAGCAAAAGGGAAAAGAAAAATTACCTACAGAGTTAAGACAATTCAAATACTGTGGATTTCTCATCAGAAACCATGCAGGCCAGAAGGAAGCAGCACATTTTTCATGTGCAAAAACAAAAGAACTATCAACCTTAAATTCTATATTCAGCAAAGTTATCTTTCAGGAATGAAAGGGAGATAAAGACATTTTCAGATGAAGGAAAACTAAGAATTTGTCAACAGTATACCTCCCATGTAGGGAGGCCTTGAAACAGAAAGGAAATGATTAAAGAAAGAATCTTGGAACTTCGGGAAGGAATAACAACAAAAAGAACAAAAATATGGGTAAATATGATACATTTGTCTCTTCTTGTGTTTTCTAAATTACATTTGACAGTTGAAACCAAAAGTTTAACATGTGTGATTTGATTCTCAACATATGTAGAATAAATATGAAAGGTAATTATATTATGAACAGAGAAGGATAAAGGACTTCAAGTGAGGTGAACTTTGTACACATCTTGATAGCTGTGGCGGTCACACAAAATTTACACATGTTATAAAATGGCATATAACTATCGGATATGATACACATATCAAAAACACAAGAAAAAACAAGAGCTGGCAAGGATGTGGAGAAAAGGGAACACATGTATGCTGCTGGTGGGACTATAAATTGGTACAGCCACTATGAGAAACAATATGGAGATTTCTCAAAAAATAAAAAATAGAACTATCATAAAATCCAATAATTCTACTTGTGGGTATGTATCCAAAGGAAATGAAATCACTGTCTCAAGGAGATATGTGCACCCCCATGTTCATTGCAGCATTATTTAAAACAGCTACAATATAGAAACAACCAAAGTATCTATCAATGGGTGAATGAATAAAGGAAATGGGTATATATACAATGAAATATTATTCAGCCATAATAAAGAAGGAAATCCTACCATTTGCATCAACATAGATGAACTCTGAGGGCCTTATGTTAAGTGAAGTAAGTCAGACAGAGAAAGACAAATGCCGTATGATTTTACTTGTCTGTGGAAGCAAGAAGGGCTGAACTTGTGCAAGTAGAGAGTACACTGGTGGTTGCCAGGGGATGGAGGGTGGGGGAAATGGGAAGCTGTTGGTCAAAGGGTACAAATTTCCAGTTATAAGATGAGTAAATTTTGGAGATTGAATGTATGGTGCCTATAAGTTAACAAGACTGTATAGTATACTTGAAAGTTGCTAAGAGAGGAGATCTTAGATGTTCTCATCTCACACACACACACAGTAACTATGTGAGGTGATGGGTGTGTTAACCAATCCTATCATGGAAATTGCTTCACAGTATATACATACATCAAATCATCACCTTGAACACCTTAAATTTACACAGTGTTATATGCTAATTATATCTGAATGAAGCTGGGGGTGAGGGGTCACCCCCTATACACACACATTGTAGCAACGTCAGTATCAATTTCCTGCTTTTGATATTATACTCTAGTTATATAAGCTGTAATCACTGGAGGAAACTGGGTGAGGGTACATGAGACCTCTCTGTATTATCTCTGCAAGTTTCTATTATTATTTTTTTAAAAAAGCTTTTTAAAAAATGATTCTATACAGGTACAAAGTTTCTGTTTAAAATGATGAAACCATCCCAGAAATAGTGATAACGGTTGTGGGACAGTGTAGATGTGCACACCACAATGGACTGTACACACCACTGAACTGTATACTTAAAATGGTTAAAATAATTAAGGTTTATGTTATGTAAATTTTACCACAATAAAAAAAGTGACTCTAGAAAGACTCTCTTTTCCTAGGATTATCAGATTTAATCTTTTAGAAACAATGAAATTGATCTAGGGCAGGGACCTGGAATGCTGCGGGACTGCTTAATATGGAAATTGGTTCAATTTCTCTGTACATTTTATTCCCTCAGCATTTAGCATTTTAAGTGGATTTATTTTTTAGATGAAACACCAGAAAGTAAACCTTCCCACTCACCTCTCTCTCCTCCCCCTGAAGATGCTTGGTGCCATCTGGTGATGAGGTAGAAAGACTGGATTTCCAGAGGGATTAGTCTAGGCTGTTTAAAGTAGGAAGTTTAGCACAGAGGTTTTTAACCTGCAGTGACAAATGGCTCTGGGCTATGATCAAGTTCTACAAATAGATTAAGCCCTTTTTTTTTTTCCTAGGAATAAAACTGACCTGTCAGGTCCTAAAAATAGACTGCTAATCACCTGGCCTATTTTCCTACTGTTATTTGAAAAGAAAAGAAAAAAACTCTTTTGGCCAGACCTCAGTCATTCTTATTCACCTAATTAAGAAATTAAGCATACAATTTTTAATAGGAGCTTTTTCTGATAAATTGTCTCCTTTAAACATGTTCATGATTTGTTATACCAAAAAGTACAATGCAGGAGGAAATTAAAACTCTATGCAAATCAAGTCCCAGAAAACTTCGACTGCAGCAGGCAACTCAAAGTTCTTTCTTAAATCTTGTATATCTCAATTTTTGTGAATGGGCATTTTATATTTCCTTTGATCAAAAAGACATCAAACAGCAATAATAGTTCTTTTTATTTTATGTACATCCCTTTTTGAGTGGATTTAAGGTAGTTGTAGTAATAATATGAGATGACATTTATTAAATACTGTTTCAGTGGTGAACCAGGCACTTTTACGTGGAGGTTAGAACACAGAGTCTGGAGCCACACAGACCTAGTTCAAATCCCATTCTACCACTAACTCTGACCTCTCACAAGGTGCTTCTCCTTTCTTAGTCTCTCCCTTTGTAAAAGAGAGGGAAGTGATGGTTCCCATCTCTTAGGGTTATGATAAGGTTTAACTGAGATACTGTAGATAGTTTAACACAAGGCTTGACACGTAGAAGGTACTCAGAAAGGCAATTTTTCATTTAGAAAGTACTCAGTAAAAGTGATTATCAATTTCATCTTTTTAGCTTTCCAAATATATAGTGTTCTTCACTAGAACACAGGCTTAGAGAGATAAGCAATTTGCCCTAAATAGGCAGGCTTGGAATCCATGGTCGTCTGCCCACAAAGCCCATGATTCTTTTCTCACACCTATGATTCTATTTATTCTGTTAATTTTATTCAAATAGCGGTGCTCATAAAAGCCCTATTACTGGAGGTGAAAAAAAACAACCCCTACCACGGGCTCATGAGCTCTCTCTCAGCTTTCTCTTCCAGGAATCCTCTTCTCCTTCCTCTGTCTTTGGCAAAGCGAAGATGCTGATGCCAAATCACAAAATTGCCTAAACTGGGGAATGGTCTGGCTGAGACAGAGAAAAGCTGCAGAATTCAGGAAAGGGTCCCAGGCCTCAAAACACCTACACCAACTGCCCAAGCTCAACAAATTCTCCAACCTCTAAAAGAAAAAAAAAAAAAAATCTCCAACCTCATCAGCCCAAAGATGGACAGACTGGGGCACTCCATGTGGCCACTGGCTTGAGTGATGCTTCATGAGACTGGAGCTCTTTAGGCACACACCAGGGACAGCGGCAAACCGCCAGTGCCACTCACAGCATTTTATTACATGACATCATCCAACAGCGATGACACATGAGACAGATGACTGCAGCCATTGAAAGAATATCGCCAAGCCTGGAATATTTGCTCATGCTCACCTTCCTTGTCATCTTCTTTAATTGAGCTTACATTTTTGTACATATTTTGTATATGTCATGTTTGGCTTTTTATTTATTTAGCTGGCCTGGGCAAGATTTATTTCTTTTCTTCCTCCTCCTCCTCCTCCTTTTTTCTCTTCTTTTATCATCATCATCATCATTTGGTTTGCCCATGCCTCCCTCAGCCTATCATTTCCACTTGGAAGCTTCTCTGAATATTCCCTAAATCTTCCTTAAAAATAATTTTCCATTCAACGTGGAAGACTGCAAATCCACGTCTGCAACTCTAACTGTACAGAGCAGGCTGTCCAACCTTTTTCTTTTTTAATGACACCTGTTGCCTGATAAAAATGTATTTTCCTAGCTAGTCTATGATTCCCCCTACTTGTCTCATGCTACCTGATTGAAAACCCCCATTTTAGTTTTATGGCTTTGGCTGTCATCTTTGTAAATTACAGAGCCAGCTTCCTGAGACACTATGGCAGCTGGGAATTCATTTCAAACTGATATTTTTGGTGTGACCACATGTGGCCCTATTTGTTCACTGAAACCTACAGAAATGGGAATGTGGGCATTTTAAAATCTCACCAGGCTTTTTATCTCTTGTGCTGGGCTGTCCCTTTGCTGACACGGACCATTATTTTCCCCTCACTCACTCAGCTTCTCTGATTTGCTTTCTACAACCCTACATATTTCTCATCAGCTTGTTGTGAGCTCTGACACATCCCAAGTAAGTTATTTATTTTGACAGTTGTGTGTGTAATACATCTAATGTGGGATGAACCTAAGAGTCAGATAACCAGTTATTTTAGTCCTGGGAAACAACTTCATTATCTTGTGAAATGTACTTTCAACACTCAATCCTAGCAAGTAATGAATGATATTGTGTAACACGTTTGCAGCAATTACCTTTGGAAATGAAGACTCCCTCTGGTGCTACTGATATATCGTGAGGTAAGATCCTTTTTCTTGTAGAAGTCCAGGGTTTCTGTGCAAGACCAGCAAGCATGCAACACAAGCATAGAAAATCGGTGGATCGGGGTAATGACCTGTCCCCCCAGCTGCCCGGCAGCCCTCCAGTCCGCCCACACCCACCTCTGACTCAGCCTTGCCCTGGGCTTGGAGGCCAATCCTGACCTGGGTTAGAGGGAATTTAAGGATCCTTAGACTAGGAGCCTCACTACTTTTTATCAGTCAGTCTTTATTTGGTCTTATTGTGGATGTAAACCATTATTCACATAACTGGACCATCCACATGTCCAGGGTAGTGAGTTCTGTGTCTCTTTTCTGCTGCTTGTTCTACTGAACAGCATGTAGGTGTTTCCATGCACCCACTTTCCAAATGCTGGCTTCCTCTTGTGGATGTATTTATTTCTTCAGAGGACCCTTGAGGGTCCCTCCCTGCAGGAGATGCTGGCACAACCTGGCTTCCTCCTTTACCACCCTGGCCCCTAAATATGGTTTAGCCCCCATGCAAGTCCACTCCTCAGCCACCTACTCCTCTGTACAGCCAGCAGGTTCCCAGCAAGCCGATTTAAATCCTAGCTGCTCTCACGAGCATCGGGTCTTCCTGCTACACCAAATGTTGCCGATACCTCCCCCTCTTCCTAAACTCTTAATCTCTCAGACCCACTCTCTCTCTCCTACACCTTTCTCCATACACCTGCAACATCACACACAGCAACCTATAAATAGGAGAGCATCACCTATCTCCTACTTATGTGATGAATTTCTTAGGTACTCCTGACAGCAGAGGGTTAGCACCTGGCAAATTCTACTCAAGGGCGGAAAGAATTCACCTTTCTTCAAAGGACAATCTCCTCTCCCCATCTCAGCTTTCTCTACATAGTCAAGGGGTGAGGGGCTGCTGGGATGGCCTCTCTACGTAAGAGCAGTGGGAGGTGGCTGTCAGACCATCCCCAAATTTAGAAGGTGTGGTACCCTTTGCCTTACTGTTTAGCTGTAGATGAAAAAGGAAAAGATCCCAGTTGGCACTTTACACTTTCATTTTCTAACAATTCTTTATTAAATGTCTACCATGTTCCAGGTGTGCGTCGTTTTATTTAAACCTCACTACAATCCTGTAAGTATCACTTCACCTATTTTATAAGTCAGGACGTAGATTCTTTGAGATTACTGAACTTGTCCTGGGTCAGACTAATAAAGGATGCATTTTCATTAATTCTTTCAACATATATTTGCGCAGGTAGTATGTCCCAGGGAATATTCGGGGTGCTGATGATACAACAGAAACACAAGCAGTGTCATTTGTGCCTTCTTCTCCTATTACTGAATGAACTGCTGGGAGGGAGGGGGCATGTCCCAATCTCATAACCCCAATGACAACCACAATGCATACTATAAGAACACAATAATGACTTGCAAATTGAACCAGTCACTCTCCAAGCATCCTCTAGGTAATTCTCAACCAGTAGTAACTTTGCTCTGCTGGGTATATTTGGCAATGTCGGGAGACAAGTTTGTTTGCCATGCCATCTGTTGAGCAGAAGCCAGGGATGCTTCACAACATCCTAAGATGCACAGGACACCCCCAATGTACACATACTCACACCGAAGAATTATCGAGACCCAAATGTCAATAGTGCCAAAAGTGAGAAGCCCTGCTCTGTGTCCTGGCCCTTTCCATTCTGTGGTCTACTAGCCACCAGGTAATCCCTGCCTTACCCAGTTATACAGTTCTTACAGTGGATCCTTTACCAGCTATGTAGAGTAAATACCAGAAAACCACAGTACCTTGATAACGATGTTCCCATCTAAGCCACAACTAGCCCAACCAATAAATCAATCCTCTAGTGAACTGCCTTTTCTAAAGCTGTGACTTTCCTATTTTCCCTGAACTTTTATTTCTTGAAAATTGGCCTTGGACTTGACTAAACCAGAATTTATTGATAGAGTAGATATCAAGTGATATGATTGCTAAGCTTCTGAGACTCCTCCTTTCCTTGGAATTATTCCCACTACACAGAGGTGGCCTCCCAGTGGCTGTACCCACCTCTCACCATAGGTGGCAGACATCTGAGCCAATCTGAGCCTTTTCTGGCATTCTGAGCCTTGATTAGAGAAACATATTAATCTGGAGGTCTTGGGAACTGAGCTAAGAGGCTCCAGGAACTGTCCATGTATTGGTCTTTCCAGAAGCTATATCTTCAGCTTTTCTTCAGTTCTGTAAGCATTCCTAGTCATTCCAATCTCCTCTACTCTTGGCTTAACTAATCAAAATCTAGTCCTCTTGCTTGCCACCAAAACAACAGTAAACAATATAAAACACAACAGTATACCACTACCTACTTTTAGAAAAGATTTGAGGTAGTTTATAAGAAAAGCTTTGGCATAATTAAACTAAAAGTTACTAACAAAAAGTAAAAGACAAAAAAACCAATAAATTTGAAAGTCCCCAAGAAACAGGCATATGATCGCCCACCTTCCTTTTCCCTCTTGATTCAAATAATATGACAATACTAAGTCCTACTAGATCAATAGTGTTTAACATTGTTAGTGAAATACAAGAACCTTTAGAGTATTTTGTGAATCTCCAACCCCCATCTCCCCTTCCCAGGATATTCTGATTCAATAGTACCGATAAAAGGCCACTCATAATTTTGAAGAGCTGCACAGATGATTTTAACAGGTAGCCAGAAGGAAGAGTCATTTTAGGCTAGTATGTTTTGCAAAGTCATGCATTCTAAGGACCCATGAAATCTATGGTTCTCCAGAAAAATGTACACATATCTTTCATTCTACTTTTAATACCAGAAAGTACATAAATGATGTCAAGCCCATCAATGAATTCTTGGTTTAAGAACCCTGTTTCTATATGCTATTAGGCAATGGAGATGGTGTGCTAAGAAGACATTAAAAATAAACATGGCCCTTGACTTAGAATAGCTCACTTTAGCAAAAGGTCACAGATATAAGAACCAAAATTGTTTCCCAGGCCCACTCAATATCTTTCAGCCTTTTTCTAACTATACCACAGTCTTCCAGATCTTTCTCTCATGCTAAGTATCTTAGAACTGGCTATAGTTCAAATAGGATCCAAACTTTAAGCTTAGGCATTGGGCATAAATTGTCATTTGAGTCCTTTCTGTGCTTAGTAAGTTTTGTAATTATGTATATGTTTACTCATTTATTTACTACTGAGTTAACATACATGAATTGCCTACTAATTTCCAAGAGTTTGCTTTATCAGTATGCTTAGGGATTGCATTTGTGTAAACTTTTGGGACGTAGGGACTGTGGAGAACATGCCTCATGCCGTGTACCTGATAAACTCTCGCCAAGTTTGAGAAGTCTTCTGATTCTCAGTGCAAGATGCACCTCCAAGGAAAAGGTCAGTGGTGGCAAGCTATGGACTCTCACTGGCCCTAAAACCTTGGGTATCTTTGATGTAACAGAATTAGCACAGTATGAACAGTCAGAGCACGTGGGTTCCAGGTACAGCTCAGCGTTTTTCCCAATTGCATGAATCTGAATGAGCTTCCTAACTGTTCTCACATGAGACAATGACAAGGATCACATCCCTAATGAGGCAGTGACAAAGATTATATCCCTAATGAGTAATCCTCAGCTCAATGAGACTGAAAATAAATGAAAAAGTCTTTTATCAATTATAAATTACTATGCAAATGGTATTATTGGAGGCAGCCTGGCATAAAGAGAGGGTGGGCTTGATGTTAGACAAACCTGGTTTCAAATCTGGTTTCTGTCATTTAATAACAGTCTGATCCTAGAGAAGTCACCTAACCTCTATGAGCTTTATTTTTTCTCTTCTGTAAAATGGAATCACTTGTAAGAGTGTTGTGAGGATTGTAAGTAAAATGCTTAGCAGAGTTTGTTTCATAGTAGGCACTCAAAATATATTAGTTGTTGTTATAACTGTTAATATTAATAACAAATACTGCTAGTATTAGTTCTTTAGTAGTTGAGATGGGCTTACACTAATCTAGTTATATTCTCTTGTCCCAGATTTCAAAGACACATGTCCCATGAAACATTTGCAAAGAATGATCGGTTAGGTGAGCCCTTGCTGACCCTGAATTGGCCACAGGAAACTTAACACTCATCCTGGCCTCATCAGTGCAGGGATTAAGCAATGTACTTGATTTTGGAGTGACTTCTCCTAGGCCTAACATAGTCAAAACAAAAGATAAAGAAGAGGAGAAAGGTTATTGGCCTAATAAAATCTGTTTCCTTATAAAGAGGCCACTTGAAGACCAATGTAAAATAGTGGTATTATGGGGTTTTTTAAAAATATAACTTTAAACAATTCTTAGAGCTTAAGTGCTCATAAAAACTCCATTTCAAAAAATAATTGTATTTTTTTTTTACAGCAGCTTGTGGTTTTAGAAAGCTGCTTATCCTCTCCTCTAAAAGGGCTTAAAACCTAGTGTGAAAACATCTGGTAATTACCTTGGACACTGATGTCAATCCCTCAGGCAATGAAACATCTAACATTCCAGTAGGAAAGAAAGATCACTAAGACATCTGACCACTTGCATCTTAGAATTGTTCCTGGCCCCAAATTTTTGTAACAACCATGAATCCATGATAAACATGCTATATGGCTGAAGCAGAGCTCTGAAGAGTCATTTAAGTAACTGCCCCTGGTGTTGCTAACCTTTCAGGACTGCTGGGGCAAAAACAGTTATTGATCACCAACTGTGTACTTAGCTGCCATGATTGCCCTGGGTAAAACAATACAAAGATGTCCACGGGCCATCGTTTCAGATTTCTAGGGTCTACGTTTTTAATTGAAGTATGGCTAAATGAATTTCCTGAGACCTGACATATAAAGCTGGAACTGAAGGACCATGTAAGGAGTTGTGAGCCTGAATTTATTGGTAGACATCAAGGTTTACTTGAAAGTTCATTTAGTGCCCCCTTCCCTGGTAGCCTTACAACCACTTACCTTCTAAGAAAGGAATGGTTTCATCACCAAAACATGGTGCTGAAGTTGACCTTAGGAGCAACGTCAATCTTTTAGAGAGACAGAATAGGACGATGCCCACTTTGATGAAGACAGAAATACCTACATTCTCCCAAACATTTTTCCTAGCAACTCATGGTGCCTGACATTATAACCAGAGTTAGTTCCTTTAAACTCAACTTTTCCTACAAAGTGAGTGACAAACATCAAGCAACCCATTTGCACTCATATCCAACCAGAGAGATTCATTTTGCCTATTATTTGGCAAAGAGTGGAACCTCAATGGAATTATCAATGGGCCAACCTAGAATTTTTAATGATGGTTGGGAAGGGCAGGTTTAAGCACAAAGTTTCAGAAGATCTTGAGGGCAGGGGACATCTGGGGACAGGCACTGAGGACAAGCTACGCCATCCTCACAGGTGGGCTGGCACTGCTAGAGACATCATCTATCCAGGGTCAGCAAATGGAAGCATCCTCATTCTCAACTCCCCAGCACACATTGATAATTAGAGAGCACTTTCCAGCTAAATCCAGATGAAGCTTCATAATCTCTCAACCCACCCACCCACCCTGGAGGCCACTGCAGTCCACCTGAACTGATGAGAGAGGAGAAACACAGTTGCCTTCCAAGATCATCTTCTCTTTCTCCTTCAGGCTAGCTTTCTAAAGACAAATAGTATCTTTCCTCTTTGAAAAACATTCTGAGAAGAAAATGAAATAGAAATCGGAGGTTGTCTCCATTTTTTAAGGACTTTGGTAAATGATTTGTTTTTAGAAATTTCTTTCTGGGATTTATATCATTTTCCTCCCACCTTACCACTCCTGTGTCCATTTTGGAGAAAAGCACCTCGTTTATCTTTGGGAGACAGTAATGCAGAAACTGTAACTGAGCAGATTTTCCCTTGAGGATCAAAATATTTGTGTTAAATGAAATGAGAAATCTGCTAAGTGGCGGCATGAATCCCCCAGGGAAGGATATTTTGTAATTTTGAAAAATTCCTACTGAAATTCTTCTCTTGCCAAGAAAAGAGGAATGATTTCTATTAAAATTACTTCATGTCTGAATTACTCTCTGCCCCTTGGGAACATATAACATTACAGCTTTTACACTCGGTAATTTAGAAGGACAGGGGACACCTTATTTGGAAAGCATGCAGGCTCAACACGAAATGTTGGGTATTAAGTATTTTTACCACAAAAGTCTCCTTTTGAAAATTTTGCATTTAAACTAGTCAAATTAAAGCTCATTTTCAGAATTGGTTTCTGTGATTGCATAAGTCTTTTTAACTTCCTACCCTTATCTCACCATTCCCTAAAGCTGCGGAGAAAATTCTTTGATTTGGTGTGCAAGAATTGCACCTTTTATAGAAAACAGGATAGATGGTATCACATTATTAAAGCAGCTGATTGTTTTGAAGCCAGCAAAATATGTAAATTTTATTAAAATATGTGTATATATGAATAGTTGGGCTTGGAGGAAAGGCTTTGGAAAGGAACAAGAGATGGACAATAGGTATCAACCCATGGGCCAATTCTGATCAAGGATTATGGATTCCACAAGCACTGTGGTGAGAAAGCTTCTAAGGGCAAAATCAGGTTAAGGAAAAAAATGCCTTAAAAGTTGACTACTCTGCCCATCCTAGGGGGCCAACCACAATTGCCGTCCTTGATAGGTGTTAAATATTAACAAAGGTGTTCTCAACTTGGTAGAACTGGAGTCATTTTCTGTGTTTCCTAATTTTCTACAGTAAATATATTTTTTTGTAATAACTTTTAAACTATTTTGATACTTTTTAATTAGAAAAACTGATTTGACCACTTTTCCATAAAGTGTCCCAAAGCTTAGGGAAAATAATTAAATTACCTTCTTTGTGCACCGTTCAGAAAGTCATCTTTGGGACCAATGGAAGGCATATAAGGATGACATTCCGCTTTCATGTGTTTAAAAGTCAGTAATTCTTTGGATTATTAATAAATGATTAATTATTTGAGTTATCCTGAGATGTGTGCATAGAATTCATCCAGGCGGAGTTCCCAATGTTAGCATTGCATTAATGGGCATGGGCTAAATGGAAGCAGGTGTAGCATGGCTGCAGTAGCAAAGCTGCAGGAGTAGGAACACATTGGAACAAGACCCAGACTGTTACTGATTTCTACAGTGTTGTGGGCTCATGCTCTCTCTCTCTCTCATGCGCACACACACGCACACACACATTCCTTGTCCATCAAAGGGAGAGAATAGAAACAGTTATCTCATGTGCTGCTTTGAGTCCAAATGAACTAATATATTTGAAACACAGAAATACCAGTGCTGTTGTTAGTAGTAGTGATTATCAATATTCTTGATTCCTACATTAATGAAGGGAAATAATAGTATCTAAAACACAGAGAATCTGAATTTATTTCCTCAAGCTTCAATAACCAATTTCTAATTAGCACAGACTCATCAATGCCACTATGTAATCATCATCAGAATACCATGGTTCAACAAGTCACAGCACAGATGAAACAGAGCCCCACAGAAGCCCAGCAATGATTCGGGGTCACATTTACAATTAGTGTGGAAGGTGGACTGGGCGCTGTGGGTTTTTACTCTCCATCTAGTCTGTCTTTCCAGTACATGCTACTGCTTCTTATTTATCTTTATAATAATATTTCTCTGCACTATTGGATTTGAACAAATGGTCCAGATCTTGCTGAAAATATCAACAAAATTATTTTGCACTACCTGAGCAATCACCACCTGAGAAAGGAAATTTCACGTACATGGGAGATAACATTATAAAAAATCTTTCCCTGAGACAGAAAATTTGCCACAGATCACCAACATATCTTTATCCAATATATGGATAAAATGTCACCTAAATGAACAAATAACCGAGTTTATATGGTTAAAAAACAAAAAGCAGCATACTATATTTGAACTTTCATATTCTCCCTCCTCCAATATTTGGATGTAAATTTAGAAAGAAAAACAATATGTAATTTGCAGGACTTGGTCCTGAAGTAATGTAAAAATAATAGTTATCATTTAGGGTACACATACGCTGTTCCAAGTACATTAAACATATTGCAGACTATCTTCAGAGAAACCCCACTGACAATCATTTTACAGGTGTGGAAACTGAGGCTCAGAGAAATTAAGTAACTTTTTTTCAGTGGGTTCATTATTTATTGAGATCCAGCTAGTCCTATAAACCTAATAAACAGATGAACTTTTCCCTCCTGATGACTTCCTCAACCTCTTTTTTTAAAACTTTTTATTTTCCTGACATTAAGCACTTTTTAAAATTCACTCAATAGCAGCTACTTAAGGACAGAGCCTAGATCTGAGCCTCCAAAGCCCAAAATCTTTACACTCTGTAATGTTAGAATATTAGTATTGGAGAGTCCATTATAATCATTTTTTTTCCCAATTAAATTAGTTCACATCGTGGTAAAAGTACTGAGGACAAAAATTTTAAATTAGCCCAGAGTCGTGTTGTTTGATAGTGGCAAAGTCAGACCTAGAACTCAGGCTCCTGAGTCCTTCCACTTCTTTGGGCAGCCTTCAGGGTGAGCCCACAACTCATTAGGTGGTCCACCAGCCTTTGTGGGCTTCTGGGTGAATCCCTCGCTTCTAAATGGTTCTTAGGTGTGATGAAGTAGCAATCACTAAATAAACTCACCAGCTGAGCCCAGGAAGGGGCACGGAATTGATGGTGACTGCTGAAGACAAAGGCATAAAATTCAGTGGTTTCTGAGAAGGGTAAGAGACTGTAGGGGTGGGGAACCTCAAGGTGACATAGCTAACCTTCAGATATGATCTGTTTCCAGACAGAAGAAATCTTGGGTTTTGAAGAAAAAAGCTAAAAATTAGCTGAAAGAGAACAGTGTGTCTGTGGTCTTGCCTATGCCTTTGCACAAGTCACTGGCTTTTTTGTGCGCCTTTCAAATGGAGATCTTCAAATCCATCTGATTTTATCACAGAATAAGAGTAAGTAACAACCAATGCAATGACTGTAAAGCAGTCTACCCAAGGAGTATGCAATAGAAATTATTAAAATTAATGATCCAAGCAGCTTGCAGGTGAGGTGCCTGCTCCAATTTGAGCCAAGTTCTTTCAAGTTGTACTTTTTTTCTAAGAGTTCTGCCTCAATTCGTTGAATTGGATTATTTAAATGAAATACACTTAATAAGTTCCCTTGGGCATCACTTGATACTTCTTTACTATTCTTTTTACCTTTTTTTGTATAAGATTTAACACCTGGGTAATACTAAGTGCCATGGTTACCATAAATTATAGGAAACTAAATAAATATTTGAGAGAGCAGAAGAGATTTGATTAAATTGCTGAAAATGAAAGGTTGAGTACTATTTCCCACACCAAATAGACTTTCTTGCTTGAGCGTGCACTGCCAACAGTGGATTTAGTTTTCATAGCCCAGACATTTTCTAAATGGGTAAATTGCCAGCATGACCACTTCCGTTTTTCTTTCTTATTTAAGCCTCAACATATTTTTCATCGTTTGACTTTAATCCAAGTGGGTAAGTTATGGCCAAGAATTGAAGGCTTGATAATAAGGGGTTGTAATAGTGGAACTCGATTGTGAAATCTACCTGGAATGGGCAGGAATATTTATATTGTAAATGTGGGTTTTAGGCACATGAGATTTATGATATGTCAAAAGTAGAGTCCTTCCTGATAAGTGGGCATGAATGGGGGAACTCAGCTCAGATGAATTAATAATAAATATAGCAATGGCAGGAAATTTGGAATAAGCAAAAAAGATCACTGGTGGCCTCCAGTGGAAAAGTATGCCCTGTTTAGAGCAGTAACTTCAATAATCCTTCCCGGTCTATAATTGAGTCGGTTTTTTGGATCCCCTTTGAAACAGTTGTACTCATTTAATACTGACTTAAATCTTGGACACAGGTTCTGTCTGTATCTCTATGAGAGTCATGATTTTTACCTTTTAAAAAACTATCCTTTCCCAGTGTTATAACTAACATATAGTGAGTACTTACTGTGCTAAATTCTGTGTGCATTTTCTCATTTAAGCCATCCAACTGTGTCTATTAGCCTATTTCCCCTTTAAAAAGATACATTGAGTGAGGTATAGAGAGGTCAAGTTACTTAGCCACCTAAGCAATGAGACTTAAATTAAGAGGTTATCCTCTGTCACCCAGAAAATGTACAAATTTCTAGTTAGTTCTCCTTTACCTCTGACTAGATGAGTTCATTATGCAGAATTCCTTGATTTATTTCCCTTTTGAGAATATTCTTTCAAAGGGCATTCTAGTCCACATCCTGCCTGCAGCCTCAACGAATCACACCTTTCTCTGATCTCTGATGGCTGATAACAAAGATATCTTCTCAAGATGGCTGTTCATTCAGTCCTAACCTAGGAGTTCCTCCAAAGAGGTTGAGAGCTGGAGAATGATGGGGAGAAGTAAGAGTTCTGAGTTTAGAAGACGGAAAGAAGAAAGTAGCAACTGCAAAACACAGACTACTGAACTCTTTGCTAAAACACAGGAGCATGATGGGTCAGGCAACATAAGGGCATTCCACAGAATTTGATGTCTGAATCTAAGACTGATCTAATCTAAGACTGAATTCACAACTCCACTCTCTATGCTTTCCAAAAAAATGCTCCTAGTACCCCATCGTCCCTGGCTTGCATTCTCTCGGGAATTCAGCTCTCTGCTCTTGGGCTCAGATTCTTTAGTGATCTCTGTACAATCTGTTTACTGTCCCAAATGGAATAGTCCTACTGGGTCTTACGAACTACAAAATCTGGGTAGATCTGTTGACCTCCCTGGGCTCTAGTTTCCTCAGCCAAAAAAAAAAAAAAAAAAAAAAAAAAAAAAAATCTGGAGTCGATATCCCTTTCAGCTTTAAAATGGAATGATTTCTAAAATTAGTCTTCATTATTCAGTGAAACATAATTCCAAATATGAAATAAAATATAAGTCCTTTTCAGGAATTCTAAAATATGTATTTATTTACTCCTTTAATTACCAGTAGATTTATTTAAAATTTATTTCTTTCCAATAGGGAGTTGAGCTGACTTACTAGGTTGTATAGTGCTAACCCCTGCGTTACTGGCTGTAGGAGAGTCAGTGTAAATAACGTAAGGGAACAGTAGTAGGTAGGGTTGTTGTTTGCAAGTACAGAAACTCACTCTGCCTTTTCAGGGTTGTTAACATTCTCATGGAATCCAAGGATAGAAATGCTCCCTTTGCCCCCTGAGTGGACAGGAACCAGATCTAGAATGACCACAAGAACATTCACCTCCCATCTCTGCACCTGCACCATTCATTTCCATTAACAAGTATACAACACATGACAGAAAAAGATGTCTACTAACAGCAACCACATCAGCCAAAGAGGAACTGACTTCTCTCTCTAAGACCCAAGCTGAAATTCCCAGGGAAGGAACTGGCCAAGCTTGGATCAGTCTCTTGATCAATCAACTGTAGCCACAACCTGGGAAAGGTGCTTTGATTGAAAATACCTTTGATTGAATCAGTCCTCTTCCCTCCCTCCAATGCACTGTAACGTGTGGGCAGAACCACGCTGTGCAAAACGGCCAAAAACAGAGACCACGCACCCACTATAGACTGAGGTGAGAGGCAGGGAAAACTACTAGAAAACAAGCGGCTGGGATCACAACTGAAAACATGTCCACCCTAAGTCCCACAAGAGGAACTACTACTAAGTAATACAGTACTCATAAAACTTTAAATAATACCATAAACCTCATTAAAAATCCAAGCTAGAAGTTTTATGCAGTCCACCAGTCCACAAGGACATTTTGACACAAAAATACTGTATTCTCCTCTCTGATCAGTATCTTTCTTTGCTTCTCATAGGGGCCTTCTATGTGGTTCCAATAAAAGTCTTTGCACATTCCCAAAGAGTTCATCTGTTTTCTTAGCATTTTTCCCTTTGATTCTCGGACTCCGTTTAACCCATAAAAACACTTTGGAACATCAATGCACATTCCTCTTTTTGCCATTGTTCTCTCTGCACAATTAGGCATAATAATTAAAGCATCCTTTTTGTCTGAAAGGCAATTAAAGTACAACTTTGGAAACATGCAACAATAATATTGAATAACGTTACATCTGTCAGTGAGGTCACTAAATGGGCAATAGATCTTAGAAAGCAAATGGTCTTTCCTTTGTAAACAGATCACTGCTGAAGTTACTTAAATGGCTGTAATAGGTCCCTTGTACCACTGGCTGCCAGAGCAAGTTTTTCTTGCTTGCTGTGTTTCTAGTCTATCAGAAATGAATACTTTGTGGTAACTGGCACCTGTCCATTGACATGCTGATGAAAAATGAGTCTAAAACCACTTCGAAATCAGCAGACAGCCAAGAAAAGGAAAAGCAGTAAGATTTTTTTTTTAAAAAAAAAGAGTAATAATACTTAAAAGAAGGACTTAGAGACAGAATGAAAGATAATGCCTATCAAATGTTTAGCTATAAATTGAAAGACAACAATGGCAACCACAAAGTAGCTACTTACTAAATGCAGTAATCCCTGACCAACAGCAGTTCTGTAATAACATCAGTTTTCCTTCATCGCACATATCTGTCTCCTCCACTCCCCACTAAAAATAGCTTCTGTGAGGGCAGGACTATTATTGGATTTGTTCATTACATTATATCCCCAGTACCTGGACTAGTGGCTGACAACAGGTGCCACTCAAAAAATTTTTTTACTGTTTGCTTTTTATTGAAGTATAATATCCATACAGAGAAGCACACATATCCTAGGTATAAAACTCACTAAACTGTCGCCATCTGAGCACACGTATGCAGAACCCAGAGCAAGAAACACAACATTACCAGCATGTCGGAAACTCTTTTGTATCCTTTCCCAGTTACCCGCCCCCACCCCCACCCCCACACACACAAGAGTAACCACCATCCTGAATTCTAACAGCACAGTCCAGTTTTGCTTATTTTTGGACTCTGTATTAATGGAATCACATACTGTGGACTGTTTTGTGTATGACTTTTCACTCAACGTTATACAGGTGAGAGTCATCGCCATTGTGTGTAGCCGCAGCTCGCTGGCTCTCCATGCTGTATCACATGCCTTGGCATGAAGGTACCAGGTGACTGACCCCTTCCATGGCCGCTGGGCATTTCAGTAGTTTCCAGTTTGGGGCTAACACAAATTATGCTCTTATGAGCATTCTAGTGTATATCTTTTGGTTGACACATTTCTGTAAGATACATACTGAGGAGTGGAATCATGTTACAGAATGTGCACACGTTCAGATTTAGACATAAACATTTGTTAAGTAAGTCACTAATTTAAAAGAATCTATAGATTTAAAAGAGCCTATAGTTTAATTGAATTTGGGGTGAAATTAATACAATTCAATACTTTGAAACCAGATGAGGAAACAAAGGGCCATATTTAATTAAGAGAGGCAGGAGAATATAACGCATGTTGCTACCCCCTTGCTGTGTGGCTCAGAACAAAAATCCTTTGGCCTTGATTTCTTCACATAAATTGAGGAAATTGAATAAGATAATCTCAAAATCACTTCCACATTCTAGCTCTAAAATTCTATAACTTACTTGGGGTATAATTGTCAGAGCCATGACTAAAAGCCATGCTTTCAAACTCATATGCAGTAGTTTTCATTTCATATCAGCCTTTATTTCAGTGAGATTAATTATTGATGTAATTATTTATGATCAAGATTAATAATTAATATTAGTTAATATTTATTGAATGCTTTTTCCAAGTGTTTTTAGATGCACTATCTCCTCAAATCTTCACACAACTCATAAAGGACTGCTATACCCATCTCCTCTACCAAAAAAGGAAACTGAGTCACAGAATGGCTAAATGCCCAGTCTAAGGTCACAAAGCTGCTAAGTGATTGAGCCAAATTATTCTGGGCACTACACCCTACCCACAGATAAGTTTATGTATGGCTACCTTTAAACCTAACTAGCATCCAATATCAAATCCTTGGCTATAATTTGCAGCTGTTTCTAGCCATTTGTTTCAACGGAAACTTGTTTCTCCTTTGATTCCTATATGTGACTGGTGACATACCCAGTCTGAAATAAGCCACAATAGAGCAGCATTCTCTGTGGGGTGCATCCCACCTGGGCTTAGCCTCTGAGCTAAGATTCTTCACTGAAATTTCATCAGATCATCTGGTGCTGATCTCTATCTGCAACAGCACTTGGATGGTTTCTTAACTCAGGATGTCATAAAGATGGTAAAATTAATAAATCACAAATATGCGAACTCACATAGGAAATAAAGGGAGTAGCAAAAGTATGCAACATTAAGTATCATAAATTATTATGCATCAGGTGTCTGACATTAATGCCTAAGGGCAGCTTGGTAAGAAGCTGGTGGAGACCTTGGTCGTGTGGTAAATGAAATACCTCTGCCCTGATACAATTCAGATTTTTGCTTCCATTTCCTTTGGTCCTTATTTTTTTCCTATGTTTTATGAAGATCCTTTTAGGCTCTAAACTTCCATTTTCCTACATACTAGATTCCTGGTTTCTCAGTAAAGAGGATCCTCAGGTCCTGTCTAAAGCTGCTCTAGTTGCTGACTTTTAACAAGGACAAGAGGTCAGTTGATTTTTAAGGGGACTTTGCTTTCAGCCAAAATACTCTGCAACAATATGCCTAAAGGGTAGCTTGTTATCTAGAAATTGTGCCTTTATTTCTATACATAAGGTCCTATGGCTCAGTCTTTTTCTTCTATAACTGATATAGCATGGTCTATCACTGATCTTCTGGCCAAATTCTGCCACATTTAGTCCAGTCGCAACACTGTGAGTGGGAGTAGTAGGTCAGAAAGGCACCTTATTCTGTATAACTCAAGGCACAAAGGGTTTCTATTCTTCCTGCCCTTACAAATACCTTTTAGAAAATCCTATAATACATACATACCCTAATTACTACAGAATCTCTCATCAAAGTCCATCCAAATGTCTACCACACTAACAAGCTTAACTTTGCCATTATATGTATATTTAGGCTAGCAGTTTTACCTGGCTATTTTGCCCTGGTATGTGTAGACGTTAATAACCTAGAAGTGGTCTCACTTTCCATCTAAAGACTTATGAGGGTAGTGTCTCAGCAAAAGCTGCAGTCATGGAGGTTGCCTTCCCTAGACACTTGTTCTTTGATAATCTTCACTGCCTGGGACCCTGGCCCATGTGTGCCCTCTATCAAGGTTTAATAACTGCAGAAATTTTCAGAGCTTTCCTGCTGCCTGTGGTTCAGCCATTAGCAGACTTTGAGTATCTTACCTCGGTCACTAGTGGCTGGCTATGCAATCATTTAACATTCATGGACTGGCCAATGAATAAGTAACCAACCAGCAGTAATTCTGATTAACAGCTTTCTAGTTCTGTGGAACCTCAAAAGACATGCAAACAAACTCTGGTTGTTATGGGTTCTGAGACTGTAAATCTGCAGGTCAGCCCCACCAGAGGCAACTACTTCTAGATTCCCTTTCCTGGCAGCATTCTGGAGGATTTATCTAGACCAATAACACCTGAGCAGTAGGATCAAGAAAAAATGAGGTGCTCATCCAGACTGCGAAAGGTAACCATGCTGACATCATTCATTCTCTGAAGTGTATGGTACTTCATTGTAATAACTCAATTTTATTAAAAATAATAATACTCCTCTTGTTCAAATGACTGGCATTGGTATTTTTATTTTTGCTCCTTAAAGTATAGAGAGGAAAAGTCAATCTTCATGATTTGAAGGGGAAGGAATAGGTAAAATACTAAGATCGCAATCAAATCCCTTACCAACTAGGTACAACTTAAGAGAGGACGGCAGAGTGGTTGAATAGAGACCCCTTTCCCATACCTTTGAAGCCAGGCTGACTCTGTCAGATCTCTTAAACTAAGAGACAGAATTGGAGGCGGACAGGAGCTGAGATACATTAATGGTGGGGCACCGCACAAAAACACAGACTCCTGCTGCTGAGGTACCTTAGGACTGCCCCAGTTCTGGTCCTCCCTACAACATAATTTGAGAAAGCATATAGATCAGAGGAGGAAACTACAGTTATAAATAAAATGTGTATAGTCAGTGGGGTTGAGGAATATGTTCAAGTTCCTCAGACTTTTTGGAAATAGTCAAACTAATAAAAGAGAAATTGGACAATGTTACATGAAGTGAAATGAGACCTCATAATTATATCTGGAGTTTGACCAAATGGACTGGAAGGTCTGTGCATAACCCATTCTTTTTGTCCTGGACCGAGGGCTCTTTCCGCATGCTGAAGCTATTATAATGAGAAAAAATAAATAAAAATAACATTAAAAGAAAATAAAATAAAAGAAGTCTGGAAAGAAGCATGAAAAGAATTAACTACAAAGAATAAAGTCAGCAAGCAAAGGAATTTGAAATTTCAAAGTTAACATAAGCCTGTATTATTGTACAGTCTTCTGGGTACCACTGACCTGCTATTATTTCTCCCACTGTCTCTGGTCAAGTCTAAGTGGATAACAAATCATGTAGTTACATAACTACATTATCCCCCTCTTATCCGGAAACTGCTTGAAACTAACCATGAACTGGAAACATGCAAGAGTTTTTTCTCCAGGAGCCTTGTATAAGTTGACCTGGGGTTGCAGTAAAATAGTCTGCTGTGGCTTAGTTCAATCCACTTATACATACTACCATCTGAGGGTTAAACTTGCTCAGAGTAGAGAGTAAAATAAATACCATTTTCTGTGTATTTGCAATAAATCTTGAACTTCATTAGCCCTGTATATTTGCAATAAATCTCCTTTTACTTAAAATAGATTGATTGGGTTGCTCTTTTTTCTATACAAACAATCTCTGATAAAGATGGGGGTCTCAGCTAAAAACAAATTCTCCCATTGGGCAGAAACATGATGTATCATTTGGATTTCAGCTAGAAAACAGAAACCACTTGAGGTATTTCAAACAGATAGAATTCAGTCTAGGGAACTGATTATACAGGGGATGAAGGATCTAAGAAGCAGAACAACAGATGACGAGGTATCCTAGAGATTGCCAACAAGAAACTGTCACTACCCTAGGGTTGGAGGAACATAGGGAGGAAGCTGTGTTCTCCAAGTGAGAGCTGTGGTCACTGAGTATAAGTTGGGACCACAGTGGGACCATGAAGAGAGGTGTTTTCCAAAAGGATTTGGACCTAGAGAAGAGGCACAGAGATGCTGCTAAGATGCCACCAAGAGCAGAGAGGAGAGGAGAAGTATTGAGGCTTTTCCTCTTCTTTATACCAGTGTTTCCCATTGGCCAAACCACAGAGATGCTAGAGGACAATGGGCCTGGGAAGTGCAGTTTCTTGTAATAGGGAGCAGGGAAAAAAAAAAAAAAAGTATGAATCTGAAAGAAAGCAGGCCAAGATCCGCCCCATGTAGGCTCCAGGAAATACTTTGTATCACACTATTAAACACCCTATGACAATTTTGGGTGGTCTGGGAGCATAAAAACATAACTTTAATTTGTGTGATAAGGAATTCCATTTCCCTTTTACCTATTTCATTCCAATCCACAGCATTTTGCCTCAGAGATTTTTGCAAGATGTAAAACATAAGTTACTTGAAACCATAAGCTCTCCTCATATAAAATAAATGCCTGAACTATTGCAGATATTATGTGAAAAGTATTAGAGGAGGAAGAAAGAAAGGGATGTGTCTACATGAGCAGAAGCAGCCAAGAGGAATAATTCTAAACACTAGAGAGATGACAGAATACAGATATCTTGGGGAATCAAAAACTCATATGCTACTCAGTGTTCACACTCCAGGGAGACAGTATACCCTTAGAGGAGCTGGTATGTGGTGTCCCAGTGAAGCCTAAAACCTAAGCACAGGAGATCTTTGCCTTACCAGAGTCCCATGCCCTAAACATGGTCCAGAGGCAGCACGGCTTTCAGACAAAAAGGGAACTGCAAGCTGAGGTACTGTGTGTATCAACTGGAGCCAATAAGCACTGGCTAATTCCCCTTCCCAGCCTTCTCAGCTCAGGCTTAACCTCAATACCCGTATCAGTCCAAGCAGAAAACAAATGGCACATCTAAAAAGTTTAACTAAAGGAGTTTATAAGGGAACTATTACTTAACTCTTGAATAGGGTTAAGGAAATCAACAAGGATGGTGAGGCACCTTGGAGAATGTCATTACATCCAAAGCCTGAAGGGGGAACAGAGAAAATGGTTACTGTAGCCCTATAAAAGTTGAAACCACAAAGTAGGAGCCTTCCACTAAGTCCTGATGCCTTAGAGAAGCACATTCACTGCTACAACTATGGTGAGAGACAGGACAAGAAGGAAGCAAGAGGAATGAATATCCCAACCTTTCTCTTCTCTTTCCTTTTGAATTCCAGCTGGCACCTCTCTCTGGCTAAACACATATGGAAGCCAAAGAGCATGTAATCCTAGCCAAGACAATCTGCAGAGGTCCCTGGGCACAGAATAGAGCAGAGAAAAGCTAAAGTTGGGAGGGGCTGAATAAAGAACCAGCACCCTGCAGCTGCAGGTTTTGTGGAGTATGGTGTTTCTACAATTTGAGAGGCTCACTTAAAAAAAAAAACAAAATTAAAAATACAAAATTAGGAATGTAAGTGCATTATTTGTTTAGATTAAAGAGAAAAATCACAACAAACAAATTTTAAATAACTTACAAATACTCAACTATCATAGAAGCCAAAAATAACTACATTCTTGCTAATTAACTGTCTAGGAAATTTTGTAATATTTACTTTCTCTACAGTTTTGGCTCTAATGTTTTCATCATCTCTTCATATAAGAACAACTTTCTAATATCAATTTCTGGAATGAGAACAGGAAGATAATTTAGTATTTTATAAAATGATAAATCAAAAATTATTTTTATTATTGATAACTGGGATACATAAAATATGCAACTTCACAAGTTTTTGTTGTTGTTGTTTGTAGTCCTGATATAAGTTTGTGCTCTACAAACATGGGAATTTTGATAAATCCTATTTTGCATGATTACTATAAATTTTTTTAATATAGCTGCTTTTTATTTTATATACACTGCACTATCAACGTTATTCCTGAAGCAGAGCAATTCCATTTTGACTAGGTGTTGATAAGAATTGAATTCTCCACTAACCATTAAACATATCTGATGACTGGGAGAATCTTCCAGGGATCAGCTTCAGGGTCCATACGATGTAAGCCTAGTTTTGACTCTAGTATCCGTGTGTTTCTGCTTCCAAGAACCTTAGAAATAATTCATACACTTATGGCTAGCAATAGCTTAACTACACAAAAGTGACTGAGAAATCACATTAATATACTCACTAAACCCAACCTAAATATCATAAAGTCAGTATTCCCTGACATGGATCTTACAAAAGCCTGAAGCATGGTTATAGGAAATACAGGTCAATGAGATCTACAGACTTGAATTTGAATGAGAACTCTAATAGACTTGTGATGCATTTTATTTTTTAAAAAACTATTATCTTCACTCAAAAGGTCTAGCAGCAGTAATCAACTCAGTAGCAAGTGAGTTGGTTGCTACTGAGTGCCCAGACTGTGATTTCTAATTACCATTTCCACGAAAAAGAACCTCATAACCTTGGAAAGATGGCTGATTCCAGGTCTGATGCAATAAATTTATAATATAATTCTGGAACATCCTGTCATACTGGAAAGCAAAGAAGCTATCCACATTCACTGGGGTCATGCCAATACATAACAGGAACCAAGGTAAAGGGACTCCCACTGGCTTGCCAAAGATGAGAAAGTTTGTGCATCAAAGAGTATAATCATTATAATAGATCAAAACACATCTATCTATCTATCTATCTATCTATCTATCTATCTATCTATCCTACCTATCTATTTTTTAATCTATGAGGTCCTAATGATACATTTTTAAAAAACCTCATTGGTCCCATATGAAAGTTGTTGGGGCACCAACCTCCCAAGCTGAAATTTGATAAATAGAAGGGGGGAAATCAAGCATTTATCCTGCCTTTCCTGAATTAACTATATTCTGGGGTAGTCACATAATTGATGAGGAAAATTCTTCTTTATAGAAGAACTTCATTTGGTAACTACAGAAGGAATTATTGAATCAGAATATCTACATTTTTGTAGCCTCTAATGAAATAATAGCTCTCAGCAATAGTCATCAAGGGTTGTTAAAACCATGTGGGAAATGATGCATGGATCAACTGGACAAACCCTTTGGTCAATCTTAACATTATAAAAATTAAAATATAATAAGGTAAAATAAAATACAACAAAGGGAGAACAGTGGGTCAAGCACCATTATGTCTCTTATGTGATATAATACTGAGTACACAGCATCACCTATGAAATGTTCTTGACAAAAAATTGGACTTAAATATGATCAATCATCTAGATATAACTACCAGCTTACAGAAAACACACAGAGGATAAATGAACAAGTCAAATGACACCACAGGGATACACTCAGCCAACCTCAGAGTGTAGGATATTCTTTGGGACACAAGATCCAGTTTCCATAACAGATAAATGGCATTTTAAAAAAACAGGGATGAAAACTGTAACAGATTAAAAGGATCTTATGATACACCAAATGCAATATGTGGACTTTATTTGAATACTGATTCAAATAAACCAATTAAAAAATGTTATGGAACAATAAAGGGAAGTCAAATACTGAGAGCATATTGGATGATATTACAGAAATAGTGTTAATTTTTTGGCTGTAACAATAGTTTAAAAAAACAGTGTCCCTGTCTCTTAGAGATACATACCAAAATACTTCAGGGTGAAGCTATATCATGCTCAGTCTTTACTTCAAAATAATCCAATCGGTAAGAGTAAAGCCTGGGAGAGGAGTTATAAATGAAATAAAATTGTCCATAAGCTAATAATAGTTGAATACGGGTGACAGACACATGGAGGTTTAATATACTATTTTCTCTAATTCTGTGTATGTTCAAAACTTCTATAATAATTTTTTTCAAAAAAGCAGGTAAAAAAATGAACTTTCCAAAAAGCCAACTCATATTCATCATACAACAGGTATCTGTCTCATCACTGATATTTGACAAAGATGAAAACCTTGAGTTGAGCTATCCTGTCTCAGTTATGCATAGCAGGACAAAAATCTTTCTGAGCCCTAAAATTTGGTCACCACTTGGAACTGAATTTGAATTAAATGACCCTCCATTATTATTAGAAAGCCTCAGCTAACTTAAAAAAAAAATCAAGTAAGCCTCAATGAACAATCATGAAAAGGCATTTATGTCATCACTGTGGTGACAGATACCTAATGCCGATGAGCTCAAAATCTCTGCTGCTCCTGTAACCTCTCCCTGAAATAGCAAAAGCACTAGAACTTCACACATGATTTGCTCCCTTCCCCTGCTCCCGCCAGCCTCTGGAGTCCTTGCTTTAAAGAAACAATGCTCAAAGTTCCTACCCTTCCATGCTGATAAACTATGAAAATAATCAGGATTACAGAACCTAGAAATCCATACATAGGAATTTTATTTGTTTGACTATATCATGTGTTAGACAGTGACACCTATTGGTGAAGCGTAATATTGTACACCAGGACTGCAGAATACCATAATACAGTCAAATCTCTCTAACTCAGACACAACGGATAAAAAGCCAGACTGAATTAGGAGACATTCATGGTAGGAAAAAAAAAATCACTTTAATATGCTTTTATCACCTTCAAATAGTCTAGGTAATCTGACATAGACTAAAAGTGAGACCTTCTAGAGCCTTACAGAAAATATTTCTGATTAGTACAGCAAATATTCAGCCTACACAGCAGTGATACTGCCTTCAATTGCAATTAATTATTTTTTAATCAGGGTTCCTAAAGTTCTTAAAGTCACTTTGCTCCTGAGTAGATAAACATCTCACAACCTTATCTTGATGAATTTTTAATCGAATTTTATGTTTTTAAAATGACCCTATGTGAAAATTCACGAATTTCAAACTTACAAAATCCAAATTAATTTTTTAAATTTCTATATTCAAATCAGACAAAAGATTAAGAGATTAAATTTGAGCACTGTAAATATGGAAAGAGGGGACTCAGAAGTATGAAATAAATACTTCTTACCTCCATCAATTGTAGACAGGAAGGATGAACCTTCTCACTAAGGAATTAGATTGTAGTAACAGAAATAAGGGAAATGTGAAAAGTAAAATCCCATCCAATTCTCTAAAATGTCCAGCATGCCATAGGACTATCCATCACCTTGACCCCTCATCAAAAGTGCTCACTTCATTCACGAGAATGGTTTATATATTTATTTAAAGAATATTTATTTAATTTATTTAAAGAATTTATTTTAATTTATTTAAAGAATTTCTACAACTGAGGCATGTACATATTTATATTATAGTATAAGAAGATTTATATGGTATAAATATATATTTAAGTAGTTATATAAATATATTTAAATAAATATAAATAAATAATCTATATTATAAAATTACATTGTAAAATAATTTTAATAATGAAATCAATGGGAAAGATAGATTCACTGTAAGTAATTTGTTTTATAAACTCCACTCAAGGGAATACATCAACATACTGCATCATGAGTGATACCTGAAACTAGAATTTCTCTTGAACCTATGATAGAATTTTCTCCCTGGTACAATTTTCATTTTCAGATTTTCAGGCTCATTCATTTCCTTCCTCACTACTTGACTGCATTATAATGGGCAGTGTGAGGTTTTCTCAGGCTCAGTGCTGAACTCACCTTCCCCTGCATCTACCCCTCAATTATCTCTCCTCTTCGGAATTCTTCGAGCCTCATCCCCTCAGTGACACTGGGAGTGCCAACTTAGACTACAGCACGGCACAAAGGAGCACTAACATTTTACTTTCCTCTGCTGCTCTCTCCCCTCCCCGCTCCCCTACCTCATAAGCAATGCTGGAGGGGTGCTTTGAGGACTCTGTTCCCAGGCCCTAAGATGCTAAGATGCTCCATCATGCAGGGAGATGAAGGTAACTGGGACTGTGAGAGCCTCTCTGTCTCCAGAGGGCACAGGGGAAGCGTATATTCACTGCAGCAAATGTGGTAACCACACCAATTTTGTGGCAAGAAATTCCAAGCTGCAAAAAACGAAGACTGGAAGGATTGGGCCTAAGAGGAGGGAAACCAGAAAGAAAAAAGAAGAAAAAAGAAGAGGAAAGGAAAGGAAGACAGACAGAAAGACAAAGAAACAAATAAACAAGGCCTCTGACTGACACCCTGCTAACCCTCCCAGGGGAAGGAAGACCTGTTAACAGCTGACTGGGATGGCAGCCTTGCAGTTTTTCTTTACTATTGCCATCATCGAGGCATGTTTAACGTGCTCCTGCTTGGGGCAGGAGGGCCCTTGCCAAAATTAACATCAAGAAAGGTTGGCCATCTTGTGAGACTTAAAGAAACATGGAAAGATTTGGAGAAAAGGAGCAACTGGTGGGATAAAGAAACATTTTTTTTAACTCGTGATTGTTTTTTGGTTTGTCCTTGTTTAACGTAGGATTGCAGGGTGGAAGAGTTCGGAATCTTTAAATAAATAAAACATTACAGTTGTGCTGAGTTTGAGCCACT
The DNA here is from genome assembly GCF_009834535.1 of Camelus ferus. NCBI lineage: Eukaryota > Metazoa > Chordata > Mammalia > Artiodactyla > Camelidae > Camelus > Camelus ferus. The sequence goes on along the minus strand of NC_045706.1, from coordinate 43,455,687 downwards.
CGCTCAGGGAGCTGACCTCGAGAGGGTTAATTAGAATCTCTTGGGGATGAGTAGGTTACACTTGCAGTAGAAGCCAAGGGACGCCTTGGAGGAAGCGTACGTGGGAGAAGTTAGGGCAAGGCTGCTGGTTCATGAAGACAAATTAGTTGAGCCTGAAAGAGCTTCGTGAGCTAACGCAGATCCTGAGGAGTACAATCTTAGCCACGAGACTCAGTGTTTTATTTAAACAGCAGGGCACTGCTTACCAAAAGCTGAGAATACTATCAGCTGAAAAGGCCCAAGGCTATCATTCTCCTTACAGAAAGGGAGAAATAATCAGTGGTTCTCAAAGTGTGGTCCCAGGACCAGCAGCATCAGTGTCCCCTGAGAGCTTGTTAGAAATGGAAACTCTTAGGCCTCACACCTACTCACTGAATCAGAAATTCTGTTACTGAAACACAGCCACCTGTGTTCTAATAAGCCCACCAGGTGATTCCAATACACACTCAAGTATGGGAGCCACTAGAAGAAACTACGGGAATAAATGACAGAATTAGTTCAAGAACTTGATTACTGTTAAATATGGACTCCAGGAATCATCCCTTCCTGCGGCTTCGCCCTGGCCTGGGCCACCGACACCTCGCGCCCAGGCACCTGTAACAGCCATGCTCTGGCCCTTCTCCCCAGGCGCAGGCTCCTCCCATCAGTTTCCCACAGTACGGGCAGAGTGAGCCTTTAAATCACAAATCATCTAGTGTGACTCTGCCGACTAATACCCTGGAGGTGCTTCCCGCAGTGTTTAGGATCAAGTCCAATTCATGGCCTGACTTCTGCTGGGTTATCCACATCACCCTCCCTAGCTGGAGTCTCTTTGCATGCTAGGCTCCAGCCAAGTCGAATTGCTTTTAGGTCCTCGGATCCAACTTCCAGGCCATTATGCGTGATGTTCCCATTACCCAAGGCATTCTTTTCGTATCTCTTCATTAGGCCAATCTGGAGGTGACTTGGTGGCAAGAAGAAGAAACCCAGAGGGATAAGAGGTGTTAAAGAGAGAAAGCCAGGAGGGAGGGAAGGAAGGAGAGGAAACCCTAAGCCAAGAGTTCCAGCCCCAACTGCCAGCTGGGTGGCCTGCGGTCTTGATGCCTGCTCTCCCCTTCAGTCTTCACCTTCTGCAGATATTCAGTCCATCCCTGACTTCACCTTTAATGTCCCCAGTCTCTTCTGGACTGTCTGGGCCCCAGATACAAAACGAAGTCTGGAGATTAGGCTTGAGATGGCTTCCAAGGTGATAACTAGCTACCTGATATTCAGGGGTTCTCAAAGTGCGGTCCCCAGACCAGCACCACCAGCACCACCTGGAAACTATTTAGAAATGCAAAGTATTGGGCCACTGAAACTACTGTATCAGAAATTCTAGGACAGGGTTCTGCACTCTGCATTTCATAAAGTCCTCTGGATGACTTTTATGCCCACTAAAATGTGAGGATTACTGTCTAAAGTCCTTGTGTCAGAGCCCATGCTAATGGAACACCAGATGTCCTCCTTGGCTCATGAGGAGCATGACAACTTAGACCTTTGGATGATAATACCCCTCCTTTTTCTGTGTAAACCTCAAGATTGTTTCTAAGATCAGGCAGGTGGAGTCAGACAGAGCGTGGCCCCAGGGAAAACCACAGTGCCTGTCAGATGCAATTGTATATAGGTGGTAGTGACAATAATAATTATAGCAACACTAGTAATAATCACAAATAGTAAATACTGGTGATCATTTACTAAACCCTTATAACACACTTTACTTACATATATCCAACATATACAACCTTGGAAAGCAGGAATTATTATGCCCCTTTAACAGATGCAAAAACTAAGTCTCAAAGAGTTCACAGGACTGGCCTGAAGACACCCTACAAGGAAGTGATAGGTCAAGGACTTAAATGCAGGGCTGCTAGCTCTGAGCCACATGTTCTACTATACTACTTATTTCTACAAAGGTGCAGGGCGGTTACCAGAAGAACGCTTTGCTCCTTGGGCCAGGCACCTCTTCCAAACAAACATGGCAACATACTGAGTCTCACTCTGCTCCTCCTGCCTTTCTCTCAGCCTCGTCTTCCTTCAGTGTTTGCTCTGGGGCTTCTCTTCTCCTCACTGACCAATGAGTGTGATGCAGTCTGCATTTTCTGTTGCAGGCAGAAAGGCAGATAGTGATGTCGCATGAGAGAGAGAGAGAGAGCCTTCCAGATGAAATGCAGTGTGTAAGTGGAAATTGTCATCATTATCCCCTGAATAAATGGAGAAGATGCACACTGGCGCTAGCAGAACTGGAAGGAAAAATTGGACTGCGAACAAAAACATTATTAATTTAAGGAACTGCCTGAATTTGCCTCTGGCAGTTTCCTTTGTAAACACCGTTAACACCCTGGAATGCTTGAATTGTATCTAAATGTATAGCTTAAATATGTAAAAACAGAAACCTAGGCATTATTTTTCGGCATCCAGAGAACTATTTGCTTGGAAAATCTTCCAGAACGAAATAAAACTAGTGTGTGAGACTTCCATATTAGGAGGGTCTAATATTTCTTATGAAATTCTTTCATGGAATATACAATTGTTGGTTTCCCCCACCCGACCCAAGACCAGGTATAATTTACAGCTGACAGTTCTGTAACACTGCCGGTGCAGAACGCGCTGGTATTTATATTTCTCTGTAACAGGAACTTGGTTCTTGGGGGTAAATGGCTGCAGCAAGGGATATCTTTAGGCAATAGGGTTATTTAAGTGGCCAAGTCACAGCTGAGTAACTCTGTAAATGAGCCCGGTAGAGTCAGCTCCATGGAGGAGAATAATCACAGCCTTCTGACCTCATTCTGAGGTGGAAAGCCCCTCACTCAGGCACCATGGTGGGAGGTATTCAGAGAAAGTGTATTTTGGACACTGGAATCAAATAAGTTATATTTCCCAGAAGGAAAATAGATCTATGATTTGGGATGATGTGATTCTAAGTGAAAAGCCATCCCACCCTCAGCAGGTTCACAGATTTTTCCAAACAATCTGGGAAAGTAAACATGGGCTTGTCAGTTCTCAGGAACCTAGAAAGCATCTGGGAGAAATCCTGATTGTCTGAGTGTGATGAGCATCCACACCCCAGGCACTGCCCTTCTGGATGCAAGAGAATAAAGGAGGGGGGAAAGTGTTGCTGCTGACTATCAGCCAGCCAGGCTGTGGGGCAAACTGGTGGTCAACTAGCATCTCCATGTGCCAGGAGAGAGCCAAAGCTTGAATCCCTTCCAGAGTACAGAACAGCAACAGTGACAACGACCAACAAAGACCGGGGTCTTACAGTGGATGGGATAACAAGTTTATATACGTATCATTTAATCCTCTTGTTAGAGCAGGCAGATAGCTAGATAGGAGCAGAGAAAGGGGGATGCAAACCAGAGGACAGGAATTGGGCAAAAAGGACGGGCACAGGCTAAATGCAGGAAACCCTACATCATGTAAGCACCAGGGGTCCCTGGGCAGAGAAAGAAAAACAGGAACCTGTGGGTTGGTAAGTGGTCACACGTTTTGGGGTGACAGGTGGCCTGGAAGCTGACAAAGAAAGGTGGGGAAAAGCAGGAATCTCCAGTGTCTGAATGTAACCTTTTGCTCATTATGCCCTCATTTCAATAAAATTAAGCCTTGCAGATTAGAAGTACCCATCATGCACTGATGCCACGACACTTCTGATCAGACTAAATAAGGACAAAAATCCCTCCTCCTTTTGGGAAGATGTAGTTGGGATGAAAATCTGGGAATACAACCCCAAACCCTTCCCTCCCCAATGAATATTCCACCCATTCATTTTTACACTCCAGGTAACCAGCTTGCCAAAGAAACTCAGGTTAGTCGCTCACCTGAGCCTGCCCGCTCTCGCCTTGAGAGTGTACTATCTATCCCTTAATAAATCCTCACTTTACTTTCTTAACCTCTGTGTCTCATCTCTTTTTGGGGTAGGACAAGAACCTGGACACCTGTTACATCTACCAGCAACACACTCAACAACCTTATTATGTAATTTAATAATGTTATTCCCATTTTTGAATGAGGAAACTGAAGCACAGAAGTTATGTAACTTGCCCAAGATAAGACAGCCAGAAAGCAGCAGAAGCAGGATTCAAACTCAGTCTGGCTCCAGAGTCCGTGTTCCTACCCACTTATACATGTCATCAGTATCAAGGAAACGATGGTGGCTTTTCAGATTTTGCACTATGAAGCAGAATTCCAGCTTCGTCACTTGGAGGTGAAATATGACCCTGAGTAAGTGACTTAACCATATTCCTTACTTGTAAAATTAATAAAATTCTGAACTAGCAAATTATCCTGACAAAGTTACTTAGCACCTACCAGACACTCAATAGTAAACCATTTCTTAACAAACATCTTAAACTCACTGACCAGCTTTGGCTATGATCCAGCATTGCAATGGCCTTTATCAACTCCAGACTATTTCTCTCTCTAAAGATCTGAGAGGTACAAGCAGAATGAGATGCTGCAAACTATAAAGGAAAGAATTATAAGCTTGTGCACACGCAAATATACACACCAGCTGGCCCTTTGTAGAACTCAAAAGACAGAAGACACCTCCTTCTCTATTCAAATCCTATCACATTTACCAGGTACCTGACACAGCTGGCTGAGGATCCAAACCTAATTCTGAATCTAGTTTTTATTTGGGGAGTGTCACGAGTTTACATTCTGTGTTCTGGTATTATACATATTTTATTTTAAACACATATCACTTTATATACAATACATAAATACGTAAAAAAAATAAGAGGGAAAGAGAGAGAGAGATAGAGACAGAGTGTGACTGTGTGTGTGTGTGTGTGTGTGTGTGTGTGTGTGTGTGTGTGTGTGTGTGTGTGTGTGTGTTTCTCCCTAGGATTACTTTGAATTGATCTCACTCTACAGGCCCTTTTGAACCTCTCCCGTAAGTTGTATTTCTCTGGGATTGTTAAGATGAGATTTTCCCCCCTTTTCCCAACAATTTAACAATTCTTCAAACATGGCTAATGCCCCTGCTTTTCCTCCCATCCTTCTGCCACAGGCCTCACTGTGACACAACTAGGAAAGGGCATGCATTAGAAATGATTTTTCTCTGTCTTTCAAAGCAAGACCTGTGAAGTAATCTGTGCTTTCTCATCTTTCCCCCTATTATTTGGTTTCTTTTCCTCTGTGTTCCTGGAGAAGAGAAGCTATTTCAAGAGCAGAGAAGACTGGTTAATTATTTTCAGATGCCTTCTTACCTTGTTCTGTTACTCTAATCTCAATGGATTCCTTTAAAATAACTTTCCACTCATTGGGGTATTATTACTGAGGAAACTGCCATTGTGGTATATTCTAACACGTATTTTTGAGTTCTGAAAAACACAAGTTTCTCAGGGTGTAAATAGCCCCTAGTATAATGCCCTGCCACCCTAGTTTTATTCAACATCTCCTGGTAAAATGTCCATGGAGAAAAAGAAAGTAAAATGATTTTCTGTTTGTTAAGCTATTTTGATAGACAGGAACAGAGACTTGTTCTAGTCGCTTCAAAAAAAGGAGGGCTGGATGTTAAGTAGACTTACTGTGGTGATCACCATATATATACCGAATCATTACGTTGTACACCTGGAACTAATATAGTGCCATATGTCAATTATACCTCAATTAAAGAAAATTCAACCCTTGTTTGGGGGAAAAAAAGAAAAGAAAAGGGACGCAGAGTGGACTATTACAAAGTCATCATAAAAGGTACGGGAGTATATTTCATTCCATTTTCCCTCCAAATGTATGGAAGAGCCATTTCCTGTTCTCTCTGGCCACCTCACGGTGGCTCTGTCCTCCTGGAAAAAGTACGAATGTGCCCTCTCATATCTGAGAGTGTCCTCACCTATGGCAGCAATGAAGGAGGCAGGGGACATGTGCCTAGCCAGCCCAGTGACCCTGACTCACTCTGGCCATCACGGGAGATTAGCCTTCACGGCCAGGCCTGGGATAACTGGCAGGTGTCCTGGGCAAATGGCGGTGTCACTGTGCTAACCTGGAGAACACAGAAAGGGCAGGCCCAGAGAGGAGGAGGAGGAGTTCACATCTGCACAGGTCCACTTTGTGGCACCTATGAAACACTCTGGGTTTGAATCTTGGAAAAGAGGTCTGAGCTACACAGACAATTCAAGCAACCTGCCCTAGGCTACACAGCTTGGGAACGGTGGCAGCACTGGGACTTGAATAGAATCAGGTCAGGGTTAGTTCTGCATCCCATGCTACCTGCATCAGGCCAACCAGTGAAGCTGTGGGGTGCAAGGTGGCCTTTCTGTCCCTACCCCCTCTACACCTCTTCCCCTTGCTTCCTGTCCGGATGCCTCAGCTGGAAGACTTCCTGTGCCTCCTACTTCCTCCTCCTTTATGTTTATCACAGCTGTACTCAGGGAAAGAACTATTAACATTGGCTTCCCCAGGGGATGGATTCTTAAGCAGACATTCACCATAAGTGATGATGAGAATGATGATCATGATGAAAGTAATAGAATTATTTGGGGGTATTATTTTGTGTTTGTCCGTGCTGAGTTTTCCCCCGTACCTTTCTAAGTCTAACCAGACTGGTCTATTCTTCTCTCTACCCCAATGAAGATTTGCACTGAAAGACTGAACCCTACGCACAACTTCTGCTCCTAGCTCTCTGAAAAGCAGGAACTCTAAGGATAGAGTCACAAGATAAAATACAGGATGCCCAGTTAAATTAAAAAATTGCAGTTAAGGAACAGTTTTTTTAGTGTAATTATGTCCCAAGCATTGAAGGGGATATACTTAGACTAAAAAGTTCTTCACTGTCTATCTGAAATTCAAATTTAGCTGGGTGACTTGTTTTGTTTTGGTTTTTGCTAAATCTGGCAACCCTACTATGTGAAGGAGAGAGCCTTTGCAAACATGACAGTAGGAGAAAGGAGAACCCCCACACGACCAGAGCAGATTCTGAGGGGCCCTCCCAGAGCTGGGCCTGAGCCCTCGCCTCCCACAACAAGGGTGCAGGACCTCAGGGGAGGGGACTGAGTACTGGCCCCCAGGAGGCTGGACCTTTGGCTTCAGGGTGTGCTCCACAGTCCCCAGGACCAAGGAGGGCAGAAATGCGCACAGCCCCCTAAACTCAAGCAGCCATATATGCTTAGACAATTAGTTTTTTCTCTCTTAGGCCCCAAGGATTGAGATTGGGGTGGTCAAATAATAACTGAGAGCAGATTTCCTGCCAACCAGCATGAAGGAGACTGGAGGGTATATTTAATGGAATCTAAAGGAAATGACATGACATTTCAATCATCCAGCTTTGTGAAGAAACTTAATCAATGCAAAATAATCATTGTCACTGCCGAACATTAACTATTCTGTATGTGATACACACCATGTTAGGCACTTTATGTGCAGGATTTGGGAGTTTGTATTACAAAATCATCATGGAACAAAAGGAGGGGTCCCTTGTGAATGAAGCGTCAGGCTTTGGGGAGCATGTGAGGGAGATGGTAGGAGACGGAAAACAGAGGACGTGAAGCAGTGCCCACTTGACTCATTGATCAGCCTGGCCCAGGCCCCCAAAAGTTCTTCTGATATAAAGGAAAAATGAGCTCAGAAAGATGTTTCACTGAATAGACAAAAACGTTTGTTTCTGGAACCAGCCCTCACAACCCGCCCTGCCTTTCTTGTCAAAAGGCAAAAGGAGCTAGTTCTGATATGAAGGTTTAACTTCCTTGCTTCAGACATATTTTTTAGACTCAAGACTCAGATCATGAGGCCTTTCATGTGACCGGGTGAAGTTCTTCCAAGGTCTGTAACTCCATAAGAAACAACTTGTATTATCTTTGGGCCAAGGTTTCAGGAAAAGCATTAAATTCTGCAATTAATAATCACTTGAAAGAGGGAAAATTTTCTTTCCAATTGACATATTATCATGTCCCTAGGCTGAGAGAATTTGTTCATCTGGTACCCAGTGTTCCCTCTCCCATAATAAGAAGCAAATAGCCCTTGGCCTAACTTGGAAACATTTGTGCAGCCCCCACAGCTTAGTACGAAGATCTGAAAATGGCTTTTCTTTTTAATAAACTGCAGTCCTCCAGTACTCGGGCACCTGGTTTTATAGTCTCAAGTCATCTTTCATTGCTCACAAAAAAATCATCGTCATCAGAACCTTGCTCAACAAGGACCAGCACTATACCGTCTGCCATAATTAGGATTATAAAAGGAAACAAGTCATCAAAAGACATTTCTTAATTCCTGCACAAAGGCTCAGCAATTAAGTTTTGAAGAGGTTTTACCATTTAACCTGACAGATAAACTCTTTATCAAAATGAATTGAAAAAGAGGGTGTTTTAGGCAAGTTTTGTTTTTTAGGACTTAGTGCCAAATCTGTAGTCCCAGGGGCAGAAACTTGATATCAACTGCAAATAGTTCAACAAGAGTTTGGTCTTAAATATCTCAACATTGAAGGCAAGGAGTTATTGACATCATTTTGCACAAAGGGAAATCCCCACCCTGCACAATGAAGACAGAGATGACAGTTTCATCGTGAAGAAACTGGGAGGCACACCTACGTATAGATAACCCCTAATCCCATGTAGATCTTGCAGCTTTGAATTTCTTAGCATTTATACCACTCTATAAGTTGCAATAAGTTAAAGGTAATTTTTCCTTTGGTAGAAATAACTCAGAGCCAGACCTTTCTCCACCTGGATGTCTCACAGATTCTTCAAGGTCAGAGAAATTTTCTTATTTCTTTCTGCCTTTAAAAAAAAAATGTATTCATTCTGAGCAAGGTTTCTCACTGTTGGAGACTGGAGTTTATAAACACGAGGCAAGAAAACTAGAATGTATCACTATCCAAATGAATTCAGGGTTTTTTAAATACAGAGAGACAAATATACATAATTTCTGTCCATCATAGGAATTAGAAACAATAATATCCCAATAGTAATGAATACATCAAAATTTTGGTATTATTAACCAGTGCAGTTTGGACAAAAGGCAGATTCCAGGGCTGGGGACAGGGAAAGTACAGAATGATCCCAGAGGACTACACTGCTCCAGAAAGGAACAGTTTAAAGAATGACAGAGACTATCAAAAGGACACAGGAACCAATTTTAAAAACTCCCAGATTTAAAATCAGGGACAGTTTGAACTTCAAAATAAATAATGACAATAGTGGATTATAACTTATTTTTAAAAATAAAATTCCTAAGATCATACTGATATAAGTAAATGAATACATAGATGGGGAAACCAGAAAAGCTCTTTCTTACAGTAATAGATACAGCAGTATAAATCCTGAAGCAACCATGGATTAGAAAGTCATCAATGGATGCTCATACTATCAGATGAAAGTTTGATAAGGAACGTAATATTTACATAGACTCCAAATATCTCCCCACAAAATTCTTGTTAACTGCAAAGGGAAAATTCATAATTTTATATCGAGGAAGTCTAGTGGACACTATCTTCAGTTACCAGTGTTCACATCACCAACACTGAGACACACCTACATCAAGTACCTCTTCCTGAGATGCACTGAGGAGGATACAGCCTAACTTCTTTCTTTCCAAAAATGTATAGCCAGAATCTAACGGTAAAGAAACACTAGATAAACCCAAATTGAGGGACTTTACACAAAATAAATGTCTTGAACCCTTCATTTAAAAAAAAAAGTCAAGATCACGAAAGGCAAAGAAAGTTAAAGAACTGTTTAAAATGAGAGCACAATTACAGAGATATCTAAGTGCAATGTGTAAATCTGGATTGGATCCTGCACTGGGAGAGAAAAACCTGTAAAGCATGTGATTGAGACAAGGGACAGCAGCTGAGTACGTACTGCTGATATTATGTTAAATATCATCAGTTTGATTATTTCACTATGATTAGGTAAGAACACGTCCTTTTTCATGGGAAACAGACACTGGAGTGTTTAGGAATAAAGGAGCAAAATGTCTCCAACTTAATCTCAAGTAGTTCAGAAAAAAATTACCTGTGTGAGTGTGCGTGTGTGTGTGTGTGTGTGTGTGTGTGTGTGTGTGTGTGTGAGAGAGAGAGAGAGAGAGAAGAAAGGGGGAGAACAAGGGCAGCTGAGGCAAAATGTAAACATCAGTGAATGTGGACAAGGTATAAGGTGACTTCTGGTACTATTCTTACAACTTTTCTGAGTTTAAAACTATATCAAAATAATAACTTACAAGAATCTATCCAGTTTTTTTCAAGGTCCAGCTGACTCCTTATACCTCCCATGAAGCCTTCTTTTCCCACTATAGAATGACATCAAGGATCACAGAATTTTATTGCTGGAAGAGTCTAGATACTTTGACTGGAGAAATCCTGTAGCACCGTCAGTCAGCTTTATTCAATTATTAATTAATCAAAAAAACTTCTGAGGAAATCGCTTCTCTTGTCTTCATCTATTACCAAAATCATCAGCTATCATTTTTCTCCCCAATTCTCGCGGAAGCTCCTTGAGACCTGAAAATATGTCTTCCAAGTTCTTCAACCTTCTGACCTCTTGTTCACATTTCCCATCCTTTCTCCTACCCCCATGACCCACAGCCTCTTTGCCAAAAGCTAAAAACAGAACTGGTTAACTTTTCCCACTTTCTCCTTTATCCCTCATGTTTCAGCTCAGACACCGTCTTCTCCAGCCCTCTGTGATACCCCAGACTGGGCTAGGCGACCCCTGTACATCATTCTGCTCAGCACCCCACTCTTACACCACTGTAGCACCAATCTTGCTGAACTGCACCTGGATACTTTCACTCTCCCTCAGCACATTCCCAGCTCCTTGAGGGCTGAGATTTGGGGTGAGGTGTAGGGGCTCACCTAAATATTTATTGCATAACGAAATGACTAAAAATGGTTTAATTTTTGGAAGTGAACACCTCTTCCTAGTCTCTATAGTATTTTCAAGTCATCGGCTTCAAAACCACTTGGGGTGCATGTAAGCTATGCAGATTTCCAGGACCCACCTGGAATGTAATAAATCTTTTGGGGAATAGATTCTGAATATTAAATTTATAAAAACAAATGTTCAGGCAGTTTAGTGTGCATTAACTTTTGGAATCAGAGATCAAGGAGAAGGAAGCCATTTCTCATTATTCATGTCCCTTCATTTCCCCTTTTCATATTCACCCCCTAGTACAAAACTACTCAAAATGATACTTGCTGAGATCCTGCAGTTTCTATTCAATTCACACTCTCCCTGTTGAAGTATGGCCTATGCTGATTTGGCTCCCGGATAGCTTCCAAAAGTACCTTTAAAGAACTCTGCAAGCCCCTGATGTCTGTCTAAAATTTGAGGCTCGTTGGTGTCAAAGAAGTCAATTTATATAATACGTGTGAGAAGAAATGCAAAGAAAATATATTTGACCATAACCAAAATTTTACTGAAAAAATAACAGAAAGACAGCATGTAGGATAAAATACAAAAATAGAAAAAGATTGGCTTTCCAGTTCTAGTTCTATCAGAAAAGAAACATTTTCATAAAAAAAAATTATTTTAGATTAAGCCAACTGTGACATATAATTACACATCCCTTGAAGTATTAGAGGTGCCCTCAAAGTTTAAAAAAAAAAGCGAGGGGTGGGTGTAGGAGGACACTTCTAGTTGTATCAGGTTTCACTCAGGGTCCTAACAGAGTGGTATTTTTAGTCTATGAACAGAAGGTTGTAGGTTAATACAACCTGTTTATTATCTACTAATAGTCTCTTTGCAATCTATGTGTTTCTTAATGAAGAGTAAAAATAAGACATTCACTTCTCTTCCTATCTCTTAAATGCCAATCCTTCATCATCTTTAAGGTTCATGAAATGAAAAGACGGACAAAAAAAGTCAATGGACAGCATCTTGAATATGTGCCATAAATTATCCTTGAGTTAAATAATTTACTAGTTTATGGAGCCAAGGGAGATACAGCAAGATCCCAATGTAAGTAAAATAAACTGTATGCATATTTAAATAATTCATATTTTAATTCAAACTGCCTATGGAACATTGGGATACTCCAAAATCATTCTGACCAACAGCAAAAGTCATCACCTTAAAAAAAGAAAAAGAGTTACCAGACATAACTGCAGGGTTTTTGAAGGTCCCCCAACTGCGGAAGCATAGGTCAGGTGCTTTCGGCCTGTGCCTGGTGCTATAATTAGTTCTCAGTGTCAAGAGGAGGAAATACACATTGAACAGCAGGTACACAGTGGGTTTTGCTGCACAAAGCATAATGAGGATTTCAGATGTAACACACTAATACTTGTTCTATTACCATAGTCAATTGTCCATGCATCTTAGGATTCATGTTGTGTGCAGTGGCTAAGTCATGTTTCTTTCATTAGCTGAAGCAATTAATGTACATTCAGCCTTTTAAGTCCTATCTCTTTATGCTTTCTCCTTGTGTAATTCAGTTTGCAATGATTAAAATAATTTTTCAATGGCGATGTCACAGCTTAATGAAAAAATATACAGCACTAATGTAAGAAGCTTTTGTAAACATTTTTAGGAGTATATTGTTTGTTGTTACACAACACTGTAGCAGATGGCTATAAAAAGCAGCTCAAACTCAAAAACTAGCAGAGAGACAGACCTCAGGGGATCAGGGTAAATTGGTGGAAGGAGGAGAAATTTTGTTCTTTTGAGAGAGAATTTGACGCATGTCCGAAATAGCTTTCAGTCTCTCTTTTGTTTTGTATGGTTAAGGACTAAATATGGGCTAGTGTTTGCAATGAATGACTCAGCCTTGTTCAACCTTTTAACTGTTGAGCACCTACCTCGGTGCCAGGCCCCAGGCTAAATCTTTTCCATACAGCTTCTCATTCAATCACAGAAACTGAGAAACTGAGACAGAGAGGGATGAAATAACTTTCCCAAGAGTCTCATTGCTAGTTAGTCATGGAGCTGGGATCCATCTCACACCCAATTCTGTTTTACTACCTGGCAGAGTGGTTAAGGAGCCAGGCTGCATGGGTTTATGTCTCTGTTTCCCTGCATATTAGCTATGGGACTTTGGGCAAGTTACTTAACCTCTCTGAGCCTCAGTGTGTTGTCTATAAAAATGGAGAAAGTAATAGAAACCCAACTCATGGCATCGGTATGAAGATTAAATCAGTTACAACATGCCAGGCACTTAGGAGCATGCCTGGCATGTGGCAAGTGCTCAATAAGTATCTGCTCTCATTATTATTACTTTTCCTGTGCTATACTGCCCATCCTGGGTTATCTGTGCCTCTGTTTCAGGACTAATTGTTCCTTTGTTTTTGAGCAAGATGTTATGCTGTTATGATGCTTAGTAAGTGAACATGTGCGTAAATGGTCTTAGAGATGATTATTTCACACTTGTTACTTGTCATAGTCAGAATCTAGATTTAATCAACTTTCTGAACATCTTTCCTAATTTAACAAGTGATTATCCTTTTCAGTGCACATGGGCAAAAATTTCAATAGATTTTTTAAAAATTATTCTTCACTTCTGTGGGCATGATGTGCTAATTCAGTCTTTAGCAGTCACACATGTGATTAGACAAAGTAGCTCAGATATTGAGATTTCCTTTAGATCTCCAGTCAGCACTGAGCAGAGAAACGCCATTCCTGATCTCTGCTGATCCACTACATTCCTTACTCAGGCTGGCTGCTTTCCTGAAAGCAAACTCTTAACACTGCTCCCTCTGCCTATATAATGCTTCCTCTGATTCTGTATTTAACATATTCCTGTGTTTTTCAGAGACCTCGCTTAAATGTTACCTCCTCCAGGAAGCCTTCCATTCCTTCTTTCCTTTCTAGATAAAATTCTCTCTCCCTCATCTGGACACCTGAAGCAGAAAACACTCATTTTCCTCCAATCACTATCCTCTCTTTCTACTTGGTTAGTGAATTTCCAGATTGCAGGCACGTGGCTTTCCAGAATAAAGACTGTTTTTGCCTCCCCTTGGAGCTAGGTGTGACCAGCTATGTGACCATGGTTTGGTGAATAAGATGTAGGCAGAAGTGTTATGTGCTATTTCTAGGATGTAGAGAGAAGGCATGCTATTTTTCACTCCTTCCCTCTTTCTGTTTGCTAGAATAGATGTGATGGCTGGTGCTTGAGTAGCCATTTTAGACCAAGAGGTGGAAGTCAAGTGTTGATAATGGCAGAACAACTAGGTAAAGAGAATCTAAGTTCCTGGTGATTGCAGAGTCATCAGGCAGCCTGGACTGCCTCCCACAGTAAGAACTGTTCACTAAGCACTCAACATGGTGCCAGGCTTTTAGTAAGTTGAGTAAATGCTTACTGCATAAAGATAACTTGAATCAAGGTGTACAGACCAAAAATACAAGTCTTATTGACAATAAATCAGGAGCATCCTTTTTGTATAAGCATAAAGACTTTTTTCATGCACAAGAGAAAAGGAGCACAAAATGTTCAGTCTGTAGTGGTTGTGCCTTTTCCATTGCTTTTATTGGAATGACTTTGTTGTAGTTGAGAAAGAATTCTCTTGCTTCAGGATTACTGTTTGTTTGGAGGATCCAGTGAAAAAGCATCACATTTGGCCGAAACACTCTGGTCTGAGGAGATCATCCTCTTGAATAGAAAGACTTAAGAGTAGCTGGCAGCTGTGAGGGAGTAGAGGCCCACGGTTCTGTCACGTGATTCTTACATCTGACCCAGGGTTTTGGAATATAATTATAAGAATTATGAGACCTGGCCTGTGTCCCAGGTTTAACCACTTATTGTCTATTTCTACACTTAGTCTAAGTTCTTATCCAGAGTTATCCAGAGGGTCATTGAAATAGAGAGTGTACATTATTTGAAATAAATAATCTATATTACTATGAACCATAGCAAAAGCAGGAAATTTTAAGGTTGAAGCCAATGTTTTAGCAGAAGGTAATGCTTTGGGGGATATAGGCTTTGGGCTTTTTAAGAAGAAAACAATCAACTAAGACAAAACAGAAAGTCTTGGGCATGAAGGCCTCATCGATTCCTTCGTTCTCTGCTATGATCTCATGACTCCTTGGTAATGTCACAGATCTGAAATTACTATGTGAACTCTGGAAAAAGCATTACTTCTATGGGAATTCAAAACTTAACTCTAGTATTAAGCACTTAAATCTCAGTTAAATTTCCCAACACTGCTGACATCATGAAGCTCTTCAGAAGGTTTTGAGTGGGATAGAAAAAAGGTTTGTCTCAACTTAAGAGCCTAATTTGCCTACTCTAGAAAGAAAAAAAACCAATCTTTTTGGTGGCAAAGCTTTTAAAGATAGAAATGTTACACTGATTTGACTGTAGGTTTTTAAATGGCAGTGATAAATGAGCCATGTACTTTTTCTCAAATTCACACTTGGCCAGTGGTGAGAATCCTTTCCTACTGCTTCCTCTGAACCAGGATCACTTTAACCAAAGGGCAGAGAAAAGTAGAATTATTTAATATACAAGAGCAGCTGCAGAAAATGCCCTCACTGCCTTTCTGAAGCCCAAGACAAATTGGAAAACATATGTTCCTCTGACGACAGAGCCATTTAACACATTGTTCACCTTAAGGTTGAATATCCTGGGTGTGCTGGCCAGTTTAAAAGTTAGACCATTGGTACTACACAGCGGTACAGTTAGAACTAATTCATTCTAAATACTTTACCTATAAAAAAAATAGGTATTTGATCTATGGAAAGCAATGTAAATGTCACCAAAATGACTTAATCTCGTGGCATAATTATTAAAAGAATTGGGCATGGCCAGATAATTATAAAGGTAAGTGAGATTCCTTAGCACAATCATTCATCACCTAAGTTATTTCATGCTATAAAATGTTCGCCAATAATAAAGGAAGGAAGGAAAGGAAGAAGGGAGGAAAGGAGGCAGAACATCTTCAGAAAGATGTCAGAACCCCCTTGATTTTAAGGACTTTGAGCCAGAAAGTCTTGCTTAGAAAAATCTGAATCCCTAATGATGTACCTGGCCTTGGGGTCCTCTGGGAGGGAGGCTGCAGCACAGCCATTGTCATTGATTTTTGTCTCAGCAAAAGTCTAAGGACTAGGGACTACAAATTCTATCTCTGACTTTGTCCAATCCTGGACTCTTGATACTGAGCAAATCCTTTCCTTTTGTTTTTCTTTGTCTGGATTTCTTGTCTTTTTCCCCATAGGAAGGAGAGAGAGAGAGAAAGAGGAAAGTCAGGAAGAATGGATAGAGGAGATGGTGTTATGTTGTCATTTTTAATGGCTGAATAATATTCCATTGTATAAATATACCACATCTTCTTTATCCAGTCATCTGTTGATGGACATTTAGGCTGTTTCCATGTCTTGGCTATTGTAAATAGTGCTGCTATGAACATTGGGGTTCAGGTGTTGCAGCAACACGGATGTCCCTGGAAAATGTCATTCTAAGTGAAGTAAGACAGAAAGAGAAAGAAAAATACCATATGAGATCATGCATATGTGGAATCTTAAAAAAAAAAAAAAAGAACATAAATACAAAACAGAAACAGACTCATAGACATAGAATACAAACTTGCGGTTGCCAAGGGGGCAGGGGGTGGGAAGGGACAGACTGGGATTTCAAAACTTGTAGATACTGACAGGCATATGCAGAATAGATAAACAAGATTATACTGTATAACACAGGGAAATATATACAAGATCTTGTGGTAGCTCAAAGCAAAAAAAAAAAAAGTGACAATGAATATATATATGTTCATGTATAACTGAAAAATTGTGCTCTACCCTGGAATTTGACACAACATTGTAAAATGACTATAACTCAATTAAAAAAAGTTAAAAAAAAAAAGAATGGATAGAGGAAAAGCAATAATATTACTTAACATAGAGGCATAATTCTCATGTATGCCCCAAGTTTTCCATTTTTTCATCTATCTAAAAGGCTTTGGGCACTGAAAGCACTGGAATGTGGGACCATCAATACATTTAAATACTATATATTAGAAGTACTAAGTACTCAGGTATGGTGAGAGACACAAAGAATGGCAAATTATGGGTAGAATCAAACTCCTGGTATAAAAGAGACTGTCCCATTAAATCATGAGATGCATTTCAGCAACCTTGAACCCAGAAGCATTTGGTCAACAACCCATGAATGCTGGCACTCCAACCAGAAACCAGAGCCAAAACCACAGCTGCACAGCTTGTAACCAATATGAACTTAGCCCCAATTATAGAAACTCAAGAACGTTTTCTATTTAAGTAGAGCCAGACCCGGGAGTCCCACTGAGAGGTTTCTGACTTACAGTAAACTGAGAGAGTTTATAAAGGATTCACCTGAAACTCTAAGGGAAATTTGAAGTGGGTAGAAACTAATCCTTCATGAAACTAAATCAAGAAGAAAATTGCCAGAAATTGTGTGACTTCTTTTTATGAGAGAAAGCCAAAGCTGTTTTGACAATTGCTAAAAACAACAGGCCCAAAATGGAGTTACTTATGCTAAGCCTATGTCACCAAACTGAGACTTAATTATACTTTCCATTTTCCCAAAATGGAATCTTAAACCAGTCAATCAGGAATCACCTGCTCAGGACTAGTTAGGTAATCTGCCTAATAGAACCCTGCCATGCCCTAGAGTAAAGTAACTTTGCAATAACCAACCCGCTTCTTTGCCTAGTGTAACTGCCTTGTTCCTGCTCCTTTCTGCCTACAAAAGTCTCTCTTGTACAGCTCCTTGGAGCCCTTTTCAATCTGCTAGACTGGATGTTACCTGATTCAAATCAAATTTTTGCTCAAATAAATTCTTAAAATTTTTAATACACCTCAGTTTATCTTTTAACACAGTGAATTATTCTTTACTCAACTGATGACTCACTCTTGCCAAAGCTCCCCAACCCTTTTGCTAATTCATAATGTTTAGTCATAGAGTTATTGCGTCTTTTAGGTTTTATCCCTATAAGTTGGTAACTAGATAAGAATTGTGTTCATCTACAGTAAGACTGTGCAACTTAACTCTGGAGAATTTTTTTCTATTTGTTTTCAAAAATGTTAATGACAATAACAATTATAACTGGTAGGAAAACAGTTTCAACACCCACACAAGGTTACTTCTAGAGTACTGAGTTGCCTGTTTTTGAGAAATGTGCTGAGGGGTGAACTTTGTATTCTAAGCAGATCTTTCACGCTTTGAGAAGGGGCCTTCCTCTCTTCCCTCCTTTCTTATGGCAACATTCCCCACTAGGAGAAAATCCTTTTGGCAATTTATTCCTTAACAAGATACTCCTAAGGGTAATGAGAAGAAGCTAAAGACAAACTGGCTCTAATTTATAATTTTGCCTACCGTTCATTTACCCTAGCAATAATTAGAAAATCTGGATGTAGTAGGCAGAGTTCTGAGCTGGCCCCCAAGACTCTATCTCTCCGGTATACAAACCCTAAATAAGCCCCTCCTTCCTCTTAAGTACAGGCAAGACAAAATCTGTGAAGATGATGGAATATCACACCCATGACTGAATAACTGATCACTTGACTCTGAGTTAACCAACAGGGTGATCATCCTGGTAACCCTGATCTAATCCTTTAAAGGATCCTTTAAAAGAATGTCATAGGGACATTCTTCTGGTCTGAAAGAAAGAACACTACCCTTATGGTCAATTAATCTTCAACAAAGGAGGCAAGAATATACATTGGAGTAAAGATAGTCTCTTCAGCAAGTGGTGTTGGGAAAACTGGACAGTCAACATATAAATCAATGAAGTTAGAACAGTCCCTCACACCATACACAAAATAAACTCAAAATCATTTAAAGACTTAAACATAAGACAAGACACTATAAAACTCTTAGAAGAAAACATAGGCAAAACATTTTCTGATAAAATCTTAGCAATGTTCTCCTAGGGCAGTCTACCCAGACAATAGAAATAAGAGCAAAAATAAACAAATGGGACCTAATTAAACTTATAAGCTTTTGCACTGCAAAAGAAACCATAAGCAAAACAAGCAGACAACCTATGGAATGGGAGAAAATATTTACAAAAGATGAGACTGACTAAGGCTTAATTTCCAGAATATACAACACCTCATACAACTTAATAACAACAACAACAAAAAAAACCAAACAACCCAATCCAAAAATGGGCAAAATAACTAAATAAGCAATTCTCCAATGAAAACATACAAATGGCCAATAGGCACATGAAAAAATGCTCAATATCACTAATTATCAGAGAAATGCAAATCAAAACTACAACGAGGTATCACCTCACACCAGTTAGAATGGCCATCATTCAAAAGTCCACAAACAATAAATGCTGGAGGGGCTGTGGAGAAAAGGGAACCCTCCTACACTGTTAGTGGGAATGTAGTTTGGTGCAGCCATTATAGAAAACAGTATGGAGATTCCTCTAAAAACTAAAAATAGACTTACCATATGATCCAGCAATCCCATTCCTGGTCATACAACCTTTGGGAACTCTAATTCAAAAAGATACATACACCCCAGTGTTCACAGCAGCACTATTTACAATAGCCAAGACATAGAAACAACCTAAATGTCCATCAACAGATGACTGGATAAAGAAGTTGTGATAGATAGATCGATCGATCGATCAATGGATCGATCGTTCTCAGCCATAAAAAAGGGGAAAAAAAAACAGTGCCATTTGTAGCTATGTGGATTGACTTGGAGATCATCATTCTAAGTGAAGTAAGCCAAAAAAGAGAAAGAAAAATACCATATGATATCATTCATATGTGGAATCTAAAAAAAAAAAAACACAAAGGAACATATCTATAAAAGATAAACAGACTCACAGACGTAGAATATAAACCTATGGTTACAAGGAGGGAAAGGGGGTGGGAAGGAATAAACTGGGAGTTTGAGATTTGCAGGTACCATTATACACATCACAGATAAACGACAAGTTTCTACTGTATAGCACAGGGAACTATATTCAGTATCTTGTAGTAGTAACTATATTCAATATCTGTAATGAAAAAGAATATGAAAACAAATATATGTATGTATGACCGAAACATCAGGTTGTACACCAGAAACTGACACATTATAAACTGACTATACTACGATATAAATAAATAAATAAATAAATAAATAAATATTAAATTAAATTAAATTAAAAAAAAAAAACTGCCATGTTGTGAGAGGAGAGTGGCCTCTGTGGGAGCTGAGAGCTATCCCCAGGCAAGAGCTCCCAAGGAAACAGGGACCACAGTCATATAACTGCACTGAAATAAATCTGCCGACAACAACTGAGGTTGTACAGGCACTGCAAGTCTCAACCAACACCTTGACTTCAGCCAGATGACAGTCTGAACAGAGGGCCCATCTAAATCTCCCATCTAGACTCTGAACCTATGGAAACTATGAGATAATAAATTTGTGTTGCTGTAAGCCACCAAATTCTTGGTAATCTATTACGCAGCAATAGAAAACTAATACGCTGATGAACACATGTAAAAGTCATCAGTCAAACAGAATGTGTTAACTGACCTTCCCATAAATGGCACTACTTTACACTGCCAGAAAAGCAAAAGCAAATGTTAGACATGGTATTCAACTGGTCTTTTCTTTCTTCAGTTATAACACTGGGCATAAGTGCCTAGACACATGTCATATTTTCTCTATCCTCTTTTGGGGAACACATAATCCACTTCAGAGAGGAACTCATGGAATTATTCCTTTATAATCAGATCCTCAAAGTGACTATTCTATTGAAAAGAATATATGCATCTAACCACTTTGATTAGCTGAAGAAGCTTCTCTTTTATATATATGCTATCTCATCAAATACAATCAGAATTTGGTCGATTTTAAAAATGTGTTTTTGAAGAGAAAAGCACATAGGATCCAGTTATACATATGGATTGTAGTAACATTCTCATCATTAATGTATTTGTTTTTATTTTTCCATTTTGTAAAAATAGTAGTTGTAGTAATAGTAGTAGTGGTGGTGGTGGTGGTAACATCCTTTATGAGAGATTGTGCTTAGCTGTATTCTCTCTACCGAGAATCCTACAGAAAAAAAGACTTAAACTGAAGGAGAGGGAGAGATACTGTAAGGGAGAGATAAAGGCTGGGATGCAAGAAGATCTAGGTTCTATGACCCGTTTGGATATTAATTAGCTAATGATTTTAAATGTATAATTTTCTTTTTCAGGCTTCCAGTTTCTCCATATGTGAAAAAGAAAGGGTTCAATGAGCTCCCCATAGTTCAACAGTGTTGAAAACCTTAGGGAATCCCAAATGAACACATGGTAAAAGCAAGGACAGCAAATGCAGCAGAACTGGCGGGAAAGCAAGCAAGCAGTCTCTACGTGTTGATATCCACTCCCACACAGATTAGTTATTCTGTTTCTTACACATGGACCCTTATGGAGGATTCCATACCAACAAAGGCTGCCATCATTTTAAAAGAAAAATGTTGAAAAGCACTGGGTTGGATGGTCTGTAAAGTGTTTCCCAGTAAAGACCATATGAATCTCTCAGAAGAAATAAATCTGGAGAGTGAGTATGTGGTCATCATTTCTTCTGATCATCACTCTGGGTCTTAGATTCTGCTGATGTAGCAATAAACTATTTCTAAGGATATCCCTTAATCCACCAGGCACTTCGACCTTCTTTCTCCTTCCTTGTTCACAGTGGTGGTACATTTCTTAGACAGCCCATACTGGGAACAACCACAATGTTCCTGGACTGTACTTACTTCATTTAATTTTAGCTGTATCAATAAAGCCAGTTCATTCAGTGTGATAAAAATTTATTATACCATAAAGCTGCTTATATAAATAAATACAAAAATAAAGGGAAATTTTCTGTCCTTCTGCCTTTTTTGGGTTCTTATCCTAGAACCTATGTTTGGTACTGGGATAAGACCA
This sequence comes from Camelus ferus, assembly GCF_009834535.1. Taxonomy (NCBI): domain Eukaryota; kingdom Metazoa; phylum Chordata; class Mammalia; order Artiodactyla; family Camelidae; genus Camelus; species Camelus ferus. The sequence goes on along the minus strand of NC_045706.1, from coordinate 43,433,863 downwards.
GCACCACTACCCCCCCCCCCCATCAAGCAGAGCAAACTCTTCATACTCTGGGAAGCTGCATAGACTATGAAAGGGGGAAAGGGACTGCTGGTGTGGGGAGAGTAGGACTGAGAGAAATGCAGAGGAGTAGAGTTTCTAAAAATCAGTCATGTCAACCATTAAGGAGCAAAGATATGTGGTTTTGTGTTTTTCTTGCCACACCTCAACCCTACTCCCATCCTACTGTAATACTGAAAAAACCAAGGCAAACCCATCTTAGCCCGTCTGCTGAAGGGAAGCACTGCCTGATGTTGACAAGTATCACTGATCAATGTGAACAGAAACTACATTATTATCATGATCACTGTGTGCCAGAAACTGTGCTTAGCACTGCATTACTATCACCTCGTTTAACCTACACAACCACCTATGGGATAGGTATTATTTCCCCCCATTTACAAATGAGAAAACTGAGGCTCAAAGGAAGTTACATAACTTGCTCAAGTCACACAGCTCATCAGTGACAAGCCCACATCTGTCTAACTCCTAGCACTTAAGCAAAAGTTATATGCTTCTCAACCACTAGAATTTGATCTGCTTTGGAGTAAAAGGTATTTACTTTTGAGTGCCCTCATCCTCAGCACAGTAACTGGTACAACAAATGACATTCAAAAATATTTGTTCTGAAATGACTATCCTTACTTTCACTGGTGATAGAATTGAAACTAGATCCATTGGAAGGTATGGAAACATTAATACATTGTTCAGTGGAGCTGATCTTTACTTGTTACCATGATGGCAGAACAAAACACAGGCAGAAAAGCTTAATTTTAATCCATATAATCTCTTCTCTAAATAGATTTGTGAACACAGGACCACTATCCCCTCTGTATAGAAATTCTGAAATCTCTAGAATGCAACAATATCTAAAGAAGACCTTCAAAGCAATAGATCTAAAAATTGATACAACCTAATCCATATTAATTGTAATCTATATAATCTCTTCTCTAAATGGATTTATTACCATAAGACCAAAGTTTTCTCTATATGGAAATTTCTAATTCTCTAGGATACAAAAATATTTAAGGAAGAAAATTAAAGGCATGAATCTAAAATAATGACTGCTATATAGTCTGGGTTAGTTTGGGATTTATCCTAAAATAACATTTAGCACATTAGCAATAGCAGCCTAATCTGTTCTCCCTACTTAGTAAGGGTTACATACGGTATTGGCTATATTTCCAAGCCCTGAATCAGGGTACATGACATAGGATTGCTAGGGAATATCCAGAACATACGGTCAACACCCTATTAGGGAACAGCCACTGAAGGTACTTTGTAGTTGCTATTCCAACCCACATATGTGTTTCAGAGAATAACCTCTTATTTTCCCAAAGATATAGCGCAAATATACCAGAAACCTTTGAGAGCTGAAGTTAATTATATATCCAGGTAGGTGGGCCAGTAAGAAAGCTCAGAAAACAGCTTGATAATACAAGAAATCAACGCTTCAACCATTTTCAGTTTAGGGAAGCCACATCAAACCTTAATGAGAAACCACATGTAGTGGTAAATTCTGGCATTTAATTTTATGATTATTTACAGCCATTCTGGTGCATAGCATATGGTATAGAGTTGACTTTTTTAAAGTACCAGAAAAATAAGCTAAAATGGACTAAACACATAGCAATCGAGTTTTATTCCTCTTGTAAAGAGATGAGAGACATATTTAATTAAACAAAAAAAAAGATAAAATGGTATGAGCTGTGAGTAATAATTCATACTTTTGGAACTGTTGGCATCATGTCTTAGGTGAAAACTGGTAACAAATATTAAGAAAGTTAACACAGTTCCAAAGTAATTTACTCTTAGGTGAATGTCCTACAGGCTGCCAAAAAGCTTCATTCTTTTAATTCCACAGTCATTTATCATTTTAATAAAGTTATAAAATACACTGTAAAACCTTTCACCTATTTGGTTTTTAAATTATTTTCTAAGGTCTCAAAGGACACTTTGGCAATAGAAGCAATATAAAGGTTTTTTTTTCTCTCCAAGAATAATGCCTTTGCTCATCAAATATCCCTGTATATAAACCTAACAGATTTAGATAAATTTACTTCCAAAATCAACTATTCTAGTATGTTTCATTAAATGGTAAGATAAACAATCAGATGGCATATAATAGAGAGGGAGAGAGAGGAAGGAAGGAAGGAAGGAAGGAAGGAAGGAAGGAAGGGAGGGAGGGAGGGAAGGAAAGGAAAGGAAAGGAAAGGAAAGGAAAGGAAAGGAAAGGAAAGGAAAGGAAAGGAAAGGAAAGGAAAGGAAAGGAAAGGAAAGGAAAGGAAAGGAAGAAGAAAGGAAGAAAGGAAGGACGGACAGCAGAAGAGTTTCAGGTATAAGATGGCAGCCCAGGGATTCACCTCTTTTCCACACAAAAGTCTACCCTAAAAGAGCATATCAATACAAAGGAACACAACCATGGGAACACAGAGAATGGGAGAAGGCAGCTCCTCACATTTCTGGAATGGTAAAGCAGATTAAACAGCAGAATAATCCACAGTCCAGCATCTACCATAAGGAGATACGGTGTAAATCACTGCAGATGCAGTACACAACTAGAGAGGCTCTGGGATAGACGTAAGACTATGAGCAGGAATGAGAAACAGGGCTGAAAATAGAGGACTTGGTTAAAGGATGCTAGAATTGAAGTCCCTCTTGACCCTGATCCCCGCATAGGAAGATTGGCAGGTTGAAGGTAGTCTATCTATTCTTTACTCTCTGGGAAAATTAACACAAAATTTAAAATTAAGGGGATAACTCTTTTAAAAAAAAAGTTATTTGGACCAGTCATGGCATTCTGGATGTTGGTATCTGAGAGCTCATGTAAGACTCACCCTTGTTTTGTCACTGGCTATGAATTTAAGGCAGAGAGGAAAAAAATTATGTAGAATTTGATTTTTAAAATATAAGATTTTCATCTATTATCACTTGAAAACACTGTCCAAACCTTTGAAAACATTTAGAGTCTACCATGCCTATGCCCAAATGCCCAATGTGGCTAAGAAGCAGACACTAGCCAGATACTGGCGGGGTCATCATTCTTCTGAGTTGGTCTGTTTACTTGAAATGCTCAGTTGGAAATACTTTTCTCTTAGCCATTTTTAGGGAATTAAAAATGGGTCTTGAAAGAAACCCAGCTAAAACTGAAGTCCATAGCATGGGGCAGCTGGAAATACACATGAGTGCTGTTATCTTTTGAAGTCCCCTCAGCTAGGCACAGTTAATGGCAGGCAGCCGAGCATCAAGGGAAAATGTCTCCAATGTGCCCTCTGCTTAGATACCAGTCAATAAGTGTTTTGGAAATCCAAGTAGATTTTCAAGGTGGGCTGTTTATATTGTGGCTTCACAAAGATCTTTAAGGAAAAGCACTTCACTTGGAGCTAAACACTCTCCTGTCCTTCCCACTTTCATTCCCGTCTCTCCCTCCACAATGAGCTTTAAGTCAAAAATCAACATTGAAATAAACGATGTCAGTACTGGTGGTTAAAGGAAACTCATCCTCAAATAGTTGAGAACCTAAAATCTACCTCCTAAGAAAATCTGTAATTGATTTGCTCCAGAATTTTGCAGCCTATGGTTCTCATCCTGGCTGTACATTGGAATCATCAATGTCTAAGTCTCACTTGAGATGAACTACATCAAAATCTGTAGAAAAAAGCCAGGACTCATCTTAAACGCTCTCCAGGTATTCTAATGTGCATCCAGGGTCCAGAACCATTGAAGCTGCCTCTAGTTATAAGATGATTGCAGACTATTTGAATGAGAATCTGCGAACACTAATGTAGGGCATGGGTACCTACAGGCATTTCAGGAGCATGTAATGCTTCAAGATAGCCACTTAGGAAATTTTAAAAAGAATGTTCTCAAGAATAAAAGTCTGAAGATTGAAAATCAGCCCATTTCAGTTTCTGAAGGCCAAAGGAAAAAGAAACGGATGCTAGGTCACAATTTAACCTCAATTTTCCTCTGGCAAATAACCCATTCCTCCAATATCAACTAATGCCCTTTGAATAGACTTAACTTGACTCCCCAGCCTAGGATAGAGTGGCCATCTATACTGGTCTAGTCATTCAGGGCATTTCTTTTCTCTGGCCATAGTAACTGCTCACAGATCAAATTGGAGCAAATAAGATACACTTTTGCTATAACTCTTAAACCAGAAAAAGTGCTTTTTCTCATGAGACCTTAATCTGAACAGATACGGGTTAGAGCTGGTGAAGCCACTATTTTCAACACAAGAGAAAACCTAAGAATAAATCCAATAGAGAACAAGAGTAGCTGACAGACTTTAAAAGAGAATCCAGGACCTGATTACATAATTTGGGTCCCTGTATCAAGCTGAGCCTGAAGCTAAGTGTAAAACTGAATTTTAAGTTATAAGAGTCAATAAATTCCCTTTTCTATAGGTTTAGTATGAATCTTGGTAACCCAAAGAATCCTAAGTGAAACACACTCCCACCTATACAACAGACAATTTCTTTCTTTCTCTCTCTATACTGCTCCCATTCCCAGCATAAATATAGGATACCATTTACATACAGTAATTTACAACCACAAACCAACTCATTCACTGTCCATTCTCAGAAGTCCTTCAGTTTCATCCAGCCCCATGATAAGCTTAGAAGGATTACCCCATATTAATGCATGAAGAGAAAGCTTGACTGGCAGAGACTCAGGCTGTGATTACCTTCTCCACTGTTCTGATCATCAATGATATTAAGACAGATTCACAAGGAGAATAAACAAGACGTATACCACTGTAAAATGACTGGACATATCAGAGCAAAACTACTGGAACCTAAAGACAAGGAGAAAACGTTTAAAGAAGCCAGAGAAAATGCATAATACCTTCAAAAAATTCTAGTAAGATGTATAGCTCATTTCTTAACAATAACAATGAAAGTCAGAAGAAAATGAAATGATATCTTCAAAATGATATAATAAATTACAACTCTAAGTGTACTAGGAAAAACTATAGATATGTATGTATATATATGTATATATATGTGTGTGTATATATATATATACACATACACACACACACACACATAAATCTGGCAATTCAAAAATCTTTCTGAGCATAATACCAAAGAAGGAAACCATGAAAGAAATAAAAGAGGAATAGATCTGACCATATAAAAACTATACATTTATAAACTTTAGGTAAAAATCAATGCTATAAAAATGTGAAAGATATTTTCAAATTGAGGGAAAAATATAGTATTTTCAGTATATAAGATATAAAGCTATTATCCTTAACAAATAGTCTTTATAAATCACTAAGAAAAAAATGCAAGCACCCTAAGATTAAAATAAGCAAAGGATAAATACATGATAAACAAATAAATATTTAATAAATTTGAAAATATTTAACTTCATTAATAATAAAAATACAAATTAAACAAAAATGTTACAAAAAGTCTCAGCTATGAAATGGTCCATATTCAAAATAAATTTAATATTGAGTTTGGCAACAAAAAAGCTACCAATAATTAGGTTTCTTGCACTTCTGGAGGGCAACTTAGGAGTATAAACACTTAACAGTCTTTCTAGAGGACAGTTAGGTAACACATCAGAAAAAAAAAGTATGTTAAGACATGTCCGTTGGCCCATTAGTTACACTTCAAAGAAAAATCCTTAGTCATAATCTGAAAAAAAAAAAAGATTTAGCTATAAAGAAGTATATAGCTATATATAGTATATAAGTAAAATTTTAGGAACAGCCTAAATCTTCAGTAAGAAAGTTATTAAAATAGTAAAATATACTATAATATTGTCTACAAACATACAAATAAGTAAGCATAGTATTATTCCATTTTCCAGAAGATTTTTGTAGGACAAATTTTGTAGAAGAGCACAAATTATAAGTATACAGTCGTGGAGTCAATTTATATGCCTCTCTAGATTTGCTCAAGTCCACTGGCCTCTCAGGTTTAAGGAAGAGTCCCAGATGGACAGTGATGTATCCGACTAAATGAGTCCTATGGTGAAGGCTTTGGGCATAACAATACATGGGACATACTGAGGACAGGAAGTCTCTTTGATAACTCTTCTCAAATCATATTCCCCGAGTCCTAATTAGACACCTGAGAAGCCCTAAAGTGTGAAGGTTGGGTGTTCAGAGACAGAAAAACTAAGTTTAATATATTCTTGTCTTATATCTTACATTCCCTTTCCATTGGTAACTTTGGTGGAAAAAATAGCACTTAGACTTGGAGTGATTAAGAGATCATCCTGGAATTTAGCATCATTGCCAAATCATGCAAAGAATTCTTGAGAAGAGTTTCAAAGCATCGTCTGTGTTTATGCCCTAAACAGACTGAATCTATGCTTACCCATAGTCATCACCTGAGATGCTCTCTTCAGTGTTCCTTCAAAGCAAATCCTTTTGAAGTTTCCTTTCTTAAACACAATCTTTCTTCATCTCATCCCAAATCTAGGTGGTCTTGCATTTTTGAAAAGTATAATAATGAATGGTGAAAGTAAGACAACAAAGGGTAAATTTAAAGATTCTTAATCAGGTGTTTCAAAATATAGGTAAATTTATTGAAATTCTGACCAGGCAAATGTTGACTTTAGAATCCTTTTAGAAAAATTCAGTTGAATCTGTATAAACACTCTAATGTAGATGATCAAAGTCAAACATTATTATCTTCTATGATAAGTTTCTGTTACTGTGACACAGGTTTCCTTTTTGTGATCTCAGCAATGGAGATAAAAGTAAAACTTCATTTGAAAAGAAAACTCATATATAGATTTTTACAAAGTATGGCTGAAATTAGCAATATGAGTTTACTAAACTGAGAAACGTTTTGTAGTATCTTAAAGCTGGTAAGACTCCCAAAATATATGAGCTACAAGTTTGCATACTGTGTAAGCCTCAAGACTTTTCATAAGAGAAATCATGTATGTTAAGGGAAGGTAAATAAAAATCTCCTTTTGCACAACTCAAATGACATTAAAAAATAAAATAAAAAAATTTAAACCTGTTAGTCTTATCTCCATATTAGATTCTAAGTTCCGTTCATTACTATATTTCCTACAAATCTAAAATAGCATCTTTACAGTGATTATTTTAGTCAACAACTTTGCATTAAAAATTCTCTTAGCTGCTAGACATGCACATAGGATTCCTTTCTAATAAAATCTTGCTTCATGCACACGACTAACCCGGAAGCTTCCTGTTAGTGACTTCACCCCACCAACACGTAATTCAGATTACCCAGTAAACCCCTTCCCAGGAAAGTTAGGACTTGGAAGAAAACAGTTTGTAGGTAGTACCTGCCTTGGTGGGTGAGTGTGTAGGATGGGAACCAAGGAGCTGTTGACAGCCATGAAAAGAAAAGGCAGTGCCCAACAGGAACAGGAAACAGCACGCAGAGAAAAGCAGACGTGGAGCAGCAGAAAGACCCTCAGCGAGACTCAGCTGCACCCTGGCCATTCCTGCAGTTACGTCCTATCAATAAAGTCCCCCTTGGGCTACTTCAAGTTAAATTTCTATCACTTGTACCTGAAATACTTCTGGCCAATTCATTATTTTTCCCCTCTAAATCCTCTCACCCAGTCCTTTCCTGCTTTTAATTATTGCCAACTCAAGTTCTATCTCCCCTGAGACAGTCAATTCACATTTTGTGAGAAAGCAAACAAAAGAATACAGATTCAATGTCATAATGATAAACCTCAAGTTTATGTTCAGAGTATTTCATTAAATTGTTATTTTGTAGCATTGAAAATCACTCAAAACAAAAGGCCTTCAGTTGAAATGTTCTCATATAGCAAATAACACTACAACAGTAATCATTTTAAACATGCTCTAAACTGAGTTAATTGCATTTCTTATAAAATTCACTAATTTTCAATAGGGAAGTTTTTACTTTCTTTCCAATAATAATCCCTAATGTTTTTCTAGTACTTAAAACACTTTTTATGTCTCCTACCAGGTTTGAGACTTTCAACAACGAATGAAAGGTTGAGTCACTATTTGCATTTTGAGACTACTCATGGTAGCCTAATTGCTGCAATTCACAACTCCAAAAGTTCAGTAACTCAAAACAATCTATTTGTTGCTGATGTTGAGTCTAATGCAAACCAAACAGTTCTCAGACATGCCCTTGTAATGTCACCATCAACACAGGAAGAGGAAAGAACAGGGGAAGGTACATCAGACATTCCACTTCTTCAGAAGGGACACACATCAATTCTACTCGCATTCCATTGGCCAGAACTAGTCACATGGCCTTGGCTAGGATGCCAATGAAGGGGAAGTTAGTCCCTAGTTGAGGAGCTGCTTCCTGGAAGCAAATCCACACTGTGGAAGGAAGCATGGATTTAGGGTATTCATCCCTATCACAGTTTTATGGGTGAAGACACTGAAGACTGCATAGAATAGAAACAGCAGCAAGGTAGTTACTCCAACCCAGGTCTTCTAGTGGTGCTTTCCCTTAGTACTAATGCTAAAGCCAGTCACAATGGCATGTATTTAAAGTCAACACTGAGTTATGCGTACATCTTTCCTTTTTCTCTTCCCATTCATTTAGCTTTCCTTTAGAGATCCTTAAAAAAAAATTCAGTCATTCTAGTATTTGATTTTTTTTCTGAATTCCCTCCTTTTTCACTCCCTCTTGCCCTACCACATTAACCATACTGCCTCTATTTTTGCATTTATTCGTGTTTTTCTGTATTAGGATGTACTTACAAAGGTCTATATCCTCTAACAGAATATGAGCACCCTGAAAACAATTTTACTCCTTGATGTGTCCGGGACACAAAAGGTAATGGGTAAGTGTTCGGTGACTAAGACTTTCTCCACATCCGAGTTCATTTAACACCCTGACCTCTTTCTTACAGATTAAATCTTATTTTCTTCCATTAATAGGGGAAACCAAAAACAGGAGCCAGAGCACATATTACAGACATAAAAATGTAACCTTGTATTCTTCTCTACTGAACACATTTTATTAACATTCTTGTTCAGCAGTGTCAGCAGCCCCCTCTTTTAAAATGTTTGTTTAATCCTACCATTCAGCAAGAGTCAGGGCAACTGCATCAGCTGTGAGTTGATGCTTGGATGAGCCTTAACTCTTCACATTTTTTGACATCGTGCTGAGACAAAACTCTTTGATTCAGGAAAACTGCATACTCTGTGGAATAGAGCTGAAGCAATTAATCAAATATTTAATTATATTGTAACAGAACGCAGTTATCAAGCTTTTAACTAACAATGGTAAAGAGTCCCCAGTGGCTCAGGTAACAGAAGACACTAACACACAAAAGGCTGTTTAAACCTCAGTTTTTCTAGTCTCAGTGGAAATGTGTGCAAGTATGGAATGGATGGGCACCAAAAGGCTGAGAATCTGGCAGCCAAGCCTTTAAAAGCAGTCCCTTCCCTAGGAGACTGCCTATTCCAGGGGGTCCTAATCACTGGTCCAGACTGACCTGAAAATTTTCACCCCCTTGCACACTCTAAAACAGATCTCTTCCTTTTCTTATAAGGCCACCAATCTCACCAGATTTAGGGTACCTTAACCTTAATTACCTCATAAAAGCCTTATCTCAAAATGCAGCCATTTTGGAAGCAAAAGCTTCAATATATGCATTTTGAGAGGACATAATTCTGGGAAAATAAGAAGTATAATAAAAGTATAGCAAGGTGAATTCAATCTACATTGCAATACTTTACTGAAGAAGAGGACTTAAATTAGTTTGGGACCCCAGGTAGACTGAGCAAATTATTGAGGGATCTGTAAAATGGCCCATTTTAAGCTGATACACCTGCCAAATTTTAGAAGTTTGGGCAATTTGCTGGTCCAGGTAGAGCAGACATGAGGCCCACATAGCTGAAGCTTCCAAATCTTAAAATCTGACACACCTCTCTGTGTACCTCTTCCCACAAACTTTCTACATTGCCCTACTATGAATAGATAGGAAGAAAGATTTACTCCATGATAATCATTTGGGAGAATACCAAAATAGAAAGAGGATGCAATGAAATATGAGTTTTATGACCACCTTTTAAGCTCAAGCCAACTCCCTGCCGGAACATTTCCTGTTTAGAGGGCATAAATCTGGGAGAAGGGTCCCATGGATGAGCTTAAATAATACAGACAACTCAGCTCTGTAGATCAAGAACCAAGAGTTGAGGTGACTGGAATCAACTGTCAGCTTCCTCCTATAAATGGTTAACTTGGTTACCTTCAGTGCTTGCTCCATCCATACAGTGGGTTACAGGGATAAAGCGGGCACTGGCGTTAACCACATTAGCAGGCTACTGCATTTTATTGGATGTCAGATCTATGGTTTTGTCATGCCACCAGCCTTTATACAGCGAGAAGGTTTGTTTGTTTGTTATAAGGTTCAGGAGACTATCTAGTACAAATTATCTTTAGTATGAAATACACAAGTTTAAAAATACAAATGTCCACAAGAAGCAGCATGGCAAATGCAAATGGGTAAAACTGGCTAAGTGCAATTGACAGGAGGCGGAAATTATGATGACCTGGGGAACATGTGCTTCTAAAGCTCCCTACCCAATCCCTCCAGAATTCTAGCCAATATTACCTTGTAGATATGTAAACTTAGTACTGACATATCTCTTGATTTTTCAAGTAAAGCTGGCAATCTGGATTTTTATGTGAAATCTCCTAACCTTTAAATGTTAGCAACTAATTAAACATCTTTAAACCCTCTCCATATAGATATAAGTGTTCTCCCCCCACCCACACAAACAGACACATGCAAACACATGCTGGACAAGTCCAGCCCACAGGTTACCATTTTTTCACCTGTGCCATATGCATTAAATATGTACTGAATGAAGACATCAAAGCTCTCCCAAAATACACTACTTCTCTCCCTCCGATTGAGGGATAGACACAGACAAGTCCTCATATTTTGAGACCAGCAGCTGGGATTGTCAAAATGGCACACCATTAATTTTTATTTTTGCTCTATAAAGAGAACTGACCACTAAGATCAATGGAAATGTCTGAGAGAATTTGCCATTAAATATTATTTCTTCTCTGTTAAACAAATCACTTCATAAAGAGCCCCAGTACAGATGTCATAATAGATGAAATAGGCCTGGACTTTCACTGCCTGATTCAATGTCAAATTGGAAACATTTCCATACTCTTGATGAATATTATTTCAAGATGATGACATTCAGGAACGCATAAAAAGTTGCACACATAATATTGTGTCATTAAGATTTAATTGCAGGATGAATTACATATAAATCCAAACGTCTCACAGCTAACCATGGTTCCTGTTTATTTTGCTTGTTTTTTATCCAGGGTGGTTTAATTTTGGGAGAGGATAGCTTAGTGAGGAGAAAGAAAACTGCTACCAAATTTTGGAGGACCTATTAAATTCTGGTTTTTCTCTGCAAAGCACTGTTTCCCGTAGTCCTTGTCCCATGCTATCTCTCATGCCTCTCACCCAAAGAGAAAGCAAGATTCCAGGCATTGACAAAATGCATTCAGTTCCTTTCTTGAAGAATTCACTTTTGGAACATCTTCCCTGTCCCTTTTCACTAGAAAGCTAAGAATGTCCTCCTCTGCTCATCCACATCCTCCATCCCCTTACCCCTACACATACCTGCTTGGCAGTGGGACTTGCCCCGAGCTAGACTGATGTGATGTTTGCCCCTGTAATTGAGAGTGGGATCTAAGAAATAGTCTGTCCTCTTTTGAAGAGGAATAGAGGAGATGTAAGATGAGCATCTGAGGTGGGACTGTCAGATGGTACAGCCTAAAAAACAGAAGAGTAATGCAGAGGGGAGAGCACCTTAAAGACAGGGAGGACATTCTGGGAACTATGGTTCTTGTTTCTAATTCCATCCTAGGGCCCGTCAGCACTCCTGCCTTCGGGCTCCTTGAGATACTCCTGTAAAATAAGTACCCCTCCTCTTTCTTTCTTAAATCAGTTTAAATGTGTTGTTAGAAACTGATGAGTTGAACAGTAGTTCTATTTTGCAAACCTTACCAAGTTCAATCCAGGATGTTGTACAATTTAAAAACAGTCCCCTTTATAGTTCAAAGATAGCAGATAGGAAAAATAAATTTATAGTATATCTTGAGAGACTTCATCCCAAATTCAGACACATGTTTATGGAGAAAGTGAGCAGAAATATGACATGCTGAATATTTAATGGAACCTCTTTATTTTAAGCCTTTGTATTCTGAGCACTATACATAAGAACATAGAGCTGCCGCACCTCCTGGTTTTTCCGGAGAATTAAGAGGTTGCAGCAAAAAGGCAGACAGAATGTGTTGGGCCACCTTCAATTGGGTCAACTGAGACGTGAAACAAGGGAGTCGAACAGGACTCCTTCGATTTCAGGCCATCAATACTGCTGTACCAACACTGGATACCAAAACCTTGCTGTGATTTATTCCACACAAGAGGGGCCCTGCCTTGCTCCCTCTGTTCGCCCTCAACCCCACTCCCACCTCCAGCAAAACTTTGGATTTTTACTTTTAATTTCACCCAACTCTACTCTCAGCTTTATAATGACTTTAACTGTTCAATATTTAATGAACCAATTAATTAAATAACATTTATTATGCTGTAGGACAGTGGTTCTCATATTTTAGTATGCATCCAAATTATCAGGGGAGCTTGTTAAAAACTCCAGGCACCCACCAACCCAGAGATTCTGATTCAGTAAGTCCAACGTAGGGAGCAGGAATTTTCTTTTTAACAGTCCTGCTGCATCTCATCTTGGTGATGGGTTGACTACATTTTGGGGCACACTACTCTAAGGATGTGGGATGTGGGCTGATGAGACTGCACACTCTGTAGGTGGTAAAGACAACTGGCAAATGTCCGAACCCCTGGCCCATGACTGACCAGCCGTGTTACTTGGGGAAAGTTATGAGATATTCCATGACTCAGTTTCTCCATGAGAAAAACAGTAATACCTAAGTCAGAGAGTTGTTGGGAACATAATAGGTAAAATTCATATCTCACTCTACCCTGTCTAGGACTCCTGCTGATTCTGGATGTCTCCTGCTCCACTGGTCACCAGTTCCAGAGCAACTGGGGAAGAGGGTCAGGCTCTGCTAAAAGAATCTTGGGAAATTCCAGGGAAGCAAATATATACCCCAGTTCATCTCTGTACTAGAGAAGAAAAGAGCGGTAGACTGAGGTCAAATAGGTGTGATGTGTGAGTCCCCTCAGAGGATGAGAGACAGTTCTATGTGAAGGTAAACAAGGATGGTCACTATAACCGAGGTAATCAAAAAGAGTTCCTTTGGGACAAGTGACACTTTCCCATCTAAATGGCCCTGTATATGGGACTGTTTACAGCATGAACACACAGATTTTACTGTCGTATTTTTAGGGAAAAAACTAGGTAGTTGCTGGCCACTGCCCTTTGCCCAATCAGAGTGACCATCTTAAATCAAGAGCTTGCTGTAACACAGCTGAGCTTGGCGATTTTCATGAGAAATCTGGTCCTGCTGGATTATCGTTCCTGGGCCCCATCTTGTCAGTAATTCCTCAGGAAATTATTCAACCATCCCCAATTGCAAAGAAACAGATGGCGTACTGGAAAAAAAAAAAAAAAAAAAAAGCTCTGAAGTGTTTGTGCTGGTAAAAAGCAAATTTAAGGACACAAAGGCCAAGGATGACACACATACGAAGAGTGCTTTTTCCCCAGAAAAATGGACTTGCAGATATTTTCATTTTCTCTCTCCTATTAAACTGCAAACTACACCAGTTATCAACTTGCACATGCAATGGAGAGATGTGTTTGACTTTTTAGTGCTGTTTAACAGAGATGGCTTGTTTTAATATTACAGAATAATACTGATCAAATGCTCTCATGGAAGATCAAGTTTTAAAATTGGTATTAATGCCGTACTTTCATTCCTCTAATATCTTTAACCAAAACTCTAGGATCATACTCTATTACGCCAGCTGCCCGTGAAGAAATGCTGAAATATTATTAAAAATTATCATGGCACCTGAGAAAATAGCAATGTAACCCTCATGAATATTAAATCTTTTCATAATGATCACTGTTATTACCATGAATACTAAATGTTATGAATTCACTGCAAATTCATAATGCTTAGTGTGAAAACTTGGCCTGTAACCAGTAAGTCTGAATTATACTTGGCAAATGCTTGAATCGATTTTAGTTATAAAAGCAGGAAAAGGAAAATGGATAAAATTTTTGACCTGCCGTCTCAGAAGCCAAAGGGTGTCAGGAATCTTGCAAAAGGAAGGCCAGTTGCAATTTTCAAATATTTCACATGAATGTTTGAATCTTTTTCAGAGTTCCCACTTCTGCTGAATTTTATCCCAATGAAAAAGAATCGGAGAAGTGTTAGGAATGAGAGACTAGCACATTCAGTTATCAGTCTGTGGCTGTTCTTATATGGCACTAATTTTCAGAGATTAGTACTACAACATATCATGGGAGTGATTCTGATCCCAGAAAAAAATCTGCAGAAAATAATCATTATACAGCAGAGTCTGCGGCTATTACAAACTATGCCAACTTTTGGTCCTCACATCTCCCACTGAGGTGAGCACCAGCATGTTTTGCTTCAATAACTGAAAGCCAAATCTATATGAAAACAAATACAACGAGTGCTTGTTATGGTTAAGTGATCCCAAACCTTTGGCCATGTGTTTTTACAGTCGCCTGACATTCAGGCAAATAAAATGGGATGATTGATTCTCAAGACATTGCAAGAGTAGAGTAACAGACGGAGGTTCAGGCAAAGAGATCTTAATGAAAATCTGATGGGAAAGTGGATCTCTCTCAGGGGGGTTCCAATTGAAAAACGGTTGGGCAATTTATAATAAACTGAAAGCCTGAATTTCATGAGCGTTCCCTTAATAGGATCACTTACAGCTCTATTTACAGAGTAGGTCTCTCTACTCACGTTATGTGATCAAAAATCATAGGAATCAGGCTTTAGATTTACAGTCTGCATCAAAGTGAAGAGAGCCAACAAAAATTCTTTCCCTGGAAAATATGTTTCTAAATCCACAGACATCTAGCATCCTTCAGAGATTAAGAGCAAGTTCAACAGAGATTTTTTTTTAAGGACTGTAACTTTATCCCAACTAGTTTAAGCTCCATCTAAAATTTCCTTTAAAATACCCTAAAATATTTTTAAGAACTCGAGAAAGTTCTGATTGACAGAGAGATTTAAGCATCTCATCATTTCCTAAAACATTCTCTCACTGTCCTCAACAATGATTCTTTAAGGTGATGGAGAATAGGGCACAGATGCTAATTTTGCCTCTGGGAATTTCTATGAAGTTATAGGATGGCATTGAAACTGCAAAACAGCAGGATTTAACTAAACAGAACATCAATCAGTAAAGAACAGTACGGTGTGCCTGGAATCCATTCAGAATGTCCTCGGGGCAGATTCCAAGATATTTTTTCCCCTCTAAAGTCTAAGTCTCATAAGTAATGTCTTACATTCTTCCAGTAATTTCTTAAGTTATATAATCAGGGCGAACCAAGTGGCTCCTGAGAGTTATTCAGCTAATAATGCACGGGTAGGAATTATTGGACCCTGCAGAATAATTACTCTGCATTCTTCCTGAATTCACTCAGATGCCTTCAGCGTCCTCTGAATCTCCTTGGTTTCAACAACACTTTCTCAACAGTTTCACAGACACTTCAGAGTCTGAGGGTCCCAGATTAGAAGTGCAGATAAAAATTCTTCATAAATCCCAGAGAATCATGAATAACATTTCTAAGTTCAAAAATAGCCCCTGCATACTCATCAAGGCTAACAAACTGTGTGAAATTTTAAAGCCATACCATGGGGAGAGAAAATTTTCAATATTCTGGTTTAAATGAAGTCAGATGAGAGAGCGTGGTGGACTGAAAAAAGGGAATGATGTTGGTTCCTGGGCCTTTCATGTAAAATGAAAGCTAACTTTTCTGGGTCTCTGGGTCTTCATCTGTAAAATGGGGATAATAACCACATACTTGCAGGCTTATTCTAAGGATTAAATAAAAGAGACTTGTAAAGCACCTAGCACAGAGACCAACATCAAAATTTGGATTAATAAACATTCATTTTCCCTTGTATTAGAATATCTCCTCACAAGTGTGGTTTCTCTACGTATCTGCAGAAGCCAAGGACAGAGCCAGCTGTCTTGTAAGTCTACTGTTTATGAAGTCCACTTTTTAAATGACAGCTTTTCTCCTTTGTCAGAGATTGTAGATGGCAAGCAACAGATGCCCACTCAAAATAGCTCAAAAAAAGGAGGACATGGGAAGGCTATGGGGAGAGTTCAAGGACAAGTCTTCTGAGGACCCAGGAACTCACTTGTTGTGACAAAGGCCGTTACTCTGCTTCAGTCTCTCCCTCTGAAGCCAGCTGGCCTCTCTTCCCTGCTTCCCTTACCTGCTTTCCTTTTGGGGGCCAGCCTCCTCTACCTATAAGGCACTGAGCTGGAAATGTACCCCATCCCAGCCCTATTGCTATGTGATTGCTGCAGTCAAGCATGCACCTCCCTGTGAGTGCACTCTGTGTCTTTGACACCAGACTTGCAAGAAAAAAAACACGATTTGTCTCTGGCAAATTGGGTTTATCTCCAGTACAGCAGGCGGTGGCAGGAGTGGGATACAGGAGAGGCAGCTGTACCACATGGTCCGTGGCCCATCCCTTCCATAAACAGTATGATGGAGGGGGAGTTTCTAAAGAAGAAAGAGTGAGCAAGGCTGGCACCCCAGAGCAGATCTACCAATTTCTCAATAAGATGTTACCTTTGGCTCCTTGTTTCTTAGCCATCAAGAGTCTGAACACATTAGTGAAGGTGCGGCACAGCCCTGATGGCCAATGACCTTGCATAGCTGTCACGTCTCTCCACAACCAGGATCACGAGCAACCTCGAAATTCTGGCCCCAAACAACCATGGGAATTCTCAACCACCTCCAGAATTAGAAAATGGTGCCAAGACCACTGCCCTTTCTATTTCCTCTCCCACTCACTGTAAATACCTCTAGTCACTCCCACACACATACAGCACACCATCATCCCGCTGCACAGGTTCACTCCAAACTCAGTCTGTAACCAGGCTCCCTCTTACTTTCACTCCCTTCCCTGTCTTTCTGAAATGTAGTCTCTCCTCTCTCCCTTCTTTTTTTCCACCTACTTTCCTCTACAATATCCTCTATTCCAGAACTAAGTTTGGATCTGTAAATAATAAAATCAAATGATAGTGGCCAAATTTTACCGATAGATGTCTAATAGGTATCAGTATGCCTGATACTCAGAAGCAAGAAATGTCACCTTACTTTATTTGTTCTTAATCAATTTCACTCTGGCGCCAAGCCCTTCACTAATCAGGGTCGAATAAACTGAATCTCAGGCATATTTAGGGAGGGCTTCCCTCTCTCTAGGGGGTTATTCATTAGTCCCAGAGGGTGTATCCAATCCTTAACACTGGGGAAAGAGGCCTCTGTTTTCAGACTACCATGAATGACTTTGAGATGCTCATTATTCAAGACACACACACACACACCCAGGCCATCCAAAGTCAAGTGTTTCCCCTGCCTCCTGCCAAGTGCAGGCACAGGATCTTTTGCTGTGGCTGGGACCTAGGGTATAGATTTTTCAGGCATTTAGGCTGTCACGTGCATCTGAGGTACAGCCATCTTGGGATGGGACAGAGGAAATCCATCTCTCTTCCTCCCAGGTCAAATCACATCTCTTTCCTCTAGTCCTTGAGGACCTCCTCCCTTTCAGAGGCTCCCTTTCCTCAGTGGGTCTAGATTTCCAAAAACAAAGATCTGGTAATTTTCCCCTGAGGGCAAGAAATGGCCCTTCTGGGGCTCAAAGCTTGCTTGCTCTCTGGAAGACAAAAAAGAGAAAAACACCTCTCATTTATTTTCCAACTCTCCTGTAACTGTGAGAACAAAATAGATATTAATATCACTTGCTTTAGCAACTCCCTGTAAGTGAAAGTTTTTAAATGACTGTGCCCCAGGCCTCTTCCCAAGCTGCTGATTCCAGGGTCATTCTCCCAGAAGCTGAAGGTCAGCATTTTGACCATCTAGTTAGTGTATAAGGGGTCACAGAGAGGAGCTATTTCAGACCCTGGTAAAGAGGTTGTGAGAAGTGTCCTTAGGCAGCTAGGATACCATGGGGACCACACAGACCTCCTAGCCTTAGCCTCCATTTTTATCCATTAAGTAGTAATAATACTTCACAGGGCTGTCATAAGGATTAAGTGTGACAACCCTGGGAAGTGCAGCTCATGTTGTATTGTGCATGAGGAGACCTAAGAGCCAGGCCAAGGGGTAGTGAAAGGTATTACCTGGGAATTTTCTTACACTACAATGAGGAAGCCACCTTCAGCTTAGACTTCAATCAGTCAATAAGCCTTCCAGCAAAAGTTTAAAACATCCCCCAACGCCGGACAGTAACGGCTTGCAAAGAATGCTAATCAGAGTAGAAACAAAGCAAGGTGAAAACAAAAGAGAAAGAACGCTGAGTTCGAAAGATGGCCCGCACCATGCAGCAGTAACTCTGGCAGCCACATTGCGCAAAGTGTATCATCCATCAGCCCCCAAGCCTCTTCCCCAACTCTCCTCAGGGCCAGCAAGGGGTCCAGCGTCCCCCAGCCAGAGTCTAGGAGCCAATATCACACAAGGAAGTATATAAACTGATCTGATGCTGGGATACATGAGGCAAAAGGAAACTCCTCTGTGGAAAGACAGGTCTGGGAAGAAAGAAAAAGTTTTATAGATGCAGAAATTGAGGCACCAGGACCTGCCAAGACAGCGTCACTAGGAAGTGGCAGAGCTGGACTCTGAATGCAGGGGTCTGACTTCAGAGTCCAAGCACTCACATGGTTCTTATGAGATGCCAGGTACTCTCTCAGGCATTTTGCATATAGTAACTCACTTAATACAGCCCCCCTGCCCATTACATGAATGTCATGATAAAATCAATTAGAAGTATATAAATATTCATGCAAAAAACTTACTACTCAGATTAAATTGGTCAAATATGTAAGGAAAATCTAATATTTAGCAATTTGTCTAAGAGCCCTGAAGCATGAAATAGAAATCCCAGGTCAAAGCATCACTAGTGCTACAAGAGATAGAATGCACCGCTGAAGAGGACATGGACTGCCTTAAATATGCTTATAAGGATATCACTAACAAGTTGTGAGAGAAAAACCTGAGACTCAAATCAGCCCCACTGAAATCAGCCCCACTGAAGAGCATTTACTCGGGAGTCTATTATAAATAAGATAAAGTCAGTTTCTATACACACACACATACATATGTAAGGTAAACAGTACATTGTTATAGAATTCAATCTGAGTTCTGCATGTGTTTAAAAAACAGTAACTACACACACACACACACACACACACACACACACACACACACACACCCCAGCACACTATTCAAATCTGGTAGGAAATAAGCAAACTAACATCTGTCAAGGGCTTAGTTCTGTGTCAAGAACATGTTTCAGCCCTTTACTCTGATTTAAACTGTTCGTTATGCAAATACATATCTGTTGAATCTAAACGTAAGAAATTTTCTTTCATAACCAGGAGCTGGCCTTCCAGGGGCCAAAACTGAATGACAAGGGAAACACTGTTCAAATTAAGGTATTTTAAGAAGAAATAATTCTAAGTTAAGGTGTAGCTTAAAAGCAGTGGAGGGAAAAGGCCAATGTTCCAGAATGGGAGGATGTATCCAGCATCCCAGCACAAGGAATGTGTTGCAAAACTATCCACTGGACAAAGAGACTTAAGGACCATGTGGACAATATGGTGATAGACCATAAGTGCCATTTATAGTGTCAGTAGGATACCAGAATATTGCTGAGACAGAATTGGGGTACTCTGCTCAGATTGGTGTGCACAGACCTTCACATTGCCAAGGGTGTGCAAAAAGAAAGAAAACCAGAGATCAGAGAAACAGAGTGATGCTCACAGAAACGGAAATGGAAGAACACCTCTGCAGCAGAGTAATGATGTGCCCTGACAGCTCAAGCTTTGGGTTTGCAGACTCAGATTTCAAAAGGGTATGGCCACCCTTTCAGCTGAGGTGATGGTGAATAATTATATGCTGTCTTCGCTTCTCCTCAAATTAGGTAACTTTTAAAATATTATACTGACATGCAGGTTTCATAGCAATAGTAATTCAGTATTTTGATAAAGAATTTCTTCTGAACATCACCAGGGTTTCACTGGCTTGTCTTTCTCATGGAGCGTGGACTCTACAGGAAGGGAAGCTAATGTTGAAATGCATTATTTTGACCCACCAGGTAGGCAGATAAAGAATACTTTTGGAGGGTAAATCATGAAATTTTTTTTCTTTTCTTTCTTTTGTTCAATCAAGTGAGGTACCTCTCAAGGAGGCAAATGGCTTCAGACAGCCTCTTGTGTGGAGAATCCAGTCAGAACAGTAAAAGGAACTAGGTTCTGTAGTCCTAGATCTGGGTTTGAACCTTAACTCCATCCCGAACTAGCACGGATGTGAGTTCTAACTCCATCACTGAGCTAACACTGATGTCCCTGGCAAAGTGCCTGTCTTATCTGGGCTTCTTTTCCTTCCTCTACAAAACAAGTAAAGTTGTATCTATTTTGCAGGGTGCAGGGGAGATTCTAAATCTAAACTATACATAACTGAGTGTGGTCTTCACTGTTTCCAGAGGGTTTACCTGGGGACCACATGGCCATATCTGCCAATAGACAGACATCATGTGAAAACCATGCCTACTAATTCAGGGTCAGAACTGAAAGGTGAGAAGGAGAGGCTGCTTTGAGAATAATTTGTTTTTCTTGGCATTTATTTAGACTTAATTTTTAAAATTCAATTTTATAAACCCTACAACTGTAATGCTAAAATGGTTTCCCCTGTTTTGAAAATGATACAGTGCATAAAAGTCTGTAAAAATTCTGTGCACATCTGTGGCCTCTTAGGAACAGACATTTGACAAAATCTGCTTGTATCTTACAAACCGTCATTTCATGCAGACAACTAGATATTGCTATCTCAAGAGTCTGATCGCTGGATTTAAGTGGTGCATCTGAAAGAATGAGATTGTTAATTGGATTTACAATGAATTCTATGAATAAATAAATATATAGTATTAATATTTTATTAATAATTATTAAGTTATGTTGGAAAGGCATATGTTATACCAGGTACTCTGTAATACTTGCAAAGTATCCAGCAGAGTGCTGTCATAAAATAGACACTCAGAAAATGATAGATAACCTTAGCAATAAATGCCCTGTAGAAAACAAGAATATAGTTAAAATAAACTGGAGAAGTGCCAGCCTGTGCTTTTGGAACATGCCTTGACAAAATCAAGCCAAAATTGTCTGCCTTTTGAAAACTTCAGTCTACGTTCTAGAAGAGACCATTTTATTTCAATATAGGGATATCTCACTTTAAAAGGTTATTAGAAAATCCACTTATGTCAACTGTGTACATTCTTGAGTCCTTAATTCTATTTTTAGGCAACTCTGGTGTTTCTTAACATTTCAAAGTCTTAGTCAGTATATACTAGTGTGTTCTCTAGGTTTCAGCAACCTATTAAAAACACGTGAATCTGTTATTCTGTTATGAAAAATATCACTCCACCTAGGACTGCCTAATTTTGCTGTACAGCATACATCACAATTGTCAGCTACCGCTTTTCTGAATGCATGAATGCATAACTGTGAATTTCTAAATCACAATCCTCCACCTTTCACACTCAACAAATCTCTTGTCTCTCTCAATCAAAAATCATATTGTCCTCTTCTAGTGCAATATTTGGAAGCCTGATGCCATATGAAACCTATGTATCTATTAACTCTTGTTTTGTATTCAACTTGGTAGGATACTGGTAGCCTCTGGTCCTTCTGAACATAGAGCCCAGAACATGTCTTGCTTAAAAGTATATCAGTGGCTTACATCTCTATATGGCATCTGCATTTATTTCTTCTCCCTTC
Source organism: Camelus ferus (assembly GCF_009834535.1). NCBI lineage: Eukaryota > Metazoa > Chordata > Mammalia > Artiodactyla > Camelidae > Camelus > Camelus ferus. The sequence continues at coordinate 43,411,873 of NC_045706.1, read as the reverse complement.
CAAGACATCATCATACTGATGCTAAAGAATAAATATAAACCCACAGCAACAAAGGGAATGAGAACACAGTCACCAGTGAGCAAGAGCTCTCATAAAATTTCTGTAAGACAAAAACAGATGGATGGGTCTGAAGAGTGATGGAGAATGATAGAGAAAACCACAACCAAGAATACTAATGAAGTGAACTGCAATCAATAAGGGAACAGATTTGCTCTGGAGAACTCAGAGACACCAGGTATGACGGCGGACAGATTCAAAGAATAGGCTTGAAAAGAGAAGTGGGAGTCTGGAGATGCAAGAGTCAACACTTTTCCTCACACCTACTCCCGTGCAGAACACTCTAAAGTGAGATACTTATCCCACAGTAGGGAAAAACAGGTATCCTCCGGATATGGCGAATAGATTATCTATGAAGAAGTAGAGCAGTGTATAATTAGCACCCCTGAGCAATTTCCTCATCATCCTGGCATTTAGGAGTCCCAGTGCATAGTCTTTGATTTTCTACCATAGAACTGACTCCTTCCCCTTCACCAAGTTCCACCCCCACACACAGCTCATGGTCAGTTTTTTAATGCCACACTGCCTCAATGCCTCAATGGTGGCACTGGAGAAAAGCTGAAACAGGCAAAATAAAGACAGTAGACAAGAATGACTGAAGATGAAACAGGAGTAATTCAGGAAGGGTGGGAGGAGAGAGAAAAAAAGAACAAAAATACTTCTGGTTAGTATTCAGAGAGAGGGTGGAGAAGATACTGCAATCATAAGCCAAGAAGAGGATGCTATAAAAGAGTACAAAGACAAAAAAAAATTCTTAGAAGTTCAAAAATTATCAAGTTAAAAAATAATCCACACACACTGTAATATTAAATCAAGCAAACCCCTCAGACAGTAGGACAAAAACATTGAGATAAAGATACCGTTATACTTTATCTAAATAATATGAATTTTGATTTATTTTCAATGTTTAGAATCAATTTGTAGACAAACTGGAAAATACTTTGCTAAAATTACCAAACAGAATGTATATATTCTTAACCTTGCCTTCCTTTTAAAAGGAAACTTGTACCTGACCAAGGGTACAACGGGATGAGGGAGGGTAGAGGTGGAGGAAAGCATGGAACACCAATACCATTATTGTCACAGCAGGAAGTCAGTGAATACTGTAAATCAGCTGTGATTGCAACAAGAAATGGGAGTTACAATGACCTGTGAAGGAGAAGAGTGATTTTGGATACAGGCAGAGAGAGAGATACAGAGGCCAGTATTAGGATGGTAACTGCTTGCATATTATAATAGGCAGAACACTAATAAATGAAGAAAAATAAATGAAGAAACAGCAATATGAGTATTTAAATAAAGAAAAACATGCAAACAGATAAAAGCAAATAAGTAGTTATCTCTGAGAAGTGGGGATGGAGTCAGAAAATTACCAGAAGCCTTTAGCTTTTCCTTCTAAGTGTTTCAATAGTATTTGACTTTTTAAATCATGAGCATTAAATAAGGTACAGACATTAAATCTAATGCAATGTAAGAAACAAAATAGCTTCTATCCACTTCATCTCAATCCATGTACGAGGCTGCCTCTGCCCCTTTGTGTTTCACCTGTGGACGCTTAACCTTCTCAGCCTTTCAGCATTTTCCAGCCATTCCAGAACTCCTTAAAGGCCGTACTTACCTGTTTGACAGAGTAATATATATCCCTTTATTAAAGATATATTAAATAAATTAAAGACAAAGTGATAGAAGTAAATGAGCAGGAATAATCTCATCTGAGTTGCAGAATCAGATATGCTTAGGAAGGATTTAATATTTAGCCTTTGAAAATACGCCAAGTTTTTTAGCAAGTGAAGTAAATTGTTGCTTATTTAGGATCCAGCTCTGCAGAACCCTTAAGCCGAATGACGGCTGCTGCTGCCGCTGCTGCATTTCACCCCACAGGAGAAAGGAAACACACGTGTACACATCTCACTCCATCTCCCATCTAGTAGAAAGATCAAGTACCCGAGCAAGCCCAGTGTAGATTCAAACCAGTCTCCCTGGACTTACCTAGAGGTTCAGAAAGGTAACCCTGTAGAACTAGGAGGCATTTTTTTTCTTCCTCTTTGTACCTTTTAATATTTTCCTGCTTTTGCATAATGTGGACATACTACTTTCAGTATATGAAAAGGAAATAAAACCCTTGGGGGGAGGGAAAATCCAAGAATGAGCACATGAAAGCCTTCTATTTTATCAAAGAAAGAAAGAGACATTTCAACTCCATACAATGCACTCATGTGACAAGGAAGGAGGTGCATCCATTTTGATTTTTACTCGCATGATGGGACAGCTTCCTGAAAGAAGTTCTGGTCAAAGAGCACATGTCAACCTTCCCCTTTACTAAGCTTGGAAACTGCTAAAATTTCTCTTGCCATAATTTTCCTCCTCATTTTCACACAGTTCCATGCCATCAAATTCATTTTTGGTTCATTCTGTGTACTTGGTTTATTTGTTTATAAACATTATAGAGATAATATAGGCTTGATACAGAAAATTTGGAAAATACTGAAAGCAAAAAGGATTCATCATCTCAGAGACAACCATTATTAACATTTTGGTGAATGTCTTCCAAGCTCTTTTAATAGGCATATATTTTATCCAAAAATATGCTTATACAGCACGTACAATTTTGTAAACTGCTTAGCAATTCACTGTGAACATCCTTACTTCAGTAAATATATTCCCACAAAAAAAGATCTTTCTGAATCTTTATTAAAAGATCTTTTTCAATCTTTTATTGTTGGACATTTCAAGTGTTTCTGACTACAATCAATAATACACTGATGAGTATCTTGGTACATACATCTTTGTTTACAGCTCTGAGAATTTCTTCAGGTCAAAACCTTAGATAAGAAACTACTAGATTGAAGGCCATGCATATATAAGTCTTTCTTAAAATATATTACTTAAAAATTTTTTAATTCATTAAAATTCATTTTAATGCACAAATAATAGAGAAATGGACCTACTTGTTCCCATCCTTTCAGGACCTGCCTTAATTAAATACAGAATTTTGAGATACCTACATAGGAAAAAAGAGTAGCAGTAAATATACTCATATGTTTGTATTTGACTCTGGGTAAAGAGATGATGCTCAATTTCATTATGTTTAGCCATTGCAGAATTTCTCAAATTTCCTGCAATGATCACATATTACTTAATTTAAATTTGCCAGCATTTAAAATCTAAAATGTCAGAATTCATGTGTGTTGTATACATAAGGTCAGTCAATCTGCTTCCACACCCGACTTCCCCTTTTGTCTTAACCTAACCTGCCCATGGACCTTAGAGAGGATTACTCCATTCTGCCTAAGCCTACCCAATCCTTGTCCAACCATCGCTTATTACACCAGCAGAAGGCTCTTCACCCAAGGGAACCAATCCACACGCTTGGCTCAGCCAATTAGATTTTCTAAACTGACCGAGAGACTGTCATCAGTAACTGGTAGATTCTAGAACTAAAAAGTCATGTAGATTAAAGGCCAGAGTCAGCTTCTCAGCTGCCCAAAGCCATGTCTAGGCCTCAGAAGTGGAGCAGCAAAACCTGAAAACAGGCAGAGGAAACAGTCCACAGAAGAAGTTGAGGGATGTGCCTAGAAAAGCAGAAACACAAGACCACGTATCCTCAGAAAGACACAGGGGTACTGCAATTCCTGATTTTGCGGATCTCGGTCCTGTCCCCATGAGCCCCGGGACAATTTCTTTCCTGCCACTCATGATGTTGATGAGATGGCCAGTTGTATCCTTACCAAAGACATACACACACATCTATATATCTGTACATAAACATACATGAATGAGTTTTTGTTACTTGGGACCACAGCCTGCTTACTTGAACAATGTGGGAATGTTGGTGTCAGAACACTGACAATTAAAACCTGAAAGTGCAGAAGAGCAGCCCCTGGGCCTCATTCTAACCTTGATCATGTCCTACTTGGGTTCCACAATGTTTTTATAAATCTGGACAAGAATTTATACACAGGGAAGTTTTACATAAGATCTGAATCCTTAGCTTCTTTTGAAAGTATTTCACAGATCGAGCATCACCCGCCCCACATTTCTATGAGGACTCAGTTAGCTGGAGTTGAGAAGCTGCTGAGTCTTTTAGGCACAACGTGGTACCCACAGTTCACATTCTGCATCACTCAGGAGGTCCCTGCGTAGGTGCCTTTCCTGGACAGCTGTGTTCCTTTCCTTTACAGGTTAGGCCCCTGAGGAGTTAAAGTTCCTGATCCCCTATTCTAAAAGATCTACTCTGAATTTCCTCCCTCCCCTCTACCTGCTTCTGAAGGTCTGATTCCTGGGTTCTTTACAAGAGATTACAGGCAATGCTCGTTTCACCTCCTGCATTCTCACCCGAGCATCACTTTATTTAAAAAGTTAATGGCTGGTCATTAAAGGGTAATGCTGGTGCCTGAGGAACAAGGCATTTCATCTGCCTCAGCAGTATATCTGTGGCAAAGGATAAAAGCTAGAAAAATCAAACACTTCCTCATTTCTCCAGAAAACCTTCCTTTTTCTAAATTAGAAACATCCATTTTGGAAAATCTTTTTTTTTTTTTTTTTTTTTTTTTTTTTTTTTTGCTGTAGAGTGAATCTTTGACACCACATCATTAAACCAGATCCCAAACACAAGCCAGGAGACTAAAAGGCTCTGATGAATGATCTCATCTGAACATTAAAATTATTAAGCTTCAATTATGAAATTGCCTGGTTTACAGAACTGATTAGATGTTCATTTGTGGTCCTGAAAAACTATGTGAAAGAAGCAAACAAGGCATCGTAATATTTCCTACTGTGGATGGGAGCAACACACACTAGCTTGAACGCCTGCTGGCACCAGACCCTTCCTTATCCTTTAAACATGCCTTGGAAGAAAAGGGCAACACAGGTAACTGGTGGGTCTCCAAAGGAGATCTTAATCTCCAAAGTCTTAAAAATCTGAGGTTCCCAGAATCTGCTAAACCACAGAAGAAATGTTTTTGGTAACAGTGGATGCTTTTTGAAGACTACGTGTAAAGAAGCATTCTATTTTCTTTATCCTTAATTTTTGGAAAGCTTTTGACCTCCATTAATCTCTATCAAAAGGAGCCCCATCTGTGGTGAGCTAACACATTTGGGAGGATAAAATCTTCTCTCTTGAGACTGGAATAAACTTTTACAATTTACCACTTGAGGGCAGAAGATCAGACCTGGAATTAAACTGATTCTAGGAGAATGAAGAATATCTCACCTTCTTATCATAAGACCAGGCCTGCATGAGGCAGAAAGAAAGAGTATCAACTATGCCACTGCCTCCCATTAGTCCAAACAACATACTTCTCTGCAGAAATAGTCTAGATTGTGAATTTCAAACACTAAGTTAAATTAGGAGGTTCAGCTAAGGTTTAACTGCAGTCAGTATCCCCTATCCTTTAACCAAGATTTTTTCTTTTTTTAACGAGTAAGAACAATAAATAGAATATATGCATTATTCAATTCACCATTCTCTGAGTCTCCATTGGATCCAAAAACTGGTGAGCTGATCCAGCAATGAACAGTCACCCTCCAACAGGAATATGGCATGTTAACATACCTGACTTGAGACCATAATTAAATGTACATTTAAAAGCCACTGCACAAGAATCTGGAGGGAATTCAACCCTCTCATTCTACTGTAATGTCAGACTGTCTACAGCTGCCTTGACATTATACACTGAATAGGAAATGTCTGCTTGAATTCATCACTACAGAGATTTGCAAAGAGCTTTAAATTATAACCCCACATGGTAACCACAGGCTTGTTGCTAGGTATTTGTTAGGGACTCCAGCAGACAGAGAAGAAATAGGAGTCCCTTGGGATATGACTCCATGCTCTCTACCAGGTTATGACTTTGGATACCGGAAAAATGTCTTGGCTCAGTTCAGGTCTCCACTGAGGCCTAATCCCAGAACCCCAGCTTCACCCAACAAAGAAAGTAGGTTCCACCCTCAGGAAGGAACATCTGTGACAAAATATTCAGCATATTTTATTAGCACTAATGACCCTGGTGATGAGAAGGTAATTAAGCCCATCCCTGGTTTGCTGGTTAGATAGAAAACACTCTTAACAACAAAACAAAAAGATTTTTTTAAAATATCTGTACCACTATCTCTTCCTTAGACATACTCCTTCATATATGAAACAGCAGATCTTATGGGGAGATTAAATCACAAAATGCCATAATGTCTCAACTAACAAAGTCAGAGAATAGTAGTTACAGGTGAATGAATTTTCCAAATTACTGAAAATGACCCCATTAAGCATCAACTTCTTAAAAGCATACCAGGTAGACATATAAACCATATGGAATAAAAACATATATACATCGTAATTTTATAGTATAATATAAAAATTATAAAATTATACATAAGTAAATTGTAAGTATAGGACTCTGGTTTTGGGGGGTTTTTTTGCCTTTTAAAACAAAATATTCCATATGACTGCTTCTTGATAACACAGATCCATAATCAGGAACCTGTGCATATGTGGTAATCTGAGTATCCTAATATTGCTATGCATTTTGATTTGGCTTTTTATAGTTTTTAGTCTCCTTTACATTTTCAGCTGTCTGGTATCATTTCAGGCTGATGGTTTAAGTAATTTTTCTCAGTTATCTAAAACCCCACTTGTTCTGATTCCTAATTTCTAATTTGCTATGAACAAATAGACTAGATTTGCACGTGGGGGGTACTCAGTCAGGGAGGAGGGGGGGAGAGAGAGAGAAATTATTGTAAACCAGGCTTTAAAGACTCTTCCATGAGTAAAGAGCAGGAGTTTGAGTTACCGGAAACCAGAGCCACATTTGGCTTCTCAGAGTTCTTTCCCTGGTTCTAAGCTAAGCTCCCAACAATTGATGTGGCTGGTTAAGTGACATTCTGATAAATGAACTATTAATGGACCATGATATTACACAAATTCTTTTTAATTGAAGATTTAAAGAAACAAGTCAAGTTTGAAGACCAATCTAGTTCCATTTCCAAATTATGCAACACTGGGTTGCAATGTAAATATTATTGAGCACAAAGCATAATTTAACACCCAAAGAGCAAAGTACTAATTTGGGATCACAAATATTTGGAGAGAGAAATAAAAGGTAGCATATTCATGAACACTCTTCTAGTGAATCTTCAAAGAATTACACCAGTCACATACTTCAAAGTCCCAGGTGGGGCTTGTTCACTTGTTCACCCACGCCTGGAGGCCCCAGCTGGAGATTCTGCTTCTTAAGGTCAAGGGAGGAACAGTACCACTATCTGTTTTCAAGTGTTCTTAGCTAATTTCAAACCAGGGTTAAAAACCACAAGGAATAACTCCTCCACATTATTAGCCCCTCTGGTACTTCTTTCCTGTCCTTAAATTAATATTTCTTTCCTCTCTTTTTGACCTCCAACTCTGTTGTTCATTTCCTCTATTTCTTTTTCCTCCTGCCCCTTAAAAGCGTGCCCTTCAAGAACTATGAAATCTTCCTGCTTTACTAAGGCACTCATCTATGTTCTAAACATCCTTCCCTCAAAATTAATATATCCTAACATTCTGTGCCTTCCCACACACGTTGCTTTTTAGCAATAATTTCCTTCTGCCATGTGTTTTTGTTAATTATTTCTTACTTGCCAATATCCCCATGAAATTCTAAGTTCCTTTACAACAAGGATTATTTCCTATTCACCTTGGTGTCTTCCATAAGGCCTAGTGAACTGTATGCATTAGCTCCATATACAGATACCTATAAACGTGTGTTTACATAATTAAATTGATATTATTTATACACAGTAAGAAGAAGACTATACTACATTTATATGTGTTGTTTTCAATGCACTTCTATATCCATGATCCTAATTTAAACATACATCAAGCCAACAGTTTAAAGGATTCCCACATGGTCATTTATTATTTTGCCTGCCCAGCATGCATTTGCTTTTCTTCTGATACCAGCACCTTGATTTTCCCTGATGAAGGGTCCCTATACCACTTTTATTCCAAGTGATACAAGTGGCACTAACTCCAGCCCTGGTTTCACAAGTGGTCATTAGATAGATGCCTGGTCGATCAGAGCACCACACTCCCTGAACTCATACAACTCAATAGCAAAAATAATAACCCAATTTTTAAATGGGCAAAGGACCAGAACAGACATTTTTCCAAAGAAGTACATGAGACCAACAAGTATTTGAAAAGGTGTGCAACATCATTAATTCCCAGGGAAATAAAAATTAAAACTATAATAACACTTCACGCCTTTTACAATGGTTATTATCAAAAAGACAAGAGATAATGAGTGTTGGTAGGGGTGTAGAGAAAAGGGAACTCTTGTACACTGTTGGTGGGAATGTAAATTGGTATGGCCACTATGGAACACAATATAGAAGCTCCTCAAAATATTAAAAATAGGACTACCATATGATCCAGTGACCCTACTTCTGGGTATACAGCCAAAGGAAATGAAATCAGTATCTTTAAGAGGTAACTACACTCCCATGTTCACTGAAGCACTGAGCACAGTAGCCAAGGTATGAAAACAACATAAGTACCCATCGACAGATGAGTGAATAAAGAAAATGTGTCATGTATGCAATGGAATATTACTCAGCCATGAAAAAGAATGAACTGTACCATTTGTAACAACATGGATGAATCTAGAGGACATGCTATAAAGGGAAATAAGTCAGATAAAGACAAATACTTTATATCACTTATACGTAAAAAGTCAAACTAGAACCAGAGAGTAAAATGGTAGTTGCCAGGGGCTAGGGGTTGGGGAAATGGGGAGATGCTGACCAAAGGATACAAATTTTCACTTATAAGATGAAAGGGTTCTGGGGATCTCAGGTACAGCAAAATGAATATAGTTAATAATACTGTACTTGAACTTGCTAAGAGAGTAAACTTTAAGTATTCTCACTGCACACATAAAAATGATAACAATATGAGGTGATGAATGTGTTAATTAACTTCATTGTGGTAAGTATTTCACAGAGTATAGGTACATTAAGTCATCACAATGTACATCTTAAAAGTCACATTGTACAGTTTTTATATATATATATATAAATTTTATTTATCAATAATACTTCAATAAAGCTGAAGGTGAAAAAAACTCATTTGAATAGGTTTTCTCCATTTGAAAAAGAAAAAGTCCTCACTACTGAAATGTCTAGCATCACTGAGGATTAAGGTTGTTCCAGGACCCATCTCAGATTATGTAACACGTCCTCTCAGGAACAGGATCAGCTCTGAACCACTGCTTCTTCCAACAACATCCTGTCACTCATGGAAGTCCAGCTGGAGAAGGTGTTGGGGACCATGCTAGTTCTCCTCTACTCCCATCCAACCTGCACCATTACTCCTCCTCAATGCAGCATCATGAAATACCAACATCCCTGGGCAACATTCAGGGAGAGTCAGAAAACAAATTTCAAAATAAATTAGTCAATGGGTTGTTTTTTTTTAAAGTATCTTGTTGCCACAAATTTACTTTATACCGTTCAAATAAATCTGTCATACACTGACAGCTTTCCCAATCTTATCCACAGTATGAGTGATTATGTAGGTTCCTCTATACTGTTTTTTCCCTTCCTGGTAACATATGATTTGGTCTTTCCTTCCAGATCCAGGTGAGTTGCTGAGCCATGTGACAAGAATAGAAATTATTCAAGCAGAGTAGATATTTTAAATGTCATGAACTAGGGACAAAGAAAGGAGACAGATCAAAATCTGCCTATGTGTCCTGAAAAGATAATTCAATAGCAGATGGTTCCTGCGATTCAGGCAGCTCTCAGTAAAGATCTAAGCCCCCAGGAAGGAGGAGGCTTCCTTCAGCTATTTTTCAACAATTCCTACCCACTATCAGCCCAGAATATTGGTCACTGTGTACTCATCTGGCTTCTTCCCTGAACCAGAACCTAATGAAATGAGGAGAAACAAAAATAAACCTGGAGGCTCATGTCAAGTGCTGGCTAGTAGCTGCCAGAGCTAATAAAAATAGGATCTGTCCCTCCATGAGGTTAAAAGGTCAAGGTCAGGCTTGCCCATTGTCATGCACAGGTGAAGCTGAAGAGGTCACCAAGCTTTAGGGATTAATTCTGCTTTGTTTGCCCTTTATCCATAACACACACACACACACACACACACACACACACACACACAGCCAATCCTATTATTCACAGATTCTGTATCTGTAAATTTCGCCTACTTGCTAAAATTTGTTATCCTCAAATCAACACCCATGGTGCTTTGTGAACATTCACAGACATGTGCAAAAGCAGGCAGAACATTTCAGTTGCCCATGCTTGTTCTAGGCTGAGGTGAACCAATGCTCTGCCTTCTTGTTTCCTCCTCTCTGCTCCTGTAAACAAGTGTCCTTTTCACACTTTACGTGGTGCCACACTTTTCACATTGTTGTGCTTCTTGGTGGTGAGTTCCCTGATTTCAGTGGCCCCCAGGGGTGGTGCTGAAGTGCTGCCTGGTGCTCTTGAGCAGAGGAGGCTGTGATGTGCCTTAGGAGAAAATACCTTTAGGTAAGCTTCGTCCAGACAGGAGCTACAGTGCTGTTGGCTGTGAATTCAATGTTAATGAATCAAGAATATATATTAAATAAGTGGTCACATAAAACAAGGTTATTTATTGATCAGTTGATGAAAATGTTGTGACTAGAGGCTCACAGGAATCTAACTCTGTATTTTTCCTAAAAGCAATGGTTCAGTGACTTTATAGAACATAACTAGTGTGAATAATGAGATTTGACGGTACAAACACATATAATATGTATACATATGTTGTATATATACATATGCTTTTAATTGACATTATATATACAGACAGACCTTCACTCAAATAGCCATTTTTTAGCAGAAGGGCTACATTACTCTTCCTATATTCAGAATGAAGATCCAGAAATAGAGCTGCTCCATCCAGTTCCAGATAATAGGTATCAAATATCCAGTGTGGGGAAATCTTGCAATGGACATAAGAGATGAAAGATCCAACTTTGAGCCAGTTAATCACTGTTCCCCTCATGAGTCCCAGGAATGATATCCACAAGGGAACCATGGAAACTGCTTATCTGAGAAACAGCAAAACAAGGTACAAGTCCTTCCACATTCCCTTTCTCTGAACCTGACCTAACTTTCAGAATCTCCTTCACCACATGTGGCAATCTTTGTGGTTGCTCCTTACCTCCCAAGTTGAAGCAAGGCATTGATTCTTCTATCAAAATCTAATAGACTGTAGTGCTGTTGACCAGGGTTTTACTGTCGGCATCATCAGCCACAAACACACATGGCTTACCTGGCAGGTAAAGCGTGGTGCAAGATAGTGTGAGGCAAGACAAAAAGAGTACAATATAAAGGTTGGTACCTTCAAAAATCTTAATAATGATTTTTAAAAAGCTTATATAAGATTCTAATTTTAAACTTTGGAGGACCTTAATTTGAAATTTATATGAGTGAATTCGGAGTTTCTATTAAAATAATGGAACTTTGAAAAGATAGATGCACCCCAATGTTTATAGCAGCAGTACCTACAATTGACAAGATATGGAAGCTACCTAAGTGTTCATCAACAGATGGATGGATAAAGAAGATGTGGAATGTATATGTGTATACACACACACACACACACACACACAAACACACACACAATGGAATACTACTCAACCATAAAAAAGAATGAAACTTTGTTATTTGCAGCAACATGGATAGACTTGGAGGGTTTTATGCTAAGTAAAATAAGTCAGAGAAAGACAAATACTCTATGATATTACTTATATGTGGAATCTGAAAATAAAACAAATTTGTCACTATAACAAAAAAGAAAGTGACTCACAGATATAGGGAACTAGTGGTTACCAGTAGGGAGAGGAGGAGGGGGAGAAAAAGGGGAGGGGACTAAGAGGTACAAACTATTATGTATAAAATACATAAGGATGTATTGTACAGCATGGGGAATATAGCAAATATTTTATAATAACTATAAGTGGAATACAACCTTTAAAAACTGTGAATCAGTATGTTGTACACTTGTAACTTATATAATACTATACATCAACTATACTTCAATTAAAAAAAGAAAAAAGAATGGAATGTACAGCAGTAAGTGCAACATCATGGATCAGGCAGAAAGTATCAGCATGTAAGCCTTTTGGGATAGATGTACTGTTTTATTTTTTGTTTGTTTACTTTCCTTCATTGGCAGTTAGATGCAATTCGCATAATCGAAGCTCAATAAATATCTCTTGAATTAAGTGAAAGGTACCTGGTATTTGCTGAAATCATCCGTAACCTAAAGCCCTGGTCTTAGACAAAGACTGACAGTTACGGATCTCACTACATTTTGGATTGTATCGCAATGATGACTTTTTCCAAACTGCTCAAGATGCTAAAGAAAAACAGATCTACTGAACAGGTGGTTCCCTGAAAGGGACATGGAGTTGCAGAGATCGGATGTACACAGGCAGATAAGGAAGGAGAAGGAGACAGGATGTTGGTGAGGGGAGGAAGATTGGGAGACAGGCACCAAGGCTTTATTAGGGCCTAGAAACACTGCACCTAGTCTAAGAGTCTATCGACCACAACACCTGGTTAAATACTGTGAACTGAATGGATGCATTTACTTCCATTCCCTCCCCAGACTTATTGATACAATAAAGAATTATAAATACACAAGCCCAGCAGTTCACCAGTTTCATTTATGCTCATAAACTTTAGAACTGTTTTTATGTTTTCAGTTACTCAGTCCTTAATAGGAATAGAAAAACCAGGATTACCAGAAACATAAGGACATTCTCTAACATGAAAGTGGACAAATACTTCATAAATGACAAAACTGAAAAGTTACAAAAATATTATCAGAAGGTAACTTACAAAATTATTACTGCATCAGAGATCTGTCAAAGAACAAGGGTGCCACAAAAAGGAGAAATATTTAGAGAGATAAAAAGAGTCCTTTGAAATTAAAACTATGAGAGCAGAAACTGAAAAAGTTAATTCTCAATTAAAGGTGAGGATGAAGACCTTTTAAGCGTGCAAGTGCTTGAGATACTTACCTGCTATGACCCCTACAGCAGAAGGTACAGGATAAAAAATGTTCTCCACCAAACTGAAGGTGTAAACCAAAAAAGGGAAAGACATAAAAATAAGGAAACTCAAGATTCCACAAAAGAACAAGGCAAAATGTGTTCTAGGTGGTTAAGAAAGGCAGTCCCAGAGTGACTGGTGTGTCCAAATCGAGAAAGCACTAAACCAGGCTGGAGCCGAAATAAAGAGGGAGCACCAAAAGTTCCCTGTTCAGAAAATCAACACTGACGTATTACCTAATATACTTCAATGTATTAAGAGTTACTTAAATATGATAGTTTATACTTTAATAAGTATTTGCAAGTTGCCAAGAGAGTAGATCGTAAATGTTCTCACAAGGAAGAAAAATGGTAATTACATGACATGATGGAGGCGTTAGCTACAGTGATCATTATTTTGCCATACATAAGTGGAGCAAATCAATATAGCATACACCTTAAACTGACACAGTGTTATATGTCAATTATATACCACTAAAGCTGAAAATATTTTTTTAAATTTTTTAAAGAAAAAAAGAGAGATTTAGATATGACAGAGTTTGGGAACTGTTTTCATCTCTAAAAAATAAAGGAGAGGACTAGCAGATCTCTAAATTCTTTCCAGCTCAAACAATCTATGATTTATAACCTATGACCCCAAATTCTTTAAAGATGAAAATCCACATTTTTGAGTCAAGGCCAATGATGTAAGTTTCATGTATTTATCTGGGAAAAGAGCCAAACAATAATATTTATAAAAATATTTTATTTATATAAGGATTTTAAAACTTGGCTATTTAGCCAAATCAGCCGGGCTTCCTCCAGTCAAACCACAACTCACCTCCCCACCCTGCTTCATGCACGGATTTCTTTTTAGGTGGTTTTATCACTCACACTAACTGTGGTTCCCAGAAAGAGAGCCATTAAAAGGTGACAAGAAATGCTGTTGCTAATATTGGCATCTCTCACAGACGGGCCCACTGGTCTGCAAACTAAGAGAATTTAAGGATTAAGAAGTCACTTAAGCATAAGACTGTCATTAGCCAACTTATCCTTGCATTTGCTAATGACCAAAAATAAATATGTGTGAGGTGTTCTATGTAACAGGGAATAAATGTGTATCTCCTGAGAAATCATTTTTTCTCTTCATTCTTCATAGAATTTCTTAGGGACCATGCTGGTTCTACATTTCTTGTTCAGTAAACGTGAATTTCCAACCTAAAAAGTGAATATAAAAACAGAGACCCAGAAACTCTTCTTTCTTTTCATCTTTTTTCTAGATTCTAGCTTCCCTTCCACTCTAGTTGTTGCCCTCAGCTGTATCTTTCCTGTGGTACCATGGCCTGATCCTACCTGCCCTACTTTATCCAAGCTCCTCATCATCTTTGGTATATCTTTGTCCTTATATACCCTCTCCTTCTGGAATGATTTCCAACCCTACTGTTCCTTAACACCAAACCACTGGGGAAGCACCATCAACGAGTCTTGGGGACCAGGACACTGGCCACAGACAACCTGCTCCAATGTTTCAGGAAGTCAGGACAGAAGCTGAGAGTCAATTCTGGGCCTCCCCTTGTACTTCATTCAGTACCATCGCTAAGAAATCACATGAAACCTGAAGAATCAGGAAACCCAGGAGCAGGGCAGTCAAAAAGTGAATAAATGACCACACATGACTTGGGCTTGGAGAGATTTGCCTCTGAAGGTGTGTCTGCAAGATGCTACATTCACATTAAAGGTATAAATTTTTACATATGGCTAAACTGGGATTCCTCATGTCTTAAGGAGGCACCTTCTTCTACACTGAATGTTTGCAGTAGATTAAGAGACAGCTCAACAGCCTGAAAGTGTTCATGCAGACAGCAGCAAGAACAATTTATTCCACTGGAAGAACCTAATCCTTCTGGGTCAATATATCTCTGTACATACAGCTTACATCAGGAAATAAAGTTCATGACAGGGACTGCAAATTCACCTGCCTAAAGGAGTCAGGAGGTAACATGAATTACTGGCCACACGTAGGCCCAGGAGCAAGAAACTAGAGTGAGCAGCCCTGTCCCAGGGGCCGCTGATGCCCTGCTCCAGCCAATCGCTGTCAAGCAACAGGACACTCCTACCATTACCCTACACTTCACTCGAACTGGGTAATTTTTCAGCTTTTAAGACACTAGAAAGGAAAAAGACAATCTGTAAAATTAAACCAACCTAATCTATCACATCACAGACAGTCATGCAAATTTTTATCGTTCCCAATGAAATGGCTCTTCAAGAAGAGAGCATTATCAGGAAGATTGAGATAACCCTCTGAAAGACAGTTCCAAACTTCCAACACTTCCAACATGACCTCTGGCTCTTTGCATACACTTTGCTCTCATCAAAGTCTTGAAATAACCTAACAACAAGATTTTCAAAGTTTAAAACACTTTAAGGGTCAAATGCTCACAGCATTTCTAATTAGAAAAATTCAGTTCAAAGAATGGAGCTAAGCTCTCAAGATCAAATTCAGCTGACGCTCCCGACCTTTACCACATAACCAATCTACCTGACTGAGCCATGGACTCCTTCCCTCTGTCAGTCATCTGATGGACATCACAGTGGACAATGAGCACTGGTATGTTACCTTCTAGAAGGTTCACATGGACGTTTTATGTTTACTATGAGTTCCATACATTGTTCTCAAGTCAGTTCATGGCAGTTTTCTTGCTATTGCAATTATGTAAGTCAATTAAATATGACTCAAACTGATAAAATGTAAATGTGGAGAAAGTGCTTGGAGTTACCATGAAAACCCAGTTGAATGCATTAGAGTTGATAAAGTCTGGTAAGAAATTTATTGTGGGTAAGATATCTGTGAAAGAGTGAGAAGTGTTCATAAAAATCTAGACAGACTCTGCTTTCGGACTTCTTCACAACTCTTTAATTACCAGCTCTCCTTTTAGCAAACTGAAACTAGCGGACATTGGCAGACAGTGCACTGTGGGTATGGTTTATGAAAGAGGGACAATCTAATTGTGGGCTGACACTCAGAGAAAAGGCCTCGACTTCTCATCAAAATTTTGGCAAACAACATGAAGATTTTAAATATTGTTTTCATTAATCCTTTTCAATTTACTGACAGATTTATCAGCCAATGCCAATCACATCCGATAAGAGGGCTTCTACTACACTCATTTCAAATAAACCCTACATTCAATATGAACAAGGTAGCACTTCTACCAAAATTTTTAATATTTGTAGCCTTTGGATATTTAACCCTGTCAAGACAGAAATTATCTCCTCAGCCTGATAACCTCACACAGCAATCAGTTGAAAAGTTTACATTTCAATGGACCAAAATCAGGGTAATACCTATAGAACATTCTCTACTACAAAGTTGTTTTTTTTCTCTTTGATTTCATGAAAACTTATGTTTGTTTCATAATTAATATAAACTTATCAAATTATTTTATATTATCTAAAATGAATTGTTATATACATTTCTGAAATATTCATAATTAGGTCAAATTTTGAGAATTGATAATCATTAGTAATTTTATATTCCAGACACTGCTAATAAACATAGACACACCATCTATCTCTACAGAGTTATTTTTCACATGAGAAAGTTAAGTGCCAGAGGTAATAAACAAGTTGCCCACAATCACTGTCTGTGATGTGAGGGACAGAGCCAGGAGTTGGCCTCTGGTCTCTCAAGTTCCAAAGCTGGTACTCACCTTCACGATGCTTTCAGGAGGCCCGCAGAGTATGTCACTTTAAGGCTACTCAGCTAAAAGCTCCCAGATTCTTTAGAATATCCAGATTTTATGTTTTAAAGTTGCTCCACACATTCTTTTAAATCATTGGTTATAACATGCAATTATATAATTTAAAAATACTAGATGCTCCTTTACAACATTTCTTCAGAACAGAAAGGTATACATATTATATTACTACTAAGAAAATACCTCCAAGGAAGGATATGAAGGGAATAATTCTGGGATATTTAACTCATTCATACAGACACCTACTCTGGGCTTGTGCTCAGCACAAAGAATGCAAAGGTGTCTAAGATGTTGCTGTTGTCCTCAAGGAGCCCGTGGTCCAGATGAGGAAGAGATACACAGTTGTAACATGACACGACAGCAGGTCTAATAGAGATCCATAGTAAATACCGAAGAAACAAAGAGGTGATGAAAAGTCCCAACAAAGTGGGTATATAGAAGGAACATACCTCAACAGATGATGGTCATTAATGACAAGCCCACAGCTAGCTAGCCTCACACTCAACAATAAAAGGTTGAAAGCTTTCCCTCTCAGATCAGGAACAAGACCTCACACCATTCTTATTCAACAGAGTACTGGAAGTCCTAGCTAGAACAATCCAGTAAGATAAAGAAATAAAAGGCATCCAAAACAGAAAGGAAGAAGTTAGACTGTCTTATTTGCAGGTGATATACTCATATACATGGAATACCCTAAAAACTTCACCAAAAAACCATTAGAACTAATCAATGAATTTAGTAAAGTTGAAGAATATAAAATCAACATACAGAAATCAGTTGTGCTTCTACACACTAACAATAAGATATCTGAAACAGGAATAAAGAAAAGCATTGACAATAGCATCAAAAACAATAAAATACTTGGGAACAAACTTAACTAAGGAGGTGAAAGAGGCTATACACTGAAAACTACAAGCTTTTACACAAGAAACTGAAGAAGATACAAAGAAATGGAAAGATACCCTGTGCTCATGGATCAGAAGAAGGAATATTGCTTAAATGTCCATGCTGCCCAAAGCCATCTATAGGCTGGCCTGATCCAGCATTCCCACTTCTGGCTATATATCCAAAGAAAATGAAAACAGGATATCAAAGAGATATCTGAACTCCATGTTTATTGCACCATTATTTACAATCGTCAAGACACGGAAGCAGCCTAAGTGCCCGTCAGCATTTAAAAAGGTGTGAGATACACACACACAGACACACATACACACACAGATGCAGTTGACCCTTGCACAACGTGAGGATTAAGGCACTGACCACTCATGGTCAAAAATTCACACACTGCTATTTCTGCCTTAAAAGCAAAGAAATTGACAGATGACTCACCCCAGGATAGGAGGAAGCTGAAATAGTTTGGATAGAATCAGGGCTCAAACACTAATTCTTTTAATTCCACATTTTGTTCTAATTGAACACAAATTTTTCCACACACTTAGGTAATTTAGAGACTTGTAAAATGAAAATACAGGTACTATATTTATTGAAAAAAATCCTTGTGTAATGGACCCATGCCATTCAAACCTGTGTTGTTCAACAGTCAACTGCATATCCGTATACACAATGGAATATTATCCAGCCATAAGAAAGAATAAAATTCTGCAATTTTCAACAACACAGTTGGATTTTGAGGGCATTATGCTAAGTGAAATAGACAGAAAAGACAAATACTGTATATCACTTAAATATGGTGTCTAAAAAAGCCTAACTCATAGAAACAGAGAGTAGAATGGTAGTTACCAGGAACTGTGGGGTGAGAAATGGGGAGTAAAAGCTTCTAGTTATAAGATAAATAAATTCTGGAGATCTACTGCACAGCACTGTGATTATAGACAATAACATATATATATATTATTATATATTTTATATATACTATTATATATTATATATATTATTTTATACACACACACACAAATACTTGAAAGTTGCTAAGAGAGTAGATCTTAAATGTTCTCACCACAAAAAAAAAGAAATGGTAATTACGAGATGTGACGGAGATGTTAACATGATGATATGATCATATTCCAATACATAAGTGTTTCAAATCAATATGTTGATTTGACAACCTTGAACTCACACAATGTTATAATGAGATACACCATGTTTATTGAGATATCATTAATATCTCAGTGAAGCTGAAAAAAAACAAAGAGGTGATGAATTTGTAAGAAAGTGCCCCACAGAAAGGAGTCTTTTGCCATTGATATTCTTTGCGATTGCTGGCACACAGTACTGATAACAAGCAGATGCCTTTAGTCAGTTTTGTTTTCTATAAAACTCTCTGTAGACAATGTCTTGGTTTCTGCCAGGTGGACCATTCCCACCACCAGCACCCTACCCACCCAAGCAAACCAACCAACCAACATAACAACCTCCCCCTAAATTTTTTTAATTAAGGTAATGGGGAGAATGGGTGATCTGATGCTTTCCAGAATCTTAAATTCAAATCTTGGCTCTGCCATTTAGCCACCTCATTATCTCAACTCATGAACCTACCCAATAAAGATAATGACAAAATGCCTACTCCATGGAATTGTGTGGGTCTGAGACAATGATCCCTGCTCCATGCCCTGTACAGTGTGAGTGGACAATACACGAGGTCTCATTCAGTGGACCAATACATGAGGGTTCATTCAGTGGACAATACACGAGGGCTCATTCAAGGGTTGAGACAGAAGAAGGATGTGTTTAGATCAGTGGTTTAGAAAGATTTCTCTGGTAACAGTGTACAGTCAGGGCCATGAATAAGGAATTTTGGCAAAAATACAGGAAAAGGAAGGGGAAGATATGAACTCCAGGTAGCAGCTGTGGTATCTGAAGCAGGAAGTCGTTTCTCAATACATTCGGAGGAAAAGGGGTGGATTCAATATGAGGGGCAGGGGGGTTGTGCAGACACTCAGCATTTTATTAGTTCGCCAACCATCAAAATGATGATCCACACAGCGCAGATATATAACAATGTCTTTCACTCTGAACACTTACTTATTTTTACCTCTTGATAAAAAAGAATGAATTTTGATTAAAAGACCACAGGGTCAGGAAACAAGTACACCAAGTTGAGTTCCGACTTGGCCCTAGCCAGCTCTATGACCTGTGTTTCAGTTTCCTCACTCATAAATGTGAAAAAAAAAAAAGTATTCATTCTACCTACCCTCAGGATTCTGAAAAGAATGAAGAATATGATTACCAATAATACTGCATGTTGGAATATTGCCTAATAGGAATTGAATTCATAATGGGGACTGAATTAATAAGAATGCAACTGTCCATGGTAATACACAATGTTACTGTAGGAAAAGGGTCATGGAAACTCTCTCTGCTATTTTGGTTCACTTTCTTGTACGTCTGAAATTATTTCAAAATAAAGTTAAAACAGTCATGAGGGTGTGAACGCACCTAAGACCTGTGCTTGACTCTAAACAGCTATGTAGGAGATGCAGTTTGCAGAGAAATGGAGCTATTCAAGCTGAGTTTAAATGACGTTCCCCTGGTGGACTGAACGACAGCCCAGTGACACACTGACATTTGGAAGCGCCCTTTTGGCAGCATTCAAGAGTCTGTCCTTGACAAACATTTCTTTCTTTTCATGTAAAAATGACAGTTAATAGCCAAATCAAACAGGAACAGTTTGGCTTGTTTTAAAGATAAGGCTTTGGAGTTGCCTGTTGTCACTGCCACCAAATCCTGGAGACGTGGGGAGAGGAAACCACGGTGTCATTCCTTGACCCATCTCCAGGCACTTTTCTTCTTTGTTCTTTTGCACAAGATCAGAAGGTCCCCAAGGAACTCTTTTGGGAACCCAAATCTCTAGCACAAGAAGGGTAGGTGAGCATTTTTTAAATTGAAGATTATACGCCAGCAGCTTCCATTTCCCTTTGAACAGAACAGTTTTCTTTAAAGTTTTAATCAGTAGGAGGCATAAATAGAACAATAAGATTTATGCTTGCGTTCTACATGCTGAGGCCATCAGTATGAGCACTAAAAAAAAAAAATAAATAATCAAAATAAAATAAAAATAACCACTGCACTGGCTCATTTCCTTCTAACCCAAAAACCCACTCTACTGATGAGGAAACAGGTTTAGGAAAATGAAGCGATGCACTTAAGAGTCTCTCCTCTTAGGCTCAGCAGGGTCTGTTTAACTTCACAGCCCTCATTCTTATCCAACACAATATAGAGCAAATAATCACGAGGAGATCTGGGTAGAACTTAAAACAAGAAATAAATATGCACAAACACTCATCATCAGGACAGGCTTTCACTGTCATGAAACTACTCTGGGAGAGCCTGACCTGAAGTCACCCACTCTCATGCAACCATAGGAAAAATACTTTAAAGCTCTGACACTGAAGCAGAGCCCCTCCCAGAACACATAATCACTGGATTACAATTCTCCTCACACACACATGTGCAAAGGATGGTCTTTCGAATGGAGCAAATACTCCTTTAAACATTCAATTAAAGCCATTTCAAGAATGTACAAAAATGTGATTTAGGTCACACCCATGATGTCAGAACTCCAGGCTGAATCTCGTCAATGCAATGAAGCAGAAGAAAAGAAGATTGAAACCAGTTGTTTGGCTTCATGTAGCTAAAACAACTGCCTGATTAACTAAATTTTTCTCTTTCTAACTGGTTGTCATGGTATTGTGCAGATAGAATCTTAGACTGAGCCTGCAGAAAACAACAAATTTGTGACATTCTGCCTTGACCCTTAGACTTCAATTATATTAGGACTGTCATTCTCGGATGACATGGAATCACAACATTGTCTTTTAAAAAAAAAAAATCTCAGAAGTCTGCGGATGGGAAAGCCAAGGAGTCAGTGGAAGGCCATATTTCAAATGATTTTAAAAGACGGCTTTATTATTTTCAAATACTGTGCACATTCAAAACTCAGATACATAAAAGTACTAAAAATAAATTCAATTAAGAAAATGAAAAAATGGCAAAAGGCTACACTGCTTAATAATATGTCAAAAATATACAATTATTTAAATACACAGATATCAGTTGCTTTACTCTGGGATGTAGCCACTTTTATTCAATGAGAATTGCAATAATAATGATAGTAACTACTGTTTATCAGACAATTCGAATGTACCAGGAGTTTGACATGTATTTCCTCATTTACCTTCTCCATAACCATTTAAGATAGGGTCTAAGATGATCCCAATTCTACAAATAAAGAAACTGGGCTTAAAGAGAGTAAAATCTCTTGCCCCAGATCACGCAGCTAGCATGAGGTGGGGGTCCCTTCTACTAGACTCCACAGCTTGCAGCCTGAAGCCTTAACTCCACCCTGAACATCTTCTAAGCGAACACACTCTTAACTGTCAGGGGATTTCTTGATCATTATGTATCCCATCCAACGTCAGCCCTACTTTCAATCTCACTGAGACCGGAAGGCTCCTTTCAAATAAAAAAGCAATGAACAATAAGCCATTAACAATTTTAACTGTAAGAGCAAGGCTTGGAATCTAAAACAGAACTGAAAAGCCCAACTCAAAATTTAAAAAAAAAAAAAGTTTGGTTCAGCAATAGTATCCAGGATTTTAATCCACTTCCCTCATCTTGTTCCCTTGTTTGCTGAAGCTATTAAAATGAAGTCTTTAAAATAAAGAATGATGAATTTTCTCTAAGGCAAGGAAATTCACGCTCCTAGGATCCACATTCAATTTGGTCCTTTCTGTAACATATTTTGGTCAGTGCCCTGGAGATGTGCACAGCAGCTGTGGAAATCTCCCTTCAGTCTCACTCCCTGGACACCACACAGGGAAGATGGCAGCAACACTGTGCTCTCTGATGCTCTAGAGATGCAAATAGATATGGAAAGAGGACTCAATCAGCAAACACAATGCAGCACAGGGACTGTTTTTACTTGCCCCTGAAGGTTCAAAAGTGGAAGACTGACGAAGTATGCACCGTGTCTCAGTCGGCAAAGTGACAATTCATTATTTTAGAACACCACTGCTAATGTTCATGACTTAAAAGGAAAGGGGCAATCATTTTTTATCCATAATGGGTTTGATAGAGCATAGCTCTGATTCCCCCCCTCCACTGGATTATTAAGTAGAAAGTCAATATGAATATGCTAAAGAGTTGTGTCCTGCTTTCATTTTTTTAGCAAACTGGTCTTTGCTCCTAATTCCCAGCAGTATCAATTAACAATGCATAATTTTAATAGAATGCTTAAAAGTACAGGACTGGTGCAGTAAAAATTAATTGTCTTGAGCTGATTTCCTGTAGACACCATTAATCAATATTATGCCATCTCACAAGCAGCTGCCCGCCTTCTTCCCCGGGATTCAAGAGAGGAAGGAATGTGAATAAGGTGGCCACGTGCTCTGCAGGTGTGTGGGTGACACTGGAATTTTTATCATCTTGGGTTGTAAAACACTGGAACAAAAATGAACAGTTTTGCATTTTAAGATAAAGCTGATGTTCTTTAGAAGTTTTCAGTGATCTAGATTAAATGATTTAATTAAAGGAGGTATGAATGAAGATGTCTCATAACAATGCTGCCTAAAATTTGATCACTTGTCTGATGCCAGACTCTGGGAACTACACCTATTTATGTCAAGGAGTATTGTGTATAGTTGTTTGGCATGTTCAGAAACAAAAGGATGCAGTATATATCACAGAATGAAAATCTTTAGATCATTATGAATATTTGGAAAGAACATTTACTTTAGAATAAGAAAACACAAGTTCCAGGCCTGGCCCTTGCACCCTTTTGCAGGGTAAGACAATGTAGAAATTAGCATTTCCCTTCTCAAGGTCAAAGTTTCCTCACCTATAATGTGAAAGAGTAAGTGATCTCTAAAGTTCTAGTTTTAAAGTTCTTTGATTTAAAAGCAAAGAGTTTGGAGCAATTCACACAAAGATGGAAAAATATATTGTTCAGCAAATGTCCACTACCTGGGCACACTAGTCTTCTAGGCCTGACTGTCCAACACTGCAGCCATGAGGCACATGTGACTATTGAGAAGGCAACAAGTGCTGTAAGTGTCAAAGACACATCAGATTACAAAGACTTAGAATAAAAAAAAAGCAAAATATCTTGTTAATATTTTTTTATTGAGTGTATGTGGATAGGATACTATTTCGGATGTACTAGATTAGATAAAATGCGTTCTCAAAATTAATTTTAATTAATTAATTTTATCTCTGTCTTTACTGTACTCAACGTGGCTACCAGAAAACTGTAGATCACATAAGTGTTGCATTCTATTGTCACTGGACAGCACTGGCCTAGATCCCGGTTGCTTAGCAGCAGGCAAAATAGATAGGTCCCCACTCTCAAAGAACTTGCACTCTAAGGGAGGCAGGAAAGAATAAAAAAGCAAGTAAATAACTAATTTAGGTAACAGTACTATGAAGATAATAAAATAAGAAATTGTGCCAGGATATTTTTCTTTAGATAGGGTGGTCAAGAAAGATGGGTTTTTTTTTAATATTTTATTGAAGTGTAGTTGATTTACAATGTTAGTTTCAGGTGTGCAGTAAAGTGATTCAGATATATGTACATATACATGTGTGTGCAATATATATATATATAGCACATATATATATAGCACACATACACACTCTTCATGTGTAGTAACATTTCATGTTACTACAAGAAACTGAATATAGTTCCCTGTGCTATACAGTAGGTCCTTATTGCTTATCTACTTCACATATAGTAATGTGTGTCTGTTAATTCCCAACCCCTAATAGGAAAGATCTTTAAGACAAGGCAACATTTAAGCTTACACCCCAAATGATAAGACATGGGAGCTTGACAGAATCTGGGAAAAGAATAGCCCAGGAGGAGGAAAAGAGCAAGCCCAAAAACCCTAAGGCAGGAGCAGACTTGGGATGTATGGACATTGAAATAACACTCACACTTACAACACCACATTTACCAGAACTATTATTTAGGCTCTATAATGTATTTATGGGATACCAAGTGTTTTAGGAACTGTCACATACATCACCACCCCATTTAATCTTCCCAATGACTCTCTCTAGATAAAACTGTGACATAGCATCTATTATTCAGATGCAGAAACTAAAACTCGGGAGGGTCTGGAGCCTACCTGAGGATGTCCAATGTGTAAGACAGAGTGGGGACTGAAGCTCCCCTCCTCACGCCTGAGATTCAGGCCTCTTTCCCTATGGTCTTCTGTCATCTTCACCCGAAGTGCACAGAGAAATCCTAAAAGATTTCCCAGATGTGTGTGTGTCTTTGCCACTCTTAGGCTGCTCTTTATTGCTCCCTAGCTCACAGAATGAGTGAGTTTGGAGAAATGCAATTACCACCATCAAGTATTTGACAAACTGGGGACTCAAGTGTGCCCTCAGGCAGCGCAGTTATTAGACAACATTGTTCATTTTTAAAAAGGAAGGGACTTTTAATTCCTTTCCTCTCTTCCTCTGAATTATTGAACATTTGTCTTATACAATACATTTGTTGGATGCCTAGCAAGCACTTTTGTTTGTGGCTCAAATGGCTTCACAGAGACAGCTGAACAGTGTGGATCTGGGAGGTAAAGAGATTGGGGTTTGAATCATCTCAACTTCACCACTTCCAGTTGCATGGTCTTGAACTATACAATCCTGACACTCTCTGAGTCTTCATTTCTTTATATGGAAAAAGAGCATTGAAGCGTCAGCCCTTACGACTGTCCAGAGGGTTAAATTAGAGGATCTGGAGCAAGTACCCACCCCAGAAGCTCGTGGCAGCCTCTCAGTCAGTGAACACTATACAATTCTAGGGTCAACCACACCTTTTAGAAGAGGTCACATTGCACTCCTGTCCTGGAAAAGCGGAGGCATTGAGAAGTTTGAGCCTGCTAAGATCCTTAGGCTTCCAGGGTGATAGAAAGATGATAATTTATCCTTAATTCTGCAAAATAAGTGATATATTTCTGTAAACCAGAATCTCCTCTTTCTGAGTCAGAACTAAATCTATTTTTCAGCAGATATCATTGGGGCAATGGCAAAATTGGGAACCTTTCTTTAGTCTGAACCCTTTTCTTGTGACTGAAGAATAACTCCTTCTATGAATTAAAAAAATCTTCAAGCACAACCACAAAATGAAGCAGTTTCGGAAAGCAGAACCACTAGTTTATTTGAGATTCCAAAGGGAACATCCTAACACTTTCAGATCACAGCAGCCTCAGCCTTTGGACTGCAGCTCTTCTTCAGAACCAGAGTACACAGGTTGAAGGTTTCCAGTGACATCCCCTTCAGCTATGATGCAAACTACCAAGCCTGGCTCCTGGGAAATGGTTTGCTGATTAACAAGGATCTCAACCTGAGCAACTGGAGGAGAGGTTTGTACACTATGAAATTACTTGGAGTGAGAGTAGGCAGGGAATGGCATGGAAACATAACTTCAAACATTTCTGTATCAACATACTAATGAAACACGAACAGTACTTGCTGGTTACTACTGACTCTGTTCCTGAGAAGTTGGACTGGCTATAGAAATCACCAACCAAATTCAAATGGCTTCAGGGTAAGAGATGGGATATCCTTTCTCTTGTCTAATCCTGTGAGTTGTGCCAACGAGCAGATCTGTCTCTCTTAGGGAAGTGAGTAAGCTCCTCAAGCCCTAAGACACCCACTCCATTCAAAATGCCTGACACAACTTTCTGTCCATCCACTAAACCACTTTTCTCATTTCTCTTCAGTTCCAAATCACAGACTATCAATCACCCAAAGGTGGCTTTCCAAACTATTCCAAACTTTTCTGCAAGCATTGTCTCAGGGGTGAGATTTGGGACCAGTAGGAGGTATTTTATATAATTTGCAATAGATTGAGGGGGTGGTAGCTAAGAAGTCCTTTAAATGAACATTGAGGAGATGCTGTAAAGGCGCCTTACCTTCCGCCACCCCCATTCCTTTGTCCTGTAATTATGGGGGTTGAATTGGGTAGACCATGTATGGGAGCTTATACGACCTGAATCACTGCCCTGCCTCCTTTTATTGATGCCCCAGAATGGAAATGAGAAAGAAAGTGTCCCAATTCCCCATTTTCCGAGCTCTGCGAACTCTTCTTTTAAAAAACCCTTCAGCATTATCCTCGCTCCTGTGCACAGATCTAAAAACCTATACTTACAAAGTACACCAAAGATTGAATATTATATCCTGCTGTGGATCAACATGTCCTTAGCATAAATTTTGCACATAGAGTGACAGGTTACTGGGAGCGTGCTGGAAGACCCATTTGATTATCAGTAGAGATTTGTTTAGTTCTAAGGAACATAGACAGACCCCAGTTCACTTGGAATTTAGACCTTATATTCTAGGTGCAATATCTAGCCTGAATTTGCAGTTTTCAACTCAACAATACCTCAGGACATGAACCTTCCATTTATTTCTGAGGGCAGTTGCTCTCCTGGTTTGGCTGCCCACCTTCTTTGTTTCCCTTTCCTTCTAATACCTCAACATGCTCGGTCCCCAAGCTGAAAGGTACGAGCGAGAGGTCATTTAGCTAAAACCTCCTAACAGAATTACCCCTAAAAGAGCAGTGACCTGGGACACATAGCAGGTGCTCAGCAGATGTGACTTGGACACAAACATGCCAGTTTGGCTGCCAGCCAGTATGGGTTTCCCATCATGCTCCAACTTTATATCCAGGTAAAATACCTCCATATGATTTTCAAGAAGATCCAAAGAAGAGATAGAATGTAATTTAGAACTAGAAAGAAACTTAGAGAGCATCTAGTCGCACCTCATCATTTTACTGTGAGGAAATGAGGCCCAGACTGATGAAAACTGTCCAATGACTCTGCTTATAAGGCCGGAGCTTAGAACACACCTCAAGTCTCATGACTGTCAGGCTAATGTTCTTTTCCACTATCCAATTTACCAAGCCCAAGAATAGCTCTGACTCTTATCCTCAGACTATCCTCCAGCTGTCCATGATGACAAAAATTTGGAAGACTCAGCATTGTGAACTGAGAGGACTAATGCTTTTAACATCAGGTCTGGGGTCAAGTCTAGCTGTGTAGAACTTTCTAGGAAGTTACTAGCAAACTTTCTGAGCTCCTGTTTTCTTATTGTTCAAGTGGGGCTAATAAGCTGCCTCTGGTGCCTGTCGGAATTGTTGTGAAAATCAAAGGACACAGGGAATGTAAAGGTGCTGTGAAAAGTGTTAAGTGTAATGCTTCTCAAAGTCCACTGACCTGACAGACAGAGCACCATCTGAGGGGAAGAGAGAAACACCTGCTGAAAGTTTCCCCATCTTAACTGAAATGCAAGGAAGGCCAGACCACTTCCCAGCAGCTCTGGAAAGGAAGGGAGAAAGACCAGGATGGGAAGGAAGAGGAAAAAAATCCTATGATATCATGGTGTTAGTAGGGCCACCAACTGTCCTGGTTTGTCCTGATTTTAGCACTGAGAAGTCCCATGTCTTGCAAAACCCCTCAATCCCAGGCAAACTAGAGAGTCAGTCACCTTAAAATATTTCCATACTATTTTAAAACTTAAAATGTGAGTCACTAGGACATTACATTCACTCACCGGAAATTAAACATGTTTCAGTTAAGAACTGTTCACCAGCCAGCTATGAACTTTTCACTATCCCTCTTCTCTGAACTCAGGAATATGAGTTAAGCCTAGGTAAGGGCTTTAAAATACATTTTTTTCTGCCTCTGATGGCCACAAGTTTATTTCCCACCTCAAAGAACACCGTACACAGCAGAAAAACAACAGCAACGTAAAACAGGTGAGTAAAAAGGCAAGGGTAGAAGATGAGAAAATATCGAGGAACACAATCAGACAGCCCTTCTGCTCCACCCTGCCAGCTAGCCCCTCACGTCCGGGCTGCCTGTGTGCAAAGGTTAAGCAGCGTATCAAAGCTCAGTATCCAACGTGTTATTTAATCTTACAGTTTGCCCTCGTTCTTCTCAAAACGACTGAGAAGTGCAGTCAGATTCCTGACAACATGGAGTATCTCTAACATCTATTGTTTTGAACATGCACTTCAAAATGCAAGGCATTGTTTCAACTCAATTTATTCCGATTGGCTTTTCTGGTCAAGGCCCTCAGAGTATGAGTTCTCTTGGCCAAGACTGCAAAGAGAGTCATATTCGATATTCTAAACTATTCATCCCAAGTTCTGAATTAGGATTGGGCAGCCCGCCTGAATATACACCAATTCTGAAATCTATTCCAAAGAGGTAATTTTGCAGTCAGAAGAGTAACTTCTTTAGAACTGTGTGCAGAAAGCATACACCAAGAAAAATGAAAGACTTTGGAAAACTTCTGGTGTGCAACCACATTTGGAGGTTTCACCAAAATATTTATTCTGGTTCTTCCATCTCCCTTGAGCAGATTTTTGAACATATGGCTTAAAGACATTTTTTTTCTATCTTTCTGTCTCCCTCACCATCTTGTATTCCAGTTTTGTAAGTAAAGACATACATGAAAATGATATGTGTTTTTCCCCCTTCAAAATATGGGGAGAATTAGGAAATAAAATACACTAACAAGTGGCATTCTTAAAGGACTTTTATAAAAAGTCTGCAATGAGCAATGTGGTATACAAGTGACAATGAGCATGTGAGATTTCTGTCCAGCATTTTTCTTTCCATGATCCTTTTAGATCACATACAATTATGCCCACGTGGAGTTAAAAATAGTTTTAAATTCTGATGAGGCATAAAAGCAGGATAAAATGACAGGCACGGTACACTTACTAAAATAATCGATAGTACCTCATACTTCTGTACTTTCAAAGCTCCTTGAGAAAAATGATCTATATATAACAGAGTGGATTATTGGCTGGGGGAGGATGAAAGAGAGCCCTATATGCCCATGATGAATTCAAAAGACCGTAAGACAACATCATTTGTCTTTAAAAATAAAGCCAGTAACATACACTACACATTTCATCATCAATCTTAAGTTTATGATGTGCCTTGAAAAAGAGGTGTTCTGTTCTGTTTTATTTTTTTTTTAATTAGCTGTGGCTTATCTCTCTGTATGAAATCCTATGCATCTCATTTCATCTGGGCCTGTGTATCCTGTCTGCCTCTGTGCAATTTCATCTTAACAGCACTGGCTACATAATTAGAGTACTTACCATGTGCAAAGTCCCAAGGATTTTACAGCTATTAACTTAATCATCTTAATGAATATTAAGAATAGGAGGTCCTATTTTAATCCCCATTATACAGAGGAGGAAATTGAGCACAGAGAGGTGAAGAGAATTCCCCAAGGTCACAGGGTTAGGAGGTGCTGGATCCAGGATTCAGACTCAGACAGAGTGGCCATGGTCTTTACCACCGCCTCTCCAGCCCATACCATTTGCTTCTGACACTCCAGACATCTGTTGTTTTCCGGTCCCTCAGTCCATCAAAGGTTCCTGCCAGCCTGTGTCTTTGGACATGTTCTCTTTGCCAACAGAATTCTTCCCTTCTGGCACCTTCTCATCATTTCCCTCCAAGCCTAAATGCCATGCACTTAGGAGGCCTTCCCTGCACCTCCTCAAAAGTTAAGTCTCTTCCCTGTCAATCTCTACATTTCTTGCTAATATCTTTCATAGCATTTGTCACAATTTGTCATTGTTTACATTTCTTGCTGGGTTCTGTCAGCCTTCCCCACTAGCACATTCTCTAAAAAAGAACTACCTGTCTGGCTCAGGCACCAAGCACAGTACCTGCCCTGCAGAAGCCAATAAATAGTCACTGAATGAATGAATGAGTTAATGAATATTAAAGAATTCTCTATGTACAAAGTCCGGACAAAAAAAAACTAACTGGGACAACTTTCAGACTAAGCTGAAGCTATATCCAAGTGTCACATCAGGAAAAAAGGTTCTGGAGCAGGCTTAATTAGAGAATGTGCTTCTAATATATTCCATGAATGTGAGTTCACTCTCAAGACCTTTCAGATATCTGTCTTCCTGCAAATGGTGAAAGTCATGTTAAAGCATTCTGTGTCAACTGCCAAATTCTACCTGGACACGCATCAAGCAACTGGTAAATTCAAATCTAGCAGTTAAGAAGACTGGGCTGGATGGGAGCCAGTCTTGCAGACCCTACCCTCTTGTACTGCCTACAGGTGTATGTTTGTCTTAGATCCTTTTGTATCAGGCCTATCTAAAAGTTTGGCACTATCAAGACAATTAGGTCCCCAGTTATTTCTGTCAACCTCAGAATGATGGTACAACTATAAAGTCTTACTTTTCAAAGCATCATCACATAATTATTTTATCTGAGCTTCCAAATTGAATAGCCACTCATCCAGATTTATGCTGGGCAGAAATGACCATTCCCAATTACCAGCATTGCAGACCTCGCCTGAGATCATAGGTCCCTTCACCTAGTTTCCACTGCAGCGCTCCGAAGAAGAAACGTTCTTTAACTGCCGGATCTGTTTGCTCTCACAGTCTGCCACAATGCCAGGCCATCACTTTGCCTGGGCAAAAGCCAATCTGTATCAGTCAGGGTCATGGTAGGAAACAGATGGAAAACTCAAACTGGGTAATCTGAAGGGAATTTAATAATGGAATTGTTTATAAAACTATGGGCAGGGTCTAAGGAAACAAAAAAGGGGATGGTACATTACTCCAGAACTAGCTAGAGTAGGGTGCTGTTATTACCCCTGACATGAAACAAGAGGAGGGAGTGGGTCCCAGAACCAGATTCCAGAACAATTAGCTGTGGGGAGTAGGTGTGTGGGGCACCTACTAGAGCCACCAGACCAGCAGTTGTGCCCTTCAGAGGAGAAGTGCAGAGAGCCCGAAGCATCCACAGCAAGGAGGTGGCAAAGGAATACGCCAACCAACTCCTACTCACACCACCCACTGATGCAACCTGACTGGAATCCAAAGTTTCTGAGAAATTATGTGACCCAAAGGATGTGACCACAAATCTTTTCCCCTGAAAGCTGCAACTTACAGCATCACCCAAGAGTGGCCATCTGCAAAACAGGCTTTGGCAAATACTGAAAAAGGGGACTTCCATTATCGCTCTGGCTCCTGCATTCCGTGACTCTGACCAGTAATGTGTGGGAAGGCAGAGGACGTGTGTGGCTAAAAGTCAAGTCACAGCACTGTCCCTTCGTGTTAACTGACATCCTTATAGAATTATAGCAAGATCTATGATTCAGGATGGAGTCCTTGGCCACTAGATTAACAAAAGTGAGAGGTTTAAAAAGAAAAAGGCTTTTTGGATAAAATAGCTGAAATTTCATCCAAATTTCTTTTTTTAAATGAGGCTGGAGATTATTGAGAATTCACAAGAACCTATTAATTGCCTTCCCAGAATCATGATTGTGACAAGGGGTTCATACCAGATGCTCCTAAATATAATGAGACTAATTTGTAAGTGTTCCCATAATGCACTAATTCTGAAGGAGCTCGCTGTCAGGGGAAAGTTTCTCCTGACCTCAGTTAATGACCTCCTTACATCGTGAAGCATGAAGATTGATAGATCTTGTAATTTTTTCCCCGTTAATTTAACTGCAGATGCTATTCTTGGGTAACTTGGTGATCACAAGATTTGAAATATTGATAAGAGTCTATAGGACAGCAGTAAAGAAATAGCGGTTTTTAACAGACTGTGAAGGAACTTACAGCTTGTTAAAGAAAACTGGCTGCAGCTCAAAAATGCATGGGAAACTGACAGAGTGGGAAACATTTAAGATAGAGTCAGGGAAGTAAACCATAAAATTTATATTTATGAAGCCAGCAATGCCAAATGAGCAACAGGAACCAATGTGGCTGTGTATAGAAGGGAAGACATATACAACAGCAGAGAAGCAAGGAATATTAGAAAAATAAATATGCACATGTATACTGCAGTATTTCACCACCTCAACATTTGCAGCTAAGAACTGTTGAGAATATTCCCAACTTGAAGGCAACTCTGCCTGGGATGGTGATGTACTTGCCCAGCAACCCAGCCATCCCAGCACCCCAAAGGGGTATTTACTGTGATCCCTACACATCCCCGGGACCCTGCTCCCCTCATGCTGCCACCAGGCTGGCTCCTGGGACATCTGTAGTTCAGGACATCCAGGTGTCACATCAGGAAATTCAACTGCACAACCTGCAGGGCTGTGAAACATAATAGCCTTTGTAAGAAGTCCTCAGAGTGCAAGAAAAGCATTTTGTGAAGAATACATTTCTTTCAGGCATTGTCAGGTGATGCTGTTTTGTTCAAGCTGTAATGCAACTGCAATATACAGGGGTATTACGATACCCAGACAAGAGAGAAACAATTTTTGACAATTACCAATTAAATTCCTTGTCATTCTACTGAGATATACAGTATTATCTCTGTCTCAGAGATAGAGAAGCCAAAACAAAGAGTTTCAGCAGTGAGACCAGTCAGCTGAGCTGTGGGGAGCCAGTTGTAGCCAAGAGGGAAAGAACCTCTACATTCTCATTATTTCTGAAATAATTACCCCGAGAACTTGAGAAGAACAAAGGGATTAAAAAATGGTACCTTGAGCTCTTCTTTCATCTCACTCTACTCATTTCTATTCACTGTTCCTTGACCACAAGGCAAGGAGAGTGAAAGAGGAGTTATAAAATAAATGCAGAGAAAAGGGGAAAGAGAGAGCTGGCATAAAAGCCAAATGATCAAACTGGTAGTTACGGAGCCCCAGCTCTGTACTGTAGAAAACCTTGTGGCTGGAACTCTTTGGGAAGGGGTTTAGATCTGCTCAGAAGAGAAGAAATAGAATGACACTTCCTGAACTGAGGCACCATCACACAAAGGCAACAATATTACACTGAAAGTCCAGTGAGCCTGGATTCTAATCCCAGTTCTGCTATTCTCAAGGTCTGAGTGACCATCAGCAAATCGCTGAGGTGCCTTCTGGATCTGAGGTTGTTTGCTAGCAAATAGAAGTTCCCTCCCATTCTGTCTCTGACCCCCCGAGCTCTCTCTTCATAACTGAAATATACTGAAACCAAATGGCCAAGAAGTGAGCTTTTAGAGAGTCTCCCTTCAGACAGCTGACAAATCAGCTTCCTATGGTTTCTGTTAGCCAGAAGCTAGACTCAGCAATAAGAAACGTCCCCTGGATCACAACCAGTATTTTTCATCTTTCTAAGATCTCTGAGATAACTGAGCTCCTGTCTGTCTGTCATGCCTCTGGGGCTGAAACTTGCCTGAAAAGGACCCAGGGACCCAGGGTGAAAGTTCTCAAACTTCCTGAAAAATCAAGACCAAGATGTTCCAACACTGAAGAACTCTGCTGTAATGGAGTCCAAGTATCTAGTCCATGTACCAGAACTCACAGTAAATACAGCTGATGGACTATTTTTGTCAGTCTGTTTTCTTTAAGTTCTGAACGTCTTAGATTCCATATTAGAGATTTCCTTTGTTCCCTTGTAAAAGGCATTGCCTGACATGCCAAGAGAAAACTATAGTGACATGTTTTTATAGAACGTATCACCAGAGCCTTATTATGAAGCTTGAAGCATTAGGTTTTTGAATATATATTTTAAATAAATAGAAAAGTAATGATGGGCTCTGAACAATTGTAAAATTAGAGGTTCCAACATTTTTCTAACAGATGGCATCCTGCTTTGTGTTATCGTGTTCGAGTTAGCAACAGTCTTCATTCTACGGAGATATTCTTCAATTGTGTGATCTTCATAACAGGGATTAAGGAAAGGATATAAATGCAGTAATTTAGCAGATCTTATTGTTAGAAAGTGCTCATTTACTTCTAACTTGCAGCATGACTCTGTTGCTTAAAAAATGTTTTCCTGCTGTTTTTTAGCAGCAGGGAGAACACAACACATTGTTGTTAACGTTGTTGATTCTAACTAGCTTTCATTAGGTATAAAAACCCATAAAGAATCAATAAATACTTTGTGGTTTTCTAAAGAGCATTCAAGGGTGGGTACTGTTAATGTGTTCATTGTGTCCAAACAGTATTAGCCCAAGAGAAATAATGAGGAAAAACATGAACAGAAAATGGAAAATAATCTCCGTTAGTCATGCTTTCCATGCAATAAAGCATTGTAAGTCAGTAACTTCCTTACTACTTATAGGCCAGCACAGTATTTTTAAAAATCTCTTACATAACTGGCCATCTATGTTTAATGGGATTTTCTGCACAAATATTACATAGTCCCTTATGGAGCTATTAGCTGACATCGCAACTGTCCATCTTGGTTCTCTTCCTATAAGCCAGCTTTACCCATCCTGACACCACACGGCTAGCAGCCAATTTTAAAAAATACTATGGCTTCTTCAGCTCTATCTCAGCATCACCTGTTGACCTTGCAAGGCCTATTACCACGCAACAAACACATAGGTGCTCAATAAATGCTTTTTGTATAGAAATGAATCCTCTCCAGTAACTGTAGTTTATTTTCTCAAAATTGCTTGCTGGTAGTAAAGCTGGATTCATAGGAATACTATCTGTGAGACCTGCACCAAGACAATAAATTCAGTGTTAATTATTCTAATCATTCTGGAGATCACAGAGCCTTTTGATAAATTGATAGATGTAATGAACTCCTCCCCCAGAAAAAAAATCACACATAATCATACACACTTGATTTTACATACTATTCTGGGTGGTTCCACAGCCATTTTAAAGCACAGTGGATTCCAGGTTAAGAATCCCTGATCTCTCAAAGCAATAAAATAGTAATGGAAATCCTGGCAATACATGTAACATCAAGTTTATTGATATATATTAGATCACATATGAGCAAACAATGGCAAAATTCTCTATAGTGTTACATTATGCAATTTTAAAGAATATCTATTATACGAGTATCACAGGGCATGATTACATAACATTTAAATTGTGGAGGCTGATTATTTGCTTCTGAAAAGAACTTTTCAATCTATCTAAGACGGTAAGCACTTTGAAGCCACAGTCTCAGCCAAATAGTTGGCCTTTGGTGAATGTGTTTTGTACGTGCTAAATGATTACATGGCTCCCTTGCAGTTTCTGTAAATAGCTATGCTGCATTTAAGTGTTTGCATTTAGGTCATTAAAAGCTTGCGTGGATATGCAAAAAGCCCCTGTCAGTTGAAGATTACTCAGAAAAGAAGATAAAGCGTATCTCAAATTGTAATGTGAGTCAATGGGAAAAGTGATTTACTTTAGAAAAATGAAATTTACACAAAACTAGTGCATAAATCAAGATCTCTTCTCTCTCATGAATAATTTGAGTCACCTAGCATAATTTATAGCCTTTGTCATGAAACCAATTTAAAACCCGATTCCAATTTTAGTGTATCTTCTGTTAAAGTTAGCACAAATCCTAATGCAGGAAACTTGTCTGAATTGCATAAATTTTTTTTTCTAGAGTAAAGGATGTGAGCTCTTCAAACATCAGGCATTTTTGGTTTTGTTTTGCTTTTTAGCTCTTTGCTGCGACAAATTTTGAAGTCTGCTAGATCACTGTCACAAAGAATTCTCTTTATGTGAAGATTATACAGAGCTAGTGGCTCCAACTAAAGAAGCAAATAGCATATTGAGGGGGATTACTTCACTCTTCTTCTGGAAATAGCAGAAAATTCCCATCTCCTCATTAGGGGAAAATATTCATGAGAAAGGATTTTCCTTACTCCAAGCAGGAACACCTTATTATGGCCACAATCCCCTTTACCAATAAGCCTCTCAGCTATGAGGTGCCAAACGGATTATCCAGGAATTTAGCTTCCTCCATGTATTAATTAGTTTGCTAAGGCTGCTATAACAAAATGCCACCAACTGGGTGGCTTAAACAACAGAAATTTATTTCCTTACAGTACTAGAGGCTGGAAATCCAAGGTCAAGATGTCAGCAGATTTGGTTTCTCTCTCCTTGGCTTGGAGACAGCCAACCTCTTGCAGCCTCTTCACCCAGTTGGACCTCTGCACACACCCCCTGGTGTCTCTTCCTCTTCTTACAAGGACACTGACCCTATTGGATTGGGATCCCACCCTAACAGCCTCATTTTAACTCAATCACCTCTTTAAAAACTATATCCCCAAATATAGTTACATTCTGAAGGAATGAGGGTTGGGACTTCAACATATGAATTTAGGGGAGA
This sequence comes from Camelus ferus, assembly GCF_009834535.1. Lineage (NCBI taxonomy): Eukaryota > Metazoa > Chordata > Mammalia > Artiodactyla > Camelidae > Camelus > Camelus ferus. The sequence goes on along the minus strand of NC_045706.1, from coordinate 43,374,986 downwards.
CACAATTCATCCCATAGCACCCCAGAACCCAGGAATCTGACAGCTTGTCCTTTCACATCCTGCATTCACTGACCACCTCTAGCTAAACTTGCTCTGGTCAGGCTTAGAATCCCAGGACTTCTTTCTGATCCCAGGGACCAAAGGTGTCTCTGAGGCTTGAAAAAGTCACTTCTGTTTACTTTTGTACTGCTGCTATAATAACTAGGGGCCAGGAAAAGAGTTCTATGTAGAATTCTGAGTTACTTTTTTCTTCTACTTGGCTGTGTATGTGTGTATCTTTCTTGAAATGGAAAACAAACGTCCAGTCCCTTGTTTGAATTTGAGCATCAATAAATCAGTAACAAGAATTCCACTTACATTTGTGTAGAACTACATTAAGAGAACTGTGGAAGAAAGCCCAAGAAAAGAAGCCAAAAAGGGAGAGCCCGACAGAGGTCAGAGAACCGTGAGAGAAGGATGTTAAAGAAACAAAAGGGAAGGAGATTCAAGGCTGACAGATGCTTTTAGGGATATTGACCAATAAAAGGTCAAAATTAAGAAATCATTGATAATCTTAAGAACAGTTTCAATGGAGGAAGGTAGAATTTTGGAAGCCAAATACAATCGGTTGAGAATTTAATATTAAATAGTTAACCAGAACAGTGAAAATGAGACAACAACAAGGAGCTCGGAGGGTGGTCAGTGGAACGTGGGGCACCAGGAAACAAGTCTGTAAGGATGGGCAAATGTGGTCATAGGCTTACAACAGAGAGAAAGTGTAAAGAAATTCATTGAGAATTAGATTAAGACAGAATATAACAACTGAAGCCAGGCGAGGGGAGAAGAAAGGGCATCCAAGGGCTAAAGCACAGACAAGGATACACTAAGGGGAAAACTCGGTAAAACAGAAAGCCCACGTGCCTCCCTAGTGCGGCACAGCAGGAGAGGATGGCTGTCAGCACGGCTAAAAGGAGAGACACCTGAGCCTCCCCCGGGGGTGGTGACACCAGACAGTTTTAGTGGTTTCCATTCGATGTCCACTTGAGAAGATGCGTGACATGTTTCAGATGGCAGCTGAGAAAAGGGGGCCTTTGGGGAACTGGGTTCATCTTCAAAAAAAATCATTTTGCTGAAAAATCAGTTAAGCAAAGAGTCAATTCACCAAACCTATCAGTTTATTTAAATTTTCTTTCTCTTAACTGGAAGTTTACATCAATTAGCACTGGATGAGATTTAACAGATTTTTGAAGTTTGGGGGGAAGTTTTGGTTGACTGATTTTCATTTGTTCCTCATACCACCATTTTAAGGAGTATGTTATCTGTTAAAAGCAAAGTTTCATGGAGTGCTTTAATCTAATTGTGAACATATATAATATTCAGAAAAGCATATGTAAACACCAGCAATCAAAATTTCAGTGTTTCCTATGGTGCCAATTTATCAAGTAGAACAGCCCACTTATACTGTTATTATAGCACTTAGCAGTCAAAGTTTAATATGTGACATAATTGCTTTTACTGTTTCATAGTTGCTTCCCCCTCCCAAAACATACAGTATCCCCAAGATACAAAAGGTCAACAAACCTGTCCACTATTGAGTAAAACTCACCACAGGGAACTGTCCCCCGTTCCATCTTTAAAAGCTCTGCCACAGCCTTCAAAAGCTAGAATTTTTCAAGTATATGTCTATCACTTAGTGCACAGTTATGTTACCTGGGCTTTTTTTTTTTTTTTTTTTTTTTGATGGCTGGAAGAATCAGGTTCAAGACTTGCTGTAAGGGTACCAGGAACTTAAGAGCAGCATCAGCCACAAGGTCGCTGGGGGGCCTGTGATTCCAAGGCCAGGATGTGTAATCAGCTCCACAGAAAACTGGGACACTGCCTCACTGGAGCGAGAAAACACCTGTACAAGAGTGAGCACCTGGGGATACTTTTAACTAAAATATTATCGGATTTCTCCATCACAATTTTGTACTTAGATTTAGTGGAGTTCAAATTTGAAGTCCTAATCACATGGTCCTTTATAATAATCCCATCTAAGCAGCCTTATTTTCTTTCCCATCTTTGAATGGTTCCAAATGCCATTTTCTGCAACTGTCAACAAGTCTATGCCTTTGAAATGCTTTACATAGTAGTTGAATATTTATGGAATATACAATTGCCAAGAAAAATTTTATTTGGGCCCAAAATATACTTCTCTTTAATAAGAAAATTTTTAAATGGATTATATAAGCACATTTATAGAGCCCTTTGGGGATGAAAAAGGGTACCTTCTTACCCCTCCATTTTGATCAATGGCCTCATAAGAAATCTGGTGCATGGCCCAGAGTCAGATGGCTCACCACACTCGTGAAGTTAGCCACAGAGTATGTAGATAGGACAGCTCTCCAGAGTGGTTAAAAACTGGAGTCAGGTTTCCCAAGTTTAAGTTCTGGTCAGCAGTAAATTCAGATCACTTATTACTTAACATTTGACAAGTTACTTACTTAGTCTCTTTCTGCCTTTGTTTTATCTTTCATGAAATTAGGTGAGAATTGGATGAGTTTGGGCATGTAAAGTATACATGCATATACTTGGCACATAATATATACTCAATAAATGTTAGCCATTTTGTATGCACTGGAAAAAGTCTATACATCAGGACCTAGATCACACATGTTACTTTGTAAATTCTTCCCTTCTTGTTTGTCACAAGGCAAGCCTAAAAAGTTGAACTAAATTGAATGCCACTGTTTCTCCAATACAGAATTTATGCATTCATTCAAGAAATATTGAGTGCATACTCAATGTCATGCTTTGTGCTGAATGCATAATAAAAAACAGTGAAAAATAAAACAGGTGTGGTCTCTACCCTTGAAGAGTTTACAGTCTAACAGGGAGCACCTCAAACCATAAATAAAGCACATTTAGAAAGCATGTGATGAATGCTAGGAACAGAGGTAAAACAGACATAAAATTCAAAGCTCCCATCATTTAAACCCACGCTTATGATATGTGACAACCAAAACTGCTGCTAGGCAAGAACAGAGGTATTTTACTCTTCCATGCACTAAAGAATATCCTCGAAGAAAATTAATCACGTCCAGAGCTGGTCTCCTTTAATACACTTGTATCTGTCTATGTGGAGCAAGCTATAGCACAGTTCATCTATCTCACCAGAGAGTCAACTATCAAGCAGTGAAATCTTTCTCTAAAAGAAAAATACAAAAAGAGGAAGAAGTGGGTAATATGCCATGAAAGAGGGGAAGAATTAGGAGAGAGCAGGAAATACTCCCCCTGACTCCTCTCCATGCTCAGTCTTCGCTGCCCTGGAGCTACAGTCCCGTCCTGGGGTTACATCCTCACAGGCAGCTAGGAGGGCTGAAAAGTACACTCCAGAGGGTCTTGGGGAGTCCACACCAGCGACCCCCTTCAGTATGGACTTTGTAGAACTAACATGTCAGGGGCGGTATCGATCCCCTAGTTATGACAAGCCTCTCCCTGCCCAGAGGAGAAACAGATTTACACTAGTACTGTTGGTGACCAACTGTCTCGGTTTGCCGGGGACTGAGGGATGGCCCAGGATATGACTTTCAATGCTAAAACTGGGACAGCCCCCAGTTCGCCAGGACAGCTAGCCATCCTAATGGCAGGTAGTCTCCCAAAGGCAGACATTGGCTTTACACCCTAGAGGATCTTTAGTGTGGGGACCCTAGTGTTGGAGTATGTGGAGGGGTGGAACATGGAAGGGTGCTGGGGTCAAACAACAGGTGTTAAAATCCAGCTCCTACCTATGAGCTGTGCAGACCCTGACATTGCCCTCTTCCTCACTGAGTCTCAATCTCCTCACCTGCAAGATAATGACGTACTTCACAGCTGGCTGTGTGGATTAAAAGCAAACAATGGATGCGAAGCTTTCCATCCATTACCTGGCCCATTGGCAGCACACTGTGTGCATTACTTTTACTACTTTAGTGAACTCTCAACAAGTATTTATTCAATGAACAAATACTTGCATGTACTTTGGATGAGTCTGTCACGTTTCCCAGTTACAAATGAGTTTTCCTCTGGAAGTTGGGGGGTATGGAATGAAAGTGATACCCCCATTGCCCACCATCCCCATCCCAGACCACCCCACATCACAGCTCTGATGTCGCCTTCCTACACTCTTCAGGATCCAGTCATAGTCCTGCAGAGTCTCCACATCCCACCAAGCATGTCTTGAGCAGGACACTTCACTGTCCCAGCAAGGGACAGTCACATTCTCTCCATCCCCCCCTCACCCTCACCCCACCTCCTCTGGCAGACTGGGCTACCTTGTAATCACTGATACAAGAGAAATATTTGGTTGATTTAGCCAGGATCCAAAGAGTGAGCAGAAAAAGAAGAAAGGAAAAGAACACACTGTGCTTTTCAAGGGCATGGGGAAATGTACAGCTGGAGCCAAGTCAAACCTGATCTGTCAGGAGAGAGAGGTTGGGTGTCATCTGGCAGCAGGTCGGCTTTGAATCGAACCAAAAATGATCACATGGCAAAGGCTTCACTGTATAAACAAAGCAGCTGACAAGTATTAGATGTATCTAATGAGGAAGCATCTTAGCTTCCAGAGTAAAAGATTTCTGGAATCCCAGGGAAAGATGTAAGAGGTATAGAAAGATTTAGAAAAAGTACAGAAAATACATTAATACTATCCAGGATTTTCAAAGAGCTGGACACTTCTTAGAGCATTTTAAAACCACACTCAGTAAACCCCCACCAAAATTCTGATTCCTACCCTTTTGGAATCAATCTCTCCCTCTCTCTCTCCCCTCTCTCTCTCTCTCTCTCAGACACACACACACACACACACACACGCGCGCGCGCAAGTCACTGGCATCACGATCCATGGTATACAAGGAAGTGTGTCTCATCTATCAGGAGTGATGCTGGTGGGAAAGCAAGACTGGGAATCCACAGCTGGTAGACAGAGCACTAGGCTAGGAGACCACAAATCTTCATTTCAACCCAGTCCAAGTGTGACTGTGGCAAATCATCCACTTCTTTGTTCCTTAGCTGCTCCAGCTACAAAAGGATCACAGCCACTTCCGTTCATTTCTCCCATGTAGGAAAGTGGAGTAAGATCACATGCATGGAGGCATTCTTCAGAAGAGGAGAACATATGCATACCCTGTATGATTAATAATAAAAATTGGACTAAAAATTTCTTCCAAGAAACCCTTGTCAAAAGGCCAGGAGAGTATAATTACTCTGCAGGGATACCAGTCCTTTGTACTACCTAGGTTTTGGAAATATGAAGATACTTTTAAGTAACAGGAGGTCAATAGTATATAAATCATTCCCTACTAAATATTTTCAAGAGCCTTGTTCAAGCTAGTTTTACATTTAAGTAACGAGTCAAGGTTTTAAAATAGACATTAATTAAAGAAATCCCTTTCAGTACTAGATAGTATATAAGCTTATTCCTCCCTCATAAAGCATTTAGTTCACATTAAGAGAAACAAGTGGTTTCTGGTTATAAAGCATATTGAAAAATACAACCATCATTCGATAGTGTATGTTGAATAAATAACACTGAGTCATGTGAGTCAGCCAGCTAACTACTGTGGATACAAATATGTTTTTGAGTCACGCTGACTATTGATCAGTGGTAACGCCAATGAACAGAATGAAAAATTTCATCCCGAGCCAACTATTGAAGTGTTGCACATAATACTGCCTATTCATTCTCCATATAATTAGTCACATGGCTAGCTTTGATAAGAGGGCTTAGTTTCCTCCACCTTTTCTGGTTTCTTGGGTGTAGAACGCTGTTATATGAAGGGACCAGAACAGCATTGGGCTTTCAATTCTGCTTGTGATTTGAAACTTTGCTCACATGAAAGTCACACCTGGAATAAAAGGTGGAACCATACCCTGAGTCTTTTATGAGCCCATCAGTCCAGTTATAGCAAGTAAACATTGTCATCAATAAAAAGTGCACACTGTTCTCTGAATCACTGTGCCTCACGGCGTTCTTTTGGAAGAGTGTCAACAGCATGGGGTCAATATCTTAACCCTACAGAACAAGAGCCCAACTTACCATCTGACTGTGCTACTTGGACCTACTACTTATTCATGTCCAGGTTCCTCTCTTGAGTGTTAGAGACCATACAGAATCAGCAATCAATCAGTAATTATTGACAGAGCTCCCTTTCACAAGCTGAGCCCTGATTAGGTCTGTGCGGACTCTGACATGGCTCCTCTCTAGACAAGATCCTCTCCCTACTCTCAAGGAGAGTACATTCTCATGAGGAACTCAGAACATGTACTTGGAAAATTAAATAACCAGGCAAAGTGTAATCATGTGGCTGAAGCGTAAGAAATGTGAAAAAAAAAAAAAAGCAAAGCAGTAACTGATTAAATGCTAAATGAATGATATTGAGACCTGTGGTTTGCAAACTGTGCTCCAGGGAACCCCAGCTGTTCAGGTGGGGAGAACCCCCAGGGATGCAGTGCAGAAAAAGAGAAGCACCAAGGAAGTGGGGCTGAAGCCAAGGCCCCATCCTGACTTTCACCTCCAGCAGAGTAATTCTCATTTTTATGGTTTTCTGTTCTCTGTGTTTGCTTTTCAATTTCTAGAGTGGACCTTCACATATAATTTCATATCAAGAAAGGCTCTCAAATTTATTTTTTGGAGACCATTTATATATTTTAAATACCATGAATTTCAAAATCACATAGTGGAATCACTATGACCTATTGTGGTGGCAGGTTTCCTGGTGGAGGAGGAATGAAGACTTGCCAGATGTGGAGGATTTGGATAGTTAGAAAGTTTCCAGTCTAATGGATTATATAAACACACTAAGATGATTCAACAAGTGCCAGTCAGAAGTGCTGGAGGATGGCTGGGCTGTGGTATCCTGTCGTCCACATTAGCAAAGGAGACAATTGCCACTTGCCCATAAGCTGCAGTGCAAGACAGTGAAGAGGGAATTTAAGAGGCATATCAAAATCCACATCGACAGTCATCATATCATAGAAAGAATCCACATACACAGATGCAGGACATATCAGAAAACTCAGCAGAGAACTAGAAGTTTCCAGTAAATGGACAGAGCTTGACTGGCCTGACAAGGAGTCACTGTAGGCGGGACTGCTGGCCCAGCTAAGACAAACGTCAGAGCCACACACATAAAATGTAACATATATGAATATTATTAAATATTATTATTCTTAAATATAGAATATATACATAAAATGTAACATACCTGAATCCAAATAGCAACTCTGTCTTTTTAAAAAGCATTATATTGCCTTCTTGGGAATCATATATCTAAAATTATAATAAGTCAGATTGCTTTAGGTTCCACTCAGAAACATTTTGTTAAAAGACTGCCTTACATCATATCTGAAAAACATAAGCAGACTTTTACCAAATATAGACACAAGGATCACAAACTGAAAATAGAAACCAGAAGACAGACTCAGTAGAAACCAAAGGAATATTGACACTATTACACTTGGCAGTGAAGAAATAGAAATCTAGTGATTTACTACCTTTACACATGACTAAAGAATTAGGTGAAAAAATATTAAAACTATCAAAAATAGTAAGATACTTTTTGGTTATAAGTAAGGAAGAAGATTTATTTAACTTTGAAGAGGGCTGGCAGAAAGGGACTAAAATGAGAAACAATAATATCACATATTAACTTTGTTCTTAAACATCCACATTTAATGTATCAACTTTGGCTGTTGTTATATGCCTTGGCAATTCAATAAAGTTACTGAAATGGAAAATTGAAAATTTTTATTGTGATATTTCCAATTTCTCCACTAGTGGCATAGTTTAATAATAAACCACTGCATATGCTTTTAGCATTCTCATTAAAATGAGTGAGCTATCATTTTTCTTACTATTCCTAGTTATCAGCAACTTTATTTAGCAGTGCATATTAAGTAGAACACAAAGCTCAGCTAACCATGTGTGGTTGTACTTTTTTGAACATGCAGGTACTATCTATTGCAAAGACATAGAGTCTTAAAGCTGGAAGAGAGCCTAAGTGTCTTCATAGTCCATAATTCATGGCATCAATGAGGAAACTGAGGCACAGAAAGGTTAAGTAATTTGTCCTAAGTCAACAGCTAGTCAATGGCAGAGTAGATGTTATGCTTCTAGAATGTTCTATTAGAGAAAACTATCCTAGAGTCCAAATATTATTTCAGTAGTAACTGTTGAACATTGACCTACACTTTCCTGCCTGGCAACATTTTTTAATAGCCAAAAAAGAGCTTAATTTATTGAAAGTCTACTTCAGCCTTATCACAAGGAATTCCAGATTGCAAAGGAATCAGATTCCATTTATAGTCACCCTACCTGGGATATTTTCCTTTTGGCTTTTATGAATCTGCCCTGAGCTTTTATATGTTTCAATGTTTTATAAAATGCTTCTTTCTATTCACAACGGAGGCATGTGGAATATTGACGACTATCTAATTTGTAAGGTGGTATCTCCATAAAGCTGCATTAACTCCTTTGTTGGTCTTTGCAGAGTAAATCTACTTCTGGTTTGGTACCTGCCATTAAGTTGCTCATATCACTAATTTATTTCCCTTTAAACAGCAATTTGGGCCTGTTTTCTTTGGCTCGGGTTCTATACAAAACTTTTGCATTAACTATTAACCCTCCTGAGGCAGCGGGCTTGATCAGAAGAGGAACAGAGCAGCTGAAAGAATCAGAAGTGGGTCCCACCCTCAGTTCAGTTACCAATAAGCTGTGTGACCTTGAGCAAATCATTTACCCTCTCTGAACCTTTCTTCTTGTGTAAAATTTAAGAAGTCAATTTCATGCCCCCTAAGATCTAAAACTCTACATTTCTAAGTTGATCATTTTAAGCTGATCTTAACAATAATGACTATGCTTATGCCTTAAACTTCCATCCCATTTACCTCCATACACCTTGGATGTATTTCAGTCCTAGCACTAAGACAAGTAAATAAACTATAGTAAAATGTGATGTCTCCCTTTCTACACTGTGAACTCCATAAAAGGTTAATTCATTTTCATAGGCTCAGTGCCTGGCAGAGTTGACATTCTATAAACGTTTGATATATGGACAGAAGGATAGATGATTGTCACAGCATAATAGTAAGAAGAGCTTAAGTTTACATTATCTCTGTAAATAGCCCAGTGGTCATTATCCTGAACCTTATCAGAAGAGCTGGCACTTATATGTAATTTTGCCTGTTTACAGCACAATGGACTTCATAGTACATCTCTTATTATAGCCTGATCTCTCCTTGCCTAATCTTATACTCCTAACTTTCCTTCATGTCCATAAGCTTTTTGAGAGCAAATCTATGCCTGATACATTATAACTTTCTGTACCTATTCATTGCACTTATGAGGGCTTCTGTCAATTTTAACTAATTAAATCAACTGAAAAGAGTAGTTTCCATATAACAGTGGCCAAATAAAATAAATAATACACTTTGTAAGAAAGTAAAAATTTTTTTCAGGGAAAAAGGTTTGAGACAAGTTATCTGCGGTGATAAAATTCTGACTTTTTGTCCTTCTGCCCTTTTATTAATCTCAAATTTTCACCCTGATAAAAATCACTCATTCTTAGTAACTGTATTTTCCTTCATGTATTGTCAGTTCATAATTAATGTAATATAATGAGGTCTAATATAATCAAATAAGAGCTCACAGAGAAGAGGAAGCATGAAGAGTCCTTTATACTTGGGTTGCAGTTCCAACAAAGAAATCTCATAGAGTTGTATTTGCATGGTTTGAGTTTATATGAAATCCAGTGGTGTGGCATGCCTTGCATGCAAATTATCTTTATGTTGTTTCAATAGATACTTTACCAAGTGCTAATAGCCCACTACTCTGAGTGACATACAATAGCACCAGAATATTGACTCCTGGGGGGATGCCCTGCCCTCATTTGACTTGTCATTTGATTCAAGGGTATTTACTTTAGGATGATGCATTTCTGTTCTCGAGCATGGCCATTCCTCTGGTTGAGGAATGCCTTCTCTACATGCAGTTCTCTTTTTCAGGCCACATAAGTTTCTTGATTGCTATCTCATAACTTTCACACATTCACAATTCCATATTGGCATAAACAATCCATATTAACATACATAATGTTAATATCTTCTAACTCACATTTTAAATAGTCATCACAATTCTAATTATGCTATTAATCTGTTATAATTATACTCATTATTACAAATATGATTTGTTCATGGGGATCTTCATTAATATAAGCTGCACTTTATATTACTGTTACAAATACTACCAATGAACCATAATTGGTAGAAACTGCCTTAATATATTTACTATTTGTTTCATCAGGTCCCACGTAATCACCAAGGACATATTTATTTCTATATAAACTTCAAAGGAACCAGATAGTCTCTTACTCCTAAAAAAAATTACTGTCATGTTAATAAAAATAATGGCTAAGATTTACTGAGCACTTGCCATGTGCCAGTTACTGTGCCAGTGCTAAACAGTTTAACACAGATCATCTCATTAATGTTCCCAAGGATCCTATGAGGTAGAAGCTTTAATTAATCCCATTTTATATGTAAGAAAACCAAGGCTTAACGTTAAATAATTACTAAATGTTTTACAGCTAATAAATGATAAAGCTAGAACTGAAATCCAGACAATTTCACTCCAGATTATCATATTTAGGAGGAGAGGATTAACTTGCTCATTTCAGAAGGGACCATACTTTTTACATTTGTATAATTATTTCTCCAAACTCAAGTTTGAATATCATTTTAAAATTCTGTCTTAAAACCAAAAGTATACAGAGAGCACAAATTGAAATATTTACAATAGGAATTACAGGCTATCAAAAAATATGAGTCATTATTACTGAGAAATTAACAAATAGAGTAAGTCAAAGTAGGAACATATGTATTACATAATTATCAGCATAGTTTTCTAACTGTGAATTTGCTAGTGTTGACTGATTAATTTTACAGTTATTATTATATTTATTAACTGTGTACCTTAACAGCTTTTTTAGTGTGTAAGTTTTAAAGTTTAATTTATTTTCACAAAGCTTAATCAAAGATTTTCCAGCTGCCAAAAGATAATAAAGCAAAAAGGATTAAAAGTAAATTTAACCACAAAGATTTTGATAGTACTACACTACATTCCATCCATTTATGAATCGATTTTTGTAAAAAAGCAAATACATAAAATCTGATATTCATTGCTGCCTTTAATATTTTCCATTTGCTGGTCCAATTAGTATCACATTCATTAAGAATAATGTGCACAAAATAGGTATCAATCCAAATTCTCTCTAAAAGTTTAAAAGAATCTTAAGCCTTTTAGAAGATATGCCTAACGTACTATCCTAACAAAGATAGCTTACAAGTCAGAAATATTTGCTGGTTTTATGATCTGAAGCCAAAACTATACGGAACTTAAGAGCCAAATAGTCCTTGTTTTAAAACTCTGAAACCCAAATAGTTTAAATATTTACACTGGGAAGCAAATAGGTACTTGGAGATTATGAGAATTCACCCAAATAGCCTTTAGAACAAAACAACTCTTTGTGATTCATTTCAAAGCCACTGCTCGATTCACACATTAAAAACTAATTAAGGGTTTGTCATATTCAAGACCCTATGAGGCATATTCTGTGGAATACACCCTCGAAGAGCTTATCTTCTGGACTGTTTTGTTTATTCTGTTTGTTTTTAATTATGAAAATAATAAAACAGACAGTGTTTCACAACATCTAGATTTCAGGAAGGTTAAGTATTTCTTAGCCCATTTTTATTACAAAAAATTCCAGGTGGGGATATTAGAACAAATAACTCAGTTTTTGCTTAGAATTCCTTACACTCAGACCTTCTGAGGGCTACAGTAGTACCATGTTTTGGTTTGCAAAGCTAGCCTACTAAAATTTCCCTTCAATTGCAATAGATGATCCTTAAGTACAAGGGTTACTTCACACAAGTACATTTTTTAAGAGCCGTATTGCTTTTTTTTTAACATTTTTTATTGATTTATAATCATTTTACAATGTTGTGTCAAATTCCAGTGTTCAGCACAATTTTTCAGTCATTCATGGACATATACACACTCATTGTCACATTTTTTTCTCTGTGAATTATCGTAACATTTTGTGTGTATTTCCCTGTGCTATACAGTGTAATCTTGTTTATCTACTCTACAATTTTGAAATCCCAGTCTATCCCTTCCCACCCTCCACCCCCTGGCAACCACAAGTCTGTATTCTCTGTCTGTGAGTCTATTTCTGTCCTGTATTTACGCTTTGTTTTTGTTTGTTTGTTTTTGTTTTTGTTTTTTAGATTCCACATATGAGCGATCTCATATGGTATTTTTCTTTCTCTTTCTGGCTTACTTCACTTAGAATGACATTCTCCAGGAGCATCCATGTTGCTGCAAATGGCATTATGTTGTCGGTTTTTATGGCTGAGTAGTATTCCATTGTATAAATATCCGTATTGCTTTTTTTAAAAAGAAGATGAAGGGAAAGGGAGCAGAAGTGCAGTTATGAACTTGAGGTCTATAAGAGGCGGAGCTGGATTCCGATACTGGTTTTGCCACACACTAGATTCACAGCCATGAGGAAGTTATTTAATTTCATCAAACCTCAGATTTCCTCATCCATAAAACAGATACAAAATTATGTTGTTTTCCCAACAGAGTTGTTGTGAAGATTAGGCGATGTAAGTAAAGCACTTAGCATAACCCTGGGAACAATGCACATAGACAATAAATGGTAGTTATCCTCACAATGAGAGAGGAGGTAAGGGAGGAAAAAGGAGTATGTCCTTACTCACGAAGGTTGCAACAACACAGAAACTGTAATACAAAGAATTATGTTTCCTTGGTATACTAATGTGAAGCCACTAAGTCTTGGATGAACTAAAGAACGAAGAGCAAGTATCCTTCATCACCATGAGCCACTCAGTTAAGAGATATTTGATGAGTACTTGATCTAAGGAAGAACCACATGCTCTAAGGAAGTGTGGATACTTAACTTGTTAAATCATTCACTAAAATTAACCACTTGTCATGCTGGGAACCACTTGGTCATGGTTGAAGAGGTTGTGTAAAACAATGATGTTTACAATTCAAAATTCTGTGTGCAAAATTCCTTACTTGAAATCAGCTCAAAGACCCTATTAGAAGACCTAAATTAGGGTTACAACAAGGCAAATAGGTAAAATAAGGGGAATGTCAACATCCTGGTTATTTTTATACCTAGTATTAACTATAAACATAAACCATATAAAACTGCTACTTTTGTAAGTTTATTTTAATGGTTATATATCAGTAATTTCGTAATATTCAACCTATCCATCTGGGGATTTTCACATTCTGAGTTCAGGGAAGTATTGCAAGTCGACCACTTATTCCAAGTCTAAGACTATGGAATAGACTAAATCTACTCTTTTTGGAGCTATTGCCAAAGTGGGGGAGGTTAGACAAAACAGCAAATATAGACCAATCTTCTTATGGAAACTAAAGAACATAAGTAAGATGACATTATGCAAGTGTACTGGGCTATGTCCCATCTGCCTTAAGAATGTATTTTTGGGTGCAATCCTTGAGTAATCCTTGAGCCATCAATTATCCTGGAGTAGCCAATAATTCAACTTTACTGGTTATAAATTTACATGAGTGTCAAGACCCCCTTTTGAATAATTCTGAGCTCTGGGTTAAATACTTAGCTTTAAGGAAAAAAAAAAAACAAAAAACCCCAGTTTCAAGGAATGACAGACACGGCCAGTCACACTAGCATCAGGTTCTTCACTCCTTCCAGGGCACATGGAAAACTGCACTTCTCCAGGCACTTAGTTGGGTGGGACCATGGGAACAGTTATAAATAGCCCAAACATAAGCAAGATAAATGGTCATCACTTCTCAGTGCTCAAGAACAGAGAAAGACCACGTGGTTTCCCTTTCTACACTGCAACAACCAAGGAGGTCTGGTACTGAGAGGAGGGAGCCAAAGGACCAAAACAGCCTGGACCGCTATATAATCTCGAGGCAGACAACTGTTATGAAGTCACCCAAACCCACCGGCTCCTTGCATGAGCAAGAAATGAACTTCATTGTATTATGGCATTGAGAGTTTGGGGATATCTGTTCCCACAGAATAACCTAATCTACCCTAACTATCTTTGAAAACAGCCAAAACAACTCATCATCCCTCAGATCCTCTGCTTAACAGGTTACTACTAGGCTAGTTTTAAAAATGCATAGAAAACAAATATTGAATGGGAATACTCTAAAATGACATCGGGAACTAGAGTATGCTTGTTTGCTTTTCCAGTTCTCCAAATTTTCTGTTTAGAGATTGTCTCAAAAAATGTTAAACGCATCACATTCTCCCTCTCCAGCCTCCACCACGCCCTCCTCCCACTCCCCGGTCTTTCCAGAAAAGATTTGGTTTTGTGCGTTTTTTGGTTTAGGGTTTGTTTCTTTCGGTTTCAAGGAAAAGTTATTTAGAGTTTGAGGTAAAAATTTAGATCTGGGACATAAGATTTGAGCTTTAAAATCCTCAATCCGGTTTTCTAAAACGTGTCCAGAGAGGACTGGATTAAAACCTGTGTGGAGGTCCTGGCACCAGAGATATTTTATTTGGCCCTGACCCTTCTGCCCATAAGTAATTCAATATGGCAAAGCAAAGTCATAGGTATGTGTAAGAAATTCTAAGAAATTCCTAATTTTTTCCCAATGGCTACTATACTGTTTCTTCTTTTTCATTTTTTAACCATCAAAGATTAAATTGTTTTCAACAGGGCTTTGTTTGCCTATTATTTGCTAGCGCTCTAAAGCACTGTTCCTATATTCACTTAGGACCAGCTACCATCAAGTCATCAAATAAGGTTTATCTGACCTTCAAGTTTCAGGTTGAAACTGGAACAACAATACATATGAAAGAGGATAGTTTATAGAATAATCACACTGGGCTCTTCTTAATTATTTAGAACACGATACATATAATATCCAAAATAGTTTCAAATATTAATCAACAAAGTAATAGAAGTTTCAGCCATAAAGACAATCAGTTTCTAGCCTTGCTCCTGGGGTTTTAAGCCGAATAGTGTTATCCCTGTGCAATCCTGCTGATAAAAATGGGCTCGGAGCACTCCGATTCCACTGGCAGTGACTGTCCTAAAACCTTATAGCTTGCTTTTTGCTTTCCCTTGATTTTCCCAAATTCTGAACGTTGGCTGTTTGTGCTTTTGAACTTGATCAAAGAATTTGCTTCCTGGCTTTTGACCCCCGGCATACCCCAGGATTCAGAGTGTACTTGGTCTCCAGCCCATTCTGTTCCTTTCCTGTCTTGAGGAAAACCTATTATAGCTAATATTTAGTGAGCAATTGCCATGCATTAGACATGTGTGAGGCACTTTGTATGTGTTACCTCAACTACTACTCACAACAGAAGGATTGGTATTTTTATCATCTTACTGTGACTGATACAGCCAAGGAACTTGAGAAAGGTGGTATGTCAAGAGGCCAAGACTGAATCACGGATCACAAGCCTTTACTTTTAACTACCGCTGACACTATTGCTGCATCCATGCTTTCATTAAAAATAAGTATTTACTGAGCACCTACTACTTTCCAGGTTCTGCACTAAAAAATGAGTATACAGGTGTGAACAACACAGACAGGGTCCCTAATTTCACGGCGATTAAATTATAATGGAGATCATGTCATAAACATGTAAACAAACAAATAATATCATTTCTGAAGGCAATAAATGCTATGAAGAAAAAAGTAAGTTAAAGTGGCAGAGAAGCACTGGAGGGGTGGGTAGCAACAGTAGATGGCTGATGAGGAAAGAAATACTGGGAAGGAGCCAGTCCTTTGAAAATCGGGGCTAGGAACATTCCAGCCTGAGTGAATTACAAGTTCACAGGTGCAGGGTCAGGAATGAGCATGCTGTCTTCAAGAAACAGAAAGTCGTCCAGTGTCACAGAGCTTGGGACCCAGGGGAAGATCTGTAGAAGAGATCAAAGAGGTAGGCAAAGCCAACTCCTAGAGGGCCGAGCTGCTGCTGCTGAGTTAGAGTTTAATCCTAAATCCGTGGAAGCCACATTTGGTGGAGGGAAGTGACTTGAAGCCACATTTGGTGGAGGGAAGTGACTTGATTACAATATAATTTTTTTAAATACAGATAATGCATCATTTTAAACAATGAATATAGATAAAGAGACTAGAAAGATATGAATTCATAAGGCACCCCAAAAGACCAAGGCACAAAAACCCCAAAAGCAAATGGATTTTATGCACTCTCAGCAAGCAGTTCTATCCCAGGAAATAATGGAATTTGTGAGAGATGAAGGATCAGATTTTAATTTACTAATACTTAATGATACTGATGGGTGTCATCTTTTCCAGCTGGGGATATTCTCCCGAGGTGAAATATCCTCTCATATTGGCACTCTAAAAGCATGGTTTCAGAATTCAAGATAGCCCTTGCAATTAATTCCAGCTCTACAGTTTCTACTCACAAAGCATGCTATAGGTGGAAATGAACACATTACAACCATAAAATGATTTTATTAAGTATTTCATATTGAGAAAGAGAAACAGACAGAATCCTTTTAATCAAGTACTTGTCTACTATTATGCAAGGAAAAAAGATGGTGTCACTTCTACAAAATCTACCTGGACAGACCTTACAGAGATGTCATTTTACTTTATAATAAAACCCATAAGGCATAGTACTGTAAAAATATGAACTTTTTAAATTCTGGGACTCTAGTAAGAAAATTAAACTTTTACACAATCCCTGGGAATTTGGTTATAGGATTTACAAGTCACATTTATAGGGACTACAGATAAATTTCTAAGTTTCTTTCAAAAATATTCCACCTTATTGCAACTTCTAATATTTGGGGGAGGGGAAGCATCAAAGTTAGAGAGGATTATAACCAAATCTTAGTTAGCAATTTTTCCCTTTAACCCATGTCATAAAATCTAGTATCAACTGGCTTATCAGGAATATCATGAGAAACATAACTAACAAGTTTAAAATCTGGAGTCTAGAGCCAGAAATTCAAATGTAGTGGGAAAACACAAGAACTAAGGTGAGTTCCAGAATAAATATGAGTGTCCCAGAAGTAACAAAGAAAAAATATTCAGCGTATTTTAACAACTAAACTTCATGCCCCTGGGAAAAAGAAAATCTTTATTTTCTCATAAAAGAATAAAGAACACACACATTTCAAGAACCATAATAGCTGTAACTAAGGAAAGGCCATCTGGGCAACTAGATTATCTTTACAATACACTCTTCACTATTTTATTCGGTCCTATTTTACGTACCTCGGGAAATTAGGTTTCCATCACTCTCCTTGAAAATTGTCTTCCAAACTATTAGATATTATTGCTAAGTAACTAATAATCCCCATCAACCAGTTTAAAGTGCTCTGCCTGCCTGTGTCTTACTGATATTTTTATTACTATTTTTTCATTAAGATTGTATTACCAAAATAATATTTTTTTGTGAAGGTTAAAGTTCTAATTGGGAAACCAGCAGCTGCCAGTGGCTTAGTGGCAAGTTAAATCCTGAGACCCCAAGGAGAAAAATGAAATAATCTATAAGGTTTACTCTCGTCCTTCATTAATTGTAAAGTAAACAAACCTCTAGGAGAGAATGATCCCTTTCCTTCACGGGCATCTTTAGGGGAAGGGTCTTTGGGGAATTCAAGTGCCTGGGCTGCCTGACACATATATGTATGGACACAATGAGGCAGAGTCCAGGGTGTCCTACTTAATCTAGTTCATATTTGGAAAGAAAAACCTTCCCACCAGGCTCCCTCTGAGGTGGCATATCACAGTGGAGAGTTCTCACAGTGAGAAGTGAGGAGGGTAGGAGTCTCTCAGCTCCACCAGGATCCAGCGGCTGGACAGCAGGCAAGCCCTCTGGGACTTCGAGCCTCAGCTTCTCCATCCCCACAAGGAACTGTAGCCAAGTCTCCCTTCACCCCCTCAAGTGTTATGATGTGACAATACTCATCTAAGAAAACAGAGCTTAAAGATAGTCCTTCAGCTAAAGATATGCTGATAACAATTGTCATACAATGTTAGATTGTGTCAATTCATCCTCCAGAGCAACATGTTAAGTTTTAGAATGGGGAGGTGGGGTTTTCTGCAGAACTTGGAAAAAAAAATGGGGCAAACCTTTCTCACCTGTGAGAAAGAGCAGTGAGAAGAGTTTGAACGTGTTTTAATACTACTTCAAATCGCAGGCTCTATGGTCACATTCCATTGTAAGAAAAAAATCAGCTAGTTTAAAGATGGGTGAATATAAAATAATACTATCATGATCTGCAGTAATTCAAAACTAGATTAGCAGGGTAACCAACATCCCTAAGTAACCTCAAACTTCTTTTTTTCTTGGCAAGTTTAATCTTTCCTGCCAAATATCGTGGCAAATTAACAAGGTTTGTTCTCTTATTTCTCTTGAAATTTTGAAATGATCAAAATACAGTAAAGAAAGATATTAAAAGGCTCCAGATAATACATACCCTAAATTACTGTTCTCTGTTTAAGAAGTTAGTTTTATTTGTTCTTTTCTTTCAGGACCAGGGTTTAGGGCTCTAATTATTTTACCCCTGGTTACGTAAATAAGCGTTTCAAACTTTTCCAACAGGACCCTCCATTAAAAATGTTCTGTGTATATCCTCAATATCTATTCAAATATTAATTTATTCATCAAATTTCTTATTTATTATATTATTATTACATATACCATTATACATTATAAAACATACCCACAAATAAAACTGTTGAAATGATTTAATGATGAACTAGATCATATTTGTTATTTTATTGCTAGCCACGATACTTCATGGTTAATAAAAGTGAGTGTACATCCACATTTCATATGTCTTTTTCCAATGGGAGGGAGAAGCTGACTTCTTTTAAGACTGAATTAAATATATCATCAGCATTGTTAACCTCTCATAATGGCTAAGAACTCTTACTAACATTAAGAAAAGCTTCAGTTTCACCAATTTTCTGTTGTTTGCTTATCCTTGTATTATTAGTATTATCTAATTGTCCAAGTCACCTTTAAATCCTTTTAAGCCACTTTTCCATTTTCTGATTGCTGGCTTGGTTAAAACTAAGATAATAGTTTTAATTCATTAATTGAACACACATAAAATCAGTAAGATGCAACACAATGGAAAGGAAATAAGTGTAGGGACCACATGCTAGCTCCTCCATGCTATGGGTCTCCCAGTGTTTCTTCAAGACACCTCTGCAAGGGAGGACAGGAGATCAGCTGACCAATGGGTAAGTGACAGTGTCAGTATCAATCTGTATATTATATATTTGCAAGAGCTCATTATTTTACTTCAAATAAAAAAATTAAGTGGAGGTTCTAATATTTTATTTCCCACAGCCTACTTTGGAGACCAAGGGCATAAACAGTTGTGGTAGGTAACCAAAGATGTTTATCTGAAGCATGTGATACTTTGTTTGAATGTGGCCATGATTATGTTCTAGGCACATGGCAGCATATGAGTCCTTTAGCTTGACCAGGAAGGAATTTTTAGGGAGTTTAGAGGCTGAGCTCTCTGCCTTTGAAGCAGCATTTTTCACCATAGTAACTGGATCATTCTTTTCCCTCTGAGCTTCAATCATTCATGAGCTCAGAAACAAACAACAAAAAAAGGTTGTAAAAGACATTTGTTTATCTTGACCACTTATTCTATTCTCCGGTCCAGATAAGATTAATCTTCAAGCCTCAGCTTATTCTGAGAAGTGCTGTAAAGTTTGTTCATTGGTTAAAGGTCACACCATTACATCATTCCTTGAATTAGTGATCTTGAAATGATTAGCCATAGTATGAGTATAATTTATATCTAAACTCCTTCTTTCATATTTTTTGTAATTTGTCTTCGTCTTCTCAGGCTGCCATAACAAAATATCATAGATGGGATAGCTTAAACAAATGAAATTTATTTCTCACAGTTCTGGAAATTGGGAAGTCCAAGATCAAGGTGCCAGTGGATTCGGATCCTGGCTTGCAGACAGCTGCCTTCTCACTGTGTGCTCTCAGCTTTCCCTCTGTATGGGAGTGAGCTCTCTGGTCTCTCTTTCCATAAGGGCACTAATCCTATTAGATCAGGGCCTATGCTTATGACCTAATTTAACTTGACTTCCAAAAGAAGCTGTCTCCAAATGCAGTCATATTGGGGGTTATGGCTTCAACATATGAGTTGTGACGAGACAAAAACATGTAGTCCATAGCATAATTTATAGGCTCTCTTCAACAGATACTCATGGGGTGCCTTCTGTGTGCCTGACACTATAATCAAATTGCTGTTCTCATTCTAGAAGCCAGACAGCAGACAGTAAGTGTACATGTGTGTGCTTGCGCACATGTATGTTAAAAGGAAAACTTCAGTAGACTAGAGATAGAGTGAGAGTGTTGAGAGAAGGGCTATTTTAGAATAGTTGGTCAGGGACTGCCTCTCTGACAAGAGATCAAGGGAATAAATATCTGATGTAACTGAGGAGCAAACCTCTAAGTACACGTTTAAGGCAAAGAAAATCCAGGCTCAAAGGCCAAGAGGCAGGAGCATGAGGGTTGAAAGCATAACAGAAAGGACAGAGGGGCTGTGGCCAGGGGTGGGAGGGGAGAGTGATGGAGAAGGAAGTAAGAGAGGTGAGGTGGCCGGCAGGTAAGGCCTTAGTAGCTAGGGTCAAGTTCATGTAGTCGCCATGGGAAGCCACTGGGTGGTTTTTGAGCAGACGAATGACATGAACTAATGCACATACTCCCAATGGTCACCCTAAATTCTACATGAATAATAGACCAGGGGGGCAAGACTGAGAGCAGCAAGGTAAGTTTAAAGCTTTTTAGAAATCCAAATGGGTGATGCTGGTTTGGAAGAATGGTAGTGGGAGAGGTTAGATTTGGAACACCTTCTGAAGATGGAGCTGTCAGGATTTCCTGATGGATTGGATATAAGATATGAAAGAAAGGATGCTGCCCCCAACAATCTTTGCACTGAAGTAATTCTAGGGCTTAAAACAAAAGAGGAATCTAAAAGACCACTTGGATGGTGTCCACTCCTAGCATGCGATACTTCCGCATGCAACCTTTCACAGGTGAAATTAATTGTTTGTCCATTTATTTAAGCAACTATCTCTCCCCCATTAGAATGTGAGCCTCTGAAAGGACTTTTATCTATCTAGTTCACCCTTACATCCCTGCACCAAGCCCAATGCCAGGCACATTTTGAACCCTCATTAAATACTTTAAAGAATAAACAAATGTCAAAAGCTTTGAGCAATCTTGAAATTATACCTTATTAGAAACAGTTGAAAGATGGAGGGATACTGAAAAGGAAGTATTTTCATGGCAGACAGGACTATAAAGATTCTATAATGTTTTCTAGCTTACCCCTTCATGTTATTTAAACTCTAAGACAAAACCAATTTTACCACTTTAAAGAGATGTGTCTCCTATACTATCAGCTGGCTAACACATTCTTCTGTAAATAGTTTTACCCTGACCTGACATATCATAACCATATTATACACTTTATTTAATAATTCTTAGAAAAGTATTATTTTTGCTAAAAGTAATAGATACCCTTAGCCCTCCATTATCCAAACTTAAGAGAAATGGTGGAACTGAAGTGTGGGGTCTACCGATAATTCTTGAATCTTATTTTCAATGATTATAGACTGCCTCTCCTATAAACTTTTATATCAGCTGTTAAAAACTCTTCAAATTGATTTCGTTGCATTTCATTTTCACTCCTCCACAAGCGCAGAAGAAATGAAAAAGAAGAGTAAAGAGAAAGTTCTGGTTATGTGGAGGTGCAGGTAGTGACGAGCTGAGGTATTCCTGGTAACTGGGAATCTGAGTTATTCAGAGGTGACCATACTAAGAGGCTGGGGCAGAGCTAATACGCAATGGACTGGTTTCTAGCATTAACTTTTTATTTAAAAATTAAGTCCCTTTAACCTGTTCACTGAAATGTTACTCGTTTGAAACAAACACGCAGAAGGCTGCAGTGATGGAGAGTCTTATGAGACAGATGACACCAAGTGATGTGTGGGTTGTGATGTCAGCACAACCGGCAGATAGAATGGCTTGACTTTCCATTCCTTGGCTAGAGAAGGTCCCTACAAGAAAAGGCTGACCCTTGACATCACCAGAAACTTTCTCCAGACTTGGTCTCCTTTTGTAGGAGTCATCCCTGCTCCTGGCTCCCAGGCGAGTCCCAGAGGTGGGTGGGAGGG
This sequence comes from Camelus ferus, assembly GCF_009834535.1. NCBI lineage: Eukaryota > Metazoa > Chordata > Mammalia > Artiodactyla > Camelidae > Camelus > Camelus ferus. The sequence continues at coordinate 43,352,755 of NC_045706.1, read as the reverse complement.
ACGCTGACACTGGGACGCGGCCCTGCGCTGAGAAGGGCGGGGTCGCGGGCACTTGGGTCAACAAAGCCTGGGGGGCCCGGTGCAAGTGGGTTGACATCTCCAGAGGCGGGAGGTGGCCCAGGGTTCCCGAGCCCCCACCCCGATGACTCCCGGGCAGGCCGAGGGTGGGGAGGGCCCAGCAGCCCCGCCCCTCAGGCAGGCGGCGGCAGGCCGGAGCTGAGTGGGGGCCGTTTTTGCCGCAGGTTCGGGGGGTGGGGGGGCGCCCGAGGTGGGAAAGGGCGGGGTCGGCCACTGCTCCCCCCACTCCCGGCTTTACAAAGCTACAAAGCGCTCACGCCAGCCCAGGACCGCGAGCCGCAGCCGCCACAGCCACTGCAACGTGCTTCCAGCGTCCCCAGGTAGCTTTGGCGCAGGGCGGGGCGGGACCGCGCCGGAGGTGGGGGGAGAGGGTGGGCGCGGTCAGAGGGGGCTCTCGGTGCACCCCACCCACCATAGCCGCAGACTCAGGACGCTAAGGCTGGGAACATCCCCTCGCACCCCTGAAAGGGAGGTGACCTGGTTACCTTACATTGACCTCCTGACAGCTGCCCAGCTGCACTAAGCAAGTAGAGCCCCAGAGGGTGCTTGCTTCCAAAATACTTGGGGTGTTTTCTGCACCTACATACCTAACTGTACACACACACACACACACACACACACACACACACACACACACACGCAGGCGGAGGCGGAGACAAGGGCCTGAGGGATTAGAGGGATAGGGTCACGTCAATCAGATTAGAATCTGGGCTGGACGTGTCCGCGCCGGGGTCCTCAGACAGTAGACACAGGATCTGCGTCTCCTTGTGTCCGGCCCTCAGGTGATGCGTGACAGACATTTCTTGGTTCGTTAGCTTGGAGAACCCGGGCTGTAAAACGTTTGGGTCAAGAATGAAACTTTGATCCACAGAGGCTTTCCTTGCCCTGCTCGCCAACATCTTCCGGTGTCTGGAACAGGGGTAGACTGGAGGATTCTAAAGAGTTTAAGGTGGGTGTTGAAGGGACCTTAGTTTTTAAAATGTGTGAGTTTTCAAAAAAGAAAATATAAACTCTCTTAGTTTGAATTAGCCTTTATTTTTCAATGTATGTATTTTAGAAGAATCAATAACTGGTGCTGACACCAGATAGTGAGTCCAGTGGGCATGGATCTGAAAACTAAGTTCACTGTATAGTTTTAGAAAAACTGACTGCTTCTTTATGTGCCTTTTTATGTGCTGTATTAGTGGGATGCATCTTTGTTGGGAATCCTGTCATATCACCTTGGTGTCTTGTGAGGTTTCCTCTGGTGTTGGCTACCTGACCTGGGACAGAGCCCAGTACGTTCCCGTTTATATTTCAGGTGTGTGCAAGCCCGCTTCTCAGGCCTCTATCCTTGGTCTCTAGTGAGAGAAAAAGGAATCAGAAATGTGCTCTTGGGAAGTTGGGGAGCAAGAAGGAACAGCGTAGATTTCTCCCCATTAAAGTTTTCACATATTGGCAATTTAAAACCCAAAGCATTGTTTACCACCTGTCAGATGCACTGGGAAGTGTAAGAATTAACTAATAAAATATTTGTAAAATGCTTCCTGAATATAAAATTCCATAAATATGCTAAATAGTAATAATCCATCCATTGTTAAATTTATGTAGCTGCTTCTGCCATGCATACAAGATGACTTAGAATGCATGTTTCCTGTCAATTAAACAATGAGTTTGGAGTAAAATAATGAGTTCAGTTCGCATCCTGTGAAACTTTGAAATATAATTTCTCCCATAAGGCACCACTGGCAGGGAATCATAAAGCAAGCAGCACTTCGGAAAGCTATCTATGGAATGGCCTTTTACCTTATGGTTGGGGGAAAAGGGACCCAGTGAACTTTTGAAGCTAAAAAATCCTGGGCCCTGGCTCGAGTGTGCCTGAACCACAAATACTCCCTTACATGCAGGGTGAGTCAACAGGAGGGACAAGCAGGTTTGGTGGGATGGCCTTAGAGCTGTCCACTTTAATCCACAAAATACACCTCTTGGTATTTTAAGGCTGAAGTTCAATCTGTGGTTTTGTTCATAGACAAGAAAATCTTCATAGTTACTTGCATAAATTATTCATTCTTCCAATACCATAGGCTTGGTTTTTAAGCATCCTTAATACCAGCAATTATTTTAATATCCAGCAGATAACTGAATTAGTTTGTTCCCAGCAGACTGAGTGACATGTTAACATTTTTCTCTTTGCATGTATTTAATAATAAAGTGTGTCATTCTTCTGTTTGCCAGTCTCCTAGAGTAAAGCCTGTTTCTTACATGCTGATTTTGAGTATAAATATGGCTGTGAATGGTCTTTTCTGTCTTATGAAGACAATTCTAGATTCACCTCTAGCAGATTGAAGGGTGAGCAAAACCATGAAGGTGGGAATGCTTTCCCTTCATACCTTCCCACTTTCAGTGGCCTTTTCTTCTCCCTTCCTCTCCTCCGCTCTCTCCAGATGGATAGTTGCTAAACAGACACCAGTCTGGTATTCCAGAACTTCCCCTCTGCCACCACTCTTCCTTGATCCAAGTAACTTAACCTCTGCCACACTTATTTTCCAACAGCTTGCTATGAGTAAGTGGACTAGATGAGAAATCAAGACAGTCTGCATCTATCACGCAGCTATGATATACCAGGAACTGTATGACATTATCTTATTAAATTGCTCTAACAATCTGATGCGGGCGATGCCATCTGTGTTTCTCACAGAAGGAAACTGAGTCTCAAAGGAGCTCTGGACCAAGGCCTTTTGGGACCTTCTGATGTACTGTGATTCCCTAAGGATTCACATTCAGGACTGAAGCATGGAAGAGTTCTCCCATTAACTAACTCGCCATTTGATAATTCCCTTAAACCCTTCGGGGTTTTCTTTTCTCTAGTTTTGGATTAAATTATCTCTCAGGGATGGAAGGGACTATTCCAGGATTTGGGGGGCCAAGCACGTAAGCTGCTCCCCTTATCTCAGGGGATTCCTAACTATCCTCTCCCCTGCCCTGCCCTCCAACCTCCTCCCTTGTTTAGCTTTTTTCTTCCTTTAGGTGCAGGAAAATGTCTTCTCCAAGAGGCTTTTCCCAGTCACTGTTCAGGCTTCTATTATTCTCTGTCTCACCCAAGTATCCTTCAGAACACCGATTACAAAGTGTGGTTATTTTATTTATGCGTCAGTTAACACATGGTGGTTGTTCTCATCTTCTCCCCCATCACTCCCCCGTGAAATCATAAGCTGCATGAGGCCAGAGCTCTTTTGTCTGACTGTTTTTGTTATTTTATTTTCAGGGCCTAGCACCATGACACATAGTTGATGATCAATAAGTTTATGTTGAAAGAATAATTTTCTCTTATGAAGGACATGTGCTGATGGCCAATATATTATCCCTCCCATGGGTAACTTATATGAAATGTCATCAGTCTTACACAGTTCAAGTAACTCTAAATTATGAATGGGATCCAAGTATAATGATGGAGACAGCAGGGGCTGTCCTTGGACAACAGGACAGATGGGCACACTGCACATGGTCCAACCCCCATATTTTACAGCAGAGAAAACAAGCTCAGAATGATCACAGAAATTTTGGGTTTAGAAGCTACTTTAGAAACCAGCCAGTCAATGGCCTAAAGCCACTGTTTTATTGACAAGGAAAGACAAAAGCTCAGAAAAACACTGAACCGTTAAGTACAGAACATATGCCTCCTAACTTCCAGACTCAAAAATCTCGAGGACCACTCAAGTCAACAGGGGTAGGGAGTTTTGGACAACGATGCTTTCTTTCAGAAATTCTGAAGATCCTTAGGTTTCCCAGACCAATCCTGGGTAGCCGCATTAATACCTAGCAGTACATCCTACTTCAGAAAATCTTCTTTTAAAATTCTGTATGGCCTCTATAAACTTCAGTGACTCATTTACTACTTTAATGATCCATCAGGCAGCCTTTTAATACCTGCCATTAGTTTACCAATTCTGCTTAAATGCTTGAGAGCTCCAAATGGGAAATCTACAGTGCTGAGCATTTAACATTAGTGTGATAGATTCCAGATACATTTAAAAAATGATTGATATTTTGAACTCCAAATAATGCTGGCTTGTTTTTAAGGACTAAAATAACTTTTCTTCTCTAACTTAGAGAGCAATCCTTGCTAGAGTGTTACATCCCATAAAAAAGCAGTTCTTAAACTTTAGAGGTCATAAAAATCATCTGTTAAGGCTTTTAAAAAATCCAGATAGCTTGTAGCCATTCTGCACAGTTTTGAATTAATGGGTCTGAGATTGGACCCAGACAAGCGCATTTTTAACAGACACCTTTAGTGACTTCTCAGTCAAATGGTCTGAGATCTCACTTCAAGGGCCAATAATAATTTTGGTATGCTTTGAAATTTTTCCCAGATTCTTCCTAAGAGGATTTTTTAGACAAATGTGTTTAAATCTAGTAAATAGTGGAGATGATCAAAATTAGTTTATTCAGTATTATCGACATCTGTTTCCTTGTTGTAAAAGCCATATATGTATAATCATGATTTAGCTACCAGGTTTGATATTGGCCCCAAATCAAGAATGTTCCAAAATGCTTCTGTTGGACCACAAAAATGAATCAGCAATTAGCAATAAAAGTTGAATGTTAAATTCCTTGGAGAAATAATGAAACCCTTGCCCTCTAGATGATTATACTCAGTAAAGTTGAGAAGTAAGATTAATATCCATGAAACATTCAAGGACAGGGTTGCAGATCAAGTACAAGAGGCCCAGTTAAATTTGAATTTAAAATACACAACAAATCATGTTTTAGTATAGGCATGTCTCATATAATACTTTTATTTGCTAAATCCAGCCACCTTGCTCAAGGAACATTAGCATTTAATGTCATTAGTTTCCAGAACTCAGTGTGTGTTAGGGAGCGGGGGTTGCTGAGTGGTTGTTAAGCTTTTAAAAACTGATAAAAGCTCTGGTCACGCTCTTGAGAAAAATGTCCAACGGCACTTTCCAAAAGAACTATCATATAATTCCATGGATTCCAGGCTGCCAAAGCTCTCGGGGATACCAGGGTCACTGCAGTGGTGGACATCAGAGGCTGGCTCTTCAAGCTACTTACTCTGGGCTGGGGAAACCTTGAAGATGTCTTGGAAAAGTGGAATTTGAACAGGGCCTTTAAGAGCAGTAATCTTTAAGCTGGTTTTTGGGTTTAGGGGGACTTCTGATATTTGAGAAGCAGGTCCCCATAGGGTTTGAGGGTATTTAGTGCAGAGTACTGAGAAATTAGCTTGGACAGGTTAAAAAAAAGTCTAGATCATGGACAACCTTGGATTCTAAAGGGTTCAGACTGCCTATGCTGGGAAATAGAGTATCCTCAATGATTCATCAATTAGGGGAGAAAACGTGATCAAACAAAGGGAGACAGTGTGGGGAAGCTGCCGGGAGCCTGGGCTCCAGGGTCAGCAGGCTTGGTGTAAGCTCTCCATTAACAAGTTGGGAAGCCATTGATGTGTGGGCAACTTCTGAGAGCCACCCCCACCATCTCTTGAGCTGGGAATTGGGAATAATAATAAAGGCTACTAATAGGGTTGTTATGAAGACAGAGTGCATTGTACAGTGCTTGGCACAGTGCATGACACTGTGTAAATATTCAGTCTCTGGTACCTGGTACTCTGACATGCTGCTGCTGCTACTGCTACTGCCCTTGTTATTATTTAAGGGGGACCAGCCCCCCAGTAGCCTACAGGAACAGTTCAAGGAGAGTGAAAGATGCGAAAAAGGATGGTCTGCCCTAGATTTGGATAAGGCTTTAAAATGTCCCTTTTCCCAACTTGAAATTTCATTATCAAACATCAGAGAGGGCAGAAACAAGTGAGTAAAATCATGTGTGTACTTCTGACTGAAAATTTTAAAATACTCTCAACTCTTCATTATTTCTCCTAAAAGAGGGAATATTATGGATAATCCAAATACTTTACCCTGATCCAGAGTCAAGTAAACTTCTACTTTGTGTGTGTTATTCTTAATAGCAGATTTGCTGTCTTTCTTTGGTTTTGGCTAATATTTAAATTAATCTGCACATGATAAGCTGAGACTAATTGATCAGAATGGTTCCCCAAAGCCGTTTAAACAGCAAGGCAGATGAGTTTATCGGCTATAATTTACCAAAACTTCCCTTCACAGAGCTAACTGGTAATGCTGGAGATGGTCTCATGGAGACTGTGGGGTCAGACTGCTCAGGTATCAATCCCCTCTGGGTCTTCCAACCAGCTCTGTGACCAGGAAAGTCACTTTGCTTCTTTAGACCTCAGTTTCTCCCTATCTGTAAAACAGAAGTTATGACAGCCTTTACCTCGAAGGCCATGAGTATAGAGGTCTCACGCAGTTCCGGTACACTTTAACTGTTCACACAGAATTCTGTGACCTCAGTCCTGTCTTCATCTTACCGGTATTTCTTTAATATATTCATAAACAGTTCAATTCAGGAAAACATATAATGTGGGAGATATTCGTGATCTTTAGTCACCTCTTAATTTACTGATTTACACAGCCAAGGCACTTCCAAGGGCATTTTCCAAGCCATAGAGTACAATGTTCTTATTTCAAAGAATTTTCAATCCCAATTTTCATTATCTGTTCCTTTCTCCTTCTCATCCGTCTTCAACTTTTACAGGATGATTGATGCCTTGCTAAAGAGCTTTGGGTTTCAAACTGTACATTAAAGCTTCTGGAATCTAGAATTTACTTGGCTCATAAACCTATGTTACTGAACAATACAAAGTTGTTTTAAAGTATATTATAGTTACAGGTATGGCAGTTATATTTTACTTGGTTTGTGCTGAGTATCTTGAGGGCATCTCCCACAGTGCCTTCAGGATGGTAGACTCAAATATTTATACACTGAATTTAATGTATAATAAAATCCATTACATTCTTTTTCTGAGTATACTTTCCTTCACGTTAGGGAATTAAACTTGAAAAAATGAAAACAAGGAAAAGATATCTAACCTTCATGCAGAAGATCATTAGTCCAATATTTCTAGCCTGAAGTACTGATAATAAATTTGAAAAGTGAATGTGGAGATCTACCATCCCTATTTTTTAGAAGAGCTATGGATGATAACAAGCCTGTATTTCCATGAGGGTCTTTGCATTAGCTGTCTCTCTCTGGAATGCTCTCTCCTCCAATTTTGCCTGGCTCAGCTAAGATTATACCTCCTCAGAACAGCCTTCCCTGACCATGCAATCTCATTCACTTATTTTACATTACTTTGTTTTATTTGTTATAGTACATTACCATCCAATTATTTCGTATTTGTGTCATTGTCTACCCTCATCCCCACTGGACTAGAAGCACCCTGAGGTCAGAGGTCAAGTCAATATGTTTACTGCTGTTTTCTAAGTAACTATTACAGTGTCAGGTACTTAGTAGGTAGTCAATAAATATTTTATTACTTAGTTGAATGTCAAAAGACCAAGATCTCGTTTTCTGGCTTCATTCCACTGCAAATGAGTAATTTTTCATCTTTTGGGTCAAATTCACCTTTCAGAATTGGATTAAAATGAAACTCCTCCATAATAAAAATTTATATGCATAAAATGTTACATATAATTTGAGAGTCCCTTGCTCTTAGGCTAGAAGTTCTAGCTCTAAAAGTATGTATAAATATTAAGAAAATCTAACTGAAACATTGAGCTAAATATCACAAAAAACTTAATTACTATCAACACCAGTGTCTTAATGTTCATACATTTATGGTAATGAATTATCTGTTGCCTTGGGAAAATTTTGCAACCCTCCAAAGGGGGAAAAAAGGCTATCTATAAATGTATATTTTATTTATATGCTGGAAAGGATTTAAAGCTTATAGAGAAAGGCTAATAAAAATACATACTGTACAGCAATATAAAATATATCTCAAATAGGTAAGAAAAAAATGAGTCAAAGGAAAAAAATAAGGCCAGGAATGTAAGAGAGCCAGGAGAGAGATTCATACTCAAAATTTATAACGTGAAATTCAACACTCTTGCTAGAAGATAGTAACAAATTTTATTCTCAGTTTCTTAGCAGTCAAAGCAAAGGAGAAAAAAAGTAATCAGTTATGCCTTGCAGAGGGTCATATTTTACATATACTTATATACAAATATATGTATATGTATTTAACAGCACACTGCTTAGAAGAAGGAAGCCTGAGTGTAGTAATAAGGAACAGAGATTATTTTTTCCAATGTTTGGTTTTGGTAAGTGCCCTTGTACCTGAGCCTGAAATAACCTACTGTGAAATGTTCAAAAATAACCAGCACTGTCGATGTTTATAATCAAGATTTTATGGCTATCTGTAATTTTTGTTAGCAGTAGATCTTGCAGAAAGAGGCCTCATTTGGTCAGTAAGACCCTCCCAGAACTCAGGGAAAGAGGGATGGGGAAACAGACAAGGAAGACAAAGGTGTTTCTCCATTTTCTTCTACCGCCATCAGCCCCTGCAGCATTCCACCCTTCCTGCTGATGCACACTGTTTAAACAGAACAACTGCAGCTTTCATTCTCCCCTGTGAGGGCTGTGTGTCTAGGACGCTGACTAACACAAGTTCTTCCAGGTAACCTTAGTTTCCCTGGATAGCAGTCCATCATGGGCATCCATGCCTTCTCTCTCTGAGAGAGCAAATACAATAACTAGCTTCTCAGAACATTATGTGGATGTGTGGCATTCTCTGAGGGGCTATAAATGGATCACACTGACAGCTTTATTTGTCATTCTTAAACGGAATGTGTTTCTCCCCCTTTGTGCTAAATCGAAATCAGATGGCATTTCTTATTTCAATGTGGAATGTCTTTACTCTCATAATAGCAAAAATGCATTCACAACTGATCCTATTCTAATTGACAAAATTTGTGTTTCATTATTTTGAAGGGGGAGGGGGTGGTCCTGGAGGGAAAACAACTTATGCAACATTTTGTTTTGCCTATTTACTGACATCCTGATACCGCTGATAGAATTCTGTCACCATATGGAGGCAGAGACAATTATATTACACGTAATGACATGGATTTTAGAAGTAAAGATATAAAAAGGCATACCCAGCAGAATAGCCACAAACCAGAGACAGAAACATTTCTGAAATCTCTTCTCTCCTTTGCCTCCCCAGCTTGTCTCTAGTCCTAATCATTTCTTCCTGTCTTTGCAGTGGCTCTTGTTCAACACAGAGTGAGAAAAATGGCAGGAATAGGGTTGGAAACTACTACCTTCATATCTTAGCCTATTTTTCATGTGCAAAAACCAGCTTCTTTTCAGCCCAGGTAAAATTTTTCATTAAAAAAAAAAAATCCCTATCATTCTTATCTACCCACTAATGAATCTGGGTGAGAAAGAAAGCCCTCCTACTTTAATTTCTTAAATCTATCAAAAGCGCCCCAGGTTCTTGTTACTGATCTCAGTAATGTGCTTATCTTTTAGCATTTTTAAACACTAGGCTATAAGTACATTTTTCTTGCTGATTTTATACCTGTGTTTATTTTCATTTTATATACTCATGCTTTCAATCAAGTTGTCTTCAGTGAGTACCTACTATGTGCCAGACACTGTTAGGATGCAGTGAGCTGCATCAGGTATTCCCTGCCCTCACTTGGCTGCTGGAGAAGACAGACAGTAAAAGAATGACACGATCAGGTTGAAATCACAACTGCTCTTCCAATGCAACAAAGGAGAGACATAAGGTTCTAGAAAATGAGATCTAAATGATGTATAGGAGTCAACCAGACAAGGAGTATAAGCAGAAGGCATGATGTATAGGAAGGCCAAGTAGCTGGAGGACAGAGAGCAAGGTGAATAGCTTGAGTCTGGAGATGTCACCAGGGGCTATCATCATGAAAGGCTTTTTAGCCGTAGCAAAGCATATACCTTTGTCTTAGCACCAGTGAGAAGGCTGGTTTGGGTTTTTTGTTTGTTTGTTTGTTCGAGGGGAGAGGAGGAATACAGTTAGTTGTATCATCAATTTTACATTTCAAAAAAATATTTCTGATTACAATGTGCAGTACTGGTTGGCAAAGGGCAAAAGTTATGTAGACCAGTTGAACTTCTTAAGTAGAGAGATACTAGTGGCTTAGCCTGGGGGAGGAAGGAAGAATTCTAAAAAGTCAATGGATTCAAGAAATGTATAGGAGGTAAAACTGACAGGTCATCTGCGATATTTATGTGAAGCCTATGAGGAAGTGTCAAGGAACACTGGAAGAGGAACAAGTGTGAAGAGACAGAATGCTAAGTTCCATGTTGGACATGTTTAGTTTGAGATGTGTTGGAGGTATCATAGGGTAGAGCAAGCAGACAGCTGGTTATGGGTGTGGAGCTTGTCAGAGAGCTCTGTGGTCCAAGCCAAAAACGTGTGACTCATCTTCCCATTCATGGGCCTGGATATGGTGTGATCCACAGATGGATCTGACTGTGCAGAGAAAGGCTGTCAAGTTAGCAATGGAAGAGAGTGCTAGGAGCAAAGTCTTGAGGAATTCAAATCCATAATGGCCAAATAGTGAAGGAGGAGCCTGAAGGAGTAGCAGCAGAAGGAAACCCAGGCGATTGCTGGGACAAGGTGGGCAAAGGGGCAAGAATTTCATTTTGAGAAGGTGGGAGTGGTCAGTAGGCTTGAATGTGGAAGACAGAAATGTTTACTTAGCAGAAGTGGAGAACACTGATCGGAGAGAACTGTTTTGAATTAAAATGAAAAGAAATTAACAAATGATATGTCTGGGAAACAGCGCTGTAACTGGTTCTGTCTGTGGTCATGCCTGAGAATATTTCACATGTTCATATTTTATATATATCTTAAGAAGATACTTGGGGAGCAGGCGTGATCAGGAAGAAAGTCGTTTTGACATACTGGTGACCATCAGAAAGAGTGGAACTAGGTGGAATTTGGGCACAGAACAGTCTGAGGTTCTGGGGTCTGAATTGGAAAGAAAACCTGAAACTGATACTAGGGAATTTTATGAATTTTATGAGCTCAAGGCTGCCTGTTCATCTGCCCGATGGTGCTCTTCTGGGCAGGGTAAATAAACCAAACGTTCACGAAGCAGTGTTGACTTGCCTCACCCACTTGCCGGCACTGCTGGATGGGGGAAGGAGGCCCTGGGCTGAGAAACTGCAGAGCACATTCTTGGCGACCTTCCTCCCTGCACCCCTATAACACAAATATTTGAGCCCACCCAGAGGGAATGGAGTGGAAGTCCTATCTCAGCACAGTGAGCCATGGGATAAGGCAGAGGTCAGACTGAAGTGGTGTCAGCTGCACATGGGAGTCAGAAAAAAAAGACGAGCGTCGGTAATGATTTACAGCAGTTTGGCTACAAAGGGGAAGAGAGAGACTGGAGGGCAGCTGGAGAGAGTGGATAAGTGGATGAGTAAGCACTTATTCATTCAACAAATATGAAACTACCTTATATGTATCAGGCAACAGGCTAGGCACCAGGAAGACATCCTCTATCTGTACTGGGAGATCTGCTGTAAGATGGACTGCGTGCAGTAATCTCAGATGCGTCATGACTAAATGTTTTGTGATCTGATTCATGAAGACAAACGCATAATTCTTCCTCAGATATAAACACTTACTTGATTTTTATAAACTGATCAAACAAATGTGTTAAAATAATAAAGAGAGAAAAGTAACACTTCTACCTGTATCTGGGGTTTTTTCCCTCATCCTCTCTCCTTTCATTACTTTTGTCTTCCAATTTGGACAGTCTTGCTATTGTCACTTACTCAGAAAATATTTTCTAAAATAGTGTCCTTAATCATATATTCAGGGCCTTCCACGGCACTGTCTGACTTTTAAAACCCATCTAATCTCTTGTTGTTTATATAGTATCCACAGTATTCAAGCATGAAATATTACACTGTGGAAGTTAGAAATGTGAATAAAGCAGGGTTTTCCCTAGCTAGATTATAAGCTTTCTGAGAGCTCCTTACACTGCTGTATTTATAACTATCAAAAATAAAGCCAGAGTACTATAACTGTGGTTCTTGTAGTGACGGTAAGTTTAGACTTGATCCTATAGGGATTGGATAACTGTTAGACATTTTCAAGCAAGTGGGGAAGTATGAAGTTGAGGAAGAACTAGGGCATTATGAAATCTGGGAAATGATGGCGACTGGAAGCAGAGAGTATATGAGATGGGAGGCCATTGCCTGAATGGGAGATGGGGGGTTTGTTTTTGGTTGACAGTGGTCTTGGACATGTGAAAGGGAAGTCAAGCTTTTTTGTACCAGGTGGCTGTGGTCAGGTGGCTGTGTTTTGTGCAGAGTACAGTAATGGAGGGGAGAATGAAGATGATGCCCAGTGTCCAAGCCATGGAGAGTGACAATGCCAGGGACTTTAGGTAGGAAAAGAAGCAAATTCCAGAGAGGATGGAGATGAGGAACCAGCCTGGAAACGCATCCAAAAAAGATGTAACTCAAGCTGTGAGTGTGAAAGAAATTGCTGCCAAGTGGAGAATCTTGAGGAAGCCCATGTTTAAGGGGAGGTAGAAAAAGGAACATTGAGAGGAACTTCCTGTGAGAATAGAAGTGAGGTGGATTTCAAGGAAGAGCCTCTCCCTGTAATTTGTTTCATTTACAGGGTTATCATTTGGTTGTCTCTTTTCTCTCTCTCTTCCTTTCCCTTGTGGGATGGCCGCACCAAATGCGCTGTGCAGCTGGCAGTACTGGATCTCGTCTGGGTTCGAATTTCCTCTCTGCAGCTCTACCCTCTATTTATTAATGAACAGTGACTTGCCCAGAGTCACCTGGAGTCATGAGCAATCAGTGATTTCCTTCAGAAGCTCCTCCTCACTCCTGAGAACATGACTTGAGTGAAGGAGCTCCTGGTGTGTTTGTTAGGAAGGCACAGCAAGGGAGCAGAGCTGGATCATTTGTTAACTGGGAGTCAGTGGGCTTCTATTTAGGATTTCCCTTATCCAAGCTCCAAGCTTGTCTCGAGGAGTAATACAATTTTTTAGCAGTAATAAATACCTTCAAGCACAAGTATTATTTTGCCCTTTGGGTTTCATAGTAGCTAGTCAGCCCTACTCTTGTTAAATAGTCCATTTTATCTCAGTGCCCCTGTATCACGTTACACTAAAAAAAGTCTATGAATTTCACATCAAGAGGATAAAATACTTGATTTCTTTTGGGGCAGGGGAGTGATGTATTTTCTCTTTTCTAATAATAGGAGCTTAGGAAGAAATTATCCTTTTACCTAAATTACCAAGAAATTCAAATCCAAATTATAACGTTAATCATTTCAAGTGTTGACCAACATAGGTAGCATAGATACATCTTCTTTTTTTCACTCCCAACCCTATTTTCTTATTTTTAATTCATATTTCATTATTTTTTTTCTTTTTGGAAGCCACCTCAGATCCTTAAGATAAAGAGTCAGAGAATAAATAAATGAAATACTTTGACTGTTAATTCAGTATCTTTCTACACATTGTCTCATTTGATGGCCAGAACAGTCCATTGAATAGGTGGCATTAACACTCCCACACGAGAGGTGAAGGAAATGGCAGAGGTGAAGTTAAGGACTTTCGGTTTACTCAGACAAATAAATACTGAGTGGGATTCGGCCCCAGGTCTTCTTTCAGTTCTAATGGCAGTAGTCATTTCAGCCTTTCTTGCTCAAACCTTTGTGGACAGCTGGTTGATTTGTACATGATGTATGGTTGGCTGGGATACCTCTCAGTCAGATGGGAAATAATCATTAACATAAGAAATCAGTATTGCTTGTAAAGTTTTCTTCTTGGTGATGAACCATTCCATGCTTGTATCTCCTACCAGGTTTTGTAACTATCAAGAAGTACGTGAAACAGGCCTCTTTCATCAAGTATTCTTGATTAAGTTATGAAAATGGGATGGAAACTTATTTTTCTCCTTCGTATGGTAAGTAACTACTACTACGGGTAGTTCTAATTGCCTCACAATATTTGCAAAAGAAATGGAAATGCTTCTTGTATGAAGACTGCATGACTTATCCAGATTTGTCTTCAGAAATGTTTCACAAAAAGGGGGAATATTCCATTTTTCAGTTCGATAGTGGTTTTTATCCATGTTAAATATGTTTTCTCTGGTTTAGAATTTGAGTCACTTGGATCTACAAATGAGTTTTGATCATTGAAGTAACATAACTCTTCTACCCACTTTATACACACTTTTAAAATTCTTTAGTGAGCAGCATCTTGTGCAGAAAATTGACATGTGGACTCTGAAAAGTCATGGCCACATACAAGGAAGATTTAGAAATGCCAGATTGCTATGCTGTGGCATTTCTCTCATCCCACATGCCCTACTTTGGCCTGGGCACTGACTGTCTTTAATTGGAAAAAGTTATCACTTTGCCAGTGATTAGAACTGAGTCATCCCAAGTGCACGAAATCAGCTTTGAAGAAAGGGCTATCTTATTGAGTTCTTTCACCAGTATATTGTGCCTGAAGGACTTAATGATTTGAGACAGTTCACTCTCCTTTGTCCACTCACGAAAATCGCTTATTTTCACTCTTCACTGTATTTTCTTTATATGTCCTAATACATATTTAAAAGAAAAATTCTCTATATATGTGTAGCCGTGAATATTGTAAAATTTCATCTATTCTAACATATTAGGGAGGTGGGCATATCTTCATTTGTGGGAAAGCTGAATTATAGATAACTTTTAAACCAATGTGTCTTTTATTACTTCAAACTACATATAGTAACTTCAACAAAACATTACAAAATAGAAAACCTTAAGAAGACCTGTTATAATAAATCATACAAACATTGTTATTAGCATATAGATTGGGTGTATGTAGGAGCTTATAAAGTGCCCAAGGTTCACCAAAAATAGTTTATTTTGTGTCCAAAAAGTGTACATGAGATTGAAAATAAATGTTTAAAACACCATATGTTATCTACCTATAAATAAACTATTTGTGAAACAAAGGTAAATGTCAGCTCAGCTCATGAGCAAATTATCAAAGATTTTAAATTTATTGAAGCCCTAAATTAATGAGATATTACCATGTGTGCATAAATAACTTAAAGAATAAAATGTGCTGATCCTTCTCTCATGTGGGTATTTGTGCTAATGAATCAGGATCCTATTTACACTATTAGTCCCCAAAGTAATTGCTTATTTGAAGAAGTTCTGTCTTATGGGTTTTCAGTTAATTAAATCCATTTGCATTTTATGCACACATTTTAAAATCTCAAGCCCTATTTTTCATAAGCCAGATTCAAATATGTTCATGTGATAATACCTCTCATTAAGGCATTAGTCTTTCATTCTTAAAGGAACTTTCCAAATAAGCATATGCATAAAATGTTTATTAATGAAATCCAATCAATATTTTAGAAAAGTCAACCCATTAAATGTTGTTTTTTAAGTTTAAATTTTCCTATTTGTAATGGTGATTACCATGTTGAACATACCTTCAATTGCTAATGTTTTAGTTAGCTTTATTTATTTATTCAATGGTTTTTTTTTCCTGCTTTGACTTTGCATGCCAGTTTTTAAGTACTAATACGCCTGCAGAATTACAAGCAACTCTTTCCTGAAGAGTAGCTTTTTCAAGGTATGTGCATATAAACTGACTGATCCTGCCAACCCAACTGGGAGATCACTAAAATATTGAGCAAAACTTTTTAATACTGAAAAACAAAGTACAGTAATTCACAAAGTTAGGCATGGTTTAGAAGGCACAGCTTTCAAATATTTGAGAATTTGGGAATTAAAGTACACAAGATAAAAACTGTAAATGCCTTCATTAGATCCAAACTATGGAAATCTCTCAGTGCTACTCTAGTTTGGAAGCTTGCAAAAGCTACCAAAGTTAGGAGAGTAGAAGCAGCACAGGACAGGCCAGATGAAGGAGGGGCCAGGGAGAGCCATGGGATCCACACAGCGGGCCCAGGGTCTGACATCAAAGAGTATCATGGCAAGGGCCAGACACTGGGGAAGGCACGAAGGAGCACAACTTGGAAAGCAGGTTTGAAATCCCATTTTTAAATCAGCCTAACTGAACTACAAGGCAGTTACTATATGTTTATCTAGTTAACTGCTTATCTTGGTTTACTAGATCCCCTTTGCAAAGACATAAAATGCAGAATCTGAATATATTTAGGTTCAAATTCCAGCCTAAGAAATACTGAATCAAAAAAGGGTAGAAATGGAAAAAAGGAAGAAAAAAAGAAATGATATCCTAAAATCAGAATGAGCATGATAGTTATTCTGTCCTTTTTTTAGCCATATTGGACAATAATGTAATTTTGTTGTCATCTGAGCAAGGGATTATACTATAGGTATTAAAAGGAAAACAATTTTTGATATCCTGAAAAAACTCACACACTTTATAATAAAATGAACAAATTTCATTCAGTTAAATCTTACTGATTCATTTAAGCAATGATCTATGTAAAGTATAATACCAATGGCCTCCTAAGATGATAACATTCTCTTTGTAGCTGGAATTGCCCTAAGGAAGCATTTTTTCTCATTTAGAGAAAGCAAGAATAAAGCACTTGTATTACCATTTATATAAATTTTTAATACTGAATAAAATATTAGTGTTTAGTATAATATTGATTCTCAGCGTAATACCCCTCCATAATGGCATGCTAATTGGTTAGAATTAAATCAGACAGATTCAAAAACCCTGAGAACAGACCATCAAACATTTGTAATTTTTTTTCATTAGTTTTCAGAATTCCAATTAAAATGGAATTAGTCTGTCGCATAAAAGACCATAGTACCGTAGAGTTCTGTGCACTCTCTCTTCCTTCCCACTGCTCCACCCCCACGATGAGGGAAGAGGGTGGGCAGGGAGGGCAGATCTTCCCTCCCGAGTTTCAACCAGAGAATAACAGCATTCAAGAGGCAGGTGATCTGTGTGCATTCCAGCTTTCTAATTTACTAACTGTGAGACCTTGGGCATTTTACTTAAACCCCTTGGAGCCACAGTTTCCTCATCAGTAATATTTCTGTCTAACAGTGCTGACCTCCCTCAAGTTGTTGAGGAGGTAAAACAGGTTCTCAACCAGGAATGCCAGGATGCCGCTGCCCTCCAGGAGATATTTGGCAACATCACAGCTGGAGAGGGTGGGTGTGCTACTAGCCCCTTGGGAGGAGAGGCCAGGGATGTTTCAAACTTTCCTAAGATGTACAGAACAAAACACCTCCAACCCTCCAAAAAAGAGTCATCCAGCCCAAAAGGTCAGTAGTACCAAGACTGAGAAACCCTGGAGCAAAGGGAAGCAATGTACTCCACGAGCACAGTGTCTGACACACAACTAGGCCCTTAATAAGTATTAGTATAATGACATTGTTATTGTTGTCATCATTTATTAGAGAAGGAACTCCCAATTCCCTGCATGGTATCAGGACTGAGCACTATAAACAATTCAGTAAGCCCATCCCAGCATAGGCCATCGTGTCTGACTGCTAAGTCATCTACTTGGGGCGGCCAGTTTTTGAGGGCCTTTAGGAATGAACTGACCCACTTAATACCTGACTAGTCTAGCAGGCTCGTAAAGAAGACTGTAACAAAGTTCAAGGATATCATTTAATTTTTACCCTCTTAGAAATTAGAAGAAAACAGGAAAAGACAAATAAAAAGTAACTTACAATACCCGGTGACTTTTACTTTTTAACTTCTGCTGTTAGTAATGGCTCAGTCTCCTGATGATCATTTACTTTATCAAATAAACTGATGTTTGGACAAATAGCTAGGAAATATGGTCTTCTCATTAATATAAGATATAGCTTAACTGTTTATATGGTACATGAATATTACCAATCTCAAAACCAGCTGAAAGCAACAATATAGTTTTAGTTTAATGTTCAAACATTTTAAGGAGGGAAAACTCTTGCTTAATTCAAGATTATTTGTCAAACAGACTTGGGTTTGAATTTCAACTTTATAACCATCAAGCTGTGTGACTTTGAATAATTTGCCTAACTTCTCTGAGCTCAGTTTCCTCATCTGTTTAATAGGCATAAAATTACCTAATAGGGTTGTTGAGAATTAAATGAGACAACCAGTATTTGAAACATATTAGCAGTGAATAAATGGTAGCAGTTATTATTTTTGTTATTATTTCTTCTAGGAACCTTGCATTGCCTTCAGTTCTCATTCTTAAGAATGATAATTATGATGTATTAGTACTTTTTTATTAACAAAAAAACAGCTCAAATCACTTCCATTACCTCAAAAAACAAACTCCTAGGCTTCCTTCAATAAAATCGATTTAAGAAGAAAAAAAAAACATACACATTACACATGGAATTTCCCAGTGAGAATCTTTTTAAGGAAACAGTGAATTTCCCAAATTAAAGAATGAATGATGGGCACATCTTTCTCTCATATTTTAATATAGTTGATTATCCACTTTTTAATTAGCCACCTAATTATAATTCAATAGAAATTTCCCTAGGTGAATGTAGTAACCTACTTCAGAGAGAGAAACGGTGCTTTGAGTGGGCAACTCCTACTGTGAATTTTGACACTTTTTCCAGGTCCAATTTGTTCCAAACCTCAATGGCCCAGGAGAGATGGGAAGAGCTGTTTCATAACCTAAAAATTCTGACTGCCAGGAAGGTTGACTGTAAGGCTAAATTCACCTTTAATCAGTATTTTATTTCTCCATTTCTTTGTTCCCTGAAGAAGACACAACTGTATTTTTTCTTCCCATCATTCATATGTCTTAAATTTGAAAATAAAAACATAATTAATCAAAACTATGGTTCCCTTCATTATTCTTGGTGGTTTACTTTCTTCTTAACTACTCCAGTTTCTCCAACTTCTAACTGAAAGGTACCTGGATGATATTATTATTATTATTATTATTATTATTATTATTATTATTATTATTATTATTATTATTATTATTATTATTATTATTATTATTATTATTCCCAGGACCAAAAGGAGACCATCTCAACATCATGATAGGCATTTATTTAATTCCACAACCCATTCCATGTTAAGGAGGGAGTTTTTTAAATCTATTCCTTAACAAGGGATGTCCAAAGTTCCCAAACCTTAATAGTTATACTTTTTATCATTGGTTATTCATAGACCCTAGCTTAAAATGTTTTCCAACTTAAACCATTTAGTGCTGATCAGATGAACTGATTGCTTTATTGAACTCTCTCTTCCAACCAGTTTTGGCTTTGCGTAGTTAGAACTTCAATGTCTTTGCATATAATTTTGAACTACTGTCTCTCAATTTCTGGTGCAGATTCATTAAACTTATGCAGAGAGGAGAGCTGAACTTTTCATTTTAATTAATTGAGTTTATCTCTTTGCTTCCACTCTTGCCTCCTATAGTCTATTTGCAATAAAGTATAAGTCAGGTCATTTTGCTCCTTGGCTCAAAACTCCCCAGTAGTTCCTTGTTTCAATCAGAGTAAAAGTTAGAGCCTAACAATGGTCCTCAAGTCATATGTGTTTCAACCCATCATGAACACCCTCTCCTTCTGCCCCCACCTCGACATTTACTCCACTCTAATCACTCTTGCTTCCCTACAGCTCTGCCAGCACACCAGGCATGTTCCTGCCTCAAGGTCTTTGCACATGCTATTTTCTGTCTGTGACATTATTCCCAAGGAATCTTCATGACCTGCTCTCTCATCTCTGAGTCTTTCCTTAAATGTCAACTTCTCAGTAAGATCTTCACTGATCACCCTTCTAAAAAATGCAATCCCTTCCCACAGTTCCTGTTTTCCTTCCCCGATGTGTTTCTCACCATAACTTACTATCTTCTAATAAATTAAACAGTTTACTCATTTATTACTCAATTATTTACGGTCTGTCTTTCTCCTTCCATTAGAATTTAAGCTTCATGAAGACAGTGATTTTTGTTAGTTTTGACTGGTGTATCCCAGGCACCTATTCCAGTGCCTGGTATCCAGTAGGCATCTGATAAGATATTAGTTAAAATGAACAGAAGCAGAATTGTAGCCTTACTGACCTTTTGTTTCCTTCAAAGCCTAATGCCTCTATAATTTTATCTTCTGGTGTTCTGCCCTTATTACAGTTCCTTTAAGAAAACTTCAATCCCTCAACAGATTTAGGAAGAGGAGGAAACAGTTTCACTGTGTTTCCTTCTGATCTCTGATAAGATTCAACTGGGATAAATATGCATTATAGCCATGTACCTTTCCCTGTTACTTTTCCTGTTAGATAAGGAGACTATTATCACTAAAGTGGTAAATGGACTGGGATAAGTTAGATACCTGATTGCAACACTCCTGGGTGAATCCTGATGCAAAAAAGAGATACAGATGGAAATGCCAAGTTCCATAGATAGTTACATGAAAGAAAATGTGAGCGTTATTTTCCTTTGGACCTATGTATACTTCTCCTAGCACACATGTTCCTAGCATAAATATTAGAACCTTAAACCTGATTCGAGAAATACTTACCTTCCGATGACAAGAAAACCATAAATATAGTTCATGACCAAAGATTAGTCACTGTTTATTATTGCTGGTGACACATGATACATAGGGGAGATCTGGCAGCATTTCAGCTATCTCTAGTCAGCCATTTATCATTTCAGTGGAAGATGACGAGGGATTTCTATATTAACGGCCCCTATAAAAGGAAGTAAGTGGAGAAATGATGTGTTTTATCATTGAGAGTCAGAGGGACACCGACAATGTTAAAAATGTGATGAGTGGATTACAGGTTTTGTACGAACTGGTCTTCTAAATAATAAAATTCCATTCAAAAAAGAAAGAAGAAGAACAAGAAAAAGTAAAGAATACAGGAAATATGTTCTATGTTGCCTAGTCCTCCCTTGTGCCCTTGAATGACATGTCTGGGCTCCAGCTGAGAAACAGAAGCTTGATTTATCTCTAAAGCCTGTAACATTTTGAACAGCATGATATCCTTGAAACCCCGTGGCTTCAGGCAATGCTGCTGTCCCAGCACAAAACATTTCCACCACAGATCAGTCTCATGCAATAGACAGACCCAACACATCCCCTCAACCAATTTAACATCACTTCCCTATTTCATCCATAATTTAGAATAAACCTAGTAACAGAGCATGCTAATCACTTCTACCTGATCAAAAAATTCAAACCCATGTTCCCTTCGTAACTACTATGTCTACACAAGTGAAAGACATAAGAGAGACATAAGACCCTTTGGGAGAGGACTTTAAAAATGGGGTTGCAACCCCATTCTAGAACAGCCAAGAATTCTGTCTTAGAAATGTTGGGGGTGAGCCACTGAGAAGTTTTTAACATAACCAGTAACTTCTGCAACGCTCTGCAGAATTCCAAAGACACCAATAAAAATTAAATAAAAAGCTTCAGCTTGGGTTTTGTGTATGCTTCGAAAGGCAAAAAGATATATTTAATGCAGAGGGTGTTGAATCTGAATTAGTACAAATATTATTAATTTAATGTTCATACTGCATTTTATGGTTTATAAACTGCTTAGCAATAATTTTATACATTTTCCCTCATAGCACCACTGTAAAATATATCAGCATTTTATTTTTCCCATTTTATAGATGAGGCAACCTTTAATAAGTGATCTATTTCTTTCCTGTGCATATTGGTTAACTGGTAAATGATTAATTTATGTCTACATGAACTTCATCATGCAGAGTATTTATTTTAGTGTGAGGTGGTATTTATTTTACCCGCAAAGCATTACAGTATCCAATTATATATGCATGTTTTAAAGGCAGTAAAGCAGCCACCAGTAGTAAATGCAACATTAAGTCAGAGGTTTTAAATCCACAGTAAATTCTGAGTTGGGGTATTTAAATCAACCACCCCCCCACCTTTCTGAAAGCTGCCTCTGGTCTGTGTGGGTGAGAAATGATGGTCCTTCTATAAAATGACCACGTGGCACCAGTCTAGTGACACAGAAAAGATGTGTGGAGATTTTCAGAGTTTAAAATCCTAACTGTAAATTAAAGAACCAAAAGGCTTATCGCTACATTGGCAAGTGGAAGAGCAAACAAATCTGATCATTTACATCTGCCCAAGGAGTAACCTGGGGCTATGGGGCTGCTGTCTTGCTCACTTCATTCTCCCTCTTCTGCCTTCATTTCTCCCCTTCCTTTTCTTTATCAGTTCTTGCATCAGTAAGAAGGTTGTTGTGGCTGCTTGTATGAAGAAGAGACTAACCACACACAAGTGATCTATGAAGGTTTAGTATAAAGGGTAACCACCCCCACAACACTCCTGTGTGCATTATTTCTCTCTGTATTGCATTCTATGGAGCTGTACGTAAAAGTGCTTCTCTCCACGGGTGCTGCACCTGAAGTCAAGGTTCTCAAAAAGCTCCCTAAGCACTGACTCAGCTATACTCCCTCTAATGCCATTTCGCTATGTAAACTTATAGTTTAGAGGACAAAGCACCAAAAACTTCAGTCATCTTATCATAAGTCAAATGTTTTAATTAATTAGAAATGTGCTTTCATGATAATTTGTAATACATAATTCTCCTTCATTTATTAATCTCAAGACTCTTAAATTTAGCCAATAAAACTGAGGTTTTTTAAAAATTCATTGCAGAGTCCCTGCCCTTATTTCACACGTGAAAGTTTCTGATAAAAGTCTAAATATTGGCATCTTAGCTGTCAAAGGCAGACAATTTAAAACATTGTGTGCACTGGGTATTTAAACTCTTCCAGAATCCAGAAATTGTCTCTTTCAAAATTTAAATATATTTTTGAAATCAGGAAAGTACCTGAAAATTCAGAAAATGCTATGATATAAATTTTATGAAAAAATTTTACTTTTTAAAATGTTGTACATGTTGAAATATAAACTCCATTACATCAAATCTACCAATAAAACAATGTATTATGAAGTAATTTTTTTTAACTTGCGTCATTTGCTACGGGATCTATTGCACAGTATTGACTTAATCAGGGCATGGAAGTTTTTTAAATGAGTTATTTTAAAACAAGGAGCATTACTACAGAGGAATGTCACTAAAATAATCTCAGGCTACTTGCTTAGAGATCAGTTGTAAAAGAAATCAGCACCTCAGTGTGCAGTTTTGTAACTCAGAAGTAGATATACTTGACCTTTAAGTGGGCACTGTGGATTATTTTCATTTAATGAAGACAGAGAGAGAGAGAAATTGGGAAATTTTAGCCATCTTACTCTCTTATAAAAATAGAAAAAATAAAAATGTCATTAAAAGAAAAATTTCAAAATAAGAAAGTAAAATTTAAATATATGGGGTATAGAAATTTCATCCTTTTAAAAATCCCTCCAACTAATGAAATAACCAAGTGAAATGCTATTACAGCTTCCCTTTCATACCACAGTTCCAGTATCTAATACCTCAAGGCTTTTTCCAGTCCAAGACTTTCTCGATGGCATTTTCCCTTCCCATGGACATTTATTTGACACATGTTGCAGCTTCTGAATTGGACACATCATTTTCCTCTGAGAACTCCATGTCCTTACACAGCCTTACAGGAGAATTGTGACATTACATCACTTTCTGGTGCAACAATGAACCATTTAAGACTCCCTTGCACTTCCCTATCTTCCAGCAGCCCTCACAGAACGTGAGATACAAATGAGCGCCCATTATTGTAAATGTCGAACTGGGCTTGATTCCCAGGTTCTCGGTCTTGTAATCTCGGGATCCATTATTGTGGTATTTCTGTTTTCATTGACTGTCATCTTTTTTATGTAATGCTGTTAGCCTCTGCCAAAAAAGAAATATTTTGAGGAGGGATTTTTTTTTTATGGAAAAACTGAAAAGTAATGTTCTAAGTAAAAACACTGTGTTCCTTTTCAAAGAGAGAACTTACCAAGCATTCATGATTTTTCAGAACTACATTTAGAGAAGTTGCTGAAACAATCTTGCTTCCAGATAAAGTCAGCACAGCATTTACACAATTACTACCTAGCATTTCCATGCAAACTGATAAATAATACTTAAGCTTAAAATGTCAGCTTCAGTCTATACATGACTTGAAAACTGTTACAAGTAAGCATTCTATTCCATCAGATGTTGGTACAGAAAGAGGAAATTCAAAGCAGTAAATGTGGGCCGTGCCTTCTAGCCTGAGAACATGGGTGTCTAGACC
Source organism: Camelus ferus (assembly GCF_009834535.1). Taxonomy (NCBI): domain Eukaryota; kingdom Metazoa; phylum Chordata; class Mammalia; order Artiodactyla; family Camelidae; genus Camelus; species Camelus ferus. Next base: position 43,328,665 of record NC_045706.1, on the reverse strand, counting down.
AAGAGGCAAATGTATCCCTGGACAGAGAAGGATCCATTAGGTTTTCACGGCTTTGAATCATCAGCCATTTACACCTTCCGACTTACTCCCCTGGTTCTGAACCCAGACTCACTTGGTAATCAGTTCATTGATTATCATTCTTCACATATACTTGTATCTACATCTATATCTATACCTACAGCAGTCACTGCAACTCATTAGCTTCATAGATATGTTTCTTATTATAAAGTAACATATCGGCATACTGCTGTAAAGAAGCTTTTTAAATATATTTGCTTATAAAATACAGCCACTCCCATGTATACCATCACAATGCCTTCCCCTCCCGACAGGAAAGGGAAGTAACGTGTAAGAAATGACAGTAGGTCCAACGCTGTCCTCAGAGAAATCAAGTTCATGTGCAGGCTCACCCAGCCAGTTAAGTCATAGAGGGGAGAGTAAAACTCAGATCTGACAGATGTCTTTCAACTAAACTTGTGTCTTTACTTAGATTCTACTCACAGCAACATGGGCCCTGATGAGGAGAAGCAAATAAAAGTTCCCTGCCTGATGGAGAATAAACACTGGGCCTATAGGCTATTTCCTCTAAACTAGTCTAAACCCAGATCTCACTCAAGAAATGGGTGCTCTGTAAGTGGCAGTCTTATCTCCCTGGACGTGCAGAGAAACCTCGCCTGATCATTTAGCTATACATACATTTTGGAATCTCATTTTAAAATGAATAGCAACAGAAAGACATGTGTTCATACTGAACTTAAGAATTCAGTGTATCAGGGAATTGGAGAAGCAAAGAGAAACCATAGTTATTTTACCAAAGCAGTTTCACAGTTGTCTTTTATTGTCTATTTTTATCTTTTTATTTGGTCTGGCTATTATGTAATTAGTTATGAGTCCAGGTCTAGTGATCACATTTTGTTCACTGAAGTATAGTTTTAATTGTTTCCAGGTATGCATTTATATTATTTACCTAAAACTAATCTGAAAAAAGGTCTTAAATCTATTTAATTGGAGCTAGTAGGAGTGAGGGCACTCCTAATTAATTATAAACCTAGGGATGCACAGATGAGATAGTCTGGATTTTGACCATGCATGTTAGGTGTTAGGAGTAATATGCAATCAGCCCTTCTTATTCCAAGGTTCCGAATCCACAGGTTCTGCATCCACAGACTCAATCAACAGCAGATCAAAAATATTCAGGAAAAAAAAAGTTCAGAAAGTTCCAAAAAACAAAACTTGAATTTGCCTTGCCAGCAACTATTTACATAGCATTTACATTGTATTTACAACTATTCACATAGTATTTACACTGTATTAGGTATTATAAATAATCCAGAGATGATCTAAAGTACATGGGAGGATGGGCATAGGTTATATGCAAATACTACACCATTTTATAGAAGGGACTTGAAGTATCCTCAGATTTTGGTATCCGTGGGGGTCCTGGAACCAATCCCCAGGGGATACTGAGGGACAACTGTAGTTCATGTTATGCAGACAGAAAATTCTGGAGATTTTATTTTTTCATCTTAAAAAAAATAGGTATCAAATGTCATTTATTAAATCATTTTGATTTAATTTAATGAGGTCATCTTTCCATCTTCCGATAAACTATTTTGCCCAAACTAGTTCAAATATTAGAACCTTTTCTTTAAGAAAAGATCATCACCGAAGACTGAAATTGTATAACCTAAACATAAACACATTTCAGGGTTTAGCATAACTCCTCACTTTGAATAAATTCTTCCTAAAATCTAACTCAGTTCTCTCCCAGAATGTCCTATTCTTCTCCTCTACAAGTAATGTAATACTAAATCATTTTCATTATTCTGGGTTTTTCGTCCTTTTAATGCTTGGTTTGAATCTATATTATTTTCCCATTCTCCCAGGCCTCCAAGTTTCCTCTAGACCAGTATTTCTATTAAGAAATTAGTTTCCTGTGTGTTACTGACAGCATCATTTCAGTTGTCAGGGTTATTTCTTTTGAATATAAGACCCAAAGGGTGTTGCCCTCCTCAATGTAGCTCCGATGTTTCTATGGTACAGTCCCCAAATAATGTTTTCAAAATTCTTTGAGAAGCGAAGTACTCATTAAAAACAAAAACAAACAAACACAAGTCAGCTATCTCAGATAAGGCGCAAATGTAGTTTTTGCTGAACATTTTCAAGGAAAGGATGAAAAGCTTTCTCCCTTGGATGCTATTTGGGGGGGGAGGGGTGATTAGGTTTATTTATTTAATGGCAGTACTGGGGATTGAACCCAGGACCTTGTGTATGCTAAGTGCACACTCTACCACTGTGCTATACCCTCCCTCCCCTTGGATGCTATTTTGAATGGAGACAAGAGGATGAACTAAACGGCCTCTTGATGGTTCCCCAGCCCTGTGATTTTTCGATAATTTTAGCTCCCAGCATCTCATTTTCTCCAAACACTTAAATCTAATCTGCCCTAAGATATGAGAGTGTTTAACAGATGAAAACCTTTTAATGGAGGAAAGATTCTGCTTGTTTTCTTGGAAGTAATTCCCTTAACAATTGCTTACATTTATATTCAAAGCACTCATATGGAATCATTAAGTCCAAAGAAAGTCATAAAAGAAAAATTGGCAGACATACTATGTAATGATACGCAATTTATTTCTTGACTTTTCCCTTTGTTGCTCTGCATTAGAAGCATTCACTCCTATAGGCGTGGTTAAAGGATTCATGAACTCTACTTTGTTCAACCTAAAATCGTCCTTGCTTCCTACACTGGGGTGATCGTTTCTGTATGAATGGGAGAGCTTTGTTAACATCAGTGGACATTTTACTTCCAAGGCTACCTTCTGGGCAAGGTTGCCACAGAGCAAATGACATCTGACAAGGCTGTTTGGTGAAGATTAGCAGTAGTTAGATTAAGCCGTCCTTGAGCTTGCCATTTAATCCACCACTAGTGGTTTTGCGCACTAAGCCAATGATGATTCTTGGAAGCACAACAATTAGGTTATTAGTTCTCCTTACTTTGTAATCAGTTATTTTTGAACCAGTAGAAAACTTTAAAAGATAATTTCTACAAATGAAAAGTGGGAAACAGACCTCATACACATGAGATGGATGATCTGCCTGATTCCAGATTCAGGTGCTAACACAATTAATTACATTATTACTACTAATAATGAAGATGATAAGATTATTCCGTAAAAACTAGCTACCCTGAGCTAATCTCTGGCAGGGCTTTACTTATTTTTACTGACTCGTCACAACAGTTCTCTGAAGTTTTACCAAAACAAAAGTGGTGAGTTACTCATATATTCTAGGACCTTTTTTCTGATACTGACTGTGAATGTCCATGAATATATTTACAATGAGTTGTTCAGCATTCAGTTGATTATTTTGTTGTTGTTGTTTGGTCCAACTGCAGTTTGGATGATAGAGAATGAACAGAGAAAAACCAAACCATTAATCTTGGACCGTAAAAGCCCTATTTGTATTGTGACACAAATATAAAAGTAAAGCAAGCAGAAAAAAACGCTAAGTAAGCTGTTTTGTGAGCTTAGTACTGTTAGAAAATATTTAACTCTTATGTTGTTTGGTAGCTTTTCTATTGTGTGTAGTGTAAGTATAAAAAGAATTATGCTAGGATCAAAAATGATTCTGAAGTTTTACAGTGAAATATTTAAATCAAAATTTATTAGTTTCTCAGGGAAATGTGCAGCACTGAACTTAATACAATTACCAAGATCCATGAAATATGGAATTAACATTCAACACAGGTCTGAATTATATTGATCAGCACATATTTTATATAAGGCACTAAAAAGGAAAATATCACGAATATATTTATCATGAATATTCCTTATCCCTTGAATAAAAGCTTGTCTTATGGGTGGAATAGTGGGTTTGTATACCTAAAAAGGGTGGCATTTGGTTGTGCCAAATACAAGGTGTGACTACCACTCACATCACCTAAGCCCCACTGTATCTGAAACTGGGAAGCATTTTTTATGCAATGAACATAATTAGAACTGTCACCACCAACAACCCATGTTTTTTTATTACAGCACTGAGAGAAAGGGTGATACTGACTATAGGCAAATGATCACCGCTCACAATGACATTCCGCTAAATGACAGACCACAATCCATAGCAGTGAATGATCCCTCTGCCAGATAACAATTAGAGACCCCGCCAAAATGCAGTTTCCAGATGATGGTTTTACCCAGTTGGCCTTGTACGTGTCAATCATGCAGTCGCCCCAGTTTGCCATTTCTCTCTTGCTGACTTCCGAACTGAGATGGTTAAAAAATGTGTGAAGTCCTGCAGCCTGCCCTCTAAGGATTTCACCTTGGGATGGCAAGAGGGATTAAAAGGTCTCTAGAAGTGTAGCCTAAAAATGCCTCCCAAAGCTACCTCAATGTGAACAACTCTAGAACTAAAGATTCTCAAGGTTGAGAGGGACCTTTTAGGTCATGAGTAACTATCCTACACTCTTCTGATGACTGATGTGACACTGAAACACCACGGATGATAGGAATCTCTTGGCCTCCCAACCTCAGACTGTTCTAGTTGAAACGAAGTCCTTAAATCGAACTACAATACATCTTTCTGTAAATGCCACTTACTGTCCTCAATGTAACCTTTGGCACTAATGCAGTGTTTACTTCCCCTCCAACCCCCTGACCAGCTCCTTTCGAACACTTCCTCATCCTCTCTGGCTTCCTCCCTTCAACACCCTCGTCACTTTCCCCTGAACGTGCTCCAATTTCTTAACATTTGGCAAACCTAGAGTACCAACTGACCTGCACAGGATAAAACACAATTAGCAGTAGCTTTATTCCAAGCACTGTCTTTCTGTTAACACTGAATTTGCCTGTGTGGCAACGGCATCCGAGCAACACTTGAAATTCCTAAGTGCTTCTCAAATGTCTGAGCCAAGTCACACATACCCCATCCTGAATCTGCGTAGCTGGGTTTTTGTCCTTTTGTTCTGTTCCCCCAGAGCAGACTTCACATTTATTTCCATTAATATTACTTCCTTAAATTTGTTCCATCCCATCAACTTTAATTTGTTTTTCATTTGGAATGGGGAGGGCATTCTAATTCTGTCATCTCACTTATTCAACTAAGTGGAATCTTAACTCATGTCATCACGTTAGGGCTGTAACTTGTAACCTGACTAGCATACTTTCAATTTACTACAATACTTGGGGTTTTTTCAAAGTGTTGACAATACTGGGACCAAGGGCCTCACCATTACAATGTCCTTCCAGACAGACCCTGATCTCACTGCTATCCTCTGAGTGTGGTTATCCGACAAGTTGTTCATATTTTTCCATCACAGCCACAAAGATGCTGTGTGATGCCTTGGCAAATAGCCTGTAGAAATGCAGATACACTTATATTACCCCAACTGGTTAGTCCAATAATCCCTTCGGAGAAGGAAAGGATATTCATGATCTGTTCCTTGGTGAAGCTTTTGGAACCCAGTTGTGAGCCTCCCCACAGGTGATCTGAGGCTCACTGATATGCAGGTTTTAAGAAACAGCCCTGTCCCCCTTTTGAAAATCAGATCCACGTTTGCCAATTCTTTGCTTGTGCCCACCTCTCCTGCTTTCTGCAGTTCCTCACAGATGGTCAGCAATGGTCCAGGAGGTGTCATCTGCAGCAGGGACTCTGCTTAGCCATTGTCCCCAAAACCTACCACAGTGTCTAAAACTTAAAAAGAACCCTACTGTTTGTTTTTAAGAAACAAACCATTCAAAATCTGGTATGTTGGTTGCTATATTCACGTTTTAAAACTCTGAAATAAGAATTATATATATATGTGTATATATATATATACATATATATATACACACACATACATATATATATATATATATACACACACATATATATATGTCTGAAGATAAAATTTACTGTACACTACACTAGAATTTTGAGTTAGCCACAGCCCCACACCTGACTATATGCCACACCTATTTAACACACTTCCAAGTTTTCTTCTAAGGGTTGTCCATGGCATTCCCCGAGTTTCCAGAAAGATGACTTCTGGAAAGTCAGCTGGAGATGTTTTGAGCACTAGTTTCCCAACTAGTCTGAGGCTCAGATGGAGACTTATTTGAACTGTTTGGTGAGAGAGAGGGAGAGAAAAGTGTGGGGGCATTAAAGAAAGTAAGAGGAAAGTGAAGTCAAGGATCAGAGCTGTGGAAAGCGAGGGAGGTGTCCAGTTCAGTCCCTGCAGCCTCATCCTTCAGTGCCCCGACAGCTAGGATCCCTCTGTTCCCTCTTATTTCCCCTCTTGGGCCAAACTCTTTTAGGACCTGACTCTTCTTCTACTAGGTTATGTAATACAACCTGCACTCCTCCCTCCATCAGCCTCTTTAGGGAAATTTCAGCCAAAAGGACAAGAGACTTTCAGGAGAAACAGCTTTTAAAGACAACATGGAGGTGATGATGACCAAAACTCACATTTCAACAAAACCCTGGTAACTGAGATTATTCAGAAGAATTATAGGAGTACCAACACATTGTCTCTCTGTTCCAAGACTGCAATCATTTCTAACGGATGAAAAAAATGGGGCAAAGTTCCCACCAATCAGAACCCTGAAGTCATCTAGGCTGTAGGCACCCTCTGACATTCTCTTTTTTCATCTTCTCCTTCCTCTTAGCAACAGTCATCTATTATTTCCATTCCAAAGACATAGACAAAGAAACCAGAAATCTTACCATTCTGTTCTCTTTCTCATCTATCAGTGTTACCATCACCTCTAAGCTGCAAGGCCATCTTTTATCAGAACACTGTGCTCCTTGAATTTAAAAAGCACACAAACAAAAACCGTGTATCTGGAGATTTTTTTTATTTGGTCTCAGATCATCTGGGGGTTTTCCTCTAAATGTGCCATTCCTTTGACTGTACAACTCTTCACATGGATTTTCCCAAGGCCAATTCAGAGCCTCCAATCAAGAGTCACTACCTTCTCAGAGAGGACTTCCCTGACCACATGTCTGGAGCAACAACACCCCACAGCTCTCTATCCTCTTACCTTGCTTTATTTTTCTTGATTGCAAGATTGCTACCTAGAATTAGAGACATGCTTTGTTTATCTGCTTACTGTCTTTCCCCCCTCCTAGAATATTAGCCCTCTAAGAACAAAGACATCAGTTTCCCAGTGCCTGGAACAGTGCTGCTACACAGAGTTTCTCAATAAACATATGCAGATGCACAGAAACTGGGAAGAAGGTCATATAAAAACCACCACAGTGGTTTCTTCTTTATAGTTTTCAACTTTCACATCAGAATTATGTGCAACTACATGGTAGAAGTTGCCTGTTTTAAAATAACTCGTTTTATTTCTTAAATTATAATATAGTTGGAATTGCTTTGATCATCTGAAAACCACTTCACAGATAAGTTAAAAATATGGTGAGGTAAAATTTTAAAGAAATTACTCATAATCCTAGTATCAAGAAAACTTGACGCTAAGAGGTTGGGGTGTTTTAAATTTTTGCAAGCTTCTCAATCTTTTCAAGGCATTTTCTCTTTCAAATTTTTATGCTATAGAATTCTTCTAATCTGTTCCCTGAACTTTTAAAAATCTGTTCTCAAAAATTTGCCATATTTGTCTGATATTTTTCAGACCTTCTATCCCCATGGTTTCTAAGACTATATTTTTATTATTCCTTAAGATTCCTGTTACTTCCACATGGCCAACCAGTTCTCCCTTATGAGTTAGAACTTGATTTTTTTTTTAAATACCAGCTCCCCTATTCATTTCCTCAAATTTTGAGGCAATCAAATTGCCAAGAAGGCAGGTCAGTGACCTATCGGATGCCCTGAGTTTATATAAAAATGAATTCCAGGGTAACTAACTGGAAACCACCATTAGTACTTCATCTTATAAAACACTTGTCTCATTTAGTCTTACGGCCTTGTTCTACCATTCAGGATATACAGTAAGAATTAAGGTAATGGAAAAATACTCAAAAGAGACTTCCTAAGACACCTATATTCATTCACTGAACAATTATAATGGACCTATTATATTTGAAACACCTGCGATACCAAGATGACAGCAAAGAATATACTATTTAGGAAAAGCACACCAATGAATTCTTTCAGAAAAAATTTACTGAACGCCTACTATGTGTCAGGCACTATGCTAGGCACGTGAGCAGGGTGGAATCATGTTAGTGACACAGACATAAATCTCAATTATGTACTACTTTATAAACTGCTGAACAACCTAAGTTTATCTGTAAACTGAGAATATTAGGCTTGAGAAATTAAATCATCTAGGTACTGGTGATACAAAGATGAACAAAATAAATTCCCATTTCTCAAGATACTTAAAGCCTGGTAGATAATATATATAAAAACTAAACACTTCAATAATAACTTGTTGAATAAAATCAAACATAATACAGGACAAAATGTAATATTATAACACTATTTTTTCTACTGAATGATAAGTTTCTTTGTACACTTAGAACCCCTCTTTTGAGTAATGTAATACTCAACAAATGTTAAATGAGCAAACACGTTTTACAAGTAACTCTTCTATAAGATCATGAAATTTTTTCTTAAGGCAGAATATTTACTTCCAGAAACTTCATTTTTGTACTATTTAAATTTCCTTTTAAGACTGTAGAAATGAAAAAGCAGATTGACTTCTGCCTATAAAGTAGGACTACAGCAGATACTATCCCTAATTTTTCAAGTTTTATACAAAGAAGGTTGACTGACCTGAGGGATTTTAAGTTGTATCTTCCATGTAAAAGTCAGTCTAAATTAGTGAAGCTTCTTTTGTCTAGAAGTAAGTAACAATTTGGCAACTTTGGAAATGGTTGCATATTTTCCTCTGTACAAGCTGACTTTATAAAGAAAGGTTGCAGGAGCTGGGGTTTCTGGAGCATTGAAATCTAAAAGCATAAACACTGACTAACACATTAGTCATAGTAAGCAGCTGTTCCTTAACAGGATGAGAAATAACACGTTTAAAATTCTGCAGGAAGAAAGTTAGGACAGACAAAATAAAGAACTTTTTATCTGCTGAGAGTGACTCTAAAACAGCACACAATGTAAAGATGCTAAGGATTATACAAATATCCTTGAAGTAACTTTAAAAAGTTTTCTATTAAGCCTTCCTTAATAAAAGCTGAAGAGAGAAGTTTATTTTCCAAGGTCTTAATTTCTAGCAGAAGCTTGACAGAATTTGCTTATTTTCCATGTGTCCCCTAGAGGGCAGTGGTGACCTAAAACACAGGATTTCTGTCAGTCTCGTTCTCTCTGGCGACAACCCTCACTCCAGTCCCTTCCCCATTTCTCACAGGCCCGCCTTCTGTAAGCTAGCTGGCAGTGGTATGTTTATTTCTGAGTACCTAACGAGCAAAATCATTAAATATTAGAAAAGAACATTGCGTGAAGTATCTTTTTGCAGAGATTGAAAGGAAAGAACATTATGTGAAGACTGTACTTTATGTTTGTGTATATCACTTCACACACACACACTCTAGTTGGTCTTTTAATGTATTTTTCATGCATTTTGGAGTAGAGAATAGCGTGAGACAGCTGGGAAAAGATAAGATGTATCAAGGGAAAGAAATCAAAGTTTTTTCCTCCAGTTGGTTTGAAACAATCCATAGTTATTACTGAATGCCTGTTCATCATTCATTCACTCAGGAGTTACCTACATGCAAGAACAATTATATCAACTGCTACATTTGGTAATGTGTGGAACCAAGGAACTACCGCAGGGAGCTTATAATTAAGAAAGTGAGGCTAAACCCCATGATACCAGGAAGGATGATACAGGAGTGGCGCCAACTAGGAGCAACATGCCATCAAAAGCTTTGATCCTTTGACACACGCTGTGGAATCCTTCTGGAGGCCCACAGGTCTGAAATCCTAGCCCATTCCAACAGAACACACAGTTTTCTATTTAAAAGGTGATGACCAAATACAGGCAGCTTCCTAAATAGGAAAGGAGTGCCTGAGTGTGCACTTTTCAAATGCTGAGGTGTTCTTTTTTAGTTAATGTTGCTGTTTGAATATTTTATTCTGCTCATAGACATTTTTATGCAAAGGGAGCAACTTTCAAAAGAGCCTTTTTGCAAGACTGCCCTAAAAGCTTCTTATCTTGCTTGTGAATTTATCTTCTGGGAACTTTTTTTATTGTATTCGGATTATCTGCTGATTAAACTTCTTTATTCATTTTCATCTTATGAAATTGGGAGCAAGATGCAAACCTCAATCAAGTCTCTGAAGAAAAAGATTACTGATGTCAAAATTATAATTTGGTCAATATTTGCTGAGCCATTTGGGTTTTCTGCATGGAGCACAGGGGAACGAAAACAGTACACCAATGAACAACCCTGAGGACATTCCTGCCATAACTTTAGGTCAAACCAAATGGTGTGGTTTATGTGACTGCTTGTTTATGCAGATTGCTCTGGCTGGAAATTACACATATTTGCAATACTTCCTAGGAGACTTCTGCCATCACATCTGGAGCCATGGTCTGCATTACAATCAAGACTTTATTGAGACTTTAGAAAATGGACTTCCAGTGCTAACGATACAGCTGCTAATTATTTATGATGGTCTAACTCTAGATTAGGAATGACATTATTTGTTTAAGTGCACTGAAACCAGTGGAGAGTTTAAGTGAAATTGCTCTGAAGAGGTAAAGCAGCAGAATCATAGCACTGTAGTGTACAGGTGATGTTTAGGAAGCCAGGACCAACCCAGGAAGGGGACAAAATTGTTACAAGTGGACCAGGAACCATAGCATCGTTACATTATTTCTATTTTCTCAGAATTGACTAAGCCAACTGCTATTTCCAAGGCTGCAGTAAATAATCTTAAATCTTTATCGAGGGACAGTTGAGTATCTAAGTATTTGTCAAGTGGGAAACTTGTTTAGAACAAAATAGAAAATTATGACTGTTTGAAAAAGACCTAGACATTTATTTCAGACATTTTACAAGGGGAAAAAAAAAAACACTATATAATTTGCTTATTCCCCTGGGTGTGAAAATTTCCCTTAAAAGGTTAAAAAAAAAATGCTTGTAGAAAAAGTACATATAAGAGCCAATATGGCCTCCTGATTTTAGTCTGCATTTGTGGTTTGTGATGAGCTATAAAATGACTACATTTAAAGCTTAATCATTCCTCTCCACTCTACCATTTCTGTGTGCTTATGCTTAAAAGGAAAATATAACCATTTTGTGTATTTTGATACATTATCTGCTTTTTTGTTCTGAAGGGTTTTATTAGAGGTCAGGGATAATCAGATGATTTTAATATTGGTTCCAACAAGAACTCCAGATCACTAACAGCATGTAATCAGCAGACATTTTCTATCATGGGGCTCATTTTGAACATTTCTACTCATGACAGTCCTACTATTGGATCTCAAGTGCAGAAACATGGCCAGTCCCCTTAAAAATACTATAAACAATCACTACACTTAATAACATACAAAGACATTTATAGAATAACCCATCTTACTTAGAATTTATAGATTTATTATAAGCACTTCTACACACAGTAACGCATTTAAACTTCATGCTGATCCTAGGTGGGTAAAGTTAAGTCCATTCCAGACATTTCTAAGAATTAGAGAGCTGGGGGTTTCCCAAGGTCACATAGCTAGGAAATTGCTGAGCTATTTCTCCAGCAAGGTCTCCCCCGTCTAAGTCGAGATCTAAGCGACATTCTAGTGAGGCTGTACTCAGATCATCATTGCATTCATTTTATCACACAAGGCTGCCTGCTTACATGTTGATATAACAGACGCACAATTGTGCTGCTACCATGTGCCAGGCAGTGTACTCCAAGCACAGGTCTCCTTTTTAGAGAGGAAGAAGCAGAGCCCCAGCAAGTCTAACACACCCAGAATCACACAGCTAGTGAGCAGTGGAGCCGGGACATCCAGGGGTGTCCAACTCCAAAGCCACACAGCCTGCCGGAAAAGCACCTTCTTTTCAGGGCCACCATTATTCTAGACTGGGCATTCGCTGCCCTAATTGTTCTATTTGCAACTTCTGTCCATGGTTTGGTGCTACTTCTGCCCTGTATGTTTTCACTGAATAGGAGGTTTTCTCTATGCTCCAAATGCTGTTGGTGTGGGCTCTATGTTTCAAGAGCAACTAGCATGGCATGGCTAATGCCTCCAGAACATCCACAGAGGACCAACTGCAGCAGTGCCAGAAGCCCAGGGCCCTCTAAAAAGTGTCAGCCGCCCCTCCTGTTCCTTTAGCTGGTTGATGAGTTGGAAGAAAAAGAGGTCCTGAGTAAAAGCACATTTGACTCTGGGTACAGGACAGAGTTAGGGACTTCCCTACCCACAAACCCAACCTCAAGTCAAGAAAGATAAGGAAGAGCCATAGAAAGAAGTTTGAAAAAGACTCCACAGTCCTGCTCTCAGCACTGTGGTCACGATGGTGACGGCAACTTCCCAAAGTGATAATAACAAGGTCAAGGCTGTTACAAGTGGTAAGCAATGCAGCAGGCAGTAGGGGTAGCCAGGCTTCCAGCACTGCTCAAAAGGCCACAGAAAATGCAGTTCAACTATGGTCAGTATAACTTCTTCAAGACTTGGGCTGTGACTGCCCATAAATAAGAAAGGGCCAGATGTACAATGGGGATGAGGTCCAAAAGTAACATCACTCAAAGCTCTCTCATGAATATTTCCAATTTGAATATTTGGTCCAACTGAATAGTTCAAACTCTCAGACAGATATTATGAATATGACTTTTGGGAAAAAAAAAAACAGTCATTTATTTGATACAATATGTTATGTTGCAAATGCAGATCATTAAATTTCCGGTTCTTATTTACAACTGGCAAAAACCACATGCCTGACTGTGGACGTCAGACTCTGTTGGATTACTCAGATAAACATACGATTTGATTAAATTCACCAGCATAATCAATAGGGGGCTCTGGTTGTTTCATTAATTACATTCTATGGGAAGTTCTATGAATGCATCATTTAATTAGATTTTTCACTTAGTACTTATCAGAGTATAAGAAATGTCATCATAGTTTTTTGCACATGGTAATGAAATCACTGGTACATTACCAAGATTAAATCATGAAAGAATATCTACCCTTCTGTTTTCCTTCCTGCTAAAGTTATCAAGCCTCTTACAAGACCACCTGTGACAGGCAGAATATGCAGAATTTCAAAGCTTTCCACAACACCTACCAATCTCCATGTCAGGAAAAAAAAAAGTAGTGTTTCCAGTCTGTTTAAAATCATTATGGCATTTTAGAACCTAATAATTAATTCTCAAAAACATTAATAACATCTACCCTTATTGAGTGTCCAACATAGGCAGTGCATGTGTTAAGTGCTCCACTTACATGATCTTATTTCACCCTCAAGGAAACACACTGAGGTTTCTTTCCATTACACCAAGGCAGAGGTCATACAGATGGTAAAGAACACAGCCAGTATTGAAATCCAGGTCTGACTTATTCCGAAGCCCATCTACTCTTTAATCCACTTATTTCATGGATGCATAATCAGGCCCAGAGGGGTAACCTGTCTTTCCAAAGGGCACACAGCTAGACAGTGGCAGACAAAACCAGGATTCAGGTTTCCACCTGTTACCCTTATTGCCATGAGCCATCACCATAGGCCTAAGCTGTTCAGCTCTTAATTTTGTTTTACTTCTGTTTCAGCACAGAGCAGCCAGTCTCAGAGACATGCAAGCAATACTCATTAGCACTGCTGCCTGTCATGTGTAGAGCAATCACACTTTTAATGGACTCTGTCTGAGTCCTTGCCTGTCTGCACAGCTCTTAAAGAGGTCTGAAGTTAATCTATGGCTCACTTGGAGTCAGCATTTGGCACATTTCCTCCAGCGGTAGAGTTGGATGTCTGTGGATTTTGCTTTCTCCCCTATCTCTGGAAACTCTCCAGAGAATGTCATACTGTAGCTCCTTGTTCCAAGACCAAGAATGATGACTGCTTCATAAAGAGCCTTCTACTTTGAACAGCACCAATCTGGGCATGTCTCTTCCTTGCTCTAAATACTCGGATAAAAGTTTTGACCGTGAATAGGTTCTGAATTTTATCGACTGTTTTATGTGCATCTATTGAGCTCATCATATGGTTTTCTATTCTACTAATGCCATGATTTACATTACTGATTTTTTTTAATGGTAAACCAACCTTGCATTCCTGATCACTTGATCTTGAAGTATTATTCTTTGTTAAGTTACTGGATTTGCTAATATTTTTATTTGCTAATATTTTGTTCAGGATATATAGGTTAATGCTCATGATGTCCTTGTCAGGTTTTATCAAATTATACAGCCTCATCTTGGTTCAAGTATGAGTCACACAGGCATTTGCATATATTAAAAGTCACTGAGCTTAAGATGTTGGACATTGTACTGTGTGTAAGTTATACTTCATGTAAGTACAATTTTTTAAAGTTGTTCAGATGGTTCTACCTTGTCCTTAAGTCAAATTGATTAGAATGGCCTCCAAGGCTTCTCTTCTGTCTGCTTGGACAGCTGGGTAACCTTTGTTACTTCACCTTGCACCATGGCCACCTAAGACTACATTTAGTTACTCAAAACTATTTTATTCTTTCACATTGTCAGAACTTTGATAATGCTCTTCCTTCAGCACAAAATGACTCCTCCATACCTTTCTTTCTCCACCTGGGAGAACTCCTTTTATCCTTCAAGGCTTAACGCAAAATGCTATTCTTCTAGGACACTTTCTGGAAGATTCTGAACCCCTTCACAGCCACAGGCAGAATGAGTTAGTCCCTTCTCGATGCTGCCATTGTAGTTGGCACACAATGTTCCAGTACAAAACAGATCATGAGTGTGAGTGTGTCCATCTCCTCTGTTAGGCTAAGTGCTTTTCTGCATCTTATCTTTGGGTGTCTAGGGCCCAACAGCACCCAACAGGAGTACTTGGCAAACATTTATTAAAAGAATGAATGCTTCTTCTAATGCAGTTGTGGGGAGGGAAAGAGTATAAGATGGTAAAGTTATGACCATTTTATAAAACCAATAAACAAATGAGTGAATGCCTCCTCCAAAACAATTTTGGGGGGAGGGGAGAAGAACTGGTATAATTATGTTTATGTATTGTTGCATGAAAAATTAACTCAAAAACTTGGAGGCTTAAAACAACCACCATTTCACTTACTTGCTCCCAATTCTGCAACTTAGGCGGGGCTCTGTGGGGACACCTGCTCCACATGGCATCATTTTGGAGTGGTTCAGCTAGGGCTGGAGGATCCACTTCCTAGATGGCTTCATTAACCTGGCTGGCAAGTAGCACTGGCTGTCAGCTGGTTGCTCAGCTGAGGCTGTTCTCTAGGGCTCAGCTATTAATCCTTAGGGCCTCTCTCCACATGTTTAGGTTAGGCTTCTTAATACTGGCAGTCCAACTTCTTACACTGTGAGTAGCTTCCTCCAAATCATACAAGCAGAAGCTGCCAGGCCTTCTTGAGCCCAGATCTGATACAGTTTCTCTTCAGCCACATTCTATTGGTTAACATAGGTCACAGTGCCAGCCTCCTCCAGGAGGGACTGCCCCAGGCAGAAATAATGAGAGGCATAGTTCACTGGGAACCACCAAAGTAACATGCTACCATAGTGAGATGTTAACCATATTAACTGTAAAATTGAAGCAATTTTTATTTTAAACTTCTACCCTTTCCTCTCTGTTAATGTTTGATATTTAGTGAGATTTTTCTGAAAAAAATTTGGAAATTCATATCTACACAGTCTTTTAATTCCAAGTTTTGCCTTAGAGATCCAGTTATGTTTACTCACCAAATAAAAAAACTTAGATCCTCTGACCTATGCATTATGAAGGTCCCAAACCCTTCTAAAACTGAAACTTACTGGGTTTCTTTTATAAGAGATCAGCTCAGAAACTGATTTGTAAACGAACTGAGAGTTTCATATTTTTATACTGGACAATTTTTCAGAAAATTTCGGATCACATTAGCATTCTTTATAACACACTGTGCCCAAAACAAAGTATTTTCAGGCTTCAACCTTATATATATATATAAATGGTATCAAGTTCCCTATGACTTCTTCCTTTAGAAAGGCTTGACTTTCCCATCTCCCTAAATTTGGCTGTAGCCTTTTTGTTCCTTGTATTGAGTCTTCTAACCACATGTTCTGAGGACTCAATTACTAACTTTTTCATCCAATTAATGGCGGGGTCTGTGTCTATTCTGGCAAAGCACAGAAAATACACTCACAAGTAATGTCTGCTCATAGTAAGTCCTTACATTTTGCAGCAATATTGCATAGTGGCTATGAAACTGGGTTTGGATTTAGGCTTAGAATTTTAATCCTTGAACTCCTCTTTCCAGGAATTTGATCTTGCACCAATGACTTAACCTCTCCAAACCTCAGCTTTCCCAGCTGTACAGTGGAGAGAACAGTACCTCATAGGGTTGCCATGAGGATTACATGAGATAAAGCTTGCAAAAGCACTGAATAGAGTGTCAGCCACATAGTCAACATTCAGTAAAAAATGTTGTTGTTATTATTATTATCATTAGACAAATTGTTAAGAATACTCTTTCCGTTATTCAGAAATGGATTACTAAATTTGCAATTGTCCTAAAATTGCCCTTGTTTTTTCCCTCCTCTACTTATTCGGTGGACCTGCCTTTTAGCATTGTCATTGTCAATTAGCATTTGATTCTGGTTGGTTTTAAGGCTGGGAGAAGGAAGGAATGTTAGTTGACTCCTAAGGCTTAGTGGTGGTCACACCACTGCATCAAATTATTTGGGAACAGTTGTAGTTACTCAAAAGAGGATTACCAGCCTACTAACAGATGAGGCCCAACTATAAAACTTCCGTAGAATCCCACATGATAGTAGTTCAGTGTGCTCACTGATAAAATTAATGGCTAAAAATTGTTACGAATTTTATAACGTGTTTAAATGAAAAATACCTCATCAACTATGATAGCACATTATTAACTTTCAAAATAGTGACATTCTTTTTCAAACAACAAACAAGCTTGGTGTACACATAGGTTTCTGTTTCCTTTGCAATCGAACACTGGACCCGTTTGAGTACGTATCACTAACAAGTTACAGATGACAAATTTAGACTAAGAAGGCTTTCTAACACTGGGTCAAGCTGCTACCATCTACATTAACTAATTACAGTGTTTTATAATCCACATTGTTGGTATATACTGAACTGGCTATTTAAATGAATGTATTTGTGCTGTGTAACCATAGCTGGCAATTAACTGTGGTTTGGGGCAACCCAGGACAGTTACTCCTTGAATAATTGACTACAATGACCCACATGTCCACCCAATCAGGAAGAAGCCTCTGTGTTCAACTGTTTGGAATGACTAACCCACGCAGCACACTGTTTTGGTATCATTAACTTAGATGTTCACAAAGTGTACTCGGGGAATACTCTGGATAGTTGATAGGTATTCTAAGATCACAAAGGAGGAGCCCAGGTCAAACAAGTGTGGACAGCTCAACACAGACTATTTCCCTCTTATAAATGCACAATTTACTTTCACCCGTAAATGCCCTGAGAAGCCTCACAGTAAGAAATGTAACTTCCTTTGGGTGGGGGAAGGGTATAGCTCGTGCTTAGCATGCACGAGGTCCCCAGTAAACTCCATTTAAATAAATAAATAAAAACCTAATTACCTCCTCCTCCCCCTAAAAAAAAAAAAAAAAAAAAAAAAAAAACCTTGAAGAGTTTATGGATTAAAAATTGTTTTAAAAAAAGAAATGTAACTTTCCTTAAGAAGAGGATAAAATATAAAGTATTCCTCTATCTCCCTTATTTATAAATAAAGGAATAGTCTCCTTTATTAACAGAGTTTCACTCAGAGCTAGTCCAATAGGATATACTTTGGGAAATGTTACTTGACTAATTTATTTCATCTCCTTCTCTTTTTAGTAAATTCACTGCTAGATAATTCCAAAAATGCTTCTGTCTACTTTCCTTCAATTCACTTTTGCTCCCCTCTCCTCACCCTTCCTGACCCACTAAATTGCCAGATTTAGCAAATGAAAATACAGGATACCCAGTTACATCTGAATTTCAGACGAGTAATGTTTCTAACATATGTCCCAAATATCACATGGGACAGCTGAATGTCACTGGGTGTCCTGTATTTTATCTAGCAACCCTCCCCACAAGTCGAATGAGAGCCATCAGTAATTAATGAAACTATCAGCTTAATTCAGTAGGAAGTACATGGAAAGGATTCATTCAGTGTTTGTTGAGAACATTTTTTGAGTCTTTCATAATAACAAAAGCGTGAAGCGCTTTTTGAGATTACTGTGTCTCTGGCCTTTTTATCATAATTTCAACATGAAGAGTGTATTCACTCTGGATTGCCATGAAGTCTGGTACTCCAGTCAGAGCACTTTCATTTTAAAGATGAGGAAACTGGGCCCCAAGAGAAGTGACTTGACTTGCCCAAGGAAATTCTCCCACAAGGATTTGGTAACAGCCAGTCTTGAGCTCTCATTACCTAACTCTCAAGCCAACGGTCTGAACTTCCAACCAAGCTGTCTTTATTGTCGTACACTGTGTCTGGTAGGGCCAAAAACTATCAATTCCAAAAAAAAAAGAAAAAAAGAAAAAAGGTGATAAATGGGTTAATAAATGTTCTGAATAATAGTTAGCTAAGTTTATCATTTTAATTGATAAAATCACAATAATATTGAATACATTAAAATAAATTTAAAGTTTAAATTATACTGGACATAATTTTTTTTTACCATTCAGAATGCACTTCTGTATCTCCCAGTGTTTCTCCCCCATTTCTGTACAGTATGCTAGAGCACAAATTTAAAGAGAATTCCAGAGTTTCTTCCACATGCCTGTGTGTTTCTATTTGTAAACTACCGTTCAGGATATACACGCTTTTTTCCCACCCATTCGCCACCTCAAATGCATTACTGGAAGAAACATCAAGCCCAGCAATAGTCAAATAGTACAAAAGTAATGCTTATAAGAGCAACATGTGATGGGTTCCTTTCTACAGCAAGTAGAACTATTTATATTCACAGATGGTATATCATCTTTACTATTAAAAAGAGGTACTGTTTGGATTAAAGTACTGAAAACTGCCAAGAAAAAAAAGGTACTGCTTTTTGTTTTCTGTAAGTATCATATTTAGTACCCATCCCTCACAAATACCATCGTCCCTTCAGGTGCCATGTAACTTAGAAAAAGGAGTCAGACACTAGGCTCGTCAACAAGGATTCCAGATTGACCAAGAATTCAGAAAAAGCATTCCTTCTGAACTAACGAGCTCTTACGTGTTCAGCATATTCCCCCAGTAGACAGACATCAAGGATATCTAAACATCAAGGAATATTCTTTACTTGAATATAGGAGAATGATATACTCACTGGAACCCTAAGTCCCTGCCTTACCCATGCTGCCCATATACTTAAACTTCACAATCCCACCATCTGTCAAAATGGGCTGTATTTTTTCTGCATAACCTTCCCCTCTTATCTCATCAACCTGACACTGCTGGCACAGGGTGAAACCACTGCAGTACCCCACTTGTTCCATTAAAAAGTGGAGCAAGAATTTAATTTCTCAAGGAACTATCAAGGAATGAACTAGAGATTGCATTGCATGGTTTTCCATAAATTGTGTTTTCTGTGACATGGTGGTGAGGTCCTAACACTCACAGACAACTGACCCACAGGTGTTGGCCAGCTTGTCAAGGACCCTGCAAGTCCTGAAGTTGTCATCTCATAACCATAAGCTCTCTTCAGCTCTACTCAACCTTGAACTCCCTGAGGTTTCTAAGATATGAAGTATTAAGGAAGTTTACCTGAGGTTTGCGTGATGTCATACACTGTAATCAGCATTACTTTGAAGAAGAAATGGTAAATATGAAGTGCTAACTGTATGAAAGTAGACTTCCTCTCTATCAGGCATTCTGATTTAAGATGAATAACTTTGATATTTGACCTCTGGCAAGTGACTTGAACTTTCTGGTCCTCAGTTTCCTCATAAATGAAACAGGGATGATGGTGGTACCTCCTTCATAAAGTCATTGTGAGGAGTTAAAGAAAGTTGCATGTAAAAGCATTAGCACCATGCCCAACGCATGGTGGATGCTCCCTAAATATTAACTAGTATAATTACAGATTAAAAAGTCAGGTGGTGATCCTAGTGTTTATTACTATTATTTGTGCACACTAGTACCTTACCTGTTTATTACACTTTAATCCTTGCAAAATATTTTCATGATTTAAAAGTGCCCTTTCATGGATGATCAGTGTCATGCTGGCAGTGGTTACAGCAGAACAAATAAAGCCACAAAGGATAATTTTCCCTTAAAACTGCAGCTCTGTTGTAAGTCACACAGGTAGCCTTGTATATATTAGTAATTAGAAGAAGTTATAATTAAGGAGCCTTGTCAGTTTTATTATTCATCTTTATTAAAAACCATCCACCATGGGCTTTCTTGCCAACAGTGCTGTTCAAGGCACCATAGGGACAAAGACACAACACGTGTCTTCACCAGAGCTACAGGGTCCTCTAAAATTCATCCTGTGATGGGATGTGCGATTTTGTTCCTGACCCCAAGACTTATCAGCTTACGTCTACAAGCTGAGAGGCTGGGCTCCTTCAACGTTGATGATAACAGTATTTAACTGCTTATATTACTCAAATGTGATGCAGTTAACTACCTGTCCAGAAAGGGGAGTTCACCAACTGGTGAATAATAGGCCCTATGAAGTATTTAGGTAAAGAAATATTTACAGAGCTAAGGAGAGATTGCAGTTGTGTGCACAGAGACATGGTCTTGACTCCAGTGCAAGGAGTCAGGACCTCTGTGCTTTTAGATAAGAAACCATTATGAAAGCAGAAGTGGTGACAATCAAGAAAAAATTTCACAATTCAGCTTTTTTTCCAGGGTCTGACTGGTAGGTCTCCCTTCCAGGTCACTGAAGATTCTTTTTAAAAAACTTGTATTCCTTTTAAAGTGGTATCTATGCACAAGTCAGTGTACTATGCACTAAATTCCTTCAGAATATTTACTTTCACTTGGGCAGAAGATCAGGGTTAGAATTCTGGGTTAGACAGAGTTCTGGTTCCCCTCTGCTTACAGAGATAAGTCACCAATCCCCTAGTAAACTTCATTCCCCCATCTCTCAGATTTGATAATAATTCTCAACATTGCCATGAAGATTAAGTGACGTGTATATTAGAGATGCTCAGTAAGCAGAAATATGTGATATGAAAATAGGTGGAATTATTTTTCTGAAATAGGCCCTGTGTGTGTGTGTGTGTGTGTGTGTGTGTGTGTGTATAGTCCATTTATTTTTCTAATTTCTGCATGTGGTTTCGCTCACTTCTATCGCTGGGGAGAGGAGGGACGCAGCAATTGCGAGTCACTGCCGGAGTGAAAACCCTCAAATTTCAAAGACTAAACTTTCTACCTTCCTGGAGAATTTGATGGAGGCAATTCTGTATAATACTTACAGTCAGCACTAGGGGATGAGTTGTGTGACTGCTATAGTTCCTATATGACTGATCTCTGTTACTCCCAAAGGACACCCTGTGCTGCACCGCACTTTTAAATGGCCTCATGATGAGTCATTTTTACACTTACCAGTGTGCATGGAGTTTCACATTTTATAAGACATTTTCCACAAACATTATTTCATTTAGTCCCCTTACCTTTTTATAAAGTTATTAGTCCTGTATACAGAAATTTGAAATACAGTGGATTAAGGGACTAGCCCAGAATAGCATGACTAGTTATTAAGATGGCCAACACACAACTCCATTTCCACCACCCTGTGCTCCCTTTATTGTGTGTTTGGTTTTCTTTTTTTAATTGTTTCTTTAAGAGAAACATAGTCTTGTATTTTTTGTATGAAACAGTTGGTCAGGCAAGATAGCCTTAAGCATGCTATAACACATAAATCTTGTCATTTATTTTTAATTAGGTAAAGGTGAAGTCTAACATTAACACTTTTTGTAACATTAGGAACACAGCTTATTCTGAAATTAATGTCTCTTTCACATGCAGATTTTTTCCCAGCACACAATCCTATTATCACTTTTTTTTTAAATCAAAGATACACATTGTGCATTAGACAATACTTTTTTCATCTTTCTAGAGGTGTGACATACAGGTTTTAAATTAGTAACGCCATACTAAGCAAAGCCAGACAGAGGACAGGGAAGGCTGTTTGCTACCTCCTCTTACACATGCAGATCTAGACCAGGGAACGCCATCTTGTGAGAGAGATTTTGACAGGAAGACGCATGTACTTAGAATTGTGGAGCTTGCAAGGTCATATTTTTACCAAATTAGTCCCACCGCAACAGAAAACCTAATGAATGGATCCATGCAGAAAGGAGTTTATGCAAACCTGCACAAATATAGTTAACATTCTATAAGAAAAGGATGCCTTTTTGTCTACTTCCAACACATGGCCTATAACCATTGGTGCCCAGGAATATAGCAACTCTAATGTAAAAAGCATTTTCACCTTCATAGAACTGACAAGCAAGAAGCACACTATACTTAATGCTTCTGTCTTTAAATGAGTAACCAAGGAAATGCCAAGACTGGATCCTCTAGATTAGCCTGTGTGTTCTTCAATTTAAAAAAAAAAAATTTTCTTTTAAATCATGCTTTAAAAAACAGCTTCTCACACAACATTGTAAAATGACTATAACTCAATTAAAAAAAATGTTTAAAAAAAAAACTGTTTCTCCTAGAAACTGCGTCAAGATCAACAGGAATAACTGGACTTCAAACCCAAGACTAGGAGTTAATTTATACGTACAGCTTTTAGGTAAAGGACATCCCTGTTCAGTTGATTTCCAAAACCAAGACCAGCTCAGATTTGCCCAGGACAGGGTGGCAGAAAATAGGGACTTCAGAGACCACAAGACCTGGGGCGAATAACACCTTAGATAAATTCCCAAGTAGCCAAAACTCCACACAGCTGGACTATTGGGCTAAAGGGTTTTCACTCTACCCAAGAGAAAGATTCGTGCCAACCCTGCCTGTAGAATTTGGACAGAAAGGGTTGCTGATAGTAGGTTCTTCCATTTTGCTGTCAAGACAGGAAAGCTAGGGAAGGGACCCCTTATGGAACGCTGGACACCGTCAGGCCCCAGAGCAGTCTGACCTCTGGGAAAAGCACCTAAGCTGGCGAAAGCAGAGTTCCTGGACACAGTAAAGTTTCAGGAGAAACAGAGGTTTCAGGAGGGTCGGTTCATTTTCTTTTTATCCCTCAATACCGCACATTAACGAAGAGCCCCGGAACAGGGTCTGTCTTACCTCCCGCCGTCATTCGCCGGAGCCGCACGCTGCCTCCTGCCGGCTCTGTCCAGCCAGACCCACAGCCCGGAGGCGGAGGCGGAGGCGGAGGCGAAGCCCGGCTTCTCCCCGGCACCGGGCGCGCGAGACGATCTGTACAAGCAAGTCGCCCCTAAACCACGGCTTAAGTTCAGTGCCCACGGCCCTTACTCAGTTCTGTAATCCAGAAGCGATTCTTCAAAAGCCAGAAAACCCGAAAACATAAGCCAGCATGTCACTATGCTTCCAGCCATCTCATCTTTAAAGTACCTCAGGGTTGCTGGCTGTTGCGAAAGTCGCCATGTTAACACCAGGAATCCACTCCGACAAATGTTTTTCAGTATCTTTCTACCAAACACATCTCTTCTTAAATAGACATGTATGAGCTCATTCTCGTCACGTCTTCAAACTCTGGTAGTGCTTGTCCATGAAATTTCTCTAGAACACCTAGAAGTCGCCACCCTTGCTGCTCTTAGGTAAAGGTCATCCCTGTTCACTTGACTTCCACAGCCAAGACTAGCTCAGATTTCCCCAGGACAGGGGGCAGAAAATACGAACTTCAGAGTCCACAAGAGGTGGTGTGAACACCTGACTGATAATATCCTTTAAACAGCCAAGCAGAGCATCAAATTCTACATCCTAGGAGGAAGACACGAACTGTGCAAAACTAACCTCACCTCACACTTGAGCTGCAGCCAGCACGGCATCGCGGGCACGCGGGCAGCCTGCGGATGTGTCGGCGTCAGCGTCTGCGCCTGCGCGAAGGTCCGGCTTGTGCACGCAACGCTGCGGCCTCGTGCTGGGCGGGCTCTGGGTTTCGGTTACGGACCGCTGGAAAGCGAGTTTATAAAAATAATCCCGGAAAGACCCTCTCTATACAAGTTTTACGTAAGTACTTAAGAATACTGTATGCAAATACTTGAGAATATTCTCTATAAAACGGATGGCAATAGAAATGTTGAACAATGGTGACTGAATTGAAAATGGAGTTATCTTGAGGTAATAATGTGCAATTTGAAAATAGTATGATCCCAGAATATATTTTTGAAAGAAAACCTCTTAAAACTCAGTAATATTAAAAAAAAAAAAATCCAAGTATAAAATAGCCCAAAAACATGAGCAGATATTTCAGCAAAGAGGAGAGATATGGATGGCATGTGGGAAGATGTTCAATATCATTAGTCATTTAGGGAAATCCAGATTAAAACCGAAATGACCTGTCCCTACAAAACTATTGAACAATTGAACTTTTTAAAAAATCGTGACAATACCAAGTGCTGGTGAGAATGTGAAGAAACTAGATTTCTCATAGGTTACTGGTGGAAATGTAAAATGGTACAGCCACTCTGGAACATAGTTTGACAGTTTCTTAGCATATGACCCAGCCATGGCATTCTTGAGCATTCATCCCAAAGAAATAAAAAATTAAGTTCACACAAATAACTACAGTACAGTGTTTACAGAAGTGTTATTCCTAATAGCAAACTACTGGAAGCTACTCAAAAGTCCTTCAATGGGAAAATAGATGAACACATTCTGGTATATCCATCCAATAAAAATTTACTCAGCAATATAAAGAAATGAACTATTGATACATGCAACACCCCACATGAACCTCATAAGCATTACGCCCAGTAAAAAAAAATGTCCATTCAACCTCAAAGCATTACGTAAGTATAAATATAAACATCAAAATGATAAAATTCGAGAGATGGAAAACAGATTAATGGTTGGTAGGGGGATGCAAATACCAAGAGTTAGCATAAAGAAGTTCTTTTATGATAATGAAACAGTTCTGTATGTTGACTGTGGGAATTTTTTTTAATCTTCTGACTTTGGTAAAGAATTACCATAAAAGGTAGTTAAAAGTTTTTACACCACTTTTGTGCAGTACAATCCTGAGTGTTTAAATACACAGTGTTGGTTTAATTAAGCTTAAGTACCAATGTTTATATTTATTAAAAGTGAATGGTATTGATTTTATTAGCAAGCAACAATCTTAGTATACAAATGTGGATCATTTTGTGGTAATAAACAGGAACAGGAATACATTTGTGGCAGTTATTCAGGGGATTATTTGCTATTGTATCTTTTCTCTCCTTTCCTGTTGGTAAAACATAGTCTGTATTCCTTACTGCATTTTCTCCAACCTTTCCAAAATCAGGGGTGTCATGTGTAAAATCTAAAAGCTACATAGCACCATTGTGGCAACCTCCTCCTCAGATTACTGACCTGATTTGGAAGGACTTCCTAAAATTAACTTTTCCTCGGCCACACCTGAAATATCATTTACAATAATTTATTTTCCTGGAAGTTCTTCTGGTCAGTTTCCCTCAGATATAGGCATGCAACTGGGTAATTCTATGGTGACTGTTTGTCCTTTACTCCCTGTAGAGGAAACGTCCTTTGGAGGTCTGTCTGAGACTCAGTACCTCCTAAGGGTGAAGGGCAACATCTGATCCACACCTACCAACTGGGGTCTCTGTGTAGGTGTCTTTCTGGTTCTACCACCTACCTGCTGCTTAAACATGCCATGTAACTCTTTTTAATTTATAACTGAGGAAATGAAAGAAACTGAGAAAAGGCAAGATGTCAAAAAATCAGTGATAAAATATGGCCTTGGTACAGGCTGACCCAGGTGCAAATGCAACTGTCAGAATCTTAGAAAACGACTTACTTCTCTGGGCCTCAGTTTTCTCACTTATAAAATGGTTATGTTAATAATGGCGTCTACCTCATTGGTCGTTGTAAGGCTTAATTGAGAAAAGGTGTTTGAAATCTCCTAACCTAGCCCATCACATGCCACACCTGAAGGCCATAATACATGTTGATTGCTGTTTCTTTTGAGTTGCTACACTATTTCTTGGTCCCCAGGGCAGTTTGAAGAGAAATGGCTTGCAATAAAGAGGACTGATTGCTAGGAGTGAACAGGGTTAATTAACTTTACCCCAGGAAATGTGCTCTGGAAAAAAAAAAAAAAAAAAAGTATATTGATTAAACCTTTCAAAATGGAGTAACTTTTAAATAGAGTAAATGAAGTTTGTTTTATGCCAAGTAAATGATTACACCTTCATGTATCTGTCCGGAATTTCTTAGAGTAGACCCCCATACTTGACTTACCATTGTCCTATCTTCTGAGTATCAAAGATTGGGGACTGATAACTCCATTTCCAAAGACAGCCCAGTGAGGATGGCTTAAAGAAAGCAGCTAGCCCTTAATATCTTCCCTTGTAAAAACACTGAATTTTATTATGTTCTGGGGTCTCTCAAGGAGTCAGAGAGCATCAGTCAAGATTTTGTCAACAAAGGGAATATAAATGAGTGGGGAAGAGTAGGAATATCCAATGGACTAAAACTCATCTGGGGATCCTGGAAAGGGAAAGTATTCCATCTGGGAAACTAAGGATGGTTTCTTGGAAGAAACTGAGGGATAAAGGGGTTTGTTGCATTTATAATTTTTTTAATGTTCTGTTTCTTGAGGGATAACACAGAGATAGCACTTGCAATAAAGTATGGCTCCCTCTTTCCCAGCCCTGCAAAACCTCAGGAACCCGTTACCTGAGAACTCCGTGAGAACTAAGGACACGTTATTGCCATCTTTGTATCCCCAGCCCTTAGTACACAGCCTTCTCGATAAAGGTTTATTAAATGCGTAAATCCCTTTAGGTAGCTGAACATAGCGGTAAATTTATCCCCTAATTGCCTCTTTACAGGCTGGGAATGAGGAGGTTTAAAGCATACGAATTTTAATACGCTGACTGTAAGCTCCTTGAAGGCCAGCACCTAGGTTGGTTGGGTTCATTGTCACAGCCTTAGAGCTTGATAGAGTACCTGACATACTGTAGGCACTAAATAATTATCTGTTATGTGATTAAAAACCATTCCCCTCGTGTCCTCGGAGTTCACAGCCTAGAAGAGTGAGAAAGAGTTCATGAGGAAGGGCGGATTGTCGTGGGCATCCAAGGATTCCTGACCACTGATGAGCGGCCAAAAGCCAATTTCACTTCCTCATTCAGCCATTTGTAGGAGGTTGTAAATCTCCTCCTTACTCCGGTAGGGGCAGCCAATGCGTCCTTACGCCCCCGGGACCCCATGAGCCAAATCACAGAGGAAGGTAACCCAGAGAGGGGAGCCCGCCAGCACGTGCAAGCGCCCAGGGCAGGAGGAGACTGGACTAACGCAGCCCTTAGTCAGCAGCTGTGCTCGATTTTGAAACAAAAGCCAATGTCCTTCCTCCCTCAGAGTCCGCGGCCGGTCAGCTCCTAGGGCGAAGAAGGCCATGCTGCCCAACCGGTTAGTGGCCCAACTTACATTTCCAGAGCTTGGGACAAAGGGCCAGCAGTTACACAGGAATGAGTGGGGTGTTGGGAATAGAGGACAGGGGGCACAGGTCGCCCTGCTCCTCCCCTCGCGGCCGCTGGCTAGAAGGGCTGGGGTCTCCCATGCTCTGCGTACGTTAACCCCCGGAGGCCCGCTTCCGAGCCCGGGGCCCCCCAGGTCTGCGTAAAGCCGAGGCACCTTTGCACCCGCGCCCCGGCGCACAGAGACACCAGGCCCTGGTTTCATGAATGAAATCCAATCGTGTGGATATAAATAGCCGCGAAGGCTGCTAACGTCACAGAGCAAGCGGCTGCCGCCACGGCGGCGGAGCTGGGTGCCGAGCTCTCCGTTCCGCCCGGCCAGCCAGCCTGGGAGCGGGTGGGGGCAGGAGGAAAAGGGGAGGGCTGGGAGGTGGAAAGGGGCGAGCCCCTCTGGCCCCGGACAGGGAAGAGCGGCCGCGGCGCCGGGCGAGCCCGCCAGGCGAGGCAGTGCCATGCTGCCTTTGTGCAAAGTTGGGCGGCGGGCTGCACGCCGCGCGCAGGGGCCCCTCACACCCGCGACCGCGCGCAGTCGTGGCTGCTGCTGAGTGGCGGGGGCCCCCCCGCTCCCCCCGGCCCTTGAAGGCGGAGAGAGCTCGCGTCTCGCTCGGCTTCAGGGTAGGTTCTGTGTCGTGAGTGCGCTATGCTATGAAACTTCTTCTTCGAGCAGCCTCCGCGGAGCCCCCACCGCCCCGGCCCCGGGCGGGTGGCATGCGGGGGGCCCGGGGCCGCGCTACCCTGCCGGCTGCGTCCCGAGAGACAGTCGTGGGACGGAGCTGCTCTGGGAGCCGCCCTCGCCTCTCTGCGAGGCCGGGAACCCTCTCATCAGAGGCAAGCAGAAGAGATTTCTAGGAGCGCCCGCACAGCCGCACCCCTAAGTTGGAGCTGAGAAAATGCACAATAGGCACCCTTAGCAGGCTGGCTGCACCAGGGAGGGGGTGGCGCCGCGCCGACCAGAGTACTCTTTCCTTCGAAGGACAGTGGTGGGGAGCCAGAGGAACTGAAAAGGGGGACGCTAGCCCCTTTGGCGCTTACACCCCTGTAAGAGTTGACTGGTCAGCCCACAGTTTGGCGCTCCCCACCCCCAGCCCCGTGTCTGTGGAGTCTGTTGTGAGTTGCTGTGACAACAGTAGGAGCTGCCATGAGGGGCTTGCAAAACACCTTACCTTGTCTCTGCACGCTCAGCTTTCCGGGAGAAAAACAGGGTTGGGGGAGGGTGGGGAGGAAGATGTGCAGACAAGGGAATCCAACCCCCTCTACAAAAAAAAAAAAAAAAAAAGAAGTGGAAGGAAGGCACAACTATGTAAAAATATATCATTAGACCCTACTGCTAGCTCTGCCGTTTCTATCCTCAGCAGTATCAAACATGTCAACTGAGGAGCAATGTCAATATTTAGACTTGGACAAGCCAGAAAGTTAGAAGGGAGCGCCAAGCGCAGGGTTTTGACTTGGCTTTGCACGTCAGCACACAAGCTGTGCCTTTCGAGCTGACTGTACACATTTGCTTGGGGGGGGGGGGAATGCATGAAGACTGATATATATACTCAAAGGCACCCAGACCTAGGAAGATCTGGGAAGTTGAGACCAGAAGAGTCGCCTTGACTTTGAACTTCCCCCAACCTGTGCTGTTCATGCAGCTCTGCTGGACTGCAGCCAGAAGCTCAGCTTGAAGTTTCACTAGTTTGGGGCTCCCCCAGCACCAACCCGCCGTGCTGCATATTCTACACTGTACTGCTGTAGCCCCTCTGAACTGCAAAAGTACTGTTATCAGTAGTTTTCATCTTTGTGTAACTGTCCTCTCACTATCCGTGTATATAAATAGCTGATAGGCTGTTTGTTTGGTTTCAGCAAACTGGGCTTTTCTAAACATACACTGGTAAGTTCATTTGCAAACACCCTTCAGAAATTTGGAATTATATTTCATTTTCAATAACTCTAGATACCTAAGAGAGTTGCTAGAAAATAAACATAAGCTCTTTTAAATATAAATAATGTCTGCATACTGCTCCACAGGTGGAGTGGGCAACAAAGTATTATTAAACTAGGTTTCCTCTGAGATTCCTGGATCATATTTGATCGTATTAGTGGGAAGGGGATTTAACTTGTTCATCCCAGTGTGGAAGACTTTGAAAAATGATTAGGAAGCAGTAAAATCACGGTCAGTATTCTAAACTTGTCCATTGTTTGTTGTTTTCCCAAATTTTGAAGGTCGTGTAAACTTAAGTACAGAGGGCTGTGTGTGATCATAGAGTTGTAAGTAAAAGCACGGGTAATTTGATGTCGTTGGCACAACATAACTTATTAACTATGCAAATATAATTTAATAGGAAAAAACACAATCATTCGGACTTTTACTTAAGAAAATACTGTCTAAAAATGTTATTTTGGAGCATGTCCACTTCCGTGACTCCTGTATTGTAAAATGCCTGTAAAGTTTTCCTTGTTCATATTCATGAGTTTGAGGCTAAATGCTTTTTTCATATCATCCCTAAATGCTCAGAAATATATTTTCAGAAATGCAACAGAAAGTTAACTTAGCTATTTCAGGATGTCTCTGACCCCAAGAAATGCCATTTTAACACTGACACTTAGCAAAAGTACAGCAGATTCTGCCCTTTGAGGGCGGGGGGAAACGATGTATGCTGAAAATGTTAGTGGCTCCCCATGTGCTTCTAGCAAGCAGCAGGATTTATAAAGTTATTTCTCTCTTTTATGCAGGTAAGTCCAGCAGTGAGCAAGGTGTTCTGTTCTTCACTTCCAGCGAGCCAGGTCAGTGTCTTTGTGCAAACCCATGACCTATTGGTGACGTCCTGTGTCTAATTCTGGGCCTAGGCCTACATTTCAGAACAAGTTTCATAGTCATTTGTCTTAAAACAATTTGTCTTTGTCATTTCTGACTGACTCAGTTATGAATATCATAATTTCAATTATTATTAAAATTAATCTATTTACTCTGTGAGTTCAGTGGTACTAAAAATGGGCATTGAATCAGGTTGTTCTTGATGAGACTTTTTTTTTTTTTTTTTTCTACTTTGGGGCTCCAAGTGGTGCCAGAACAGCTGAGGATACTAGGGATTTGGGTGCTTGATAATGAAGATTTTACTTCTAATCTTAGTGCTCTAGGGCTGAAAGAAAATTGATATAATAATAGTTGACATTTTTGAACATAAACCAAAGTTCAGGTAATGTGCTGCATTCTTTACATTTATGTTCTCATGCTGCATCAAAACAAAAAACAAAAACAAATCACTGTGAGGTGAAACTACTGTCTTGATCCCCAAAGGACAGGTGAGAAATTGAAGGTTCAAAGAGATTAGGCCATGGGTTCAATTCCTGCTTCTAATAAATGGAAGAAATAGTTGTTTGTTTTTTTAAGTTCTGTCTTACTCCAAAAACTAAATTCTCTAGTTGGAAAAATCTTCTCCAAGAGAAACTGGAGCCAGGAAAGGTGGTAACTTGTCTAAGATACCTTGGTAGTTACAGCTTATAACATTCAATGGCATAGCTGTTTAAAAAAAAAAAATTTCATTCTTTTAAGTAAAACAGCAAAAAAAGTATTCATGTGTACTTTCTGGCATGGCACCATGAAAAATCTAAGAAAGTTTTTTTACCATGGGGTCTCTGGTCTTACGGATCCTACAAACAGATTTTAAAAACAAGATATTAAACATTCATGTAGGAAAAATGAGAAAATAAATCAAGATCATACCTGCCAAAAGTCTGAATTGAGGGTCAACAGTACATTTATGAGAAGTTCAGCATTTTCCACTCTGTGGAATTACTCTGCAATTCCATGTATGCATGGGAAAAAAATTTTTCCAAGCACATTTTTACCTAGATAGATAATTAAAGGGTGAGAGTTAGGAGAAAGACAGAATGTTAAATTTCAGCCGAAGAGGGAGAGATTATGCATTCATTTAGAACCACTGAATTACAGTATCTCAGGCTCAAGATGTTATTGCTTCAAAAGCATTGAGAGCTGTCTGAATCTGCACAGCATCTTTGAGAAAGCATTACAGCTTGGCATGATGCTTAAGAGTACTGGATTCCTTGTGAAACCTCGGTTTGACTGAAATGTGTCACATAGATAGATTTGGATACATAATAGATAAACCCCAACTAAAGTCCTGAAAATGGCCGGTATTTAAAGACTAAGCAGGACTTTTTCAGTTTTTGCCGGGGTTGACAATCTTTTCTTCCCCCTCTTCCATGCTCCCTTCCTACTTTTTGTAGAATAGTTTGTTAACACTTGTTAATGCTTCTCAGGGAGTATTATATAAAGGTGTAATAAAAATGAAATGAATAAATTACTAAAGAAAATCTTACTATGTCATCTTTTTAATATACTGAAACCCCCAACTGAAGCTAATAACCCTAAAAGCTTAGTTAAGAGATACTTTTAAGCATTTAAAGGGTTGTTATAAGCTTTCCTTATAACAGCTTTGTCCTGTAAAAGTTGTTATATAATGTATCATTACAAGATATACCTTAACAGCACTATCATACTGGGGAGATCCCACTACAGCATAAGACCTCACTATCAACTGATACTTGCTTAGCTATGACAATGGTGTGTTGTAAATTATCAGTATAATAACTATAAACCTATAGTTACTTAAAGAATAAAATTATACTCTGAATCATATAATGTTAGCACCAAAAGAGACCTTAGAATTAGCACAGTATCTCTAATAGTAATTTAATTAGCAATCATTTGTTTGCTTTTTTGAACTTCAGAGGCTTTGATTAATGTTTTGATTTATCCCAAAACATCTTGGAAATATTTGAAATGTTACTATGTTTTTCACTCAGGAAATTTACCTGGAGAAAACAGAGGAATTTTTTTTCTTTCATCTTTCTATTGATCTTCCCTTGAGAAAACAGGCAGGTCAATCTCATTTGAAGCCCTCACTCTGGCTTCACCTAATAGGGTTCAAAGAGTACAGGTGACTTGAAGCTGGTCCTCGTGTTCATCTTCCTTTCTCCACCCGGGCTTCCCATCAGCTTCACGACACTAAAACAAAATTTGTCGAGGGAAGGAAAAATAAGTCACAAAGAGTGTGATGTATGCAGGAAAGGGCAGGAGATGGGAGAGTGTTTGAGTGGTGGGGGAGGGGTGGGGAAAGGGAGTGCTTGGGTGGGGAGGGCAAGAGGCTGTCACTCAAATGGATGGGATGTGTATGGATTGGTTATTTACATGTCAGCATCAGAAAGGTTTGTCTTTGTAGTTTATAAAGAAAGTGAATTCACTCCTCCTCTTCGTAGAATCTCTTGTTCCTTGTGCACATGGGGCAGAAACTAGGAAATGGGCAAATAAAGACACTAAAATGAAATATGAGTATGACAGCTGTTCTTTCCAGGGGTTCCCAGACACCCCTGCCTTCAAATCCTCCCTCCAGCTGTTCCATCAGGTACACCAGGATGTCTCTGGTAAGGTTTATCCACTGAGAGGTGAACTAGAAAGTTTTACAAAGAAAGAAAGAGGTAGATATCACTAGGTCAAGAAGAAGCATGATTACATTTCTCCATTCTGCACCTGAGTTTATCTATTGCAGAGGTGAGTGCAAGTTCTCGGTGCTGATGAGGTTACACTCTCAGGCTCCTTCCCTCTGTGAAGAAATTCCCTCTAAACTATTACCGAACCATAGTCCAAACCCCTACTGACCATTGGAGTAACAATAACCAGTTGTTGTTATGCTCCTACTAGGTGCCACTTTACTGCATTACAGCTAATGTTTTTTATTAATTCCAATTTTACAGAAGCAAAAAGGAAACATATATTAAGTCAAAGAACTAACTGGAGATAGAGCTTGGATTTTCACAGACATATGACATTCCAGGTTACTCTTGCAGGTAGTAGAGTATAGGAGTTAAGTAATTATTTTTGTGGGGTTTTTGTTTTTTTGGTTTTTATTTGGTAACTTGAACCACACAGCAGTCTCACCTGGACAGATCTATTAACTCTTCAGGTCATTTCTAATATATTATGATGGGAGTCACAATCTTCAACAGTTGAGTCAGGGAGGGTTGAATCATGGACCGAGAAAGGTCCAGCCTCATGTAGGTAGAAAAAAAAAAAACAAAAACCTATCATCCAAAGAAGCAATGTCACTTACCCACTCACATAGTTACTCAGTGACACAGCTGGAACCGAACCCAGGTTTCCCAGGCCCAGCCCAGGGCTCAGTTCTGTTACATAATACTGCCTGAACTATGCCAAGTCTTCTAAACCCTCCAACTTAGCCAAAATTACAATGATCAAGTTTGAAATACATCTGAAACCTAATACACATCAAGAAGTGGGTGATAGGAGGATTCCAGCAGAATACAGATATGGTGGGCACTAGGAGAAACCTCACTTATCT
Source organism: Camelus ferus (assembly GCF_009834535.1). Classification (NCBI taxonomy): domain Eukaryota; kingdom Metazoa; phylum Chordata; class Mammalia; order Artiodactyla; family Camelidae; genus Camelus; species Camelus ferus. Next base: position 43,294,622 of record NC_045706.1, on the reverse strand, counting down.
TCACTGATGCCAGTATAGACAAGTTCTTTCCCCTCATTCAAAACATAACAGCCTCATACTCTGATGCCTTCCAAGCTGTCTTTTGTTGAGATACCTGTTTTAATCAACTGTGGCGTTTTTAACTTTATGGAGTTCTGGCTTTTTATTAACTCTGTCACATGGGTGAAATATTTCTTTGGACCTCGTTTTGCTTACCTGTAAGATGGGGACAGTATCAGCCCTCCTCAGAGGATTCCAAGGGTGTTATGAAATCACACATGTAACACAGATAGCAGGTGCTCAACGAGGGTGAGTTCTCTTCTCAGCCTTGCCAAAGTATCTCAAGGGAAAATGTAACGTAACACATGAGGGCATTCTTATCATTTTGCTGCTAAATGTACTGGAGTCACTCGAATTCTGATATTGCAAGGGATGATTACAGTAACCTTTTTTCTTGGGTAGAAACAGGCCGAGTGGTATCTCTGAGTACCAGTGGCCTGGTCACAATTACATTTGTTTTCTTCACACTCTAGGGTTGCCAAGGTTCACTTGAATTATTTTATTGCTTCAATTTTTGCCACAAACTAATACCAAGCTCGTCTTGGAGATTTGTGATTCTCATTTCCTTCCAGACACTGTTTAAGTCTCTAACATGTTTTCCACGTAGACCTTTGCATCTCAAAGCAGCTACTATATTTTCAGCCGAATAACTAAGAAATATTTCCAGAGAATATTGTGGCCAGTAGAACATTTTTGCTTTCAATTTCAAAGCATGTGAGACTTCCCTCCCTTCATTTCAGTTAACTCTAGGATTGAATTGTTTCTGTGAGCAGGCCCTGTCTTTTCTTTTTGTCTTGGGTTGCTGATTGATATGTTGATGGGAGAAAGTGTACGCACTGCAATTTCCCCCTTTCACCCTCAGCGCTTGATAGCTACCCTGGCCTAAATTACATCTCTGGGAAGTGTTTCCTCACACTCCTGTCCCCAGCTGCCACACTTTGTCATGTGGCACTTGCTGCCCCGTTTTGGATTTTTGGAACGAAGTCTTTGGCAATATGTCCCGTTCATCACATACATGGAGGAAAACTACTGTTGTGTTGTCGGGTTTTTTTTTCTTACTTGTACCGCCCCCCCCCCCCCCCGCTTTTTTTAAATTAATAATCCAAGTGGCCTAGAAGAGCCTTTATTTTCCTATTGGCTCAGTTTCCCTTTTCAGTATTTGACAAATGTGTACTGCAAGATGTGTGTCCTTCTCTTCAAGTTGAGAGGTAGCGATTATGCATTTTCCCCAGTGCGATGGTTAAATTGGTGCAAAAGGCTTAAAGATCACCTTATTACTTGTCTCAGACTGGTTATATAAGTTTCAGTTCCTACCGAGGAGTTTATTTTTAAAGCAGGGCTTCTCAAACTTGAATGTGCGGATCAGTCACCTGGGCATCTTGATACAAATACAGATTCTGATTCAGGAGTTCTGAGGTGGGACCTGAGGTTATGCATTTCTCACAGGCTCCTCACTGCTGCCAGTGCTGCTGGGCTGAGGACCACATTTTGAGTAGCGAGGCTCTCTAAAGTTGCTCTGTCTTATGCTGAAACTCACGTCTTAGAGGCTGAAAGAGGGTCCTGTCTTACTTTGTTTGCTTCTTTCTGAAATCACAGTAGAGAGTCATGGAATCTTAAGCATGACAGGGATGTGCTGGTAAGTCAGATTAGCTCCCTGGAGAAAAAAAAAGAATGCCTTTACGTGCATGTATAAATTGATGATAAAGGTTACTGACATAAAGAATGTGTATAGCATACAATTTTTAAATAATAATAATAAAATAAAAAGTGCTCTTTATTGGAAATTCCATATAGCTAACTGGGTTTCACAAAATGCTTGTTGGTTTTGCTGAACTCATCTATCTATCCTTTACCTGTAGTACAATTGATGAAGGAGTGTGATTCCCAAGTAAATTCTGGCTGGTATATTCCTTTATGTGAATGAGTAAGACAAAAGTGAAATAACAAAGACTGGGTCAGAACTGTGCTCATTCATCAAAGATGAATGATTTCTTTGCTGAACCAAATAATGGCTGTAATACTATACGGATTTTTCCTTAAATGTACTATTCACATGTAACAGCTACACATACAATGCACTTTTAAGTTTAATATGCATTATTAACATTTTTAATCATTTTCTTAAGTCAAGAGAGTCAACAGAACAATAAAGCAAGCCCTGATGTGGAGTGGCTGCCAATTTCTGTGGCGTAACTACTCCCACCATGGCCAGTTTCAAACCACCACTGTGACAGAGCATGGATTTGGAAACAGATGACACAGAAGTGCACTGGTATATAGTATTTCCACCATACAGATAAGTTGACATAAATAACCTCACAAATATACATAACAGTAAAATACAGTAAAATAAATACAAAGTGATGAGTTTTGAGGATTTAGTACCTTTGTTTTTAGTATAATTTATTTAATTGAAACTTCATATAATTTAATTTTTAATACTGACTGTATTTTAATAAGCTTGCAAAAATCCTGAAAATTTAACAATCAGTTCATGAACTAGTAAGCGCTGGCTCTAGCACACCACTAGGTGTAGATTATCTGGTCCAGTGATTCTCAGCCTTTGCTATACACTGGGATACTCCCAGGAAATTTATAGCCCAGTCTTAGTCAATTCATGTTAAGACCCAGGAATCTGAATTTAAAACTTTTTTTTGAAGTATATCTTATTTAGAGAAAAATACACAAATCATAAGTATGTAACTTAAAGAATTTTCAAAAACTGAACACACTCACATAACCAGGACCTAAACACAGAAACAGAACATCACCAGCACCCCCAAATCCCTTCTTAAGGCAACCATTATCTTGACTTCTAACTCCATGCATTAGTTTTGCCTGATTATGAACTTTTCCATAAATGAAGTCTCTTTTGTATCTGGCTTTTTCCCCACAATATTATGTTTGTGAGATTCATTATAATGTATGAAGCAGTAGTTCCTCCATTTTGGTGCTGTATAATATTCCATTGTGTGGCTAGACCTTGACTTATTATTTTTTTATCCACTGCACTGTTGATGGTTTGTTTCCAGTTGTTGGCTATCATGAATAGTGCTGCCAAGGACACTCTTGTATAGGCAGCAGTATTTAGAACAGAACACATTCCCCCAGTGATTCTAACAAGCAGCCGATTTCTTGAGTGCCTTCTCTATGGTTCTCCCTCCTTTCTTTTACTTCTCATGTGATGTGACCAAGGCTGTTGATTCTTTTGTGTGAATGTGCTTTTAGCACCCTAAGCCATGAAGCTGTATGCTTCCGTTCATTACAGCATGTGCTCCTGGCTCTCTTCAATATACGTTCACCAACTCCCCCTTTCATCAAGACATCTGCTCTTGTGTGCTCTAAATAGGGATGAGATTTGGCCTCACATCAATAGCATGGAGGAATAATAGACATGATGGAGATGCAGCCAAGGCTAAATTTGGCAGCTGATCATTAAGGCTCCTGGAAAGAGACTTCAAGGAAGGGAGATTGTTTCCCTTTGTGTGTATCAAACAAAAATCCACAGCGAACCTTTACAATATTTCAGATTCTAAATTTTTTTAAATGTATTCATTGGGGGTAGACCAGCAGCTCTCTCCTGACACTAGAACTGAAATCTCTCAATCTCATGACTTGGTCTGGAAAGAGTACAGGAGGAGGTTTTCCCATGGGCGTTCCTACACATAGTGGGCAGTTGGTGTATCCCCACTACATTGTTCTGGGCTGAGTGGCTGTGCAGTTTCTGTGTTGAGTCTATTGAGATGGTAGTCTCTTTGATATAAGTCAAGGGAGCTGAATGACCAGGAGCTTTAAGATGATACTGTTGATGGGTTGGATGGCTGCTCAGAACTGCAAGGAAGCATCTAGTAGTGTTAAGGCTGTTTCCTACCATATGAAAGGCACTTCATGTAAAGCTTTCACAATATGTAGAGAAGAAGTAAAGAATAGACACTAATGCCACAAAATGAAAGAAGAATGTATTCTCATGCACATAAACATTTTAGCACCTGATTTTCCTACCTCCTCACCCTCACTTTTTTGTAAAATTTCTTTGTTATCACGTTTGTTATAGAAAAGATGGAATATGTAGAAAAGAAAAATTAAGTCAATTATAATCCTAGTTGGCATTAATATTTTAACATTTCTCTATCCCAAATGTTTCTGTGTATATTTAGGTACATAATTTTTAAAGAATGGTGTTACTCATGAACTTCTAACTATAATAATAAGTGTCTCCTATAGCCCATTTTTGATGGCTATATACTCCTATTATATGGACTTTTTTTTTTTTAACCAGTCCCCTCTGGTTGGATTTCTAAAATTATTTCTAATATTTTGTTTCCACAGTAATATGATGAACATTCCTTTATGGAATCTTTTTGTAACCCTAAATATTTTTCTGGGAATAAAATCTTATAATTGGATGAAAGTTATGGACATTTGAAAGTCTGCTGAGTGCCAGTTGCATGCCAAAATAATGGTATCATCTTCCACTCCCTCAAACAGTGCTTCATCCTGCTTTTTAAAAATGTGCAATCTTTTGTGTAATAATTCCCCTCTTGAATTGGAGGGTATAGAAGCATGTCCTGGAAATCCTAGCCAGAATCTTCACATTGACGTCAGCCAATAACCTCGAATAAAATATGAGACTTTTAAGGAATCTGGCTTTTGACCACCAGCACTTTTGGGTTTATGGTCTAACTTTGCTAAGAAATCCCAGAGGGGGGAAGAAAACAGTTTTCTTCATTTGCCTGAATCAGAGCATAACTTAATGCTAACTGACATATTATAGTCTCATAAATGACTAAATGCAATGGTTTGATTGTCATATCTGACGGTTTCACAGCAGGTGGTCTCTGATGCTACACAAGCTGGCCCAAGTGACCTCTTTAGAGAATACTTTCAATGAACAACAACTTATGACAGACTACTATAGAGACTTCATTACATACCAATAGACTTTTAAGCACATCTAGTCTGCAGACTTATTATTAATGGTTTCTCAAACAAACATTTACAACTTTGACATCTCTTTAAAGATCTTAATCCTTAATTCTTGACAAAGCTTCCTGATCTAGCCCTCAGCTCAGGCTCACCCACAGGAGGAATACAAGCCCTCTGAAAACAATGGTAGGGTCTTTTGTTTCTTTATTTTTTTTTTAACTTAAAAAGATGTATTGAATTATAACATGCATAGAGAAATGTGTACAGATCAGAAGTTATGAGTTTTTGCAAACTGAACATACCTATGTAACCAGCACCTAGATCAAGAGCCAGACACCACCAGCACCCCAATTCTGGTCACCAGCCCCACTGCATCCTCAGTGTGTTTGAACTGCTCCAAATTTTATGTCCTGGGTAATTGACTCATTTACAGAATTTGATTTTTCACTGAACCTTTACTTTTATATGAGTTAGCTGCAGTCAACGTTGATCAAGCTATCTCCCTAATAACTGAAAGTAAGTAGAATTTGCCTTTCCAAGTAAAGATTATAACATTAAATTTGTGCACTGAGTGTGCATCAATATTTATGTGTTTGTGACTTGCAGATACACAAATACATGCATACAAATAAATTTGGAACTTTCTTCCTTAATGAATATAAAGCTAAATTATACTGTATTTATCCAGCTTAAAAAATCTTAACTACAATTGATTGCCACAGAATAGTTCATATGCTAAGTTTCCAAATGTTTTCTTAAGTTGCTCATTTCAGTTACCGTTAAGTATTCCCTTTAAACAGTCAAAATTTAAGAGCCAAGAATTCTTCATCTTTTCTTTGAGATAGACTTGTATATATGCGTCCTGGTTGTCCACAGCTGTCTCTTTTGGTTCAGTTTCTATGTCTGATACTCAGTAAGATATCATTTAGATTCTCACTTTTTTTTTTTTTCAGTTGAGGGCTTGAGTCAGAAAAAAACAGGTTTAACAGGCTCACTATGCTTTATAAATACGTGGTTCTGAAAAACAATTTATGCATTATCAAAAATCATTTTTTATTATTATTGGATTGTACCAGTGTACTCTTAGAATTAACAATCAAGGCTTATGCTTATGTACCCATTACTTCTTTTTTAAGTTAAAATATTTTTCTCATTATAGATGTAATACATCTAAGCATATTATTCAGCCATAAAAAGTAACAGAAGTAGTAATACATGCTGCAATATGGATGACTGTGAAAACATCGTGCTAAGTGCAAGATGGACACAAAAGGCCACATATTGTATGGTTCCATTTATAAGAAATGTCCAGAGTAGGAAATTCATACAGACAGAAAGTAAATTCATAGTTTCCAGAGCTGGAAGGAGGAGGGAATAGGAATGACTGCTAATGGCCACAAGATTTCTTTTGAGGATGATGAAAATATTCTAGAATTAGACAGTGGGAATAGTTGTACAACTCTGTGAATATAATATAAAAAAAAAAAAGACCCTGAATTGCGCGCTTTAAAAGGGTGAGTTTTATGGCATATGAATTTTATCTCAAGTTACCACACAAAAAAGGTAATATATTTTTGCTGTAGAAAATTTAGAAACTAAAGGAAAACAGAAAAATAGCACCAAGTCATAGCTCCATTATCCAGCAACCATCACCGTTAAGCCTGTTTACTTTCTTCCTGTTTATTTTCCATGTGTTGTTGCAGAAGGAAGAGATTGGTGTTGTTACCCTTTAGTTGACAGAGACAGTTATTAAATTTTAAGTAGTCACATATTAGTACCCACCCATCACCTCCCCTCTAATAAAAGGGTAGTCCCCAAGGAAGGTCCATTTCATTGGCTGAGGGGAATGCAGGTGAGAGAAGCAGAGAGCAATGGCTGGGCCTGGGAGAAGGGATGAAGCAGCACCTGAAGGGAAAAGATCTGGGGTCCTGAGAGGCAGAAAGACAGGTGTGAGCAGTTGCCCTGAGAGGCGGAACTCTTTGGGGAAACATTCCAAAGAGACTTTCAGGAGTTTTGCTGCAAGATGCTTGCTATATTATGTAAACCTATTCTTAAAGACCAATATTGTCCTCATGGCTTTCTAAAAGTCACCTTTTTGTTTCTTTTAGATGTGTCACCAGTGCTAAAATGATACTTAGGTAAGAGAATGAGGAGACCCAGTTTTATTTGAGTTACACATATTTGTTTATTTTATGTAGTTTTCATCAGCTGGATTCCAGATTACTAACCTGCACTTTCCCCTTAATACTGTAGCATTAGCATTTCTCTGTATGATTGCAAACTCAATGTAAACATAATTTTAAATAATGACAATCTTAAAAAATATTTTAATACTTTTTAAATTAAGGTATAGTCAGTTTACCATGTTGTGTAAATTATGACAATTTTAATAGATCAGACTTGCTGAGTGTTCTCTTGATGGCGTAGTGATTAAAATATTTTACAAGCGTTATCTAATTTAACCTTCACAACAGTCCATTGAGAGAGGTAATTATTCCCAATTTACAGATAAGGAAATAGAGGCTTAGAGAGATAAGTAATTTGCCCAAGATCACATATCAAGTACCTTAATTATTCCTCCACTTGGCATAGATTTAGGTGGTTTTCATTTTTTCTTAATAAAGATGTGATAAATATATTTGCTTTTAAAACATTTTCCATTTATAAAGTTATTTCCTTAGATGAGTACTTTTAAAATTTCCAAGTGGTTGAGTTTTTTTGTTGCTGTCATAAAACCTTTCCTCTTAACTGTTTCATTTATTTCTTTGTGGTTGGAGATTTTGGTTGATACAACTTAGGTTTTGGGGGATACTTGTCCTTATGGTCGGTCCTTATATAAATGTGCCAAGAACACTTGGAAAAAAAGCACTCTCTTGCAGATTTTTTTGAAGGTGGGTTATCTATCAACTTAAGCCCACTTTTTATGCTATGGGCAAGCCTTCCATGTGTTGTTTTTCATTTTTGCATTCTTAATCTGATCACGGGTCTGATTTGTCATCTAAGGTGTCAGTTATTTGCATTAATTTCTCTTTATGGAATTTATTTTCATTTTTATTACATGCCTTTTGGTCTATGAAGGTTCATAGTTATGTCTATGCTTTTACTATGAATTGCCCTCCCCCTTTTTTTTACTGTCTAATATCTTTTACAGACAATTTTTCTAAATAATTTTGAAACCAAAATCTAAATAACTATGTAGGCTTGTCTTATATGCTCAGTTGGTTTTGGTTTCCCAAGTTCTTTAAAACTGAAATTTTTTTTAGTTTTTAATTTTGATTTATCTCTGGGTGTTTTGGCAAGTATCTTTAAGCAGATTAATTCCTTAAAGACATTTGAGTTTTTGCCCCCTATGTCTTTGGTATCTAAAAATAACTTTGTGTTGCTGTCACATCAATATTAATTTGACCTGATTCAGAAATTTGTTATTATGTCCTTTTCCTTTGAAGGCTCTGTATTTTCCTGTTGTCTTAAAATAGGGTGTTAGCGAAGTGTCATCCCTATTATTATTTCTTGATAGAAAGAAATGTTTTTGACCATTAGTTTTAGGAGATACTTACAGGATTATTATACAAGTGTTTTTTTTCCTGAAAAGTGTTTAGACTCAGAGTCTTATTCTTTTCCTTCTCCCCACTGCATCCTCATTTCAGTATTGGGGAAATTTTGTTCTGTTCAGTCACACTTTGCAACCTTAGTTTTTCAGGAACCCTACTGTCTAGGGGATTGCTTTTCAACAGTTAGCCTCTTTACCTCCTATCTTCTGTTACATCATTTTCAGATGGCCTTCCTCCTATATTTAGAGTTTCTCATGTTTGGCCTGTACCTCACTAATTCATTCTACTACTTTTTCAAGGCTGCTAGTGACTGATGCCATTATGGTTTTTAATTTGGCTGTCTTTTATTTCCTTTATACATGGCCTTTACTTATCTCATTCTGTTGCCTACTTGTAGCCTCATCTGCTGTTAGTGTATATACCTGCATTATCTTCTGTTGCATGATCAAGTACATGGATTGGATTTTTTTTTTTCTTCTGTCTTAGAGCATATCTACCCCGGTATGAAGACTTTTTCTGTGTCTTTAGCTAACTGCTTGTCCTTTTCTGTCTCAGGGATTTTAATAGACCATATATTGAATGGTCTCTGTTTGCTCCATCTATATAAAAAAGGATTTATGCCAGCCAAGGGTTGAAGTATATTTATATTCCAAATGCTTGGATAACCTAGGCTCATCAGAGACCAAGACAGGGCTCTATAGAGACCCAGGAACCCACCCCGTCCAGAGCAGACAAGCAAAGCAACTCAGTTTGGTTCAGGTAGAGAGAACTTTGGAGGGTGAGAAAAGGACAAGGGCAGAGATCTTTCCGATGTTTGGTATATGGTGACTCCTTATTCTTAAGTTTCTGGTACTGTTTTGGAGTCTGCTGTCTGCAGAGAATAAGGTTAATTTTAGTGAAACGTGGGTAGAGGGGAAACCAAGGCATCTGTTCTTTCATTGCTAACTTGCCTCAAAGTCCAGTTCGTTGCCTTTTGTGATGTGACTCTTTTAGGCGAAGAGTGAACTCCCTCTTCCAGACTCACTTTCATATCAATTAGAAATCCTTCTCCCTATGTGGTGGCTGCCTATGCCTCCCTTTTCCCCTTCTTTTCCAGCCAAGCAGTGACTCACTGAAAATAGCTGGAAATCCCTCAAATTAGCATCTTAAAAGTCTAAAAGTGGGTGAGAACCTTAGGAGACCTTTGTATGTGAATATTATTAAGATTCATAAATTGGCCCTAAGCACTAGAGCACAGTGAAAGGTCACATTCCTTTACTTTTCTAAATCGAATCCAGCCCTAAGCCACTCCTGTCTGCCCATATCAGGGCTCCTCCCTGCCCCCTGCCTTCCTGTTTGGTGGAGGGCCTAGGCCTTGGTCCCTGGTGGTTCCCATGGTTACTGATGCTCTTCCTGCTGGGGGAGCCATAGCTGGTGCAATGCCATCTGTCAGAGACCACTCATGATGGCCACACAGATGTCCCTCAACGTGTTCCTTTCACCAACTGCAGGCTCAGCCACATGCTGCTGCTTTGGACGCCATGGGCTTGATGATCAGTCACCAGAGACAGCCAAGTGCAAGGTCTCTGCCAGCCCCAAGTAGAAGGTTTCCTGAGGAAGGTAGAGTGGCTGTACTTTTAAATGCAACTAAACAAATATTTATTGAAGGCCACATGTGGCCCGGGTACCGGGAAAAGATTTGAGGATTTAAAGATGAATAAGTCTCTTTTGTCAAAAATGCCTAATTTTGGTGCGGTGTAAATGAGATACATAAGCATAATTGTCAATATTACAAATAAGAATGTGATAAACACCCTAGAAGCGGTCTAAAGAGAGAATGTGCCAAGTGGATCTCCTAAAAAAGTGAACTTGAATGTGTCTGCTCCACTCCATCTCTGCCGATTCCACCCTGGTCCCAGCCACCATTCTCTCCCTCCGGGAGAAATTTCGGAGCTTCCTGACTGACATTGCTCACATTCCCCACAGCATGTTCTCTGCCCAGCAGTCTCCGTGATACTTTTCAGAAGCAAGTCAGAACTTGTGACTCCTCTGCCTAAAACATTAACAGACACACACTTCTATATATAAAATAGATAAACAACAAGGATCTAGTGTACAGCACAGGGAACTCCATTCGGTTTCTTGAAATAACGTATAATGGAAAAGAATCTGAAAAGAAAATGTGTATGTGTGTGTGTGTGTGTGTAACTGAATCACTGTGCTGTACACCTGAAACTAACACTGTAAATCAACTACACTTCAACAACAACAAAAAAATTTTTAATGGCAGTGGCTTCTATCCTACATTGAGGATAAAGTCCAAACTCCTGGCACTGGCCTCAAAGTCCATGCTTGATCTAACCCACCCCCACCCGCCTTGCAGCCTTCCCTCTCCCCAGTTCCCTCCATTCTAGCTTTTCCCACCTGCTTCCTTTCCCATCTCGTGACTGGACCCGCCTCACTCTCCTTAGAGCAGGAACGTGGGGTCTCCTCATGGAGCCTCCCTCGTCTTCCCTGTAGGCCTCCCACCCGTCACCGTCTCTCGTGACAACTTTCATTTTCCTGCGAGGAGCTTATCAAATATATGATTATGTCCCCCATCTAGTTGTCCCTCCCAGCCGACCGTGAGGTCCCAGGAGACAAGCACCATACCTGCCCTGTATACTGCTGTCTACCTGTGCGCCTGGCACTCACTAGGGGCTCAGCCTGGGTCCTAAGGGTTTTACTGGGTGGATCAGGGGCATAAGAAAGGGCATTTGAGCAGAAACAAAGGCATAATCAACATCGAAGGAGAGGTTACACAGCATATTTAGAAACAAAAGTAGACCAGGGTGTCTATAACGTAGCACACCCTTTAATTACAGGGGTTTTGAAACCTACTCTGAAATTTTTATGCATCTTTTAAACTGTTTTCGATCTGTTGTTTTATTTTTCAGCTGGGTCGGCGTTTATTACTGGCAGTGGATAGATAGAAGAGGATGTTTATTATTTCTAATCCTGGCCCACCTTCCCCACTTACACTGCGTTTTGAAATGAGAGAGCATGATCTCTTGCAGGTCTTTACAGGGCTCTGGTGGGGAGAAGGAGTGAATTTTTTTTTTTTTAAGTGCCTCTGTACGATTTGTATTCCTGGACTTCTGGGCAGTGTTCTTTCTGTTACTTAATCTCTTCTCTTTTCTGTTTTGATCAAAACTTTTCAATTGAAAAAATATTGTTGATTTGAATGATGAAAGGCAGTTTTATCCTGGAGTTAGATTTCCATGAAGTTTTGATTTAGGGAAGCCCAGCCCAGCCCTGACTGTCTCTTTCCCAGGTCTGGACCCATTCTCCATCCCAGCAGAGATGTTTATATTATGCATAAGGCAGCTCCTGCCTGACTAGGACTGGTGATTAAGAGCTCAGGATAATGAAATCTGCACAGTTGAAACTTGGCTGTTGGCTATAGTTATTATGCAACTCTTAACATTTCCCTTTTGTTTCTGCCAATAATACAAAATTCTCAGTTTTTCTTTCAGAGCTAACTCTTCAAAGACACTAAAATTTGTTCCACTAGTATTTTTAATGACCAAGTTAAATGATTTCTCAAAGTTCAGAACATGTACTTTTCTAAAGGACAAGAAAATTTAGTGGCTGTGCAGTAGCACTGTTCAAACTGCCTGTGAACAGCTGAATGGAGCTTCAAGGACAAAGGCCCCTCTATGGGCCTTCGATTTCAGGCTTTAAGCAGACTGCTTACCATGCCTTGATTGCAATAGCAAATATAGCAAGAGACACGGCAAAAGTGATGGTAAGAGGTGGCATATTCCAATGGTGGGGTGATTCGGAGCAATTAGGAGATGCTTAGTGAAGCATCTTACACAAATGATGCACCTTTCCCTGCCCACCCTCTCTAATATCTGAATTTCTTATGTTAGAAGAGACTCACACCCTTATCTGAACTAAAATGGTGGCCCTACACTAACATGCACCTATCTGGAACAAGGAGTATTTAGTTTCATCAGCCACAGTGCCCCTGAATTACTGAATTATGGGGACAACACTCTCATGGTCACCTAGCCGTCATGTGACTGAGGAAGTGAATGGCCTGACACTTTCTGAAAACCTGTTTCTTATGGGGAGAACAGGACACCAGGAAGGCCATCATCTCAAGGACTGAAGTTGGGGGTGGGGTAGCACCACAGGAAAGAAAATTATTTCAAGAGGAGGCTAGGGCAGCTAAGAGCATGTTAGGCTACATCACTATTTTGCCCATAGTTGGCCCTAGCAGAGAGTGACAGGTATACTGGGGACCTATGGACCAGAGTGAGTGGACACAGAAAGCTTTATAGAAGAGGGGCATTGCATACTCTTATATGCCAAGCACTTCAGTATATAGTAATACCCCAGAAACACCTGATGATTCATTAAGTTCACAAGATGGGCACTTTGAAGTTATAGCCACAGGAGGAAAAAAATTTAAAGTTCAATTACCACCATCCAATGGTTTGCTAGTATAATTTTTTTTAAAAATGAGTGTGTGAGAAAGTATTTATGTTTTCAATTGCTTCTCCTAAAACCATTTATTGGTACAGAGGAGAAAGTAATTTAGTCTGTGGGGAGATGGGGCAGTTAGGAAAGCTTTTTAGAGGAGGTAATATCTGAATAAGACTTCAAGGAATGAATAGAACTTGCCAAGCAGATGAGGAATGGTGGCAGGTTGGCAGAGGGAATGGTATGTGTAAAGGTACTGAGGTAGCAAGCAATGTTTGGAATTTGAGAAGGCATTTTGTGTGGCTAAAGCATGCTGTGTTAATTTCCTACTGATGCTGTAACAAATTATCAAAAATTAAATGTCTTAAACCAATAGATTTATTATCTTATGGTTCTGGAGGTCAGAAGTCTGAAATGGGTCTAACTGGGCTAAAATCAAGGTGTTGGCAGGCTGTGCTACTGCTGGAGGCTCTAGGGGAGAATCTGTTTTCTCACTTTTTCCAGCTTCTAGAGATGACCTGCATTTCTTGGCTTAGGTCCCTTCCCTCCATCTTCAAAGCCAGCAGTGTATCATCTTCATATTTCTCTCTGACTCTGACCTTCTGCCTCCTCCTTCCACATGTGAAGGACCCTCGTGATTATACTGGGCCTACCCAGATAATCTAGGATAATCTCTTTATAGTAAGGTCATCTGATTAGCAACCTTAATTCCATCTGCTACCCTGATTCCCCCATGCCATGATACAGAACATACTCACAGGTCCCAGAGACAGGACATGGACATCTCTGAGGGACCATTATTCTGCCTACTACACATGCAGAACAAGAAGCTGAGAGTGATGGTGCAGAGAAAAGTTGGCATGATTCATCACCCCTAGGTAGAAAAGATCATCCATCCAAGAGGGGCCTATAATGTGATTTTCTTTCTTAATGGAAGAGTCAAGGTTCTGGAGATTTTCCTAAAGTATAATGGGTATGTTTCAGTTAACTATTGCTATGTAACAAGCCACCCCAAAACTTGGTGGCTTAAAACAACAGTTTATTATTTCTCATGTTTCTGTAGATTGGCTAGGTGACTCCTCAGCTGCTTTCATGCAGGTTCCCTGATAAAACATTCAGTTGGAGGGTTGGCTGACCTTGAAGGTCCAAGATGGCCTCACATTATGTGGCATTTGGTGACAGCTATCAGCCACAGTGCCTTGGTTTTTCTCACTGAATGCTTGGTGGGCCTTAGATGATGGCCTCAAGACACTGTTCTGACAGCATGAAGGTGGAGCTGCAGGGCCTGTGGAGGCCTTGATTCTGGAACCCACGCAGCATCACATTCACCACATTCTTTAGGGTTGGGCCAGGAGGTCACAAGTCTAACTCAAAATTCAGGAGGAAGGGAAATAGATTACATCTCTTGATAGGCATTTACACAGAGGCCATATGACATCCAGTACAGGCTGTAAAGATAGGAGTTCTAGCGCTGAGAGTAGGATTTTGAAATTCAAGACTTTAGAGGCAAAATGTTTCTGGATAACAGCAATATCCAGCATGTGGCCTAAAGGTGTGAATGTCACAAGCAAAGTGTGGTAATTATCACTGGCACTGAAGAGGGGAAGAAGCCGTGAGGCTCGGGTGTAGGATGCATCATCCTGTGGACACAAGAAGACTGAGTTGGTGGTGAATGTGGCAGAGTGACGTGAAGTCCAGTAGATGACAGTAGTAATGGCAGGGGGCAGATATGGGATTACCAAGCCAGATGGGGTAACTCAATAGCCAGAAGATCGTGACCACACTGATCTAAGTCAGCCTCGTGAATGGTGGGCTAAGATACCCAGAGCAGCGGCCATCCTGCACAACCTAATTCCTTCACTTCTCAACTACCACATTATCTTGTTCACTTACCATTTTCTTTTCAATTGAAGTACAGTTGATTTACAATGTTGTGTTAGTTTCAGGAGTACAGCAAAGTGATTCTTAAATATATATAAATATATATATATTATTTTTCATACTCTTTTCCATTACAGATTATTACAAGATACTGAATATAGTTCCCTCTGCTTGCTATACAGTAGGTCATTGTTGTTTATTTTATATATAGTAGTGTATATCTGCTAATTTCAAATTCCCAATTTATCCCCCACACCACTTTTCCCCTTTGGTAACCATAACTATGTCTGTGAGTCTGTTTCTATCTTGGAAATAAGTTCATTTGTATCATACTTTTTAGATTCCACATATAAGTGATATCATATGATATTTGCCTTTTTCTGTCTAATTTACTTCAATTAGTGTGACAATCTCTAGGTCTATCCATGTTGCTGCAAATGGCATTATTTCATTCTTTTTTATGGCTGAGTAATATTCTGTGTGTGTGTGTGTGTGTGTGCGCGCGCAGCAGCGCACACACACACACACATACATACATCCTCTTTATCCATTCAACTGTTGATGGACACTTAGGTCGCTTTTGTGTCTTGGCTATCATAAATAGTGCTGCTATGAACATTAAGGTGTGTGTATCTTTTTGAATTTGAGTTTTCTCTGGATGTATGTGCAGGAGTGGGATTGCTGGAATATGTAACTCTTTATTTTTAATTTTTTAAGGAAACCCCATACTGTTCTCCATAGTGGCTGCACCAAATTACATTCCTACCAACAGTGTAGGAGGGTTCCCTTTTCTCTACACCCTCCCCAGCATTTATTATTTGTAGACTTTTTGAAGATGGGCATTCTGACTGGTATGGGTTTGCTAATATTTTGTTGAGGATTTTTGCATCTATATTCATCAAGGTATTTTTTCCCATTGATTGATTTGTGTATACTGAACCATCCTTGTGTCCCTGGGATGAATCCAACTTGATTGTAGTGTATAATCTTTTTTATGTATTGTTGGATTCAGTTTGCTGGTACTTTGTGGAGAATTTTTTGCATCGATGTTCATCGAAGATATTGGCCTAAATTTTCTTTTTTGCTGGTGTCTTTGTCCGACTTTAGTATCAGGATGATGGTGACATTATAGAATGACTTTAGGAGTATTTCCTCCTCTTCAGTCTTTTGGAAGAGTTTGAGAAGGATCAGTATAAGTTCTTCATTGTACGTTTGGTAGAATTCCCCAGTGAAGCCATCCAGTCCTGGACTTTTGTTTGCAGAAAGTTTTTTTTTTTATTACAGATTCTATTTCACTTCCAGTGATT
The DNA here is from genome assembly GCF_009834535.1 of Camelus ferus. NCBI lineage: Eukaryota > Metazoa > Chordata > Mammalia > Artiodactyla > Camelidae > Camelus > Camelus ferus. Next base: position 43,278,469 of record NC_045706.1, on the reverse strand, counting down.
AGTGTGTTCAAATGATCTATTTCTTCTTGATTTGGTTTTGGTGGGCTGTATACTTCTAGAAGCTTTTCTGTTTCTTCCAGGTTGTCCAATTTGTTGGCATATAATTGTTCATAGCATTCTTTTAAGGTTTTTCATATTCCTGCGCTATTGATTGTTGTTTCTTCTCTTTTATTTCTTAATCACTCACCCTGTTTCTAAGTAAATTTACCACTTCTGACTTCAAGAGACTGTGCAAGTAGATTCTTCAGGTAGCATTTTAACTATCAGCAATATGTCCAAAAGATTCAGTGAAAGTATGAAACGAAGTTCAAGTCAGTTTTGAGTGAGAAGATTACAGAGCTGCCATCATATCAGGTGAAGAGTATCAGTTCTTCCTTGCTTTTCTTTTCCTTTTATACCCTCCTTGTCTCCTCAGATATGGATCAAAAGGCAAAAGGGTACCTGCATAGATCAGCAGGATTTATGGTGGTGACATTTATTAACAATGTTAAATGAATAATATTTATTACTCTCTTTCCAGGTAAATAAAAATCAGAAACATAGACAGTCATTATCCAGATGGTCCTAAGAGCTCATTCAACCATAAGAGTGCTAGATATGAATAAATTTGAGCCCATAATAAGCAAAGAAGGATAAAATTGCATACTTTTATGATTATACCCTAATATAATGTTTATTTGTTTATGTGTAACAGATGAATAATTGGTTTCTAGTACAAGAAAAGCATGTGTTTACATCCTTGGCTGTGACTTCATACTCTTAAAGTGCTTTTTAGATTACTACAAAATAAATTTCTACCCAAAAGGAAAGGTTTTCAGTATTTGGAAATTCAGCAAATTCTTCCTGAAAGTTCCCCCTGTTGAGTGAGTGATCCAGGCTGTGAGGATTTAATTCTGCCTGCCTTCCACTTCCCTTGCATTGCTGTCCCCTGTACACAGGGCTCAGCACCTTTGGCAGTCACTTCAGTTTTGAGCAGACTGCTAGAGATTAGAGGACCAACGGATGTTATTCTCACCTTTCACACAAATTCTTTTTAGGATTGTGTGTGAGATGTATCTATAAATTAGTAAAGCTAGTGATATTTTTTGTAATCATGGCCTTAATATTAAAACTAGGAGGGCTTTTGTCCCCCTCAGAGTCATCTGCTATAAAAGCTACACAAGCTCTTCCGCCAGCGCTGCCATGATTCACATTATTTGGGGCACTCCTTCTTGGGGGCTGCTATCAGAGAGAGTTTGCAAGCCAACAAGAAAACCAGTTCTATAGTTTTTGTATCGTGTCTGAATTTCTACTAAATCCAAACATTGCCCAAATTTCAGGGATTGGCTTTCTTTGACATTTAATCTACCAAAAAGTTAATTAGTTAAAATTCACTAGCAAAAGAGTAAAGTTTTCACCACTTAGGACATTCCAAATAATACACCTCAGATTCCAGAGTTGTGAGACTCCAAAAGGAACCTGGTTTTTTGTTTTTGTTTTTTTTTCCTGACACAAGCTGCCCCATGGTAATAGCACCAGAAACTTGTAAAAGACTGTTATGAAGTGTTACCATTTTTATTCCAGAATCTAGAAATGCCCCATAAAAATATTTTTAACCTACTTTTCCAACTCTACTATCCTTCAGTGAACTACGATCTCCTCTCCTCCCCACCCAGAACTTTCTGCCTTCTTGGCATCAGGTTAGCTGTGCTCCATCTTGCATTTATGTTCTTTGATTTTCAATGAATTACCCTTTAATAGTTCTGCTAAAATTTATCCTTTTCTAGCTCTTATGTTTATTAAGTTTATGATTTTACATCTAACTCTGATCTTCCACCTGACTCAATTTTTTTGTCATCTAGAGGTAAGCATTTCAGCATCATGATTAGAATTTTTGAAGCTATCTGTGTGTCAGGTACTGCACCAGGGACTGCAAACATCAGCTCACCGAGTCCTCACAACATTCAGAGATGGGTCCTATAATTTCCGCTTAACAGATGCAGAAGCTGAGGCTTAGAAAATACAAATAACTTGCCCAAAGTCAAATAATGAATAGTGGAGAGACCAGGATTCAAACTCTCATCCATCCAAGGCAGGGTTTTCCCAACCTCACACTATGATATTTCGGGCCAGATAATTCTTTGTTATGGAATTCTTTGTTATGGGGGCTGCTCTGTTCATTGTGGTATGTTTAGCAGCATCTCTGGCCTCTGTCTACCTGAAGCCAGTACCCCACTGTGACAACCAAAAATGTCTCTAGACGTTGCCAGATGTTCTCGGGCCAGTATTTAAGAACCACGGATCTATATACCAAAGTCATGCTTTTGCCACATTATACTATTAAATAGAGAACTACTAAAACCATAGAATTGTAAGGCTGAATTTTAAACAGGTTAATTTTAGAAGTCACCACACCTGGCTAATCATCAGAATTGGAGATTTTTCAAGACTCTCTTTCCCACCCAAGGCCTTCAAAGTCAGCATTTGCCAGGTGGTGGGACAGGTATCTATTTTAAGCCTCTCCACGGTGTAGGATCAGATCCTAACCTCACCGCACATCTGTTCCCTGAATCATTTCTCTCCATTCCTGTCAAATAGTTCTCCAGCCTCGAGTTTAACACCTCCTGTGATGGTGTTACCCATGTTCAGATGGTCCTAACCGTGAAGACACGTTCTTCTTGACATTCTTCCTTATCTTTCTCCTTCTATACCCTCAGTCTCATATGAGCCAAATTATCATTTTTCTCAAATCAATTGAATTAAGCAAACATGTATTAAGTCCCAGTTATGTATTAGGCGCTACTCTGAGCAGTTGTTTTCTGGGGTTTTTTTGTTTATTTGTTTTTACCATGACTGCTAAGACCATGATGGGCACTTTTGGGGGAAAAAAATGACCATCTAACCAGATTAACAATAGAATTCCTCAAAAGCGCAATCACAATACATTAAAATCTTAAAATCTTGCATGGTTGGCCGCCCGTCCCGCTGCTACTGGGAAGCAGTCTGCCCTGTAGTTTGTGGCGGTTCCTGCCCTGGATGGGGACACAGAGCTGCCAGCAGCTCCCCCTCTTCCTCTTCAGCCCTACTCAGCAGCCCTCTTCAAACCTTTTTTTGGTGGTTTCAGGAAGATTCCAAAGTAGCTCCTCATCCTGGTAAAACCATTCTCTACCATATGCTCCAGATTTCTTTCTATGCAAACAAAGAGAGGAAGAGAATCCAAAAAAAAAAAAATTGCCATCTAGTGCTACTCTTAAGGATTCCTTTTTAAATGAATTTGATCAATAATAAATGAATGAATGAATATAAATATAAAATAGTTTTAATAATGTATCGTAATTAAGACTTATAGTTCACTCTTCTTTAAAGTCAAGGAGTCCTTTCTGCTTGCACTTTTGATTTTCCCATGATCACCATGATGGTTTAGAACCTATAGGAAACTGCTTTTTAATGAGAGCCCTTGGATCAATGGACGATTGTGACAGACACCAGTACTGCAGAGGCTGCTTATGCTTAGACCTGCAGGTGACCAGTGTCTCCTTAGCAGGTCAACATGAATAGTTAGTGAGCTGTTAACATGAGCCAGCAGTCCCAACTCGCCTGGATGGATCTCCAGTAGGCAGGTTGTGTTTAGAGAAAACCAAGGAGAAAATAACATGTTGACTGGAATAAACCGTTTGGGGTCAAAATAACAATGCGGTGTTTTTGTACTTGTGTGAGATATAAAAAGAAAAGTTGAGTTTCACTTAGGCTCAGTAAGAACTTCCAAACTTCTGGTTTATGCTTGGGCACCTCCACAGAAGTACCTGGACCAAAGGGAAACTCCCTGAACCTCTCACGTCTTTGGTTGCTCTGGAAAGCCCTGATGTCTTTAACGTGGCATTCACTCTCTTCTTATAGAGTTTTATAAATGGACACTGACATGGACTACGAAAGACCCAACGTTGAAACCATCAAGTGTGTGGTCGTGGGAGACAACGCCGTGGGGAAGACGCGCTTGATCTGCGCCAGAGCATGTAATACAACACTCACGCAGTATCAGCTGCTGGCCACCCACGTACCAACTGTGTGGGCGATTGACCAGTACCGGGTCTGCCAGGAGGTAAGATGTATGGAGTTTCTTTAGAATCCTAAGGGCACATCACAGCTGTAACCAGTGTGATTTTCAAAAAGTTTGGGAAGGGGTTAACTTGTACCTTCAAGACAGAACTAACTTTTTCAGTGCCGCAATAGAAACAAAGGCAAAACTTGGAGCATGGCTATCATATCTTGCCTGAGGGTTTGAGTCACGTGATTCCAGGAAGCCAGTTAGGACTTCGCTAAGTCCCGTTAGATGGAATGAGGAAACTAAATGCAAGTGAGTGTCTCTGGCATGAGGGGTGCTGACCTGTGCATCCTTCTCCTGGGGAGCCTCAGATGCACATTGAGCAGGGATGCTCTCTCTCTCTCCTGCAGGTCTTGGAGCGTTCCCGGGATGTTGTTGATGAAGTGAGTGTTTCTCTCAGGCTTTGGGATACTTTTGGTGATCATCACAAAGACAGGCGTTTTGCATATGGCAGGTAAGCCAAGATTAGTGCAGTGCAGTTCAGTTTGAGTACAATTTCCTTTCCAAACCCCGTCTCTGCTTCATAAATCAACGAAAACCCCGTCATGTGGCCTTGAAATGTGTTGGGTTCTGTGCCGTGTCTAAGAAAAGAAAAGAAAAAAAAGAAAAACTCCAGAGCAGCGTTGTTTCCTGAGGTCAAGAAAAGCAGTCTGCCTTGCCACTTGGTTCCTCCCAGGAAGTACTTTATTTAAAACAACCAGTCCTAGTTAAACTGGATGTTTACTAGACGAGGATTCTGTTGCACCCTCTAATCTTGGGCTGCTTTGATTGCTGCTTTCCCGAATAATACTTTATTTGCCTTGTGTTAGAATGCTTTAAGTTTTCTTAGCACTTGGCCACCCCACTTCAGAAGGTCTCTTTGGTCTTTTCATGACCATATTAGCAGAATCTGATGTTACTTGCTTTGGGCTTTGTTGTCTGAGAAGTCTATTATTTTTATTTGAAGGTCATTTTTAAAAAGAAAGAAAAATATCTCTGAAGTCCTTCACAAGGCACTTCTCCAAAATGAACTGAAGCATTTAAGTCTATTTTTCATTTAAAAAAAAAGGAAGAAGAAGAAGAAGGAAAAATCCAGTAGAAGAGAAGATAAATCTAGAAGGGCATTAATATGAGTGGGAACAGGTGAAAGGACCTTAAAATATTTAGCAGCCTTTCCTTGTCACCATAACTCTGTTGGAGTCTTCAGGACTCTAGCTTCCTTAAAGTCCCTCTAAGCAAATATATTATAACTATCAATTCAGATAAGGAGATTTTTTACCCCTGAATTATAAATGAACACATTGCCTTTTAAGTTTAGAATTTAGGTCTTGTGGATCAGTTGTTCTTTGTTAACATCAAATATCACGCTACCTCACAGAACTGGATTAGACACTCCACACAATGAGTTACTCCTTGGTACTGAGATAAGCATTTCTGAAAATACCTCTGTTCCTTCCAGCCAGTAGTCTCTTAAACCTCTGAACAGAATTTTGTTGGCATTTACCCAAGTGGTCTAAAATACTGAATAAACTGCTGAAAGGGTTTGCCCTATTCCTGAGAAGTCGTTCACACACTGAAAGAATCTATGATTTAGACCAGTTTGTGCAAGGAGGTCTCAGAAAGAGGCATATAGAAGTAAGACTTTGATTTTAATGTTCCCTTGGTAACAAGAACTTTTGAACTTAATATTCAGCATCATAGACACTTTTCTTCTCCTTGAGTTTCCTGTTTTGTTTCCTTTCCTTGATGTTCTTGATTCTTATCTTTGTTGCCATTTCGGTTTTTTCTGTTGTCTCATTATTACACACACACACAAGATAACAATAAATGAACCTGCTCATAATTACTATCCAGTCAGACTTGTAACACCTGTGGTTTTAAGGAAACCTAATGAAATGATGACTTTGAGTAAAGTAAAGATAAATACAGTAGATTTCAAAGGACTGTTTGTACCCCGACTTCTAAAAAGGTGTGGTGAATAAAGATGAACCTACTGAGATACCGGGTTTAGCTTCCACAGGCCGCCTCATGAGCTCAGTGGTTTATTGCCACTTAAAATTTATGTATTTGAGATAATGAATTTTAACTTGGCCCCCCAATGTAAAACTGGTCCTGTGCTTATATAAGGGCTGCTTCATTACCATGTGAGACTCCTGCTCAGGGGTGATGTAGGGGCGCGGGGGCCTTCATAGATCTAATACCGACAGGCATCTGCTGTGGGCCTCGCCCTGCTTCCTGATGCATCTGGGATCATTTTACACGTCATGCCTGTGCTTGGTCACTCCCAACAAAAATAAGCTGCTCTTTCATGTGACTCTATCAGTTCAAAGTGCATTGTTCTGCTCCCTTGCCTGTAACATTCGGTTCTATCAGCTGTAACCCGCATCCCCCTTTGATGGAAACAGGATGTGCTTTCCAAGCCAAGTCTGATTCTCTGAGTGACACAGAGGGGCTTCAGGAAACACTCCCTGTTTCTGGCCGAGCTCTCAGTGGGCCTCACTTTACGTGCATGTTTGTACCTTGTATTTCCTCTGTCTTTTCCAATGCTCCACAGCCTCCAGGCTTCCTGCCACAAATCCCACCACTGGTGAAGAACAAAACCAGAGCCGTTCTGTCTTGGATCCCGGCATTTTTCTGTAAATGCTAAATATGTGATACCGCATTGATGGAGCACCAAAAATTACATTTTATGGGAATGTCTGATAGTAGTAGTTTCTTTTATTCAGTATAGGGCTCTGACCCCTGTATTTCATTGCTGTGTGAGAGCTGTTTAATTCCTGTATGACTTCCGTTTTTAGATCCATGTCATTTGTGAAGGAAAAAATCATAATTACATTTTCTGACAATCAGTTTGGTTTGCAAACCAGTTTTTTGACTGATGTTTTCACTATACTAGGTGTGAATTACAAGTCAGTGGGATGTGATGTATTCCTTATACTTGGAAATGTATTTGGAACCTTTTTAAAATAATTCATTTGATTCTTACGGTGACAGTGAGAGAAACCAGATTCATATCAAGATGTCTTAGACCTCGCCTTCAGTTTCCTCTGCTGCTTAGCACTAAGGGAGTTCATAAGTTACCCCCTCAAACATCCTTTGCATAGACAAGCTCTGATTTGCTGAGCGGATTCAGTCGGCCAGGCTGGTGTCAGTCTGCTGACTTGAATTTGCAATTTTCCTAGTATCGTCTAACTACAACCAGAATGTCATAGCTCTCTTTATGATTCAAAGGTAACTATTCAACCCATTTTTTTCTTTAGCCAACTAGAATAACAGCTCCAATTCATCATAGACCTTCAGTATGCCAGTCAAAATATTAGGTGTTCTACCAACATGAGTTTAGTTAATCCTTTCAGGAACCCTAGGAGACAGAGATGATCTCCATGCCACAGGTGAGTAGAGAGCTGAGTTCTTTTACTACCATAACTTGCCCAACAGGGGGTTTCAGGAGCAGATTCAAACCCACTCTGACTGACTCGTTCCTCCCATTCTTTTCATCATGACAAGCTACCTTGACCTCATTTTGAACAGGATGCAACCAAAAACCACCCCACGTTGATGGGCTGGGTATCCATTTGCACTTCTGTATTTGTACAGTGGCTTAGAATGAGAAGCGATCTCAAAGAGTCATCTGGCCAACCTCTTTTCTCCAGGAAGGGAAACCGTCCATCCAAGAAAAAGCAGTGATGGAAGTCCTTCTAGTCGATGGACGTGAAAAGTAGCAGCGTAGCATCAGCGTCCTAACACAACTAACACATCTGAAATCTCCCAAGCCCTCTGTTGTCTGGAGCGAATGACTCCAACTCTTTCTTCTTTTTACCACCTACTTTCTGTCCACTTTTGGATGAACTTTTGAAGCTCTTTTCTGGATCTTTTAAAATGTCAAGAACGAAACTGTACATAATAACCATGACTGTGATCAGCTGCTCTTTTTTGGCAAGAAAAAAAAAAGCCTCTTTTTAGAGGGCTATCACTCAAGAGTTTTCTGCCTGAACTATTATAAGAAAGTGTTCACAGTTAGGTACCTGGCACTGAAAACATAGACAAGCAGGATGGGTCTGCCTTCAACAGGACACCTGTATCTCACCTGGTCCCTCTCCTGTACTCACACCACACATATAAATAATTACCAATTTTACCGTTTACCCTCCTTGAAAACCTTCACCATTGATCTGTTTCAGGGTCAGAGAAGCTTCAAACACCTAAAGCCTATGGGGCTGGAGGTGGTGATAACAGCAGTGACAATGTAATCAGGGCTCCCCATGAGCCAGGCCTGTGCTCAGGGCTCCACATATCTTATCCCCTGTCATTCTTGTGGGGACCCTGTAAAGTAGGGTCATTTCACAGTTGAGCAAACATGCACAGAAAGGGGCCAACATCAGACAGCTAAGAAAGAGTGGAACTGAACCTTTCCTGTTGGTTCTGTCTGGCTCCAAAGCCTGTGTCTTCTCTTTCCTCCATGCTGTGTGGTGATGATGATGATGGATGCAGAACATACTTTAAACTTATTCCTAGTCTAGTCTCATTCTTACACTGTTCCATGTGGACCTGGAAGGCCAGATTTACCATCGATCACTAGCTCTGATATTCCATTGTTCCCCTTAAGTTCTTCAATACATGGCAAATAACAATTCTTTATGTTCATCTATGAATGAATGAGCCCTTTCACTTTCAGTAAAAATGATACATCCAAGCGAATTTTTTGAGAGTGGGAATCTTGGGTACTCTATATGACATGCTTTTTTCCTCCAAATTTAACTTAAGCATGCAGAATCACTGTATTTGTCCTGTTTGTCCTTACACCCAGCAGTTTCTGGGCATATTTTCAGGTCAGTTGGAACTCATTTATTATATAGGTTATTCTTACACACTGATTTTTCACAAATGTTTTTAGGTCCTATAAGAAGTACAGGACATGTTTTTACAATAAACATTCTCCACACACACACACACACACAAAAAGAAGCCCAGTACATGTTTTAAATGATAACATTAATCAGAACCATGGTATCTGTGTGTCTATTTAGGTAAGATGGCTCTAGTTTCAAGTCGAAAGCACATGTAATCAGATACAGCATGAATATATCCCATTTTGAATGATCGATTGAGGTCCTTTAAAAAATTCAGGACTGTGGGTGACCAGGGTTTATGTCTTTGTGTGGGACTGGTCATACTTGTGGTTAATGGCAAGGGGAAAAGTAAGAAACAACCAATGTGTCTAGATGAAGTGTTCCGAAGTGGCCCTTATAGTCCATGGTGTATTCTAAACACTGGGCCAGAACTAACATTCTAATGATGATCTCAGGATGGTGAAAAGCCTGTTGGACAGAGAAACATATCAAGTAGAGGTGGACCAGGACCAGGACTAGGGTGGGACAAGTAAGGCATTCACCTTGGCTGTAAAATGTAAATGATAATAGAGTTTAAAAGATAGGATTGCTGTTACTGACCTTTTCTTTCCGTCTCAGGTTCAGCATGGCGCTATTACTGGTCCTGACTTGATTTTAAATTTTGGAATTTTGTTCATCATAGACTTTTTGTTTGCCTTAATTTTGATATTTTGAAAAAATATCGTTCATCTGGATTCCTCAGGGTTTGGGGACGTTTTTAACTTTGGCACCTGAGGCAAGTGCTTCACTCTTCACCCAAGTCCTGACCCTGAAGGTAGACTTTATCAATTGGTAACGAAGTAGCAAAGGGAAGTTATCAGTGCAGGTACTTTATGGAAAAGTAATCCAAACCACACTTGTAAACGTGTGGTACAGAGGGATCTAGGAAAATTATTCGCAGCTTGTTTTCTAAAGCTCTTTAGTCCTGTGCTCTGCTGTGTAAAAAGGACTAAGATTTGCCTGGTTTATAGGAAACAGTAGGAAGACATAAGAGGATCTCGCTGGACCAAGGGACAGGAATAGTTATTCCCTAAGAGATTAGACTAAAAACTGCTAGTGCTCGTGCCTGAGGATGCCTGAGCATCCTGGTTATCTGATGTCAGAGATCTGGGGAGAGCTGAATCAGCAAGTTTTAGCAAGTACCTGGATGATTAGAAAGCAGCCGGTCTTCAGGCCATGCTTTGGTAAACACTGCCTGGAAAATATCACAATGCTCTTAACCGAAATTCAGGCAAACGGGAGGAATCCTCTGAAGGTTAGAGAGAGCTTTTGAGTAAAGGGAACTAGGGGAAGAAGAACACAATATTGTGTGTGTTTCCATTTCTATTCAATTCTAGAAAATGCAGTGTAATCTCTGGTGACAGAAAGTAGATCACTGGATGGCGTGGGAAGGGGGATGGGTTACAAAGGGACACAAGGACACTTTAGGGGTGATGGAAATGTTTGTTTTCTTGATTGATCATGTCAGGAGTCTACTGCCTGTATCAAAACTAATCCAACTGAACACTTTTTATACAAAGTTTAGTGTATTTCAATTGTATCTCAATCTTTTTTTAAATAAAATATTTTTATGGGCAAAGTAGCCTATTATATGTGAGGAAATTTGCATGGTTAACAAAATATGTTTTATTTATAGAACTTAAACTTGGTTCTCATTGAAAAGAAATCATTCGTGTGAACTTAGGGGGGAAAAAAAAATTGGACCAGATCCTTAATAGCTGAGTATGAGAAATGGAATGTTTCAAGCATCCCAGAGCTAATATGGGGACACTATCAAATTGTCCGCAAATCATGCTGGTTCCCTTTTCCCAGAGATAGAGCCTTCAGCTGTGTGGATCATAGTCTGACCAAGTGGCCTGTGTCTTTGGCTGTCCTTACGTGTGCATCTTTTTCTGAGAAGATACATTTGACCCCAGGTACCCTTCGATAGCCTAACAGAGAATAACACATTCTGTGAAAAGCTTTCAGTTTCTCCATCAAAAAGTAAAAATTTTGTCTTTCATAGTTGATTTGTTCTGGAACTGGAGGATGCTGTGAGGTCAAGAGGAAAAGGAAGGAGGCAGAGTCAGCCACCTCCCAAACCTCCCCCTTTTTCCACCAGATTTTTGAATTTGGAAGTTTTGTGGGGAATGCCTTGTTTGAATGAGTATTCTTAAGCAGAGAATTACATGTATTAACACTAATGCTTTTCCAACTATAGTTTGTTTCTCCTCTGGGTATCATTTCCAAGATCTCCGTAAGAATTATTTTAAAATAATTATATGTGTATCTTTTTAATCCATTTACCCATAGATGAGGGCATTAAGTAGAACAGTTGAAAGTGGATTGTTACTGCTAATCCAAAACAAAAAAATATGTAAGAATCAATGCATACAAGTAATTAAAAATTGTAAATGCAGTGGAAATATATGAATTCTGTCCTAACACACTCGAGCGTAGGATTGCAGTGATGCCAGATTATCTGGCATCACAGAAAATATGTCTGTGCCTTGCTCTGTGCCCCGCTCAGCCTGCTGTCCTACACTGTCCTCCTGCTCTGAACTGGTACATCTTGTATTATAACCAGAGGACAAAATATCAGAAGAGCTGGGATTCCTGTGCCTGACCCAGCCCTGCCCGTAGGATGAAACTGTCCTTGGGAAGCAGCAGTGACAAATGAGATAGGAACAGGGCTTGATTGATGACCCGGTCACTCGTGTTCCAGGACCCTGGAGGATGCTGGCTGCTGCCCAGACACTGGTCACGTGGCTGGGGAGGCTGGTCCTTTGTGGTTCAGCCAGAAAAGTGTCAATGCACCAAAAGATGCTGCAGAAATAGGACAAATGAGGCCACTGAGATGGGTAAAGAGAATAAGGAACACATGCACTGTTCAGTACACTAACATCTTGTGTTCTGCCTCCTTTTTACCTTTTTTTCTGGTACTACTTAATAACTTCAAGCTTGACACACTGGGTCAAATAGAGCTAAGTGTGTTGACTTTTCATCATGGACGAAAACATCAGTTTGTGATGTTTCTATCCTGGAATCTTCTGATGAAGAAATATATTTCAGCCCATGTAGTTTTCCCTTTTAAATTAGGTGGCAAGAAGAAAGGAGACTGTTGAGTAATTCTGCAGTGTCTTCAGAGGATAATTCTATTACCATCTTTCAGCAGTTCCGTGTCAATAAAGGACACGAGCTGGTAAGCCACAAGGCAGAGTTCTTTCGATGAGAATGCTCTGCCATTCTTATTAGCTACAATATACAAGATATGTCCTTGGTGACTTCTGAACCCATAATATATTTATCTGACAATATCGGTACCTATGGTTTATAGCACATTCTCACAGATATTTTCCTTAGTGAATCTTAACAATAATCATTTCGGCAATTTTTATATTGACCATTTATTAGATTTCCAAAATTATTCCACTACTTTATTTTCTCCCCAGAATTCCTCTGCCCCCAGCCTAGAGAATATAGTCAGATTGACAAAGTCCTGAATTACAGAAGGATAAAGCAAATTACCAAAATTCTCTTTTAAACTTATCACCTTGGTTATCTAATTTAGTGCTTTTCTTGTGGGGTGAGGGGGTGTCCTGGTATGTTTTTTAAAAAAAACAAGATGATTTGTGAAATAGGGGGTGTTCCCTTAAGCCTCATTTCTGTGGAACTAACCCAGAATTAATCCTGAAAGTAACCTGCCTATTTCTTTATATTTCCTTTGCTTCCGGAGATAATCTAATTCCTGGAAGAGATCATTAATCCATTGTTATTCTGGTGTTCTGAAAGTATCCAATTAGATCAGATAAATGGATTTTTTAGATAAATTCAAATAATTTAAAAATATATTCACTGGATAATCTCTGCTATATACTAGAGATATTAAATGGCTATCATTCAGCAATAATTGTCTGAAGAAATAGAATAGCTCACATACTATCTTCTTTCTTTGTTAAAACCCTAACATTTCCCCTAACTGACTTATTTTAGGCCTAAACTTATTTCTTTTAGATTTTGAGTCCTGCAGGCACATTTGAATCTACATTTTTTAATCCTCCGATATCTATATAAGGACTTTTTATTTGATAAACAGTAATTGAGGGCCTCTTTTGTTACAAACACTGTGTTGTGCACAATGGGAAAGGGATGAAATGAAATCCCTAAAGATGAAACTCAAAGTATTGTAGGGAAGACAACAACATGAACAGTTACAACTCAGTGTTAAAATGCTGAACTAAAGCTGTCAGGAACAGGGAAGAAGGAATTGCTCAAGGCAAAAATTCTAGCATCATTCTTGACTCCTCTTGGTCACACCTTACACCTGGTCCATTGGCAAACCCCAGTGGCTCTATCTTCCAAGCAGAGAATGCAGCCACATCTCACCACCTGCGCTGCTCCCAGGCCAAAGTCACCATCATCTCTTTCTGGGTTATTATGTTTTAACTGTCCTTTCCTTCTGTCTTATCCCTCCTGACAACCCCACCATCACCATCACCAGCACCACCACCACCATTTAATCAATTCCCTTTATGACAGTGAGGTGATCCTGTAAAAATATATATGTATATATAAAAATATAAATTATATTAAGTCATTTTGCTCAAAAAACCAAAATCATCTACCAGTTAAATCAACGTAAGAGCCAGACACCCATGAGGCCCTCCCTACCTCAGCCCAGCAATGCCTCTCTGAGCTTAGTTCCTGCTGTTTTCCCCCTCGCCCTTGGGAAATGCCCCAGGAATGCTCCTGCCTCAGGACATTTGCACTGTTTCCTCTTCCATAGTGCTCCCCCCCCCCCCCAGATATCAACTTGTCAGCTCCTTCACTTCCTTCAGGTCTTTACTAAAATGTCACATTCTCAGTAATGCCCTCTGTGGCCACATCATTTGAACAGCAACTTCTGCTCCTTTCCCTGCTTTGTTTCTTACTTAGCACTTGTCACTCCCTAGTATACTAAATATTTTACATATTTTTCTTACTTATTGTCTCCGATCTCCAGTAGGATATAAGCGTGAAAAGGATAAACACAATGAGGACAGCAATTTGTGTCTTTAACTGTTGTATCCCCAATGTCTCCATGAGCACATAGGCACATAGGAGGTTATCAGTTAATATTTCTGGGAGAAATGATTGACTGATTGATTGCTTTTTGATATTGGATAAATCACTTGACAAGTCCTGTGCCTTTACTGATTCAAAGACCACTGGTGAGAAGACTGGGTAAACTCCTTTTGTTATGTGGTGGAATGATCTGCATAGTTTCGTTTCAGAAGAGTCAGGGAGGTTAATCCCAGAGGCGTCCCATCTGGCGGTCTAGCTGATGTGTAGGCATTGTTATATGTGTAGCTAGTCTTGCTCTTAGGAGGAAAATCAGTGTGTAGGAAGGAAGTTCCTCAGTCATTTAGGTTCAGGGCAAACCAAAGAGAAATGAGAATGAGGTGCAAGAGGGCGGGAATTTATTACCACAGTTTCACCTTCTCCTGTTAAGGAAGCCTTCTCTGTATCAGTGTTTCCTCCTTTCATTGACCAAGAGTTAAATGAGATTGCTTAAGCTATTTCTTTTAATTAATTACTTGTGCTTCCCCCAATTTCACATGCATTCAACTTTTCAGATGATTGTGTGAGGTGTAAGAATACAGACAGTGGCTGCCTTACAATGATCTAGCTTACAATGTTTCTACTTTATGATGGTGTGAAAGTGATACACATTCAGTAGAAAACATACTGTGAGTTTTGAATTTTGATCTTTTCCTGGGCCAGCAATACCTGGTACGATACTCTCTAGTGATACTGGACAGCGCCAGGGAGCCCCAGCTCCCAGTCAGCCACGTGATCACCAGGGTGAACAACCAATACACTTAAAACCATTCTGTACCCACACAACCATTCTGCTTTTCACATTCAATACAGTATTTACTAAATTACATAAGATAGTCAGTACTTTATTATAAAATAGGCTTTGTGTTAGATGATTTTGCCCTAGTGTAGGCTAATGTACATGTTCTGAGCACATTTAAGGTAGTCTAGACTAAGCTATGATGTTTGATAGGTTATGTGTATTAAATGATTTTCTATTTATGATATTTTCGATTTCTGATGGGCTTATTAGGACATAACTCCATCATAAGTCAGAAGATCTATACCGTGAAGACAGCATAGTTAGAAAAATGGGATATAAAGTAAAAAATAGCTGGTTTCCATTAGATGATACCCACAACCTTCTCTGTGGTCAGGCCATTGCCTTCTGTGATATTTGTACCATGATAACAGAGTCAACCATTTCTAAGACTTGAGTATTATCTATCTTAGGATTTGGTGGCATGGGTGTGGTGTTGATATGGCTTTCCTGCACTTAAAAGCGTGCACTGCTTTGGCCCCATTTTTGGAGGGTGGGGGAAGACTGGTTTAAAATTTTGCTTCCTACTAAACTAAACATACAGTTACAGACTTAGAAGAAATAGTTGCGCATGCTAATCACTCCCAAATCTGGATATATTTCAGGGTGTTTTCACAGTTTTCCCCACATTACATCTGTACTTAAGAAGCCTCACTGCTATTGGTAAAGTATTGACTTGATTTCTCTGCTCACACCCAGGGCACTGCATGGTACTGCCCTGCTCTCTCCCCAGACCCCCTACCAGGTGCTCCCTTACAGGCCTCTCCATTTTCCATGAGTATGAGCTTACACAGCCATTCATCTCCAGGTGGTTATGTTCACCATCACTGACAACTCCCTCCATATCTCATACACACCGGGCTGCTCCCCTACTAAAACTTTCCAAAGCCACATGTTACACATTCCTTCTCTCTGCCATGCTTTCAGCTGTTTTGTGCTGTTTTGACCTGTCTGTTTGCAAAGTGCTGTCAGACTATATGCATGAAAGGTGTTTTGTTGCCATAAATGGTTTTGAAAATGTCTCTGTAAAGAGCTTTCCTTGGTTATGGGGTGGGGGGAGGGAGAGACTCTTACTTGAATCTTTGCCAGAACAGGACTTATGTACATTAAAAAAGAAGCCCACTGAAATGTGATCATGATCTTGACCAATATAGAGGACAGGGGAGTCTCTACTAAAAATAATAATAATAATAGGCAGTAGTGACATAAAGAAGTGGGATCCTACTGCACAGGAAAAGGCTTAGAAGTATCTCTTTAAAAGGAGATACTTCCAAGCAAGATTCAGGTAAATACAATTGTGAGCACACCCTGGGTCAGTGTTCAGCAGCAAGAGACCCAACCAGAATCAGCACACCAGAGAAAGGCATCCACTTTCCCACTCACAGCTGCCTGGAGGACTGGAAAGAGTCCACTGACCTTCACACTGCCCATCAAATTGGCCTGATCTTCAGCTCTAGGATAAAGGATCGTTTAGGAATTATTTTTTCACTTAAGCAGATAAGAAAACCCAAGGCCCACAGCTCCCTAGCTGGACAGTGGTAGCAAAATAGAGGGAACTCCAAAAGGGAAGACAAACTAAGGAGATGGAAAATACTTTTGTGATAGGAAAGAAAGTAGAAAATTCATTCCTAACACTAATTTTTGATATTGGTTATCTCTCCTTTCTCAACTAGTTCTTCAAAGGATGAATTTAGCTACTGTTTGCTTCCCTGCTCTTTTCCCACCAAGTGTGCTGTATTTGACTACAGATATTATAAATGCAGGCCATGAGAACATGTGGCATTTGATATGTAAAGTCTAGCTTGAAAAAGAAAAAATACATATATATATATACACACACATACATACACAATTTATTACCTTAAAAGGAAAATCTGCTACGTGTTTAATTGCAATTTATTTTTAAGGGGCTTCCCATAAAAATTTTGACTCTATGTCCATAGCAATATCCAATCAAAAGTATAATAAAGTATAATAAACTTTTTTTTAAAAAAGTTTTTCTTAGGCCAAGCAAGATATGTGGGTAAGATGGACTTTTTTCAGATTTTTTTTTTTCTTTAATCCCCCAACGAAGATTAGTCCCAACTCTGCATGCACTCCTCATGTTATCCAAGTATCACTGCCAGTCTTTCATATGCTATCCTTGGCCAGTGCTCTCCTTAAAAGATAGCTGAAAAAATATGCTTTTTTTTGTTTGTTTAACATCTGAAGAAAAACTGATACAACTGAGGTCAGCCTTATCAGCTCAAGAATTTTTGGATGACTCAGTCTCTCATCCCTTCCCCACCTCTCGTCCCTCCCTGAAACTGGAGATTCACAGTTGTTTCAAAGTAGATTTACTTTGGGTTGTTTTTAACTTAACTAATCAACAAATTATTTCATGGGCATCATTTGATGTGTTAGTATCCTAGTGACATTTTTATATTGGTATTTTTCCCTTAGGAACAAATAGACCATATTTTTCTCCAAAAAATAAACATTCATAGGCAAGCAACTGAGACCACACGTTCTTAAATCCTTTGTAATCCTGGTTTTCCTTAATAAAGACACTTAACCCAATCCAAAAAAAAAAAAAAAAATTCCACATCCCTTCCTACCCTCCTCAGTATTCAAGTTCTGGAGTTTAATAGAGTTTTGTCTACTACATGCTTTGCCTCTGCATTCTCAAACTCTTGTGTTTTCTACTCCAAATAGCTGTAGGACTCCATTTAAATCCTATCAGATCCTTTTTACAGCTGAAATAGGAACCCTGAGGTCATTTCTGGGCTAACCCTGCTGCCTAGTATATGAGAATGTCCTCATCACACCTCCCCCTCCCAATTATTTTTAAACTCAACTCTTCAAAGGAAAAAAAATGTCACAGAGCCATAGAAGTAGAAATGCTGGAACTTGCCTTTTTCTTTTTATCTTTCATAGGAATGGCATTTTAAAACATGAACTCGTGTCAGACACTGAACAGTCTCCACGCAGGAATGAATGTTTTGATTAAAAGTTATTTAATATCTCTGGTTCCTTGGAATTGTGCCTAAAGCTGGAGATATTCTTAGCTGCAGGTCTTGTGCCTCCTTTGACTAGATAGAAAACTGGCTCAACATCTAGAGGGAATAAATGGCATTCTGAAAATAGTTACTGGATCATGTAGGTGTTTATATCACAGAGGATACTGATGTGTTAGGAATCAGGAGTTAGAAAAGCAGGTTGGTTTAAGAAGAGGTGTGTCAAAGCCACATCTTTCTATAGCCCCATCACTTCGTCCACTGATTCACAGGCTTTTGTTTAAAATCAGGTGTAAGATACTACATTTGTATGATAGGCCTAAAGACTAGGATTCTGTATAATCTGTATGTGGTGTTTCTTAACTTGCATTTGTATTTAAATCAACGAGGGTTAAAGACATTTAAGCAGTTGGCAAATTAAATAGGATCTAATTTTTTAACTGCTTTCAGTGTAAAATAATGGGGACAGATTCTCACAGCCTCTAAATGTGTGTTTGAAAAAAGGAAAAAGGATAACTTCAGTCCAAGGATGCAAATAGAATTTTGACTCAGTAAGTATGGCTCTCAGTACACCCTCCTCTCTTTAACTCTCATCCTTTTCAGGCCAAATATTTATGGAGCATTGAATTCTTTTTCTAGCTTTTCCAACAGCATTTCATGCACTGAGATATTGATGCGACATAGTTAGAAGTTGGGCCCTCCGGACCTGTATTGTGCAATGGCATTGTGCTGCTATCATAAGGAGATTCCATTTATTCCAACCCCCAAGGTCCTGTCTGTACTTGTTTACAGGTCATCTGGATAGCAACTAGTGTATGTTCAGTGGTATGAGTGTTATCACGGTAACCTTGGCAACCGAGCTAGCTCTGATTTCAAAACCTCAGATGCTGCATCATAAAATTAGATAACAGAATTGACATTTAGCTACGTGTCTGTCATATAAATTAAGCTCCGAGAATGACTTCCTTTATAGCCATGTGCCTTAACATGAGAATGAAGGCACCAATTAGAACAATTTTGTACATATACATGCTATTCCACATTTAGGTGCAAGATGCGTTTCCTCAATTCTTTCTCTATGATTTTGAACCTCAGATATTGCCATATTACTCTTACTGTGCCAGAATTCTTGGCAGCTTTATTTTATGATTGGGACAAAGCTTATTGCAGAGCTGCACCAGATATCCTATATAAATAGGATTATGAATAACAGAAAGCTCAACTCCTAAAAAAATGTAAAATTCAAAGCATTCTTGACTTTACTGGATACTGTTATTTATGCTAATTAGAAGTAAGACTCTGCACAGAATATTCCACTAACTAAATCAGAATCCCAAAGACAAGACATGCTTCCCTTTCATTTCTATAGTAATGCATATTTTACACACATTATATTTTCCAGTGCTCAAGAATCTTTGATAATATCTTTATTCCAAGGGCATTCTAAACATGCAGATGGATACACTCATGTGCTTTGAGTCTTAGGTCCTCTTTTATAATTTGTATTTTAATGTCAAGATTTTCCCCTTTATTTGTTGTGGCCTGGCACAGTTTTTCTTTGGATATAAATTTAAAGACTCAACTTGTGAGTTACATTTAATGTAAGCACCCTGCAGTTTGCTGCATTGCAAGTGAATATTTTTAGAAATTTTATGGTTGCCTGGATATATTTGTTTGTCTTCAATGATATGTAGGGAGAAAAGCTCATTAATGATTTAAAAAGAAGGTGTTTTGATTCATCGACTTGATTCTTCTCAATACATAAACAATAAAGGCAATAAATTAACATCGAATAAAATTATAAGTTTATTTCTGAATGTAGCTGCAAGATAGTCTTGCGTCCTTGGGCATAACTTTTTCTATTCTTTATAGTCTTCTGCCTCCGTGTTTTCAAAGTCATGATTCTGCATATTTTAACCTAGAAAAATGATTCATAATTATTAAAGATACCTTTTAGCAGCTGTCAAACACCACAACTGAACAACTGTTATGTAAAACAGTTCTCTGGCTTCTAGAATGGTAAGTTATTATATAGAAAATGGAAGATCCTGATGTCAAAAATGACTATAAAACAATTTTTCTTTTCCCCATATACCCTGCTCTGTGTCATATGTAACATTTGAGAAATCTGCTTCCAGCATTTTCTCATCTTACTAGCCATCCATCTAACTCTTGCTAGCTTTATGTTAAATAATACCTTCTTGCCTTCTACCTAGTAAAGAGTCAAAATTCCTGCAAATTCAGAAATCTTTCTTTTCAGGAACAGATAAGTGGTTGTGCTCTCTACATTTGCGCTTAAGTGAAAAGAAGGGCAGAAATCCTTCTGTGTATTTGCCAACCCTGTACAGCAAATACCCGTTACATTTTCAGTCATGTTTAAACTGTTCGCTTTATCTCATTGAGTCATCATCATCTTTATGTTGAAACTGGAAAATGGTAGTTTTTTTGTTATTTTCTTTTTATCTTGAAACTATTTCTGGTGATGAACAGAAATAGTTCAGCATGTGGTGGTTCCAGGAATGAGTCCAGTGTGGGTAACCATCTATAACATAAAATAACTTCATTGGAAACTTTTCAATGCAGAGGCATTCTGCCATGCAAGATGGAAATGAACTCAGGCTGTGTTGGTGCTGGAATGTGGGGGCTTATCAGGCTGTTTGCATGACTCCGAGATATATTTTAATATCTGGTAATTTTTTTAAATTGTGACATGATATGGCATTAGATGGATGTGGGGAAGGGAGGAACTATAGTGACAAAAGAAAAAGAAAAGCTAAAAGGCAATACAGCGTCTTTTGTGATTTCCTTTTAGGTCCGATGTGGTGGTCCTCTGTTTTTCCATTGCTAATCCTAATTCCCTAAATCATGTGAAAACCATGTGGTATCAAGAAATCAAGCACTTCTGCCCTCGCACACCTGTTGTTCTAGTTGGCTGCCAGCTAGATCTCCGCTATGCTGATCTTGAAGCCGTTAATAGAGCCAGACGCCCTTTAGCAAGGTAAGCCAAGAGACTCAGTTTCACTGTGCCCGCCAAATTAAAATTTAGAGATAGAGGAGATGTCTCTGTAGCCTTGGGGTCTGCTCTTCGGTGGCTCTGGGACCCCATCCACCAGCCGTATGCTTTCAGTTAGCTTGTGAATCATGAGGGGGTATGTCCTGGCTCTTCTCATGCTCACCAGCACCTCTCAGGCAGGAACCCATTATTTGGCCAGTGCTTAAAGGGAATTCTCTAATTATGACATGATATGTATAAAAGTGCTTGGAAATTTGTAAAGTAGTAAACTAAAAGTTAGCTACTCATAATAATGTCTTTCTTGAAATTATTATCATGAAGTTAACTAATATTCAGAGCACTCAGCCACAATTCTTGGCCCGAGGAGCATGAGGTTCATACAGATACACATATCCAAGTGCTTTTAATCTTCTCATTTTCTTCAATCCAACCTCTGAGCATATATCCAGAGGGAACTTTAATTCAAAAAGACACCTGCACCACAATGTTCACAGCAGCACTGTTAACAACAGCCAAGACATGGAAGCAACCTAAATGTCCATCAACAGATGACTGGATAAAGAAGCTGTGATATATTTATACAATGGAATACTACTCAGCCATAAAAAATGATAAAATAATGCCATCTGCAGCAACATGGATGGCCCTGGAGAATGTCATTCTAAGTGAAGTAAGCCAGAAAGAAAGAAAAATACTGTATGATATCACTCATATGTGGAATCTTTAAAAAAAAAAAAGAGAGAGACAAATGAACTTATATATGAAACAGAAACAGACTCACAGACATAGAAAACTTATGGTTACCAGCGGGAGGAAAGGGGTGGGAAGGGATAAAATAGGAGTTTGAGATTTGCATATACTGACAGGTATATATAAAATAGATAAATAAGTTTATACTGTATAGCACAGGGAACTACATTCGATATTTTATAGTAGCTTATGGTGAAAAAGAATATGAAAACGAATATATGTATGTTCCTGTATGACTGAAGCATTGTGCTGTACACCAGAAATTGACACAGCATTGTAAACTGAATATCCCTCAATAAAAAAAAAAAAAAGTACAGGCTGCACGGCTGTGGTTCTGCTATAACCCCAGCACTACTCTGTGGATCCTCCTTCCAAAGGTTTGGCCTCCCTGGGTGAGATTAGACTGTGAATGTGCCTTGTGTGGCAGCCAAAAGGGCCTAGACTTTATCCTTCTCTTTTTTTACTTTTTTTTTTTTTTTTTTTTTTTTTTTTTTACTAAAGTGTAGTTTTTACAATGATTTACAATGTTAGTTTCAGGTGTACAGCAAAGCGGTTCAGTTACACATATACATACATATATATATACACACATAATATATTTTCAGATTCTTTTCCATTATAGCTTATTACAAGAAAGTGAATATAGTTCCCTGTGCTGTACAGTAGGTCCTTGTTGTTTATCTGTTTTATATATAATAGCGTGTATCTGTTAATCCCAAACTCCTAACAAAGGGCCGAGACTTTATTTCACAGGCTCTGTGGAACCAGAGGAAACTTTTTTTTAAAAACTGTAGCTAAGTCCTACTTGTATTATGTAAGAATATTTTTGTGCCACAGTGAGAACTATGAGCTAAAATGTGGAGAATCTGAAGAAAGATTAGCTAAGAGGCTTATGCACTAGTCCAAGCAAAGGATGATGAAGGCCCAACTGAAGAGAGTGGAAATGAAGAGAAGGGGTGAGATCTGAAAGGTTCCCTAGCCCAGTAGAGGAGCTGAGCTGTTGGACGTGGACCATTTAGTCTAGAACTAGGAAGTTCTAGACTCCGACTGCTTAGTAAAGATCTCTCAGCACTTTACAAATGTGACCTGTAGAACAAAAATAATACCACCCGTAGGGTTATTGTGAGGCTCAAGTGAGAAAATGAATATGGATTCATTTTATAGAGCAAAGTTTAAGCATAAGGTGATAATGATGAAAATGATGATGGTGGTGGTGACAATAATAAGGATAACAGCTAACATTGATTAAGCAGTTACTGTGGAACAGGTACTAGGCTGGACAAATGACTCATTTAAACCTTTCAATAGTCCTTTAAAGAGGGAAAGGTATAGCTCAGTGGTAGAGTTGTGTGCTTGAACCACGAGGTCCTGGGTTCAATCCCCAGTGCCTCCACTAAAAAACAACAATAAATAAATAAACCTAAACCCCCCGCCAAAAAAATACAAATATTCCTTAAAGATACAAGTACTCACTGTTACCGTTCCCATTTTACAGATGGGAAAACTGAGGCTTAGAGAGAGGTTAAGTAACTTGCCCAGGATCAAATAGCTAGTAAATTGCTGATACTTCAGTTATTGTTGTAACTACTGAAAGCAGTTTTTTTCTGCAGTCATTAAGTCTTTTATATTTGAAAGACTCAAGTTTGGTAGATTTTTCGAGTCCAGTTAAAAGCTTAAAGAGGATTTTAAATGTATAATTCAATTAGATGCTTAGCTAGGCCCTGGATACTATTTTTTCCCCCTCAAATAAGACCAATTCTAATTTAACTGTTTTATTTCAGGCCCATAAAGAGAGGGGATATTTTGCCCCCAGAAAAAGGCCGAGAGGTGGCAAAGGAGCTCGGCATACCCTACTATGAAACAAGCGTCTTTGACCAGTTTGGAATCAAGGACGTGTTTGACAACGCAATCCGAGCCGCGCTGATTGCCCGCCGGCACCTGCAGTTCTGGAAATCCCACTTAAAGAAAGTTCAGAAACCTTTGCTTCAGGCACCGTTCCTACCTCCAAAAGCCCCTCCACCGGTCATCAAGGTCCCAGAATGTCCCTCCATGGGGACGAATGAAGCTGCCTGTTTACTGGACAATCCTCTGTGTGCCGACGTCCTGTTCGTCCTCCAGGACCAGGAGCAGATTTTCGCGCACCGAATTTACCTCGCTACCTCCTCTTCCAAGTTTTACGATCTTTTTCTAATGGAATGTGAAGAAACCCCAAATTGGATCAAAGGGGCTTGTGAGACTGAGAAGCAGAGCAGGGATTTCCAGGAGCAGGCATGGAGTCCTGACCCAGACGAGGAAAGGGAAGAGGGCCTCCCAAGGACACCTCAGGCCAATCACGGCAAGTTCTCAAGCTGGAACCTGCTCCAGCAGGACAGCCTGGGGCTGGAAGCTGGGGGCCCGGTCGGGGAGACACAGCCTCTGTCGGGCTGGAGTAAGGGGTTCATTGGCATGCACAGGGAAATGCAAGTCAATCCCATCTCAAAGCGAGTGGGCCCCGTGACCGTGGTCAGGATGGACTCGTCTGTCCAGCCAGGCCCTTTCCGGACCCTGCTCCAGTTTCTTTATACAGGGCAACTGGATGAAAAGGAAAAGGATTTGGTGGGCCTGGCTCAGATCGCCGAGGTCCTGGAGATGTTTGACTTGAGGATGATGGTGGAAAACATCATGAACAAGGAAGCCTTCATGAACCAGGAAATTACAAAAGCCTTTCACGTCAGGAAAGCCAATCGGATAAAAGAATGTCTCAGCAAGGGGACATTCTCAGGTGAGTGGGTTCAACGGCAAAGTCATCAATACCTTTCGCTGTGTTTTCTCAAACATTAGCCAAACGTGATCAGGGGAAAGGATAACCATCCCTAATATAGATAAGTACTTTATTTCCCCATGTACCTAAGTTACATGTATTCACTTTATTCTCATCAGACTTAAGGGTTAAATATGGTCTCCATTTTGCAGATGGAGAAACTGAGGGACAGAGAGGTTATATAACTGACCCATGTGACACAGGTAGGAAATGGTCAAGCCAAGATTTGAACCCAAGCTGCCCCCTGCAGCCCTGTGGTGTCATGATGCTTCTCTAGGGAGGTCAAGTTATCCCTGAACCTGAGCCAGTCAGCTTGATGCTCACAATCCTTCAGGATCCCTCCCTGACCAAGTCTCTTCTCCATGGACCCTTCAGCACTTACCCGTGACAAAAATCAGTGACCTTTGGTCCTGAGGCCACTGAAATCCTTGAGGCGACCTTGGTGGCCCTCTGCACTCCCATACAGGCTGCCTCCTCTGTTTCTCTCCCTTCTCCTTTCGGCCTCACACTCCTTTACCCTGCTCTTCTCCATGTCTCTTGCCCCCTCTTTGCCTTCGATAACTGTGCCGAGTGCTGCCCACAGCGCCCCTGCAGAATGGCTGAAGCGCACTGGTGGCCCATATCCAAGAGGGGGTACCAGTCCACACCTGCACCATCTTACATGCTTGTGCTGTTTTTCTTCTGTAATTGTCCTGTGTGTGTGTGTGTTTTGGTATAAAAAACTGACTTCCTGACTTCTCTTTATGTGGATACTTCTGCTTTTATCTTTATCTTTCATAATGCCTATCATTGTAACATCCATTTAATAAGTGGTAACTGCATCTGTGGCTTAATTTTAAAGCTTTGAGTAATATTTACTCTGCACACTGACCATCATGGTACAGAAGCAAACTTGAAAGTTAATGAAAAGATATGTTACAAACCTGCAGTAAATTAAACAATGGACCGAAAGTGAAGGTGATGAAATCTCCCTCTCCTACTGCAGAGGCATAGTAACGAAAACCAGTGTGAGCCTCAGGTGGATTCTCTCTACAATAAATATATATGTGTGTATGTAAATACATATATTACAATTAAATTTTTAAGAAAAATTTAAGTGTGAGCTAGATAATGAATGATATGAGGGAATTATTGCTAATTTTCTTAGGAGTAATAATGGTTTGGTTATCTAGGAGTATGTTCTTATTTTTAGAAAATTCTTGGTAAAGTAGCTAGTAGTGAAGTATCATGCTGTTAAAAAATGTTTACACACATGAAATATATATATACCTATATATATGTATATATATAGTGCTAAGGCAAACATGACAAAATGTTAACCATGTGACAAATGTTCTATATGAAATGTTTCATCATAAGGATGAACAAATACTCCACTCCTCTACATTACTTTGTGGTTCAGAGAATGTGTTGTGACCTGATGTGCAACTGTAAATGCTCACTCCTTAATCCTTGGAGACCGTGGAGAGAAGTAGGTGTGCCCGAGGCAGGGGTGGATGCAACATCGGTCATTAAAGGTCTGGGAGAGAATCCGAGACACAGGCTGATGAGTATGGGGTGGGGGGAGCTCTGGGCGAGGCTGGCTCACGGTTGTGCTTCCTCAATCCTTGGGCAGATGTGACATTTAAGTTGGACGATGGAGCCATCAGTGCCCACAAACCGCTGCTGATCTGTAGCTGCAAGTGGATGGCTGCCATGTTCGGGGGGTCGTTTGTAGAAAGCGCCAACAGTGAGGTACGTGCCTTCCGAAAAGCCCCAGTGGTATCTTTATGAACGCGCATGTGTATATAAGGTGTTTAACTAGCCAGAGGACTTCAATTCTTTAACTGCTTCCTTGAAATAGTCTTTTACGCGGTACTTGAGTCTTAGGTTACCCTCTTCCTGATTCTGCAATTACGAGGCAGGATTGTCCACCATTCACTTGTTACCTGTGAGCCCCTCAGTGCTCTTATATCCTTTCATCCTCACAGCTCTCCTCATCCCTGAACACATGCTCAACTGTATTTTTTTTAACAAATGTCACCAGGCAAGATACTATCAATCACATAAAAGAGGGGTCATGCCTGTCCCCCCAAGTTCCAGACAGTGAAAAATTTCTTCAGTCAGTTACCTCCTGGGCTCAACTCTGTCCCTAACAGATGAGGGATCTTAAAAAGCCACCTCGTGTCTCAGTTCCCTTATCTGCAAGATGAGGGAGGCACGAGATCACCTAGTGCTTGAGCTACAGCACTCCCTGAGGCTCGGCCCTGACTTGCCTTCTCAGAGGGCTTGTCAACTCTGGGGAAACAGTAACGGAGCAAAGGGTTACTCCTCCAACCAGGCCTCTCAGTGCTTACTACGTCTAGTGGAAGCCACTGGGTCACTTGTCAAACCCTGGCCCTGTCTCCAAAAGTGGGTTATTCTCAGAGCACAGAGCAAGAGACCCTGTATCTTCATCTTTTTACAAACTGTTCTAAAAGAAAGAAAAATTCCCTTCAAGCATTAGTTTGGAGGTAGGCATTTTTTGTTGAGTTTTGCAAGTATTTCTTAGCTGTCTTTAAAAAAAAAACACACACACACACACACACAGGGACACCCCATCAAGTTTACTGTCCTCAGGGGCTGGTTTTGCTTATCCCAGCATCTCTCCAAACTTTGAACAGAAATACAGAAAACAATGGCTAATTTTTCCAGAGGGGCCCTCACATCAGAAATCTGAGCACTGCCTTTGTGACCCAGGAGCCTGCATTTGCATCCCCAAGTAGGGAAACAGAATCCTAGCATCACAAGCCAGGGTGACTGGCCGTCACCACGCCCCTCTCCTGTTTCCAGAACAAACTGCAGCTGCTTCTAAACCAATCCCCAGCAAAAGACTGTCTGCTGTTTGGAGAAAAGATACTAGAATTATCCTGATGACCTTTGCTGGTGTCTCCCAGCCTTTGTAAATCAGGAGGTCCTCTCCTGTAGCTACATGCAGTCTTTCCTGAACCCTACAAGGTGTCTGGGGGCACTGATACCAAGACACTACAGCTGCTGGATGCTGCCCAGTGACGAAGGGGCTCAGATCCCCAGTTCCCCTGCGTGCAAGCTGTGTGGTCTTGGGCAAGTACCACCTTTCTGAGCTCCAGCCTCCAGCTGCAACCTCCACATCTGGAAAACACGTTAATAACCCAAAGCGCGGTTGTGAGGTGTGAGTCAGTAGTCGTGAAGCACCTCGTAAGCCCGAAACACGCAGTCGCTGACGTCAGTCTTAGGTTGATGCCACTTGCATTGATGATATGCTTCCCTTCTCACTTCCAAGAAAATTTGGGGAAGCCACCAATTAATAATGCCTCATCAGGTCGGCATGTCACCAACCTCAGTCATCTCCAGAGATACAAAGCCCGGAGGCTGGCTTCCCTGATTTTTCCAGGTCACTGAAGTGTGTGCTGGTGGTGCCACGGAGCGCCTGCTATTAACCCAGCAGAGAGGACTCAATCAAGGTCAGGAGCCCAGGCACAAAGGGACACTGTCGGAGCTGACCTCACAAATGCTAATCCCCTTTATCCCTTCCCAGAATGGACTGTAATTGTCTCCAGATTAAAATGTGCCGGAGAGGTGACCAAAACAGAAACTTGGCAGCAGATGTGAACACACAAGTGTAAGGTGGTATAACAGCCTCTCCTGGAGGCGGCACCTGTTTAGCGTTTCCCCCGGGGACCTAACACCACCACCCCCACCCGCCAAGAACAGTGAGGTCACTCACTACTTAGAATGCAGCTGAGCCTGATAGAGACGTATAGATTCAACCCAGCTCAAAAGACAAAGACCATGGAATCAAGCAACAGAAGGTCTGTGCCCAGATAGCTAATCTAGGAAGAATGCTGTGAGCCACGGCCGTATCCACCCTTTCCTGCCCGTTCTCTTTATTTCCAGAGTAGACTATAACATTATATAGCTATGAACTCTAGTCTCAGCCTGAACTTGGGAAGTGACTGACCCTCTTTAACCTGTGTTCTCATCTGCAAAAATGGGGACAACAGGAGAACTTTCTTCAAAGGGCAAGTAAGTATAAGAATACACATGTAAAGCATCGAATTTAGTGCCCAGAACATACACATGCTCAGGAAGTGTTAGTGACTATTACCCTGGAGGACCTTGTTAAAGTGTTTCCATGAGGAGTTAAAGATCTTTGTCACCTGAAAGCCCTAATGTCACCAGCCCCCAGTTCC
The DNA here is from genome assembly GCF_009834535.1 of Camelus ferus. NCBI lineage: Eukaryota > Metazoa > Chordata > Mammalia > Artiodactyla > Camelidae > Camelus > Camelus ferus. The sequence continues at coordinate 43,249,893 of NC_045706.1, read as the reverse complement.
CTCCCTGAACCAGCAAAGTATGGCAGAGGTAGTTATGGGGGTAAGAAGAAGCACTGGGTTAAAGACTCAAGAAATGCTCCATGGTTAATTTTGGCCCATATTCACATGGACCTTTCTAGGCCACCTTTTTACTCTTTATTGTCTTTTGAAAATCTGACATCCCCCACAAAAATCCAGCCTATTTTTTTTTTGCATTAATAGAATTCACATGCATATCTAGAAAGAAATAAAATATGCCCATTGATGTTACTTTTTTTGTCATTTAATATTTAAGAGGACACTGTATTTTACTTATATTTTTCTCATTACTTTTAATGTAGCAGTAAGCATAATTCTCTCCCCAGAGGTACTCAGCAAGCGGTTCATTAAAAATTCATGCCTGGGTTGTAGTAAGCAATGCTCTGGATCTAGAATATTTTCTCATTTTCTGTAAGACCGTCTCTAATTATAAGCCTAATAGTCCAAGTTGATCTTTGCAATTAAAATTTTAAACCAACTAAACTGGAATATGGGTCATAGTTTTAGAGTAGCATTGTATTCTCTTTCATTACTCTTATTTTTTTTAAGCTACAACCAGCAGGTAGGATGCAAAATTTTTAATTCCATTTCTTTTATTCATATCATTCTTTAAAGTTCTACAGAAATGGTCACTCTGTTGCTATACAATTAATTATAAATGTTGAAACCACAGAAACAGCCTTAAAAAAAAATCAACCATGAGGGGAAAAAAAAAGCATGTTCTGCAAGTGTTTTGAGTTTATTCTCATTTGCTGGTTATCTGAGGGTTCCTAACATTATTTGCCAAAAAGAACCAATGCTTTAAAAAAAAAAAAAGTTAGTGTTGTATTAAGCAGGAAGGAAACAGCAGGTCATGGATGATTACAAATGTCAGAATACTCCAAAGATATTGGGAGTATTGAGGCAGGGCTGCTTGCTGGAATTTGTCATCTGCTGCTGCCAGAAATAATTTCTATTTAAGATGCCTATTTTGCCATTGTGTGGAATACACTCTTACCAAAAATTGCTAAGGTAATCTGAATATCTTCAAAATTCATAATCTCAGTGAAGAAGAAAAAACTTTAGATGTCATCTATTTCAAATCTCTCCCATGTAATAGATGAGGAAACTGAGGATCAGAGAGGGTGAATGACTTGTCAAAGGTCACACAGCATTGTAGTGTCACAACCCTGGGCCTGCCTAGCCTCTTGCCCTGTCCTCCAAATCATTATTTTCAGAAACAGCAGACATTCCCATCCCTGTGAGAGTAGGTGTTCACAGGAAGCTCTGGGATTTTTAAAATTTATAATCACTAATAAACACTTTATAGCACTTAGCAGTTTATAAAATGTATATATTTTTACTATCAAAATGGCCCAAATTTTAAAGTTTCACAGCTTAATTAACCTTCAATTATCTAGCTGTACTAACCCAGACACCATTCTAGAGAAGTGAAATTTTGCCATATGTTCATACACATAGAACAAGTTTCTGTATCTATAAATAAATTCATGTCTAAGATAAATGTATGTGTATGTAAACATATATATACACAAATATAACCGGTGTTAAGATTAACTTGAATAGTAATTAATTACAATACAACAGCTTTTTTATTTTAAAATAGTATCAGTAACAGTTTCTACTTGCCAAGTTTTATTTATTGTAGACGTTATGCTAGAAACTTGAAATGATCACACTTGTCAAGTCATGGATGGTAGTAACCCATGCACCTTATTAGTAGAATCACAATTGTTTTCTCTCTGTCAGAGAGGGGAGCAGGTAATTTTCTCAGTATTTCTAGGAATTTTTCTGGGCCTTCCCTTTGATACACTAAGGGAAAGCTCTGTCTGAAAGGTTATTCCCTCTCTGAGGTAGCTGGTGGCCATGCAGGAAAATGATACAGCTGGTTACTAGAGCTTAAACCATTCTGCAACCACACCACTATAGAAGACTGCAGTGGCTGTGAGCCCCTTGTAGATTGTGGAGGCATTTTATAGACAAATACACACACACAAATATATGGAGAGAGAGATTAGATATACAATACAGATATAAATAATACATAGATGTAATCATACATAGGTGTATATTTTTATATACTGTATAGAGGTTTATTAAGTACCAGAATTAAGAAGTCTATAATTGTTCATTCTATTTATTATTATTAAGTTTTTATTTTAGGTTTTTTTTTTTAATTTTGTATTTTCCTCCCAACAGGGGCACTGGGGACCAAACCCAGGAATTTATGCACACCGAGCACATGCTCTACCACTGAGCTATACCCTCCACCCTAACACTGTTCATTCTTTAGAACTTAGAAATCTATTCTTAAAAACTGTTAGTGAAATATGGTGCTTTATTGCATTGTAGCTTTATTCCTTACCATGAAGGGTTTCCGGTCCTGCACAGCAGTTCTGACTATAAACTAGAATTGTATTTCCTGGGTTCACATATTGGTCCCAACTTCCTAGCTCTGTGACCTTGGACACAGGACTTAACCTCCCTGAACCTCCGTTTCCTTATCTGTAAAATGGCAAAAATCATAGTCTTTTCCTCCTAGGACGGATGTAAGGATCAAAGTAGGTAATGCATGTGGAAAGCTTCTTAGCACATTACCTTGTGCACAGGAGGCCTTCAATTAGGCTAAATCTTCTAATCGTCGTCATGCCAACAGCAAGCACTAGAGGTACCATTCTACACCATGCCAGAGCACACCTCATGGAGTGAGAGACCGAAAATGAAGAATAGCTGCTCTACCGTGTATACCCCCACTGACCCATGCCCAGACACTGGGAACTCCGCTTAGCACGCCGTCCCTGGTGCCCTAGCAAACCCTAGCGTGTATGTGTATGGGCAACAACTACAGGTAGTCAGGAGGGAGATTAGGGGGAGCCAACAGTGAACAGTTCCCCTTGCCTAGCCATTCCCCTACATGTCCTCCCAGGCAAAGGTTTCTCTGGAGTCTCTCAATCTGCTACCTGATAATGTTCCAGTAGTTCTGAATCTAGGTGCTTGTGCCGTAGGAAAAATACTGAAGTGTGTATATCATGCAAGCATATATTGATAGAATGTTGGAATCAAGCCAGTCACCGTGGCAACGGGGGTGGTTGCTCATGCTCTGTTTTGACATCTCAAGAGAGCTGGGCTGTATCCTGTGTCGGCAGCAGTGCGGTGTGCAGCTCCCCCCGGCACCTGTCATGTTGCTAGGAGATTTCTTTCCCCACAATAGAGTATTGTAAGGTACTTGGCAAGGAGGGCCTATAATGTCATCATACATTTACAGCCCATTTGTCTGATTTATAAGCCCAAATAGCCATTTAAAAATTCCAAATCAGGCTTTGTCAGGCAGCCGCACGCTTTTGTCATCTACAAATCAAACTGTTATGTTTAAAGCCGTAAATAGTGAATGACTTCTAAGCACAGCCTCAGAGCAGGTGCCCCAGACCCGCTAATAACCAGTCCCCCAGTTGGGCTATTTACGAGCAGTATAGCCTGAGAATGTGCCCCCTGCTTTCTTCAGCAGAACTTACCTTTTCAAATAACATTTCAGGTATACCTCCCGAACATAAACAAGATGTCAATGCAGGCGGTATTGGATTATCTCTATACCAAGCAGTTGTCACCTAACTTGGACCTGGACCCACTGGAATTAATTGCCTTGGCAAACAGATTTTGCCTGCCACACTTGGTTGCACTTGCAGGTAAGGCTGATGACTCGGGGCCATGCAGTGTCTGTCTGTCATATTTATCAAAATCACATTTAAGCAAAAGCAAGATTTCCAGGGGATGAAAAATTAATTTTTTATCACCCAATATAAGAGTGTCCTGTGTAGGGTGATAGGAACTGATCAGATGTATCAGACAGCCCAACTCAATTCAACAGCTACTTCCTAAGCACCTACTGGGTAGCAGGTCTTGCTCGGTGCCGCATATATAAACATGAGTAATGCATGACCACTGCCCCCGAGGCCCATGCTCTGTGCACTCTGCCTCATCAGTGGATCACAGAATTGGAAACAAAACTGTTGTGTCCATTTATCCCCATAACGTGCTCAAACACAGCCTCTAAGGAAGAGGCAGTAGGAGGCGGTGGTTAAGAACATAGGCTACAGACCCAGGTTGCTTATGTTCAAATCCTGACTCCACCTTTTACTGGCTGGATGACTTCATACTTGATTTAACCGTTCTGTGTCTCAGCTTTCTCTCTCTTCAAAATGGGGATATTATTATTCTACAACAGAGTTGTTATGAAGACTAAGTAAGATGTGTGCATTATATATATAAAGTCCTTAGAACAGTGTCTGGCACCTAGTAAGCATTATGTAAGTGGTTTTCTTAAAGCTATTTTAGAAAATGTTCTGAAATTGTCAAGATCATTTTGGGAAAAAGGGAAAAAAGGAAATTTGGCTTAACTTCACGAAATCTTATCATTTCTACATTTGTTCAGTTGGTAAGCTGAAGCAGGTCTAAACAAGATATATGCATTCAGATACTCTTTTCTTGAATTTGGACCTTTTGTTTCATTCACCAGAGGTGTCAGTTAGCAATACGGGTGTTTATTGCTACATTTAGTTGACTCCTACTAACCATGAAAGCAGAGATAGTGCCTGTTTTGTTCACTGGTTTGTCCCCTGCACACAGAAAAGTGCCTCAGCTTATTAGGCTCTCAATAAAAAATTACTGAATCATTAAGTGAAAATCAGTGTATGAACAAATCAACCAGCCATATCTGCACTCAACTTTCTGGCAATCCCTTTAGAAAAAAAGATGTATTTCTCTGTACTCCAGGTTTCTACTACAATCAACCAGCTGGAGATCAAAGTTTCCTCCTTACCTTCCTTCTTTACCAGTTGGATAGCAAGAGATCAAAGTTGAAGTATTGCTGTTCAATTTTTGTAACTGTCTTTAATCAATACACCTGAAGTCATAGAGCCAAATGAGTATTATTGCTTTTTAAATACTAACTCTAGGAGGCTTCAATAGACAATTCCTTTTTTTTCAGAAGAGTCCCAAACCATTTGAGTATCTACAGTATTTACAATATTTACCCTTTGAAGATAAATTTGATTGTTTTAAATAGTCAAAAGTATTTTGGAACCAAATCTGTTAAACAAGGTTTATGATCAATCTTGAAGTAATGTCATTTTTGCATGAATATTAAGTATGGTGATGGAAACATGGAACTGGCTTCTCCATGAAAGAAACCTACCCAAAGAAACCTTCTTGTATGAACTACAGACTCCCATGTATGTTTTCTTATTAAATGCTATTATTAACTGTTATTATTATTTAATATACAGCTTCCCAAGATGATTCCTTTACTCATTTATACTGGTGTTTGCTGTTTAGTGTAAGTATAGAGTGTTTCAAACATAGTGTTTAAAATACATTGTGATTAAAAAAAATCAGTTTCTAGGACGAAAATGCTTTGCTAGCCAAAGTGTTAAATGAATACCAAGAAATACTGCTCTTACCTAAAATTCAAAACCCAGTGACTTCTCTGGGAAATAAAGTTCCGAACAGTTTTTTGTTTGTCAATCCAACAAGGAAGGGTTGCAAACGAAAACCATGTATATCTAGATGCCACATTGACCAGACAGAGACATACTGACCAACGAGTATGTAGAACCAGAGCAGAAAGTAAGCATGAGTTGGATAGTATACTAGATTAGAAGCATAGATGCAGTGCCAGAGATGAAAAAGAATATATCAAAATGGCATACTGCCCAAGGCAATCTACAGATTTAATGTGATCCCTATCAAATTACAGGACATTATTCACAGAACTAGAACAACCAATCCTAAAATTTATATGAAATCACACAAGACCCAGAATTGCCAAAGCAATATTGAAGAAAAAGAACAAAGCTGGAGGAATAACGCTCCCAGACTTCAGACAATGCTACAGAGCTACAGTCATCAAAATAGCATGGTATTGGCATAAAAACAGACATATGGATCAATGGAACAGAACAGAGAGCCCAGAAATAAACCCATAGACCTATGGTCAATTAATCTTCAGCAAAAGAGGCAAGAATATACAACAGAGAAAGGACAGTCTCTTCAGCAAGTGGTGTCGGGAAGACTGGACAGCAGCATGTAAATCAATGAAGTTAGAATACTCCCTCACTCCATTCACAAAAATAAACTCAAAATGCCTTCAAGACTTAAAAAATACAAAACAAGACACAATAAATCTCCTAGAAGAAAACAAAGGCAAAACATTCTCTGACATAAATCTTAGCAATGTTCTGCTAGGGCAGTCTCCTAGGAAATAGAAATAAGAGCAAAAATAAACAAATAGGACCTAATTAAACTTATAAGCTTTTGCACAACAAAGGAAACCATAAGCAAAACAAAATGACAACCTACAGAATGGGAGAAAATATTTGCAAATGATAAGACTGACAAAGGCTTAATTTCCCTAATATATAAACAACTCATACAACTTAGTAACAAAAAAACAAACGAACCCAGTCCAAAAATGGGCAGAAGATCTAAACAAGCAATTCTCCAATGAAGACATAGAAATGACCAATAGGCAAATGAAAAAAATGCTCAATATCACTATCAGAGAAATGCAAATCAAAATTACAATGAGTTAGCACCTCACACAGTCAGAATGGCCATCATTCAAAAGTCCACGAATGATAAATGCTCAAAAAAATAAAAATAGGCTTACTGTATGATCCAGCAATCCCACTTCTGGGTATATATCTGGAGGGAACTCTAATTTAAAAAGATACATACACCCCAGTGTTCATAGCAGCACTATATATAATAGCCAAGACATGGAAGCAACCTAAATGTCCATCAACAGATGACTGGATAAAGAAGTTGTGGTGTATTTATACAATGGAATACTACTCAGCCATAAAAAGGAATAAAATAATGCCATTTGCAGCAACATGGAGATCGTTATCCTAAGTGAAGTAAGCCAGAAAGAGAAAGAAAAATACCATATGATATCACTCATATGTGGAATCTTAAAAAAAAAAGAAAGAAAGAAAGAGGACACTATGAACTCATCTACAAAAACAGACTCACAGACATAGTAAACAATCTTATGGTTACCTGGGAAAGGGGGTGAGAAGAGATAAATTTGGGAGTTTGAGATTTACAAATGTTAGCCACTTTATATAAAAATAGATTCTAAAAAAGTTTCTGCTGTACAGCACAGGGAACTATGTTCAATATCTTGTAACAACCTTTAATGAAAAAGAATATGAAAATGAACATATATGTATATGCATGACTGGGATATCATGCTGTACACCAGAAATGGACACACTGTAACTGACTGTACTTCAATTTAAAAAGAAAAAAATATATATCAGCATCAAAGAACCTGAAATGCGGGGCCAAGATTGTACCCTCACACGTCAATCCCAGAGGCCAGCCAACAACGCAGTCTCGGAACCACAATTTGAATTCAGCTCAGAAGCCTTGAACACAGCTTCGAAGCAGAAATGGCCCTCCTGCCTAGACTTTTGTGACTTCTGACTGAAGTTCCCTCCAATCTTTATAATCTAAGAGGTTGAACAATAATGTCCCCCATCTGCTGCTGTTGAGACAGACGTACACTTTCAGTTTTAATTCCCCATTTGGACTCATTCCTGTTACTCGATCCCTCCACTGTCAGAGTATTGAGAACTGGAGTGATGTGAGTGGGGAAACTGTCCAGCAGGAAGATAGTGCGGAGTCTAGAGGATTCTAGGAAAGTACTGGACTGTCCAGAGCAGCACTCTCCAAGAGAACTTTCCACAGTGATGGAAACTGTGAGTGTTTGCTTTTATCCAATACACATGGGCTACTGAGCACTGAAATGTGGCTAGTATTGCTGAGGACCTGAATTTTTTATTTGATTTGATTTTAATTAAGTTTAAATAGTCTGATGTGGCCAGTACTCACCATACTGGACAGTGCAAGTCTACAGACTCTGGCTATTTCAGAAGGGCTAACAAGTGTCCCCAGGGGTCACTGGTGCAATGGCTAGAGACCAGAACTCCATGTGCTAAGAGGCCACATATCAGAGTGGGCCCTAGATTCAATCTGCATGGCTGCAGAGCTGTCCCATACTTCCTCCTCTGTTAGAGGGTCCCAGACCAGACCCTCCAGGTATTAACTCTCCCCTGTTCCCTCTCTCCCCCAGAGCAGCACGCCTGTTCAGGAGCTGACCAAGGCTGCCATGAGTGGCGTGGGCATCGATGGGGAAGTGCTCTCTTATTTGGAATTGGCCCAGGTTTGTAGCCATTTGCTTTTCACCTTTTAAGTGTGTTCAACCAGTTCACTTAATGCTGATAAAACACTGCTGTTACATCTGTCTAAATAAAGATGTCACCACTGAGTCACAGAGGCCCCCTGTGTGCAATGAGAAGATCTGAGAGTTTTACATTTCAGGCACCATTCACCCTGCTGGGCTTCGTTTGAAAAAACAAGGACCCCACCCCCACGCCAGCCCCATTATCCCCCAAGGCACTAGCTTCACAAGTGGGAGAACAGCTTGGGGCAAGGGAGGGGAAGGCTCTGTCTCTCTTGTTTTGAATTCTTAGACACATATTGGCTGAGATCAGAGTTTCTAGAATTCCGGGAAGTCCTGTGATGCCCCACATCTCACTGTAGCTCTCCTGGGGTTGTTTTTGTTTTTTAATCAGTATTTGTTACTGTTGATGTTGTGATTCCATAATCCCAATACCCACTAGCCTCTTCCTCCAGAGAGGGTCTGAGATCTAGCTTCGGCTTTGTCACGGAACAACTTACTTCAGGCACAAAGTTAAATTCTGCCTCAGTTTCCTCATCTGTAGGAAATGGGGTTGGCAGTTCACAGCCTAGCAACCTCACAGATGATGTGGAAAATCAAGTGGGAGAGAATGTTCCAAAAAGTGCACTGGAGAGGGTATTCGGAGTTACCTGTCCCTGGCTCAGACTTACTGGCAATGAGTTTACACTCAGAAGGAACTAAGAATACATTCTTCAGTCTTTTCTTCGGCCTGTTGGCTTTCTTTGTTCCCTGTCTCCCTTAAGACAGTGGTTTATGGAGTCTTAGGTCAGGCATTTTAAATCAGTGTTTCTCAATTAAGAGAGAGAGGGCGGTTTCAGGGAGAGGAGGGAGGCCTCTCGCAGGTATTCCTCCAGCCATTCCAACCGTGGCCATGGGAGGTGGCCCAGATTCAAAAGGGAGAAAGGTGGGACGGGACTTCACATCCACCTCTTCATTCTGACTTAACATTCAACTAATATTTGTTATTTTCTCCCCGTGAACCAGGCACCACACTAGACAAGAGGACAGACAGATACAAACGGTCAATGCTCTGCCCTTGGGGCGATTGTGGGCAACTGAGAAAAAAACACATACGCATAGATTATTAAAATCCAGTATGAGCAACAGCCCAATAGAGGTTACAGTCAAAACTGAGAACAGACATCAGACATTGCAGTAAAATCACCAAGCCCTGTCAAAACTGTCCACATTTGGAATCTGAGGTCTTTTGAAAGAGGCCTGGGGGAGAGTTTGTGATTGTGCTCTCTACAATAAGTATTCCTCTTAGAGAAAAATAAAATGACCTGGAATTTCATAGAGGGCCAGTCCACATGAGGTAATGAGTTGCAGTTTTGTCTGTTTGTTGGCTTTGACCACAGACTCCGCCCCCACCCACACCTACACCCTGCAAGGAAATAGTATGATGGCTGCTAAGCTCTGACAAGCCTGGGCAGGAAGGGTGTAGCGTGGCGTCTCCCGTACCTCAGCTCATTCGTTAGACTCTAACCCCAGGCTGTACTGGTAAGTATTTAACAGTCAGCCTGGGGACAGGTGGGACCCTGACCTGTTGCTGTTTCCATACACATTCCTACCTGGCTAACTGTAACAACACGAAGTCACCAAACTCAAGAGTAGGGAAGAAATGTACCCAGTTGCCTCTCTTGAGCAAGTACAAGCCAACTCCAACTCCAGGATACCACTGCTCTAATCTTATTTTCAGAAAGAAATCTATCAAGAGAAGTTGAAAGCACCTGCTAAAATTCTCTGTGATGTTGGGCTTGTGATTTGCAGAGAGTTTCTTGAGTTAGTTTTTGAGGACTTTGGCTATTTCCTTGGCCTTCGTTCAGGGTGGAGATGTGGGCCCCAGAGGGAGCACCCTGCAGGTTTCAGGGTTCACCTGATCAGAGAAACTTCAAGAGCAACAGGCCGCAGGATGGATGCCTGAAAGGGGCATGGACAGAAAGTGAGGGATGCGGAGACCTGCCCAGTTTGGGGAGGGAATAGGGAGTGGACTATTGATTTTTGAGCATCAGGTCTTTTTCAGTCTCAGCCAAGTCAGCTGCCACCATCCTGAGCATGTGCTCGGAAAGGAGAGGGTGGATGGAGTATTTGGATCCCTCCTACCCTGCCCACACTGCCTGCTCTTCTTATGTAACCAAAGGACAGGTATAAGACAGTCACACATTCCTCAGTCTCCTCTTTCAGATCTTCGGCCCCAGCAAGCTGAGCTCTGACACGCGACACGGAGGATTCTGTTGCGGAGGCTTCCTTAAACAGATGACACCGCAACATTCTGCTGTTGGCTGGTGCCTTCCAGAGGCCACAGCCACTTATCACTAGAGGGCGGGGGGCGGGGGGCAAGGTATACTTCAGACTCCTGATCTGCTACAGTGATTATTTTTAGTGTGCCTATCCCAGGGCGCAGGGGAGGAGTGTGCCAAACACTACTCAGCTGGCATCAGAACCGTGGTCAAAGTCAAAACACTATCGTCAGAACAGGAGGTTTCTGAATTAGTCCTCTGGGCCATTTCTCTCACCCCTGCGACGGCATTTTATTTCTTCGTTGCATCACTTTAGACAATAGAGCCTGACACCCTTTTGGTGACTTCCCTGCAGTTTCACAACGCCCACCAGCTGGCTGCCTGGTGTTTGCACCACATCTGCACCAACTACAACAGCGTGTGTTCCAAGTTCCGCAAGGAAATCAAATCGAAATCTGCAGGTGAGACTGTGCGGTCCCCATGTGTCCAATTCTCCTCACCTCTTGACTGTGAAGGGTTTGCCTTCACTGCCCTTGAGAAGGAATGTGGAGAATTCCTTGGGACTGGCTGGCAGTCCCAGATTCATGTGATGGGACACAGGGACTTGTAGGTTGGGAATTCTCTTCGGAGAACTTCGTGGTTGGGGGGATTCGGGTGCCCTGCTGCAGAGCAAGCTAAGGTGGTTAGCTCACCCTTGCTCAGGGAGGCATGCTTAGGAGCTAGCTTAGACTCTGAAATCAGGGGGTCCTGGGTTCAGACCCTGTGTGTCCAGCTGCTTGACTTTAGGCAAGTAATTCTACCTCCCAAAACTTTAGTGTCACGATCTGCAAAGGGTCCTACTCGTAGTCCCTGCACGTTGGGTTTTTGAGAGGATGCACAGGATAATCACGTATGAGCAGCACTAAGCACAGAACCTTGCACACAGAAGCGGTCAGTGAACAGCAGGCATCATCATCTTCACCTTTCTCCTTCACCAGACAACCAGGAATACTTTGAGCGGCACCGCTGGCCCCCAGTGTGGTACCTGAAGGAAGAAGACCACTACCAGCGTGTGAAAAGAGAAAGAGAGAAGGAAGACATTGCACTAAATAAACATCACTCAAGACGAAAGTGGTGCTTCTGGAATTCATCTCCAGCAGTCGCCTGAGGTGGAAGAGGGAAGAAAATCAGTAATCTGACACACCACTTTTAAAGGCACTACTGTAAAATTAGTCTTATTATTAGAGATAAGATGTAGTTCAGGTTTCAGGCACTGATCTGCCTCCACTTTTGTGCATTTATCTTTGTTGGGATCAAAGCACAAGCTCACCATCAATGAGCCTGGACAAAAAGGGAAGTTGACGCTCACTGCATTCCTTAAACTTACATGTATAATTTTTTGTTACAAGGCTTAATAAACTTCAGTCCGTTATCTCCTTTCTTTTTATACAAAGGAAAAAAAATCCAGCTTTCCTGTTTCAAATTCCAAATTGGAAAATATTTTTATATGGTCTCTTGTATTTTGTTGGAAATGAAAATACTGTGTATTGCTTTATTTTACAGACCACAAATTAACCATGCAGTCGCCCTGTGAGTCTCTTCACCCACGTGACCGCTGAGCATTATTACTTAATTAGTGGGTTATCCTTTTGTTGTGAAGTAAAGGGTTGGAATGAAATTCCCCAAAGTGCAAGCCAGAGAGCTGTTTAATCTTTGTTCTGCTGAATAACATTGGTATAATTACCAAGTCAACTCCAAGAATGTGTATTTACAATATTTGCCGTGTAAGTGCTAGTAATTATATGGTTCTATGTGCCATGTAAAATATAGTGATATCAAATCTTCTGTTGTTTAAAACATCTAGATTCAAGAGGATAATCTTTATAATCATTAGAAGGGCTTATTACATCCCAGCATTATCCAGGGCAAACTCACTCGTGGACCTGAATACAAGAGATACCATCAGAGATGGGTGTTGGGATGGCTGTTTGAGGATGTCTGTCTCTCGGGAGTCCTGGATCCTGCCGTGTTTCTGCACGCAGATTCTCCACTGACTTGAATCGAAATGCGCAAGGGAAAGGGTCCCCGGACTCTGTCCCCACGTCTGCAGGCTTGTCACATCTCACCACCAGAAAAAGGCTTCCTCAGGTCTCTCACCTGCGGCCAACTTCACTTTGTAAGACCCGTATTTTTAACTCTTTCCAGGGAAAATTCGTGTCGCTGCAGAAGTAGGCCAAGACAGACCACCCACCCCTGCTGAAATGCAGTGGGGCCTGTGAAGGCACAAAGCCGGAGGCTGGGTCGTCTAGGGTCCCTGCATCCTCCAATGCAGACAGGAATTTTATTCCAAGAGTCTAGGAAATGGTGCTATTGTGAGTTAGTTCTGACCCTTTGTCCTTCTGAGTTTTCAGTGTTAAAATAGAAAGTATTGAGCAGGGGAGCTTTGGCGAGGCAGCCAATCATCGCCTCTCTGTAAATGAAGCTGTTACAGGACTCATACAGAGCGTTTTAAGGCCACAGCTCCATGCCTGTCATGGGATGTGCGGTGGAGGCTGGGGCTTATTCTACCAGGAGGTCATTTTAGTGATGCTAAAGGCTGTTGATTTTTTTTCTAGCTTTCAGAAGTTGGAAAACAGGCAATTGAGCCCAGTGTTGACAGCCAAAAACATTGGAAAATCTATCCAGATTACAGATGGGCATTTATTCCAGGTGGTGGATACACACCAGTTACAAGAGTTTGGAGAGGCCCAGAAATGTGTCACCCTCGCATGGTAAAGGAGGGGGCAGTAGAGTAGGGATGGATGACTGCAAATGCATCTGCTTTAATTTTTGGTCAGTAGGTTGTAAATCATTAATAGAAGGAGAAAGGAGACAGAAGATTAGGATAGATGTCAAGACTCAGGAAGAATTGACATATATCCCATCAAAAAATGGTAGAAGTTGAGTTTCTGACGAGTAGTCAGAGTTGAATTTACACAACCAAAGCTCCCATTTGACTGTAACCTTGCCAAAACGTAATGGGCATGTAAATGCACCTGGGGTACAAGCAATAATATCCACTAGTGTTTGCTGTCAGCTCCTGTAACCAAGTGGCTGGTTCATTTGGTTGCTGCTGATTACGGCCTTTAACCATGGTGGTTTGTTTCCTGTTTTTTATTTCACAAAAAGCCAATAAAATTGTTTAGCTATAAAATACCTCCAGTTTTGTTTTTTTTTTTTTTAAGGCCTACCATCATTATCATGTGTATAACTTTAACTTCTTTTTAAAAACTCGAAGAGTGCTGGGTCACAGGGGGCTGCGTGTGCTCCAGGAAGAAGGCGGCTTGAATGACTGTTGTCCTTGTCTTCAGTACTGCAGAAAGTCTAACACCATGCTGTACATGAGGGGTCTGGCTTTCTGCTCTTGGCAAGTACCATTATGTCACTAGACATGGTACATTTTCGGAAAAAACAAAAATGACATCTCTTCTCTAATGAACTTATTATAATCTCCGTTTGGGCAGTTCTGCCAGCAGTTAAGTGAACGTATGTATTGGTGGGTTCCTGAAGATCAGTCTTTTATTCAGAAGCACATCTGAGAAAACCTTTGGGAAAATGTGAAAACGATTTCTGGACTTCTAGGTAGTGTAATGTTTGCCCAAGCTCAGAGGGAAGAAGGGTCTCCACAGAGATCGCAAAGGGGGATTTTCTGAGTGGAAAATTCCCTGTGGAAAGGAGTTGACAGCTATAAAAGAAAATAATAACAACTGCAGGAAGAAGGCAGTTTCCAACACATCAGCATACCTTTTAAAGGTGGGAGGTCCAGATTAGGCACCTTCTACATACTGCCTCCAGTGCAGTCTCACCTGAAGAAAGTCTTGGTGTAAGTTTCTCATAAGGCAATGTCTAGCAAACCATTGAGGATTTCAACAACCCTTTATCAGCATTACAGAAACCACAAATTCTACTGGTTTAGAAGTAACTCAATTATTTTCATTACAGACATTCAAAAGCAAGAATCATATGCTTCTAAGACTTTTTTCCCCCACACTTGCTTCCATTATATGGTATATCAGTTGTCAAAATTCAGTTTTTCATCAATGTGACACTGCCTAAGTAGAATAAATTCTACTAGGCAGAGGGAAAAACAGTGAATTCTGAATTTGGAAACTTATGAGTGCAGCATTTCTGAAATGAATGCTATTCTGCAAGCCGAAGATGTATCAGGCCTTTTCCTGTGGAAATATATAATGGTATTTCCTTAATTGAATGCTCTACTTGGGTGCTAGTAGGCAAGTAGCAATAATTTCTCTTTTCTAGAAGAATATGACTATTGCATAAAAGATGTCGAGTTAAAAGCCAGGGAGAATGTTTGTGTTGTGTGTATATGAGCATGTGTGTAATAATCAAGAAGCAACAACAGAAGGAAGCGAGGGGGTGGGAGACTAAAGATAATTTTAAAAAAAGAAAAAGAGGGAGAAGGGCCACTGATCAGAGCCATGGAAGTTGAATTTAACACTCTGAGCCATGGATGGACTGTCTTTCTTCCAAAGTGCTAATTTGTGAGATTATTCCATATCTCATGACTTAATTTACTTTCAGATGAAGACTTTGCTCTCTTGAATTTCCAGTTAGGAGGCAGGTGATGTATGCAACACAGAAAGGCAGTGGTGTGGCCACACTGGTGACTTGTAAAAGGAGAAGCCAGGCTATTCCCTTTGGCTGCATTTGAAAATTTCAGCCTATGCTAATAGTCCCTTTAAGTTGGGTATTTTTCCGTAAGCCATTTAGACACATGATTTTTCACTGAGTGCATGTGCAGGTGCTTCATCAGTTAGACTTTTACAGACTAGAGTCTACAAAATATGGAAATAATTTGGGAGCAGATTAACTCTTGGGTAGAAACAAATCCATCATACATTTGCGCATCCACAGACATGAACATGCTAGAAACAACAGTAGGAGACATGAAGTGACTTGCTAGCAACTCACTCCCATGCTTGCCATTTCTCCAGGAACAGAACATTTTAGTGACATGAATCTCCAGTAGCATGTAGATAAAACAGGTGATTCCCAAATGTGGCCCCAGAGAATGGGTATTTAAATTATTTGAGTCCGAATATATTGTCAGTCCCAACGACAAGCATAGTTAGATTTTGCAGGCAATCAATGAGAAAAGAACTTGGTTCATTTCTCTCTGCTTGGAGGCCAACCCAAGTTTGGGCATTTTTTGGTTCCTTCCCAATCTGATAAAAATAAACATCCTTTTGGTTTCATGACCCATGGTAGTCCCAACTGGAGCGATAATACCATGGAATGTTAAGCTTAAGTGTTGTCTGAAAAGATATATAAACTCTCTAACTTGAGTCATCTTAAAAAAAAAAAAAAAAAAAAGGAAACAGCTTTCACTGAATCTTTGGTGCAGATTAAATGAGATGATTTAGGTAAAAGCACTTGGCACAGTGCCTGGCACTAGTTAGCACTCAATAAATGGACCTGAGAGCACATCAAATACCCCCAGGCAAGAAATCCAAGAGAGGGGGACAACGTTGCACATTACAAAATAGAACCATGCGATCTTTTCCTACATTTCTCAAACCGAGGGCCAACCTTGCTGCTTAGTGCTTCATGACAGTGATTCAAGAATTAGAAAGTAAGAGCTGTGGAAAGAGAAAAAGCAGGTGGTGGGAGGATGGAGGAGAGTATGGCTCTTTCAAAGAAGACAGTCCCCTTCACCATTTCTCCCTTTTCTTTGTGGAGTAAGGATGGGCCACCCTAAGGTGAAATTTGGCTGAGCCTCTGATTCACTTAGAGCTTGCTTTCTTTTATTTTTTAAATTGCTCTCAGTCACTTTTTCCCTATTTTTCTTGAAGACTGGAAGCAGAGTCTAGTCAATCAGACTCCTCAGTGCTCTGCATTATCATCTTCCATCTACAAAGCCCTCTCTTTATTATTTTCTCCTTCTTCCATAATACCAACTCCCGTAATATGTTCGATACATGTCTTTAAATGTGCAGATGTCCTTCTACACCGTGTTGTTTTGTGTGCGTGGTTATTGCACAGATGGTGTTAAATCATAAATTTGCTTCTCAGACTCCACACTGCCTTGGACATCTAAGCCGTGTTGTAACATGTGCACCCAGCCCTCTGCTCCCCATGGCTGCTCAGCGTTCTGGTTACAGCATCTGCCAAATTCCACTTTCCCATTCCACTGCCCATAGAAGCACAAGTCAATTCCATTCCCAGGCGCTACAGTGAACCTCCCTGCTCATGCCCTGGGGTCAAGATCTAAAGACAGATTCTAGGTTTGACTCTAGACATATAGAACCACAGCCTTCTGAAGTGATGGATACGTGGGAACATGGGACTCAGAGAGAAAGTCCCTCTCTGCTCCCAGCACTAAGTTGACATGATGCTACAGAATTCAAGAGCTATAAAGAATCTGAAAGGCTCTGGTCCAGCCCAGAGACTGACTATCCCCTGACAGAGAAACTGAGCTCAACTTCCTGCTGAGAAACTTAAAGAGGCTTTCCTGACGGTGAAAGCTGTTAGCGATTGAAATGAGTTAGACCCATCTGGCCTTGGCATCTGACCCTCATGAAAGGGAAGAGGACAAGATGGCTTCTCAAAAGCCCCTTGAATACTAAGATTTCTGATTTTCTGCCAAAAAAAAAAAAATCCCTAGAAAGCTTGTGCATATGCTTCGAAGGTTGTCTTCTGATTTTGTTATTTTCTACATAAAGTCTAAAGGAAAAATAACCTTCTAACACAAACTTTATGGATTGTTCAAAGTGTCTTTCAGATTCTTTATGACTCTTTCTACAGAATCATATCAGTATGAATATAAAATTTCCCTTTCTCTTAGTTTTCCACTCTGGGTGGTAAAGCACAGGGCAACACCAACTAATTCATTAAGTGGAGGGTGTTCAGACCACTGTCATTTCCACCGCCAGCCTCACTCTCACTGGGATGCGTCAACCCCATGATCACCACTAAGATATCTTTCAATCTGTGTATCTGAAAGAATTCTTTAAAAGTAAATAGTCTTAAATGAAAGAATGAAAGATACATACAGCACCCAAAGAGAGCTCAACTAATTTCTGAACCATCCCAAAGTTATTTTGAAATGAAACCATATTCTGAGTGCACAAGTGTTAAAAGCTGACTGTATAACCAGGAATTCTCCAAATTAACCTCTTCTAAAAATACAGTATTTATTAAAAGATAAATAATTAAAATATGCTAAAAAAAAAAAAAAAAAAGTAAGCAGTCACAGTAAATGGCCAAACATTTGAAATTTCCAACACAGGGAAACAGACTTACCAATTTTTTTTTGAATAATAATAAGGTGGACTCTCTCCCCAGCAACTTCTGTACTGCTGGCTACCCCTGCTCCTATTCTGTTTACATTTGCATGGATAGCCAGGCTAGTGAGGCCTTGGGACGTTAAGATGCACGTTCACATGCTCTTTCAGTCTGATTCAGTGTTGCCTCACTGCGCCCAACTGGATGGATTGATGTTCCAAGCTTGGCACCAATTGACCAAAGTCCAAAACAAAGACGTGAGGGACCACGACAGTAATATTTAACATTTTTAATATATATGATGGCCAGACAATAAGTGCTTTACATGCATTTACCTCATTTAATTCTCACTAGTATGGGTGGAAAAGGTAATGGGTTCCCCAGAAGCCGACCCTGAAATGAAGGTTCACAGGCAGGTGAGGAAGTGCCCTTAGGTGAGACCAACAAGGGAGGGCTAAGGAAGCAGGAAGGTAAGAAGCCAAGCAGGGGCATGGTTTCAGGCAGTCCCACTCTCAGCCTGGTCTCAAGGCACATCCTGGAGAAGAACCTATACCTCGGAGTTGGCTTTTATAGTCTTGCACAGATAATCCAAAGCTCAGTGCTCTTGGCAGAGGATGGGAAGGGAAAAGTGCAAACTCCTGGGCATTTTAGGCCTGCTTTGGCAAGTTGAAGAAAGTCGTTCCAGTAGCATGTAGGAAATCCTCCAAGGAGAGTCACAGATGGGGGTTGTTAAAGGTAAACAGAAGAACATAAAAGCCGGGGAGGGATGCCCAGAAAAGTGGAAAGGACCCCAGAGCATCTGGGAGGAGCAGAGGTTGACTATCTACTAGCCTCTATTTTGAAATTCTGAGAACCTGGATGATTTGATGGGGCACCCTGATGGAAGTTTTGGGTGCTGATGAGTAAATATGGATGAAACATTGCAACCTCTTTTGCTTTCTTGTCAGGAAGGTTCTGAAATTAATTTCAAGAAGATCAAAAGATGAATTTATTTTGATTAACTTTTCAAAATCACACAATCTCAAACATAATCATTCTTCCCCAACACTTACATAAGACCATATCTGAAAGGACATCATTGAATTTCCCCTAGATGGTGCAAAACAAATTTAATAATGATTTACTTGAACCTAAACAAATTTCTGCCACACAGCATTTATAGATTTACAACAATTTCTGAAAAAAGCCCTGGATGACAATTCTGATTCTCACTCAATACCCCCACCATCTCCCTACACATGCATACAGATTCAGTCCAGGAGCAAGGATCAAAGTCTAAAGATTTTAAGACTCTTAAAACTTTTATTTCAATACCAACTGCTTGATTTGCATAGCATTCACTGCCTGATTTTTATTGAGCTAACCAAAGGACCAAAAGCAAAGTCGTTGCTCAGAGCCTAACCACTGGAATCTAGACCAGACTCCTAGTGTTAATAAATTAACGAAACATTCCTCCAATTGCCCAAATGCTAAGGAACCCTGCCAGCAGCAGTCATAGGGCACTATCTCCCCTCGGATCATTTTTCTGGTTTTAGTCAGACAATTCTGTGGGGACGAGTATGGTTTCATTGATCCATACATCTTCTTGCAACTTGCTACAGGAGGGTGTGGGGAGTAAATATCTGAGCTCTTCCCAATGGCATATCTTTTTGTTTCCTTTTCAGAGTTTGGGTTATTTCTGATTGATGGATATACTGGTAATCAGGGTGAATGATATCTCTATGTGTGATGATGATCTTTGCTGAAACTAGCTCTTTCCAAAAATGGCATTCATCTCTCCCTTTCAACGGGGATGTTCTTCTTGACTATGTATGCCCTAAAGCAGAAATGACTGCACTCATAACCAATTAGGGTATATTTCCCCTATCTGAGAAACACCTGATATGAGTGAGCCCCTCAGATGGCAGCCATGAAAACACTTAAGCCAAATCCACCCAGGAAGTCAGGGCCTTCCAGGTTGAAGATCACTCCAGATCTCATTTCTCCTAAAACAGACCACCCATTCCCAGCAAAATCTGTTAAGAGGGTCCTTTGATCCTCAAGTCTGAAGGAATGCATTATAGCCATCACTTTCCCCTCCCACCTTCTCCCTCACCCCAAACCTGACCCCCGCTTCTATGCCTGGCCCTGTAGAAATTCCATTTGACCAACATCATACCATATCCAGATATCCAGATAGATGATGCAAATGAAGGTCTGGATGCTGTGTGGTGGGAGAGGTGAAAAAGGTCCACTTTTCAAATCCTACAGAGGTTTCTACTGAACACCTTGCCATCCAAAAATCTCTACATCAGAACTGACTTTCTTAACTACTGTATTTTGCCAGGAGGTAGCTTCAGTTCTTTCAGTCTTAGATACTCCCTACTGCTGTGTTGCAAATCATCTGTGCCTTACCTTGGGAAGCCTCATGATTATATGTTGATTTAGTCCTCCTTCTTCCTTGCCAAAGGGCTGATCTAAAGCTTATCACAAATTATTTAAATTCATCTAGGACATTTTGAACTTCTACTATGTGCCAAAAATACTATGAAACCCAGTCTATGACCCTGGCAAGCACCTAGTATCTGGTTGAATACATCCAAATAATGCCAACAATAAGACAATAAATAAACATGCTAAAACTATACTCAGATTAGCAAAGCATGACTATGTTCTGAGTTACTCTGAGGCATAATCCAGGCTCCAGGGCAAAGACTCTGGAAGAATGAACTGGTAGCACAATTGTCAAGTTTTATTCATGCCACAAATATTGATTGCACAAATACTTGCTTAATATGTGCAGTCACTTTTCTAAGTATGAATGTCCCTATCATTATGGAGTTCACATTCCATTGTGGGAGGCATACAATGAAAACCAACAAACAAATAGTTATTTTTACCAAGTAATTGCTATGTAGGGAAAAGGAAGAGGAAATTCAAGAATACCATTATAGACAAAGGTGGTCAGGGAAGTCCTCTCCAGGAGGTAAAATGAGCTAGAAACTTAGAGAGGACACAGCAGGGCCAGTTTGTCTCTGCTTCCCAACGTTTGGGGCCTCAGCCAAGAATTGGAGGGCAGGGTTGACTAATGGCTAGGGACTGGAATCATCTGGAAGTGTCTACCCTCACATATTTGGTGGTTAATGCTGACTCTTGGATGAGACCTCCATCACTCAACAGTGGGGCTGTTGACTAGAACATCTCTATAGGTCTCTTCACTTTTCTTACAGAATGGCAGCTCGGCTCCAAGAGTGTCCAGAGAAAAAGGTGGAAGTACATGGCATATTTCTCATCCAGTGTCAGGAGTCACATAGTGTCACTCCTACCATACTTTATTATTTGAGGCAGTCAAAAGGTTCAGCCAAGTTCAAGGGGAGAGGACACAGACTTTACCACTCATCGGGAGGAATGTCAAGGTCAAGTTGTAAGAAGAACATGTGGAATGGTAGATACTGTTGCTGTATTCTGCCATAGTAACTTAAAGTTCACTAGTTTCGTGGAGCTGGTTTTTGATTGGAGGAAAGAGAAGAAAGAGATAGAGAGACACTGAAAGATATTCTATACCCAAAGGGAGAAAAGGAGAGGCTGAGGTGAAGTTAGGGCTCAGAGCAAGGAAGAAAAGCTCTGCCACCAAGTGCTTTATTATTTGACATCTTCTTTTCCATGAAAAACTACTGCCAGGACTGCTCTCTGACCTTCCTTGCCTGATTTCTACATTAACCCTTGTTTACTTAACTCATGGGAACTCTACCCGCCTCACCCAAGCTTTTGATCATCAAGATGGTTAGCTACCTCCTCAAGGGGGGCAGCCACTCGATTTCAGCAGCTTTAACCGTCTGAAGATTACTGACCCCCAGGAGTCTCAGCTGTTTTCCTACTGAATCTCCCAGGAAAGAAACAACCTCTTTAAAGGACATGTCCTCCCTTTATCCTCACACAAATTCTCCAAAGAAGGTCTGAACTTCTTGAGCTAATGGCCTTTAGTTCAATAAAAATTCAAAAAACAAATATTTCATCAACAACAATAGCAGTAATAAGTCTTTTCAATGAAAGTCACTACAAATTACCAAGCGGATGGTGCCAGGGTATCTGTGTCTTTAAAGCATTCTGGGTGATTCTAATGTGCACGGAAGTTGAGAACTACTGTCCATCTGGTTGTCCTGACTCCCTTCCTGACCACTTCCCCCAGCCACTCCTCTCCTTGTCTGTTGTGCTCCAGCCAAGTGGGTCTTCTTGACGAGCCTATAATGGGCTATGTTCTTGTCCTGTGGTCTTTATACATGCTGTTCCCTCAGCCATCAGATGCTCTTTCCCCTGTTATCTGCCTGACTCACTCCTCAATTCAAGGACCCGCCCCAGGACCATAAAGTTTCAAGCAACAGCCCTCTTTCTCCTTGGATATCCTACCACAGAAACCTCTTCAAGTTTCTATCCATTTGTACAAACCATTTCGAGGAGGCCCAGAGGAGCAACCATACCAGTCAAGGGTTGAAAAGAATTCAGACTGGTAATTCAGTAATTTACCCACATCACTGCTCACTTGTCAGTTTTACCATCGGAGCAAAGAAGCAGCGATTCAGCCTCCCACGTGGCTCCTTTTCTGAAAAGAGTCTCTTGAGAATTCCTAGGAAAACTCATTGTTCTACCTTCAAACTAGCCCTCTGGTCTGGCTGCAACCCCAGCCACTCTCTGGCTGCTCCTTGTCTCTGGTTCTGGGGAGGCCGGATGCACGTGCAGAGGGAGTGGAGGGTGAAGACACCGCCAGCAGGGCCACCAGTTAGGAAGCCCCAAGGCAGTGATGAGGGCCAGGGGATGGAGTGTTGAGGAGGAAAAACTCCCCCTCACCCAGGGTAACCTCTCCAAAAACAGACGTCCTGTTTCTTTCTATCAAAATCACTAACTTATTATGTATTCCTGGACATCTGGCACTATAAACTCCGGCTGTTCTGCCCTTGGCTTTCACAAACTTCAACAAGAACTGATACTCAAATCATTCAAAGTGAGTGGAAACATGGCAGATTATGTCTGAGACAGGAAACACTCTTGGAAACACTCCATCCAATGGGTTTAGTGGAGCCAGCCACTTGCCAAACTTGTAAATACCCTGAACCCAAGCTCTTTACAAGAGTAGACTTATTGTTTTCATCACCACAGGCACAATCATTTCAGAAGGGAACCCTCAGCCCCCTGTCTGTGTTCCAACAGATTTTTCACACCCCTCTCCACCATGGGGGAGTCTCAGAGCGAAACTCTCAGAGCCTCCCTCTACTCCCTACTGGCTCCTCCCCTACAGGGCACAGGCGACCTGGTTGGTGGGAGTATGACACTCAACCCTGGTTGGACAGGGTGGCCCAGTCTCTCTCTCTCCTGTCTCGAGGCAGTGCAGGAAGGGCCAGGGCTCTCTTATATTCCCTGCCCCGACAGAGAGAACCCCAGGGTCAGGACTTCAAGAGATAGCATGAAGGTCACCCTTCTCCCAAGGGCCTTCCTTTCTCTGCCAGCAATGGATGTGTGAGCAGGCTCTGGCGCTCCCTGAAGTCCGCTGGCTAAGAGAGCCCTGGGTCCACATGCCACCTAGTGCTCCCCACAGGCAGGGACTAAGGCTTGGGTTTGAGAAGCAGCAAGAGGCCCTCGCTTGGACCCCAATCCAGCTCCATCAAGAAACCGGGAAATTCAGGGTTTGGGGGCACTTACCACCATGTAGCTAACACTAATCGCCATCTGACTGCTTGTATTTTTTTTCCATGGGTTAGAACCTAGAAACAGGAAGAGGTGACTAACTGCCTTTTTCTTTCCACTCACGAAGAGCCCGTGCTTCCCCAACAACAATTCTATCGCATCAGCTCTACTGTTAACCCTGTTTCTAGGTGAGGAGGGAGGGACTCAGGGAGGATAAGTCATTTACCCAAGGTCACAACTATTACTGAGTGGTCAAGGCAGGAGCAGGACCCCGGTCCATCTGATCCCTAAATCTACTCTGCAGTGCTTTGCTGTACATCTTCATATTTGTTTTACAAATGAGAAAACACACCCAGAGAGGCTAAATAATTTACCAAGTTTCCACACTTAGAACCAGAGCAGAGATTTTTAACCAACTTCAGTGTATCATTTGCACCTTTCATTTGTTTATTTACTTATCTCCTTTTAGAGTTAGATGAATTTACCCTAAAGTTCTTAGAGACAGATAACAATAGCCATCTGCTATAGACTGAGTGTTTGTGCCCACCTGCCAAATTCATATGTTGAAACCTAACCCTCAAGGGTGATGGTATTAGGAGGTGGGGCATTTGGGAGGCGATTAGGTCATGAGGGTGGAGTCCTCATGAATGGGGTTAGTGCCCTCATAAAAGGGACCTGAGAGAGTTTCCTCACTCCTTCTGCCACATGAGGACACAGAGAAAAGATAGCCACCCATGAACCACGTAGCAGGCTCTCACCAGACACAGAATCTGCTGGTGCCTTAATCTTGGACTTCCCAGCCTCCAGAACTGTAAAATAAACTTCTGTTGTTTTTAGGTCATCCAGTCTATGTTATAGCAGCCCAAAGGACTAAAATATTATGAAAGCTCTAAAAACAAGAAGAAAAAAATAGGCAATGAATAGCTCTGTTTGATATTAAAATCTGTAAGGAGGCTTTACAATTAGTATAGTTAATGCCAACACAAGAACAAACATGGAAATAGAATAGAAAGTCTAGAAATAAACACGTGCAGAGTACATTTATCCTATAATTAAAGTTGTACTTCCTATGACTGGGAAGGATAGAGAATTCTTAATAAATCCAGGTGTTGGGATAACTGGATAGCCACTTGCAAAGAAAAAATAAAATACTTTCATACTTTCACATCATTTTTAACTTTAGAGATCTCAGGGTAAAAATAAAACAGATATAATGACTGAAACATTATGCTGTATAACAGAAATTGACATCTTGTAACTGACTATACTTCAATAAAAATATAAATAAACAAAATAAAATAAAATAAAACAAATACAACCAGAGAACTAATCCACCACTGTGGGTGAACTTCTTGAGAGTGGGATGACATCTATGACTCTAATTCAAATCTTCAGGAAATAAAAGAAACTGATAGTTTCAACTGTATAAAATCAAAATTGTATCTAAGACGATCCTGAGGGCCAGAGAACATACGTGACTTAGCCCAGGCCACAGGGAGTTAGTGTAAGCTACTATGGGTACAGCCTGTTTCTTTGGCCTCACTCTCAGGTATTTCCATATGCCGTCCACCTGAACTCCCTCCCACTGCCCATAACCCTCCTGCTCCCTACTGAGGCCATGTCTGCAGACTGTCTCTCACTCCTACAAAGCCCTCTTATCACTGTGTGCACAGAACCAGGTGTTAGGTTCCAGGATCCTTTGAATGAAACGTGCATCTCCTTTCTATCTCAAGTTCAACCTGTCACGGGATTCTGAAGTCATCCAAAGTTCACTAGAGCTGTAATCTGCAGGTATAGGTAACAGATGAGCCCTGAGTCTGGCAGATGTGGGCTCTATGGCTGCACCTTTGTTCTCTGGAACAGGGGGCCAGTATTCCTCCAGTAACCCATTTGGAAGACACCTCACTGGGTGAGACAACAACATAGAAAACCTATTTCCTCAAATTTGGAAATTAGGAGGATGGAAGGGAACTTTGAGGTCATGTAAACTGACCATTAGTCTTCCAGGAGGCATCAGCGTGAACCCGGCAGGCAATCGTAGGTAACCAATGCCGGTGTGCACGGCATAGAATGTGCTGGAGTTCAGAGAAGGGCACATCAGAGACACAGGGCCTGAGGGTCACAGTGCGAGACAGATGGCTTGTCCAAGAGTCTTACTCAGGTTCCAGTGATGATTTATCCCCACCCCCAGCCCTAAGCCTTCTTCCTATCAACAGCCTTGCTGTTCTAATCCTCCTTGCTCACAGCAGGCCCTGAGGCCTGGGTTATCACTTGGGTGAGGACTCTGAAATGTTTCAGACTCCCCCTCACCCCAGTCTCTTCCCACTACAGCCACTTTAATTCTTTTGCCCTTTCTCTGAGATCATTGTCTCTTAGGCCAGGCTGAGAAGGAAGTTCCTCTGCCCCCTAGAGAAACCCAGTACACAAGGCATCCAAGATGTAGAGGAAGACGTGGGGAGAAAGAATGAGGGAAGAGGGCAGGGTGAACACAGCTTGAGGAACAGCCTAGCCACAGCCCAGTGGCCCTGGGTGATGGTCATTAAGAATACATGTTTCTGAGCTATGTAACATAAGCACCTGTCACTCACCTGCTCAGCCGCTCTCATGGGACTGTGGTATGTGGACCACCGGCTTTCCAAATCTGCTCTGCTACAGTCAGAAGGAAGGCACAGTCTTACCCCTTGGATTCACTGCTTCATTTCTTTTTTTTTTTAATTGAATTGTAGTCAGTTTACAGTGTTATGTTAATTTCTGGTGTACAGCATAAAGTTTCAGTTATATATATTCCTTTCCATGTTCTTTTTCATTATAGGTTATTACAAAATATTGAATATAGTTCCCGTACTATACAGTAGAACCTTGTTGTTTATCTAATTTATATATGGTAGTTAGGATCTGCAAAGCTCAAACCCCCAATTTATCCTTCCCCACACCTTTTCCCCCCGGTAACCATAAGTTTGTTTCCTATGTCTGAGTATGTTTCTGTTTTGTAAATGAGTTTATTTGTGTCATTTTTTTTAGATTCCACATATAAGTGATATCATGCTTCACTTAAGACATCACCCCCACTGGGAAGCAGATTTAATGGCTTTGAGTCTTCTGGAAAGGCTATTAAAAGTTACTCTCTAACTCCCTTCCCAAAGCAGTCATACATGGTGACTCACAAACATGTCCCATCATAAGAATCTCTCAGGGAACTTTGGAAAATTACAGATTTCCAGGCCCTACACTTTATCTACCAAATCAGAATCTCTAGAGGAAGGAGCAGCACAGGATTCTACATTTTTAAGGCTATCCATGAAATTCTGATGATCAGCCACTTTGCAGAACCAGCTCAACTGAAACAGATTGGAGGAGGATCCTGATCTGGAGACTTCACGAGGTGACTACTCGCACAGGTGGGAAGGTCTCTCCTGAAACGGTACCCAGAGCCAGGGAAATATTGTGTTCATGAGGAGGAGAAAGTAGGAAGGCAGGCACAAAGTCCCCAAGCCCACCCCAAGAACTTTGGTCTGGTCCCCTGGGGAAGAGGGTTCTATAGGCAGAAACCAAGAAGCCACTTTCATAATGCATTCTGCTCACAAGAAGCAGGGACTCTGAATGACAGACAGAAATGGAAACTTCCTTCCAACATGCGCTGGGGCTGACCTGCACCTGTTTAGGAGAATCAAATGTAATTTCTCAGGAACGTCTGCAAACCAGTTGACAATAAGTTGATAGCTTGCTATCAGCCATGGTGGAAGTATTTATACCACAGGAAGTGGAAAACACTAGAAATCAGAAACCTTTTTTTCAGAGAGCCAGTTATTAACCATTTACTAGCACCCTACTGCCTTCTCCCCATTCTTTGGGAATACAGGGCACTTGGTACATAATGCATCTGGCAGTCAGCTGCATGTCATGGAGTGGAGCAATGGTGGGCATTAGGTGCCTTCCTCAAGCAACTCATAGGCAGGTGACATTGACAAGCAGGGCCATTCAAATGACCAGAGGAGGACTGGTCTGAGCATGTGCGAAACACATGGGGACTCCCAGAGATAACCCAGGAGACTTCTACAGGTGGAACAAATCTTTCCAACGTGGACTTCGGAGCTAATGCCGCCTCTTGAAACCCACAAGGGAGGGACTTTGAGTTTACAGGAGAAACTCCTCCAGGCTTCCGAAGTGATCTATGCGTGGTTGCTCCTTAAATAATTCTGAACACACTGCTCTCTACGGTGGCCCACTCCATCTCTGGGCAGCTCTAGTTGCTGCAAAGATCTCTCTCACATGAAGCATAAGTTTGCTTCCCTGTCGTTTTCCCTGTGAGCCCATTTAGTCACTGGGATCTCCCAGACCTGCTTCCAGTAGCAGCTCCTAGGGATGCTCCACGGGTCCCGCGGGGGAGCAAGTACCACCCCTGCCAGTACAAAAGCACCTTCATCAGTCGCCCCTGGGGCTCCTCCCCCTCTCACAATCCTCTCTGGAAGGGTCTGTGCCCAAGTTTGTTTGTACTGTGGAATGTGCCATCTCCACCTAGACAGCACTTGTTCGCCAAACCATGTTTCTCTTGCCATTTAGTGTGATCTCCGTTATTCATGAACTCTCCCAATATTCCTAATGCCCAGAACTTTGCTGCCAGAGGAGCAGAATTGATTTTGTGGAGTCGTTTGCACACCATATATAAGATGTTCTCATTTATTTATGTGAAAGGATCCTACCCTGGGCTGGGCATCTGGCTGGGCTGGGCCATGCAGGGCATCGGGTTTCTGAGCCACACTGTCTTGGAAACCACGCAGCTCTGAGATGAAGCCCAAGCCGGGGAAGGGGGGAAAAGCAAATGGAGGCCTCTTCCCTGAGGGGCTGCTCCAGCCCTCCCCCCGCGCTGGGTAATTAGACTCCAAAGGCTACCTGCCAAATTCTACTCTGGCCAGTTCCGAGCTGTAGAAATATTCAAGCAGTATTTGTAAAAATGGATTCCATGGAGGACATTAAGCCTTCTGAATGGGCAGGCCTCACTGGGCTCTATTGACTCAGAATAAAATCATGGCGTGGTGGGAAGAGGGTGGGCTTTGCAACCAGACACACAAGTTCAGACACCAGCCCTGTCACTAGAGAAGTGACCCATCTCTCCCAGCCTCTGATACCTCATTTGACACTGGGCTAGTACACAAACTAAATGCTACAAACCACAAGAGCACCTGTTGCAGGGCTCGGCACAGACACCCAGCAATGGTAGCGCCCTCTGATTACCAACAGCTTCAGACCAACATCATTTAACATGGATTAACAGTTAACATGGGTTTTCTTCATTTCCTTAGCAAAGTAAACTGCTGGATCTCTTTGGTCCTTGAGGTAGGCAAAATTATGCCCCTCTCCCCAAAATATCCATCTTCCAATCCCTGGAACCTATGAATACTACCTTACATGGCAAAAGAGGTTTTACAGATATGATTAGGTTAAGGACCATGAGATGAAGAGGACGTTAGCCTGGATTCTTCAGGTGAGCCCGGTGTTATAATGATGTGTGTGCACATTAAACTTTGAGAAGCACTGCCTTACATGACTCTCCAGGGTCCTTACAGATGAAAGCAGGAGGCAGGGACGTGAGTCAGAGAAGAGGTTAACACCAAAGCAAAGGTTAGAGTGATACGAAGTAGATTTGCAGATGCTAGACTGCTGGCTTTGAGGCTTGAGGAGGGGATCATGAACCAAGGAAGCCTCTAGAAAATGGAAAAGGCAAAGACATGAATTCTCCCCTAGAGCCTCCTGGAGGCACTTAGCTGTGCAGATACCTTGATTCTAGCCTGGTGAAACTCATTTCAGACTTCTGACCTCCAGAATTGTATCACACTAAATTTGCATTGTTTTAAACCACCAAATTGCGGCAAGCTGTTACAGAAGCAAGGGAGAACTAATACTGCCCCGAATCCCTCTGCACCCTAGAAGATCTGCCAATCCCCTCCTCAAATGCATCTAAGTGCATCTAAGTATGTTATGCATATTAATTCATTTAATCCTCACCACATGTCTGTAAGGTAGATACTTTATAGCCCCCTTTGACAGATGAGAAACTGAGGCACAGAGCTATTCAGTAATATATCCAAGGTTCATACCATTGGTAAGTGACAGGATGCAGATTTGAACTCAAGAAGTCTTTCTTCAGAGTCCAAGCTCTAAACTGCTCCATGCAGCAAAAAGTCCCCACCCTCGAGAGTGAAGTGCAGGAACCGCCAACTCAGTGTCTTGCCTTCCAGAGACTCGCCCCATCAGCATGACCTGAGACTGAATACAGCAATTTCCCCTCCCTCTAGAGGTTGAAGAGTGGTTGGAGAGAGGGTGGGAGTCAACAGACCCACCCATGTCTAGAATGCAATCCCTGGCAGAACCTAGAAAGCTTTCCATGATGCTTAAAAAGGATTAATACAGACAGAGTGCTCCCTCACACGCAAGTCTCCCCACTCCCACACTAGGCTCTGTTTTATGCTGAGCCCCAGAAAGAGGCTGAGTCAGTCCCCAGCTGGCCAGACTGGTGTGGGGGCTCCATGGGACCAGGCACCTGATGCCCACCCAGATATAACACGGTGGCCCTGACACAGGCATCAGGCAAGAGAAGAGTGCATGGTGTGACTGACGGGTAATTAATGTGTTCAGAACGTTGCCTAGTCTACAGCAATGCTATGCAAGCATTTCTTTAATTTATTGAGTCTCTTTCCCTGGACAGAGAAGGGCCAGGGGGAGAGTCACGTAAGGCAGTGCTTCTCAAACTGAAATGTGCGCACACGTCACCTGGGGACCTTGTTGCAATGCAGATTCTGATTCTAAAGTTCTAAGATGAAGTTGAAGACTGTTTCTAACAAGGTAATGCAGATCCTGCTGAGTAGGGAGGGTGTCAAGCACAGACGATGTTACCAGGAAGCCAAACTCATTATGGGAAGAGGCCCTGAGGGCCCAGTGTGGACCGTGACTGCAGCTGGGAGACAGACTTTTCAAACCTTTCTCCCTTTCTAGCCAAGTGACTCTGGGCAGGAGGCGTCCCTCAGCCTGGCCAGGAGGGTGGCAGTGGGCCATTTCCACTGAAGACCTGGCCGTGTCTCAAGCACGAAGGAGGCACTGAGCCAG
The DNA here is from genome assembly GCF_009834535.1 of Camelus ferus. NCBI lineage: Eukaryota > Metazoa > Chordata > Mammalia > Artiodactyla > Camelidae > Camelus > Camelus ferus. The sequence goes on along the minus strand of NC_045706.1, from coordinate 43,219,350 downwards.
GAGGTCAAGGAAAGAGGTGACCAGTAGAAGCTTAAACCCTTCAAAGCCTCCCCATCCCCTACAAGATAAACACCAAGCTCCCTGAGATTCACACCCACGTCGACAAGACTGAAAATCCTGACCTCCCACACCACATGGCTTCCCAAATACTACTGGCTGTTAACAGATGGCCTCCTACTTGATCAGGTAATTTCTCCTATCACTCAGAAGTCTCAGTGCTTGCAAGCTCCGACAACGAGGTAAACTGCACCCCTCTCAGCCCCTCAGAACCCCTGTGGGCCCTCTACCTTCTAAGCCCTCATTTCTCAAATTGTGGTCCGTGAACCAACAGCACAGGTATTCCTCGGGAACTTGTCAGACATGCAGACCCTCAGGCCCCACCCCGAATGATTGGGTTTTAAACCCAGAAACTGTGTTGTGACCTGACCCCCACTGATCCGTGTGCCTGTGAAGGTCTGAGCAGCCTGATTAAGCTCCTTCTACTTCTGCGTCTGCCACACGGCTCACCCTCAGCCCCCGCCTCAATTTCCCTTCCCCAAGCGGGCCAGCATGGCCCAGATGCCCCAGATAAATTTAGCCTCATCTCCTTTGCCTCTTGGTTACCATCTTTTCAGACGCTTCCAGTCCATTCCTCATCTTCCTCTACCAAGACCAATTCCCTAACCCCAGCCCCTCCTTAAATTAGCCCCAGAACGTGTCAACAGCCCTCATTTGAGAATCCTGGCAATGACTTTTTTTTTTTCTTTCTAAATAAATTAGCCTCTGCACAGGCACACGGCTGTGTCATGTTTTCCACTCTGGCCCTCGAGGCTGCCCGCGCACCTGGAGAAGGAGTCTGCCTTGGCGGTACAAAAAGTGAAGGCCACCACTTGGGGACAGCTCTGGGTAGAGTTCTTGTCTTTGCAGGACCCCAGACTGTAACATGGAAAACAGCAAAACTGCAATAACTGCCATTCCCCACGTGACACCAGCCAGGCCGGCCCAGGACATCCTGGGGCAGGTGGGGTTATTCCACGGAGTCGCTTTTAGACATGAACAAGAAGAGGGTTCCTTTAAGGCCCTGAGGACCTGAGGATAAATTTCTAACTTAACCTTGGGGTAATGAATGATCTGTTGTCCTTTTTATTCCCCGTGAGAAGAGCCTTCACAACTCTCCATGAAGGCTTCCTAGTTTGTGTTTTATTTTTTCATCCAGTCCATCAATTTCTCTCAGAACATAAAAATACATGCAGAAAATTTGTAATATAAATGCAGACACTTTTATCAAAGAAAATAAAAACTAGTTGACCAAATGGAGATGATCACAGATCATATGTGGGTATGTTTCCTTCCTGTTTTAGTTCTGCATGTCCAATATATACACACAATTATGTTTTATGCCCTTATATACATACATATGCACCAAGATGTATATCATCCTTTATAAAATGAGGATGACACCACAGAGTTTTATACACTGCTTTTTAACTTATTATAAATAGTTACTATCTAATGTCATTAAACTTTCTTTGAACACATTCATTGTTCACATCATGAACTTCCATCATGTGGTTCTGGTCATAATTTATCTATCCACTCCCCTAATGTTGACTACTTCATTTCAATTTTTTTTTTGGCTATTTTTAATTTTTGATACCTTTACTGCCTGGTTTAATAAAAAGTTACTTAAATCTTTCATTTATTTACCAAACATTTATTGAGCTCTTGCTAAAGGCCAGGTACTCTGCCAAACAGTAAGGATGTAAAGATGAATTGCTGAGGACCTCACAGTCTTGCAGAGACAGGTGGATAAGCAAATGCACAGAGCAAAGTAAAACATGTAATAAAGGGATGTACAGGGTAGGAAATGAGAATTCTAGTCCTGGAGAGCAGGATTCCCCAGAGTCCTTAGTGTGGATGATAATTTCAGCCAGGACTGAATAACGCATCCCCCTGAAGATAAAAATCATCATCACTTACATCTGTGTCCTGTCTTCTGCCACCTTTTCGTTTATGGTGGCAATGTATTTTCATGACATTTTCCACTTCTATCACATTTTCAGTATCAATACACAGCTTCCCAAATTTCTTGAGACACCAACAATCCGCTGCAGTTCCCCATCCCACTTACATTTTTCCCAATAGAAACCAGTGCCAGGATGACAAGGATAGGATCCTTCACCCTGGCGCACAAGATCCACAAAGGCTAGGTGGTGGCCCAAGTTCCAGACACAGGGCAGGGTTCAGAGTGGGACTCCATATTCAACTGCCAGCACATTCTAAGCATCTCTTACAGGCTGAACTGTGTCCCTCCCAAAAGACGAATTCCTAACCCCAACACCTGTGAATGTGATCTTACTTGGAAATAGGGTGACTGCAGATGATCGAGTTAAGATGAAGTCATGAAAGGTGGGACTTAGTCCAATATAACATGTTCTTATAAAATGAGGAAATGTGGACACAGAAACAGACACGTACAGAGAGAATGCCACATAAGGATGAAAATGGAGATTGGATGATGCATCTGTAAGTCAAGGACAACCAAACACTGCTAGGAGAGAGGTGTGGTACCCACTCTCCCTCAGCCTTCAGAAAAAAACCAAACCTGCCTACACCCTGATTTCAGACTTCTGGCCTCCAGAAAATAAACTTTGTTGAAGCCACTCCGTTTGCAGCATTTTGTCCCATAAAGCAACCTGAGCAAACTGGTACATCATCACATGACCCTAAGTTGATATCAGTCAACTGGACAATTCACATAATGGTGAACCTCTTAGCTAAACTACTTCTAAAGTACACTCAGTTTGGGGAATCACAGAGTTTAGGTTCAAGCATATTGTACATTGTATCTTTAATAAGGAAAGATATAGAAAGAAAGAGAAGGACAAATAATTGAGTTGCTGGTTGCCACCACAGTTTGGAGATGGACATGTGCAGAAAGGAAATTCCAGGTAAAATTATGCCCCAAATCCCAATGTTCTGGTCTAATAAGCTATATCCATTACATGTGAGGTACCAGAACTTCTTCCCTCTAGCCTGAGTCTCAAAAGCTCTGTGAAGGCAGGGACCCTTGTTTATTATAATAACCTCAGTGCCTAGTAGGTTTGACCATCAATATTTGTTCAAGAAGTATATTTTTGAATAAATGAATGAATAAATGAACAGCCTCTTTATTTCCTTTTAGGTTCACAATCTATTCTTAGCCATTTTAGATCACTAGTATCCAAATTGGAGCATGTATCCCAACAGTACGTATTTCTTATAAACATACACGACTCTGCATGATAAAGCACACAGAAACAGAAACACCAAAAATAAGACGAAAGAAGTAAATATAATTAGAGGTTCTAATACATTCTTCTAGAGCACTAGTGGATGTTCTTATGCATCCCAAAGCACCCTCAACCACCACCACAGCTGCAGATCTTTACCACTTAAAGGCAAGAAGAGCAAAAAAACAGAGATTCAAGGCAATGAAGCCTTCTCCCTCAGACCCAGAAAAGCAACACCTGCTCCCATTCCCGCTTCCTACTCCTTTGGCTTTGGTAGGAAGGCACCAAGTCAAAGGAGGGAAATGGCTCTTGTGGAACGGTAGGAGGTCCTAGGTACCTCTCCTGATTACAGCCGTGGAAAAACAAATGTAAGATCAAGTGATTTGTTAAGAGGATTTAGCCCAGTACCTCACAGAGCTATTATTATGCTAATATGCTTTGGAAGGCGCCAGAAGGAAGCTGGTGTCTGGTTCCCTCGGAGGGATTGAGAACGCCACAAACTGGGAATGTGAGATTTTACGATGCAATTTGCCGAAACTACTCAGGAAAAGCATTCTTCTCTTCGCCCACCATCCCCAAGTGCTTTCTCCCCCCTTATTTGATCATGAAACTCTTTTCTTCGGTGAATCCTCAGTAACATTTTGAGGGAAATTAGTTTGAGACTGAAGTAACCACAGAAAACAGTTATCTCAAGAGTTAAATAGCCCTCATTAGAAACATTCAATTTTTAATTCAAATATAACTAAAAATTTTGTTCACTTAGGTTGGGAGTATAATTACTTTCTTCTAACAAATTTTCAGAAACTTTTCATGAATTTGTCATCAAATGAATTTAGGTTCACTCTTCAAACCCTAATACACAATGGGAATAAGAAAAAAAATAAGCATAAGCAAAAACATTTAGCTCTGCTTACAATTAAGGAAACATAAATGAAAAAACGGCTATTAAATTAGAAAAAAAAAGACAAAATGCTGTTGACTACAATGAATGTGCTAGTTTGATACACTGCAGCATGTTATTTCATTAGAACAACACTTTTGTAAAGTAATTTAACAATATGTATTTAGAGCCAAGAAAATGTCCTATACTCTTAACCATTAATGTCACTTCTTAGAAATAACTGAAAGTCTGCAACCAGGACAAGAGATGAAGGAGGAGCACTTTATACAGTCATTACATTTTTATTTTTAATGGCAAAAAATGGAAAAAGAAATCTAAATGTTTCATCCTACGGAAAAATTTTGGCATACCTCCTGGAAGGAATATCATGTAACCATTAGAATTTTAAATTTAAATGTGGAATATGGAGCAAAAGAAAAAACTTATTTTTATAATAGGGAAAAAAGAACATGATACAAAATTACATAACAATATGAAAACCATATGTCCACAAAGGATTATAAAAAGATGAGTTCTTATAGCAGACTTGGTAAGATCATAGGCGAATTTTTTTGTTTTTCTAAAACTCTGTAACGTTGCTATATTACTTTTATATTTTAAAAATATTTTTAAGAACATAAAAACAGTTTGCTGCTAGCATACCAGTATTCCGCTAAAGAAATCTCCATATACATTTTCAAACCCACATGAATTTCTGATAAGGTACAAAGCACATTTTTCAAACACTCTCCCCCTCATCTGGAGATGCATTAAAATTCTACTAAATTTTCAATGATACAAATTATCTTTCAACCTGAAAGGTGTGCTAAGGCCCTTAGATAAATGTAACCATTTCTGGTGCCCAACATGATTATTTTAAGTAATTTTACAAAATCTATTCCGCTCTTGCTGCACCTGGTAATTAAGTTCAAACATCCTGAAGAAGGCCACCTTATCTCCCTGAGGCCCAGAAAGAATTTCAATTGCCATTTTAAAGCTTCCAATTAGTTCACAACATAAAATTACAATTTATTTTTGATATTTTTTCCTCTGGGCCTAATTTTTTTTTTTTTTTTTTTTTTTTTAACTACTTTTGTAACCCATACTGTAATTATGCCTGCTCAATCCGATGCAAAACATCCCCTCTTTTCATGCTGGGTTTACTAAAATACAACCTGGCTAGTTGGCTACTGTCCCACTTAACAATACCTGTTCCTGGAGACAAGGTGTCCCTCCAGGCTCCTGGGAAAGGCTCCGCCAGTGACTGAAGACCTCCAGCTCTGGGCCCCAGCCCCGCCCCCGTCAGCTGACCCTTTAAATTCCATCACTCTCAGGTGGTGGTACTTGCAGGCTTTCTCTCTACTACCTGTTTCCATTTCTCTAACCTGATTTCCAGAATGGTCCCCATTGTAATTCGGAAGCTGAAGGTAACAATTGAAACTTACCTTCCCACCAACCAATGGAGAAGTAAGTAGCCATGCCACTTACTGGCAGGATGATCTATTGAGATACTGATTCTGTTTGTTTTTCCTGTGACCTTCCCTCATCCTATTTTAAGCAGACAGCCAGACCTTTCACAATTCCTTGCCTCCAGATTGTCGCCTCTCCCTCCATTCCCACCCAGAAATTCGAAGTTCACTAGCTGAAGTCCATTTTTTCCCAAATACTTAGCTCATAAGAAAGAGTATACAAATAGTCCTTGAGAGAGAAAGGAGAAAATAGATTTTGAGAGTAGTGAGAATGAGAGGCAAGATCACCTTCCGTTGCTCACAGCTTTCCTCACCTCCACCACCCCATCAACCCTGGAGAAGAGAAGTGTATCTAGGAGACAAAGCCCCCCGAGTTCTGGGTAGCAGCAGAATGGTGGGCTGTAGGCAGTGTTCTTTCTTCCAGAGACAAGAGGCATTCCAGCCCCGGCCCCCAAAGTTTAGGAGAGTCCACTAGATCACTTAAACATAAGTATATTTATTTTCATTAAAGAACATGCTAAAAACCTGCTCCTGTGCATAACAACTTGTAGGCCTCAGTGAAACACTTCTCCCCATCTCTTGTTCTAGTTCCTCAAACTAACTGCATCTGGATGCCATGAAGTTTTGTATGTTGTCCCACAATGTCAGAGATGGGAACTGCATGGAAGTGTGGGGAGGATTTGAGGAAGAGTTCAGGTAAGAGAAAAGACACAGGAATTCATCTGTCAAATCCTTTCAATTTGGCATGAACACAATGTCTTGCAAATGAAATATTAATTTCCAGTAGTGCTAAGGATTCTTTTTCTTCCATTTCTACAAGTCCCAATTTATCGTTACAGAGGAAGTCAATGACTAGAGTGTTGTTTGCAGTATTTGCACAGGGTAGCTCAGAAACATTTCACAATATTAAAGAATTCATATTATTCAAATTTTTTACACATGGGTCTAGATTAGTACATGCACAAATGGATCTTGATTTAATACAGTGGCAACTAGAAGAACACTGAATGCTAGAATCGTGAACTTTTTTTTTAATTTAGTAAGATTAAATTAAAATTTTAACATTAATTTAAAATTTAAGCTATATATCTTTGATTTATAATTTCTAATATTGATTAACTATTATATTTATTTTGTTTTTATAGATAATGTTAAAATATTAAAAACCAAATAACTTTTCAAAAACATATAAATATTGTTAATCTTTAAAAATTTACATTTACCTTAATTCTATTTTTCTGATGCAAATGTATTAAAATTTCATTTTTTAATTTTTTGGATTATTTTAATTTATTGACAATGTACTGTCAACAGAACATAAATTATGTGAAAACCTTGATAATGAAATACTGATTTTGGGGGGGGATGGATACAGCTCAGTGGAAGAACACATGCTTAGCATGCACGAGGTCCTGGGTTCAATTCTCAGTACCTCCATTAAAAAAAAAGTATGGTTTCAAAATTAAAGAATATTTTTAAAAATAGTGATTTTTTGCTGATATAAATAAAAGGAAAATAAACTTTATGGAATAAATACAGAATAATTTGCAGTATATGTATGTGTGTAAGTTTACTTTATTACTCATTTAAATCATCACCAGCACACTAAAAGAATGCCCAATCATGCTCAATAAAAATTTAATTCATTTGTCTTTGGGGATTTGACAATTTTCAACTATATAAAACCCATTATATAACAAATGAATTGTCATAATGAAGGGGTATTTGTCATGGTGGAGAGACAGAATGGTCTTATTAGCCAACTTGGTATTTTGATTTATAACTTCATCACTTTTAGACATATGGTGAGATGCCTTCACCTGTGCCCTTGCTGCAGCAGCTCTGCTGTTAGGGCAGGATCTGCTTCCCAACCCACTGGCTTCCAGACACACAAGCTCAGAACTGAGTCTCTTTGGCTCTGATTGGGTCACATGACCCAGAACCTCTGAACCCTTGAACCATTCTCTCCAACCAACTGAATGTGGTACACTACTGGCCAGCCTGAAAATACCCGCCCTTCTAGAGTTTGGGATGGAACTGGCTCCACCACAATGTCATAAAGTGAGTGTGGGAAGAAGGTCGTTCCCAGAGGCAGATCAAGTTTAGTGAGCTCTAACACTTTACCAATTCTGGTGGGGAGGGAGCTTTCTCAGAAAAAGAAGACAAAATTACAGATTCAAAATTAGCTACTGAAAGAAAATATTTCAAAGAAGGAAAGAAAAAAATACCAAATCCCCCAAAACAAAGAAATGCCCCAATCATCACAAAATCCTCCCTAGAATATCTCTATTATTGTTTTTTTCCCTACAATTTTTGTCTGAATACCTTCAATTACTTCTTCATACAACAGTGACTTCAAAATATCATTCATTTTTAAAGGAGAATATAAAGATAATTCAATCTTTCTTCTACCATGGTTGATCAATATATATTTATCACTGATAGTTTTTAAAATGTTCTTTCAACTTCACACTGTTATTGATAATTTTCTGTATATTTTAGGATATAGAAATTATTATTACATTTTATCATTGTCGAATTTGGGACTTCTCTCAAATCTCTCCTACATATCAACTGGATGACTTCAAGATATTTCAATTTTTCTTGACCAAATTGGACTCATGTCAAATACTCTTTGAAGTGACACATTCATTAGCCAGTTTGCTGTCAGTGTCCTCTTGTCATATTAGATCAGGCACCATAGGGGGCAGCAGTGAATATTCCTAGAAGTCAGGAATCACATTAGGATGCCAGCAAATACTAAACTATATAATCAAGTGACCATGAGCCACATAAATATATCCACTGAAACACAAACTAAATGTATTGCCAACTCAACTTCCCCTTAACTGGACTCAAAAACATGCCTTCAGCCCTTCTGATACTGTGAACACAAGGGGAAATGTGAAGGAGGAACGTCAGGATGAAAAGACAGTCATGAGAATGAAAGGCTTGGAGGCTTAAGCTTCAATAGGTTCACAACATACCCACCTCTGGTGGCTCCCCAAGGAAAATTCTGATGCTATTTCCTGAAGAAGGGTGAACTCTGGCAGGCCAAAACAGTAGCTGTCCACTACAACTGTGTTGGCTTTTATTCTTTCCATCACTAAGTCACCTTTTCCCCATGAATAAATACATCTTCTACAGAAGATTTTTGCTGCCCTCAATGATGATAATACTTTGGTTTTAGCGTTTTCTTTTCCCTGCCTAAAATGTCCTGTACCCCATCTTTCTTTGACCTAGTCCTTCCCATCTTACAGGGCCCAGCCTAAGTACTGTCTTTTCCACCTCTGATCTCCCTATTTCAGCGTTTTCAAAATCTCTTCCTTAGAACACTAGCTCTTTGAGATGCTCCGTTAAAAAAAAAGAAGTGTTCTGTGGTCAAACAGGCTTGGGAGCAGTTGCATGATTTCCCTCTTTCTCTCTTTTTGATTCAGCATGCCTCTTAGTACTCTGGGGCTTGACAAGTTCTGCTGTACAAGAACGATCATTGCTGAGAGCTTACTCTATACCAGGATGTTCTAATTGCTGCACATGCCTGATTTAACCCTCATTACTAACTCTACAAAATACATCGCTTTTACAGATGAGAAAATTCTAGGGTTAAATAATCTGACTAAAATGGCACAACAGATAAATAAAAGATTCCAGTTTTGAACTCAGGCACTCTTAGCCATTATCCTATACTGTGCATTTAATTTTTTTTAAACCAAGGCTGCCAATATAGTCAATCACAGACCCCATTTCTGTACAACCCTTATTAAATCACCCATAAAAACAGGCTACACCCCAAGCATTTCCACTGTCCCCCTCCGGGGCCCTCCCCCCATCTGCCTCCTAGCAGAGCCACTTGTGTACCTTTCTTATCTCCTCCAGTAGGTCTTAAAAATCTCTAAAGGGACACTTACCTTAGTCATCTTTTCCCCAAACCTCTCAGTTTCTGATATACAGTAGGTATTCAATAAATATTTGTGAACTTAATACATATCTATATCACTTTAAACATTCCAGATGTGTATTTAATTTCAGAAAGGAGAAAGCAAACTCAATAAATTAAATGCTAGAAAACAGAAACTAGAAGGCTTTATACAACTTTTCCAAGTCCTTTCATATCACTCCACTTCTGCTGTTGACCAAGTGAATAAGGAAATTAAAAAGTAGCTACAAGCTGTTTTATTAATCGTCAGACTTAAATTCAATTTGGAGTCAGCACAGAGATATATTATTTTTTGAAGGCCCTTAACTGAAAAGGCCTGGAAAATATATTAAATAAAACTTGGAATCAATCATAGCCTGATATTTGTGGCTTTGAAAGAGGAAATACACAACAGCATTCTTAATAATGTCTAATAATTCCAAGAGCATAGAGACACAAAAAATATTCATTCTGAATGACAACATCTCAATGCAGGTTCTTAGAATACACAGGGAGCACCCTCTGAATGTCCTATTGTTAAGAACAACCAGTGTAGAGGGATTTTAATTTCAGAAGATTCAAGTTCAAAACATGAGTCAGCTTCTCCATTTCAATCACAATTTTGGTATACTTTTCATTGGCTAAAGTGAATATTTCTTACTACAGGAAAGAAAAAAAAGGAATCTAAGCAAATTGGCACACTCACTTTCAAAAACTTAATCCAAACACATCTTGATACCAACATAAATAAGCCTCACCCAATTGTGCACTGCCTTTCAAGACAACAAAATGGCTTATCTTAAAACTCCCTTAGCCATATTATTAATATATCACATATCACAAATCCATATTATATTATTTTGAGTGTAAGAAGCCAGTCCAAATATTTAATGCGGATGGTTTTGGAGAGCAAAGTTCTCTGCAGGCAGCAACATGTTGACCAGAGCTGCCTGCCAGGTAGAATCCCAGCTATGAAACCAAATCCATCCTTCACATGACCTCCAGAGTGTTCTTTTCTCTGCCTTGCTTTTAGCCATTCAGTGGCTCTCAAGTACCTTCAGAAGAACAGACAGACCAACAAGTCCCTCTATGCTCTGAATTCTTCTTTCTTTACCCTTACTTATCACCACTTCTTCCATGTAGAACCCCTTCAAGTTTCCTGCATATGCCTTTTTATTTTATACCTCCTTGGTTTTGCTCAAAATGCAAAATATCCTCCCAATTCTCACCCATTCTTTCTCCCTCCTCTGACTCTCCCTGCCTCTTCAACCTAAAACCCTAATCATTCAAAACAATGCACAGCCATGAATTCCATTCCCAGGTTTATACCCAAGAGAAGTGAAAACATGTCCACACAAAAACTTGAACACAAATGTTCACAGCAGCTTTATTCATAATAGCCCAAAAAATGAAAACAACCCAATTGCCCCTCAACTTTAGATAAACAGATAAACTAAATAGGGTATATCCATACAATGGAATATTATTTGGTACTAAAAAGGAATAAAGTACTAACACATGCTACAACATGGATGAATCTTAGAAACACTGCTAGGTGAAAGAAGCCAGATGCAAAGGACCACATATTGTAAGACTCCATTTACATTAAACAGCCAGAAAAGGGCAAATCTATAGAGACAGAAAGTATATCAGTGGCTGCCTAGGGATGGGAGAGTTGGAGGAAATGGCAAGTGGCGGCTGATGAGTAAAGTTACTTTGGGGAGGTTAATGAAAATGTTCTAAAATTGACTGTGGTGATGATAAATGCTGGAGAGGGTGTGGAGAAAAGGGAACCCTCTTACACTGTTGGTAGGAATGTAATTTGGTGCAGCCACTATGGAGAATGGTATGGAGAGTCTTAAAAAAACTAAAAATAGACTTACCATATGATCCAGCAATCCCACTCCTGGGCATATACCTGGAGGAAACTCTAATTCAAAAAGACACATGCACCCCAATGCTCAAAGCGGCACTCTTTACAATAGCCAAGACATGCAAACAACTTAAATGTCCATCAACAGATGACTGGACAAAGAAGTTGTATATATGTATGTGTGTGTATACACACACACACACAAGAACACTACTCAGCTATAAAAAAAAAATGAAACAATGCCATTTGCAGCAACATGCATGGACCTAGAGATTATCATTCAAAGTAAGTAAGTCAGACAGAGAAAGACAAGTACCATATGATATCACTTATATGTACAATCTTTAAAAAATGGCACAAATGAACTTATTTACAAAACAGAAACAGATTCACAGACATAGAAAACAAACTTATGGTTACCAGAGGGGAAGAGGAGAGGAGGCATAAATTAGGAGTCTGGGATTTGCAGATACTAACTACTATATATAAACTAGAAAAACAACAAAGGTCTTACTGTTTAGGACAGGGAATTATATTCAATATCTTGCAATAACCTATAATGATAAAGAGTCTAAAAAATATGTATATATATAGTATGTATAATTGAATCACTATGCTATACACCAAAAATTAAAACAACATTGTAAATCAACTATACTTCAATAAAATAAAATAAAATTGATTGTGGTGATTTTTGCATAACTCTATAAATATACTAAAAGCCACTGAACGGTATACTTTACATGAGTGAATTATATGGTATATGAATTATTTCTCAATAAAGCTGTTATTAAAATAATGCTCAGGGAAACTCTGACTTTTCCCTGAATAGTCTGTAACTACATTGTCTGATTACATCTATCCTTGGCACATAAATTTTTATTACTAATTTATAACCATTAAGAGCTGTCATTTTGCCAAGTACTTTATACCCAATATCTTATTTAGCATTTCCAATAAACCTGAAATGAGTATTATTATCATATTGCTTTGCAATTAGACACATTTTTTATTGTTTTGTCATTTAACAGGACTGTTTCTCAAAGACAGAAGTTGCACATATGCGGCCCACTACGGTCCAGTGGAGTTTTATTGTTTGATTCAAAGCCACAATGTTTTTAAAAAACCTTAAATTAGTTGATGACATTTTAGAGGTCTGGATATTTTAGGTAAAAATCCATTTTGCTAACTTGTCTTACAGAAACTCAGAGGGACTAATAAGATTTGACCAAAGCCTTTAAATCTGCAGACTCCTCTCTAACTTCCACAGTCCTTTCTCCTCCCCATTGTCTCATATTTATCTCACTTTACTAATCAATGCTACCTGCATAAGATAGCATAATAGAGTTCGTAAGCAACAACTGCCCCTGGGAAAGGACCATATCCTATTCATTGCTGCATCCCTATGGTACCCAGACAGCACCTGGTAAGTGGCATGGACACAATAAATAACCCTGAATTGTTACCTCTCCGACATTGTAAGTCAGCTGTGTCTAGAGCATGTTTCTGCCCACTCTGCCTCCTCTTTTTTGTTTTGTTTTGTTTTCATTTTACCAGTTAATAAATCCCCAGAGCACAGCCTTGCATTGGGCTCTTGGTTGAAATCAGTTCAACCAAATTCAAATCCTGGCCTTCCAGGGGAACAAAGGGAAGTAAGATCTCATTTATAAAACCATTAGCAAATGGTACCAAACACTATAAACAAAATGTAAGTGAGGTGTATAGATTATAGAGTTGGATTTCCCTGTCACTACCCCAAGAAAAGATTCAGGTTTAGTAAGCTTTAGACAAACTACATGTATATGAACAATAAAACCTTCTAATTTTGATTATCCAGTGAAGGCCAGAAGAGTCCAATCTGAAACTGACCTATGAATTTTCTATGAGGGTATATTTTGCCAAGCAAGCTAACAGCACAAACAGAATTTGTAGGAGTTTGTTTAACCTACTTAGCAGGAAAGAAAAAAATGAAGGGCTTTGTTGACTCTATTACTGCTTATATGCAAATTATACTGATTAAAATGAATCTTCAATTACTTAAAATACTTCCAGTGAGACCCTTTGAAGCATTTTATTGGCACCTGGTATTGACTTCAGTGACTTTATACTGAATTCTGAGTCAAACTCTCACTAGGTCACTGGTGATGCAAAAAATTAGCCCACTTTTAGACTCAGAGTTACATTAATCATTAATAATGTAATAGTATTTTAGATAAGTATATCTTTTTAATTTTAAAAGTCATACGCATAGAAAATTGAAAGAAAGAAAAAATATTAAAATTTTCATAATCCTAACCACCCAAAGACTAACATTTAACATTTCAGTATCTTTCCTTAGAGTCTTCATTCGATGCATATTTTTGCATAATTTTAATCATAAAGTAAATCACTTTTGCACATTGCTTCTATTTAAAATTGTAACAATTTTTTTAATGGCTGCTTAATATTGTGTTGTGTGTATGTACCCTAATTTATATAACTAGTTCCTTACTGTTGGGACATTTAAGTTATATCTTATTTTTCAGATTTATTAGTAATGCTGTAATTATCTTTCAGTAAGCATTTTTCGTATTACAACTTATGTCCTCAGAATAAATTCCCCAAAATCAAATCACATTGTTAGAATCTTTATCTGTATTTACCAAAGTTCTGTAAAGGCTGGATTGATTTCTTTTCCTACCAGCAGGGGAGGTTCACCAATCCACTCTCATCAAGATTTTCTCTTCTGGATTCTCCTAGGTGGTGACTGTAGGGCTGGCTGCACACAATCTGCGGAAGTCAGAGAAGAAATGTCGTTGGTGCCACATCACTTGCTTTTCACTCCTGTTCATGCAGTCACCTTGCTCCACCTCCGCCCTGCCTCCCGGTGCTTCCTTCCCCTTCAGGTCTAAAGTGCCTCAGCCTTCTCCACCTGAATCCCTACTGGACCTGTATATTCCAGGAAGGAGTTAATTACAAGGAAGAAATAGAGAAGAGGGAAAGTATGCTCCTCTTAGAGGGGATTTGCATCTGCAAAGTTCCCAGGCACTACAAGGCTGATGGAAGGCCTCGGGGTAGCCAAGAACTTCCTGGGGCCCTGAATCTCACCATGTAGAAGGCTGCTGGCCTGTTTTGAAAGAATTGTTTTGGAGGAAAAAGGAAAGAAAGAACTATTTTGGTTTCAATGACCTTTATTTATTTTCCCTGATCGTAAAAGTAATATGTGCTCCCTATTAAAAATCAGGAAAACATTATTGTCAAAAGAATTAAGAAAAAGACAAAATCACCCAGGATTGCATCACCAGCTCAGTGCATTTCCTTGGAAGCCTCTACCCACATTATGAGCTCCTGTGGTGTCTGCAGCCCACAGGAGAAGCTGGATCCTGCTTGATCCTTTTAGATCAGCTCCCAGAAATTTGTACTCAACCAGGTTACCAGAGTTGGAACCAGAAAAGGCATTTTTATCTCATGTAAGCTCGCAGGGCTTTCAGGAGCCCAGACTAGCAGCTCCTCCTCCTCGGCACTCAGAGGATAGCATACACTTCCTGTCTGTGTTCCGGATCCAGTGGCGTTTCCTGGAATTCAACTATCTTCCTCTCTGCAGAGGAAGCAGACAGTGTAGAAACCTAGGCTCTCCAGAATGGGAATTCAATTATTGGCATAAATGTCTTTATACTGCTTCCCCTGAGTGTAATTAACAAGTATCTTCCATTTTGCTTCTGATTGGTAGTACTTCTAGTCAGACATCTGACTCAGGTCAAGTTTCTGACCTTTTCTTATGTAACTTAGTTTTCCTTGGATTCAAACAGCTTTCAAACTAATTTGTCCTTGGGAGGCAGAATGGTACAGTGATCAAAGGTGTGGGTCTTAGGACAGCACACTGTGTGTAAGTGCTGTCCATACTGGTGGGGATGGTAAAGGGTACCAGTCCCTTGGAAGGCAATTTGGCACTAGCTATCAAAATTACAAATGCATATGGCCTTCAATTCAGTAATCCCATTTCAGAGACTGTAGCCCACAGACAGACCTGCACACATAAAAAATGAATGTGCACTTGATATTTATCATAGCATTTATATTAGTATATTATTTATTATAATATATTATAGTATAGTGTTGTATATATATTACAATTGCATATTGTAATACAATAATAGACTATAAATACATATTATTATATCTATTGATATTATTGATATTGATATTTATAGTGGCATTTATATTGTTATATTTTATTGCAGTTATATATGAAAATGGTATATTATAATTGTATGTTATATATGTTTATATTATTATACTCTATATTATTATTACTATAGCATATTCTGTTGTTATTATTATTCCTACTATAGCAAAAGATTTAGAAAAAAACAAAATATCCATCAGTAAGACTGGTTAAATTATTACATCATATCAGCATAGTAAAAAAGTGAGAAAGCCCTCTATGTACTGATACAGTAGATATTTAACACCACATACAGAAGATATGTAATTCATATTATATAAAAGTGAAGAGATTTTTTTATAACATGTGATCTATATTATGTATTCACGATGTATCTTCTATATACATACATAATATAAGAAAGGCAGCTTGGAGTAAAGGTTAAGAGCACAGACTCTGGAGCCAAGTCAGAAACCTGGCTCCACCTCTTCTCAGCTGTGTGATCTTGAGCAAGACACTTAACCTGTGCCTTGATACAATCTTTTACAAAATGGAGATAATAATTAGTACTTATCTCATAGGGTTGATGAGAGCATTAAATGAGTTCATATACATCAGATGCTTAGAACTGGGTCTGGCACACAGCAGAGAAGCACTATTTGTTACTTTTATATTCTATTAAGTGAAAAGGGTTAGTTACTTTTATTTTCTAATAAGTGAAAAGAGCAAAGTTTGGAGGTGTAGAATATGCTACCTTTTGTATAAGAAATGGAAGAAAATACGAACTCCTATTTGTACTTGCTTTTCTTTGTACTGAGCAGCATTAGAAAAGATACTTACAGGAGGAGGGGGAGTGCTGCTGGACACAGGAGCAAATTGTTTAAGTGCGTATCTTTGAATGTCTTTTGGACTTTTTGAACCACATGAATTTAATGCCTATCCAAAAAAAAAATAGTTTTTTTTTAAAAGGGGTATGAACCTCAGATTCACGAAGAGTCTGAACTCAGCCTCTGCCACTCACTAGCTCCAAGGCCTGGCACAAATGTACAAAATGTATGACTTCTCCAAGCCTGAGATTTCTTTCCCCGTAAAAAATCCTATCCACAGGTAACAGATTAAACCAGTAATGTGTTTGCTGTAGAGCAGGCCCATGGCATGTGTTCAGGAAGCGTTAAAAGCCCCAATACCATTTGTTCTTCACTTTCACCTTCTTCCAGGTGCCCCCAAACACACATCCCCCTCTTCCAGCTGCTGGCATTCCAGAACCGGAGACCAGACTATCTGTGGGTGGAAGGGGAAGGCCAGACATGAAGTGAAATCAAAGTAGGGTTCAAATCCCTGCTAAGTTGATTCTTACCAGCAGCACGGACTTGAGTACGTGGCCTCAGTTTCCTCCTTTGTAAAGTGGAGACAATGACAACAACATTTCGTAGGGTTATCAGTAAGAGCTAAAAACGGTATCTGTGAGGGGCCCAGCTTAGCGCAGAGGGGGGCGCTGAGCCGCGGAAGGAACCGTGAGGTGAGCACACACGGGGCTGGGAGGGGGCGGGGCCCTGACCCCAGCCCCGCCCTTCCGCCGTGGCCGCGGCGTCACTACGGAAGCCCGGTAGCGAAGTCATGTCCTCTTTAGCCTCATGGGGAACGGAGAGCGCCTGGGATAAATGGACACATGTTCGTTCTCAATGACGCTAACAAGGCAGATGGGGCCCCAGTTCTCAAAGCGTCTACTTCAGCGGACCGTAAACAGGAAAGCACAGGGAATTAGGATCATGTTTGTGGTTGCCGTCTGAGTGAGAGGGTTACCAAGGTAAATTGGGGGGCTCAGGTAGTTGGTTTAGGGTTTGAATATGCTTTTTTTCCTGCTGAAGATGTCCTAGTCTCCAGGTTTTTGTTTTATGGTTTTGGGGTTTTTTTTTGAAAGATTGAGGTCTTCAGCCATGATTTTCATCTAAGGAGGAGGGAAGAAGTCAAATTAGGAGACATTTTAAATCCTGTCTTCACCACTCACCTGGGCCTGTTCTCTCAATTGACACAGTAGCAACTGGACTAAAGGTGGCTAATTATCAAGGTCCTGACACTGGGACCCCACTGCTCAATTTGGCATTAACCATAGTATTGATGTGATGTCATTGCATAATATGATTTTTATGTCTTTGCAGACTTTTATTTTTTTACTTTTCCTCTTGCTGAGAGTCATGTGCAGCTCTGTGTATTATGGAGTCAGGTTTTTTATTATCCTGAACACGAAAGGTCACATTTTTGGCAAGATGTGGATAAGCCAAACCCCATGTGTGTCTATAAAACTAAACAGTAATTTCAAAGTATCTCTTAGTATGATGCTGGGATGTTTCCCAGGTTTTAAAATATATAACTTTAAATTCATGATCCTTTTGAGAAAAAAATGCAGGAAAGTAAAATAAATCTTTTTTGTGTACAAGTGCCTCAGGGAAAACAGAATTTTATGTAAATAGCTGCAGGTGGTGATGTAATTGTATTACAATAGCCCGCATAAATTCTGGCGTTTTCCAAGTGTGCTCTGAGCAAAGGCTCTCAGTCTTTGCAAATTCTGTTCCTTCTCCCTGGAGGGCCCTCTCCTTTCCTCCCTACTTGTACCTTCTGCATCTGAAAGTTTTCTAATTTTCCTTTAGTTACAACCAAGACAGTCCTTTCTCCGGGAAGAGATCTTTCTATGATCTCCCCAAGACTGGGTTAGTTGCCCCTCTGCTGTGCTCGCTCAGCAACCTAAGTCATTATCCAAAATTTAAATAATCTTTACCACACTGTTTAAATAAAGTGGTTTTTGCCCTTGATGTCATAGGCACAAATTGGTTGAAACGTAGTCCTTGGCTTGTAATGAATGCATTTATTATCACTGGTCTATGGTTGGCCCTGGTTTATAATCAATATTTTATTTTATCTTTGAATTTATTTATAACCGTAGTGCCCAGTAGAAATACAAGGGAAGACACACATATGTAGCTTTACATTTTCTAGTAGCCCTGTTTAAAAAAATATAAAGTAACAGATGAAATTATTTTTTAACAATGTGTTTAACCAAATACAGCCAAAAGATTTATCACTTCAACATATAATCAATTATAAACACTATTAATGAGATATTTACATTCTTTTTTTTTCCCACTTGAAGCCTTCAACATCTGGTATGTAGTTTACATTTAGAGCATAAATTAATTGGGTCTAGTCACATTTCAGACGATCACTAGTCATATGTGATCAGTGGCTACCACACGACAGCATAGGTTTATAAGATAGCCAAACTCCATGCACGCATGACCAAAAACAAGACCTAAAATATTACCAATGCCTTGTATCTGCCTATAGATCCTTCCCTCAACCTGCTTCTTGTCAGCTCGTCTGCAGGTCCAACTGGATGTTAAGTTCAGGCAGAACGTGTATTTTATACAAATGCTTATGTTTCGTTGTCTTCTCAAAGTGTAATCCCTAGACACTGGGAGTCCCTGAGACACTTTCAGCTCAAAGGGTATTTATAGTAACACTAAGGCATTACTTGCCTTTCTTATATGCTGACATTTACACAAATTATGAAAGCAATGGTGTATAAAACTGCTGGTACCTTAGCATCCATCAAGATAAGTAGTCCCACATTGTACAGGTGGTCATTGTAACCTTCAATACTATGAACTTTTGTTTTTTTTTAAAGCAAGTTTCACTTAAAAAGTTCTTCATTGAGCACTAAAATGTATTAATTGTATTAAATCTTGACCGTCGAATGCTCACCTTTTTGACATTCTGTGTGACGAGTGGGGGCGTGCAGAAAGCACTTCTGCTGCACACCGACCTGCTGGTGTTGTCCCAGAGAAGCAGCTGAGCAACTGTTTGAGTTGTGAGCAGCACTACTGGCTTTTTTTCCTGTAGCACCATTTTTCTTGAAAGAACAACTGACAAACTATGGTTATTCAGAATTGGGAATTTAATGGACATTTTCTCAAAACAAGCTAAGTAAACCTGTCACTTCAAAGAAAACAACTCACAATACTTACTGCCTATAATAAAAATTTGAGCTTTCAATTGAAAACTCAAATTTTAGAAAATCTGCATCCACCACCATGAATTTCACAGTTTCTCAGTATCTAAGCACTTTTCTGAAAAAGTTAGTGCTGCTACTAACAAATGTGAAATTCAGCCTGCGGCCGGGGATGGGGTGGGGGGTGGTTATTATATACAGAAGTGGCAACATGTGGAAAATTTGTACAACTCAGGGAGTCAACATTTTCCAAATGACCAGTGTACAATGTTAACAAAGACTTGCCTGGGTAAAAGATCTGTTCAAAGTGAATGATAAACCAGTGGATTTTCATGTAACAGAGAACAAAATGTTCAAGGATGCAGTTACAGATTTTACACTGCAGGGTGACCTTTAAGAAGCTATCACTTACTGAGTTTTGGTATAGTATCAAAGATGATCCACAATCATCTGAAAAGGCTACTAAAATACCCCTTCCTTTTCCAATTACAGTTGCATTTTTTTTCTTTTCCTTCATACACTTTAAGCAAAAAACATGTTGCAACAGATTGAGTCCAGAAGCAGATATGAGAATTCAGCTGCTCTCTATTAAGCCAGACATTAAAGGGGTTTGCAAAAATGTCAACAGTGACGTTCTATTCACTATTTTTTGTTTGGGAAAATACAGTTGTTTTTCATAAAACATATGTTATTCATGCTACTATGTAACAGGTACATCATTATTATTTTTAAATAAATTAAGAATTCAGTATTTTTAAATTTCTGTTTTAATTTCTAATATAGTAATTACTGACAGACAAAATAAACAAAAGCTCCTTGAGACCCTCAATAATGTTTGAGTGTAAAGTATTTCTGAGATGAGACCAGATGTTTAAGTACCACTAACACAGCATATTTCCTATTGTGTTATATAATATTATATTATTTAACTTCTATATCATATTTCAATATGTATGTCAATATGTAATAGATTTTATAGCTTTAATAGTCTGTTGACTGTTAGCAAGTGATCAAAGTGAACATCATCAGTGACAGGACAAGTCAGCATCGTGTAGTACCATGTAATGTACTGAGAAATACACAACATCGTTTCTATGGTATTCTGAACAAAGATGCACATCCTGAATCTAATCATGAAATAACATCAGACAAACCCAAACACTGACATTCTACCAACAATTCTGTTTGTCCTTTTCAAAAATGGCAATATCAAAAAAATAAAGATAAAAACAAAGCAAAACCAAGAAATGTTTTCAGTTTAAAGCAGTCTGAAGAGTTATGACAACTGAATGCCACTTATTGTCAGGGGATTTCTTTTAAAATATTAATGGCAACTGGGAAAACCTGAATAAAGTCTGTAGATTAGAAAATAATATTGTATTAATGTTAATTTCTTGATCCAGATTATTGTACAGCAGTTATGGAAAAGAATGGTCTTGTTCTTAGGAAATACACAGTGGACTGCTTTGGACTCAGATGGTTCAGAAAACTGTGAGAGTGGAGAGGAAAGGAAAGAGCAAACGTGGTAAAAGATTAGTATTCGGAATCTGGGAAAAGAAAGTTCAGAAATTCTTTGTGTTATTTGTGCAACTTTTCTGTTAGTCTGAAATTATTTTAAAATGAAGAGCTAAAAGGAAAAAAGTTTACTCCATGAATATATGAGTGAATCTTTTTCTAGCTACTCCACCGTTTTCAGCTTCTGGATTTAGATGTAAGAAGGATTAAATGGAGGAAAAAGAAAAGTCTCTTAATGGTTATTACTATATCCTTAGGTTGCTTTAATAAGATTAGCTAAAAATGTCTCCAAAATGTACCTCCCTTGTAATTTTTCTTAAAAGGGCTTTTAGACCCTCAAAAATTGAGGTTTTCATTACATGAACTCCAAATTATTTTGTTCCTCCTTTGATGTGGGGGAAAGACGTTCATTTGCCAGCCTCTAACACAAGATGAGGAAAGGGTAATTACATAATTACTCTTGGAAGAATTTAGAAAGGCATTTGCGTCACATCTTTGCCTTAGCCATCAGGAGTGAGGACAGTTGACAGAGGTTAACCTAAGCTGCTCTCAATTCCAGGAGGTGACAGGGGGTTGGGGGTGGGACACGGTATCCATGACTCTTCGTTCCACTTCTCTGGTCTGAAAGTGCAAAGCTTGCGGCTTGACTGCTTTGAGGGTGAAAAAGGGGCCTGGGCCATTTAGGATTGGCTGAAAAGTGTGTGGTTGAGTCTAGTCCTACATATAATTAGGAGCAGATCTTGGGAGCGAGCAAAGGTTTGTTTTGTTTTTTGTTTTGGGGTTTTTTCTTTTCTTTTTCTTTTTTTTCCTTTTTTTAAACAACACGCCCTCAGTCTTTTCTTAGCAATTCAGTTCTGCAGAGGTAGCCTCTTCGGGCTCCCTCTCGTGGTCCAAAGTAGGATCGTCACAGCCATTGTGCTTGTGACCATGGCTTCCCCGTTTAGCAAGGGGCTGGGAGCATTGGTTTCTTGTTTTAAGAGCAAGAGCCTTTTAAATTAGTTAATGCAACCTGGGTTAAAGATATTAAAATCTAGAGAGGTTAAAGAAAGCTCCAAAGGGCACAGCCAGCTAAAGGGCTAACACAGGACAGAAACATCGGTCAACTGACTCCAGCGCTGAGCCCCTCCTAGGACAACTTGAAGAACCCACTGGCTGTCCACATAGCTGAGAATCCCCAAAGTCATACTTAGAGGAAATACCAAGGCTTTACCTCCTTACCGTGCACTGCCTGCAGAGCCCTGCATACCCCGCCCAACTTACTTTCTTCCCTTTTCCCAGGCTCCATGGGCTTCCACGCACTGCTTTATTTTTAGAGTATGGACAGCAGCACTGTCAGGCATTAGACTGTGCATCTATGCACCTGTTCATTGCCTGTCTTCCAGGATAGAATATAAGCTACATGACGGTTACTTTTTCTTTATTGCTATCTCCCCAACACGTGTCACATGCTAAGTGTGATCAATTCCTGTGGCTGATGGAACAAATCAGCATAAATTTATGGGCTTAAAACGACAGAAAATTATCCTTCTACATTTCTGGAGGCCAGAAGTCTGAAATCAGTTTCACTGAGCCAAAATCAAGATGTTGGAAGGGTCACACTCCCTCTGGGGGCTGTAGAGGAGAATCAGTGCTTTGCTTCCTGAAGTTTCTGGTAACTGGAGGCATTTCTTAGCTTGTGGCTATATCACTCCGATCTTCAAGCCATCTTCAAACCTCTCTCTACCCTTCTCATAAGGATAGTTGTGATAGCTTTCAGGGCCTGCCCAGATAATCCAGGCTAGTCTCCTTGCAAACCAGGAAATTGAGATCCTTAAAGATTAAGTAACTGCCCATGGTCAAACATGTGGGAGTCGTAGACACAGGCTTGAACCCAGGCAGTCTGACTGCAGGGCCTTCCACTACCCTGTACAGGAGTCTGATGGGTACTTGTGCCTTTGTGGTTCTTTCTTATAGGTGAGCTCAATTAACTATCCTTCACTAAGTCTTATTCTAGACACTGCGGGGATACAAGGAGATCAAGGATCAACTCTTATCCTCCAGGATATATCCATTTATGTGGAAAGAAAAGGCATGAAGTCAGACCGTGGTTAGCCTTGTATGGTGAGGTGACTGCAAGAGAGCATGAAGGGGCTTCTGGGAGCTTGTAATGTCGTTTCCTGATTTGGTACTGGCTACAGTAGTGTATGAAACAGTTTGTAAAAATTCATCGCTGTACCCTTGTGATTTATGCACTTTTCTTTGTGTGAAATTATTTTGAAAAAGGCATAAAATGAAAGCATAAAGTCAGGATTCTGGGCAATGTAGGGGCTGCAAGAGAGGCCACAGGGCAGTCTCTCCCACAGCACTGGATGTCTGGGCCATTTCCTAGCCTTCTGACTAACTGCCTGACTAATAAAGGGCTATGAGGTAGGAGGGAAGGAACTGAGAATTTTCCAGGGCCTTTCCTATCAAAATTCCCAAGGTCAGCCCACGTCAAACTCAGTTTGTCTATAAAGGAGAGTTAAACAAACATTTTAAGTAGCACTTAATATGTCACCAGTAAAGATTAACCCCCTTCCCCCCCCCCAAAGAAATCTATTATCACATAAATTTGGAAACTCCTGAGCTAAACAAATGTTGATCCCTTTCTTTACTGCAGGACTTGTCAGAGCCTTTAATATAGTAACATGAACTCTAAGTCTCCAAAAAGGAGATAAGATATATTTTGCCTTTTTTCCTCAAACTTATTTTATTATGGAATATTTTGTTTATATGTTTTCTTAAGACTTTCAGGATTAATGTTCTAAGGAACACATTTTGGGAAGTGCTATTGTAGTCTCCTAATTTATAGATCCAGTTCACCCAAAAATCATGGAGACTGAAAGTCATCTTTCAAAGCATTCCCTGAGGACTGTATAGGTTATTCTCACTGTCTCTCAACAAGCCATAAGAGTTGGTTCAAACGACCAAATACAATATCCCAAAACCTAAAGGTCTGGATAAATGGGGGGGGGGGGGGGCAGAGGACAGTTGGGGAGCAGAGAAGGTTGGGGTGCAAAGAGAAGAAATTACAACTTGAGCTCCAATTTATCCTGAAAAGTCATAAGAGTGGTTTGATTGAAGAAAATGATTATTTACTAGTAGTGAGGATACAGGGCTTTCTTTTCCAATCAAAGAGTGGATGACTTGGATTCAAGTTGAAACTGGACACCTGGATGCCACCAAGGCTCCCTCCCTGTCAGAGATCCTCAGTGCCCGCTGCCTTCACTATCTCTCCCGGAAGAGCTACGTTTTTGCTTCGTGGTGGCAAGATGGAAAATATGGCGACCTACAGTTCCAGAGTTTGCATATCACTGTCCAGTCATCAGGAGAGAGACTCAACTGACTCAATCCCAAATTCCTGAGAAAGGCTTTTGGTCAGGCTGCTAACCACTATTGAAACACTGGGTGGGTCACATCGCATGCCAGTCACACCATGACCACGTGGATGGAGAGAGTTGCATCATGGATGCCAGCACACATGTAGGGAGCTGGGCAGATCATCCCAAAGACTGCTGTTCAAATGCAAAGATCTGTTCTGTGTACAGCTGCTTTTTCAAAACACTTTCTCGCCTTCTATGTAAATAAATACAATTTTTTTTCTGATGACTCAGGAATTTTTGGTTCTTCAGAATCATGATCCAGAAAGTTGCTCTTCGCTCCTGACCTGAGGCTGCATCAAGCGGAGGGGACCCTGCAGACCGCGCCAGCCATTTCTGCAAATCATTTTACTCGAGTAACATAAGAGGAGCTTGCATTTTTTAAAAAAGGATTTGTTTCTTTCTCCTAACATTTGAGTCCATGAAGGGAAATTTGGTTAATTAACAGTATTTGTTTTGGGAAACTGGTTATTTAAAGCTTCACTGGGCAGGATTTCAGTTGTTTTCAGCTGTTACATCCTCCATATTTAATGCCATCGTTTTGAAAATGGATTGACTTCAGAAGTATTTTTCTCTTGCTTTGGAGATTTTGCACATTGGCCCAAATGGGTTTTTATTTTCCATTTTAATTTATACAGTATAAATACGATGTTAGACTTCTTTGGAGTTAACAGTTTTACCGTGCAGATGTTTCTTGAAAGCCTTTTCAATTTATAGTGTTGGTTTAAAAAAAAAAAGGGGTGGTTTTTTTTTTTTTTTTTTTTGTTATTAGCCTGGCTGCCTGCCAGGGGGAAAAAAAACCCTACTCTTCCATTTTGCATAGAACTGTAAGATTTTCTCTTTCCCTCTTTCCCCACCCCCAGCCAGCTACTGAATTATTAGGATTAAAGATACCATAGTGACATCTTGTGGTCAACCACCAGAGACACAGCAAAAAGTGGTCCTGGTGGAATGACAAAAGTGATCTAGCTCAGTCTCCCACAATTATTTCTTGATTTACTTGATTTGCTTTTTATTTACCAGTTGGCTCAAATCACTCTAGGTTTCCAGGTTGTTTTGCTTTATGGAAAGTGTTCCACTTTGCCCCCCATAGGGAGGATAAACATTCTGTGTTCTGGAAGGGAAAAGAAGGACGTAACTCTTCTTTTTGTCTTCTTGTTGGGCACCTCATGAAAACAGTGTTGCACAAGTTACTCAGTAATAACTCTCAGAGAAATACCCAAATCTTTTCCCTAAAAAGAGACTGGAAACAGTGATTCTAAATGAGCTCCCATTCATTATTTTCATTCTGAGCTTTCAGAAACTAACAGATGGCTTATTTACTTCACTTGTTTAGTATTTAGATGAAAATGTATAAATAATAACTCTCCAGTTTTGATTTCTTCTCCCTAACTAGTGTCAATGGAGATAAAATCTGCTTGCATAATTCTTGACTTTTAAAAGAAAAATGTACCAAGTACTATGCAGCAATTTAAAAAATTCTGCTTACCCAAAATTTTGCAAAATGTAGAAGAAAAATATGATGTAGTGTTCAAAAAGGAAGACACCAAACTATATATCAGATATGATCCTATCTACCTATCAAAGTGAATATCTATGAGTATAGATGTCTACACAAATGTGGGTGTAAATGTCAATATCAAGGGCCATGTGGAGGAGGGTGTAGACACAGAAATAAGTCCAGAAGAAAACATATATACTAATAAACATTTTCATGGCATTATAACTAATATTTATGTGCTTACATTTTTCTTGGTTTTCTATTTTTTCTTAAATGCGTGTGTATTAAAATCATAATCACGAAAAATACTCAGGACTTTTTTTTTTAAAGAATCAAGGTTCTCTTTGTTTGTATGTATAATACCTCCATTTCAGAATGACACAGAAACATGAAAAAAAAAATCTACAAAGTGAGATGCATAGCAATGCATTGAGCTAAGGGAACCCAAGGGAATTACAGACCAAGAGCAAAGTCACTCAGGAAGAGCTGAAAAGCTGGGAAATCCAGAAACACAAAGACTTGTTCTGTCTCGCAGATGCCTTCTCTGTGGAACCAAAGACGTGGGGTCTCTCTGATGTATGGCACCACTCTGCAGAAGAGGTTTGCCAAGGCCTCCAGAGAAGCTGTGAAATCGTTCAAGTTTGTCTTTGGTGCAAAATGTGCATCTAACTATTAAGTACCTGATGTATGAATCTGTGCTGTGCTAGAATCTTGACATGCCTTAATGCTAATACTGTCAATTCTGCAAGGTATTTATAAAAGTGAGAAAAGTGAGAGTTGGAGAAACTAAGTGCCCCCAAATCACACAACTGGCAGGGTTGGGATTTAAACTCAGTCCCTTTGGGTTCTGAAGCCCGTGCTCTTTCCACTACACCTGCCTCTCACTGCCCTTTGCAGAAGATGAAATAATCCACACACACCATTGGCATCCCAGATCTCCAGAGTCAGAAAACCAAATTCCTTTAAGAGCCATAGAAATATGCCCTGAGAGGAATCTCTGGCAGATGCCTCCCAAATTCCACTGTTATAGTGAACACCTTCATCCACCTGCTCCTCATGTTTCTGCGGGAGGAGAGGTTTTCTCCTCCACTCACCCCAAAATAGTGGTAAATTTCTTGTTGCCTGTCTTCCCTGGCACTCATGCAACCCCATAGGGAGAGCAATATGATATCGGATTGGCTATGTTTGTGAGGGTCTGACATCCACCGGGTCTCACTAATCATGGGGCAGGACCCCTGCACGGTGATAGTGATGCATTCAGCCGTCAGTCCTCTCTACGTTAATCAGTGTGTCATACAAAGCCAACAAAGTATTAACTTTGCAAACTACATAAGCTAATTCTAAAGTTTAGATGGAAAAATAAACAGGCAAAAGTGGCCAAGAAAATTCTGAAGAAGAATAATTACCAGGGGGTAGGGTATATCTCAGTGGTTGTGTGTGATTAGCATGCACAAGGTCCTGGGTTCAATCCCCAGTACCTCCACTAAATAAATGCCTAACTAAATAAACCTAATTATGCACCCCCCCAAAAAAAATTGAAAAAAAGAATAATTACCAAATTTTTTCCAAACCAGACATTAAAGCATATTATAAAGCTGTAGTGACTAAAAATGTGCAGTGTTGATACATGAATAGACTGAGAGATCAATGAAAGAGAATAGAAAGTCCAGAAATAGACCTAAGAGCAAATGGAAATTTAGTATGTGACAAACTTAATATAGCTTAAAGAACAATATCTCAAATCCATGGAGAAAAGATAGGTTATTCAAGAAAAGGCTTTTGGACAACTAGATGGTCATCTAAAAACAGAGTTGGAACCCATACCTTTACCTCACACCAGGAAAAATTCCAAGTGGTATAAAAATTTACATGTAAAAAAGAATAGCATATTACCAGTGATATACAATACCATGGGAGAGAAAAAAAGATACCATGGGAGAATTATTTAGTAAACTCAGAGTGCAGAATATCTTTGTATTTATGACATTCATAAAACAACAGAGGTCACAATATTCTGCAGGAAAAAAAAATCAAAGACAAATGACAGAACTAGAAGGAAAGATATTTGCAATAGACATCATGCTCATTTTCCTAAATATATAAAGAATTTCTAAAAACCAACAAGGAGCATACCAATGACCCAATTAAAAAACAGGCAAATGATATGAACCAGCTCTTCCCAGCAAAGGAAACTCAAATGAGTTTTAAAACATCTGGAAAGGAGTTCAATGTCACTCACAATTGAAGAGATGCACTTTACAAGTATTGGGAAGTGCCACTTTGCACCTAGCCCATTGGCAGAAATCAGACTTTGGTAGGAGACTGTGTTGAGGCTGTGGGGAAACAGGCATTCTCCTACATTGCTGGTGGAAGTGGAAATTAGAACAGCCCCTGGAAAGAGCAATCGATAAATGCGCATATCCTTTGAGATAGCTATTCCACTTCCAGGAATTTATAGAACAAAAGATGCTCCCATATGCAAACTGACTTACGTACATAGACATTCAGTGCAGCAACGTTTAAATAGCAGAAGTCTATCATCAACAGAATATTGGTGAAATAAATTGTAATACACCCACATAAAAGAATACTGTACAGCGATAAAAGAAAATAGGATGACACCCTTTATAGGCTGATCTAGATTATCTCCAAGATATATTGTTAAGGTAAAATTCAGGGCTTAAAACAATGCTTAGAATGTGCTGTCATTTGTGTTACAAATCAAAAAAAGAAAATACTGAATGCATGTCTGTTTATGTCTACATAGTCTATCACTGGAAAAAGTGCTAACAGTGGTTGGTTAAATATCCAGAAAGAATGGGCTGTGAATGCCCTAACTCAAAGAATGGTGAGATTTTCGTCATGCTCAAGGCTATGATCGCTCCCTGAAAGCCAGGGGATGTCAATGGCAGAGACGTGTGAATGGTAGCTTCAGGGAGACCGGAGCGCTCCCTCATGTGTCCTTTGAAAAAATGGAGGAATCTTTTCAAACCATATGAAGTTACATTTTTTTCTTAATTAATTGATACACATTTGATATTCTCATCAACAACACATTTACATTATTTTTAAGATTAAAATAATGATTACTTTTTCCCCAAGGAAGATGCACCATATGGGGCTGAGGTCTCAGATATTTACATATACACAGATACAAAACTCCCTGTTTTGGCAGCAAGAGAGAATCACTTAGGATCCATACTCACATTTTTACCCATCTTTTTATGCTTGATCTT
The DNA here is from genome assembly GCF_009834535.1 of Camelus ferus. Lineage (NCBI taxonomy): Eukaryota > Metazoa > Chordata > Mammalia > Artiodactyla > Camelidae > Camelus > Camelus ferus. The sequence continues at coordinate 43,190,161 of NC_045706.1, read as the reverse complement.
TCCTCCTGAATCCCAAATAATAACAAAAATAACTGAGATTTGTTGCACACCACAATTTTGGTTTAATTTTGATTAAATGCTCACAGCCATCCTAGGATGTGAAGATTATCACTACTTTCATTTTTAAAATGAGGAAGCCAAGGCTCAGGGGAGGTTAAAATGCTTGTCCAGCATCACTCAAGCTAAAAAGTAGAAATGCTGAAATTCCACCACAGATTGATTGGACACCGAAGTTACTTCTCCTTCTCTGAATCAAGCAATTTCCCATTCTCTCTGCACTGTTCTTCCACACCTTCTTTATTTGGTTTTCTTTCTAGTCCTCCTTCTGGTGTATTTAACCTTACACATTCTTCTGGCTTCAGTGTCTATAAATTCTAGTGGTTCTCAATCCTAGTTGAACGTTGGACTCTCTGGGAGAGATTTTAAAACATACCTATGACCAGAAGTCACCCTCAGATACTTTGAATTGATCTGGGATGGGGTCGAGGAATCAGTGTTTTCAGTCGCTTACCACCAGGCATGTTTTCTTAACTTTGTACCCCCAGTGTCTAGTAGGCACTCACCAAATATCTGTTAAATGAATGAATGAATGAGTGGATGATGAATGAAAGAAATAATGACTGAATGAACAAATGTTAGGGTAATGTAGAAGCCAAAATTGTTTTTGACTGAAAAACAGAAGCAGTTTAGAAAGGCCTGGGCTAGGTGGTAAACGCAGGGACGTCCTCATCTCCTCCTGGGCTGCTGGAGAAGAAGGAAGCTGCATCCCTGTAATGCAGTCCAGAGCCGCACACAATGGAAAACTATAAATAGCAGCCCTGAATCACCTGAGGGTTATGTAATACAGGGCTCACAGACCAGGCTACCTTTATCACTCAGGCTTAAGTTGCGCTGAAATGGAAACTCAGCTGATGCCCTGTGTATTAGTTTCTCCAAAAGATGAACGTCTCCGGCATTTCCCAAGCACATCTATTTCCATCACCCAGGTTTGAGGCCGGTTGCCAGGGCCTTTCTTGCTAAGGAATTCCTGCTGTCTTTCCAGATAACAAGTAGGCAATTTCAGCATAAGAATTATTTTTATGTGCAAAGATAAGACCAGAATTTCCCCTGAACAAGTGAAAAGGCCGTGTATATCAGCTTTTCAGACATGTGGGAATACTGGATCACAGCCTCCAGCGAGGAAGTAGGTATGTCGCACCCGTGTGCCTGGTTCCAGAGAGGTCACCTCTGCTTGTCCCCGTAGAGATTTGTTGATCATCAGACATCCCTTTGTGAAACACTCAATTCCACTCTGTGCCATTTGGAAGAGGTTTGTCATCCTTTACAAAATAACAGGGCACCAGGCCTGCGTAGGAAAGGGATCCCAGAGCTGCCTCTGGATACACAATTGATTTTCACTTGTTGGTAAAGGGGGACTTTGGAGTAAACGTTTCCATGAGCCAAAGGGTAGGTAAGCGGTGGCAGAGATTGGTACCCATATTCTCCCTTTCTTCTTTAACGCCCACGTAGCCCTCATTTCCTAGCCTTGCCTGCAGTCAGGCATGGCCATGTGACTGTGTTCTAGCTCATGGAATGTGAGAAGTGAAGTGTGCCATGTCCAGACCTGGCCACACACATTTCTCCCTGTTTTTATCTGCCCTCTGGATGGCTGGTGTAGAGAGGCCTCCTAGGGCAGTTCTGGAAGCCATGGGTCGAAGATGCTAGAGCATCACCAGTCTGGGTGCCCCAGTCTGGGTCCCCCATCCTGTCATCCTTTTCGTTACCCAGTGCTGTCATCAGAGCAGTAACTAAACTTCTATTGTGTCTGCGCCATTATACACTGTAGGGTTGGTCTCTTCCAGCAGTGAGCCTTTCCTATCTATTTACAGATGTCATTCACATGTCATTACACTTGAGCATCAAGAACAGGAATCCCTCATTTGCTTTGGAAGAAAAGATCCTCCAGAATGGCTTACTCAGAACTATTCCGCCAGACTGCCTTTGCCCCAGGAGGCCCTGGGAGTTGATAAGCTCAGAATTCTTGTCTGAAACCAGGTGGGGATGTTTGCAAGGATCTTATCTCTAATGTAGATGAGCAGCGTTTCCAAATTTCACCTCAAAACACAGACACTCCACGCAGGGACTTTAGTTAAAGGCCTGAACTGGAGGAAAGGGATACCTCAAGCAAAATTCCCGTCACTCTATGGATGGGTTTCTGCAACAGTTGATCAAAACTGAAATTTTTATCAAACGGATCTTATGTCAAGAAGATAAAAAAGAATCTTTTAAGATCTTTTTTGCAATTCAAATAATCACAATCCACATTCCCCACCTAAAGACTTTTGAAATGTCATAGACTAGTAAATTAGTGAAACACAAGCTCTATTTTTCAGAAGCTGTCATGATTTCCATGTTATCACTGAAGTGAGATCAGAGGCAGAATGGAGAAGAAAATAGAACACTTAGATGAAAGTGAAAAATAATCTTCTGTCCAGCAATCCACTATGGTACAGCAGAAGGGGGTTCTGGGCAAGAAAGTAGGCAAAGAGTGTCCTATGCACAGAAACTGGGTTAACGAGCAAAAGCAGTTGGTGAAGTTGGTAGAATGTGCTGAAGCTGACAAATGGGGGACTGTGCTGGGCATCCACTGCCAAACGTAAATGTCTGGCAATAGAAGAGATGGGAACTCATGACCCCAACCGATGCTTTTCCTACTCCAGATGAGGAGGAGTGAAGGCAGTGAAAAACGCGTGCTGCTGATTTGGGAAAATAGGTGAAAAGTCATGCTGGGGAAGCGCTCCAGAATGTCAACATTAAATGAATTCTCCAAGAATGAGGGAGAAAAGTAAGCTCTTAAAACACAGGATCCTACAGGAAGGAAGGGCTTATTGAGCTAAGAAGAAATCTATTTTTCTCTCTCCGTGTTTGAAAGATTTGGCACAGACTGTAGGACCTCACTTGAACTTTACCCCTCTGGAAACCTTGTGTAATTCTCTCCTCAGCCATCAAGCCAAATGTGAACCTAGTGACTTTGGAAAGCCTCCCAAATGAGCCTTTCAGCAGAGTTTTATATACTGTAGAGAAAGGAGAGGCAGTGTGGTTGTGGTTGTGGTTGTGGTTGTGGTTGTAGAGCAGGGAAACCCAAATTCTTGACTGCCTGCCCCATGAGTAAAATATAGTTCACACATAACGTGTGTAGTTATGGATTCATTAAGTATATACGTGCGTTACTGTATGTACTACTAGCATGCATCGTGTAAAATCTATTCCCAATAAAAGAATGTTAGAAGAATACATCCAAATATTTTCTTCTTGCACCCTATCTGGTTTGTTTTATGCATGTTGGATACCACCACTTTCAGTCTTGGTCCTGAAACAGAGACTTTATCTTCACAAGATTGTTTATGGTATCAAAAAGAGATGAAAAACAACTCTTTGCCTGTGCTTTAGCAAAGTGATACTTTTACAGAGCTGTCCCCCAGTTGTGTCTTGGTTGAAAGTATAGATTGTGGTTTATCTAATAATGCTGCACTTGCAGTTGGCTGCACGAGTAACCAGAAGAATCATGTGGAAATGGAGCCCCTTAAGGGGATAACTCCTGTTTTATTTATCGATCCTCCACTAGGGCTGGCAGGGTGCCCTGGGACACTCAGGACATGCTGGGTCCTCAGTGATGCTTGTTGTCAAACCTGAGTGAGTAAATGATCCAACAATCAAATGAATGCATGAAAAACATTTTTTTAAGCTACAGGAAAAACACAATAGTTAAAGTGTAATTCTCACTTGTCAGTAAAAATAAATCTCCATTGCTGGAGAAATGCCCATCCTCTGTCTTGCCTACAATCTGGAACTCCTAGGACCAGACCTCGGCTAAAGTTCTTCCTAATTTCTCATCAGGAGGTCTTTGAGGTCTAGGCAGGTACCACAGATGCCTGAAGAAGATCAAGGAAGGCAACAGAGAAGTGATGGAAACTGGCTAAATGGAGGATGGTGCATAAGGTCTGATGAGGGTGACCGTAATTGCGTCTGTTTTCTTCTCTGGGTGTCTAATGGTTTTGTGACTTGTCAACTACATTGTAAAAGCTAAAGAGGTCTGGGGATATAGGGTGTTTTTTCTTTCTCCTGTCTCCGCCATGATCTGGTGGAATAAGAATTAGACTTGGGATCCAAACCTACAACTCTTCTACCCAACTAGCTCGATGGCCTTAGACGAGGGACTTAACCTCTGGGGATCCCTAGTTTCTTTCTCCAGCCAATAAGAATAGTACTACCTCACTCAAAGGGATGTTCAGAAGAGCAAACAAGATTTTTGCAAACTGTGGTACTGTCTACAAATGTAAGGAATTACTATTATAATTAAAATACAGAATAAATACCTCCTGAAATGCATTGAATTAAAGAGAGGCGATGTGATTCTTTACACCAGGCAATGTGCATGTGCCTGTATTTAAGACTCCTTTTAAAAATAACATGTATAGAGAATATATATATAGAGAGAAAAAATTTAAATATATAGAGAGCAAGCTAGCACATATATCAACACATCACATTATTGTCACCTATGAGTTGGAAATATTGAACACTTGTGATTTTATGATAAACAAATACTAATTAATCCTTTTCCACTTTATAGTTTAAAATAAATGTTAGTTATATTTGTGTTTTATTGGGACATATAATATACTCATTATAATATTGAACCCTAAACACTGTAATGGTTATCATTGGACTATTTTGGGGTAGTAGAATTACTCTTATATTTTATTTTCTTCTTTGTGCTTTTTTCTATTCTCTAAATTTTCTTCAGTAAACACATCATACAACCTTTTTTTTTTTCTGATTCTGAAATATTTAAAAAGAAAAAATGAACATCACCCTGTTTATACCTGACTTACTTCTGTCTTGGGCTGGTGGGTGACCATGGATTTTTGTAAGAAAATTTTAAAATTGTGGTAGAAGGAAAAAGTTATCAAAATGACACAGCCAATTCATAGGAAAGATCTCATGAAATAAAACCTGATTGAAAAAAATCATCAAATATCTCCTAGATCTGTGGTTTTAATAAATCTGTTGGTGCATGCTATTTTCGTGGAAATATGGAGAAGTATAACAACATACATTCATACTTGCTTGAATTTGTGTAAAGAAAACATCAGGGAGGAGGAGTGGGGAGGGGAGTGAGAGGTAGGAACCCAGATGATGAGGACAAGAAAGAAGCAAGACTTCGTGTACTTTGGTTCTATTGTTTGAATCTTTAACGTATCGAATGCAGGTTATAACTGTCTTAAAACTCAAGTGTTAGAAGAAGTCCTGACCTTCGTTTTGAGGCCTCACAGGGGTTTGGTGCTGGAGGCTGCCGTTGCCGGCAGAGAGATGGATGTGCAGATCTGTGCGGCCAGGGACGCGCCAGGCTGGTCCTGGGCTCGGTTCCTTAGCCTGCTGTGTAGTTGTGCTTAGATTTATCTGCTTCCTGTGGCAGCGCGAGGCTCCGGCCGCACGCTGACTGTGCTCTCTGCTCCAGCCCAGCGTGGCTCTTGGTTGCCAGTGGATCACATTGAACATAGCCAGTTGCAGCTCAGGGACTCACCCTCTTGAATAAACTTTCCAAGCCAGGTTCAGTATAAAGTTAAAAAAACAAAAACGAAAACAAAAACATATTCCCATCACAGGCTTGCATTTGGCTGAGTCTGAGGTACAGCTGGGCTAGAAAAGCCTGGGAGGTGCTCCCAGGGCAGCCATGTTCCCTCCATGTTCCCCGCTAGGATCTGCAGCAAATAGAGCCTCAGACATCCTCCCTTGGGTCCAGCCACTTATTCCAACAGGAAATACTGATGTGTGGTTCCTTGACCAGCCACTGCGAGCTGCTTTGTGCATATGCCCTGTCCAGGGGACTTGGGCTGCAGAAGTTTGTCAGTGCAGGTAGTCTGCTGGTAACTTAGCACACAACACATGGCTCTCATCTTATCGGTGATGTTCCGTGGAGCTCAGGGAAACATTAACGCTTTGTAAGATCTACATTAAAATTAGAAACTTCTGGCCATGAAAAGATATCACTGAAAAAATGGCAAGATAAGATAAAGAATGGGGGAAGACGTTGGCTACACATATAACCAACAAAAAATGAGTGTGTAGAACATAAGCAACTCCTACAAACCCAAGAACCAGACAGTCAAAAAATAGGTAAACAAGCAATTTGCCAAAGGAGAACCTGAGTGATCAATAACATATAGAAAGACCCTCCGTGTCAAGAAAACTAAAACTTCAGAGAAATATTGCTTCAGACCAATGAAATTAGCAAAATATAAAAAGCCTGACAATACTTAACACTGGTTATTCAAACAACAGAAACACATACACTGCTGGTAGGAGTATAAGTTGCAAACCGGCCCCAGAAATCCCCATGCAGCTCTTTCTCCCCCTTGGACGCAACCCAATTAGGCAAACAACCAACCCTCACCCCCACCATCTGTAAACACTCAGGTGGGTCCCACCCCAGTGGCATCCTCCCGACTGTCCTGCAGACACGGTGGGCAGGAGCTGTTATGCTCCTGGTCACAGTCTTCAGCTTCAGTTTTCTCAGGCCTCAGGCAGGCGCTGGCTCTGTGCCTCACAGTAGTTGGAAACACGTCTCAGAGCTCAAGTGTCGCTCTGAACCCCCCCCCCCCACTAGACGTGGGCTAGTTACACGGTAGCTTTCCCAAAGCACAGCTCTCCAAAGACCGCCATCCCCCAAATCTCTTCTTCACTCTAAGCTTTTTCACTTTTTTTTTTTTGGCTCAAGGAGCTAAGCAGGGCGAGCTTCATGGGCATGTGACCTGTGCAGTCACACGGGCTTCCACACTTGGGAGGGGCCCTGTGCCTGGTTTCATGCTGTTGCTGCTGTCTGCAATTTAATACTTTTTAAACAAAAGGCTACACGTTTTCATTTTGCACTGGGCCCTGGAAATTGTGTAGCTTATCCCGGGCTGTAAGAGTTGTAGGGCAGGTTCTTAAAGCCATTTCCCAGTAAATCTGCCTATCAGGTATGGAATTCTGATAACTACTCTGACAACTACCTGGCTGGCCTAAGTCAGAACAGGCAGGAGGAGCCCCTTGCTAACATCCCACTACATTTATTCACTTGCTTATAATCTGTCTTCCTTACAAGGGGTTGCAAAGTTCCCGAAGACAAGAGCTATGAGTCTATTTAGTTGAACACTGTCCTCACAACCTGGCCTGGTGTCTGGCTCATAATACACTTTCAATAAACTCTCATTAGAAGAACAAACATTTACAGAATCATTAAACCTGTGCTTGTCCCAAAATTGTTTTCTAACAACTGTTTATATGAAAATCATACACCGGATTTTATACAGAGGATACATTCTTGAATGTGCATAACTCAATACTGATTTTTCCACAGAAGTGTAAAGTAGGGCAATGCTTCCTCAAAATCTACAACTATTGGACATTTTTGCTTTCATACTCTTTTTTATTTTCTCAAGATTATCACTAACGTTTTATAGCGTACTCACTCTAAAATGTGCTGTGGGAACTGTTTGGCCTTTGTGACATTTAAGCACATCTAAAGTTTGTTCCAAAATGGCTTATTTTCAGCCTATTTTTTAGCCCTAGCATTGTCACTCATTTAATGGGTGCTCAGATGAGATTACCTCAGAAGATAAAAACATTTCTAATTATAAGACAGTCAATGAGTTCAAAGGAGCGTCATGACCATGGGCACCCGCAGGAGCTGTGCTTGAGGAAAGCCCCAGCCCGGCTTACACAACACTGACAAAGGGCCGCAGGTATTTGTTTCCCCTGCCAAAGTGCCGGCCGGCCGGAGGATAAACCAGTTTCCCAGTTTGCTTGGTTTGCCAAGCTTAAAATGGATTTTCAAAAATTGGTGGTACTTGCATGATTTCCAATGCCACACATGAGCTTCAAGATAAACTTTTTATTCGCTGACATTTGCACACTTACATTTACACAGATGCAACCGCACTGTGTGTCACTAGTTTACCTGTTTCACTGTGTCCATAAGCACACTGCTTTAAACTTAACAGAATCCACGGTGGACAGTGAAGCAGCTAAGCGGCGACGGCCCCGCGCAGCACCAGATAGCCCGAGGTGGCCTGGGCGGCAAAATCAGGCACAGAGATACTTCTTTAAATCCATTTGCTCCACATGGCAAATGACGGAGGAAGTGAAATACCTAATACCAATAGTTAAATCCTAGACAAAACATTTCAGCAAATGGGGGAAGTGCTTTATTTACTCTGATCCAAGTCAAAGGTAGCTGGATAATTAGTTTTCTTTAAACAACATTCAGCTTTGCTGACATCTCATTTTCCAAAAGCAGCTGTTAGCCAAATATAGTATTGTTTATTCACTCCCTGGAAGGCTGTTTTTAAAAAGCGCTTCTTCTGGTAAAAATATTGCATCACATAATTGGAGATAACAGGAAAAGTTAAGAGTTGCTGTTTGTATTGAAATAAACATCTGCTCAAAAGTCCACTTTTCTGTTTGCGAATAATTCCTTTATTTTTTTGCCATTAAACACACTGAATTATTGCTGTTTATTCCTTGCTTTTCGACCATGCTAGGAAATATTCCAAACATGGTAACACATGAGCTATTTCTCTTGAAAAAGGATAAAAGAGATAAAGTTGAGCTCTTTGCCTATTTCCGTTACTACACACAAGTTAGCTATTCCAGTGCCAGAGAGCTTATGAATATGTAATATTAACATCACAATGTTTATTATCTGATACATACTAAATTAAATCGTAGTTGGATAAAGTTGGTTTTTGGTTTTTCTAGACTGTGACTATTCCAAAAATAGTCATAGCATCTGAGTTAAACCCAAGTTTACCCTCTGCAGGGAAGTAGAGAATGAAAATTGCTATTGTTCTTGCAAAGAACACTCAATCCCTATCATATACAATATGCTTGGCTTGCATGCGCTACTTTGCATTGTTGGCTATTTCACTTTTAATTTCTGGAAACTGAAAATCTATGCGACGTTCTCTGATCTGACTTCTATTTTTTCCTCACTGATTACTTGGGTTCTCTGCTGTCTGAACATTTTATCTTTAAGATATGTAATTTCTTTCTTGACTCCATTATGGATTCACTCTTCGCTGTCAGAACTAATCTAAACGGAGTAGAAGTCTCTTGAAATTAGAAGTCAGAAAACCAACGTTCTATTTCTCACTCTGTGGCTGAAATCTGTAGGTTCCTCCTTGGGAAAAGATTAAACTGAATGATGTCTGAGATCTCATTCAATTCTAAAATTTCCTTTCACTAACTTGGAAGTGAACTTTGTTGCCGGGTGGGTGGGTCACACACATAGTCAACACCAAAGTGGGGTGAAGGAGGTGAGACGTTTACTTTTTAGGGTTATCCAAGCTGCTAGGACCTTCCTGTAGCGTGGGTACTTAAGAGCTCCTAACATATAAATAACATTGCATTTGTCATCCAGTCCACATAGCTTCAGATTGATTTTGACCGGTCTAAAATGTTTTGTGCTCACCTGGGAAATTACAATCTTTTTATGTTCTGAACCACTTTCCATTAGTGCCTGTGCATGAGAAATAATTCAAACAAGAAGCCAAAAGTCATTTCTAAAACTATGTTCAAATTCTAGCAAAAAGATTTAAGATGGAGCAAATGTTCTGCTTCGCATTTGAATCCCTGAAGCAGCAAACAGTTCATGAAGAATATATTTTTATTTTCTTGTACATAAATGTTTTGTCATTATACCAGAACTATTGAGACAAATGGCTATGTTCAGTTGGGAAATGTATCTTTTCTGTCCATATTATAAAGTATGTGTTATGATATAATTACTCTCATGGTTTTATAGTTAAGGACATTTTTATAGTATAGGAAGCTTCTGTCTTTTGAAATAGCTTGTGCTACTTAATTACTATAAAGCTCTTTATAAATATAAAAAAACTACTGATACTCATTGGGAAATAAATTCTCCAAATACATTCTGCTTTTGTTATTGAATTACTTCCTTAACAGAAAAGTATAGCATGGTTTTGAAATTCTATCTCAAAGGAAGGAATGACTGCCAGTAGAAGAGTGTATTTTACAGATTTCTACTCCTGACTGGTACAGAGTAGGTACACACATATAAACATTCCTCAAGAGTGTAGGTTGTTTGAAAGGTCAATAGATATACACTTACATCAGTACCATTCTACACAACCGATCCTAGGAGCTACAGTGAAAACGATGAGTATGAGCAATAAAGCTTTTAAACTATGCAAGGATTTATAAATTATTTATCTAATTGTCTTAGTGTTGCCGGTTGTGACTCTTTGAAGTTTAAATGACAGAACTCCAATTCAGACCAGATTAAGCAAAAAAAACCAAAAACAAAAAACAAAGCCGACACCTACAAGGGACACTGGGTAGCTCACAAATGTTAAGGCAGCACTGCAGGAGGAGGGCTTCAGGACCAGAACCAGGGACACCAAGTCCCAGGAAACTTTCACTTTCTTGGCTCAGCCAGCTCCGCAAAGTCAGGGACATGCCTCAGGCTTCCAGCCATGCCATCCCAGTTTAGCACTGTCAGCAGAAAGGGGACTTCATCCTCTCAAGGTTTCTATAGCAAAAAAGACCCTTGTGGGTCTTGTTTAGGTCATTTGCTCACCCCTCAGACCAATTCCCGCTGCTGGGTTATGGGTTATTGTGCTGGCCCAAGCCGGGCCATCCGAATGAACAAGGAGCCAGAATGAAGAACCCCAAGGACCACACAAAGTGTGATAAAAGGGGATATTGCTACCCAAAACGGGGCAGGAAGATGAACTGGACTGAAAGCTGTATCTCACCCTGGCCTTTTCAACCTTGAAGTAGATGTCTTTGACATTCTGTCAGGAGCTTCAGTTCTCATGAGGGGTCTGCAGGCCTGAGGTCCTGCTTTGGACAACATTGAGTGTAGGCACCTGGGCTGCGCTGGCTTTAGAATTTGCCTGTTTTCTTCAGTTCTTTCTTCTTAAGCTTTTGAAACTAAAGACATGTTCTCTTTATGGGTTCATCTTAGGAACCAACATGGTGCCACGGAAAGAGAACAGTGTGAAGTCAGCCCCCAGATCCTTGCTCTGGTGTTTACCAGCCTGAGACCTTCAGCAAACTACTTAAGTTCTATGAATCTTAGTGTCACCATCTGAAAGATGAAGATGCCCTCTCCCTTACAAGGTTGCTATGAAGAAGAGGAAATGTACATAAAGCGCAGTGGCTGCTCACAGCAGATGTTCAGGTGTTACTGAAGGTGAGGCATCACGACCTTGGAGTCACCTGAAAGGACTGGGATTGTGTCTGACGCTTGAGGTAACAGACCAAGGACTGTGAGGATGAAAGAACAAGACATGGCACCTGCTCTCACCTAGAATTTAGCAAGGTAAAAAATGAAAGTGCTGTAAGAGGTAATGAGAAAAAAGTGCTGAGAGTTCAAAGAAGAAATTGCCATGTGCCAGGAACTCTGCCCATATTCACCACCTAGTGTTGCTGTTTAACAGATTTAAGCACCAATTACTGTGGCAGAATAAAAACAACAAAAAACAAACAAACAAAAAAACTGCCCAATTTTTGTAATGTATTGGAGAGAACACTTAGGGCATCCTGGCAGAGAGGACATGTCTTATATATGCAGGATGCAGGACACCTAGCAACTCTATTTACATCCGTCACCACAATCTTACAATCCTATTTATGTATTTATATATTTATATAATTAATAAATCCCACTTATTATCTCCATTGTACAATTAAGGAAATAGGTTCAGAGACGCTGAATGACTTACTCAAGGCTACAGACAGAAATGGCAGAACTGGGAACCAAGCCCTAACTTGGCTCTAAAATTGGAAGCTTTACATTATACTGTTCACTTTTTCTGACGATGGACGATTTAGGTTCAAATTCCAGTTCAATCTATACATGTATGCTTGGCCTGAGATCAATTTGTCCTTCTGCACCTGTGCTTCCTCTACAAACCTGACAAGTTGACCAAACAGCTGAGCTTCTGTTCAGTTCTCTAGGATCCTGAGAACTGCCCATGCTGTGAGCGATTCTCCCTGGACCATCATTAGCATCACCTGGGAACTTGCTAAGGCTATCCAAGCAGGACCTCCTAATCAAACTCTTAACAAGCTCTCCAGGCGATCCTAATGGAGGTTGGAAAAGCAGACCTTCAGCATTCTAAGGAATGCTGGTATTGTGACACCTCTTTCCCTCCTCAACAAACAAGTCTATGGCTCTCAATACCTTTCTTCCAAGGCCTTTACAGCATCTTTGAAATGTGGAGTTTATACTACAGTATGGGACTGAAAATGTCTACTCTTGCTGCCAAATACTTCATTAAGCTTCACTCCTATCTCCAAAAAAACTAAAGTTACAATCCTCATCAATACTACCCCCATCTTAGCCTTCTCCTAGCTATTTTAAAGCAGGAATTACCTCTCCCTCTTCAGGAGCTTACATGCTTTATCCTTCCATCTCTCGCTCTCCTTTTAGTCATTCAATATTCTATCCATTTTGTTCCAGACCTAATGTCCACTAATCTAACTCCACATTCCACAAACAAATTGTCTCTACTCTGTCCACAAAATGCAAATTGACCCTATAGAACCTCACTGACTTGTTTGAATATGGCAACTATTTAAAAAGGGGTGGGACTGAAGTTGACCTATTATGAACCAGTTTGCAAAAGGCACTAATAGAGAAGTGTATTCCACCTAATAGAACTTAAGTCTCCTTAAGTACCTTAAAAATTACTCTGATTAAAAATTATTTTAGCATGTTAATCCAAGTCCCCCAAAAACCTTTTATTAACAGTAAAACACTATCATTTTTCGTTTAATTCACATATGTCATGTCAAAATATAAGATTTTACTGTGTATTAGGGATTAACTTCTTTGCATAATTACTGGTTACATTTTTTCACTTAAACGAAAAAATGCCATTCTCTAAAGACCAAGGACAATGTTAAGATAGAGTACTTGTTCCAGTACTAGGCTCAAGTACATGCAACTCTTCTAACGGTGATGAAATACACAACCCTCTCCTCTCACTGAAGAGCACAGCCTCAGGTAGAAATAAAACAAGTTAAAGATACTGCAAGGTGACATTAAGGGTTTTTGGTTTTGCAACTTTCAGGGGTCCCCCCCCACCACGGGGTGTCCTGCTGTCTGCCAGCCCCACACCAGCCATCCTGCTCCATTCCCAAGCTGGCCTATCCCAAGCACTGAGCCAGCCCGCTGCAGCCGAGGGGAGAGGCGCCAGCCCTCCCAAGGTCCCAATCTGCTGCCCACCGCCATTAGCTGTCCTAATGTGAAATCCGAAGACAACTAAAACTAGAAGTAGGCCCAAAGTTGATAAACTCACCAACTGCTGATTCCTGGCTGCATCAGAATCATTTTGGGGAACGTTTGAAAAGTGTCCTGGAACACCATTTCCCAATTTCCAAAGGGATCAGGGTAGGACCAGAGTTAGTCTCAGGTGTTTCTTGCATGCAACAGATTTAGGAACTACTGGCCCAGAGACAAGTTTCATTTTAAAGTTAATCAGAAGTGCCACAGCGTAAGCCCGTTTAAAATTATACACGAGATGAAGACCCAATTCAATAGCTTTTCACCCAGTCACTGAAGCTGACACTTTACACATAGGACTACACAGACAGGTGGAGCAGGAAGAAAAGTAGGTCACTCATAACAGCAATGATGGCAGTGCTCTACCATCTCATTTCCCTGGTCCACCAAGTAGGTTCTAAGTTGATGAATTGACTTTTCAAACAATTAGACTGCATGGGACAACAGAAGTGAGGATGCATCCTGCTTCTTCAAAATCCACAAGGCCCCAAATACTGGTGAAACCAGTCCACCTACGCATTGTTTAAACACATTGCTAGTTTCTGTGGGGCTGGAGTTGGGGGAGGAGGGCTATCAGTGATTAATGCTGATCCTGAACCATTTTAGTTAAAAGGCTGCAAATCTATAATTTTGAAAAACAGACTCACCCTAATACTTCACTTCATAGATAAGAAAAAACAAGTCTGTAGAGAGATGCCATTTCACTATCTCAAATCTTTTCTGTGACCTTTCATTTACCAAATTCCCACCATGTAATGTCTCCACAAAGGGCTTCCTACCTCAAAGGGCTCCTCTCCAGGCACTGCATTCACTTGCTGCAGGCTGGCTTCCACCAAAGGACCTAGAACGCAGCCACCAAACCTGTTGTCTTACAAGCCCTGTTGCCAAAGAAAGTGACTCATACTTTGTCAAGTGCAAACATTCTGACAGTATAGATGAGGTAGATCACCCGTTACACATCCAATAAGCTGGCTCAGGGAACACCTGTTCTAGCCATAGGTAGCAACCATGGGGGAAAATAGTGTATGTTCAATTAACAGATAGATACTAAAAGTGATAAAACCACTTTTAGAGACATTTCTCTTGGCTTTAACAATTTAAATTAGGCTGCTTATAGGTAAAAATCACAATGAGCAGCATTACTGAGACAATTCCCAAAGCTAGTGATTTCAGCTAAATAATTATACATTAGAACCATCTAAGAGGGCTGCTAAGAAATTTTAAGTATGTCAAAACTTGCAAATAGTCTTAAAGTCAGACTCGAAAGCCAAGATAAGCAACTCTTTTGTACAGTTATTCCCTCTGTCCAAGGCATATGAATTCAAATAACTCATAACCTACCTAAAAGTAGGATAGCTCATAAATTTTCTAAACTCTTCTTCCTTGCTGTGGACAGCTCTTCATCTGACTGTAAAATGCAGTAAACTTTGGCATACACTAATGTTAGTTTTATAAGTTACTGAAAACCTCTATAAATTAAGCATCATTTCTCAAATCTGGGTAGTTTTTTTCATTCTGAATGTCTAAACACTTAGGCCACAAATTGAAATACCAGTAGAAAACTATTCATCTTTAGGCAGGTTGTACAGTTAACACATGGCAAGAAACTGACAAAACTTAAACATTCAGAGCATCAAATACTTCAAAGCATTATGAACTTTGAACTTAGGACACTTTCCTAAATTTTAATATTTCTAACTAGAGGAAAACCAGACTGCTGTAGGGTATGAGATGATTTGAGCTACCTCATTTTTTTTTTCCGATTCCTGATATCAATACTAGATTTATAGTTTTATTATAGTAATAGTTGTTACAGTGGGATCTACAAACATATACAGAATTATTACATTTAAATTCATATGGAACAATATTTACATTTTTAAGTTACACTTTGGAAATCAGAAGATGAAGTACAGCTTAAGTTTTACAACAAAGAATAGAAAAATACAGAGGACAAAAAACAGAGTTAACAATACAACTATCTGTTCTTGACACAACACGTGGAAACTGTCAGAAATCTACATCTTCTTAATGTGATTGTCCAAATCATTAAAATATGGATGATTCAGTGCCATTTTGCCAGAAATTCGTTTGGCAGGATCATAGACTAACATTTTCTGGGGGAGGAAAAAAAGATTAAAAAGGGGTTTTTACTTATTTAAGAACTAAATCATTAAAAAAAAACTCCATAAAGGTTTACTTTTATACTAATAAGCCATAAGCTAATAATTTTTATGAGAAACTGCTAAATAAATATTTCCTTTAGTTTAATACCAAATCACATAAATATCTTAGACTCTTTACTTCACCCTCTAGCTCTAAAATAATCTATCCCTTATATCATAGATATCTTGATAAACTTTTTGCTATAAATTATGGTTTAAGACACAAGAATTCACAGATAGTTTTAAAACCAAAACATAAATTTAAGAAAGATATCTAGTTAATTATATTCACTTTGAGAATTAAATGGCCATCTGAGTTATTTACAACATTCTTGAAATAGTGGCAGTTAACTATAGTGGTTTCTAGTGTACCTTCCAGAAAGTTCCAAATAAAAACAAAACCAGAGTGCAGTGTGTTATAAACATAGTTAAATGAGTCACTAAATGAGTTATGGTCAATAATCTAGTATTAAAGTTAATTTACACATCACCAGAAAAGGTTGAATAAAGTTAAATTTTACCTTAAAGAAATACATATAATCTTAAAGAAAGCCAAATCAACAAGCAGATAAGAGATCCTTTTACTATCTAGTCACCATTTGAACTCTTACTATTTATCTAGCACCATATTAAGTGCTTTGTAGATTTCATGTTACTTAGTCCTCAGAACAAAAGGTAGGTAGTAGTCCCACATTACAAATGAGGACACTGAGGCCCAGTGAGGTTAAGTTAACTTGCCCAAGTTCATACAACTTAAGAGTGATAAAGCTGAAGTTTGAAACCAAGACTGACTGATGATTTACAGTAGTGATTCTCAGCTGGAAGAGACTGTGCCCCACAGAGGGCACATGTGCGGATTCATTTTGGGTTGTCACAAGTGGGAGGAATGTGCTAACGGCATCTGTAGCGCATAGGACTGGGATGCTGCTAAATATCCTACAATGTACAGGACAGCCCCTAGCAGCAAAGAACAATCCAGTCCAAGATGTCAGTAGTGGCTAGACTAAGGAACCATGATTGACAGTATGATTTTCATTTTGTTAACTAAAGTAAAATTATTTCTGTTCAAGAACTACAGAAGTTAAAAAGACAGATTGGGCCCAGAATATAGAAGTCCTTTAACATCGAATCAGCAATATTGACATATAAGATATCTGAGCAGCAGTAAAAGATCTTAGACTTCACTCTAAGCACTTGGGAAATTTGAGCTGAATTATAAACCATGAAATTTATAGGTTGTGAAAAGGGCCCAAGGACCAATTAGAACACGTATATGATGACATAGCAGTAATTTTTTTCCTTTGTTTAGTAGCGTGCCAAAATCTTACTTATTTTCTGGAGCAGGCCTAGGACAATACACTTTTTATCCTAACAATTTCTTTTGTCTTGTTTTTAAATAAAACAACTGTTAGTTGGGAACAGCAATGTAATGAGGGGAAAAATTTTAAGAACTACATTAGTCCCTCCCCTAACCTTTCTGATGTGAAAATGAAGCACAAAGGGAGAAATGGGAACTCATGCAGTAATAGCTTTAGTAACTAAAAATATGAAGCAATAAGGAAGACATCTATGTCTAAATGAAAAAGTAGTAAATATTGAGACAAAAAAACTGGAAAGGAAGGCCACTACAAGCCAGCAACTTATAGATGTAGCAACCACGTCCTCTCCTTCAGAGTATTTATAGCTACCTGTCAGATTAAATACGAATCAACGGGGGGAGGGTATAGCTCAGTGGTAGAGTGCCTGACACACAAGGTCCTGGGTTCAACCCCCAGTATCTCCATTAAAAATAAATAAACATACAAACCTAATTACCTCCCACCAAAAAATAAATTTAAAAAATTTGGGGTCGGGGCATAGCTCAGTGGTGGAGTGTGAGTGCTTAGCATGCACAACATCCTGGGTTCAATCCCCAATATCGCTATTAAAATAAATAAATAAACTTAAATACCTCCCCCCAAATAAATCAAAAGTTTAATAGGAATTTATTAAAAAAAAGAAAGAACAAAAAAAAACAACTAGTGCTAAATTCTCCTCTCAAAACCACTAGTGTTTTTTGGTATCTAAAATGGAATTAGTAATACAATAAACATGACAGATGTAAAAGTTATGTGCCCAGCTCAGTATATGTTGGTTTTCTTCCTGTTTCCTAGGGGAAAGAAACAATTAAGTACATTCAGAATCAATAATGTTAAAGTCATCATCGAGGGCATTCCTTACCGAGAGCAGATCCAATCCATTTTCATCCAAGTTTTTGACATGGGATGCTAGACTTCCTGGTTTCCATTTGGGAAATGTATTCTTATAGTCCTGTAATGATTCCACTTCTGGCCACACTTCGTTATTGGGAGTGCCCAAAGCTCTAAAGAGCCATAGCAAAACAAAAACTTATGAGTTAAAGCATAAACATAAATCTTGTTATATACATGTTGCCTTTATTAGTTAGTTTAAAAGTTATTGACAGCTGAAGTATAAAACAAATACCTGAAAATTCTGAAGAGTTGATCAATTTCTGAATCCCCATGGAAAAGTGGTTTCTTAGTTGCTAATTCAGCAAATATGGTACCTATGCTCCAAATGTCAACTGGTGTTGAGTAGCGAGCTGACCCCAGCAATACTTCTGGAGATCTATACCAGAGTGTTACCACCTATTACAATGAAAATATTTTACTTTGAATAAATGTGGTACATTAAATTACATAAATGTAAACATTTATTATTATTAGGACTGTTCTTTAGAAGGCTGCATGACTGCCTCTGATAGCATTGTTTAAAAGTCAACTAACCATACAAAATATTGTTAGATGGAAACAAAGATAAAAACATACCAAGTCTTCTCAAATCATTAAAATGCAAGGATCAAACCTAATTATCCCCCTCCCAAATGCAAGGATCAAAATAATCAAGAGTCTTCACTTTAAAGAAAAAAGCACATTAATAATGGATTTGGGGGTGACATTGTATAAGTACATGTACTGCTTACATGCTAAAATCATGAGTAAGTCAAACACATTTATTAGTCTAGAGTCAATCTACTATTTTAGCATATCTAATTTATCACAATGGAGATCAACAGCATCTGTTTAAGCCAGTGGAAACCAAATAATCTTTATTTATATAGCCATGGGGAAAAATGATAGAAAGGAATGACTAAAAGAAGAGAAGACATCTGACCAGATGAGCACTATTTTAAGTTTTGATCTGGAGGAAGCAAACGAAGCCTTTGGGCTCAAGGGTAGCAACTCCACAGAAGACAAAGTTTTCCAATACTCCTTAACTATGTCATTCAACATTCCCTTTCCCTCCAGAAATAATATACAAAACGTCAAGTCATCAATGTAACAATGATAAAACTTGATTATATTTAGCAGCTTCTAAATGCATCTGAAACACTAGCTCTTAAACCCAACTTATCTTTTAACTAATCTTATTGTTTCAAGAGAGGATCCAATCAAAAGACAGAAATTTGAATGCACGAAGTTTACTATACAGGATTATTAACTATAACAGAGAATTAGAATAATCAGAGATTGACTAGTGAGAAATAACTAAAAACAATAGCAAGGAAAACCTCTTCTTCCTACAACGTCCCTCTGGCACCCTCTACTTAACATTAAAATTTTTAAACATATTTAAAAGTTTCATATACATTTTCACATAGCAGCCAATGAAGGGTGAGTTTGAAGCAGAGAGGCAATAAATTGATACTGGCACAGAGTGGAAATCTTTTTTGACTTAAAGAATATAGAAAACAATCCAGCAATCATACATAACTCAAAAGTACCAAAAATCATACCTCATGTGTATATACTCTAATAGGTATTCCAAAAGCTCTGGCAAGGCCAAAATCTGCCAGTTTAATTGTTCCTTTATCATCAATCAATAGATTTTGAGGTTTTAAGTCTCTGTGTAGAACTCTTCTAGAGTGACAAAATACAATCCCTTGTAGGATTTGGTACAAATAACTCTGAAAGAAGGAAACAGAAGTTAGAAACTTAACCATACCATGTAATGATTTTCTAAACAATCTTGGTAGGTTTGTTTCAAAGATAAAATAAATTATAACACTAGGAAATAATTTATCAAAACAGTTGGTTCAGGCCATTTGAGACCACCAGGAAGTATCTGAGGGTCGGAAGTCCATTTCCATAAAATATCATGTTTATATACCTAAGCCAAAGATATTCATCTTACGGGCACATCTCTATCTTTATGAACTCATTTATTCTTTTACTTATTTGGTCCCTAATTCTTAAGTGATAAGTAAGTTTCCTATTTAGAACATTTCTTAAACTTTAGCTTTGTATATTTATAGCAACTCTATTTCTATCTTGAATAAGGTTAGCCTTTTCCATTTCTATCTTTTATCTTTATATATTCATTTCTTCTTTGGAAACATTAGTCAGATTCCCAAAGAAAAAACAAAGAATATTATGACTATATATTTAAATAGATACAATTACCATAAAATGCTGTTTAGCAGTTCAGAGAAGTGTTTTACAAGATACTTATTGCCAAGACAATGTAATTGACATTTGAAGCAACATGGATATTATAGAAATATAAAGTATACATAGTTAACAGTACTGACTTATAAAGTTCAAGATTATAAAATACATAAAATCAATCAGTCGGAACAACTGGCTAGGTATTTGGAAAAAAAATTAAGAACCCAAGGTTTTAATCTTGATCTATCCAGAATTAGGACACTCTAAAGGGTGGGGGATGTGGAGGGGAGTAATCTCCTAAGACTCCTAAGACTACCAGAAAAATAATTGTCATGTATTGTTCTAATATATATGAATTTTGTCGTGAGGAAGACTTAAATAAGACACAAAAGCACAAAGTCTAAAAGTCATGTACAAGATTATTAAATTATAAAAATTACTAATGGTATATACAACATTAACAAGTCAAAAGACAAAAAGAAGGAATAAAATGAAGAATATCAGCATGTTGCCAGTAAGAGGATTTTAGAAATCAGTGGAAAAAGATAATATCCTAACAGAATCATCAATGAAGAATATGTACCGGCTGTTTATAAATGGCTAGAACAGTGAAAAAATGTTTAAAGAAATACAAAATGATTATTAATGTCTTTTTCACGTAATAGATTGATATTAAAAGACTGATAAAACCAAGTTTTGACAGTGATGTACTAAAAAAATAACTCACACACCATGATATTTACGAGTAAATTGCTGTAATTTTTTAGAGGGCAACCAGCACTCTATGAAGATTTTAAATGTAAATAAGCATCTTCAATCCATTGATTCTAGTTGCAAGAATTTAGCCTATAAAATTGCATATGAAGATATAAGGATATTCACTGTGGCACTGATCCTAACAGCATGAATGACAATGCTGGAAAACAACCTCGATGTCCATCAGTATGGAACTGCTTTACATACTTATATCAAAAAATTAGAAAGACAGGTAGACCTATGTGGAGAAATGCTTTACACAGAATTGTGGGAAATAATACATATGTATATAATAAATATAAATAATACCACTTTTGTAAAGTTTCTGTATATACACATACAAATTGACATAACACTTAAGTACCTGTAGGATGACTAACAGAACAATGGCTACCTCTGAGAAGTGGTTTGGTAGAGACTGCATAAGGTAAGAGAATTTAATCACTTCAGTACTTAAAAAAAAACACATACATTTATAATTTAAGTGAAATATAATAAATGGCTACAATAAATTAACCCAAACACATTCAGAACCAGAATAAAATAAAACCATTTGCCGCCACCACTGTGCCCCAGGCTTTTGCTACTGTTTTATACTCTCAGATTGCCAGAGACCAGACTATCCCGGTTTCCAACGATATAACACCACTTACTACTTTTATGTTATCTCAGGCTCTGCTTTTCACTTTACAACTAGAAGCACTATCTAGTAAAATGGGTAACTGTTAACAATCTAATCTACACACTAACTGTGCAGGAGCAAATGAAATATTCTTTTCTTCACTGTTCTACTTTCTAATGCTTTTTCCAAGCATATTCCCATGAAACACAGAGCAGATCCTTTACATACACAATGGATAAACACTAATAAAATGAGGTTAGATTCTCACCTTAACAAGTGAAGAATCCATGAACTGACCAGGAGGGATAGAGTCCAAATATTTCTTGAGATCCATGGAAAGGAATTCAAAGATGAGATATAACCTGGAATCCTGCATAAGCACATCTTGTAGACTGAAGAATAAAACAATTATACGAAAAAAAATCTAACAAATATTTTTGACCTCTCACAAAATAAAACTATATCCTTAAATTTCACAGTGGCTATCACAAAAAGTAGGGCTATCAGAAATTTTCTATGGTAACACATACATACTATATACTGTTTTGGGAAAGAAGAGATGATAGCTTCCCTAGTAGTGAAAAACTGTGGTACTAATAAGGAATCTGTGGGCAGCAATTGGAAATTTAGTCATATTATACAGTTGTTAACTGTCAAACTACTTGTATTCCAGAAGAATATTTCTAGGTTGACTGCTTGTTGCTCAGAGCTTGTCTTTCCATTGAGGTAAATTATAGAAATAAATTTTAAAGTAATATCTGACCTTAAGAGTTGCTCACTATCTCTAGTCCCAGAAAAATGCAATTAAATCCTTATTTGGACTGTTAGGATGACAACTCCCAAGACACCAGTCCAGATGCTTAAAAAAAAAAGAAAAAAACTTCTTCATCTGATGTAGCTACCTGTCCCAGGACTCTGATTAAGGGGTCTTTAAGGACCAGAGCTCTCAAAGTGGGAGCAGTGACAAAGCTCTGGCAAAAGGATTTCCTTTCCTCCCCTGACCAGTTTACCCTGATTTTGCAGCCCCCAGTACTAACCTCTACGACCATACTCTGTTCCTGCTTTACCAGCCTATTTTTTCCTATGCCCAGCATTCTCAGTTAACAAAAAGAGTAGGGTTCTATTCCTCTCAGCAAAGTTAGACCAGAATTAAGCAAATGTAGAAATTTCCACATTGAAATTCATACTTGAAATAGTATGTAGAAAATTCTTTAAATTCAGCTATTATACCATACCTGACTATATTTGGATGACGAAGTTCTTTTAATAGAGATATTTCCCGAATGGCAGTACTAGGAACCCCTTCCTCTTCACTTTCTAGTCTGATTTTCTTCATGGCTACCACTTGACCTGTAGTTTTGTGTCTACCCTTATACACAACTCCATAGGTACCTGAAACAGAGAAGGTAAAAATGTCTGCTGTGTGACACTGTTCACACTAAAAAATATTTTTAAAATGGCT
Source organism: Camelus ferus (assembly GCF_009834535.1). NCBI lineage: Eukaryota > Metazoa > Chordata > Mammalia > Artiodactyla > Camelidae > Camelus > Camelus ferus. Next base: position 43,167,369 of record NC_045706.1, on the reverse strand, counting down.
GAATCCCATAAGGTGTCACATGATAGAAATGTCTGCTGTGGCCAGAGAGGAGGCATCTTACTCAAAATTATACGCTTATCACTTCTAAAAAACCCGCTGAGGGTAACTACAACCTACTGCATCTGTAGTTTAGAAATAAAATTTGTGTAGTCATCATAGGTTTCCCATATTTAAATTACCAGTAATTTTCCAGCACATTTTAGAGAAAAAGGATCATTTGCAAACTGGAATGTCTCGTCAAATTATCCTACTCAACAGCAAGGTAGGCATAAAATACAGTGTAGATTTGTGCTCAGGAAATATTATGAACAGGAGTCACTGTGACACTTTCAGAAAACTTCCTGTAGAGTACTTCACCCATTTCAAATATATAGTCAACAATCCTCATCCAGAAAAAAAGGGGATAATATATTTTACTAAATATTTAAAAAATCTATTCAAGTTTGTATTATCTACTTTATAGCAGAAAGCCTCACATCCAAAGAACACTGATTCTTAAAAATATTCGATACGGAGAAGTTATGGAGACTGAAAACCTTTAATCAACAAATGTTTACAGGATGCCTACTCAATGCCAACTAAGGTTCCACATCATGGATACAAGTTATATCCTCTATGATCTAAAAAGACATTTTCTTAAGACAGGAAGGAGTTCAAAGATTAATGTAGCAACACTCAGGTTTTTATAATTCAGAAGAAACCAGAGAACAACTTCGTAATATTTGAAATAATAAAAGTCTGAATGTATTTAAGAAACGAATTGGGTTGTCAAAAAACTCGATGTCAAGGGGGGACTACTCTAAATTAGAAGAGATTAAGGAGACATTAACTAATAAATGAAATGCATGACCTTGACTAGAACTTCTGAATATATAAGCAGTGAAGCATGTAATTCTACTGCCCTAACCCCCTACTCTCCAACACACCTATGAGGTATCAACAGTGTTTTCACAATACAAATATTGCTTTAAGCGCTTAGTATTAGAAGAATGTAAGATTATTGGGGGGGGTTTGGTTGGGGAGACATGTCAAAATAATTTCAACTCTCTTGAAATGGGAATATTTTTGTGTTCAGGTTAGTATATAAAGAACATATACATTAATGCACTAACATACTGTAAGATACCTTAAAGTTTGGATTTTAATATTCACGTCTTCTTGTCAAGATATCATTAAATCATTTAAAAAACTTTCCCAACACTGTAACTCAATTATATTTCAATAAAAAAAAACCCTTTTGTATTATTAAACCACTTACCTTCTCCAATTTTCTCTATTTTGGTATAGTCTTCCATAGTTTATCAATGCGTATGGTAAATCCTAAAATGAGAGGAAAAACTGATTTGATTACAAGCTACTAATTCAAAGGGTGGTTTTAAGTTACTAATGAGACATTAAGTAAACCATTTTTCAGTGCCAAGTGCAGTATTCATTTTCCATTAATATTTATTGTATTAAAACAATATTTACAAGGGAAAGAACTCAAAAGACTCTCCTACCTTAGCTCTTGAAACATTGGAAATATCTGTATACCCTATACCAGTTTAACTTGCAACTTCTTCCAAATTAACCCTCAAATTCAGACACCATTTATCCAGCCTTCCCAAACAAAACCCAGATGTTCTTTCTGTAACACTTCTAAGGAGCACCAGTGTGTGCCAGAGTTATACCCAAATATTTTAACAAAGACCATTGTTTGAATTTGTTCAGCTTTGATATTTTTATAAAGATAATTCAAAAGAAACAATTTTTACAGACCTGAGTACGGAGCTAAAAATGTGGTCACTACTCACCCGCTAAAAAGATTGTTTAAAGCAACAAAAGCTTATCTGTTTCAACTTGCTCAAGTGACAGTTTTAATCTCCTGCTTTTAGGAGTCACATACACAAACATGATAAAAACTTTTAAGGTACTTTTTGCAAGAATAGGAAATAAGCAGGATAAAAGAAAAGGTGCAATTTCACAGATAAAATCTAATTATACCTTACACAATGTCAAGAACAAAGTTAAAAAAAAAGTATATTTGAATCACAAAGAATGGCCAAAATAAGCTGAAATGCCAACACCCAGGTACTGAAGACTTCTTGCTAAGTCTAAGCTGTTAAGTTTGCTAATGAAACATTAACTTCAGAAGTCCAAAGCCTAACTTTATAATACATCACTGATAAGATCACATGCAAAGGACACTCTGCATAATTGAATCGTAAGTTCTATTTCTCACTTTTGTCTTCAAAATCATTCCAGCAGTAAGTAGAGGTAACTCTTTTTAAATGAACAACTTTGTACTACACTGGCCATGACTGAAATCTTGGCCAATCTTTAAAATGTTTAATTTTACTAGGCAGTGCATAATTAGGTTAATTGTCTTTTCTTCAATGTCCAGATTTAATATGCCTAAAGCACAATAAAATTGTTGACCTCACTTTAAACAAATAACTGAAAACTAACTCAAAGCTAGGTTCATTTACTCTCCCTCCATTTCCCGGCTGTAGCTATTTTAAGTAAAGGATGAGGCTCCAGAATGCCTTCTGGATTCCTCCTCCACTACTAGCGGCAGGATGTAAAATATCAATGGCTCAATCTACACAGAGACCTCCAGGGCTTTAGAAGAAGCAAGACGTGCACATCAGTGGCTTTAGTATTACATAAAAATTGATTAAAGGATTTAAAAACACACATAGCTAACTCTCGGCATTTCTTAGATTTCCACTTTTTGCCTATTGTATATAACAAGCACCAAGCACAAAATAAAAACAGAAAAAAATACAAGTTCTCTCGGGCTCCATGCCTTAGAAGCTCTAGGCGGGCCAGGGTCATGGGCACAGAGGCAAGCCTGAGAAGGCCCACAAGTTTTCCGGGTAGGCCTGGGATTACGAACTGGCGCGGGTACCTGGCCCAGCTGTGGTCTTGCTTTCCACCCCGGGAGGCGCGGGCAGGACGCACCAAGGCCGGGCGGGAGCTGCAGGGCCGAAGACCCAGCCCGGCACTCCGCAAGCTCTCGGCGTTGTCGAACCAAGGCACGGACTTGGCTTCAACCGCGACCCGAAAGCCTCCTCGGCCGCCCGCGACCCCAGACTGCACCTCCGAGGCCAGGAAAACGCCACCCCGCCGGACTAACCCCCCCAGGTCTGGGCTCCCCCACGCCTCTCTCTAAAGCCGGGCCCCGGTGTCTCTCACACCCCCAGGCCCCCGTCCCCAGGTGAAGGCCCGGCCTGGCAGCACGCAGACGCCTACTGCCCAGAGCCCAGCCTCCAATTATCTCCCAGTTTTTTAATACTCCCCCTCCGAGGGCCGCGAGCCGGCCCTGCAGAGTCGACGGCCCATAGGCATGACCTTGACCCCAGCAACTCTACCTGGCTTATTTTCCCGCGGCGCAACCAGCTGCAGCTACCTCGTCGCGGTCGCTCTCCCTTAACTTCCAAGCGCCAGCTTTGAAACTAAGTGCGAGCAGTTTCAAACTCACCGCGCTAAAGGAGTCTGGGTCCACCAATCAGGTAGCCCGTAGACTTTCAAAGAAGCCAATCAGAGCCCAACTGCCCTGGGGCTAGGCCTCCTGGGTGGCTAGAGCGCGAAAGTAGGAGGAAACGGCGGCTGGAGAAAAAGCAGGAGGGCGGGCGCCAACTGAATCTGAGCGCAAGCGCAGTCTTTCTTTCCAGGAAAGCGTCGTCCTACTGTTTCTAGTCATCAGGAATCTACTTCGTTCTAGGTTAGTTTTTTTCGCCTCCAATACCGGCACAATTAAAATCTATTATACTCAAAATATCTCATCACAAAAGTGATACTATACTTAATCCATAAACCCCATTATTTTCTCTTCTAATACTTAAAGTTAGTGTATATTTGTGTTTTTCTACATTAATTATTCTCAGGCTGCTCCGAAGGAGCACATTTTGATTACTCTAAGGAGATAATAGAAAACTCAAACACGTCCTTAACAATGTAAAGAAAAATTTCCATTGTATATGTTGGATTTAGATACTTTTTTCTAACATCACACACACATATAGCTGTGTTACGTTTTTACCTCATTTTAAAATTTAATTTTGTATCTATTTAAAAATTAAAAACAAAAGATTTCTTTTTTTCATTTTAAAATATTCTCACATCAGAATTTTAAATGTTCTTTAAAATGCAAAAGTTGATACTTCTAGAAGAGAAGAAAAAGAGATCTAAATCATGCTTTGAATAATCCAGTATCCCCAAACTCTCTCTTTCATTGCCCTCCACCATATCCTAGAGAGAGATTTCTGTCCTTAAGCATCATTCTTAAGTCTTGAAGAAAATAAGAGTAAAATAGAACTGGGGCTAATAAGAGTCTTTGCGCTGACCCTAAAGGGACGAAGAACAAAGATTGATTACCATGACCTCTACAATTTTGTATTAGATAACCCAGATTAGGATAAGGAATGAAAGTAGCATATCCCAGGCATTTAATATCTTGTTATATAATGAGCAGCATCTGTCATCTGACCCTGTGTGTGGCACTCTCAGCCCGGGCAATTTTGTGCTCCTGGGAGACAAAAGCAGAGCATTTGGGATTCATGGCTGGATGTAGGGGGTTGGGAAATCTTGACCTGAACCTAGTAACTTTTAAAACTTATTTTTAAAATCCCAAATTCACATTTTAAATAAAAACTGACCAGAGAAGTGCTCTAGAGAAGACTGTTCTTTGCTAGTTTTTGATTCTAATTTTAAAAAATGAATATATAATATAGCTTTCCCTCTGGGAGGCCTAAGCAAGGGATTCAATTTGCATCATATAAAAACAGCTAGTAATTCATTATACACATTTTACACTCAGCATAAAGAAGACACACAAGCTTCCACAGCTCTGATGGCTAGATTTTTATTTAATTTTAACTTGGTTATCGTTCCCCCCTTTTTTTTTTTTTGTCGCTTGTGTTTTTTGTCTGTTTTTGATTTTTGTTTGGTTATCTTTCATTTTGGAGTTTCAGGGGTTATTGTAAATTCAAGCTAACATCTTAGCAAACACAGTTTATTTTACATTGGGCCAACTTCAAGTCAGTGTCACAAAAATAAATCAGATACATTTCCTGCTCCAGATGTTGAGGGTAGGGGAACACGATTACTTATAATTTGCTTTATAATTTTCTTCCGGCACTTACGTTGTAACTTATGCTGTAAGGTGATATGAAAACATAGAGGAGGAAATCACTAATTCAAACAGAGTATGTGACATTTGAACAAACACTGGAGAAGGAATGGTGGGGTGGGCCTTCCAAGCAGAGGCAGTCACATAAGTAAAACACTGAAGTCTGTCCAATAATTCAGGGTGCCTCCGTCAGAGGGTGTAGGGCTCCTCAGGTGTGAGGCAAGGAAGGGAATTTGGAGTCAGACTCTTTGAATACTGTTCTAAGGGGCTGCACGGGAGAGGTACAGCCTTGGCGCCATATTTTAGAACTATTCTAGAAGTAGCATGAAAAAAAAAAAAAAAAAACTAAAGCGGAGAGGATGGAACGCCATGTGCTGCCCAGAATTTCGTGTTTGTATTTCGGGAACCTACATTTAGAAGCAGGAAAAACAAAAAGATCAGTTGAGACGGCACGTAAGTTTTGTGTGGAGATATACGTACTGCTGTGCACTGTGTTCTGTTTCCCGCCCCCAACCCCATCGCCCCTTCGCCTCTTCGCTCCTTCCCGACGTTGCAGCCCTACGGCTCAACGTGAGGTGACTTAGCGACGGGGCTTTTGGTAAGTAAGTAGGTTTAAATGAGATCATGAAGGTGGAGCCCTTGCTGTGGGATTAGTGCTCTTATAAGAAAAGACACCACGGGGCTTTGGCCACTGTATTTCTTCCACGTGAGGACACAGCTAGAAGGCGCCATCTCCCAGCCAGGAAGAGCGTCCTCACCGAACCGCCCATGCCAACACCTTGATCCCACCTTCAGAACTGTGAGGAAATTCATTTTTGTTGTTTAACCCACCCATCTATGGTATTTTGTTATGGCAGCCTGAGCTAAGACAAGTATTTTTTCAGATAAAAAAGTTTGAGAAACATTTTTTTTGTAGGTATAAGAAATACCCTAGAAGGAGATGCAAGAAACTAATAACAATGTGCCTCTGGGGAATAGAGAACTGCCTGGGGCCCAGAGGTGGGAGGGGGGTTCCTGTAGATTCAGAATTTTGAGCAGGGGGGGGCGCGGGGGGGGCGGGGGGGGAGGTGTGAGGAGGGAGGGGGAGGAGTATATATAAAATTAATAGAAGTTTCTAAAAAACTTATCCAAAAGGAAAATATTCCTTTATATTAATTTAGAAAGTAAAACGATGGAAAAGCAAGGCACACAGTTTCAAGATCTTTTAATCACAACTGAAAATACTGAACCATCGTGGCTGTTGCTCCGTTAAGCATTTCTCTGATTACAAAAGTAATGTGTTTTTCGTAAATTATTCGAACATTCCATAGTAAAAGTTTGTCCCATGCAACCTCCTTGCCCCCACCCTCATTCTCTCAGCAAAAGAGAGACAAAGAGGGATCACTGTTAACATTCTGGTACTTTATTTCCATATATATATTATTTTTTTTTTTTAATTTCCCTCACCAATTTTACCTATCCTCCTACCCTCCTCTCCTCTGGCAATCACCTGTTTGTTCTCTGTATTTATGACTATTTCTGTTTTGTTATGTTTGTTCATTTGTTTTGTTTTTTAGATTCCACGTATAACTGAAGTTATATAGTATTTGTCTTTCTCTGTCTGACTTAACTTCACTTGGCATAATACCCTCTGGGTCCATCTATGTTGTTGCAAATGGCAAGATTTTGTTCTTTTTTGTGGCTAATATTCCATTGTATGGAAATATACCACATCCTTTTTATCCATTCATTTCTAGGTGGGCACTTAGGTTGCTTCCATACCTTGGCTATTTTGAATAATGCTTCAATGAGTATAGGGATGCATTTTTTTTGAAGTAATGTTTTTGTTTTCTCTGTAAATATACCTTGAAGTGGAATTTCTGGATCATATAAAAGTTCTGTTTTTAATTTTTTGAGAAACCTCCATACTGTTTTCCATAGTGGCTGCACCAGTTTGCATTCCCACCAATAGTGCCTGAGGGTTCCTTTTCCCCACATCCTTGCCAGCACATGTTCTGTGTTGTCATTTTAATAATAGCCCTTCTGACAGGTGTGAAGTGATATCTTATTGTGGTTTTGATTTGCATTTCTCTGATGATTAGCGATGTTGAGCATCTTTTCATGTGTCTGTTGGCCATCTGTATCTCTTCTTTGGAAAAATGTCTCTTCAGGTCCTCTGCCCATTTTTCAATAGGGTTTTTTGTTTGTTTGTTTAGGAGGTTTTTTAAATCAAATTTCTTTCACATATGAGTTATTTGTACTACCAATCTAAGTTTATGCCCTACAAATGCAGGAATTCTGGAAGATCCTATTTTGCATGATTCTAAATATTCCGGATCCCTAAAGTTGTCTGATGCATTAATAATTGTTGATGCCATGCTCATGAGGGTATTCCTGATAGAAGTTCAGTTTAGATGAGGCAGTGATGTAATACAGCATCAAAAAGTCTCTCTTTCATTGCTTTCCACCGTATCCTTAAGAGAGATTTCTGCACTTCAACATTATTCTTAATGAGTGAACATCACTTCTTAAAGAATACTTTTTAAGAAAAGAGTAAAACAGAACCAGGGGCAATAAGAGTCCTCTGGTAAGGATTCCTCTTTGCACCGACCCTAATGGGATGTGTAGATATAACTTTATACTTCTGGTCATTGGAAGAATTTTCCACAGGTTAGCTTCTCCTCTTTTACCCACTACCCACTTATTTCCAGTTCAGATAAGATCTCATGCCCATATCTTCATTTGCAGATGCCAGGAGGGTCAGCAGAATGGGTGGTGGGAATTGTCCCAGAAGCTTTTCCTATGTTAGAACTTCTGGCAATAACTTGGAAGTGTTATGCAGAGACCACTAATCCTAAACTAAATGGATCCTCAGTTCAATGTCTCCTGAACTGAATCTCAGCAATGTTCGTGGTCTTGCCAAGGTCACTGGATAGGTGGAGAAGTGAGGCTGATGAGAAGCTGAGGTGGAAAGAAACAGTGGCCTTAACAAACTGTGTTTAAAGTATCTTATTTTATACCTTTTACAGAAACGTGACCCTATGAACACCTCTCTCAGAGCCCTGGAAGGGGCCTCTGCAAAGGCAGGAGCCTGACACTAAAGTTTTATTAGATTCATGGTGAATCTAAACCTGAAACTGCCAGAAAATTTCTTGCATATTTGGAGCCAGGAGAAATGATCAGGTCTATTGTTTTAGCTCAATATCTGAGATACTTTTGATTTTTTAAAAAAAATGAATTCCTAATATCCCAGAAATGTTACCACAAATATTGCATATGTCTAAGATAGGCCCTTCTGCCAGAACTAAAAATTTATAGTGAGAAATAATTCTTTAAATCTTTATCTTTGAAAAGTCACCTCAGTAAACCAGGGCAATGTATTATGACTAGATCTCTAATCAGTATGTTAAGGAATTAATGTAAAAGTTCATTTTCTAAGGGTGTTTATCAAATAAGGTCCTACTTGAACTCAGTAAACTGTCATGTGGAATGATACAGGCCTGGGATTTCACATTATAAAATATTCCGTTTCATGTTAAATGTTTACTGTAATTGATGAATTCCAAAGTGCGAAGTTACAACAACATCCACTTACTGCTAAAATGATATGAAACATAATTTACTCTTTCCTCACAAATGAGGCAGACACTTCAGAGCCTTGGAGCGCCTGAGGGCCTCCCTGGGAACCTCAGTTATCTGGCTCTTGACTGTGCATCAGTTTATACCAGAGATGGGAGAGTAAAGCAGCAAATTAAACTCCGCCATTAAACACTCACCAGATGTTTGAATTTCTTGTGTTTTTCTGGCATTATCTGGTGGCTACTTAAGATACAAAGATGAATTAGAGATCCGTTCTCATTGAGCTTGACAGGAGCAGCAGAGATAAGAAAAATGCACCAAATGATTATATGTCTTTTATGCTAATTAATTAAATATCTTCCTTCAGCTGGTACTGTGAACCAAATACTGAGGGAATACAAAGAAAAGTGATGTTACATTCAGATAGGACACAAAGGGAAAGATATCTGCTATTTCAGTAATATTTGCTAACTTTATGAAGCCCTTATTCTGTCACAAACGCTGGCTTAAATAATGTGCATACACACAAGAATCAAACGCAGGGTCTAAAACTTCAAAGTCCAGACAGGGAAACGAAGAAAATGAAAAAAATTTCAAAGAGGAAAGTAGAGCTTTTTATTCAACAAGACAAAACAAAACCTTTTTCTTACCCCAGGAATCATTTTTGATTTCCTCCTCAGCCAATCCCAAACCACACGCTCAAAATGAGAAGTAGGAAGAGAACCATTCAAGAAACACTGTCCTGACAAGGAGCCCTTCTGGGATGGCTGTGTCATCACAGTTAAAATCTCAGGATCCAGAGATCACATGGGCTCAAATCCTTTTAAATCCTGCCCTTAACTTACCTGTGGCTTCAGGCACTGTCACTTCAATTCTCTGTGCCTCATTTACTCAAAAGGTGATAGTAACAGTACCCAGTTGTGTCATTTTGACCATGAGATGAGGTACTCCATGAAAAGTGTACTTAGAACAATGCCTGGCCCACAGGAAGCACTTCACACATGGGATTTTTCCTGATTGTATTGATGACTGACTCACAAAAAAAGCTCTGGTGGTAGGCACTGGAACAGAGATTTGAAGAAATTGCTATGGGGCCACAGGAGAGAGGGAAAAAAAATCAGGCTTCATAAAATGACATGAGCCTGGTATTGGGTTGGGAGGGAAAGCTGATGTCAGTTTAAGTGGGAATTGAAGGAGAGGAGCCTGAGGACAGCACCCAGGCAGAGGGAGCAGCATATGCAACCGGGCAGCATAGTGTCAGAGGGGTACGTGGCTTGCGTGAAATTGATGAAGGGAGGAGCCTGGTAAAGCTGAATAAAGGTGCATTTCAAATAACTCTTGAAATATGAGCACAACTCTGGCAAATAGAAATAGAAAAAGGAGGTTGGTGGGGGTGGAGATGACTATGTGGGTGGTGAGGTAGGCAGAAGGGAAAAAGAGGGGTCAGGTTTGGAGAACATCCAGCAGCAGGGTTTGGCTGGAAGGTAGGGTGTGATAGGAGGTAAAGGACTAGCAGAGTGGAAAGGAGAGTTGGATTCATATTGCTAAGACTTTTGGAAGTCACTGTGGGGAGGTTCACCAGCTGCACTTCAAACAGCCCAGAGGGAAGGACTAAAGATTTGTTCATTTGGTTGAGCAGGGGATAGGATCACATTTCCCCTTGAAACAGATTAACCTGGCAGCTCTTTTCAGAAAGGATTAGTGTGGGAAGAGAGAGGAGCAACACTGTCAGTTAAAAGCTAACTCCCTCCAGGAGATCATCATATCTAAGGCTGAGACCAATTCCCTAAAGCTGAAATTTATAAATCTCTGTATACGTGTGTGTGTGTGTGTGTGTGTCTGTGTGTGTCTGTGTCTGTGTCTGTATCTGTGTCTGTGTGTGTGTTTAACCTGGAGGCAATGCTGTAAGGGGTATTATGACTATCATTCCACTAGAGGGTAGTAGAGACAAATTGGTAAGATAGATGAAGCTATTATCATCTCTACCTGTTACAAGTCAAGTATTTTTCTTTTCGTCTTTATTTTGTAATGGTTGCAAACTTAATTCAGTTATTCTGTGGCTAAGAAAAATATGACAAGTACATTTAGTAGGTTGTAGCTCTAGCCAAGTTAGTAAATTCAACGTACCCATTTTTAGAAGGTGATAGAGCTGGGTTAGTGAGACCAGAAAACTAGTTGGCATCTAGCCCTTTCACAATAATCAATCTCTCATTATGGCCTTGAATGGAAATTCTTTTTTGAAAAAATAGAACCAAGAATATTACATCCAAGTCTCTTATTGATTATGGTAAAAGAAGAAGAAGGAGGAAGAGGAGAAGGAAAGGGAGGGGGAAGAGGAACAGAAGAAGAAGAAAAGAAAAATCGGTAAAAGCTGATTCTGGTATGTTCTCTTGGTTAGATAATTTAAGTTGGAAGAAGTATATTTTTGATATACTCATTTACAGATAATATCCTAAAATATATATTGCTGTATTATATATATTGCTATATTTTACACACATACAAACATACACACATCTTTTTGGAAAGTAATATAGCACTAAAGAGCCATAATGCCCATACTGTTTTTTTTTAGCTTAGCATTTCCTTCAAAATTATTTTATCATAAGGAAAAAAATGTATATGAATAAAAGTCATATATTTGAAAAAACTTATTACAACATTTTCTATAACAAAAATTTAGAGCTAACCTAGAAGTCAAACGGGGAAATAACCAAATAGGTGAATTATAGTATTTCCGTTAATTAAGTATCACACACCCAGACACATATACTATAATTGTGAGTTTATAAAAGCATGAACTTTTACTAGAAGGAAATAAACACAGGATTGTTCTCTTCATGTGATTTCAAAACATTTACATCTAACTAGTTTTATGTTGTTTTTACAGTGATCACACACTAAAAGGGAAGGTACTGCTGCCAACATTTTACTTACAATTTCAAGATATTGCCATCTAACTAACAGTTTTCTAAGCATCACAGTGCAAAAATTACTATATATTAAACATCTTATCAGAATAACTCTCTTCAATTACCTTAAAAAAAAAGAAAAGAAGAAAAAAAAAAAGAAGAAACAAAACAAAAAGGAAAAAAGAAAGGAAAGAACGAAGGAACAAAGGAAAGGAAGAAACTGAATTGAGACTCCTAGAATGAATATGTGTACAATCAATATTATCTCTGGAGTAACATTAAGTATTTAAAAAGATTTATTTAAGAACCTTCCTTAGCAGCTTAAGAAAAGGAATGCAAAGAAGCCAGCAGAGCAAGCAGAAATATCAAACAAATTTTGTCCCTATTGTAGCAGTACCGGGTGTTACTAATATCAAATAGTCATGTCCTAGTGTAGTAGATGCTTCATAAACTTGTTCAGTCGTGAGAACGTCTAAATTGAACATCCTCTTCCATCTTTAAAAACATAACAAAACTCCAAAACTAAAAGTAAACTCATCTTCATTTTAATGGTTTTTAAACACTTGCCAAGGCAATAACCATAGAATTTATAAGATAATAAAATGTTAAAGCTGATGGAGGCTTAGAGATCATCTAAGGAGAAGTGAAGAGTGTAATGTTAAGGAGATTAACTGTTTGTTTACGTTTCCCCTATTTTCAGAACGCTATGGACCTGTTATTTACGTTTCTGATAGTAAACAATATAACTTTGTCATTAAGTAGGAAATATATATATACATGTATTAATATATGTATGTGTGTGTGTAGATAAGTACATCAGTTTAAATGTTTCAGTATGGTAATAATAGCTACCTTTTATAACATTGACTTACGCCATGAACTGTACTAACAACTTGAATGGCTATCTTTAAAGATGCAACAATCCTATTGGTGCAGATTCGGCTTCAGAGGAAGAAACTAAGATCCAGAGAGTGTGAATAATTTGCCTAGTGTCAGACAGCTGATAAGAGGTAGCATGGAGGCTTGAACTCAGGATTTCCTGATGACATATGTGCAATAAAATAAATACAATATTCTAAGATGATAAATTATTGGAAATGTTACTAACACTAATTTTGGTAAATAGGAATTATAGGTTTAGTCCTTATACTGCGTGTCTTAAGAATAATTTCATTCTCACTGGTGTCTCCTTAAAGAACAGTAGAAGTGTATCGTTTTCTTTAAATAATAATGTGATTAAACAAAGTTGAATCATTGGCTATTAGTAGAGTATTTAAAATAGTTGTTCATTATTCTTGGAACACCACAATGATTAGCTTCTGATGAAAGGGATGAAAAATTCAGAGTTCATTCTCAAATAGTTGTAGGTCCAGCCTTTCTCTCGTTACTAGAATTTTCCACTCAAGTTATCTGGGTATTTTCAGTGTTTTTTATGGGAATAAGCTGGTGGTGCCTCAGGAACACAGAAGTGGATTAAACAGTTCATGACACACTTTGATCATTGGTGCATTTTTGGCCATCTTTGTTCATACAATTATTAATTTATAGTAATAGTGTAATAAGTATCCTTGAAGCCATAACCCAACTTTAAAACTGGGACCCTAACGATAGCTTACATGTATGTGTGTGATTGTCTTTGTACTGTCTCATTCCACAACCACCCCAACCCCAGGTAACTGCCATCCCGAGTCATCATTCCTTTGCTTGTATTTGTGTGTAGTTTTATCTTATCTGTACAGTCTTAAACAGTGTGTGTACGTATATATTTCCCCTCAACTTTAAAAAAGTTTTTAAACCTACAAAACAGTTAAGAGTGATAATAATAAAACCACTCACTATACCTTCACCTAGATTCACCAATTATTACCATATTGCCAAATTTGCTTTATCTTATCTTCTCCTCCCTCCCTCCTTAGACTGTGGAGCTAAGCCCAGGAAATATGAGGGGTGGGATGGGGAAGTGCTGGCCAGGACTTGGTCTGCAGCTGCTTTCTCTGCCTTTCATCTGTGTGGCTCTCCTGTGCTGCCCTCTGGTCCAGCACTTTCCCCCAGTCTCCTAGTGACTTCTAGTTGTTTAGTTTAAGATGACAAGAGTGCAAACTATGTGGGCCTGGAGAAAGAGACTGGTTATCTCTGAATCCACAGGGACAGGACAGTGTCTAGCACATGGCAACGGGCCAATAAATTATTCTGTAGTGAAATAGTGATAAATGAGATGAGAGTGGGACAAGAAGGGTATTTACATACTGATTACAAACACATATTGGCTATTTAAGAAGGTTGAAGACAGAAGGCAAGGCTTTATAGGGAATTTGAAAACAAATTTAAGTTCATTAGGTTATTTTACAGAAACAAAAATTATTCAGTTCATTAATCATACACATAGAAAAGCCAGACAAGTATTTTATTTGCTATACATTTTTTTTTATTGAAGTATAGTCAGTTTACAATGTTGTGTCAATTTCTGGTGTACAGCATAACGTTTCAGTCATACATATACATACATATATTTGTTTTCATATTTTTTTCATTATAGGTTACTACAAGGTATTGAATATTGTTCCCTGTGCTTTGCAGTATAAACTTGTTGTTTGTCTGTTTTATACATAGTAGTTTGTATCTGCAAGTCTCAAACTCCCAATTTATCCCTTCCCATCCCCTTTCCCCCCGGTAGCCATAAGTTTGTTTTCTATGTCTTAGAGTCCGTTTCTGTTTTATTAATAAGTTCATTTGTGTATTTTTTCTTTTGTTTTGTTTTAGATTCCACATATGAGTGATATCATATGGTATTTTTCTTTCTTTTTCTGGCTTACTTCACTTAGAATGACAGCCTCTAGGTCCATCCATGTTGCTGCAAATGGCATTATTTTATTTCTGTTTTATGGCTGAGTAGTATTCCATTATACAAATATACCACGATTTCTTTATCCAGTCCTCTGTTGATGGACATTTACATTGTTTCTGTGTCTTGGCTATTGTAAATAATGCTTCTGTGAACATTGGGATGCATGTGTCTTTTTGAATTAGTGTTCTCTCCAGATATATGCCCAGGAGTGGGATTGCTGGATCATATGGTAAGTCTATTTTTAGTTTTTTGAGGACTCCCCATACTGTTTTCCATAATGGCTGCACCAAACTACATTCCCACCAGCAGTGTAGGAGGGTTCCCTTTTCTCCACAGCCTCTCCAGCATTTATTGTTTGTGGACTTTTGAATGATGGCCATTCTGACTGGGTGCACACAAAATTTTATATGACCTCTATGAGGAATTCAAAATTGTTGTCAAAACTTTTTCTTTTGAAACTCTGTTTTAAAAGACACATCCTTCCCAATACCAGGCTCTCTTGTGGTTTTCCTCTGACTGCTGGTTTCTGCTGCCCAGTCTCCTTCACTGGATGATTTCTATTCTCTTCATATGGTTCCCAAGGTGGGCACTCTCTTCTGACTCTGTTGTCTTTCCTTGAATGGTCTCGTTGAACCCCAAGGTTACAGCTACCATCTATACAATGGTGATGACTAAATGCATATTTCCAATCCTCACCTCTGTTCTGAGCTCCAGGCTTACTACCTACTGGACAGCTCCACTTGGATTTCCCACTGGCATCTGAATCTCAAATATCTTCCCCAACCAAATATAGTCTCTCCATTTTCACTCACTCCAGAAGTTGCAGTGTTCCGTTTTCCTCCCCAGCCACACCTAATCGGACATGTCCATTCTACTTTTTCCTTCCTTTCTATTCTTACTGCTCCTTCTTTAGTTTATGTCCTCATCACTTCTTGGTTACCATTTCAATAACTGCCTAACTGGTTGTCTTCCTTCCAGTGTCTCCTCAATCTCTACAGCCGTTATTATGTTCTTTAGAATTATTCAGTAGCTCTCCATCACAGAGATAATAAAGCCTAAATGTTTAGCACAGCACTCCACCTTCCGTACAGTGCAGTCCCAGCCTGTGTCACCTGTCACAGCTCCTGATGTCCCTGGTGCCTCCTCTGTGCTACGCCCAATAGGGTTCAAACAACTTGTGGTTCTTCAGTCATATCATGTGGCATTCTCTCTACCTAGAATGACTATCTGCTTTATCTCTACTTTGTTGCGTGAGAAAGGTTAGCAGTGTTCTGGCTCAGAGGAGGAGAAAGACCTTACTTTTAGCTGGTAGAAATTGAAGGAAGGAGTTCAGTAATTTCAAGAGAAACTGAAGGTCAGCTGGCACATGAGGGACAGCAGCCTTATAGAGGGGGAGGCAAAACAAGGAGAGGAAATAGAACAATTAGCTAAAGTTTCATCATCCATTATCAAGTTCTTGGCAAAGGTATCATCATTTATGGTAATTATACCATAGCGAGAAAACCCACATGTGAATGAAATAAATAGTAATTAGGGATCTTGATCTAGTTAGCATTTCTTAGAAGAAAGTCATGGGATGACTTTGGGAGGGGTCTGCGCTATAAATAAAGAATGAGTCATGGAGGGGAAGAAAATGGTTTCTGTATATACAGGATTAACTTGAGCCTGTGCTTGGGAGAGCTTTCTGGTACCATACACCTGTGTTTTCCCTGCTGTTTTTGGTCAGTCAGTGTAAACAAATCATGTGGTTATCAATGTTTCTCATGGTCTAATCACATGTTTATGTTCAGAAGGAAACCCTGGCAATCAAGGAGCTAGACCAGGGGAATGGTAGACCCTCGCTGTCTACCATGGGTTTGGAACAATCTAGGCTGTTTGCTCATTGACTTCCTCTTCCTGTCCTGCCATGAGGAAGCCAGGAAGGGGTGGAAGGATGTAGAGGGCAGGGTCAGATTTAGCCAAACCTATCCTGGGGAGTGGAGCAGGGAGACAATCTATAAGGAACATGTGACATAAACACCATCTCCCCAGAGTGTAATCCTAAACTATGATGAAAAAGAAGGAGGAGGAGGAGGAGGAAGAGGAGGAGGAGGGGAAGAAGTCTGGGAGGAAGTGGAGGGGGAAGAGAAAGAGAGGGAAAGTTTCTTATGTACCAAATGCTGTCATCTCCAACATACAGCTATAATGAAAAAAAAAAAAAAGATGAAGAACAAGAGTATACTATGCTAGCTTTTTTGTAACAAATGGGAAAAATAAGAATGTAAATGGAGTATTTGCTAATATTTGCATAAGAACACTATAAAGTTATATAATAACCTAATTAAAGTGGTTTTCTATGATGGGAGAAATTGGGAAACAAGATGGAGACAGAGTATTAGTAAGATAATTATGATTTTTTTGTATTGTTTTCACATTTGAAATATGCAAATATTTTATTTATTGAAAAAAAGACAATGAAACTAAGTTTAACTGTTAATGAGTATTTACTACCTTCTAGAAATGAATCAAAAAGAAATTTTCAAACAATTGGCAGGGCAGGGAGTGGTGGGAGAGAGATGTTCATTATAGTGTCATTTTTAACAGAACCAAGTAAAATAACTCTGACAGGCAATTGAATAAACACAATAGTATGCAGTTACACAATGAACACATGGACCTGTAAAGAGTTATGATGTAAATACATATTTATTGACAGTAATGGTGGAAAAATATGATACAAAATAGTATGCATAGTATAATCCCTATATATGGAAATAAGAAGTTGTGGAACAGTATGCACCAAAGCGAACGTTAGAGAATACAGGTGATTTATGTTTAACCTTTATTTTCTAATGTGGTCAAATAATGAGTTAATTTTTAATTTATTAAATAAATAAAACTTTAAAAAATCCTACCTCTCATTTTCCCTCTCTACTCATTAAGTAGGACGTTCTTCCATATTTTGTACTGTTAAAATGTCAGCGGTAGAAACACTGACATTTGCTGACTGTTTACCATGTCCCAGGCATTGGTGTAAGTCCTTTCCAAGGATGATATAAGGTTAATAATCAGAGCAACATCATGCTGTAAGAGTTACTGTATTTCCATTCTACAGGTAAGGATCCCGAGGCTGAGTGAGGGCAAGTACCTAGCCCAAGTCACATCGGTGATAATCAGTGGTGAGGGTCCTGAACTCAGACAGTCTGACTCCAGAGCTTATGACCTCGTGACTGTGCTGTCACACTTACAGGCACTTTTGCTGGGCTCTTATTTCACTTCGTTATAATTGTACAACCTTGGCACCCCCTGGTGCTTTCTTTAACCTTTCTGTCCCTACAAAGTAGCTCAGTGCCTGACTTTTAACACACAACTAAGTGTTTGTTGGATGTGAATACGTGGATTTTACGCTGGAGTAGAAGTCGCTTAGCTTAGCATGTCTCTGGGTGTTATTGAGTGTGGCGATTCCTGATCACATTGGTTGGTTGCCTCTCAGGAATATCTACCTGCCCGACACATCGCTGTGAATTCCATGTTTTTGATAGTCAAACATTCCTGTACTGTATAGTTGAGGAGTAGTTTTTCATTCCATCACTAAGCCTGTCAAGGAAAATTTATAAAACATATATTGGGTACCTAGCATGTAACAGGCTCTGTCCTGAGCACCAGGTATACAAAGATAATAAAAAGTCAGTTGGAAGGAACTCATAGGCAGAGGCAGAAGGCAGGGGAAGGGGTGTCTCCAGTCATCACACCTTTACAACAGAGATAGAGGAACATACACATAACCAGAGAGCCCAGAGGAAGAACAGCTTCCTCCAACTGGGACTGGAGCATCCTGGAACACTTCCCAGAGGAGGTGGCAGTGACTGAGCTGAGTCTTAAAGAATGAAGGGGAATGAGATTAACAGTAAGGAGTGGATGGGCAATACTTTTAGCAGGAGCTTGATGTCAAGGCAAGCCCATTTACAATTTTGAGAAAAGACTTCTCTAATAAGAGTCCTAATAATTTTTATGTGGCTGTGTCAATTAAAGTAGGAGAATGGAGATCTAGAAATTGTGTGCAAGGAGAAGCATATATGTGTGTGTGTGTGTTTGCACAGGCAAGGCTGTGTGATTGTGCAAGATCAGAGTAAAAGGGAAATTACACTTAGTGGAAAACTAGATCTTGTTTCAGATCATGTCTTTGTTTTCTGACATTCTTAACAGTAATTGCTGTAATTGTGACTAGGCCAGTCTCATCTACGTTGGCTTGGGCACATGGATTCCTTTCCCTGACCCCAGGAGCCCTGTGCAAAGTCAGAGTGATTTCCTCATTATTACTCATAACTCAGTGACCAGGAAAAGATTAACCAGCTCAAAATATGTCCATTTTTTTTTTATCCAGAGAGAATTTTAACCCTTGTGATTTTATCAGAACAAATAAGTCTATGACCAAATATATTCATGGCATTTCTGTTTTCTAATTCTAAAAACTTCTTTAAAAACTAGGAAAGTAAGTGGACTCAGTCTTTATGTTCTCCAGAGGCCCAGAGTCCTAGAGGCCAAAGCAAAATTTCTCCAGGTGCTTTAAGAGGTAACCAGGTGGGACCCGGGAAGAAATGTCCTGTAGGAAGACTGAGCTTATCGAGTCAAATCACCCAGTTAAAAAAACAAAAATAAGAACAAAAGAGAAAAAATGACAACGGCTTTAGTTTCAATTTACATATTGAAAACCATATCCCAAATTTCTTTATCTCAACCACTTTGCTTGTGAAGTGGAGGAAGAGGCAGAGGAATTAATTAGAAGTTAATTAAATTCCAGGCAATTTTAATTAAAGGGTTAAAAAACAATTAAGACAAACTTAGACAACTCTAATTAGAAGACAAGTCTAATTAGAAGAGAGGTAAAAAATCAACAAAGTAATCCAATAAACCTATAT
The DNA here is from genome assembly GCF_009834535.1 of Camelus ferus. Taxonomy (NCBI): domain Eukaryota; kingdom Metazoa; phylum Chordata; class Mammalia; order Artiodactyla; family Camelidae; genus Camelus; species Camelus ferus. The sequence continues at coordinate 43,148,043 of NC_045706.1, read as the reverse complement.
TTTACCTGCAAATTTTTACATTGCTACCTAATTAAGTGAACAAAGAGAAATCGGGGGTAGGATTATATTTAAGTATAAGCAGTTCCAGGGAAAAGATACCAGAGATGGGTAAAATCAGATTTGTGTTTCTTTTTTACTTTTAGTGAATTGTATTCGAAACTCTCTTAATTGAGCATCTGGTAGCCTTGGGCAATTCTGGACAGGAAGTAGATAGATCTTTATGTTTAATACACAGTGAATTCTTGGAACACATTACATGCAAAATACTAGCCTCTTGGATCTCTCAGCACACAAGGTCATGGAGAAATTCATTACAGGGTTTCTTTTATAATTAATAGATTTTACTTTTGCTGGTTAAATCATGAAACTGTACTGGTGATTCAGGATCAGTGTAATTTATGTTTGATGTCCAGAGTGGTTGGTTAAATAGTTCATTTCTCATCCCAAGGCTATATGTATCCTTGGGTACCACCCTCTTGCAAGGCTGGAATTGCTGGTGTGAAGGCAGCCAATGTTCACACACAGGGAAAGACCTGGGAGAAGGTGACTGGATTTTAGGGCACCAAGGTCCTCGAGACAGAGAAGGTGGGGGTTGTCTATCTGACCTGTTTACATGATTTTCTCTGCTTTGAGTCCTGCGGTCAGGTCTTCATCAAAATCATCTGGTCACCACCCCCCAGTTCTCTCAGTCACTTGTAATTGTTCTCAGTCATTTTTACTCAGGAGGAATATGCAAAGGTACAGCTTTTGCTGCCTACAGACATGAGATTTTCACTAGGAAGACTGTCCCCTAATATGTGACTGAGTTGGAGGCTGTCAGGGCACCCTACCTGAGAGCAGGGTTTCTTGAGCTCAGCACTATTGACGTTTGGAGCGGGATAATTCTTATGGAGGCTGTCCTGTGCATTTTAGGACAGTCAGCAGCATCCCTGGCCTTTACTCATGAGATGCCAGTAACAACCTTACAGGTTGTGACAATTAAAAATTTCTCCAGACATTGCCAAATGTGCTCTGGGGAACAAACAGCCCCCAGCTGAGAACCAGTGCCCTAGATCCATGTCCCAAGAGATGTAAGGAGGAATTTCTGCTCCCTAGTAAGTTTGAATACTCTTACACCTTATCTTTGGACCTAAGAAGAGGCATCCTCTCCTACCTCACTTCATACCCCACGTAACTAAGCTGAATGCAAGCCCCGCTCCAACAGGAGGCTCCTAAATTGTGTCTTCACCGGTTTGACAAATTTCTGCTGGTGTCTCCCGTAAGTTGTCAGTTTCTCTTGTAGTGATTTTGCTGCTGGAAATCCATCTTCCCTTCCTTGCTCTTTTGTTCAAAGATAGAACTTTTTTTTCTTTTTTTATGGTCTCTGGGCTCCTGGGATGCAAGGTCTTTTTTCTGTATATTCCAAGTCTCCCTGTCATATTGGTTGAAATTATTCTCTTTGTTCTCACCCAAAACCACACTCCTGAATCTTTCTGAATCCTCTCCACAGTATTAACTACACGATTTCATCCTTTGCCAATTCCTTTTGTCCATTCAGTCAGCCTCTAGAAGCTGGAACCACTGACCAATCAATTAGAGATGACGCTTTAAAGAATACTTATTTGGCATGCCTGGGAAATGGCATAGCTTTGAAAATGGGGTGCTCTGTGAACTCTTCCTAAGTTGTGAATTAATTTAGCAATTTCTGAATTCTGTCCATCTATTATCAAAGCCCAGCTCCCATCCTACTCACTCTGGGAAGACTTCCTTAACCACACTGATGCTGGTCTTCCCTAAATTCCTCTCCTTTGTTATGATACATCCTGGGGAGAATCCAGATTTTGTGGGGACTGAAAGTTGACATTAGCGTTGTAATATTTTCTTTAGAGAAAATCAAAAGATAATTCAGTTTTTTCACTAGGCTGATCTGAATTTGTTTAGAAAAGTTTATTTTGATTTCATACTAATTACTGATAATGTCATGTAAATTTTCAGGATGTTCTTGACTTTGCGAAAACCACTAGCAATTTTCTTTCATATATGAGCTCTAAGATTTCAGAGCATTTTGAGTTTTCTTTACAGTGTCTAATTGGCAGTACTCATTTACAAGATTGTCCTCAATGTCCTCATATCATCAAGTTTTCTAGAAAGGATGCATCTAAGTATCTGAAAGTATTGTGACTGACCCATCATGTCTTGGCAAAGGAAACTGGGCAGACTCCTTGGAGCATCAAGTTAGGAATGTTCTTTCTTGAGCTCTACAGACTAGAACTGAATATATATATAGTCCAAGCCTCATGCTCTCTCTCCTGTCTGTTCAGAGCGCTCAAAATGCACTGAATATTTAAATAATAACCCTGGGATTCATTCCTCTCACTACATCCAATAAAATATCTGTGAGAATATATTTTTGAATGAATGAATGAATGAATGGAAAAGGGAGCGAATGAAGAATACAAGTCTAAGCATCTGCAAATATTGTTTCTTCTTTTTTCTGTATTTCTCGTACTAATGGTATTGATGGAAATGTGGCTTATTTAACTGAATTTCAGGCTTATCTTTTCAGCTGCTGGGATTAAAGTGTTGGTGAAATCATACAATATTAGCATTGGAAGATATACTAAAGATCACATAGTTCAATCCTTTATCATTTTTAATGGATAAAGAAACTTAAGCTGAAAAAGTTGTAAAGTTATTGTCCAGGGGAGAATTGCTCTTCTAAATCCTGACCCCCACCTCTTACAACAGCTAAACGCTTTAGCATTGCAAAATAAATGCTTACCTTTTAACAGGCTCCCAATTCAGAATCCTTTTACTTGCCTTAAAATCAACCACTTCTATAGTTTCTCACCTCCTTTATTTTTTTTATAGCTTTAAAACATTTTTTTTTATTGAAGTGTAGTCAGTTTATGGTGTTGTGACCCTCCCTTATTTTTCACTTAGGACGTTGAATATTTATTTATTAAATGTATGTTAAACATCATGGGAATCCAAAGAAACATGGTCCCTACTCTTAAAGAAATCATAATCTAGTTAAATATGACCTTATATATAGCAGGGGATAATTACAGGAAAAATCCTGTTGTTTTGCTCTGAATTCAGTGTGAAATAAAAGTTGTTTCCGTTTTAGACCAATTTTTTTTCTTTTTTTAATGAGCCTGTGAAGAATGGCATTCTAAGAGTTAAATAATTTCCGTAAGACTGCTTATCTAAACAACAGAATTTTAGCCACTTCAGAATGGGGCTGTTGCTTTCAAGGTTATTATTCTTTAAACGGAGTATATCATCATCTTTGGTCATTGAACTAACTGGTCAAACATAGTTGGTGTATTTTGTTTTTCTCTGCTTATGTCCTTGGGGTTAAGGGATGTGGATGGAACAACACAAACCAAATACTTCCCCAACCAACTGCTTGTTGCCTCATGGGAAGTAGCCTCAGGCAGTCCTGGGAAGTGGTTAGAGTGATGAAGAACATGGGATGTTTGTTAACAAGTATTCATTCATTCAGCAGATGTTGATAAATATTTCTTGAGTCCTTAATATATGCCAAGCACTACTGAATAATCTGATGATGTGGCAGTGAATAAGAGAGAAAGATATCCCTGCTTCTAGAAAGCTGACACTCTAGTAGGATAGACAGGCAATGAACAAGAGACTACAAAATTCACATAATAATGGGAGGTATGCAGAGAAGAAACTGGTTGATGGTAAAGCACAGACTAGAGGATCAGGGAAGACTTCTGGGGGGGAAAATGACCTTGAGGCTAAGGAAAGAGGAGGCGGTTGGGGAAGACCTGGAGGAAGGGCAGGGAAGACGCTACAGGCAGAAGCAGCATTGTGTGCAGAGACCATCAGGGCAGAAGGATCTGGGCAGGTCTTAGGGGTAGAACTCAGGCTGGTGAGGCTGGGACCTGCAGGAAAAAAGTAATAGGGCAGAGGGTGAGGTCAGACAGGCAGGCAGGGGGCAGACTCTTTCAGGCTTTGTAGGCAGGATAAGGACTTTGGTTTTAACTCCAAAGGCAATAGAAGTCACTGAAGGGTTTTAAGCAGAGCAATCATATGATCTAATTTACAGTTTTAAAAGAACATTCTTGATGCAGTGAGCAGAGTGAATTACAGGGAGCGGGGAAGAGAAGGAAGGAGACCAGTCAGGAATGCAAGGGCAGTAGTCTAGGTGAGAGATGGTGGCCTCTGACAAGGGTGGGGCTGTCACATAGACAGACCTGGCTTCTTGACTCAAGAGCTTGGGGAGCCAGCGAAGTCAGCTTGCTAAACCCTAATTTCCTCATCCATAAAAACTGGAGAATAATACCCATCTTGGAGATTTGTTTTGGGGATTAAATGAGATAAAACAGAGTGCCCAGCACGTACTATGTGACATTGCACAGAGCCAAAGGCTAGGGTGCTGGCAATCTCCAGCAGGAGTCAGCAAACTCTGGCTCCTCTGGGTCACCACTTATTTTATTAACACGTTTTACTGAAACTTTCCACACCTGTGTTAGGTACAGTTGATTTCATGGTACAACAGTGAAGTTGGGTAGTTGTAACAGAAACCGCATGGCCTATAAAACCTAAAATGCTTACTCTCTGGCCCTTTACAAAAAAAAGTTAGCTGACCCCTCACCTAGATTGGAATGAAGAGTAAGAGGAATATAAGAAAGAGATGCTATATTTGTACACCTTGGCGACAGGGCATTTGGAGAAACCTTAGTGGCATGTCATGCACTGTATTTTTCAAGTGCTCTGCAAAAGAGAAGGCCTCAACTGTAAAGAGGTTATTAACAAAAGGAAGCATTTGAAAGAAACTTCAAATGTCATTGTCACATAAACCAACCAACAATACCACATAACATTTATATAGTGCCCCTATGTTTCCATTCCATTCAACAATAATTTTATTAGACTAATCTGCCATAGATTTATATATTCAGTGTAAGTCAGGATAAGCAATGGAAAAAGATACATACCAATAAATATGGTATTTATGGTATAGAAGAGCCATAAATAAAATAGAGAGTTCAGCCTGGCAGTCAACAAACGTTACCTTAGCATGCAGTACATGCCACGTCCAGTGCAGGGTGCTGGGATAGACAGTGGTAGACGTGGCGGTCAGCATCTTTGCTTTCATGGGACTTTAACATTTCCTCTTGGAGGAAGGCCTGAAGGACTGCATGTGAGTGAGTATCTTTGTGTAAATAAAGACCCTCTCTTCCTTCTGCAAGACACTTTACCTCCATCTGTAGGAAACATTGATTTTCTTAGGGCCATCTGCAAAAAGTTTAAGCTAAATATTCAACTCTAGGGTAACTATGGTGTGAATCATGCATGGGTATGGCACTCTTTTGCAGTAAACTCGCTCAGTTACACATGTAAACACCAGAGGTATGTGTTCAGAAGGGGGGGCAATAATGATATTATAAAGAAGGGACGGTACTGAGCTGAAGATTGGGAAGATTGTTTCTTTAGTTATAAATTTTTACTAAGTCAGTGATTCCTACTTACGGTTGTTTCAGTATCTTAAGGGTGTCCACTAGAATTCCACGTGGCTCTCTAAACCTTTCCATATGAAATTTAAGCAAGCTATATACTGTGCTTGAAAGATGGACAAGGGGAGGAGTGTGGCAAAATTAAATGATCCATTATAGGATGTCCAAGTGACCAGAAATTTTTGGTACTTCCCGAAGGTGCAGCCCGTTTGAGGGCAGGGCTGTGAAGTTATGTTAGTGTTTCCATTTTCATTGAATCTACTTTATTTATTTACTTCCTGGTTTGAATTTTCAAAACTCTGATCTGAAGTTCAAGGTTTTGGTATGCAATTAGAATTCCTAGGTGCAGAAGTCCCACAAAGGGCCACTAGAAACAGCTTTATAAATCCCGAAGTCTGGAATAGGCAATTCCACTGGACCTAGGAGCAACGTGTACATGGTGTAGGTCAAGGAGCTTCTGGATTATTTTTCCTTTCGTTCAGGACAAAAGTGAAAATATATATGAATTTAGAGAGTCTCGTTCTGGTTTAGCAGAATCTGAATGGAGGAGAGTAAAAGAAGCAAGAGGGAATTAAAGGGAGCTTGTGGGAAGGAAAAGAATACTGTAATTGAAAGTGTGTTCCTTTTCATTCTCCCAAATCTTGTTTTCGAGGTGTCACTTTCTTTTATTCCTTTCCTTCTGTGTCCTAGATGCCATGTCAGTGGACAAAACAAAGCCTCTCTTTTTTCTTTCCTAAGCACCCTCAAGTAGAATCAACACCATTCATTTCTTTGGGAATTTGGGCAAGGGTAGTAAGAAAATTTTGCTTTTCCTTATTAATAGGTGTCAGAAATCACCAGTTTATTTCCAATTGCTAATTAGTTTTGCTTCATGTTAACTTTTTATATGCATTTTTGGTGATTGATATTAATATTATTCATATTACCATCACTTTATATGTTTTTGAATCCCAGATCAAAGTAAGACAAATTGATGAAAAGCTGTTAGAATCAAAATGTAGAGATAAAGTAGATTTCACCACATCAATCTTTTCTCTTTTGTAACTCTACTATGAAGTTTATTATTATTATGTAGTTCATTAGCCCCATTTCATAAACTACTTGGTGATTTTTTTTTTTTTTACAGAGTAAAGAGGTTTATTCTCTAAATTTTAAATATACACAGTTGTAGCCTTGCAAATTAATGTGATACATAGTTTTTTTCTTTTTTTTTTGGTCTTTTTTGTGACATATAGTTTTAAAATATGAAAATTAAATGTGATTTTATAAAATTTCACTTGTAGAGAAATAAACCCAAAGAAAATAGAGAAGTATAATATAAATAGTGATCTCTGATTAGGGTATATTTTCCTGCAGACATTATAATTTTTTAAATTAAAGTATAGTTAATTTACAATATTATGTTAGTTTCAAGTATATAGCAAAGTGATTAAGTTGTATATATATTTTTTCAGATTATTTTACATTATAGGTTATTACAAGGTATGGAATATTGTTCTCTGTGTTATACAGTAAATCCTTATTGTTTATCTATTTTATATATAGTAGTATGTATCTGTTAATCTCACACTCCTAATTTATCCCTTCCCTGACTCCTTCTCCTTTGGTAATCATAAGTTTGTTTTCTAAGTCTATGAGTCTGTTTCTGTTTTTTAAATAGATTTCTTTATATCATTTTTTTAGATTCCACATATAAGTGATACAGTATCTGTCTGACTTACTTCACTTAATATGATAATCCCTAAGTCCATCCATGTTTCTGCAAGTGGCAATATTTCATTCTTTTTATGGTTGAGTAGCATTCCATTGTATATATACCACAACCTCTTTATCAGATCATCTGTTGATGGACACAGATAAATTATGGACATCTGTTCCCCCCATGTCTTAGCTATTATACATAGGGCTGCGATGAACACTGTAAGGTGCATATATCTTTTCAAATTAGAGTTTTCATTTTTCTGTATATATTCCCAGGAATGGGATTGTTGGAGCATGTGAGTGATTGGGTTTTTTAAATCAATAATTAGTTATCTTAAATATGCTGAGTCAGCAATGTTTCTCATTCCATGGGGGATATCAAAAAAAATCCCTATTTCCTTATAAACGTTTAAGGAATTAAGAAATGGAAGTGACGTTAAAGTAAGTTACTTAACCATATTCTACATGGGGTTGTAAAACTTACTCAATAAATAAACATCATAGTCTCATTCTAGTTGACCTTGAAAAAATACTGCTAAGCCATGATCTTTTTTTGTATTTAGAAGTATGGGTTTCTACCCAGTTGAGACCATAAATGGGGAGAGAAGCCAAAAGCCACAAGAGAGAAAACATTTTGGTTCAACTTTGTGCTTGGTGAGCTGTTTTCCCTCATAAAATTTACAAATTAAGGGACATCTTTATACATATGATTATAGTTCCCATGGGTCATGGTAACCAAATATATATATAGATATTTCTTTTATTTGAGAAAGATTTTTCAATTACTTGCTTATTTTTTGAAACAAATACACATTTGTTAACCATAGTCTCCTGAAGTTTAAATAAATTTTTTCTCACAGGCTAAAAATTTCTGTATTAGCTCTTGTTTCCTTGTTTACTGGAGATTTCATAGACACCACATGGGAAATCAGCTTCTCTCTCTCGCTATTAGCCAGGTGTGAAATTCCTACTTTTTAAATATAATTATGAGTTGGACAGTGCATTAAATAAAATCGGATTATGCAGTAAGTTATCACCTTTCCAGTTCTTTTTCACTCCTTTGGTTAACGTTGAAGAGAAAGTTCATATCTAGTGCCGGTTTGCATGTCCTCTTGACACTTGCTAAGTCTCCTTTTTAACAGAGGGGCTCAGCAGAACATGGAATAAAACAAATTAACAATATTTTGTTTTCATTATATCTGTCTAGTGCAAGGGAAAGAGACTTTTCCATTTGGGTATTAAGAGAAAGTTTCTTTTAAAAATAAATTTGTTTTAGTGGGGAGGGTATAGCTCAGTGGTAGAGTGTGTGCTTAGCATGCATGAGGTCCTGGATTCAATCCCCATTACTTCCATTAAAATAAGTAAACTTAATTACCTCCCCCCAAAACAAACAAACAAAAAACCAAAATAAAAATAAATATGTTTAGATAGAAAGTAAGTTAATTTAATTAAAATATTAAATAATAAAGATGAGGCGCAGATAGGGCACGTATTGTGAAGTGACTGAGTTTGGAACACACTACTAGAAACCTCTAAATGGAGATTAAATCATCTTCATCCAGACTTCTTCCAGTCTTCTTTTTGACCTTCTCTTCTTCCTCTCTCCCCCACTGTTCTTTTCTTCCTTCTATCATTGAACAAGATGTGGATGATGAACCAGTACATAATTATAGAAACCAAAGATTAATACAGAAATCCAGAGATGAATACATCAGTATCTTTGCTTTACTGAAAGCTCAGTCTCACTGGAGACACAGATATGCAAACACTTACTATACAGTGAGAAATCTGGTGTGTGTGGAAGGGACACTATACCCCAGAGGAGGGATAACCATATGAAAAGCAAGGGGAGGTATGGGGTTTTGACTTTAGGCATCAGTCCTATGAAATACAGTCCAAGTTCACAAATATATCCTCAATTCACTCATCAAACCTCTATAGAACCAGACACTGCATCAGATACTGGGGATTTGGACATGAAAATGATGTAGTTGAAGCTTCAAAAACTTTTGATTATAAGTAGAGACAGACAAGGAAACCAGTGGTTATACAGGTCTGTGTCCCTTAACTGAAACCCTCGGAGGCAGATGTGTTTCACAAATCTGAATTTTTAGAATGTTAATATGATTCACAAACTGTATATAACACCCTTAAAAGTCTGGGGCAGGTACCCCATAATGAAAACATACGAGTATTCACACTATGTGGAATAAAGACTGTAAATGACTTCACATCAATTCAGTGTAGGTGGTTGGTTTTTGTAATGTTTAAGATTCCCAAATTGTAAGAAGCGTAGACCCATTTTCCAAACTAACTAGAGGTATGCTGCAGGATGTTTTGGAAGAACAAAGAAAGGGCAATGAGCGACTTTTTAATGGGGTCGGGGAAGGCTTCCTTAAAGATGCATTTTCTGAACAGAGTCTTGCTAGATAAGTAGGAGTTAAGCTGATAGGACCGGGGATGCAGAGGGCTGGAGGATGGGGAGAAGCATTTTCTAGGCAGCAAGGACAGCCTGTAGAAAGAAAATGGACTTGGTGTTTGGGGGGAACTGCAAGTAATTCAGGATGGCTGTGTGTGTGGTGCGCTCAGACAGAGCTGAGGAAGGGCACGGAGATGGAAATGCTGATGGAGAACAGCTGAGATCAGGCAGGAGCAATGGCCACGGACCCTTGCTAAATCGAACCTTATCCTGAAGGAGGAAGAGAGCTTTGAAAGATTTTAAGTGTGTAGTCATGTGAATAGATTTGAAATTACAGGAAAATCGTAATATTGGATGAAAGAGCTGACGCACTACACAAAACTGAGGCAATTGTAGGTGTCTGGGTGAGAGGTGATGAGAACATGCAAATTGGCATGGTTTGGCACATAGTAATTGCTCAGTAAATCATGGCAATTAGAAGGGAAAAGGCAGGCATGTAGCGGGGTTGGTTAAGAGGGAACAATCTAGAGATACTCTAAAGAATTATTTGGGACTCAGTATCTGATTGGACTGGGAGAGAGTGGGGCAGAGTCCCCTCCGCCCGCCCAGCAAAGACCTCCAAGTCTCCTCTTCTGGCTTCCAGGTTTGTGTGGCTCTACGTGCCAATTTGGACATGGTAAAATGTGGGTAATTGTCTTGACTGGATTTGGGAGTTATGTGAAAGCAGCAGCCTTAATGCGGATGAGATCACAGAGAGACAGTGCATGATATGAGAAGGAAACTGAGGTCAAGATCCTAGAAAAGGCTTCAGAGGAAGGGAGAGGAACTGTCAGACATGTTTTTTGGGGGGGTGTTGGGGAGGTGATTAGGTTTACTTATTTTTTAATGGAGGTGCAGGGGATTAGAACCCAGGACCTCATGCATGCTAAGCAAACACTCTACCACTGAGCTATACCCTCCCCCTTCTTGTCAGCCATGTTAAGTGCTCAAGAAAGATCAACTGAGACAAGGTCTGGAAAAATCCTTAGTGGACATGGCAAAGAGGAGGTGAACTGCGATCTGAGAAAGCAGTTTCAGCAGCCTTGAGGGGCAGAGACATGTGACTATGAACAAAGGAAGGGCCAAGTGAGGAAGTAGGGGCACAGTGCTGACCACTGTCCCTTTAAGACACTTGGCTGTGAAGGGAAGGACACAGAGAAGAAGGACAAAATTAGAGGCAGTCATGGGCTGTATGGAAAGGTTTTTGGTTTAATTTTAGTTTTTAAAGGTAGCAGAGATGCTGCTAGACTCCCAGTAGTCAGCTTTTTTGGTTGTGTTGCAGCCTGCCTCCAGAGGAGAAGTGTCTTTAACCTGAACACGAGGGTTTCTCAGAAACAGAGGGCCCGATAAACAGACTGGACTGGAATAGCTCTGCAGGAAAGAATGTCTTTCTGGGCTGGTCTCCCAGGTGCTGCTGCTTGTGCTAACTTCCTGTAGAGGTTTTGAACCTTTCTCCCTCTATTGTCTACCTGGCTGGCTGCTTGCCACTTTTTTAACATGGCTGTTAGGGCTGTGTCTGTGCCAGAGAGCTGGCTTAAAAAAAAATACCTGTGTATGAGCACAGGATTTACCAAGGTAATGCTCTTCCCAAGCGGCCCCAGCCCATTCTTGTAGTCTGTATTGTCTGCTTCAAGCGTTTGACTTAGTTCAGTTAGCTCCTTTAAGGGGATAGAGCACCAGGCTCTGCACAGTGGAGATAGAATAAGACAGGGCATTTGACTCCTTAGACCTTATAATCCAAGCCATGGGACTGTCTTCTAAATAATGGTCACAGTGGCTCTTAAACTTTGCAGGGCATATGGATATTTTTGAAAAGCTGATAAAAAGTATGTACCCCATTTCCATGAAGCAGCACACGGAATTAGTTGAAGGTAAAGTTTCAGGGGGTTTGTGAACTTGCTAGATTCTGAAGTGGTCTTTAAAACTCAAGTTAAAAATGCCGAAACTTTAGAAATAATTTGTGCTCCATTAGTCTGTGACCTCGGCTAAAATAGTGGTTCTGAGCCTCAATTTCCAGATTTGCTGCCTGTCTTGCAAGCATTTTGTGAGAACTAAATGAGATAACATGAATAAGGGGCTCAGCGCAGAGCCCGACACAGAACTGATGCCAATAAATGTTATTTCAGCTTTAAGTGAGTTACAGAGGAAGTGAGCTAACTCACTGCTTTCTTCTTAAGGAGTTCTGATATTTAGTTGTCACCCGTTGATGAAAACATTGGGGTCAGTTTCCCATGTATCAGTCGTTCCCTAGCTATCTCTATAACTTTTGCTTTATCTCAGTCCCATCTGAATGATTACTATCTTTGTTTACACAATGTTTTTAAACTTAAATGTGCTTGCTTAAAAAAAGAAAAACTTTGGATCCTGATCAGAAATAGAAAACCATTTCGCTTGCCATAAATAGAAAGTAACAGTAATGATAAGCAATGAAACTGAACAATGAAAATTTAACAATGCTATAAAATTCGCGTGAGACTTCAGTGCTTTCCTAGGGCTTTGAGCCTGGGGCCTACTCTTTAACAAATAGGGAGTTCAGCGAGTGTCTGAGAATACCGTCGTCTTGCTGGCTGTCACGAAGTGCCCGGCCCTGCTCAGAGCACTGAAAAAAAGCATCTCCCCTGACTCCGGTGAGGGGGCTGTCCTTTGGGCGACGTTTGTGAGAGGCAAGTGCCTCATTCCCCACCCCAACCTGAATAAACAATTCTGTGGGGGCAGCGTCCTGAAGCTAGCTATCCCCCAGGACAGGAGCTCCACAAAGCCTTGCCATTTGAGCTCCTAGAAACAAGGACACTCAGAGGTCCTGCTGCCTGTTTCATTGCCGGATCAGGCTCAGTGCCTGCCTCACACCTCGATGGCTCCAGAGTTTAATTTTTTAATTGGACAGGTAACCGAGGCCACCAAGGTGACGCTGGGACCTCAGTGGAGTGGAAGGGAGGCAGTGGACATTGTTTTGAAGCTGTCTGCCTGGCAAACACTGCTTCTACGTGGGTTGCGGGCTGTAGATCAATAATAAAAACGCGCCAGCAAACTGCCTAATGATTTTATTCACTTAATGCTTGAATAAGCATCAATGAATCAAATAATTAAAGAGGCTGGTGATGATGAATTTGTTATAATGGAACTCTATTCAGCAGCCCGCAGGAAACAGGACCTGCCCTCCTCTCTCCCTTCCTGGAGCCACCTCCGCTCCCCACTCGCCAGGTGAGGCCCCCCGGCCCTCCGCCCCCGCCCCGCCGCAGCGTCGACCCCGGAGCGCCGGCCGACTGGGCATGCTCGCCGGCGCCGGGCGGCCAGCGGGAAGCGGGCTCGGCCGGCCCCGCGCCTCTACCTGAGCCGAGCCCGCCCCCGGCGCACCGGCCCGGGCGGGCACCTGGCGGGCGCTGCGGACACAGCAGTGGGAGGAGACGCCGCGCGGGGCGGGCGCCGCGGGACCGCGCTTGGCGTTCTTGAGCCGCAGCCGAACTTTTCTCCACAAAGTCCCACATTTGGGGGCCGAAGGAGCGGGGCGGGGAGGGGAGAGCGGAGTTCCTGGAAGGAGCTGCCGCCGCGGCTCCACAACATGGCCTCCTCCACCTCCTCCTCTCCAGCTGGCGCCGAGGGCACCCCTCCTGCGCAGGTGAGCGCCGCGCCGCCCCCCCTACCTGTGGCTTCCTTCCCGGCGGGGGCGCGCGGGTGTCGCGGGGCGCTGGAGGCCCGGGGCGGGGTGGGTGCCGGGAGCCGGGGGGCGCTGCCTGGAGCCCTGCCCTCCCGGGGGTGTCGGGCGGCCCCGGCCGGGCCAGCAGAGGAGACCCGGTCCCTGCCGGGCGCCGGACTCCGGCTGCGCCCTGGGCAGAGGCGGGAGCCGGAGCTGGTCATCTGCCTGAACGCGCGAGCATCCCGAGGAGGGCGGGAGGGCCCAAGGATTTGGGGCTCTGCTTCAAAACATTTGACTAGAAGAAAAGCGCGGCCCGGAGCTCGGGACACCCTCACCTCTGTCTCCCGTCTTTGGGCTTCTGTGTTCTTGGCTCTCTTCTCCAACTCCATGCCAGGCTGACCCTTCCTAAGGACAAGACCGAAGTAGGCTGCACTTTTGGCGGGGAGGAATGCAATCACCTGCTTGTGAAAGTTACCTTCAGAGTTAGGCTTTTTTTTTTTTTCTCCTTTTCTGAAGGTGAGTCGGGATACTTCATTTAATCTAGTAAGAATACAACATATACTTTAAAGATTGGGACATAGAAAAAGTGCAGACTAATGAGAATGTGGTGCAGTATCAGGGAGTGGCTTGCGGTGGGTTTACCTTCTCCCCTAATCTTTGAGAGCCTTCTGTTGGCGTGCATATAAAACACCCATGAAGTAAAAAGCGGGTGCGTGATGTGAAAGACCGCAGCTTGAAGATGTCTGCTTCCTCCCACCGTACACCCCCAGAAGATTGCTCCCTTTAAGCCAAGAGGCGTTTAGTAGCAATTTTGCAGCTGCCACGGTGTGTGTAATAGACGATAATTGGTTTAAAGCACACCCCTGCTTGCATGTGCATAGAATGTACAGTAGTGGACTCAGAAACAGTAGTTGACCTTGGGGAGGGACCTGGGAAACGGGTGGGAGGAGGACTTACTTTCACATACCGTTTGGGACTTTTCTTTTTAAAACCGTGTGCGCACATTACCTATTAAAAAAAAAAAGAGAGAAATACTGCCTTTCCAAAAAAAATGAGGCACCTTTGCATAGGCTTCCGTGAAACCTGTAACTCTCCTAGCCCCATCAACACTTTCCTTCAGTTGTCATCTCTAAAAATCCTCAGGGATTCAAGGGGAAGTCTTCAAAAGAAGATTCTTACACACCTTGACAAAGTCCTTTGGTGGTTTTTATTGATTCTACCTTGATTCTGAGTTTTCAGTTTGCTGCTTTGAGAATAAAACTGGCTTGTCTAATTTTGGAAGAGGCCGCTTTCTGGTAAAAGTCCGGTCAGGAGACAGCCTCGGGGTCTACCAGAACTTAGTCCAGGAGCGTAGGCCAATGTACGTGGGCTCTTGTAGGTGGACTAGGGGGTGACAGTCAAGAGTGGACATGGTTTGCTGTAATAGCAGTTCAGGCAGTCTTCCTAATCTGCTGACCTGGGCTCAAATGGATGCATTAATAAGGAAGCAAATTTTCAATTTTGAAAGTGAATGTAAAATTAAAACCACAGCTCTGAAACAAAAAGTGAAATAAAGCAATCCATTGAAAATCTTCAACCCAGCTACTCATATCTAGAGGACTGATTTCTTTCAGTTCTCAAATCAGTGGAAGATAAATAAGTGAGTTGTGAATCTGGACTGTAGTTAGATGGTTATTTATGATGAACTGTTTATGGTGGTTCTCAGTGTTGTTTCTGTTAAAGCATAAATATCTGTTTTGTAATCTACACAGTGATGTGTGAGGCTCCATAGCAGAGAATGTGGCCCAGCGTCCTTCAGACAATATAAAGACCAGTGGTGTGTTTTGGAATCCAAGGAAACACTGTGGATTCTGAATTTGTTTGCATTTTTGTGGTGGTGGTTACATTAGGGCTGTGGTTTTCTTTTATTCAGTACTTCAGTTTTTTGCCCCCTTTTACAGCATTAATGCATTGAGCAAGTGAGTCTGCCTAATTCTAGAATAATATTTTGGTAATTGAAAATATTATAATTGTTTGGGACTCTGGTTGTTCTTAGGTTGATTTCCAATTAATAACATCTGTATTTAAAAATTGTCAATTTTTAATGCATGACATATTTGTACACTTTTGTAGAATTTGTTACTGTAGTTATAGGAAATCATAATCCAAATTGGTGATTATGTGAAATTCTAGCTTATATAAGTGATTTTTACTTTTTTGAATAAACACCTGAAATTGATGAGACCCACTACCTGACATTTTTACATAAGAATGGTTCTGAGTTAATGAATTTTAATTGGACTATTTAGCCTTGCTACAATGTTTCTAACTTATTATGTCCACCCTTCTGGAAAGATCACGGTTACCAGTGATCTAATCAGATCTAAAGTAATCTTTACCTGTATGTATTGACTGGACTGTTGTTCACCTAACTCTACCCTTGTATCTTGCAAATGTAAATGCCAGTGAGATGTTGGGTTAATACTAAGGTACCTGGAACAGTGGGTTTGTTTGATTGTGATTCTTCATTTTCATCCTATGTCAATATGTGAAAAGAGCTTAAAATTTTTAATTGCCTTCTATTCATGATATAATTTAAAAAGTTATTTTAATATTGTGTACTTCCTATTAGATGTATTTTTAAATACTGAAGGCACAACTGTGGTTAGTTATAGATTGAAAGTTCTATAAAAGATAAGTATAGTATCTGTTCGGATATTTTTTCCTGATTGGACCCTAAAGGATGTGATAAAATCTTCAAAATCTATAGTCATAGATGAAATACTCCCTGGACACTTATCCTGGCATTTTTGAAAGTGGACAAACTGTATCTTCCAATGGATTCATCTGTTCAAAAGGCCATAGATTTTTCTAGGAACCAATCAGGTCCCTGTTTGACCATGGGAGTGAGATCAGTGGCACCAGAATAGAACCAATTCTTTGATGTTTTATGGAAATTTCTCCTGAATTTCCTCTCATGCGAAGGTTGTCTCTAGATTAATTAGTGTGTATCTTATGTTGGATGGGAAGAAAGCAATCACATGTAACATAAAAGTTATATGTTTAAAAAAAAAAGTTATATGTTTTCAGAACTGACTAGAAAAAAGTGGTATTTTTCACAGAATAAACTGTCTTTAGTACTTGACAATTTATATTAATAAATAAAGATTAAGTGAAATAGCACTTAGAGTTAAAGAATTTTAAAATATGAAATAAATTATTTTGGTATTTCTTTCATCAGATGATGCTTAATTACTGCTATTTGCAGATAAGATTAAGAAAATGGGAATATTGAAAAATTGACCCTAACATACATTTTGTTTTCTGGGCAGTGCATGAGTATTTGGACCTAGCCTGAAAGAGGAAAGGGGCGGAATTGAAGTTAACTTAAATGCCATTGTAGGGTAAAGAACTGTGTGTTACTGACTTGGAAAGGCTGTTTCCCAAAGTGTTTTAAAGATAACTACAATGATTCATTAGTAGCTATTTTGTAGCTCCAGCTTCTAACTCCATTTTTGCGCTGTGCAGCTCCCTTGTAATGCCATGACTTAATGCCAGGGATCTGCATACAGGTGTGGGGCTTCTCTGGGCCCTCTTTTTTCCTTCATGTCATGACATTTTATATGGAACCTGCCAAAAAGCAGCTCTGTGACTTCAGCTTTGCTCTTTAACATCAAACACAGGGCTTGACGCAGAGTAGGCCTTCAGTTAGTAATTGAATGAATGAGAGAATAAATATCGAGAGGAATCTGGCATTCAGATTAAGGGGCAGCGTTAACCATATGAACAATACTTTGTATTCCTGTCGTGTGAAAGGCCCTCTCAGGTACACAGAGTCTTGGTTTTTACTCCCAAGAAGTTCATAATCCAAATTACTTTGAGTTTACATAGTGGAAGCTTCACAGAGCCAGCCCCAGAAAAATTTCCATGCCTCGGTCTTTGGTATCATTTAATCAGTGTCTCATATCTAGTTTGACCTTTAATGTTTGATCAAGAAGGGAAAATGTAGATAAAGGCACCTAAGAATTGAAGGAGAGATGCATGAGGAAATTGACTTATACTTCCTAGGACTGAAAAGTGCCACAGAAAGGAAACATGAATAGAAGTCATGGAGAACTGTCTGGAAAGGTGATCTAATTTATTCTTGTTCACAGTGGCCTAATATTCACAGTGTGGATAGACCATAATTTATTTTGTAATTTCCCTTTTAATAAACATTTACCTTCTTTCTAGTTTTTTTGGCCCCTGCAGGCAATACTGCAAGTAAATATCCTTATTCATAGTTTAATTGGATAGAGAAGACATGTGCATTTTTTAATAATAACAGCCTTGATTTCTTGTACCTCTCATGCTATATACTTCAAAGCAAACCATAGGATATAGGAATCATTACCCCTTCTTGTTTTATACACAAAGGAACTGAGGCTCCGGAGGGCTGTGCAAGTTGTGGTTGGTAAGGGCTGAAACTGGATTGGAACCTTTGTCTGCTTGAGTAATGGATGGAACGATTATGGTGAAATCAGGCCAGGTATGGAGTCTGCATTCTCCAACTAACTTTAGCACTATAACGTCTGAATCTTATCACCTCTCCGGTGTCAGTTTCTTCACTGGAAAAAGGAGAGGGTTGGAATAAACTGTTTCTAGGGTTTATTCCGGGTAAAATAGTCTAAATGCTAAAAGAGAGGTAGAGGTAGTTGGTAATAAAGCAATGCATTTCCTTGTTTCTCAGAAGCATTCCACCCCCCCTCATATTTTGGCATTCCTGATGTTAGGATAATTTTACAGAGGCTGGGAACTTTTAAGTTTATTTTGTATTGTTTATTTTCAGTGCTTTATTTTCCTCTAAAATCTGGTTTTAAAGAAATTGTGCTTCTTGCAATTCATGACATCTTAGAGCATAAGGAATTTATTAGTTCAAAGGGAAAAGTAGCAAGAGGAAACCTCAGTGAGTTTGGGCTGATAACTGAACACTCACCAGAAGCAAGGAGTTAGAATGGGGCTGAAGAGGTGGGACACTTCCCTTAGTACGAGGAGAGCAGTGGGATATCCGCTTGGCCTCTGTGGGTCCTCTGGGTTTTCTTTCTTTTCTCCTCCTCTTCCTCCTCCCCCTTTTCTTCCTCCTCCTCCCACTCCCTCTCCTCCTTTTTAAAATTTGAGATGTGATCAATGGTATACTGGTAAACCGGCTCTCAAAACCAAACCAAACCAAACCAAACCAAACAGCCCTGATTTATAGCATTTGCCTGTTTCTGTAGGGGAAGTATGAGTTTTGGTGATCAATTCCAAAGTGATCGAGGGTGGTAGGGTTTTCCCCACTTTTCCCCACCCCAGCAAGCAGTGCTCTGACACCAGCAGGGTGTCCTGCCATTCAGCTCAATTCTGACACTCTCTACCCCGAGATAGCATGAGATAGTTTAAGGGCTTAGTTCCACAAGGCTGCCCCCCAGCCCCCTGGCCAGCTTACAATGCAAGTCACAAGCCCAGGTTATCACTTGTGCTTCTGACCAATTGGCTATAGATTAGAGGTTCCAATGGCCCCTTCTTCGGCTTGATTAAGTTGCTAGAGCAGCTCACAGAACTCAGAGAAACATTTTACTTACTAGATTACTGGTTTATTATAAAAGGATAAAACTTAGGAACAGCCAGATGGGAAAGGTGCAGAGGGCAAAGTCTGTGAAAAGGGCTTGGAGCTTCCATGCCCTCCCTGAGCACACCATTCTCCCTGTATCGCCAACCTGGAAGCTTTGCTAACCCCCTCCTTTTAGGATTTTATGGAGGCCTCATTACACAGGCATGATTAATTAAATCCTTGGCCATTGATGATTGATTCAATTTCCACTCCCTTTCCCCTTTCCCCCTTCCCCCTCCCAGAGGTGAGAAGGTGGGGTGATTTGGGACTGAAAGTTCCAAGGCTCTAATCACATGGTTGGCTCCGCTGGCAACCAGCCCCCATTCCTTAGGAGCTTTCTGAAAAGTCACCTCATTAACATAACAAGACACCTTTATTGCTTTCATCACTTCGGAAATCCCAAGGGTTTTGTGCCAGGAACAGGTCGAAGACCAAATATATATATATTTTTTGAAAAAAAATTAGAAAGTTTTAAAAAATTAAAAAATTTTAATTTTTTTTATTGAACTGGATTTCTTATCATAGATCACAATATCACTAAATACATCCATCATGGCTGATTTCAAGCTGCCCATGGGAGGTGAACAAGGAGTGGAGAAGAGGTATAGAGTTCGCCCTCTAGCTAGTCCCAGCACACCACTTACACACAGTGAAATGCACTGAATTTTTTTAGTTAAATGCATAACCTGTTTATCCAAAATATATTTGACACTTACTGGATGTCAGGCACACATGGGGGAAGTGTGGGTAAATAAGAACTAATTTTTACTCTCCAGAATGTCATAGATAAGTAGACTGTTATAATGAACTTTAAGTAAAGAAAGGACTCTTGTACTGAGAATGGTTGATCAAGTCTCTTTTCCACTGAGAACAAAATAAATACCAAATAGTTCCTGAGATACCTGGATTAGAAAGAGAGAACTGAGGTCTGTAACTGGATTATTAGATGTTAGAAGGGTGAAATGGGATTTTTAAGGCCCCCTTTTTTAGAGGTCAAGTTAAGCATAATATTTCTTACCCCTGAATATTAGTTGCTGTGTGTGCAAGTTTATTAATCACTTTTATTGAGCTATAATTTATATACAATAAAATTTGCCGAATTTAAGTCTACTCTTGTACCAATTCTTCAAACATTATACCTCATACTCTATTATGACAGAATATTTGTTATCCTAAGAAGTTCACTTGTTTTCTTCCCAACATAAGCTTCCAACCCTCTGGGCAGGCACTGTTTTGATTTTTTCACCATAGATTCATTTTACCTGTGTGTATTTTTTCTGTGCCTTACTTCTTTCCCTTAGCATAATGTTTCTGATACTTATCCGTGCTGTTGTAGGTATTAGTAGGTTATTCCTTTTTGTTGCTGAGTAATATTTCATCGTATGAATATACCACAGATTGTGCATCCATCCATCAGACATTTGAATTGTTTTCAGCTTTGGCTATTCTGAATAAAGCTGCTATGAACGTTTTTAGATAGATTTTTTTTGTTGTTGTTGACATATTCCCCAACTCCCACTTTGTGTGTTTATGTGTGTGAGATTAAATACCAGGAGTAAAATTGTAGAATCAAAATATAGTATATACTTAGCTGTGCAAGAAGAAGACGTCTTTAGAGAATGATCTCAGATCAGATGGGAGGGAAAGGGAAAATACACAGCGGAACTGTTCCTTTGGAATGTACTTAATCTGAGAATTTTGGAACAAGTGTTTTAACTATGGATAAAATGTGGATATTGAAAAAAATTGATGTTAGTAAGAGTCTACAGGCTTATAAAAGAAGGTATAAAAACTGTTAACAGCTTTATTGATATATAATTTATATACACAGAATTCACTCATTTGAAGTGTATAATTCAATGGCTTTTAGTATATTTACTAAAATGTTTCCAGAGTTGGAAGACCATCAATCACCACAATCTAATTTTAGAATACTCTATTACTCTCAGAGGAGTCCTAATTTACAGTACAAAGCCATGAGTTTGGAGTTAGGAAGAGCTGTGTTTTAGTCTGAGTTTTACTAGTTAGCAGTGTGTGACCATGGTCAGCTGAACCTCAGTTTCCACACCTTTGAAAGTAGAAACGAGGCCGCCTCCTTTATAGTATTTTTATAAGGATTTTAAATAATACACGCAAAGCACTTGGTATATAGTAAATATTAAATAAATGGTAGTGTTTATTGTTGAACTGTGCCTGCATTTTTGTAATTTCTGTGGCATTTTGTTCATATCCTATAGCTCCTACAAATCTGTCCCTGCTAAAGGTATCTTTGAGCATGTCTTGTAAGAGGATATGGAGTGGAAAGAGGAAGCCGGGACTTTAGAATAACATACTGGAGTTTTCTGGTTCTACCATTTAATTGGGTAAATCACTTAACTGTGTCTGTTTCCTTACATGAAGAACTAGAGGGAAAACGTCCACCTTGTAGGACTGTTCTAAGTGTTTGAGGAAATGCACGTGACATGTTGATCTGGTAGGTGCTTACTAAATAGGAGCTGTTCTTCTGTGATACCAGAAGCTCCCAACTTTGAAGTAATTACATCTTAGAATAAAATTTATGTACAAAATTCAAGGCATAGATGGAAACTTTGCTCATGAACTATGTGCATATTTGCTGCACATGTTTTTGTATTTTACTGTTAGTAAAGTGACAGTTACATGGTCCTTAATAAAAGTAAATGTATGAGTGGGTAAATAAAGAAGAAAAAATATTTTCCTTCTTCTGTTTCAGTCTCCCTTAATGTTTAGGTATCCAAGAGAAAGTTTTTTTCTAAGGTTCAAATTATTCACTCATGTTCTCTCATTTGGCAGGCGTGTGTGTGTGTGTGTGTGTGTGTGTGTGTGTGTGTGTATGGGTGAGCGAGGGCAGGATAATTAAAAATTACCATAAGAACAAAAGTTAGAGTAGAAATTACAACAATGATTGCTTACCTTTATAAACAACTTATATATTTATAAGAGTACTCTCATGTTACTTCTTTACATTTGTGTCTCATAACAACTGTATCAGGCAATTGGAATAAATAGTCTAATTTTTGTGGAAAGACAAACAAAGTTCAGGGGTCGACTCATTCATGGTCCTCATGGAGCTAATAAGTGGCAAAGCCGAGTGAGGGAAGGGGGCTATAAGTAGGAAACCTTGTGCGTTGCTGGTGGAAGCACAGTCTCAGGCAGCTGTTCTGGAAAGCAGTCCTGGTGTTACTTAAGCAAATTAACTAGTTATTTACTCTATGACCCAGCAATTTCATTCCTACAGATGGACACTAGAATGTGTCCCATAGGCCCCCAAGAGGACATGAGCAAGGTTATTCGCTGCTGTGTTATTAGTGGGGGGAGGGAGGGGGTGGGAGGTAACTGGTGACCATTGCTGGGAGAGGGGAAAGGCAGAATGACTTGTCATGGAGTTGTCTGCAACCATTAGAAGCAACAGATTAGATAACCAAAAGCAGCATGAATGGATCTGAAGAATATAGTGCTTAGTGAAAAATGTAAGAGTGTGAGGTATATTTTTTGTTTATGTGAATTAAAAATTCATAAGCACCGCACAGTATACATCATGCTTATGTAAAGTACTCAGTAAGCACATTAGAATGGCTGCCTGAGGGGCCCAGTGCATAGGAGTGGGCTATGGAAATAAAAAGGAATACATAAGTAAAGAAAATGATGATAATGTGCCATGAACCAGTAAGTATGGCTGATTCAACCTGCTGAATGGTGATGTTAAAAACAGAACAACACATTGTTAAGTGATATAGTTTGAATACCTTTTATGTGATAAACTTGGTTACCACTAGGATTAACTGAAGAGATCTTGTTATCTTTATACATGGGACGAATGTTCCAAGTGAAATTAAATTTGGATTGGTTTCTAAAGTTTCAAGTAAAATTTTGCATGGAGAGCAACATCTTTTTCTTTTTAAGAGATTTACAATATTGTATAACATAAAATTAAATGCCTTTAAAATTTTCTCTTTTGGATAATAGAGACCGATGTGTCATAAAGTGCAATCAGTTTTTACAGAATTAGGATATAATATAGTGCTAAATATTTAGTTCTAAAATGATACTCAAATTTTAGTTTTCCAAGTTAAGTTTGAGGTGTAATAGATCACCCCTCCTCTTTTTTTGGTGTAAAATAATGCAGATTTATTATGGTGCAGTTCTGGAGAGCAGAAGTCCAAAATGAGCTGGCAGGACTTTATTCCATCTAGGGACAAAAGGAAAGAATACTTATCTTTATTATTTCCAGCTTCTAGAGCCCCTCTTCTAGGCAACCTTCCTAGACGTCTGCAGATTTGACACTATCTTCTATAGTGTTGCAGCACTTCATGTACTTTTGGAGGTCATGGCATTTATCACATTTTGTTGAAATTATTTATTTACCGTGTCTTCCCTAACTAACTAAACAACTTAGAGGGCATGCTTACCCCTTCCCTCCCCATTTTCGTGTCTGCCTTCCCTCATCTAGGATCTAGCACATCCAATACTCAGTTTATGACTATTGAACAAAATTGGCCGTTGGACATATTTGCCAACATGGTCTCCTATGAGACAGTTTTGAGGTTACTTTAACTTTCAAAAATCTTCAAAAGATATTCATATTTAAGTCGGATGTAGATATATGATGTGATTTTAGAAACGTGTCAGAAATCTGGAAGAGTGTGCATATATGATAGTATGTAATAATTTTTTTTATCTTTTGGAAGGTTTGACCTTGCACCTATTTTCTGCTAAATAGCATAGTATATAGTATTTGGATTTTATAGTAGCTGTGTGCCTTGGGCAAGTGAAATTAACTTCTCAGAGATCTGTTTCCTCATCTTTTGATGGAGGTGCAGATCTCATAGGGTTGTTGAGGGAATTAAATGAGATCCTCCATGGAAAGCACTTAGCATAGTGCCTGGCTCACAGTTACTGTCTTTTGGGCATCTACCAATAATACTGAGTTTACTGTGTGTACGTAATATCTGTGATAATTTATGCTAATAGTATGCATTCCTACAGTTTATTATCCTAGTAAGGAAGGGACTGTTCTCATAAATTATCTTTTGTAAAGGAACGTTACATTCTTTTGCTTAAACTTCCTCCTCTTCTCTCTTCCTCTTACCATAAAATTACCAAATTTTTCCTTTAAAGTGATTTAAAAAATAGAGATTATTGACATAATCTGTTTATAGTAAAATTAAACAAGCCTCTGTCCTTGCTGATGATAGGTGGCACCTAAAGTCTGTGAAGAGCCCAAAGATCTCATGTGTAAAGCAAAAAACACCATTGTCTGCTTCTTATAGCCCCCAATCCAATGCTATATGCTTTTGATTGATTTGTAAAATTTATAACCCAGTAGTATAGCAAACGGCAACAAAAGTCAGAAGAAAGATTAGGAGAAAATACTTATAGTAATGTGACAAGATATTTTATGTCTAGTATACAAAGAACTCTTAGACATTGTGAAGAAAAGGATGAAGTACCAAAAGGAAAATTTATCTACTGTGAAAGTAGACCCTCAAAGAAGAAGAAGACATCTGGCCAATAAATGTGTGAAAGATGTTAAATTTACAAGTCATAAGAGATTAAAATGACTCATTGCTATTTGGTAGCACTTTATTTATTAGATTGACAAAAAAATCCTCTTTCGGTTGTTGAAGATACGGATTCTTCCAAATGTTGATGGTTTGAGCGTCAGTTGTACAGTTTTGTTTTGTTTTGTTTTTTGGGTGGCAAATTAAGCACACTATTTATCTATTAAAATAGAACAAATCATACTTAACTTTTTGCTCCAGCAACCAGTTTTGTGAATCTCTGCTGTAGAAGTTAAAGCATCAGTATGTAAGGACATATTTACAGGGATGTGTCTTACAGTGTTTGTAAAGCAAAAACACTGGAAACAAACTAAATTTACCTTGATGGGACTGATTGAATGTATGAATGTATTATGGTTTTCTATTATATGGGAATATGATTAGGATAATTTAATAAGGAGTTAGAGCTACACATTGTAACCTTTTGTGTATAGCATAATCCAGTTTTGAAAACAAAAAGAAAATCATAGTATTTGTCTGAGCATAGGTGGTTGATGGATTTGACTACCTCAGGGGAATGGAGTTTTGAGGGGCAGGCGAAATCACTGATTTTCCTTTTGCTTGATAAAATGAGCATATATTTT
This sequence comes from Camelus ferus, assembly GCF_009834535.1. Lineage (NCBI taxonomy): Eukaryota > Metazoa > Chordata > Mammalia > Artiodactyla > Camelidae > Camelus > Camelus ferus. The sequence goes on along the minus strand of NC_045706.1, from coordinate 43,123,014 downwards.
GTAATAAAAAGTTCAATAAAGCAAAACAAAATCAAGGAAAGAAAAATTTAAGTCTAAGGAAAAAGAAAGCCTTGTTCCATTGGATATCTTTTACTTGCTTGAATTTTTATACTGTCATTTATTGTACATTTGGCATTACAAGTGTTTCTTATTCATCTAGTCACAGAATCCGACTCTAAAATGTCTTGGTATCTGTACTTGTGGATGTTTTCTCAGGGCTAATTAAGATTTTTTGTCCCTGTGCACAGGCCTACTGTATAGACATTACATTTAAAGCTGAGCTGGAGCTATATGGAATTTTTGCTTGGATTTTGGTAGCATAATCATATTTTTACAGGGTGGAATTAAAAATGCTTACTTTCCCCTCTGTTTCATGCCCAAAACTGAAGTAGCTGTATCTTCATCCTTTTTATTTCTAGGTAAGTAATGTCCTTGCCTCATTGGCTCCTCTTTTTAAATTATTACTTTGCCTTTTATTAAAGTTTAAATTTTTAAAATCACTTTCTTTTTCATTGTAAGAGCAAATGTTCATTCCTGAAAAATCAGAAACATAGTCAAGTAAATACCAACAAGCCCAACTCCCTTTCCTCCCAAGCCAAAAATCATGCAAATCGTGCTCATGTGATATCAGTCTCTCAATCCCTGGGTAACTTTCTTTCAAACTATTCATTGCAAATATTTTCTGCAGAGCAGTAATGAAAGATGAATGGTTTTAAGTATCAGATTGTGTTGTAAGGAATAATTATGTTCCTTGAAAGTGTTGTTTTCTTTTGATGATCAATTGGGCGCAGGTGTGGAATAACACCGCAGAAAGGCTTATGAAAGCGAAAGAAACTTATTTCATTCTTGAGTCCTAGAAGAGTTGAGCTCAGCATGGCATGCAGAGGGGCGGATATGGGAAGAGTTCCAAGAGGTCAGGGTGAAGTACGCAGGCCAAAGGCATGAGGGGGTTCCACTGGTGTGTTTGAATGTCACTAGGTCACGTTAAGGGTGGGCAAGAAGGGGAACCTGTGGCTGGGATCAGCCTTATCACAAGATGTGCCTGGTCACCTAGGTGGGTTATTCACAGCCTGTTTGTGAGGATGGTGAGGTGTCAGGAAAATAAGAAGTTTTAAAAGTTTGCAATACACAGACATCTGAATTTCCATCCCTAGAGCTTATTGACTTGTATCTTACTTTTCTTATCTGGAAAACAGGCATAAGAAATAGTACCATAGAGTTGTTGCAAGCACTAAATTGCAAAGTTCTGAGCTTGGTTCACAGTAAGCTCCTTTTATTGCTATGTTTAAAAGTTTCATGTATATTGATTATTGTTTTTATTATGTAAGTAGTACATGTTCAGTACAGAGACATCAGTCATTATGCTTCTGAACCCTTTTATGATATGGCACATTGGGGGCCTAAGGACCAGGCTGCTTTCCAGATGAAGGTGGTGCTGTGGGGCTGTGGCCACACTAAGCTCTTTTTCATTGACTAAAGACCAAGGGATCGTAATTCCTCACATCCAGAACCCATGTAGGGTTTATAATGTTGCCAGAAGAAGAATATGCACAAAGGATTTAGACATTTTTATGTCCCTTTATTTTTCTGCATACAGACAAATCTTCCTTCAGATGACAGGTTATACCAATTTATGCCTCCACAAAGCGTACAAGAGGGTCTGCTTTCTGAACTTCCCACAAGACAGTGTCATTACTTCTTTACCTTTGCCAATATGAATGGTGAAAAGTGACCCCACGTTGTTTTACTCTGTGGTCATAATTTTTTGATCAGTGTAACAGTAAAATATGGGAAGCCAGCTTTAAGAAAAGATCCTCAAGGGATAAAGTGTGGCGGCACCAATACCTGACAGCCTTATAAATCACCGGCTGAATAAGAAGCTATGCTTGGGATCTCTTTAGACTTGTCCTGGGAGTTCAGCTGCTCACATTACAGCATCACACCTAGTGCTTCTGGTAAGTTGTGTAACCTGTTATTAAATTAAGATTCAACACAGAAATCTTCATTCTGAAATTTTTCCCCTTTAGTATTGACAAATGTGAAATTGTAAGACCATGGAGGACAATCTATGACTTGAGTGACAGGTTGAGATTTATTTTCCTGGCTAGAGATCCAAGGAATTTTCTCCTTACGAGGTTTGAAATTTTCTTCCTTAGCAATATTTAATCACGTAATTTACTATGGCAGTACAAAGTTTGTTCCTTCAAATGCTTGCTTTATTTATGAGTATCTATACTTGGATTGCAGCCATCACTTTTTTCACATTTTTGTTTGTTTGTTTGTTTGTTTCCCCTTAAGATACGGCAAGAAAATTATTAAAAAAAAAAAAAAAGGAAATTCAATATTTATCATGACATTTTCTAACTTTCTTGGATTTTGGTGTTAAAATTTTTATGGGATACAGTATTAATGATTCTTGATAAAGGGCTGATTTTTATGGCGTATTCATGTCTTGTAATAGGTACATAAAACTTGAATACATGAATATGTACTATATGTAACAGTAGTGTATGTTTCTTCAGAGGAAAATATGACATTTCTAACTCACCATCCAAGGTAAGTTACCTAATGTTGGAGCTAGACTTATTTTAATTTGTACATACACTTTTCCATTATTTCTTGTACCAGGAACAGTCTTTTGTTAAGGAATAGAGCCAAGCTAATTTGGTCAACATGGTCCTCAGATTTCATTCCTGTGATCTTCAGATCAGAACCTTAATGTCTTTTGATCAAAAGATATTGTGAAATTTTGGATTAAAAAAAAAACACAGAAGGTAACTTCATGAAAATGAATATCATAATATCCATGCTAGAGCAGAGTTGTAAATATACAAAACTACATTTAAGAATGCATTTCGTAATTTGTCAACATAGATCTTTAATTGTAGTGTCTGAAATAACTTTCATTTTGGCTTTAGAAAGAATAGAAAGTCCCCAGAATTTATCCTCTTGCCATTACCCAAACACACCCTACTCCTTGTCTCTGTGCTTTTTTCCAACCATTCTCTTTGTGTATTCTTCCACCCTTATCTACCTGGGAAAGATTTCTTGTACTCTAAGCCCAGCCTCTGAGTATCACCTCTTTTGAAAAAGGTTCTTGAGTATGTGTCTCTGTCTCTACCACCACCAGGTGTGTGTGTGTGTGTGTGTGTGTGTGTGTGTGTAGAACCTTAATGTCTTTTGATCAAAAGATATTGTGAAATTTTGGATTAAAAAAAAAACACAGAAGGTAACTTCATGAAAATGAATATCATAATATCCATGCTAGAGCAGAGTTGTAAATATACAAAACTACATTTAAGAATGCATTTCGTAATTTGTCAACATAGATCTTTAATTGTATGCCTTTATGCATTGTACCTTTAATTTATCTGACACTGACACACGTCTTTGTGCCAGGCACTCTGCTAGGACTGGATATACAATGGCAAATAAAACACTGTTTGTGCTCTCAAGTATATATATACGCATATATTTTTTAAATTAAGAGACTTTCTTTTTCTGAAGCAGTTTTAGGTTTACAGAAGAATTGAATAGAAAGTACAGAGACGTCTCATATACCACCCTCTCCCCAAACCCTGCACCCATTTTCTCCTGTTACTAACATCTTGCATTTGCATGGTGTATTTGTCATGATTGATGAATAAATCTTGATACATTATTGTTAACTAAAACCCATAGTTTACATTAGTGATCACTTTTTGTGTTGCACAGTTCTGTGGGTTTTGACAATTGTATAATGACTGTATCCTCCATTGCAGTATCATACAAAAAAAAATCTCCTGTGCTCCACTTAGTTATCTTTCTCCCCTCCCCAAACTCCCGGCAACCACTGATCTTTCTACTGTCTATAATTTTACTTTTCCGGAATGTCATATAGTTGGAATCACATAGTATGTAGTCTTTGCAAATTGACTTCTTTCACTTAGGAATATGCATTTAAAGTTCCTCCATGTCTTTTTGTGACTTGATAGCTCATTTCTTTTTAGTGCTGAATAATATTCCATTGTATGGCTGTACTGTGGTTTATTTATCTGTTCACCTACTGAAGAACACCTTGGCTGCTTCCAAGTTTTGGCAGTTATAAATAAAGCTGTTATAAACATTCATGTGTAGGTTTTGTGTAGACACAGTTTTTAACTTATATAAGTAAATACCAAGGAGCACAATAGCTGGATTATAAGACTGCATTTAGCTTTATAAGAAGCTACTGTTTTCCAAAGTGATTCTACCATTTTGCACTCCCACCAGCAGTGTATGAGACTTGCTGTCTGTCCACATCCTTGTCAGCACCTGGTGTTGATAGTGTTTTGGATTTTAGCTATTCTAAATGTGTGATGGTTTCTCACTGTTGTTTTAATTATCAGTTCCCTTATGGGATATGATGATCATCTTTTCATATGCTTCTTTGCCATCTGTATACCTTCTTTGGTGAAGTGCCTGTTCAGGTCCTTTACCCACTTTTTAAATGGATTGTTTCTTTGCTTATTGTTTAGTTTTAAGAGTTTTTTTGCATAATTTGGATACAAGTCCTTTATTAGATTTATTCTTTGCATGTATTTTCTCTAAGTCTGTGGCCTGTCCTTTCATTCACTCGCCTTCAGTGAGTTGTAATCTTTTAGCAATAGTAACATCAAAGATCACTGATCACATATCACCATAACAAATACAATAATAATAAAAATGTTTGAAATATTGCAAGAATTATCAAAATGTGACTCAGAGACATGAAGTGAGCAAATGCTGTTGGAAAAATGGTGCTGATAGACTTGCTTGATGCACGGTTGCCACAAACCTTCATTTTTGTAAAAAACACAATATCTACAAAGCATAATAAAGTGAAATGCAATAAAATGAAGTATGCCTGTGTTTTTTGTTTCAAATTCCAGTTGTTCACCGCTGGTGTATAGAGTGGTGAAAGGAGGCATCCTTGCCTTGCTTGTGATCTTGAGAAAGCATCTGATTTCTGATTAAGAATGATGTTAACTGTAAGTTTTTTGTAGATGTTTTAAAATCAAGTTTAGGAAGTTCCCCTCTGTTCTTAGTTTGGAACTTAGTTTGCTGAGAGTTTTTATCATGAATGAGTTTTGGCTATTGTCAATTTTTTTTTTTTTTGCATCTATCGATAAGATCATATATATCATTTTTCTTCTTTAGCTAGTTGATGTCATAGGTCTCATTAATTAATTTTCAAATGCTGAACCAGCCTTCAATACCTGCAGTAGATCTCACTTGGTTGAGATGAATAATTATTTTGATATACATTGCTGGACTAGAGTTGCTCAAACTTTGGCGAGAGTTGTTGTATCTGTGTTCATGAGAGATACTGATTTGTAGTTTCCCTTTCTTGTAATGTCTTCATCTGGTTTTGGTATTGGGATGATGCTGGCCTCATAGAATTAGTTAAGAAAAATAGAAGTTAAGTCCCTCTGCTTATATTTTCTGGAAGAGATTTTAGAAAATTGATATCATTTCTTTCTCAAATGTTTGGTAGATGTCAAGTAAACAATTCTGAAAGGTTGTTAATTGCTTCTGTTTGTGAAGATTATTAATTATTGATTCAATTTCTTTAATAGCTTTAGGCCTATTCAGATGACTTCTATCTTCCTGTGTGAGTTTTGGTAGATTTTGAGGTATCTTTCAACAAATTGATCCATTCTATCCAGGTTTTCAAGTTTGTAGGCCTACAACTGTTCATAATGTGCTTTTGTTACCCTTTTGATGTCCATGGGCTATATGGTGATGCTCCTTTTTCATTTATGGTATTAGTAATTTGTGTCTCCTTTTTCACTGGTTAGCATGACTAGAGCTCTAGTGATCTTTTCAAAGACATAGCTTTTAGTTTGTTGATTTTTCTCTACTAATATCCTGTTTTCAAATTCATTGATTTCTGCTCTTTTATTATTTCTTTTCTTCTGCTTGCTTTAGACTTATATTGTTGTTATATCTAGTTTCTTAAGATAGAAGCTTAGGTTATTGATTTTTAGATCTTCTTTTTAATATATGCCTATAATACTATAAAATTCTACTTCATGATGTAAGTTTTGATATGTTGCATTTTCATTTAGTACAATATATTTTAAATTTCCCATGAGGTTTCTTCTTTGATTTATGGGTTATTTAGGTGTGTGTTGTTTGATCTCTGTTTTGAGATTTTTCAGCTCTCTTTCTGTTGTTGATTTCTAGTTTAATTCCATTCTGATCTAATTCTGATTTAATTCCAGAGCATACTTTGTATAACTTCCATCATCTAAATTTGTTAAGTTGTCTTTTATGGCTCAACTTGTGTTCAGTCTTGGTGAATGTTCTATGTGAGCTTGAAAAGGATGTGTATTCTGTTGTTGTTGGATGAAGTTTTCTATAAATGGCAATTAGATACAATTGTTTAATGGTACTGTTTAGTTCAACTGTGTCCTTACTGATTTTTTTTTTTGCTGGATCTGTCAATTACTAACAAAAGGGTATTGAATAATAGTGGACTCATCTGCTTTTCCTTGTCATTCTAGCAGGTTTTGCTTCACATAGTTTGACATTCCATTATTAGACACATACACGTTAATGATTGTTATGCCTTTTCGGAATATTAACCTTTTTTTTTTAAATGGAGGTACTGGGGATTGAACCCAGGGCCTTGTGCATTGCTAAGCATGTGCTCATCCATTGAGCTCTACCCACCCCCTGAAATATTATCCTTTTTAATCATCATATAATTGCCCCTTTGCTGCTAATATTTGTTCTTGCTTTGAAGTTGGCTTTTCTGAAATTAATATTGCTACACCAGCTTTTTAAAGATTTATGTTGACATGGTATGTCTTTCTCCATCCTTCTACTTTTTCTGTATGTCTTTATAGCTAAGGTCGGATTCTTATAGACAATGTATATATTGGGTCTTCTTTTTTTAATGCATTCTGACAGTGTCTTTTAATTTGTGTATTGAGACCACTCATGTTTAAAGTGATTATTTAAAAGCTGGGTTAGTATCTACCATATTTTTAATTGTTTTCTATTTGTTGCCCTGCTTGTTTCTTTTTTTGTTTTCCACTGATTTTTCTTTTTTTTTTCCCTTTTTTTTTCCTTCTTTGGTTTTAATTGAGCATTTTATATGATGATTCCATTTTCTCTCTTCTTTTAGCATATAATTTATACTTCTTTTAAAAACCTTTTTACCAATTGCTGTAGAGTTTGTAATATCAATTTACAACTAATCCAAGTCCACTTCAAATGCTACCATCTATACACAAGTAATGCAAGTAATTTATAATAAAGTATTTCCAATTTCCCCCCTCATACCTTATAACATTATTGTCATTAACTTCACTTATCCATAAGCTGTAATTACTGAGTACGTTGTTGCTATTATTACTGAACAAGAGTTGTTATTGAACATACTCTTATCTGTTAGATAAGTTAAGAATAAGAAAAATAAAAGATTTTATTTTACCTTAATTTATTCCTTCTCTGACACTCTTCCTTTCTTATTGAAGATCCAGGCTTCTGTCCTATATCATTTTTCTTCTCTCTGAAGAATTCTTTTAACATTTCTTCCAAGGCAGATCTCCAGACAACAGATTTCCTTAACTTTTGTTTGCCTGAGAAGATCTTTATTCCTTATTCTTATTGAGGAATAATTTCATTGGATACAAGTTTTAGGTTGTTAGGTTTTTTTTCTTTTAGTATTTCCTGCCACTCTCTTCTTGCTTTCATGGTTTCTGAAGAGAAAGTGATGTAATTCTATTCTTGTTCCTCTTTAGGTCAGATGTATCCTCTGGCTTCTGTCAAGATTTTTCTCTTTGTCTTTGATTTTCTGCAGTTTGAACATGCTATATCCAGGTGTAGAGTTCTTGGTATATATCATGCTTGGTATTCACTGAGCTTCTTGGAACTGTGATTTGGTGTCTGTCATTAATTTTTGAAAATTCTCAGCCATTACTTCTTCAAATATGTCCTTTCTCTCCTCCTTCTCCTTCTGGCATTACCATTATGCATATGTTACACCTCTTGTGATTGTCCCACAGTTTTTGAATATTCTGTTCAATTTTTTTCATTCTTTTCTCTCCTTGCATTTTAAATTAAGAAGTTTCTACTGACATCTTCAAATGCACTGACTCTATTTCACCATGTCCAGTCTACTGATGAGCTCATCAAAGGCATTCTTCGTTTATTATAGTTATTTTGATTTCTGACATTTCCTCTTGAATCTTTTTAAGAGTTTTCATGTCTCTTCACACATTACCCATCCATTCTTGTATGCTGTTCACTTTTTCTATTAGAGTCCTTAGTACATTCATCAGTTTGAAATTCCTGGCCTAATAATTCTAACACTTCTGTCATATCTGAGACTGGTTCTGATGCTTACTCTGTGTCTTCAAACTGTGGGTTTTATTTTTCCTTTTTGTATTCTTTGTAATGTTTTTTGATAGCTAGATATGATGTATCAGTTAGAGGAATTTATAAATAGGAACTTATTGTGAGGCTCTGTGTTTATCCTGCTGGAAATTAGGCTTTGTTTATTGTTTGCTGTGTCTGTGGTGTCATGGGCTGCTGTTTCCTCTAGTGTCATTGTATTTGTCTGCCCTGTTGTCTTTGAGTTTCCCTAGAGAATCTTTTTTTAAAAGGGTCTAAAGCTTTCCGTTTTCAGTCAGCTATAACCTCCTGTTATCACACAGGAGCCAGATTGATTAGGTCTCAGTCTTTTAGTGAGACTGTTTTCCTAAGCTGTGACCTTCAGATTATTTCTCAGCCTTTCTTTTCCCTCTTAAGTGACACTGGAAGTCCAGGGTGTGTTGGAGTTGGATATTTCCTTTCCCCCAGGTAGGTTAGACTTCCATAAAACCTAAATCAGTTAGGCTCTGAAAGTAAATTAGCTCTATGATACAAGCTTGCTGGGCTTTGGAGTCCCATGGGGTCTGTCTTTGGTCGAAGCAGTGGGTGTGGTCCATAACAAACTGCCTTAATGCATTAAGGGTGAGAATGGTAGGACTGAACAGATAAACTAAGATACCAGGATGACTTTTGGTTAGTCTGTTCTTAGCATGACCAATTTATCAGATGAAGAATTATCATACAAGACTTAGTTTGCAGAGTGATCTTTAAGTATCAAATTGACTCTTTTCAAGAGTTTATATGTTATCTGAGAATGAAATCTTTAGCCTCAGCAGCTGGATGTAACTCAGTATTGACGAATAGATTTTAGGGAATGGTTTAAATTTTAAAAAGTATTTTATTCTGGTCATGTGACCCAGGACCATAACTGAGGTGTGAATCTGACTATTCTTTGCCTAGATTAGGAGTACTAGAAGGTAAAAGTAAGCATGTGAGTTTGGAGCCATTCGATAAGGTTCTCAGGTTTGTGGTTATCTTGTTCAGCTCCACCTTTCCTCGCTGTACAGAGTTTGGGTTACTACTTTGCAAATGGACAATTTAGTGCAGGGTCCCCCAAGTGATTGTCTTGGTTACTGTTTTCCTGGCCTCTCTTGGGCTCCTTGAATGTAGTTTTTCCTGTCTTGTGTGCTTTCCAAGGAAAAGGAAGGAAAATAATTATTTAGATATTTAAATTCCTAAATTCAGTTGACAAGGGTGATTTTAAAAATAATAGCTTATTGAAATTTGTTACATTCCTTCTCTCTCCTTTTTTTTTTTTTTTTTTTTGTTAGAATAAGACATTTATTGAGAGTCTTCTGTGTGCCAGCTGTGGTTTTAAGATCACTAATTGTATTAACTCATCTGATTTTACAGCATTGCTATGAGATGGGTGTAATTGCTGATCCCATTTTATCGATGAGGTGATTGAAGATTAGAGCATTGGATTAAGGTCACAGAGACATTAAGAGGCAGAACCCCATGTCAGTCCCAGGCACTCTGGCTCTGATCCCAGAGCCCATGACTTTTTGCTAGATCCACGTACCACCTTATTTATGCAAGTATTATTCTTTAAGTCAACTCACATTTTACGCATATAGATTAATTTTTTTCAGAAAGGAAATATCACTATTGTAAATTGAAGATCATTATGGCTTTTCTGAAGTAGAGAATAAACCTAAAGATTGTGATAAAAATAAAGCAATGTTACAGAATCCTAGGTAGATACTGAAGTTTGCTCTAGGCTTTGATCTAAGAACTGCTTTCCCCTTTTTAAAGGCAAGATTAGCACTTATTGCAGTGTTAGAGTCTCCAAACTTAAGTTTCTCCTTGATGTAATAAGAAGGATTCAGAGAATATTGAAAAGAGAATAATTTTCTCCCTAAGTGGTTTGGTACTTTTCAGCTCCTTTTCCTTCTGTTTTTTACTGACTTTGGGGAAACTACTCACCTGTTAAATTCATTTATGAAATGCAGCCGTGTATTGTTCATCACACATAAGAAGCCTCCAGTACAGTGGATTGGCACAGATGCTCACAAAGATTATTTAGTGAACGGTAGTTACAATTATTGTTAACATCCAGTCATTCTTTTATGCATAGGGACTGAGTTTTAAAAATAATTTGGTTAGGATTTATGCTTAGATTAACCTACCCTAAACGTCCTCACTTTTTTCTCCCTTGGATGCCACAATTTTCTTCTGTGTATACAGCACATATCCCTACCTCCTCAGATAAGAAAAAAATAACAGACCTTAAATGCCCACATTTAAAAAACACTTACGTGTTCTTAAATGATCTGGCACTCCTCTTCACTGCTGACCCCGCCCCACCAGGAGTAAATGGGGCAGAGGGGAGAGGAGGTGTCTAGGGTGTAGATGTATGAGGTGTGGACTCTGCGGGAGCTGACCGTTTATGCTGCAGGTAAGACCCAGTAGTGCTCATGTTTACACTTCTTCCTTTTTTTTTTTCTGATGATTAAACTAACATACATTCATTGTGGAAATGTGGAAAGTCCTGACAGTGTGGCCTAAATAAAAGTGATCCTGTCATTCAGAAGTGACCTGGCTGAACTGAGCACAGGCTTTCTTGGAGAGGAAATGTGTACTTGCTTTTCCCTCTTTCCACTGTTGCTTCACTCAGCCCCTTCCCCCTGCAGGCTCCCTCCCTCCAGAGTTGGTGATATGTGATTGTGAGCAGATTACTAACTCTATGCTGCATACTGTCTCTATACTGTAGCTTCCTCATCTATAAACCTGAGATAACTGTTTACCTTGGAGTGTTATTGTGAAGATTAAATGCGCAGATGCATAGAGAGCATTAAGAATAGTGTCAGAGACCCAGTAGGTTCTGCATCAGTGCTGGCTCTCGTTATAGTTGTGCTTCCACCAGGAAAGATGGGAGACCTGCCCTGGGTGCTGGTCCTTGTCTCTGACAGCAGAGTCCAGCTCTTGCCTCATCTTTCCCTTTTGAAATCCAACTCTTTCTTCAGAGCTTATCTCAAATGCAGTCTCCTCTGTGAGGTTCTGTTTTGACCAACCTTTCCCATAGATTTTGTTTTTCCCACCTTAGGCGTTTTACCTCTGGCATTCTGAAAACATGAAATACATTGAGTTTCAGTCCCCTTTTTGGTTTTGACGTAAAGAGGGTGTTTTTTGGTTTTTGTTTTTTTTTGTAGATAGGCTGGATTGTCAGGTACAGTAGCAGCAAAGGAACTTCTAAGACAGTTGGAAATTATAGGTTATTGGAGTTTCAGACATGGGCGTGGTTTGGGTATCTTGGCAGAGTTAGCTAAATATGATAAAACTCCTGGGATGGAGTTTATGACTGGGAAGGAAAACACCAAGAGCAAAACGTACAAATTGCTAGGGGCTTTTTTTTTTTTTAAACGCATGATATGCACAGAAATTATTCTGTCATCAACTTGAATATTTTAAATGGGCATTTTCAATTCTGTAATCATGTCTAAATTTAACAGAATTGTGTTTTGTTAAGTTTCAGGAAAACTTTCTAGGCTGGTCCAAGTCAGATGTCTGCAGTCCTGGCACATTCTAGTAATTACTGCAGCACTTTTGCTTGATGATTTTAGACTTAAATCACTTTAGCAAGTTTAGAATTGAGGCTTTTAATTTTACATAACCTGCCCCATACTGTGTATGTATTAATCCAAGGTAAGCAATCTCTTAAACCAACTGAAATGTGAAGACCTGCATTTTAAGGTGAATGGTTAAAATGTCCTCTTTTAAATGTAGGATTTCATATTGACTTTTTCTGTGAGAAAGGAGGGAAAAAACGATTGCATGGAGACTAAACAACGTGTTACTAAAAAACCAGTGGGGTCAACGATGAAATAAAAAAGGAAGTTAAAAAATACCTTGAGACATATTGACTTTTGAGGATTCAGATTTCAAAAAGTGAAATAATTTAATATAGCTTGCTAATAATTTTATATTAGAATCTCTGTAATCTAAAATTTAATTTTACATGATGTACATTATTCATACAATAATTCTTTTTTTTAAACTTTTTTTTTTTGAGTTATAGTCATTTTACAATGTTGTGTCCATACTAGTAATTCTGACTAGAAGGTTAAGATGTTTTTATTTTGGCCAAGTGGCATTACATTAAATATTAATTGTGAACTCCTAGAATTTCCAGTGAAGAAATACTTACATATATGCACACATTTATATATTATTATTAGGTGGGAAACATACACAAGTATGTATATATGAACAAATGCACATGTATGTATACACATGCATTCACACTCAATTTATTTCTTGTTATAAATATTGTCTTTGTTTATATCACCTCAGCATTACAACAGTTTTAATTTGCTCTGGTTTCAAACATGTAGTCAAAGTATGTTTAAAATATTTTAGTGAGTATCAAGTACAAATTGTTTTACAGACCTGCACTTGTGGTGCTTTATGTATTTATTACATGTTCTACAAGTTATTCCACTTAGTTTTGTTAATTAAGTCTAGTAAACTTGAATAATTTGTCCCCCAGAAACAAGGGCAGTAATGGTGGCAATCCTGGGAACAAACAAGTTCTAGGAAAAATGCATTTAGTATTCATGGACCCCTAAAATTTTATTAAGCTACACTCTGCAGTATGAGGGAGAGTAGAGCAATGTTCAAACTCCTGCAGCGTCGGATCATAAGAACCTCCAGCCGAAAACAAAACTGAGAAGATGCTAAGGATCCAAGTGATTGGCAGGCCTTGTGCTCCGTGGTAGCCCTGGGATAGCTGTTCCCTGGGATAGATGTGCCTGTGCAGGGACCACTTGCTCCAAGGGATGCGTTAGTGTCCTTTCCTGTGTTGTGGGGAAATGCACGACTACTCACTGCCCCCCCCCCCCCAAATTAAAGTGCATTGACATCTGAGTGGAACGGTAACTGTCTGATGCAGCTGGATCCCCTCTTCCACTCATACTCATGTCACTGGATGACCTTGGTATTTCCTTTTTGTAGAGTTTCTTTGTTGAGAAAGGTCAGGAGGACAACGTTATTAAAATTCTTTAGATCTCTGTCAGTTCACTGCCATAATCTACTGCTTTTTCTGAGGTGATCTTTTCTTTTGACTTTTGGGATAAAGGCCTTGCACGTTCACAGCTCTCTGTTTCGGATACTTGTTTTTTGTGTAGTCACTCGGAACATCTCAGAATTTAGGCACATGCTGATGGCTGCTACTTATTCAGGCTAAGGAGTCAATCAGCATTGATTAAAATGCATTCTAGACCTGAGGTTTTTTATTTCAACTGGTATTACATTGAGATAGCGTAAAGAGAGAAACAAAACTAATACTGATGTGGAGAAGAATATTGTACTTGACATTTACCTGTCATGACTTTAAAGCTTCTTGGAGGCTTAACAGCATACTTTTTTACTTTGATTCCACCTCTACATTATTAGGCTTATACTTATTTGGTTATTTACTGTTAACTTTTGGAAAAGCAGTAAAGTATAGGGGTTGAGAGCACAGGCCCTGGAATCAGGCTCTGGGATTGAGCTCAGATTCTGCCATGTCTTAGTTCTGTGACTTGGAGCAAGAATGGTTGATCCTTGAACTACATGGATTTGCCTGTGTCCACTTACATGCAAATTTTTTTTTTCTATAGTAAATAGTACAGTACCACCTCCCTGGTTGGTTGAACCCGAGGATCCAGAGTTTCAGATACAGAAGAACTGCATATACGAAGGGCTGACTATACATTATACGTGAGATTTCAACTGCCCGGAGGGTTGGTGCCCTTAACCCCAGTATTACTCAAGGATCAACTGTACTTAACTCTGCTAATCCTCAATAAAATGGAGATAATTGTATTCCAGCTTTTACCATTATTGTTATTATTTTAAACTTTTACAGTATCCTTCATTTCCTTGGGATCTACTGGTCTGTAGATTAAATTTCAAAACCAAAGCTGTTGTGGATTTTTGCTTGAACCTCACAAGAGCTCATAAGCGAAATGTCAACCTTTAATAGTGAAGGAACAATCGATATTAAAGATAATGTCTGTCTTACAATTATATGGAGATAATGGATGTAAATGTTTGCAAAATTATTGGCACTTAATGGCTTTTTATTATTCAGCCCCAGAGTGCTTTATGCATGCTGCCATTTTGTGTGACTTAGAAGGCATGCTTAAAATATTTTTTGCATGTAAAATTTCTAGTGTACCTCCTTTTTTCCTCCCCTTGCCTCCCCATTTCCATTTGAAGTTGTTTTACTCTGGTAGGAAGCCGTACCTAACATACTCTTTAGGACATATTTTAACTATTATCTTCCTGAGAGTAGGAAGTTCAAATGATCTTGAAACCATATTCTCCTTTTTTCCCAGTCTTTCTTTCAGTCTGTTCATGAGTATATCTGGTGGTCGGATAATAGTTGTCTGTGTTTTTCTTGCTAGACTTTGTTTGATGGTATTTTAAAGGCTAATCTCTGCCATGTTCCTGTGGGTCAAGTTCAAGGTCTCCATGTATTGTTTCTCATCTACTTTAATGGGTTTCTCTGCTCCATGAGATGTATTTGGTTTGAAAGTTTACGGCAAGAGTTGGAAAACTTTTTCTGGATAGGGCCAGATAGTAAATAATTAGGCTTTGCAGCCCATAACTACTCAACTCTGCTGTTTTATCTTGAAAACAGCCAAAGACAATGCACATAGATAATACAGAAATGAATGAGTGTGAGTGTTTTCCAATACAAGTTTCTTATTGACACTGAAATTTGAGTATCAGGTAATTTTCATGTGTCATGAAATAGTCTTCTTTCTGTTTTTTTTTTTTTTCAGTCACTTAAGACGTAAAATTATACTTAGCTTGCTGGGCTGTACAAGCCAGGCACATTTGGTGCATGCATTGTTGTTTGCAGACCCTGGTCTGGTGTCTCATCTTTTCTGACAAGTGTAGTGGTAGAAAAGTATTCATAGATAGTAGGTATTTTTACTGTGAGTATTTGCTCCATTAAGATACTTTACTTTATTAATACGTAGTAAAAGTGTAAGACATGTAGTGTTCTGGTTATGCACTGTTTGTGTAAAAAAATCATTTGCAAACTTATCTCTCATGGTTCTGTTGGTAGACTTGGTTCAGCTCTCTTGGGATTTCTTATGTAGACAGCAGCTGTTGATTGTTCTAGCCCAGTTTTTATATCATTATTGGTCCTTTTTTCCCTCTATTTTTAGGAAATATATATGATACTCCCATCATTTATGATAAAAATTATAAATATTTTTTCCATTTTGTCATTTTATTTTCTTGTAGTTTTTCTTGCTGTTGGTTTTTCTTTTTCCTTTTAGTAATCAAATTTATCTCTTTGTCTCATTTCTTTCAGGGTTTGGGTCATTCATAATTAGAAAAGTTTTCTCCATTCCTTGGCTATAGAGGAATTCACTCAGTTTTCTTCTAGTATTTATATGGTTTTATTTTTTTTTTCCATTTAAATTTTTGATCCATTTGGGATATATCTTAGTGTATGGTGTAAGGAATGGATTCAGTTTTATGTATTTTCTATCTAGTTATTAAGATGTTCCCTCCCCCCATGAGGAACTGTTTCCATCAGATACTAGATTTGCATTTGTAATTCTGGGTAAGTAAGTCTGGGTTTTATGGTTTGCTCGATCGGTCTGCTTAGTCATATGTCATTACCAGACTGTTTCAATACGAGAGACTTTATAGTATGTTTTAATATCCATTATAGCTCAACTTCATTTTCTTTTGCAGCATTTTCCTGACTTTGTTGTATCTTTGCTCTTTCAAATGAATTTCAGTATTGACTCTCCAAATCCCAGGAATCTTTTTAAAATGGTATTTTCATTTGGATTCTTTTAAATTAATTAGATGAATTAATTAGAATTTACATCATAGTGATAGTGAATCTTTCTAATTAAGGCATATTTTTCCATTTCCAGTTCAAGTTTGCTTTCATGACATGTAGTTTTATATTATCTTATTTAAATCTTAGTTTTTCTTAGTTCGGCAATTTAAAGTGAACACTTTAAATTAGACAATTAGTTAACACTTTAAATTAATTCATAAGACATCTCATACCACTTAGTATATTAAGCAGAAAAATTGAGGATTATTGCTTTAGTGAGTTACATTTTCTCTATATGGAAATTGTATTATTGATATTATCTGCAGTAAATCTTTTGTATTTGTATTTAGTATCTTTACTTAAAGTAATTTTTAATGCTTAATTTAATTTAATTTAATTTAATTTAATATTTAATCAGAAAGCTGTACACCCTAGCCCAGTAAAAGAAGAACAACAACAATAAAAACAAAAAACAAAGGCTGACTGGGAGAGGAAATGGGTATGGGAAAGAGAGAGAACTGTTCAGAAACCGAGACTGTGGTTGGTGCCTACATTTATGTACAATGTTTATATGAACTTCTAAGTGTTTGTATCCTTTGAAAGAATTTTGAACAACTGTTTGCCTCTTGGCACATTTTTTAGTTGACACCTAACATTTCTACCATAAATTTAAACTGTTGCAAGTGATGTGATTTCCTGTTTATAGTAACCACTGTCACTTAAAAATGATACCATTACATCATTCTTTTAAATGTAGCCAATGAAATTGAAGTAACTTGGCAATTTTAAGACCTCTGGCCATCCATTGAAAAAATATAAACAAGATTTTTAACAGCCAAATTTTGCATCATACTTTTTTGTCTTTAAATGTGTATTTCCTTCCCCTTCCTGCATGGAATTACATCGTAATGAAATACACTTTTATGTTAAATTGTTTTTTTAATTGACCATTGTATCATACTTCTTGGCAATAAAAATGTATATACATTTAAAATAATCATTTAAGAGGTGAGTGGCCAAGATGGTGGAATAGGAAGACCCTGAGCTCACCTCCTCCCATGGGCACACCAAAATTAAAACTGTTTACAGAGCAACTATTGATGAGAAAGACTAGAAGAAGAGCAGAAAAGATCTTCTATAATTAAAGGTATAAAGAAGGAACCACAATGAGATGGGTAGGAGACGCAGTATAGTCATACCCCAAGGTGGGTGACCCACAAGCAGGACCATAATTATAATTGCAGAGTCTCTCCCTAAGGAGCAAGTGGTCTGAGCTCCACATTGGGTTCCCCAGCCCAGGGGTCCTGCACCAGGAGGACAAGCCCCCAGAAAGTTTGGCTTTGAAGACCAGTGGGGATTACTTTCAGGAGAGCTGTGGGAAATAGAGACTATTACTATAAAGCTACAGTCATCAAAACTACTGGCACAAAACAGACACATAGATCAATGCAACAGAATAGAGAGCCCAGAAATGAACCCACCCTTATATGGGCAATTAATGTATGACAAAGAAGGCAAGAATATACAATGGGGGAAAAGACAGCCTCTTCGATGAATGGTGTTGGAAAATTGGACAGCTACAGATAAGAGAATCCGTTTTGTTCTGGTTTGTTATTCTATACTTGTGGAGTACGTGAGCCCTAGTTTGAAGACCCCCATTCTAGGCAGCCCGTGAGAGAAGAGGCAGAACCTTGAGCTACGCTGGTCTCATCTAACAAAAAGAGGCAGGACTGCTGAGGTCAGCAGAGGCAGTGCTACGTGCTCAGGAGAATTTAGGCTGGTATTGCTTGTCTAGTGGCACTGCCTCGGATATAGACCTCGTCTCCACAAGTTTGTTTTATGCAGGATAATGTGTGATCATTCAAAACAAAACAAAAATCTTTAACAGATGCCTCACCAAAGAAGATACATAGATGGCAAGTAAACATATGAAAGGATGTTCTACATCATATATCATCAGAGAAATGCAAATTGAAACAATGGTGAGATACCGTTACACACCTATTAGAATGGTCAAAATCTGAAACACTGACAACACCAAATGCTGGCGAGGACGTGGAGCCATAGGAACTCTCACGCATTGTTAGTGGGCATGCAAAATGGTCCAGGCACTTGGGAGGACAGTTTTGTGTTTCCTATGAGACCAAACATACTGTTAACATATGATCCATCAATTGCAGTCCTTGGTATTTACTTCAAGGAGTTGGAAACTTATATCCACACAAAAACCTGCACATGAATGTTTATAGCAGTTTTACTCGTAACTGCCAAAACTTGGAAGCAACCAAGATGCCCTTCAGTAGGTGTGTGGATAAATAAACTGCAGTACATCCAGACAGTGAAATACTATTCATTGCTAAAAAGAAATGAGCTATCAAGCTATCAGAAGACATGAAAGAATTTTAAATGCATGTTACTAAGTGAAATAAACCAATCTGCAAAGGCTATATACTATATGATTCCAACTATATGTTCTGGAAAAGGCAATACTGTGGAGACAGTAAAAAGATCAGTGGTTGCCAAGGGTTGGGGGCTGGGCAAGGGATTAATAAGCGTAGCACAGGGCATTTTTAGGGCAGTGAAAATAAACTGTGATACTGCGATGAATGCATATTATGATACATTTGTTCAAACTGTAGAGCTTACAACACCAGAGTGAACCCTGATGTAAACTATGGACTTTGGATGATTATGACGTATGCATGTAGATTCATCAGGTGTATTGGGAGATATTGACAATGAGGGAGGCTATGTATGTGTGGGGGAGGGGTATATGGAAACCTCTATACCTTCTGCTTAATTTTGCTGTGAACCTAAAACAGCTCTAAAAATTAGTCTTAAACACCACACATTGAATTTTAATTCTGTTGAATACTGTTTATGTGGATCTTAAATAATGTTCGTATAACTTTGGTCGGTCTACTTGGAAACTACTTGAATTTAGTTGATTATGAGGAATAGAGAGCTCATCAGCATATTCCGTAGAGCTGAGGCCATCTGTTCCTGATAACCCACCTTATTGGGCTTAAAAGATAGGGTTGAGCTCTTTTTCTGGAAAGAATGAATCTTTAGTACAGGTATGTGAGCATGTGTGTGCAAGTGTTTTGGCAGAAAACATTTCAGAACTGCTGCCTTAAATTATTCATTCTTAAGTATTTCAAAAACCTCAGCTGGGCTCTTGAGAGAAAGAGCATAGCAGATGAAGGCCTAGGGTTAGGAGTTGAAATGCAGGGCTATATTTGGTGTTGGTGTGTTAGCAAAGCAATCTCTGTTAGGCATGCAAGAGACACAACTGACATTTTATATTGAAGGGCCAAAGAGCCTGACCCATATTTTGGTTGGGGGAAAATGGTCGTCTCATTCCATGTTTTGTGAACAGCAGAGGCACCCCTCCATTGGGCAAATTGCTCTTTAAGAATTTGCTTTTGATCTGCTGGTTATTTAAGTAAATGAAAAGTGGCGTGTTCCTTGTATGCCTGGTACAATTCTAAGTATTTTACATTAATCCTTTCATTTAATTCTTATAATAACCTTATAGAGTTCATGCTGGGTTTTTTGGGGGGAGAGTAATTAGATTTATTTATTTATTCATTCATTTATTTTAGTGGAGGAACTGGGGATTGAACCCAAGACCTCATGCATGCTGAGCATGCACTCTACCACTGAGCTATGCCCTCCCCGCAAGAGTTCATACTGATTTTTATCCTTTTCATTTTACAGTCAGGGAAATAGAGGCATGATGTGATTAAATAATTTGCCCAAGATCACACACTAGTGCTTAGTAGAGCAAGGATTCAACACAGACTGTTTACCCGCTGAGTCTCCATTCTTAACCATTGTATTATGCTTCCTTGAGGTGTTCGAATAAAAGGTCATAGAGCAGAGCTTCCAAATCTGTGTCACTCAGAGTGAATGGGTTATAGTACATAGATCCTCTCAGAGATGGCGGGAGCCCCCGGGCCAATTTACCTTTTCTTCTCACCAGGAGTGCTAGTCTAAATATTATTTTCTATGTGTATCAAGAAATGGAAAAGATTAGGAGACTCTGCTGAAAGTGTAGGAGAGCTTTGATCCCAATGATCTACGGGCAGATGCCATAAGTTCCCTATACACCCACTAAAAAGAAAGAACAGTACACAAACAAATCGACTTGTTGAATGAAGTTATTAATATTGTTTATCTGAATGGCAAAGCAAAGCTGTATGATTTAATCCAGGTTATAAAATAGTGGCCTGTGGCTAGATTTAGCCTGGAAAACTCTATGCACAACCTTCTGTGATAGCCCAGCACAATTATTGAAACAAAAACAGAATATGTATTTCTTTTCGTGGGCTAAGAACACTAACAGTTTCTACTACTGCTGCACACCTAGACACTTGATACTTTTACATTTTCCTGCCTAGCTTCTGGGGGCTTTAGTGGGTGTAGCTCTTATTAAATCACTCGAGGAAGTGGTAGGTCATACATGGTTGGTAGGCTATATTAATTATCTTTTGGGGTTTGTTTGGGGTGGAGGCATCAGCAGTGTACTTAACCAACATGTAGATTACCAGTTAGCACCAAAACAACAAAATCCTCATTCCTTTCTTCCTTTTTATGAAAAATTGTTTGGAAAAAATTTATTTCATATTTCATAAAAAGTATTGTTAGCAGATAGAGAGACCCCTGAATTAGGAGGCCCACCAAAGTGTGGCCCTGACCACTAGCTGTGAAAGAATTCGCAGCAGAGGCAGGGGGACGAAGTGAATGGCTGCTTTATTGCTCAGAAGAGGAAAAGGAAAGTGCCAGAATGGCGAGAAGGGAAGAAAAGCACTTGAGTGTGGAAAGGAAGTGCTCGAGCAGGGAGCTATTAGCCAAGGTGGCCGGTAGATACTGATCCAGCCAGCTTCGGGCTGCATGGACTTTTATGGGAGCCTTGGGCCATCATGTCTGCCTTCTGGGTGTGACAAAGCTGATCAGTGCTTGTAAAGGCTTTTCTGGTTGTTGTCATGGCAATTGTCAACTGTCATGGGGTAGGTGGGTGTGTCACTTAGCATCCTAAAGCATTACAGTGAGCATATAATGAGGCTCAAGATCCACTGGAAATCAAATCTTCCACCATCTTGGGCTTCATTGGTTCTAACCAGTTCTTGTTTCTTTTTGCAGCTGCCTCCTGAGACTTAGATAAGAGTAATTGGTTTCTATTCGAGGGAGGGACAAGGGTATGATCCTGGGGGCAACAGCCTTGGTAACAGTTACTGAAGGGGAAGCTAAGGAAGAAATCTGGACTTGAAACAACTCAGGAATATGCATCAGATAATGGGTCTGTGCCTCCATTGTCCCAGTCATTAACTGATTAAGCCTGCTCTTCTGTGACTCAGGGAGGACAGGGAAGACTTCAGCTTTTCTATAAACAAGGGGCAGGGGTTGTGGGGGTGCCTACAGGGTCCTGCTCAGTATCAGTATCAAAATAATTTTAGAAAACTACATTGCCTGTCATATAAATAAGTGCTCAACAAATTGTATTGTTTTCTGTAATTATTATTGGTAAAAGCAGAACTACTTTGGATTTCTTTATACCAGTTATCTCAGTATTATTTTTTATTTGAATTGTGTATTTTGAGAGGGAGAGATACTTATAAATCTTGCCCTGGAGAAGTAACTATCTCCTTTCAGAAGGTAGTTTCTATAAAAGAATATACAACCTATAGTATCACTTTCTAGTGTAAGTCTGTATTATGTACTTGCCTTAATTATTATGATGGGTTTTGAATATTTAGTATATCACACTAATCTATTTTCCTTTAAAAATATTTTCTTAAGCTTTTCTAATATGTGAAATTACAGTGACTATTATAATGATCATCTGAATCTACCAGTCAGCTTTATGAAATCTTACTTTTGCCACATTTGCTCAAGGTATTTCTTTAAAAAAATTATGTTCATCCCTTTTGTTTACCCCTTTCTAATCTGATTTCTCTTTGCCTGCCCAGAATAACTGTATTTTATAGTTGATATTTGCTATTCTCAAGCATGTTTTCGTACAACTGTGGCATATTTGCATCTATGAAGAATGTATAGTGTTGTTTCAAATTTCATATAAATGGTTTCATGCTCTACGTATAGTTCTGTACTTTTTTTCTGCTCAACATTTTGAGGTTTATTCTTATTTGTGTATATGGTGTAGTTCATTTATTTTTAACTACTGTAAGTGATTTCATTTTATAAGTACACTTCTATATAGGCCTCCATTCTTTGTTGATAAACATTTCATTTGTTTCTCTTTTTCTGCTGTGTAGGGGCTAAAAGCAGGGACTCTAGAAGTCTTTTCTGATTCAAATTTTACTTGTCACATCATTAACGTAACTAGCAAACTGACTAGTAGGTAAAAGTAGGTCCTCCATGGATCTGTGAGGAAGTGGTGTCATGAACAAAGGAGACTGATTAATCCAATGTTGTGTATTCGAGGTCCAAAAATGAAATAAAAAGTAAGCAAGTGATCATCATAATACTTAATTCCTGGAGTTGTTATGAGGCTTAAATGCATTAGTGTTTATAAAAAAACCAGACTAGTGCCTGGCACGTAGCAAGTGCTGTGTATATTGTGACCCCTGGGTTCAGAATCCTGGCTCTTAACCATTGCCCCCCGCTGGGTCTTACCCCTGGGGAAGATGAGTTCAGTTTTGGACATGCTGAATTTGAGGCACCATCAAGACGTCTAAATAGAGAAACCCAGTAGCCTGGAGTTTAGGAAAAAAAAATGTAGATCACGACAGAGATTTGGGAAACACATGCCTGTACGGTAATAGAACTGTGAAGGGAAGAAGTAGTAGAGTGAAAACAGGAGGAGGCCTTGGGACACCAGTAGTATAGACATTCCCAGGTCCCTGAGGTTAAGCAAGACTACAGAGTTAGCAACAAAATCAGTGGAGTGGGGGCTACACATTCAGTGACATCCTCATGGGGGTAGCTTGTTTTAATGGGACTGAAGTCCTCACCTCTGCGCTCCCTCCATGACTTGGAGCCACTGGGCCATGCTGGCGCTTCCTGCCTTCTTCCTGGCCCTCCAGACCTCCTATCTTCTACTGTAGTGTGTCCCTGCTACTCACGCCCCAGTTACACATTCCTGGATAATTTCACCTCTCAGACCACGTTCTTCGTCTGCCTGGCCCATGCTTCATTTTGTGTATTTTATTAGTGTGCATGCAGTCCATGGCACCCACTCAGTTCATTGGTCAGTGTTTTAACTCTGGGTCAGGCTGGGGACCCTGCATTTCCCTGCCCTGCACATTCTCCTTACTTGCCATCTGCTCTGTTCCTCCCCAAACCCTCTCTGTGATCTCCACCCTTGATTTTCAGTTCAACCTGGTTTCTGTGATCAGCCATCCAACCCTTTAAAATCTACCCTTAGACTCCCCTCATTAACCTACTTCCACGTCCAAGTCTCAACATTGAATTAGGCCTGTGGTTGGCTTGTTCCTTTATTTTCTTCTTGAAGCCTCAGAACATTACGGGAAAAAGAAAAAAAAATCATAGAACTGCATTGATTCAGTTTCCAAAAAAAACCTTCTCATATTTCTGAAACTTTGAAGGGCTAGTCATGTATTTCACTTTGTTTTAATGTTCAATAATCCATAAATGAATAATTTTATACAAATATTGAATAAAGCAGAATAAAATGACACACATTTGCTAGTAGAAGCTTGATAGCATTACCCATGATAGCTTTTGTAGATTTTATTTCATAATGATATTGAATTCTGGTAAGTAAGGCATTTTATAAATTAAACATTTAAAAACATATCTACATTTTAACTTCAAGGTGAAGAAAGCTATATGGTGTTTAAGCTAGATAATAAGATAAATCTTGTGCTTTGCTTAAATATAGACTTTTATGTATACTTATGCATTGTGGTTCTAAGGCTACCTCAGACTTTCTTGTTTTTATTCTACTGATTCAGTGTTTTGAAATTTGCCCACTAAATTGTTTCTTAAGTAGTCATCTGTTTTCCCATTTTTTTCCCCATGTGAAAACCAATATAACTATCACCATGAGATACCCTGTCGTACTAAGATGACAATTTAATTCTCACAAAAGCCTTATCAATTTATTTTCTTGTTGCATTCTGCAACCTTAATATACTTTAAAATACCATTTTCTTACGGTTTTTGAAATATTAAAACTAACTCTTAGAGCTCTTGTTATTGCCTTCGTGTTCATGGAGAGTTAGAAAATTATTCTGAAGTTGTTACATTGCCTTTTCTCAGCTTGTGTTTTACATCATTTTTTCTCCATCTATGAGGGTAAATCCACCAGGTCGCAGAAATTGCCTCATTGCAATTTCTTCCCTAACCTTGTGTGGTCAAGTACTATCTGTAAGTAGGGCAGTCTGAGTGTATTTGGGCCGGTGGGTTGGAATTTAGCTTCTGTGACAAAGGACCATAGAAGTCTAGCAGAGTTTGATGTTTAGAAGGACTATTGTGCTTCATCATGTGATGAAAAGCTAGCAGTGTTTGGTGTCTTTTTTTTTTTTTTTTAATATAGTTGAGAAAGGATTAGTTTGGGATTTGGTCTCTAGGTGAGGTTGTAAGAAAGCTTGGAATTCGAGATTCTCTGGAGACCAAACTTAATGCTTGATTGGAAAGGCTGGAGCTTTCATCAGTCATAAATAATTTTAAATCTTCCATAACCATTTCCAAATCTAAGGCGTTCAGATATTCCAGATACACTTGTTTCTTTGAAAACTGGAAAGGTAAGGTTGCAACTTTGTAAGCTGCTTATTTGAGTAGGAAAACAAAATGAAATAATTAAAATCAGTTTTTAAAAATTATATAACTGTAGCTTCCAAAACAAAGGTTTTCTTTGTTTCGACATTTTAAACATTTAGATGACACAGTGTATACTCATGTCTTTGGACAGTAAGATGAATTGACTGAAATCTAGAAGTAAAGTTACATGTTTTTACCGCCATATAACTACAAATACATATAGTCCCTCTGTTCTCCTTCTTGTCTTAGCTCATCTTCCTCTTGAACGCCTCACTAAGTGTGTGTCTCATTGTGTTGGAGTCAGTCACTTCTTTGAAAGAACAAGATAAGATGTTGTTGCTGCTGTTTTATCTGTTTTCTGATCTGATTTATTTTCTCTGGACTATAATGTTATCGTTACACTGAAGGGCACCTGGTCTCAGCCATGAGTGAGCATCACAAGGGCACCACTTAACCCCCAGACACTTGTGAATGGATAAGGAGTCACTGTGCTTACATTCTTTCATCACTGTTAGGTACCTTTGGTTCTCAACATTTTGTACCCTCTCTAGTTGTTCCTTTTTCACCACTGAAGGAATCATGATCATTAATGATTCTCTAAGTATATTGTAGCCTGAGATTTGGAATTTATTTATTTGAGTGTTTTATGATTGATAAGTACTTTTACAATAGAAATGCAGAGATAGATTCTTCAACAAATATAACTTGCTGATTCGTGTTGTGAACACATTACTGGAAGTGTGTACAATAGATGTTAACTTATAATTCTATTAGTATATGCCCACAATGATTTAAAGAGAATGTAGAATGATAAGCTTTTATATTAAAGTGATGGTCTAATATATGCTTTAAAATTTAATAAGCTTATGAATACATACACCCTTTTAAGCTAATTTCAGTTAGTTTTGTTCCATTTGATTGATAAAAGTTAAAATATTTTCAAATTACTTGCAAGAATCATCTGCTTTAGTAATTTAATTTTTTCATTTGAAAATTGCAACACCAGCTATTTTGTTTTGTAGCATTTTCACTTATTGACTCATTTTATGATGTTCTATGTCAAAATTAAATAAGCCTTACCTTTTGTGGTAGTCATAATTTGTATAATTTCTAGTATACAGATGAGATGTACAAAAAAAGGAAATATTTTTGTTTTTTTAGGTGAGTCTGTGTTTAGATATAAAAACATGTGCAATTTAATTTTTAGGTTGCTATGGATGTTACACCTCCCCCATTATCTTAATATTGCAACTTCTTTGCTGGCTATGTTCATGGGGGACTGTGGCCCCAAATGCATGAAGAAATGTGATAGCTAATTGATTTCTTACCATCTTTTGGGACTAGAGTTCCATTTGAGATCTGAGGAAAGCTACTGAACCCTTTCTTAAGAAAAATGCCCATATTTATAAACACACAATTTAGTTTGCATCTCCAGGCATTTCCTGAACTCTGGTTTAAGAATCCCTGTCTTATATGTAGACACTATTCCTGTGTAATTTCAGAAATTAAGTACCCAAATTTAGTATATGCTAGTTAGTGTATGTTATTTCCCCATTTCTACAGAACTATTTTGTATTCATTTGAAGAATATTTATTGATGATCAATTTTGTGCATGTTATAGAATTTACCTGTTGGGAAGAAGCCAGGAATTCTTAGGGAACCAAAAATTTATACTGTTGGCTGCGCAATTTTAGAGAAGGACTAATTGTGTGGGGTGGAATGTTCTTCGGTACGTTGGGTTGAATTAGGCTTAGGAAGATTGGGAAGATAGGTAGAAGAAATGGATCATGCTAGCCTGGCTGCAATGATTTAGTGATGACCTCACACCCTCGAATCCTTATAATCTTCAAAGGGAGATCACTGGATCCTGTTAGGATGGATGTGTAGACTAAAGCAGCGTTTTTCAAATTTAAGTGATGTAAGACTCCTTTTAAAAGAAAAAATAATTATTGTGGCCTGTTAGTGTTGACTTAAATTTTTAAAGTTTAATGTTACTTAAATGTGTAAAAGCACAAAACTTGGCTTGAACACTTTGTGCTTGTAACTCTTGTGCAACTGTAAAACCCAAAACTATTTTACACATCCCATGCAAACAAAACGACACAGACCACAGTAATGATAGGTTACTGCAAATAAATTGTCACTTCCAGTGCAACTGTGATGCTGGCCACTAGCCATTATGGCTGGGGTTCTTTTGAGTTCAGCTTGCCCGTGCTACCAGGACTCAAATGTGTGGTTTATGCTTTTGTTCTTTTTTAAAAAAATCAGCTCACAAATATTTGAAATATTACTACCTTATGCCAACTTGATTGTGAACATAAAATGGGCATAGTAGTAGTCAGTTAGGAGACAGTTATCCAGATGACTCAGGAGGTTTAATCTTTTTTTAAAGATTATACTTGCTATGGTAATATATATCAAACCAGTGGTTCCCTCTAAGGGGGAGATTGCTTGGAAAGAGGCATAAGAGAAATTTCTGGGGTGGTAGAAACATTTTTATCTTGATTTATGTATTATTTTCATGGGTACACATATTTCTCAAAACTCGTCAAATTATACACTTTAATTCACCATTTGTAAATTTTACCTTAATTTAAAAAATTATAATTGGAATGAAGGCACAAAATTAGAAAAATATTTTATAAGAATTCTCATATTTTGCGACTAGGTCCATGGATTTCAGTTGGGGACCCACAATCAAGGAGGACATTCCAGCCTACTGAACAACATTTATAACTACATTTGACTTTGTCCCAAACCCAGCGCTGTTTCCTGCCGGGTGAAATGAACTTGACCATGCGTGAACAATACTCTTGCCCAGAGTAGAGCCCCCAAAGCAGTGGGACTTACACACTACGTCCCTGTGCCTCCAGCCCAGCCTTCTCATTCTCTGCTGCCCCAGTGACCGTTCCTTCTTCCATCTTTGTAACCACCTGGGAGAACAGAGAGGAGGGAGGTAACCTGAGCAATGCAGAGGGAAAGATGGTGAAGAGAGCAGCAACCAGAAGAAAATTAGAGTTTATTTGATGCCTTTGAACATTTGTGGGAACGGTCAAAACTTAGAAAGTTTTCTGAGGAGAGGGCAGATTTAAAGTTAGACCCTTGATCCTATGAGTTATTTCCTGTTTTATGGTTTTTCAGCTTATCAAGTTGGAGAGATGGTGTTTATGGTCTCTCAAACATGACTTTTATGCCTATTTAAAAAAAAAACTTTTTTAGCAAAACATGTTTGTAGCAGCAATTAAAAAAAACTCAATTACTTCATCATTGTATCACATGAACTCTTTCAAGTTTTTGAGGTTTTAGATAGGTGGACATCATCTACATGCAAACATAGCTGTTACCAAATTTAAATGGTGGAAATGTGTATTAGTTTTCTTTTGTTGACTGAAAAATTGCAACAGAACTTAGAAGCTTAAAACAATAAATATTTATCATCTCACATAGTTTCTGTGGTTTAGGAATCCAGGAACTCCTTAGCTAGGTGATTCTGGCTCATGACCCCTCACGAGATTGCTGCCGAGATGTTAGCAGGGACTGCAGTTGTGTCTGCAGACTTGACTGGGGGTGGTTTACTCACGTGCCTGGTAATTCGGTGCAGGTCATTGATCGAAGGCTGCACTTCCTCACCGTGCAGACTTCACAGGTGCTTGAGCATCCTCACAGTGTGGACCTCCCCCCTGGGCTGCTTGAGTGTCCTTCCAGTATGGCAGCTGGCTTCCCCCACAGTGAGTGATCCAAGGAAGAGTGAAGATGGGGACTGCAGTGTCTTTTGATTTGGCCTCACAGTGTACATTCCTTCATTTTCACTGTATCCTGGGCTGGCCTGGGTGCTGGGGTATATTGGTGAGCAAAAGGCACAAAGATACACAGTCCTGGCCTTGCAGCTGAGAGCCCAACCAGGGCAGCACATACACATGCGGCTCTATAAGTTTAATGGCAAAAAAGAATATTTGTTAAGGCAAAAAGTGTTGTGACAAAAATTGATGGTACTGAGTTGGAGTGTAACCAGGAAGACCCACTTAGAGGGGGATGCAAGGGAAGACCTCTGAGAGGAAGTGACCTTCAAGGTGGGTGAGTAAGCCAGTCATGAGAAGGGCTGGGAGGGGAAAGGGAAGAGCCTGTGCAAAGGCCCCAAGGAAGGAGAGCATTTGGCCTCTTGGAGGAATTGAGAGCGGCCAGTGAGTCTGACTGAAATGTAGTAGAGAAGAGGAGGATGACACCAATGGAGCCTGATGGCACAGGGCTGGTGCACCATAAGGAGCTGAATTTTAATACAAATGCCACTGTTTATTTGCATTTAGGTTTAGCTGCATGTAACTGAACTCCCTTCCCAAAAGAGTGGTTTGTACAAGATAAAAGTTTATCCTTTCACTCTCTTAGGAAGGGAGTCTTATGGCAGGATAATCTGAGACCCAGGCTCCCATTGATTCATTTGTTTATTCAGCTATTTCTGGCTCCGCTGTCCTGTGGCATGGCTTCCATCCTGAAGTTCTCATTATGACCTCCTATGGCTGCTGCAGCTCTCCAGGCTGTAGAGCAGAAGAAGGAAAGTCAAAAGGGCAAAACGGGGACCTCCTCCCAGCTGATCAGTTCCCAGAAGTAGCCATCCTAGAAATCCCACACAACGCCCCCACTTAGAGCCAAGTGGCCAGAACATATTCACATGCCTTCTTCAGTGGTAAGAGGGAGTGTAAACTTTTATTTTGGATGAAGAGCACCCAACTGAATATCATGTCCCTGTTACCGAGGGGAAGGGAAAGTGGCCATTGAGGCAACCAGGAGTCCATACTGCAAATGCAAAACCACTAACGGGTTTAAAACCAGGAGCAATATGATCCTTTATAAGAGATAACTGGTAAGAAATAGCTTCTGAGTCCCCTCAGTGGGAGCAGGGAAGAGTGGAAGCAGGGAGTCCAGGGAGGAGCCTGTGGGAGTAGTTCAGAAGTGAGATAATGGACTAGGGGAGTGGCAGTGGTGACAGAAGTGGCTGGATCTAGGCTGTATGTCAGAGTTCAGGATCTACAAGTCTGGGTAACAAGGGAGGTGTGAGGGAAGGGGAGGAATCAGGGGTGAAACCCAGGTTTTCTGATTGAGCAACTCTGAGGATGGTGGTACAATTCATGGAAATGAGAAAGACAGCCAGGGAGTGAGCTTGGAGGGAAAATGAGGAGGTTGGTTTTGAGTATGTTAGGGTTGAGATATCTATGGTGTTGAGTAAGCAGTTCACTATATAAATGTCAGGAATTCAGAAAGGAGGTCAGAGTGTCCACTGTGTTTGTAGCCATAGAGATGTTTAAAATCACCCAGGGAAAGAATGTAGGGAGGAAAGGGAAAGGACAGGAGTGGGCATGACCTAGCTCCAAAGGGTGCTAGTTGGATGGGGAAGGAGCTGTTGACAGAAGAGAGTGAGAAGGAGTGGCCGAGGAAAACCAGGGGGTGTAGTGTCATGAAAACCCGGAAAGGCAGGGCTTCAAGATGGAGAGCTTCAGTCGTCCAAGGCTGCTCAGAGGCTGAATTAGATACGGCCAGAAGAGGATCCATCTGACCTAGGAACTTGGAGGTCATTGGTGCCCTTGATGAGAACGTTTCAGTGGAGTGGTGAGGATGGAAGCCAGATGGAAATGGGTTCGAGTGTGAGTGGAGACCTAACAGTACCCAAATGCTGTGTATAGAGTGTAAGTCTCTGAAAGACTGAGTTCATCACGACGGGAAGATGAAAACTCTCAGTAGACAACCTGGGAGAGGCAGGATAGAGCCCATCAAATGGGTGTAAGCTACTGCCTGCCAGACAGCAGCTGAGGAATTGCTTTTGGAACAAAAAAACCCAGTTTATCCAATTACTGAATACTCACCTTTTTGCCCACAGTTGTTGAGGGTGGACACAGTCGTGAGGAAGCTGTTCCAGAAAACTGCCCTTCTCTGCTTGGAGCTCACAAGTACCACTGATTCATTGGGGGCCTGAAGGGAGAAAAACCTGTTGGGCATGTATGTGATGACACCACAAATCTGATCATTTAGACCCCTTATCAAAACCAGGAGTTCATAGGTGAAAAATTACTGGCCCTCAGAGCTACAGCCATTTCATTTCTTGTGTCTGAAGAGGTGTTTCTTTTCTTTTTTTTTTTTTTTTTTTTCTGTTTTGTTTTGTTTTTAAGACTCTTGGGCAAAGCTTTCTTGATGGTAATAAGCTGAGCCTGGCTGAGGTGCACTTGCTTGAAACTATTTTTTTTTGCAGTGAAAGAGAAGTTCCCCAACATCTTCTCCACATTTCTTTAATTCAGCGGGAATGAACACTGCCTATGATTAAGAAGTTCCTGGCACCTGGCAACAAGAAGGGCCCACCCTCTGATGCCAGTGATGTGAAAATGGTCCACCAGATCTTTATGCTGTAAAGCTTGTACTTATTTATCTGTGAGTTGGTCGGCCTCTGTGGATGGCTGTGTCCCTTAAGCACTATAATCAATGCCACGCTGCAGTGGTCCCCAGACCTATGAATAATTACTTCCTAAGTAGTTCTTACATTTCAGGGGCACCTTCTCTACTCAGGAGCTAAATTTTGTCATGAGTAATCGGGAGAGAAGGCAGGCCAGACTTAAAATTCTCCCCTAATCTGGTGAGTTATTTCTGGCTCCTCTGGGTAGTTCCTGCTGTGGAGGAGAGTGAGCACTTACGTTCCCTGAGATCCCTTCCCCTCCCTCTTCTTTGGAAGTGAAATGGGGTCATTTGGAATAGGCCAAGGAGCAGGACTGCACAGCATGCAGTGGTCTTCAAAGTGTGATCCCCAGACCAACAGCATCAAGCCACCAAATCCCAAATGTTGTTAGATATGCAATTTTTTTTTCCTCTCTAACCCAGACCTACTGTATCCAGAGTTTTGGGGGTGGAGAGGTGGTTCCCAGCAGTCTGTGGTTTAACAAACACTGCAGGTGATTTTGTTACAAGCTAAAGATGAGAAGTACTGTCTTAATCGAAAAGGGGAGTGACTCAGGCCATTCTAGAATAAGGAAAATGAATCTCAGTTGCCAGGGTTAGGGTTGACTGTGTTGCATGGCAGTACAGATCTGTAGCCTCTGAACCCACTCTCGGAGGTCCTAGAGGTGTCCCCGGTCTGCCCCTGTGCTCAGTAGAAAGGAAAGAAGGGAAAGAGAGGGAATCATGGTGGGAAATGAAGTGGAGTGGTAGAAATGGAGACAGCCTGAGTAAGACACCTCAGGTTATAAAAGAGGACAGAAGAGTGACAGGGTTGTAAAGTATAAAAACATACATAAAAGGCGTTTCCAGAAGATGGCCCACCATCCTACGTCTAAGACTTTGTTGTGTCTTTTGAGGTTGAGACCTTTAATTTTTATGAAATTTTAATCATTTCACTACTTTGGTTTTCTTTTTTCAGTACTCAAAAATGGTAAGACATATTCTGCAAAAATTGTTTTGAATGTGTTAATTTTTTAAAATTCAACAACATCCATAACACATTTTTGCTTTTATTTGCAGTTGAGAACATTCTTGTTTGACTACGGGAGGGGAACCTTTCTGTATTCTCTTAGGAGGAAAGGAGAATTTCTTTGTATCTCTAACATCTGGCTGATCCCTGGAGGGGGGTGGTCTATGATGGATGATAACCACATGCCTGTCCTATTTCCATGGGTGTGACCGGATCTGAACCCCACTGCAAATACGTAAGGACATATAACAAAGGAAGCTGCAGCTTCTTCTTTGGCAGTGAGGAAGGGAGGGGATAGGTTACCTAACAGCATTTTCAAAGTGCATAGGCAAGGAAATCAGATCTCTAAAGACCTCAATGACTTGTCAAAGAAAATATAAATTGACAAATGGAAATTTAAAAAATTTTTTAAAGTGAACTTAATTATACACCTGGAAATCCAATCTATAGCTAATAGCATAAATGAAGAACATGCATTCTTTAAAAATATGCATAAGTAAACTTGTTTTCTTGTTAAAATAATGCAGCACTTGCACATTTCCACATCTTAGTATGAGTTGTGTTGTTGCATCATCGCTTTGCTGCCTTTGATTTGCTGAATGTAATTTGTATGAAGGACGCGTGTATCACATCATATCTATGTGAAACATAGATGATTTAATTTCCTTTTTATCTTTTTCTTATTAAAATTTTTTATCTGAGAATAAAAGTAAGAAGCAATTGGAGTAGGTTTGCCAGCTTTAGCAAATAAAAAGTACAGGGTGCCTAGTTAAATCTGAAATCAGATAAACAGTGAATAGGGGTTTTTTTGTTTGTTTGTTTGTTTGTTTTTAGTTTGTTTTGTCCTATGCAATATTTGGGACAAATTTGTATTAAAAATTTATTTATTCTTATCTGAGATTTAAGTTTAACAAGGTGTCTTGCATTTTATCTGTCAACCCTAAATTCCTAGTAACTCTCGAGTTATGTCTAAGCATTATAGTCATCCCAAATTGTCCCAGCTATTAATTAAAAACTTTTTGAAATAGTTACGACCTCAGATAAGATTGGCTGCGGGCTATGTACAGTTTTCAGTACCTAAGAGGAAATCTCACTATTGTTACTCCTCAAGAAATCACATTAAAGTGCAGAGAATGAGAGTGATAGACTTACAGGGATAACCCTGAAGGCACTCTACATGTTTTACAATATAATTTTTGAATAGGTAATACATACACACCTCTTTTTTCCTCTCTCTTGGGTTTTCTAAGTTTATAAGTGACCTATTGGTGTATATTTTTACTGTGATGAAATACTCATAACTTAAAATTTGCCATCTTCACTCTTTCAAGTGTATAGTTTAGTGACATTAAGTACACTGACATTATTGGGCAACTCCTAGCACCATCTACCTCCAGCACTGTTCCGTATTGCAAAACTGAAACCCCATCCCCATTAAACATGAACTCCTCATTGCCCAACTCTATAGCCCCTGGCAACTACCATTTTGTTTTCTGTGTATGAATTTGATTCCTCTAGGTGCTTCCACCTTTTGGCTATTGGAAATAATGCTATGAACATGGGAGTACAAATATTTCTTTGAGACCCTGCTTTCAGTTGTTTAGGGTGTATACCCAGAAAGGAGATTGCTGGATCATATGGTAATCCTGTTTACTTTTTCTGAGGCACGGCTATGGTGTTTCCTATTGCAGCTGCGGCATTTTTACATCCTCACCAGCGGTGCCCAAGGGTTCCAGTTCCTCCACATACTCAACACTTGTCACTTTCTGGGTGGTCTTGATAGTCGCCACCCTACCAGGTATGAGGTGGACACCTCTTATCTTGTACAGTGTGCATCAGACATGATGATGAGCATGTTTTAGGTTCTCAGGATGTGCTTTTGAACAGAATTGCATTTTGGTCTTTTTGTTGTCCTGTGCTGTCTCCAGTAGTTTAAAAAAAAAGAGAGAGAGAAAACAATACTACTTCTTTCCATTTCTTTAAATAGTAAAAAAAAAACTCAAAAAATAAATTCTTACAGTGTTTTGTAGCCTCCAGCCGTCCTCAGAGAGGGAGCTTTCTTCTCATTTCATTGATGAGGAGACAGAAGCTTGGTGCTCCCAGGTACCTTTGCATGGACAAAATCTGAGCACCTGATTGGGCTGGAAGATCTACTTAGTTATTCTAATCGACGTTCTCACTCTTCCCATCTGGATAGGAAACACTTTCTGTATTCCTATTTTATAACAGATTCCCATAACATTTATCATTAATTCTGTGGTTGTCTTAAGTCTTATTCTTTTTTAAGTGAATTGCATATTAGATACAAAAGTAGTTTAAATTCCTCATATTTTACTCCTCTTATTTTCTGTTAATCAACATTTGGCATCTGTGGACTTAAAATATTTCAACTTGATTTCATAATTAATTATTACTTTGTGATTAAATTGAGCATTATTGTATATGCGGCATGAGGCACGTGTCCCTACAACACCTTTTGAAAGTATTTTATAGGCACCTTATTCTGTGAAGGTCATTGTTGGAATTTTGAGTTTTACGCCTTTAAATGGATCCTGGAGTCCATGATTTTTTAGACTTTAGGTCTGTCTGAACTCAAGAGCATTCTGCTAACCATGTTGGCCTGCAGCGGTTTCTTTAAAGCTAATTTATTCTGGTTTCTCTCTGTGCCTTGAGATTTTAAATGGCTAACTTTGCATGAAACCAGCTTACACCAGGACCATCTGGTGTATCAAGGTGACCGATTCTCAACTTATTTGATTAAATGTTTCTTTCTCAAAGTGTTCTCCGCTATATACATACACATATATTTACCTTTTCCCAGATATCTTGGATTGTATTTTAGATTTAAGACAAGGTCATTGCTTCTCAGTTTTCGGCTCCTTGTTTCATAAAATGTGATGACAACTGTCATTTCGGGCACAATTATAAAATCGGACCACAATAAAACATATTTAGTACTTTGTCCAAACTTGCCTGTATTAGTATAAGAAATATGACACTGAACTCTTCTTGCTTATTAATTCCAAAGACCAAGGTTTGAAATTCTTGGAAGTGCTGGGTTGGATTTTAGGCTGAGTTAGCGTCAGGGTTTGTGCAGCCTCTCATGTCCTGTTCTGCCTTCCTCTCTGACAGCACCCGTGGGAAGCTGCGTGGGTGAGTGAGCCTCAGATTGCATTGATGTTCCCAGCACTGCTGTTTGGCCTTGTGAGCCAGCAGAGCGCAATGGGAGAAAAGCACTGCATTAAAAAGGCAGATGAGCTGAGATGCATTTGGTTTTGAGTTAGCCCCTTAATCTCTCTTCATTTCCTTATTTTAAATAGTACCATCTGCCCTGTTCCAACTACCTCACTGCTTATGTTGGAAGGATAAATAAGATATTATCTGTAAAGGCTTTTTGTGAATTCAGAAGCCCTATATACAAATAATATTTATGTATTAATTTGGAGAAATGGGTTAATGTGCCAACTACTTAAGATGAAAGAATTAAAATAATTCAAACTAAATGGTATTTTTATAATTTCACAGTAGGTCTCATCTGAACATTTTAACACTATAGCAAAGCAGGAAGAGACACTGATTTAACCAGATTTATTCTGGGAATAAAGAAACTGAGAGTTTTGGTGCCCTGACTGCTGTCCCAGCTTCAGGAGACTCAGGGTTAAGACCCCAGGGCTCCTCTCCAGTCCTGGGCCACTGTCACCACCTCAACTTTCCCTTTGTGCTCCTGAGCAGGTATAAGAAAGTCATCCCTTGAAGGTTTCATGTTACCTCCTTTCAGCTGTAACACAGGTAAAGATAGAGCTGCTTGGTTTGAAGCAAGAGACAAGGGTCTTAGGGACCAGTGACTTCAAACCTGGGCCATTTCTGTGGACTCTCTCTGCCTTCTCCCTTGACCATTCTAGGAAAATTAGTAGCCAGTGCCTTTTCTTCATGTGGTGCTTGTAGTAGCTTCTTGAGTCAGAAATGTAAACTCCCTGGTGGCCCAGAATACACACAAGGAAGGGCTCGGTGGCTGCAATCCTGTTGGGGAGCAGGGAAGGAGTGTGGGCTATTTGTATAGCAAACATTAGTGTTACTTCATTGGGGGTAACATGGACAAGTTTCTGGAAGGAGCAGGGGGGCAGGAAGTCTTGGAATTACCTCGGACTCTTACATTATTTGACTTGCCTTGTTTCCCCCTCCGAAAGACCAGGTAAGTCACTTTTCGGGACTTTTCGAGGACCTTATGTAAGGCTTATTTGTGTATCTCATGAGGTCCTGTAAGGTGTTCTGCAAATATCTGAGTGACCAAATGAATAAAACATAGGGGAAAGCCCTGGAATAGTTCAATAGTTTATCTTAAAGGCAGGTTTTAGTGGACTTTACTCTAAATATATTAATCCATTCAACAAATATTTTTTGAGCACTAGTTATCTGATAAACACTGTTCTAGAGACTCAGGATAACAGTGAACAAAACAGATTTCTATCCTTTTGGAACTTGCATTTATGTTTTAGTTTAGAAAACAGAGATATAAACATTAGGAAGGAATTAACTGGTAAAGGTGATTATTCTAATTACAACTTGCTTGAGGAAATGATCAGCATATTTTATATATTTGTCTTAATGACTTAGGTACATGTTACAAAGTGATGATAATGAATGTGTATGTAAATATAAATACATATGTAAGTTAGATTGTTAGGATTTGGTTCTAGGGATCATACATACAGCTTTTAGTTTTTCAAGTTTTCTCCAGAGGTAAGTAAGGACTCATTGTATTCTTCTGTGAGTTCCATGTTGTGCATTTATCTTTTTTTTCTCTTTTAGTGCGTAACAAATGTATTCATCAGATAGGAATTAAGCACACACTAATTTAAATTTATGTCTCAATATATCAGTGGGACAGTTGAAAATATTTCCGCCTTCCCGCTCATTGCAGGGCACTCTCACAATGTAAATTGGCTAGCAGGTCACCATTTTTTTAATCCTTTATTGTTTTTCGTCATTTTTCTAAAAAAAAAATTCAAAAGACCAATTAAAAAAAGGAGGTGAAAAAGTATGTTCACAATTTTCCTGATTTGTTTATAATTATTATTTTAGAATATAATCTGACAGATTTCATCCAAAAATTTCACTGAATTTATTTAAGATAGCCTTGAGTCCTACTCCTGACAGGAGTTTAGAGCTTAGTTAGTTTAGAGCTAAGATTGGGACCAGATGACCTGTTTCAAACCCCAGTCTGGCTTTGTTTGGGGGATAAAAGTGCACACGGGTGTGTCAGCTCAAAAATTTGAGTTTAGAAGAAGTAATACTATTGTAGCCCAACTGAGCCAGCTGTAATGTGATGTTGCCAAGGGGCTCCCAGCAGGTAGCAGTGCATCATTTGTGTAGACATGGTTTGGGGATGCCTGTTTTTGCAGCTACACCTGGAAACAGACTGCCATTCATTTGGGAAATGGCTACTTGGGTCTTTTAAGTCTGCAAGGTTGCATACTGTGAGCAGCAGGTCCTTAGTGTGCTGGGAGTCCAGAATCCGAAGTTAAGAGACTGTAGGAATAGACAAAATAGGATAAAAGTAGAATTTCCCTGGAATTAACTGGTATTGGTAAACAGAGATGAATAGACAGGTGAAAACAGCAATGTTTTTATAGGCTAAGGAAAAAGAAAGAAACTAGAGGGACAAATGAGTAGGACTTTATAATCTGTATCCCTGAGCATGGTGATTTTTGTAGACTGGAGAGGCTCCCTTGCTAGAAGGAAAAAGGAATGCATAAAAAAATTACAGTATTTTTATTTCTGGTTCTTGTTTTTTCATTTTTTGAGAAGTTTCTTTAGTTTTATAATTAAAGATTAGAAGTTTAGATATACTATTTCAGTCATATTTGCTTATATATTTATGTTATTTTGACTGGCGAACATAAACCTATAACCTGGACACTGGTTACAGTTCCGTTGTAGATAGTCTTTCAGAAAAAAACCACCTTTCCTCTTTCTGCCCGACCCCCCATCCCTATTACTTCTTCCTTCATAATCCTTTACATTGCCAATAGGGTCATCTTTCTGATTATTTTGCTTTCCTGCTCAGAAAATTTTCTTGGAGATTTCCTATTTCCTGTAGAACTAAGCCAGAACTCCTTGGTATCCTTTCCAGGTTGGTTGGTTGGGTGTGGTATGGTATGCGTGCATGTGTGCATGTGTGTGAGTGTGTTTGTGCGTGTGTCTATGTGTGTGGTAGTTTTAATACTCTTAGGTGTTAGCTCCTTTTCTCTCAAGGTTTTGAGGCAAGACCAATTCCTGATTCCTGAGATAACCCTTAAACATTCACATTGTTCAGCATGCACCATTTTCTTGGCCTCTAATGCTCTCAACTTCTCCATCTACAAGAATCTTACTCTTGCCGTAAGGCCTGGCTTAAAGGTCACCTTTGTTGTTAAGCCTCCCTAATTCTAATCCAGGATGAGAATAAAATGTTCCCTTCTTCCTGACTTTTCTGCCATAATCCTGAGAGGAACACAGCAGAATCCAGAGTAGCTGCAATGTATTATCCCACTAGATATGCAAAGAAACAAGAACGTTCGACTTACACTCAGGCAGAAGGGAAATGACCTTGGATCCATGGGAAAGAAGGAAGAGCACCAGAAATAGTAAATACAAATATGATTACTGTTACAATATTAATCATAACCAGACAGGTATTTTAGTTAGTTGTAAGTATGACAATATTAGTCACCAGACTGAGGGAAGGGATGCTGCTAGCTGATGTATCTTTGCATCCTAGAACAGTGCCACTCACACATAGGTTTTGCAGTAAACATTTGATATGTTCATACAGACATATATGTATTCAAGGAATGTTTTAGTGCCTGTATGTGATAGGAACTTCAGTGAATAAAGAGGCAAATGAAGGAATATCCCAGTCCTGGAGCAGCTCAAAATTTAATATACAAACAACTATCATTTAATCAGAAAAATAGATGCCACAGCAGTGGCATAACCTGAGAGTCTAGATATACACCTACCTACCTGCATGCTTCCCTACTTTCCTATACGTATAACAAAAATAATCTTCAGTGTGACTAGGTTTTAAGAACAGGCAGACAACTGATTAGATTAACAAAGTAGAAATAAATTCTAAAATTTAGCAAAGAGAAGATCTGAGGATATTTTCTCTTATTTGTTGCAAAGTCTCCTGGAAATATAAAGAGCCCATAATCAGATTCCTTTGTACTGCTTGTCCCTTTTATAAGCTTTATAGCTCTTAATTTGACTTTATGTACAGTATCTCTAATTGTCCTTTAGTCCTAATCGTCCTCTTAGTTTTGCCTCCCTAATTTTATACTTAGGACAATCTGCCTTAAAGCAAGGAACATCTTTTCCCCCATTCACTTTAATGATTATTATATCTTTTTATATTTATGATAAGCTAAGGATTACTTTTTGTTAAAGGTGTTTAAGCCATTTTACATGTACAGTCATTATGGTGAATTTTATAAATGCCAAATAGCCATTATGTACTTTTGAGTTTTGAACGTGTACAACTGCAAACAGCTTCTAACACAGATGGAGAAATTACGTGGTCACCCAAACCATCTTGCAGTCAGCAATGAAAAGAACAGAGTAAAATAATAATTAAAAATAATAAACTACAATTATTTAAAGATTCTGACAAGTATCACAGAGCAGACAAACTGAAGGAAAATGTAATCTCAAAAAACTGATTGCAGGGGGTTAGAATTGCAAGTTTCTGGCCCAGTAGTGCTTTTCCTTGCCATAACTGCAATGGTAAATTGCAGCCTTATTAGCTAAAGGGAGCAGAGATCAAAGATCAGGGCTGGAAAAGCACCTGGAAATTTAGAAGGGGAAATCCTGGCAGCAACAGAACCATAGAAAGTATGTACATAATGCATATATGTCTGTGGGAGACTCCAGGGAGCCTGATCAAAAAGACCCCTCAAAAATAAGTAGAAACTAGAGAGAAAATTAGAGATATCACATCTGTGAACTTCCTGCCTTGTTTTAACTGAGTGTATTTCTCAATCATGTTGACCCTTATGGGCTGGAAATGTCAGGGAACAAAGATGGAAGCCTGCAAAGCAGCTGGAAAATTAGTGCAGATATCATAAAAGCAAGAAAATTATAAAGGTTGAGCCCCATCTTTGCCCAAATCTTTGACTTACTGACAAATTATACAGCATAGATGAGATCCTCAGTGGTTAATCTAAAAATATTTTCACTGGGAAGCCACAAGAACAGAACAAGCTATCAGCAGCTACATACAGCATATTATGTAGGAGACAAAGTTTGCAGGTGGGATTCATGTTAGTTAAACTGCCTACTAAAACAAAAGACCAATAATCCTCAGAGGAACATAACAGAATCCATATTTGCTACAATATATCATCTCACTAGATTTGCAAAGAAATAAGAACATTTGACCTATATTCAGGAAAAACATTTCAGGCAGAAGGAAAATGACCTATGAAGCAACTTTGAAGAGCACATAATATGATAAATATATGTGCAAATATAAAAGGTAATGACTATTTAAAGCAAAATTATAACTGTATTAATGGGTTTATAATGTATATAAATATATATGATAATAATGCCACTAAGGATGGGGGCAGGAGCAGGTAAGTAGAAATATACTTTTGCATGATTGCTATATTTTACCTGAATTAATTCAATATTAACTATAATTAGGAGTATTTTAAAGATGCTCATTCTAGACGTTCAGGTCCCCAGGCTGATAGGCACTTCATCTGCACATGTGCTCTTATGCAGCAAAGGAAGGAAAAGGTGTCACAGCATGAAATGTCCTTTTTTTTTTAAGAACAGCAGCTGGGGTGCATTTATTTCCTCCTGGGCCTGGCAGGCTGGGAGCAGAATACAGACAAAGTCACTGGGGCATGTGGGTCTGTTACTGGCCTGGAGTTCTGCTGCCTGGGTGGTAACTGGGCGTAGGGACTGGAGTGATACTCAGAACTGAGAGAAGGGCCCTTAGGGTGTGGAAGCAACACAAGTATTGGGCTTGGCACACATGCAAGAGAAGGGTTACGGAGTGGGTGTGAGGTGGGTGTGCTAGGGCTGGGGTAGCCCTCGGGGCAGGGTGTGTTGGGGCACGTTGGGTTCTGGCTTTTGACTGAGAGCTGGGTACTGAGAGCTGGGAGAACGGCAAGGCCTGTGGGTCAGCAGGACCCTAGAAGATGTAACTGCAGGTAGGATCAGCCCTGGGAGAGACTGAAGAGTCCAAGGTGACTCCTACAGCGAGGCGATGAGGGAGCAGGTCTGGGACTCCCCTTCAGGAATACATGGTCAGCTGCAGCCACTCCTGGATGTTCACCTGGGTTTGTCCAGTACCGTCTTTGTCAAGAGATTTGAAGGCACGGAACATGGCATCCAGTCTGACCAGGCAGCTGATGAAATTGTCAAAATCCATGTTCCCTACCTCGTCCGAGTAGCGTCCGATGGTCATATTGTAGAGATGGTCATTCAGGCGGAACCCTGCTGCCTCAAAGTCTCCTGGGAGTTTACTGCTGCCAATGGTCCCTGAACGGTCAACTGTCAAACTGTATATGGACTGCCACTTTTTGATGTTGTTCCACAAGTACTTGAATTCCTTGAAACCCATCTTGCCAGTCGTGTCACTATCCATCACGGCCACCATGCTGCAACACATGTCAGTGTCCAAACCATCGGTCTTCAGATCAGGATGTCGGGTCACGACTTTGTTGAGAATGTTCATGAGTTCTGTGGCACTGACCTCCATGTCGTCTCCAGCCAACTGGGCGAAGAGCCTCCGGAACTGCCGGACCCGCTCGCTCTCATTGGGCTCGATGTTGGAGTAATGGGTGGGAGGGGGTGGGGGCCCTGGGTTGTACTTCGCAGCCGTCTCACCGGTGGCGCTAACGACCCCGCCCAGGAAGCGCGTGGCAGTTCCGCCGCCACCTCCCCCGCAGCTGCCTCCTCTGGCCCCGCTGATCAGGCCTCTGAGCGTATTCCCCAGGCCTCCGCCTCCCCCACCGCCGCTGCCACTCTTCAAGAATGAGTTAACCAGGAACATGGCTGTGATTCCAGATTCCGCCTTGCTCTCACGTCCGTCCGCTGGTCCGCTCGTCGAAATGTCCCTTAAAGCTTCACCTGAAGGTGGCACATTTAATTAGCTGAAGTAAGTCCTATGGCCACAGCTAACTTAAAGGGGACAATCCTATTATGAACCTGGAAGGAAAAGAAACGGAATACTTGTGAGCAATGTAAGAAATCTTACATGAAAGATGACAGATAAAATATGAAACAGCATGAAAACATATAAAGGAGAGTTGCTCAGGCTGGGGCTGGGATGGGGTGGCTAGAAACCCTCCCCGAAGGCACCCTCAGGGGTCTCTTCGAGTTTTGTAGATTATAGCTAGAAAACCTCTCCTTTAAAGAAAACCACTAGACTGACAGTCGGGAGAACTAGTTTTAGGTTTCAAAGGTATGTATCAAAAATGAGCCGAACTGATTTTGTATTAGATAGTGTCATTTTTTAAACAGTTCATTGACTTTGTTGAGCTTTTATTTTAATTCTTACCCTTGGTACTTCATCTTAAGAGACTTCCCCAAGGGATTATGGAAATATTATTTATTACATATTATATGTAATATGTAGTATTAACATAATATTGTTATCTTTGCTTTAATAGGTTAGATGGTTACTATGGTAAAACAATTACAGTGTTAAAAGAACTGTAGAGACAGTGCACTTTAAAAATTATTTTTTATTTTAATTTTTTGGTTGTGCACTTTTTCCAGCCCTATTGAGGTATATAATACGAATACAAATGCACATAATTATTGTATAAATAAGTCGGTGAGTTTGAACATACGTATGTACTTGTGTAACTGTAACCACAACGCAGGTAGGAAACACATCCGTCACCTTCGAAAATTTCCTTGTGTCTTTCATTGTTTTTTCTTTTCCTTCCCTTCCCTTCCCTTGTAAGAACACCTAACATGAGATCTACAGATTAGCAGATTTTAAATCTGAAATCTAAATGCACAATATCTTATTGTCAACCACTGGCTATGGGAAGTGTGGTGCACAGCAGATCTCTGGGCCTTATTCCTCTTGTGTTACTGTAACTTTGCATTTTTTAATCTATGTGTTAGGTGATATGGGTGGGTATTTGGCATATGGCAGTGCTCATCAGTGCTCATCATTCTATGTTCTCCCTCCTTGTGGAGCTCCTGGAACAGCATATATTGAGTTGAGAATCTGAGAAGGAAAGTGCCATCTCTTAATAACCAGGAAACTGTTGGACTAGCTTGAAGCTGTCTTGGGACCAGTGAGCTTAAGTGGTTCTGCATAGAAAGTTAGCCAGGAATGTCCAGTTCTTAGGAAGAACCCTGAGTCCCATTACGTTCTCTGATGCACAGAACCAGGAAAAGAGATAGGGAAGGTGACTTTATACCCTCTTAAGGTACACTAACCTGACCTGGTTGGTTATGATTACCCTGGACTTTGGCCAAGAAGGTTAGTAACTGTTCCTGGGTTGAGGGCAGTGGGTGCAGACAGACCTTGGAAATCGGTGGATCAGAGGTGTATCTAAGGTGGGACCCTTCTGCCCCTCTTCCCAACAGATTTTTAAGCTTTTCCCCAAAGACAAACTATTTCTTTTAAATTTCTAAAACCCATTTTTAATTGAAAAGGGAAAGGTTTTCCTTTATTCTGTGCTATAAAATGAGCTTGACAAATTTTCGTCCCGTGATTTGTTAATTTGTGCAATTGATCATCATAAGCAGTAGTAAAGATAATTTCCCCTCCCTTTTTAAAGCTCATGCAGTATACGCTATAAAACTATATCACAAGGCAGTTTATTTTTTTTACTGTTTTTAGACACTGTAAACTTGGGAGTTTATTAAAACTGAGCTTTTTAAAATAACATCTAAGTATTTGTATTATGTTTATATTTTATATGACGCTTGTCCGAGATTTTATTGTCCCAATTAATAGTGGTGGTATCCACTGATCTGTAACTAGAAAACCTGTGAAAGAAAATTCAAGGAACAGCCAGTAGATGGCAGCGTGGCATTGCACTTGAAGCTCTGCAAAAGAATTTCACCTTCAATTTGGCACTATTCTGGCAAAATGACTTCATATT
Organism: Camelus ferus; assembly: GCF_009834535.1. Taxonomy (NCBI): domain Eukaryota; kingdom Metazoa; phylum Chordata; class Mammalia; order Artiodactyla; family Camelidae; genus Camelus; species Camelus ferus. The sequence goes on along the minus strand of NC_045706.1, from coordinate 43,078,522 downwards.
TCATTTAGAAAGTTCCATTTTAATCAACAACCATGCAGCTTTTAAGTGAGTTCTGAGCAAGCAATTTCTTCCTTGCTTATATCTGTGTTTACATCATTTCGGGCGTAGTAGCTTTGCCTGTGAGATAGCTAGCATCCTGCCGTTAGTAATAGTATGCTATAATTTTTCTCTCTTCTTTCCAGAAAGTTCAGCACAGTGCGAGGCACATAATTGCTCAGCTACTTGATCATGAGTGTTTTAGCTCAAAAATGATTCAAATGTTTTATTGTTATTACACTTTCTGTTCAAATTATAGTCCCGTGAATTCCGATAAGGTCTTGTAAAGACGTACTCGTACGTGCAACACACCCAAATAAAGCTCAGTGACCGTGCTGTGTAATATAATTTTATGTTAGAAACTTTATTCCTTGAGCTTTCCATGTTCTTATTCTACCCCATCTCTCCTCTGCTTTCAGCCAAACTTAGTACAAGTGCTGTTGCCTGCCCTGTCTATACTTCTTGCCCACCACTGACTGCTGTCTGTCCACTTCAGTTTGGCTTTTGCCCTCATCACAGCCCCCACACTGTTCTTGCTGAGGTTTCTAGTGTTCTTCCTGTTGCCAAACCAGGAGACAAACTGCAGCCTTCATCTTTCTTGCTTTCAATGACTTCCCACACTGCGGTCCCTGGGCTTACAGTGTACTATTCTACATCTTCCTATTCGTCCCTCCTTTTCCAGTAGCAACTGCTCAGCATTCATTATATTCCTCCTCTTCTCCTGTCTGAGTAAATGCGGAAGTTCCTCAGGCAACACTCATCTCTGACATCTTCCCCTCATGTCCCCCGTCCCACCCCCAACTTCTCTCCATTACTGTGGCTCCCCACCTCTGCACCTGGCTCACCCAGTTGTTTCTTAACTGCTTCTCTAATGTCCAGACTTGCCTTTTGCCTGTCCCTTCTCCACATCTCTCCAGACAGGGCTTTTCAAAAGCAACTTCTCTTATTTTAGTAAGACCACTCCCAAAGCCCTCCATTGTCCAGAAGAATAAAAATCAAATCCGTACCACTGCAGTGTGTATTCCGGCCCCACCTACATTTTTAGCTCAGTCTTCTCCTTCACTCAGTGCACTCCAGCCACAGTAGCTTTGCTTCATTTCCACAAAAGCCCTCGGCTACCTGCCTGCACACCTTGCAGCACGTTCTCTCTGCCTGGTTCAAGGGCACCCCAGCCTCCTGTCAGTTTAAATGTCTCTTCCTCAAGAACTCCTTCTCTGTCCCCTCAGACCATCTCAGGTCCTCCTCCTGTGACAAGTTCTCATTTCATTTGGCTTTTATTTCAGAGCCCTTATCACAGCTCCAGTTAAATAAAATTTTATGTAATCGTGTGTTCCTTCCTAGTCTATAAGCTATTACTACCTGATTCTCCATTGTATCCTGGTTCTCAGCAAAATTCCTGGAATATGATAAACTGCATTTAATAAATATCTCAGGAATTTCAGAAACATTTTATTCTCAATTTCTAAAGATTTTCATTGTCATAGTTTATGTATCAACTTATTAGACCAATAACTTTAGTAAGAAAATTGCTACTAGAAATTTGTTTAAAATTATTCATGTCAAAATGACCTTTTTAGAACCAAGTTATTTTTAAGAAGTGGCATAGTTTGTATATTTATTAAAAGTTAATAATTTTTTAATAGAATACATACCACATATTTTTATTTTGTTTTGGATTTTTTGGTAATGATAGCTTTGGACAATGTAAATTAGATGACAAAAAAGAATTTTAAATCCTGGACATCAAAAAAAGCCTCATTAGGAAAAAAATGTGTTTTGTTTTATTTAAGTTAGGATATGTGAGAATTGTATACATCCTAGCCCACGTTTCCAGACATATTCTAAAATTAGATGAAAAAGGCATTAAGATATTTGTACAAAGGCTCCATCATTTTTAAAGTAAATAACATTTTAGTCCTAATCAATTAGTCCTTGTAGATGACAATTAATTCTAAAAATATACCTAACTTTTAATGTCTAAATTTGTACACCGAGGAAGAGCAGCAGTGACTCATCACTGTTTTATTTTTTAAATTGAAAGTATCTAGTTCAGCCTTCAATCTGAGAGCATTCTTTTTTCTAAGTCAACATCCTTGGATAGCTTTTCTTACTGATTTTAGAATTGTCTGTCGCATAATCAGTATTGAAAAGCTCCCTGCTACACTACTCACAATTATACTTTCCTGTAAGATACACTATCTCCTCCATTATCAAATTTAGGAGAAAAGGAAGGGAATGGATGAAGAGGAGCAGTGTGAGCCTGGAGGGTAATTATTTGCCAAGAATAGTGTAACCAATCCCATAAACCAAGCTGCAATGTTTAGTAACTCTTTTCTAGTGGCGATTAGCCTAATCTGTTTGCTGCATTTTTTTCATAATAGAAAAATGTGGTACTTTTAGAGAGAGTTATTCCTTCATTTGGTTCAGAGAATAGTTTAAAACATTCTGCTTCTTCTTAGGGGCATATTTATTTACTTAGAAATCTATATAACATGGAGGAAATATATTCATGGCTTTATAAGGGAAATTAAGAAACCTTGTTTCATGCTATAGAAAGAATTTTAACAAATGAGTAGAAATATATTTTAAAGGCTGAAATAGCATTTGGGAGAATCTACCTTGTATTTTTTATATTTTTAATTTTGGTTTTGGTAGACACCATGTTCTCCTTATGTTTAACGCTGTTGTGTATATCCCAGAGGCTTATTTTCTCTGGGAGCATCTATCAAAGAGAATAGCCACGCCTCCTCACGTGACAAGTGCACAGTTAACATCATACTCAGCAAAGTACAGCTGCAAGTATTTCCTCTAAGAACAGGAACAAGACAAGGATGGCCACTCTCAGCACTTCTACTCAGCATAGTATTGGAAGTCTTAGGCACAGAAATCAGACAAAAAAAGAAAATAAAAGGAATCCAAATTGGAAAGGAGGAAGGAAAACTGTCCCTATCTGCAGATGACATACTACTACATACAGAAAACTATTAGAATAAATGAATTCAGTAAAGTTTCAGCATATAAAGTTAATATACAGAAGTCTGTTTTATTTCTATACATTAACAACGAATTATCAGAAGGAGGAATTAAGAAAACAGACCCATTTACAATCACATCAAAAAGATGATCCAGTGCCAGCGTGATGGGCATAGATAAAACCAAGAAAAGGGAAGTCATCTTACATTGATCACTCTTTTCTCAAAAGACAAATACAGACATAAGCAAAACAGAGGTTAGTTGAACTATTCTTTTATGTTATTTTGTATTCGTCAAGGGTCTTTAGTTTCCTCAGGCAGAAACCACACTCAAATTGGCTTAGGCAAAAAAAAGGAAAATAATTGGCTCATGTAACTGAAAGGTCTGGGGGACATGCCTTTAGTTATAGCTGGATGTGAGGGCTTGAATAGAATTGTCACATCTCTGTTTCTTCCCCTTTGATATTCAGCACAGCTTTCTTCTTAGTAGGCTCCTGTCCCATGAAGGTATTCTCCATAGATGGCAGAGATGCTCCTGGCTGGTCCAGGATTACTAGGCCCTCAGTTAGAAAGATCTTTCAACATACACACGAATTCCTGAACATGGAGCATGAGTAGCTCTGTGTGGGTCATTTTCTATTTGTGGACTCATCACTGGGTCTAGGGAGACGGAGTTACACTGGTTACTCTGGCAGAACTGTGGACTTTCATACTGAGAACTCTACCACATGACAAGGGGTGGTTTCAGAGGGAAAATGGGGATTCTGTTACCAAATCAAGGAAGACTTGAGAGACAGAAGTAAAATGGAACCAGGAAACCATTATTATTAACATTCAGTATGTGCTCATTGAAAAAAACTCTGAAAATACAGAAAAGTATAAAGAAGGGGGGAAAAACTGACCTCTAGTCTTACCATCTAAAGAAGTAACACTTAACATTTAAAAATATTATATTGGTGTGTGTGTTTTAATTATGTGGTTGAATTTACTGTGTCTGTTTTATCAGGTTTTGTATCTTGTATTTTGAAGCTCTGTCATTGGTTGCATACTTACTGTGAATTATTATACCTTGATGACTTGATTCCTTGTCATTATAAAATGTCTGCCATTACCCATGATACTCCTTATTCTGAAGTTTTTTTTTTTTTCTGATATGAATGTAGAGCCTACAGCCTTTTTTCCTTGGTTAGTGTTTACATGATAAATCTTCTTTCGTCTCATACATAGCGTGTAGTTGAGTCTTGTACTTTTGTCCAACCTCACAATCCCTGCTTTTTAATTGGAATGTTAAACGACTTATGTTAAATATATTTATGACATGCTTTGGTTTATATTTATCATTTTCCTATTTTTTAACTGTTTATATTTTTTTCCTCCCTTTCCTTCCTTTTTTGGGGGGATAGTTAAGTATTTTTTAAGATTCTATTTTATCTCATCTATTAGCTCATTAGAAATACCTCGTTATTTTGTTTTACCTTTTTTATCTTAGTGATTTATTTTAATGATTGTAATCTAGGGGTTATAATAGGCATACTTCAACTATCATAGTATATCTTCAAGTAATAGTATACTACCAGTGTAAAAATGTTGTAATAGTGTGCTTACACTTAATCCTCCCTTTTTGCACTCTTGCTGTCATACATTTTAGTTTGACGTATTATACACCCCACACCATATCATTATTATTTTTAAGTTAAACAGTCCCTTATATTTTAAAACAGATTAAAATATTTTAAAAGCTATCTGTTATATTTCCCCATGTATTTTACCACTTTGGGCACTCTTCACTCCTTTGTTTAGATCTAAATTTCCATCTGTTAGAGGAGATCTGATAGTGATGAATTCTCTCAGACCACTCCCACCTGCCTCTTGTGTTTTGGCCTAAAAACATCTCTATTTAATTGTCATTTTTGGAAGATGTTTTTGCTGATATAGATTTCTCTGTGGACAATTTTCTCCTCTCAGAACTTTGAAGCTGGCATTCCATTGTCTCCTGTTTGCTTAGTTTCTGACAAGAGGTCTACTGCCAGTCTTATTTTTGTGTCTATAATTAATGTGTCTTTTTACTTTGGGCTGCTTTTAGAATTTCTCTTTATTACTTTATCACTATCAACAATTTGATTATGATGTGTCTTTGTGTGGTTTTCTTTGTGTTTATTCTGTTTGATATTTGTTGAGCTTCTAAAATGTGTAGACTTATAATTTCTATCAATTTGGAAAAACTTTAACCATTATTTGTTCAAATATTTTTGTACCTGTCTCCTGTTCCCTAAGACTCCAATGACAAACAGATGCTAGACTACTTGACATGGTTTTCTGGACGCTGATGCTCTGTTCATTTTTTCAGTCTTATTTCTACCCGGGCCTCATTTTGGGTAGTTTCCATTTCTGTCTTCATGTTCATTGATTTTTTTTCTTCTGCAGTATCCAATTTGCTGTTAATCTCATTTAGCATATTTTTGACTCTGGAATTCATCCAGCATATTTTCATCTGTATAAATTCCATCTGGCCTTTGTATATTTTTCCATTTCTCTCTTTATTTTGGTTATATTTTTCCCTTATGTCCTTGAGAATATTAATAATATTTGTAATAGCTTTGTTAACATTTTTGTCTGCTGATTCCATCTTCTTGGTCACTTCTGAGTCTGCTTCTATTGATTGATTTTTTTTTCCCTGGTAGTAGATCATATTTTTTCTAACTCATTGCATGCCTGGTAGTTTTTAATTAGATACCAGACATCAAGGATTTTATAGTGTTGAATGTTGGATTTTGTTGTATTCCTTTAAAAATTGTTGGTCTTTTTGTTCTGTCATGCAGCTTAAGTAACTTGCAGATCTGTTTAATCATTTGAGTCTGCTGTTAAGCTTTGTTAGAGTGGGTCCAGAGTAGCCTTTATTCTTGGGATAATTTAGCGCCACTTACTACGGCATGATCCTCCTGCGGACTCTACTGAATGCTCCACGTACTACAAGGTCTCCCCACTCTGGCTGCCATGGATATGAGCTGTTTCCAGCCCTGTGTAAGCCTTAGGAACTTTTTAGCCTATTTGTTTGTTTCTCTGCTTCATGGAATTTCACTCCATGCATGTACAGATCTGTACTCATTAATGATTCATTGAACCTCTTTGCACATCTTCAGAGCCTTCTGTGCAGCTCCTTCCTCTCTTATACTCAGTTTCACAAATTCTAGCTGTCTGTTTCCTCCATTTAGCAAAGTTGCTGTGCTGAGTTTGAGATCTCTCTTCCTGTCCTGTGGCATGAAACTAACCCCCATGGATTGAATTAGAGCAAAGTAGGGCTGATCCCTTCGGTCAGGGATCATATTTTCAGTACTGCTTATTTTCCAGTATCTGGAAAACTTTTTCATATATTTTGTCAAATTTATAAGCAGAAAGGAAATTCCTATAGCAGCTAGATAAATCCTTAAGGGTAGAAGCAGATATTTAAAATATTATATAACTGGGTTCATTTTACAAATGCATACTTCACTTAATACTATACCATTAAAAATTTCCCCAATGTCATTACGTAAAATGTCCTATTATTCCATCCTAAGGGTGATCCATGATTTACTTAACTCTTCCCCTCTTTTAGTATATTATACCTGTTTTCAGTTTTCCACTATTTCAAAGAAGGCTATGGTAAACATCTTTGAATATGTTAAACATCCTTTGTTTGTTTACATCCAGTTATGTCTTTGTGATATATTTCATGTAGTGGGAATATTGGGTTGAAAGATTTGAGAGTGTTAACATCCTATAAATGTACTGCTAAATACTATCTGGAAAGATTGTACCAATTTTCCATTGGCATTGTACAAGAATATGCATTTTGCCACACCCTCAACAGCACAATCTATTTTATTCTTTGAGCACATATTGAGTGCAATTACAGTATGAGGTCTATTGCCAGAAAGGATGAAGTACAGCCTCTTTTCCCAGAGGGGTCATATGTGAATGATGGAGAGAGACAGTAAACCCATCACCAGAGTATGATAAATTTTGGAAGGAGCAATCAAACTCTGCCTTGGAAAACTTCACAAGTTTTCATTAAAAATTTGAGGATTACTAGTCTATAATAAGATCACACAGAGAAAAAAGTGTTAGAAGGGTTAATAGTACATTTCAGGTGACTGAACGTGTGAAGCAGCATAGCATACTCACTGAATGGTTTTGCTGGTACTAACGGTGTGTTTGGAGTGAGAATATAGTAGGAAATAAAGTAGGATTTGGAGGCAGAAAGCAGATAGTGAAGGGCTCTGTATGGTCTTGAACTAGTGAAACACATACTCCAATCTTCTACATTTTATGGGTGCACTGGAATCCTTATATGCAGTCAAATTCAACTTGTTACCGTTGGCTTTGTTTTTCTTACTCCTTACAAAGGTTGCGAAAGTCTTTTCATACCATGGGTCCTACTTCATCTGAAAGTTAACACCAGCATCTCAATACTGCAGTGACCCTTTTTGTTTGTTTCTTAAGAGAACAGGTTGAGGTCTTGTCTACTCTTGTAAATTCAATAGGCTCATTCTTTCTTGTCTTCTAAACAGCCTATGTTGTACTCTGTGCAGACATAACCCTGCCTGGAGCTGTCTTCCTTGAGCTGAACAGATCTGCTCTTTATCCTGAGTCCGTATTCTCTCCGGGCCAGCTCTTACCAACTCAGGCTCTCTAGGAGTGAAGGCCTCATCGTGACTGTCTGCTCATTAGAACAAAGACAAACCATAGGTATTTTGTCCTACAAAGGAAATGTAAGCAGAGTTTAGCTGTCACAGGGAGGAAGTGGAAACCTGTCAGCAACAGAGTTGCACTGGGACTTTGGAGATAGGCCTAGTTTCCAGCCTGTTGTGTGACTGATGGGTTGAATGAGCTTGGTCAAGTCACTTAGCTCTTTGGGCCTCTTCTTGTTGATTAATGAAAAGATTTTTACATTCTCTACTAGTTCTAAATTTTGAATGTATAAACAAAGCTTAAAAAAGTTTAAAAGGGTTTTAAAGGAATTTAAACCAATTTTTTCATTGTGGATATAGAAATTAATGTTTTATACTAAAAGCAACATTGAGCTATGGTCCATAATGATCTAAATTTTCCCGATAACCAAGGACCTTTAATAAACACAATACTAATTTTCAAATTAATTGTCTTCTCACCATAATGTGTGAACTTAATTTCTGAGCAAGATATATTGGGTTACTTTTCATTTATCTTAGACGCATAGCAGATATTTAAACTGAAGATATTTTATTAGGAATATAGTGAAAGTTTTTAAATGGGTGTCAAATACTTCCCTAAGAGACCTCCTATTACAAGGGTTAAAATCAGAATAGCTGTCCTGGTTGTAAACATCTGTGGCCTCTTTCCATTTCTCCTTTTGTCATAATTCTAAGGCTTTTACTTGTCTTATCCTGTGAGATAAGAAAAAAGGGTTCCCTGTGTATTATAATTTTTGTTTAAAGTACCATTAATCTGGCACTTCAGTTATTTTTGTCTTAAATGGGCTTTTGTGTGCTATCTTAGGCATAAACTATAATAACTTTTTTAATGACTAAGAACTTTTTGAGTCCTAAATAGCAGACTTATGCTTAAGTTTTGGGCAAATTCCTCTTCATAATGTGGAGGCTGCCTGTGTAGAGAGCATACTTGAAATGGTCTGTGAATGATTTGAAGCCACTGGTATGAAATCAGTTACCCTGTTATAGGGTTCAGAAACTATTGGTGAGGTTAGGCATACACTCCTTCAAAGAGTGACCCTAAATTGTTGTATTTCCAGCTATCCTATCCACTTTCATAGGTTTTTCTATGAGGTATGCTTGCTGTTCTCACAGTTTTATTGACTGCTCTAATATGATTTGTGCTGGGACTCCAGGTACTAGAGTTTATTCAAACTACAGGGAAATTAGATGGATAACTTGAGGAGGTCTCTGAAAGACCACCCTACAGGCAGGTGAACAGAATTTAGGTATAACCACCATTTTGAATGATGAGAAGTCTTTCCTTAAGACTGTATCTGAAGGTGTGGAGTAGAGTGGAAAGTTGGGGAAACTGCAGTGTGCCTGAGGTGTAGCCCCTGGGCTAGTAAGGTTTTAGAAATGCCTGTGCTCCCAAGATTGTGATAAAACTTTACTTAATTTTTAAATATCAGATTTCCTCCTAACTGATTTATCTACTCATGGTGTAAATCACACATTAAAATTGGTTTGTGGGAAAATTTTGGAATACTTGACTGACGGTCTCGTACTATTTCCCTTTCTTGCTAAATTATCATGTCCCTTCAGAAATTTCAACTCAACCAAACAAACCCCAAGCAGAAATAGTAGGCAAAAAACTTCCAAGGTAATTTCAAAGATTCTAAATTATTCTGTACTTGTAAAGCTTTTTATAGCTTGTTATGCAGAATGAGTGAATAAATTGCAGCTAACAAATGAGTGAATAAATTGCAGCTAACAACTCCCCATTCAAATAGTTATAATAGAACTCAGTGTAGATTATATTATAATTGAGATTTATATCTCTTTTTTAGGTTCAAGTGCTAGTTTCATGAGACCCATGTCCTATTTCTTTGCTCTTCTTGTGTTGAATTATGTTCTCCTTTATACTTTACCCTAAGGTAGGAAACACTGACAAAATCTGTTCGGCAAAAACAAGAGCCGACATTCAGTGGAAAGCATAGATTTTTCAACTCGAGAAAATGAACACTTGAAAGTTAGAAAAAAATAGAATTAGATTTGAACACGTCAGATGTTGTGGACTCTTAGGATATTGGTCTGCCAATGATTTTTTTTACTATGTTGTGTGCTTATAAATATCACAGTTACCCAGAAGACTAAACATCTTCACCCATCCCAGCTCAATTCCTTTTTCCTTGTTCAGTTTCGTTGGGTTGGCCAGCTAAAATTTAAAGCAATAAGTCATGACCATGATTTGGATTGTATTAGAATCTGTGCATTTGTTTTGATTTGCTTAAATGTTTATGCTTGTTGTATAAGTTTGTGTGCTTTGAAATTCCCTAGTCACTAGTGTTTCCTTTGCATTAGTAATTATTTTTTATTTTTAACTTATATAATGATTCACTGTGTTTGCTTAAAAAAAAAACAAAAAAAACCCTCCAGCAATCTATTGTTAGAAATAAATTATTCCTGGCCATAGGATAGCACTTTAAAATAACCTTAAAGGAGTCTTTATGACTTAATTTTTTTTAAATCTTAGTAGATTTTTAGCATTTGTTTAATGCACAGTTATTGCAATGAAATGAAATGTCTTAAGCTTTGCCGTATTTTGTTCTTTCACTAGGCATGCTAATGATTATTTTTAAAGAGTATTCGAATGATCTCATTGTTTTGCATATCTGTTAAAACAGATTTAATCTAGGTAGAAATCCCATTTTATTTTTTTGTTGTCATTAAACCCAGTGTAAGTAATATTACACTTCCAAAGATGATTTTAATAGAAGTTTAAAATTTTGGGCTTACTGTAAAATCTGTACACTATTCTCTCTGGAAATAATGTAGATGGTAACCCCAAAATAAACTATTAAAAATTCCCAGAGCTTTAATTTTACATAATAAAAATTGACTATCAGAGACACATTGTGTAGTCTTAACCTAAGACATACTGTCTTAAACATTATGCTTTTCTAAGCCTTTTCTTTTCTTTTTCTTTTGTTAATAGTCAAGGTTTTTAAAAAGCAAATGTTTTGAACTCGAACTCTACTGAACTGTAATACAGAATTTTAAATACCATATGTAAGTGTTGTCTTACAAATAAGTTAGAAGTGATTGAAAACATAATTGAAGGGTCTGTGTCTTGCTGATTGTAGGAACAATTTGGCTTTCATCTAAATGAATGCGTGGTGTATGAACTACAAAGTAATAAATCACTAAGTTTAAATGGTGTTTTAAAAAGGAAAGCTCACGTCTAATTTTGGTAGATTTAAAGGGGGGCAGTTGGTGGTGGCGAACTGGTTGTGGGGAAGGTGAATGTGGCAAAAAGTGGGCTTGACCCTCTCCAAGGATCTGCTCTGTCCTTATGTCTGGAATTGGATTCATGGCCAACACTAGACTCTGAAGCACTTGATAATAACTAGGCACTAAGGAGTTATCCCTTAGTTCACGTAAGTAGTTTTGGGATGTGAATTTTAGTTTTCTCTAGCTTTAGCAAAACTAACTAAACACTCAAAGATTAAAAAATTAGTCTTATGGTCACCAAATGTTAACAAGATTTATCTCTGGATGATAGGGTTTGAGGTAATTGTTATTTTCTCTAAACTTTTCTATGTTTTCCAAAATTTCTGCACTGAATCTGTATTAGTTTTACCATAGAAAAGATGAGTACTTCAAAATGTATTTATTTAGATCTATGTTCTTCCCTGTGTTCATTCATTATCACACAGGTATCATTAGCCTAAACTACATTTTAGTCTAATTTTATAATTTTGATATATATGGTGATTTTATAATTTTTATATAATTTTAGTGCATATTTGAAGAGCCTGTGTTTGAATTTGCATAAGTTTTGAAATAGTGGGCACCAATTAATGAAATAGTATTAATAGTATTTTTAAGGAAATCTGTGACTGCAGCCTGGAAAAATATTTAATAGGCAAATCAGGACAAAACCAAGCCCTGATTCTTGTCTACCCCTCATGTCACCCCAAACCTGTTCACCCCTTCATATTGCCCATAGTGATGGTGGTATCATCAGCCTCCCAGTTGTTTGTGTCAGAAACTTGGGAGTCAAAATCAGGTCCCTCTCACCCTGTCTCCTGTACTTAAATCCATTAGCAAGTCCCGTGTTCTTTACCCCAGAATATACCTCATGTTTGTCCACTTCTTGCTGTCTCCATCGCCACTTCACAGTACAAGTCATACCATCCTCTCCATCACAGATAGCACTGCAGCCTCCTCTCTGGTCTCCCTGTCCAGTCCATTCTCTACACACCCACAAAAACATGCGCTCTGTTGGTAAGACCCATTGTGCTAGTAACAACATTTATATTCTTACCTGGGCCCCACTATTGTCCTGCCTCCCTTTTAGTTTTCATATTGTTTATTCTGTCTCCATTCTCCACTCCTTCATTCCCACTGACCTCTGTGCTGTTTTGTCAGCATGTTAAACTCTTTCCTAGTTCAGCGTCTTTTGATGGTCTACTAGACCGTCCATCTCTCCCCATGGCTGGCTCCTTCTCATCTTAGAAGTCTCACTTCATAGCCCCTTCTTGCTTCCTTTGGGAGGGCTGACTACAAATGGACCTAAACTAGCCCATCTCTTCTCACAGATCCTTCCTCGTCACTTAGCTCTGATTATTTCCTCTGTGGCACTTTCACAATACTTAATCATCTTTGTTGACTTCCTTATTTTCTGGTGTTTTTTGCTAGAACAGAAGCTTTATGAGTGTGGGGATCCACCCATCTGTCTTGTTTTCTGTGACACTAACACCTGGCAGCATTGTAGGTGCTCAGTCAATAATTGTGCATCAAAGTAATTTGTAATGTGCATGGATCTTTATAATTCACTCCAACCTTTAAAAACAAAAATATGAAGAGAAGCGTTTTAATTCTTTTTTCTTTAGCTAAGATGATAAATTAAAAATTTTCCCGGAGTGCTCATATATATCTAGCACATATTAAAGCAAAATGGTATGGAGGAGGAGGCAGATAAGAAACTGACACTCAGATTAAGTGACTTGTGCACATTCCTTTGCTGGTAGATGATAGAATGGGAATCATAGAAGCTTTCGTGTCCTTTAAATACAGCATCCTTTTTGAAAAAGAGAACCCGAGGCTGTTAGAGGGTAAGTGATAAAGGTTACATAGCTGGAACTCTTGAAAAGAATAGGAGACTAGGAAAAGAGTAAATCTAAACAGAAGTGCTCCTGAGTTGCTTCTAGGGCTCACTTTGCATTGTATAGCACGTAAGTATTCTGCAACCAAGAAAATATATCCGTTTTTATAAAAAATTATGATTTCTGTGTTTTTAAATATGAATTACATATTTTCACATTTAATAGTACATTGATGTGAATCTTTTAGATACTATAGGCATTAGGTTTTTTTTCCCCCAGAAAAATTTTCAATTATGCCTTTTATGTTTTCTAGCTAATATCTCTTTGAACACTGATATGGTTTGTTAAATGTACAAAGGCATCCATAACATTTGTAATAAATGTTACAAGAGCCTTTTGGTTTCCAGACATCACCTCTTTAACTCTCTGTTGCTATGGGTTTTCATTAGTATTCCATGGAGCCTGGGTTGCCATAGAAAATGTGTAGTTGTAGAGGAGTTACCATGGCAACAGTCTGCCATTATGTATTTTTCAGTATCAGCTAGCTGGAGATGATAGTGAATCTGAAGGATATTTGTTTAAGAGTCCAACAATAAAAAATGAAACGAACAGTATCTCAACATCCTCGTTATCTTCAACAGATATTTTAAATATGATGCCCGTTACCCTTTATTCAAATAAATTAAATAGAAATGAAAGTTGTTTTAAAAGCTAGTTTTTAGCCATTTAGCTTGATCTCTGGAGATGCTAAAAATTTAAATTGCCTTAAATGTTTGACACTCATAAACTCCCACGTGATAAAGCTTCTTGTCAAATGTAAGTTTTTGTTTTAAGCAGCTTCTGGCTCCTTCATGACCTTGAACAACAGCAGCTCAGGTACCTGTGAGAAGACAAAGAGGAGCAAGAGTAGATTTTGTCTTTGAAGGGGAACTCAGAAATAAAGGAAATCACCTGGTGACTCAGTGCTCAGTGTAGCTTTTCAAAAGAAAGAAAAAAAGCAGAGAAACTATTTTCAGTGAAATGGCAAATCCCTTGGTAGAAGAGAAGTTTTAAACATTCTATTTAAAACATACTATTTAAACATACCGTTTAAAACGTACTGTTGGAAGGGTTTTGATAGATCCAAACCCGTTAGCAATAATTTTGAAATTCCTCACCTATTAGAAATGTGAGGCATATTCTGTCATTGGTCTACAAATAACCTTTCTTATTTTTACCTTGATAGAGTGACACACACCATTATTTTGTCATAGAGGCAAGTAGAAAAAAAAAAGTTATAATAACAATTCAGCAAGTTAGATCTAAGTACATTAGAGATTTTAAAAAGATGAGTGAACTTCAAGTTTTACAATTTTAGTTTTGCAACCTGGCTTAAAAATTTTTTTATTCTTAATTATTGCTGTGATCTGAATGTTTGTGTCCTCTCCAAATTCATATGTTGAAACCTAATGCCCAATTTATGGTCTTAGGAGGTGGGACATTTGGGAGATGATTAGGTCCCTTATGAAAGAGACCCCAAAGAGCCCCTTGCCCCTTTTGTCATGTGAGGACATAGTGAAAAGATGGCATCTATGAACCAGGAATTGGGTCCTCTCTAGACACTGAATCGCTGGTGCCATGACCTTGACTCCCCAGCCTTCAGAACTGTGAGGGATAAGTATGTGTGGTTTACAAGTCTCCCAGCACAGTATTCTGTTGTAGCAGCCTGAGTGGACTAAGACAGTTGCCACGCCTTCCTCTGAAGTTGTGGGAGGGTGTGATGTGGGGCTTCTTGTTTTTGTATTCTTGAAGCCTGTCTTATAGGAACTCTCCAGCAGTCTTCCCTGGAAGCTTTTTCTTGTGGGACACATGAAGATAGCCGCTTCTACAACAGAGTGGGGACGCCCCACAGAATCACAGGTTGTAATTCAGTACTTCAGAGAATTGGTGAACTTATGAATTGCTCCTGGATAAATATGGCACATGAGAGAAAAATATAAAACCAATGTTTTATTAGGTGTAGCTTGCATAGAGAAAGTATGTAGAGTTTGATAGCAGATATTTGAAAAGCTGATCTAAACCATGATGTTATTGTATCAAGGAACCTTCTTGCAAGGAGTAACTTCAGGCAAAGTTGAGAGTAAGATACTCTGAACTGCCAAGCTATGGGGTTCTCAAACAAGGATGCCCATCTATAATAACCCATAGCCCTTACAGTGTTACAGATGAGGGAATTAGTAACTTAATGGACATTACTAGTCTAGGATAGGTGTATTGAGTTTAGGAAAAGAATAAAATTAAATTCCAGAATTTACTGAATTTAGGGTTTATTGTTGAGAATGCATTCAAAATATTATTGTGTGCATTCATTTTCTCTGCCTCAGGATATCCCAGACAGTGGATAACAGAATGCCATGGTTAAAAGCATAGATTTGGAATTAGACTGCCCAAATATGATTTCTGGTTTGATCACTTACTAACTCTGTGATATTGGACAAGTTAAATTAACCTCTCTGGGCCTCAGTTTCCTCATTCATTTAATGGGATAATAATAGTAACTGTGTTATAGGTTGTTATGATGACTAAATGGATTTACATTTGTGAAGTGTTTGTAGCAGGACCTGGTACACAGAAAGTGCTTTTTTAGGTGTATGTTAATTAAAACGGAAAGAAGTAGGAAGGTTGGGGTTCAGAATCACCCAGCTGATGACAGCTGATTAGAGGGTGAACTTCAGACTGAATCAAAGATTCATGAATGTCAAAGAAGTCAGATAAACAATACCATAAATAATGAGCTTGTTTCATTATTTCCAGATTTAAAATGTATTCAAGACATTGCTATAACACTATATACCAAGGTTCCATTTGCTAGCAAGCCCAGTCAAGCTCAACAAAGATTTATTAACTTTCATCTTTATTATCTTGGGTTTTTGGCAAAGTTTTTGGCAGCAGGATACAGATGCCTTTTCTTTCTTTCTTTTTTTTTTTTATGACAAAAGATAATGAAGTTAAATAGGATTTGTTGTTATTATATACCACCCCCTTTACCTACCATTTTTTCCTCTCTTAATGGAATACTTAACAGAAAAATTAAACAGAAGATAGATAAAATTCTTTCTAGAAGTTGCAGTTTGATTTGGTAAATAATTTCTTGCTATAGTTAAATTCCTTTTGTTGTAATGGATTGAGGTTGTCTCTTTAAATCGGACATCGTAGCTAATCCACAGCCCTGACTCAGACTCTCTTGTTTCTTGTCTGGTGTGGCCCTGAACTGAACGAACCTTTTTCTATTTCTCATTCACTGCTTTCAAGCTTCTCTGTCTTCAGTCCTTCGCCCTTTGCCCTAATTTGGTAAATTTCAAGGCTCTCATCTCTGTCCTATCTTTTCCAGGTTTTTAATTTCCCTCATCCAATCTCATGGCCCTGCTCTGTGTGGATATCTTGAAAAACTGTCTTGTCATCATCCTGGTCTCTTTTGAGTCGGCCCTAAGTCTACTTGTAGGCCAGAGTTTACACTTGAGTACCTGGCTATACGTTCACACAGACATTTGATCCCAGATCCTTTGTCCCTCTTAACCCTGCCCAACCCTACCTCTTAAACTCATTCCTACCGTCTTTTAAAACCAGTGGCTCCTCTTACTTTGCAGTTCTGACAGGGCACTAGCATCTTCCAGGCATCAGCCAAGGCTCAGTGTTTTGGAAGATGTGCAGATTCAGTATAATTAACAACAGGAATGAAGCACTTGCATTATCTTATCCTAAATTTGTTTTTAAAGCATTTTGATAGCTGTGTTTCACTGTGTTTGGTTTCTTTTGTAATATTATTTGATTTTATGCCTTTACAAGCATTATTTTGAGAAGGACTCTTGATGCTTCACAAGTCTCCAAAAGGGGTCCATAGTCAGAAGACGGTGCAGAACCCCAGGTTCCTGTAACATGTGCTCACACAAAATTTGAAAGCCATAATAAGCTTTGAATGGTACTGCTTATTTATTTTTCATTGAGTGTTTTAAAAATACCTGCCTATGTCTCAGGCATTATTTTAAACAATACTTTATTTTAGTTTTTAGGACCAAAAATGCGATGATTTTACAAGAACCATGGATTCTTTTGAATAGTTTTTAATATAGTAAAACAAAGATTAAGGAAAAGATTAATTTGTGCACACTTGTGTGTGTGTGTGTTACCTTCTAGTGATTGTGAATAACACAGAACTAAGCAAGCTTGCCAGCAATTTATCAACCAGGATGAGATTGAAGATATTAATAAACTAGAAAAGTGGAGCTGGAGGCAAGGGGTGAGGATGAGCCAGGTATCATCAGAGACCAGATTGAACACATTCTCCTTAGCGGCTCCTTACATATAAACTAGGTACTTTGGAAAATAAAGTGATTTTGATCATCTGTAGTCACACAGCAATATGTTCTCAAGCTCTTTGGATCATCCAGGGATTTTAATTAGTTATACTTCTTACTCCTGACCTCCATTATCTTGGAGGATCATAGACTTTCTAAGTAAAGAAATTAGGGAAAATGATTTGGTTGAATTATATTTACTGTCTTACAGTTCACTTATCTATTACTTCAGAACAAACCACCTCAAAGCATAGTGGCCTAAATGACACTATGTTATTATCTCTTCTGGCTCTGAGGGGTTTTTGCCTGGTGTCCCTTGTGTGGTGGCTGTCATCTAAAGACCCCCTGCTCTGCACACTCACACATCTGGTACCTCTGTGTTTCTTCTTGTGGCCCCCTCTCCGCAGAGTGGCTTGGACCATTTTATATGGTGGATCAGGTGCCAAGAGGCAGAGAGCAGGGCCTGCCTGTCCTCTTAAAGGCCAGGGCCACAGTGGGCACAACATCACTTTTGCCATGTTCTGTTGGCAAGAGAAGATTCTGAGGGGTGGAGGCACAGATGCCACCTCTTGATGGGGCATTGGCACAGGGAAAGAATTGAAGGTTCCCAAGCTTCTCATTTCTCCTGCTTCACCTTGCTTTTCTCCTCAAACGAGCTCTTCCTTCTGATTTCTCAGCTTTAATTTATTAACAGTTTAATTGATTACTTTCTCCCAGGTAAACTCTTAGTTTCTTGTGGCTAATCTGGTCTCTATCCACTTTTGTTGTTTTTTTCCTCTGTAGAGCTGTAGCATTAATGCCTCCTCAATCCTACTACTGTTTTTCAGGCTGTCATAACTTTCCCCTGCACTGTGATGGAGGGTTTTCTTATTGGTTATTTTAACGTTTGGACGTCTCCAAGACGTCCCTCACAACTGATACTAGCTACAAATTTGCGCTCCCAAGATTACTCTCAGGTTTGATAATCCACTAGAAAGACTCCCAGAACTCTGAAAGCTGTTATATGCACAATTACAGTTTATTACGGTGAAAGGAAGCAGATTCAAGTCAGCCAGGGAAAGAGGCCCACAGGTCGGGTCTAGAACAGTTCCAAGTGCTGAGCTTCCTTTGTTCTCTCCCAGTGGAGTCATGCAGCCAGGACTTACTTATCCCAGTAATGACATGTGATAACACACGTAGGGTATTGCCAACTGAAGAACTCACTCAAGCCTTGAGGTCCAGAATTTTCACTGAGTCTCAGTCTCATAGACTTGGTTGGTCACACAGACTTGTTGACTGTTCTCCGGTTAGCCTTACTCTCCAATCCCTCCTGAGATCAAGCAGATAGCATGTGGTCACAAGTACCCACCATAAGTCACATTGCTTGCATAGCATATACGCAAGTCCCCAGGGTAATCAGGGATGCTGTATCAGGCAGGTATTCCAAGGGCTTCGAGGCCACTTCCCAGGAGCAAGAGCAAAGGCTAGACCTTGCATCAAGGCAAAGTTAATCCTTTACTACAGAGTTACTTTCTCTCTTTCCCTCTCCATCCCATCTAACAAGCTCTTGCCAGACACATCTTCCTAATGAATAGTCTTGGGCATGCCACTTTCCTGCTCAACAACCTCTGAGGTCTTCTTGTTATACTTTTGCCCCATACTCTAGATCTTACAGGTGGTTTTGATTATAAATATTCTCTTGGCCCCATAAATCAGTAAAATATCAGAGTTGTCCCAAAGTACTTAATCCCCCTGTTTTTCTAACTGTTGTTTACCCTTGATGTCTTCTCAAGCTCTAATGCCCTTGCCATTCAAAATCCTTGTGAGCTCATCCATATGCCCACTGTCATAAGGCCTTAATCACTTAAAATAGATTTATTTGATTCCTCTGCAGATCCCTTTCCTTGTACATCTCCATGATGCTTGCCCTGTGCTAAAGTTACTTTTGTATCTGCTTTATTCTCTTTGTTAGACAGGAAGCTCCTTCAGAGTAAGGATTGTGCCTTATTCCTCTTTATATTTCATGTAGAGGCCAGGATAATGCCTGGGACTTGGAATACGTGCAGAATTTAATTCCTGTCTTTTGGAGAAGATCCAACAAACATTCAATGTCACCAGAATGAACTTAAAATGGTGGCTTCTCTGTTGTACTTAAGTGTCAGATGACATTGTAGATAATAGACCCTCTGAGGGTCCACAGTGGGCTGGGGTGGTTAGGAAGCTTCTTTTGAGGATTTAGCTGTTTTAAAGAACTGAATTCACATGAGCATGTAAACACAAGGAACAGACATTGTGTTCCTTGGTCATTCTCCAGCATTTGGCACTGTAGATAGATCAGTGACTTGGAGACTCTAATCTAAAGATTGGGTCCTGTTGGTCCCAGTGTGAAAAATCATTTTATAGAATTCATTTAACTTCAGTTCTAGGTCCTCTTCTCTCTCTCATACTAAGCCCTCTCTCTTCCTGCTGCCAGGATTCCTGTATGCCTTATGCTGAGAGAGACAACACTTTAATGTATTCATTCGTGTAATGATTCAGCATGTATTTAAGGAACATGTATTTATTGTACACTTTGTCAGATGTTGGAGATACAGTGGTGAACAAGACGGAAATAGCCCTTGCCCCAGTTTTCTCCCTTAGGAAAAAATTTAAAATTCTAAGGTACATTTTTTGTTGGTTTAGTTAACCTCCAACTCATTCGTTTCCCTAATATGTCTGTGAAACAGGAGAGCTAAATGGATACCATCTGCAGTGGCTGATGTTAACTGAGCACTTACTATGTGCTAGGTACTCTACGTTGATTACTTGTTTAATCCTCACAACCATTTGAGTAGCATCATAATTGTCATTACATGACGGCTGAGAAAACTGAGACTGTGTTTCAGGTTTACCTGCTCTAGACCTTGTACTTTTCTTCACTGTGTGATAGATTACTACTAGGCTGAGGGAGCCTTGCCCTCTCTTTTGCTGTGATTGACTTCCATCTTGCATTGTTATTCCAGCCCAGGGGTCAAACATAGCTCTTGCTTGTGTTAAAATTCATGCTTTGAGTTGCCACTACATTATCAGCTGAATGAATGGATCAAATCCATGACCTGTTCATAGCAGTACTTACCTTTGTTCTTTACATTGCACAACCTAATTATATTGCTTGGATAGCATCTTAGGATAAAAGGAATAGATGATATTAGAAATACTTTTTAATCAGCTACATGTTGCTAACAATAATTGTGACACATGGAATTTTCTCGTAGTTCATTCGAAGTACATTATTTGGTTTGTTCAACAAGTGAAATGATTTTATCAGCGAGTTCATCGCTATTCTGAAACCTGCAGTGAATCCCATGACTCCAGGAAGGTCTGGAATGCTGGTCTGTCAGTGACAAATTGTCTCATTGCTCTCTGATGCACGAATGTTATGGATGTTGAGCATCTCAGTTTATTTATTCAAGTATACTTGAAACGGTGCATTTGGAGATCTGAACTTTTTGAGCTTTCTGATAGGCTTATTTCCTGAAGGAAAGATAAATAAAGTGTCATATTCAGGACAAAACAGTCTAGAATTTTAATTATCTAAATGAGTAGGGAGGCAGTATTGCTTTTTATTGTTCCAGCAACTCTCTCCCCTAAAGAGTCTTTATTGAGTGCTTCGTTCCAGAAGGCACTTCTCTTGAACATATTGGTGGGTGCATTTGTGGATGTAAGTGAATATGTTGTGTTCCTTTGCACAGTTTTAGTGGAGAAATATTAGCTCAAATTGCTTTTCTCTAATTTGATCAGTGCTATTTTGATAGAACAGATTGAAGGCAGGTAATAGAATGGCTAAGAGTAGGGCTCTGAAGACAGAATTGGGTTTGAATGTTGCCTTTGCTACCAATAAGCTGTGTAACTTCGGGTGATTTAATCTAAATGTCAAGATTCTTTATCTGTAAAATGGGAGCAATCATAATTCCTACCTCAGATTGCTTGAAGGATTAACCATGTTCTGTGCTGGGCATATATTAAATACCCACTAGCTCCAAAAGGCTACTGTTGTTGTATTTATTTTTATTGGAGAAAGTATCAGTTTTCTTTCTTTTCATTTATTAAAAATATTTCCACTTTATAACTGTAAGTGGTTTTGGTGATTAGTGTTATTACTAAATTCACAACAGCCACTGCAAAGAAGAACAAAGAGAAACACACAAATAATGGTCTCTTAACAGGGTTGTTTTCAAGTTGTCATGCTTGATTCTCATGGTCAATGCATAGGAGTTTTGAATTCATGCCTAATTCTTGGTATCACACGAAAATCTTTTGGAAACTACAAGGTATTGAAATTCTGTTGACTCTGGAGCCACTCAACCTGGGCTCAAATCTAAGTTTATTTGTTTACTGTTACTTATTTACTGTTTAACTTTGGGCAAGTTACCTACTCTCTCTGTGCCTCAGTGTTCTTGTGTGTAAAAGGAGATAATAAAAGTACCTACCTCATAGTGTTGTTAGGCGAGGATCAAATGATATTTGTGAAGCCTTCAGAACAGCACCTGGCACATAGTAAGCACTATATGAAAACTAAATTATTATTTTATGCTGATGATACAAACACAACTAACCTTGATTTCCAACTGTAATGATGGATATACATTTTCAATCATGGAATGGAATAATTCTTTATTAGTGTAGACATTGATTAACTGGAATAAGGAATATGTCAGATATGGAAAAAATCACAAATTCAAGATCTCCTTGGAAATAGGGTCATTATTTAAAAGAAACCATTCACAAAATTGTACATAGTTATTGTGACTGATGTTCACCCTTATTTACTTCGCATTCATGGCAATATAATAACCTCCAATCCTGCTTTTATAAACTCAGACATGATTTGACCTACACTTCCCTGCTTGTTACCTTAAAGATTATTCAGAAAAGAAACAAGAATTGTATGGGACAGTCTCAAAGTAATTACCCTGGATTTCAGGAGAGTCTTGCTGGAGAACAGCTGCTGAGACATGAGTCATGATTACCTCTGTGGCTCTGATAGAAATTGTAAAAGTTTAGCAACCCATTATTCTAGAGACTGCGGGAGTCAGTTACAGGATGAATTTTGGATTTAATAACAGAAGAACAGAAGTCCTGGGTTCAAGTTCTGTTACTGCCACTCATGAGGCTTATAACTCCAGGTAATTCAGTTATTTCTTTGCTCATCACTTTCTTCTTATAAAATAATGATGATAGTGTCTACCCTCCTATTCTCACAGGATTGTTTTATGGGCCCAATAATAGAACACATGGACTCCCTGGGCACGTAATTGTGCTTCCCATCTTTATGAATGTCAGGACAAGGATGAAGAATTAAGCATTGTTGTTTCTCTGTGGAACCATGGATACCTGATTTGGGCTATCGGAAGAGAAAAGCAGAAGGGATATTTTCTATTTAATTCTATTCAACCAAATTTAATTATACTTAATTTAATTCTATTTAATGCATTCTGATTCTATTTAAACGTATCACTTTACCTCCCAGCATGTGATTTTCACCTGTTTGGCAGAATGAGACCAGAGGAAGAGGAACTTGGGTCGGGTTGGTTTAAAGGAGGGGAGAGGGTTGCAGTGTGAAGCAGAAAAGGGTGTGTTTGGATGCGTTTTGTCAAGCCTTGTTAATCCAGATGAGGTTAGCAAGACTCTCAGTCCTACTCTAGGGAGCATAAAGGAAAAAATGGTAGGAGCAGTATGTTTCACAATACAGAGAGGTTTGGGAGGGACAGCATCTGGGCTTCCTGTCAGGGCGAAGGGAGGAACCTGGCTGATAAAGGAGCACTCCCAGGAGGGGGCAGAACTGACCGAGAGAAAGAGTATGACCTGGATAATTACCTTCTAGGAAACACAAGGATCAACTTTATTTGAAGGTTTCTGAAAATGCAACTTTCTTCTATCTGCTGTTTTCATATCCTGTTGATTTATCAGTAATTGTTGAAGTTAAACTCTCCTAGAGCAGCACAGACACGTATGCATTTGGGATTAGGCCAGTAGAAGGAAAACTTGCTTTTCCAAAATGCAGTGGATCAAAGGAAGGGGAAAAGTTTGGGTCAGAGCTTGGATGGTGGCCATGAAAAGGAAGTCTTGTATCTGTTTGGCTTTTGCTCCAGCAGGCATCCTCCACTCTAATGGGTCTACAAAGAAGGAGGAAGAGAGGCTGCTGTCCCCTGGCTTGCCCCTTCTACCCTACTTTTTATCACCATTTCCATCTCATCTGCTAACTCCCAACCCTCTTTCTTCAAGAGTTTCTATTTTGCTTTAAAGTCCTACCCTTTTCTTCTTCATTGTTTGTGCCCTCAGTGCCCCAGAGTTATGGAAGCTCTTTGTTCTCCCTGAATAGGAGATGACTAGAGAGCCTTCCCAGCCATGTCTCCGTATCTTCTACCAAATTATCTTTCCCATACAAAGTTGATGAATACTGAAATATTTCTGCAAGTAATAATAGATGGTCTATATTTCTTCAGATCACCTGAGGAATTAGCATTGTTTATTATATCACCTTCATAAGAAGATATTTTTTAAGGTCTAAATGAATTGATATGGCTCTGTTCAGGACAAAATATATTGCTGGATTAGAGACCGACTATGTCATGGAGTGGTAGGATGATTGCAATGGAAAATAAAAAGGCACTGAAACCAGACAACTTGGGTGTACATTCAGGCCCCATTATGACTTTGGGCGACTCACGTGACTGCTTTAAAATTCAGTTTCCTCTATGAGATGGAGGTATAAATAATCAATCTCAACAAACTAAGAATAGAAGGATACTTTCTCAGTATTATAATGACTACCTGTTTTGAATCCATAGCCAACATCAAGCTCATCATTTGAGACCCTAGAATTTTAATATTTTAATCAGTTAAAAAAACAAGGATATCTGTACTTACCATTACTTGAAAACATTGTTTTGCAAGTTTTGTTCTATGAAGTAAGGCATGCCAAAGAGGAACAGAGAGAGAGAGAGAGAGAGAAAATGAAAATAAATTTGTGGGAAGAAAAGAGCAGCCTAAGAATGGATGCTCTGAAATGAAAAGTGAGTTGGGCCTGTGTATAGAGCAAACAGGTGAGGACAGCCAAGCAAATTTAGGAAAAGTAGTTGGCGATATTTCTCCTACCAAATATTATGCGTTCTGTCAAGTGTACCCTGTGAGCACAGGAGCTGACAGATGGATCAGAAGAAGAGAAATAGGGAGTCCTGAATCTGGTGTCCAGCCATTGACTTAGTCATTGAGCACGTGTGCTGTGCTAGGCACTGAGGTCAGTGTTTTCTGTACGTTACCTAGTTTAATCCTTGTAACTAAACTGTAAGGTAATTGTTGCTATCCCTATTTTACTTTTAGGGAAAATGAGCTTAGAGAAGTTTAAAAAAAACTTACCCAGGTATCAAAACTGACATTAGCACTCGGGTGGTACCTCAGAGCAACCGTTCTCCAAGTGCATGTTATACAGACGAACTGTGAAGAAAGAGTGATTTTTACCAAAGGTGCTGGGAAAATGGCTGAAAGAGGGGCCTTCAGAAATCACACTCAGTACTCACCTCACACTGTACTTATAATGAATTCTACACAGGTTGAAAAAAAGGAGCCAGAGGTGAAAGGGGGTGGCAGGGGTTGGAGGGCAAGTGAAAGAAAATATACGTAGCTACTTAATTGAAATTGGTCTGGGAAAGAACTTTCCGAGCAGAGACACCATGGACGAAACCACAGAAGAAATGACTGATATATTGGATTACATAAAATTTCAACTTCTGTGCATCAGAAACCATTAGAAACCAAACCTAAATGCAAATAATAGACTGGGAAGACAAATGAAAAATATTTATACAGTTATGATACACAAATGATCAGTATCTTTGTTGTATAAAGAGCTCTTAACAGACCAATGGAGACCACAAATTTCCTAAGTAGAAATAGTAAAAGGAGAACTACCATAAATTTTAAAAACTACTCAGAAATCATGATAAAAAATAACTAAAATCAGAAGTAGATACTATTTTTACTGTGAAATAAGAGCATTTTATGAAAATGTTAAGGTACATTTGTGAGTATTTTGAGGAATAGAACATGAGTTACACTGCTCATTGCCCTTTTGGTGAACAGTCTATAGATTTTTGTCCTTTTGGTGGGAAAATTGTAGACAAGTGTCATGGCAAACGTTTATGCTTTTTCTTCAGAAATTCCATTTTGTTGAATTCCACTTAAGGAAATTAGCACATATGTCAAGATTTTTGTACAAGGATATTATTGCAATGTTAGATGTACTAGACAAAAGAACAACAATGATTTAAATAATAAATATCAGAAAATGTTTCAACGAATTTTGTGAATATGAAGATTAAGATGCACAATCTACTAAAATTGTATTTTCAAAGACTAGTGTATATAAAAATGATTCAATGTTAAGGGGAAAAGGCAAGAGTATTGTATATTGAAAGAGAACTACATAAGATGTTAATTTTGTTTCAATGGTGAGGTTATGATTTGTTTTTATTTTCTGTATCTTGCGTACTTTCAACAATGAATGTATATTGCTTTTATAATTATAAAAAGTTATTACAGTTTTAGAAGTTTTGAATATTAAATAAGAAGATACAACTGAGAATAAAGTAAGGTTTTAGAAATGTTCATTTTATTTTCTACTGGTAGAACCTCAGCTAGAAACTTCCATTTTAGATTTAATTATTTATGCTTTAACAGTGGATTTTTAAACACCGATAGATCAAATCATCTTTGTGGCATCAATTTGTATAGGTTTCAGTAGAGTTGACTTAACTAGGCGAGTGCAGTTAGAGCTAGAAGTACAAAGCAGAATGTCCCTTTCTTCATATTCTACATATTTAATCTATGATTCCTATTGGGACAATCTGCATCTTGCACATATTACTATATTCCTAACAGGAAATGGGCTGAATGCACTTCTTCCCCCTGATGGAATAAAGTTAGCATTTTCTAAAAGCAGGAAGTCAGCCTTAGCCTTCGTCTTAGAGGGCCTGTACTCAGGGTGGGTCCTTAGTTTTCTCTGTTGAGGTTGTAGTAATATTATAGGAGCCATGCCATCTCTTGCATAATCAGGCTTTTGGCTTTTACATGCCTTCTTATTCTGGCTCTTGGTAAACAATATTTGGGGTAATGAAGTTTGAGAGAGAAAATGGGTTTCTCATAATAGCTGTGAGGGAAAGTAGTACAGGAAAAGGTTTCACTATGTCAGCATTTTCACACAGAGGGAAAACAATTTTTTTGCATTGTACTTATTGTAACTGTTGAAGTTGTCATCTCATGAGCATATTCATTTCAAATTCAGGGTCCTACTTTGTGTGTGCTTGACACAATTTCACTTTGTAAAACTCTGTTCAGATCATTGATGCCGTTGATTGGGTGTGTGTACCTCAAGCTTTTCTTTATTGAGTGGTTTTCTAAGCATTTCCTGCAGACGTCTTTCACTAGAACCCATCTTATTTCCGTTTTTCTTTTATGTCCCCTTCTGAGGCACTTCCAATGTTTTAAAGTTCATTAATAACAAGCATTTGTGAGCTACTGTCATGGTAAATATATGAAATTCTTTCATATTTGCTGAATGTTTGTTTCTTTGTTTTTAGGGTCACTATGGATCCTACTGTTCACAAAGCTCTGGAAAGGTAACCAAGAGTAATGCTGAATTTAACAAATACAGTATTTTTGGTTTCCCTTATTTGTTGTAATTATAAACATGGACTGTATTGAATTTTTCATATGAGATGCTACTTCTAATTGGCTTATTGCTTTTTTCAAATTAGAGAATAATTTGAAAGCTTTTAGAGTTTTGCCCAGTAGGGTCACCTGGACAGGTGCTCGTGGGAGGACTGTGCCCTGAGGGTGTTCCCCATGTTCCACATCTGGTCCTCAGCTGTGCAGTTTGAGGTTTGAGTTTATGGGATGAGAGAGTGGCCATGTCCCCTAGAGACTGATGCAGCATCTATAAAAACATGTAAAACATGGTAAACTTTATAGAAACAAACTTAATTTTAATATTTACAATAAAGAGATGGGAAAAAAAGAAACCCCAGTGCTTGGCATAGCTCGTTAGTACAGTCACTCTCTCCTGTTTGAAAAGCCTGTGTGGAAATCCAGTTATGATTGGTCATTTGCTTCTGGACCTGGAATTGGAACAGGGAGAGCCATTTGAAGATTATGATAGTGAAAGACTCTCTAGCCATGACAACCTGATGTATCTGTCTAACCTTGAGGGGAACTCTGCTCCGTGGGCCATGCAAGTGCATTTTCCCCATGCAGTGATGAGTACAGGCACACTTTGTTTTATTGTGCTTCACTTTATTGCATTTTGCAGAAATTGCACTTTTTTTTAAACAAATTGAAAATTTGTGGCAACCTCGCACAGAGCAAGTTTATTGGCACCATTTTCCCAATAGCATTTACTCACTTCATCTCTCTATATCACATTTTAGTAATTCTCACAATATTTCCAACTTTTCCATTAATATTCTGTTTGTTTTGGTGCTCTGTCATCAGTGATCTTTGATGTTCCTATTGTAATTGCTTGGGGGCACCATGAACCGTGACCATGTAAGACAGTGAACTTAATTGATAAATGTGTGTGTTCTGACTGCTCCAACAACTGGCTGTTCCCCCATCTCTCTCCCTCTCCTTGGCCTCCCTGTTCCCTGAGACACAACAATATTGAAATTAAGCTAATTAGTAACCTTGCAATGGTCTCTAAGTGTTCAAGTGAAAGGAAGAGTCATCATCTCTCACTTTAAACCAAAAGCTAGGAATGGTGAAGCTTAGGGAGGAAGGCATAGTGAAAGCTGAGACAGACCGAAAGCTAGGCCTCTTGTGCCAAACATTTAGCTGAGTTGTGAATGCAAAGGAAAAGTTCTTGAAGGAAATTAAAAGCACTACTCCAGTGAACACATGAATGACAAGAAAGCAAAACAGTGTTAGGGCTGATACAGAGAAAGTGTTAGTGGTCTGAAGAGATCAGACCAGCCATAGCATTCCCTTCAGTCAAAGCCTAATCCAGAGCAAGGCCCTAACTCTCCTCAATTCTGTGAAGGCTGAGAGAGCGAGGAAGCTGCAGAAGAAGAGTTTGAAGCCAGCAGAAGTTGGCTCATGAGATTTGAGGAGAGAAGCCATCTTCATGACACACCAGTGCAAGGTGAAGCAGCAGCTGCTGCAGCAGGTTGTCCAGACGATCTAGCTGAGATCATTCATGAAGGTGCCACACCAAACAACAGATTTTCAACATGCACAAAACCGTCTTCCATTGAAAGCCGATGCCATCGAAGACTATCAGCTAGAGAGGAGAAGTCAGTGGCTGGCTTTAAAGCTTCAAAGCACAGGCTGACTCTCTTGTTAGGGGCTAATGCACTTGGTGACTTTAAGTTGAAGCCAAAGCTCACTTACCATCCTGAAAATTCTAGGGACCTTAAGAATTATGCTAAATCTGCTGTGCCTGGGCTCTATAAATGGAACAACAAAGCCTGGGTGACAGCACATCTGTTGATAACATGGTTTACTGAATATTTTAAGCCCACTGTTGAGACCTACTGCTCAGAATAAAAGACTCCTTTTAAATTGTTACTGCTCATTGACAATGCACTTGGTCACCCAGAGCTCTGATGGAGATGGACAATCATATCAACGGTGTTTTCATGCCTGCCAGGACCACATCCATTCTGCAGCCCATAAATCAGGAGTAATTTCAACCTTCAAGTCTCATTATTTAAGAAATACATTTTGGAAGGCTGTAACTGCCATAATGACTCCTCTGATGGGTCTGGGAAAAGTAAATTGAAGAACCTTCTGAAGATTTTACCATTCTAGATGCCATTAAGAACATTCATGATTCATGGGAAGAAGTCAAAATATCAACAATAACAGGAGTTCGGGAGAAGTTTGTTCCAAGCCTCATGGAAGACTTGGAAGGGTCAAAACTTCTGTTGACAAAGCAACTGCAGTTGGGGTGGAAATAGCAAGAGGACTAGAATTAGAAGTGGAACCTGAAGATGTGACTGAATTGCTGCAATCTCATGAGTAAATCTTAAATGAA
Organism: Camelus ferus; assembly: GCF_009834535.1. Lineage (NCBI taxonomy): Eukaryota > Metazoa > Chordata > Mammalia > Artiodactyla > Camelidae > Camelus > Camelus ferus. The sequence continues at coordinate 43,049,353 of NC_045706.1, read as the reverse complement.
TGAGAGGTTGCTTTTTATGGATGAATAAAAAATGCAGTTTCTTGAGATAGAATCTATTCCTAGTGAAGATGCTATGAAGATTGTTGAAATAACAAAGAATTTAGAATATTACACAAACTTAGTTGATAAAGCAGTGGCAGGGTTCAAGAGGGCTGACTCCAATTTTGAAAGAAGTTCTATGGGTAAAATGCTGTCAGGCAGCTTTGCCTGCTACAGAGAAGTCATTCATAAAGGGAAGAGTCCATTAGCACAGCAAACATCGCTGTTGTCTTATTTTAAGAAACTGCCACAGCCACCCTGGCCTTCAGCAGCCACCACTCTGCCAGTCAGCAGCCATCAGTATCGAGGCAAGACCCTCCACCAGCTAAAAGATTATTGACTCACCGAAGGCACAGATAATGGTGAACATTGTTTAGTGATAAAGCATTTTTTAATTAAGGTATATATGTTGGGTTTTGTTTTTGCATAATGCTATTGCACATGTCATAGACTACAGTATAGTGTAAATATAACTTTTATATGCACTTGGAAACCAAAAAATCGGTGTGACTTGGTTTATCGCAATATTTGCTTTATTGCGGTGATCTGGAACCGAACCTGCGATATCTCTGCAGTGTGCCGGTAAATGCTGCAACTTCCCTCTCAGCTTCCCATCTTCCCGGAGTGTTCACCATTCATCTTTCCACATGCTCCTAGCATCCACTGGTGTTTCTGCTTTTAGTCTGGGAAGTAGCATTCTTTCCATCTATCAGGCTAAGGTAAGGGTTAAGGCAGACTGTCAATGCTGCTTGGCCCTGTGCTCTTGGAAAAGTTATTGAATTGCTCTTTGCTTCATCTTCCTGGTTGGAAAATAGATTAGTAATAGTACTTACCTCATAGGTTTGTTGTGAGATGAGACATTTAACTTAGTGCCATAATAAATGCTCAATAAATATCAAGTAATATCATTCTTACTGTTTGTTTTAAAGCGACTTCTGCACACACATGTATAGATTTTATTAGGTTGAATTATGTAAAATTGCCATTTTGATATGTTAAAAACACCAGCTATTTCATATGGTTAAACCCAATAATAATTCACTTACAGTTCTGTTTCTTACCTGTAGAACCTTTAGTTATTTTGCTTAACGCATATCACTTCCCTAATTTGAAATAAAGGTGTACTTGAGTTATCTTCCTTAGCTCATGTTATTTTGTTGCTATTTAATGAAATGATAGGGTAATACTGATGTTTCTGTCATGAACTGCTCATCAGAATGATAATGTAGTCTACTGAGCTTTTACATTGGCTCAGTAGGCATTTCTCGTCATGTCACCAGCAAGGTCCCAACTCTGCATCATGTTGCATTATGGCTGGTCATTGTTATTTGTGTCACCAGTGAGAAACTGAAACCAAGTTCATCTGGGTCCTACACTTAATTTCACCTCGCCCATGTTTAATATGTCTAACCTCTTAAAGAAGTTTTGCAGTTTTAGGGTATTTTCTTTTCCAATAATTTTAAAAGGCAAAAGTATAACTGTCTTCATTTTCAAAAGTTAAAAAGATGAATTATAGGTTAAATGATTGGACCAAGAGTATAGCTCAAGTTAGTAGCTGTACAGAGAGTTGAGTGGAGAGCTTCATAATTTCAAAGTTAAGAGAGGTTTTGATAGGTTTTATTCAATACTCTTATTTTAATTAATTAACTAATTAATTAATCATTGTATATATATTTTTTCACTGAAGTATAGTCAGTTTACACTTGTGTCAATTTCTGGTGTACAGCACAATGCTTCAGTCATACATGGACATTCATATATTCATTTTCATATTCTTTTTCACTGTAAGTTACTACAAGATATTGAATATAGTCCTCTGTGCTATACAGTATGAACTTGTTGTTTATCTATCAAAACTCTCATTTTATATATTTAGATAAATAAAAATCTTAAAATGTCTGAAATGATGATAGCAGAATCAAAACAGGAATGGGTGTCTCCCAGCTTCCCCCATTCCTACTCTTTTCCTAGAATTCTGTGGTTGCTGAAAAGCATTCTCTGACTGTGCTTTAGAATTTTAAATCTAGCATAGTTAATAATTGATACCATTTTCAGAATGAATGAAACATGAATTTTACTAACACTCTGATGAAGAACAAAACTAGATGTTATCTCATTTCAGGATTGAAATATTTTTGTTTATCTTGAATCTTCTATGAGAATAAAACAAATATTCATGTGTGGATTTAGAGCTTTCTTGTTCTGTTCTCCTCATAGATTTGTGCACCGACTGCCCCCCTTTGTTTAACCTTTAGCCACTTAAACAGCTTCTGGAATGAATGCGTGATCACGTTACCTTTTTTTTTTGTAAGTTAAAGTGTAGTCAGTTCACGTAGCAGTCTTTCACATGTGGTTTAAATACTGTCTTTACTGAAGCACTGGCTCTGTACCTGTGATATCTGAAGGCATGAGGCAGCCGTTGGAATTGTCAAGCTACAGGCTCCCACACACCAGGAATTCAGTTAGGTGAGGGATTGAAACTGACTGGGGCAAAAAGAGGCTGGGAGTTGAAGCCTTTTATCCCCAAAGGGAAGGGTTTCTCCTGCTTTACATTTTTGGTATCTTAGGAGTGTCTCTTTTGGTCTCTATTCGATTTGAGTTTGGAGCCCTAACTGGTCTGTCAACTGAGTTTGCCTTCTTTCTTGTCATTGTTTCAAAGAACATGCCGGAAGTCAGAGATCTGAACTCTAAACAGGCCCCTCACTGCCTGGCAGCCACTCCAGCTCCTCCATTTCCAATCACTTTGTGTTCAGTCAACTCTGCCAGCAGAATGGGGCTCCAGGAAGCAACATAGTCCTTTTTCAGGATCCTTGTTATTGAATCATCTCACCCAACCTAGAATATTTAAGCCCTCCTGGGATTAGAGAATGAGGCGATATGACTTCATGGTGCACAAATTGAAGGGGTGGCTTGGATGAATTCTGAGTTTAATGAGATAGAAAGAGCATCAGTAAAAACTAAAGGAAATCCATTTATTATATCTGGTATCTGATTCTTTCTTCGTTTTCCCCCTCTAATCAAAGTTATGTGTTGTTATAGAATGTGAATCAAACAGCAGCATTTAAGAAACCGAGGTCACTTTTTAAATCGTATATGCCAGAGACTTGCCTAGGCAGGCCTCCATTTGAGATGTTTGTAAATGTGACTTGACATCTGTAGATAGGTGTGCTGTCAGAACATTCGATTTACTTAATAGAAAGGCTGAAGTAAAGCGTGAGCCTCTCTGATAGAATTCTTTTGTCTCTGAACTGAGGAATGAGTCATCAGGAACAGTGCTGCAGCGTGTCGGGCGAAGTCTGCATCCTGATGACACAATTCTAAGAACTGTTAGAATTGACTCATGCTCAGTTTGAGGGTATGGGTTACAATGAGGCTGACTGAAAATACCTGGGCGATCGGTGGTGTTTGCGAAGTTTGTTTTCATTCTACATTCAGAACAGATCGGAGCTGCCACGGTGTCGGCGCCGTGCTGCCCTGAAGGTCTTTCCATGGAGAGACTGGCTTACATCAGGCTCTGTCACTTCCCTTAGCTAAGGACTGAGCTGGCGGCTCAGACGTGTCTTTCCTCCTTGCTCCTTCAGGTGGGCCCTTCCTGAAGGGGTGTGGTCAGTAGGAAGAAAACACTCCCATTTTCACTTGTGAGTATTAGTCCCTAAACACTTTCATGACATTCAGGGAAGACATGTTTGCTTTGATTTCTGTTCTAAAGAGAATGTTATGGTAGCCCCTTTAAAAAAATGTATTAGGAAAAATACCGTATGATGTCACTTACATATGCCGCCCCCCCCCCCCAAACAAAGGACACAAATGAACTTATTTATAAAACAGAGATAGACTCACAGACAAGAAAACAAACTTATGGTTACCGGGCAGGGGGAAGGGGGTGGGAAGGGAAAACTTTGGGAGTTTGGGATTTGCAGATACACACTACTCTATATAATAGAGAAACAATAAGGTCCTACTATATATAGCACAGGGAACTATATTCAATATCTTGTAATAACCCATTATGAAAAGGAGTATATATATGTATAAATGAATTACTATGCTGTACACCAGAAATTAACACAACATTGTAAACTGACTATAATTCAATAAAAAAAAAGTGTTAGAAATGCAAGTGTGTGTGTCTGTGTGTGTGAGACACAGTGAGGGAGAGGGAGATGGGAGTGTGTGGAGAATGAAAGGGGGGAGATTTGGAAGATTAAAGAATAATATCACTTACTGAGAACAGTTATAAATGTGCATAATTTTCCTGTATTAGAAATCAACTTATGTATGACAAGTCAACTAACATATAGTTATCACATACAAGTAACTTAGGCAAGTTTAGAATCCTGGCTCAGCAGACCAAGGAACATGTAACCCAAAATGGTTAATCTCATGCTCTCACAAAACGATACTATCTGGGATCCTTCTATACCATGAGAAAGTCTAAGTTTTCCACTGACCCTCTGTTTTCCAGTACTCCACTTCAAGCTTGTTTTAAGATTCAGAAGTGACGTCCGATATCACAGCATTTTCTCCCAGACATCTGATGCTATCTGTTTACTGTCTCCCTGAAGGTGGAGGGAATAACCTCTTTTATTTTTTTCCTGCCAGTTTATTATGCTTTGTTGAAGTTGGTAGTGAGGATATCATATTTGCCCTGTAACAGGACTTAAAATACTATGGTGACATTCTAGTTTGGATTGATTCCTATATTCAAGATTTTGGCAGTTGGTAACGTTTCATTTCTAAAAATACGATATTGTAAAAGAATCTTTCTACAGGAGGGTTCCATCCTTTCTTCTTGTGCTTAGTAAACATTGTTTCATGCTTAGTAAACATTTCACTTCTTCTTTTGTGAATTGTCTATTCTTGTCTTTGGGCATTATTTTATTAGTATATTCATCTTTTTCCTGTCAATTTATAGGAGTTTTTTATGTAACATTGTTAGCCTTTTGGCTCCATTTTGATGGCAGATATTTTTCTAGAGTTCCTTTGCCTTTTAATTCTCTTTATATTATGTTTAATTTGCAACGTTTAATTTCAAAATTTAGTAAACAAGCATGTATTTTCCAACTGTGGTATAACTATTAAGTGTAGAACTGTTTTCAAATATGTTAATTTTTTAAGAAAATATATTTGGGCACAGTTTCAGATCATATTTCTGATCTGAAAGCCAAAAGGTGGTAATTATGACTGAAGAGGATAGTTAGTGTGGTTGAAAATGTGGGCTAGAGTCATGTTGGGGGCTTTGAATCTAGTGTAGATGTGCTTCATATCAGATTGGATGCAGTTGTGAATCCCAGTGTGGTAAGGTATCGAACTTGTTAATCTCTTTGAAGCGTTGGAGTGGATTCCAAGCTACCTGGACACTATAATATTATTTCACTCTTTTTTTTAGCCCTCATGAAAATCCCTTCATGGCAGACCTTTTTATGGATTTATTCATATCCGATCTGAGTCCATGATCACATCTGAAAGGCTTAATATGTGGACATGTCTTAACTGAGTCTCTAGAACTCAAATTAGTACCCTAAAATTCTAAGGTAAATTCTTGCTCTAGAGCTCACATCTTCATGATGGAAATTACGGTCCTAACTTGGGTAATGGTATAGTTCCCGATCACAAATCACCTTCTTCCAGAGGACAGGATAGCCTACTGGTTCAAATCTGGCAGGCTGGTTACTAGTTAGGAATTGTGAGCAAGTTGACTGACTGTTTATAGCCCTCATTTTTTTCTTAAATTTCTAAAAGGGAATAATAATAACAGGTACTTACCTCACAGAGTTGTTATGGAAATAAAATGAGAACTCACCATTCTCAAGAAAGTTCTTGGTACATTATATGTGTTTGCTAAATGTTAAATATCACCCCCCATCAACATGCCGATACCACTTCCTCTTTTCTTTTCCTCAGTTGATGACATGCTAAGCCCATCTTGCATGTAGCAGGTTTTAAGAGAAGGGTGGTAAAACTCAGAAAATTATGAAAACTTAACATTTTTAATAGTGTAGTGTAGTAGTGAAGCAGTAGAAGTTGGAAACAGATCCAGGAACCGATGCTTTGAAATTCAGTTTCAAAGTGATCAAAGTTTCTTCCCATGGATGCTTCTCTGGCCCACATGTCGCACACGTCCACATCCATTTGTGATTTTCTGAAAGTTGGATCAAAATAGATGAACAGGATTTGAGAATGTTAATCTCATTTTGGTCTTAATGAGAAATGTTTATCTATCTGTTATCTATCTAATGTGTACGTTATTGCTGTATGTATGTAGATATCACTACATGTGATGTATGTGTGTATGTAGGTACACATGTGTGCATGTGCACACAGACACAGAGTCTGTGCTAGGGTAATGTATGTAATGATACAGAGTCAGAGCTCTAAAAAGTCTTCATAATTTCAGAGCCTCTTGATAAGAGTTACTCTGCTAATTCATCCCCGGGGAGGACCTGGGGAGGAGCTTCAGTGTAACAAATGCTGTTTACTCTTAGCTGCCATGAAGGGTACCTTTCTTCCCGATGGGGTATAATGCCTATCAACCACTGCTCAGTCTGTATCTCCAGCTCAAAAGGTTATTGGCATAAAAAGTGTTGCTGTCCCTGGCCAGAAAGAAAATAGGAACATGTGTATTCTTTCTTAGGTTCACCAAAGAGAAAAAGACTTCCTTATGTAGCTGTTTGTAGTTTGTCTTTTGAATCTATAACCAGTGTGTTGATGCTTAAGTACTTCAAATGGCACAGTAAAAGAAAAGTAGAGGGACTAACATTTCTTCAGTGGCCATGACGTGCTACGTGATGTAAACCATTTGATTCTCCACTGAATCTGTTAGGCTGATGTAATTACCCTTGATTTATTGATGGTGAAGCTGAGGCTCCAAGTAATTGGTAAACAGGAGAGCTCTGACATGAACCCAGATTTCGCTGATTCCCCAAATCATGTTCTTTCCAGGACTAGACTACCTGCTGATACATTAGATTCTGAATTAAGGGAGGCCAGGAATATTGTTCAGTTTACTGTGTGTGCTGGTTCAAGTCCCGGCCCCACTGGCCACACCCAGGGAAGTCAGCGGGAGCCACTGCTGACGGTGAAAGCTCTGTGAAGCAGGCTCCCCTCACCCAGAAGGTTCCCCTCTCTCTGCTCTCAGGTTTTGGGGTACAGCCTTGCTGTTCACTCCGCACCTTGGCTCTCTGACTTCTAACCTGCCTCCTCCCTCTCACGAAAGTTTTACCATTCACTAGATTGGCTTTGTAACTGGTAAAGCCGTATTGGTGACAGTTACTTACTGCACTTATTTATTTCAACTCTGTTCCAGTGTTTTGAATATCCAGCTATAATTTGAGGCATGTATAACCTCCTGAGAAAAGAGTCAGCAATTAAGATGTCAGCCTTGTCAGGATTCCTGAGCTCTGTGCTGATAGGTGCTTGGAAATGATATAGATAGAACATATGCTAAAGCCTTCTGGCATGTAAATATGTTGCTCTTTAACAGAAGGTTTCCAGAATTCAATAGGCAGCCTTTTGCAATGATTTAGGTATTCTGGGTTGGATTTGGCCTTTCTTACTAAGATTTTTTTTTAAATTAGAAAGGGAGGAAGTGTGTGGTATAGATGTGGTGTAGGTGAGCTTGAGAGTCTGATTGATGCAGACCCCAATTTTTGTCCCGTGCCTCACTGTCTGGGTGCCACCGGACAAGTCACTTTACTTCTTAGAGCTCTGGTTGCCTGTCTATACGTAGATGTGATACCTACCTCATGGGATTGTTTCTAACCCAGTGTGGTCCCTAGCACAGAGCTTTTCTGAGAAAATATTAGTTCTTTGTGTCTTGACCTGGAAGGTAATGCCTTTTTTGTGTTCTTGCCTCCAATGAATGCCTGTATAATTGGAAGGACTAAATAAGCCTTTCCTCACCCTAAGACTGTATTTCCTTTACAGTTCTACATCTGTTCCATTTCAAATAAAGGTTTAAGTTCTCTTCTTTTCTTGATACCTCTGCATGAGATAAGACTCAGACTCTACATACAACAGCTTGTTGGGTGTATTCCATACATCTGTTCCATGCAAGTGTTCTTCCTGCCGGATCTGGGTGCAGTGAGTTGAGAGCCACATTTTGCTAGTAGACTTAGCTGTTGATGATTCCAGCACATTTATCATGACGTAGGTGATGCTTTTGAAATTGTGCAGTAAGCTAAAATGACTAATGTGGGAGGTCAAGGCTGACAGCCGTAAGAGAAAACACTTCTCGGCTGTGTAGGGACCGTGTTCCATCTCAGATTCCTCTTCTCTTGTCTGTGAATTCTCTGTTCCCAGATAAAGACTGGCCTTTCCCACCTGCCTGCTGTATTCAGTAAACTCAACAGTTTTTGCAAATGATATTAAAATGCCTAAACAAATGTTAACAGTTCATGAGTACATGCCTAGCAAGGTTTCACCTTAAATTAATCAACTCTTGGACACTCTCCAGTATCTGGAATTAAAATTGACAACTCTTCTTTCACTTTTAATTCAACAGATACATGAGTGTGTGTGTGTGAGTGTGTGTATATTCAAGGCATACTTTTTAATGGAAAAGTCAGTATTTTTAATCACCAAATGAGGAAGACCTTTCTCTTTATAGAAATATATATTTTAGAAAGGATGATGTGTACTTTTTCTAAATCATCTCATGAAACCAATTAATTTGAGCTAATCAAATCTTTAAAATTATTTTTAGTTTTGCGCCATTATCACTGTTCCAAGGGAAACTTTTCCCCTGGGCAGTTTACAATTGGGTTTATTTTTGTCTTCAACCATTGAAAATCTAAGAAATACACATTTTTAAAAATCAGGAAATAACAGGAAGCTAAAGAATGATCACCTTTTATTTTTTATGTTGCTTTTCTAGTTGTCAGTATTGTGGCTCCTCAAAAGCTAGTACTTTATCTTCTGTTGGTTTAAAGTCTAATGATAAAGCTGTGTTTTAATTTTCCCATGCACTTCTTTATAGGCAGGAATAAGCTGAAATTCGTTACCATCTACTAATAATTTGGAGCTCTGGATAATCAGTACCAGCATGACAATATAACTTGAGGAAGCAGAAAGTATTTAGAAGTTGTATGTGCTTCCTGTTTCTTTCTTTTATTGGTTTTTAGGCCATCCTTATGAGATGGGCAGAGGAGCTCTTCTTGATATAACTCTGTAGACAGATGGAGGCTCAGCCTACATGACTTACGCACATCCCGTAACTGACCTACCTGTAACTAGAGCCGGGACCTTGGTCCAGTGCTTTGTTCCACTGTCCCACTATCCAGCTCATTTAAGAGACCGCATGCCCCCATTCACATCATTTCCCTGTGAGAAGCAGGCAAGCCCTGTTCCTTGGTGGCCTGGACATTAAACATTAATGGGTGGAATCTGTCAGCAAGTATAGAGAAACTAACGCCAGTCCACCAGGGCTTAGCAGATCCTTCTCTGTATGTCTCCGCTTTTCCCCTGAGAGCATCTGGGTCTGGACTCACCACACCTGGTAATGTGTGTTGTTTATTTTTCCCTCTGCAGAACCAAGATGGAGACAGACTTAAAGCTGGTCTGTTCCCATCACTGGTGCTGATGCCAGTAAGTTTACTGATTATGTTTACCAGGCTCACGCTTTTAAGATGAGTCTCTATGGAAATAAATTGCTCATTTTAGGGATTGTCTAGTGCTGTGATCAGCCATAATCAAGGATGGTGGAAGATTCTGAAAGAAAGTTACAATAATGTGTTTATTGGAAAACGAAGACAGCAAAACCTAAAATAAATCTTGTTCTGTTGCTCAATAGCAATCTTGGGAACAGCGTAGAGGGTGCACGATGAATGGGGATGCTCACGAGTAAAGGTCCACTGTCTACCTTCTAACTCTTGAACTTAGGGGCTTAGTTTGTGTTTTAGTGACAGGGCACACTTCCCAGGGTTTGGGGGGTCTTTCTTTCCCATCTGGGTGTTGTCTACTTAGCACATAGGCAATAGGAATAGCCACAGAGGGGCTCAAAGTATTAGAGACCTTCCTTCCAGGTCTTTGGTTCTAGAAACCCCACCAGCAATATTCTATCTTCTTTTTTTTTCTTTTGCAAATATAGGTAACCTTGAAAAATATACTGAGTAGTTAGCGTCTCCTTCCACAGCTCTGGTGTGGAAATTTCTTACAGACTAGAGCTGCTGCTTAGACTGGTTGCTATGCAACCGGGAGAGGAGTTCACAAGCTTTGTCACAGGCCAGCAATCAAATAAGAGACCATATTTTCTTTTGATTATGGTTCTGTTTTTTTGTTTTGTTTTGTTTTGTTTGGCAGCTCTTGTGTTTGATATCATGTATTTACATCCTTTGGGGAGTTTTATTTATAGAAACACCTTTTTCAAAGAAACTATTTGTTGAAGGCATTTTGGTTTGATCTTTTTAGATAAAAAGGTGAGCAGTCGGTGCTGAAATTAGGCAGACAAAATAGTTTTATAAAATATGATGGCGTCAAATGCTGCTTTAGCCACTCTTTTATTAAGAAGACATACATGTAGCTTTCCATTCTTCTGCTTCTGGTTTTTATTTGTTGTGCACTTCTCTGACATAAGTCGGTGGCTTGGAATTTGTGGTACCTTCAGCTCTTTTGTCTTTGAAAGTCATCTCTGAATAGGAGATCATGTAAACCTTTGTAAGCAGGATTTATTCTGACTTAAATTTTTGGAGCCATCTTTTATGTAAATCCTTCTTTTAAAAATTTGTATCCTTTTTTATTGAAGTATAGTTGATTTACGATATTACATTAGTTTCAGGTGTACAACATAGTGATTTGATATTTTTATACATTATGAAATGATCACCACGTTAAGTCTGTCATCATTCAAAATTATTACAATATTATTGACCGTATTCCCTGTCCCCTACATTTCATCCTTGTGACTTATTTATTTTATAACTGGGAGCTTGTACCTCTTAACCCCCCTTTACCTTTTTGCCCATTCCCCCACTCCCATTACCGTCTGTGTAAATCCTTGCCCTTTACAGATTTTGTCTTTCAAATATGAACGAGCCAGCTTTTAAACAAATGCTTGGGTAAATGCTTGCAACCAATGTTTATATTTTCAATTATCCATTTCAAATTATACATTGATGTAGTTACTGAGTGAGGCTGAGGAGGGTGCCCTGCAGGTGGAGAAGAGGGGATGAGAAGACTGATGTGATACAGATCTTCTGCCAGTGTCCCAGAGGAGGAAGAGATGGATTGTAGAAACTGCGTATCAGGGAACATGATATTGATGTCTGGCCAAATAGTAGTTTGGGTTATTGAACTTATTAGCTTGTGATGACTAAGAAGAACTGGCGATAATCAGGAGCCAAAATTATTTCACTGTGAAATTAAACCTCTTTTCCTTCTGATGATATTATTATGCTGGTGATTTCTGTAAATCTATAGCCACTGGATATGGATTTTAGTAACAAGTTTGGTGAAATTTCTTAAGATAATCAACATTTCATTACTGCATTTCCTAGCTTTTATGCTTTAAAATGGCACTTAACTTTTTTTTTTCTGCAGATGGCTCTCTATGTAAATTATTTGAAGAAATGACACAAAGCATTAAAACTGATATAAATGTTTTTGAAATTCAGGGATATAACATTTGCATATAAACATTACCATTTGCATTTTCCCCTTGTAATTTGGCCTGTGGGAAAATTGTTCTGGGAAAAAATAGTTTTCTAGATTTTAAACTCAGGATTTAGCGTTTTATTGCATAAGCTCACATTTTGGGACTGAGCAGTTCAAAGCATTTAGGATGAACTTGTCATTACCACTTGTGCACCTCCCAGAGCAAGTGGGGTTTCAGCTTAGGCCCTTGTCACTGCTGGGGTTTGTGTACTAAGTGTCAGTGTATTGGTGACTTGGAAAAAGGACTGACACTTTGTTTCAGTTCTTTGTAGAAGAGCGGAGAGTGAACTATTTTAAATCAAACCATAAAGCCGTAGTTAGGAATGCTGGTTTCTTTCATTTCTTCAACCCACAAGCATTTGCTGAGCCGTGCCCTTCAGCAGTTTGAGGACAAGCAGGGCAGATGCCTTCTTGTTACGTGCTGAACTCGCACACTGACCTTTTATTTAGACTCTTTCGGCCACCTGATGAAGCCTGTGAACCGCCCTCTCAGAAGGAAAATATTAAATACGTAAAATAAAATATAAGAGAAGTTAATTATATTAAAATAGTCACCAAAGATGAAAAATTGTGATTAAGTAATAGATATACTTATTAATGCATTAAGTAATAAGAACAGTAGAGAGTTCAGTATCAGCTGTGTTTTTGAAATCGTGATAAATTTAAGCAATGTCATGAGATAGCTACCCACCTATAGTAAGTGATGGGAAAGTGATTGTTATTTCTATTGGTGGAGTCACAGGTACTGTTGGTATCTTGTGCCTTGTATAAGGCTTATATTTGTAATGCAAGGAGATGCCAGATTCCAGTTAGATGTTTGTGAAAATAAAGATGTACTTTTCCCCATTCATGAATCCACAGTTCCATGGTGGGTGGGCAGGGTGTCCACATATCCCAATTAAAAAAAGAAAACCATTTACATGTTCTCCATTAGTTCTATTACAAAGTAGTTGTCTTAAAAACAAAGTTACATATAATATTAATGTAAGATAATGATACATCCTTTCCAGATGGTAAACTCTCTGGGATTAGAATCCTTGGGGTTATTCCAGTTGATGTGTGTGGCTCAAACTATATTTAGCATGTATAACAGCAGAGATAAATGAGTTCCAAACATGTATATTGTCCACATGGCCTAATTATCAATAGAAAAGAATGGCAAATCTTTATAGAAGATCCAAATTGCTGGGCCCTTTGCCAGTCTTCCATTATATTGTTGAAGGAGCATAAGAAATACAGCTGTAGTTTAGATGGAGAAATTTCATCTTTATAGCCTGTAAGAGGCCAAGGGGAAACGCCCATCTCATTAGTGAATAATGTCAGGAGTCAAATTGTAAATCTTTTGTACAAATAAGAGCACTGACTTCATAGGTATTTGTGAGTTACTACATACATAGCACTTCGAGTTGTGCCCGACACACAGTGAGCCATGCATTAGTGCTGTTATGTTCCAGCGTAAGTTATCACTGCTGATTTCTACACATTTGTCGTGGAGGCCATAAAGCTTTATTTCTAATTTCAAAAAAACTAGATTTACATATACAACAGTGATAATTGAAGGTGTGATCTGCCCTTGATTATGGGATGATATCAGGGATATATTTAACTTATATTTTGAATAGGTAACACATGAGTTTAAAAATCGTTAAGATATAAAAGCGAACATGTAGTGAAAAGTAATCCTTTTTGCTTCCTTTTACCCCAGTCACCCAATTCCCCTTCTCATAGAATGTAATAGATTCATCTTCTAAGGGAGATTTGATGCATATACAAGTTCGTGCACACACAGTATAGAATTTTAAATACAGAAATGGCTGCTTGCAACACACCATACTTCACCATGGGCATATTGATGAATACTCTATCTTTGAGATTGTTTCATAGTTGGATAGTTAGTTGCTTTGTCTTTTTAAATAAACTTTTAATTTTAGAATAATGTTACATTTACTGAAAAGTTGCAAAGATAGTACCGAGTTCCGTACCCTCCACACCCCCTTCCCCTTTACTGTGATACATTTGTCAAACCTAATGTGCTGGCACTGTTGCTTTATTATTAACTGGATTCCAAACTCTATTTGCATTTTGCTCCTTTTCCCCTAATGTCCCTTTTTCTGTTTCAGGATCCATATTATACTTAGTTATTATGTCTCCTGTAGCCTCCCCTAGCCTGAGGCAGTTTCTCAGATTTTTCCTTGTTTTTGACAACCTTGACAGTTTTGAGGAATGCTGGTTATGTGTTTTTCTGGAATGTCCCTCCATTTGAGTCTGTCTTGTGTTTTCCTTTTGGATAGACCGGCATTAGGGGCTTGGAGGAGCATGACCACAGAGGTGAGATGTCCTTCTCAGCACCCATATTAAGAGTACATGCTTATAGCATAGACATGGCTTATCAGCAGTGATACTAACCTTGGTCACCTGAACGAGTTAGTGTTTCCAGGTTTTGTACTATAAAAGTATTTTTTTTTTTTTTTGATGATTGGCCGGGGGTGGGGGGCGGTAAGTTAGTTTATTTATTCATTTATTCTTAGAGGAGGTACTAGGGATTGAGCCCAGGACCTCATGCATGCTAAGCATGCACTCTACCACTTGAGTGATACCCTCCCCCTAGAAGTACTTTTTTCCTCCCTTTCCATACTCTGCTTTTTGGAAACAAGTCACTAAGTGCAGCCCACTCAAGTAGGTTGAAGTCCCACTTTCTAGGGAGGTGGGTGCTGTGGGTGTGTTTAATGACTTTGTAATAGTCCCTTGGACTTTACATGTTGTGTGAAAGTGTATTTTTGGCTTTTATTCATTCTCTGCAGAATAAAAATCAGATCTAGAGTTCTCAAAGATAATTCCCAAAATCTATCCCCACCTCCTTTTGTATGTCTTATTAGGGGACACCCCTCTTTGGCTGCCCAGAGATTGCTTTTTGTCTGTCGGTTTATAATTTCCCTGTTTTTTGGATCATGCTTGTACACAGAGCTGAATTCAAAATGAACAATGTGCTACGTTATTGGCTTTGTTGATATTCATAGATGGTCATGGCTAAGCTGCTTACCTGATAGCACGTTATTTGCTCCAGGTGACCAAATAAAGAGTTCTTCATAGAGTCACATTTTACAAATGACTAGTGTCTAGGGATGCTGCTGTCTTATCAAAGTTTACATGTGACTTCGTAACATAAACCTTCAATATGGACTCAGGTATTTTGGGTCTTTATTCAGTTAACAGGTATTTACTGAGCTCCTGCTATGTTTTAGCCGTGGTTTGGTGGCGAGTACACAAATCAAGTGCCTGACCTAAGATAGGTCATGTTTCTAATGTGAGCCACAGACAGTAAACACATTAAAGATTAATGGAAGAGATCATTTTAGAGAGTGATAAGTGCTTTAAAGAACCAGGGTGAAGTGCTAGCAAATTACTTGGTTGTGATGGTTACATCGGCATTGCTTTGGTTTTGTGGCCTCAGGAGAAGGCAGTTGAACTGAAGCCTGAGGATGCAGGAGGTCCAGACATCTGAAAATCTGGGAGAAGAATATTCCAGCAAAATCTGGCGTTGGGAGGGGGCTGGTGAGTCCAGGAATAAAAGGAAGGCCAGCATGGGCTATGTGAGGACAGAGTCATAGGGAAGGGGCTGTAGAGGTAGGCACGACTTCACAGGCAGAGTTACATTTTATGGGGAGCCTCTGGATGGTGTTAAGTAGGAGAGTGACATGTTCTGGTACATGTGTCTTAAAAGAAGCTTCTAGTTGCTGTGTGGAAAATGGATTGTAAGGGAGAGAAGAGGAAATAAGAATAGTACCGGTTTGGAGACCATTGTCAGAGTCCAAGTGAGAGATGGATGGTGGCTTGGACCAGCAATGAGATGGACAAAAGCAAATAGACTGGGATGTGTTTGGGTGATAGAACTGCCAGCATTTGTAGATGAATTGGATTAAATTATTACAGCAGATGTGAATCAATAAGAAAGAGAAGATGATGATGCCTTGTAAACTGCCTCAAATATAGATCATCCTTCAAGCAAGTCTAATGCTTTAAAAGAAGAATGGTGTCAAATACCCACATTAATGTGCTGGGAAGAAGTTAGGGAGCTGTGTCCACTGTAACTTACTCCACACATCAGTAACAGAAGAGGAAACTTGCAAGTTAATAAGCTCTTAATTTTTATTATCTAGTAAGTTTGTTGCAACCACCAACTCCACAACAGTAAGAATTTTTCTTTAGGGGTTATGACAAGCTGGGGGAGTTAATCATCCCATTTACTTGATCATTGCTCCTCAGGAGATTCTCATCTTAGTAATAATATTTTTGATGTAATGGTCACTGTGAATCGCTTTTATGTCATAATGATTGTAATATTAAGCAAAGCAGAACAAATTTCAATCATACATTAATGTTTAACTATGGAATCACTGAGAAAATGCTTCATTTTTGTAGCTGTTACTAAAACATGCAAAATGCCTTTTGATAAAGGGTTTCACAAAGCTTTCTTTGAAGTGAATAACTAAATGTAGTCACAGTTTTGACGTTTTGATTTTTATATCAAATACAGCAATTCACTTTATGGGGAGTTGGAATTTTATATTATAACAATTGGTTTGTTTTACATTTTCATAGTATTTTTATTTTTGCTGTATGAAGAAACATGACTGTTAATGTAATGAAAACTTCCTTAGTCAGGCTCAGTTTAATATTTGGGGGTAAGTAGGCTAGATAGGAACAATTTCTTTGTATCTTCTAGTAAGGGTTTGCTAAGGAACTGATGAGTTAGGAGAAAGGAAATATTTGCCATTTTTATAAACTTTTTATTGAAGTATAGTTGATTTACAATATTGTGTTAGTTTCAGGTGTACAGCAAAGAGATTTGATTATATATACATATATATATTTAATTCTTTTCCATTATAGTTTATTACAGGGTATTGAATGTAGTTTCCTATGTTATACAGTAAATCTTTGTTGTTTATCTGTTTTATATATGGTAGTGTACATCTGTTAATCTCATACTCTCAGTTTATCCCTCCACCCTTCCCCTGCTGGTAACCATAACTTTGTTTTCTGTGTCTATGAGTCTGTTTCTGTTTTGTAAATAAGTTCATTTGTACAATTTTTAAAAATTCCATATATAAGTGATATTGTATAATATCTTTCTCTTTGTGATTTACTTCACTTCCATGTTGCTGCAAATGGCATCGTTTCATTCTTTTTTTTATTATGGCTGAGTAATATTCCTTTGTATATAAGTACACCACATTTTCTTTATCTATTCATTTGTTGATGGACACAGGTTGCTTTCATGTCTTGGCTGTTGTAAATAGCGCCACTATGAACATTTGAGTGTTAATAAACTTTTTTTTTATGGAATTATAGTCAGTTTACAATGTTATGTCAATTTCTGGTGTGCAGCATCATGTTTCAGTCATGTATATACATTCATATATTCCTTTTCATATTCTTTTTCATTATAGGTTACAACAGGATATTGAATATAATTCCCTGTGCTCTACATTGTATAAACTTCTAAAAAATACTGCATAAGTAGATGAATGAGACTGAAATGAAACAAATGGGTATTACTGTTATGGAAACTATGGTTCTTGTCTATTTTTTAGGGCAGGTATTGCTGTACTTTAATTTAATAACACATAGGTAACTTGTGTTACAGTGAACCAGATGTTCCTGCATCACTGGGTGTGCTTTGTTGTTGTTGTTGTTGTTTTAAGAATAAGATGTTATAAGTTGAAATGGGTTTCCCTATCAAAACATAAGTTAGTATCAAGCAAGGAAATCTGCCCAGGTTTATTATTTGGAATGTAATTAACTCTGTGTGTTGAATATTCTTTAGTATAATCTTACTGAAAGTTTTAGGACTATTTTAGTGAGTGAAGCCCAGAAATAGGAAGCAAGCTTTGCAAGTGACTTTAAAATATATACTTTAAGAATTGTGAAAATAAAAAAGAAATCTGAAAATTGCTTCAGTCTATATAAGGAAAGAGTGTTTTGATATTTCATTTAGTCATTCTGAAGAAAGACTCGTGGTTCTGATGGCCCCAAGGAGATTCTATTCTCAAAATGACATAGAGTGAAAAACCAAACTAAACCAAAAAAGTTGCCATTATGAATTCTGTTGCTCCTTTGATTAAATTTACTTGAACAAAGAGGAAAGCTCTGGAGAAAGTGGCATGGTAGATATGAAGATGACAACGAAGCAGTCTTTTCCTAAAGAATTTAAATGTAGTTGTGGCGTGAGAGTCCTGCTCATGTGCTGTCTGGAACTGTTTCTGTGTGTGCCCGGGAGAGTGACTGCAACGCGCTGGGAGAGCATCCAGTGGGCAGACTGAGTCTGGCCGTAAGAGGTTCCATAAAATTTGGCATTGAACTGGTTTTTAAGGGAGGTGTAGAATTTAAACAGGTGGAAATGACAGGGAGGCAGAGCTTTTAGGAAAGCTATGGAGGTGGGAAGCGACAGCATCTATTCTGGCTCTTCTGTTGCAGGCAGGGCTTGTGTCTGTCACTTCACTGTCACTGGACAGCTCACAAAGTGCCCTGAACTGAGAGGCGGCTGAACAGGTACAGTCACGTGGATGGGCACTGACAGTGTAGGTTTTACTAATGTGTATTTAAATCGGTTCAACAAGGTAATTTAATCACATAATAAACGGTCTTCACATTGTGATATCTTAGCAGTCTGTTTTATTCACTTCACAGCTTATTTGCAATTCCTGATTTGATTGCTACAAATCAGAGGGAGAAAGAACATCTTTGGTAGGAGAAAGAATTCATAAGAATTTCTCTGGATAAATGTTGATAGAGATCTCTGAGATGAGTTTTTGGTTTCTAGTTTCTTAGTCTGGAAGTCTGCAAAAGGACACTTGTTTTAATGTTTCTATTTTCCAGCATTTGGGGGCTCACTTTTGTGGAGAGGAGTGCTAATTTTAAATGAATACATTTAAATAGCTGTATTTTTTTAGTCTATAACATTCCACATTCAGAGTAAATCCTTTTATGTGATATGGAGTCAGGTTTTTTTTAAATTTATATAGTCTTTTAAAAATAATTTATTGGTTTAAAAATTTGGTTTCTTATACATCTGATTTAATTTTTGGGTTTCTAGTCTCCTGGTCTACTAGGAGTCTATATATGAACAATTGATTTAATGCTTCTATTTTTTTATATTTGCGGCTCACTTTAGTGGTAGGAATTCTAATCAGAATTTTAAAGAATATATTTAAGAAGCTTTATTTTTTTAATTATGAGAATTCTGTATTCAGAGTGAATCCTTTTTCATTTGATATGGATACTTTTTTTTTTTACTTAGTCTTCTTATAATAAACTGGTTTCAAAAAAGTTATACTTTTGTATATTAGATTTGATTAATGTGGAACCTGTTCAATATCCTGCTGCCTTCATACTAAGCCCCTTAGAGCATCCAATGGAAAAGTCTATGGGTACCTCTCATCATTTTGTCCTGGAACAAAACCTATCAGGTTTGGAGAATAGATAATCTGGGAAATTATTTTCGACACAATATAAAAATAGGAGCTTGTTCAAATGGAGTCCACAGTAAGCTAATGGCTGTGAATGAGTGTAGATCTGTTGCCATGTTTGATGAGAACAAGCATTTTTAACATAGAAAATAATTGCTCTTATTAATGATCATAACAGTGAATTTGGGGTGGGGGGCAGATTTTAATTTCAGTGTTGGTGTTTCATTATGTTGAGTGTTCAGCCATTTCACAGCTTGTTAAAGATCTATTTCAAGCATTTGTTTTTTCCTTCTGAACAGTTTCCCAGTATCTAATTATTAAGAGAACGCGCAGTATGTAGAACAAACTCGCATGTGCAACACTGACAATCCCAGAAGTGTTATATTCTCATTTGCATTATGGTCTTATTCGTGTCGGGTGAAATCCACGTATTTCTCTAAATTCCTCTTCCTTTCCTCATGGAGCCTCTTAGCGGGGATGCTGTACATGATATTGCAGGCGTGCTATTAGAAATATTAAAAAGGCTAAGAACCTCACACAGAAGAATTATTCAGAAAGAAAAGACTCAGTGCGAACTGACAGTCTGTCCTCTCTGGCCTGTAGGTTCTTTGACTTCTTGTTGGCAAAATGTGGACCTCTTTTACCTGCCATTTAAAAAAATTGGTCTTACAAGGATTTGTTTGACTGGCCCTATGCTTAATATCAAGGTCTGAACATTGAAGTTCTTCTGGAATGTTCCAGTCCCTCAGATATCAGAGCTTTCAGTGCGCCCTTACCTTGTTGGAAGTGGTAATAACCTAAGAAATGCCATTAGGCCGGAATCAGCCCACGATCGCTAATGATTGCCTGAAAGGAGCCATTACCGTTCTCTGTAAAGTAATCACAAAGAAACCAGAGAGCATGCATTTCTCAGGCAAAATCAGGGACCGACCCTGTGAGCTTCCGAGACCTCATCACAGCGAGGCTATCGCTGCATCATCCTAGTCCAAACGAAAGTGTACCTGCAATGAAAATAGTCTTGCCATGAATGTAAATTTTCTGCAGATAAAATACAGGCCACAAAATGACAGGTTTGTTAAAAATTTTCTGTACTTGTGTTTTACTTTTATAGATACATAGCTATCAGAAGGGGTGTATATTCTTATAGGCAAAATGCAAAAAGTATGATAGTGAGTAAGTTAGTAACACTGTTTTGCAAGATGTGTGATAATGAATGACTTTAAAACATAATTTCGAAAGAATGAAACTAAAAAAATTTAGGTACATGTTGTGATGCATTTCCTTAGAAGAAGTTTAATAAAGTCTTTCACTGAAAAATGGGTTTATGCTTAAAGACAGCACCTGAAGGACGGAGCGGCATACTCTAGATTAGTAAATGCTGCTGAGTCCGGTGGAAGTGAAAGTTACAGTCTGGGGATTGGCCTTAGGTCGTGTGAGTCTTTCCATGGCTGTGGTCCCTGCTTTAACTATCTTCAGATGGAAAGATTGAAGGGATTACAGGGAAAGGGACAGAAAGCTAGATGGAAAGATTTATGCAGGTGGATGGACAGGTCAGAGAGAGAGAGAGAGGACAACCAGATTACTTTAGATTGTTCTCATATTTTATATAAAAATTAAAATAGACAATTCCTTGATAAACTTGAGTTACATAAATCTCCTCTATGGATTCTGGTCACTTACCCATTGCCAGGACGTAGGAAAGAAAGCCTCAGAGGGCTATATCAACACATGATTCATCCAAATTTGTATTTTAGAGCACGAGGGAAATAGATACTGGTTCCAGGTCATTTATCTTTAATGTATAATGTAAAGCCCTAAGTAAGTGCTTTCACTGTAATAGCTCTTAGGTCAAAGGTTACAGGCATTTCACTCAGAAACCCCTGAAAAACTCCTGCTTTTTTTTTTTTTTTTTTTTTCAGTGTCTGGGTTTTATAGCAGCAGAAAAAATAAAGGGATTAGAACTTGGGTGAGGAGAATCTGCAGTTCATACTTCCCTTGAACAAGAGTATTTTTCTTAGAATCTTCCATCAAAATTATCTCTAGTACATACTTAATTTTCTTGTAGTAAACCTACACTTGGCCAGCCAGCTTTAAAGGTCCTAAAGGGAATTATTAAACATTGTTCACCCTTGTGGGAATATTGAGAATGCAATAGGAACCTTGAAAATCCTAATTTTTGCACCTTTTTTCCTTTTCCTGATTATGGATTAGGGAATTTTGTTGGCTATATGAAAAAGACTTGCAACTATTGTTTGCCCTGTCTCTGCATCTTACACTTCGGTAGCACCCCCAAGTACTTGATTCTCTTCACAGGGAGTTCTTAGAGATTAAAACAAAACATCCTGGGGGAAAAAAAAACCCTAGGAATAACATTTTACATAGGCAGTAATTCATGTGCTTTGATCAGAACACGTTGTGGTTGTTGTTTCACTTTCTGGATGCAGGGCAGGCACAAAATGTTTTAAAAGGATAGGAAAACATTGTCATCAATCCCGTAGGTTCTGGGGTACCTATAAGGGTGAGAATTATCAGTAGGTGCATAGAACTCTTTTAAGATTAATTGTTGTGTTTGCTTAAGTATCAGTTACCTTTCTAGGCGTTGCTGTAGCCATTGGCAACTCTGAAGAGTTCTGTGTGGTGTTGCTCTCAGCAAGGGCATAGGGGTCATTCATGCAGGCTAACTAACAGAAATGCTCAGTGGGTTCTAGAGAGAGGGAAAAGAGCCTCTCATTTCCTTTCTAGCCCTTTTCTCCACCACGACCTGTGCCTTTGGAAAGAAGCTTCGGGGGCGTTTTCCCTGGCGTTTCCCTAGCTGCAGAATGCTATCTCCTGCCACAGCTTCTTATATTACTTAGCCAGTCAGCAGCCCAGACAGCCTATGGGAACTGCTGGAAGGAATATGTGAGGGGAACACTCTCAAACTCTCGTCTGTCTTGAAACAGTTCAGTCCAAATTTTGAGCAGCTCAGCTGCTAGGTAGTCACCGGAGGCCTCCCCTGTCCCTTCACATGTTGACTGAGTATGGTGTGCGCTCAGGCACTATCACGCACGGACAGCTTTGGGCTTGCCCTCTAGTGTGTAGCCCTATAAATTCTATAATATAAAATCGTTTAGTATCTTTTTCTTGGTTGCAGACAACAAACTGCTTCTGGCTAACTTAAGCAGAGAAAGAATCTGCTGAAGGATATCAGACAGTCTGCAGAATTGAATGGGAGCGTGGAGAACAGGTGTGGAGTTAACGGCAGAAGCACGGGAGTGTGGGCAAGCTGAATGGGGCAGCCAGCCATGCACAGAACATGTTCTGGTCAGGACTTTACTAACGGCATTTGCATGATCACGGCTGGACACTGAGCCCTCTCACCACTTTTGTGAATGCCCAATTATGCCCCCATGCTTCGTATCTGTGGCACACGTGTGTCCTAGGAGGCATCTAGGGTAACTGCTGGGCCTTATGGAACTCTCAGTATGGTGCCTGTCATCCATGTCGTAAACGGTTGTAATATCCTATAACTTGGCAGGACGGGCAAAGTTCTCGCAGACTAAATGTTGGAACATGGCCAGAGAGTAGAGGTACTCCTCAGGCAAGACCCTGAAGGTGTTACGGCATCCTCACTAGGTGAAGCAGACCTCCTCTGGTGTTTCTGCTTTTTAGGATCGAGCGTTTGCAGAGCCAGTGGTTGCATAGTGGGCTTCAGGGGCTGAGTCAGCTTGTTCTGGCGAGCAGACCATGACTGGCAGGTAGAAGTCCCATTACCACCTGATTAAACATATGGTAAAATCTGCTGCTTTTCTTTAAGATCTGTTTGTTCTCTGCATAAATTAGGACCCACCATCCCTGGGTCTCTCAGGTCTTTCATGCTGTCATTAATCTCTGCCATTCCTTCATGGATATTATATTACTTCACTTACAATTTTGATCACAAGGAAAGGAAGCTCAAAGGCTTCCACTTGGCTATTTCTACCAAGATAACCCCCATCTCATGGTTCAGTGCGTTTTCTCTTTAGAAAGGGCTCTAGTAACTCTGTACTCAAGAAACTAGGAAACAACCACATCGTGGGCTTCAGGTGCCACTGGGCTTAATGTGGGGTAGATTAGGTCAAATCTTCACTTATAACTTGACCTTCAGAAACCTCCACCCTGACTCTTAAACTGCAGTGTTATGTGCCCAGAATTCATTTTGGCTTAAAACCAGTGCCCAATAATTCCTAAGAGGCTAGGGTGTTGTTTTCCTTCCCCAATGTCCATGTCTACTAAATGGCCCCAAAGTCCTTTGAGGAAGGCTGGATAGAAGATTCAGGAACTGTATTCATGATGTTACTGAAGATGTATGTGCAATACACACACACACACAAATAACTTTAGTTAATGTCATTCATCACTTTAAAATTGACCTTAAAATATAGTAAAATAGAACGTTAAATCTGAAATACTCAGTTCCCAATTATTTGCGTGAATGGATTGGCATTTTCATTTATCTGGCCCAGCCTTCTTTTCAAGTAGTTCCTAACGTGAGATCTACTGTCACTCTAGCCTAGAAGAGGTTGGAAATTATATACATAATTCTTACTTCCCTTCTTCCAAACAGGTTGGTGGCTGTTACCTTCTGGGGAGCTGTGCTTTCCATTTCTAACAAGTGAATAAGAAACCAGGAGTAAAGAAGACAGAAAACTGCCCATCTATCCTATGATAGTTTTTTGAGTTGCATCTGCATAATGTTGATTTATTGTTTCTTTTGACTTACTTATTATCAGCATACTGGAAAGCCTTAATTTTGAGAGGCAGTGCTGCACATAGCTAAGAATGGGGTCGGATTGCCTGGCTTTGAACACCATTTCTGCTGCTCACTAGCCGAGTGACCTTAGTGACCTTTTAAGGTCACTGTAAAAGTGTCTCTGTAAAATGGAGGAAATAGTGTATATATTAGAGACTTGTTATATGGATGTAATCAAATAATGTAACACATAGTGACTATTCAGTAACAGTTAATATATTTTTTAAAGCATATAAAATTTTTAATTATAGAAACAAAGAGTAGGTAATACCAAATGTAAATGCTTTTAAGTTTCGTGCTGGATTATCTGTACTGCATATTTCCTTAAGAGTTCGTTTATCTAGCACATACTTCTTTAATACCCACAAGCAAGGTATGCTGATTTTTATATGATGTGCTAACCTGAACCTCAGGTTGCTAGTTGGCCACTGTTAGAGGACACAAAGTAGTGGAAAGCTTTGTTGGTAAAGCACTGAGCATATAAAAGTCATTCCTTCCCCCTCCACCCCTGCAATCTGGGTTCTTGCCTATCCCAACCTCTTCAATGCACTAAAATTCAGCCTGGGTAAAATCGTCAAACACCACGTCAGTATCATTCAATAGAAAGATAATGTAAGCCACAGATGTCATATATATAATTTAAATTTTCTAGTAGCTTTGTAAAGAAGTAAAATGAATGAGATGAAATAAACTTTAATAATATATTTTATTCAGTCTGACATGTCCCCAATAACATGATTTCAACATGTAATAAATAGAAATAACTATTGATATTTTACGTTCCTTTTTTCATACTAAGTCTTTGGCGTCCAGTGTGTAGTTTACATTTCACATCTATTCACACTTGTCACGATTTAAGTGCTTAATCTCCACATGTGGCGAGTGGCGACTATAGTGGACAGAGTAAGGCTAAATTATGTCACCAGATTCTAAGCCTTAGCCGTGAATTCTTCAGTAAACAGCTTTGGACTATTCTCAGATCCTCACCTAGAAGGAGAAATACAGAAAGAAAAAGAATGAACTGAAGTTATCTGAAGTGCATTTTCAATATGTGCTTTTTATAAAGTTCATTCATGGTAAACAGAAAAAAAGAGTTTGTGGATTAAAAACCATGTTGGCTATTTTCAGAAATTCAAATAGCAGTTAAGCTCTCAAATATGGAAACTTAAAGGAAGATTATATCTTTAGTTATTATTGGTGGGGAAGAAAATCAACAGCTATTTAGTAATGTTGAAGGGAAGCTGGTTGAAATAGTACTTTTTAAAAAGTGAGTGTGATAAATTACCCATAATGGTCAATGAGAAATTACAGTGTTTTTTCTTTCTGATTGAGAGTAGCAGTGCTTTTTTTTTTTTTTTTTTTTCTCCTTTAAACTATCTGGTCTACGATGGAATGGAGTCAGTTGTGCAGAGATTAAGGCATTCTCTTCTTTCGTGCCATCTGTTGTTAGAGTTTTTCATGCTCCATGCCAGTTATCTGTGACTTGTCTTTCATGTGGTTGATGGTCTAAGTCAATGTGCCACCTGAAACTTTTTTTAAAAACCTCTCTTAGTAACTTCCTTTATGATAAGTCACATAGACCATGCTTATGGGATGACATTACATATAGAAGAAGCTTAAGCACTTTATATATGAGGCATTTACATTTTTGGATCACAGTCATCAGGATTTACATGAGATTAATGTCACTTTCATTTTGCCTGAACCATCATAGGGAATTTCATACATACGCAAAATTAGAAGGGATTGGTGAACCTTGATTAATCAGTGTCAACAATTATTAACTAATGGCTAATTTCCTTTTCATCTATAGCTCTGTCCCCAGTTACCTTGAAGCATAATTCCAGAATCATTGGCAGTTCATCAGTAATTTTAGTATCTTTAATAAAATACCACATCACACCTAAAACTTAAATGATTTTAATATCATCAAATACTCGGTCAATGTTTATATTGTCACAGCTATCTTTTTTATGTATAATAAGCTTGTTTGAACCGGGATACCGTCAAGATACACATAATGCATGTGGTTGACATGCTCTATAGGCTTCCTTCTCTTCTTTTTTCCTCTCTTGTAAGATCATTGTTGAGAGAACTGGGTAGTTTGTTCAGTAAGTTTCCTATAGTCTGGATTGTGCTGATTGCATCCCTGTGATGTTGGTTATCATGTGCTTCTGTCTCTTGCTTTTTTTGTAAAGTAGTAGTTAGATCAAAAGTTGTTTTTTTGTTTTTGTTTTTGTTTTTTTACCAGATTCAGGTTTGTTCGTTTGTTTGTTTGTTTTGATAAGAATACTTCCTAGATGCTATTTTGTACTTTCCTGGGGAAGCGTATAATGTCTGGCTATCTCTCTTTTCCTAGTGTTAACACTGATGGACTTGTTTATGTGTCAAGAGCCGGAACCATCCAGCCGGTACAGAGTTCTCCAAACACTTTTAGCAAATGGTTTTAGGCGCCACTGATGATCATTGCTTTGCTCCATCAGTTCATGAGGGATTGCAGAATAATGGTATTCTAATTCTGTCATTCCATCTTAATTTTTAGATTTATTTAGAATATTTCTACATAGAGAAACAATCCCTTATCAATAATTTGGTTAGTTCGAAGTACAGCAAAGACAGGATTAATATTTGATTATTTCCCATTATTTAGTACTTTTCAAAATGAGTTGGCCCCTAAGGTATCCTTCAAAGATAGTGTTCTTTTTTAGTGGCAGAATTTGTGGATTTAAACATATTTGATGTATCTCAAAACATTCTATTTATTATTCTTTTTGATGCCCCACTTCTGACCAGTGGAAGCCTCTTGAAGTTGGCTCTGGGTCCTTTTAACATGATTCCAGTGGACTCTGACAGCTTCTTTGCTTTCAGGAATGCCAATATATTCCAGGCTCATCTTACGTTTCTCTGTCCCAAATCTTGAATCAGCCATTTCTCTAAGGAGTCCTGGTTTCTTTAATTGAATAAGTGGTATTTAGAGAACATACCTGGTCACCTTAAGTTTTAAGCTGAAGAAATTTTCAGTCTGGAGTCTGTATTAGTTAGGAAACTCTACTGAAACTAGCACTAGTCTCAGTGACTTAGTGCAATCCAGATTTATCTGTACCTAGTACATTGGCAGCCAGTCTTCCATGCAGGGATTTAAATACCCAGAATCCTTTTATGTTACTGCAAATGGCATTATTTCAGTCTTTTTTAAATGGCTGAGTAGTAGTTCATTTTGTGTGTGTGTGTGTGTGTGTGTGTGTGTGTGTGTGTATACACATCTTCAGTATCCAGTCATCTGTGGATGTACATTTCAGTTGCTTCCATGTCTTGGCTGTTGTGAATAGTGCTGCTGTGAACACTGGGGTGCATGTGTCTTTTTGAATTAGAGTCTGGGAGAAGACTACATTCTTAATCTGATCTTTGCCCCAAGGCTGAATCTCTTGGGCCCTTGTCCTTAAAACTTTTTTCAGTCTTCTGTCCTACTGTTTGGGGCCTTGAGGCTTAGTTTTCCATCCTTGCAAGTCCCCCAAATTTCTGGAGTTTCTCTACATTTTTTCCCCTCATCATTTTTACCTAAGCTCATCTCTTTCTTCTAAAACCTTGCTAAATTCTGTCAGTAACAACCAACATATGCAAAACATGCCGGCATGGCAGGCATGCGGTCTGCCTTTCAAGCTACCACAGGCTGGATTTACCAAGTGTTTCACCAGTGTGTGCACCGAGGATCTCCAGGTGTCCAGCGTCCAGCATGAGTTTCCGGGCTGCCTGCTGCCAGCCTGTGAGGCCCATTTTAGTTGTGTGTTATGGCAGCACCTGAGTATAACGTACTAATTTCTGTATTCGTTAGGGTAATGCTAACTGCTGTAATAGAGACTGTCATAGAATTAGAGGATTTTGGAACTAAAAAAGGGCTTTAGAGATATTGTAGTACATCCACCTCCTCATCTGAGGAATCAGGAACCAAGACAAGAAGCAGTGAGGCTTGCCCAGAGCTACACAGTGACCTGGGGCCGTGTAGTCACCAGCCTGATGGGGCTGTGGCCATCCATCTCTGCCCCTGCAGCCCCCAGCTCAGCCTGGCACAAACTCCAGGCTTAGTAACTATCTCCCGCTGAACTTGGGTTGTGTAAGTCTGACTCTGTTAGGGCATCGCTGGGGCGCAGACAAAAAAGAGAGGAAGAAAGGAACATTCAGGAAACAATTGGAACGTCAACAGAAATGCCTCAAGAAAGGTATAGATTAGAAGACCTGTGTGACTTTGTTATGTATCTTTTGTACGTTTTCCTGCTTTTAATCTTTTTTATTTTTTTAATTGAAGTATAGTTGATTTACAATATTGTGTTATTGTGTTTCAGGTGTACAGCAAAGTCAGTTTTTTTTTCTGATTATATTCTATTATAGGTTATTATAAGATATTGAATACAATTCCCTGTGCTATACAGAAAATCCTTTATGCTAATCTATTTTATGTATAGTGATTTGTACCAGTTAATCATATTCTCATAATTTGTTCTTTCCTCTCTCCTTTGGTAACCATAAGTTTTCTATGTCTGTGAGTCTGTTTCTGCTTTGTAGATAAATTTATATGTATTGTTTTTCAGATTTCACGTATACAGTGTTTGCCTTTCTCTGTCTGACTTACCTCACTAAGTATAATATTCTCTAGGTCCATCCATGTTGTTGCAAATGGCAGTATTTCATTCTTTTTTATGGCTGAGTAATATTCCCGTGTGTGTGTGTGTGTGTGTGTGTGTGTGTGTGTGTGTACACACATACACACATACATATACATATATACACACACACCACATCTTCTTAAGACAATTGTTTGTTGATGGGCACTTGAGTTGCTTCCATGTCTTGGCTATTGTAACTTCCTGCTAATCAAAATGCTAAGGACATTTTGATGACATCATTTTGTGGTAGCTATTTTGATATAGTCTTAATAATAAGCTATTTAATATTTAGCTTAAAAACATTACTAGATAATTGACCCAATGTATGTCCCCTTAGCCCTGGTTCCCAATCTTCCTCTCACCATCTCTGAGCTTTTAGTTGGGGGAGTGGAGGGGGGCATACTTAGGGTGAGATGGGCCAAGGTTAAGGAAAGGGTTGGTTTGGGGAAATAGAAACTGCTGCCTTTATACTTTGATGCAGCATGGGAAGTGGCCTGCTGAGATTTCTGTGTTAACAGTCTCTCCCACAGCATATCAAAATGTAAAGATAGGATTGCAAATTTTAGATGACATGGCACCTTCAGTATAGGACAATGCCTGGCATGCCACAGGGCTCTGTAATTCTGTCATCTGTTAATCCAGGTGGTATTTGGGAGGCACCTGTTCTGTGCCAGGCCCTGTGCTAGCACTTAAGATGTACACAGAACATAATACGAGTGTTGTGCCAGGAGCTTACATACTAAATTTCACATTGTTGTAATGGGGCATAATACTAGACATAACACTTTCAAAGGTGATAAACGTTTGCATAGACATAGATGTAACCCTCTTGAATATTCTGTCTTCTCCCACACAGGTAGAGAAAATACGCCTGGAGTCAATTTCTTTTAAGGAATTTTTTCGGCCCTTCCAGCCTGAAAAATTCCTGGTCAGATGGGATAGGCCAGACTCCCTGTGGAGGTGTTGTGTCTACTTATTTGGGGATGTTTTCAGTTTCTGGATGAGCATATCTTTAGTTTAAATCAAAGTCAGCATAAAAGTTGAATTTGCTTTTGTGGCTTTTTTTTTTTTTATACAGAATGTGTTACAAGAGTTGAGTAATAAAGAATGTACATTGAAGTTAATTGTTTGGCACACTTTCCTAATAACTTTGTAGGATGTTGTAGTGAATCATCCCAGAGAATAAATAAATTCTCATGCAGAATCATACTATAAAGATTAATTGTGTCAAGCTAACCTTAATTTATGTGGAAACATTCTTTTAAAAACTCTTTTATAGTAAGAGGCGGTTAGGAAGGAGCAGAATTTGGACATGTTTATTATTGCAATGGTGGGTCTGAGTTAACTAAATATGGCATGTCCAAGGGGGGGGTTGTGTGTGTGTATGCATGCGCGTGTCCGCACGCATGCTCACAGTCATCTGAAGAGGACTTTTTGGAAACTGATTCAGATATCAGTTGAGATTCCCTAATCATTCCTTTAGCGCTCATTTTGATTTAGAGTAGACGCCATGTGTTTTTCAGTCCTCTGATTCTTTGTCCTAGAAACAAATTCATCTTCACTGGTTATCTTGATAAACTTGAGCACAGTCACAAAAATAAAATCCACAAAATAAGAAATAAAAGTGATTAGTAAATGTAAAGAGACTCAACTTTTCCATCAATCAGAGAAATGCAAAGTAAAACCTAGCATAGTAATATTTTTCTCTTGTCAATTTGGCAAATACGACAAAAGACTGATGCTAAACTATGTTGGTGAAGGTGTAAGTGAACACACATCTTTATACACTGTGGAGGCACGTTTAGTTTGAGAATGGATGACGAACTCCAGGCGAATGACATTCTTACTGCTTATCCTGATGTGTTTTTCTGAATAAAAATCTTACTATGTCTTAAATGTATAAACCATTTTAAATTAGAGGCACATGTTTGTGTCAAAAGCATCAATATTAAAAATAATTCGAGGATGATTGTAAAGGATTGACATTGCCCTGAAATCCCTCACTTCAAAAGGAATTTGTTTTCTCACTTATTTGGTTGGAGGAATATGGGTCAAGTACCAGGAGAGATCCAGAGTACTGGGTGGTAATTGACAGAAACTTCTATTAAAATTAAGGATATTACCTGAACTTTATAATTCTTACTTGCACCTAATCTGAGGATTAGTCATGACATGATGAAAACATCATTGGCTGGAGCCTAGGTCTGGCTTTAGTCCAGCATCATCTTTGACCGCGGGGCTCAGTGAGGCACCATCCTGGTTTCACAGGTGTGTGGTGCAGGTGAGGCAGGAGGCTCTGCGGGCAGCAGCCATGACCTTCATTCCACAGGCTCTCCACTTCAGTGACCAATTCCTCCTTCGTTGTAGTTTCTCCTTTATTTTTAAGTTTTTCCTGCCACAAAAATCTTTCAGGCCCATTCCTTTTCCTATTCCATGAACAAATAAATTTCAGGCAAATGTGCCAGCAGTGATTAAGCAGAACAAAATGAAGACACACTCATCACTAAGTCAGATGGTTTGAGTCAAGGTAGCATTAATGGTAGTGTTAAATTTTAAGATACTATGAGATATGGCTTAAGGTATGGTTTTTAAAAATCTGATTTTTTTTCCTAATCCCTTTTATTCTTATAGATGAAAGAGTAGGGGGTCTCAATATTACTATGCTGGTTGGGGTGTGGAGAGTTGAGAAGCTGCTGTTTGGGGTGAATGTCTGATGAAAAACGAAGGCAGTAGAGCTGTGTCTGGCCCTTTACTGCATAGCTTCTGCAGCAGTGAAAGAAAGCCCAGCAGAAGTACTAACCCCATGCATTTGGGTGTGGACCCAAACATGGGCATCCAGAGTTCTCAATCATTTTAATATCGACACTGCTGGAGATTATCTTTTACAAAGCAAGGGGCTGTCTTTAGAATCTGTCACCATGGTTCTTTTGGTTCTTTTAAAGTCATTTAGGATCTCTATCTTTATTAAGTAAAACACATGGATTTAGGGACGATCAAAGGAATGACTCATCAGCCCATCACCTCACGAAAGGATGTATATCTGGCATCTAAATATCTCTGGGCCTCAAAAGAGAATTGTTAGCCTATGAAAGAAAATTACCCTGCTCAGAAAATCATACTGATGAAAATGCAAAGGTTCAGGAAAGAAAAACAAAAAGCAAGCTACCCATTTACAGGCTGTAACTCTTTGAACATTCTGTCTCTCCCTGTTTTACTAATCCACTCTGATTATATCATTATATATTTAATGGGCACATGGCTGAATAATCAGGAAAGAAAGAACACCCAGCACAAAACAGGAAAGTCCTGCTGTGGACCTGCCCAAAGCGTTCTGATGCGTTGTCAAAAATGGAATTACCACATCAAAACTGTCATTTCACGGGTAATGTTGCTTAGAGCAAAGCTAGGTTTAAACACATTTTCTTTTTAAAAAGTATTAATGAGTAGTGCAGATAGCCATTGGCTATGGCAGAAATCATGTCGGGTATTTGAAAATGGGCTGAAAGTTGAGACTCAATTCGTGGTGTCATTCTGCTTCACCTCATGCCCACCCCTGCCTGAATTTTCATTTACTCTCAGCAGAAATACAGGTGTCACTGTGGGTCATTGTTCGATATGAAGACTCAGAGAAGGCTGGAAGCTTGAATACCTACAGCATGTTTCTTCAGATGTTTATACTCACGTTAGAGATATTAAGACCTTATATAAAACATAACGGCTCTGATCCAGACAGTTACACACCATGATACTTTTCATAGTTATAAATCATCACTAGGGATGACCCAGCAGTCCCACAAAATGGGACAAAGTAAATACCAGAACCCCACGATGAGCGTTCCATGAGATACACCCAGTGAACCCTAGTTAGTAATTTTTTTATAAATCTTTTTCTTTAATAGAGGTGCTGGGGAATTGAACCCAGGACCTCGTGCATGCTAAGTATGTGCCCTACCCCTAAACTATACCCACCCACTGCCCTCTGCCAGTTTTTTTTTTTTTTTAATTAAAAGTACATGCATAACTATTGAAGACAAGTTTGCTTACCATTGACTGTTATCTCAGACCTCACGCTGGGTTCATTTTACCCTTTCTGGGAAATACTTATGTAGTGAGGGGAAAAACTTCCTTCAGAAGAGGAGTTTGTGGAATTGCTTCTGGTCCCAGTTCTACTATTAACAGGCCGGGTGACCTCAGGGAAGACCGGTCAGGACCACGGGTGGATGAGGAGAGAACTACATATCCACGTTTCACTCAGCTCCAAAGATTCCCAGGTTTCCAGAAAATAGCTTACTTGTCTGTAGTTTTGTCTTCATCGTTACAAGTATTTTAAACATTGAAGGCTAATGAATGGTATTAAGGGAATGCTGTTAGTAAGATTTAGCACTACTTTAGCTTGCCAACTAGCAGTGTAACTTACAGTAAGTGCATGACGTCCAGCCTCAAAAATAAAATTAGTCTATTCATATAGTTATTTCTGCTGAACTTAAATGGAAAGTTTTTTTTTACTTTTAATTTTAGCCAAGAAACTACATTCCATGTATTTTCAAGTGAATTTTATGCAGAACATGGCTTAAAAATTTTTGCTTCATAATAATCCCATCTCTCTTACTTCTGTGGTAAGCCACTTTCATTTTAAAAATAGATCTGTTCTACAAGACTTCACTTGGCCCTGGTTGGTGTCCTCTTATGCGAGTTGTTTAAGTTAAAAATAGAACTGTCTCAGTAGATCTGTATCAACTAGTTTATGATCATTTCTATCTGGAGTAAACTCTAATTAGGCAGGCCATTCTGTGGATTCATGTTTGGAAGCATTCTAATCTAGTTATGTTTTCCTCCTTGGTGACTTGACAGAAGGCTTTTGTGTCCAATATGATGATTTCAGTGTGTTTAGCTTCAAAGTTTTTTCCTAGGCTAGATGTAAGTTCCTCAAGGGTTGGGGGAATTTTATAATTTGGATGAAAAAGAGATTACCATTGGAAAGTTCTTAACTCTTAACACTTTTATAACAAGTAATCCCCCCTAGACTGTTTTTAGATCAATCAAATTACTCTTTAACCCAGAGCAATTTTAATTAAAATACATTTGAACGTTTTGGGTGTATTAAAAACAATTAGTATTTCTGTGAATGCATATTTCTAGAGTATAAATGTATGAAACATCTAGTTTTTCTATTTATTAAGTTTAAGTAGTTTTACTTTTTAACCTTTAAATGAATTGATTGTCTGGTTTTACCCCCCAAAATATGTTCCATGTTGTTAGAAATTAAATCACTATTGATTTTGTAATGTCTTGACGCCTTAGTTCTAACACAGAAACTTTTTGCCTTACAGACTTTTAGAAGTGTAATTATTAGTTCCTTCTAAAAAGTCTAGAATTTAATCAAGTTACAGAAAATGAACGTAAAACATGTTATACATCACATGCTTTTTATTGTTAAATGTAGCTTAATGCATTTTGTTAAGTATGCAATTTGACATATTTTATAATTAACTTTAGAAACTAGTCTCTCTATCAGATGTGAGTATACGGTATAACAGCTTGAAGTATTATTCAGTCAGATTTATGAGTTCATCATCAGTAAGGATAATTCCTAAAATGATCTTTTGTAGGATTTTGCCATATGATCCTCTTTAAAAGTCCTGTTTTTTCCCCATCCAACCAGCAGAGAGCACTTTAGCTTGTAACATAAGCATTATATACATATAAGTGAATAGAGTCTAGATTATGCTTTGTCAAAGAAATGGGTAGACAGTTATCTTCAGTCACAGCCCCGTTCTGTCCTGTTAGTTCCAGTTTGTTTCATCAATTTCCTAAATGTTTCATCAGTTTAAATGCACTTTCATAGTTCAAAAAAGTTACTATAATGACGTTTTCCCCAAATGCATTCTTAAGTTTCTTCCTTGGTCAGAAAATTTCATATTAGTTGTATTTCATACGTTTTATAATCCTAATTAGTTTGTAAATTTTTACATGGACAAGCTAAGTTTAGTCTCAATTTCTGTACACTTTTTTTTTTTTTTTATAGAGGCTCATACTCTGTGGATACACAGTAAATAGTTTCTGGGAAGGTAATTCAACTCAATCATTCTTTAGACACTCGGAATCAAAATATCAGAATTCTACTATAAGTGGATACACTGTCTTTGTTGCTTGACTAGTGAAGAATGCAGAGATTTAGATAGTCTGACTTCAGTCCACCTACTCATACCCTTTAGCTTACATGGAATTTGTATAAAGCGCCTACTTCGCTCTTGTCCCTCAAGAGGCCCACAACTAATCAGACTTATGCACTGAAGTAAAGGGAGGATAGGGGGCAGTAAAGGGACTGCCAATTCCCCTGATTTCCCTCTGTTTTGAATATGAGCAAAGGCTGAGTCATGGAAGAAGCTGGGAGGTTTATTCCGCCATAGTCTGACTTTCTAACTTTCATTGCATGACAAGAGGAACGTTGAGAAATAGCAGCAGAAAGTGGGAACTGTGGGTAGGTAGCAGTTTAAAGTTGGAGTAGAAATTTGGAACATGGGGGTTAGGTGCCTGATGGCATTCAGAGTTCTGACCACACCAGACTTACTGAGATGTGCATTACTGTAATTAAATGATGTGGAACCTCTCAGTGGAAAAGTAGCTCAAGCAGCTAACACACAGTTTGCAAAATTCATGTAACTCTTTGTAGGGTCGTTCACGTCCCTCTCCCCAGCCTGCTTAGACCGTGGGGAAGCCATCTCAAGCATCCTTCATCCTCAGGTCTT
The DNA here is from genome assembly GCF_009834535.1 of Camelus ferus. Taxonomy (NCBI): domain Eukaryota; kingdom Metazoa; phylum Chordata; class Mammalia; order Artiodactyla; family Camelidae; genus Camelus; species Camelus ferus. The sequence continues at coordinate 43,014,015 of NC_045706.1, read as the reverse complement.
TCCGGGGCACTGGTGATTAGAGGCATCGGGGAAGGAATGTTAATTGCATTTAGACACAAACCCCTTTTGTAAGATAGGTAAAGAATGGGGAATATTTTAGCATAAACATCTGTCCTTTGGGTTCAATATTTTAGCATCATTTCCTCAAACCAGCGCTAAATCTTCCCCCACACACTGCTGAACGTTAGTCCATGTGACGTATTTTTCCCTGTAAGGCTGTGCTTTATATTGGTTTTAATCCAGTTTCTCCCAAATAAAAATGTTAATACTGATTTTAATCCAATTTCTCCTGAATAAACATGTTAGAGTAAGGAAATAATAGGATGACTCCTAGTGTGTGGGTCCCTAAGGAGGGGTCTGGCCCTGCTCCCCGTCTTCTCTCCCCTGCCCCCGCTTTGCTCTCTCCCTGCCCTGTACCTGTGTCTGTTGTCTGCTTCACAAAGTCCATCTCCATCTTAGTGGTTGCCCACTGTAGCTCATGGAACCCCATTCCGTCCTCAATCAGGAAGGTACTCTTCAAGAGATGCTGAAATGACAACATCTGATAGGAAGTCTGCTGTGTTTAAATGGATGGAAGGCCTGGTGAGGGAGCTTCCACCCAGGTGTGAAGCCCCCCCAAGACACTCAGAAGCCTCGGGCTCAGGATGTCATACAGCGTGGCGTGTGTAATGGGACCCGAGAAGGGCTCTGCCCTAAGCACGGCCAAGAAGCACAGAAGGTGTCTGCCCCGGAGACAGCAGCTCTGCTCTCAGTATTTCCTGAATATTCTGAAGGGCTTCTTGTTGGTTGGTTGGTTGGCTGGTATATTCATGGAAGGAGGTGGGTGATTAAATATGAGTGCTGGCAAATTGGGTATGGGGCTTTCTGTAATTAGCCCCTCATTAGGCATCTTTAGCTGAAGCTTGGCAGTTTGCCTATCTTTTGGCTTATCCCATAAAAAAAGTAATCATGGAGAAAGTGTAACCTGTGGTCTTCCTAGTAGTAGTAGGTCTCTTTTATTGTTTGAATCATTGAGCTTTTTTTTTTTTTTTTGAGAACAAGTAACCCGATCTTTTATCACTCCTCGGGACCGCCTCCTTCTCTGCTATGCCCGATGCATTCAACACATGTGTTCGCCTGGGAAGCCGGCAGCACCAGAGCAATTTACATTCGGCTTCCCAGCCTGAGAGAAGCAGCAGATCAGCCTCTGGGAAAGCTTCGGAGACTTGTCAGCAGTCTGTAGCTTATTTCTGTGTATGTGAGGGTGTGTGTGTCTCTCTCTCTCTCTCTCTCTCTCTCTCTCTCTCTCTCTCTCTCTCTCTCAACATTTACAGGCTAGAATCACTGTGGAGGAACAGGCAACAAAGTCTTGTCAAGATTTTATCTCAGGGTAACGATTAGTTAAAAATGAAAGGCTGAAATACTGATTTTCGTTAGAAGGAGAATTGACTGATGTAGAGAACCCCCAGTTTCTTCCCGAGGAAAGCTGAACAGGGCCATTGCAGCCCGCGGCTGTCTGACAGCAGCAGGGGCTGGGTTTCAGCAGCGGCTGCTTGCCTGGGGAGCACCCGTAAATGGACTTGGGGCTCAATGCTGTGACTCTTTGTCGTGGCTTTGGATGTTGGAATACCGGCGGTGATCTCCTGTCTTTTATAAACTCACCTGATTTAAAGGAAAGATGAGTGAAGAACCGAAGGAGAAAAATGCAAAGCCTGCTCATAGGAAAAGGAAAGGGAAAAAGGTAAGAAATGAATAAGCAACATGTTCTCCCATATTGTTCTCTGGCTCTGGGGAGGGAGTGATCTTCAGGCTGGATTTTTAAGAGGTTGGATTTTAAGAAGCTGCTAGAATCAGAATGCTTTTGTTTTTTTGGTCTATTAATGGGTGTGTTCTGTGTTGGGGAAAAGCATCACAACTCAGCTATATTGCTAAAATATTTAAACAGTTAAATATAGTCATTTAGATTTCACTGAAGTGGTGTGTTTTTCATAGTGATATTCAGGATTATTAAGTAAACACATGTCCTAATTATGTGGGTGGGTATGTTTTTTTCCCTTTAAATTTTCCAGAATGCTCGTTAATCAACAGGGTACAATTACTAATGAATATTATTATGGTATAGATGTTTAGCTTTAACACATATTTTAAGCAAACTTAAGGAAACCTGTGGTTATGCTTCAAAATTGCAGCATGGAGGTGAACTCCATTTTAATTATTGATCAGCTTATGGCTGACAAATCTCAGATTTGCAATCGACTCTGCAGTTGTACAGCCATGTGCCTCATTTGTCCATTGTAATTTGTAAAATCAATTTTATTTTCCATACAAATTGAAGAATCTTCAAAATAGCAGTAGACAGTTACTATAAACCTGTAGATTCATTTTGGTTTTCTTGCATGTATTTATCTTGAAATGTTCTCCTAACTTTTTAATACATTTTGAAATGGGTTGGGAGGTAATTCCCTAGGTCTAGCATTTGCTTTTGATCCGTTGTGGTTTATAAACTGGCTTCCATAGGGCGTGCCACCAAGGGAAAAGACACTTGTACATCTGTAACAAAGAAAAACAAATCCTTAAAACAGGATTCTAGTTCATAGCTGTTGAAGAAAAATGTGGATTTTTTTTTTATCTGTAATCAGAATCTTCAGATACTATATTTTCATCACTGTGACTGTTATATATAATTGTGACTCTACATAGGGTCGAGGAAGCATTTTAATGTATGCTCAGCCAATGGACATGTAGAAAATTGGTTGGTTATAGTAGAGAAGATAAAGATTTCAACTACTCGCTGAATTGTCAGGCATTTACAGTTTTTCTCATAATCTCTTTATTATTTATGAAAAGATTCATTTGAATATGATGCTCTTAAAGGAGGTACTCTCAGCAGACTCCTCTGAGGACCACACTGACCAACATGCCAACATTCTAGGGCAGTGGTTCAACACCCCACAGATGAGGAAGCAGTACAGACTGACTTAAGTCAGCCCTGACTTCTTGTGCATTGTCTGGGCAGGGGTTGAGGATGTTGCAAAGGTGCAGTTCTGATTTCCCAAGGGAGCAGGTCACAGCTGCACAGCACAAACGATTTGTTTAATGCCTGGCAGAGTGGTGCTGGTCTCAAGGAAAGGTGTCAGCTTTGCTCATGTTTATGAGATCCGGCCTTAAGTGTCTGACTGGCTCCACCATGATTCTGAACACAGTGTCACAGGGAGCCAGACAGACATCGTGAGGCCGACAGTGCAACCGAGATTAAAGTGAGCAGTGACTGGGTTGCTGTAAATCATCGAGCTTTTATGTGGAATCCTTTAACATGGGCATTTTTTTTTTTTTTCGCTCTTCCTTGAAATTATCCCGGCCATGTTCCATTTCTCCTTATATTAGGTTATCCTACTCAGAGCACAATATTAAGTCAGTTGCTCTGAACCTTTTCTCTTCCATTCTATACTCTTCCAGCTGCTGCCAGGGTCCTCTTTAGGAAAGCCTTCATCCTCACATTCTGCCCCAGTACCTTCCAAACCCCCTCCTGCCTGCTCATTGACATCCAGTTTCCCGACCATGGAGTTTGAGGCCTTTCCCAATCTAACCTGCACCCACATCCTGGGCTTGTTCCCCCTTCACCATTTATTTCCTTCATATCTGACTCCATCCATACTGGACTTCCTACCATTCGCTGAATGAATCCATTTCTTCCGATGCTTTTCCTCCATCCATGGAGAAGGCATTTCTGTGCCAGCCCACTTGGTGAAATGCTACCCATCCTCGAAAGTCCAACTCAGATCTCACCTTCTTGAAATCTGTCGATTCACCTCTAGTTAGAAATCAGTCAGTCTTCTCGATTGACATAGCACCATGTATTGTCAGGACGCGTAACACAGTCTACTTCTTTTTCAAGTTATCATGGACCTGCTCTGTGTCCTTGATCACATCGAGCCTGCTGGTACTCACCTCAGGAGGCACTCAGCTTGTTCCCTGTATGCAGTTGACACTGAATAGATGTCCCGTAGAATTATCTCTACCATTTGCTGACCAGAGTTCACCAAGAATTTTCAGTGTTCGAGCAGATGCATATTGAATAAGAGGTATCTTTTAAATGAATAGGCCTCCCCCCAATATTTTCTGAGTAAAGGTTGTGTATTTTTTGTTGATTTTTAAGTACACACACTCACATATGTGTGTGTATTCCAGTTCCTTCCAAAACACATATTTCACAGAGTCTCTGGCTGTTCCAGATGACCTACACTGCAGCATTGGTGGGTGTGGCCAAATGAAAGCATTTCAGGTGAGAAGTACATGCAGCCTGACAAATTTTATTGCAACAAGCCCTCCAAGATTTAAAAATTTTTCCTTATGGAATTATTTCTTCGATAGAATTTAGTGTGGAATTCTTTCTGTATCAGAATATATCTCAAAGTGGCCTTAAAGATTGTGTGTTGGTGCTCAGTGTTTTCAGAGCAGATCACATGCTTAACACATTTGGGTACCCATAACTCCTCTCATGAGACCTACTTAATACTGCAGTCAGTAAGATCAGTGTGATGGGATCATTATATCATTCCTTTGTTAGCACAAAGTATTTTGTATTTTGTTCAAGAATATAAGGATTGAGATTGATGTTAGGAAATACTTTTTTCTAATAATTTCTCTATTTTGTTCTGGAATGTGATGAGGGTGTGTGTGTGCATGTGTGTATTTTCACATTCCATAGCTATTCCCTCTCCTTATCCTATTTACAAGAGAAGGATTTACTAAAAGTCACGAGACCTGAGTTCTAATCTAGTTATGCTTCTGAATTGATGTATTGTCTTGGATAGAACAATCAAACTCTTTATCTGTTAAAAAAAAAAAGAGGTTCATATGCCTTGCACAGCTATCAGGAATATTATGAGAGCAAAATAAAAAATAACAGTAAGACCATACTTTCAAAGGAGGGTTTAAAATGATAACATCTAAACTCATAATGATTGTCATCATGGGATTTTTAACTTGCTATTATAGAGTGGCTGATTCTAGAGTAGAAATGAGGACATTTTGCCCCACCCGATATTATACTGCCAGAGTATAATAACCAGTCACCAAAGAGAAGGATAAAAAAGTGATATGTAATGATTTTATTTATTTAGTATCTGCATGAGTCACCTTGGGCTGCCATAACAAAGTACCATAGACCGGTTGGCTTAAACAACAGAAATTTATTTTCTCACAGCTCTAGAGAGTGGAAATCCAAGATCCAGGGCCAGCATGCTTGGGTTCTGGTGAGAGCTCTTCCTGGCTGGTAGATGTCTGCTTTCTTCCTGTGTGCTCACATAGCCTTTCCTTGGTGTGTGCAAGTGAAGGTCTTTCTCTCTTCTTCTTCTTATAAGGCCACCAGTTCTGTTGGATTAGAACCCCACCCTTATGACCTCATTTAACCGGAGTCCTATCTCCAACTATAGTCACATTGGGGATTAGGGCTTTAACATATGAATTTGGGGAAGGGATGCAATTCCAGTCCGTAGGAGCACCCAAGGAAGGGTGTGCTGTTAAGATTCCCGACTTAAATATGCTTAATAAGCCATGTGATGGTGATTAAAGTCCTTTCAATTAATGTAGTTATTCAGCCGATGCTATGTAGTGGAGAGCCTGAGGCTCATTACTGGGCCAGAGTCAGCTATGGCAAATCAATCTGTGCAGAAAGTGTAAGGGTACCAAACAGAGGTGAATTCAGATTCCATTGGTGGCAGAAAGGAGGAACGGTAAAATCCGTTTGCGGATGACATCAGGAAAGGATACACTGAGGAAGGCATGTTTCAATTGATGTTTAACAGATATGTTTTTCAAGTGTTCCCCAGGGGGTAAGAGGCTTTCAGATAGCGTGTGGGATAAAAGAGAGAAGGATTTGAAGCAGTCTGGTTTGCTTAGGAATCTAAACATTGTGTTGTGGTGTTGGAGTATAGAGTACAGGGGTGTGTTATTGCAAGATATGAGAATGACATTCAACAAAAGGCTTTAAGCAGATGAGTTACCAAAGTAAGATTTGCTTCCTAGAAAAACACCCCTAGTATTTGGTAGAAATGCTAGGTCTTTATTTTATACCATCATTACATCTCTTAGGAATATACGTCATTATGTCATATAGTTTCATTGCCAATGATTACTGTGGAATTGGTCCCTTAAGTGTTTCACTGATTTTTTTTTTAGTGGCAGATTGAAGAAGATCACTCATTTGGCCCCTACGAGGTAATGAGTCCCTTTGCAGTGAGTTTGCTTGTTTCCTAGGGAGCATCAGTAAAGAAATTTTCACCTTTTCAGTCCAGCTGCCTTTTTCGTCTTCAGAATTCAAAATAAATTTCTTTATGTAAATTAGTTTTTATGGTTTGTGTTTCTTCTGAGGGTGGACATCACCACTTTCTCTTTTTCTTTCTCTTTTCTCCCATGTCCTTGCCTTATGTCCGAGAGTTGTATTTGTTTCTTCTCTGATGTTGCTTAAATTATCCAAATGTACACTAATGTTTTGAGGGACAGTCAGGGGAATATTCATTTCTGATGTTCACTCAGTATTCCTAGTGCTCCTGGAATTTCCTTGTTGGATTTCTCTTTAGTTTCAGGGTCTGTGATGAGGGTGCCTTGAACACCCGGTGCCATCCTAAAAGTGGTGTGCTGCCACCTCTGGAGCACACAGCAGTTGTATTGCTTTGTAATTTTTGTTTGTGTGTTTGGACTTGCTCAGTTTGCTCGTTCCTGTTCTACAAGCAACTAACGAAGTCTTTTGTTGGTGATTGGGGTGAGTTATTTGAGTTACGGTTCACTGAGTGTGATCACGTGTCCAGTGCATGGTAACTTCTAAGGGGCTAGGGACACACTCCCCCTCAAGTGGTTTTTATATCTTTGTCCATTTCACTCTATGCATCATTGACAACTGTTTTTTTCTCTTAGTCTTTTATAGTTAGAAATGTTATAATTTTTGTATTCTCTTAATATTCTTCCTCTTGGTTGTTCATCCTTCTGTCACAAATGCCATCAATTTTATAGTTAATAGGCACTTCAAATGTTGAAATGTCTATGGAGCAGAAATTTTTACTCCTCCAGTAATTAATATGCAATGGTATTTTCTTGAACTTAACACTGGATTTTGTTCCTTTTAGTACACAGATTTCCATGTTGTTTTTGTCCAATGTTTTTGTGCCTTTGGAACTTGCTTTTTGTAGGCAGGGATTGAATGAATGAAGAGAACCTGGGAAATTACTTCTTGATTTCAGGATTTCGTAAAATGATAGACTTTCGATATAATATTACCTTTTTAAAAAATTGAATGTAGTGTGGTGACTTTATCTGGATTTTTTTTTTCCGAATTTTTTGTTAGAAAGGGGGCGGAAAGAAGTGTGGTATACACTTATTTTCAGTATAACAGCAGCCTTGGGGCATGGACTCTGAGCATGGTTTTTAAAGCGAGTAACTGATATGCCTTTCCCCGGAATTCCAAAATCCAAAACAAAAAACTGAAAATTTTTTCCGAACTTCTTTGGCGGCAAAATCTGACCTAACCTGAACTCATTTGGTAACAAAACCTGTTCTGACCTTATGTGAAGCTATTTATAGTCTTTATTTATCCTCCTTAGTGTGAATATTTGTACTGTTTTGCTGCAGAGGTAAAATTTCTTGTTTTATGGAGTGCTGTCCCACAGTGCTGCGGGGGCTGTCCGTAGTATTAGTATATACCTTTCTAAAATCTGGAAAGTTCTGAATTCCAAACCTTTTCTGGTTGCAAGGAGTTCAGATTTGTGAATCTGTACTGCCTCTGAGCTGGGATGGGACTGGTGATGAGCCAGTGTGACTAAAAATGAGCTTGGAGTTGGGAGGAAGGGGCTTGTTTTGTCCTTAATAAATTCCAGATAGAGTGGAGCTTTGTGATGCCAAGCACTGTATCAAAGGTCCTAATTGCAGTTTTCAATCTTGTAGGAAAAATTATTTCCAGGAGCATTCTAACAGATACTGGCTTGCTTGGTAATAAATCTGAATATTTAGACAGGGTGGTTTTGAAGATGTTTATAAAGCTTGGCTGGCTGGCTGGCTTTCTTTCTTTCTTTTTTTATTTTTTCCTTTCTTTCTAAGTAGTAAATTGTGGTAGTCAATAAGAAGGAAAAAGAAAAGGTCCTAATCTATTATTTATATTATTTAGGAAATTCTTAATTTTTTGTTGTTCACAGCCATTTGATGAAGTCACAAAATTAACTCTGGTATATATTTTCTGGAAGAAAAGCTAGACTTTAGGGAAGTTATTGTTTGAATTGTTGTGCCTACTTGCCAAAAAAAATACTGTTAATCATATGCAGGATAATTAATTTCCCACAATGAGTACATAAAATTACTTTCTCTGTCATCCATCCTTAAATAAAAATTCCCATTTATGTGTGTATTTTTTGCACAACTTAATTTTTTAAAGTTTCCATTCTATTTTCCTGTTTCACATAATTGTAAGTATAAAGCAGTTTATTACATGGCTGTGTGAATAGCTTAAAATCTAGACGTTTCTCTCAACTGCCTATTCTTCTGTTAATTCTACAACTCTAGTCATTGGATTCCATTGGTCCTTCCACCACTGGGGAAGTAACAGGAACAAAGCATATTTTAAACTTGCTGTCATAAAGTATCTCTTCAATATTTTTAGAGATATCACTTGATATACCGGCTTTAACTGTGTCCTTAAGAAAAACAAGACTCTAAATCATTTATGAAGTTTTAATGCTTGAGTAGAGTTTAGATTGTGAAACTCAGAACATAATTAAGCAGTTTGCTCAAGGCGAACTGTCTCTGTAGGCAGCCTCAAAACTTTCATCTTGCACTCCCAACTCACTCATCTTTTAAATTACACGTTCCACAGAACATGAGGTATGTTGGTCTGACGTTTCTGCTGTGTGTGTTTTGAAATAAAGTATAATCATGCAAAGCTATTTAATAGATCTAGTTCATCATTTTGGTTCTCCCTGAATGCCATAACATTTATTTTTTCAACAAGTAGTTTTTGAGGACTTACTATTCTGGGTGCGAGGGATTCGTTAGGGAGCAAGGCAGACAATAAACATACAAATCGGTCACTAGCAATAAGTGAGTATGGAAATTCCACAAGAGGTGCTCTTCTGAAGAAAGAGTCAGAGAAGGGACGAGTCCCCTAGGCAGAGTGGCAGAGAAGGCCTCGCTGAGAAGGTGACCCTTGATGTGTGAGCTCAGTCACTGCAGGGACTTGGTCAGCTCTAAAAGATGACATTTTAGACAGAAGGACATGTTTGGGAAAAGGCCCCTTTGGTGTTTGGGTTCCAAGGAATTACAGCACTTGAATGGACTCTCCCAGTGGGCATGAACTTTAAAGATTTCTACACAGCTTTCATATTTTTTTTTCTCTTGGAATTCAGCTAATGTTTAGTGAGTTTTCAGGGTAAGGAATAATATTTTAGGGAATCAGCTGGAGACAGATATACGGCATTCGAACACTGTGGCGCCCCGTGAACTTGGGAAAATGAACTTTTATTCTACTTTTCCCTTTCCCTTCAGTGCTACTCATTGTTAACCACTGTGACGTAGGTCCAGTGAGGAATTTAAAGCCTTCTTGCAGAAACCCACATCTCTTAAGCTTCCAATTAACACTTTCCTCCTTGGAACACAGTCTACCTGATAAATTAGAAATACAGATAAAAGCACACATCAGAAACTGAATTTAATAACCCTTGATATGATGTTTGTACACAGTCATTTTGCAAATAGCAAATATGTGGCCTATGAAATATACAGTGCCTTACAATGCGGGCACCATGACATGTGTCATATTTAATGTTAGTGTTTTGTGGGTAGTTAATGAAAAATTAAGCAATAATTGTAGTAAACCAAGTTAATTCCTTGACACAAGGCTTAGCCTCTAGATAATTTATTTGGGAACATTGTATTATTTTCATGATACTGGCTTATTAAGTCTTTACATGCAGTGATTTCATCACCGGATCTTTTGCTTTGACATTTTACAGAATTAAAAAATCTCTGTGGAACATTGTCATGTTATCTTATGTGAGGGTTTCACCATTTTTCAACCTAGTTCATTTTAACATAACAGAAACATTAAAAATACATACAGAAGTTGAACCATGGTGGTCTGATTATTAATGAAAAAGATTTTGTGTATAATTACAGGTAATTAAGTGAATCAGGCATTCAGGTAAATATTTATGAATAACTTCAAAGTTTCTTTTTAAAAACAAAGGCAACTGCAGTTAAGATTTGATGGATTCCCACCCCCCTTCCCCCACAGAGATGTTTATCAGAAATTTAATGGCTTGCCTCCTACTACACATGCGGGGTTATTTCACTCAATCTGTTGTTTTCGGACAGATAGAGAATTGCAGGAAGCAGCCTGGTTTCAGATATTTGAAGTTCCCTGTTCCCACCCGTTAAGCAGGGCTCATCCTTCTTACCTGTTCTCTATGTCTTAAAATTGGAGAAAAATGTACAGGGTGTTTATGAAATTAGAGTAATACCGATAGGTTCCAGGATTCTGGCCTTTCTTTTTAAAAATATGCTAGATATGGCTTTTGATGAATTCAGTTATGTGGGTGTGCCTGAAATAGGTCCTAGCAACTTACATCAACACGTTAGTGCTTGAAAAGTTTTCACTGCCTTTCACAGAATTTTGCTATTTTAGAGGATCTCTAGAACAAATCTCTAAAAATGAAGGTCCTCTGTATGATCAAAATGTAAAAATTATAAAATACCATTTTAATTGCTTAAATTGATGACCAGTTTTTTCTCATTAGTTCACCTGATGAAAATGCTTTTAGCACTAATCTCTTATCTCTGAGTAAAAGGTCTTTGGGGGTGAACTTTAAAATATTATGATCATAGGCTTATGGTCAGTGGGAGACACTCTTCATGGGAAACCAACAAGAGCAGAGAACAGAATCACACACACTTGAGTTTGAATCTTTGTTTCTCCATTTAATAGCTATTTAAAGTTAGTCAAATTACTTGTATTTTCAAAGTCCTCGTTTCCTAGTCTATAAAATGGGGGTATTTTGCTTATCTAGAGGTTTAACTAGAGGATTAGAAATAGTATATGTCAAGTGTCTAGCATAGCTCTTGGCCAAAAATCGACATAACGGCACAGAGTAGCTGCTGCTGTCATCAGTGGTAAAAGCATTGATAGTGTTAGATTAGCTTTTGTACTGCTTATTACCTGTGAAGAGAAGCAGAATTTGAGGGATATAATTATAGTTCATCATCTCCCCGAATCAGAATTTCTGTGTGTAATTTTAATATGATGTGCTCTCCTTTCTTCTTTACAAATCAGAATAGCTTGTTTCATGATGGTAAAATTAATTTGTAATGTTAATTTCTTACATTTTTAATAAGAAAATTAGAAATTTGTCTTCCAAATATAACATTTTTTAAAATTATCTTTTGATTCGGGTTAGAAAATTACACATTTAGTCTGTCTCTAGTGAAATTTTGATTTGGGAAAGATTTATGGAACATACTGCATTATAGCCATAAAAATTGGTAGACATGGTTCATTATATGTTTGTGTAATGTTGACTTCTGATGGATCTGGTTATTACATTAGTAAATTGGCATAGTGGTGTATATTTCACTCTTGTGTTTGTGCTCTAAAAATCCTCACAATTTGTACTTTATTTAACCATTAGGATGAGGGAACAGGGTGGTGTATAAGAAAGAACAATGGTGCTGTGGGTTTTCTTTTTGGCTCCAGGGTAACAGCAGCAGGGGCAGTGTGATGGAAGAAAGAGGAAATTCAAAATCAGCTGATATTTACATCAAAGACATTTAAGGCAGTTTGTATGAAAATGATCACTGAGTTTACCTGTGTGGCTTTGAACTGAAACTTCTCCTTTTCTAATGCTGGAAATGTAGCTGAACCAGATGATGCCTCTGGCACTGATGGGTTTTCAGACTCTGCTTTCTACCAGAGATACTGAATTCGTATGTTCAAAGCTTTAGTGCGACAGGTGAGATTTGGGCGGTGCTGTGGGCTTGCTGAAGGGAGGCGAAGGCTTCAGAGAACCCCCTCACTGTTGTTGTCATCTTCTAGCCAACCTCTCTAATGTTGTTTTGTCTCTAACGGTATAGCCATTTATTTCCTGATTTGCATTTTAGTTTTTGTATTTGTATCATTGAAGGGTAAAGAAGACAAGGAACACTTCCTAAACTTTCACCCTGCAGGTCGAATTCCAGTGGCCATTATTGTATTTAGCAACACCACCTACATGAGTCATTCTGGATTTAAAGTATGTGTATCCCAGAAACTAACGCAACATTGTAAACCAACTATACTTCAATTAAAAAAAAATAAAAATAAAATATGGCATCTAAAGCAGCTTTAGAAAGAACACGCTATTTAATAACGAAGTGAGTAGTTGGGCGCTCTCATTTCTGGACCTTTTGTTGATACCCACTCGAGGGACAGTTTGTGTGTTGTTCACACCTAGATCATGGACAGTTTGCCACTCTGACTTTTTTTTTCCCCTGTAGTAAAATACTTACAGTGTAAAGTCTACCACTGCAACCATTTTAAAGTACAGTTCAGTGGCACTGACTTCATTCACAATGTTATGCAACCATCACTGGTATCTAGTTCCAGAACTTTCTCATCACCCCAAATGGAACCCCTGCAATCACTCTGTATTCCCTCCTCCCCCAGCTCAAGGCAATCACTAATCTGCCTTCTTTGCCTATGAATTTACACCTATTCTGGATATTTCATAGGAGTGGTTCATACAGTATGTGTCCTTTTGTGTGTGGTTTCTTTCACTTGGCATATTGTTAATGTTTATCCATATTGTCACATGTATCAGTACTTTATTCCTTTTTTTAGCCAAATAATATTCCATTGTATGGAATTCCACATTTTGTCTATCCAGTCATCTGTTAATGGACAGTTGGGTTGTTTCTACCTGTTGGCTATTGTGAATAGAGCTGCTATGAACATTCATATGTGAGTTTTTGTTTGAGCATCTGTTTCCATTTCTTTAGAGTATATTCCTATGAGTGGAGTTGCTTGGTCATAATAATTCTATAAACATTATGTAGCTTATTAAGGAATTGTCAGAATGTTTTCCTTTGATAGGTTTTTATAGTTTGATTTCTATTGTATTCATATTTCTATATCTTATTACATATCCAGTCATATTATTGTTTTGGAGGGTTTTTTGGTAAAATGTAGTGAAAATTGGTATGTATTTATTATAGAGAGATAGAGATGGTGGGAAGGGTCTGTGGAGAAAGACAGTGATCTAATGGAAATAGAGGAGCCACTCGTGGCCTTTCAGTGACGGACAGCAAGTGTGCCCTAGCACATCAGAGAAAAGCAATATTGTGGGAACATCCCTGATGCGAACTTTTACTTGAAATATGAACTTTGTGCAGTTGCGGAATTGAGAAATTTTGCAATGGCTGTTATATCTCTTAGCATAAGTCATTGGCTGTCTCAGAACAGAGTGCATGAAGAGGAATCCTTTACACACTAGGCCAGAAAAATAAATGGTGCATTGAGCCACATCTGGCTTAAGGTTTCTTCCAGAGAGAAGTAATTTAGAAGCTTAAAATATCAGATGTCCTCTGTGTTGCATATGTTTATGGTTAACTTAGCTGCGGAGCAAATAGTCTATAATTCTCCTTTCATAGTGTAGCTTCAGTCATTCTAAGTTGTTTCTCTTTTTGATATCTAGAGTGGGAGGATGCCCCCAGGCCACGTTCCAAAGAGGTTTCTGAGCCAAGTGGGCTGTGACTAACAGCTGTAGCCAATATTTTGGTCAACTTTAGGGGCAAAACCAGGTGAGCTACAACACTGAGAGGTTCCTCTAAGAGCTCCCGAATATGTGCTTGTAACGGGAAGAATGTTGACATCAAAATAAACAAGTGTTCACTGCTTTGCTCTGTGGTAGACACTGTAGGAACGAGAAAAGTATTGGCAAGGAATCGGCTTATGGGTCACATGATCTTTAGAGAAGCAGCAGGGAAGTTCCCCAGATCTCTTGTATGTGGGGTAGGTTTTCTCTCTTTTCTTTTCTTGTCTCGTCTTTTCTCTTTTTCCTCCTTTCCTTTCCTTTCCTTTCCTTTCCTTTCCTTTCCTTTCCTTTCCTTTCCTTTCCTTTCCTTTCCTTTCGGTGGCACCTAACCTTGTGAAAATACATAATTAGTCAAGTTATTCCACAGTCCACTGAGCAAAACTGATGGTACTCTATAGGTCATGTTACAATATTGAAGATGTAGAATTAACTCTTCTGGAAAGCCACTCAACGCTTGTTTTATGGTCTTCCAATACAAAATACAATTGAGCCTTCATATCTGAATGTTTTTAAAATGTTTGTCTTAAATTTATTTACAACTCGAAAAATTTTATAATTTCAGTTTTAAAAGTATATATTACAGTAAAATATGGCCTCCTTACCTAAACGTTTTCTTAAAGTTTCTTGTCTTAAATTTATTTATAACTGGAAAATTTTACAATTTCTATTCTTACCATTTTTTTTTCTGTTTCCTACCCTCTTCTCTAAGAATTTTGAACTTGGGTCCTGTTTGATAATGGAGAAATACAAAACTGAAAAATTAGAAATATCCCTCCTGAGAGAATCAACTTAGATATTTCATCTTTTCATTTCAAATAAATTTTCCCCTAAATCTCTTTTAGGGCCTTATATGATACAAGTATATTGACTCATGATATTGGCATGATATTATAACATATAACCTAGAAAAGTGTGTAGTAATTATGACAACTTTGTGTAATTATGGGGATAGTACAGTAAAGATAAATGGTAAACTATGGTTGATTTCATCAGAAAAATAAGTTTAATAGTAAACAGATGTAGGAGTAAATCCACATTGAAATGCACCTTGATACACATCCTTGAAGACATCAGTGTCTATTGGGTAGCTTCTAGGTTTTTCTTAATGAGATTCACTGTGGCTATTGGGCTTGTCTGTGGACTTTAAAATATCATTTATCCCTTTGACTTTGATTGAACTATGAAACCTCATGCCCCTTTAGTTTCTGGCTTCATGGTCTTGAAACCAGTCAACAGTAAGCAGATGCTGTTTGTGGAAAGGTTCTCCAGGAAAGAAAGGTTTTAGATTTAGCACGAGGGTTCTTGGAGCCCAGAATCACTGTGGTTGCCAGCACCCCTGGTGAAACTCACCATATCAAGCTCTGTGGGCACTGCCCTGGCTCTGCTGTCAGGGACATTGTAATCCCAAGGATGGCATTAACATTACCTTAACATTTTACTTAGAGAAAGAACTATAGGTGTTACAGTTTGAAAAGGGTAATACATGTTAAAAAATTAAAAGAATAGCATAAAACCAGTAAGGACACAGACCTAAGGGTGTATTTTGTGCTATGGTGTGTGACTTGACTTGGTGTTCATCTGAAAAGGCTTTTCTGGAGAGAGCTGGTCTGAACCAGGGTGGCAAGCTCATATAATTACAGAGCCAAAGAAGTAAATGAATAAATTGGAATTAGTGTGGCCAGATCTAGTGATTATCCAGGAAAAGCCAGAAATCTAGATTTCTATGAGAAATCTCTTGATATTGAAATATTGAGTCTAATTAATAGCTTTTAAAAGACATTAGTTGAGCCAAAACAATCATGCCAACTGATAACTAATCAAGCTCCTGGACTCCAAGTTTGCACCTCTGTTCTTAGTTGTGTTATGAAGGGTTGGCTACTGTCTTCAATTCTCTTTGAGTAGAACCTTAGAACTGAGGTCTTGTGCAGAGAATCTCTATGGTAAATATTTATCTAATATAAATCTATCTTATTTTATTTTATTGGTTAATTTTTTGTTTTTTAATTTTGGTTGTTCAAATGCTGCTGTCAGATTACACCCCACTGCCGTATCAGACAATGATACTGCACCCCTACCCCAATCAATAATTAGAAAATGATCCTTAAGGCAATTAACATATTATTTCACGTGGTGGAAGTAACAGAGAAGCTGTTGCTGGAAAAAACCTGGATGCCACTTGAGAAGCTCAGGGGCTTTAAATGGTGGCTGAAAGCTCAGATTTCCAAATTAGTATGTGCCAAGCAAGAATTTATTTTATTAAAGATGTATTGCAAATCAACTATTTCAGAAAAATAGAAGATGAAGCTAACATTTCTGAATCCCTGCTATGTACCAGATGTAGTCTATGAGACTTACACAGTTTATCTCCTTTTCCTAAGTCCCAAAGTAAACCAATGAAGTGTTTTCTTCTATTTCACAAATGATTATGCTCAACTTAAGAAAGTTATCTGAGCCTGACAGTGGGTGTGTGGCAGACGCAGGATTCCAGCCTATCTAGCATCTGATTCCTTCCCTCCTGCCTTTTGGTACTTTCCTGTTTTAAGGAAACTTGCCATTTAGGCAGTATAATTAAATTTCAGTCACTGTAGTTTATCAATTGATATTAACATGGAGTAAAGGAAGCAGAAATACCTGTTTTAGTGGATTTAGCAAAATAATTCTTTATACTTTATTACTATATATAGCAAATTTCTAAGATTCTACAGCAAACTGGATTTATAAAACATCTCACATATTTGGAATTCCTTACTAATACATGAACAGTTAGTAGCAAACACATCTATTTTCTCTAACGTGCCATACCAAATTCACAAGGTGTCCAAGATCCTTAACAAAAACATATGCTTGTATTATGTCACTATACATAAAACTTTAAAGCCAGTGATGTTTATATTTATTGTTGTAATAAAAGCATTTTGTGGAAACCTAGCATATGTATATTTTAGTTGTTTGTGAAAGCTCATACTTGGATATTTTAAAAGTGTTATGTATTCAATCTTATTAAATACTTAGTTGAGAGCACAAAAATTAGCTTAGATTTTGTAATTATAGGATAGAAGATGTATGAAGACTCCCATTTCTAATTGCAGATTAACAGGAAATGAATATGAATATCGTATTTCCTCAGTTCTAAGCAACAGAGTATTTTCCACATTTAATGTCTGAAAGTGGGGTGCATCTTACAATGGACAAAGCCTTATCCTTGCTGTTGGCCAGGTAGCAGCCGTGATGTAATTGTCATTGCATTGGTGGTTATTCTAAGTAACATGACTGCAGTGCCTCAAATTTTCAGTCAATAAACTTAGGATTCTTTGAGTGAAGAATTTGCAGAAGTGGTGACTGTGGGTTGGAAAAAAATCCTTGAGACAACGGGGGAGCACTTTAAGAAATGCTACGTCAGCTACCATCTTGATGGCTCAGAGATTGATCTTGTGTGAAAACGCACTGAAGAGTCAACCTCAGGCACTGATGATGCAGAGGAGTAAAGCTCTGAATGTGCAGAAGTTTTACAAATACCTTAACTAGTTTATTTTACTGGCGTCTTCCTGTTTTAGTATGTTTATGGGTCACATATGATAAAAGCCTATGTATAAAGGATTCTAAGTAATAATTATTTTCAAAAAGAATAAATTTGAAAGTTCATGTGATAATGTATTATGTTATAATTTAATTGACAGTTATTTTCCATTTTTATGTTATATTAAAGTGGTAAATCTTATAATCAGTGGCATCTTAGATTGATGAAATACAAGAGTGAATAATTTTCAAGTTAAAATTCAAAGCTCAGAAATGGTTTGCATTTTTATGGCTAAAATTGGGAACTTAAGGGTGTTAAGTTTCTGCTATATGCTATAATAATACTATGTCGCTAAATTATATTTTTTAAATGCTGCTGAGTTCTGGAAAATGATATTTTTTCTTCAAGGTTAAACCAAAGTCAAAATAAGTATGTGAACTGTACATATCTTCTTTTCAAGTCCTTTCACTTTACTTTGTAAATGGCAGCCTATGGGTTTGTAGTGTCCACCAACTTAAACTTGAAATAAGACCAAATCACATACAAGAACGTAATTGAATGGCCTGGAAGTTAGTTGGCTCTCCCTTTAATTCCTTCTGTAAATATATTTTCATCAATAATAGCCTTTTCTTTTTCTTTCAATCTGATTCTTACTTTTTAAATTTGTTATTGAATATTTTAGCCATAAAGTTTCATTTTCAAAGCATTCTTCTTAAGTATTACAGTGCTAGATGTCCTTGAATATTCAGTTTCTAAATTCACACATTAAATATTGTTAAGTTGAAAGTGCAAGCAAACAAAAAATCTGAACCAGGCATTTTATTATGTGCTATATTGAAAAGAGAACCAGTATCTTGATGTTGCTAAAATAGGTGAGTAAAGAAATAGGAAATTTTAAACTTAACCTGGTGTGTAGAAAAATTCTTGATAAGGATCCTACACATGTCCTCTTAACCTGTAGATATACCCAAGTGATGTGATTTCACCTCTGGAGAGACACTGAACAGTATTTGCAATAGTGTGTTTGGCATAATAAGCAGAAATACAAAATGGCATAATATTCAGTGTATAAGTAAAAAATAAAAGCACAAATGAAAAACTTAGCCATTTTGTGATTCACTTCTCTACAGCAGTGGCTTCTCCAAAGACAGATTAGCTGCCAAAACATGCTGTGTTTATGCTTTTCTGCTAGATATACGAGGTGGACAAATGACTGGTAGAGTTAAAATTCATTTATTTTAAATCTTTATATTTTTGTCTTTCAGTCTGCCATTTTGTTTCACGTTTATCTTTTAGAGAATGTGCTTTATTGTGTTTTTAGAATACAAGTAATACAGTTCACCCTAGAAATACCAGAAAACACACACAAAAAAGCCAAAAAATAGAAAAGAAAGCTACATAAACTTTTAAAAAATTCTACTTCGTGTTTTAGACCTTTTAGAAGTTCTCATTCATTCTAGGCTATTTGAAAAGCTAAACACATATATTTTCTCTTTTTATAAAAAAGACACATTAGCTTGAAAGTTTTTAGGATATATTTATACCAAGTTAATGCCTCTAATTCTGTTAGCTTATAGGAAAGGAATCTGTTACTGATACAATTCAAAGCTACTTAAGAAAAAAAAAAAAGCTGCACAATCAAACCTATTTATCCCTAGTACATGGGAATACTTTTGTAATATAAAATAAAAATATGCAATATAAATATATTCAATATGTTTGTATAACATATAAGTAAATAAACATGTATGTATATATGTACATATAATGTTTCCTAACCCTGTAATTATTAAGAAAAAGGTTATGGTATGATTCACATATGATTTTGCTGTTACCTTTTTTTAGTTTCAATAACTTCCTTTTTCATAAGATATGACAGATTACTGAATAGTTCTTGTTCTGGTTTGAATAATTCTAGGTCACGTCAACACAAAGTTTCTTTATGAAAGCATACTAAGTACTCTTGGTTATTTCTTTGAAGACATTCCCTGTCCTCTGCTACTGTCCTTGCTAATAAGCTCCTCACAAGCTACCTGTGCAGACAACCCAGAGTAATATGCCACCTAGTGATCCCAAAAAGAATTCACAGTTTTCAACAATCCAGTCTGTGTTCAAGCCATGCATAGTTACAGGTCTTTATCAGAGTGCTTTTGAAGGGCACCTGTGTATGTACTGTTTAGGATCTTTTTTTATTTATATTCCCAAATGTTGGTTATGGTAAAAATGTTTGGATTAGATGTAGAAAAAATTTCAACATGTAATTTCATTCCTCTTACCCTAATAAGAAATGTGATATTTCTCAATAGAGAACTGACTTAAATGGCCAAATTGCCTAGAGTTCTGGGCAGATTAACCTACTTTGTGCCTAGAATGAAGTTTAAAAGAGTTAATTCAGTTAATTATGTAGCTTAGGGAGCACTATTAGATCTTTTCCCTGATGGAAAAATAAGAGTTTGGTCTTTGAATAGCACTTGCATTAGTTGTAAAAGAAATGCTGAGTTATTATAGTATACGCTCTTGAAGCGCAAGAATAAAATATTAAATCATGGTAACTCATGTAGTAAGAACAACATTTTAATGACTTTCCAGAATGTAACATTATTGAGTCTTTAGCCATAAGCTAGTTATTAATTATTAATGTTTTAAACTATAGGTTTTGAAGCCTATTTCTAAGTTGTTAAACATTTTAGACTCGTGGTGTATAGCATCTCTTAGAAAACCATGGTGTTTCTGTGTATTCCAGAGTCACCATAGTCGGGGGTGGGGGCGTGTACACTCATGTGTGTGCATGTTTGGAAAGACCGTTGATATGTGTTGGTATGTGTGACAGTGCTTGATTAGCTCAATTTCCTGAAGAACTGTATTATTCTTGTAGGTCAATTATACTTGTAGAAAAAGAGATGAGATTTGTGGTCACCAGAGGAGGGGGCTTGGGGGAAGGAGAATTGGATGAAGGCAGTCAAAAGGTACAAACTCCCAGTTATAAGATAAATAAGTACTAGGGATGTATTGCACATCATGATAAATATAATTAACACTGCTGTATGTTATATGTGAAAGTTATTACAAGAGTAAATCCTGAATTCTCATCACAAGAAAATATTTCTTTTCTATTTCTTTAGTTTTGTGTCTATCTGAGATAATGGGTGTTCACTAAACTTATTGTGATAATCATGTCATGGTGTGTGTAAGTGAAATCATCATGCTGTACACCTTAAACTTTTCCAGTGCTATATGTAAATTGTATCTCAGTAAAGCTGGAAGGAAAAAAAAGAAAATTAAATCCCTCATGAATAGTATTTTGGGCCAATAAATATCACTGCCTGCTTAAAAAAAAAAGAACTGTATTATTCAGAAGGACTGATAATAAAGACTTGGTTTCTTACTTAATTTCTTTTGAAATTAGAATACCCATGAAATTGCAGTTAGTGAGGTTGACACTTTTACTTTCTGTTCTATGTGTTATTTGTCTTTAGGCATGAAGTTGTGGATTAAGTGAGGTGAAGCTATAAATTCTGATGATAGAATGTCCCAAACTCTCTCAGTATCAGTTTCCTCATCCATCAGAATAGGGAGAAGATGATGTCTGGTCTGCCTCATGAGACTTTTTGAAGAGTTAAATGAGATTGTGAATGTGATGTATTCTGTGGGTCATTACTGTAGAACAATAGTATAAATGTAAGTTACCATAATAATCCTATACTAGAGTATTTTAAGAATTAGCTACATAGGAGAAATGGAGTGATAAATCATTATAGTCGGTGGAACAAGTATAATATGTTTACTTGAGTATATAAGTGAAGAGTATTAATAAATCATGGACTAGCCCTCGTTTTGAATCGTCAGACTTAAAGTTTTGGGGGAAATATGTAAAAATGGGTTTGAGACTTGAGTTTGAGACTCATTGGTTATATAACATGAGTGGTTTGATATTTTCTAAAATTATGTATGTATTATTATTGGATATTGTGAATGTCCTCTGTGAATGTTTTCAAATATTTACTTCAGGGTGTTTTCATCTTTGGAAGAAAAAAATAATAAGATAAAAATAATAAAAAAAAATAATATGGTCCATAAGGCAAATGATGATCATTATACCATTTCAAACTTACTGTGTGTTCCCTGTGCAGTGCCTTGTAATTTTAAGTAATTATTTCCTTTTTATATACTGGGTTTTTTTTCCCTTAGAAATTGAAAAAAATTTAGGGCTGTGATGTCGAGATGGCTCCACCCTTCCCTATTGTCTGTGATTCCTAAATAGAGTTTTATAATATATTTTAGAGTTTGAATAGTTGAGATCCTGCCTTCTGCTCTGTCCTGTTCTTAAGCACATCATTAATCTACTTAACAAGATCAATTTCCTTCTCCCTTTTTCTCTAAATGCATATAATTTCTGGTTAACTGCAAAGGTTGTTGAAAAAAATTTTTTCAAAGAGACTGATAAAGAAGATGGCAAAGAGAAGGGAGCATATGGATGAAGGGGTCAAAAGGCATACATTTCCAGTTATAAGATGAATAAGTCCTGGGGATGGAAAGTACTGGAGTTAATGATACTGTATTTATTGTATATTTGAAAGTTGCTAGGATAGTAGATTGTGTTTTTTTTTTAAGTTTTTTTTTTTATTGAAGTACAGTCAATTACAGTGTATCAATTTCTGGTGTACAGCACAATGTCCCAGTCATGCATATACACATATATTCATTTTCATACTTTTTTCTATTAAAGGTTATTATAAGATATTGAACATAGTTCCCTGTGCTATACAAAAGAAACCAAAAAAAATCTATTTTTATATATAGTGGCTAACATTTGTAAATCTCAAACTCCCAAATTTATCCCTTCCCACCCACTTTCTCTGGTAACCATAAGATTGTTTACTAAGTCTGCGAGTCTGTTTCTGTTTTGTAGATGAGTTCATAGTGTTGTTTTTTTTTTTTAAGATTCCACATATGAGTATATCATATGGTATTTTTCTTTCTCTTTCTGTCTTACTTTACTTAAAATGACGATCTCGAGGTCCATCCATATTGCTGCAAATGGCATTATTTTATTCTTTCTTATGGCTGAATAGTATTCCATTGTATAAATATACCACAACTTCTTTATCCATTCATCTGTCGATGGATATTTAGGTTGCGTCCATGTCTTGGCTATTGGATATAGTGCTGCTATGAACATTGGGGTGCATGTATCTTTGCATTAGCTTTCCCTCAGAATATATACCCAGAAGTGGGATTGCTGGATCATATGGTAGCCCTGTTTTTAGTTTTTTGAGGAACCTAGGATTGTAGAACTTAAAAGTTCTTATCACAAGAAAAAACATTGTGTCTATGTGTGGTGATGGATGTTAATTAAACTTGTGTTAATCATTTCCCAATAAACACATATATCAAATCATTATGTTGTACACCTAAAACTAACACAATGTTATATGTCAATTACATCTCAGTTTTTAAAATCCTATTAAAAAAAACCCAAAACCAGATGTAGTGAGTGCATATACAGTGGTGAAAAGTATGCCTGGTTTCAAACCTCGTCTGTGGCGTTTATCAGTTGTGTGACTTTGGACAAATTACTCTCCCTCTTTGTCACTCAGTTTTATTTTCTATAAAATGGGGATAATATGATCTACCTTATATGGTTGTTATGAGGATTATATGGATTAAAATATTACCTGGCACTGGAAGGCATGATGTGAGATTTTGCTAAATAAAGTGGCCTGATATTCTGTCCTTCCTTGATCTTTTCTTTTGATGTGATTATTTATTCTGCATGGTTTCATTTTTGTAATTATTGTTTTCCCTGTTTGTGTGTGCTCTGCCTCTTGCATTGCAGAAACTAAGTTCAGTTGCTTGTTCCAGGAGGGGTCATGTGTCTGAGAGAAATGAAGACTGTGCAGGAATAAGTGGGCAGTTGAATGGAATAGAATATTAGTTATTAGCTAAGTTACAGTCAGTACAGAATGTACTGGAATATGACAGTTCACCCTGAAGGTACACGAAGCTCCTTGTGTTTGCCTTACATTTTTAATTGGGCAGTCATTTCAGTGGATCTTCTTATGTGCAAGAGAGAAGCTCTAAATCAGAGAAATGCAGTTGCTTTCAGAGGGATAGAAATGGAATTAAGGATTGCAATAATATTGCAGTGTTACTAAAACTATTAATGTGGAAGTACTTGGTAAATTACAGGCTCTCAAGGTGTTGGTTATTCTGTCTGTTGTACCTTTTGCTTTCTACCAGGGAGCCCTGCTTTCTGGAAGACTTTGCATGCTGATTTGTAGAGCCTGTTCTCTCTCAATCTCTCTGGGCTGAGGCCTCCTTATGAAAACTCATTTTATAGCATCATCTTAGTTTATAAGTAGACAGGCCTAGGATTGTGCTAATTGTGTAATTTTAATGATATAAACTGAGGCAATATTGCTATTGTGCAATGTCCTTAATTTGATGAAATCTACATACCATATACACTCAGTTCTTAATTCATCATGCTCTCTCTCTCGTCCGTCCTGATCTTTGATCTTGTCCGTTCACAGTATCTTTGACTGTGATTCGATGAATGCTTTAGGCTAAACCTAGTGTTTCTTTTGGTCCCTTGAAAATCTTACACATTTATGAGAGTCGTGTGAATGTTTCTTGTTCTATTTGTAGCCTTAAGGGCTTCCTGAATATTTGTTCAGATTTTGTTAACTAAGGTCTGTAACACTTGCTGGCACCAAAGTGACAAGAAACCCTAGTATTAGAACTGCTTTTTTTTCTTCATTTGACTTAGAACCATAGAACCTTTTTGGAAGTACTTCAAAAAACGTTTGGTTCAGTAAAATGTTCTGGTACTCTCCCCAGATACCTAGAGCTGGAACACAGGAGAACATTGCTATTCCTGGCCAGATCATCTCTGAGGCTGCTAGTCCTCTAATCTCACTTTTCTGTTCTTCCCTTTGACATTGACTGCTTCCCCAGATCACTTAGTTTCTCTCTCTCTTCTCCATCTGAGTTCCTTCTGACCTCGCTGATCATCTGTCTAGCACCCATAGGTTTCCTTTGCACTCTTGATTGCTTCTTTCCCGCCCTAATACCATCATCTTCCCTCAGGATACTGATCTTCCTATTCTCTGTATATTCTATCCTTAATGATTATGGTTGCTTAATTTTTTTAATGCATAGATCTTTGTAGGTAAATTGTGAGAGTCTTCCTGGGAAGAATCAAGAAGGGACAGTCTTAGCCAAAATAATGTGGTGCTTTCTTACAGTTTCAAACACATTTCTCCCTATAATGCTGAATTCAGTAGAAAATCAGGTAACTGCACATCTACCACTGATTTCCTTGAGGATTTTAAGTGGATTTGTCTTAAAATATTATTTGTTGAGACCAAGCAATATGAAAATTTGAAACCATCTGTAATGAATATTTAGACTTATCCAAATGTCCTAGGTTAAGCAGTGCTAGAGATTAATGCAAACAAAATGATCGAGAGCATTATAAATAAGAAAAAAATGGTTCGAATGTATTTATTTTACATTATTTCGGTATTTGCATGTGTTATTTTAGATTAAAATCTAAGTCTGTCATTTTAAAGTGAAACATCTAATAATATTTTCATATTTCTAACTGCCATTTAGAGATAACTTGAAGCTCAGTGCAAAGTCATTATTTTTTAATGGAAGAATTTGTTAACCTGTCAGCATTGAAGATATTAATGGTGATTAAATATGAGTGAAAAATGGTAAGCAATATTTCAACTGAAGTCCTGAAGAAAGTAGGACTGTGGCAAGAGTGGCAAATGAGAATGTTATATTCTTAGTTTACATATATAGGATTTGGTAATCACCTTTTCAGTACTCTTCTTTATCTCTCATAAATTTAAAATTCTAATATAACGGCATTGAATTCAGATAGTTTACTGAGTTAAAGGGTTATATCTCAAAAGGGTTGAAATATTATAAGAGCAATGTGATTTCGTGCCAGCACACATTGAGTGGGCTCTTAGAATGACATGGATGTGGATGCTTACTGATGCCTGCCCTCTTCTCTGGGTTGCCTTCTGGATATTGCTGTTCACCCAGTGTAGTTTGCTTTCTCTCAGTTTCTGGGCATACGGAATCTAGATACACATATCCAGAGCTACGGTGTATTCTGCACTGTAACAAGTCACAGGGAGAGGTGTAGCCAAAGCCTTTCCCCCGACCCCTTCCGCCTTCCCCTCAGGAGTTTTCATGCTCGTAGAGAGGATGAGTAGTTCAGCAACAGTAACTGCGAAGCAAGGTGCATATAAAGCAAAATGGAGGTGTGGACTCTGTCCTGCAGAAGCTTAGAGGAGACAAGAATTGAGTCCGAGTGGAGTGGCTAGGGAAAAGCTCCATGCTGGAGCTGAGGTTTGAACTGAAGCTTGAAGAATTTGATAGTTGGGAGAAGATGGATGTTGTGAGAAAAATGGAATTTGTATTAACAGTTTAAAAATTACTGTGTGTAAAAAAATTTTTTTTAAATTTTTTTGAGGGGAGGTAATTAGGTTTATTAATTTGTTTATTTTTTAATGGAGGTACTGGGACTTGAACCCAGGACCTCGTGCATGCTAAGCATGCACTCCTGCTGAGCTGTACCCTCCCCCTAACAATTGCTATGTTAATTGGAAATTTCAGATAAAATTTTACGAGATTTAAAAAAAAATTGTGTAAGTACCACATGTAAATGGTGAAAATTTTAATGTATAAATAATATACATAATATATAATGTACATACACAGTGACAAGGAAATTCCTCCCCAAGAGACCATCACTATTACCAGTTTTCTTCCAGAGAAAGAAGTCTGTGTACGCTCAAATGTGTGTATGTATGTGTCTGTCTATCCATTTGTCTCGGTTTTTTTCCTAGACCTGACTTTTCCCACACAGAGAGATCTTGTTCTTTGCTACAGCTCATCTCTTTATATGGAAGAGTGTACTTTATTTAAGTACTTTAACCACCCACCTACTGATGGACATTTGGCTAAGTTTTCATGTTAATTTTTACAAATACTGCTGCTGTAAATATCTTGTATATTTATCTTTGCACATATGTGTCAATGTGTCGGTGGAGTACATTCCTAGAAATGTAATTCTGGGAGCAAAAGATGTGTACAGTTGTCAATTTATAGATGTTGCCATAGTTCCCTCCACAGACTGTCTCCCATTGGATCCCATATTTTTCTGTCAGCAACATAGGCTAGTTCCTATTTCCCCCCAGCCCTGTCATCACAGAGTGTTGTCAGACTTTTTGATATTTGTCAATATGAAAGATGAAAAATGTATGTCACTGTGATTATATTTGCATTTCTTGGTTTCACACGATTTAAAATAATATAAATAGCATGGTTCTTCATGGGCTATTTAAGACAGGACATTTTGAAAAGATTTGTTGTGAAATTTTTACTAGAAGGATTACTTACTGGATCAAGTTTCAGTCATACGAAAAAGCCATACTAAGGTTGCGCTGGATCATGTCGGGTATGTGGGCTATAAATTATGGCTACAATTTCCTGGCTTCCACAATGTAAACCCCACTGACATCAGTAAGAGGGTTTCACGCCTCGGCCTGGGGCTGGCTGGGCCCTCACTGCTTGGATGAATGACCCAGTGAGTGAACGGGAATCCTAGCCATTAGAAAGGTGAGGTTTCCAAGGTTGAAAAGACCAAACCTCCTGTTTCAGTTTTATTCTCCAGTCGTTTAATTATTTTCATTCTCTTCACCCAAAGACTAGTCAAGGACAGGATCAGGGAACATGCATTATATCACCTTTGGTGTCCTGAATTCATAAATAATGTACTTTACAGATAAAATGGCTCTGGGTGTCCTTGTGTGATTTTACTCCCTTCATTATGTCCGTATCTGCCGTGAGGCATTTTGTAACTTAATAAAGCTGTAGGGTTTGTCTTTCTTCGCAGAAAAAAAAAGACAAAAGGGAAAATCCAACCAATCCAAACATTCTTACCATTTTTTTTCATGTGGGCTGGTGTCCCCAAAGTAAATGGGGGTGAAGGTGGGATTTTAGGGTAAATTTCTGCTCCTGTAACTGTGGTGTGGACCCCAGACACAATAAAAGAACCAGACAATTGCTGGGGGTGGGGACTCTGGTGTATTTTTTCCAAGTACCGTCAAATGAGTCCAAAATTCACTGGAAGGGGAGAAAAGAAATTTAAAAAAAAATTACAGCCAAACAGTTGGTAATTGGTGTGTGGTGTTCACAAGTCTAAGGGGAAGTGCGAGGACGTTTCTTGGCGTGGCTGCCATATTCCTAAATAAACTACAGGCGTGTTTACAAATGAAGCGCACACCCGTCTCCGGCAGCCCGGTCCCCAGGCAGCGGGGCTCCTTGCTCACAGGTGGAAGGGGCCCCACGAGGAGCTCTGCGTGTTGTGCAGGATGAAAGAATCCTCACAGACAGGCAAAACTCCAGTCACCTGTTTCTGGAGAAATGTCTATGCTTTATATTTAACCTGAGTACAGTGATTTCCCAGTTTAGCCTCTTGGGGAAAGCCTGTCAGGGAGCTGTGACAACCCTGTTTCTCCTTCCCCACGGGGAGCGCTCTCCTTTGCCAAAACCATATTCTAGCCTAGAAAGTAGCGCGACTTCCTCTGCAGCCTCACTTTTAGGAGTACTCCAGAGTATGGGTGTTATTCTTAAAGATATTTATAGCCGTGGGAGTTAGAAGAAAGCTGGGTGCTGTGTGGAGTGGTGGCTATTTTTAGTCCCTCCAGCACTTGGGGCCTTGCTAAAACTGCCGCCGTCTATGAGCAGGAAGTGAAATCACTAGGTTTCTTTCTCTAAAGGACTGGAGTGCAGTTAGAAAGAGAGAGAGAAAGCAAATTTATGTTCCCTTACATTTCTAGATCTGTGAGTTTGCTCACCACTCTCCTACAGTTGGACTTACCTTTTATTTTCTGCACTGGCATGGATTTCGTTAAATATCTTGATAGGTTCACTGATCAGAAGAATGGTACAAACTTGTGAAAAATGTTAACAATGCAGAAAACAACAAATCAGAAAATGAAGATCCCCCTTTAATCCTGATCTGACAAAATCTCCTCCGTGAAGAGTTTGAAGGAGAGCTTGACGCTTTTTTGTGCATATTCTGATTACACATATGAGTGCGCACACACATAAGCTTCTGGGTGAACCTAAGATAATATTATATAGTCTTTCCTGAAGCTTGGCTTTTTTTCATTTGCCCTTATATTTTGATCATCATTGCATGCCAGTACATGTAGAATTACCTAGTGACTTTTTAACTATGTGATGTTCCATTATGACGATCCCGTACTTTAGTAAACCAGTTGCCTTTTGGTGTACATTTATGTTATTTCCAATTTTTCACTATTAAGAGGCTGTTGCAGTAAAAAATATCCTCCTATGGGTAAGAATGTATACTCAGGCAAATACTTCTGTGATGTTTGGAGTGAAATTTCGATATACACACTAAAAAAACTGAAGACTACGTGAGCAAATTGGCACTCTCCTGACTGGTTTTTCAAAGCTAGACTTATTTTAGGAAACCAGGTACAGCCTAAAGCCAGTGGCTTCCTTGGTGATAGGACCCATCTGTTCTCCATTCAAGATCCATGATACAGGAGTCCACCCAGTCTCCTGAGTTGTAAGGACATTCTGAACTATCCTTTGTGTATCTTGTGGAGCTGTCTCCATGGTGTCCCTTTGGCTCAGTGTCATCCCATCTCCATCCCATGTACCTTTCCCACCATACCTTGCTTCCTCTTAGCTGACAGTGTTTAGGATTAATTTAATAAATAGAGTCCTCATGTTCTTCCAGATGGAGCTAGGAAAATAATTCAACCCAGCTGTAATAACCATGTTTTAGAAAGACAAACCTACTTATAATACTTGAAGCCAAAAAAGGGAATTTATCTGAAGGATCCAGATGGACCTCCTGGACCCCAAGGGCTTAAAACACAGTGGTGCCTCAAAAGGGATTAGAACCATGGAGAGCCGTGCCGAACTGAGGTCTCTTCATCTCCTCAGGACCGGGTGGTTTCTCATCTTTACTTCTGTGTGCTCAGCTCCTTCATTCTTTCATGATCCATGGTCTGGGCCCACCAACCAGGAACAAGCCACCCCAAGCCATCTCTACATCACTGCCTGGTTCAACCCCTTTAGAAAATTACAGTCTTGGAGTCCTGATTCCAAATTCCTATGACAGAATATTTCATTTGTTGGCTTAGTCATGTGTTCACCTCTGGATAGTGAGGCAGTCGAGGTGAAGGAGCAGAGACATGCCTGAAGGTTTCTTCTTACCATTCACTTCCTCCTCCTCAGATGTTATCTCAGAGAGCACTTTCCCACCCACCCAAAATGTGCTCTTTGCCCATGACGTTCCATCTCATGATTATGCATTATTATTTCCTGGCGCTTGATCTTGAGCTACTTGCTTTCTGTCTTTTCCTCCCATAGCATAAGGGAAATATTCATTTTATTCATTGCTGTAATCCCAGGGCCTAAAATAGTGCTTGGTACACAGGAGGCCCTCAGTAGACACAGGTTGAGTCAAGACACAGATGGACAGACCTAGAAGATGCTCCTGTTTCTTGCAGAGGCTGTCCCATGGGTATTTTTAATGACTAGTGAAATTGTACGTTTCAACTTCTCTGGGAGCTCTTTTCTCCTATATGTGTGTTTGACTATTTCTCTTATTTGAAGAACCATATATTTCACTACTTCCCATTTTAAATAGGGTTTGCCAGCTTTAAATTGCTTACCATTTTATTAATTTAATTTTCACAGCAACCGCCCTGGGTAAGGAAGTCAGGTGTCATTTTGTTTGGTGGAAGCATTAGCTGAGATGCTGGAGGATTTTGTACTTTGTTCAAGTCAAAAATCTAGTAGCTGATGGACCTCACTCTAGAACCCAGGTTTCTGGTTCCTATGCTAGGGTTAACAAGGAACTTTGAGATCAGACTCAAAGGTGCTTTTTCCTAATAAGACAAAGCAAGGGATTAAGTGAAAAAAAGATCAATGGTATTATAGCATATACCTTTAAAAAATTCTCGTAGAATCATTTTATGTATGTGAAATTTCTAATAGCAAGAGTCATATTTTCCTAAACTTTTTTTTTTAAACATTTTTTACTGATTTATCTAAACTTCTATTTTAATATCATGTCAATATAATCACAAAATTTCAATTGTGAAGTGTTAATTTCAGGTTTGTATAGACAGCCTCTTTCGTGCTTCCCTTGGTTGTGGATCTCTGCAGATGTAATACCAGAGAACAGATGCTGGGGCACTGGCTTCCTTCTTCATTTAGACTTTGCCATTACTCATTCGCTCATGTTAACAGAGGATTACTGTGTATTGTGTAAAAGGAACTTTGTGGATACGACTTGGGTTGGTGAGATGTGTAAAACCAATGATAGACACCAAGTTGAAATTTATGCCAAATGTATCTGTTAGACATTGTTTCAATGACTGTAATACAGAGATTATAATTTTAAACAAACTACTTCTTTTGAGAAAGTGTAAAAGTAGTTACAATGGACACTCTTGGTATGGGTCTCATTGAGGAATAGATGTATAGACTACTTTCTGTAGGGAAGGAGATAGTCCCTGCCTTTGGAAGTTTTAAGTGTAGAGGGAAATTCACAGCGAAAAAATAATTGCAGAACCACACCGTATGTTAAATATATGTGAACATTCCTTCATATCTGGCCCAGGGCCTGTGGCTTTCATAGCATGTAGAATATGCGATGTAGATGTTTGTTAAGTGACTAAGTAAATGAACAGCTGAATAATTGAACAAACTGTCAAGCAGAGTGATTAAAGCAAAATTTTAGGAGACAATGCAGTGGCCAGAAGGTAAGTGTTCCAGGCACAGGGTTAACATGGGTAAGGATTTCCTCTTCCAAGGGAACGAAAGATAACACTCTATGGTGTAAAACCTGCAGACAAACATAACCACGAAGCGCTGGCTGTTAAGAATCATGTACACTAGACTATAGGGCAAGTCTAGGGTACAAGACTGTTCCTAAGTGGTAGACAGTAGGTTGTTCTAATTGGAACTCCATAGAGTAAATTTCCCCTCATCTGTTACTCTTGTTCATCACTGATTCCTTTTCTTTGCCTTACTCAATTTCAGTCATCATCCTGAAATATCTACTCTGCTTCTAAAAACAACTGTCAAAGGACATGTGACCAACACAAATATGAGGCCATGGTTGGTGGCCTCATGGTTAAAGAGTAACACAAAATGTGAAGTATAGCGGCGTTCACACTGCTTGGCGTGAAGTGGCGTTTCTCTAGAAGTATTCTTGATGTGCTCAGATTTCCTTACTGTTATTTTAAAAAAGAGTTTAAAATTTATTCATTTCATTAATACAGTTTAAATTTATTCCCTTGTCAGAATGACTCATCATGAATCACACATTATAGGAGCATCTTAGTCATTGTACACAAGTGAAATGGTGACACAAAAGAAAATGAAATGTCACCTTGTTTGTTCCATGATAAGTGTGGCCTCCAGTTCAGATTTTATGAGGTTGTATCATATGGTGAATGCAATTATAATTTCATCATATTTTTGAAAATCAAATATGAAACTTTTTATGTCTGTAATATAAGGCTTGCAGAAATATTTATTCCATTTGAGCAATACTTTTATTTTCAGAACACAGAAAATTGTAAGTACACTTTGTAAATTTCAGAAGCTAACTTCTTTTGGCCAATGACTTGGTGTATTATGATGAATACAACACAACAGTGTATATGAAGATTGACTGATGATCTGGTGGTTTATGGTGTGGAAGTTTTACTCAGTGCCATCACTTCCTCTATTTTCTGTGCATGAGATACCCAAGTGAGTTTGAGGTTCTCTATTGAAGATGATCTCCATTATTCTCTTTAAAAGTACTTTTACATCATAATCTTCAGATAATCAGTATGTTGGAGAAATACACAGAAAATCTAAAGCTAGATTTGCATTACATTAAATGGCTGAATTGTTGAACACGTCACTTTGAAATTTTTTTCCCCAAGTCTGACATCAACGGCTAAAAAACGGAAGGGCCACAATAATGCCATTTTGGAAAATAAAATAACTGTTTTCACTCTACAAAATGATGGTCCCCTAATGAAAACAAAACTCTTGTTTAGTTGAATGTGGAATTTAAAATCTTTTTCACAGATTTTCATTTCTTGCAAGTCCTTCTACTGATATGTGATTTTTGTGTGTGCAATTTTTTTTTTCTGTATAATTTTTCTTGAAGCTGAATGTCAACATTAGCATTTTCTGGCTCTTGCTGAAGCAGACATTTAGGTTAATGCTTCTGCTGGCTTTGTTTTAGCCAACTAAAGAACTTTGATTGTAATTATTGGGATTACTTTAATTTAGAAGAGTGCCAGTCCCTGTTTGTGAGCGTGATTTATACTTGCATAAATCAAATGAAAAGTTTTTATGGCCAGCAGACCTGTTTTCTTGATTCTTTAATTCTCAGATGCAATCCTACTTCAAGAAGAAGGGACTGGAAAAAAGGAGGCCTGACTTACCATTCGAGATGAGGCATTCAGTTGTGCAAGTCTTTGTCACCAGTTGACTCGCTGTTAACTGATTGGAAGCTTCTTGTTTGCCTTTCCTTCCAACGGCAGAAGTGGCCATTTTTTGTTGTTTCTATAATTCATATCTTTTGAAATGGCCTGAGATGATCCCAGAAAAGGGGATTTTGTGCATAAACTTGTTTTAGGCATATTTTAGAGTATTCAGAAAAGAATGTCCCTCTCCCTGAATGTGAAATGTTTTAGAAACTTACCGATTTTTTTTTTAATGAGGGAAATATTTTTATGTTTAGCTTGTAGAATTTGATTTGAAAGAATTTTTGAAGGGAAAGTGGCTGAGTTGCAGGTGGTGTTTGGCTCATTTTTGCTATTCTATCACTGTGACAATACGTGACTTGTTCAGTTTTTCATTCGTGCTTTTGAAATTCGTGCATTATTCTGCAAAACAAGCTTTCTGGAGTTTAATGGAAGGGATGCAGATGATTACATCTTTAAAATAAGATTGTTAAATTTCTCATCAGCAATTAGAAAATTATCTGTGATTAGGAATTTGACAGAATTATATATGTTTTGCTATGTTTAATAAGAGAGAGAAACACTGTGGGAATTCCTGAAAACGACACGATCAACCTAGTAAAAGTAGTTTTGAGTGATTCCTAAAAAGATCACAAGCATTTTGTAAAAATACCTGTAACCATATAGAATTCTTTTTCTGCTTTGTTGTGATTTGCAGTGGCTATTCTCGAGATGAAAATAATTTGATTGTTATTGAAAGCCGAAATTTAAACAACGAATTGTTATTTCCAGAATAAATATTGTGACTGTTTTGGCTGCAGGTTTCAAATAGTTGCTTGGCCACTATCTAGAGCATTGCTTCTCAACTATTGTTTCATCATTGCCCGACTAAGGAGCCTCTTTAGACACTTTTTTCCTCGTTGCCCCTCCCCCAGCGAAATTTTAATATGATATACTGTGTATCTTTTAACATACTGTATGTACATCCATGCTTTATATATAAAAGTCATGTGTAATACCCAAGATTGTTCCACACCCTGCCCCGAACCAGTGTTTTCCCTGTAGGGGGACAACGTTGCCTCATTGAGATGCAGGGTCCAGCGCAGACTCCACACAGCCCCACCTGAGGGAAGATCAGAATCACGCTGAGAAATTAAGGCCCCTTCTCTAGACTGTGAAGTAAAGAGAAGGTTGCACAGCTCTCTTCCTTAGAACATTAGGCTTCCTGGTCAGGTTGTTCCACTGCATACAGCTAATCCTTGTTTGCAAATGATTATTCAAAGTGAAAAGAATGATGGTCTCCTCAGACGGAGGGGCTTCCAGAGCCTTCTGAAGTTGAGGGAGCCTGTGCCTGGGGAGGACTCATTTGATTGGATGTCACTGAATCAGAAGTTTCGGATGACCTTATTTTCTTCTACTGCTGATCAACGAGAGAAATGGAAAGTAAGGGATTTCCCAGTCAGGATTTGGCTCACAGAGTGTATTAATTTAATATCTGGGCTACATCTAAAAGCCCACTGATTCTGAGTGATTATGAAACTGCCAACATCAGAAGCTAAAGGTTTTGTTGTTTTAAAAATTACAGATGCTCTGATGTAAGGTCCCCAGCCTATAGTGACCTGAATTCCTGTGGCCATGCTGAATGTTTCTACTAAAAGAAAAGTGTGTCTCACGGTAGCAGCCCTACAGCCCTGGGTCCCCTGAGCACAGCTAGCCTTCGCAGTTGTGTGGATATTTATCCAGCTGTGATGAAATTGGGTTTGGTTTTGAGCATCTATGAGGGCTTCACAGCGGAGGCTGTTTGACATGGGTTGATCCTGCTGAGGTTCTTTTCTTGAGTTTGTTCCTGGCTGAAAGGCTCAGGAAATATTTTTGCATCCTACAGCCTTGGGACTTTTGTCACAAGCCAGTAGTTCACCAAGCGCAGTAATCAGACACAAGCATTTTCTCCATACTTGAAGATAGGAAGTTGTCATTTTAACTGTTACAGCTGGCTTATGGCTATGATTTCAGACTAATTACAGTTTTCTTACATATACTAATAACTCTAATTTAGAATTTTCTAAGAATCACACTCTGAGGTAGAACTGAGGAGCTTCTGAGAAGTGGAAACTTTGTATATACCCTGGAGGAAATTTAGGTTGTTGCAAATTTAATGCGCTGAGCTACTGTAATGAGATGTATTTTTCTTGAGTGTGTCTACATTATATACATTGGACTCTAAGAACCATTCACGTAGCAAAAAATATGCATCTGGAAGACATCTTTGACTTTTTAAAAAAAATAGATTTCATTCTTTGAACTTATTTTGTTTGTTTGGGAAGGAGGTAATTAGGTTTATAAATTTTTAATTTTTTGTTTTTAAATGGAGGTACTGGGGATTGAACCTAGGACCCCTTGCTGCTAAGCATGTGCTCTACCCCTGAGCTATACACCCCACCTCTGCCGCCTTGACTTGTTATTGCAGTTTAGATCATCCCTTTATCTTTTATTGTATAGTTGACCCTTGACCTTTGCAAGTTTAACAGCATAGTCCCAGCATTTCCCAAGTGATCCAGAGTAATCTGTAATTTTACTGAGACATGGATGTGTTTAGAGTTCTAGAAGGCTGGTGTGCAGAAGCTGTGACTTGGTGAGCTAGTCCATTCATCCACTCAGGGCCAACCACCCATTGCACTTAAATCATCCTGTATTCTTTGTCATTTAACACGTGTGGAGAAAATTATATGCAGGAGGATCCATGAACTTGGGGAGCCACAGATGCCTCTGGCTCTTCTAGTTACACATACCAGCATGCTCCTGTCGTTGTCACTATTTTGGAATATCAGAGCAGTGATCCTTACCACCAATGGGAGATTCTAAGATGGCCCTTCTGAGAATCACTTCCATAGTGATCAGGTATGTTACACAACCTCAGGTGTGTCAGGGCAGAAGAAAAGTTGGAAACAGACACCGGCTGGAATGAAGCTTGACATACAAAATTAGAAACGAAAACCTCTAGTTTCTTACTAATTATTTTCATATATCCAGTATTACCATGTTATAAGAAGAAATCTTGTTGATATTTGAAGGAATGATAGGATGGTTTTTTAAAATTAAGTCTTTCTTGCAATTAGATAAATATAAGTAGAATGGCGTAGAGTGGCTTGAGAACAATCTGTCTCCTCCTCTCCAATTTTCTCCCCTGCCAACTAATATTTTTACATCATACATTGACCTTGGGAACGTAAAACAACCATTTCCTAAACATAATTCAGCTCAGCTTACGACCAAGATAACATGCTTTACAAATAATGGGGTCAGAAATGAATTCAGTTCTACTCTGCACTTTATGCCTCTCTTCCTCTCAGTCCGGTGGCGTTTCCCAGTGTCACTGATACTTCCCCGAGAACCCGCATAAGTATCTTCCTGTTTACTCCACCTCCTGTGGTGCTACTAAGCCATAATATCTCCTAGTTTTATCTTTTGTTTCCGAGAAGCACTTACTGATACGTGTGGGAGTGTCTTAGCGGATCAGACAAGGAAAGCATCTGGGCTGGGCTGCAGAAGGGTCAGCGCCGGGAGCATGGGGTCCCTGCCCCGGAGGAGAAGCGGGCTCTCGGGCTGCGGGAGCTGCTGAGCACCTCATCTGCTGTCAGAGCTTCCTCAAATGTAAAGCTGTTACCAAGTCCAAACTCGTTCTGCTCACCCCAGGCCAATAAATCAGGAGACGAGATGCTGGGTCAAGGAATAATGACTTTATCTGGAAAGCCAGCAGACCCAGAAGGTGGGGGATTAATGTCCTGCAGAACCATCTTCCCAAGTCAGAATTCAGGCTCCTTTTATACTACAAAGGGAAAGAGGTGTGGTTGGTTGGTGCAAACTTTTTGGCGTTCAGAATCCTTAGTTCTTACAGCTGTCCACATAGGTCAGGTCATGATGTTCCTGTAAACCTCCAACAAGACATGTTATCCTCTGTTCTGCAGCTTCTTATCTCTAAATGAATGGGAAAGTGACCCTTAAAGGTCAGAGCCTTGAAAATGGGCTATCTTGTATATTTTTTAGGCTATAGGCAACATTCTTTTACAAACAGTGCAGAACCAGCACGACTAAGCACAGGAAACAGAGCACAGGGTTAGAGGTAAAGGAATAGACCTAATATGGAGTCAGTTTTGTTCTTACCTACCACAAAATGGTGAGGCTGTCCTGGATCACACAGACCCAGTCCAGCTCTAAAGTTGTGAGTCTTAGTACATTTGATCGCTCTTAGTTACTCCTTCATTTACATAGCCAGGGAGCCCCTGTGTGACTGACGGTGCCATCTTCATTTGGTCTCATAGCCCAGTCCAGACTGGGCAGCAAGGTCATTGGACAAGGTGGGCAGGAACTGTGTTGATGAGAGCAGTGCTTCTCAGCCTTCAGCATTCAAAGATCAATGTCACACGCAAGAAATGTTGGAAGAACATCTTAAGAGATTAAATTGCATTCCTACATGTTACACTTTTTATTTTATGGTCTGCTGGTTGCAAAAACCTGTTTGCAGCCCTGACCCAGCTTTCTTACATTCTCCTGAGGGTAGCTGTTAAACATAGAGCCACACCGCTTATTAATTACCCTTCTCAGGTGTACCCTATTCAAATTGCACAGCACAACCTGCTTAGCTCAAAGCTCTACCTCACAGCGATACCTGTAAAATGTTGCATCTTCAGTTTGAGCAAAAATTATATGTGGTGGCCATATTTGGCAGCATGTAGCATCTTGACTGAGAACCAGTGGGCTGGAAGCTCATGGACCTACAGTAGCAGCAGCAGCAGCAGTGTCACTTGGAACTTGTTAGACATGCAGATTATCAGGCCATCTCCCTCACTGTACTGAATCAGAAACTCTACAGAGGGGATGATGCAGTCTGTTTGAACAAGCCCTCCAGCTCATTCTGATTCATGCAAAGTTTGAGATCTGTTGTACAAAGAGAATTATTACCATGCGTATACTCAACTGAGAAGCCTAACTAACTGAGAAGCAGGCATGGAACTGGGTCCCTTTTGACTGCCATACGCAGATTCATCTCAGTAGAACATTTGCAATATCACAGTAGACTTTGGTTTTAGGAAGTGAGTCTTGGACTCTGGCTGTGTGTCACAGTCAGGCTTTTAAACAATTCACATTCCTGTGTTTCATCCTTGATATTATTATACAGTCTAGGATGGGGCCCAGGACCCTGTTGTAAATAAACTCTCCAGGAGTGTCCACGGCCAGTCTGCACAGTGTTTGTGAGTCAGTGGTTCTAGATCTGTGCTGCCGAGGGGGCGTTAGCGTCACCTGGAGGGCTTCTGCAAACAACTTCCTGGCCGCACCCCCAGGGATGCTTCTCCACTAGGTCTGGGATGCGACCAAGGACCTACTTTTCTAACAGGCTCCCGCTGTGGCGGGTTCTTGCACCGTGGCCCTGATCTCAGACACTGCCGTGACGACTTCTGAGCTCCCAGATAGATGTCACACTTTACTTACATGAGCTCACCTCTTCTGGCCCACAGCCAGTGATTTTTTTCCTTAGTAAATTGTGTATCTTTCCAGAGATATTTATGTGTACACGGGCATACATATATAAATGTGCACATACTGAACCTCCTTTTTAAGTAAAATGCTAGCATTCACTGCTCTGTACCTTGTTTGTTTGGTTTTTTTTTTTTTTTCACCTAAGGAGTATATTGTGTCAGTCTTTCCATTTCAGTACATCGAGTGCTCCTGGTTCTTTGTGTGCAGCTGTGTAGTAACTCATCATATGATTGTCCCATAATCTGTTTAAACAGCCTCCTACTGATGGGCATAATTGAATTTCCAGTCATGGAGACCAAAAATAAACCAAAGAGCAGACACTCAAAGTCCAAAAACCTCATGTTTGAGCAAATGGCCTTCTATTCTCCGTTAGCTCCTGACGAGACCTCTTTTTGGCATTGTTCAATAATTATATTCTCCTTGGTTCTAAGTAAATAAGAACAAAGTTCCATTTAGATCAGTGTAAAATAGAATTTTTAAAAGTTGCCATTAAAATATTAAATAAAGAGCTCTAGTGGGTAAGGCAGGGTGGAGTGTAGTATGTATTGCGTACAAGTGCGGGCCAGGCCTTCCACTAACCTGTTGTCAAACTCAGTCACTAGGAGCCAGCGCTTCGGTAGCTGTTACCATGTTTTTTCACAGGAGTTACATCTGGCTCAGAGAGATTAAGGTTTACAGCTGGTAAATAGTGGAGCTAAGGTGTTAACTCACTTCCTACTAACTCCAGCACCTTGTGCTTCCTCTCATGACTACCTTCAGTTTCGGGATGTGC
Source organism: Camelus ferus (assembly GCF_009834535.1). Lineage (NCBI taxonomy): Eukaryota > Metazoa > Chordata > Mammalia > Artiodactyla > Camelidae > Camelus > Camelus ferus. Next base: position 42,974,841 of record NC_045706.1, on the reverse strand, counting down.
GGGAGACCCTGGGGGTGCAAACCTGGGCCCAGCACTCCCAGGCTGTGTGCCTCTGCAGCTTCCTTAGAAGGACTGGTTCTAGGCCGAGGTCCACAAGGCACCTTGGGCTCAACATTCTAGGAGGAGCTCACGCTCAGAGCTGTGCATCTGTGCCCCACGCGCCTCATTTGTCTTACCTGAGTTAGACCCTGTGCCCTAGTTTTCTTATCTATAAAATGGGGATAAAAATTGCACCTTCCTCAGAGTTGTTTTTTTTTTTTTTTTTTTTGGTGAGAATTAGTGAAATTCATATACTTGAGGTATTTAAAACAATACCTGACCTGCAGTAAGTCCTAGTTAAAGTTAGTTATAATTAAAGTACAGTTTCGTGATTTTTCACTTACATAGAATAGTCATAATCTTGCTTCAATAAGTGGAACTCTGGGAGCTAAAAATTTTTTTTAAGAGAACAAAGGAATATTTTAATGGCTTTTTATGAGCTATTTTCATGACCTGACTTTAGGAGGATCCTGACATCTCCTGTTAAGTCATCATCTTCGGAAGGTCTACCCAAAAGAAGCCACTGTCTGGGCACTGAGGTTGGCTTCTGTCTCAGGACTAGGGGGCTGGATGCAGGGTTCTGGCAAAGGTTGGCCTGCCCCGAGGGGTCAGGCCGGGGGCAGGCTTTCTTGTGACTCAAGTTTTCTTTTCTTTCCCTTCAGAGGCAGGAGGTGGGCTGGGGGAATCCCAACTCCTATTTAATGCCAGCTTTTATTCGGATCCTTTTGAGAATTCCCTCCTTCCCACACTCCCTCCCACACATACCCCAAAATATTAATGGTTGAGAAAGAAAGTGAATTCGGAGGCTTTTAAGTAAGTACTTCAAAAATGTCTGTCATGTTTCTTTATGTATTTGTAAATTGTGCAAAATATAACAAAGCTGGTGTTTGTGTGTAGATGGTGATGATGTCTGATGTCTATATTGTCCCGTCTTAAATGTGCCAATGCTTAATGGGAACCAAGGTGAATTGATTCATGATTCAAAGCTGTTTAACTGATGTTTTTAAGGAATATTTTTTTTTCTTTTCTTTAAAAACGAATGTGCCTTCAGACCACATGAGTAAATGAGCATATTTGCTATTTTTGTTTCTGATGGAGAGATGTGAGTTCAGCACTGTCTGTACCTGGGAGTGGGTGCACATGAGCCACTGTATCACCAATCAATTTTCAAAAATAAATAATATTAGGGGGAGTCTATAGCACAGTGTTAGAGTGTGTGCTTAGCATGCATGAGGTCATGGGTTCAATCCCCAGTGCCTCCGTTAAAAATAAATAAATTTTAAAAATCATTGATACTGATTAAGCCTCCTTCAATTGGTGGGGGTGGCACATGGAAGATCAGTTTGTGAGTAACAGCCTCTTTGACCGTGTGCATCTGGGAAGACAGCCCTTTGGCTCCTGATTGAATCTCCCCTCGTGTTTATGACTAGGCGTTTGAGAACACTCTGTGATCCAGCTGTCAGAGCCTCCTGAAAGCCTTTCCTTGAGAAGAGCAGGACTGATGACTGCACGCTGGGCTGGCCTCTCTGTGACTGTTGTTTTCGGTTTTTCCCGGACGTTCTCTCTCACCTTTGTTGTCTACCCCCAGTTTAGCTTGGGAGAGCAGCTGTGTCTGCATCCCCCCGTGAGTGGGTCCTTGCACATGCCCGCCGTATGTAGCCGGCGCTCTCGTGAGGCCCCTCAGTGGGTAGATCACAACATCCGTGGTGATGATGGACCTGTCTTATCTTTCCCAGATGGCCCAAATGTGAGGCTTGTGAAAATGTCCATATTGGGTTAGCATCTTGGCATTATTATAAATGTTAATGCCAACCACCCCTGTTCTCTTGGCCAGGGTGTCCATGCTATTTTGATCATTAGTTTAAAAAAAAAAAAAAGCAAAAAGCCAGCCCATGCACTCAGTACATGGCCAGGGTCTCAAGGGAGGTGATTTTTACCTCTCTGGGGAACAATGGATAATGTCTGGAGACATTTTGTTTGTTACACCTGGGGGGGTGGTGGTTATTATGAGATCTAGTAGGTAGAGGCCAGGGATGCTGCCAAACGTACTAAGTGCATAGGACATCCCCCCAAACAAAGAATTGTCAGTACCCCTCCGATGCCAGTAGTGCTGAGTGTGAGCAGCCCTGCTAAACCAGGTGAAGCATATGAAACTGCACACAGTTTCTAATTATACATATTGAAGTGAACCGTATGAAATACTGATGTTCGATCAATTTTTGTCTACAAAAAGGGTGGTTTCACACCTTTTAACATAACGTGTATAATTACAGATTGTACGAAAGAACTGTTCTACCCATGAATTATTTACATTATAAATCCACAAAATAGGCTCTTTTAGAGTCTATGAAAATAAATATATAGAGCATTTAAATATTTTCTCTTGGGCCCCTGTGGGTCCTTTTGCACATACCCCCCTTGGATAGTACTGGTGTTAACTGTAGTTTAATCTGGCATTTGGTGTGAGGGCCATTAACTTACTAGGCTAGAGTGTCTTCTGCTGTGCTCTTCTGTACAGGGAGGGGTTCTTTGGTGGGACCTGAGTGCCTGGCTGCTGCCTGTAGGGTAGGCCTGCAGGAATCTGGCTCTAATCTTGTTTTCCACCTCAGTCAGAGCAGCTTTGCCCTGCAAAGCTTAGGTATCGATCATCCATTTAGATTGCATTTGAAGAGAGGCCTTAGCAGGCAGAAGTACACTCTGACAACCACTGCATGGGGCAGTGACCTTCTGAAGTGCAGGGACGATCTCCTTTTTCAGCGTCCTTAGTATGTAGCACGTAGTCGCAGCTCCATAAATGCTCCTTTGAATGAATTCCAGAGGACATTCTGCTTGAATTGAGGAGGACTTTGAATTGAGGAGGGGAGAGTCTTCTAATAACATCCTCTGAAGAAACGTGATTTTCCCAAGGTTCTTATTCTTAGGGAGGTTTGTATGCTATTTTTGCTTTGTTGGTTTAGGAGGTGGTGTTTGTTACGAACTCATTTGGGTGTGGGTGTTCCTGAACTTCTCTCTCTTCTGTGTTCTTAACTTTTCTGCAATGAATATGGATTACTACAAACAAAAGACTTCTCCCTGCATACGGTTGCATGGTGTGAAGCATGTTGAAGACATTCAGTGCTTATCATCTTGTCACTCAAGCAATGAATACATGTTAGCCTTACCTAGGAAGCTTTTAAAAATAAAGATACCTGATCTGGGGTTGGTCTCTAACATCAATATTTTTTAAATGGTCTTTATGTGATTCTAGCTTTCAGTCAGAGCTGAGAGCCACTGATTTAGAAGTTACATATCATTTGTATCCTGCAGCTTTTAAAAAATATAATTGCCTATCTAGAGCTTTATGTAAAAGGTCTTTAATATCTATATTTAAGTGAAAAAAACACAAGGATATATAATATGCATATTCATACACAGTCATATATGCTGTGAACACTCACACTTACAATATATTCAGGGAATAATTTATGGAGAGATGAGCCAAAGTTTTTAGTACTTTTCTCTAGAGTGGGATCTGGAATTTGGCATGGAAAGGAGACTCACTAAATGTCCAATTTGTGTTTTTTCCCAAGAGCATGTTTAAAATACCACCACCACCACCACCACCACCACCGTACCAATCTACATTGTTTATTTCTTCAAATTAGTCTTTTTCTAAATACTCCACTGTAGGTCTCTCATTCTTTTTCCACTGCATTGACCTCATTTCTTTGGAAACCTGTTGAAGAAAATATTAATTTGGCATTGGGAAAAAGCTGATGACCTGTCTCCTGGCAGTCTCTTTAGAAAGATTCTGATGTATTCTTAAAACAATGCCTCTTTTGTTTCAAATTCTTTATGGGTAAGCATATAACATTAAAGAGCTGTTTTACCACAGTGGCCTGGAATAATCACTGCTGACATTTTTATGAGTCACTGCAAAATTCAAAGAATGTCTCTGATGGAATGCACAAAGGGGCTCCACGTATAGAATCAGGGTGTCAGGAACAGTGTTATGTATTATAGTTGCCTCAGCTGAGATGGATCCTGTCTTTAAAGTTGCTACTGATTTCTCTGATCCAGTAACATTAATGAAATCCTTCTGGGGAAACCTACCTTACAGTAGTACTTTGAGAATGATCCATTAAACACATCTGTTGTATAGCAGGGAAACTAAGAGTTTCAAAAACCCTTCCCATTTTCCTGTGTAGAAAGATGAGTGTATTTGATTCACTGCGAGGACTCTGTTAACTTAGGAAGGTTTACAAGTGAAAAAATACCATTAGGATGGGGAATTCCTTCATGGCTGGCTTGTTTCATATTGTCATGAGGAGTCAGAGTTTCTGACAAAAGCCGTATAAATACTAACCTGGGCTAGCTAGCATCGTTTATCCATGCTTTTTAAGATTCAAATTTCCTTTCTTTGTAATCTCTGCAATAGCTTGATCAGTAGGGCCAGGTTTTCCTTGACCCAGCACGAGGCAATCTGGCCCAGCTCTTTCTTATACAAATAATGCTATTGATTTCACATCTGTGCAGAATAATTGAACAGATACTGTTGAGCGTTCTGGAGGGGCTTGGTCATTTACAAGATGCATTATCCCCTTTGCTCACCATGGTAACACTGATGATGGGGATGTTCTGTTCTCTCTGTGTTGCACACAGGGCTCAAGGAAGTTAAATCGTCCAAGTTCAGAGTTTATACATAGTAAAGTGGCTGATAATTAGCAAAGTCTAACGTTTGTCTTCAAAAAGGATTGCAACTACCAAGGGCAGAACCCACATCTCAAATTTTGGTACAGTTCAGTTCTGTGCACACAGTAGGGTTTCAGAAAGTATTTAACATCTTATCTCTTTACAAAGATGCTTAATACTGAGTTCTTTCAACATTATGTTTTCTTTCTTTAAAAGGCACTAATTTCTTCAGCCCTTCTAGCTCCGTCTATTATTGAAACAATGTGTAGTGATCTTCCCTAGCGTCCTTGCAGTAAAATCAGTAAGCAATATTTGCATGGATTTTCCGATTTGCTAAAGGACAACTTTCGTTGTTAATGCTGGGAATCTGATTTGAAATTTTTACATGGTTTCTGGGAGGGAAAGTGATGAAATCCTGTCTCTTTTCGAGACGGATGTTTATGTTTATAATAGAACCTTCTGAGATTTTTGCTCAAAATGGAAGCTTCTGTTTACACTTCAGACTTAACCAATTCCTCCCACAATTTCCCATTAAAGAATTGTTCTTTGGGGTGGGGTTTCTACAAAGAAATCAGTGTCAAATGAAATTATTGAAGGGAAAGTAAAGCGTTTAAGTTGTGTGTTTTGGTGTTGAAAATCACAATGATTAAGAGAAATAAAAACTGACAAAGGACAATGTTTGTTTTATTATTGATTCAGCTCGTAGTGTCCGATTGCACTGAAAAGCACCTGATTCTATGGGTTCAGTTTATCATATGAGCTATAGGATCATGGATTTTTTGTGCTTTTAGGGTGATTCTCCCCTTCAGTCTCGAGAGTGTGCCCTCACAAGAGTTTGAGATGAATAGAATCTCACTTGGCCCCAATCTCAGTTTTATTTGTTTGCCTAGGTTAAATGTATAGCTGCCTTCAGCCAGGAGCTTTTATGGTCTGTCCTCTTGTACAGACTCCCCTCTTACTGCCAGCCTCCAAGAGGCTGCCCCTTCCAGTTTTTCTCTAACTTGGCTGATCAATAAAATTCCCAGGGATACTTAATTAAAATTCCCAAGACCTTTTCTTGCAGACAGGATTTTAGTTAGCCTAGGAGATTCTTGTCACCAGAAGTTTGTAGCCCCTTGGGGTTACCACCACGTCTAGGGCAAGCAGGCAGTAGACCTGGGGATAACTGGGGTGGAGAGGTGGGAGAAAGATGGGGAAAGCCAGAAGGAGTTGGATGTTTCACTCCCTTGTGGACACAGGAGTTCCGTAGCTCCCCTCTGACTTAATACAAGGCCGGGCCAAAGCTGCGTATGTAGACCTCTGGAACAGCTCAGTGTGTGTTCGTACATGTGGCTGTGCAGATACGTGTTGATTGTTTTTAAATAGCTGCCCTTTGCTAAGCGCCCTGTGCACTGTCTCATTTGATTAATTTCAGCATTCCGGATTGCTTATGTATGTATCTGCTCTTTGACTTGATTATAACATCTTACTGGTTCTTTCATTATTTTAATGATATATTCATGTAAGAATCATCATTTTAACCTTTAAAAAGATTATCCTTTAACTCATATTATCCTTATAAAGCCTTAGAAAGATACACAAAATGGGCATTATGATCTCCATTTAACAGATGAGAAAAATTCTGCCAGTGGAGGGGATGAGGATCCCCTAATCATCCAATTGATCTAGGTGAATACTTAGGAACTTTTGGTTTTGCTGGACCAGAGGATCTGGAACTCAGCAGTTTAGAGTGGAGGCTCAGATAGGCCAAAGCCAGACAATGGGCAAAAATCCAAAACCTGGGTCAAAGATGGAAAATAAACTGTCAAAGATTTAAATAAACAGCAGCTGTGAGGTATAGGGTAGATGAACAGAAAAGTTCGAATCCAGCAATGGAGCGAGACCGTAAGGAGCCCACGATCCAAGCAGAAATCTGACCAAAAAGCATGCACTGCTTACAAACAGCATGTCTTGTTAGGGAGCCTTAGCAGTCCCTTTGTGTCGGAGCTGTTCTGTGGTCCCTTGTCAGCAGGAAGCAACCCCAGCATGGGTATTTAAACTAAGCATAAAATTGGAAACACCTGGCCCAAGGAAGGAGCTGGTGGGTGAGGCAGGCAGGGACTCCCGAAGACCACATCAGGACAATGGCCTTCAGCTAGGTTCAGCTGCAAGGCCTTGCATTGATTTTTAGCCATGTGGTTTATTTCAAAAACTGTACACATTCCCCAAATCCCCAGTGGAGCTGACATTTTCTTAGCACTCTGATTAATCAAACTGTGTTCAAAGTGAAAAGAAACTTCTCTAGCCAAGCTATTTTTAGTCTCCTGATGGTAGCAACATTACCTGGTTGGTTTTTTTCTTCCCCTTGACTTTATTTCCATTATGTTTGCTGCCTGTCCAGTTTGGAAGCAAGGTAGATATTTTGGTACCTTTCATTATCTGCTACAGAGAATCAGGAAATGGTGATATTATGGAAGTAATTTAGGAAATAGTGGCCATTTGGTGATTACTTTTGTGGGTAGGACGGTCTTCATACTAAGGCGGCCCTTCTCACAGCTTTGATCAATTATATTACAAAGGAAAAAAGTGATTCCAGATTTGGCCCTGCATGGCTTGTAAGAAACCATAAATGATGGTTTAAATGCAAGATGTTAAAAGTGACTTGGCTGCTTTATTCCACATCATTATCCAATGAGGCAGCCACTGTTTTTTTACATTAATCGCTAATTTTAACCACGAAATCTTGTGAAGTTAACTCATCATGATTAGAAATAAACTTTAATCAGACCTGTCATAAATTTGCTAATTATTTTATGTGCTCAGATTTTAGCCTCCGCTCAGAACTTCAGGCTTTATTTAAACTCTAGGATGCTTAGTACAAGTATGATTTCCCCCAAAGTCTTCTCTAATCAGGAGCCTAAATAGCAACTGGCTAATTAGTAGGGTACTTCTTTGCCCTAGACGCGTTAGCTTTCTGCATTAGGTAATGTATAACACACTCCTTTATATGATGGAAGTCTCCGTACTAGGTAGTTTAAAAAGTTATTTGCTGTATGATACAACTCATTCTTAAAATAATACACTCTAATTTGACTCACAGATTTACTACAACTCAAGAGATGTATGCACACTGGAGTTCTCCTACAAGGGAGAAAAATAACTTTATAGCTGATACACAAAGAAAAGAAAAAAATAAGAAGTCCCTGATTATTCACAAGCATGATTTATATTGCTCCCACATAGATGAAACTTGGCTGTACTTGTCAAAGGATTATAACTACCTTTGTTTTTGAAATAATGGATTTTGCAGAAAATAAAGGCTGTTTGCTGCTGATACATAGTACTCATGTGTATCATGAGCTGAGCTAGTCTGTGAATCAAATTTTGAAAAACAAAATATTTCAGACAGAATTGCGAAATGGAAAAATGGTGAAGACTTTTGGGTTAGGTATGAATTCAGAGAATTTGAAATGTATCACTGTATGTGTAATTGGTCTATTAATGTCTAAAAACTGGTGTTTTTAGACCAGGGGGTCATAGCATATAAATTTTCAGAAGGACAAGTTTTCAATTTGCCAATCAGTATGATTTAAGAGATAGTGAACAAAAACACCGTAATAAGTACTTGGGGAATAACACAAAAAACAGAAAAGCCTGTGCCTTTACTGGAGTACTTTATGACCTAAATAACAAGGCAGAGTACATGGACAAAAAATTCAGAGAGGAAAAAGATATTAAAGGGTTGTTAGTGTCCTGGAAGCTGTACACAGATTGAGAAAGCCTCTTAGAAGATGTCTTAGTTGAACATTTTTTCTATCTTCATTTGTTTTACTCCTTTGAAAAGTCTCTTAATTTCATGATTTTCTGCCCTGTGCTTGGTTTGGAATGAGAATAGGATTTAAAATCAGTAGACCTGAGCTTGAATCTTAAACCCATCCTTTTCTATCAAGTTCTGTGATTTTGTACGTGTGTGCGTATTAACATTGCTTAAATTGCGACCCACAATCAGAACACGACGCCTACCACTTCATGACAAAGAAATTTCAGTAATCTTGTAACTGGTGGATCCTTTGACCCATCCTCCTTGATCCTACACACACACCCTCGGCTTTGATGTCATCTGTATTTCCAAGCGTTGTCTCTTGTGTGCCTTCGTTCCTACTGTGGTGACGCATAATGAAGTTAACCTTAGAAGGAGCTCTTTGAAGGCAGTGATTCAGTCTTTTTCATCCTGTATCTCAGTGCCCAAAATGTGCCTAGAATGTAGTAGGTGTTAAATATACATTAACTGACTTCAAATTAGAAAACCTGGATGAGTCCCCAAACTTGTTCTTAGCTAATTGTCAAGTCTCTTATCTGAGAATTCATTTAGAACCATCACAACTGAGAATGGCACGGAACTTTACTTCTGGTAAAACAAGATACATTTCTCCAAGATGTTTTGCCATGCATTTAGTGGAAAATGATGTTTCTCCCTCCTCCAAACCTCTGTAACCTATTTGCACTTTTCCTTTTTACGAATGTTTCAGCCCTGGCTGGACTGTAAGTTCCTGTAAGCAGTGCAGAGACTTTGTGTGAACATGAATTGGATTTCTTCTAGCACGTGCCTGGGGCCTTAAATATATAAGATACTCTGGGAGGTTTGGGGTGAGTGTTTGGATGGACAGCAGAGCTGGTGCCTGAGGCACTCTGTTAGCCTCTGTGCTGGGGCTTGTCGTTCTTTAATGTCTCACTCAGGGCACTGTGTTTGGGCCAAGGGCACCTCTCAGCTCCTTAGATATTGCAACCTTGCTTTTCTTTATCCTCCTTACGCCTGCAGCAAGGTGGGAAGCAAAGGTAAGATTCTCTCACTGAGTTCTCCAGCATCTGCAGTAAGGCTTTTATGATGAAGGAGGAAAAAAACTTAATTTCCCTCCCGGAGGCAGGAGGGAACCCGGGAGAAAGAAGGCTGGGAAGTGAGCCAAGGGTGAGATGGGGAAGCCACCCAGTGCTTCCCAGCAACACTGGGGCTGGTTCCTTTTATCCTTTGGATCGGGGACGAATTATCAAAATGCCTACAGGCATTGTAGACCAGATTTGCACATTGGCTTAGATAATTAAATGCTGTTTCCATCAACACAATTTGTATTCAAGCCAATGGTCATCTTCAGGTGAAAACAATCCTCCTGCCGTTAAGGTTAATTACTGTGTGCCTTTCTCTAGGAACCTGAAGAGGATGGTTTCAGAAGCAGTGAGACTAGGGATTGGAAAGGAGGGGAAAGTGGTAACCAAATAATGGCTAGTCCCTCGTAGTCTGCTAGGCCAGGCCGCTGTGTGCAGTGTATCCCCAATGGGCCCAAACAGAGGCCCCTTTTGGGGTGCACAGTCTCAGGGCTCTCCCTGGAGATGCAGATCCAGGGCTTCTGTGGGAGGGATGGGAATCTGGAGTTGTAACAAGCGTCCCAGGTGGTTCTAATGATGGGTGTGGGGAAACCCTGCCCAGTGCTGCTTCCTAGGTATTTAAAGAAGCCGTTTGCAGGGGGTAAGGCTGGAGAGTCCGCGCTCACAGGGAGGGCAGAGCAGCAGCGGTACAGCCCTGTTGCCTGTCGCACTGAGTGTTCTCTCTTCTGGGAAGTTGCAGCTAGTTGTTTTTTCCCTTTTGACGTTTGCGGACATGCGCCATGTTATTTGAAAACAGAAGAAGTGAGTGAATTTTACATAAGTTAATTGATGGCTACACCGGAAACTTCCACCAGTGTGGAATACGTCCTTCGGAGATTTCCATCTTGCCCCAGGCTTTAGATTAGATTTGGCTCAGGTACCGTCTAGGATGATGTGGTGCTGAGGTATTTTTTGCTTTTCAAATGAATTAGCCAACATTTATCAAGATTCACTGTGTTCCAGGACTTTGCCAAGCAAACGGACGATGCCACGTAAGCTTCCCGATCTCCCTGGGACGTAATATTGTTCTCATCCTTCTGATGAGATGGGAATGGGAGCACAGAGAGTTGTCCAGGTCACCTGAGGTTACCCCCTAGCCAGCGTGGTGATTCTCTGGTTTCCAAGCCTCACTCTTAACTGGGCCCCCTGCTGTGTGCTGGCGAAGGAGTCTCCACTGGCTGCTCCGTGTGTACCCCCGGGAGTCACCTCAATTGTTCTCCTTTACATAGTGCACTTCTCTCTCGTTTCTTGTTAAAGATGGTTTTTTATACTGGTTTATATTTTACAACTTGCAAAGCATTTTCAAATGTCAGGTTTTATGGGATCTTCACAGCCATCCTGAGAGGCAAGTTTCACAAATGAGAAAACAGTCTTAGAAAGGTAATGACTAGTCCAGAGTTGCAGGTTTTTTTTTTTTTTTTAAATTTTACTTATCTCTTTAAACTTTACGCTTTCTGCATTGGTAATAAATCCATAAAGCACCAAGTTCATTCGGTACCCAGCGTTCCTGTAAAAGCCAGCTGTGTCTGTATTCCCGACCACCGAGCTTCCTTCCCCAGAGGCACCAAGGCTGGAAGCAGCCCTGCTGACGCCAAGCTTGTGGTTTCCCCACTGCTCGTAGCTCCCTTCCGGGTGGTTGTCAGTCACCTTTTGTGTAGGAATTTCTCATGTCCCACCACTGTAGCCACGAGTCCTGAAGCAATTTCCTTTGAGAATAAACTTGGTCTTGATGAGGGACAGTGGTGGTTCTGAAATAGCCTGCTGGTTGTGAACCACTGGGATACGTACATACAGCTTCATGTAAATCCCGGGCACTGATATTTTCACAATGATTTATAATTACACCAAAGCTCTTTATTAAAATTAACGAATTAAGCATTTTTTCTGGGCCTTATCACCGTTTTATTTTGAAAAGTTACTTCTCTTCTTCGGGTGGGCTCCTTTGTGAGCATGTTTATCTTCTTTCTGGAAAACCAATTCTTGTAAAACTTTCATTTTACTGTCATTCCAAGCCAGACCAGACCAGACCCTACTTAATGTGCACAGGCTAGAACCACCAGGGAGCATTTATGGCCAATGTTTCCTGCAGTCGCACTTTATTCCCCAAGTAATAAGAAAGCTGGAAAGTAGCTGTGATGAGTTGATTTAATCATCACTGTCCTCCTTTGGCCTATGATGTCAGCTGCTTTCTAGAAGCATTCATACCGACAGCATTCCAGAACGTGTAGCTTAATACATTATCTGTTGTAGGCTCCTGGTCAGAACATTCTGAATGAGTAAATAGTATTGATCTAGTTTTCTTACTTACCATTAAGCCTATTTAGCTTTAAGCTCACCACATTCACACTTAGCTGGTGGCAATAGTCTTTTCTTTTTCCCTTTTTAAAAAATTTAACTGTCTTGTTATTTCAGAGCCTATTTAGAGATCTACTGAGCGTCATTGACCACAGGTGCAGCTCTTCACAATCAGCGTTGACACTTTACATGACGCAGCTGAGAGGAGCCGCCCATTAGCCGCACCTCTCATTTATCGGCTGTGTTGTTACTGAGTTAATTTTGATTCACTCAGATTGACATAGTTATAAACAACTCCTGTTTTCCTCTTAGGGAGCTTTCTAATCATTGGTTTCAAAGAAGAAAGGACCCTGGAAGGACAGTCACAGTGTAGGGTTGATAGGCAGAGAGGGAGAGGACGGAGGTCCTCACTTTATTTTGTGTTTTCTCTGCTCATTTTGGACTTGAAGGAAGAGAAACCCACTCAAGGAAGCTGAAACAGGAAGGAACATATGTCTGGGGCATTAAAGGAATGACTAGGGGGGAATCCCACTGCAAGAAGTAGCCTTATTAACTCTGAGGGTCAGGAAAACCACCAGGCAGCTAGACTCTCTCCCTTTTTGTCCGAGTTATATGGTCTCCATCCGTTCATCCTCTGTCGTTTTCTGACAGCAGTTTCTCCTTTCCCTTCCACGTGGCCCTGCATAGCTTCCCATAACAGGCACCTCTGTCTCCAATGGCTGACTGCCTTGGTCTCAGCATTTTAAGTTCCAATTTCAGTTTCAATTGGGCTAGCATTGATCAGGTGTCTATCTTTGTTCCAGCCAACTCTGGGTAGGGTTTGGTGCATCCAGTATGAATAGATCTGCCCAGGCCCATCCCTCCAGGAGGGCCTGGGGTGGTGGCAGACTTCCTCTGAATTATACAACAGCAAAGAGGCAAACATCTACATACCTAGGTTAAGTTTTCTCTTTTAAAGTAGACTATCCTTGGTCATTTGAATATTTCTGGTCTTTGAACATTTGAACGTGCTACACATGACATGCAATGTTCTCATTCAACATCTTTCTTAATCCTACAAGCATTGCTATAGGCACATATCCTTACCCTGATTGGGTAGATAAGGAAACAGGTTGAGGTGTGTGAGGAGTCTCCCAGGGCAGTGCCACTGATTCTGGCAGACATGGGATTCAAGTTCCCTGATCATTGTACAGCTTCACAGATCTCTCTAATCCAGACTTTCATTCACGCACGTGCAGTCCGTCAGGCAAATCACTAGATATTGTTCTTTGTTTTTTATCTTAAAAAAATGTTTAATTGGTCTTGCAGCTAATGGTAGGCAATTTTGAGCACAGAAGTGTTAGAACTGGGGCTGATAATCAACCAGGCGAACCAGGCCCTGTTTGGATGGGCCAGCAGGCCCTTTTGATTATTTAATGCCTGAACCTAACTTGCAACTTACTCAATTTTGAATTTCATTCCTCATTGGCGGGGTTTTCCCCTTTTGGGAATTTTCATTTTCTCAACCTGCTGATTGATGACACAGACTACTTCTTAAGGCTGTTCTAACTCTGTAATAGCTACTTGTTTCTTACTATTGCCAGAGTTGGTGTCATACATAAGAATGTTAAAAAACAAATGTTTCCCATTTCGTGAATGCTATACAATCTTTTAAATATATTATACAGATGGAGTTTCTAATTTTGCACAGTATGTAGAAGGCAAATAGTAAAGTGTATTGGGGGGGGGTGTGTTATCAGTTTGAAGCCATTTGACTATCAAATTTGGACCCATATTTGATTTTCAACCTTTATTTCCTCTCTACTCAACACTAACCCTTATTCCAGCCAAACACCTCTTAGCTTTCAAAGACTCATACCCCTTCAGTTTCACTTCCTTTGAGTTTTACTTCCTCGAGGAAGCCTTACTGGTTCCCTCTGCCAATCTAACAGTGGTCTTTTCTGATCTGAACTTTCATAGGTGATCAAATCAAAACAAATAACTTAACTACTTACAAAGTAGAACCTTGGTTGGTACTTGGCTTCTTATGTTTAAATATCCCCAGCCAATTTTTCATGTCTTCACGAGCGATGGCCATGTCTTATCGTCTTTGTGCCCCAGAGCACCTCACACCTAGATGTGTCTTCATTTATCGAGCAATATTGAATACAATGTGTGGGTCAAGTCTTGTTTTAGATTCTAGAAATACAAAGACAAATGAGCTGCTTGCTCTCACTCTATTATAAACAATTTCATGAGGGAGGCAGACACATAGTTGAGTGAGAAGACACGAGTAGAAGTATGTTTCCCTCTTGAAACAAATTCAGATTTCTTTGTCAGTTGATTTCATTCCTTATCCCATGAATTGAAACAAAGCTGTTGTTTTTAACATAAAATTTGTTCATGGTTAGAAAATTTTTAAGTGCAGGTTTTCAGTGAAAATTAGTAAGCATGAATCATTTAAATTATGAAAACCAGTTCCTCCTTATTGTTTCTATATATTGAATTGACCTTAGGTGAGCTCCCCAGATCTCCCCCAGTACAGCCCACCATGACTGCTACTTCCCAGCTCTTGCTGTGCTACTTAACCCTGCTTGGTTATTAATACATACATACTCCAAATAAGAAAGTTTTCTTTTGCTTAATGTCTCTGTTCTACACCAAAACCATAGCCATCAGTAATAGTGTCACAAAAAGAAATTCTGTTCCCTCAGTGATTCCTTTCTAGATTGTCAGAAATCTTTCAAACAATCCTCCTTCTATTAAGAGGCTAAGAATGTCTAAAGCCAGGACATTATTGATAGCATCCTAAGTCAGCAGCAAAATCATTTTCCTTTACATTGCAATGAATAATCAGTTTTTTTGTTGAGATTTTTTTCCCCCTGTGGAAAGATGATTTTGCTGTTTCCTCAGTGTGAAAATAATCCCTAGTGTATATACCATGACACTTTCCCACTTGGTGGTAACTTTAACATTTAAAACCAGTGGGGATTTTCCACTAATTGGATGGCTATTTCCTTTCAGAATTCTTAGTTTAAAAAGTCCAAGCAATTAGCATTGCTTGATACAGAACTCAAGATGTAAGTGAATGAATGATGTTTTTCAATCACAGCTGATATATAATGACCCTATTCAATTCTATTTTTATGTTGTTGTTTTATTTACATCCCTGTCTCTGGGGAGGTTAAAATGACCTTTTTTTCAATGCAGGATAAAACCAGATTGATGGATGCATGTTGTACTCTTTTTAAGTGATGCAAAAGGTGAAAGTTTTCTGAATCCAATGAGGTTTGTGCATCCAGGAAAGGTGATTTCCACAGTGAAGTTGGTTACCCTATACTCTATATGAAGAGCTGCGAATACTTCTAGAATGTAGATAATTCCAAGATAACTATTTTGACTCAGTGGGCCTTTGCCTGGGATTTGTTTGATGTTTGAGACTGAAAAGTGTCCTAGAGATTCTGTCACTATGAGGGATGATTGAATTCCTCTTTAGAAAGGAAAATCTGTATACTATTCAGTTTGCAAAATCTCCTGCCATTGACCACTGTCCTGCTAATGGTTGTGTTGGGGGAACTGGTAGATAAAAAGCAGGAGGGTAGTCAGGTACTGGGGAGACCTGGTTTATCATTTCAATGTACTGCAGAAGTTGAGGTTTGGTCTGTGGATGAATGTGCTTAAAGAAGCTGGAGGCCATGTGCAATTATCTGCAAATGCTTTGAAAATAATATTCTGAGACATGAATTGCTATTTGCATAAAAAAACTCCTGTATTAAAGAATCTCGAAGATGCATTAAGCACTTACTTTATCTCTAGCTGCTAATAGCTTGTATTATGCAATTCTGGAATGGAACTATATTGTTAGGTCAAAGCACAAATGTGTTAGTGCTAGTCCTCTACCACAACAACCACCTTATCTTGTGGAATTCGCAAAAAGCACAGTGACTTTCGGAGTGGCCTTTCTGTTTTTTAGTCTGACTCCTTATCTTGTCAGTATTCCTTTTGTAATTCGCCAATGAGTAACAATTACAGTGACAGTAACAAGATATTTCTCAATGGTCAGCATTCTCTTGCTAACAGATTCTGGGCAGAAGATAGGAGAGACAAAAATTTGGGACAGTCTTGTTTTCTGTTTGAACTAGAATTGGCTTGTAAATGAATATACATGCCTAGTTTCCCTCCGGGGAGTTCAGGTGGTGTCCAGAAGAGTCAACATGGATGAGACAGAACTAAAATAGTAATTTAAGAAAGAAGGTGACCTGGCCTGATAAATGTCCTTTTCTCCCTTGTACAGAAAAATGCTCCCACTCAGTAGGCACATATCCCACTGTATCCTTATAAAGAGGAGATGGTCAGTCATGCAGTTGCATGGAAGCTATTGGTCCAAAGAATGTCTTACAGTCTGGAGACCAGGGCTGGAGTCCCAGTGAATAGCCATGTTGACTTGAGCCTCTCATACTGCATTTCTAAGTCCGTTATCTGTAAAATAGGAATCATATTACCTTAAGATTTTTTACTAAAGTAAATTTAGCTTACATCTAAAAATGCTTACCATTGTACTTGGCACGGGCTAGTAATCAATGACTATTCATTGAATCAGATCCTTTCTATGATTGAAATGAGATGTTAGTAGAGGAAAAAACCACACATGTCAGGACATTCAAAGGACTATTTCGCTCTTCAAAGCTCACTCTAGAAAATGTTGTGCACATTGAAGCGATACTTGCCTTGATACATAGATGTCTCTGTACAGCCATACGCATCTACCTATCTATCATCTGTCTACCTACCTGCCTGTTCATCCACATGAAAACTGTAATGAGCACAAATATTTTATAAGGAGGGATTTGCTTTTTGAAAATCTTACTTGGTACTAGGTGAAAGACTACACCCCCAGGTAATAAGGTTTTTTAGTCAAAAATACTATGTTGCCCAAAAATACGAAACCGAATATATGTATGTATGTGCATGACTGGAACTGTGCTGTACACCAGAAATGGACACACTGTAATTGACTACTTCAATAAAAAGTAAAAACATTCCTAAAAATCTATGATTTAAAAAAATGCTGTTACCAAAAATAGAGACCATTGTCTGTAGAACTCATATGTCTGAATATAGCTCCAAAAAAAGATTCTAATACCAGTTACAGCAAAGCTGTTGCAGTGGAGTAAGTACATAGCTTCCATGTAGGGATGCATTTGAAAGGAAGGAAGATGTCATTGACTGTAAAAGGCTTTAGTATGTATGTTTATAATATATAATCTATATACCAGATTATATGAACAGTCCTTGAAAAAACTTCCGTGAGGCTATTCTAAGGACAAAAAGATTGGTATTTGTGCACTTAGATCCATGGAGGTATTTGGTTTCTATTAAGCACTTCCTGGTAGTAGCTGATTTTGAGGGAATGATGGTCTCTATCTTACAGAAAACAGCTGTAAAGCCACATTGTCATTTTGATGTTTTTTTGAAGTGCACAATTATAGACTCTTTCTCTAGCTTTCAGTAACATGTCAAAATGAATCCCATGAGGGAAAGGAACGTGATGTCCTGACTCAGGATTCTGTGAAATCTGAGTTGATGATAATAATAAAAAAATCTAGCTTTGTCACTCCTGGCCATGTGTCTCCAAGCAAGTTTCTTAATTTCTCTACAAATCCGGAAGTTAAACAATACTAGTTCTTGCCTCAAAGAGTTATTTGAAAAAACAGAATGAGTTTATACACCTAAGATACTTTGGTACTTAGCACATGAGAAGAACTCATATTAGCTATTATTATGGTTCTAGGTAGATACATACAGAGGTGGTTCATTTACATTTTACCTTTTTTTTGTTGTTAATTATGTCCCTGGTGCATCAGTATTTAGATATTTCCTATGCTTTCCTATCCTATCAGTATTTAGATATTTCCTATACAGGAATATTCATGCTAAAACATGCACACTGAAGTGTACAGGGGCAAAATTCTTCAGGGCAGTAAACAGGGATGATGTTTGCTGCTCTATTTATGGTTCTTTTAACTGTCAGTTGCCTGGGTGATCACTGGCAAAATCCCAGCAGTAACTAGCACCATTTTATCCTATAAAGAAAGAGCTACAACAGATACAGAAAGCTGACAATCATTAGATACTTCCTAGGGATACACCTCCAAGATACTTTTCTTGAGTAGGATCTAAGAGATTGCTATCTCCATCCCCTGTTCTGTTGTCGTATCTCTCTAACACACTGTAGAGGAATTATTTATCAGCTCATCTTAAGGAAAACAGTGAGCCTGCTTCTGTATCCAATTATCTTGTACCTGGGAAAGAATTCATGGTTTATTGGTGGGGGAAGGGAGCTTCTGTTTCCAAAAGGTGTTATTGAAGGCCATGAGGTTATATTTATCTTTTTCTATATCACATAATCTGCTTTAAGTCAAAGTTAATTAGTAGAGATGTGAGGAGATAATTGCCTTCACGATGAGGGTTTTAAACCTTTTGCTTTTCCTTTTACAGGTAAGTGAACATGGCACTGGGCATTGCTCATTATGTGTCCCGTCTGGCTCTTACTCGTGCTGCCATATGATGGACTAAAAGTCAGCAAAGCGATTAAAAAAGATACTGATATGCAGGTACTATGGATTCTATCGAACTGTGTGTTCTAAGAGAGATGGTAAGTGTTGTCTACTTTAACCTTACCCCGTGGTACCTAGCTGGGCAGCCCACTCCCTTTACCGGTCCTCCCAGCAAAAATGGCTTTATTGGTTTAAGTAAGCGTCTCTAGTTGGCATGGCTAAAAGATTGAAAAATGGGCTTCACTTTCAGGCCTGCTGGATGTGCTTTTTTGGAGGGCGGTTCCTATCGGAAGTCATTTGGCATTGCTGGTGTTTTATGTGACTCCGGGTCGCAGTGCATTATATTTCACGTCCGGCCAGTTGGGAATGAAGCTGAGTATATTGTGATACTACGGTGATGGAGTCACCACGAAGTGGTCTTTGTAGCTCAGAGGAAAGAAACTCTAGGCTGAAAGAGCTTGAAGTCCCACCCGAAGTAAAACACGCTTAATTAGCAACTGCCTAAAGTCTCGAGCATTATTAGATCTCTTGTTGGAAATCACAGTTTTAAATGAAAGAAGTGCAATTGGAGTTTCCTTTTTAAATATTTGAAGAATGTATTTAGCATCCTGTTCAAACATTAGATCTATATTTAGAAGGGAATTTAAAGCATTTTAAGCTAAATAGGAGTGTGAATTCCTATTCGGTTCACTATTGAAAGGATGTACTCTGAAAGAGTTTGAAAGTATTAAGCAGCTTTTTAATATTATAGGACTGTTATAGCTAAGTCCTTTAAATATTCCCATTGTTGTCAGTTTTCTAGGAGTTAACAGTATAGTGACGTTTTTGTTTTTTCATGAAACCAGTAATTCAGTTTACTAGCTGGCTATTCCTTTTTGTTGAGAAATATTTTTTTTCACTCTGGTTAAAAATTAGACCCAGAAAAGTTATACTTAAATATCAATCCTTGATGATTTTTTTGGTTGTTCTTTTCATTTGTTATTGGAAAATGTACACTGCTTGAAAGTGTTTTTTCTGATATATGTCAGGTTGACATACTTAGAAAATACCTGGGTTCATTGGCTTGTTAGAGCTTTGTTAGCCAATAGTGAGACCCCGAAATCAGGTGGCCCACCAAAGTGTGGGTCCTTGCCTGGCAGCTGGAAAGAATTCACAGCTGAAGCAAAGGGATAGAGTGAAAACTATTCTCAAGAGGGAAAGGAAGGAAAGTGCTCAAGTGGGGAAAGGAAGCTGTCGGCCAAGTTGTCTGGCAGACACAGCTCTGGCCCGGGTCAGGCCACATGGACTTTTATGGGAGGCTTCTGTCCTCCCTCTGGGTGTGATGGAGCCAATCAGCCCTAGTTTGAGCTTTTCAGTCCTTGTGTGGGCTTTTCCGGTTGTCATGGCAATCGTCAACTGTCTTGATGCTGGTGGGTGTGTCATTTAGCCTGTTAATAGATTACAATGAGCGTATAACGAGGCGAAAGGTCCACTGGAAGTCAAACCCGCCACCATCCTGGACTGAGTTCTAACCAGTTCTCGTTTCCTCTCTGCAGCTGCCTCCTGAGACTTAGACGAGAGTAACTGGTTTCTATTTGAGGGAGGGGCAGGGGTATGATCCTCAGGGGAATAGCCATGGTAACAAAAAAGTAGCTTTTAATCAGAATGCCTGCATTCTAGTGGATCCAGCACCCACCCCCCCCCCAATCCCTGGGCGAAAAATCACCTCCAAAGATTCTGTTCAGCCGTGAAAGTTTTAAAGGGAAATGGAGTAATCTCAGTTAATCACTGTGATAGGTGGTCAGAGTCGTCGCCATCCCCCCCGTGCCGGCATCCTTGTCCTAATCAGCTGCTTGTGCCTGCTCTTCCATGACTCAGGGAGTCCTGGGAGGCTTCAGCTTTTCTACAAACTGGAGGCAGAGGTTGGGGCCCCCTCAGGGTCCTGCTCTTTATCAGCTTTGTCTAGAATAAAGAAATAGAAATAGTGTCATTATCTTTAGAAATTTTACTCTAGAGAGGCTCAGTGTTGCGCATTCCAAATGTAGACCTATTTCAGTTGTGTATTTTTCCTCAGGATATGTTAAGATGCTGTGTGTTTGAGGATGATTCTTTTAATTGTTAGGCTCTGTGACACATTAGTCTTTGAGGATGATTACTTTAATAGAAAACAGATTCCCTCTCAAAGCACCAACTTTCATACTCCTACCACTTTCCAACAGCCAATTTCTAATTGCTGAGTGGATATATGAATAAATCTCGTTTTATAATGGTGGTCATTTTCCTCAGTGAAATGTTATCTATCATAGCTCACAAATGGGGAGCTATGATGGAATATTACTCTCACTAATTTATTTGAAACATGGCTACTTTCACTTTTAAAAGATGGGAAACATCCTTTGAAAAGGGATATAACTTTCAGAATGTTCAACTTTCAAAACGAGGCCTTGAACACTGGCCATGCCTTTCAGGCCTTTGAAACCTTTAGCTGATCTTCTGGATTCTGAAATCTTGTATGTTTGTAAGTTTTATGACTGGTTTATTTGTCAGAAATAAAAATCTTAGTCAACATTATGATTTGACCCAATAAACATCATGTTATCAGTTCTAATATCACAGATTTCTCTGGGGGACTCCTGGTCACGAGTTTTCTATTATGATTAGAAGCAGTTCTGTCTGCATCACTGAACTACTGAAATCCAGAGCCTTGGATCTCGGGGAAATCAAAGTTTCTTTAGACTCCTCTGAGAACCTTCAAGATCACTTACAAGCTTGGTAAATTGTGTTTTATGTTTGGAGTATATGGTTTATACCTTATCTTCTTAAGTCCTGTAAGATGCCCCAGCCATATCTTTCTCTTTAACAGAAGCTCACAAATAGCCCAAGTTGTTAATTTTGGGGTCGGGGTTGAGGGCGGCTTTCTAGAGCCACTTTGTAATTTCCTTGGGTGATTTTTTTTTTATTTCTGTGTGTGTCATTGCACAGTCCTTTAAATAGTGCCGATGGCAACCAGGCTGCCTTCCTTGTAAAAAGCTGAATCATTTTGATGGCTTTTTAGGAGGACAGTGCCTTCCTGTATTAAAACAATGTCACTGGATGGGGAAGAAAATAGTTGGATTTGCGTATTTTTCTATGTCAGGGAGCATTCTCATCAGTTTTATTGTTTACATTTGAAAACATGAAGTAATCACCCAGTCTCTTGTCTCCTCTGCTGTGCTCTTCTGAAGAAACGGATCTGGGGGGTTTCCTGTGAATATGAATGGTTAGTTAATTGCATGAGGAAACTTGATGCACTTGGCTGAAGAAGCGGGGTGTTTTTGAGGGCTGCCTGGACAAGTTTGAACCTACCTCACACACTGGTGACAGTGAAATATACCTTCACTGTGTAAACCATGGTAGGTTACTTGATCTGTTTTGGATTATAATTTTTTTTGTTGCTGGAAAATATCAAGTTGAATTTCTATAAAATCAAGAGTTTTTTTCCCCTAAAACTTCTAACTGATTTCAGTTTACCAATATAGATACTAATTTTTGCCCCGTCCCCCGAAACTGGAAGATCGTGAATTAGTTGGAGTGTCCTGATTTTTTTTTCCCCACGCCAACTGTACCACTATCCCCTCTGACAGATTTTGCATCGTAAGTAACTGTACATAACACATGTCAAATAGCTATCAGTAAGTTTGGAAATGTCAATAAATCTGAGGCTTAACTCCTAATACTGACAAGGAACAACTTTTAATTGTATTTTTCTTGTAATTTTCCAAGAAGGATGGCTAATGCTTAATTTGAGCAATAATTAACCCTCATAAGTTAAATATTAAAGACAGACGAATGGAAAAGCTTAGTGGCAGAACAAGAAATGAATGTTGAGCAAACTTTGATATAAATTTTTTTAGTCTGCCGGTAAAACGTCAGCTCTTTCAAAAACATAATTTGCTATGGCTACTTATGTTATAATTTTCAAAGATTAGGCATTTTTAAATTCATGTTGATTTGAAACACTGTATAATAGTTTTTGTACATTTAGAATTCTAGACTCTGAAACTTAAAAAAATATTATACACAAGAGAAAATTACCTAAAATCCTATCATCCCGTTTTCAACAATTATCAACATTTTGCCATAATTACTATCCTTTATTTGCACGGGGGATGCTAAGGTGTTTTAAAACAAATTTTAGACATGTCATTCACTCTTAATTTACTTTGTGCTTGTCAAAAAAGGGGAACGTTTTCTTACCTAACTACAATAATATTATCACACATAGAAATTCCATACCCTTCTTAACCTCTAATACTTAGTCTGTGTTCAGACTTCCCATAAGGGCTCGGAAGTGACTTACTACAGATAGTTTGAATCAGGGTCCAAACCAGTTTCTACTAGTTGCATTTGGTTATATCATTCAGGGCTTTTAAAATTTAGTACAATTTCTACTTCTCTCTTAACTTTTTCTCTGGTCAGTGAATTGATGAAACGTGGTCAGCTGTCCTATAGAAAAGTTTACTTAGTGATTTTTCTGATTTCATCTTAGTGATGTCTTTTAATTTGTTCTTCCATCCCCCATATTTGGATAAACTAGAAGTTGGATCTAAAGGATTGAAAATATTAAAAATGAAAATAATCAACAAGAATATTTCATAGATGAGACTTGGACAGACCTTCTCAGTATCCCAACCACACTGACTTAATAACTAATCTTATTTAATTCCATTCTTCAAATGGACTTCTTACTGCCATATTCAAAAGTAATTTCTTTCCAGGAAAAAAAAAAATCCTTCTGCCCAGTAACCCATTAAGTCTTTGTTGTAATTAAACACTTAAGAGTGAGTAGTCAACCTCAATTAACTGATGCATGAAATACCAGAAGCAGAGTGGACCCTTTAATCTGTTTGGCCATGCATAAAGAAAACTGCCTTCTCCGTGTCTGTCATAAACAATAAAGGACCAGCCAGATTGCACCTGCTGCCCTCACACTGCCCGGTTAGCAGTTATCCACATGCTGTGGACAGGTTTTAGTGACACAGACCTGCCATTTGGATCTTTGCTGTCCATCAAGGTTTACTTCCATCACTACTATTAAAATCTAATGTTTTTTTGTTTTGGATAAACATCTACTACATATTATGTGGGAATAAAATACATCATAAGGATACACGAAGATAAAGGTTTGGTTTGCTTACAGACCTTGCTAGCTCGCTTTTGTTCCCTTATTTAAATAATTAATTCACCATCTCGTTTACTTTCACTCGGTGTAAAATTCTGTTAGGATCATTCTTTAGCGGCTTTATGGAAATGTATATCAGAGTGGAATTAGAGTGGAATTAATGTATCACGTTATCTGGGAGAGATAACATAAAACTTGCTGTCCTCCAACCAAGATGGTGGTCCCAGGGGCACCATGTGAAGAATGTTTTGATCTTGGGTGGACATCTCTTCTGGGGGATATTGTGTGGGGCTTTGGACACTTGGGGAGCAGGTTGTGAAGACTTAGTCCATTGCAGGAGTGGGGGAACTTCGAAAGGAGAATGTGAGATCTGACGGGATTGACTGGTTTCTCGTAAGCTGAATGACATTGCTGATGCCTGTCCCACACTCCATGGCATGTGGAAGGGAGAATGGATTAGGAGTAAGGAGACAGAGTTCCAGTCCTCGACTGCAGGCAGTACAGCTTGGTGGTCCACAGCGCAAGTTCCAGATTCACACTGGGTGAACTGAAATCGCTGCTCTTGCACATGTGACTGTAGAAAATGTACTTGACTTGATGAAAAGCCTCAGTTTCCTGATCTGTAGAATGGTGATAATAATAGGTCTTGGCCTTACAGAGTTGCTAACGAGGATTTAGTGAGACAATCCACATAAGTGCTTAGGCATTTCTGGTACTTTGGAAATGATCAATAAATGTCATCACTGCTACTTTATTACTGATAGTAACTAATGGTTGTTCCCTTCATTAAGAACCTCATAGCAAATCCTGGCAGAGAAATCTAAATTGAACTCTTAGTTTCTAGGTTTCTCTGGCTAATGATGGTTATTTCATTTCAAAAAAATTGTTCTTTGTACGCCAAAGTCCTCTAATGATAAAAGCTAAATTTTAAAAGTTTAAAGACCAGTGCATCAACAGAATCACAGTCAACCTGTTTGCTGTTAGTTGACTTACAGCAGTAAAAATGGATGTAAATTTTCAAATACATAGTCATAAAAGAAGGCTACATACTTAAGCATGGCATGTGTAATTTTATTCTAAGAAGTCTATCTGATGAACCATTAAAGTTGTAGTTAACTAAAGAGCTTTGAAATACTCTGCCAAATGTTTTCTGTAGATCTTTCGTTTACTCTTAATGACAGTCACATAGTTTGTGCCGTTATTGTCCCATTTCTTAGATGAAGAAACTGAGTCCCATGGTCTCACAGCTAGAACATGGGAGATCCAGGGTAGGTCTCAGGTCTCTCTGACTCTGGAGCCTGACATTACTTTCTGTATGTACTCCTTTTTGGAACCCGCTGTCATTCAAGGGGCTTCTTAAAGGATTCTGTTTGCTAATGTAATATACGTTATCATCCAGGAAGAGTGCATCTTGTCGTCTGAGAGGTTCAATTATGAATGTGACCACCTGAACTATCACTATAGTTTTGGGACCTTGGTTGCTGTCAGCTCAGCCTTGAGGCTTCAGATAACTTTGCCACTTTAGCTAAGACTTTTCTAGCTAGTCAAAAATTCTAGATTAAATATTTTCTATTAGTTGAATTTAGGATATTTTGTAGTCATTTAGGAGAACATTTGAAATGTGTCATTTTTGAAAGGACAACTTTTCATTACTTAAATGCTGCTCCTTATATGAAGTACATTCTCCTTTGGCAGCACTGTGGTTTGTAATATGGAAAGAAAAATGCACTCCCCCTGAGAAAGTGAGTTCCCTGAAATGTAGTTTGCAGATTAGATTGGGCATTCAACTCTGAAATCTTAACTCTGCCCTTCCCACCCACCTCCTGTCTGCTCTCTGTCCCCATCCTGCCCACTGCCTTCCTCCTCGGCTTATGTTAAAATCGAAAGCTTGGAGAAATGCATTGATTTGAGCTTGAAGAAAATTGTCTTACTGGTAAAAAATACCCTTGAATGTAGAAGTCTTTGTTTTTTTATAGTGTCCTTTTTTTTGACTTTTTAGTGATCCAGTTCATGATTACATAGGTCAGTTGAGACTTTAAAGTCCTGGAAGGCAGAATAGTTACGGTTTATTTGCATCTCTCAAGGTAGGTAGTATTTTCAAATAGTAATATTTATCTAGTAAAGGGGTAAAATTACCACTGTTGTCTAATTGGGAAGTGCAGATTATGTACTTGTGTGACAGAGATTTTAAGGCGAGAATTTAAGTCCTTCAAGGAGAGGCATTAAAACCCTCTAGCGCAATGATTCTCCATCTTGGGCGCTGTAGGGATCACCTGAGGATTCCCCAGAGGTGCTCATTATAAAATACGGATTCCTAGGTCTTACCAGTGGTAATTCTGACTGAGTGGGTGCAGGGCAGGGCTCAGGAATCTATTTGAAACATTATCCTACTTGTTTCTGTGCTGGTAATGCTCTTAACACACATTGAGAATCACTGCTCTAGGGTTCTTTGTTGTCTCACAACCTTACTCTGTTTTCAGTGTTATTTCAGAATACCTGCACTTACCGTTAGGGTAGAGCCTGAAAGATGTTGAGCTTGTGGACCCTTCCCACTGTCTCTCTCTGTGCCCCACAACCCCTCGCCTCACTTCCTCTGTGTGTGTGTGTGTGTGTGTGTGTGTGTGTGTAGGGTATCTGGTGTATCTGTGTTTCAGATACTTTCCCATTTCCTTCTACAAATTGACACTCTTGTTTCTTCATCATGTGCTGTCTCCAGCAAAAGCCAAAAGACTGATTGGAGGCAGAGTATGCATGATTGACTGGTGCTCAGCGTGGTATCCCTTCCCAAAGTGCACTTTACAAAACCCAGATGAATAACACTTAAGGTGAAAATTCAGTTAAGAAGATAGATTTAGGGAATAACCCTGTGGGCAGAAATGATTGGGGTGAAGGATCATTCCTCGTGGAACTCCTGCAGTCACACAACATCTAGGGAAGCAAGATCAACCTTATCTGTAATGCTTTATTAGTAGCAAGTAAACAAAAGCCAGATTGTAGCTTTTTTCTTTTTTTTTCCTGGTCAATAAAGTAGGCAGCAGTATATACAAATATCAAATCATGATGTTGTACACCTGAAACTAACACAATGTTGCATGTCAGTTACACCTCAAAAAAGTAACAGATGAAGCAGCAACTCAGGTAAGTTAGTCAAGCTACCTGGCTTCTGATAAGTGCCAATAATTAATTGTCTGTTTTATAATGGATAGCATTTAGTTAACCTAGAGGTTTCTGAAAGATGGTTCTGAATTTTTTAAAATAATTCAGTGGGTATGTAGGTGGAAAGGATTGGGAGCAGTCTGGCAGAAACAAGACCGTCCTTATGTTTATCAGTGAAGCTAAGCCATGGGTGCATGGTACTTAATTATACAGCTCTCTCTATGTTGCCTGTTTGAGATTTTTTATAAGACAGTAAATTAAAATCCACTTAAAGCATTTCACCAAACTTGGCCCAGCTCTCCTGTCACTCTCTTGTAACTGGTCCCTCAGAGAAGTAGCATTCTGATGCTCTCAGGACCTAGCTCCTTTGTAGGCCAACCTTGCACCCTGCAGAGCTGAGCTTAGGAGGAAAAGAGGTACCAGACTTAAAGGAACACGTTGTTTTAAGTACCCTTTCTTGTGGTGATGTTTTCCTTCCATGTCTCTCACATTAATCTGGACAGAAAAGGTCAAACCAAATTGATGTTTGGATGTTTGTCTGACTCCTTGATAAAGAGATTTCATAACATCTCATGAGTTGTGTATAATTTTCAAAAGACTTCCCTTTTTTTGACTATTCATGAAAATGTATATTGTATATATAGCTAGCCCTATAAATCACACACTTTATAGAAGACTGATAATTACTAACAGGTGCTCAAATGGAACTGAATACATTTCTTGTTGCATGGCATATTATAAATAGGATGCCTGTGGATTTTCAGAAATGGTTTGTATGGCTTTATACATGACCTTTTGGAGAGAGACTATATATTTTTGTCAAGTAACCAGGATACTAATTAATTTTTGTGAACATATCTAGGCTGCTAGGCTCCATGAGGGCGGGATCTTGTCTTCATCTGTCCTTTCTCCCCTGAAACACCTGGCAGACAATGTCACAGGGTCCTTGGCTATAACAAATAAGTGAATGGTGGTTACAAAAAACTGTCACTTTACCATATGGTGATTAAGAATGTGCCATGATGTGCCTGAACTATTTTAATCAATTACTTGATATGACAAGTATGTATTCACTGAAATCAATCATTTTCGTTGGGTTAGTGTGAAGTACTTCTTATATCTTTATCCTTAACATGACTATAGCGATCTTATTACAAATGTATTTTATTGGCCACATTGAATTTGGTATTTTAATGGCATACAATGATAACTAGTTCTTGGCATGGCAGACCGCCTGGCAAAATCAGTCAAATCACTTAAAGATGATGGAATGGGATGAAAGACTGAGTAAAGGAGTTAATGTACACCAGAAATTAACACATCACTGTAAATCGACTATACTTCAATACAAAAGTTAATGAATGCACTGCAAAATCTATTATTGTAAAAATTAAATGTAAAAATAAGCTAACTTCAAGTTTCATTCCACAAAGTTCTTAACAGTAAGATACCCGAATTCAACATATTTGAAAGACTACACATTACAAAGAGTGCTTTGCAAATGGGAGTTTGTTTTCTTAGGAAAATCACTCGGACCTCAAAAGTCTGAACCATTCTAATTCCACATGGAAAGTGAAATAGGTCCTATGGTTCAAGGAGAAAGGTCTAGGGGTAGAGACATGGAAATGTGAGACTTGGGAGAAGAGCGATGAGAGGCAACGTGGAGGTCGGGATTGTGGGTGGATTGTCAGGAATCTGACAGTGATAACAGATGCTCCCACAAGGGGAAGGTGCAACTGCAGATGAAACCTCTAAAATCTTTTCTCTTACTGAGAGATGCTGAAAGTTCTATTGTCTAGATCGAGGAGTGAAATTTTATTGATCTATAGCAACTGTTTTTGTCTTGCGCATTTTACTGTGCTTTGCACGGTATATCTTAATTCCTGCTTTATGACTGAGGACAGTGCTTTTCCAACTTTTGATGTGAATCAGAATCACCTAGGTAGTTAAAGCTGTGACAGGGGTCCTGAGCATCTGATTTAAAATACATGGCCGCAGTGCTAATCAGCTGGAACTTTTTAGTCGGTAAATATTATTCCACAAAATTCCAAGCAAAGGAGCCTTTTCGTTGTTCTTTAAAAGATCTTCGAGAGCCATGTATAGGTATACCAAAATGAAACAAGGACAAAATTTCATAGCTCCAACATGCATGCACTGAATTCCCCTGTAGGATTTTGCTTTATACCTTTCTGTGCTTGCTTATCACCAGTTAGATGTACAAATTCTGTGCACACATGGCCTGGGACTTCAGTTTGTATGTCATCTATTGTTGGCTTTTGGGATTTTTGAATGTAATTGAGTAACTACCAGGGCAACCACAGTCTCTCTTTCTGAGTATGCTATGGAGAGGATTGATACCAGGTGCATGTTTATTATAAATCACTAGGGCCATTTCTTTTTCAAAGCCTGTTTTGTATTCAAAAAGTAAAACAAATTCTTCCTGAAATAAGTCCTTTCTCGGGAGATTTGAACACTAGTCATAGTCTATCTAAATCTTGGTATATTTATAAAGAGGCAACGAAGTGGTTAAAATGGGTGAGAAATAAGAGACCTATTCCATCTGATTCTAAACCACTTCCCAGCACAGCAGTTCAGCTTGACCACACCTTGTGCTTTTCTCCTTTGTATGTTAGGATGATCTATTTTTATTTTTGTCTCAAAAGCTTGTGCCAGGAATACCAAGTGGAAGTGCAACATATTTCTTAGAACGAAGGTTCTTTTGCCTTTAAAGTAATTAAAGTTGAATAAATGAGCCATAATAATAAAAAGGAAAGCCAATATCTATATGGAAGTTTTCCTCCTTAAAGTCATTTTGGAGAAAAGTGAGCAGACTGACTTTCCCCAGAGATAGAATACTATGCAATTTTCTAATGATGAAGAAATAATCATTATAAAGAAATAGGAGGCAGAATACAATTAATTTTGCCGTGATTGTTTGAACGATGGTTTGTTTTGAACTCATCTTCAGTTGTTGGGTAGCAACCAGATTGCTCACAGAATAAGAAAGCGTTTCACTCATGCTTCTGCCATTATAAATATAATGGAGTCTGCTGAGAGTATGTCGGTATAATGCACGGAGAGGTGGCAGGAAATGTTAATGTCCCAGTTCTCATTGGACTGGTAAACACTACTTGATATTTAGTTACTCAGGGCATCTCTTGGGCTCAGTAGATGACTGGAGACTACAGCAAGAAAGTTCCATGTTGAATCTTGGTGGCGTCACTACTGGTCCCTCTCCAAATACTAAATCATTCATCAGGAGAAGCAAAGACTCATTTTTGTTTGCTTGCATTCATTCATTCATTCATTCATTCAGTATTGATCTCCTTAATGTGACAGTCACTATGTCCGCCCTGGTCATATAAATCAGGAGCAGGCAGTTGTGCTATTCTTGAAATCCAGGGGCAGGGAGAGTGAAGGGCCAAGAAAAGACAGAAAAATGAAACATGCACACACCAGGGATCTGTCCTTAATTCAGATTACATCAGCTATAAGAACACCTATTAAATGCCTTTTGGAATAGGGATTTGCAAAGACAAGTTAATTATTAAAGACAAGCCTCTCGGGTCTTCTAAAGAATTCATAACTAACGGTTGCCTCTCAGCTTGAGGCTTGATGACTTCTAACTCTTTGCCCCACTTCATGTTATAATTACATAATTGCACATTTGTTTTTTCTTCTCCTCCTTTTACCCTTCATGTTGGAATTTGCTGTAAGACTGTAGAAATTTCCTCTCTAAGTATTAGAAATTACCTACAGTGCTTTCACAGTACTTCATAAAAAGGCAGTTGTCATGTCATCGTTGGGTCTTGAATCAGACTGTTGGCCCTTGGCTTTTTGCTGAAGCCCCGCGCACACAATGAACAATTGAGCACTGCGCTAAAACTGAGACTACCTGTCCTGAAGTCATGGGCTTTGTAGTTATTTCAGTGAGAATTTCAGCATGAGGTCAAATGGTGAAAACTCTTAGAAGCGTGCTCCTCAAACTGTAACGTGTCTACCAAGCATTTAAGGATTGTCATCGTGCAGATTCTGATTCAGTAGATCTGTGTGGAGCCCACAAATCTGCCTTTCAACTCCCAGGTGATGCCAGTGGTGCTGGTCCAGGGACCGCACTTTGAATAGTGAGGTTCTGCTACTTTGGCATGAGTCATAACCTCAGGAGTTTTAGTACCGCTTTATGTGATACTGACCTTGAAGTGTTGGTATTGGTTTACGCAGCTTTGGTGGAACTACTTAAGGTTGCCGTATCTGCCTACACAAGACTGTTGTAACTTGCTGTTGATGTGAACATTCTGCTACTTTATGGATATTTCTTACAGGAGGTAGTAGTCTCTCTCTCTTATGAGAGAATGAGGGTTTACATGTTTCTTTCTGCCGTCTGCTGTTAATCTGATCCTTTGATAGAGAAGGCATTGTTAATTTCTCAGTTCCTTTTAAAGGTAGAGTTATCCAGGTTTGTAAATGTCTTTGCTGACCCCTGTAGAATTCCTCTTGCTCTGTGGTGATGTTTTAGAGTGATAAAGTCACAGATTGTGTTAGGCTACAGCTATATTTATCTGTATCCAGTATTTGTACCAACAATTCTGTAATATCGTGTCTAATAACTTTAAGTAATAATACTTTTATGTCATGATTTGATGTTTTTAAGTATCAAGATTCCTACCTTTTAAAATGTGTATTAAATGTAATGGAGATCATCTCTCATAGTAACTAATTAGAAAATAAAACTGATCAGTTTTTTAAAAGAAAGCCTAATATTAAACCCTTGACCTTACTGGAACAGTTTTCATTCATCTTACAAATAAGTGTTATTTGCAAAAGATGTGCCAGACATTAGGTTAGACTTTGGAGAGAGAATAGGTAAACATTTAGTATGTTTAATATTGTTAATCATGCATTTATTTAATACAATGATCAAGAGAGAGAGCAGGTTGAGGTATATAGAAATACATATCAATATAAATTTTACATATACATACATACACATGACTCATGGATCAGGTAGTGTATCTCTTATGCCTTCCATATGGACATTTTTTTTTCTTCTTTGCTTTGATAATAGCTCTACCTATTTCCAGTCTAATGATTTCCTTCCATCTCCAGCATGGATATCTTTAATCAGTCAGGGTGTTTTCTGAAACCCTGACTCAATCTGACTCACACATAAAAGACAGTTATTTTCTCAAATAGCTGTCAGTCTAGAAGTAGGACAGGCTTCAGATCTGGTTGATAGATTAGTTCACCAATTCCATTAAAGGTCAGATTCTTTCCTCTCCTAAAACAAGGAAAATTTTCTCAGACGTCTCCCACCATACTTCTCTTTGACCTAAATTGGACCCATGTCTTTCCTAACAGGGGAAATTAAATACATGATCATGATTGGCATGTTCTGGTGATTTTACGGTAAGGTACATTGGATGTTAGACAATCAAAGTAGCCACTATCCTCTTTCTCTGCCAACTTTGAAATGTTAAATATAACGTTATATTTAATATGTTAATATAACCCCTAGGATTGTGTTGGAACATCTCTTACATTCTCATTGCACACTCTCTGGTAATTTTATCTACTCCCATGGCTTAACTACCACCTCGATGTGGTAGTTCCACATCAATACAGTCAATCCAAAAATATGTTTAGAATTTCATATCCATACATTTAGTTTCTTCCTGGAAAACTCAACTTGGAACTGCCAGCAAAGTCTTAAATTCAAGATAATCCAAAATTGAGCTTACTATCTTTACCTTAAAGTCCTAACTCTACTTCCAACTTGGCAAGTTATTTAAACTAAAACCCCAGGCATCATCTTGGCTCATTCAACCAGTCAGTAACCAAATTCTATTAATTCTTTGCCCTCTTTTCTGCGTCTTTTCTCCCCCCACCTCTATGTTTCTACTGCTTCATTTTGGGCTCTTGCTACTTCTGGTATTTGTGTTGTCTTCAGCGATCTCTCCATTTTCACTCACGCCGCTCCACCTTGCAATTTCTTCTTCACATCTACTAAGTCAACTTCCTAAAGTTAAGTCTGGTTGTGATATTTCCTGTTTACAGTAAGCAGCTTCCCTTTGTCACGTGGAATTCCTTGCTGTGACGTATCATCATCTTCCATACCGTCACCTCATCTCGTGCCCTGTATTTCTTGTACACTGTTTGTAATCAAAATTTGCATTTCAGATGGATTTTCTTATTTTCTTTGAACATGTGTGGAGTGCTGTTCCTGGTAGTACCTGTGCTCATGCTGCTTTATTTGCTTACTGTCTCAGCTCAGTCAGTGTTCTCTTTTAAAGGTCTCACAACTCTTCTGTTTCCTTCACATCCCAGGAGAGCTGAGGAGGAGGATGTGGTGGTGGCGGTGGTGGTGGTGACTAATACACATTATATCTCAGGCTTACTGTGTGAGAAGCCCTGTTCTAAGTGCTTGGTGCATAGTAAGCCACACAAAAACTATGAAGTAGACGCTAGTGTGTCTTTGTCTTATAGATGAGGAAACTCAGGTACGGAGAGATGAAGCAGCCCCCCTGTGGACTCAGAGGCAATAAGCACTGACACTGGGACTTGACCTTAGACTCTTGGATTGTGCTCTTAGGCGTGATACCTCACAGTCTGTCAGTCATTTGCTCAGTCTTTCCTTGGGCATCATTGTACCTTGGATATATTTTTATTCTTGTGCTTAAAATACCTCACTGCACTATCTTTCCTGTCTTATTTCTCAGACTATACCAAAAATTCCTTCAAAGTTGAGCCAATTCTTAGTCATCTATAGTTCTAAACACAGTAGGCACAAAGTGTTGGTGGAGTAAGAAAGAAATGGAAAGAATGTTTGGTGTAGTGTTTGTGGATAAAGAAATAGGTCATAGATTCCTCTCAAAAAATTTAAAGTGTTACTCAGCTTTGCATTCATAGTGGCAGGTTTTTGTTTTTTGGTTTTTTTGATTGAGCAGTCTCATGTTTTTAGGAAAGAGGTCTCCTTGCATTTTGCAGAATCTGAAACTAAAGAACAGGTGATTTATTCAGGATACATAACCCAGGTTCCCTCACCATATATTCTTTCTGAGAAGTAGGAAGCCGCGGCAATAGCTCCTGGTGAGGGTAGAGGAGGAGGTGCTGGAGATTTGAAGAAGTGTAGAACAGTGGCTGTCAAACTTGATCAGAAGCAAGGTGCATGTGAAAACAAATTTGCTGGGCCTGCCTCGGAGTTTCTTGTTCAGTAGGACTGAGAAAGACCCTAAGACTGTGCCAGCAAGTTTGTAGACAATGTTGATTTGGACAAGACTCTGAGAACCACTAGTGTAGAGCTTGCATTTTTATTATTGAGACAGTCATGCTTTGAATAATGAGGCAGTTGATCTGTGGTGCTAGAACTGTGACAAGTACCCCAGGCTACTGCCTCCAGCCCAGGATGACCCCATATGCTCTCTCTGAATTCAGTAAGGGAGGGCAGTGGAAAGCTATGGGAGCTGGAGGTGATGCAGGGGTTGGGTACCTAGGAGGGAAAGTTTGGAGGAAGAAGAAGCTGGGGTTACTAGAGCAAATCTCGCGAAGGTCACCCTGGTGTATGGCGCTTTGTGGCTGGATGAGTAAATGTGGAGAACTAGATGGTTTTTACCCTGTTGAGTGTATATCAGCATAGCTTCAGGTTATAGCTTCGGCTTATAGGAAGGCTTTGTCTTGTTTTCCACTATAAAGAAGGCTTGCTCTTAGTACATTAATGGAGGTATGATTACATTTTCTAAAAAGTTGGTACTGAACTTCATTTGCAAGCACATGCTTTCCTTCAGACCTAGTGTGTATATTATATTTCACATATATTATAAATAAGATGTGAATATGGTTGCAAAATATTATCCATGAAATTAACATTTAAAGACTTTTAAATTACATAGATATGTTCCACTGAAAAGCAATGGTGGAATGTGACTTGAACTATAATATACCAATTAATATGCCTGTTTATTCACAGAAGAAGGTAGTAGGAAATGCAGTAAATACTAGCTGTAGCTGTTCTTTGAGTTGTGTGACCACAGATGACTTTAATCTGATTTTCTGTTTTTTCAAGCTTTTAAAAAGAGTAAGTTATCTTCATAAGAAAGTCATTTAAAAAGTAAAGTCTATTAAGCTAGCATAATGTATAACATAATAACTAGTAACATACAAACTAATTTTTTTAGTGCACTGGTCTTGATCCTGGGGTACTTGGGATGTATCAGTGAACAAGGAAAATGGCCCTGTCCTTTCAGAATTTATATTTTGGGACATGAGTGATTAAACTTACTACATCTTAGTAGTAAGTTACATCTATTGGATATTTCAAAAACTGCAAGTTTTTATTTCCAAGTCCTCTATTATTCACATTTACCTTGTTGTCCTCCTTTGGATTCAAAATTTTCTGACATTATGGGCTCTGGCCATTGTAGCAATTGTCATTTATAGTGCTATAATTTTGCCTAGAATAAGTTAATAAATTCATCTTATCAGTATAAAATATAGTATATGATGTGCATTTTCGGTTAGAGTTTACTCGTGGATATGGGCAAAAATTGCCAAGAATGTAAATT
Source organism: Camelus ferus (assembly GCF_009834535.1). NCBI lineage: Eukaryota > Metazoa > Chordata > Mammalia > Artiodactyla > Camelidae > Camelus > Camelus ferus. The sequence continues at coordinate 42,939,547 of NC_045706.1, read as the reverse complement.
GAATTATATCGCATAGGATCAACTCTTTGATTTAAACACCTTAAAATCTTCCAGCATATGATAGGTTTGTTTAAAACATAAATAAGTAAAGGCTTTTATAATAATTCTTTCTTTCTAAATATTTGGTTTAAAAATACATTTTTCAGCAATAAAAAAGGTTGAGGAACATGCTACATGCTACAAGGTGGATGAGCCTTGAAAACTAAGGCTGAGCAAAAGAAGCCAGGCATGAAAGGCCAACGTATTACTCCATTTACGTGTGATATACAGAAGAGGGACATATAGAGACAAGTAGATTCATGATTACCTAGGGCTGGGGGCAGAAGGGGAGTATAGGGGGTACTTACTGGTGGGGGTGGGGTTTCTTTGGTGGGTAATAAAATGTTCGAAAATTGTGGTGATGGTTGCACAACTCTGACTATATTTAAACCATTGCATTTTTCATTTTAAATGGATGATTTGTATGATATGAGTTATACTTCAATAAAACTGTGCAATTGTTTCTTACACATTTTTCAGCCTTTTAAGAGCTCTTCCTCTACACGATGGTGCATCTTAATCTTTGTTGGGTGATTGATGGGCCCCATGCAGGCATCACTGAAGTGTCCTTTCTTGCTCACCTTCCCCCTTCTCTTCTATGGCATGTGTACGCTTGTCTGAGCATTTATACTTCGGAGTGAAAGAAAAATTGGCCTAAGGGAGTTTTTTAAACAGAATTACTTTTGAGAAGCATTTTAATTAGCTGATAGGCCAAGAAAATCCAGATGGTATCTAGCTCATCGAGTTAAATATGTGAAAACTTGTACCCAGTTTTTTACCCTCTCCCACACCTTTTTTCCCATACTTTATGTGTAGTGGAAAAAGCAACCAAGACCTAAATTTTATTCCTAGGTATAATTTTTCTCATCTTACAAGGAAATTTTGATTGGATGCCCAGGGTTTTCAAAGGGTAACCCATGAACCAACAGCATCAGAATTATCTGAGTAATTTATTAAAAATGTAGCCCCACGTCCAATTTCCAGAGATTGTTGTGGGTTACTAAATACACTTTCCAAGTCAGAATTTCTCTGCTGGCAACTGGAGATACACATTTTACCATAATTTCTTTCTTCCGCCTTGCAATCATTTTTAACTGCACTACAATCTGAGAATCACAGTTTATTAAAGACCTGGTCCATCTATGATGCTCAGCTATTGTTCATGTCCTTCTGTTTCATTTGGTTCATTCTTTGAGTGTTAGGAAACTCCTTTGCTTTAAACGCCTTTGCTTCAGTCTTTGCTTCGTGAAGAGCTGGGTCAAAATGGTTACCTGAGAGATTTGATTCACTTTTGAAGACTGCGTCTAAAATGTTTTACTCGTTTTCTTCACTTCCTTTTTACTTCCTTGTTTCTGTTCTTTCAATACAACATATTGGGTGATTCTGGGTGATGTACTGGATATTCTGGGTATTTCAGGATGAATAAAATACAGTTGATATCTTCAGAAAACTTACAGTGTAGATTTCTCACAACATACTTTGTTTATTTTCCCCTCTAAAGAATTAGACCTTTATATTTCTTTTATCCCTCCAACTGCTCATAGCTTTAAGTTTTAGAACAAATAATATATTTGCATTATTAAATCTAGAAAGAAGTACATGTGACTTTGCAGCTTAAAAACTTAGTATTGAGCATAAATAGCATGGAATTTTAACTTTAAGATTTTGTTTATAAAACTATAAATAATAATACAAACTAATACAGTGTAAGCCTTTAGAAATTAAAGTCAATTTTGAAAAGCATCTTTTAAAAATTGTATTACTGTGTTTGCTATAGAAGGTTGGAAACTTCTTTATGTTTGCATGAATAAGATGAATAAGAAGTTACAGGTTCTTTTTTTGGAGGGGGGGTAATTAGGTTTGTTTGCTTATTTTTAGAGGTGGTACTGGGGATTGAACCCAGGACCCTGTGCATGCTAAGCATGCACTCTACCACTTGAGCTATCTCCCTTCCACCATTTTAGTATCCAAGAAAGCCAGTTTTTAAATGTGCTACTTAAAATTTATAGCTGCTTTCGATGGAATGTTCTCAACATGCCAATTCTCATATTTTCCATGCCATTCTGTGTTACTTGCTCTTCCAGCAAACGCAAATCCAGAATGCCAGACGCTGTCCTGAGTGCTGGAGATAAACTGTGAATCGGGGTCACAGGTTCTGTCCCAAGAGCTCACGTAGATAATTATAAATCAGTGCAGCAGATGCACAGAGATTTATTCACAGGGACTTTCGGAACACTAGGTGGGGACACCTAACCAATCCTGGGAGAACTGCCCTCACAGGTGATTGATCAGCAGCATCTTTTCCTGTCTGCCTGCCTCCCTCCATCTCCCCCAGGGGTCTTGTGTCCTTTGTTGGTGTCCCTTATGCAAGTCTGTCAGAGAACTGAGCACACTTATCTCTTCTCTGAGGGCAATCCCTTCTGCATGACTGGGATACAACTCCAAGACTCCCTGCCTGGTTTGCATTCACATCCGATGAGAAAGGCCAGAAATAGACTTCTCTGTGCTGCTCCATCAGTCAGGCTTGTTGAGACCTGGAGCCTTCCTAAAATTGGAGGTGTCATAATCTGTGGTGAGCACTGGGTTCCTGAACAGGTGTAGATATGGGAGAGACAGATTTCAGCCTGTAGGATGTTAGAACCAAGGGAACCTTGGATGGCATGTAATGGAATCCAGTCATAGTACAGATGATGAAACTGGTGCTCAAGGTTGAATGACTTGCCTGAATTTACATAGTAAAAGTTACAGCCAGTATGATTCCCTACGTCTTTGAATTCTTTATTTATTCTGGGTCTTTCTACCATACTACTGCTTTGAAATTGTTATTTGACTTGGGTGATTCTCATGGGTTCCATTATCAGGTTTAACTATATCAATGATACGGTTAAGTAAATGTCATTTTTACAAATGCAAAAATATAGACGCATGTATATATATCCGTGTATAATTTCAAAATCATTATTTCACTATATAAAAGATAAGGGGAAAAGCAAAGTAACATTGGGGTCATCCTAAATTTAGTGTCAAATATAACCATGTAGTAATTTCTCAGAAGTTTGACTTAGAGTTAGAAATTGGAAATTCTCAATTCTGTGGCTCATTGTGTGATAATTGGAAGTTGCTCGAATTTTTTTTATTTGCACAGTGGTAATATTGAATTTATCATCAGGGGAAAAGAAGTTCTTCCAACTGATTAAACATTCCCGATTTTCCTTTGTACGTTACCTAATCCTTTTACTTAATTCCCTCTGATAATGAACAGCCTAGACTTTTTTTTTAAAGAAGAGAATAATGAACCAACATGTACCTGTCACCCAACTGACCAATCATCAATTCATTGTCACTCTTTGTTCATTGGTCTCTCTCATTACATATGCTGTTTATTTATTTGTTTACTTGTTGCTGAAATGCTTTAAAGCAACCCTGAACATCCTATTATTTCATCCATAAATACTTTTGTATGTATCTCTAACAGATAAGGACTTAAATATTTTTTAGAAACTATTATTGCATATAAAAATAATCCTTTGATATCATCTAATACCTATTCATTCAAATTTGCCCAGTAGGCAAGTGCCAAGGTTTGAATAGAGAATCCTTCAGACTAGCTCCCCACCTTTGTTAAGTTGATAAAACTCGACTCACATGGTGTCCTTTGCTTTGTATGCCTGGTCAGCACAGACATTACCTGCAGTGGTTTCTCATTATCCTTTATTCTCCTCATTTTTAGTTTTGCATGTGATCTCTCTTTTCTGAATTTGCCCATGTGAGATCTCTGAATGCCGTGCATTTTTAATACCTCTCTACTTAGCATCATTGGTGGTAGTAAGTTTTAGCAATACTTTATCATTGTTTATTTAGGATATTAGTTGAATAAGAAGGAAAGATACCTCTAGAAGCATGCAGGTGGATCAGGAGGTAAACATCCAGGGTCTTCGAGTTAGCTTTATTCTTTCTAACACAGTGAACTTGGACAAGTTTCTTAGTCAGTTGGAGTCTCTCTGTGTAAAATGTGGCCAGTGCCTGGACATTATTTTATCCTACTATACGTGTCTTTGACAAGTGTATCCTAACCCTCTTTGGCTTAAGCCCTGGCATAAATAATCACACATTCTCTGCTTTGCTTCTCCTAAGTTCTTGGTCATTGGGATAGACAAGTGTGCAGCTGACCTGGGTCCACGGTTAGAAGGTATCTGTAACAGTTCCTGGGGGCTGGAGGGAAAAATCAACAGAAAAGCATTTAGACTTGAAAAATGATTCCTTCCCTAAAAGTAGAAGCATAACATAATATAGCCTGTGTTATCTTCAAATCGCTGTGATATATTGATATAAAAACAAAAGAGACAAAAAGGCCAGTTACCTTTTATAAGTATACAGAAAGAACTGAATGGAGCCCACTGGATCAAAGCTCTTGTTTCATTCTGTTTCTCACCATGCAGAAAATCATCTATGGGTGAGCATGACCACAAATAAAGGAGGAAATGGGCAAGGAATGGAAAAGGACATACTGATGTTTACAGACCTACACGTTAGATGCCATAGTTAAAATATTTGAAGATTACATGAGATACTACATATAAAATATTTTGGAAATGTTGGACGCTTGCAATATTTTCAGAGTTAACGTTTTGTGATAGAGCTATTACGGGTAGAAATCACTTTGCCTACTGTGAATCATGATTTTCTTCCAACTTTTCCCCCAAGAGAAATGACGTTTTAGGATGACTGAAAAGCAAGGCTGTGGAGTCAGACAGACATTGTTTCAAATCCCAGCTCTGTCACTAACATTTCTCTCGGGACTAACAATATTAATAACTTTACCGAAGTTTGTTTATTCATCTACAAAATAGAAAAATACTTCATATAAATTGTTACAGGGGATAAACAAGATACTGGACCTAACAGAGCTTAGCACTGAGACACACATAGTAACCACTAGAAGGATGTAGCTATCACGTGTCCTTCCTTGATACTCAAAATTTACGACAATCCTGTGATTTGTTCACTGATTGTTCTCAGTGAACATGGTTCTGTTATATAGGTGTTGTATTATGGGTTCCCGCCTGTCCCCTTAGGATCAGAGTCTCTTATCTTGGATAAAAGTTTAAGTATTTTTAATTTCACTTTACAAGACATTGTAGGTGTTGATAGAGGGTAATTGTAGTTATTTTGATAGTTTCTTAGAACCCTTGGAAATCTGATGGAGATTTTATCTTAAGATGGTTGGGGATTAGATGAAGGAAAGACTGGGAATATCTTTGGCTTGGGAATTAGAAGATCTGGGTTCTGACAGGAACTAGTTCCCTGACCTCAGGCAATTTTCTTAATTTGTCTGGACGTCATTGTCCTCTGTTGGAAGGAGGGGTTTGGTTTGGATTGGTGATGGTGCAGATGCTTTGGGTTTCAACATCCTATGACTAGCATTGAACAGGTAGGGCTTTGCCATTTGAGCAACCTGGGAGCAAGGCTTATGGGTGGGAGTTGGGAATTAAAGAACAACAGATGACAGAAGGCATCACTTTTCAGAATGAAGGGAGCAATATGGGGAGTGGGAGGAAATGAGAGACTTGAAGAACAGAAAAGGAGAGCAGTACCAAGACTTGAGTCTGACTTATTTTTTAAGCAATGCCAGGATTTCACAGCAATGTCCACTATTGCTTCTGATAAATTCTTCTTCAGTGGACTATCTTTCAGTGAGTATGTACTGCCAACCCAGATTCTCAGGAAATTCTAGATCTTTGCAGCTTACTGCAGATAAAGACAGTGTTTTGGTGTTTGTGCTAGGATACAGCAGAAGTGTGCTGATGGCTTTTGCTCTCATGTTTAATAGGAGATTGAAATAGATGACTTGTGTTGGTAGCTAATAGTTGACCATGGAATGTCACTCGAAAGCCAGGCAGCAGAATGTAAGGCATGACTTTGGCTAGAGGCCTTGCTGTTAGTCATGCTGACAGATATGCTGAAATCGTCTTAAAAACATGTTCACATGTTGCCTTGTGCTGGTCTTTCTGTAAAATTCCCAAAGATCCCCATCAAGACAACTTGGGGTTGAACATGGACTGGTAGAAAGATGAGCATTCAGCAGTAAAGCACTCTTTGGCAAATAGTATCCTGTATTGTTTAGGCTTATGAAGGTCATTTTGAGCAAGCTTTAACAAAAAGTTGCAGAGTTAGGTGACTACCCAGGGAGATTGGGTGGTTCATAAAACAGTGGTATCTCAGTGAGGTCATTAGCTTCTAAAATCTCGTGCTTGACTTGGGAATCCAGAAACATCAGCTGACAGTGGTTTTACTGACAGTCTAGTTCAAGGCAACTGATCGTAAGAAACCGAATCTACAAGATGCTAATGTATACATCAACGTAATTTACAGTAAGATAAATGAATGGAGCCAAAACTTTTGTCAACTATTTTTCAGTCCAAGGGAGAACTTACTTGGAAAGCCCATTATTATCATAGTTTGCAAAGAGTTTGGGGAACCGTTGAATGACTTTGGCCAGTATCATTGAGTTGTAATATCATCTGTAGTTCAGGGACAGAACTACAAAAAGCACTGAATATCCAAGTAGCGTGACCAGGGAGCTCCCTCTGATGACCTTTCCCTGTCTTATTTCCATGTCCATCCCCTTCTTACATTACCACTGTCTTGTCCATCCTTGTATTTTCAGTTTCTGACAAAGTGCTCATCACATACATGCTAAATAAATGTTTGAATGAATGGAAGGTATTCAAATCTATTGATTTGAATATTGTTGAATTTGAATAATAATCAGGGTTTGTTTTGTTTTTAGCTTTTACACTCTCCTTTCTTTCATCTCTTCTGATTGCAGTGGAATGTTCCCAAATGTTTGGGCTATAAATTGGGTTACTTTGTAATCTTGTCCATCAGGTGTTAATTCTTTCAAGTTTCATTCTCTTCTCTCCCTTCTAAATACCCTATGTGAATTCATCCCTTCTCTTTGCTTTAAATACTTTTAAAATGCTGATGATTCTGACGTGTAAACCCAATAGGTCATGAGCTCTCATGGCCATTTCAAACTGAGCATGACCAAAATGAACTCATCCTTATCCCCCAAATCTGCCTGAGAATTCTCCTCCTTCAGTAATGGCTCGGGTGGTTCTGTCAGAACCCTAGGAGTTGTCTTTGACCCCTCTGTCTTTATTCATCTAATCAATACTGATGTGTCAGGGCTTGAAAGTGACCACATTTCCTAAACAATAGATTTTTTTCTCCCAGGCTGTGCTCACCAGCTTTTTGTACGTATTGCTAACCTCCAAATGTACTGAAGAGTTACTGTATATAATGTAGTAGAAGAAATCAAAGATAAACAGACCAAGCCCCTTCCCTCAAGAAACTTACAAGGGAAAAAAGAGTCATCATACAAACATTAAAAACACGTCAGTGTATGGTAGGTAATAAAAAGCATTGTAAAGTCCTGGAGGTTAATTTTGGCTGTATATTAGAAGGCTTCAGGAGATGATTGTATGTGAACTGAGCCTCGAAGGGCTTGGTTTTGATGAGCACAGTTGGCAAAGTCCCTTTATGTCACTAGTCTATAAAAAGAGATACTTAAGTAAGAATGTCTCCACCTTTTTGAGGCTGTTCAGTTTTCTATTGTTGCCTTGTAATAAGGAAATATATTTCAGTTGATGGCTTTGAAAAACATTTAGCTGAGGTATAATTCTATAATTTCATTCTGTGATTTCTAAACCCCTCAAAACTCAGAAATGAAGCAGTTAGTACGTCACCCTCAATATATACACTTTGATTTCAGGAGGAAAAAATCACTGGATTCTCACGCTCTGTTTTTATTACTTGAAATTCGTTCAGTTTGTGGTACAATCAATCACAGTTTAAGTTCAACTTGTTAAAAATTGGCAAATTAAATGATACCTTGGAAAGGGCTTTAGTTACATATCTAGAATTAATTTGGTTAGTACAGGTAAGTAGTGGTTTGGGAACAGCTGCATTTTCTAAAAAAATAACAATATTGATAATAAAAACCATGATTTTCATGTGCTGAGAACAGTAATTATGTACTTTTCATGGGCCATCCTATTCAGACTTCTTAACAACCCTAAGGTAGCTATTATAATCCTTATTTTATAAATGAGGAAATTGTTTCATAGAGGTTCTTCTGACCCTAATTCAGATCCTCCCACCCTGAGGCCTGTGCTCTTAATCACTTACAAGCTGACGTTTGGTTTTTGTGCTTCGTGTTAAACGTATTTATCAAATTTTGCGTTTTTTTTTTTTTTTTAACAAGAGTGGTTCCGCCAATAACCATGATTAGCTCAAAAACATCATTTTCTCCTCTCACTTTCCTCATACTTACCAGACTAAAGAAGTTATTTGTCAGGATGATTAAGGTATCAAAATCTTAAATTCTTATACAGTTTTTCCACATCCTCAAATGACTTGCTCATATCATTAAAAATGATCTATGTATATTTGAAATAATTACCATGTATTTCATCATCAAGTGTCTTTAAATATTGCTATCAGATTTGAAACGTAGAGCTATGCTGGTAATTTCACGAAAGTCCCATTATTTACTCTTCATTCCATTCAGTTTTTATTTTTACTACTGTATAGAATCCTTTACCATATAATCTACCAATACAACTACAAAATTTTTGAGAGCATTACTGAAAATGTCTGACTCTTAAGAAGAGAATCAAAGTATAAGAAGTAGCAATTTTCTAAAGATTTTTGAATTTGAACTTTTAATGAGACCCATTAGATAAGACTAATAACCTACTTGAATTCATTTGCTAAAAATGTTGATTGTTGACTGTTTCCCAGATGGGCTCTTTGGAAAATCTGTCCTGAATATTCTCAACTAGGAGAGAAACTCAAATTTTAGGGGATTAATAATGAATTCATTCTCCCCATATCCATTTCCCCAAATGAAGACTGGTCTCTCTTTTCTCATTAAAATAACATCTTACTTAGTGGGTGGTGGTAGTTGACTTCTGACATAATTAGCAAGTATAGACTTTGTACTTTCAAGTTTACCTGCCTTCATATTATCCCAGGATGTCCTTCCTGTGAGATAATTATAGATTGCATGAAGTTGCTTCAACTTGTCCATTTTCAACTTCTTTCTTGATCTTACTGTTTTTGGAAAGAATGGGGACATATACTTTAGACTTCCCTAAATGGCTTTCAGAATGATTCTGCTGTCTTTTTTTGCTTACCTGTTTTCTCTGTCATTTTGACATCAAAGTGTGGGAGTTTCCTGAGCTCTCTATGAGCTCTCAACATTTAGGAACTTTTTCTTTCAGATTGAAGTAACTAAACTAGAGCCAACATTCAATATCTTACTGCTCTGGTTGTTTGCAATAGTCCTGTAAAACTTGATATTTTCTGCTATTCTCCATGCTTCCTGGTGTGTGTGTGGGGGGGTGCACATGTAGTTAAAGTGTTGCTTTGCCTTCACTTGCACTTTGTGTCCCAAGACCTTTTTTTTTTTTTCTTTAGAAGTTAAAATATAATTCAGAACCTAATAGTACAGAAAAATGGGTTCTATGATTCTTGGACGGGTTTTTCATGTTGCACTTTGCAGATAATTCTGTATAATTCAGGTATTTGGTCTTGCAAGGTCTTGATCCAGGTCTAGTTGAGTGTAGGGTTCTTTCCTTTTTTTTAAAATGGAAATTGACCATTCCCCTTATGCTTCTCATTTTTTGTGCAGTATTTACTACTCTGCAAATTAAATCCTATAATTATGAAGTCTCTGGATGAAAAGTTTATTTTTTTCAGTCAGTAGCATCAAAGGCACTCTGTTACCTACCCAACCCATGCTCCCCATTCTTAAAATGAAAATGTATATTTTAAGTAGTAATTTTCCGTGACATGCAGAATTGTGGAATTGCATATGGTTTATAAAGAGGGCTCACCTGAAGAATAAAGAGACCTTTATGGTGAGTTTTCTAAAAGATTGTTTGCAGGCCTAATTTCCTTGAGTGTGCTACCTTTAGGAATCTTGAAGCTCAGAAATGCTTATAAACAACCCTGTCACATAAATGTAGGAGAGAAATTCTCTCCATTCATGGTAGTGTTAAGTTTCCACCTAGAGATGGAAAAACGCATATTTTCTTTTTTATTGATGTTGATTTACAATATTAGTTTCAGATGTACAACATAGTGAGTATTTTTATAGATTATACTCCACTTAAAGGTATGATTTATTATAACTTTGTATATTACCTGTGCTGTACAACATTGTATTTTATTTATTTTAATACATAGTAGTTTGTACCTCTTAATCCCCTACCCCTACCTTAGCCCTCCCCTTTTCCCTCTCCCCGTTACTATCCACTAGTTTGTTTTCTATGTCTGTGAATCTGTTTGTTTTGTTAGTCATTCACTTGTTTTATTCTTTAGATTCTTCGTGTAAGTGGTAATATACAGTATTTATCTCTGTCTGACTTATTTCACTAAGCATAATACGCTCCAGATCCATCCATGTTGTGGTAAATGGCAAAATTTCATTTTTATGGCTAACATTCCTGTTTCTGTGTATGTACACACCACATCTTTATCCATTCATCTGTTGATAGACACTTAGGTTGCTTCCATATCTTGGCTATGACTGTTATTTTTCATTTTGCATCCATAATCTAATTTTTAAGTGAGGATCTTATTTTACAGTTGAAAGAATGGAGTCTCCAGAGATTCACTGACTAGGTCAGGTTGATTGGGTCAGGTTGACACAGCCTAAAAAATAACAGAGCCACAATTCAAATCCACACTTTTGAGTATAAATGTAATATTCTCACCATTAGAGCTAAGGTCTGAGTTTGGATATTGACCCCTTAAACTTCATCAAAATCATATGATGTATCTATGTAGAATCTTTGGCATTGCATAAGATATTTTGAAATACCAGAGTAACTACCCTTAGGACACTTACAGTTTTATATGAAGCACTTTGTTAGTTGGGGCAAAACAGTTTCTGCCTACTTTTTATTGTTTCTTGAACAAGTTAAAATCATTTAAAGAAGAATGTCATAATTAGCAATGCCTGTAGAAATGATACTACTGTTTTATCCCTTCAATATACAGTTAACATTGTCAAATCACATGTGGGCTGTCATCTTGAACGTGGATGCGTCTTGAGGTTACTGCATTTGTCCCTTCAACTCTACTTCCTCTTCATTATGACAGCTGTTCTGGAGAGCAGATTTAAAACCTGTCTTGTTCTCTCCCACCCCATTCAAGTCCTTTTTAAAATGTTTTATGTTTTCATTTTGAGATCCTCATTACCAAATTCATAACTAATGTCTAGGTATCACATTACTTAGCTTCTGGCCTCACAACTGAAGACAGAATATTATCACAACAACAATTATGAAGATGTGATTTCTGTTAAGTCTTATTTTTTTAATTTAATGAAAAGTATCCTTTTAGTTCTTTCTCTCTGCACATTGATCAGAGATATGCTTGGAATTGTAAACACTTACTTTTAAAGTGGCTGCTTTTAGGTTGAGCTGGAGTATCTACTGGCATGCTGTGTGTCCTCCATGCTACTTGGCTACTATGGACCTTGATTTTTAAAAGCAGTTGCAGGCCATGAGACCAAAGTGTGGCAGGACGGACAGATAGGGGACATGGCCAGAGTCTTTGAGATGGGCTCTCTGATTACCCAGAATGTATCTGTGTGTAATTGGGAGTGATCACTTACTAACATTTGTGGGGTTTTGGTTTGTTTTGTTTTGTTTTTTGATGCGAAAAAGATCATTCTGAACTTAAAACTGGATTTTCTTCACAGAACTGATACACTATTTAAGAATTACATAGCCTCTTTTTTAAAGTTTTTGAATACATTTGTTTAGGCTCAGAAAAATGTATAATCTAGAAATGAAGATACTTTCTCTCAAATAGGTAAAATCTGAATTCTGTGTTCAATTCTGAAATAGAACTAAAGCATGTCTGTAGAGCCGATGTGACAAAACAAGTCAAAATTTATGCACATAGTTAATACTGCTAAACAGGAAGTGCAACTCTAGTCTACAATTGGTAACCATAGTTACGGTGTGATTTTTTTTTTTTTTTAATTTTCGACTTGGCTTTATATAAAATGGGGAGATGGTAAAGTTGTATTGTCATGGTTTATCCCAGGTGTGTTTTTCCGGTAAGGATTATTGCCGGTAGAGAAGGCTATCAGTGGGTCCATTTGCTCATATGTGTGTGTGTGTGTGTGTCTGTGTGTGTGTGTGTCTGTGTATGGTAAGATTTGCATTCGAGGTTTCATTTCATTCATCGTTAGTATAGAGCAGTATATATGCTTCAATATTCTTAAATATGTCAATGCTGCCAACAAATTTTATGACTTTTTAAAATTTCTAATTGGATTTGAATGGTAGCTCCTTCATGGCACATATTATTTCAGTAGATAAGACAATGAAGTTTTGGGGTTATTTAAAAACATTTCATTTAGGTTGTATATGTGTGCGTGTGCGTGTATCAGTATGTGTATGTATATGTGTGTGTTTGCATGTTATTTCTTCTAGATACAAAAACCTTATGGAAAAATTTCAATGCAGAAAAATATAAAGAAAATGAAAATCTCCCATGTTCCCCCTTTTAGAAATACAGCTACTAATCACATAGTTATGTACGTGCTAAAAATATATATATATATACACACACACCTGTGTTTCTTTCAAAATGAGCATGGAATATTTTAAAACAGTGTAATTGCATGCATAGTAATTAGATTTTAGATTCATACTGTAAAAGCCCCTAAATCCTCCAGAGCCTCTCGTTAATTCATATTCTTTCTTAACCAAAAGAAAAATTCAGGGCCAAGTCCTTTGAAAGCCCATCATTGCTGGAGGCCAAAGCAGTATGAATTCAGATCCTGAAATAATCCAGTCTTACTGTTTTTTTTTTTTTTTTTTTTTTGCACATCTCTGAAGTTTTTCATATAAAGCTGGGAAATGTGTGTTTCATGTGACGGTATCCACTGCTCCTGTCACTAACCTTCCCACTTTCAGAGAAAAGCAGTCATCTTCAGCCCACTCTTTCTTGTTGACTACCTTTTCTTCAGAGTGACGTCAGCAATCTAAAGAAATTCTGGCCTCTTCTGCCACTAAAATGCCAGGAAGATCTCTGACTGCCTGTGCATGGGGCCTGCGGGGCCGGGGAGCACGGTCTCTGTAAATGAGTCGGCACATAACCATCCTCTCTGGGTGTGTATTCTCCCTTTCCTGCACTCCCTAGACTTTTGGAAAAGTCACTAAAAGGCAGTAAACTTACATCTGTCACAAACTGTAGCAAGCTTGAAATTCCTTTGGAAACTTCGGAAAATGCTCTTATTTTAGAAGTCCGTGTACACTTGGCATTTTCCTATCCTGAGTCAGCGCTTGTTTTGATGCAAGAAGAACACGTCAAGCTGTTACCTCCCTCCCTAGGTTGTTAAACAGGTGCTTGAGGAAGATGTCCGCGTTTTTCCATAGGGTGTTATACTCCAGTCTCCTCACCTCCAGCATGTGTACATGAGGTTGAAAAGCCACTGAAGTCATTCATTCTGTGAAGCACGTCACCTGGTGTCCCTCATGAACACATGGGAAAGTGGTGCCCTTTCTTAAGGGGACCTTCGTGCTCCCCTTTTTGTTTTTGTTACCAGATCACAGTCCTCAGGGATGTCTGAGTCACATCAGTAAATACAAGACTCTGAATTTAGATTTTTGTATTTGAATAGAGAATTAATATGTAGACAAAGAATGCTTAGATATCTGGAAATGGTGAAGCACTGGAAAGATTGTATCCTGGTTTTTTTTTTTAATGAATAAATGTAGGCTCTTAATATAGTTATTTGTAAAAACGTAGAAAATAGAAATGTAAATGTAGAAAACAGAAAATCAGTAACTCGGATAAAAATTGCTTTTTTTAGGCATTTCCTTCCAGAATTTTTTTCCATTCAGATATGAGTGTGAAGGTTTGTGGGTGTGTGTAGGCATGTCTGGGGGGAATTACAAAGTTGGGATCATGTTTTATATTCAGTTTTGTATCCTGCTTTTTTTATTAAGTGAGTACTTGTTGGTATCATTAAATATTCTCAAGTTGTGCTAAAAATATTCTCAGTGGTGCACTCTGTTACACAGGGAATAATACCCACCTGACACCTGTGTGTGGGGAGTGGGGACATCACAGAAGGCAGGTTTTAGGTTTGGTAAATGTTTGTTGCTTGTGTTATCAGGGTTTTCAGGTTGCTCTTCGTGTGGAAGGGAGAATGCTGTGAGTTTACAAATGTGGGCTAAGTTAAGAAGCTCCGTTTTTCTTTGTGACATTGAATTATCTTTACACCACATATTTTTAGTGAGTTTTTACCTTGTGCCAGGGGATGTGTGAGCAATGGGGAAAGACTGAGGCATGGTCCCTTCTTCGGAATGTGCAGTTGTATGACCCAATCTCTGTTGAAAGTAACAGTGCCGTTCCTTAAGCCATGAGTATTTTAGGGGCTGGGTGGGGGGGCATTCATTGGTTTGATAAGTTTACAAAATGCTGCAACTATATCTCATCCTTGGAGATTCACAAGGCTTAAGTCTCTGAAAAGTCTTGCAGAAAAAAAAAGAAACCAACTTAGTTTCATTAAATTAAGTATTTCCTGAACTTATCAAAGAAATATTTACCCCAACACACTAGGATTCTCCCAAATTGCCCTAAGAAATATAGTAAATTATTTAGCTCTCCAGAATTTTTATTGTCTTTATATATTCATGAAAACACTTACTTGTTTTAGATCTAGGTTGGAGGTCAGATTGTTACCGGAAAAATCAATATGGTAGTATAAATTACCAATGGACACTTTGCCTTGACTTGAGTTAGTCTCAAATAACAACAGCTTAAGGACATTGATGCCAACACGCTTTCCTGAGATTTCAGCACTGCTCAATAATTGTAAAGGATGACAGTGGTGTTTAACCATGTATGTCTGTTTGAAGACAGTTCAATTAGTCTCTGACTCGAATCTCTGAAGACATCTCTTTCCAAGTCTGTTATTTGACATCCATCATAAGCATGACTTGAAATGCTAAATTAGAAGCCACTTGATCTGGTAAGATCTTAACTCTCTTTCTGCAAAACTTTTTCTATTAAGTTTCTCTGAAATAAAGTCTGAGAATGCAGGGGCTTTCTGATAATGATTCCTTATCAAATATTAATACGGTTATTAATCTGCTCTTGGCTTCTTTTTGTAACTCTTCTCTTGAGAATCTTTATTAGCAGCACAGGCAAGCATCCAGTATCCAGTGGTGGCACCGTTAAGTGAAAGCAATATTGACAAGTACTTGTAAGTCACATTGCCATCTCAGCTGACTTATTTGGTGTTCATAAATGTCTTCTAGCACAGTCATATCTCAGAGATATTAGAGGTTCAGTTCCAGTCCACCACAATAAAGCAAATATCACAATAAAACAAGTCACATGAATTTTGTTTTTCTGTGCACTTAAAGTTGTTTACACTATACTGTAGACTGTTAAGCAAACAGTAACACTGTCTTAAAAAACAATATATGTACCTTCGTTAAAAAATAATGCTACTTCAGTTTAAAAAAAATGCTGTTGGAAAAATGGTGCTGATAGACTTGCTTGATGCATGGTTGCCACAAACCTTCAACTTGTAAGAAGTGCAGTAAAGCAAAGTACAATGAAGTGAGGTATGCCTGCACAGTGTTTCAGAAATGTATTCTATTGTTAGGCCATAGGTTAAAAATGTATTTTAATGCATAGAAAGTATGTGAAAATTGATAGTTTCTTATACTGTTGATGGGAGTTCTAAATCTTCCCAACATCGTTGGAAGGCAATTTGGCAATTTTTTTCGGTAGTTTAAATGTATGTAATCTTTGAACAGTTTAACTGCTAGGAATTTATCTAGTTAACATCCTTATAAAAAGAAGCTTCCAAGATAATGTACAAGGATAGTCATCTCAGCTTTGTCTTCCTGTGAGGTTTTAACTTCATGTCATTCCATCCACGCAGTTGAATACCAGGCAGTGACTAAAACGTATAAATATATCTGCATGGGAAGATCACCAGCAGAAAATAATAAGCTGATAAAAGTAAGATGGGAAGACTCTTATATAGAATGATATCTTTCATTTAAAATTAACATTAACAAAAGAAGGTTACACTTTTGTAACACACACACACATATCCATACACACGTGTGCATGTATGTGTATAGGTTTTTTCCCAAGAACTGTGTACAAGAAGGTTTTGTTTCCTTTGAGGATAGGGACTGAGTAGCTTGTATTTTGCCTTTTATATTTTTTTGTATTCGAAATTCCTAACTAATGGCATTTATTACTTTTTTTTTCCAGCGAGGTTATCTGTATGATGTGATCTGGGGTATTTTTTTCTAATATTAAATGTTTAAAAAAAACATCCTAGAGCAGTGTTCCGTTGATATTTCAATATTATTTTTTTTAAAATCAGCATTGTTAGGAAATAATAATGGCCAGAGGAGATGAAACATAATATGCCGTGGGAAGTCAAAGGAATGGTGGTCAGGGGGAATATATGAAAAGGAAGATTTGTCTGGGAAATGTGGGAAAGGGTGGCTATTTTTAACTTTACCAACTACATTTTCCTCCCTTTTAAGTTTTTTTTCTCTGTGTCCGTCTTCTTCTAGCAGTTGTGTTTCTACCTTATTCTTGTAACACAGTCGATTTTATTTTTTGGAGAGGGAGGTAATTAGGTATATGTATAAAAAGTGTGTGTGTGTGTGTGTGTGTATGTGAATGAAAGGAGGTGCTGGGGACTGAACCCAGGACTTCGTGATGCTGAGCATGAACTTTACCACTGAGCTAATACCGTCCCCCCACCTCTACCTTATTCGTTGGCTCCTTCATCATTGACCTCCATCTCTGGCTGTTCTGCTGCACTTTTTCCTGCTCCCTGTCCTTGGTTCTTGTGGCTTTTTGCAGTTCTTCTGTCAAGTTAGGGTTGCAGGGAGAAGCAGGGATTGGGTGTCTTGACCAGGTCAACATCAGCACTGATCACGTGCTTGTCGCTGGCCAGTTACCTGAGTGATGTCTTCCCTCAGCCCAACTTCCCAACCTACTTTTCCTTCTTACATCAGCTAGATCTGATGTTGTGTAGTCTTGTGTCAGGAGACAGTGAATTGCTGTTTCTTTATGAAATTGTTTGACCATGATACTTCGTTGGTACTATTGGAAGATGATGTATTGCCTAGTAGAAGAAAATGCTGACTTGCAAGAAATCATGGTGGTTTATTTATTGTCATGATTATCTAACTTAATTTACCAAACACAGCTCCCCTACTGTGTAATCATGTAATTGAACAGCTGAGGCCTACACAGTTACCCAAACTGACTAATCCCTATCCAATTAAACAACAACATCGAGCTGTCAAATGTGCATTTCCCCTGTGATACTGTGGGTTTCTCAAAGCTCAGATGCTTAATATCCTGCTGTTACTGTGATTTTTTTTTTTTTTTTTTTTTTTTGTGACTTGACTAGCTGGTAAACCAAAGAAAACCCAAAGTACTCTGCACACCAGTATGGAGGGTTATTATAAACATATCCTTATTTATACATGGGAAACCACATTCAACTCTGATTTTGGTTCCCATTGGCTTTTCTGTATCACTAAGTCTAAAGTTAAGAGCTTGGGGAAAGCAATTACACACAAATAATAATCATAGGATTCATTTGTGAGTATTCAATCTCGCCTCTAAAGCTCAATGTCTGTGATGCCTGAGTTCCACACGTGTGTCAGAGTCAATGAGGTGAGAGATGGTTACGTGGGCACAGATTCATTTTCCAACCTGGTAACTGAAAGGATATGACTTATAATGTGTTGATAGTATTTCTTTCACAGCTGTAAACTGTAAAATCTGGCTATGTTTAGCTCATGTTCAATGTGAGTTAAAAGTGGTCTATAGGATGATGACCACAAAGAAATACTTGAAGGAATACAGATCAAGACAAGGCTGTCTTAGATTTTCACTTCAGCGTTATCTTTTAATTAATGTATGGCACCTAATAACAACTAATGCTAATCTGTGTTTACTGAGTCATGTAAGGTGTTATATTGAAGTGCTTTAGCTGTGGCATCTTATTTACTCTCTCTTTTATATCAGCTTTCCCATCAGCTCCATTTTAAAGGAAAATAAATCTGCCAGAGTTCTCCCAGCTAGTAAATGGCAGAGCTCCATTTGGAACCAGGCTAGAATACCCTTGGGGATGAACCCATAACTACAGTAAATAAGAGATTGGTTAGGGGACCATTGGAAATGGAACAGGAAGAGAGACAGTCTGATCTTTATAATGTGGTTTTGCGATTTTAGTTGAAATGTAGGCTTGTGGAATATCATATAGCCATACTTAAATAAGAGTATAGCCAACTTAGAACTGCTTCTTTCTCTTGCAGAAATACTAATGTACAAAAATCTACTCTGCTTAATTCACAAATGAAAGTTTCCCCACAACTTAGGGGCATTAGCTATTTTAAGTATGAATGGTGTTGGTTCACATAAATATGTAAGTTTTTTTCCATTGTATTGAAAAATAAGTTTAACTTTGTGTTAGTTACTAATTCCAACGTTGTGTATACATGAATTCAATTAGTTTATCTCATTGATTTGCAACTCTGTATTTATTAGTTTTCCCAAACTTTTGTGTTTCTAGTCTAAGAATTCTATGGAAGAAAACTTTTTGTTGTTTTGCTTTGAAACTGGTTTTCTTTTCATTTAATTACTTACTCTCCTCTGCCATGAGGAAACAGTATGAATAATTTACATGACTTACTGGGAAATGTTTTTGGTTTAAAAAACAGTTTAACCATTTTTACTCTTAAACTATGAAAAAATTATTTGTCTTTTTTTTAAGATTCCACATATAAGTGATATCATATGGTATTTTTCTTTTTTTCTGGCTTACTTCACTTAGGATGACAGTCTCCAGGTCCATCCATGTTGCTGCAAATGGCATTATTTTATTCTTTTTATGGCTGAGTAGTATTCCATCGTATCAATATACCACAACTTCTTTATCCAGTCACCTGTCAATGGACATTTAGGTTGTTTCCATGTTGTGACTATTGTAAATAGTGCTGCTATGGATTTGGGTGCATTTACATTTATTTACATTGGGGTGCATGTATCTTTTTGAATTAGAGTTCCCTTTGGATATATGCCCAGGAGTGGGATTGCTGGATCCTATGGTGAGTCTATTTTTAGTATTTTGAGGAATCTCCAGACTGTTTTCCATAATGGCTGCACCAAACTACATTCCCACCCACAGTGTAGAGGGCTCCCTTTTCTCCACAGCCCCACATTTATCCTTTGTGGACTTTTGAATGATGGCCATTCTGACTGGTGTGAGTTGATACCTCATTGTAGTTTTGATTTGCATTTCTCTGATAATTTGTGATATTGAGCATTTTTTCATGTGCCTATTGGCCATTTGTATGTCTTAATTGGAGAATTGCTTATTTAGCTCTTCTGCCCATTTTTGGATTTTTTTTTATTAAGTTGTATGAGCTGTTTATATATTCTCGGAATTAAGCCCTTGTCAGCCTCATCTTTTGCAAATATTTTCTCCCATTCCGTAAGTTGTCCTTTTCTTTTGCTTATGGTTTCCTTCGCTGTGCAAAAGCTTATACGTTTAATTAGGTCCTATTTGTTTTTGCTCTTATTTCTATTGCCTGGGTAGACTCCCCTAGGAGAACATTGCTAAGAGCTATATCAGAGAATGTTTTGCCTATGTTTTCTTCTAAGAAGTTTATAGTGTCTTGTCTTATGTTTAAGTCTGTAAGCCATTTTGAGTTCATATTTGTGTGTGGTGTGAGGGAGTGTTCTATTTTCATTGATTTACATGCATCAGAAACAGACTCACAGACATAGAAAAAAAAAACTTACTAACCACCAGGGAGGGAAGGGGGTGGGATGGGATAAATTGGGAGTTTAAGATTTGCAGATACTAATCTCTATAAAATCAACAAATTCATACTGTATAGCACAGGGAACTATATTCAATATCTTGTAGTAACTTATGGTGAAATAGAATATGAAAATGAATGTATGTATGTTCATGTATGACTGAAACATTATGCTGTCCATGAGAAATCGGCACAACATTGTAAACCGACTATACTTTGATCAAAATATATAAATTATGAAAATATTGAATATGAGATGTACTTTAAATGTTTCTTACAGATAGTTAGGTGAAAAATGTTCTTTTGAAAGATGAACAATGCCAGGCTATGACTAAATATACATTCATTAATAATTTTGACATTTAAATGTAATAAACATAAATTTGTTTGGCAATTACTTTTTTATGGTTTATTTCAAGACAGGTTATTTTCTTCACTATTTTTAACCATCTTCCCCCTTTTTAAATTGAAGTACAGTTGATTTACAATGTTGTGTTAGTTTCAGGAGTCCAGCAAAGTGACTCAGTTATACATATGTGTATATATATATATATTTTTTCAGATTCTTTTCCATTACAGGTTATTATAAGATATTAAATAACACTGAAAACTATATACAGTGGGTCCTTGTTGTTTATCTATCTTATATAAAGTAGTGTGTATCTGTTAATCCCAAACTCCTAATTTATTCTCCTCCCTCCCCTCACTTTCCCCTTTGGTACCCTTAAGTTTGTTTTCTGTATCTGTGAGTCTATTTCTGTGCTGGTTGGCAGTTGCTTTTGAAATCTTCTGTAAGGAATAGAGCCATACTTCTCCACAGATCACATGATGGTTCCTACATCCTGTTAAAGATGACTTCCGGATCAGGATGACACATGTTGGTGGAATAATTTTAGGATTAAGATGAAATAAAACTTGTGCAGTGACAACCTAGAGAGGGGAAGAGCTAATAGATGTGCATGAATTGCTGAGTTAAAGCACAAGAAATGGCTCGTGGTGATACCTGCGTTTGTTCTTTCCTCCTGTGAAAGTTTGTGGATTTTATGTCAAGTAAGGGGGCTGTGATAGTATATTGAATTGCCAAATAATTGGATATTTAGTCAGTCAACACATTTTTCATCTTGCATAAATTGCATATATTCCCCGAGCTTCATTCACCATATCCTTTTCTTTTTAACACTTTGTTGAGATATAACTTACACTATATTTCACCCATTGAAAGTCTAATACTCAATGTTTGTTAGTCTACCCAGGGAGGTATAATCATCACTACTAACTCCAGAACATTTTCATCATCCATCCCTGAAAAGAAACCCCATTCCTATCAGCAGGCACTCTCCATCACCCCCCAATTCTCCTCTGCCCCCACCCACTAGGCAACCACTGATTTGCTTTCTGACTTTCTGGATTGGCCCCTTCTGGACTTTTCACATAAATGGAATCATCCATTGTATGGTCTTTTGTGACTGGCACCTTTCACTTAGCATGGTGTTTTTTCAAGTTTCACCCCTGTTGTAACATTTATCAATACTTCATCTTTTTAATGGTTGAATAAATATTCATGGTAAGGATATACCATGTTTATTTATCCATTCATCAGTTAAAGGACGTTTGGCTTGTTTCCACTTTCTAGAAACAATCTTGCTGTGGACTTTGATGTACAAGTTTTGTGTGGACATACGTTTTCAGTTGTTTGGGGTATATACCTAGGAGTGGAATGACTGGGTCATAGGGTAACCCTATATTTAACCTTCTGAGGAACTCCCAGATTGTTGTTGTTCCAAAGCAACTGTACCATTTTATATTCCTGCCAACAGGGTATGAGGATTCTCATATTTCAACAATAGGAATAATAAAACCTACCTCACTATTGTCATGAAGAGTAAACAAGACAGCATATGTAAAGCGGTAAGGGTGGTTTTTGGTAAATAGTGAGGGCTCACTAAAGGTTCCCTTCACTGGTTTGTCATCATTAGGAAGACCTCTTGAGCCAAAATCTTGAGTCACAGGAATCCCACTGGAGAGAACCAGATGAATCTGTTGCCTCTGCCAAAGCTAGCCCTTCAGATCCTGGACTGTGGTTATCATGACCTCTTTATCCAAGATCCTGCTTTAACCAGTACAATCTTACCCCAGTTGGCTTTACGTTGTACATGAATAAACCCACATAATCTTTCTTAGATAAGTGAAGAGTGTTCAAGAGGACCGAAGGGTGAGCGGCAGGACCCTCAGTGTGATGAAAGAGCGAGGGCCCTTGTCTGGAATCTCCTCCCGTCTTTGCCACTCGGAGTCACTGAGTTGCTGCTTACTGCATCTGTAAAGTAAGGACTCAGAGGAGATGGTCTCTAGGTTGCTTCCAGCTCTAATATTTAGATTCTGATATAGCCAGAAAAGTAGCTTAACTTTATAAATACCTTGACTCCACTCAGTAGAATACCCTAACCCTTTCTCCTAAGTCATCATCTTTTTTTTTTTTTTTTCTGTTGAAAGCTGTGCTCCCATTAGAGTTCTTCCTATGCTGTGGAGCTTTTTGTCAGATTTTACGACTGAATTCCAAAAATTTAGAAATCACTTAAGAATAGATCCTCCTGCCTTTTAATACAAAGAGGTATCCTAGAACGTTTGGCCTTGGTGGCAGAAGCAGCATAGCTGCTCCCTCTCCTTCTGAGCCTGTTCTCTTGTTTGTTTGGTTTAATTATGTCCAAAATTCTTCTAGATGAAAGTCTTTCCTTTCTTCTGCATTCAACACTTTCCTTATGGACACAAAAAATGATGTCAAGTTAGGAATGAATTCACTTTCGCTGGACATTGAATGGGTAGTTAAGGACTTGGGTTATTCTAAATAACTTGGAAACCGTTAAGATTGCACCACAGTTTTGTGCAGAGGACATAAGAATTTTCATGGCCCAAATCGGATCCAGAAATCTTGAGTTTCTTCCTTGTTAGACCCAAGGGAAATACTCCTTCACATGCTTCGTGGAAATTTATACCTCACCAGTAAAACTCTACACAGGTCTCAGTAGTAAGAGAAGAATTTCTCATGAGAATCCAGGTGACTGTAGAAATAAAGTAAGAAAATCGAGCTCTGTATCCTTTGTTTTGGAGAGCCTAACAGATGTTGGGTGTGGCTCACTTGGTTTTGAGATAAAGGATGAGCTGCAGCAGGTGATGGAAATATTCTTATAAGCATAATTTTTTAAAAATTTCAGGGTGCATATTTTGCATTTTTAAGTATTACAGGTATAAAATTAGTTCTACACATTGCAACCAAATTATCAATGACATTTGTGTTACAATTTAGTTGTTGAATGTTTGCCATGAGGCAGTTTGACATTGGGAATCTCAAGTTGAGTTAAACATAATAGACTAAGTTTTTGAAGACAGAAATGTTCCATCTTATGTTAAAAGAGAGAAACAAAGACACTTGGCCAGCAGTAGTTCCTTAGGTGTTCTCTATGCATATGAATCACTTTTGGTTAATGTTTAAAATTTTTTAGAGAATATTCTTATTAAGACTGAATATCTCTTTGTTCTCATAAAACAAGACTTTATGAATCTTGAACCAGTATGACAAAAATCTTGAAATAATTAGCAGGGTACTTCTTTGTCCGCTATCTGGTTCACCACAAAATCATTTGCTAAACAAAGGTTTGTTAATTTGTAGCACCGTATTTTATTTTTATTGAGGTATATAGTCAGTTACAATGTGTCAGTTTCTGACACACAGCATAGTGCCCCAGTCACGTGTATACATACATACGTTTGTTTTCATGTTCTTCAGTACAGGTCACCACAAGACGTTGAACACAGTTCTCCGTGTAGCACCACATTTTAAATCAAGAAATGAGCAAAAATGTGTATTGTTTAAAAATTTTAAAACAGAAGGAAAAAAATTCCAGTAAATCTCATACGTAGAATTTTTCATTCCTGAATAAGGAATTCATATTGTGCTCACCTCTGAATTAGC
The DNA here is from genome assembly GCF_009834535.1 of Camelus ferus. Lineage (NCBI taxonomy): Eukaryota > Metazoa > Chordata > Mammalia > Artiodactyla > Camelidae > Camelus > Camelus ferus. Next base: position 42,915,625 of record NC_045706.1, on the reverse strand, counting down.
TCCGTGATATAAGCTGTCCCAATGAATGGGGACAAAAGCACCAGTTAGCACACTCAGCCTCTGGCATTATCATCTCCCAGTAGACTTGCAGCTATTTCTTCCTTAATGCATGTGCCCGGAGTCCCCACAGGGGAGGTGCAGTGTTTAATACAGCGTGGAGATAAATTCTCCATGGTAAACAACCCTCATCTCTTCTGTTTGCTGGACCATGTCATAGTTTTAAAGGGGGTGCATTTGTTGGCAAAGAAGAAAGAATCTTTAGCTCGTTAGCAGAGAATTAAAATGTCTTTTTGATGGAATGAAGCCATCACTCCCCAGGGGAAATACGATATATACGGAGAGCTTCTCTCTTCCAAGTAAATACGAAATCTTCCTAGAGGAGGAAAGGTCAAGCCTGTTTTATTATGTTTGCTCATTAAATTAGGCTCTGAAAAAAGAATGAAACTGGAAAGTATTTGCAAAGAAAATCTGTCAACTCTCTTTTCATGTATTTGAGGTTTTAAGAAGCACGATTATGGAAGTGTGACAGCTGAGAATGAAATGAAGCCTTTCCGTCACATCAGAGTCGCCTTAGCTTTGACAGGGTTGCTCACCTGGTTGATGAGGGAATTTCAGTATCAGTGATAAGATCCCTCTTGATTTTCTTATGGAAAGGATGGAGAAATGCTGAGAAGAGATAGTGGTAAATAGTGGACTGATCCTACCTAAAGATGACAGGGTTTATTAAAAAAACACTCCACATGATTCTGTCTTGGGTCTTAACCTAGCCGTTATTTTTGTCAGTGGCCAGGATACGATGTAGACAAAATGCTTCTGTATGTGCATGCCTCAAATCTGGGAGTGGGGGAAATATGCTGAATGACGAAAGTACTGTAACAAGGTCTGGAAAAGTGGATCAGAGAGATGAACATTCATAGCGATAAATGTAAGATTGAAGAAAACCTACAGAACAAGTCCAGGAGAAGAGAGAAATTCTTAGCTATTAAACCTAAGGGAAAGAATAGAGGGCAGAAGTTGACGGCTTTGGTTCTGCATTAGAATGACATGGGTGGGGACCTGGGGAGCTTTTAAAAACTGCCAACACCTGGGCACCACTCCAGGCAATCAAGTCAGAATCCCTGAGGATGAGGCCCACGTATTGGTATGTTTAAAAACCTCCCCATGTGATTTTACTGTGCATCCACATTAGGAAACTACTGATTCTATTTATTTTGTAGATAAATGGTAAACCCAGTGAGGAAGTAATAATAAAATGTCATTGTCTACCTCTTCACTCAGGAAAAGTTTAGTTTTTTAAATCGGATCACATTTAGGGTATTTTATGGAGCAGGGGAAGTGTGTCCAGGAAGAACAAGGTGAAAATGGTGAAATGATTTAGGGTCTTGTTCAAGAACTCTGTAAGGAGTTGTAAACGCTTAGATGGTGAATATAAACATGGGTAGTAAACATCTTTAAAGATGAGATCTCTGTATGTATACTTTTTATATACTCTGGTTTCTCAAGGAAAAGTCTCTGGGTTATTCTGGGGATGTTACAAAAAATATTAGGCTAGGTTGTCTGCAAAGAATCTGAATATTACAGATTTGTTTGCAAGAAATAGAGGCCTCATTAAAACAAGTCATTTTCTGACAGTTTGGGATTGTACATGTGTATCAACTTTTTTTTTTTTTAAAAACTTTGGCAACAGACTAGTCTAGAATGTAGAGCCGTGGCTTTCCAATCATGGAAAAGCACAGATTCCTACCAGTCCTTGACCAAATCTTCCCATTTGGCCCCTTCTTGCTTTAAGTAGTGTAGTGGATGGCTTCTTTGTTCTGGTCTCCTCCTGGGAGCACGCGGTTCACAGCCCTAAACGGGCGCTTCCACGGGTGCTCCTGTTTCCCTTGGGCACCCAAGTCCCCGGGTACCTCTTGCACACCTGAGCAGTTGTGTAAGGAGCATCCGCTTTCTCTGCACTGTGAGGTGGCAGGCGGCTGAGGCTGGCCTGGTGATGACAGTGGGGAATAGTGTGGGAAGAGGCTATTTTCACTTCAGTCTCTCGACTCTATCAGAACTGAAATGTGCGAGTTTGTATTTCATCGCGTGCTTTTTGACCTTGCCCAGTCTGAGCTTGCGAGGGAGTCATTTCAAACACTTGGGTTGATGTCGAACCATTCGAATAACAGTTGTACTGGCCCTCGAGTTACTGATTGCCTTTTCCTGGTGACAGCTCTGCTGTGACTTTTCATGGGATATTGGAGTCAGGGCATAAACGTCGACTGGGAAGTCCACCCAAGTATGTCTTAGGTGCATAGAATTCACTTCAAACAAATGTCATGTTCAACCCATCCCTGGCTGACAGTCTCTTTCCTCTGCTTTGTTGATGTGTTTACAGCATCAGCAGGTAAAATTCTCCCTAGCAGATATTCGGACACTGCTGTTCATTAGCAATCAGTCTATGCATTGAAATGATCTTTTTGGTCTAGTTATTTTATAGTGACTATTTTAGTAACTGTGATGCATGGTTTTATTAACACAGGCTATTTTAATTCTAATTTTAATTATTATTTGGCCATGCAATGCCATAGCATGGGAAGAAGAGCATTCATTAATTGTTGTTTAGTTTGAGAAAGGAGTTTCTCCCTCAGACTTGGTGTCAGGGAAAGGATGCTTCCTTAATGAGGGAGTGGGTCAGAAACTAGGGCCACCTTTTTTTTTTTTTCCCCTTTTTCAGTTTCATTAAGTAGAATTATTACAGTTTGACTGCACATACACATATTGCATGTAAATACATATATACAGTATACTGCACATTTTTTAAAGTTTACATATATGTACTAATTATTTCTAAGAACAGTTTATATCTTTAGCTTTTAACTTACATAGTTATCAAAGGAATAAAACCAACTACAAAATAAGAATCAATAGAATGTGGTAATCCAATCATAAAGGTCAAGTCAAATGTGCTTACATATATGCAAGAAATCAAAACAATTAGTTCATTTGTGTCATTATTGTTTTCTAGATTCCTCATATAAATGATATCATATGGCATTTTTCTTTCTCTTTCCAGCCCACTTCACTTAGAATGACAATCTTCAGGTCCATCCATATTGCTGCAAATGGCATTATTGTATTCTTTTTTATGGCTGAGTAGTGTTCCATTGTTTATATGTACCACATCTTCTTTATCCAGGGCCTTCATTTTAATGAAGTGTTAGCATATGATGGAATATAATGCTATGGAGAGGACGTCACAAATTCTGAGCTTTCTCTACAAAGTGAGAGTATTTGATGTCAATAATCCTAAAAATCTCTCCTTACTCAAAAAGCTGGTGTTATATTAATTATGTAGTATGGTATTATATGGTAGTATAATTATAAAGCCATATCCCATTTATATGTAGTATTATGCCATAGAATTGTATCTTAACAAGATTTAGCAGTAATTTTGATGTTCATCCACATTTATAAACTTGCAGTTTTGCTTACATTGTGTTGTTGGCATCTTTACGTAGAAATTATGAGAATAAAAAGAATTCTTACAATTATGGGCAGGAAGGACTCTGAGGTATAGTTTTGAGGGGAGGGGGTGAGTACTTTCAAAATCAGGGGAACTGAGCCATTTCCCTGCAAGTTCTTAGGTACGTCAAAATATTAGTGATAACAGAAATTCAACATAAATAAAGGTATAAAATGATAGAAAATGGAAAACCCAGGAATATGAAACCTGAACAGTGCCCTTCAGAAAGCCCTGGAAATGCCAGCCAGTCCAATTTTGCCATAGAAGACAGTATGGTCAGTTTATTTAAGGAATAATCAAGAGATGTAAGAAAAAATGAAATGATCTATCTATTCAAATTGCATGATTTCTGTTGTTTTGAAGAGTAGGTCCCTACCCCACTCCCCTTGTAGATACCAATTTTAATTCTGTGAAAATTAGAGTCTGCGCATTGATCATATGCAACTAGGACAATGGACAACATAACCCAGGTGTTCTTTTGTGTGTGTGTGTGTGTGTGTGTGTGTGTGTGTGTGTGTGGTGTTGGTAATGCTGTTTTAAAGTAATTCTCTAAGGCCATACATTTTCTACATTGTGTGGGTTTGTTTATTCTAACAGTACTTTCTGGCAACTATCTTCTTGTGCCTTCAAATTGCTTAGGTAAGTACCATGCAAAGTAATATTTTGTCCCTGAATTTCTAATGATTCTTGCTCTCCTAAATATTGCTTTTCTGGCTCCTTTACTTTGCTGAATCATTGCCTGTGCCTCTGGGAGACGTGAAGTTATTTCCCAGAGGATTCACTCCTGACAAGAAGTGATTACCTACACATTAGCAGCTTAGGTGTTTCTGCCATTCGGCTTCTTTTTAGATAAATCACAGTTGTTGCAGAGCAAGTGTGCAGCTAAGCTCAGGGCTGGGAGATTTCGTGGTGGATGTGCTCCAAGGAACGGGAGACGTGTTTTGCACTGGGTTTTATCTGCAGACCTTGTTCCTAATGTCAGAAGGAACATGTCGTGTGTCTTTTTTTTCTTTTCCCCCAAGCTGAGGTGTTGGTTCCCATTTTCCCAGTCTGACGTCTCATACGCTTGACTTTAGTTTGAAGCTGCTGCCACTGGAGCTGTTGTGTATTTTTAGAGACCAGTGCTGGGAGTTTGTCAAAGACCAATGGGAAAACATTTCTGTGAAAGTGTGTGTAGGTTTTTAAACTCAGTGGATTACTGAGGATGTCCTCATCTGGGTGGTCTGTTCGAGAAATCCAGGGCGATTTGAGATCACTGTGGTTAATGAAGGCCATGTTCCAGAAAGGGGCCGTGGTTTATTTTCTGGATGATAAACGCTGGGAAGGCTTATGGAAGTGGTTTTAAACACCATCATGCATCATTAATTAGAGCTGACAAAAGAAGCAGTCAGTCAGAAAGACAAAAGACCCAGAACAGTGCTTCAGTTTTGAAAGCAGATGATTAAAATAAGATAGAGGTGGTTCCCAAGCAAGTGCCAAAACAACCAAGGCTCCAGGATCTGGAAAAGTCCTCGGTGCCTCACCCGTCTCATCCAGGTGTGTGATTCAGACCGAAGTTTCTAGTTAGTCCAGGGCGCAGTGGTGGTTCTCAGGCCTGCCAGATCTTAGGGAGCAGGGCAGTGGGGAATATGGTGGAAGAGACAGGGAGAGGTGCTGCTTGTTACAGATGTGGGCAGCTTTTAGATGAAGGAAAACAAAACATTGGCAAAAGCTTTGACTCTGAGACTGAGAGACATAAAAGTCTATTAACTGTTCCAGGAACAGAATCTCATATTGCTGTTTATATAGCACATCTATCTTTTGAAGAGCAAATCTATTTGTTCCTTGTAAACCAATTGTCCCAAGGTAACACTGAGTACTTTTCAGTTTAGGTTCACGGTGATACATACACCATCACTCCTTTTGATGTACTATATTTTGTGAGACTTTTTAGTTTGCTTTTTATTTCATATAAAAAAACAATCCCAACCATAAGTAGGATGAATGTCATATACATTTTTTTTTAACCAGTAACATTAAGGTCAATCCAATCCTCTTTGATAAAGGAGATGCATACCCATCAACTCCTTGTGTTTTTTTAGGGTATAAATAACAAGCTTCTTACTTTCATGACATTATTTATAGACCTTAAAACATGAGCCCAAATGCCTCATCTTGATGCAGGCAAAACTCCAGGGAAATGATTGGGAGCCTCACGTAACTCTGGGTGAAGTCAATAGCTTGTGTTAGCATTCTCTTAGACTACCCATTGCTATGTAGTGGATATTTTTGCTTAAGCTTATTCTTTTGTTTCCCTTTCATCTACTCAAAGTAATATTGCAAGTTCATAAGGAAGAGTAGCCTTTCTGCCTTAATCACCTCTGCTCCCAAAGGACAGAACTAGTGTTCTGTCTTTACCTCCCTCATGCTCTTGCTGAATTTTCTCAGTGTAGCTCTTGCAACATACAACCCTTGTATGTGATGTCATGATCAGCTGGCATTTGTCTGCTTCTCTCTGGGGATTATGAACTCCTGTTTTGATGGGGATGGGTCTCTTATCACTATTCATCACAGTGGCCCAAGCTATACCAGACACAAGGTAGGACCCTAGGAAATCTTAAATTGTGTCTTCCTTTAAGGGGAATTACAGACCACACCTCCAGATATGGATCACCTGGGCTGCTGGCAAATATCATTTTCTCAAGTGACTTGGATGGCAACATAAGATCATTGGAAGGAGACGGTTTCAAATAGAGAAACGTGACAGAAGAGACTACACTTCCGTTTCCCAGCAATTGCCTCTCTTTCTCGTAGGATGCCAATTCACAGATGCTTTCTGTGAATAGCACACCTTGCCTGGAAAAGTTTTACAAACGGGAAATGAAAATAGCAGCCAACAGTTTTTACTCATTTTATGGATTAGATATTGTTGAAAGTACTTTTCCATCCCTTACCTCTTTTAATGCTTATAATAACCCTATAAAGAGATAGTATGTTCTTCAATATATGAGATTTCGTAGAGAGAGGTTAACTAACTTAACCACAACCACTTTTGTGATTGAGACTGTTTCTGCTCCACATCATGTCGTCTCTTCACTTGCACTGCCTCCCACCACGCTGGACCACTGATGCGCTCTCAGATCAACAGCTGGCTGGCAGGACACACCAGGCTAGGAACAGTGAGGACCTGGAGATTAGCCAGATGTGAAGGGAGAGTTGCTTCCTTTTAATAATAGTTATAATACAGAACTCAAAACCTTCAGGGAGATTCTCTTGAAGGAAACCATGAGGTCCTAACTCTTTCTCTCTCCGTTTCACCTTCCCCCATGAAGCTCCTTCCCTTTGTGTTCCTCAGTCACCCTACTGCCCCAGGGAGACACTAGTGACCTTTTTATCCTGTGACTTACAGGCTGATATGGGCTGATCCCCTCCTCTGGTTCCATTAATGTAGCAGAGACCCCTGGAACTGGACAAATGCCAAGGGAGAACAAAACTGATGTAAACACAACGTGCAAACATATTAGCAGTCCTGTCTACAGATTCCAGGCCCTGTCTTACGTGACTTCACCTTTGACCAGGACTGGGAGATCCTTTTCTCTCCCGCCCATGTCCTTCAATATCCATGTTACCATGGTGAGTCCTGAGTTTTCTATTATGAGGACAACTTTTATTTACTTAGTGTACGGACAGTGTTTGCACACGTGAATTTGCAGGCCTTCTGTGATTGCTGTGCTCATCCTTGCCGCCTCTTTCTGGTAGCCGCTGCTTAGCTCTAACTTTGTACACATTTAGCTTCTTTCTGTGCAGAGGGTGCTGTCTTATCCCCTCAACCCAGGAGCCCCTTCTCAGTATTTGTGACAAACCACGTGTAAGGCCAAGGTAGAGAGGCCCCATTTGTCTCTTATTTAAGGCTGTCTTAGATATCCAACTTCTTAAGAGAGATGCTTCTTCCTCAAGTGACTAACTGCAGAAGTGGACACCCACCAATGTCTTGCCTGTTGGCCAGAAAAAAGTCCCCAGTAGAGTTGCTAGTAGAAATACTAGGCAGATATTCAGCTAGTGCAAGACCCAGGCTCAGGATAGACAGGAATAGGAATCCTGTTTTGTGGTAGAGGACAGTCAGACAGTAGGCTAAGCTTGGTCAGCATTAGGAACCTGACATCGGGAAGCAGAGAGCTAGTTTTGGAGATGGGGATTTGGGAGTCAGACGTCAATCCCTGAGTTGACTCTTCCAAGGCCAGACTTGAGTTCTGGAGAAGCTTGGGTAGGGGATCATAGCAAGACCAGCAGCTAAGACTGAGTTAATGTTGGCAGATGAAGGTCAAGGGTGGGGCCAGAGCCTGCTACAGGGTCATCCTGTGGATGATCGCAGTACCTCAATGTGGGGAGTCAGGATACATGGCAAGAAGACTGACACAATCAAAATTACAGTGGTCAGTTTCAGTCTCCTGTTACCACATTGCAGCTTGATCCCTGGTTAGTTGGGTTTGGTGAGCAATGTTGGGAGGCATTGGGGGTGTGGAGTAAGTGCTGGAAAGGGTTATTTCCTCTCTGTGGGATCAGGCTAGAAGGCAGGTAGTTTGATTAGTGTATACTTGTTTTACCCAGGGTATAAGCAGCCCTATTATTTTTGTAAAACAAAGTATAGAAACTAAACATCCATGGATCTTTTTGGCTAGTGATGGGGAATTCTGTGATTCACCCCCAAGGGAGTGAATCACAATGTCTTGGGAAGGTGAGCTATTTTTTTTTTATCCAGAAGGGGCACTGGTGGCCTGGCTCCTAACTGGAACTGGTTTTTTTGCCAGCTCTCACAGGCTTTTCATTTCCCTGGTCAGATGCAGGGAAGAAGAGTGTGCTTTCAGAAGGAACCCCTGGCAGGTGTCCTCCACTAATTGGAGGGCAATTGATTCAGCCTTTTGAGTATCGATGGACCTCTAAATTATGTTGCACATATAACATTTTTAAGAGATGACATGTTGAGTCAAACCAGCTGTGAAGACCAAGTATTCCCTGCCTAGGCTGTTGGTAAGACAGATTTTCCTTTGGCCAAAAAGGGCTTGTTTTGGATAGGCTGAGGAGGGAGCTCTTCAAAGTCTCATTGCAGATGTTTTCACCCATGTCCTCATCATGTCTCCCAAGAGGAGTAACCCTTAAAGGAAGTTAGAGTGGAAAGAAGATTGACATCATTAAGACTTAGGAAGGATTCATTTTTAGACCAGCAGCCAACACTTGAGTTGGTACTGCCTAACCAAGGTAAGAAAGGTGTCAGAGCCTGCAACCAAGTCAGCCTGTTCATGAACTCACAGTGCCTCGAATGTACAAAATTAGAAAGATATGTACTGAGGAGATAGGCACATAATTAAAATTATGCAAAGTTAGCTATTTTATTAAAGTCAAAGTAACTTGAGGGTCATGTGGACAAATGATTTCTTTTCATAGGCAAAGTAAAGGTAATAAATTTTAAATTGTGTTTATCAAGCAATAAACATAATAGTTTTAAAGTTCCCAGCTATAAACTTTAAAGACTATAATGAAATACAAAATGTTGGTATATTGAAGCCCCCCCAGTGCATTAACTCTTCTTGCCTGGTTGAATTATTTTGTACATACTTTGAATAAAGCTTGTAACATCATTTCTGTTTAATTGAAAAATATCTTGACACAACAGGGTAAAAGATTAAAAACTGTTCTTTGAAACAATTTCTCTGTATTCGTTAGGCATTTTTCAGTACTGGACAACCAAAAAGAAAACAGACGTAATTGGAGTGCTGAAACAAGTATTACCTATAGTGCTTGAAATGAGGGGGATAAATCAAAGCAACTTCATTATTCTCGCCAACTTTATAGTGGGTACATTTAGTAGTAAAATGAAATTTAAATTTTTAACGCTTGAATCTGTTCTATGCATTGATTTTTTTTGAGATTTTGAGAATGGTGATATTGCTTGAAAAACATTTTAACAACAACAAAACAGATGTTTGGACATGCCACACCAAACAGTGGATACTTACAGCTGCCTGTTATGAAACAGAAATGTAGTTTTTCACAATAACTTACAGCTTTTTCAAATTTAAGAATGTGATCTTTTCCCCACTTGTTGAACTTCTTTTGAGTGATTTGAAGAAAAAACAAAACAAAACAAAACTGAAAACAGCAGTGCTGTGTAAGGTTTTATTATCTTAACATGAGATTCTTTGGTGGCTGAATTTTCTTGGTAATAACTCACTGAATTAGTGCTTCAGGCCCGAAAGCTTATTTATAGTGAACTTCAGCTTCAGGTAGGGAAGGAGATTATTTTACCTTTGATTTTCAAGCAGAATCAGGTTGAACAGAGGAACCCTTTTGTGTCTGTAATAGAAACAGCGTCGCAGGATGTCCTACTTCCGGCAGAGCCAGGGGTGGCCTGTTTTCTTCCTAGTGCGGTGAATGGGGCTTCTCTTTGGCGGGGGGGGGGGGGGGGGGGTTCTGTAAACCGACCTCCCCGGCCTTCTTCCCTGCCATAAAAGAACTGCCCTTCCTGTCCTTATCAGTGCTGGCGTTACAATTTCACGGGGCTGTGAAGCCAAGAGACACAAGAGAGATTCTAAGAGGCTGGGCTGGCAATAACAGAAACTGAAGGCAAATGCCGGAGGGCAGTAAGCAGATGGGAAAAGAGAAGGGGACAGTGTCATTCTTGATTGTCCTCTACTTCCACTGCCTTTCCGGTGGGTTGTGCTTTTTCTACCCCTTCAGTGTTCCAGCCTCTACAGAACGGCACCTCTTCATATCCCAGAAGACCGAGAATGTTACCAGAAGATGTGGTCCTCGAGAGCTTCCTCCTGGGAGGCAACATGACAGTTCAGTGGTTAAAATTCCAACCGCTATTAAGATTTGATAGATGGAACAAAATACAAAGGAAGCATCCTGGTCCTTGTGAATTTTCAAAAGAGTAGTGGATAAAAATGATTTTTAAAAGACCTAATTTGCATGTAACAAAGAAAACATGCCAGCTGTTTGATTCATTGTTAAACTTAAGTGATGAGAAATCTATCAACCAGTCATTTTCAGTCTGGCTGTAAATTTGTATTTCACTTGTTTTCAGTGTCTGGTTACCAACAGTAAGCAGATTCTCATAAATCAGTGCTAATGGGAACATCCAGGATGATTGCTAATATTTAGACAAACAATTTGAAAAATTGTGATATTCCGACTACTTCAGAAATACTCTACCCAGGAAATTCCTATTTAGCTATATATATTTTTTTTTAATTGAAGTATAGTCAGTTACAATGTGTCAATTTCTGGTGTACAGCGTAACGTTTCAGTCATACTAGCTGTATTTTCTTTGGCTGTTTCCTGTTGGTTGGGTCAAGTGTCACAACAGATCCATCTACAGTTGGAATAAAGGGGAAAGCAAGGAAAAGTGTTAGGCAGAGTTGAACTTCCTCCAGCCTTTATTTAGCCACTTTTTTCCCCTTGTGTGTCTTCTGGATCCTCTCCAAATCCCAAGATCATTTACTGTTGAGCTTTGAATTCTCCGAGACATGGAGAATTTGGTAGCTGCACACAGAGATAAACCTTTTTTCTTTTGAGACCTAATTTCTTTTGATAATAGAACGCCATGAGAACAATTTAAGTGGCTGGAAAATATATTTAAATTAAACAAAGAGTTCTTAACTCGAAGGAGTTAGAACAGATTTTGGAAGTAGGTCATAGGATTTGATTCTCCAGAAAGCATCTGGGACACAGTGGGGAGGGAGGGAGAGCGTTCAGCTGGGCTGGTGTTTTGCCAGGGTTGTGTATATGCACATTTCACAACCACTTTGTAGATGGTATATTATTATGGATAGTTTCTTTTTACAGGAGTCAATGGGCTCAGAGTCAATTTGCCCAGGTTTTTCACAGCTAGGAAATGCTGGAACCAAGATTCAAATTCAAGTCTTCCTGTTTCTAAGAGTCGTGTTCTTTAACTACACCACCATGCTGCTTCCCCTAGACATAATTTCCATAAGTTTAGTTGTCTTTGAAACAGATAACAAACTTGACTTACAGAATTTCTTCCAGCCCCCTGCTGCTGTGTGAAACAGAACTAGACATCTCACTGACACGGCCAGCAGTTCCCTGGTACCCTAGGACGTGTGTCCAGGTTGATCTGTGTCCAGGTATGTGTGACAGCATCCTTCTCCAAAAGCTGTAAACACATTGAATTCCTTGAATTCAGCTTATGTGAAACTTCCCTATAGTCACAAAACAGTAACACCTCCCAACAAAGCTGTGAAAGGAGACACTAAATGAGAAGAGATGTCCAGATTCTACAGGCAACCTGTATGCAATTTAGATCAGAAGCATAATCTTTGAAAACCTCACTTATTTTTCTGTTGATCATTCTTTTTTTTAATTGAAGTATAGTCAGTTTACAGTGTTGTGTTAATTTCTGGTGTGCAGCTTAGTGATTCAGTTACACATACATAGATTTCTTTTCATATTTTTCATTATAGGCTGTTAAGATATTGAATATAGTTCCCTATGTTATATAGTAGGATCTTGTTGTTCATCTATTTTATATATAGTAGTTAGTATTTGCGAATCCAAACTTCCAATTTATCCCCTTCTTCCCCCCTGGAAACCATAGGTTTGTTTTCTATGTCTATGAGTCTGTTTGTTTTACAAATAAGTTCATTTGTGTCATTTTCTTTAAAGTTTCCACGTAGAACTGCTGTCACATGGTATTTTTCTCTCTCTTTCTGACTTCGAATTGTATGGCAATCTCCAGGTCCATCCATGTTGCTGCAAAGGGTGTTACTTTATTTAAAAAAAAAAAAAGTCTCATTTAATTGGATTAAGCTTGAGTCTCTGGGTAGCTTTATAAAGTTCTGAAGGGTTTAAGAGGAGAAGACTGACTTTGCGGGCTGTATTTGGTGTTCATCCCCTTGGTGTTGTGGAGCAGGCTTGTTACAAGGGCTTGCCCTCCTTTTAAGACTTTAAAGACATTGCCGACAAAAAGAACGTTCCCTAAGGTGCCTCTTCATTTCACTGGGGATAGATTATCAAGACTACTGCAAGAGCAGAATAGGTAGTTTTCAGCGATGCTTCCTTTTGAAAGATCCAGCAGGGGCTACCACCTGGGACCCTGGCCATGGCTTCATCCTTTCAGGTTGGCTTTGCCATTCCTGCCCCTCTCCTGTGAGCTGTCGGTTGCCCTTCTTGTTAGCACCTCTGTCAACGTGTAGACATCTGTAGGAGAGTCTTGCCCGTAGCGAGAGGAAACACTGGGCTTCCTGAGGTTACTTCTGACACTCACCAAAAATCTCTCTGGGAAAACATCACCACTGGTCTTGACAATCTTGGATCCCGCCAGACCTCCATCCCAGAGGAACAACGGTGGTTGCCCACCATGTTGGAAGGTGGCGTGAGGAAGCCACTGTGGAAGAACCGGCGGTGCTAAGGGGGCCTGTGGTGATGGTGGTCACACCGAGACCAAGAAGGGCACATTCCTGGCAGGGTGGAGGGCAGAGAAACAGTTTCTTGAGGCTTGTCCCAAGAAATAGGAGTGGCTAAAGGTGTTCCCCAGCTGACCCACCCACTCTGTTGGTTTGTACTGTGCCCTCTGCTCAGGAATGGGTGTCACCTCTCTTACCACGGGATTACCAAGATTTCTATAAGTTTAAAAATAACATTTTCAGTGAACGGGCAAGAACATGTTGTTCTGGGTTTCATTATTCCCCTAGAAGGCAAAGCACTTCAGAGTTGATGGAGCAGGACCTAGAGTGTCCCTGACACCTACGTGCTGGTGAGATTTCAGTCTGATTTTAGACGTGACCTTGCCATGGGGCCTCCAGAGTATGTTCAGTGTCCTAGAAGATAGTAGACACCCTTGGGATAGACTTGTCAGATCCTTCAGGGATGGCAAAAATCACTCAGCGCCTTAAGTGACTTTTCGCTCTGGGGCGAGGCCAAAGGTTGACTCGGCACACACCAGCCGAGTGGGGGTTGTGAGAGCAGAGCCGCCCGGAGGCCTGGCTTGCCCGGAAGGCTGGCTGGTCCTGCCTGGGAACCAGCAGTCGACCCTGGTCTGGGGGCTCATGCACATGTTTGCGGGGACAGGCAGTAGGGGATGTAAGGAAAAGAGAGAAAAAAGCATGATTGCATTTCTGGGCCGGAGGTGAAGTTGACCTTTGGCTTTTCCCCATCCTCAGGCAGCCCTGTGCAGCTTCTACTTGGGCTGGACCCCGGCCTGTTCTTTGAAAGACAAGGGCGTGTGCAGCACTAGACGGAGCAGCAGACCAGCTGCCAAGAGATGTGGGCCTGGTTCCAGCCTCGCCACATTCTAGACCAGTGGTTTTGAACAAGTGACTTCACCTCTCTGAAGCCTTCATTTCACACTCATCTTTCCTGAGGGGTTTTCTGAGTTCCCTAAGGCTGCTGTAACAAATGACCACAAACTGGGTGCCTCAAACAACAAAAATCTATTCTCTCACAGTTCAGAGGGTGAGAAGTCTGGAATCAAAGTGTCAGCAAGGTTGGTTCCTTGAGGTTATGAGGGAAGGTCCATCCCATGTCTCCCTCCTTAAAACGATGCAAGCCCCTCCTTGGTTTATGGTCATATCACTCCAATCTCTGCCTCCGTCTTCACATGGCCTTTCCCTCTGTGTGTCTCCTTGCCTCTCCCTTTCTGTCCTATTTTAAGAGGACTTTGAATTCAGGGCCTACCCTAATCCAGGGTGCTCTCATCTCAAGACCCTTATTTGAAATAAGGTTACGTCCTGGAGGTGCAAGCAGACACAACCTTTTTTGTATTCAGCCCACCCAGGGGCTGGTAATGTCTGCTCAGCCTACTGCACAGGTCTGTGTGAGGCACATGGATTTTGTGAAAGGTCAAGGGCTACACTGTATTCTTGTTTTTCTCCAGCTTGGAGGCCTTTGTAAATCCCCCCTTTTATGGAAGAAAGTCTCTCCCATTCTTGCATTCTGTTTCCTGGATGATCTGCTCCTGAGCTGTCTTTCTAGATTCCTTTCCTGTTGTAGTCCCTAAGGTATTTCATACTCTGGTCCAGAGAGATTACTTATATTTTGAATCACCACGTACTTTCATCCTCCTCATTTTTTCCACTTACTCTTCCACCTTCCTCTGCGCTGTTTCCTCTCCTACTTATCTTTCAAGGCCAGGCTGATACCCCACTTCTTTGGCTCGCTGTTCTTCCCCTAAGTTGAAATTTTTCCAGGAGTGTGCTGGAGCGAACTCACGCTGATGAAGGCTGACTGCTGACGGTTAAATATTCAGTAATACTTTTGGCAGCTGGAAATTAGCCATGGTGGGAGTATTTACATCATGGAAATTGGAAATCTCTACAAATGAGGACTCCCTCTCCTTTCTTCTTTCCTTCCTTCCTTCCTCCTTGCCTCCCTCTTTGCCCTCTCTCCCTCCTTCCCAGCATACCAGGAATTCTTCCCTCCTCTGCATCTCCATAGCACTTTGTCTTTTCCTCTGTTTTAGCATTTTAAACATTATATGCTTATTATGTAAATAGATACCACTTCTGCTAGATTGTTTCTTGAGGCCAAAGCAGTATTCTGTGTTCTGTAGAGCGCTCTTCTATCTTACAGTACTTGCTTTGAACTAAATGGTATATCCCCCCAAAATCTGTGTGTTGAAACCTTTACCCCCATGGTGGCCGTATTTGGAGATAAGGCCCAAAAGGAAGAACTAAGGTTAAATGAAGTCATAGGGGTGGGGGCCCTGATGATAATAATAGTATTGGTGTCCTTATAAGAAGGGACACCAGAGAGTGAGCTCTCTCTGTTTCTGAAGACACAGCCAGAAGGCAGCCGTCTACAAGCCAGGAAGAGAGCTCTCCCAGAAATCTAATCAGCTGGCACCTTGATCAGGGACTTCTCAGCCTCCGTGACCGAGAAGTAAACGTCCGTTGCTGAAGCCACCCCGCTGTGGTACTCTGTTGCAGCTGCTCAAGCAGCCCGACACAGCACCTGAAACCTGCGAGATGCTCAGGAGCCCTTGTTAAAGTAGTCAGGTGAAGGAGTGCAGAGGAATGACGCTCAGTGTTTACTGAGCCCTCCCTCTGTGACAGCAGCTCTGGGCAGGAAGCACTGTTACTGCACCTGCTGTGTAGTTGGTAACTGAGGCCTGGAGAGGTGAGCATTTTGCCTTGAGTCTCAGAGCTAGTAGCTGAACCCACAGTGTGAAACCACAGCCAAAATCCTCAAATACTACATTAAATTCTTCTTGAATACGATGAAATTTCCCATCCTGGACGTCTGCCATCCAGTAGAGTGGCCACTAGCTGCATGCAGCTCCTGAGCACTTGGAATGTGGCCAGTCTGAACACATACTGGACTTCAAGGACTTAGTATGAAGAAAATGGATGTCAAGTATCGAAATGTTGAATTTATAATATTATATATATGTATATATATGTATGTATGTATGGAGAGAGTTAAAAATATATTAGCTTTTACCTTTGTAGTGTGGCTACTAGAAAATTTTAGAAACGCGTGGCTGCGTTGTGTTTCTGTGGAAGTATAGACTCCTGTTTCCTAGGACCTGGGAGCCTGCTTTAGCGGCAGCATTATGGCACTAGCACTCACACAGCCAAAGAGGTCTATCTTTAGCGTCGGGCTAAGGCGTGGTAATTCAGAGAGTCTTCCACATGTCCCTGGCTTCCTCTGAAATCTGCCTTTTGCTCATTTCACTGACCCTTTGAGACAAGGCATTTGCTGTGGATAAAGAGATAAAGGTCAGTGCTTCAGTCAAATTGGCATCTTAAGAAAAGTTTGGACATCCAAGGAGTCATGGAACAAGGTTGGAGCCATTGGCAAAAATTTTATCTCTGAGTAATGTGTGAATATCACTTACAATAAATCTTGTGTCTCCTCAGCTGGAGGGGAGCCACAGCTCAAAAGAAGATATTTCAAAGGAATTAGTAATCAATTCCTCTCTTCCTCCCGGGCAGGAAGCTGCTTCCAGTAAACACAGGATTGGCTGTGCTGGAATCCCGCAGCTCTCCCCAGCTGGCAGGTTGAGGTCATCGAGATGGGAGTCTCACTTTCAAACAGAAGCGTAGAGAGAATAGAGAAAGCAGGTAACTGAGAGTGAGCCATTCCGTCCCCACCAGGTGATCACAGGAGGCAAACAGTGAGGGAAGAAGATGTATAATTTGTGCAGAATAGGTCAAATCTTTCAGAAAACCAATAAATGTCAGTAAATGAACCCACTGGTCTCCCTGCTTTTCTGTTTCTATGCCAGGGAAGCACTTCCATACTCCAGTCTGAGTCAGGAGGAAAGAATGATGTGGGAGCCCTAATTTGCCTGCCTTCCTAATGAAGAAATAAATCCTGAAAATGTTACGATGACATTTTATGTTTCTCCAGAGTGCCATAGTTTCATGTCATTGTTTAGGACTTTCTTCAGTGCTCTAAGTTTCTCTGATTGCTAACTCTGAGAAGCATCATGAATCGCCCCGATTTTGCAGGCCCAGAGCCTGGTGATTGTGCCTAGGCTGCGGTGTTGATGGCTGTGCCGGACGGGCAGTTGCAGAATGCTGCAGGAGGTGTTTCCTGCTGTTTCTTCTCCGGCTTTCCCGGGTGTATGGGACTGAGTCCCATGTAAACTCCTGCGCTGGGAATGAATGGGCTCTGTAAGCTGTATCAGGGGCGATTTTCTCTGGCAGGGGGCATCCATCTACTCCTCCGTTTACAGAGCGGAGTGTTAACTCCAGGGGTCCCTGTATATATATTAACATCGTTCATCTAAAGAGAACAAAACCACAGAGATTTAGAGATGGTAGAGAGTGTTAAAATCATCTAGTGTCACCTCCTAATTTTTTAAAGGAAGTGACCCAGCACCATTAAGTCATTTACAGAGGGTCACATAATCCAGGTCTCCTGACTGCGAACCTCACCCCTTCCCCACCATGTCAGGTGCTCACATTTCACTCTGCAACCTCTTAAGTCCTCATTTCATCCACAGGGAGAAGCTGAATGGCAGGAGCCTGGTTTTAAAGCAAGGTCAGGACTGGTGTCATTAGGGGTCATTAAATGTGGAAATCCAGACGTGATGCATTGGTCCCGGGGAACACCTCATTTCACGGTGACTTGGGAATTCCCGGCTGCGGCCGTTTCACAGCAGACATCATTTGTTTCAGTTAATGTAGGTGACAAGGACTGAGATGCTTTGACTGGAGCAGCACAGATCCTTCTCCTTCTTGTTAGGCAGGGGACAAAGTGAATTAGTATCCTTCAAAAAGTATGTTTCCTTGGGGAGGATTTGCCTCTGTAGCAGCGAGGGAATTTCTTCTACTCTTGCCTTCTTCCTAAGCCATCTCCATCCTTGGCACCATACTCAGTGCCGATACTTTATTCCCACCCTCCCTTTGTACTGATCCATCCTCCGCCCCGTGTCACAGGCCGTGACATTTCCACAATGCTTTACAGTGAAAGCCTTACGGCCTTACTAGCTTTTTCTACCTGAGCGGAACCCTCTGGTCTTTGAACACACACGTCTCCTGTTCCCTCCAGTACGTGTGACTGTGCACTGATGCCTGTGATGTGGTTGTGTGGCATTTGGCAGAGCGGGTGGCCCTGGGAGTGTGCCCATTCTCACACTCCACTGATAGTTCCTGTCGCTTGTGGAATGTGTTTCCTGTTACCCTTGCTAACCCGGGGAGGTTTGTATTTTAAGCAGACACTTCCTGCTTCCGGAGCACTTCTCTTACACCAGACAGAGTCATCTCAGGATCAAACAGAATGACTAAATGGCTAAGTAAATTAATCTTAAGTGGCTCTCTACTCCCAAATACCTCTCGGGTGCCATATTATGATTTTTTTCAAAGATATTTTCATTGGTTGTGGTGGTTTTGCATAAGGCTTCGTTTGTCTTCATAATATAAAAATACTTTGCTGTATCCAGGTCTTTCTCGCATAGAAGCATCTCAAAATTAACCTTTGAAGTTGGAGTTGCTTTTGAAACAACCATGGCATTGCTATTTGGGGGAAAAAAAAACAGTATCAGTCTCGATATCTTGTGCATGTTATTTGCCCTTAGCTGTATAGAAAAGCTCCAAAGAACAGAGAGAGAAAGGAGAATAAAATGTTTTAAGTGTCATTCTGATTTTCCGAACTCGGATTTCTAAATGCTATTTCTGAACCCAAAGAAGTCACCAAAAAGCCTCTCAATCTCCAATTCATCTCTAAACTGGATCTCATATTAATTCATGCTAATTATAGGAATGAAGAGATGAAGAGGGTAGGGGAGCATGCCGAGAATATCAGATGCTACCCAGAATTAATACTAATTGATCCCAAGTCAAGCTGTTTAAGCCTTGGAGATGAATGAGTTCCCAGGGCCTAATGGAGCACGCCCGGCGATGCGATTTTCTCAAACTCAGTTGGGCCTGGATGGGTGCATTTTGTTCTAATGGATGAGATATTTACTTCTTGGGAACGTCTTCCTTCACAGCAGGCAAGAAAAACAATTCTTTAAAATATATCTCTCCATGTGGTGAGAAACATAAAACCCTTCATGGTTGAAAACTCCAAGCAGCTAGCCATTGTCCAAAGGACTGAGGCACTGGGTTGGCTGTGCTTTCAAGATGGGTGTTTATAGCGGGCCAGAGATCACCTCTGCTTTCCCTTTATTCCTTGTTCTCTGAACGCAGAGGTTATAATTTTAAGAACAGCATTAATGGAGAACCATGTCAGTGATAAATGTCAGAGGTGGCTGACTTGGGCGGGTGTAAAACAAATCCGCTCTCTGGACTTGCATGTTCCTCTTCAGGTTCCGTGATCACAAGAGGGGAGCCTCTTGGTGTCTGTAGTTTTGTCATTGATTGACGTGCTCGTAAGTCTGGGAAACAAGATATAACCCCGCATGAGCTCCTTCAGAAATTTCCCTGATAAACCAGGATGGGCCAAAAAGCTTGAGAACTCAAGTGCATTGTTTGGGATACTGTTCTGATTGGGATTTAGCCAGAAATTCTTGTTTGAAGTTGTTATTACAGTTATTTAGGAAATCTTGTTTGCTGAGGATATGGAAAACCTGAGTTTGATAGTGAGATTTGTAAAACCCAGAGTGTAGTTACATCTGAATTTCAATTCTCATTTTACAATAATGTGGAAGGTGGAGGGGAACAGACTAGATAGAGGTCGACTAACTCTGGACCCCTGAACTTCTCTTTTAAATCAGTGTTGTTAGCTTAGTGAGTAAATATTGATTGTGATCCTGGTATGTGCCAATCACCATGTTCTCTCTTTTTCCTAAACATGGCATTTCATGTGAATTTCTTCTTGGGATCTGGAACATTGCATTAATTTGTGCTTTGGAATTGCTTGAAAATCAAGTTCATTAAAGAATAAAATCAGCTCTCAGGACAGTGATGTTTCTGTATTACTTGTACTTTCACAGCTGTGTAATTGTGATGCTACCAGAAGAGATTCATTTTCAAAATTATTTTTTTGCATTTGCATTATGTCATTAGAGATATAGTTAATCAGCTTCAGGATGGTGCTGGGTTCAACTGGAGGGGCTACAAAACTGTAGCCAAAGCAACACAGAAAATTAGAAGGTCTTCCAGACACCACTTGGCCACCTATGACCTTTACAACACATTTATATTTCATTATTTAAATACATGTTAACTGTATTGAAGAACAAAAACATTTTTCTTAGCCATTTAAAAACTTAAAAAGAAAAAAAGAACAACCACTCCCTCTAGTGACAAATTATAAATTAGCAACAAAGTGGAATTTGGTTAGAATTCTAAGCACTGGAAGAAAAAAAAAAGCCCTGTGTTTCAGATAAAACATGAGTTATGGCTGAGATCAATACAGATTAAAATATGGAAAAGTAGGTAAGTGGAAAGCCTTTAATTTAACTTTATGTTTTAAACTGTTAATAGCCACTCCCTGTTTTGTCTCTCTTTCCATTCCTTTGTCAATATTCTTAGCATTTGTAGTATTAGCGGGTTTTGTTTGTTTGATTTTTAGAAGCAGTACATCATATGAATGGGTTTGAATGTAAAATCTTGGAGGTTGATTTGGAATTCTTTCACTTTTTTAACTTTAGTAATACTCAGTTTTGTTTCTTAGCTAGGGTTAAATATTTTCATTCTGATATATATCCCTTTGCCAGAATTTGAGTTCTAGTGATGCACAATAAATGGATACAAGGTGGAGGTAGAAACAGTAATGAAAGCAAAAGAAGAAAATAAACATATATAATCTCATGCCATTATTAACTTTTGAGATAGAGCTCTATCTTTTCCTTCTTTTAATGAGAAGCTGACACTTTCATGCTTGAAGCCAGTGCATAAGCAGCACTGAAGTGGTCCTCTGGTTCAGTGAAAGTGAATTCAAGGACTTAAGACATCGCAGAAAATTGTGTATGTTCTGAAATGAGTACATCTGAGGTGGATGCGGGCCCCTCAATAAGCAGTGGCCACCGTCTTGCCCGACACATACCAGGGGCTCAGGAAATGTTTGCTGAGAGAATGAATGAGGGAGCCTCGCTATTTAACAAGCTTTGAAGAGGAGGAAGACTGTCGAGCAGAGCAGGGCTCTTGTGATGACACTAAACCAAGGTCTATGGCATTTTCTGATTGCCCCAAGCATCTGTCTGCGTCACAGTCTGACACTCCTTGAAATTTCAAAGGCTTTTATTTTTAATATACCTTTTAGTGTAATTTCCTCCAGAAGGAATCATGTTTGTGTGAAATAAATCAGGCGAAAGGTAATGGGGATCCTAAAATGAAGTTAAGGTTGGGAGTGAGCATTGAAAGATGTGATGGAGCAATTTTGGAAATCAGTGATTTGTTAGTTTTGAAAGGCTTGTGCAAAAATTTTTTTCACTTCCATTGTTGTTTCAGGGACTTAGTGAAAAAAAAAAAAAACGGAGCATTTCATCTAGCTTTCCTTCATTTGGACACTAGGGGGAAGTGTTGTGAACAAACGGTTAGGAATGAACACCGGTCTTATGCTTAGAAATTTATAAAATTTATTTGAAAACACAAATAAAATTACATGTATTATATTTTATTTACTTGTGTGAGGTCCAAACATTTTCTGAACCTGAGTAAGTTATTTAAGCACTAAACAGATTTTTAAAGGAATTCTGCTCCTGTAATTGCTATTGTATGTATAGGACCTGCATACAGTGTTTCTGAGAGGAAAACGCTAAATTTAGGAAGCAGAGATTAAGCTGCAGAAACTTTACTTATTAGCAAAAAATCCAGAAGGGGAAAATTACAGCTTTTGATAATGTGAATTAGAGGTTTCACCATATATTATATTCATTACATTGTAATAAAAGTAGTGCGTTCACTTAGAGTTTTAAAAGTGTACTAAATTGTCTTCATAATTTAAAAATACTTTGCTGTATCCTGGTCTTTTTCCCATAGATGCACCCCAAAATTAACCTTTGAAGTTGGAGTTGCCTTTAAAACAACTATGGCATTGCTATTTGGAAAAAAAAAGAAAAAAGAAAAAAGAAAAAAACAATATCAGGCTTGATATCTTGTGCATGTTTTTTGCCCTTAGCTGTATAGAAGGGCTCAAAAGAACAGAGAGAGAGAGAGAAAGGAGAATAAAATGTTTTTAAGTGTCATTCTGATTTTCATGTTTCATGGTTCAGAGAATATTTAGACCCAACATAAGTAAATAAAATATAATACATATAATTTAATCCTGGATTTTGTTTTCAAGAAATTATTTGTTGCTATTTTTGGCAGTTTTTCTCATCTCTATTATATCAGACATGGAATGATATTTTGACTAATGGCTATAAAGATAGAAATGCTCTTTGGAAAGCAAATCCAAACAACACGAGAGGAAGGGTATTGTAAAGAAGGTAGAAAGTAACAGTCCATGTCAGTACTCGGCCATGACACCTTCCTGCACTTTTTCCTGCCTTTGGTCCTGTCCCCTGTCCCTTTGCTGCCATCCTCCTGCCTATGAGCAGTAACCCTTGAGTCAGTGTTGCCAGCTCAGATCTGTCTCAGAGCCACTCTGATGTCCCACAAGCTCGCCAAGCCCCGTGCCGTTTGAAGATCAGTCTATGGAGAACCACCTCTTTTCAGTTTCCTGTATACTCTGCCTTGCTTGTCGGTTCCAGTTGCGGAGGCGATCTGCCTACTCCCACGCTGCACTTCCTACCTTAATTTAGGCTTTTGGATAAAATTTATGCAGCCGAAAGTACGTAAGTCTCTCAGTTTTGGGAACTCAGACTGCAAAGGCATCACCCAGGGAGCAGATTCCTGTTCCCACTCCTGGAGCTCCTGAGGCAGTGGGTCTTCTGGTGAGCACCTCGGGAATCTGCAGGGCCTCCCAGACAGCCCCCACCCCACCCCCACCCCCACATGATGTGGGGCAGCTCGTCTCAAGCCTGCAGGTCCAGAAACTCCACCCATCGCCCTGGACAAGCAGATGCACATTGTTTAAGTTGTTACTGTCTTTGTCTTCCCACTTTCACCTTGAATTTTGTTACTGTTTTATTTAGGGTGGTTTTTTTGTTTGTTTGTTTGTTTGTTTTTGTTTTTTTTGTTTTTTTTTTTTTGCATAAATTGTTGGAGTAGCCAAGCCTGTGAATACCCACTGGCAGCTTGATTGTTCTGTGTAACATGGAAGGTTCCTGGGGGCTCTCAGCAAGGAAGGTTACGCTGAAATGTACTTGTACAGGTTGAAAAACTCAGTACGCAGAATGTGTTGATTAACTGACTTATTTTTTTTCCCGTGAAGTGAAATTGCTATGATTTGTTTAGGTTTTCACACAGGTTATGCAGCTGCTAGAAGGAAGATGTCCAGCTAAGGTGGGTGGGAACTTAGGGAAAACATTCAAGTACAACTGGGAATTGTCAGAGCTACAAGGACTTCAAAGGTCATTGAAACCAATGTTCTTGTTTCATAGAGAAGGGAACTAAAGCCCAGAGATGTGAAATGTTTTGCCCAAGCTGCATAGCAAGTTACGATCAGAATCAGATCTAGAATTTAGACTTGAGTACCACCTCTTTCTAGTGTTTGTTATCACCCCAGATTGGATGCCTCCCTGAGGCTCACAAAGGTTTCATATTTAATACCCACTGCGGTACCTAGTTCCAGTGTTTCACAACCCCAAATACAAGTTTTCAAACAAGGTCTATTTTATGTTAAAGAACTTTTATGCCAGTCTCTCCTATGGGACTGTTTTTAATGCAGCATTTTTATGATAATTTTTATAGTTGAGTTATAGTCAGTTTACAATGTTGTGTCAACTTCTGGTATACAGCACAATTTTTCAGTCATACATGAATATACATATATTTTCGTATTCTTTTTCACTGTGAGCTGCTACAGGATCTTGAATATATTTCCCTGTGCTATACAGTATAATCTTGTTTATCTATTCTACATAGGCCTGGCAGTATCTACAAATTTCGAACTCCCAGTGTGTCCCTTCCCACCTCCCTCCCCACTGGCAATCACAAGTTTGTATTCTACCTGTGAGTCTGTTTCTGTTTTGTATTTAAGATCATTTGTCTTTTTTTTTTTTGATTCCACATATGAGTGATATCATATGGTATTTTTCTTTCTCTTTCTGGCTAATTTCACTTAGAATGACATCCTCCAGGGACATACATGTTGGTGCAAATGGCATTATGTTGTCATCTTTTATGGCTGAATAGTATTCCGTTGTATAAATATACCACAACTTCTTTATCCAGTCATCTGTCGATGGACATTTAGGTTGTTTCCATGTCTTAGCTATTGTAAATAGTGCTGCCGTGAACATTGGGGTGCTGGTGTCTTTTTGAATTAGGGTTCCTTTTGGATATATACCCAGGAGTGGGATTGCTGGGTCATAAGGTAAATCTATTTTTAGTCTTTTGAGGAATCTCCATACTGTTTTCCACAGTGGCTGCACCAAACTGCATTCCCACCAGCAGTGTAGGAGGGTTCCTTTTTCTCCACAGCCTCTCCAGCATTTGTCCTTTGTGGACTTTTGAATGATGGCCATTCTTACTGATGTAGTTTTGATTTGCATTTCTCTGGTAATTAGTGATATTGAGCATTTTTTCATGTAATGCAGCATTTTTGGTAAATGAAAATATTTTGAAAATTTCCCTTCCCTAGCAGTTCATAGAAGTAACTACATTAAGCTACTACATGGAAGCTACTTGCATGGAGTCAGATCTAAGGTCTGAAAGTCGAGGCATATCAAAATTAGCATTGAGAAGCATTTAGTTAGGTATCATCTCTTGGTAATTTTAACAACACCAACTTTTCCTCCAACTTTGAAATAGATGTTTAGTTCTTTTGGTTGAATTGGTTGGTTTGTGTTTGAGGATCGTGTTATAAGAAAAATACTTTTTTTTAAAGAAATTGAATCACAGGGGTTCCCTCCGTCTTGAGGTCCAGAGACTTTCTGAGGGTAGAGCAGGTTTTGGGCTTGGGGAACGTGTGCTTATTCTGTGGAATGGCCAAAGGAATTTTCCACGCTCTTAGAGTTGTCTCACTCAATCATGTGCTCCTGGGGAATCAGAAGTGTGAGTGGGGCAGATGCCACAGCTCGGATGCATCTTCCCTTATGGTGACTTGCAGAGATCGGAGTTGTTACTGTCTACCAGCTCCTTCCCTGAGTAATAATAGCTGGCTACTCACGGACTCTGTTGAGGTGTTGTATTAGCACATGCTTGATCTTTCTCTCTTAAAATGCATTAAAAAAACCAAAAAAAAAAAAAAACCCTAACAACCCATCCAGTTGATCATCATGAGGTTGTTCGTGGCTGAAAATGGCTGCTGCCTTCCCATTTGCCATCTTCCTCCCCGACCTTGCATTTGAAACTGGGCTTTTAATTGCTTGAACTCAAGAAATAGAGCACCAGAGCTTGGAGTGTCAGGAACTAGGTAGAGGCTTAAAGGTGTAGAGGAGGAGGAAGTTGGGGGAACACATTACAGTAGGAGCTTCATTTCCCCTCCTTTAAATGGAGACCTAGTAGCAGGCAAGGTTGTGGTGTACAGAGCCATGGGCTTCCTAATGTCTGTTCTCCTGCCCATCCCAGCCTCAATCCTCAGACCACACGTGTGTGCATGCAACTTTGGAGAACAATCTGGTGTATCGGCAGTTACATTTAAGCTAGGTATGTTCATAAGGCACTAGTTAATCTAGGAATTGAGAAGGGAGAAGTCTGTGCTGTGATCACAGGTAGGGCTCGTGGTGCCGGTCCCTCAGGAAGGGTCCAGTCTCCTCTCTGCTTCAGTAGACTGTTCAGGTTTTCCATTTTGAAAAATTAATAAGAGTGCCTTTCTGTTATATAATAATTGTCAAGATTTTAATAGAAGCACAGAATCTTGGAGTTGGTAAGAACTTCAGAGCTAACACACAATAATGTGAGTAAATGGAAAGACTGGCATTCTGGAAGCAAATGTCAATCAAAGCTCACTTTCCGTGTCGTCCCAGATAAGATACTTAATCCTTATAAGTCTGTTCCTCCATCTGACAGATCTCTCCATCCTAATTGTCCTAACACATAATCTGTTAATGAGTGCTTGTTCCAGGTCAAGAAAGTAGTACATTCATCTCTCTGCTCTGCCGGCCCCTTCTGCCCGAGGTAGGAGTCTGTTCACCATCTCCTTCTGCTTGTGTCTTTTCAGAGACAAGGAGCTTGTTGATTCCTTGGATGTCCGTTTGCATAATTCAGAAGCTTGAGTCTATTCACTCATTCTATTACTATTCAGTGATAGTTCTTGACTCCCTCCTGAGCTCCAGGCACTGTGCTAGAATCCTAGCTTTTCTTTATAGCAAATCCCATGTCAGCATCCCTGTGACTTCTGTCCTTGGGTGCTCCTTCTGGTCCCTGCAACAATGCAGGTTTCCAATGTAGCAATCCTTTGGCTAAGTGAGAGCAATCCTCATGTCTTCTGAGTCTCTTTTCTTCAAAGAAGTGTCTTCTGTGTTCTCCAGCCCCCTCACTATCCTGTCTACCAGCAACTTGTTATATTTCAATTTTTTATTTTCCTTAAAATATGGCACCCAGAAATCCTGCCCTGCCTGCTTTTTGGCTAATACTGATTCTTCTCAGACTCGAAATTCCTCTTATCAGGGCTGTTGGGCACGACGTGTCTGAAGCCTGCACTTGCCCTGGGCCAGTTTTAGGTTGTGAATTTTTGGTGCCTGATAAACAAACGTCTCAACACACTGGGGAGGCAGGTGTAGTCCTGTGCAGCAGAGGCTCTGTTACCAGGAGCAGTGTTCCGGATGAAGGGAAGGAACAGCCTGTGCTAAGGAAGGACTCTCTGAGCATAGGGTGCTGATAAGGATTGTGTACTCTGACCCCAGTCTACATCAGACCGAATAAAGATAAGATGAATGCTCTGTGATAACCTTGGTATTGCAGAGAATATGTTATGTCTATTCTTGCTCTATTTCTGTTTAAATCCACCACCGTATTTGTGGATTGAGCTAGACTGTAACCGATAATGACAGCAAAACCAGAAACAACCAAAGGAAAATAGATACAACTTATCAAAATGAAAAACTTTGTGCTTCAAGGCACACCAACAAGCAAGTGAAGGACAGATCCACAGAGGGGGAGATACATTTGCAGATCATTTGACAAATAGTATATAGTGTATATAAAGATGTGCAATCATTGCCACTGTCTAATTCCAGAATATTTTCATCACTCCAAAAAGAATCCCATGCTCGTTAGCAGTCACTCCCCATTCCTCCCTTCTTTCGTCTGTTGTTTAAATGGAACCATGCAATATTTGTCCTTTTATGTCTGGCTTCTCTCACTTAATGTTTCAAGGTTCATCCATGTTGTAGAATGTGTCAGTATTTACTCCTTTTAATAATCGAGTGATCTTCCATCGTATGGCTATATCACATTCTGCTTAATCATTCATCAGCTGATAGATGGTTCAGTGTTTCCACTTCTTGGCTATTATGAATAATGCTGCTATGAACATTTGTGTATAAGCTTTGGTGTGGAAGTATGTTTTGAATTCTTTGGGAATATACCTAGGAGTGGAATTGGTAAGTAATTTTGGGGGAGGGTGGGAACTGCCACATTGTTTGCCAAAGCACTGAGCCATTTTACACTTCAACCAGCAATGTATGAGGGTTCCATTTTCCCTACATCCTGTCAACACCTGTGAATCTTTTGAATTATAGCCATCCTAGTAGGTGTGAAGTAGTATCTCACTGTGGTTTTGATTACATTCCCCTCATGGTTCATTATGTTGAGCATCTTTAATATGCTTGTCTGCTATTTGTTCATATTCTTTGAAGAACTGTCTATTCAGAGTCCCTGCTCATGTTTTAATTGGGTTATGTATCTCTTTACTATTGAATTTTAAGAGGTTTTTTTTTACATATTCTAGAATTTTTACCTGAGGAAGTTTTTTTTTGAGAAAGTCCTTTACTGTCATTAGAGCTCATCTAGAGAAAAGATTTTATAAGGAATAAAATATGCTGGAAGTCAGAGACATTAATAGGGAGGCAGAACCACACTTGTTTCTCACGGCATCAATTATGCATTTTTTTGATAGATGGATTGTAATCTCTAATGTAAGACAGCATTTATATCAAACTAGGAGGAAAATAAATTTTATTTACCAACTTGGAAATATAAGTATAAATATTCCAGTAACCATCACAAAAAAACCCAAATATCAACCCGTAATCCTATAATGTCTTATAATACCAGAAAACAACATATTAAAATCTTGAGCAAAACGGTATGTCCTCTTGTGAGAAGCACTGTTTCCTGTGCTGTGTCCACTGTTACAGTAACACTCCCACAGTGCTCAGGAATGAGACTGGACCGTAGGAATAGGTGCGGTGTGCCGCTGATCATAAGGCATCTTTTCAGAAAGATTCAACTATTACGGCTCATTGCTTCCTGAACTCTGTCCGTTACTTCTGTTGGACATCTTCACAGAGCTTTACATAAAATCTTGTTTGCAAAAAAAGTAAACATGCTTAAAAGAAACTCACATTCACATGAAACAATTTTTTAGATTAATCAAAACCAGAACATCAGGGAGTTTTTAGTTATTCAGAGTGCTCAGTGAGAAAGTCTGTGGTATGAAGTCATGGTGTATATAGAAATTCTGAAACCATTTAATTTGGGCTTCTGCAAAAATGCATGCACTGTAGTAAATAATGAAAAGTCGGGTGTTCTGGGCTGGGGAGGCGGGTGATGCTGATATTCCTAACAAAGTTGTGCTTTCAAATCTGGTTGTCTTCTCCAAATATTCCACAGGGGGGCAGTGCAGGAAAGCCACATACTGTTAAAAATTCTCTTCAAAGTGAACGTTCTGGTACACAATTAGGACCTGCCAAAGACCTCCCTACCTACAGAAGACTGTTCTCTAAATGATGCCTCCTAGTTCAATGATAAACTCGATTAGATTTTTTAAAAAAAACACAAGATGAAAGACGATTCACATTACACATTTTTGGCTTAAAAAAAACCTCACAATTATTCTTTACACATGAGTTCATGTACCTTATTCAACATGTGATTTGATATATGTGCCACATTCCAGTAACCCCATAGCACCATAATTAGACTAGATTACTTCCTATTGTAGCAAATGTGGGCTGGGACAGTCACATGGATGAAAATAAACTTGAAAGACAGTAGTAAGCTCTTCCACGTGCCTGCACCACAACGTGTTGACATGAGGATGAATAGTCACAAGTTAAAGTTATATTAATGAAAAATATGAAAGAGCACAAAAGTATTTTTTGATATTCCATAGAGGTTTTGAAGGTTTAGCCAAAACCTGCCTTATTGTACATAGCTTTAAACGTATTTTTAAGTCACTTGCTTGTACACTCTGTCTGCCTCACTTTTATGAAACATTTGACTTTTTTATGTTTAATGATCAATAAGTAGGTGATATTTGCTATGAATTTCTACAAAACCCACTTGACACATGTCAAGTGTAGAAAGTTTTACCAGCTGGGACAGTGCATGGTAAGCGAGATTTGATGTTACTCTGCAGCTCATGCAAACCTTGCTGGCAAGACTCAACGAGGAAAGCAAGATTTATGTGAGCTGCATTTGATGTGTGCTCAGGACTTGGAAACAGATCAAGAATCTGGATTACTCTGGGTGATGTTATCAGTGATGTAGTAAGAATGTTTTTCTAAAACAGCCTGGAAGCATAACCAAGTGATTTCAAGCCCTTTTCCCGTTTCCTGATCCTATCTCTGCCTTGGACCTCCCTCCACCCGCCCAGGCCCCACCACAGTTACTTAAGGATTCATTTCGTTTTCCATTTCCATTTGCCTTTTCAGTGTTCATTATTTGCCTTTCTGAAAATGGTTTTGTTCACAATTTCTGTCCATTTAGGCTGTGATTAGTGCCTGAAATGGAGCTTTTTTTTTTTTGAATGTATGACAGATTTTAATTTTTAGAGCAGTTGTAGGCTCCCAGCAAAATTGAGCAGAAGATACAGAGATTTCCCAAATACTATCTGCCCCTAGATACACACAGCCTTCGAAGTGGGGTAATTTTTTAAAGAGCATTGGGGTTTCGGTGGTCAGTATCACACTGTCTCAGAGGGAGCTCCCTCTGCATGGCCAACCATTGGCTGAAGCTGGAAAATGGTGCCATGGCCTGATGCAAGCAAAAGGCCCTGCGGCAAATTTTCCACTTACTCGTGAGGCTGTGATAGCTCATCCTGTAAATGACTTTCTCTGAATGGTGTTGGAGCCCCACTGGGATAATTTCACTTGATGAGAACCTTGCTGCACTCCCCTCATTACTGTAAGATCTTAGAAAAGTGCTGATAAACATTTCATTCCTGATCCCATGCAGGGCCTCCTCCCAGGCTTCCACCTTAATGTCTGAGAATTGTAATATTCTGTCTCCTGCTTGTTCAGCTTTTTCAGATGCAGCTCAGATGTTTTCAGAATTGTCCACTCTTATCATTTTGTCATTGTTTCCTAAGAAGGGAGACGCCATCTTCCTCCATGTCTCGTTAATTCCTGGAGTTAATAAGAAATAAAATAGACGTCTCTGAGTGAAGAGGGCAGTGAAGACGGTTGACTTGATGAGTGTTAGCAGGTGGTGTACTTCCCGTGCCCCCTGGACGCAGAGCAGGACTTGGGAAAGTACTGGTTCCAGGACAGGAGATCCTGTCAGCCTGATGCCCTCAGAGAGGGCCTTTGGGTCAACTCTCTGAAAGTTCATCCCCAAGGAAATATAAAACACCTCAGAGACCACCTCTTTCCCTGGCAGTTAGGACGCTTCACTCTCAAGGCCCTCATAGAAAGCAGGAGAAAAGCTGGCTTGAAGAACAGTCAGCACCTGTATGTTAGTGGCCAGCACGGAGCCTCCGTTTGTCAGGACGGCAGCCTGGGAGCCCTGTGCACTAGGTCTGCTTGCCGTGAAGGTGTCCGTCTCTGCTTTGCAAATGGCCACTTAGACCATGATCATTGATCACCTCTTTAGACATATTTTAGGCTTTTTCACATGTTCTGAACTTTCATCTCAATCCATGAGTAGGTAGGAAAGAGAATGACATAGAGGCAGTTTGTGGCTTGGAAAACAGGCTAACAGATGGTAAGAGTCAGAAGGGCAGAGACACATGAGGTGAAGAATCATTGAGAAGTACATGGTTGGATGTGGAACACCTTTGTGCCAGATATTCTAGAATTTACATTTTAATGATAAGAATAATACGGTAACTTATCATTTGTTCCAGGTCCTATGATAAATCCTACACAAGCATTAGCTCGTTAATTAATATTCAAAACAAACCTGTAAGGCATGCATTTCTTTCCTTTTGTCTAAGGAAACTAAGGCTCTGAGAGGTTAAGTTGCTATAGCCTGAGGTCACCCAGCGAGGATGTAGGTGAGTAAGAATTCAAATACAAGTCTTTGACTCCAAACTTCAGATTTTTGACGTGAGAAAAGTGTTTTTGAAACTCTGTAAAACTGATCCTCCAGGAAATGAGGGAATAACAGTTCATTTTTTTCCTCATTTCCTTCAAGTTGGTTGACTGTATTTCTATTCTAACAAATACTCTGGAAAAAAACCATGTCTTAGTTTAGGTGTATAATGAAGTACCATAGACAACAAAAATGTATTTCTCATACTTCTGGCCGGAAATCTGCTATCAGGCACCAGCAGGGTAATATATTCTGGGGTGTGGGGGGCTCCATTCCGGGTGTTAGGCTGCTGATTTCTCGTTGTAGCCTCATTTGGCAGGAGGAGACTGAGCTAGCTCGCTGGCCTTCTTACAAGGGCACTAAACCCATTCATGAGGGCTCTACCCTCATGACCTAACTGCCTTCCAAAGGCCCCCACTTCCAAATACCATCACAAGCTGAGATAAGATTTCAACATATGAATTTTAGGGGGACACAAAAATCTATTCCATAATAAAACAGTAATATGTGTAGCTAGGATGAATATATGCACAGATTGCTTGGGACTAACTCTATTCATATCCATGCCTTGGTGTAATGATTGTCAGCATATCTTTTCACTTTCAGTAGTGTCCCAATTTGGATGACAAATTACATGGTTACCCTATATATAACCTCCTCTTTTCTGCCAGAGCAGATCTGAGAAAAGACCTGCCAGGTGGGAGTCTGAGCAGATGGCTAGCCATCTCTCTGGCTTTCCTTTAGACCACCTATCCCAGCCCACTTCAGGCATCTTTAGAGCAATGACAGCTTTCAGTCTTTGAACTGCTTTGAGAATAGATGTTATGTGCTGCAGATCAATAAATTCTGGTTGGTTGTTCCCTTTCATTCCTGTATCTGAACACCTCAGTCACCCTTCTTGATTTTCTTGGCAGTCAGTCTTCTGGCAGTGTCAGAACTTTCTGTCCACACTTCCAAGCCCATGAGCCAGTGACCACTCCAGATCCACTCAAGGATGCTAGTCAAATGCGTTGGTGGGAGAAAATTTAAATATTCTCAGCCATAAAAAAGAATAAAATAATGCCATTTGCAGCAACATGGATGGACCTGGAAATCATCATTCTAAGTGAAGTAAGCCAGAAAGAAAAAGAAAAATGCCATATGATATTGCTTATATGTGGAATCTTAAAAAAAAAAAAAAGGATACTAATGAACTTACCTACAAAACAGAAACAGACTTAGATATAGAGAACAAACTTACGGTTAACAGGGGGCAAAGAGGGTGGGGAAGGGATAAATTGGGAATTTGAAAATTGTACCTCTTGAAGCATGATGGAAATGTTAGCTATCTTGAATGTGGTGGTGGTTTTATGGGTGTGTACACCTATCAAAATTCATCAAATCGTACATCTGTAATATATGTAGTTTACTGTTTAGGAACCATAACACATTAAAGGTGTTTAAAAAAAAAGATGAACTTTAAATAATGGCTCCTCTAAGAGA
This sequence comes from Camelus ferus, assembly GCF_009834535.1. Lineage (NCBI taxonomy): Eukaryota > Metazoa > Chordata > Mammalia > Artiodactyla > Camelidae > Camelus > Camelus ferus. The sequence goes on along the minus strand of NC_045706.1, from coordinate 42,882,787 downwards.
TGAACATTATCTTCTTACGGACCGGGTAAGATGCTCACGTAAACTTTCCAAAAATACAACTTCTTCTGATTATGACTCGTACAGAAGCAGCTCTGGAACCCCACAGGGTAAGCAGATCGTCTTCTCCAGCACAGTCAGGTGGGACTAGCAGTTTCCAAACTTTTGTTTTGCCTTTGAGAAAGAGTATGAGGATCAAAGTAAAGGAGTTTTAGTTTTACTTCATCCCACATTTTAACTCAAAAGTGATGAAATATTAAACAGTGTATACTATTAATAACATATTTGCATATGGTGCTCTGGCTTTTCAAAGAAATTTTGCATCTATTATCTTAGTTGATCCTCCAACATTCCTGTGATTAAAGTAGGGCAGGAAATTTTGCTTGTTTTTACAGAGGAAGCACCCGAGCTGGAGAGAGGCTAAGTGACTTTTTGCCACTTGGAAGTAAAGCCAAGACCCAAACCAGACCAAGGCTCTGCCACCAAACCTAAGAGAGCCCTGGCTGTTCATTTCCGTTTTTATCAGCACATTCACCCAGAAGCTTAAAAATCATGCTTGCTTTGATTATACTCCTTATTTTTCCTACAAAAATAAAATTCTAATCTCTAAGGAGTGGTTATACCTTTCCCCTCCTTGACATCTCGTTGCATAAATCTCTTTCCCCTCCTCTCTTACTTTCCCCGAGCCTTTCAGAGAAGCAGGTAGGAATATACTACTTGGAAAAAGAAAAAAAAGCTCAAGTTACGTTGTTTCAAGTGACTCAACAATTGTCGATTAGCTGGATCTGATGAAGGTTATAGAGGTTCAGGATCTTCAAAACCACATGATTTCCTATCTGATGGGAGCCCTGGGCTTGTAGTCACATTAATATTTGGCAGTAGAATTATGGCCAGATTTTAGTGCTGAATTCTTGGATTGCCAAATGCATCCATTGGTATTATTATCTAATAAAACATGGAGAGGTCTCAACATAAAGAGCAGTGCTTATTCCAGGGAACTGGATAGGAATTGATAGTGAATTGCCTCTATCAGCACAAAGAAGGCAAGATAAGGCACGTCTTCCTCCTACTGAACAGCATGTTTAGTGCAAGTAGCTGCGGTTGCCAAAATGTCATAGCCTATTCTGTACCCGTGGAAACTAGGTTGGAAACCACCAGCTCTTTCTGTTGAACTGTTAAGGGAGAGGACGGTATTGATTTATTCAGGGAAACTCAACATGTCTCGTATCCTGACTTGTCTGAAGTCTTAGTATGTGACTTCAGTGCTGAAGGAGTTTCTGGAAACAAGTGTCATGTGGTATTGCATGGAAATCCCTGTTTAGGGTTGTGGTGGCATGCTTAGACCTCTGGGAATGTCCCCGCATAGTGATGAAGCAGTCAAGTCACATGCAGGTTGACTGTGAGACGCATGAGAACTGTGGGGAGCACAGCTTATTGGCGGAGTGTTTTAGAGAAATGGCTTTCTAAGACCTGTCTTGGTTGTGAGCCACTAAAGAAATCACAGCACCCTGAAAAATGTGTTTCCAGAAGCCAACCAAGACCTGAAGGAGTGCTGAGCACGGAGTCCAGGAGTGGCTCCACGTGCTTAGGACTTGATCGAACTGCACTCCTCATGCTTGGCTGTGTTTCGGACAGCCTCATTGTCTAAACTTCATTTCTCCATATGCTTGTTTAACTCAGTGATGGTCTAAACAGGCTTTTGAAGGACTTTATAAGCAGCCGTGAGTTCACTGCCTAGACTCACTACATGAAAATGCAATTAAATGAGCCATTCGGAATTGGGTATTGGAGGAAACAAAGCAGGTGGGAGAAGAGATGCAGCTGGTTACGGCTGCTCTGGGCTCTGGCCCAGGGAGGACCTAGCACTGCTCACCGCCTTCTGGACCGAGTGCTGGCTGCCTCCAAGTTTTTCAAAATAAGGGTTCCAGCCTAAGATGCTCACTAGTAACCACAATGTTGAACTGCTGGTGCAGCTATGTTCTTCCCAGACGGAACTTGGGCGGTGCTCACATACTCGGGGTACTTGCGGAAAATGTGAGTTTCAGACTGGGCTCTCCATCTAAGCCACAGCTAACCTGGTGACCTTTGGAAAGTCACTTAGCTTCTCTGGGCATGAAGATTGGATGCCACCAGTATTTTTCCACCTTTTCTCTTTTATTAACCAATGAACCCTTTTAAAATCATGAAGGTTTTATGCCCTTGCTGTTTTTTTAAATCACTGAATGCCCATGGTGATTACAGTCTAAACAGGATCATTTTGAATACATTATTTTTGAAAGATGTTTGACAGACTTGATTCTGCTATGCCATTTCTTTTGCTTCCCAAGTTTAAATTCCAGAGGTTTCTGAGGGCTCTAAAACACCACATTCTATGTCATGGGACCTATTGATACAAAAGTGCTTTTAAAAGAACCACCTTATGGTTTCTCTCATCTCTGTGGTTCATCAACTAGAAAGTCAAGAAAGCTCACTTCATTGTTCACTTTGCTCTCAGTATGAACTACCCTAGACTTTGCCATCAGATACCCACACTTACGTACTTCAGAGTCAGAATCTGTCTGTCTTTCTCTCTCTCTACCACTCAGTACCTTTCAGTAGTTAACTTGTATCACAAAGAAGTGTTTGTTGCCATCTTCTTTAATAATCTCTGATTGTTTACTTGCTTTGGATGTAACATCTTGTTGACTTGGTTACCTGCATTGGAATGTTTGGCATCAATATTGCCCAAGTCTATGGATTATTCTCAGAATGACCTTCATCAGATGTTCTGTTGGTTTTCATGCAGTTTTCATTCTTTATCACTTACTTTGCCAGCCTGGTTGCATAGAACATCAGAGCTGGACAGGAACTCACAGTGTCAGATTCAACTCTAGGTTTTTTTTTTTTTATGGGTGAGAAAACTGAGACTCCAAGGTCACTACGATTGAACCTCTTTGAGAATCAGTCATTATGATTTTGCTCAAACTGAGGCCCCTCCCTTACTGTGGTTTTACAGCGCCTGCAGGTTTTCATAGGCTCTGTTCCCATCATCTCTTCTTTACATACTGGCTTCTGTACTTCGTAAACGTAGAACTTGGGGACCTATTTGAAGATGCTGATTTTTGCTTTGCTAAATCAGTAATTGTGGGAAGCTATAAATAAGTAATTGTGGGAAGAAGCTTGATGGCTTTTTGGTTGAAATAGTAATCTCTTGGATTGATAGTTTCATTCTTACAGGAGCTGAAAGCATCTCTTACATACTAGCCCGTTTAACAGTCAACACCCTTGGGAAACGACAGGGACAAATCTGATCATTCAACAGAACTTTGATCAAGGCTTTGTTGAATGACCCACTGTGTGCCCTGCCCCTGAACTAAATCTAAGTTACTGGGATTTGAAAAATGATAAGGCATTAAACTTTGTTTATCTATTTTATATATAGTAATGTGTATCTGCTAATCCCAAACTCCTAGTTTAGTGTCCTCTCCCCTTACCCCTTGGGTAACCATAAGTTTATTCTCTATGTCTATGAGTCCCTTTCTGTTTCATAAATAAGTTCATATATATCTGTTGTGTGTTTTTTTTTTTAGATTCCACATATTAATGATATATATTTGTCTTTCTCTGTCTAAATTCAAATGTGAAAAAAAATTCCTTTTCTAGATATAAAATTATAAGGCGGAGTCCTGGCTTTTGACTCTTTGTCATAATAAAATATACCATTATGAGACAAAAAGAGAGCTTCAGGGGTTTGTATAGGTCACTAGATTATGAAAAGTGGAAGACAGTAATGTCACAGCTAGAGGTAGCTAAATATAGGGACACAAGAGCTGTGGGAGCAAGTGGGATGGGATTTAGACTTCTGCTAAAGCAAGGGGATGGGGGAGAGAACTAGCACTGTGCTAGAGTGAGGCGTCAGTGATACAACACACTTTTATTGGCCACACTGGAAGCAGGAAGCAAGGGAGGGACCAAGAGGGGAAGGTTAGAGAATGTGGTGAGGCTGCAAAGGTTAAAATACAAATCAACTGAAGAGGAAGAAAATCAGTTTAAAATTGATATATATTTGCATACCACGTCAAACTTTTTCAAAGTATTTTTACTTCCCTATATAATCTCTAAGGTTTGTTCTTAGTTGAACAAAAGAGTCCACTATTTTTTTTCCCTCTTCATAGACCTGAAAGATACAATGGTTTGTATTGTGCCCATTTTAACAGATGGGAACACTAAGGCCCAGAGAAGATAAGGGGCTTTCTCAAGGTCACATGGTAAGTAATAAAGACTAAATTTTCTCCTGATTTTCTGGTACCTCACACTCATTATTCTACTTCCTCTTCCCCTTTTGTTATCTCTGAGCTTATTTGAACTGACACCAAGACCCAAACCCCTGGATGCAGCATTTGCTGACTTCCCTTAGTCATGCCCTCTCATGCCGGAGGGGGCCCTCTCACCTGCATGCTTCTTTCACGAGCTACTTGGTATGGATATTTTCATAAAGGCAGCAGCCGGCCTCAGGAGCAAAAACTTAAATGCACAGTGCATGACTCTCTTGTTGGGGTTGGTTGTTTATTTCAGCAAGGGCTTTAGCCAGGATAAAAGGCATGTGATGAGGAACAGTGTTGAATGAGCGTGGCTCCCAGAGGTGAAATGAAAGGCAGAACCTTTCCTACTTATTAATGGCCACAGCTGCTGAGAGGAGCCCATTACTGAAACCCACAGGACTTGAAAATAGATGTGGCAGGGGGAACAGAATCGCTGCATATTTCAGTGTTACTTGCCAATTCTTATTGCATGATGTCATCAATGCAATAGCCTCCAGACTCCTTCCTGCCTCTGTTACTGTCCTCTGAACTCAAATCTGTCTTTCCAACATGGCCGGAGTACTGGTCTCCATGTCTGAGTGTGGCATTCACCTGCTAACACCCTTCAGCAGGTCCTCTTTGGCCTGGAGCAACAGCCCAGCGTTCTCAGCTGGATGTACAAAGACTCCATACCTTGGCCTCCACCCAGCCCCGCAGCTTCCCTTCTAGTCACTCACCTACCACCTTGCTGGGGTTTCACAAGCCCCCTATGAAACAACACCTCTTCATGTCTTTACTTCTGTTCTCTCTGCCTAATATCTTTCATCTCTGTTACTAAGATGATCAACTATTACTCATCCTTCAAGAGTCAGATAAGGCACTATTTCTTCTCAAAGTCAGCCCTCGACCAGACCTCTTTCCCATCTCTAGACCTAAGAGCCCCTCTTTGGGAGTCATATATCCCTTTGTGTGTACTGTTCTATGGTTGAAATAATATGCTGAATATGTGAAATAATAATAATCTCTTTGGACGTTATTGTTTACCATGCATCATCACTGTGTTACTATCTCTAACCCTTGTAAGCCACTTCATACTGTGCATTTAGGAAGCACTCAGGAAAGGCTTATTGAGTAACAGCATTAATGAACCGATGAGAGAGGATTATCTAATTTTTCATTTGATAAAACTTATCCTCAAAGTGATTCACTGACTTTCCCAAGGTTCCCAACTAGCAAGTGGGAGAGATAACTGCTGTACCGCCCTGCATACCAAAATTCTGCTGAAATTTCCGTCTGCTCCACCAAATTGTCAGGACAGAATTCAAGATCCCCAAGTACAGGAATGATAGCTTTTCCCCCCTCATTCCCTAAACCCCAGCATATTAATACAGTAGGTGCCCAACTGTGTTCAATAGGATTGACCTAAATTCTCTTCTTATACCCTTGCTCATTATTTTTATTTTGAAGATAGAGCCCATCTCAAACTTTGAATATATACTGAAGAGTCACTATTTAAACTGTTTTACAGCCAACAGACATTCAAAAAAGACTTGATTTTGTTTTCCCCTAAAATTGGTTTTCTAGATACTCTTGTTGGTGACATTGCCATCTGCCTCCCAGTGATTCTGAATATAATGAGAATGGCCATATAATTGATCACCCTTTTGAGAATGAAAGGGAGTGCTATTAATAAGTACATCAAGAGAACAGATGGGACTGGAACTTTCCTGGGCAAAACCAGGACGTGTGGTGACCTAAGTGTAATGAATCACCATTAGGAGAGATTTGCTCCAATGCTGTTGACCAAGCCCTTAAATCACCCTTGGGTTGTCTTCTGAGTTTCTTTTATTGTATATTGTATGTTCCAGCAGCATAGTATATCTTCACAAAATGTCACGTTCCTAGAAGAAATCTGAAATGGCCAAGGAAGTAATATGTACTTGCTAAGTTTTTAAATTGAAGTGTAGTCAGTTAAAATGTGTCAATTTGTGGTATACAGCACAATGTCCCAGTCATGCATATACATATATATATATTTATTTTCATATTCTTTTTCATTAAAGGTTATTGCAAGGTATTGAATATAGTTACCTGTGCTATACAGAACAATACAGAAGAAAATTTTTAATCTATTTTTATATATTGTGGCTAACATTCACAAATCTCAAACTCCTAAATTTATCCCTCCCCACCCCCTTTCCCCCAGTAGCCATAAGATTGTTTACTATATCTGTGAGTCTCTTTCTGTTTTGTAGATGAGTTTATTAGTGTCCTCTTTTTTCTTCTTTTAGATTCCCATATGAGTGATATCATATGGTATTTTTCTTTCTTTCTGGCATACTTCACTTAGAATAACTATCTCTAGGTCCTTCCATGTTGCTGCAAATGCAGTATTTTATTCTTTTTTATGGCTGAGTAGTATTCCATTGTATAAATACACCACAAATTCTTTACCCAGTCCTCTGTTGATGGATATTTAGTTCGTTTTCGTATCTTGGCTATTGTATATTGTACTTGCTAATGTTAATGTGCTTACATGAACTTCAAACTTTATTTTTCCTTAAAATCACCATTAGATGTAATTTTTATGAAAGGGTGGTAGGAGAGCTGTTTGCAGCTGGTGCTCTAGAACTGTAGTATCTCTAAACCTCTCACAGGAATAGGGCCACATTTGGATCATCGTCTAAATGCATACTGCAGGTCTCAATGTCATTACTAAGATGCCCATGTGGTGGCATCTTGACTGATGTAATCGATCATGAAATGCAGTGGAGAGGAGGGAACTTGCTCTTAGTTAAGAGATAAGAAGTTTGGCAACATGAAGCTATTGGCAGAGAGAAAGTGTTTTTCCTGGAATGTGCAAGAACTTTGCTTTGTTGGTACGTAAGAGATACAGTCAAGGCAGTTGTCCTCCAGGAGTCACTGGGCATGAAGGGTGCCGTATGAAGATTGGGACAACCACAGATGCTGTTTAGACACTGTGGGCCAGTGGGTCACTATAGCTGAATGACTAAAAGTTCTGGTAATAAAATGCTAGAGTGTGATTGCGAAGCACTGTTGCAAAGTAGGAATTCCATTTTGCTCTATCCCATCTTGTATTAAGATTTTTTTTTTTTTGACTGTGAGGCAGTGTAGACACTCTTTCTTGTTCTCTCTCTTTTTTAATCAACTTTGTCAATAATAAAGGAAAAGTCATGTGCAGATATTTGCGTTGGAAATGGACCGTAAGTTATTTTGACTCAAGTTTATCTTTAGTTGTCCTCTTGCCCTACAAATATATTTAGGGCATATACCTGTGGAGAGTTTCACTGGATTGGTTTTCATCTGTGCTAATACTGCCTCCCTAGAGGGCTTTGAGAATTATCTGGAGGTGTTTTGATTGTCGCAGTGATTGGCAGGGCACCGTTGACATTGGTGGGTGGAGGTCAGGGGTAGTAAGATACTTCATTCTTTACGCAATATTATCCTGCACAATGAAGAATCGCCCATCCCCAATGTCAGTAGTGCCTCATTATGAAATACCTTGGATTTCCTGTTCTGATTTGGAGGGTATGTATTCTATTTTCTCCATATTTATGAAAGGTGAAACAAATTTTTCAGGTTTTAAAGTCACTGAAAATCACTCCTGGGTGAGCTTTTTATTCTGTTAGTGTAATTGAGAATTTTTTTTTTTTTTCCGTTTGGCAAAGCTCTTATTAGCTTGTGCAATCTACCTGCTGTCTATTTGCATTTCTAAAACTTCCCTTATTGCAACAGCTGTACAAAAGCCATTATAGATTAGAAAGTGGGGGAAAGAAATTATATTTATGAACCAAATTAATGAAAGGAACAAGGAAAATGTTTTACTCAAGTTTTGTGACCTAGAAATGAATAAAATAATGTGTTACTGAATCCAAATAGAACTGAAATGCAAAAGAGAAGAATCTTATAAAAAGATGTTCTACCTCTTGCCCCTAGAAGCTTGGATTTTAGGCAGATGTTTAGGATTGTTTCAGCTAACTTGGACAGCATATAGGGTCTAGATCTCTTGGCCAATCACCCAAACATTACAGCAGTCTTTCTCAAATTAAAATTCACGTTGCTAATCACATGTGAAGCAGAATAATTTTGTCGGAGATGCTCAGTAGATAACAGAGAAAGAGAGAGCAAGAAAGAGAAAGTTCTTTGTGGCTCTTTAGTGGCCAGGATTCTGTGGCTCTAAGTCATAGTTGAAAGTAATCAAAGGTAGAATTGTTTGGAGGATGATTTTGGTAAAAGCTATTCAAAATTAAAAGGCAAGACAAAGCCAACATTAAAAAAAGATTCCAAGCAGAGATCAGAGTGTGAAACTAGACTCCTTCATCACCCAAACCCAATGCATTTCCAGAGCCCGTGCTCCAGAAAGTCCACAGTGAACTTCTGTCCAAGCCCTTCTATATTTTTATGCTATCTAGATCTAACAATACTTTGGGGTCTGGGCCCTCTTTAAAAAAAAAAAAAAGCCACATCTCAACAAAATCTCCTTTTTGCTAGCCTGTGGTTGTTAAATATAGACCTGACTGATGTGACTTGATGACAATGACCAAGTTTGAATTTTGGCATAAATGCTACATGTGCAATGTAAGAGTGAGGTTGGATTTTAACAATATATTTTTAAAGGTTTCTTGGAATGATTTGTGCCTGCTTATTAGCTCACTCCTTGAGTGCATGTGTGCTCAACATAATCACTAGGGTTTCACCTAACTAACCCCTTAGAGTGAAGGCTTGAGGGGGACTACTCGGGAGGAAGATGAGGTCACAGGATCACGCAGCTGTTTTATCTGCAGAGACCCTCTTGGTATAACTGCACTTTCTCTGTTCATTGCCCCTTACTTGGTTTCCCCTTGACTGAAAAATCAAAACCCGATTTTTCCAAACCCAAAGGCCAGTAGGTGGCGCAAGCGCCCCTCCTCGCTCTTCATCAGTGTCCTGTAGTTGTCAAGGAGCGCGGAGGGAGGTTTTTAACAATGCCGAACCCCCCGATTTTTTATGGTAGTAAGATGTATGTAACATAAAATTTGCCATTGTAACCTTTTTTAGGGGTGCAGTTCGGCGGCATTAATTATATTTACAGTGTTGTAAAACTATCCCCACTATCTGTTTCCAAAACCCTTGCAATCAGTTCAAACACAAGCTCTGTACCCATTAAGCAATAATCTCTATTCTCCTGTCTCCAGCTCCTGGTAAGCTCTAATCTACTTTCTGTCTTCATGAATCTGCCTATTTTAGATATTTCATGTAGATGAAATCATACTATGCTTGTCTTTTTGTATCTGGCTTATTTCACTGAGCATGTTTTCAAAGTTCATCCATATTGTAGCACGAACCAGAATTGTATTCCTTTTTATGGCAGAACAGTATTCCCCTGCATGTCTATACCATATTTTGTTTATCCATTTATCTGTTGATGATACTTGGATTGTTTCTACTTGTTGGCTATTGTGACTGACGCTGCAAAGAATATTTCACACACAAGTATCTATTTAAATCCATCCTTTCACTCCTTTAAGGCATGTACCTAGCAGTGGGTTTGATGGGTTATTTGGTAATTGTTTAACTTTTTGAGGAACCCTTCTACACTGTTGGTGGGAATCTAGTATGCTGTAGCCATTATGGAAAACAGTATGGATATTCCTCAAAAGACTAAAAATAGACTTACCGTATGATCCAGCAATCCCAAGCCTGGGCATATATCCAGAGGGAACCTTAATTCAGAAACATACATGCACCCTAGTGTTCATAGTAGCACTATTTACAATAGTCATGACATGGAAACAACCTACATGTCCATTGACAGATGACTGGATAAAGAAGTTGTATATTTATACAACAGAATACTACTCAGCCATAAAAAAGAATAAAATAATGCCATTTGCAGCAACATGGATGGACCTGAAGAATGTCATTCTAAGTGCAGTAAGCCAGGAAAAGAAAGATACCATATGATATCACTCATATGTAGAATCTAAAAAAAAAGACAAATAAACTTATTTACAAAGCAAAAACAGACTCACATAGAAAACAGACTTATGATTACCAGAGGGGCAGGGGGCGGTGGGAAGGGATAAATTAGGAGTTTGAGATTTGCAGATTCTGACTACTATATATAAAATAGATAAACAAGTTCATACTGTGTAGCACTGGGAACTATATTCAATATCTTATAGCAACTTACGGTCAAAAAGAATAGGAAAATGAATATATGTATATTCCAATATGACAAGTATTTCACCAGAAATTGACACAATGTTGTAAACTGACTATACTTCAATAAAATTATATATATATATATATAAACAAACTATAAGCTTTTATTCCCTTTTGGAAAAGGGGATCATCTCCTTCTCTCCCCAAGTCTGAAGACGGCCAGATGCATTATTAAAGCTTGCTATGGTATTTATATGTTAGAATCTGTATCTTACGTGTAAATAACTGCTTATTTGTGGCAGGTAGTGGGGAAGGGATGTCAGATATAGATGACAGTTCATTTTGATCCAGACTAGACTAATACAAGGCACTGTATTCCTGCTGTTTATTTCCTTTACAGAACATCTCCTTTCTCTGTTCTGGCTGTTCATTGTGTTCACACAGAGGCTGACCAGTAACTGTTCCCCTAGCTTGTACCATCTACGCTGTGAAGAGGGAAGAAGTTAGTTACAAGGCTGGGGTCATTTAGATGCTTATTCATAAGGCTCCTTCATTTTTCAACCCTCCTCATCTTGAGGGCAGATACTTTCTGTATCCCAGTCTCTTCACGTGGGTTGTGCCTTGAACATGCTGTTTTCACGGTAAAGGGCTGGTGAATGTATGAATGATTTGTGTAGCATTTTGTTTTGCCTTTAAATACCCTCACGTGTTCATTGAATAAATTCGGTGATGAAATAAGCCTCTGTGGTACTTAGAAAAAGCATCAACTCCCTTTGGGCAACCCTCCGAATCTGCTCATTAAGTCTTCCCTCCGGCACATGAACAGAGCTGCCCGGGTGCACGGAGCCCCCAGCTGAGGAGTAGCCAGTAATGGAGTCAAGCTGGGCGCGTCAATCAGGGGCTGGTCCACATGAGACACTCAGTTTTTTTAGTGAGCAGTCATTGACCGATTTACTGTGTCTGAGACTGAAATCCTAATGGAAAAGCAAAGGTAATGGCCGTTAGAAGATAAGTGCTAAGATGTATGGAGAAAAGCAAGGCTCAGAAAGGTAAGATAGAACAGAATGACTTTCACAGATGAACTCTGGGGTTGTTATGTTGGGTCCTGATAGTTGTGATTTCCTGAGGTCTACCTCCTTGTGAAAGTGTGATCTTCCTAGAAGGGACGAGTTCCTTCCAGAAGTCTTTTTCTTAAAGAAAGAAAAGGCAAATCTGAAATCAGAAGACAGGCTATGGTAGGCAGGGGAAGGGACTGTTTCCCCTTGCAGGGAACAAGCCAGGATGACATCCCCCATGCTTATGCAGACCCTCTCTGCTGCCCATAGTTCCTTGTCTTTGGCGATGTCTTATTTGAAAAGTGAGATGAGCCACAGGTGGGATGTGTACCTTAGTGGTGTGAGGACAGGGGTGCGTGGAGATTTCCTGCCAGCCCTGTATTTTATACATGAAAGTTTCCCAGCAGACTCTGGTCTGCTGACTCACCACCTGCACTCCTTCCTTCCTACCAGGTCCCATGGCTTTGGCTTCGTGCAGTTACAGACTATTACAGTTGGAGAAAGGGGCCTTTGGAATCATTAAAAAAAAAACCTTCTTCATTTTGTAGTTGAGCAAATAGGTTATGTGCTGTGCTCAAGTTCATATTTCAAGCTAATGACAGAGAAGGGACTGAACTGAGGTTTCCTACATGATAAAACTTCATGTAGATTTTCCTCACTCTTGCTCTGGGTTGCTGACCACTTCATAGGTGGCACATAGGTCTTTTGCTTACATTTTTTTTCTGGCTCCATTGTTCAAACAGTGCATGCTCAAACATCTGTTTTTGAGTTCAAAATTATTATACAAAATACCAACACTATCCAAAATTCTCACATTCCCAGGAACCAGTCCTATACTATCAAACTAGCTTGACAAACAGCTTCTACATGTTTTTATTCCAGGTTTCAGACCTGGCTGTGTTGATGACTTTTTGTCTAACCGTTGAGGAACTCAGTTTTCTCTGCTGGCCACAGGGAAGTTGCTTTTTCTCAAAACACCTGAATCTTGGCCTAGCGATTCAGTTCTCTTCAAGACACTTTATAGAACCTTTATGTCCAACATCTGTCTTCCAGGACTTGCCCCCTGGGTATGCATGATCTCTAGAGGTCTCTTTTAGGTCTCAAACTTTGTCTTGCCCACTCACCTCTGTTCAGTTCATGCAGTTCTTTTTAGACTGCTGTTTGCTGTAAAATGTCATATACCAAATCTTCCTGCCTTCTTGAAAGATCTTCCCTACCTTCTCACTTACCTCATACGTCCTTTCTTTACCTCCATCTACTTTCATTCAAGTTACTGTTAAAGCTCAGATGACAGTCTCTTATCAGGTTTATTTTCCCAAATAACTTAAAGTCAGTTTATAATGGTATTACTTACATATTTATACACACGTGTGTGCGTGTGTGGTGTGTGTGTGTGTGTGTGTGTGTGTGAGAAAATATCCAGCTTAAAGTGTTTGGTTTGGTGAGTCGTGTCAAATGAGACCCACAGAACTTCCAGTGAAGTCAAGATATAAAATGATGCTGCCCAGTAAAACTCCTGTGCTTTCCAGTACAGTAGCCACTAGCCGTGAGTTGCTGTTGAACATTCAAGGTGTGGATAGTGTGGCTAAGGAAATGAATTATCAATTGAAAAATCTGTAATGAATTTAAACTTAAATTTTAATGAGTTTAATTTTTTAAACTTTAATTAATTTAAAATATGGCTGCCATATTGTGCCAGATACAGAACTTTTCCATCACACCCAAATTTTCCTAATGCTCCTTTCCAGTCAATCACCCCACCCCTAGTCACCAACCTCCACTGAGACTGACTTTGTTTTACTTTAGAAGTTCTTGTAAATAGTTAAATTGTTAGTCCTCTTTTATACCTGACTTTTAAAACCAGCTTTGTTGAGATATAATTCGCATACCGCATAACGTACACATTGAAAAATGTACAAATTCAGTGGTTTAGTATATTCACAGATACGCGTGCATCTGGCATCTTTTGCTTAAGAGTTATCTGTGTAATTGCATGTAACGGTAGTTGTTCATTTTAAAGTTTTCTATCTTTAAAAAAAAACCCAAAATATAAATTATGAAGACTGTAGCCCAAGCTATGTGTACATGTGTCCAGTATTTGAATGAGCAGGATTCATAAATCAGAAACAACTCTATTCAGTGCCCCTGCTGCCCACTGAAATCCTTTCTGAGGTGCTGTTTTCTTTGCTGCTTGGGTGAAATATTAGGGCAAACCCCCTGACTTGTTTTGGGCACTCTCCATCACAAGAATACTTATATTTAGGAAATTAACAGGTTCATTCAAGTATAGCGATCATTTAAAACCTCAGAACTTTGTGGGACGTGAAAGCCTTTCCCTCGTTCCAGCTCCAGCCTGTGTGGAAGCCTGAAGCACGGACGGGAGTGTGGAGGTCTGGTCCTGGCTCGCTGTGCCAGCTCATGGCCACTGTGGCGTTAGAGCAGGTGGAAGAAGACGAGGCAGGGACTGCCACTGATGGAATCTGGCAGCAGTTCCCACTGGCTGCTTAGGAGGCATTTAAGGGCTTTTCTCCTTCTCTTTGTAAAGCTTTTCAGATGATCAAAGCTGCCTCTGTTGGGAGTTTTTAGAGGATCCCCTCTGAAAACATTTGACTGCACTTCCCGTGACACAGGCTGGCCACTCACTGTGTCCTCCTCTGCCTCTGGGAATACTGGAGGCACGGGGTTCCTTCCAGCAGCCCTCTTGGACTGGATTTTTCAGTAATTTTTCCACACTGTTTTCTCCCTGGTGACCCACAACTTACCGCAAGAAACACCTGGGCACTCAGACTTTGCTGCAGGTGGGACAGGGGATTGTTGGAAGCTGTCAGTGCAGCCTGATTCTTTCTCCTGCCTACAGCCTCCCATCGATAGCCATAGCCTCTTGCACGGAGACTCACTTGGCCCCTGGCACTCCAGACTTCCAAGGAAGTCCCTTGCTTCTGCTCTCCCAGTCATTGTGGGTGGGTGGGCATGCTCAGAGCATACTGACATCTCCAAATGATTCCTCTCTAATCTTCATCTGTCTCCTCTCAGACTTTCTAACCTCTTATGGTCAAAAGGTAAGGAATAAACTGAGGTCGCAAAGCCGACTCTCACTCTCTTTGCAAATGCTCCTTAGGTATCTAAAACCACTTCTAAAAGTGGCCATGGTTGCCACTGACTTTTTATGCTTGAAGCCAAAAGGGAGATTGAAACAGTCTCATTTCATGATCCTGTTAAACATATACCGTTTTGATGCATATGATTTCTGCCAGCATCAAAGCACTGACCTTTCTCTGGTAGTCCATTGCATGTAAGAGAGAAGGTATATTAACATAAACTTCATCCCAACTCCAAAGCCCATTCCTTCACAGTGGCTTCCTTCCCTGATCTTCAAAGGAGATCGCCCTTATTTTTGTCACCTTTTTCTTTTTGTAATTACTTATGAGATCTTGTCTTTTACTGTAGTCATTTGTGGATATGCCTTGTGTTTGGTTGAATTGTGGTAAACATCAGTCTCTATTATATAAGTAACCTTGTATGCTTCTGAGAGATACTCCCATTATGTTCTGGAATCTACTCCACGTGAGTACCTTGAGTGGCTCAACACAAACAAGCTGCAGTTCATTGGTTCCTGCCCAGCAGAAGGTGGGTTTGGGAACTTGCTGAGACCAGGGTTGAATCTACTGAGCAGAACACATCTCTTGTTGGCATGCTTTACGTGATGAATATAAATTTGCTAAATTAAAATACCATTGTTTTTGTGCTGTGAGAATAATAGAAACTCTTTTCTTTTTCAAATTGGAAAGTTAAAAAAATTGGACACAAAGTAACAGTGCCTATATTATGTCAGTCTTTGCTTTTGTGCTCAATTTTCAGTGTTAATCGCAAATTATGAATTATTAGCACTTGAGTATATTTTATTCCATTTATTAAATATTCATTGACTGTTCTGCATTGTTCTGAACAAAACATTTCCAACTCCTTTATTTTTTTGAAATAAAGTTGTTTTTCTTCCACACTCTTGCAGGATCACATTCTTATTTCAGTAGATTTCCCCAAAGTTAGTGTGATTTGCTGGGTGAACGATACTGTTTTGGAATTCAAGAGATGTGTCTTACAGACTTTACATTGTCTCCAAAGAAAAGAGAAATTACTTAATAATTATCCCGGGAGCTAGATGAGAAGCTTGTCAGTATAATAAAGATTTTATCCATCAGTCTTTTCAAAACCTGTTCTGTAGAGCTTAGCCTCAGGCACTTGGCATGGAAGTATTAGAGACACAAACGTAAAGCAACGCGGTCGCCACCACATTCACGTACCATGAATTCCTTACTTGTGCACGATGTGGCATAAGGTCACGAGAGAAAACAGACTTCTTTTATGAACTTAAATCTCTTCTAGTAAATTGGCCAAGATTAAGTCTTCATTCAAGATGAGTAAACTTTAGTGAGAAAGAAGTGGCTAGAATTGCTACCATCCCCTTTATAAAAGTGCTCAAGCTCAGTATCATAGAGAGATGATGATTATTTTGTACTTTACAGTTCAGTTTTGTAAACTCAGATTGTACTATTTCACAAATTGGGGAGAAATATTATTAATGAATAGACAGTGGATGATCTATCCTTTTACTGATTCATTAATTCTTTCCAGTTTTTTAAATGAGTCTCTGTTATGTGCAAGACATTTGCTAGGTGGGAATGAAAAGATAAATAAGGTATGGACTCAGTCCTCAAGTAACTTGAGACAGAGAGATGCCCATTAAAATAATCGTAATCCTATAGAAAGTCGAGAGTGTCATTAGAGGGGTAAAACCAATCAAAACATATTTGTTGCACATTTTCTCTGTGAGGGTGCAATAATCAGCACTGAGGATGCTGTAGTTAAAATAATACAGTATTAGCTTCCAGGGAGCTGTTAGGACCCAGTCTTCCCAACAGCTGGGTAGTAACTGACGGTGAGATTTTTGAACACAGTTTATCTACCTGGTGGCTATCAGCATCTCCCCAGATGCTCCCTAACTAGCAGCCAGTGAGGAATCCCGCTCCTCACCAGTGACACTTTTAGGGCTCTTTTCTCTCTGGGTTCTTCTATGATGCTCAGGAGCCTTTTAGAGATTCAAAAGTGGTTTCTCTTCAAGAAATATCATAGGACCCATTATAAGCAGGTAGTACACAGCTGAGATTCACTGCCCTGGCTCAGTCTATGTTTTAAATCACACACTTACATAGCACTTACTGGGATAAGCACTTTACAAATATTAACTCATTTTATCTCCATAAAGAAGCTATGAGTACTCTTCTGTGTCTTTACTTCCACGTTTCAGAAGTGTGGAAACTGAGGCACAGAGAGGTGAAGTCACTTGTCTGGGGCCATTCTTCTAGTAAGTATTGCAGCTCTTGGCTTCAAGCCTGCAGTCTGATTCTGGAATCTAGGCTCATGTCTAGTATTCTGTGGCTTCTGCCCACCTCCCGCGCCCTAGTTGTGTTGAGATATAATTGACACATAACTCTGTATTGGTTTAAGGTGTACAACATAATGAGTTGATGTATGTGTATATTGCAAAATGACTGCCACACTAAGATTGGTTATCTATCACCTCATATCCTGTTGACCCTTGAACAAGGGGGGCTGACCCTCTACGAAGTCACAAATCAACTTGTCACTTAGTCTGCTCTCTGTATCCAGGGTTCTGCATCTGTGAATTCAACCAGCCGCAGGTTGTGTAGTACTATGCTTACTGTTGGGAAGAATTCACATGTAAGTGGACCCGTGCAGTTCAAACCCATGTAGTTGCAAATTTTTTTTCTTGTTGTGAAACCTTTTGTGATCCACTCTCTTAACAACTTTCACTTCTTTTTATTTTTTTAAACATTTTTTATTGAGTTATAGTCATTTTACAATGTTGTCTCAACTTCCAGTGTAGGGCACAATTTTTCAGTTATACATAAACATGCATATATTCATTGTCACTTTTTTTTTTTCACTGTGGGCTACCACAAGATCTTGTATATATTTCCCTGTGCTATACTGTATAATCTTGTTTATCTATTCTACATATGCCTGTCAGTTTCTACAAATTTTGAACTCCCAGTCTATCCCTTCCCACCCCACCCCCCTCTTGGCAACCACAAGTTTGTATTCTATGTCTATGAGTCTGTTTCTGTTTTGTATTTATGTTCTTTTTTTTTTTTTTTTTTTTTTAAGATTCCACACATGAGCGATCTCATATGGTATTTTTCTTTCTCTTTCTGGCTTACTTCGCTTAGAATGACATTCTCCAGGGACATCCATGTTGCTGCAAATGGTGTTATGTTGTCGGTTTTTATGACTGAATAGTATTCCATTGTATAAATATGCTACATCTTCTTTATGCAGTCATCTGTTGATGGACATTTAGGCTGTTTCCATGTCTAACTTTCACTTCTTAATTCATTTGTGTTTGGACGTTCCAAGGTTAGCAAGGTTTGTACACAGGTGCCTCACCCCCGTCTGGGATGCGACTCCATTCCAGTGTTCCCCATGCCCCACTCCTGAGTATTAGAAGCAGACCAAACTCTAAAATGGTCCCCTTTCCCCAAGACTGCTCTATTAGAAGTGCTGCTTTTTTTCAGTTGTGGTGGTGGTTCTTGTCTCATACACACAAAAGAACCAGCAAGACAGCTGAATGTATTTATCCTTAAGAGCACAACTTCATCTGGCAGAGAGGAGTTAACATTTCTCTGTTTAGGTTGCCCTGACCAGAAGGTACAGCTATTGGTAACTAGTTGTATATTTCACATTGAGACATATTTGCCTTTGGAACCCTACACTTAACTAGCACAACTTTTCTCCAAGTTAAAAAAAAAAAATAGAGTTTACATAAGGAAATCTACAGACAGAAGGTGATAACTGCTTTATCTTGTCTCTTTCAAACCATAAATTGGTTTAGCCTAACTGCTAAAACAAACAACCCCAAAACACAGTAAAGGTTTGTTTCTGGTCCACATCACAGTCTGCTGGAGTTTGGAGCAGGGTTTGTGCAGTTACTGGAGAGCAGCTTGAGGCCCCAGTGTCCAGGCCCTGGGAGTCCATCAGTGGGTCCCCGGGAGCTGGTCAACAGCCACCACAAGAGAGGGAGGGACGGGGGCAAAGACTGTGTGGGAAGCTGTAAAGGGCCAGGCCTGGAGGTGCCATGTGTCACATCAGTCTTCATCCCTTTCCATTCTCATCACATGGCTTCCCCCCTCTGCAAGGAGCCTGGGAAATGCAGTCAAGATACGTGCTCAGCAGGAAAATGAAAATTGTGTAGAGACTCTCTGGCTGGGATCTGCTATACCAACCAAAGTTTGATAAGCACAGATATTCTTGTTGTCTCTTTCTCTTCCTTCCTTCCTCCCTCCCTGCCTTCCTTCTGACAAATATTTGATAAGAAGCTCCCATTAAGTCTAAGCTCTAAGCGACAGAACTTGAACAAAAACAGACATTGCCCCCTTCCCCTCCATGGTGTAAGGATGTCAGACACTAATCAGATAATCACACACAAACAGGAAAGTTGCAGCTCTGACTAGCGCTTTGAAGAGAGGTGTGTGGTACAGTAAAACCTATGATGGGAGTCTGCTTTGCCAGCATATACTTGGTCAGGGATGTAGTGCTTCAGCTGGTACCTGAAGGATGAGGAGACATCACCAAGGTGGAGAGTGGAGGTGGGAGGGGTAGCGGAGGGGCTGGCAGAGACCATAGTGGCTGGAACATGAGGAGTGAGGAGCACACGGGTGAGATGAACCTGAAAGGAGGGTGGGGGTCCGACCACATGGCCCGAGATGTCAGGGAGGTGGCAGAAGCTCCTGTCTTATGGATGATGGTACCATTCACTGAGCGAAGGCACAGTGGTAGGCTTGTGGGAGGCACAGCATAGGCTTACTTTTGGAGGTTGTTGAGTTTGAGACATCCAAGGGAAGATGTCAACTGGGCAGTTGAGTTTTGGGGTCAGGAGCTCAGAGGAGGGGTCTGGACTGTGAACCATCTAATACAGGTGATAAATGAAGCAGTGGGTGTGGATGAGATGGTACAGAGTGGTAAGAGGAGAAGGCTCAGAGTGGAAACTTGAAGGACTCTGGTATCTAATGGGAAAGCAGGCTGGGTCTGCAAAGAGACAGAGAAGGGGCCAGACTCCTTCATAAAAGCTACTTCTTAAACTTTAGTTTCTTAAAAAATAATAACTAGCTGATGGAAAGTAAATCAACCAAAGCCATCGTATATTCATATTTTACTTAATCAGAAAATAAGTCAGTTTTATTTTGTTTTTAACAAATTGCATGCAGGTAGACAGATTCTCTACAATGTGATATATGCAAGGATATTTGGAATAAATTCATTTCAGAAAGGAGCCATTTGTAAATTGGTGAGAAAGGTTAAAATGGAGAAGTGCCACTTGGGTTAGTAAGAAGCTTCATGAACCAAACTTCCCAGCAATGCAGAATGGCTATGGTGCTGAGAGGAGACTTTGAGAAAAAAATTTTTTTTGTTTTTTGTTGAGGCATAATTGACATAACACTGTATTAGTTTTAGGTGTACAGCACAGTGATTTGATGTTTATATATATTGTGAAATGATCGCTGTAAGTCCAGTTAACACCTGAGACTTTTTAAAAAATCCAAACTGAAAGGAGAAATCAGTCGCACCCCTCACTGCAGCAGTGGCTATGTCTATAATGTCAGGAAAAAGGAATTTGAACCCAGCTGGCAGCTTGCAGTACAGATTTGACTTTGCCTTCCTTCCCAGGTACACTGACAGTTGCTGCTTGGGTAATGAGGACAGCAGTGTCAGGCAGAAGCCACATAATCACCGCGTTGCTCCGTGCCTGTTTGTTTTCTGAACTCCTTGCTGTTGTTAGTTAGTTTGTGTTCCCCGTGTTATTAACTGATCTGAGAAGGTAGATTCTTTACTCGGAAGGCTCTGAGTTAGTATAGACGCCTGACCAGGGGAAGAAAGGAAGGAAAGAAAGAGAAGAAAGCGCAGGTGCAGCAGTGCTTCCTGCACCGGGCTGCAGTGCCCGGAGTCTCTTATATGCGTGTGCTGTGAGGCAGTGTCCCTTCAGTCGCACACCTTTCCCTAAAGAAGTTTGTAGATTGGTGCTTTCTTTCCTTTTCGGTCACTCCTCCAGTCATTCTTTCTTGTTATAATGACAGAGAAATCTTGAGCACTGTAGCTGACTGTTAAAGTATAATTGGCCAAATGTGAAGTTGAAAGAGAGTTTCGTAGGAGGGGGAGTCCCTGGCTCTGTTGCCTGCCACAGTTTAATTTGAGAGAAGCTAGGAATAAAATGAGAAAACATCATGTGGGGGGCATGCTAGAAAATGAGCTGTCGGAACAGATGGCAGTGGGGGTTGAGGGTAAGAATCCCAGAAGTTATTGATCTTGCTGTGCGTGCAGAGCAGTGTGGGAGATGTGGGAGGCGGTCATGGCGAGGGGGCCTCCTGGTCTGGTCCTCTACAGGAGTAATAAGTCAGTGGCTGATAACAGGACACAGGTACCAGAAAAGGCCAAAGCCACTACAGAAACACACTAAACAAGTGACATTAAATGTATATTCGCAACAGACATTAAAAGTCTCCAGAATATTAGATCTGTGTTAGTGGCTCTACCGCTCCCCA
This sequence comes from Camelus ferus, assembly GCF_009834535.1. Classification (NCBI taxonomy): domain Eukaryota; kingdom Metazoa; phylum Chordata; class Mammalia; order Artiodactyla; family Camelidae; genus Camelus; species Camelus ferus. Next base: position 42,861,676 of record NC_045706.1, on the reverse strand, counting down.
GCCATGCGGCGTTGGGGAAGTAATTTATTACTCTTTAGCCTCAATTTACATAGTTTGTAAAATTGTGAATTGTAATACCCACCTTACAGAATTTTGGTACAGATTCATTAGATAATTTACGTAAATCTTGGCATATAGTAGGTGTTTCCTACATAATGATGAATGAATGAAAGAATGAACAGAAGAATGAAGTGATTAACAGCATGCCTGGCACATAATAAATGCTCATTTAATGGACCTATTACTGTTTTTGTGGCATTATTTTGTAAGGCGTTTTAAAGAAGGTAGAAGTCTCTTCCCTTATTATCTACTGTTGGGCTATACTTCTGTAACTTCGCCCATTGATATAATAATTAAGAGATGACTGGATAATTTTCTTCTGCACAGCTCTGTAGAGAGGAGTTAATAGAATTACCACTCGCATTTTGCTGCCTCAGTTGCTTCAAGGTGTTTGGAGAGAGGCCAAAGATAGAAGATGGTAGAGGTACCATGTACTTGAGGAAAATCTTGATTTTCATTGGGATTTTGGATACAAATAATACAGCTGGGTAACAAGAAGTAAGTGAACTCATGCTGGTTGGAGAAGTGCCCTGAGAGAAAGTCAAAGCAGGAGTTAAGCAACTTGTTCACTCAGGTATGGAGTGAGGAGTGGTAACTGGGGCTTCCCTGGGACAGGACAGAGTAGAAAACTGCAGGGCTATCAATGCATTTCCGTCTGAAAGTTAGCCTAGAAAATGCAGAAAAAACAATGCATTTCCACTTACAGTGCAACTGATACAGATTTACTGAAAAAAAGTCCACTATGCTTGACTAATCTGGTCGAGCAACCATAAGCAGCTTGTTCTCTTGTCATAGTTCACCCAGGCCATGGGGTGTAGTGGCAGAAATAGTAAACGAGGAAAAGGCAAGGTAGTGAACAAACCCAACATGTACTGAACATCTGAAACAGGCACTATGCTGGTTGCTTCATAAGGATTTTCTAATTTAATTGTCATCCTAACCCCAGGTAGTAGGTGAATACAGGTCAGTCTGACTTGAAAATCAGTCCTTTTGTCTGTAATGTAACCTCTGTGATGAGGAAACTTGAACTGTCATCTAGGGATCACCAAACTGTAATTCATGGGCTGAATCGCCCTCTGCGTGTTTTTGTAAATAAAGCTTTATTGAAACACAGCCATGTCTTTTTGTTTACTAATTGTCTATGGCTGCTTTTATGCCACAAAAACAGTTCAGTAGTTGTGGCAGTGATTGTATGGCCTGAGATATTTACTCTCTGACCGTTTACAAAAAAGACTGACCCCCCCCCCGAACTACTACTTTACTACTTACTGCCCTGACACCTTGAACAAGGACTTTAATGAGACAGTTTCTTCAGCTGTAAAAACAATTCATGATGTCAGCCTTGTCTGTCTTACAGGGTTGTGATAAAGAAACCTCTTATATATGGACATTGTGTGGAAACAAAAGTGGTTTACCATGTAGCGTCAGTTACTTTTTCTCCAACATGCTGTTACGAGAATTTTCAAGGATATTAAAAAGTTGAAAGGCGGTACAATGGACTCCCATTTACCCACCACCTAGAGTCACCAATTATAATTTTGCTGTATTTGTTTTATTACCTATATGTCCATCTACCAATCTCTCTATCCATCCACCAATCCATCTTATTTTTTACTTACGTATTTCAAAGCAAGATGTTGACATCAGTACAACTAACTGGAGGTCAGTGTTTTCTTTTTTCAGGTAAGATGTACATATACTGAAATACTCAAAACATAGGTGTGCCATTTGATGAATTTTTACAGGTGAGCCTTGTTGAGATATGAAACCTTACTGTCACCCCAGAAAGTTTCCTCATCCCCTTCTCAGCCACTTCCTACCTCACCCCATTCCCAGAGGCAGCTTGCTCTTCTGACCTTTTTCACTCAGCATAGTGAGTCTGAAGCTCGGTGTGTTGTTCTGTATAACAGCTGTCTTGCTCTTTGTTGCTGGGTACTATTAATTGTATGAACAGGGCCACAGTTTGTTTACCCATTCACCTGTTGATGGGCACCTAGGCAGTCTCCAATTTTTGGTTATTGTCAATAAATCTGCTATAAACACTCCTACACTGGTCTTTTGTGGATGTAGGCTCTTTTATCTCATATGTAATCATCCAGGAGTGGAGTTGTCAGGTCATAAGGTAGTTTTATCAGCAACTGCGAAACATTTTTTTTTTTTTCTGAAGTGGTTGTACAATTTTGCACCCCTACTCGCAATGCATTAGAGTTCTGGTCGTTTCACATTCTTGCCAACGTTTGGCGGTGTCAGTCTTTTTAATTTAGCCTTTCTGGTAGATGGTAGTGGGATCTCATGGTGGATTTAGTTTGTATTTCCCTGATGACTAACAATGATGAGCAACTTTTGAGTGTTGGTCATTTATAAGTGTCTGATGAAGTTGGATTACTTAAAGCGTATAGTGTGAAGCAGGGGTAGAAATTCATTATTATCTGTATGGGTATGCGGTTGTTTTGCACAGTTCATTCAAAAGACATTCTTTTCCCTGCTGAATTGCTTTGTGCCTTTATTATAAATAAATCAAAGACATAAGTGCAGATCTATTTCTGTTCTGTTGATCTATTTGTCTGTCTCAATACTGTATCATACTCTGCTGATTACTGTCGGCTTATAGTAAATCTTACATTCAGGTAGTGTGTAAGTCTTCCAACTTTGTTTTTATTTTCAAGGTTACTTTATTCTAGGTCCTTTACATTAGCATACAAATTTTTGAATAAGTTTGTCTATTGAAAAAAAAACAACTGGTGGAGTTATGGCTGGGATTTCATTGAATCTGTAGGCCTGAGGAAAACTGATATTTTTGACTATGTTGGAACTACCAGTCCATGAAGGAGAAATAGCTCTACATTTACTTAGATCTTTAATTTCTCTCAGCAATGATTTCAATGTAGAGGAGGGTCTTATATATCTTTCATTATATTTATTCCTAAGTATCTTAGGGATTTTGGTGCTTTCAAAAGTGTGATTTTTCTTTTTCTAAAATTATATTTTCTAATTGTTTACAGCCAGTATATAAAAGACAGTTGATTTTTGTGTGTAGATCCTTATACCCTGAAGCCAAGCTAAATTCACTTACTGGTTTTAGGAGTTGTTTTGTAAACTCCTTAGGATTTTCTATGTAAACAGTGAAAAGAGTCAGTTTTATTCTTCCTTTCCAATCTTTATGACTTTATTTTTCTTTTCTTTGCCTTATTATTACACTGCCTAAGATCTCCTGCGTGATGTTGAATAGAAGTGACAAAAGTGGATGTACTTATCTTGTTCTCACTCTTAGTCGGAAGGCATTCAGTATTTCACCATTGTATATAATAATAACTTTTGTAGGTCTTTCACAGAGTTTAAAAAAATCATATTGAGGAAATTTCCTTCTGTTCTAATTTGGTGAGTTTTTTTTTTAATATCATAAGTGGGTGGAATTTTGTTAAATTGCATCTGTTGAAATGATCGTATATAAAATTTTTTCCTTTATTGGTTACTGTGATGCATTGTCTTCCTTGATTTTTTTAAAAATATTAAATCAAGTCTGCATTCTTGGAATAAACCCCACTCTAATGCTAAATTTGATTTTGCTAATATTTTCAAAGCATTTTTGCATTCATCTTGATGAGCAAGATCATTCTATATTATTTTTTGCTGATCATCTCTTTGTTAGGTTTTGATGTTAACGTTATGCTGGCCTCATAAAATGAGTTGAGTCTCAACCTCTGCTATTTTCTGAGTTGATGTAATATTGATATTTCTTCCCTAAATGTTCGATAGCCCTCACTAGTGAAACCATGTGGGTGTGGAGTTCCCTTGTGGGATGGTCTTACGTGATTTTAATTTCTTAAAAACGAAACAAAACAAAATGAAACAAAACAAATGCCTCTTAAGATTTTCCTTTTCATCTTGTGTAAGTTTTGATTAAGTTGTATTTTTTTTAGGAATTTGTTCATTTCATCTAAAATTTCAATTTATTGTCATAAAGTCATTTATAATATTCACTTATCTTTTTAATATCTAGAGGCTTTGTAGTGAGAGTCCCTCTTTTATTTTTTTTTTTTAAATTCAAGTATAGTCAGTTATAATGAGTCAATTTCTGGCATACAGCATAATGTCCCAGTCATGCATTATATGTATGTATACATATATTCATTTTCATATTCTTTTTCTTTAAAGGTTATTGCAAGATACCAAATATTGTTCCCTGTGCTATACAGAAGAAATTTGTTTCCTCTTTTATTCTTAGTCTTTGTAAGTTGTATTCTCTGACTTTTGAGGCATCCGTTACTTGTGCTGTGTAGCAAACCACCCCAAACTCAATGACTTAAAATAATAATCGTCTTTTTAGCTGTGGGTAGGCCATTTGGGCTAGGATCAGCTAGCAGTTCCTAGGATCCGGAGATTCACACAGAAGTCTTTGGTCAGCCGCCAGCCTGCTAGGTGCCTCTGCCTCTGGGGCTTGGGTGGCTGTTGGCTGGAGCATCGAGGGGGATGGGCCTCGTGTGTCTCCTCATCTACCAGGCTGACGCAGGCTTGTTCTCGTGGTGGCTCAGTGTAGTTCCGAGGGAGAATGGAGGCATGAACATCCTCTTATGGTCTAGGACTACAGGTGCTTTTTGTCCACGTTCTTTTGACCAAAGTAAGTCACAAGAGCAACTCAGTTACAAGGTGGAAAAACAGACCTACCGCCGATTCCAGACAACAGTGGGTATGGGGCAGGGGAGAATTAGTACCATTTCTTCGATCTTCCACCTTAATGTGTATTAAGGTGTATTATCATAGAACAATTGTTATGAATTTGGCAATTTTGTGTAAGTAGTCTGGTCTTATCAAACCAGTATGTGATACAACAATCCTCGTGCATCTCTCTGGACTTCACAGAACATTAGGTTCTTTGGTGTATCATCAAAAGCAACACCAATTTCTCCCATTAACACGTAGAAAGATTTTTGATTATTTGTATGTTTTATTTTGTAAGTCAGTGTATATTTTGGTCATCTCCAAACCAGTAGAGATTCAAACTATTTTTTGGTTGATAATACTTGAGAAATTCAAAATATAGCACTGGTTTAAAAAAAAAAAACTATCATGGCTGTGTTGACTTTGGGCTTAAAAAACAGCCTAAGCCTTAAATAATTCTCATTTGTGGATAAATTGTGATTAAAAAGAAGGGAAGTCAATTTACGTAGCATAGGTAATATGCTTCTCTAGCAGTATATTGCTTATCCCGTCTGTCAGTAGGGAAATTCTTGGACACAGAAAACATCAGTAGAGTTAGCAATGGGATGATAGAAATGCAATTTAATTCTGTCAGTCCCTAAGTATATATTTTATCCTACCCTTTAAGTCAAATTTGTTTTACTTTTCCAGAAATCTACCTCTGGAAATTTATCCTGAGTGACTTATGGGCGTGTGAACTCATCTGGTGATGAGTGGTTATTTGTAGCATTGTTTCTCTCGTAGAATAATTGGAGGCAGTCTAAATGTCTAATAGAAGGGGCTGATTTTTTTTTTAATATGACATTCATCACATGGAATATTATATAACCATTTAAAAGTGATAGAAGAGTCTTTATTGAGCTAGATGGATATTCATTAGATATAGTTGATATATAATTAAAAGCAGATTATGTTGCTACTTTTATGATATTTTTGGTAGACAGTGATATCTAAGTACATGTATACATAAAGGTTTGGAAGAATATACAGTTTTATTGAGATATAATTGACATATAACATTGTTTGAGTTTTTGAGGTGTACAGCATGATGAGTGGATATATGTTTATACAGCAAAATGCTCACCGCAGTAAGTTTAGTTAACATCCATCATCTCATAGTCACAAAATCTTGTGATGAGAACTTTTAAGACCTATTCTCTTAGCACCTTTCAAATACATGATACACTATTGTTAACTTTAGTCACCATGCTGTATATTATATTCCCAGGATTTACTTGTCTTATGAATGGAAGTTTGTACCTTTTGACCACCTTCATCCATTTCAACCACCCTCCCTCCACCTTCTGCCTATGGCAACCACCAATCTGCTCTCTTATCTCTGAGTTTGATTTTTTTTAGATTCCACATATAAGTGAGCTCATACAATATTTGTCTTTCTCTGTCTTATTTTACTTAGCATAATGCCCTAAATCTACCCATATTGTCACAAATGGCAGGATTTCCTTTTTAATGACTGAATAATATTCCATTTGTGTGTGTATAAGTATAAAAAATTCTTTATCCATTCATCCATTAATAGACACTTAGGTTGTTTCCATGTCTTGACTATTATAGATAGTGCTGCACTGAACATGGGGGAGCAGGTATCTTTTTGAGATTTCATTTCCTTCAGATATATACCCAGAAGAAGAATTGCTGGATCATATGCTGGTTATATTTTTAGTTTTTAAAAAAAATCCATACTGTTTCCTAATTTACATTCCCACCAACAGTGTGCAAGGTTTCCCTTTTCTCCACATCCTTGCCAACACTTGTTATATAAACCCAGCAGTAGAATTGTCTTTCTGGCAGTAACCATGCTAACAGGTGTGAGGTGATGGCAAAATGGTTTTTATTTTCCTGTTTCTAATCCATGATTGGAAATTTTCAGAATGAAGATGTTTGAAAGAGATGGGAAAAATAAATAGAAATTACTTTTTTAAAAAGCTCCACAGAGCCACAATTTCAGGATTGTTTGTATTTTTTATTGCTGCTCCTTGTCTAACGTGAGCTTTTGAGCTCTATAAAATCTATGGGATTGTCTAAAACTCAAGATGACCTGCTTTTGCAAAAGCCCGATTTCATTGACACCTTAATAAATCATGCCATCATGAAATGCAGTAGTTCCTTGAGGATTTTTGTCTTGCTTTTAACGTTCACAAGAACTCAAAGACTGGGGGAATTTCTTTTTTCTAATAAACATCATGTTTTTATTTTAAAACATCACCACTGTGAAAAAGTCTTGTAAAAGTTTGGGTTGGAAGCAGAATCGGCGTTCTTATTTCTTTCTTACAACTCAAACAGTCATAGGGTCCAGAGTCTTTCAAAAAAAAAAATCTATTGGCTGCAAATTATTGTTAAAAATAGACATAGGTGTTGCTGTGTGCTAAGCTGCAAGCCCCAGGTCTGTGCTTTTCTTGCCAGTCTCATTGAAGAGCTCCCTGACAGGGTAGCATCCGTGACACCTCTGCAGTAAAGGGGTTTTTCCATCTAGTAAATCCCACCATTATTCCTGTTCCCGCTGTTGGAATATCGACTTTGGCCAAATTCTACTAGATTTTACCATGGCTGCAAAACAAAACCAAATCCTGTGTGAAGGTTTTGATGTCTATGTTATTCTCATGGAATAGACTGTTTAGACCAATTTCTATCTAAGAATTGGTTAATATGGTGTGAAATCTGTAATGAACAGGCACATTGACAAGGGGGTATTGAAACTTTCTGAGACTCAAATTTGGTTACACTGGAGAGGATTTTAAAGTGGGGCAAAGTGCTGTGAAATCACCACATCTGCAGAAGAGTCAACAATTTAAAATGTTTCATCGATTTATTTGATTGGATTTGCTGCCGGAACGATTAAAACCCGGCTGGGTGTGCGGAGTGGAGGGCAGGGGTTCTTGGGGCAGGAGGAGGGTGCAGCGCCCCCAGGTAACCACGGCGCTCCGTGCCTGCAGCACAGGTGTACAGGCAGCCTTTTCCGTGTCAACACCTGCTCATTAGGAACCGGACCAAGACTCCCAAAGAGCTCTCAGATGGCCCGAATTTTGTATCCCTGCCAATCCGTGCTAGAATTTAATAACAACCTTGAGGTGAAACTTGGGCCTTTCCTCATTGCTAATCCCCCAAACCATCTGGCTTTCCCCTTCTCTGAATAACAGTTTAGTGTACGTGTGGAGGAAGGGCGGAGGGTGAGGGCAGAAGAGGGGGAGCAGACCGAGCTTACATTTCTTTCTTTTTTTCCTCTTGAAATATAGTCAGTTTACATTGTGTCAATTTCTGGTGTGCAGCATACGAGAAAGGACAATCCACTCTCCTTCTGAGCACATCGAGTTCCTTGTAGGTCATAGACCTTCACTTGTTCTTTCCGTAACTTCCACCTCTTCAGTTGCCAGTTAATTGTTTGAAATTCTCACCGTTCATTAACTGTTGATAAACCTCCAAGTTTAGTCCTTTTAATAAAATAATGCCAAAAGAAGCACGTATGTCTGTCATCATGAGTCTGGCACATTTTTTAAAGAGAGGTTATGCATTTTCTCTTAAATTTTCCATTAGGTTTAGTACATTATTAGAAATATGGAAGCTACTCCTTAAATATTTGTCCATTCCTGCCCCTTGCCCTACCAAAGAACTGAAGTGATTTAGTGGGAAGTATATATAATAGTAAATTACAAATGAAACAGAAAGCATCAGAACTTCTTCTGCCCCGCCCCCACCCCAGGGGAGGAAATAGAACATACATAGTGAACCAGCTGTCTGTCCTGTGCACTGCGCAGAGAATAACGTGGATTTGGTCCTGTTGGAGGCTCACTCGAGGGCAGATGGCCATCGAAGGAAATGGCATATGGAATCAGCTGTCCTACTTTAACTCAGTCTCTCCCTCACCGTCCTGAGTACTTGTTGAGCTTGGGTGTCTTAAATACACGTGTAGGATTATGCTACTTCAGTAAAGGAGGTGCCTGTTAAATATTTGTAAATGAGTGAATTAATAAAGAAATTTTATTTGTGTGTATACAGTATACAAAGTGCCCATAGCAGCAGATGTTATTCTGTCACTCAGGTGATCGTTATTATGTTCAAATGCAAAGGATAGATTTCTTCGGGTATTATTATGTAAATTCACACGCTTTTACACCTGTGTGTACTTACATGGATGCACACCTACATATGTATACACATAAACATTCCAAGCATCAGGTTTTGACCTTCCTGTCCATTCAGTGTCTTTCTCAGAGCCCCTCAGCGTGGTATGTCACCAGTAGTGTGATGTCTTAGAAGAGGGTCAGCCTCATTTTGTACAGCCTGCAAGCTAAGAATAGTATTTCCATTTTTATTAAAAAGATATTTTTTGCAGCTCTTGTTTTTTTGTTTGTTTTTCTTTTTGATTAACGTATAGTCGGTCTACAATGTTGTGTCAGTTTCTGGTGTACAGCGTAATAGTTCATTCACACATATGTATACATATATGCGTTTTCACATTCTTTTTCATTATAGGTTACTGCTACAAGGTATTGAATATAATTCCCTGTGCTGTACAGTAGAAACTTAAAATCTATCTTGTGTATAGCAGTTAGCATCTGCAAATCTTGAACTTTCAGTTTATCCCTCCCCACCCTCTTCCCCTTCTGGGAACCATAAGTTTGTTTTCTATGTCTGTAATTCTGTTTCTGTTTTGTAAGTGAGTTTATTTGTGTCTTTTGTATTTCCATTTTTAAATGATTGAAAACAAAAGAAGAGTAATACTGGGTGACACGTGAGCGTAACGTGAATCTCAATTTCAGGACGCAGAAATAAAGTTTTATTGGCTTGCAGCCACCTTCACTCCTTAACCCCCGTCTCTGGCTGCCTGTGCACCACGGCCGGGAAGTGGAGCAGGTACACATGGGCTAGCCGGCCTGCAGGATCCCAAATACTTGCTGTCTGGCCCTTCCCAAAAATGTTCACTGACCCCTCCCTTAGAAGATACAAGAAATGAGTACAACACAGTCTACCTGAATGACTGTGTAGTTGAGAAAATATTTCCCCATTTTGCCCTTTCTTTTAGGAGAAATTGGAAAAGAATAAGAAAACAGTACTCAGTTTTTATCTTAAGTGCCTCACACCTTTTTCCCCCAAACATAAATTTATGTCCCAATACTAACTCTTATGATTATATCATGGCATGATACAGTGGAAATTCGAGTAAAAGGTGCCAAGTGGTGGAACATAGAATAGAAAGTTTAATTAGTCTGATTTAAAGTTTGCCTTCTTAATCAACAAGGAAGAGAAGACCTACCAAGACTTACCAAGCTTGTAGGACAGGTGGGAAGAGGGGGACCCCGGGGGCTAGTCTGTATTACGGTCTGCCCCAACTCAGTAATGTGTCTATGCGTTCTGTTCTTTTCATTTGTGGTGATCATATTGTTTCACAAACATTAGCTATAAAAACATACTGGTAAGAAACACGTATTCCCATTATTCCAAATGTTATTTCCATTTTGCAGAAGGGAGTGGCTATAAACTCTGCATGTAGCTCTTTCTATAGTAGTTAGTGCTGGATCCAAGAAAATAGAATTGTTTTTCTTTTTTGTCAGACGTAAATCTCTGCATGGTTGATAGTGTCCACAATATGACAAAGAATTATGACCTGAGTTTTAATGTGAATATGTGACTATTTAGTGTGATTTCCTCTACAGCATCTGGCCTGGTAAGTTATTATGATCTTCCCCTTGGCCACGATAATATGACCTCCTGAGTCAACAAATTAGATACTCGATTCAAAACGAAGCATCTTTGCTTTCTTTTGTGCACCTCTCCCCCACCCCCCTTCTCTCTCTATATATATCTTATTCAGGGTCAGCAAATGATCACTAAAGATGCCAGTGCTTTCCTGAATCTTCAGAGCCTATCTCCTTCTTCATACCTTCACTTTTGAGTTCTCTCTTGAGAGGAATGTGTTGAAAGTGAACTTACTTTCCTTGTATCTTGATCAGAATGCGCCAGCAGAAGCAGCACACGTGAACCACTCATCGCATCCTTCCTGCAATTGTGTTTCAGCATGAGTGTGTATGACAGGAGGGAGGCTTTAACCAGGGACTCAGGAAGGATGGAGGACTTCTTTGAGGTCCTAAAGTTCCTTGTCGCAAAGTTGGGGGAAGAGCTCTTTTGCCTTGTTGGTTTGCATTATTTTTCCTGTGAGCCACCTGAAGTATGATTCTAATGTAAACATTAAGTAACAGGGATTCAGTGAAATATCATCAGACTATCACTTCATAGAATAGGTTGTTTTTGGCCATGGAACAATAAGACTTGATTCCACAAGTATATAGGAAAATTTATTCAATTACTCCATGGACGTCCTCCATCAACCTTTTTGGAATAGTTATTAAACTGTAAGTTAATAAAAGGTAATGGAAGCTATAGTTATCCGGATAGCTTATGGGAAAATTCATACAAAAGCATATTTATTCTTTATCTTCGGTAATAAGTATATTTGAACTGACCACATTACTGAGAAACCATTCATATTCATTCTCGACCACTGCAATCAGTGTCTTGGTTTAGAGAACTTTTTGGGGGGACTTACTACCCTAATAGAGTGGAAGACTCGTCTCAACTGGCTCCTCACCATCTTGATTTATTTTTCCTGGAGAATCTAAACATGGAAAGAAGCAGGGAGCCCGTGAACAGTTGTTCCTTCTCTCGACACTTTGAATTCAGGCATATGCCTTATTTTCTTCATAACGCTTGTTACTGTCTGAAATTTTCTTCCTCGGTGATTTGTTTACTGGTGTACTTTCCCCGTCCCATGCTCACAAAGACAGAAGCTGCAGCAGGGGAGCCTCGTCTGTCTTATTCCCCGTTGTATCCCCAGTGCCTATGACAGTGCCTGGGGCGTGAAGGGGATCCCATAGTATCTGTTCAAGCATGAGCAGTTGGCCAGGCTGACCAGAGTGCAAAGCATTGAATTGTGAAGCTGTAATCTCTCTGGATGGAGAAGAGAGTCTTTATCCCCGACCTAGAAAGCACTGTTTTGCATGCTTTCTCTTGGTTCTGTAGTAAATGTCCCCTCACCCACTTCCACCGCCCCTGTCCACGTGTTGTAATTGTTGGTTTACTTGTCTTTCTCTCCCATTGATTACTTGAGGGGAGGGACCAAGTCTCATGCACTTACATGTCCCCACTGCCGAACTCGTGACCAGCAGACTGAGTAAGCAAGTCCATGGGTACGTGAATGTTGCTTTTAGCACAGGTGCCTAAGAACATACTGTACTTCTGTGCTTCACATTTTCACATAGAAAGCATAACGACCGGCTGCTAAGGGTCTTCAAATGCTTGTTTGGAGAAATATCTGCCTTCAGGAAAATACTTATTGGCAAGGTGGGCTCTCTTTTTGTTAATATAAGCTCTTCATACAGACTACAGCACTGTCCAATAGAAATAAATTGTGACTGCACATAGAATTTTAAATTTCAAGTAGCCACTTTAAAAAGCTTTTTAAAAGGCAAAATTAATTTCAATGTATTTTATTTAAGTGAATGTATCCAAATATTCTCATTTCAGCATGAATCAATATATAAAATTATTAAGATACATTTACATTGCTTTTTTTCATACTGTTTTGAAATTCAGTGTGTATTTTATGTCTCAGTGTGGTTCTAAATTATCATCAGAAGTACTTGATCTGTATTTTATTTCATAAAATTTGCAGTTGGAAAGGGAGAGTCACATATCCAAATTGTTCCAAACACACTTGAATGTGTTCCAGTATCTTAATTGAGAATGTTTTGAAATTTAAATTGTTAAAATAAGTAAAAATTTAAAACTTAGCTCCATAGTCACACAAGTCATATTTCAGTGCCCAGTAGCTAAATCTGGCTGGTGGCTACTGCACTGGCCAGCCCAGATTGTAAACTCTTCTTCAGTAAACCTTATCTTTATATCTTCCTTTATTGCCATAACACCCACCACCTTCTACCACCTCAGATCATTGCATTTTGGGTTCGTGAGTGGGTGGATATGGTCATCTGGTCCCGCTTGCTTCTCCTGTACGAAAGGGGTGCAGAGAGGAAGTAGTTTGTCTGCTCACAACTCTCAGTGCCAGCTTTCCACTCACTGCTTCACCAGGCACTACCAGCTACCTTCTTGGGTTGGACAGAGTTCGGGGCTGTGCCTGTCCCGTCTTCCATGCACGGTGAGGGATCCCCTTGTCTCTGCCAGCCGATGTGTGTGATGGAGAGACTGCTGGGAAGCAGTCCCGGGGCGCCTGCCCCCGCCGCCCATGTGAGGTGGCAGAAGCAGCTGGCACCCTGGGCCAGCTGGCTCACTCCAGGCTGAGGTCAGGCCGGTGAGTTGGACAGACAGCCTGCTCCAGGGACAGAGGGCAGACCGAGTGCTAAGACAGATGGAACCAAGGCCCCTGCTCATTTATCCAAAGGCGCCACCCCCTATGAGGAGTGTGGAAAGGACCACCAGCCCCTCAGTATTATTTAGTCACTTTTTTTTTTCATGTGTCTCATCTGAAAATGAAAAAGAATCTGTGACTATGAGTTAAGAATTTCCTAGGGTGCCTTCTTGTCATTTATAACTGTTGAAAGGTTTAGTGCTTGTTTTCTTTTTTGTTCCCCACACTGTTCAGAACCTGCTCAAGGTCTCTTGACATCATCTTTATCTAGGGTGCCAAAATTAATGAAATGACAATGGATTCATTTTTCTTCCTGAAGAAAAAATATTTTGACTCTCTTTCAGTGAGGCTGCTCTCTGCTTCTGAGAAAGCTGAAGTGGGTGCAGCATGAAATAGTTCTTATCCCGTCAAAACAGGCACTTTGCCGGTTACCAGGAGCCGGGGGCAGGGTTGGGAAGGTGCATCCTCCTTAGCAGGCTGGAGGCAATTTCTCTTTCATTTCTTTTCTACTCCCATCCTCTGTTCTTTTGTGTACTCCCCACCCCCCACTTCTCCACCTCACTGTGTCATATTTTTTTTTTCGAAGTGCGCAGCTACTGTGGCTTCAAGATGACCAGAGAAATCAAATACAGTGTTTGTGTGTCAGCTCAGTTCAACATTGTGGAGACACAGTATGAAATGACAACTGAGAGTAGTTAAGTTATTAATTAGCCGAAGAATAGTCAAAGCTTACCTTGAAATCCTGGCAAGGTGTGCGCCAAAACTGAGGGGAGACAAATTCCCTGGCTACGGACAATGTCCAGTGTATTGATTTGGTTTTATTTTCACTGGCATATGTAGTCACTGTTTTTTGATTCCTGGATTAGAAATTATTTGGGGGAGGTAGAGCAGTGTAACTATTACTCCAGATGCCAAACTGGAAAGTACCCTTAACCTTTGGGTACTGGTTTCATACTCTAATTATGTGTGGACAGGAAGGACTCTTGATGAAACGTGTCACTTCTGGTAAGAAATTAGGAATTATTTTGAACAAGATTATGAGGAACCATTGAATAGGAAGTCACTTTTTGGTCTAACTTGGCTGTAAAAGGTACAAACAAGGGAAAGACCAGGACTCCTCCTTGCTGCAATGTGCCCGATTTCAAACCATGGTCGTCCAAGCTGCCTTCTGGAGGAAGGCTGGGGAGCTGAAAAGCTGGGGCTCTAAGGCATTGTGCCTTCAATTCGGCCAGGCAACTCCAGTGTCACATGTATTCTAAATGCCTTTCCTATAAGTCTTACTCAAGGAAAGATTTATGCAGCTAATAAAAGTTTGAAAGATCACCTTTGACTTCATTTGAAAGGGTGGTTTAGAAATTCTTGTATCTGAGATTTTTATAAAAACCAGAACATTTTTTTCCCTTTGCTTGAGAGAAGTGGTTTAAGAACTGTTTTTCCTGAACTTTCCAAGGCTTTGACATTCCATGCATAGGCCATCCTTATCCTGTGCAAGTCCTGTTCATTACACGCTCATGGCCAATGTCAGGGAGCAGGGCTGAAGAAGTGACCATGTACAGGGGTGACCACTGGACTCTGGAACCTTGGATTATTGTTTCTCATGGGGTGCTTGCCATAATGCTGTGTCTGCATCTCTTTCTTATTGCTGTCCAAGACCTGCCACTCTGCTCAGAGATATACTCTTGTCCCAGCTGCACGATCGGTTTTACTCTGAAGATTCAAACTAATTCTGTGTAATCACCCAGAAGAGAACAGACTCTTGAGACTGAAGTGGGAAAGTTTAATAAAACTTCAGCCAAAGAAGAAAGTTTTTAAAAGGTCTTTTCATGTTTGTTTCAGCTATTATAAGGGCTTGCTTTCTAGAATTATTAACAGAACTGTTTTCAAATCAATTTGGAAGGAATAAAAGCTAATATTTGTGCCAATCTTGGGTGGATGGCTTTGTGTTGAGAACAAGTACACAAGGAGCTTGTTATCTGTACAGAGGTACCTATCAGGGTGTAAGCTGGGAAGGGAGAAAGAGATTAAGACTTTAGTAATATTACAGTCAAAATCTAGGACTCACAGGGCTGCCTTCCTTGGCAGCTGCCGTTTTAAGTTCTAGTTTAGAAATGGCGGACAAAAGCCCATATTTTCTATACGAAAGAAAATCTAAACAAGCTATGTCTTAGGATTTATTTTTGGTGGGTTAACCACTTCCTGCAAAATCCAGTGTAACAAAAAAATTCATATTATGGTGGCATGAAAGTTGTGACAGATTTTCCACCTTCAGAACAATTTGGGAAAGCAAAGAATTATTCCAGAGAGAAATGTGTTGAAAATATTTGAGCCTGTTTTTCTAATTTCTTGTTAAGCTTTTGCTGATAGAGATCAATGAGAAAGTGTAGCTTTGCCAGCCTCAGATGGAGAGGTTACCTTGATCAAGGGTGCTTATAAATACATTTTAAGGCATCATTACTGTCTATAAAGAAAGGGGAAAAAGAAGGTCTTGAAGCCAGTGGGAATTCAGCCAGTTTTTTGAGCTGGCTGTCCTCTTCAGCTTGCTGAAAAGAAGGAAAGGAAATTGTATGAATGTTCCTCAAAAGTACAGCTGACGTATAGAGAGAGAAAGCATGCAAAAGTTTTCACATTTATTCTTTTCTCTGCTTTACCTATTACTATTATAATGAAAAAAATTCTTCTGATAGAAAAACACATCTTTATTATGAAGATCCAAATATAGTTTATCATTTTTGGATTTGAGTCACATTTAATCCCGCACCCTCCTTCCCACCTTATCTGTCAGACGGCAGTTTCCAGTGGTTTCGCAAACAGTGGAGAACCTTTCCGGAACTCTTCCTTCACATAGATAGTTTCTGGGGGAAAGAGAGCCCATGAGCACCAGTGCACGCAGTAGGCCCTCGGGGACGTTGGACCAGAGTGGTTTTCACGTGGTTCACAGTGAGACCCGAGAGCAGCGTGCGGACCACTGCTACTAGGAGCTCGTGGCCATGGTCCTCCTTTCCCTTCTGTTGTCTGTCACCACCTGGCAGAAAGTGTAAGGCAGCCTACAAGGGAAGAAGGAGGGATATCTCCAAATCAGAAACACAGTGAGTGGTTGATGGCAGGAACTCACACGTGGGGCTCTTTATGAAGCAGGCGAAGGACAGCTCCAGAGACCTCCCCCCCCCGAATCCTCGCTTGACACCTCTGGACTTTCTGCTTGCGCTGTCACACACTTGGACCGTCCCGCAAAGTCAAACGCACGGCTCTCCAAAGTCAGGGACTTCGGGTATTGGAAACACACATACTAATTCCTTTCAACAGAGCACCATCTTTTTTTTTTTTTTTTTCCCCTCTGCTCATTTTCTTGGTGAATTTAGGATTTTTCACCAGGATCCAAATGTTTTAGGTCCAGTCTGACTTTTAAGCCGTTTCTTGATAACGCTGTGTGGATCCCGTGTGTTGGTGTGTGTGAATGACTCCTGACTTATTACATTTCTTCCAGTGCGTGCATCCTAGCAGAAGACACCCCAGCAGGCCTTGAGCACTGCTGCCGCCTCACTTCACCTCATGAATATTCAGAGGCTGCGGTCATTGAGGACTCAGGTGGCAAAAATAGTAAGGTGATTGAAGCACACCCTGACATGAACACCAGATCCACATTTCAGCGACTCAGAGCCCCTGATGACAGCACAGATTTCCCATTCTCTGACCCTTGGACCTCAGGAGAGCTGAGTACTGGGGAACTCCTAGGAACCAGGCATCTGTTCCATACCCCAACATGCTCACGGCTTTCTGTATGATGTGTTGTAATCAGCATGTTGTTTTTAAAAGACAACAGGCCCTTCTGTAGTTCTCCCCCACAAACTGCATTTAGGATGAGAGTTCAGCATAAAGGATGCACTGTTGAGATGGGCAATGCATGCATTGTTTTCCCCATCATGCAGTCAGGATCTGCTTAGCCAAATTCAGGGTATTCTGTATAACCTTATTTCATATATTTTGTTACCATCAGCAGTTAAACTAAAGTAGGAACGGCTCCATTCTACTACGGGTTAAATTATGCTCGGTGCAGACCTAGTGGTGATGTATAAATTGCAGCCCTGTCTTTTTTTCGAAGGATTCTAAAATAGGTTTTCAGAATTAGTGCTGGATTTTTGCTTCTGCATGTGTGGTGACTCTTGATTTTTTTCCCTTCGGAGAAGCATCCTTTGCAGCATTCCCCCTTCCGAGGAATCACTTAGACACTTCCAGCTGGTGGCCGGGGATACAGCCATAATACAGCTTCCTCTGTCCCGGCTGTCTTTTTCACTCCGGTAAATGCATTAGGATGGCTGCACTCCGGTGTAAAGGTTCAGGTAGAGGAAGGTGTAACGTGAAGTCTGGAAACCGTCGTGGGGGTTTTTAAAGCTTCAGCGTCTACAGGATCTTTGCATTTTGAATGTCTTCCTGCTTCTAGTCAAAGGTTTCTCTCCAGGGAGCGGAATGCTGCTGGAAGCCTGATTAAAGGTGCCTGAGGATATCACCTTTTACCAGGGAGCCCCGCGTGCTTGAGAGGATCTTTTTAAATGCATTATGGCTCATGCAGCCTCACAATTAAAGAAAAACAGGGATTTAGAAATCAATACCGAAGAAGAGCCGGAGAAAAAAAGGAAACACCGCAAACGGTCCCGGGATCGGAAGAAAAAGGTAGCTATGTGTGCCAGAGCAGAGATCTTGCCCGGATTCGTTTTGTTTTAATCTCTTGACATCTGTGAGAAGCATTTGGGGCTCTTTTGACGTGCTGTGGAGAGTGTAAATTGGGTGTGTAAGTTGGGTGTGTAAATTGGGAACAGATGATGAAAACCCTATGGTAGACCGCGGCTGTAGGATGGGCAAGGCAAGGGGAGATTTGATCTTGTGTGGGGGTGATTGCAGTGCTGATGCGGAAGGTGTGCTTTCACTTTACAGAGGCATGGGCAGGTTTCCAGGACACAAAGGTGTTGCAAGGAGTTAAGAGTAGTTTCTTCCCAGGCCGGTCAAGGTTAAAGGGACTGCGGTGACTTAGGTTTGAGGGAGAGGCCGGAGAGCCAGCTTTTGTACTTCTTACAGTCCTTCTCGTGGAAAAGAAGCTTTTGTGCTAGAACTGTGTCACATGTGTGTGTTTCTCAGGCAGATCTGTGACCTTAAAGGCGTAGCAGAAAAGTCATTTCCTGCTTTGCTTTTTTTTTTTTTTTTCTCCTTTCCTTTTGCCTCTCATTTTTATAAGGTACTTTTAGTTAGGTTGTGCAATGGAAATAAGCCTCTGGAAATAACTTTCTTTTGTTAAATGCAGATAAAATCATAGAGGTTCGTTTTTCTCTGCTGGGTAAGAGTGAGTATCCTGAATGCAGGAATTCCTATGACATGGCAGCGACTTGCAGCCTTTAGCACTGATGGCTTTAGATCAAATCATAAGCATTGATCATCTCCTACTGATATTCTGATGCAGGGGAGCAAATAGGGGGAATATTCTAAGTCAGTGCTGTGTTACTGCAGCCTGAGAGTACTTACTGTTTGGTGGCTGTGCCCTTAAATATGACTCCTGGGTACTGAGTGGGAAGTGAGACCCCAAAGCACTTTCTTTCCATGACAATTCGTGAAAATTGACTAAACCTCTGTGAGCTGAATATGGAAGTCAGGTCATAAAGCATTTTTATGTCTCTTTGTGAGAATTCCCAAGGGGAAGATCATTTTGATTTTCTCTGAGCAGCGATGCATGTGCTTTCTAAATGACACGCAGATTTCACCCACCACATGGCCCTTTCTTCAGGAGTGATGGGGAGGTTTGTGGTACCTTTGCCTATGCTTCGGAGTTAGGTTGGAGAGAGAAGGGCTCCCTGCCTCCTGTGACATGGCAGACTTGGTGAGAATGAGTTTGGAGGACTGCAGTTGTCTTCCTGCCAGATGCTAAACAGAGATAGTTCCCACTTCAGTGTTCTCATCAATAAACTTGAATATATTTTCACAAAAGTACAAACTTAAGTTAGGAGATTCTCTGCAGGTGTATTTCAGAGCCTCGCACAGCAGAGCTGCGATGAAATTGCCATGTTTTGCTAGGTCTAACTGTATTGAATTTAGGTTTGTCTGTGGGTAGGTCACTGGAGATTAACCCCGTCCACACATCTCAACCCACCCCACGCCACCACCACTATGGTAAACTGGCTTGAGAAAGGAACATGTATTTGTATAAAGACACAGTATCATCCTGAATGTTATTACCTAGAGTTAATAGCTGAGCCAGGCTGACGGACAGCATTTTCCTATGGGAGCAATGACAAGTCCTCTACCCCTGTGCCTGGTCCGCCGTTTGACCTGGAAGCAAAATAAGGAAGGGATGAGGCAACGGGAGTTTCTGGACTCACTGAACTGAAGTAAATGCTTTGTGGACCAAAATGCTTTGTTACAAGTACAACAGAGTCTGTCCAGTGTAAATCTCTTAGCAACCAGAAGGGAACATGGATAAATATCAATATCGCTATTGTCAATGTGCAGGCAGATTTCAGTGTTTTGTTCTCAGAGCACTCACAGAGGAGATGCAGAAAGGGGCTCGTGGATCACACTGTCATTGCTGTTGCGCTTGTTAATTTGTAGCACAGTGCAGTATGTATACTCCCCACCAAAGGTACATGTAGTATGGAAGACGTGATGTCCACGGTCAAAGGATGGCACAGACCGCTTTTAGTGCGCCAAGTTAAGGTTCGGGGACGTGGAAGACACCACTAGATCTTTCTGTGATACAGCATATGTAACACTCATTCTCCACGAAGTAAATTGTTGCAACTTCGAGTTTCTTTTTCCTTCCTTTTTCCAGAGTCCTGATTAAGGTTTCTGGGCTACTCTGCTCCATGTGGTAGGCCCCATGTCAGTTGGAAAAGCTGCTTTTAAATATTTTGTGGGTTATTACGGGGATTGTTGCTCTTGCTCATAGGCAGAAATACCCTTTAGGATCTTTTAATTCCCTAAAAGTAATAGTGAGTACTCTCAAAATCATAAAATACAGAAGCTTAAGAAAAACTCAGAGTATCTAATTTGTAAAATAAGGATTTCAATTCATGGTACCTCTGTAATTCAAGTTTGAGCAAGCCCAAGATGAACCTTTCTTGAATATATCTGTGTGACACAGAATCATGCAGTATGGGATATTGCTAAGTATTATAATTAAATCATAATGCACTTGTGAAATTAACATTGGGCTCACATTTCATTAGTTTAAAGCTCAATGGATTATATACTTGGTCTATTTTGAATATTGATAACCATGAATAAGTGATTACCTATCAAAGAAAAAAATAGGAGACTTCTAGGAATTTATCAGAAGCCAAATTTTAATAACGAAGTTTTTTATTCTTGGCCCAACAACTTCAGTGTCAAGAGAAAGGAAAGCTTCCTGTTTGTTAAAAGGGAATTCATCTAGGTGGATGGACCCTTAATCTTTTTATCACCAATTTTTCTGGCTTGAAGCAGAAAAAAGTTTCAATAAGTATCTAACCCCCACTTGCCATTGCTCTTCTCTGTTATATTTTCCCCTTCACTCTCCTCTCCTGCTGGGCTGCTAAGGTTGGCAGCAAGTGGGAGTCATGCCAAAGGTGGACAGTGCCTTTGGGTGGATAGTATTGGATCCCTGCTCTCACTCAGTAACTTGCAGGAAGGAACGATCTGTCTCCTGTACCCAGCAGGGTCCCTGGCTCACAGGTGGTGGTCAGTGGATGGTCCAAGCCACCATGAGCCCCGAGGGTTAGAAGTCACAAATGCTCTTTGGTCCTGTACTTTCCCTGTTAGCCATTGGCTTCTGGTGCCATGTTACTTACATGTTTTGCTCTCTGTCCACATAAACTATAAAATACATTTCAGTAGTGAGGAATAGTAAGAGAATTGACCTTAATTTATTCAATAATTTTTAATGTATGCTTATATGTATTTGCTATATCCTATTTAAAAAAAAAACAAACTTTGAGGTGACCTGTGGAAATTTATGCTTAAAAAAGGAAACATTTATGGAATTCCCTTCTTTGTGTACGTAACACAGGAATATACTGGGATATAGTGGCAATTCATTCTGTGATTAATATCCTTTCCAATTATTGATGTCAAACTCACAGAGCCAGTTAGTGGCAGAGCAAGAATGAATACTCATTGCTTCATTTTTGCATTTGTGCATTCATTCATTCATTTATGGAGTGACCTCTGGCACCAGGCAGTGCATTGCATGTTGGAGACCAAGCTAAACGAGGCAGAGTGGCAACCGTCCGGTAGCTCCCTGCAGAGGAAGGAGGAAGAGAGGAGCACCACTAAGCACTCCATGTAGAGGGAACCACAGGAAGATCCCCAGTTCAATTCAAATGGGCACACAGAATGTTCTCAGCAAAGCTGAGCCTTGGAGGGAGAGTGAGCCGGATAGACCAGCAGAAGGACAGGAATCCCGTGCCCACAGTGATGGAAGTCGGAGAGAACATTGGAGTATGCAAGAAACAAACATTATTTTGGAGCAAAGGGGACATATGGCAGTAAATGTGGTTGGAAAAATAGTCAGGGGCCTGGTCATGAAGGCCTTGGTATCCCATTGTACAGGATGGAAATTATCCTGCTCAAAGGAGAGAGGGTCTCGAGTGGCCTTTAATGGTGTTGGTAGAGAGAAGAGACTGAAGAGCTTTCTGGATTTAGAGCCATCACGCAGCCATCAGTGTCGGAGACGGCAGCTGGGAGAGCAGTCAGTACGCACTGATGGTGATGCAGGCTTGAGAGATGCTGAACTAGGGCAGAGACTCTGACGATGGAGAAGGGGTGTTGCAGTGAGAGATATTTAGGGGAAGACTCAGTAGAACTTGGCGATGGATTACACGTAGGATGTGAAGGGGAGATCAGATTCTAGGGTAAGTGCCAAGTTTCTGGCTTGAAGCGGAAGATAAAGAATTAAATTTCCTGGATTCATTTCTTTTCTCCCAAGATATTTCTTGACCTCTTAAAAATGTACCAGGTAGGGTTTTAAATTGCTTTCAGAGATGGAGGCTCATTTAATCTTCACAACAACCCTACAAAGAAAGTATTTTTCATATCCCCATTTTACAGATGAGGAAACTGAGGTGTGAGTCTTTAGGCTGTTCCCTCAAAATTACCACACTGATGAGTGGTAGAGCTGAGATTCCAGTTTGGAGAATCGAACTCTTTAACTTGTGCTCCTAACACTATACAGTGTATGTAGTTAAGGTTTTCACAGCTGTACATCAAACTGGGCTTGATTCAGAGAATCTTCTAAATGATAAGCTATTTTCTAGACATCTGGAACCTTGGAAAAACAGGCTTTATACCTCTAAGTAACTCAGTATTGTAATGAATCTATTTTTCTTACCCTCTGCAATAGATTTTAATGTTTTACCTTAAGAATTTCTTTTTTTAATTTTGGAAAATGAAATGAAAAATGACCAACACCAGGACTTCAGATCCTCAGACGTGTTGCTGTAGTAACAAGAGAAATGTCTAGAGTGTGCACTGCACACCGGGCAGCATGCAGAGTGGTTCCCCGTGGATTATTCCATTTTTTTCTCGCACCATTTCTATGAGGCAGGTATTATTTTCATCCCTATTTTTTTCATAGCTAAAACCAAGGCCCAAAGAGACTAACTTGCCTGGGGTCATCCAGCTAGTAAGTGGTGGGCCTGGACTTCAATTGGGGTCATAGGACTTTGGAATCTGTATTTGACCATTGGGTTTATTGTTACGAAACTGTAACAGGGTCATTTAGGGTTAAAGCAATTTAAAGATTTGAGAACAGATTTTGGGAGACATGAACTGTTGAGTGCAATCTCTTACTCTAGAAGGCTGGTGCTTCCAGACTTTGTCCAGGCTGTCCCACGCCTGGCTACCGAGGTGCCTGTGGCACCCATGATGTAAGATGCCAGGCAGGGTGAGGCTTTAGGGGAGAGGGTGGTGTGGACCCTAATGGGACAAAAGGGATCTACTCTGTTTCCTGCTCTGTAGAGTGGATGGGCTCCAGATCTCTAGGGAGCCTGGTTTCTCCATCAGCATACTTGATATTCTGTACTGTAATTATGTGTTTATATGTGTGTCTCACCTGGGAGGCCGTGAGCTCCTTGAGGGCAGAGGTGGTATCATACTCAGCTACTACCAAACTGGGACTTGCAGAGTAGGTAGGTGGGTGGGAAGGTGGGTAATGTAAGGGAGGGGAGGGAGAGAGGTGGACGCATGGATGGATCAGTGGATGGCCTGGGTAGGTGAGAGGCGGTATCGGGTAACAATTAAGAACGTGCACTACAGGGTAAGACTGAGTTCAGATGCTGGCTCTGTAACTTAGCTTGTGTGACCTTGTGGGATTTATTTAACCTCTAGATGCCTCAGCCTCTTCACCTGCAAAATGAATATAATAGTAGTATATACTTAGGCACAGGGCTTCAATGAATTAATACTAGATTTCAATGAATTACTGTTAGAACAGTGCTTGTCACAAAGTAAGAGTCATACAGTGGTAGCTGTTGGAGTTCATAATGAGCAGGCAGGTAGAGGGGAGAATGAATAGACAGTTTCCATCCTGAGCCTTCAGGGATTGTCCCAACAAGTCAACTCACTGCAGCCGGGCAGGGAAGCTCCCTGGGAGCACATCAGGCCACTGCCCTGTTTCCCCTCTTCCCCACCTGGAGCAGGGTGGATCGAAGAAGGCTTAGCTCACTCGTAGGGAAGGTTGTAGACCTCTGTCCCCTGACACTGCATGTACTTAGGCGTAGGGAAGCAGTGCAGTAACACTTGTCAGCTGCTTGGTTCTCTGTGCGTTGTTACTGTCATGGCACATTTTTCCCTTAACAAAATCATCTGTTCAATTAAAAAAAAAAAAGTAACATTTTCTTGCTTTTGACTAGTTACCTTAATAAACAGTACAAGATCATGTTAGGGATAAATTATACATTTATTAACATCTGAATATGTGATTTTAAAGTTTTTTGTTGGCGTTGTCACCAACATACTGCATCCCTTCATTACTCTTCAGGCCCATGATCTTTCCTGTCTTTTAATTTTCCTTTGGCTTGAAGATATATTGTTGGGGGGGTGTGTGTGTGTCTCTTATTGAATCTCAGTATGGAAAAGTGTTAGCTTCTCGTAGGCATGCTTGAGGAAAAAGGATTCAGCAGTGCTTTAAACTCTTTACAGGTATATTATGAGGGAAGTTTACGTTAATCGCATCATATTTTACCTGCATCTTTTCATTAGCTAAAACGTACTGTGTACTTCCATTGTGCCTGTCACTGAACAGGGGACAGGTAAGATAAAGGATGGGCCCTCTAGGTCCATCTACCTGCTCTTTTAGATTCTGCTCGTCTGACTGTACACAGGGAGGAGCGAGGGACTGAAGGAAAAAATGAGTATTTTTTCCATGGATCTACAGTGTGCTGGGTGCCGTTTGCATTCCTCATCTTATTTGAATTTTTGTCAGTCTTGGGCCGTAATGTTATCCATACGTACAGAGGTATTAGCCTAAGCTTGAGTTTGTTACGTAACTTGCCTCAGTTACAGAAGTAGCTGAGCTGACAGCCAAGGTCTCTGAGGTTGTGAGTCCCTTGCTTGGCCGTCAGAACCTCCACAGAATAGGTTTTTTAAGGGAGGTCCTTACTAATAGGCATCTCTGGTGAATTCTTACGTCAAGAGAAGAATTACCACCTTTGAAATGTTTAAAGTTCAACTATTTAGTAATTGGGATTTTTACGACTTAAATCATTTAAATTTAACTGCAAAATCTAAATGCTGTATAAACTGTTACACTTAAGTTAGTGTAATTCTACATTTAAAAGAATTAAGAGGAACCCAGTCACTGGAAAAAAAAAAAGAATCATTAGCTTATATCTATTGATTGATGTATAGGTTAAATATTAAAAAAGAATTTCTAAGCACGATGTTGTGCTGTCAGTTACATAATCCCAGTTTTATTCTAAAGAGAATTTCTATACTTGTATGGAAAGGTAACATTTGGAAACAAGCACTCTGCTGTAATTTTACCCAAATTGGTGTTTCTAGTTTGTGCAAATTAAAAGTAGAAGAGTTGAAAGCACAGAGATGAAAATCAAGCTTGAATCTTTTACATACGAATCAGACTTCTCTGGCACTTACCCCATTCACTCAAGATTATGCTTCCCTGGACCCAAAGTGGTGTCATGAACTAGAACGGACCATCATTGTCAAATACAGGAGTGCCTATAAAGTGGGTAGATTTCAACTTAGATTGAGTCGGTTCCAGTAAATTATTTCTCAGTCATTGGTGGCCTCCCACTAATTAGGATCGTATCATCAGTTCTGTTTGAATTTAGATGCAGCCTATTAGAATGTGTAGAGACTAATGTTCAGACCTGGCAGCTCTGTAGCTTGCCAGAACAAAAGCCACCTAGTACCATCGGCTTCTGAGAAGGACGTAGGGACCGCATGGAAGAGAACCGAGGGAGGGAACCTGGCCAGAGAGGGTTGGATCGAAGGAAGCCAAGATTTCCTAGTGACTGGGAGTTGGTGCTACTGAAATGTTTATAGTCTACATGCAGATCCCCTAGAAACCTTGTGATTTTAATACAAACAGCATTATTTTATCTTAAAATATAATTTTGTAAGAGGTCTGTACAGTTGAAGAGGGTATGAAGACAGTCAATTTTGTTTAGTAAAGGATTAAAAACATCAGTAAAGTAGGCAGGCAATAAGGAGGAGGATGTGGGGAGAGGGCTAATTATGACAGTTGATGGTTCTGGAAAGAGTGGGCTTCGGGGCTAGATGTGCATTTATATCACAGCTGCTCCTGATTAGCTGTGCGGACTTGAGCTAAATTTCTATGGAACTCAGTTTCCTTATTGGTCAAGTAGGGATATTAATCCTTTACCTGCATACATATTGTAAAGAGTAGAAATATTGTAAAAGAGTTTTGCAATTTCCTGGCATAAAGGGATACTTCCAAGGGCTTCCAGTTTCCCTTAGAGTGTGGGCTCGCAAGTGTAATCCAGTGACTGTAGCCAGGAAGGAGGCAGAGGAACTGAGAAAAGGGAGAATGGTTTTAAGAAGTTTTATGTGGCAGAAGTACTCGAATTATTTGATGAATAAAATGTTACTAATAGATTGGCATCCTCAAACAGCAACTTGAGTCCTACAGTTCAGCTCTTTGCAAACTTTTCTCTAGCCCTTGGGGAATTGAAATCTGTCATTTTGAGAAATACTCCCAAAGACTCATGTTAAATACATTTTCCATTCATTAACACTATTATTAATTAGTTTCTTTCGGTAGTTAAATGATACACTAGGTAGATATTAAAGAAAGCTTAAGAACCGGATGTAAGGATCGAAGTGTCAAATACTTCTTTTAACAGATGAACTTTATTTTGCAGATTTGGCCATAATGTTGAACTATTTATAAAGGAAAAGTACTCAATTGGGCTGAATGAAACAATCTTCACTGGATAGTTTATGCATTATAATTATTGAAAAGAAACAATGTACCCTATGTAGTATATCTACAACAGATACATATACACACACTGTATTTCATTACCAACTAGCTCATCACCCCCTCTAGGTAGCGTGCCTATACATGTTACTACAGTTGCAGCATAGTCAGGGACCAAAAGAAGAGGGATGAATTTGGCCAATATAGAGTCATCACCTTTTATACCTCGTTTCAGAACTCAAAGCAGCCTGTTTACTGTCTTCCTTTACCAGCACATTCCCTTCTTTCTTCTTTCTCAGACTGCCCCTGGGGAGGGCTTGTACCATTTTCAGTCAAAGACGCAGCAAGTTACCCTGCCCCAGACCTAAACTGGCCCACTTCAATAACTACCACTTAGAATTATTAGTGTGTTTAAATACTCCCACTCATCCTAAACCACATAGAAAAACCTGAATCCTGGACGTCTCTCATCTTTGTGATAGGCTCTGTGTGATTTTTCACTTTTTGAAGAGGACAGTACAGTGAGACTCCCAATAGCAAAAGTATATGGAATATAATTGACCCTTTCTTTCATGTATTGAGCTATAATTCATTGGGGAACTACAGCAGGCCAGGCACTCTATCAAGTGCCTTGAGTACTGTGTTGAATCCTCATGCATGGGTGGTATTATTCTAATTCTCTGTATTAGGGGAGTTGTGCTCTGAAGGTTTCAGCAAGCCTAAGGCTGCACAGTTAGCAAGTGTAAAGCTGGAATTCACACCCAGATCCGCCTGATTCCCAGCCCCTGTGCTTGTTGCCTCACTCCTCACCCCTCCTTCCCACCAGACCCAAATCACTTGCCAGTAACCACTGAGAGCACAATTTCCCCCAAATACTAGGCTCCATAAATTGAATCTTTCCTAGACCGTGGACTGCCTTGCTGGGGTTTCTGCCTCTAGAAAATTCCTAATAGAATCCTTCTTGTGATTTATCACTTCCTAAAAGAAAAGTACACAGTGGGGTGTGGAAGGTAGGAGAGTGATGATACTGGATGTGATAAATCAATTTTCTTAACTTTCAAGGCACTTTGACTTTACACATTTACTTGAAATGCATGCTACCTTGACAAGATCATTATCGTATTAATGGTAAAATAAAGAAGTGAATATAATTAATTCCCAGACGTTTGTAATTTTGAAAATAAGTGGTGAGGTTATTTTGTGTTGGCTAATTTCTTGGGTTTTGAAATGAGTTGTGTTCCCATGTATTTGCCGATGCCGTCCATCTCACGCCTTATCATTTTTTTTATGAGAAAACTGTAGGAAAGCTGGTTTTGAACAACTCACTCAGGGTCTCAAAACAGACTAATTTTTAGGGGCCTAGATTAAAAATTAAAATACAGTTTGTAGAATGGTAAGAAATTAACACCACCATCAAAAAGCTACTTCAGCTGATGGCAGACAAAATGTTAGAATTTGAGTCTCCATGGGCTTTGTCAGTCTCTTTTGTCCTCAGGGTAGAAAAGATCTCTTAGGTCTTATGAAGTGATACTTTTTTTCCCCCTTGACAGTAAGAACAATGGGTTTTTAAAAACAAAACAAACAAACAAAAAAAAAACACTTTAATTTGGGAAGACAAGTTGGTAAAAATTAAAGTCTTCTAAAAATTTATTACTTAGAATGGATGATTTTAGGCTTTACTAGCCAGCATCTGTGTGAATCAATAGGAAACTTGTAAGCGAGTTTACGATAATGTAATTGGTAGGTGCCATAGGCGGTTATCTCTGTTAATACTTAAATGAACCCTCTGAGGTAGGTGGCAATATTCATTTTGCAGATGAAGAGAATGAGGCTCAGACATTGAACTGATCAGTAACAGCAAAAAGGAGAGGCAGAACTTGACCCCATAGCTGTCATACTCGAAGGCCTTCCCTACCCATGTTTCACTGTTCTGCTTGCAGATTATTCACTGGTCATGTAAAATTCTTGCATTTGGAGAAGTCTTATACTTTCATTTTTCACTATTTCTGAGTCAGCTTTCTAATCATTTTTATGCCTCACCATCACCAAGGTTATCATTCATTTGTTTTACATGATAAATACTAAGTCAGAAGTGCTTTTTAAATAATGATACATGACTTTAAGCTCTGTTTTTATCTTCGCATGTTACATGGGGACTTCAGGATTATTGCAAAGCACAGCAATTTTGAATCAGGTACAAAAAGATCATCACTGACATTGGACTTGTGGATTTATGGTAGTCTGGGGAAGCCATTTGTCCACGCTTTTTTTTTTTTTTTTTTCCTATTAGTAAATCCTCAAGATGTCCAGGCTCATAATTCCCGGCCACATTCCTGCTACCCGGCTGCTTAGGGGAGGAGGAGAGAGGATGTGCTAGAAGGTTCTGAGGTCACTGAATGCTCGCTGCTCCCTCCCTCTCCGGTAGAGACCTGCTGTCCCTTTGCGCGGTGGCTCCGTCACTGCAGCCTAATTCAATAACATAATGAGTATATTTACTTAGCTCTGTCAACACTCAAAATACATTTGCCTGCCCCTACGTAACAGGAAGATAACCATACTGATGTTTAAAAATGCTGAATACAATTAATTTCTTTCCTTTGAAGAATGGCCATTGTTAACGATCCTGCTTTACTATGCCTCTTCAGCGGAGCAGTTCTCTGCCATCTAAAAATAAATGGTTTTGTTAGGCACATTTATTCCATCCACATTCATTCCAAATGAAGTTACTGTATTAATACTGGTAATTCAGGCGTCTGAAATCCACACATCACTTGTCTTCATTAGCGAGGACTTAGTGATCATGATCATCGTCCTCATTTCCAGTCTGTGATTCATTTCAGAAGGTTTTGATTGTGCCTCATCTTAGCTGAAATTGGATCTTTGAGGGTGACCACGAATACATTTAAAATACGTGTTTTCCCTGGGGACTGTGTTAAGCCCTGGCACGTGTGAGCCTTGGTGCTGATTTTCCACAGACATTCAGTGTGGGTAAGTCAGTGGGGCTTTCTCTTGCTCTGCTGTGTGTGGGTCCAGACCCTGGTCTTTCCCTGAGCTCCCCACGGAAGAGCCCTGTCTTCACTGCTGCTTGTCATTTGATTTTATATAACAGGTTTCAGTGGATTTTCCACAGGATGAGATTAAAATAATTATGTAGCCATCCATTTGGCATCTGAGAAGCATTATTTTTGATTTATTTGTTTTGGGATGGATTAGTTAGGATTTTGTTCTCAGTGTCAGGAAGGGAGAGTGTTCTTAGGTGCATTTGGCATTCTCGGCTTTGACCTGCTTTCCTGGAGCTTCCTTTCAGCTTTAGTGGAACCTAAATTATTAATATGATCTGTGCTGTTTCTGCACACAGTGCTTAATCCAGCCTCTTTTCTTTTGAAAGTGCTACTGAGGAATCTCTGAAATCATAGGAAAATTGATTTTTGGAGGTTCTGTGGAAACAGCAAATGGGTCTGGGCAAGAGCTGTGGAGTCACATAGGGTTTGAGTCTTGCCATTGTCACTCCTTTGTTGAGTCGTCTCAAGGCAGTTACTTAACCTCTCTGAGCCTCTGTGCCCTCATCCATCATAACAGCTATCGCAGAGAGGTTATGAGGACAAAATTAAATCGATCCTGATGTGTCCAGCACAGTGCACTGATTCATCAAATGTTCATTCCTCCCACTTCCCCACTCCTTTCCTCTTTCTCTTGTACACTTGGAAGAAATGAGAGTTCTGTTTTATGCTAAGTGTATTTAGTGAGAGGTGTCAGTTATGATGGGGAAAGTAAATTTGCTGAAGTTATTAAAAGCAAAGGGTAAGAAATAAAAAGTGTATGTTTATATAGAGAAAAAATATTTACATGTACACATTTACATATATATTATATATTCTCTCTCTCTCTATATATATATACATATTTATATATATTCCATAGATAGATAGATTCTACATAGGACAATTAAACCCAGAGCCAAATTTCATTAATTTTCATAAGCAGGAAATGTGGTTTGTGGAGTGAGCGTTGAAGGTGGTGTGGGATGTGGGGCGCTGGGGTCCTCTGGAGGTGCAGGGCTTTCCCAGGATCCTTAAGCACAGCGCTGGCTTATTCTGCAGCAGGCACCCCCCACCCACCCACTCCCACCTCCATTGCAGGTGTCTCCGTCTTCTTGGTAGATTTTCTACACTGAGTGACAAGCTGGACCTTCTGTCCTGGGCCTGGCCTCAAGGCATTTACCTTTACCTTCCCATTGAAGGTCTCGCACTGACAGCTGCTCCTCGACTCCTGAGTGAAATCCACTTGGAGGAAACGAGTCAGCCCAAGTTCAGTTTTAGTGACTCTCCTGTCAGTGCTCCAGAGGCTGTCTCTGATGTGTGTTTCCCAGGGACAATTAAGGAGAAGTAGGCAAACCACGGACAGACAGGTTGGCTTGCTAACTATGCATGTCCAATCGTAGAAGACTTCTTGGAGAGCCTTTGATGGCATTGAATCCCTTTTGTGCCACTTTTACTCCCTGCTTGATTATCTGTAATCTCCTGGGGCATCCCGTGAGTCCTCTGACTTAGTTTTCCTCACCATGAAAATAATCGCTGTCCATTGTAGACACAACATTCAACACAGGGAGGCCAAGGTCACCCAGAGGGCATCAGTATTATCCTTCTGAATTATGTTTTCCCAGTATTTTTCTGACCGTGGGTCTACTTAGTGTCTTCGTTCCTCTCTTTTTCTCACTTATCTTTCTTTCCTTCTCTTCCCTTTTTCCCTAAAATTAGTAGAGATGAGATAATGGTGGTAGCTCCTGTTTGGTAACCTGATTTTTTCACTAAACGGTACAATATAAAGGTATGTTCATGTCAATAAATACATTTCTGTAAGTCTCTATGGATCTATGTAGTATTCTACTTTATAGATGTGCCAAATTGTAGTCAACTACTCTCTTATTTTTATATATTCTTTTCAATTTTTGTTGTTGAGAAAAATGACACAAAGGACAGTACAGCTTCATCTTTTTCTAACACCACAGTGTTCTTGTTTTCTGCTCTCCTTATATCTGGTGGTTTCTTAGTGTAGCATTCGAGGTCCTCCATTCTCAAGCCAGAGCCCATATTTGCAATGTCATTTTCCCCAAATCCACCCGTGGATCTGAGTTCTAGTCGGAATGACCACCTTTCACCCTTCCCAGAGCATCTCCCCCGCTTCCCACCGCTGGTCTTTGTGTTGGTCTGCCTGCAGGACCTCCGTCCCGCGCCTCCCCTTCCAACTGTTCGGGCTCATCTGCAATCCCACCTTCTTACTGGGACACTGGTCTACCAGCTGGAAGTAACTTGTTTCCTCTTAACTAACACAGCTACTTGTACTTCCTTGGAAACTTAAGATACTCTGCATGGAATTATAGTCTTTTATATATGAAGACTTCTAGATGGAAACGTCACAAGTCTTGATTTTGAATTTTGGCAAGGCCCCTAAGATGGCGACTTCTGTTGCTTTTTCCTTGTCTGTTTTTTACTGAGGATCTTGGGACAACAGTAAGGAGAGTCCTTCCCAGCTCCAAGAGTTCACTTCGTGCTCCTGCAGGACTACAAATTCTTTGGATCTGGATGTCTATTGATTCAGAGTGTGTTCTCCCCAAGCCCCCTTGGCTCTGTCCTGTTGAATGAATAAATGGCAGTGACTACGCAGCCCTCTGCCCAGGGCTCTGTGCTCCTCCTCTAGCCTTCAACTGAGATTTTTTTAGGCCTGTGGCTCTCAACTGGCAAGAGAAGAGGCTGTGTCACATTCACCTGGGGATAGGGTGACCAGCCAGCCTGCTTTGTCCATGACTGAGGGGTTCCCAGGATGCGGGACTTTCAGTGCTAAAATTGGGACTGCCCTGCCCTTCTTCCCAAGGGAATATTAGAATTGGTAGAACATGGCAGGGGAGGGGGGTGGGGGATAAATCATGGAGCAGGGGAGAGGTCCTCTGTGCCACCTGGCTCTGAAACCCTCTCGGCTTTGCTTCCTTGGAGGGTCTTGCCTTCCATTAAAGGTGATGGTGTCACTCTTTCTCCTCTAGGAGTCCATGTCCCATTTTTAATTTCCAGTGTCATCAGTGGGCATTTTTCCTTCTTAAATTTCCTGCCATCTCCTGATCGTTGCACTCAGATGGACCGTTTACTTGCTATGCCATCACAAGTGTAGGAAAGTACAGCAAATGTAGCTTTGAGCAACGACTCCAGCTGGCATTATGTAGGGTCTCAACTCGGACCCAGTTGCTTGTGCTTTGTTTTTCTCTCTCTGCCCCTTCAACTCCCTGGTTCGTATGTTTCACTCACCTTCTTGCTTAGAGCATCCCCGTCTCTGCCTTGCCAAAGCTGTCACCTTCCACCCACCCCACCTGCAAAGGGAAGGACACACTCACCTTCCACTGATCTCACCCCTGGGGAGGCTGCCTGTTCTGGTTGCCCCTTGCCACTGTGTATGGGGGGATTGGACACCAACAGACATAAAGAACTTTACTACTTTCCAATTTAATTCCAGCTTACAGTCTTGCGTCCTGGTCAGAGGGAATTCACCGTTGTTTTACTAGGAAATGTTTAGATGGGGGCCGCTACAGATCTACATAACTAAAATGTTACATTTGCAAGAGAATCACATTTTACTCTAATTTACATGATGAAGAGAACAAATGTGTTTTCAAATGGTTTTACAATAAATACCGGGTTAAAAAAAACTCACATACCATGCCTCCATTTTCATACCAATAACTCTAATCATACGTAACGGATTAATAATGATTTATGGACTGCAGATGAAAATATGATTCAGTCACTTCATTAGAATGAGTAAGTGACTGATGTAATTTCATTTAAATGAAGAAAAGATGTACTGTAGCTATTTGAACCTATAGGACAAACGTAAAGGACGGATCCATCAGTTTTGAAGGGCAGAGTTGTGTGGAAAATTCCCAAAGAGTGTCCAGAGTCGTGGAATGTTAGAGGTGAAAGGAACCTTTGAGGTCACTGAGCTTGGCCTCTGCAGAGCCTGCCTCTCCTTGACAAGAGCCCTGTGAATTGCTTGTCAGTCTTGGCCTCTGAATTGCCTGTGACTGCAGGTGTCCTACCTCTAAACTTAGCCCACACCGTTTCTGGACAGTTCTGAATGTTAGCATGTACTCTCATTTTGAGACTAAATCCAGCGCCCTGTTATGTCCACCCATATGCCAGCTCTTTATATAGATGGAGAGAGCGATGTGTTGGCGCTGCATCTCCTCTTAGCTGAGTGTTCTTGGTGTCTCACCAGTCCTCGTGAGACAGTTGCAAAGCCCCTTAATTCCCACTGACCCATCATGCAGTAGGTACCCCAAATTGGCATACTAGTTTGCAGGGGGTTTGTTTAGCTCATAACATGTTGATACAGCACAGCTTCAGCTGTTGCCACTGTTGGTAAAAGGGGCCAAGGTCACAGTCACTTTAGGGGGAAGACAATTGAGAGCCTGTTCAGTCCCTTTTCATGGGAACTTTGTTTCTGTTTGTATATGGATTTTAGCTTTCCTTTTTTTTTTTAATTGAAGTATACGATGTTGTGTCAATTTCTGGTGTACAGCATACTAGTTCAGTCATACATATATATACATATATTCGTTTCCATATTCTTTTTCATTATAGGTTACTACAAGACATTGAATATAGTTCCCTGTGCTATACAGCAGGGCCTTGTTATTTTATATATATTAGTTAGTAATTTTGTCTCCTGGTTGGCATCAAAATATAGTATATACATTTGATGAATTTGTGGATACATTGGAACATTTATAGGCCATACCTAAAAGTAAATATATAAAGAAGCAAAAGTTCTGTCTCTTTTAATACCTCATCTTCCATATCTTCCATTGTAATACCGCCCATTGCTTTATCCCTCGTACTTGGGAATTATTTTCTCAGTAGTTAAGAAGTACCAACCATGTGCCCTGCATTGTTCTTTCCTTCTTTTTCTACTTGGTTTCTGCCCTTCCATTTTGTTTTTTTCCCTTATCATCTTCATCATAAAAGTGTTTACTAGAATTCACTAGAACAGATAGGAATACTTCAGTTGGATACCAGAGAGGAACAAATTGTGGAATGTGTTAAACTTATCAAAGATTGACTTTTCATATATTTCAGATTAACCTGTTTGAGGTAAACAGTTGGCTTCTTAGAGACTAACTTTTGTGGGCTGAATCCTTAGAAGCTAAGGCACGTGGATTATTTTGACAGAAAAATTAGCCAGTAATAAGGACATAAAAGTAGCAAAATTGTGAAATAATTTGCTAGAGCACAGTGAATATGAAATCTGCGTATTGTTTTGATTCACAAACATTTGGTTCAACAAATATGTATGCTTTGGGAATACAAAGAAAGATCAAACATACTTCTAGTTCTTTGGAACTGGTAGTTTCATAAGGGAGACAGACATGTTTTTAAATTTCTTATTGAAGTGTAGTTGATTTACAATGTTAGTTTCAGGTATATAGCACAGTGATTCAGTTTTATATATATATATATATATACATACATACATACATACATATATTTTTCTTCTTTTCAGATTCTTTTCCATTATGTTATTATAAGATATTGAATATAGTTCCCTGTGCTATACAGTAGGTCCTGGCTGTTTATCTGTTTCATGTATAGCAACATGCCTGTTAATCCCCAACCCCTAATTTATCCCTCCCTGCTCTTTCCCCTTTGGTAACTACAGTTGGTTTTCTATATCCATGAGTCAAGACAGACAACTTTAAAAGAATTTAAATAGTCTCATAGTTGATACAGGAATGTATAAAGTGAAATGGAGGTGGTATGAAGGGGCAGGTCTACCAGGACAGAGGGTAGAGAGATGTGGACACTGAAGCTGGCTCTGAAGACTGAGACGTGTGGGCAGACGGCGTAGAGAGCACAGTTAGAAAAGCTTTCAGAAGTAGGAGGGAGCGGACACGATGGCTCAGTGTGGGGTAGAACAGAAACGAAGGAGCCAGGAAGGACAGGTCAGAGATGTCCAATGTGAGCATCCGAGAGGTGAGTTACACCTCGTATTAAAGGAACGCAGAGAATTGGCTTACATTTATGCAACATGTGCCCTCCCTCCTGCTTTCCCTTACTCCTATCAACTCTTTTAATGTTTTTGCAAAGTGAAAAGATGTTTTATGTTAACTTTTAACTTGGGTTTTCAATGTTAGCCCAGAAGTATCCAAGTTCAGTATTTGAAACACCCGTGAGAACAGAAATCCACTCAGCTGATAAATTAGAAACCTGGAGAATGATTACTGAATTATTCTGAGACATGTTGAAGCCATTGCTTTTGGTCTGGGCTGTCATTCATTGTACGTGATGAATTTAGAAATGCTAGTGACAGGCTTCTTGCCTTTAGATTATGACAGCCTTCATGGTGAGGACTGTGAAGTTGTGTTCACATTCCCCCATACACTGTAAGTACTTGTTACATTCACAGTAAACCCTTTATAAGGGTGACATGCTTTAACATATCCTTCCATTTTGCGAGCAGTGTATTTATAGTCATTTTTTTTAAAAGAAAGAACTAGAAACATAGAAGAAAATCACCCATGGTAAAACTGCATGATCAATCCATTTCTTTCATGAAACATCTTTAAAGGTTTAACTTTCAGAAGTTCAGAGAAATGAAAAAAGGAAATATCTTGAAAAGCAATTTAATAGGAGAACAGTTTTTTCTAACAAATATGTTCATTAACAGAAATGGGCTTGATTGCACTTCGAATACGAGAGTTCTCTGAAAGTTTGCCAAACTGATTCTAGTAACATGCACCAGATTTAACTTTCCTGAAATGTGCTACTTTTATTGAAAGAATAGTTCGTTTGAAGCTGCATTTTAAAGACTTCTGCAAAAAAAAAAATTTAAATGCACTCAGTCGACCTTTGTAAAACACTTCTGGGAGACATACATAATATTTTGATGAAAAATGTTGCTTAAATATTAAAACCCAAGGAATGTCATTACCCGAAAATTCACGAGATGAATTTTTTTTCTACTTGTATGTTTGTGTTTGTGTGTTTGTATATTTGTCTGTAGTTTTAATTTCATTAGCTTGACAACTGGATACCAGTATTTGCAGTTACTGGTTCTAGGAGAAATGAACAGACATCTAATCTGAGTTTAGCTTAGTTGAGAGCTGGCATAGACCAAATGAGAGAAAGCAGTCCACGGTTTTTTGTTTTTGTTTTTTTAAAGATAAAATAGGTATCTACTGCTCAGTGCAATAAATAGTTAACAAGAAGTTCCCTGGATAGAACGTTGTGAAATACACAATAGCCCTTGACGATCTAAAGA
This sequence comes from Camelus ferus, assembly GCF_009834535.1. Taxonomy (NCBI): domain Eukaryota; kingdom Metazoa; phylum Chordata; class Mammalia; order Artiodactyla; family Camelidae; genus Camelus; species Camelus ferus. The sequence goes on along the minus strand of NC_045706.1, from coordinate 42,824,813 downwards.
AATCCTTATATGTTAGGATAATTGTGTCTTGATTTATCTGTCTTTGAGGTTCACTATCCAAGTATCATAAAATGAGGCGGGCATCCCATTTATGAAGAGAGGTCTTCCTAGACTCTGTGTTTTGTGCTGTAGACCACAGCTAGGACATTTACTTCAGATATGGCCAGGAAGTCCCAAGGTCCCTTATGTCATAATGGGGACTGTGATAGGAATGCCTAGCCCAGACTTTTTGCTTGAACTTGCAATTTAATGCGGAGCTTATAATTGCATTCTCAGCGATATTTAGTTTAATCTCAGAACAATGAACTGTTTATGGTAATGTCTTAGTAAAACATGGTACTGAAGCAGAGACGTGTGGCACCGGGAATCCCTCGGCTTTTACGGAAACCTACAGCAAAAGACATTCACTTTGTTTATTTGCCTTACAGTTATATGTCTGGAAAATTCTGAAAGTAACTCTTAGTTCTTAGAATCTTATGGTTTTTTAATGTTTCCAGGATAATTTTTTTAATTGAGTTATAATTTACTTGAGCCAAATGCAGTGATGCTAAGTGTAGATTTAATCAGTTTTAACAAATACATAGTTGTTTAACCCATTCACCCAACAAGAGAACCTCTTCGTTGTCCCTGAAAGTTCTTCTGTGCCGTTTCCCACTCAGCATCCCTTCTCCACTTGAAGCAGCCGATGTTACAATTTCCAGCACCGTTGTTCATCAAAGATCAAAGAAGGATCTTTAAAATTATGTTTTCTTTTTAAGGAATCTTTTCCCCCATAGGCAACCATTCAGATCAAGATCATTGATCAAGAATGGGGATTGATCCAGAATGGGGATCTGAAACTTGGCCACATAGAACTTCAGTGGGCTGTTTCTCAAACACATGTGAGCATCTCACATGTCCTGTTGTTACTGAAAGAGGAGCAGATCCATTTCCAGTCTGTCAAAAAGATTTCAAGTAATTTTCTTTCTTGCTGCATTTTGAATTTGGCTCTATTTTAATTTTCACTTCTGGAAAAAAAAATGTCAGCAGTGCCTTAACTTTGAGTGGTATGTGCACATTTGTGTGGGGTGGAATGAATGATCAATTAATGGAAATTTAGTAAGAATCATCAATAAATGTCATGGATAAAGCTGAAAACTCAGTTAACCTCTCCCACCGCCCACCCAAATGGAGAGAAGCAGTGTTTGCCTTGGTATCCCATCAGCCTCTGTGGAGTGATAAGGGAATAAGTAAAATATTCTTCACATCTTGTCCTTCTCTGTGAGTGTGTGCCATTGCTTCCAAGGGGAGGCTCCATCATTTGGTTCTCATGGTAACCAGATAGAGTACTTCCATGCTCTCCCTTGGAAAAAGAGAGAGAGAGAGGGAGAGAGAGTGTCTGTGTATCTGTGTTGAGCATTCCATATGGCCCTTAGAGATTTTCCCTTTCTTTCTTTTACCTAACGTTCTCTTCTTGGTAATTTCAGGGGCAAGATCGGAATAGACTGAGCAAGGCAGAGACAGAAAAGATTCCAGGTTAGGGGGCTACTCTGACTGCAGCGTTGCAGCACATGGAATATGGGGTGAAACTGCACTGCCACTGTGGTTTCTTCTTTATTAAAATAGACAAGCATTAGACAAGCCATAAAATTTCCATCTGCATTCACAGCAGGCTCCCACCACCCAAAATGCCCCCTTGTCTCTAAAACACCCAGGACTGAAACATTTTAACATTGGAGGCTAGCAGAATTATCATATTCAAGTTCTGAAAGAGATGCATCTCCTCATCTGTTCTTTGGATTGCCTCATCCCTTTCAGAGGATGTCACCGAGGACACCGGAGTTGGGTTGGAAAGTATCTGCAGTGCAGCAGAGGGCAGTGCAGGGGCCCTGGCTTGGTAATTCTGCTGTAGTTCTGCCTTCATCACCTCACCGGCCCAATCACCTTGAGAAGGAAAACAAAAGGCATTTTCACACAGGATGCCAACGATCCGTCCAGAAGCGAGGCACGCGTTTCCGTTTTAGCACAATTTTCTCCGTTGCCTGAAGGGCAAAGGCTTTTAATTATGGAAAATTTTAAGGCACAGAAACGTGAAAATCTCCTTCTTGGGCTAAAGGAAAAACTCACTTTTTCTTTTGCAAATTTCAAAACTGAGCATTTCCTTGACATTTTAGACGTCTATCGGAGGCATAGAGCCCTGAAAGGATGGTTCAGAAGGTAATTGTAAGCTCTGATCTTTTTAGCAAACTGTTCCCCCTACTTGGAGACTATTGTTTCAATTTTTTATAAAGGCGGATCTGATGAAAAATTTAAACACACTCTTTTAGGAGCAGGGCTCTGTTGGATGTTACACCAAGGTCCGATTTGGTAGGAACGGTTATGTAAGGTGGTCTCTGCCATCTATCTACATAATAGACTTCTCTCGTGAATCCACGGCTCTGCTCTTCACTCATCTCTCCCTGAAGACTTGATGTCAGTGGTATTTCTGCCTCGGTTAACTTCAGTGTAACAGAAAATTTTAATAACGTTACTCTGTTGGAGCAACATTGGCCAGGGTGGAGGTTGGGTGTGAGGGTATCCTTACCCTGGAGAGTAAAATACACTGTCCCTACAGTGAGATAATCATGGAAATTTAGTAAGAATGAAGTCACAGCAGGTTTGTCCACTGGATGATAGGATAAGATACTACAGTGCTGTCAGGGGGACTTCTCAGGACACGGAAGAGAGAAACTGAAAAAGACAAACTCTTGAAATCTCAAAAGGTGTGTGTTAATTTGTTATTTACAAAGGGCTTTCACACACATTATCACACTGGATCCTTGTAACTCTGTGGAAAGGATATTCTCATAGTCAAGAAGTTCTGTGACTTGCTCAAGGTCAGTTAGCCTTAGAACCCTGAGTGAATTTTCTCTCTCCCTCCCTCCTTCCTTCTTTCTTCCTTTCAACATGTTAGAGCATAGAATGTTCTCTTCTGAAGACAGGTGTCGTGGGCCCCGCAAACTGGGGTCCTTAGGTTCCAGTGTTTCTCTAGAGAACTGTTTGGGCTTTTAGACACAGGAATGGTATTTGGGCCCAAATTTAAAGTAAAAATAGTCTGTGTGTCTGTGTGTACCTCCTGCGTGGGACTAAAACTGGAGATTAAAGGAAATAACCAGGCAAATTTGCTTTCTACACCAGTCAAACCAGTTTACACTTCTGCTGTATGTTGACCTCCCTGCACCCTCTCCAGTGTTGAGTGTTAACTTTTTCTTCCTTTTGCCAAGTTCATAGTTGAACAATGTTCATGTCATTACTGTTTCAATTTGTCATACTTTATTGTTTGTTCAAATGAGTGTTTTTCTCGTGTGTGCTAGCCAATCATTTATGGATTGGCTGCTCACACAACTCATGTCTTCTGCAACTGTCCTTTTTTGTTTTTTAATTTTAATAAACCTTGTCTTTCAGTTCAGAAGGAAATAGGAAAGCCAGTTCATGTGGTTCTAATATTACTGTAACATGCAGAGATTGAGTTGGTACCAACATAAAATATTAAAGCTAAGATCTATTATTAAATAGCCAATTTCCAGATCAGTGAACCAGAATTATAGAAACTCAAAAGGTACCAAATTTTGATATTTCAAATAGGATCAACAGGACAAGTTAGGACCACAGCATAACCTGCTGTGGAGAGCAGTTCCCAGAATTTGTCTAAGCCATGAATGACACACCTCTTTTGTTGTTTCTGTATAATTTATATTAGAAAACCGAGGTGATATTTCTTAAGTGTGCATTCAGAGGACAGTTAGAGCAGCTATTCATTTTCTCTCTGGCACTGAACAACAAGAAAATCTAATACCCGTTCTCTTATTCTGCCAGAGCAATAGCTTCAGGCCTGTAACAATTTCAGGCATGGAACCACAGGGAGAGCAGTGAAGGAAGGTCCAGCCCTGTCTAGAGAGTGTCCCAGAGGCCTGGAGGAGGTGTTAAAATTGTTTCCTCTCCTGGAAAGGTCATTAGCACTAAGGTAAAGAGGAAGACAGAATGGTTGGGTTTTGATCCACAGTTTTCAAGTACAGTGATTCAATGCTTTACTCCTAAAAAATATTTTTGCCCTTGGCAGGCAAGGGGCAACTAAGGTTTGGGAAAACTTACAAAGATTAAGTATGTGTGAAGTTGCTCCAGCAACTGTTGTGTGTGGTAATTTACTAGTAGTGTTATGAACAGTTATTATCACTGTCATCCCCCGACGTTGATAGTTTATCACTGTAATTAGGAGGCAGCTCTGCAGTCAGAGTCCCTGATTCCCTGTGTGTTACTCTTGTCTCTGTTGCTTTTACTAACTGCTTGGACTTGGATTTGTTAATTAATCTCATAAAGTCTGTTTACTTATCTATAAAACAGAGGCAGCAATAATCCCTGTCTCTAGGTGATTGTTGAGAGAATTTTCTGAAACGGTCAATACAACATGAGCACCACACTTGGAAGTGCTAAATAAGTCTCTGATGCTTTCTTTCTGTCCCACTAAAGAACATGCTTCAGATTAAATCTTGGTTGAGAATTGCGTAGACAAGTTTCTCATTACTCGCGCCAACAGGAGGTGTTTCTTAAACTTGAGACAACCAAGAGAGATGCTCTTAACAAGTGGGAAATGCCTGTAACCTCATTCGATATCATATAATTCAATCTTCCCTGCTAAGAGTAGATTGCCTTTTGTTGTTTTAGAGATTGATTCTGCAACAAATACTTGAAAAGTGTTCAGTGTAAATGATGATAGGTATTATCTATCAGGTTTTAATGAATAGAATTGAGAATGGAATCTGAGAGTGAGCTTCAAAACGTGTCCATCCATAACCCATTTCATAAGAATGTATCCATCGTTCGTTCTGACTTCGTTAATACTATTTTGCAACTTACGTGTATTTTATATTGAATGACATCCTGTTATTTGAAAAAGCTCAGTCTTGTATTAAGAACATTTTGTTCATGTAGGAAGTTTTCCATTTTCTTCTTCTCTCTTTTCCTTCTATTTTTCCCTTTTTTCCAACAAATATTTTAGCGCCGATTTGTCAGGCTCTATGCAAGATGCTGGGAAATAGTGGGAAATAGTCAATGCCTTACTCTAAAGTCTGTTTTTTCACACCTACACATTTATTACACATCTTCTGTTTCACCCTCAAATGTGTGATGATTTTTGATTATTTGGTTATTTTTAAGTGGCACCTATTAGGATAGTGTCCCTCATCCTTTGGGAATGTAGAAAATGTCTCTATTTAGGTTTCAGTGTTTTTGTTGTTACTGTTTTCTTCAACATGTGGTTCCTCCTATTTCTGATCGTATAAATTGTCCATATTAAACATGATGGCCATACTTTCCCATTACCTTGGGAAACAGTTTACTAGGATGTTTGATTTGTTATGACAACAGTCTGTATATTCATTGTCTTATTTTTCTAACAAATTGTAGGCATTTTCATCACTAGTTCTTTTTTCTCTTGAGATGCTTCTTTGCTTCATGTCTAGATCCCGCCAACGGCCTTGAATAATCTTACTGGTAGACTATTCAGTTGACCAAGACATGTGATGTCAAGATGCTGTTGTTTGCTTTTCTCTTGAAGTTAAAAAGTAATCACTTTCATCCATTTAACTCCAGTGGGTTGGGAACACTTGCCTATTAGCTTTAAAAAAATAAAACAAAACAAAATACTGGCCTCATATTTTCCTATAAACTGTTACTGTTTCTTCCAGAAGAAGACAGGATGAGGAAGGACATTATACACATATGTTCCCTTAGCCTGGCTGTGCTGCTCTTTTCACTCTTGAGTCCTACATTGTATTTACTCTCTGGCTCTCTAATTCATGTTAGGGTTTGTTTTGTTTTGGGCACTTTTGAAGTTGGTACATCTTAAGGAAACCAAAGGGCTTCAAATTCATTGTCAGATAGCATCAACATATTTCTAGAAAAACACACTCAGATGCCCTTTCACGCCTTGACCCTGAGAAGAATTGTCACCCTGCATTCCTAGCCATGCCTCCTGAGCTTGAAAGGGCCATATGCTGTGAGCATAAGAAAGTTGAAGTGCATGTTCTGAACCCTGCAGCCATCCTCCCTGTATGTATTGCCCCCATGTTAGCTCCTATTCTCCACCAATGTTCGTGCCTCCATCTAGACACCATCTTGGTTGGAGGAGTGATGTATGTATTGGTTAGGAGTGCCTTCGGCTGCATATAGTGGTGTCTCTGGCTAACAGTGGTGTAAACAAAGAGACGTTTCTTTTTCCCGCAAAGTGAGCAGTCTGAAGGGAGACAGTTGCTGGTGCTGTTTCAGAGGTTTAGAGGTACTGGCTTTCACTCCTTGGTTGCCCCACTCCATGCTCAAACCTGCACTGGGAGACAAAGAGAAGTGAAGGACAGGGCTAGCTACTTCAGTGCCTTTATCAGAAAAAGAAAATGCCTTTCTAGAAGCCCCTAGCTGACTTCTATCTCACTGGCCAAAATTACTTCTTCCAGACCCCTCGAGCTACAAGAGAGGCTGGAAAAGGGAGTAGTTAGCTTTTCTTCTGTGGAGGTAGTAAAAGAAGGGCTGGGTCACCCAGTGGGTGACCAGGGAACAAGTCTACCTCTGTCCAAGGTAACCCAACCCATTCACCCTCCCAAGACCAGCTCTAATGTCCCTTTGTGTGAGGACTTCCCTGAATTGCTCAGGCAGAGGGTTTCCCTATGAACCCACCTTGTCCTGCAGTTGTCATCGGCTAGACTGAGCACGCTCCCTGCGCAAGGACCGCATGACTATGCATGGTGCACGGTGAGGGCTGCTGGAAGAATGAATGAACATGTGGGTGTGCGGATCCCCTGGGCGTTTCCTGAAGCCAGCTGCTGGAGGTAGACGGAGAGCGCTGACTGGGAAGATCTCACTTCCTCCTGACATCCCATCCTGTCCGTGGGCATTCCCCTGATGAAATGTGAAACCACAACCCTGACCACTTGTTTTCATTAAGGTACTATGGGGAGCTTGTTGCCAAAGCCCTGCTGGCTCATGTGTGATAGAAATCATCTAGTCTGGGACAGTAGGTCTTCTGCCTTCCTAGAATTTTTGTACACAGTTTTAAATAGTTACGGCCATTTGGTTTCTTAATGATACAGATTTTAGCTCAGTGTAACCATCAGTATAATTCTCTGAAATTACAAACTATACAGAATAATCTATTCATACGAAATATTCTTGGTTGTACATGAATAGGCATATCATGTAAAATATAGTTGATACTTCCTGGAGTTGATCCTAGGAAGATAATTAAACAAGCGTGCAAAGATATGTGCAAAGTTTGAGGGATTTTTATAGCGGCGTTTTATAATAAAATTTGGAAACATTCCAACTCATCACTAGGATTTGGGTTAAATAGAAAATGGAGCATTGTGGAAGGATTAAAAATGATCACATAGGATATCCTAATAGCATAAACAGTGTTGCTGGGGATATCAGGCAGGCGATGTGGATGTGAGATGTAATCCCTTCTCGGCTGACAAAGACAACGTTATGCATTTTCATCAAAATGGTAGACAATGACTATCTCTAGGATGTGTGTGTGTGTTTTACTGTCTTTAAGTTTTTCTGTATTGTTTAACTTTTAAAACAATGTGTGTATTTGTTTTACAATCAGAAAATATGATTTTCATAAAAATAATTTTCACAAAAATATCGAATTCAGGGCTATTTCTTTTTTTCTGTTTATTTTAATTTTTCTTAATTGACATATAGTTTATTTACAATGCTGTGTTAGTTTCAGGTGTATGGCAAATGGACTGATTTTTTTTTCAGATTCTTTTTCATTTTATCTTACTATAAGATTGAATATAGTTCCCTGTGCTATACAGTAGGCCCCTTGTTGTTCTATTTTGTATACAGTAGTGTGTATCTGTTAATCCTAAACTACTGATTTATCCCTTCCAGGGCTATTTCTTTAGCAGAAATACTGAACATGGAATTCTCTCTTTATAATAGAACACAAAACTATCAATATCTGAGAATTAATACTAAAGGAATGGTATCTATAATTTTAAAATCCACACAAGATATTACAATAGAAGTTTCCACTTTTTTATACAAGCACATTTTAGGGGAAGGGGGAACTTCCTTAAAATAGGATAAAAGCAAAGAATTAACATTAATAATTTCCATCACAGCCTTTCCTCTCAATCAGGATCTAAGCAAAGAGCCAAGAAGAACTGGGGCAAGGAGCTATTTTTATGATACATGTTCTTTATTTCTGGGATTTGCAGGAGGAATGGTGGCAGAGTTTCCAGACTGCTGTTCCTAACTCCAGTTTATTTGGAAAGCGCGATTTAAAAATAACGTTGGTTCTAGTTATTTTTCATGAAGGATTTACCAAACAATCTCAAATTCAGTTTTCTATTGAGTTTGAAGATAGTGTCTGCCCTTTTTTGTGGTAATGAAAGCTCCTGAGAAGAGTTTTTCGAGCAAGTGAAGATGTAGTCCATCTGTTGTCTTTAAAGATACTATAATTCTGGGAGAACCGCTTGGTGATCTGAGAGACTTGAAGCACTGTCACTTTAAAAATTCTCAAATCTTCTTCCACATTTATTCTAACAAATATGTCATCTGTCTTGGGGGAGGGGAAGAATCGCTTAAATCCTAATGCTTTATTTTCACCATCATTGAACAATTCACAATTCAGAGTATTCAGCGATCAAGTCTAGCTGATCGTAGAAGGTGGGGTGGAACTGAAAACTGGGCTGTTTATGCGGTTTTGATGGGTGGTATACAGTACTGTGCAGGCAAGAGCACAGTCCCCATGACATCATGGACTGCACGTGGGCACGGAGATGCCCCTGCCAAGCACAGCCGCTTTGTGCCGGGTCCTGGGCTGAACTGATGACTCCAGTGCACGTGGCCTGCTGACATCTACTGTTGTAGGTGGGATCTCCCTGGAAAACCCTAAGAGACAATAAGCACAAAGGTTCACGGAGGGTTGGGGGTGGGTGGGGACAGTAGGTTTCTGAGACAGTGTTTATTTTAGAATCGGTCTTCATTTTAAAATGCGCCCTTGATGTCTTGGTATTTTAGTGGTGGTTGAATGTTCCCGACCTCCCCTTTCCCCCAGACAAGCAGGGCCACATGCAGAGAACGGAATGAGGAATGGGGCCTGTCAGATTCTGCCCTGGCTGCTCAGCTGGGGGCCGTGGCCAGAGATAGAAGTCTCACACAGCATCTTCGCCACAGACAACTCCCTCACACAAGAGTGGTCTCCATTTGTATTAATCAATCAACAAAATTAATGATGAAAGGAAGACGGTGTGGCAGGAAATCTTGTAGACTGTAAATAGTATGAGACTCCAAAGAGGTGTCTTGGGTAGGGGTGGTCCAGGAAATTTTTACAGAAGACTTCATATTGAAATAAATAGATGTTTAACAAAACTACAATGAGGTATCACCTCACACCAGTCAGAATGGCCATCATTCAAAAATCCACAAATGGCAAATGCTGGAGAGGCTGTGGGGAAAGGGGAACCCTCCTACACTGCTGGTGGGAATGCAGTTTGGTGCAGCCACTATGGAAAACAGTGTGGAGATTCCTCAAAAGACTAGGAATAGACTTACCATATGACCCAGGAATCCCACTCCTGGGCTTGTATCCAGAAGGAAATCTACTTCAGGATGACACCTGCACCCCAATGTTCATAGCAGCACTATTTACAATAGCCAAAACATGGAAACAGCCTAAATGTCCATCAACAGGTGACTGGATAAAGAAGAGGTGGTATATTTTTACAATGGAATACTACTCAGCCATAAAAACCGACAACATAATGCCATTTGCAGCAACATGGATGCTTCTGGAGAATGTCATTCTAAGTGAAGTAAGCCAGAAAGAGAAAGAAAAATACCATGTGAGATCGCTCATATGTGGAATCTAAAAAACAAAAACAAAAACAAAGTGTAAATACAGGACAGAAATAGACTCACAGACAGAGAATACAGACTTGTGGTTACCAGGGGGTTGGAGGGTGGGAAGGGATAGACTGGAATTTCAAAATTGTAGAATAGATAAACAAGATTACACTGTATAGCACAGGGAAATATACACAAAATGTTATGATAACTCACAGAGAAAAAAATGTGCCAATGAGTGTGTATATGTCCATGAATGACTGAAAAATTGTGCTGAACACTGGAATTTGACACAACATTGTAAAATGATTATAAATCAATAAAAAATGTTAAAAAAAATAGATGTTTAATTAGATGATGTTCCAATCCTGGCTAATTACAGTACATGCTATAATAGTTATGGGGAACTCATATGGACTAAAGGAATTTAAAGATGTAAGTTTCAGTTTCTATTCTTCGTTCATTTATTCATATTCTTTTTTTCTTCCTCTCTTCATCCCTTTGTCCCTCTTTTCCTTCCTCCCCCAAGACAATCCAGTTCAGTTTACTTGAGTTAAATATGAGCCTAATTCAGCTGCACTGTGCGTGTGTACATCCAGCCACACAGAACTTACCATTCCTGGGTCTTAGAAACATTAGTGGAATAGAAAAGGAAATGGTTCATACGCTTTTATTTTCTCTTTGCTCCCACCCTCCCTTCTTTTGAAAAGAGAAGGAAGGAGGGGGAAAAACAAATGTTGAAAGCATTGAAGGAACAGTTCAAAGGTGATGGGGTCATTTCATGAGAACATCACAGGAAGAAGGTTCTCACCTGTGGTCTTGGGGTCTTTATCAATAAAAGTCGGACCCTGTGGTTTCCTGGGATCTGGTTCTGTACTTGCATGACTGAAGTTCACCAACTTGAACTTCTAAGTCGTGCAGTTGCTGGGAAATGAGACTGATTGTGTTTGCCTAGTTGTGGACTCTGTAGCCAGTTCACAAGCATCTGTGTTTGTGTCAGGGCATGAGTGAGGCTGAGGGCAAATCTTCAGCAACGGCTTCATTATTGGAAGTGCGAGATTTTTTTCTACTTAGGCTTTGTTTTTCAGTTTGCTGCTTATTTGAAGTCATAAATCAAATAAACGTGAGAAACTGCCATTGTGCACCTGTATTTTACATTTACAGTGGTATTATTTTTCATTTTAAATGCATTTATGGATGTTTTCAATGCACTGACAGCTGAGCTTTTAATTCTATAATCCTTGTTAGAAAGCAATTTTTAAAGTAATAAGGATGTACCTTTTCACTCCGGATTCTGGCTCAGCTGCTCGGTGGAACCCTGCTGGCCTGAACAGCTGTCCCTGCCCATCCCTGACTGCCCCTTCCCCTCTAAGTTCCCTGCGTTTCCCGTTGATCTTTCAGGAGCCTGAATTGTAGTTAGCTGCCTCCTTTCCTTATCCTGCCATACAGTTTTCTCCTAAAATCTCAAGGCAGTAAGGTTCAAAATAGAAGCGAACATCTTGACATGGTCTGAGGTTTTTGCATATTTCAATATGAGAACCCAGACCAAAAGATGCAAATGGGTGATCTTTTACTTCCTCTCTTCATATAGGGAACTTCCCAAATGCTCCTGCCCTTGGATGGAGCAATCTACGTTAGCACTGAAGTGAATAATTCTATATTTGGCAGTTATGTGTCAAAGCAAGTCTCATAAATGCAGCAGATGTACGTGCTGGGTGACTGCCATTTGTGGGCATCTGGGGAGTTATTTACTGGTTATTGACAGATTTGGGGGTGGGGGATGGTGAAGGAAGGGGAACCGAGGACTTTCCCCCTCATTGTTTTGTCTTCTGAGTGATTGTCCCCAAGGAAAAACCTTCTGAGTCTGAATCCCTAACTGAACATTTTTATATTTACATGTTTGTGGTCCTGCTAACTGTGCGAAGCTTTGGGATTGGAGGTTTTCTACCGAATTAAAAGAAGCTTGGCCTCTTTAATTGTTTAAATTCTGATTGTTTCTAAAAGGAAAGCATTTGAGGAAGTACGTTTGTGCCCTCTGATTGGCATTGCTTGCTTTTGTGCAAGTCGACTTAGGGAATTGTCTTATGTGAAACCAATAAAGCAGCTTAAGTAATTGGAGCTGAACTCTTCTCCCTGGAACACAGCCAGGTCCGAGGCCTGGGAAGCACAAAAGGGCACAGGGAATTGACAGGTGGGCACCAGCAACGTTGTCTTCCCCCAGCTGCTGGGTGAGGGGCCGTTGCAACCATAACGACCTCGGGAAACCCAGTTCAGCTTTTCCAGACCCGTCCTGATCATTGACCTAAATTCCTCGCTGTGACGTCTCTCCTTTTCCTGTTCCTCCAACATTCTCTCTTTTATCTTGGTGACAGTCGCAGTTGTAGCTTTCCACAGCTGCTTTTCCTTTAGAGATTTGAGCTGGGGCTTACGAGACTCTCTGGGTTAGATTTCTCAAGCCTCTTTCCTGGAGGAGGAGGATTGAGAGGGCTGGCCTGAGTGGCCAGAGGAGCCTTGTCCATCCCCTCGGAGACAGACCTGGAAGAGCCTCTGCCGATGACTGAATATCTTCCTGTCTCCCCTCATGTGTAACTTGCCAAGTTAGAAGACCCTGTGTTGCTTACTCATGCTATAGTGAAGATTTCCTTACCCTCCAAAGTTTTTTCACCACATTCATTTATAGCCATAGCACTTTTTGTTGTTTCTATTCCTTCAGGCTGTTCCCTTGCTATTTTATTCCCCTTCCCTCATACCCACTCATTCCTTCCGAAAGCCAGAACCTTTAGCTCCCACCTAAGCACCATAATTATTTAACCTATATTTATTGGATGTTTACTACATTTATTTACCATGCATATTGTATTACAGATATTTGTATACATTGTTTTATTTCTCCTACTACATTGTAAATTCCTTAAAATCAAAGACAAGGCATTATCCATGTTTTACTCTCCCTAGTATAGTGCCATATATATAGTATGTAGTGAGTCTTGAGTAAATGCGGCCAGCACTGTGGTTTTCAATCTGTTTGAAAAAAATGTGAATGACAGATATATTGGTTATTAGGCCTGAAGTCTCAGCACCATTGTGTGCAATTCCATTTGTTTCTAGGAAAATGCTTATTAACTGCATAGAGCCCTTGCTTTTTCCTGCCCCCACCCCTGCTGTTTTCTTTTCTTATCATGTGTTTCTTTTTTTCTTTTTTAACTTTTTTTTTGGTGGTTAGGTTTATTTATTTTTGGAGGAGGTACTGGGGATTGAACCCAGGACCTTGTGTATGCTAAGCACGCTACTCTACCACTTGAGCTATACCTGCCCCCCTATCATGTGTTCAGCTTACCTCTGGGAGGTGTGACTTGTCCAGAGAACCAGTGGTCATAGGCGCCTTATCTTTCCATGAATATTTGTGTTAAGTAGAAAGGAGAGCAGAGAGGGTAAGAACTACTTTTACCTTCATTCTAGCTCCTGTTCCAGTGATTGCTACTATTTTTGTATTTTCTCTTTCTTTGTATTTAGGGAAACAAAAAGGGTTCACATGGGCTTTTAGCTGATCAGAATTCAAAGAACCAGAGTTTATTCTGAGGCCATCTATCTGTGAAGCATTGATTTATGTGAAGAGGAAAGATTAAGATTTTCACATATTTTGGAGGTTTTTGATGTTTAAAAAAAAAAAGACTGTGGGAGTAGATTTTAGATGCACGGAATATTTCATGGATTTATTTATTGAGCAATTATCTTCCTTAGCATCAGTTATCCCCAACTAATCTTTGTTTACTATTTTCATGAGAACTGAAAGACATTTCCTGCAGTTCAGAATTGTCTGCCAGAGCTATAACACATGAGGTCTTTGTATTTCTTTCTCCAGTAGTTGATGAAATCCAGCATTCAGTCTATCTACAGAGACATCTTACAGAAAGAGATCTTTTTCTGATTTCTCTGGTTGAATACATGAGATCACAAGTTACATGAAAGGTTGAAGTTCAAGTAGCAAATAAAATGCCAAGTGGAACACCAAACAGTTTGCACCAAAAATGTTCTACATTTCTCTGTTTAAAGCAACTCTTGCTCCGCTAAGTTGGTGTTTTCCTCTTTGTTGTGTTTCTCTCATGAGCCTGCGTTGTCACCACTTGCTCAATCCAAGAGCAAGGCTTCCTCAGAAACCAGGGCGTGCCTAGGAGGCCAGGATGGCAGTAGAGGCTGTAAATGTGTAGGAGATGTGCACATTGCATCGGCAGCCCTTCTGTCTTCAGACTTTGTAGTCTAAGATCTTTTGGCAGATAGTGGATGTGTTCCTCTTCACTCACCACACAATAACTGACAACCTGTTCATATGCATGTCATGCTGTACCCGGTATTGGGAGCCTGTAATCTGTATGAAACAACTGTAAAGTGATTTCTTGTATGATTTAGGAAATAGCACATCTTCTTTTAGAGGCACTCCTTCTATGTAAAATAGAAATACAGTATCCATGTATGTTAACATCTACTACGGCTACGATTACTGCTACTGCTAATAATAATAGTACCTACCAGGTGAAGGGACTTGACATTCTGTGCCAGGCACTGTTATGTGCCCTTGAAGTATAACATCCCATTTTAAGTTTTTATCCCTCTGAAATGGGTATTTATCTCTGTTGAACATCTGGGAAGTCCGGAGCTCACAGAGGTTAAATTACTTGTCCTGAGTCACATAGCCAATGTGTTTCTGAGCTGGGGTTCAAACCTAAGCCTGTTTTACCCCTAAGTCTGTGTCCTTTGTCACTATCTCCTGCTTTTCCTGGAAGTTGTCAAATGCCAATATATCCTGAAACAGCCAGGAAGTTTCGGCTAGTTCTGGGATTTTCTTTCATACAACAGGTAAGATAGGGCCATGAATAATTAAAACCCAAGGACCCAGGTTTCTGTACCACCCAGACTCGGAAGGGGCTAGCTGGGGTGACAGAGACTTAATGAGTTTGCTTGGGGAAGAGCAGCAAGCAAGATGGAGGGGTCCCCTTTTGCCCTTCAAATAATTTGTAATCCATCCTTGCTCTGTTGCTAATGAGGCTAGAAAGGATATGTAGGAAACAAAACCATTTCCTGGCTGTGCGAGGGCACAAGAGTGTCGTGGTGGTGAGGGAGCAGTGCTTCCAAGCTCAAGATCACCTCTGAAACCTCAAAGCCTTTTTCACTTAGTCACACATTTTTAAGTCTTTAAGGTGGTGATTCTCCAACTTGTTCCCCAGGCCAGCAGAATCCACATCAGCTGGGAACTTGATGAAAATACAAATTCTCAGGCCCCACTCCACATCCACTAAATCAGAAATTCAGGGAGTGAGTCCCAGCAGTCTGTGTTTTTACAAGGAAATTCTGTTGCACTGTGAGTATGACAACCACTGGTTTAAGGTACACCTTTGTTCATCATGGCAGACAGGTCTAGTGAAGCAAACAAGTGAGACCGTTCTGTAATAGTATCAGCTCGCCTCTCTGGAACTTAACCATTCGTTTATCATTTGCCATTTTTTTGCCAAGTGCTTTGCCAGATCTTAATTTATTTCATCTTTTAGTAATCCCATGGGACATTCTTTATCCCCATTTTACAGTTGGGGGAACAGAGGTTTAGGGATGTTAGATGACTTGTCCAACAGCACACAACCATCTTGGGATTTGAACCAAGTTTCTGGCTATGTGCTCTGGGAATTAGGCAAGATATGCCAAGGAGCTCGCAGTCAAGCGGAAAATAGACACACAGCAACAATTAGAAAGCCCTGCTATCTCTGTATAATTTCATGGTGGTAAAATTAACCTTTTTGGCATACAGGGAGTTAACCAAGCAAATGTTCCCTTAAAAATTCCCTTCTCAAAAAGAGGTGAGGTAAAGAGATTGAGTCTTTTTGTCTACAGTTGATAATCATGGAACACTGTGTAAATAGTTACATTTAAATCCATAAGGTTTTGAACACCTGCTAGTGTGCACATTATCAGTAAACATATATCCAGTGTGTACAGTGCTGTGTTAGGTACTGGGTAGAAACAAAAAAAAAGAATAATGGATGGTCTCAAGTCACTTAAAAGATTCTTTGTATGAAATCGTTAGGAAACAACAAAAGATAGACTATCAGGGCCTAAGTGATATGATGTAATAGTGGTTGAATAAAGGGTGAGATCAGTGAGGGTCGTTCAACCCACCAGTGTTTTCCAGGAGAATAAATCTGTATAATCAGTACATTGAAGTTTGTTACTCTGGGCCTCGGGCAAAGAGGCAAGAGGCATAGCTTACTGTGTGTGTGTGTGTGTGTGTGTGTGTGTGTGTGTTTATACATATGTATAGATACCTGCATATATATATATATTTCCAGCTTGCGAGAGTAGCTGTGCACATGTAAAACTGCAACAATAGTTGCTAGATTGCTCCCTGTGTAGATGTGTGTAATTATAGTTTCTTTAACAGTGTATGGTCATCTCTCTTCTTATTTTCGACACTGCATGTTTATCATCAATACCTTTAATCTCTACCAATTTAGTAGGCAAAATGATATTTTGTTTATATTTAAAGATTTGTAAGTTTGAGTGATTTTTCATAGGCTTATCTTGTCTTTAACATCCTTTGCGTCTTATCTTTCATCGGAGGGTTTCCTTATTGGTAAGAATTCTTTGTACTGTATGGATGGCATCCCTTTCTTGTATGAGTTGGATAGATTTCTTCCTGTTTGTTCTTTTTTTTTTTAACCTTAATTTTTGTGTGTGTGCCATACAGAAGTACTACATTTTTATGTACACAAATCTATAAACTCTATTCTCTATGACTTTTGGACTTTATTTCCTACTTAGAATTCCTTGCTACAAAACTGTTAAGATACTCACCCATGTTTTCAACTAGTTGTTTTATGGTGGTATTTTATATACAATTTTTAAAGAAATTTGAATTTAATGTAGTATAAAGAGTAAGGATTGGACTTAACTTCATTTTTTTCTTCTAACGGCCAGCCAAGTACTCTAGACCCAGTCATGATATTTAACTCACTGACTTCAGATGCCACTTCTATTGTATATTAAATTCCCAGTTTTACTTGAGTGATTTCATTATTTTTGCATCAGTTTTCAGACTTCCTGGCATCTTCCCCAATTTAGTCAATACTCCTTGAATGAATTTCTAGTTAATAAAGGACCACACTTGCTTCCTATGAACACTATCAGCAGTACACTTTACAGAAAGGGAGAGATGTTAACATTATTAAAGAGTATTTGCATCTAGACTGTAATAGCATATAAATACAATAATACAATAATAATAGAGTTCATGATTTTTAATGCTACATTCTCCAAGAATGTAAGATCCATGAGGTTATAGAGCCATGCATAAAGAAGAATAGATTCTCAATAAATTGAATGAATGAATTGGTGATTTGGTATTGTCATATTATGTTTGCTTTTCACTTTCTAAAAAGTTGACATATTTCATCCAGATAAGAAAGTAATATACCTAAATGGATATGGTTCAACTATTTTGGATTTGATACATTGTGTCAAAAGCCATAAAACTTTTCATGGTCTTTATTCCAGTATACTTACTTCTAAGAATCTATCCAAAGGAAGAAAATCAAAAAGGAAGGGGAAAATTACATGTATAAAAATTCTCGTTATAACAGTCTTTAATATATTAGGAAAATCTTGATATCAAGGGACCAAAATGGTCAATAAGATTAATTACTGAGAATAGTAATTTAAAAGCATAAATCGGGATATAATCCACCAACTATAAAAAGAATTTATACTAAAAGCCTAGAGTGAGCAACATCAAAATGATCAACGGTTTGCTGGGGGTGACATTTTGGACTTCACTCTTTTTTCCCCTGAATGTTTATAATGCTAGCTTTTGCTTTCTATAGTAAAATGAATTGCACCATAAATCTAATTTAATGCTTGATTGAGGCACAGGCACATGTGTAGCCCCTTAACTGAGCATTGTTTCACAGTATTGGCTACTGATTCAACATTTGGAGCTTTATGCAGCAAGAAATGGGTAAAACAAAATGACATCTGCAGCAGGGTAAATTGTTGAAGACCCACCTATATAAATGTCAAAAATTCTACTAGCCTTTTGAGAATGAAAACGTCCACAAGTTACTTCTACTTTCTATTCTTTGGGTGCACACACATCCTTTTTACTTAAATCTCTTTCGTCTTTCAGAGTTAACGAAACATTTAATTTGAAGATACAAATCCCACAGTACATGAGATTGTTTGCACTTATCTACAGACTTTTTGTGGCTATTAAATAAGAAGGCATGGACTACCTCCCTCTGATTCTCCATTTCTTAACTCTGTTTTCAAAGTTGTATGTACTGGGTAAAATCTTATTCTGAGACAAATATGATAGCTATGTATTCTAAAACATTTTTAATGTTTTTAAGTTCTGTATTTTGTGCCAATAGCAATACTTGTGGGGGGGGATTAGAATATTTTTAAGAGGAGCATTCTTTGTGATGGGCGACATCCATGCAAATACCATGGCGTTGCAGACCATTTTGATCTGTTTCCTGTGTGTCTTGGCAGCACTCCTCAAACTGTACCTTTTGAGCTGTTACCTCTTCCTTACGTCTTTCATCACATCTAGATTCTCACAGAGCATCTTCGGCAGCAGGACAGGCTGTCTCAATAGCTCTATTTCAGTTTTATTCTTCAGTTGTCTATTCCCACAGGAAAACCCTTCTGTATGGCATCTGTCTTGGCTTCCATGGGGGATATGAAGCTGTGGCCATCATATCAGACACCTGAAATCAGTTCACAGATTGCTTTGAATTGTCTCTTTCCATCTGTACAAATAGTCACCTGTTGGATTTTGGATATTGAGAGCAGGTAATTTAAGTGGAAATGGCAGTGAAGGACAGGCAGGGTCTGCTTTTATGGAGTTGGTTTAAAACTAAGTGGTTATCGGGACTTGCCTCTACTTCTGCCCCTTCATGCCTTGAACTAGGAGCAGCCACTCCAAAAATGCAGGCTTGGGTCCATGGATTATTGGACCTGGCATTTTCCCTAGAACAGTGGTTCTCAAAGTGTGGTCCTCAGACAGCAGCAGCAGCACCACCACCAGGAACTTGTTAGAAACACAGATTCTCAGACCCCACACCCAACACTGAATCGGGAACTCTGGAGTGGGCTGGGCAGAGTCTGTTTCAACAAGCCCTCCGTGTGCTTGTGCTGCAAGCTCAAGGTTAGCAACTGTGACTGTTAAAAGAGCAGAAGCCCAACCCACAGGCACATTCTTACAGCCATCTATTTTCTTTTCTCATGAATGTGTAGTGCATAAAATACAACAATTTCAAACTTTAGAGGGAGGTATCCCACAGATGCACCTCTACTCTCATTCCTTTTTCATCATTTCTGTTTTTAAATATATTAATAGTGCTCCCCCTGACCTAAAATACATTCTTTATGTATCATTTGTAAAAAGTATCTGTTGCCACCTTCTTTCAGCAGTAAGGGTTTAGTTCACTTACACTCCTTTCCCTTTTCTCTCCTGCCTCTGACTTTGTTATCACCTACATTTTAAAATTTTGTTTCTTGCAGAGGTTACCTTTATAACTTTAAATGATACAGTTCAATTCTTAAGTATTCACCCGTTAAACTTCTTGTTAGGTAAAGTGAAGAAATTGGCATTCACTGCCCCACCTCTTCCTTTCTCCTTCCCTCTTTCAGATAATTTTAGGCTATTGGCATCTCTATTTTACTATGATAAATTATTTGATAATTAGTTTATACATTGCTTCTGAAAATTGGAAATAGTGTCGGCAGTAGAATGGTTATGTAAATATGATGAGCTGCAGAATGCAGTATGATTGTTCTTTGACTTAATGCCTCTCCCCACTGGTGTGAGTCATCTGGTCCTTGACTCCTGCCTGGTTGGTCCACAGCCTTCTAGTATTCCACAACAGCATGTCCCAAAGTGTTTTCTATAGGTGGGAAGCCAAAATACGGCAAAATGAGTGGGGAACAATCAAGCAAACTTAAACCCACTAATGTAGGACTCTTCATAGCCTTTAATTTCTAATGAAAATTATGACTCTTGAAGAGAGCGATCGACATAGAGCATTTCTCAGGGGGAACCCCTCTTTCATAGGCATCTCATCCCTATGCGTCCTCTGATCCAGAAGATTTTCTTTTTGCCTAGATTCTGCATTCTGCCTATTGGGTCAGTGCTCAGACTTAGTGAACCATTGTTCACTGAGATCCTAGCTCTGACTCACTGGACCCAAGAAAGTACTTCTCCCCCTCTGCTATTATAATAGCTTCTAAGAGCCACGTATGAGTGATGTACTTAAGTACTGCCAGCACCATTTGGCTTCTGTCCAAATGCTTGTTCCCTGATTTTCTTGTATCAGATAACATGACTGTGATTTGCATGCTTCCTAAATGCTTGGTTTCTCTTGTTTTCTTCCAACTTATCCTAAGGATAGTGACCTTAACAAACCACCTCCTCTAAAGATATTTTCTTTCTGAAAAGCAAAGCCATTTAATCATTAGTGGACTCATTTAATAATTAGAAAATGCCTGAAGTTCATTTTCAGTTCTTGAGAATTCAATATCTGAATTCTTATCTACTTAAAATAAAAAGTCCTTTATTTTGGAAAACACTGTTTTAGAATATGACAGTAATGTGGAAAACATTTCATTTCAGTCTGATTCATGATCATTCAAGAATAAGTTAGACTAGATGGTAGAGTAGAAGGAGCTGAAGCTCACGTCATCTCACCAACACACCAAAATCACAACTAACTGCAGAACAACCATCAATAGAAAAGACTGGAATCAACCAGAAAAGATCTTCCATAACTAAAGCTATAAACAAGGGACCGCAGTAAGGCAGGCAGGAGGGGCAGACTTGCCATATAATCAAATCCCATACCCCCAGGTGAGTGGCCCACAAAGTGGAGAGTAATGATATTTCAGAGGTTCTCCCACAGGAGTGAGAGTTCTGAGCCCCACATCAGGCTCCCCAGCCCAGAGGCTCCAGCACTGGGAGGAGGAGCCCTCAAAGTATTAGGCTTTGAATGTCAAAGGGGCTTAATTGCAGGAGTGCCACAGGACTGAGAGAAGTAGATACTTCACTCTTAAAGGACATACCCAAAATCTAAGGCTCACCAGAACCAAAGCCAAAAGCAATCATTTCATAGGAGCCTGGTCTAGACCTAAATGCTGCTCTTGGAGGGTCTCCTGGGGAGATGGGTGGTGGCTGTGGCTCACCTGGGGGATAGAGACATGGTGGTGGACATATCAGGGAGTGTTCATCTTCATGAATTCTCCTGGAGGCTGACATCTTACTTGGGTCATTAGCACCAAGACCTGGCCTCACTCAACAGCCTGTAGCACCCAGTACTAGGATGCCTCAGGCCAAACAACTAACTAGGGGGGAACATATCCCCACGCATTAGGAGAAGGCTGCCTGAAGACTTCCTGAGCCCACAGCTGCCTCCAGACATGACCCTAGACATGGCTCTGCCCACCAGAGGACCAAGACCCGGATATACCCACCAGTGGGCAGGCACCAGAAGTGAGGAAACTATGATCCCACAACCTGCTGAACAAGTCCACAAACACAGGCCAGACCCCACCCCAGGACCAGCTGGACCCTGGCCCTTGGGTGACTAGAGGGGAGGACACTGCATAGGACATCTCCTACAGAGGGCCACTTCTCCAAGGCTGAGAAACAGAAGTAACCTACCACATATGTAAAAATACAAATAGAAATTTAGACAAAATGAGATGGCAGAAGAATATGTTTCAGACAAAGGAACAAGATAAAATCCCAGAAGAAAAACTAAGTGATGTGGAGATAGGCTATCTGAGAAAAAGTTCAGAGTAATGATCACAGAGATGATCAAAGAACTCAGGAGGAGAATGGATGCACAGAGTGAGAAGTTAGAAGTTTTAAACAAAGAGGAAAATAAAAAGAACAACCAGATTTGAAGAATACAGTAACTGAAATGAAAAATATACTAGGAGGAATCAATAGGAGACTAAATGAGGCAGAAAAATGGATCAGTGAGCTGGAAGACAGAGTAGTGGAAATCACTACTGCAAAACAGAAAGAAAGGAGAGTGAAAAGAAATGAAGACAGTTTAAGAGACCTCTAGGACAATGTTAAGTACGCTAATATTCACCATATAGGGATCCCTAAGGAAAAGAGAGAGAGAGAAAAGGGCCCAAGAAAATAATTGAAGAGATAATAGCTAAACACCTCCCTAACCTGGGAAAGGAAATAGTCACCCAAGTACAGGAAGTGCAGAGAGTTCCATATAGGATTAACTCTAAGAGGAACACACAAAGATGCACTGTAATTACAATGACAAAAATTAAAGATAAAGGGAGAATATTAAAAGCAATAGGAAATGCAACAAATAACATACAAGGGAAATCCCATACAACTTAGCTGATTTTTCATCAGAAATTCTGCAGGCCAGAAGGGAGTGGCACAATATATTTAATGTGATGAAAGGGAAAAACCTACAACCAAGAATACTCTACCCAGCAAGGTTCTTGTTCACAATTGATGGAGAAATCAAAAGCTTTTCAGACAAGCAAAAGCTAAAAGAATTCAGCACCACCAAACCACCTTTACAACAAATGCTAAAGGAGCTTCTCTAGGCAGAAAAGAAAAGGCTACAACTAGACTAAATGGAAAAGCTCATCAGTAAAGGAAAACATATAGTGAAAGAAGGAAATTATCCACACACAAATTAGTAGGAAGGTTAAGACAAGAGTAGTAAAATCATCTGTATCCACAATAAGCAGTTAAGGGATACACAAAACAATTAGATGTAAAACATGATATCAAAAACAGTAATTGTGAGGGGAGGAGAGTATAAATGCAGGGTATTTAAAATGCATCAGAAATTAAGAGGTTAGCAACTTAAAACAATTTTATATACATATATATATTTATATATCTATAGACTGCTATATAATAATAATAACAATAACAATAATAATATATCTATCTATATATATATATATAGACTGCTATACCAAAACTTCATGGTAACTGCAAACCAAAGATCTATACTAGATGTACACACACAAAAAGACAAAGGAATGTAAACAGAACACTAAAGTCACCAAATCACAAGGAAAGAGAACAAAAGAAAAGGGAGAAAAAAAGACTTACAAAAACAAATCCAAAGCAGTTAACAAAATGGCAATAAGAACATAGACATTGATAATTATCTTAAATGTAAATGGATTAAATGCTTCAACCAAAAGACAGAGGCTGACTTGAATAGATACAAAAACAAGACCCATATATTTGCTACCTACAAGAAACTCACTTCAGATCTAGAGACACATAAAGACTGAAAGTGAAGGAATGGAAAAAGTTATTCTATGCAAATGGAAATCAAAAGAAAACTGGAATAGCAATAACTTACACCAGACAAAATGGACTTTAAAATAAAGACTTACAAGAGACAAAGCAGGCTACAACATAGTGATCAAAGGATCAATCCAAGAAGATATAACAATTGTAAATACATATGTACCCAACATAGGAGCACCTCAATATATAAGGCAAATGTTAACAGACATGAAGGGACAAATTCACAGTAATATAATAATAGTGGGTGACTATAACACCCCTCTTACATCCATTGTCAAATCATTCAGACAGAAAATCAATAAGGAAACACAGGCCTTAAGTGACACATTAGACCAGATGGACTTAATTGGTATTTAGAGCGCATTCCATTTGAAAGCAGCAGAATAAACATTCTTTTCAAGTGCATGTGGAACATTATCCAGGATAGATCACATACCAGGCCAAAAAACAAGCCTCAGTAAGTTTAAGAAAACTGAAATCATATCAAGCATCTTTTCCAACCACAAAACTATGAGATTAGAAATTAACTACAAGAAAAAAGCTGCCCCCCCCAAAAAAAACATGTGGAGGCTAAACAATATACTACTAAATAATCAATGGATCACTGAAGAAATCAGAGAAGAAATCAGAAAGTACCCAGAGACAAATCAAAATGAAAACATGATGATCTAATCATATGGACTGCAGCAAAAGCAGTTCTAAGAGGGAAGGTTATACCGACACAAGCTTACCTCAGGAAACAAGAAAAATATCAAATAAACAACCTAACCTTATACCTAAAGAAACCAGAAAAAGAATAACAAATAAAACCCAAAGTTTTTAGAAGGAAAGAAATCATAAAATTTAGAGGAGAAATAAATGAAATAGAGAATAAAAAACAATAGGAAAAAAATCAATGAAGCTAAAAGCTGGTTCTTTGAAAATATAGATAAAATTGGTAAACCTTTAGCCAGACTCAGTAAGAAAAAAATGGAGAGGGCCCAAATCAGTAAAGTCAGAAACAAAAAAGAAGTTACAACTGACACCATAGAAATACAAAGGACCATAAGAGACTTTTATGAGCCACTATATGCCAATAAAGTGGACAATCTAGAAGAAATGGACAGATTCTTAGAAAGTTACAATCTCCCAAGACTGAACCAGAAAGACATAGAAAATATGAACAGACCAATTACCAGTAATGAAATTGAATCAGCAGTTTTTAAAACTCCCATAAAAACAAAACTCCAGGATCAGACAGCTTTATGGGTGAATTCTACAAAACATTTAGAGAAGAGTTAACACCTAGCCTTCTGAAACTATTCTTAAAAACTGCAGAGAAGGAAACACTTCCAAATTCATTCTATGAAGCCACCTTCACCCCGATACCAAAACCAGATAAAAATATCACAAAAATTAATGTAAAAACTCTCAACAATATGCTATCAAACCAACTCCAGCAGTGTATTAAAATGATCACACACCACGATCAAGTGAGATTTACCCCAGGGATGCAAGGATTTGTTGATATCTGGAAATCAATCAATGTGATACATCAGGTTAACAAATTGAGGGATAAAAACCATATGATCACCTCAATAGATTCAGTAAACGCTTTTGATAAAAATCAACATCCACTTATGATAAAAACTCTCCAGAAAGTGGGCATAGAGGAAATTGTACTTCAACATAATGAAGGTCATATATTACAGCCCCACAGCTAACATCATACTCCTTGGTGAAAAGCTGAAAGCATTTTCTCTAAGATCAGGAACAAGACATGGATGCCCACTCTTGCCACTCTTTTTTTTTTTAAACATAGTTTTGGAAGTCCTAGCCACAGCAATCAGAAGGAAATGAAATAAAAGGAATCCAAATTGGAAAAGAAGTAAAATGTTCACTGTTTGCAAATACATAGAAAATTCTAAAGAGGCTACCAGAAAACTATTAAGAGTTCATCAGTGAATCCAGTAAAGTTGCAAGATACAAAATTAATATACAGAAATCTGTTACATTATACAAAGTGAAAATGGAATGGGAGAAAATATTTGCAAATGATACAACCGACAATGGATTACTTTCCAAAATATACAAACAGCTCATATAGCTTAATATAAAAAAAACCAAACAACCCAATCAGAAATTGAGCAGAAGACCTAAAAGGATATTTCTCCAAAGAAGACATACATATGGCCAATACGTACATGAAAAGATGTTCAACATCACTAATTGTTAGAGAAATGCAAATCAAAACTACAGTGAGTTATCACCTCATGCCAGTCAGAATGGCCATCATTAAAAAGTCTACAAATAATAAATGCTGGAGAAGGTGTGGAGAAGAGAGAACCCTCCTACACTGTTGGTGGGAATGTAAATTGGTGCAGCCACTATGGAGAACAGTATGGAGGTTCCTTAAAAAACTAAAAGTAGAGTTACCATATGATCCAGCAATCCCACTCCTGGGCACATATTCAGAGAAAACTCTATTTCAAAAAGATACACATACCCCAATGTTCATAGCACTATTTACAATAGCCAAGACATGGAAGCAACCTAAATGCCCATCAACAGATGACTGGATAAAGTAGTTGTGGTATATATACAATGAGTAATACTCAGCTATAAAAAAAAAATGAAATAACGCCCTTTGAAGCAACGTGCATGGACCTAGAGATCATCGTATTAAGTGAAGTAAATCAGACATAGAAAGATAGATATTGTATAATATCACTTATATGTGGATTCTTTAAAAAATAATACAAATGAACTTATTTATGAAGCAGAGACTCAACAGACATAGAAAACAAACTATGGTTATCAAAGGGAAAAGGAAGGGGGAGGGATAAATTAGGAGTTTGAGATTAACAGATACACACTACTATATATAAAATAGATAAACAACATGGACCTACTTTATGGCACAGGGAACTATATTCAATATCCTGTAATAACCTGTAATGGAGAAAAGTCTAGAAAAGAATATATGTATGTATGAATATATATACATACATACATACATATACTGTTTTCCAGATTCTTACCACTGAATCACTTTGCTGTACACCTGAAACCAATGTAACACTGTAAATCAACTATCCTTTAAAAATTTTTAAATATTAAGTAGAAAAATCAAATATAAAACTAAAACCTGAAAAAAAGTAAATTGGACTATTCTTGAGGACAAAGACCTTGTCATATTGCAACATATTGCAGAATCTAGGTGAGCATGGTACACGGACACAGAGTAGATGTTTAATATTTATTGATCAATTTTGACTGAATGAAAACTTTGTTTTCCTTTGTTCCTACAAATTCAGGGTTTGCGTGTTTTTTCCCCTTTCTCATAAATGTGTAATTTGTCATTCAGCAGGAGGCACGTTTATATTTACCTTTCTAGGAAGTATCCCCAGTTGATTCACCTTTGAGGCGCTATCATTTTTACCATCATACCTAGAATTTGAGATTTTCATACGAAACCCATGCCTCGTGTGGATTAACCCAGTCTTAGGATACTTAAAAACCAACCTAGATATTTTCCCCATAAAATTAATGTTTTCTGTTTCCCTTGATTAAATTGAATACTTTGCATAACAATTCGTTCAAAAACCAACCACTCAGTGCCTACTCTGTTGAAAGCCCTTATAGACCAAGCATAGAGCAGAACACAATGATGGACATGGCATCATGCTAACCCTTAAATTCTGACTCTTTAGCTGGGAATATTGGACATGTGCACAGACAGATAAAATGCAAAGCAGAGGCGTGCAAGTAACAGGACCACAAATACAGCTTTTTTGGAGGTGGGACATTCTCTGAATACAAATAATAATTGTATATAGTTTATTTTCATGGAACCTCTGATACTATCCAATCATATTAACTAATGATGCATCCTAACTAGTTAATGCTGGGAGTAATATAAAGAAACAGAAGACTTGGTTTGTGCCCTTGAAACACTTAATCAGGAGACAAGCCATGAATGCAAAAATAGAGGCAATGAGGGAAGAGGTAACCAGTGTAAGCAAAGAGATATATGAGCTGTCATAAAGCAGAACATGATTAATTACAGATAGATTTGCATTTCAAATGCCCTCACGACTGGATTCCATTGGTCTTTTACACTTTCTCAAGAAATCAGAATATGCCAGATGCTTAATAATAAAACTGATAAATGTCTAGAGCTGAGCAGCCCATGTCAAGGTGGGAGAGAAAAGACAGGTCAGAATTCTCATGAGCGGAGTTACTGACTAAGGAAGTGGTTAGGCTTTGAGGGGTTTTGAGCAAATAGAAGAAAGGATTCGAAGCAGACAAAATAGACTAATGATGTAGAGCTTCTGTTCTAGATAATGCTGGGTTTGAGTCCCAGGTCTACTATTTTGCTCATTTTGAAGCGCTGGGCAAGTTTCTTAACCTCCTGTGCCTCAGTTTTTGTATCAGTAAAATGGGAATAACTACTGAATGTATAGGGTCGTCGCAAGGAGAAAGTGAAATACTGCACAGGAGGTTCGTAGAACAACAGGGCTTGCACAGACTAAGTGGTTAGTTGCTGCTGGCTGCTCAATACTGCTTCCTTTTTTTTTTTTTTTTTCTTTTTTACTATTACAGTCTCCTCCCTGATCTGTGGGAAGAATAATGAGGGTAGGTTCACATAGACTTTTTTGGTGAGGATTAAAGGAGATAAGCTTGTAAGTTGCTTTGCCAGGGCTAGAGCTTACTATCGTAGGATTTATGCATTGCACAGCTGCAGAGGGAATCAACCCTCTCATCGTCATCATGGATATGCGTAGTGATTCGTACAGTTTCTTGAGGAAGGAGCAGATCTTTCCAATACCTGCACAAAGTCGTCACATTTGGTAGGAGCGGGTGCGTGTTCAGCCCTCGCTGGTACTGCTGCTGCTACTGCTCTTGTCACTTCTGGAACCCCCAGTGTTCTTCCCTCTGCCACTGCCCGTCTTCCTTGCTTCCAGAAGCCTCAGCCTAGCCCTGGAGGGAGAAAGTTGGATGAGTCAGAGGAGCTACTCTGGTTTTATTATTTTGTTTAATATTTTTAAAACTAGTAGAGGATAACTGTTGTGTTTAGCATTTTATAAAAGAAGAGAATGTTCTGCTTTTTCTGAAAGCCTATGGTCCCTAAGTCATAGACTGATAAAGCAGGAATATAAACCCAGGTCTGTCTGATTTTTTTTCCCCATTAAAACATACTGTTAATACGCAGATGAAATGTCTGTCCCTGCTTTCAGCGACAGGGAGAACTGACTCAAAGACCATGTGAGAGGTTTGTGGTCAGAAAGCTGTGTGAATGTGAAATGCTGACATGTTTACTATCTGATTATGGATGCCCAGGAATTCCCTTCGACATGTGCAGGTAGAGGTCATAAGGTAGAGTCTTCCTTTTCCTAAGAGAGAAGTCATGGGATTTGAAGAAGACTCGCTGATGTTTTATCTCTTTGCTAATGTTTTCGTTTTATTCCACAGCCCAGAAATGTTCTTGGTCTCTGAGCAGATTACATTTTCATAGCTATGCGGAGGACTTAACTCCCACGGATGTTAATGGAAGCCATATAGCTATGCAGCACTTTCAAAATGTACCACTTAATGTCTGAACCTTTTAATCATGCTAGAAATTTGTTTTTCTAGCAAATAAACACGAATCTATTTTTGTACTAACAAAGAAAAGAAGCAAGCTCTCATTCTGTTGCACTCTGCTCTTGGAGTGTATACTGATTCTCTCTTTGGAAATTCACCAAACATCTGTGAAGCTTTCCTCCAGACTTGATGGCTTCCAGACTTAAATATGACTCCCATTTATTTCGAGACAAACAATATCTTTAAATTTTTTTACGTTAAACTTCTATGGGCAAATTTTTTCTAGGAAGGGTCAGAGAGCCAGCCTGTATCATGGATTTACTTAGAAAAGCAACATAAAGAGTTTAACCAAAGGAGTGGGACTATTTAGCCCGGTCTCCTCTACCTGGTAAACTCAGCACAGCAGACAATGAGAACTGGAGTGGCAGCAGACCCCACAAGGGCTGGGAATAAACCATTGTGTTTTCATTGCTTAGCACGTGGCGACTTATGATGGATGTGCCCTGATGCCGTTACCATTACAGAACAACATTAATGAAAAGATTCTCTGTCTTCAGCTTGAGAGATGAGTTTGTTGCCTGTTTTTCTTTCGATACCAGTTCTCCAGGTGTGGTCCCTGGACTGACAGCATCAGCCTCATCTGGGAACTTGTTAGAAATGCACATTCTTAAGCCTTCAACCAAATGTACTGAATCCAGAACCTCTGAGACAGGGGCCCAGGAATCTGGCTTTAAACAAGCCCTTCCGGCTATGCCGGTGCACGTGGACACTTGAGAACCAACGGTCTAGGTGCTGGCTGAAGTGTCGAATTTACCCGAGCACTGTTGGTGCCCCCTGGTGGGGGGGAGGTTTGCTGCAGCCAAGTGTGTGCTCTTCGCAACGGTTAACCGTGCTTGACTGTGCTTTGTCGCTCAGTGCTCTGTTTCACCATGTATTGAACCTCAGGGTACAGAGAGGTGGAACCCGAGACTCGGGAAGAGATCAGAAACGGAGAGAGAAACAAGGGCCCAGGTACATGGATTCTAGTGCACAGGTAAAGGAGGTCAGGACACCAGCCTTCTTCCTAAAAGGTCGCAGCAGCAGTTGCGGTATTTTTGAACTATGGGCCTGCGGTTACAAAATGGAGCGAGACAAAACATCGTTTGGGAAGTCAAACAGAAAAGTGAGTGATAAGCTACATTCAGTGCTGCTTCATTGACAGTTGTGTGCAATCTGCTTTTAGCTACTGCAGCCCTCCAGGAATACATGTTTCTGCTGTAGCCCTTACCATGATGCATGGAAATTACTGGTTAACCTGTGTCCTTGACTCTGGGAAGGCAGTGAACACCATGCTTTTATAGATTTTTGGTATCCTTTAGTACGCGCCTAATACATTGTGTGTGCTCAGTGGATATCTGTTAAACTGAAGCAGACACTTCTGGTCTGGGGGGAGCTGCTTGTTCGCCAAGTAGGATGTCACTGAGAGTGAAAGGGAAGCACACAAAGAACAAACTCAGGAAAAGCTTAAGAGACTGATCAGAAGGGAAGCATGGAGCTTAATAGGGACCATATTCAGTGGGAGCCTGATAAGAGAAAATGCTGTGATTGGAAGTATGACTCTGCTTCCTGAGGACTGAAAAAGGAAAGGAGATGGTGAGAAAATGGGATGTTTGGAGGAAAACAGACAGGGTTGCACATGAAGAGGGCAACTTGGATTGTAACGTTTGACAAGAATAGAGCATTGAGAAAACAGAATGGAGCGAGTTGGGGGCAGCAGAGAAAAGTCGGGATGGAAGTTAAGAAATACCATGAGCAGAAAGAGAGAATATAAAATGCAGCGGGGAGGGAGTGGGAATGAGAATTTTGTGTTTTACTTGATCAGCTAGATGGAAGGACTCTTAAGTTCATTGTTGTCTTACTGTTTCATCATCCAAGCAGAGTCCAACTCACACGATGAAGCTATCTGTCAGTGCCCCCACAGCTGCCCAGCCGTCTTCCCTGAGAGCCCCCACTGCATATTTTGGTCCTTGGCAACGCAAATTGTTTCTCTTCAACTGATTTTAGAGGCTTTCTCTTGATAACAAGCCACTGAGCCAGCATCCATCCCTGAATACCAAGAGGGAAGGGCCAGTGGGCTCCAGGGTCAGGGCTTCCCTAGGAGCCATCTCCCTTCTATCTGACTGCCTCTTAACGAGGCTGGAGATGCACAGCAGAGTGGTCCAAGGAAGGAGTGCTCTTTGTTTCAACACTGGGTACTTTTCTCACTGAGTACATGTTTCGTGCTTTGGGGGTGCTCTCAGCAAATCCCCAGGGCTGCAGTAGGTCCTCAGCTATGGGGTCAAAAGCATCGGCTGGTGTCAATAGATATGTAAGCTACTCATTTACAGTTGGCGCACAATGCTTGTTTTGTTTTTAGGAATTTGCTGTTACTTTTTTCCCCTTAAAATGCATGTTAATTTTAGGAAATGTAAGTAAGCAAAAGGAACATAACGATTTCTCCAAATTCTACCAAGCCAGAAATACCTGTCATCATCTTGGGATTGTGTTTTCTCGTACATATAGGTGTGTTTGCGTCCTACAAAAGTAAACAGGTTCCTTCAGGAAAATGCATTGGTGGGAAAGTACATTGATCCCATAGTTTACGTGCTCCATCATGCTCTCCACTCCTGTAGTTTACTGAATTGAAGCATCCGTGATGAGAAAGGGAAACCCCAGGTTTCTGTGAGTTCCCTCTCCATCTTGCATTTTAAGCTTTTCTCCTTCTCAGGTTCTTTTACATCCCTCACTTCCAATCTAAATTAAGCCTGGGTTGCCCCAGGACCCCAGCCCAATGCTTCCCTCTCCCCTTTAACTTCATTTTTTTCAACAGTTCTCTAGAAACCCTTTACCTTCCCAACCTGCCCAATAGGGCTTTTGCCTGGTCCTTACCCCTAGGTTTCCCTGTCCTTCAATCTGTGTTCAAAATATTCTCAGTCATGCACCAGTGATCATCAAACTTCAAAATCCAAAGAATCTGTTTTGGTCCTTTTTGGACTGGGCTTTTCTGCTGCAGTTGGCACTTAGGGTTATTGCTTCTTAAAATTCTAGGCTCTTATCTTCTGTGACTGAGCCTGAGTTTATTTCCCATCTCTGCCACCTAGAGGTAGCTATGCAACTTTGGGCAAGTGTCTCAACCTCTCTGTGCTTTGTTTGCCTCATTTGTAAATTAGGGATAATAGTAGGACCTACTGCATAGGTTTTTTTTTTTTTTTTTAATAAGTATTAAATGAAGTAAAAGTTACAAGTTACTTAGAATATTACTGAAGAAATTATCATGATCAGGTGATTGATGTTCTCCCAAACCTGATCATTTCATGCAGGTTAGTTTTTGAATCAAGACTGATGGATTTCTTAAAATTCTGATCACTCCATTCATAATTGCTCAAAACTCTTAAGTTCCAAGTACTGTCTTCATTGCCTGCTTTTATATAGCCTGTCTCTTTGCCCATATTTTCTATTCTACAGCTGTTTGTAAACACTGGAATTCGGGTGCACCAACTTTCTTCATTCTCTTGCTTACAGTAGGAATGGATCAGGTGTGACTTCTCTGATTTGCAGGGGACACAATTTTGTATTAATTGCCTGGAAGAAAACAACTTTCAGGTTAAGTGCTACCAAAAAATATTTCCTCCTCTTTGCAGAAATCGTTTGTTCTAAGATATACATGTGATACAGATATATGTATGTGTATGTATGTTTTGGATGTGTGTGTATGTATGTGTGTGTGTGTATATATATATGTATGCATGTATATGTATATGTATGTATATATATATTCCTTTGAGAAAACAAAGACTTTTTTAGCTGCCTAGAGGTTGGATGTCAAGTAGACAAGTTTGTCCTTAAGACTCTTATTAGCAGTCTTCACTTCCCCCAATACGCACAACTTCATGCTTGCTCCTGGCTTCCCAAGGGCCCCTGTTGCCAACTTTGGAAACACCTATACCCTGGAATGCACTTTTTTTCCTTAAGAACCATCAGACAGACAGACAGACAGACAGACACACACACACACACACACACACACACACACAGAGGAAACGTGCATACACACAACATGGAATCCTTTCTTAAAGTCCCATTTTCGTAAAGTGGCATAAATGTTCA
This sequence comes from Camelus ferus, assembly GCF_009834535.1. NCBI lineage: Eukaryota > Metazoa > Chordata > Mammalia > Artiodactyla > Camelidae > Camelus > Camelus ferus. Next base: position 42,791,911 of record NC_045706.1, on the reverse strand, counting down.
TAAATAACCAATTCCCTAGGACCTTGTCTTCAGTGAAAATCCAAGTGCCTCCAGGAAAGTGACAGTAGTAGTGGGAATTTAACCTCTGAGAATCTAATGAGAACAAAAGACTCCACTTTCCACCCCTGGCTATACATTAACTCCTAATAGGCCCATAATTTTGGGGGGGTTGTGAATTTCCTGATACTGGTCCATGGAATCCAAGTTAATCAATAGAAACCTGGAGTTTTAATGATTATTTCTATATCCATAAAATGCTAACAAGGAAATATTTTTCACTTAAGTACACCTTGAAATTTAACCTGTCAAAAAGATTAGTTAATGTGGTCAAACCAGCTGTAAATACATGAAGCCCTTTCATTGCGTTAAGTGTAGGTAAAAAAAGTCTTTATTAGATAACAAAGTACAAGATAGTTGGTACCTGACATACCCAAGACTGCAAAAACATTGTGTAAGAGAAATTAATACTAATACCAATTTACCTAACTTTTGTCACCTGCTTTTTTAAACCTTTTACAGGTTAGTGTTCATTTCCACTCTTTTGAAAATCTAGTGAACACTTAGCTAGGAAATGAAACAAAACACAGCTATATTGTATTATATATCATTAGTGGATGATTGATGAAAATAAAGAATAATATAATTAGAAATTAAATAGTATCCAGGATTCAGAATAGCAGAATATATGTGTCTTGTTTTGTCTTTTATGTAGAAAAGAAAGTTCAAATTACTTTAAATATACATTGGAAATTTGGGGACTGTAGGTGTATATCCATGAGACCCATTTTAGACTTCTTGATCAGAATTAAAAGATTAAAGGGCATTTATAAAATCTATAGTTGTATATACACCCTGCCAAAAAGTCTAAAATTTGCTCAAAGTGACAACACTGGAATGGGACGATTTATTCTTATTTCCATTTGTCCTTTCAACAGATCCATCCTCTTTGTGTTGTAATCACTTTTCACAGTTCAGTGATTTCTCTGATATTATCTTAAAGCATGGTTTCTCGAAACGGTCGGAATTAAACAGCATCCCAGAAACCCTAGGGGCAGCACACAGCCAAGAGCCTCAGACTCATTATTGCAGAAGGCAATTATCAAAATAGAACGATGCCTTCATTTAATATGGTTTAGAATTGAGAAGAGAGTGTTTTATTTATATATTCAGTTTTTGCCTTTTTGAGTGTCTGCTGTGTTCCTTTTTTTTCCCCCTCTGAAGCTCCTGCCAAGCAAATGTGGCAGTACTGACAGTTGCCACTTTAAGCAGCCCTGCCATTCCCTTCTGTTCCCCCTCCATGTGTCCCTCTAGCTGGGCCAACAGTGAGGTGACTACAAAGAGGTACAACTGGCAGAAATTAGTAAATATTTTAAAACTCAGAAAACAATACACACTGCACGTACTAGGTAGATGTTTACATCAGAGCCGTGGAGCCAACAGCTGCAGACACAGCCTTGCAAAATTCATACTTGCATTAAGTGCATTCATCCTTGATTTAAGATTAGCTTTTAAAGGAAAAGCCCTGGGTATCATTTTCTCTCCACATTGTATTGGACTACTTTGCATATAATTAAGCTGCATATGTCTCCTGCGGCAGGAAATCTCTAGGAATAAAGCCCTGAGTTGCTGCTTTTATACTGTTCTCAATTTAAGAGCAGAACATAAGGAAGTATGCCCATTCGCGTGCACTTATAATAGCAGAGACTGAGGAGTGTCTTAATTAGTTTTAATCGTGAGGAGAATGGGAACTAGATGATGTGCATTTCTGCTGAACTTAGCACAATAGAAAATGCGCTTAGACGGCAACAACACAAAAAATTGCATTACCTACATGGATAAATTTCCTGATGCTGTGAGTTGTTCCAGTGAGTTATTAAAGAGACTATATCTGTAGTTTATGTTAAAAAGAAGGTAGTGACCCTATCTGAGATGAAGGGAGGAGCAAGCCAATTTCTTCTTTTTTTGATTTACTGTCTTTAAAATGGTTTCCCTGCAGAAAGGAGCTGCATTTAATATTCATACTTGAAGGCAGAGGTCACTCCTTGGTTTGAATTGATTGCTACTTGGGATACAATAGTATATTTGAACTTGGAATATAAACTTATTTTTTTAATCTCCTGGAAAAATTAATTTGGCATATTTATTAGCCTATGGGAAGTCAAGGAGAGGCTAATGTGTTTAGCAAAAAGAATGACCTGTGTGGGTCCACGGTGGAAGAGAGATGAGCAGAAAACAGATCTGAATCACAAGCAGGATTGATGAATGACCTGGATGGTAGCCACCAAGACCTTTTTCTTAGGAGGCTGGTTTAACTTCGTGGTAGTTTCAAGGTTTTCCTCTACTTTATTGACATCTCAACTTTTACAAAATGTATAGAAGTAATCATTCTCATTTTTGTAAATATTGACTTAATGCCTGCAACGTATTCCACCACAGGAATATAATCCTTTTATTTAACCACTACTCTGTTATTAGACATTGCTTCTAATTATTCCTTATTATAAGTAATGCTGCATTATTTTCTGGTAAATCTTCATCCACATATAATATTATTTCTTTAACAGTAACACTTTAACTCCATCTTTGTCCGAAGATGTAAAACTATAGACACCACTTTATAATTTCAAGCCTACGTAAGTCTCTATAGATGTATGATGTTAAAAATGTCATTGAGGCTTCTTGTATTCACTTACATTGTCTCGTCAACTTGTCTCAGAAATATCACCAGCTGCGTAGATTTCAATTTCTTACCTTGGAAATATCTACTGTAAATGAATCAAGCCTAAATTTGAATAGACAAAAAATTTTGAAAATGATTGCAAACCTTTTAGAAAGTATTCTTTTCAAAGAAAAAGTTCACCAAAGAGTTCATTTAATCGGTAGCAACCCAAGTGTTTTTAAAATGTAACCAAAAACTTTAGTGCACGCACACTTTTGTGAAAATAAATCATTTGGACTCTAAAGTAGTTGTTTGCAAACCTGGCAGCAGATCCAGGTTACCTGAAGAACGTTTTAACAATACAATTTACTAGGACCAGTAATTCAAAATACTCAAGGGGTGGTCATGGAGAATTGATACCTTTAAAATTTGGTCAGTTGATTCTGGCCATCAGCCGGGTAGGAGAGCTGTAGAACCAAGGGCATCCTGCAGCCTTTACCCTGTGATGCTTTTTAGAGTTAGAAAGACGTCATTCAAAAGGAGAGGAGCGAGGAAGAGCCAGGGGACTCTGAGTTAAGCCCCCACAGCCCTGGCGCCTCTCATTTACTTCTGAGAAATCCCAACGCACTCTCCCATCCCCTCACCCTTCTTCCTTTCTGGACCATTAAAGGGGGCAATGGGGACTCTGGATCTAGAAAACTGTGTAACTTTTATAGATTGTTTTGCTTTATTATAAGGAGAAAAAAAGATTCGTAAAATGTGGGAGTCAGTACCCCAAAAAAGTTTTTGTATAAGGCAGCATTTACCAACCATCCCACTGTTCTAAATTTACACATTAATATGTATTGTATCTATCCACTTACAAAGAAGAAACAGAACTTGCTATCATACCTAAGAGAAGATCATTTGCCCCTTCCCTATCTCAAAAGAGAGAGGACAGTCTCTCTAAATCTGTATTTACTAAACCCGTTGGATGTACTGACCATAGGCAGCCCTGGGCACATATTAAAAAGTAAGCCTAGAAGTGAGAGTGATCATGACTTGACATCTCACACTCCATTAATCCCACAATTATGTCCATTGATCTGGCTCCTCGCTCGGATGAAAATAAATGTCTTCAGTCCCTGTCATGATGAAGCTTACTTTTTAATAAGGGAGAGAAAATAAGCAAGCCGTCCACGTCTACCTGTTCATATAAACAGCACCAGCAGAAGCGTCAGGGGGAGGGGAGGCAGTTCTGTGCCCCTCGGAGGACAGTGGTGATGGTAGAAGGCTGTTCCTGGGGAGCCCTGTCTGTGGCTGAAAGGAGAGGAGGGGTGTAATATTAGAAACCACAGAGGGAAAATGCTTTCTCAGGTCCAAATACTTTTAGGGGGGAAGCAAGCAAGGATGGATACCCACATCAGGGTTGAAAAGGATCTGGAAACAAAAGTAGGTAGGTAAAGTACAGGCTCCTGGTGGAAACTTTTTGGGGCAATCATCAGAACTTTACCCTTGAACTTGAGTGAAATGGCAATATGGAAGCCTTGCAGTGCTACACACTGACACCAACGGTGGCTTTCCTCAGCAAAAGGTGCTTTCCTGAAAGCTCTTGGAGCTCTCTTCTGGGAGAGGACTGAGAACCCGGCTTGGAAAACAGCAGAGAATCAATGCTAGTTGATTGTGCACGCTACGTGTCAGGGGTGGGGAAAGTGAAACTCCATTCCTCAGAGTTGTTGAAAACCATCTTACCAATGTTTCTGGTTCATTGCAGCAGGGAAAGAAAGCCCTGGAGGGTCTAATACTGGCAATTAAGTGCTTCATCCAGAAAATGACATGTAATTTCCACCCACTATTCACTGGCCCAGATTAGTCATTTGTCTCCTCCCGACTGCAGAGAGATGATATCCTCCCACAAGAACAGAGAGAGGAAAGCCAGACACAGGTGAGCATCCTGGTGCCTCTGGGATGGGCAGAATGCAGGGCCCAAGAAGCAGGAAGGACAGGAACCTTGTCCTGGATGGTCTTGTCTGGGTGCTTCCGTTGAGATGGATGAGACCAAATAGCACTCGAGACTCTGTCACTGCCTGTGAGATTCACATTCAGGGAAGAAATGTCTGGTTGGCTTAACTGGGTTCTAGTGCTTCCCATCTTACCTGGGTAGCCAGGCACATTATGGGCAGTGACAATGGGCCAAGGTTAAATTCAAAGGGAGTCAAGGTACAGCAGCCCAGGCTATGAAAGTGAGACGCTGGTTAAACAGCGGACATGCCCACCTTGATTGAGAGGCACCGGGAGGCTTGCCTGCTCTGTATTCACTGAGTATTTGTGGAGCACTGACTATGTGCTTGTCTAAGAACCACGGATATAGCAGGGGCACATTGGGCAGACTTCCTTCTCACTGAGCTTTCAGTTTTAATGGTCAGGTAATCGTGGTTGGTGATGTGAGGAATATTCTGGAATTACAGTAATAGGAAAAGATTATATGGTCTAGGCAGCCAAAGTGAGACCTCTCCAAAAAAACTGGTTTTAGAAAGCTTAAGGGTCTTTGTGTTCCTCATTCCTGGAACTGCCACAGACGGGCCATTGATTGCAAACATTGTGGAGGGATGGCATGGATGATGAGGGGGGTGACTGAGACCAACCTTTGCTTCGGTTCCTTCCTGCTCAGAAGTTCCGTGAATTCATGAGGGCCCAATAAAGTAAAGTTGTCCTTGCAAAACAGAGACCTGGAATGAGAGAATTAGAGCAGCGTCATCACTGGGGAGGGGACGTTCTATCTTGGCAACACAGGGCTGGGTAGGTTACCTCCAGCAGAGCTCTGCCCCGGAGAGGCTGACGGGCCCCATGTTCATGACCCAGCTTAGGAGGCCCGATCGCCACATCTGCTCACCCACGACCTGGCCTTGGTCTTCTGTCTTGGCTGGAAAAACTGGGTAATGAAAAAAAACGTTGGGGATGAAAGGGTAAAAAGTTGTCACTTAGACTGTTTAAAGATGTTAAATGCAGCTTTTTTCCAAAAGAAACTTCTCTGATTGTTATTGAAATATTTGTACAATTAGGAAAAAAATGTCTGGGGATTTGAGATACCCATAGAGGGTCTGACTGCAGTAAGATGCTATGTTATGAAGATGGTGAGTTCAGATGACTAATGAACCATTTTTAATAATGAACTCTGCCCCCTCACCTCCACCACCCCAATAGTTTAAATGCTCAACATTACAGGAACACACCTATTCATGTAGGTATTTTTGAGAACAAATTTGCAATTGCCAGGATCACTTTGAGTAGTGAATTACTCCCAGGGTCAGTAAATAAACTGTCATCATGATCCTTATGATCAGCAAAAGGCAACCAAGGAGGTAGGATGCCTAGAGGTTAGGGCCTGGGCTGTGAAGTCAGCCTGCTGATGTAAGTCTGAGCTTTGTGGCTCAAATAATTGCGTGATTATGTGACTTCCTGAACTTCACTTTGCCAAGTGGGGCTAATAGCAGTGCCTGTTTACTGAGGTCATCGTGAGGATGAAGTGAGCTAATATGTGCAGTATTCAGAGCAGAGTGCCTGGCAGAGTGAGCCCTGAGTAAGTGTGAAATATCTTTCTCTAGTTGGTTTATATATTCACTTGTCATATGTCCCAGACCACACTGTATGTTCCAAGACATAAGCTGTGCTTTCTCATAGCATTATTATGTTTGTGTAACGCATTCCACAGTCTTCAATGCTTTTCGCATTTCATATTCAAAATACACCTCTATAATCAGAAGAGTATGTATAATTATCTTCATTTTACTGCGGAGTCAAAGAAAGTTTCCCTATACTAGTATTTTCATCAAGGCTGGGGACATTGCAAAGGAGCTAGCTGGGATGACTTTGTCACTCTGCACATAGCCTCTGGAGATTCTGAATCCCTGCCACACGAAGCCACTCTTACCAATGGGGTGTGGGGTTGTGTCCCACAGATGAGGTACTTCCTGTTCAGTGTGTGTTTCACAGGTGTGCGCAGCAACAAACCTTTTCTCTCAACTCTCACTGTCCCTCCAGTGCAGACAGCACATGCCACCTCTGCAGGTTTTGCCACACCCTGTCTGTTCCCTTCAGATCTTTGTCACCACTGAGGCTCTTCAGTGCTGTGCACACAGCAGCCTTCAGATGCATTGCTGCTTTGAAAACAAGCCCAGGGCGGGCTGGAGTGGGAGCTTCTGCTCTTTAACCAGCCTTGTGTTTCTCTGCTTAAAGGTACCCAAAATGGGGAAAATGTGGAGCAGAATTAGAATAAAGTCATGCCAGCAGTTCCAGGCCACTCCAAAGGGCACACTGGATGGTAGGAGGGCCACAGGCACGAAGGCAGGCAGAAAAGAAAGTGGCTGGAACCCAGGAGGAATTCACTTTCAGACATGTGAGGAAGGTGAGCCTTGCTTAGGTGGATGGAGTGGATATGAAGAGGAAGCAGCGAGGGAAAATGCTGTCCATTTTCTCCAGGAATTCCTCTGGAACACCGGTTTGAGGAACTGGTGAAGGATTATGGGGGAAATTGGAGTGAATGGGGAAGAGAATGTAGAAGAGTATTTAGATTGTGCAGAATCATGGTCAGGTGATTGAACAGGCATGGTTTACAGACAAGATAGAGGCAACTGTCAGGCTACTCGCTGTACTGTGTGTGTGTAATAACATATTTAAATCTGGTGGTAATGGCTTTTTGTAGCCACGTGGGGAAAGATTCCTTCATAGCATAGCTATACCTCCAAAGACCTTGCCCACTGAGTGGAATCCATATATCCCCCAAGGATGTAGGCTGCTCTGAAGCAAGACTTCATTCACTGTCTAGCCCAGCACTGAGCACGGTGCCTGATGCCTGGTCAGTGATCATCACGTACTAGATGAATCAAATGAATGTGCTTTAGAGCAAGCTGGGGGCTTATGCAAAATATGTATTAGTGTACAGAACAGAAGACATACTTTGTAATAACCGATTCTACAATGCTATCCAGTTGTTCTTCCCCAATCTGGCATTTTTTCTGTTGTTTTCTTCCCGTGGCAATGACGAGAGGCTGTGTTAATATGCGATGTTAGAAATTAAAAGGCTTAGTTCTAGTCCATGTTCGGGTTCACCCAGGTCTAGTCCAGTCTCCTGACCTGGGGAAAGTTTTCTTAACTGAGCACTGGCTTCCTGGTCTACTAAAGGAGAATTACAACGTGCACAGAATACCTCGTATCTCAGATACTAGTGGCTATCAAATGAAATAGTACGTGTAACTCAAACGTGGAAACTGTAAACATCCTTTTGCAAGTGCATAACTATTGTGACAGTCTATAGTGTTGTTTTTAATTTAATTTACCATGTAGTCAGGTGATATTTTGAAGGAATGAGTAAATCATTTGTATTAAGAACACCAGCTCACTAATCTTCCGCCCTGAGTGAGCGAGAGTGAGGGCCTTGATTACCAAGTACCGGGGCTCTGTGAGGCCACGTTACTGATTAGTGAAGTGTTCTTCAGAACTCGGTGCCACTAAATGGCTCTGTACTTAGGATCACACTGATCTTAAATGCCACCAGCACATGGGGTAATTGTCAGGGTTTCTTAGGCTGAGGAAAGTTTTCTTCCATAAATTATTGTGGTATTTTGTAAGTTTCTATACCAGACATTTAAGTATCAGATCACTATTAGCATTTAGAGATAGTATTTTGAAAGGGGCAGGACAGGGAGGGGGACAACCTTTTCTTCTTCCTGGCATTCTAGACTGGTGTTCTTAGATTTTTGAGTTAAGGACCCCTCCCCAAAGCCCATATATACAAACGGAAAAAGAACTTGCATTCTGTTTTCTGGTGTTCAGGGACCCAAAGCCCATGAGGTCAAGACTCCCTGGTCTGGTATATTAGCAAAGAGTTTCTCTTTGAGCCAATATGTATATTATAGTAAAGGATGTACATTGATTCAGAGCTGTGTTGGTTCAGGCTTGTGAGACAAAGTTCATCCCATTATTTCTTGTCATTCATTGTCATTGAGAGTCTGATCTTAGAAACTCACATTTTAAGCTGTTAAGTTTTTAGAAGGATATAATGCAATGTAAAGTGTAAAGAAAGGTACTTTAGAAAAATATTTAGAAAATTGGATGTTTAGTAGATCATTTGAATCCTGGGATTTAAAAATATGAAATAGGTTCGGACGATCCAAGGTAAATTATTTGTATAAACTTCACATAGTGAAGGATATTTCTTTAAAGCTTTTGTGTATTGTTTTTAATGACCTTATGACTGTGTCAGAATTCTTTTGTGAGTTGACTTTGGGGCCATGGCAGCAGCGCATCGTGTAGCTGATGGTGTTGTTTCAGGCAACCTTTCCGCCATAGTTTACTCATTTATCAGATAGCGATAATACTGCCTACTTTATAGAAATGCTGTATTAAGTCAAACTCCACTTCTTCAATGAATGGTTTTTTTAGTAGACATATTAAAAATAAGTTAAATGATATAGTAGAAGGTGATAGTGTGTGGAAAAAATTAAGCAGACTAAGAAGGATGGGGAATGCTGGGGGTGTGGGTGGTTAAAGAAGGTGTGGGCAGGACTTTGAGTATGCAGAGTACTTGGTACATGAGCTTTACAGTAAAGGTTGGCATGCACAGTTATGGGTGAAATTTGTGCCTGTCATGTGCAAATCCACATAATACATGGAAACGTATAGGGATGGATGGATAAGCTACATCTACAATATAGATATATACGAGACAAGACTGCATGTATTGGGTTTTGGGTTTTTTTCATATTTGATTTCTATTTTTATGCAGACTTTTCTTGTTGAGGTATACGTCACATACAACATGACGTTAGTTTCATGTGTACAGTGTAATGAGTTGATATTTATAGATACAGCAAAATGATTGCCATAATAGGTCTAATTAACACCCATCACCATATATAGTTATAGAATTTGTTTTCCTTGTGATGAAAACTTTTAAGATGTACCCGCTGAGCTGCTTTCAAATGTGCAGTGGAGGATCATTAACTATAGTCACCATGCAGTACGTTACATCCCCAGGACTTATTTTATAACTGGAAGTTTGTACTTTTGACCCCTTCACCCATTTTGCCCACCCCTCACCCCAGCTTTTTGGCAACCAACAATCTGTTCTGTGAGCGTGGGTTGATTTGTTTCTTTAGATTCCACATAAAAGTGAGATCAGAGAAATAATATTGTTTTTAATGGAATAACTCTTAGATACTTCCTAACTTTTTCATGCACCGATGTCTTGTCTCCTGTCTTCCAATGGCCCAATGGTTGTGATTGTTTTAAGTTCTTCTGCCTCCTTCCCCAGCCCCAACCATCTCATGTAGCCCTAGGCTATGCAAGAAAACAAGAAAAAGACGGATATGGGGCTTTATAAACTGAAAAATTCTGCACTGATATAAGTTACCGTTAGTAAGTGGATGATACCATCGTTTTCTCTACGTTTCCGTAACTGTGTGGGGTTGGAAGTCAAAGCTAGCAGAAAAGCTTTGCCTGTAGATTTCAGGTAGTTTTTTTGACATGGTGTGCAGACCTGAAACAGAAGTGTTTTCCTTTCTGATCTGTCCTTCATCGCGTATTTCTAATTTTCAAATGATTTGCCAACAAAAAAGAAGGGAGAGTTGCTCTTAAAGACATCCAAATTCACAGCCTTTCTTGAAATTTCAGAAGACTCACCTGTCAGCTTGGGCCAGGTGGACCCTGCCCTGTTCAGGTGCAGCCTGTGCCTTCGGTCAGCACGGCCTGCACTTCCTTCATGAAACATTATTCATCCAAGGAAAGTGAGGCTCATGTTTTCAGTCCTGATTGTGCTTTTACGGTTTTATATTCATGGGATTGTTCCAAAGAAATATACTTATTCCTTTTCTGGTGAGTCACATATTACTCATAAGACACATATTCCCAGGACTGTGTCCTCATTTCTATTTCTTGCCTGACCCAGACCTGGCTCTATTTACATAACACAGCAGAAAAATTGCAATTTTAAGGGTTAATTTGGTTAACTCCTACTGGGGTTCGTGGTCTGCATATTCTCTGCAGAATAACACAGTAGTAAGAGACCTTTCCCAATTCACTTACAGAATGAATCACAGCGACTCCTTATGGTGTTAGGAAAATTAATCGGAAGGTGAATGTATAGTGCTTATCACAGTGCCTGAAATAGATCATAAATGTTCAGTTAATATCACTAGCAGTATGTATTTCTGCCTGTGTTGATCACATGAACTGGTATCATTTGTTGAAAGCCATGGGATTGAAAATTTTTTACTTTTTTAACTTGACTGTCTCAATGTATCCTTCTAATCAGAATTTCCACTAAAGTAATTGTTGTCTATCCACATCACTCAAAGATTATTTACTGACTCTCAGGCACTGTTCTAGATATGAGAGATGCTATAGTAACCAACCAACAGGCAGCCTCTTGTCCTGGAGAAGCTTACACTCCAGGAGGAAGGTAAACAATAAAGTCATAGAGACACATATTAATTCATATAGAGATGAGCCAGTAAGAGAAGTAAACATTCAGGGGCTAGAGGAATGAGTGGGGTGGCCTGGAGGTGCTGTTTTTTAGCTAAAATGTTTAGGCTAGACAGCTCTGACAAGGTAACATCTGCGATGCTGTGATCAGTTAGAGGTGATCTGTAAACTTGGTACAACGTCATCTGTTGAACTATTTATTCTTGGGTTTATTTAAGGCTCCTTGCAGAACCATTTTGGTAAATATGGAACATACCATGATAGCTGAGTTTAATGAGCATGGTTTGAAACTAGAGGAAGGAAAATTTTATGGAGATGCTGAGTTGCAGGGGGAGAGCCAAGGTCAGTGAAAGACCAATTAAGGATTCAAGGAAATCAAGTGATTGATGGTTAAAAAAGTTCAGGAGGAAATGAATGGCCCCAGAGCACAGGCAAAGAGATGATAAGCCTTGGACAACAGGAGAAAGCCTATATCTCCCAGCTTACCCTGTCCTGCGGTAAAGATAACTCATGAGAGAGTGAAGTCAGCGCTTTTCCCTACTTTCTGTAGAGGACATTATCCACCTGAATCAAGCAAGGCTCGTTTTTTCAATCTTGTCAGTGTTTTAGGGTATTATATTTATACGGTTGTTAAAGAAATGTGCTCATTCATTTTCCTCAGACTCACATATTACTCAGAAGTCACTGGCTTCCTATAACACCAGAACTCCAAAGTCTCTTGAGGATACTTGCCCAGTGGTGTGTTGAGTCCAACAGAACCACAGCTCCTGTCGGCCCCCGGGCCCCTGCAGACTGGACATGCTCAGCTCAGGTCTCAGGGATTGTGCTGGGTGAAAGGGATACAGAGGGGAATGGGACGCCCTCCCTGGAGGGGAACTGCTGCCGAGTCTGATGTTCCCAGCAGGAGCCCCACCGTGTGTGTTCTGTGCCCCAGGGAGGATCCCGGTGGGCCTCGCGGATGGTTCTCAACCATCAAGCTGCAAAGCCCACTGTCTACTGAGGCCAGGCTGCGGGGCTGGAGGAGACTACAGAGCAGATGCGCAGCTGAAGGTCACAGCTCTGGCCCAGTTCCTGCTAGTTGCTGCCACATGGAAATGAAGGATTGGTTTTGCCAAAGCATCTGATTTTTTAAGAGGCAGATATCTGGCTTTTTATGAGAAATTTCTTTTTTTTTAATTTTTAAATTTTTTGTTGACGTGTAATTGATTTACAGTGTTACTTTCAGGTGTATAGCAAAGCATTTTAGTTATACATAGACATACACATATATTTTGTCTTTTTGGATTCTTTTCCATTATAGGTTATTGCAAGAAAATGAATATAGTTCCCGTGCTATACAGTAGGTCCCTGTTGTCTGTCTGTTTTATATATAGTAGTGTTATCTGTTAATCCCAAACTCCTAATTTATCTCTTCCCTACCCTTTCCCCTTTGGTAACTATAGTTTGTTTTCTATGTTAATGAATCTACTTTTGGCTTATAAGTAAAATTCGTATTTTTTTTTTTTTTAGATTCCACATATAAGTGATATAACATGACACTTGTCTTTTTCTGACTTAGTTCACTTAATATGATCAACTCTAGGTCTATCCATGTTGTTGCAAATGGCATTATTTCATTCTTTTTTATTGCCGAGTGATATTCCACTGTATATACCACATCTTCTTTATCCAATCATCGACATTCATTTATGTTGATAGACAGAAATTTAATTTTTTTTTTAGTGGAAGTACTGGGGATTGGACCCAGGACCTCGTGTATGCTAAGTATGCACTCTACCACTGAGTTATACCCACCTCTTGAGAAATGTCTTTACTTCTGAATGTTGGCAATACATTAGAATATTTTAAAAAAATTTTAAGACCTTAATGAAGGAAAATGGGGAACCCACTAATGAGCAGCGTGACTTTGGCTAAGCCATTTATTCTGTACAGGTTCATTATGGGGGAAGTTGATCCTCGTTGTTTATCAGACTCCTTCCAGGCCTAAGATTCTGTACTTGCCATTTGGAGACCATGACTGAGTAGCTATGACGTGGCAAGGTCAGGAGGTACTCAGACTGTTCCCCCCTGGCCTACAGAGGCCCCCGTTAGGGGACAGAGCACCCCACACTCCTGCCTTTCTGGACCGGTAGTCACATAGGTTGCAGATGCTTCTGAAAATCAACAAACATTGAAATGCAAGTTCCTCAGCTCAGTGCTGGGCTCAGAATAAGGGCTCAGTAATGTTAACATCCTCCCTCTCCCCCTTTGCCTAGGCTATCCCCGTGGAAGATACTTCCAGAACTCATTTGTTTGACTCATCTCCTCATCCTAGAGTGTGCTTATCTTCCTTTAACAATTTTAAGTGCCCTTAAGAGCCAACTCAAGCTTGTCCTCTTTCATTCCTGCTCAGAGTCTCTGAGCTCTGGTGGTTCTCATTCATTTAAAAATATTTATTGATCATCTACTATATTCCTGGTCTTGTTCTGTCAGTGAACAAGATAGACAAGGTCCTGCTTTCACAAACTAAAATGCTATGGGAGTTGGGAGGAAAGGAAGAAACAAACTAGGAACTAATAAATGAGAAATTTATCAAATAGTGCTACATAGAAAATAATGGTATCATGGTAGTTATTTTAAGTCTACTTCAGGTTGAGGGGCCAGGAAAGGCCATTCTGAGGAAGTGCGGTTTATTCTCTAGTCTCATTGATAGGAAGGAACCAGCAGCCATGGAAGATCTAGGGGAAGGGAGCGTTTTAGGCAGAGGAAACAACATGTACAAAGGCCCTGGGGCAGGAATAAAATTAGCATTTGGAAGGATATGAAAGAAGCCTGTGTGGCCTTAACATAAATTGTGGGGGACATGGTTGGAAGAGTAGAGGTAATAAATGATATCAGAGAATTTGTTTAGATACAGATTCTTTTAAAATTATATTATGCAAATAAACGTTCTTTCCCCACAACTGAAGTGTAATTTCCTTAAAGAAGGGAATAGGGCGAGATCTGTCCCTTTCTTTGTCCTCTGCAGCACCTAGTTGCTTAATTAATATTTGGTCAATTAACTGAATATGAAGAACATATCACCTAGTGTGGCAGAGCAGAGTTACATTTCAGTGTGGTTTGATTTAGAAATGCTCAGTACTGGCTACCTCTAATAGCCTAGGAAGTTTGAAGGGGGCATTCTTGTCCAGCTGCTGTTTCAGCAGCACCCAAATGAGGACAGATGATCTTCCCTTTCTTCCTAGTTTATGCATGTGCTGTTTTGACTGCATGTTGCTTTTGAGCCAGTAGCCAACAGACCTCCATCTGGTTTAGGAGATAAAGAAGCAGGGACCTTTCCACAAGTCTTTGTGATTGAACAAGCACTGCCACAAGATGGCCTTTCTCTACCAAGTCTGGCACTTTGATGAGAGGAGGAGTTTCTTTCCATTCTCTGATAACTGACTGCTGCTTTCCAGCCTCCCTTCATTCTCTGCTGCCTGGGAGAGATTAAGGATGGTTGGAATGCGGGCTTGAGTCATTAAGTGTTCTCACCCCTTAGAACACAACACATGACAGACCTTTCTGCCCAGCAGCGGGCCATCACGTGATTTGCTCCACTTGACCTTTTCCACTCCAGACCTGGGGAAAAGGACATTGCAGATAGGAGTAATGTGTAAAGATATTTAGGATTTAGTTCTGCCCCTTGTTGAATTTCTGGGGAAAGCATATTTTCAGTAGAAAGGAAACAGCTTCGATGATTCTATCATTTCTACACATTTTAGACATTGGAAGTTGCTTGTGTTAGAATCTGGGGCTCATCATGTTAGCAATCGGATTGCGGGTCTGTCTGGGGAAGGCATCAGGGCTGCTGAGTCCAGGCTTGCTCCTTAATAAGTCATGTTGATTTATTAAATTGTTACAGCTCCTGAATTTTTGCTGATAAATGGATTTTTAGTTCCTCCTATTAAACTATTATTTACTCTTTTCCTTAATGTATCCAAATCATGCATAATTTTTTCTAAGGAATACTTTTCTGGATTAATAGTGTTTTCCATTCATAAAAGACAACCAGTTCTCTTCAAAGAATTGTCTGTATTTAACATGTCTCATATAATATGTATGTGTGTTGTGTGTATTTATAACGAAGGCAGTGTCTGGAGAAAGGATTTTAATTTCTTCATTTCACTTGCAGATTAAAATCTCTCAGCCATGTCAGGATGACAGCGTTGTAATTAGGGTTGAAGAGCCATTAGAAGATGCCTGGAAACCTAGGTCATTTTATGTGTGTGCGTGCACACATTTTAACCTGATGCCATAAGGTTTTTAAAGAAATAGAATACACTGATTTCTGCAGGACAAAACACAATTTAGGAAACTACTAAGTGCTGGATTGTGGCTTCATTGGTTTTGCAGGCCTTACGTCCAATTCCTCTCTTTCTTACCTTTGATTTCTTCCTTCCCAGTGGTTTAAATAGGAAATTTTTTTTAAAGGCTGGTATATTTCTGCAGGTGTCTTTCCTTTACTCCCAAGTGTTGAACAGAGTATGTTATCCGGGCCTTCTGATTCATCTTCAGGAATGTGTGTGGGCTTTACGTTTTCTGGAAGCCCACCTGGGGTAATGTGTCAGTGCTGAGAATGCACTACTGTAAGTTGATTATCTTTAAGGATGTTGTTCTTAGGCTGGTCAGACCCCCAGAGGTCTTTACATTTTCAAAATCTCAAGCCCTGATTACGTCCAACGGCAGAAACAGCGTTGATTTCATCTAGCCTAGAATATTTACATTCAGTGGTCTCCGTTGGAAGTGGGGGGAGTGACCATCTCATAACCAGTTCTGAATTTTGCATGCTTCATGTTTGTATATTCAAGAGCATACGAAATGATGAATAGGTATCTTGCCATTTTATTTCATCAGGCCACCCTGAACACAGCTTTGGTGGTCCAGAAATAGCCTGGCTTTCTTAATGTGATTTGGGCCCATTAAAAGCCAGTGTTCCTTCGTCATTAAGGGAGAGCACCATTTGTAACCTGTTAGCAGTGAAGTGAGCAGGTGTTGAGAATGCACATATATGAAGGGCTGAAGACTACACAGGTTATCATATGTCATTTGTTCTCTTGTGTCTTCGCTGAGGAGACCCCTTTCTTTATTCTACTGGCCTCGTTTGCATATAGAGCCATTTGCAAAAGGGAAAAGGGAGAGAGAGGCTCTGAGTCCATCAGTGTCATTCTCCTGGAATACAAGATTTGAGGGAGTGGGGCTTGGGGAGTAGGCGCGTGTGTGGAGGAGGGGAGGGAGCTGTGAACTCAGCAGAGGGGCAGCCCCTGAAAGACACAGTCTCCCAGTGCGAGAGGAATTTGTAGCTACTTTCTGTTGGGGATAAACCAAGCCTCCTGAGGGGTCAGTGAGTTGGTCATTCTCACCTTAGAATCAGTTGTTTTAGTAAAAGTAACCCCTGAAGTAGCTGTTGTGTGTCCTCGCCTAGATAGTGCTTCACTGCATTTTGGATGGTGGGGGCTTGGGGCCCTGGGAACGGAGAGGAAGGGGAGGTGGGGTCTCCTCCCTGGCCCCTGAGCCTCTCCTCACCCATGGGCCACACAGGAGCCATCCACAACCAGCCTCCCTCCAAAGTCAAGGGTCTCCTGTCCAATCTGGATCTCTAAGCTTTTCTTTTATCCTTTATCTGGTCTGTTACTATGCTGACAAAGGAGGGTAGACTATGCCCTGATGAAGACGTGGAAAATACTGAATACGGCCAATCCAGATTACTCTGCGGTTTTAAAAGCTCCCTTGTAGATTAGATCATTTGCCCTCCTAAAAGCTCAGTGAGCTGCTTTTTCCATGTGTTCCTGTGAATAATGCCTGTGTCATGGTCTCAGCTGGAAAGAAGGGGGAAAACAAGGAGAAGAGAGAAGGCACTTTGTTACTACAAGTTTTCAGGAGTCACATCAGTGATGTAAATGCTGGCATCATTTTGTTTCCTTTCAGAAAACATTTTGTGTTTTTGCTGAACATTGAACAGAAAATTACACAGGATCTAGGTCCTAGTGCTCAGTCTTGTGTGTGTGACACACAAAAAGAGGACAGAGTATAGTAATACTTGAAATTATTTCATGAAAAGACAGTGATATCTGCTGTCACATAAAGCTCATGGGTTTAACGCACATAAAGCATTCTCCTGGGGTTTTCAGGGGTTTCTGCCATTTTTCAGTTTCAGAAATCAGACAGCCTAGGTGTGCAGGATACTCAACTGCCTTTCAGAAACATTTCATAGGAACACTGCCTCCCAACCCCTGGTTCTAGATTAGTGGTTAGCAAACTTTCTCTGAAAAGGGACAGATAGTAAGTATTTTAGGTTTTGTTAGCCAGTCTCCCACATATTCTTAAAACTTTATTTGTGAATACTGAAATTTGAATTGCATATTTTTTCCACATGTCACAGGATATTATTTATTCCTTTATTCAACTATTTAAGAATGTAAAAGCCAGTTTTAGTTCATAAGCCATACAAAAACAGGTGGTAGGTCAGTTTTGGCCCTCAGGTCATCATTTAAAGACCCCTCAGGTCATCGTTTAAAGACCCCTGACCTAGATATGAGCGACATCTCAGACAAAGTGACCTTCACAATTACAATATTGGGATATGGGAGGCCCATTTTCAGGATGGACAGGTTGGGGATTATCCCTAAAACCACTAAGCTTGCAGATTCTACCAAACTCTCCTTGGTTCTCCTCTGCCTCCTCCCACCTTCTGGAAACGTTTGTTGGGCACATACGGAGGAGCCCCTGATTAGAGGTTTGGTGACGCGAAGACACGGACAGCAGAGTGCGCAGCCTGCGGGCAGAGCTGGAGAAAGGAGGGGAGGGTCTCGGACACGGGTGAGCAGGCTGTTAGAAGGGAAATGCGGCACACAGCGTCCCCGCCACCAGCCTCCGCACTGCCCAGACCTCATCCTCTGCTCACAGAGAGGACCCCCACCCCCACCAGTCCCAGCTGCATGACTCCTGATTCAGAGTGGCTTGACGTGCGTGGACACTGGATCCTTGGTTCCTAGTGGGGAGCCTGGATGGATGGGAAAGGCTGTAACTTCTAAGATGCTCCGTCCTTTAAAGATGCATCTGAAAAAGTGTCACCAGACTTTGCTTTAGCCAGAGGCTCTTCCTTACACAGTCTGATGCAAGTTTCTGTCCCTAAGTCTGAGCCTCCTAATGATAAATACCTGAAGAGTGTTCTTTCCGTCATTCCTCACAGGCATCATTCCACATGAGCAGTATCGGTGCCCCTTAAAAAGATCACAAGTTGTTTTGTAAATTATATCTCTGTTGAAAAACCCTATGTCTTGGTGTTTGTTGAAGGAACCCATCACAAATTCCAGCGCAGCAATAGCATTGATGCACAAGGTACCATCGTGGCACTATGTGGCCTTTCATTCATTCCTTCATCTTCCAAATGATGGGATTTGAGTGAAGGAGCTCTGAGGTTGCATGATTGACACTACTTTTGTGAGAAGGATATGTTTAAGGATTGAGTTTCCTTGAGGTAGCACACAATTGTTTTCACAGAATGAAGTAGAAAATTGTTACCGTCATATCCCATAATGGAGCCTCTTGTTTTTTCAGTAGACCCACCAGCCTCCCAGTTCAGGCTCCACCAGCCTCCCACATCAGCTCATGCTCACTCACCTTTGGGGGAAGTTAGTTTCTGTTGCTGCTTCTCTTTTTGCAGCTGCAGTATCTGTGAGATGAGCAACGACCGTTGGGCAAACAAAATGTCCTGGCCAGGGGCTGGGTTGAAAGACACAATTATGGGAATTAATTCTCTTCTTATTTGGTGTAATTATAGAGTGTTTCTCTGAAGAGCTCCACAGAAAGATGGAATCAATTGAGATTATTTATCCTAGGAAAGAGAAGACAGGAGGGGAGGTGGATAACTCAGTAACAGTTTTGAATATTTGAAAGATGACAGCCAACTGTTCTGTCTTCTCACTGAAGACAGGAGGTTAAGAAATTGGTGGGAGGAGGGATCCAAATTAGATGCGAGGAAGAATCTCTGGCTAGTAAATGGGATGAAACCGCAACACGAGTTCCTTAGGGGAGGTCTGGGTGGGGAGGGGCTCTGATGCCCGCCTGGAGCCGGATGTCTTGCTCTCTGATTTCCATTGTGGACACAAGTGACAGCCTATAGGATTCAAGGGGCAGATCCACAGGCCTGGACTCCTAGGCCCCTGGCATTCTGATAAACCAGGTGTGGTTAACACAGACATAAAGGGTAGCCTTGGAGAGGACAAGGAACACAGCAAATGTCACTGGAAGGAAGTCTGCAGCTCTGAAGGAAAGAGCTGGGCTTGGGGATGCCTTTGATAGAAGAGTTTGTCCTCCATCGGACAGCACCCGACCTAGGGATGGTGAGGATTTCTTACGCCAGCCTCACCCTCTCCCAGTTATCAGCTGACAGGACCTTCCCCGTCCTGACCCTGGCTCCCACCCACCTGCTGTCTGCAGCAGGGGGATCAGACTTGCTGTGTTACTGAGATGACACTGGTTCCACTCACTGTATGTCAGTCCAGAAACAGGTACAGGGCCAGTGATGGTTTTCCTGGTTTTCTCTGCTAAAGTGCAGTCTCCAGCAGGCATCAGGTGCTCGGCATGTATGTGACACCTCTGTAAGTGACTGAATGCAGGAAGTGGGGAGGACGGAGGCGTATAGTCAGAAGACTCCCCCAGGTATTTCAGAGACACTCTGGACCCTCCCAGAATGTCACCCCCATCTTGGGTGTCATGTGCCCTCCTGGGATGCCGCACTCCCTTGGGAATCACTAGCGCTGTGGTCAGAAGCACAGGCGTTAGATCGGAGGCCCGACTTCAAACACCTGAAGTCAAGGAGGGAGGCAGACTACGGTCAGACAGCAGGGAGTGCTGGTGGCAGAGGCGGGAAGCCCCCTCTCAACACCTGGAGACCTGGCCCAACAGAAATGGCCCAGACTTGCCAATCCTTGCTTGTTATTTTTAAAAACAAGCACTAGATTTTGCTATGAAATCCCTCCACTTTTAAGTGTGGGTAACTGAAAATATTTTTTAAGACCCATTGAGGGCAAGAAAACATTTATTTGCTCTTTGATCCCAGTATGTGACTTTCCCTTTAGGATCCTGCAGAATTAGATTCAAATCCTGGCTACTTACCAGCTGGTGTCCTGGGCAGGTTACTTAACCTCTCTGAACCCTAGTTTCTTGCTCACAAGTGTAGAGAGAAAGATTGCTTCACAGGGGAGCAATGAGGACTAAAAGAACATATGTAAGAAATAATGTAGTGCCTTGCCTGCTCAGTACTTAATAGCTATTCAGTAATAATGACAATGGTAGCTATGATTATATTATTATTAGATTAAACCATGTGAAATTGTTGATGTGCAGTAGACTTGACCTACAAAAATGGCAATATCATGTGGTTAAGAATATTATATAGTCTAATTATACTAATAATTATATTAATATAAAACCCTATCCTATATACATGGTTATTATTTCATTATTATTATTGTTAATATTAAGCTTACACACCCACTCCCTGAACACATACTTAGGATCTCCCTTTTTCATTCTTACTCTGTTGGTTGTACTTAATATCTTATTTATTATGTTTACAGCTTGTAGTCTGTCTGCCCCACCCCTGCTGGTATACAGGCTGCATTAAGGCAGGGGTTTTCCCCGTTTTGTTCATTGTCTTTGCCCACACCACCGCAGCACCCAGAGGAGTGTCTGACACTTGGTAGACACTCTATAAATATGCATTGAATGAACAGGCTTGCACGCTGGTCTTCCCCAAATTGAACTCAGTCTACCCCAGACGCTTTCCTTTGAGCCTTACAGGTTTGAGGGACCTTTTGATTAGAACTATTCTAAATAAAGCATACATGCAAGTTCTTAAGATGATGGGTTTTTTAGGGCTTTGACTCCTGAGCTCAAGGGTAAGACTAGTAAAAAGTTGCCTAGTATTACGTGCCCCAAATCTGAAAAATGGAATTCAGTTGTTAAAGAAATCAGTAATAACTTAAATTGAAAAAAATTGACCAGAAGCATTCAATGAGTGTTTTCTTTTCTGATCTATACACAAAAACTCTGTATAGTGCTGTATTTTTTAAGAGATCATTGATTGTATTTGTTCTCAGATGGAAGGGAAGTAGGTTTATAAGTAGATTTGTGCTCCTTGGCAGCCCAGTTTGCTTTCACTGTGTGTGTGTGTGTGTGTGTGTGTGTGTGTGTGTGTGTGTGTGTGTGTATGTGTGTGTGCGCGCGCGCGCGTGCTCAAACATATCTTTAACAGTAAAGCTGATGGAGCAAAAGAAATTAAAAGTGTAAACAGCCCAGTAGTATAGGGCAGACTGATCCCAGAGACGGAGGAGAAAATGGTGGTATTGTCTTTGGAAGGAATGTCAGAGTGGCTGGCACACAGGGGAAAGTGCTGATAAGCAGAATGACAAAAGCTGGTTTCATGAGTGGTTCCCAGCAGCCAGGGTACACTCCCAGCTGATTGCCCTGCTATTTTCGGTGTCCCCATATCATGACTAAATACACACCACTTGACTGGAAGCCACGAATATGGTAAGTCAGCGAGGCATTCTGGGAGGTACTACCTTGTCAGGCAGACACCTTCCAGACTCTCGGCTGCCTCCACCCACCCCTCATGTCAATAGTTAAGAAAATTCTGACTAGCTTCGACCTCCTTCCTAGGAGGTAGGGGAAACCTTTACATTTCCCAAGGCGGGTATTTTTAGCCGTGATGCTCTCTGTCCAGAGTGTGAACTAATTGAGTTATCAGGTTACATACTTGGCCACAGAGGATGGCCGTGGAAGAGGGAGACAGCTTCCCAGAACAAGTAAGCATCCACGGTTTCCGAATGAAATGCATTTTCTGTATAGAAGGGCTGTTCTGGTCTGAATAGTTGTGACTTTTACAAAATGCTTGTTGCCGGAGAGGAAGGAAGCTAGTCTGTCTGCACTGTGGGCTGCCTGAGTTCCATGTGTGTGAGACCACGGGCTGTCCTTTCTTTCTGTTTTACTCGAGTCTGGATTCTAGGTATGTTTTGCCTCTGATGTAGCTTGGAGTGTGCTCAGTTCAGGTCGGTCTTAAGAGGATGCTGATTGAAATGTAAAAGATGGTGGGCGATTAGGGGTGCAAGAAGGGCCTAGTGGACCCCAGAATGTAAGAAAGTTTATATTTTCACACTTTTCTCAAGAGAAATCTGAGAGCTTTAAAACTCAGCCTTTTCTGGTCTATTTATTACAAGGAAGATCATGAGATTTTTACAGTTGGGGGAGTAAACATTGTAGAGTTAAAATTTGTTTTTGCAACTTGTATAAATAGTAGATGGAGGATGTAATTGGAGGTTGGAAATGTTGTTTTATTTTTGTTTTAACAGAATTGCACATAGATATAAATATGTCATCTTGTTTCATTTTAAAGGATTAGCACAGTAAGTCATTTCCCCTTAAGGGGTACTGTATGGAAAAGGGGTTAATATTTGGTTTATGTTTATAAAACTGTGATGTATTCCATTCTGAGGGGTTCACAAAATGCTATTTAGATTATGGCAGAGTTCAGGAGTTGATGTGCTCTCTTGTTCCTACCTGTGTCTTTGCAGTTAGCTCCAGTTTATCTTACTATGAGAACACACATGTACTGTGAATAGAAGGGAGAAGTATTTGTTGTTCATACAGTACATTAAATCCTGAGCATAAGATGAGCATTGTGTAAGGAATAGTCGTAGTGACTCGAAGAAGACATAAGAATGAGGACATTGGTGCTAGGTCTAACCTCAGGTAGACAGACATGCTAATGGTTTTGAGAAAAGAACTGTTACCTCATAGTGCTACAAAAAGCAATTCAGAGAATTCTCTCACAGTTTTGAACCTTATTTTAAATGGATTCAGTTTTAATCCTGGTATTCTTAGAGATAGGTTAATTTTTTTAGCAAAGAGTTGTCTTTTATGACCTTTATGGAATGTTACTGTATTTCAGAGTAGACATTTATGAGATTTTAATCTGAATGAGACTTTGAAGAATTCTGTGTGCCTCAGAGAAAGGCCTTTTTAGATTAAACATTGACATTCATAATAAAATATAAACATGGTTCATGAATTCCAGGCATGAGTTGTAATTTACTACTAATACAAGCATATTGGTAGGTGAGTCTTAAAAAGATCATATTTTATCACTCTGAAAATAATCAACTCACCCATCAAAAATTAGGAGCTGTATCAAGCTGAATTTTGGTTATGCATTCTATTCCATTAGTTGTGGAATTGAAAACCTTACAAATAATCGTAATGACATTTGCTGATTACCCTGTGAGACTTGGCTTTGAGAAATACTAACTGCTAGGAGGTTTTGAGCCACGTGCAAAATATAACAAATCTTAAAGAATGAAAAAACTGAAAATCTTTGGCCTTTTAAGAGTTAATAAGTTATTTTTTTAAGAAAGAGATCCAAGATCTTAAAGGAAAACTTGAATAAAAGCAGAGCATCTTGTTTCTGCCTCACGTCAGAATATATCAACTAAATGGTGAAAGCATTTGATCTCAGCCCATATGTGCAGCATTTTCTGTTTTGGTGGGCATGCTGTTTTAAAAATGTGTAATAAAATGACAGACTGAATTTGAAATTATCCTGCCCTAAGCAGTGACTCTGGAAGGGTACTGACCCGATACAGATCACATACAAGTCCCGTCACAATGGGGTAGCATGTACTATTGCTGTACTGGCTTTAGTTGGACAATGAATAAGAATAACTCATCTCCTGGTTTCATCTCTGACTTGAAGGGAAGACTGAACAGTTCATCCGCATGAGCTGAACTATGGATAAATTCCTTGCACAGAGGGTATGGTAGATAATTACATTTTCACAAATGATCATTAATACCTCTTGCTACTTCTTTTGGCTTGCGGTTTCTATCATATTGTTTAGAGATTTTCTGCAGGGTTGCCTAGCCTGTGTTTTGGGAGAAACTTCTAGTGATTTTACAACTTACTGTGAAACATTTGCACACAAACCTAAAAATGTAGATGTGTGTGTACTTTGGTCAATTTTAAAAATTGTCGTGGATTGCTAATAATCAGTTCTTTATGGAAGAACTAGTTTTGCCATAAATGATTCATGAAAAATTAACTGTTAAATGTTAACTCTTTAAAAAAATTCAAAAAAAAATCTTATTACACGTTTTAGAGGCAGGTAATGATAAGATCTTTGAATAACTATGAATTATTTTTAAATCCTATGAAGGTACTCTATAATACCAGATAGAAATTCTTGGTGTTCTTTTATTTTCTATCTTCCAGCTTAGGTATGTTCTATTTTATATGTCTGGTCTTCAATAATCCACTAATAAACACATATTTACCTGTTGGGAGAATCCCTAGTTTTATTGCTGATGATTTTCACTTTAGGAAGTTGGGGGCAAGTAAGAAAATGTGTATAAACAAACTCAAAAAAGGAATCACAAAACCTATCTTTTGCTACTGAGACTGTATACGGTTTGTTGTTTTGAAATGGAAACTTTTAGTTATGCAGTAAGTAAGTATGATATTTATTTATCAACTAAATTTGTTTTCTTCTGTGTGACAAAGAAAGATACTACCTCTTCTCAATTATAAATTTGGGCCCTAATCCAAGTTTAAGCAACATTTATAAAACAAAAGAGAGTTTAAAGTCTAAGTGTCATGTCCTTTAGAAGAATCATTCTCTTTATAGTGTTAAGGTGCTTTTAGTCACAAAGTAAAATATATTTGCTAATTCTCTTATCCTAAGGCAAACATTTACTTGTTTATGTTTTCCTTTTACTATGGACCTCAGAATATATTGCAAAAGCTAGTAATAGAAATTAAACTATGCCTTCTAATTAGACTATTAATAAATATATTACTAGGTTATATAACAAATTTCAGAATGTATCTGGCAATATGTAACAGTTACTAATTAATCATTTTAAGTGTAAAAATCTATAAAGAATTTAACGTCTATTTTAGTAGCCCCTTTTTACTCATATCTTAAGAAGATATCTATATCTTATAAAGATAGATACTTATTTCCAGAGAACAGTATTGGGAAGCTAATGCCATTTTTCTTTCGCTAAGTGGCAAGTGAGTACGTGACCAATTTAAAAAGTGAAAAAAATCTATGTTAAAGACTGCTTTGTAAAATCTGAATATGCTTCAGTTTTATTTACTCTGGAATTCTTGATTATATTATGTTCTAACTCAGCATCATTCTGTACATTATTGATTTGCATGTTTCTGTAATTCAGTGATTATTCTGTTTTATTTTGAAAACACTAGTATCAATAAGATAAGTTATACTTTGAATAACTATGTAGCCTTTTAAACAGACTGTCACACTGATCTTTTGATTGCCAGAGTTTGGCACATATTAAGCACTCAATAAATAACTTGTTAGAATTTTTAAAACAATTCTTCATTTCTGAGGAGTGCAGCTTCTCATCAAAATAATGTTGAATTAAACTGAAAGTAAACTTGGTAGTACTTATGTAGCTGAAAAGGAGCCAAAAATATTTCATAAATTAGAATTAAAATAATGTTTGGCTTTCTAGCCACCAGTCTTATGATAAGAGGCAATTTTTTTTTAATATTTAAATATTTTTAAACAGGAAAACGCACAAGTTAACTTTCCAGTAAAATGAGTCTGTTACTTCCAGTCTAGAAGTTTTACAAAATACACGATTGGTATCTATAGCTGCATTTACACAATGAAAAGTTTCTGTAAAGAATTTTCATGCTGTCCTTCTGATACGGTGGTACCACTAGCAGTGGGATGAGTTGTTTATTTCTTACGTGTCATTTCCAAGAATGTTAAGTTGATGTTCTGAGGACCGTATTATCCACTGGGAGAGTCTAGTAACGTCAGAGTATTTGGAGTGTGTGGACAATGGCCCCTTTGAAAGATCCTATCTGGGAAGAAGGCTGCAGTAAGATAGCAAAAAGTCAATAAATAGGACGCTGTTAGTAATCCTGGTCTGTACTTTGTGAAAATGGCAACGCTGCCTTTACTTAGACTTTGCCTTCCCGCTCAGCCATGACTCTTGTCTCAGTTATTCTATTAGGAGGTGGTAAACCTTGATACCATGAGGTAAGTCTTTGACAACTTAGCCGAAGACCAGCTGTTCTCAAAATGTGATCTGGGAACCCCTGGGTGTCCCTGCACCCTTCCAGAAGAGTACCTGTGAAGTCCTTTCTCTTATAACTATGTTATTTATTTCAGGCCGTATTTCCTTCATATCCTTCTACCAAAACAACACACGACCAAAAACTGGATGCCGAAGTAAATATAAGACTCTGTCTTCTATGGTCAGACATTAAAGCAATTTGAAAAATTGCAAAACAGTGCCAGTCTTCTCACCCTTTTAGTTTCTTTTGGAAAGTCTAGTTATTATTCATGAGATATCTATTTTATGTGACAGGGTAATAAGTGTAATTGTTATTTTAAAATAAATTTGCAAATATTTGTTTAATTCCAAGTTTTATCTTCCAATACAGTCAGTAGTGAAAATTATAACCCCTCCTAATCAAAAGCTCTCTGAAGATCCTCAATAATATTTAAGAGTACAATGGGACCCTGAGACAAGCAAAACTGAGAAGGCTACTGTGGGCAGAGTGCACTGTGAACGTTCTCTGGCCTTGTTCGCATGCGTAGCTTAGTTGCTGAAAGCATTGGTCAGATCAGGTCAATTCATGAGTTGCGTTCCTATGTGACCAGTTATGTTCGCTTGACTCTTGTGGCCATAGCCATGGCCAAGCAAGCTAAACACTTTTTAAAAAATGTTTTAAGTCACAATAATGTATAACATTCAGTAGGGGCCATGTGTGCCTGGCTATTTCTGAGCACTTTGCATACATTATCTCCCCTAATCTTATCGACAGCCCCACAAGTTAAACTTTACTGCTAGTCTCACTTTATAGATGAGGAAACAGAGCTATGATGTGTTTAAGGGTCTTGTCCAGTTTCACACAATTTGCAGATTGCAGAGCCAGATTTTGAACTGAGACATTGTGGCCCCCAGAGTCTGAATTCTAAAATCATCAGAACAGATTGACTTGCTGATAGAAAATGGTGAATTAGGTTAGATCTCTCTCCAGACACTTAGAAGACACGTACGACATGCTAACCTTGACTTAGTACCTGTATCTTCTACATGAAGGGCAGCTCTCAGGATCCTAGTCGTCTGTCTTAGCAGTTAGATTACAGTAGAGCTGGACATTTCAGTCACCTACCATGTTGTAACTACTTGTGACTGCACTCCAGTGGTTACTTTAACTTTGGAATAAAGTCTACTCTTACATGTTTCACTTTATGTAGTAAATAACACCTTTCTTTATCTTTACCACGTTTTTGTTGTATTTTTAAAAAGATCTCCTGCACATCTGGGCACTACTTGCTTTTTCTCTCTTTTATGGCATTCAATGTTAGGTCTTTTCATTACAAACCTTGTCCAGGAAAAATGTAAATGTCACTTGAAGATTATTTAAGAATCCCATATCAATCTATGTATCCATCCGTTGATCGATCTATCTCTGACTTCACTAGTGACTCCATCTTTATTTTTAAATGTATTTTACTCATTCAAATAAGAACTTATTTAGCTGTATTTTCACTGAGGTCTCCTAAAAACCCTTTGGTTTTTTTTTTTAATTCTTTTTATTTTAAGATCCCTTGGTTGACTTAAGTAGAAATTAAAAGTTAAAATGGAAAAGAGCAGTAGCATTTTGGTATATTGGTTTTGAGAAGAATCAGTAGAAACATCCTCCCTGCAAGGATGACAAAAAAAAAAAAAAAGGCAGATCGATTCAGATGCCAGCAAGGCTCCAGCTGCACCAGCTGGCACACAACATTTTAGGATGATAAATTCAAGAACCCCTCCTCTCACTACCTAACGCCTCCTGTCCCTCTGGTGCTGCGGGGCCTCACCCTTCAATTCCTCTGGGCTTTCAACCCCAGGCCTCTAATTATCTGACCAGGAGGTGAAGTCCAACATCTTGTGATTTCCTGGCTGATCCCCATTATACTGAGTATATTTATGCACTGGAAGAAAATAGTTGTGTTTGCAATATTAAGTCTATCCCCACTAAAAACCAAGCTATTTGTTTCCTAACCCCAAAAAAAGAAAGAAAAAGAGAGAAACTGTTGGGGAAATATTCATCTACTCAGTAAATACTCTTTTCTCCTGATACCTAGACCAATTTTAGCTTATCACTGTTTTCAGTTGCTATATTTAAAATGTGAATAGTTCCCTGGATTAAGTATTTTAGGACTCATGCCAATACCTCCTACATAATAAAGATCCTTAAGCATGAAGCCCTGACATCCTTGTTCTGATTCATAACACCAAATAAATGGAAAAATCCCAAACAGGTGACATGTTTTATATAACCCACCACGTATAATGCCAGAAGTAACTGCTGTGTATCCCCTAAGTGGTAAGTAGCCGCATCTTAGCATGACCAGGTGCATTTCTAAGGGACTCTGCCATTTGCTGTCATCACTGTTTAGGCAACCTCTGCAGCAACCTGGTATTTGTTTTATAAACAAAGGTGCCCACGGACTCCCAAATTTTGATCGCATAATACTATACCACTGGAGCCTCACAGCAGCTTCTTTGATGTCTAAAGAGACAAAGTTGACTGTTGTTCTTAGCCCTCTTCATCTGTGAGGCGTGGGTCACACTGTTTAGATGCATTATTGTGGACCACAGCATCTGTGGGATGGCTGTGCAGGGACAGTTACAGCGTGGATGGTAGTCCGGGCACAGGGAGGTTGGACCAGTTGAACTGGGAGATCCCATTCATCTTAGGAGCCCGGAAGCAAAATCTTGGCAGCCAAGTCTTTTTACTAGTTCGAACCATAAAACTGTGGACTAATTCATTTGTGTTCTTGTATTACGAGGTAGTGGAAAGACTATTAAATCCAGGAATCTCAGGTTCTGTTTTCAGCAACTTTCTAACTAGTTATGCAAATCATACCTGTCTTTGCTTCGGTTTCCTCTTTCTACAGTAGAGATGATATGGTTTCTCCCTACCTCAAAAAACAAGATGTATGCGAAAAAGCAACATCACCAGAAATGTACCATTTTTTGTTACTCCAAACCCAAACTACTTACTAGACTCAGATTGAATCATTAGTATGTTAAATATTTTGCTTACCAGTTTACCAGCTCAGGGCTGTGTATCCTGAGATTTAATAAATATTGTTGGGGTGAGACAAGGGCACGTACGTAAATGACACTCATGCTGTAACACAATCGTGAATGAAGGCATGATGAGGTCCTTGTCAGCTGATCTTTCCTGGGATGAGAGAGCCTGCTCGTTTAAGAGACAGCAACTTCCCAAAGTGACCAGTACAGTACGGTTTATGCATCAAAGATTTTACAGCCAGCCTCACTCATGGGAGAGCAAAAACGAATTTCTCAGAAGACAAGTTCATGTGGGAAGTAATTGAGACAGATCAACTTTCTCATCCTCCATCATCCCTTTCTCTTTTCCTGCTATGCTTCATCTCAGTTTAAGACTCAGTGGCTCTGTATCTGTTGTTGCTGTTGTTGTTCAGCACTCGTCTTCTGCCTAAGAAATGGAGAAAGACATGCGGTCATATGTTTTGGAGAGCCTGCCATCTATGAAATGCACACATTACCACCCAACAGGAACTTCTGACTATTTTATGCAATCTTCAATTGCATTCTCGTTTTAATTCAATGGGGAAAATAATTCCCTGAAATAATGATGATTAAAATTTCCAAAAGGACCAAACCTTCCTCGTAGTAATATTCCATCTTTGTGGAGTAAGATAGAAAAAAAGGAAAAATTTCCAGGGCTGTTACATGTTCTGAATTGCTGAGCAGTGAGAGGGCTGTGGGTAGACTTGTTTGTTCCAAACAATGTGTTACCGTTTCTCTAGTGCTGCTTTGTCCCAAGAGATAACCAGAAACGTGTCCAAAAGCAGCAGGATATCAGACAAGCCTGATAATGAATATACCTGCAAAACATACTTTTCAGAAATGATTTCTCCATCTGTGGCTATTTTCTAGGCTGACTTATTTATTTGGACCTTTATATTTCAGAATAACCAGAGATAAATATTTTATGAATCATAAGGTTAATGTGTTTCCATTGTATAACTTCACTCTGATGCAAGGGAAGACTCACTCACCCTGTCCTGAAATGTCCTTGAATAGAACTGTATGTATTTAAAAATTCAAAAATATTTTGGATAAAGAGCTAAGCCTCTTTCTACATCTTGTGTGAGGTTCTCCGGCTACAAAAGAACTTTCATGAACACGTTTCCATTTTTGCTCGTTTAGGAAATAAACCATTTATTTACCATGAGCTGTAAGGGTGCTTTCACATTGCACAATATCAGGGAGCTTTTAGGGGAGGTGGGGACTCACCTGATTCAATCAAATCACTCTAATCCATCAATTCCTAACTTCATTTATAGTTTCTAACATGTAACAGTATTAGGGCATAATCTGTGTCTGCAGCATGCTAAGAGACCTTGTAGCTCCTACAGTGTGAAGAAAGAATTTTTAACGAAAGTTTAAAGTCAAGGTGATTTGAAACTCTGCCCCAGGCTGGTACAAATCAGGACATAAGATTACTATATTGACTTCATATTATTAAGGCATACAAAACTCTCCTCCCCTGCGCCATGTGGCTCTATATCCCTTGAGAACCAGGTGATACTGGCTCTTTAAATCTTACTTTGTAGTCTCAGAAAATTTCGGACAAACTCCAATAAATCCTGTTCTGCGACCTTAGAAACCTAGGGAACATTGGAAATACCCACCCGCCCACCACGGACAGATACCTGAACATGCTTTTCTTTCCTATGAGAAACATCTTTCTTTTCTGTATTTATTTTTATTTCTAATCAGTCTCCAGGAGAATTTGTAGGGCTCTGAATTCTGGGTAAGAAAAGCTATCGTAAGGGGCCTGGATTTTGGATCTTCTTTTTGATGTAAACCAGATCGTAAAAGACAAACTTGATGAGAGTGGTTTTATCAGCTTGGCAAGATAAATCTCTAAAAAAAACACTGCCTTTATAAAAACAAAAGCCTGCCGGCATTGTATTTATTTTTTTTAACCAATTCCCACTCCCCTACTTAAAGATAAGGATGGGAAAGATGTTTTGCCTTTCCGTTTCAGAGGGGCTACTGCGTGCAGACGCCCTGGCAGGTTGGAAATGTGCAGCAGCAGGGCCTCCCTGGCAAAGGTCCCAGGGGAAAGATGCTAACCATGCCCAACATGTGTTAGGGGACAGTGACCTCATTTTCAGGGATGAACTGAGGTTACTTCCAAGCAAAGTCTTTACAAACAAAGGCAGCCTTGTAGCAATCGGTAGGAATCTGTGGAGGCAGACCCTCATACTTGGGGTGGTTTGGATGGTGATGATTACAAATGGAGACAGCCTTTAGGAGGATGGTCCTTACCGGTTAAGCCCCCAAACCCTGTATTCCTCCTATTCCCGCTTTATGGATGGAAGATACTGGTTTATTTCCAATAACTAGTTAGCAATCAAATAAAAATATACATATAATCTTAATAACTACAAGTCTTCCCTAATTAAAAGGGTTCAACTCCTTTCAAGCACTTGCCATACAAAACACACACACACACATACACACAATTTCCCTTTATTTAAGATCTCTGTTCCCCACCTCCAAACACACACCTATAATGGATCTATTTGCTGACATAAAGACCTAATACCCCTTTGGGGAAAAAAAAAAAAGAAAAACCAGTCTCCTAAATATCTGAAGCTTTTATTGACAGGAGGCAAATTGTTGCATGAATGTCACAGTTCTTTTAAAGTTGCGCAACTGGTCACATTCTTTTGAAATTGGTCAGAAATTAGATCACTGTGTAAAATATCTATAAAATATCAGCACATATAATCTGATTATAAAATAGTTGGACACTTTGGGTACTATCTGAATGGCCACGTCCCAGTGATTCTGCTCTACCTTTGTCACTGGCTCCCACCTCGTGTGCTTGACCAGTACCATGTCTGCCTGTCTGATCTCAAAGCCTTATATTCAGAAGAATGTGACTTTCAAGTCACTTGGCTTTTTTCCACTGAAAATTGGTTTATTCCAGATAAACAAATCAGTTTTGGGTTTTGAGATGTTCTATAAAGCAGCTCCATGTATATTTCAAAACAGTAATTAGCATTGAAATCAATAATTAAGGAGCAATGCCATAGAGGTTTGGGGGATCTTGATAAGCAAGTGCCTCTACTGTGTAAGTCTCCTTTCTGATTGAGAATAATTAGCAAATCTGTATTACTGTATCCATCAAAAATTACTGCTCAATGCTACCAGGAAAAGCTTCACATTTTAATTTCTGGCTGTAAAAGTTTGCTTTAAAAGGGGGGCTAGAGAAAGGGGAGGAGAGGCAAATCTGAAAGCCAGAATTCACAAATCTGGCATTGAGAACTTAATCCTCTTACAGGACATTAAAAGTCAGTGAGTAGACCTTCAAAGCGCCTCTCAAAGCACTCCTTTCTTTTCCATTCCACCTGCTATTTCCCCATATCTCCCTATCACATCGAGGTTGTTGTAAAAATACAGTTCTTTCAGTGGTGCCCACCTCTGGTTGTGTATTAGAATCACTTGAGTTGCGTTTATCAAAATGTCCCGTCTCAGACCAGAAATCTCTGTGGTTTGATTTTCTGTTTAATCTTCCTCTGGAGATCCGTGAAACACGGTGGATTGACAGTCATTGACCTACAGATCTTTTGGTCTCCATTTTCTCCCACACTGTAATCTGCCATCAATTAAATTGGGCTGAAATATAGATTGAATGATTTCTTTTCACTCTTCAAAACCCTTCACTGCTACCTAATATTTTTAGGGTGAAGTTAAATCAGGTTTATCTGCCATTCCAGACCTTCTGTGAACCTCTCCTTTGCCATTCTTCCCAGGGGACTCTCAGTTTCAGTAGAGGCTGTCTATTTACCGTTCCTCAAACCTTTCCATTTCTGTACCTTCTAGCCACTTTTCCTTCCTTCTTGATGCCACTGAACAAGTTCCTTGTTGAAGTCATGCCTCCTCCTCTTAGTTGTTTCTCAGTTTAATCCAGGATGCAGAAATGGCTCTTCTCAATGAGCTTCTATGGACTTTATCATCCACCACAGGTTCTTCTGCTGTGAATTCTCACTCCACGTGCTGCCTCTGGTCTGCACAGTCGGATTATAAGATCATGGAAAGCAATAGCTTCATTCTCCAGGCAGAGGCTGAGTAGACATAACTCCTTAACTGCTGGATATTGAACCCTTTATTGAATATGAGCTCTTAATCCTGGATCATGTAGCATCCACTTGGAAGATTTGTTTTAGGTTAATAGTTAGAAAAGACATTTAGGGCTTCAAGATCCAGACCTGTGACTTCACTTTCACCACAACCTCACAGTGGAGTAAAGTATGTGGATTTAAGAAAACAGATTTATTTCCTTTCTGGATATGTCTGCCTAGATACTCTGGTACTTCCATTCACATTTAAATTAGCATCTCCAATATGAGAAGTCTGAAAAATTTGTGCTCTTCCTGGACCATATTTTCTGATGTGTGACCAGAAACCAGACAATGTGGTCTGTTGGATCTGGCCACCTAGATAATGATTATGGAGATTTTTAGTGGAAGAAACTTTATTAGAGGTGTCTTAGAATCTTCTTGAGTTGTAGAAATCATGGTCAGTAAAAGGCCTTTTATTTGGCAAAATTTATATCAGTAGTTCTTTGGTTAATTTAAAAAAAAGGTTACCATCCAGGAAATCATTAAAAGTACACGTATTCGTTAAACATTTGATTTTTTACCTTAAGCCACGTAAATAAATGTACATCCATTTGCCAAAAATGGGACGTGAAAACAAGGACTTTTCTCTGAGCACGCATCTGCTGACTGTGCTCACGTTGTCTTTCCATAACACCAGCACTTTCTGGAAGTCTCAGATTCAGTTTTTTTTTTTAAGGAAAGGTAAAAACTAAAGTTAACTGTGAACTAATCTGACTATAGAATTTGTCTGAATTTTTCTGATCTTGATTTTCATCCCTTACAGTCATCGCCTCTATATCTGACTCAACAGCAACATTTTTAGGAACTTCTTTCTAATATGTCTTTCCAAAGCATTTAATTTAGTTTTCATAAAAATACTCTTTCTCTATGTACTATTTTACAGTTTAAATAATGCCTAATTAAGTTACACAGTTATAACCAGAACAACTGGCATAAATATGTGAGAGAAAAAACAGCAATTGACTGACTTCCTAGTAGGAACTGGTGGGCATGGGAATCCTAGGAATGGTCTGTGTCTGGACATCAGTCCTGGTGGACAAAAGGAATGGTGAGTGAGGGGAGTGGGTTAAAAGAAGAGTTCCCACAGTCCGGCAGTACGTCTCTGGGCTGTGGTATCATCCAGACCTGACTTCAAATTCTATTTCTAACACTGTTTGGCCGTGGGAGCTTGGGCAGCTTCCTGGACTTCTCATTTAAAACACACTGATATCAAATGTTGGCGATTGTGAACTAAGTTATCCGTGAACAGCACCTAGCAGAGTGCCTGCCTCTCTGATGACTCCAAGTAAATGTTGCTGCTGTTTCTTTCCTTCTGTCTCTGCCAAGTGTAAGTTCCTTTTTCCTCTTTGGTATCAGTCTGGAACACTTAGTCAAGGAAGGCATTAGATAGTAAGGGTCAAAGCCAGAGCTCTAAAATCATGGATTTGAGTTCTCATCCTGACCCCCAGTTTCTAAAAGAATGCCCTTTGGGTAGGTTGCCTAACCTGACTTTTCTAGCCTGTAAAACGTGGATGATACTGGCACAGACCTGTGAGAAGGAATGTGTGGCAATCAATGAATGTGCCTTGAATGTTATAAGTGACCAATGATTATTAGTTGTGTTCCCATATTATTAGATATCAGGACACTTAAATGCCTTGTGATTCATTAAGCACAACAGAATGCAGACTTTACCTGCATATTCTTTCTGACAGTTACTGCTAAAACCAAAACATTGTTCCGTAGGTGATCCCAGCAGGCGTATTACCAATCAGGCTGTGCGCCCAAAGGGAATGAATAAACCAGAATAAGCTCAGACCCACTCCTTTGTGTTCTCTTGAAGTTTGGAAGAACTCCTAATTCTGTCACTTGACTCTTCTTTTTCTCTGGTGAAATGAAGAGGGAGCAAGAGGCTGGAGAGGGTATGAAATAGACTGTTGTTGTTCCCAGTTAAGTTGGTATAGGGTTTTGCTTCTCAAGGAGTAGTTAGAGCATGGGACTCTGCGAGAGATGAGCATTTCTTCCTTTAGCATTGACTGAGAGTCTGTTACGCAGAACTCAGCCCTGAGCAGGACGTGGACCTGCCGTAAAGGAGGTCATAGTCCATCTTGATGGGGTAGCTGGCATCCAAGCTGAATAGACCAAGTGCTTTAGGGGTCTGCAGAGAGAAGGGGTCATGTCTGGTATTGGGGAAAATAGTGGCTTTTGGGCTGGACCCAGGATTTAATAGGTGAATCTCTTGGTGGGGGAGGGGAAGCAAGGGGTGGTGGTGAGCATTATTGCCAAAGGCATATCCTGGGTGAGGTCACGGTGCTGGGAAATGATGGGGCCTGTTGAGAAATAATAAGCCTTTGAGGGATAATAAGCTGTCTAGATTGCCTTCAGGGTCAGTATTTATGTTTTAGTCCAGGCTGGAAGTGTTGGGGGCAGGTTTTAAAGGGACTTAGAAGTATGCCATAGACATTGATTAAATACTGTGGTTTAAAAGCAGAAACATTTTTACAAATGAAGCATGTCATCAAACATTAATAGATAAAACAGATCAAAGTAGATCTCCTGGGCTGACACTGAAGATGGGCATCTGGAACTCTGCTTACTCAGCCTGACTCCTGGCCTCAGTGTTCTTGAATGCTAGGGCTCGACAGAGCCACTGATGTTGAGGAAAGAGCCTGGGCTCATTATCAAGCAGTTATGGATCTCAGTTCATGTTGCCTGCTTATTAGCTGTGTGACCTTGGGCCAGTCACTGAACTTTTATGAAAGTCAGCTTTTTGCGTCTGTAATGAAATCCCTATCTTGATTGAAGTGATAAGAAGTACATAATAATGATGCCTGTATAATAGAACATGACAATATATATAAAATGCTCCAGGAGTCCCAGGCCTGTAGTAGGCCCTTATTAAACTGCAGCTATATTCCTCGTCATGATTTTCTCAGAGCTCTCAGTGCCTCCTCATGAGCTCGGGAATAGTGTTCAGTGCTTCTGGACTATTCAGCCAGGGACAGTGTGCTGACTACAACTT
The DNA here is from genome assembly GCF_009834535.1 of Camelus ferus. Lineage (NCBI taxonomy): Eukaryota > Metazoa > Chordata > Mammalia > Artiodactyla > Camelidae > Camelus > Camelus ferus. The sequence continues at coordinate 42,755,484 of NC_045706.1, read as the reverse complement.
CCTGGAGGTTTCTTAGAATGAGCTGGGCATCACGTGGTGAGGGCCCAAACTGGGCAAGTAGCAGGGTGAATGAAAAAAAAAAGGTTAAGTGTATTTTCAGCTGTAAGAAAAGTGAAGATGTTAGGATAATGATAAAAATAAGTCTTTTGAAGTGCACTTGTGAACTGGGACACAGGTAAGGGATCTATGAGGTGAAAAAGGACTATTTTTACTCAGCTGCATAGACACAGGGCACAGGAGACAAAGCATAGAACACGACCGAGGTGGACAGTCTAACAAGAGATCTTCCAATAAGCTGGTCCCCAAAGTGTGTAGCTCCCAGTATAAAGGGTGGCCAGGAAATAAACCCACCACCTAGAAGACTATACCAAAACTTGCCTGTCTCACTTTGTCACCAAACGGAAAGAAAAAAATCTCCCCTGAGAATTTGTAAGCACAAGGAATCCCTCATGTCCATACCAGTTTGAGGTCTAAATGTATGTGTAGTCTTTTAAAAAACAAAAACAAAACCAAAAAACCTTCAGGGCATTTGGTTTTTAAACTAATGTTGGGTTGATAGTGTCTCTAGGCAACTGGTAGAAGCAATCTAAAATTCCCCTTTGAAGAAGGCAGTGTTAACCCAGACATAAAAGAACTCCCAAAGATTAATTTCTAAGGAATATGAGCTCACAATCAATAATCACAAACTTCGGAAAGTGTAAATTGGTACAATCACTTTGAAAAAATTTTTTCATTAACTGATAAAGTTGAATAAGCACATGCCCAGTGACCCAGCATTTATGATCCAAGGTATGTACCTCAAAAGATCGTGCCTGTGTGCACTGGAACTAGTGCCACAGTGTTCAGGGCAGCACTGTTCATAGTAGACTGAAACCAGAAACAACACAGTCATCAACTCCACAGTGGACAGACTGTGATATCATCACATGATGAGATCTTCTGCAGCAGCAGTGATAAATCTATTACAGTTACACATGTCAACGTGGATGGCTTTCAGAAACACAGCATTAGAGAAAAGAAGCATGTCACAGAAAGATTCGTAAGGTATGAGTGCACATACGTAGAGTGCTAAGGCTCTCAACTACATAATATTAGGCTTAGCACAGTTTACCTAGAGGTTAAAACTGTAAAGAAAGGCATGAAAATGATTAACTAGAACAGATGATGGCTTGGGGAGCCAGTCAAGGAAGAGCTCACTGGCAGTCTACAAAGCTGCTTGTAACTTTCATTCCTTGAGCTGACTGGCTGTGGGCAAGTGGGTGTTTCTTTTGCGATTTTTTTCTTAAACTGATCATATATGTTTTATGTACTTGTATTTACGATACACATTATGATAAATACTTTTTAAAAGGAGAGTGGAAACTATAAAAGCCCCCCGAGATAGAATATTTGATAGGATTCATATGTGCAACTTCTTGAAAGAGGATTTGAGGGAAAGAATGAAGAATAAAAAAGTAATCAAAGATTCACACCTCTCACCACAGGAAAAAAAATTTTGTAACTATGTATGCTGACGGATGTCAACCAAATTTATTATGGTGATCATTTCTCAGTATATACAAATACCGTCATTGTACACCTGAAACTAATGTAATATTATATGTCAATTATACCCCATTTAAAATAAAAAAGATTGATGCTAAGGTTGTATGCCTGAGTGGCTAGGATAATCTTGGGACCTTTCTAAGTCAAAATAAGGAAATCAAGGGAGTTTATTATTCATAACTGCCGTTAGTACCTAGTTGCAGTGACAGATATGTTACATGTTCTCAGAAAGTGTTTGTTGTTGATGTTAGAATGAGGAAATTGTGGGACATGGAAATGTTTGGGGATACAAGTGGGAGCGACATGGATATAGAGCCTTAGGCATAAAGAGATGGTGGAAGCCGTGGTAGTAATGAGCACAAGAAGGAAAGAAATGTGAGTTCTCAACATGGAAAAGGCCATTTTTTTTCAGTGATAGGTTGAGACAGTGAGGAACAAAAAGGAGTGAATAAAGGGATAGGAGAAGCTACAGGGAAGATGCTGAAGAAAGAGGAGGTGATCAGTATTGTCAAATGGTTCAACATTAAGAGACCAGAATTACAGTTAAGTTAATGGGATTTGATGATTGGAAGGTCATTAGTGATTCCGTAGAGAAACTATTGATTAACAAGAGAAGCCATATTGCCAGGGACTCAAATATGTGTTAAGCAAGGATATAGAAGCGGTGATACTAACCTAAACCAATCCTTCAAATTGTTTGATGTTCACAGGATAATTTTAAAATAATAATCACTCACTGAGTGCTTGCTATGCACTCATACTGTGAATCACCTTACGTGAACAGGTCTAATTTCATTCTAAGCGTAAATCATTTTATCTCCCTTTGACAGCTTAGAAAACTGAAGCACATGCGTATTACGAAGCTTGCCACTGCTAGTAAGTGGAGTAGCTGGGATACAGGCCAGTTAACCAGTCTGCTACATGGAGAAATGGAGAGCATCACTTGCAAGGAGTGCTGGGTAGAAAAGTGGAAGGAAAGTTTTTTGTGTAGTTTTGTTTTTATTGTAGACTTAAACACCTTGAGTATGTTGGTAGGCAGAGAGCAGGATGCCAGTAGAGAAGAAGAACCTGAAGCTTACAGGAAAGATCTTCTTCCCTTTCATGGGGTTCCCAGGTAGTTGGAAAGATGAGATAAAGGGAAACTGACTAGAGAATTGGTAGATCAGGTATTAATAGGCCTCACAGATTGCTCCTTGAGGTTTAGAAGCAGTGGAGAAGAGCTCTGTTATGTACTCACTGAGTCGCCAGTCTGCATTTCTTCTCTACTGATAGCCTGATCTTGAGAGTTGAAATAAACTCAGTGAAGGAATTATATTTTAGAGAGGATGTACCTGAAAGTACCTACATAGATAATTCAATGGATGGATGGATGGAAGGACGGATGGACAGATGGACTGATTTATGGAAGATGAATGAATTGATTGATGGAAGATGAATGAACGAATAAACCGAGTTTCTGAGCATAGACTATAGACCAAATATTTATTAAGCCCTTTCTTAAAGTAGTGATTAACAACCTAGACTGTGGAGTCAGGCTGTCACAAAATCAAGGTGTCCTCAGTACCACTCTCCCTCTGAAGGCTCTGGGGGTTAATTCTTCCTTGCCTCTTCCAGCTTCTCGTGGCTTCTGGCATTCCCTGTCTTGTGGCAGCATTATTCCAGTCTCTTCCTTCATCTTTATGTGGTCTCTCTTAGGTGTCTGTGTATCTCCTCCTCTTCTTTTTTTAAATTGAGGTATAATTGACATACAGCATTATATTAGTTTTAGGTGTACAATATAATGATTTGTTATTTATATATCTCCTCTTCATATAAGGACATCAGTCATTGGCTTTAGGGCCCATTCTAATCCAGTATGAGCTCATCTTAAATAATCATACCTGCAAAGATCCTATTCCCAAATAAGGTCATGTTCTGAGGTTCCAAGTGGACATGAATTTGGGATGACGTTATTCAACCCACTGTACTATTTTGTGGAAATATTATAAGGACTAAGTTAGTATAAGTACTTATACAATTAATACCTATTATATTAAGTGATTAATAATATAATTAAGTGGCCAGTAATGTAACTAATATAAGTGCTTGTAATAGTGTCTTGCACATAGAGGTATGAAGTATTGATTATGGCTGAGACTGGCACTCAGCAAATGAGTATTTTTCCGATCTACTGCTTTCTGCTGAATAATATCAATATTCTAGTACATGTGAAAATTCTGAGTTATTAGACTAATTCATGATAATGCTTTATTCTGTCCTGGAAGCTATTTCGTATTTCTTTCCTGTGTAGTAAAATTACTAAGTAGACAAGACATTAAATAGTGATGAAAGACACTTTCATTGTCCAAATTCTCCCTTCAAACTTTCATCATCTAAGGGGAAAAGAAATGCTGACCAACTTGCTTATGTTCATTTTGAACCAACAAAGTCCTTAGGCAGTGGCCTTCTCAGTATGACTTTCCACATGACAGAGCTCAGTCTCTCCTGGGACCTCATTTCCTTCCACAGTAATTTGTCTACAGTTGGGTTTACAGAGACATTGTTTGAATAGAATGCTCAAGATTCAAAATTAGGCTGTAGCCTGTGTTAAGAGTCACCCTTAGTGACTTGATGAAGTGACAGCTAAGAAATGCAACACATTGATGTTGGGCCTAATACAAAATCTTATATTTACTTTTAACATTAAGGAAACAAGCAACAATCTAGAGGTATGACAGGCACAATTTGAAAAAAGGAAAAAGTCAAGTCTCCATTGTTTACCCTGCCACTTAAGCAGCACAGGCTGGAAAAGTGTGCTGGTGAGATGAAGGCAGGTGAGTCTTAACTTGTAGCACATCTGTGTTGTTCATGACCATACAGCCAGATGTTGGCCTGACTGGCACATCGATGTTCAAGTGTTTGTGGAAGGGAGGCGTGGCTGCGTTGCTTGCAGATGGTTGAGAATCGAAGGAGGAACTTCTTTGTTCTTGTCCTTGGGCTTTTATAACTGCGCTTCCTAAGCTGCCGTGTTTCTTCAAGGCAGTCTTTATTTTCCTCTTCTTGCTGTTTCTTTGTAGTTTCCTCTCTTTGTCCCCCTGTATTTTTTCTTTGAAGCACAAGTAGTGGCTGATGGTTATGTTTTGGTGTGTTAAACATGTCTGCAGGTACCAGAGGGCTGAGAGAAGAAAGTAAATTTTTGTCCCTTCTCTTCTTCCTAAAATTCTCAGGTAATAAATTAGCTACCCCAGAGAATTATTTGATAGCAGAGTCATTGAGTGAAATAGATTTAGAAGGTATCCACCAGAGAATTCTTCATCATTAGAGCAGGTGTTCTTAAACACGAATCTATGAGCAGGCTTAGCAATCCTGAGTTGCATGAAATAGTATGCAAATTGTGCTTGCAAATTCATGTTTATATGTATATGCAGATTTGATGTGTGTATGCAGATGTGGTGTGTGTAGGCATATATGTGCAATTGTTGAAGGAAAGGAATTTATTCATAACTTTTGTTGGTCTCAAAAGAATCTAAACTCCAAATTGATAGACAACCACTGAGTTAGAAGATTTGATTTATATTGTCTGCATTTTGTTTTGCTTTAGAGTTTCTGGTGGGAAAATTCTGAGAAAATGGGGAGGGAAAACAGACAGTATATAGAACTGCCGAACCTTTTCAGATTTGGAATCAGTTCAGAGTTTCCCCTTGACTTGTGACACCTCTGTTTGAACTTCTTTAGCTGCTGTTTTTGTGCACTCAAAGTCAGGGTTTGGGATGCTTACTTAACTCACAGTTGTTATCTTTGGCCATTGAAATACCCAGGTAGACTGATGTCATTTGTTCCCAGAACAGCATCAGAGCCCTTCTGGGCAAATTCACTGATAAGTCACTGAGCACGCACAAAGAAGATGATATTTTACGGTACAGTGAGCCTTCCTTGCATAGCTAATTTATTTCTAACTGAACTTACAAACCAAACAAAAACTAACCTTCACCAAATACCAAACCTCTTTAAAGACTGAATTTTATTATTCTTTCCATTCCTTGAAACTTTGGTTTGTCCTTTGTCTGATTTGAACCAAATCTCTTGTCTTCCTCATACTTAACTCTCTGCTCTGATGAGATGATTTGCATGCTTGACTCAAATCCCAGTTTTATTTCAGCAGTGCCTACATGAATTCCCAACTGCTTGACTCATGGCTCAGTTTATGATCTCTGGTGTTCAGCTTTGTATCATAGCAGATTCTCAACTTAAATGGCTGTTGTTGTTGTTGTTGTTGTTGTTGTTGTTGTTGTTGTTGTTGTTGTTGTTAACAAAGCCTCTTGTATTGTTCCAGGAAATATTTTAATTAGTTATTTCCACATAATTTACTTATTTGTTGATTCATTCATTCGCAAAACGTTTATAGGCACCTGCTGTGTGCCAGGGATGCTTCTGGTTGTAGGGGGAACAGAGAGATGAATGTTTCACAGACAGTCACTGCCTTGTGCTAGGTCAAGGCAGGTACAATCCAGGCAGGCTAAAGATTTAAGCCTTTTGAAACCTACAGTCTTTAAATAAATTGGTTTACTATTTATTTAGAGCAGTAGTTCTCAACTGGGGAGGTGCTACCCCTCACCCAAGGAAATTTGGCGATTTGGAGACATGTTTGGTTGTCACAAATAAGAGATGCTACTGGTACCTGGTTGGTAGATGCTAGAGATGTGGTAAACATTGACAGTGAACAGGACCATCCCCTACATCAAGGAATTATCTGGATCCAAAAGCCAACAGTGCTGAAGTTAAGAAGCCCACATTTAGAGCAGGCAGTATTGCTTTGGGGAGAGGCACACTGCTGTCCATGGGGAGGGCGAGACCCTGGAGACAGTGCCCTCTCTTGAGATCCTGAGCAAGTCAACCCACACCAGAACCAAAGGTCCCTCTGAGGGACGGAGTTTCCTTCATCTCAGTTACATTTCCAGGGTTGAATTAGCATTCCTCAGAGATTGGCATCTTGGTGGCTTTCCAGTTGACCACCCCTTCATTTGCCTCTGCTTGTTCTTAAAAGGCGTACAATTTCGGGAGGAGGAAGGACAGGTATACCAAAACCTGTGATGCTGGGTGATACATACCAGGAGAGCTCAGTGAAATAGATGCCTTGGGAGCACTTGAGCAATTAAGTTCTGCCTGGGAGGTCTGGGAAGCCTTTACAGATGGGATGGCATGTCGGGAACTTGAAGGAGGTAGTCGCCAAATGGCTGAAAGAAGACCCTTTCCTCTTTTAAGCCATACCCTGCATGATTGCACTTATAACCAGTGAGGAGATGTTTGGGGCAGCCCTTTCGAGAAAATCTACTTCTGTATTGTTTTACATGGAGCAAGACTCCCTTGCAAACTGTGCAGACCCAACTTTGCAGTCTTTCTTCTCATCATCTTCTTTCTATTAAAAATTTCAGTAGTAGGTGGTTTCAACTACATAGTTGTAGGTATTCAAGTTCAGTAGTAGTTCAGAGTTGTAAACTTTCAATGAATGAATTACAGACTTTGTTTTTGTTGTTTTTAAAATGTGTATGTGTTTATTTATTTGCACCTGGTAATGCTTCTAATGGTTTTCCCCAGCCTGTAGACTTAGCTAGCTTGAAAATATGCGGAAAATATGTATTCCACACTTCACAAATTGTGTAGACATGTATAGTTTGTCAAATACAATCTATGTTCCAACACATGGCTGTGTCCTGCAGGAAAATCCAAGAGACCATCATTACCCCAAAATTCCTGCTAAACTAGTGTAACAGCATTAAATGTATTTGTGAACCTCTTCATTGAAATAATGGCTGTAGTAGTTAGATACAAAATAATGGAATAGATGTTAAATTTCTTTTTTAAATTACGAGTTTCAAATTTTCTTTTTTTTTTAATTATATGAGTTTCAAATGTACAGCGTTATAGTTCAACATCTGTATAATTAAATTTCTGATAAAATAGAATAGTGAGGTTTATCATAATGTCACTACCAGGAAGTTACAGGATTTTTCTTAATGTTCACAAAATTGTATTTTGATTTAATGTGTCTACACATCATGGGAAATTTTCTCTTTCAGTTCAGAATCAGATGTGACACCATAGGAGGGGTAACTTTGTACACTTGAAACTAACTTTTGAAGAATTGGTTCTTTTCCCTGGTGACTTTATAAAGACCTTTTATTAGCATTTTCATGTTCGAAATACAATAGTTCAATTGAAAAGTCTCAGTTTTACTTCCTTTTTAGTTTGCAAGATACTCTGGGTAGTTAGAAACATGCTTATTAGTTTCCTTTTTCATCAGAATGTGTTTTCTTTTTTATTTCAGTCTGATGCCAACGCGAGTTACTTAAGAGCAGCTCGAGCTGGACACTTAGAGAAGGCCCTTGACTACATAAAAAACGGGGTTGACATCAACATTTGCAATCAGGTTAGTTGTGGTTATTGTTGCTGTTATTTAATTTTTTAGTTAAAATTTTTTAAATCCAGACTTTAAATTCTTTAAATCTTTCATTACATGTTACCAAGACTTTTCTTTTTTGCTAGTATTCTCTGTTAACTTTCATCAGTTTGAGTTACCAAGTTATTCTCTGCTTTGTTAGAAGAGTACTCAGATATGTAGATATGCATCCTTTAATAATTAACTCCTAAAATTTAATAAGTAATCATATCAGAACATGCCCCCCTGCCAAATGGCCACAAGCACCTTTATTCCAAATTCAAGTTCCTACCCTGCACACATGCAAGGGGTCGTTGGTGGGATGTTCTCCTTAGAGTTCTTGGTAGACTGTTTACGGCTGTGTTTTCAATCTACTGAGTAAAGCTTTCCCTTCACTTAATCAGAATGGGTTGAATGCTCTCCATCTTGCGTCCAAAGAAGGCCATGTAGAAGTTGTCTCTGAACTGCTCCAGAGAGAAGCCAATGTGGATGCAGCTACGAAGGTCAGTATCACACGTTTCATGCTTTCTATATCAATTGCCCAATTCAATGAGAATTCAACCCTCAGTAAGAATTGGGCACACTTCTCATGAGATATTTGTCAACCTTACTCTCTTTGGGGAACTTAAAGAGAGATTTGACATTTTGTAAATGTTGAAAGAAGGGAGAAAGATGGATGAGTTGAGGTATCTTGCTTTTTGTTTTGCAGAAAGGAAACACAGCATTGCATATAGCATCTTTGGCTGGGCAAGCAGAGGTGGTAAAGGTCTTGGTTACAAATGGAGCCAATGTCAATGCACAATCTCAGGTAAACCTACAGCTCTACTGCCAAGAGATTTTGTTATTATAATTTACAAATAACGTTCTTTGGGTCAAGTGATTGCTTGGTTCATCTACCATCTAAGAATATGATACTTAAGAGCTGTATTCAGTGATTAGTTATGTTATTTCACATTATTCAAATTCATACATATCTTCATTTGCAATACATATGTGTGTGATGTAGAGATTTTTTAAAGTTATCCATCTGGGAAGCTGGTATGTATGACTGGTAGTTTTAGACACAAATGTTTAGAAGATATCTGTAATGCAGAGTCTTACTCTATTTTATGATGCTGCCTAAAGTCCATTCTTAGTATTTCTTAACCTACAAAAGGATGCCTGTAAAAGGAAATGCTCTTAAAATTTCAGAATATATCAGTGCTTTATCTAGGTGAAAAAGGGAAGACACTGGTTAATTCCTCTTTACTAACTCAGGCATCATCATTCTTCCTTGAAACAGATTAAAAAGAAAAGGAAACTAAAAAGAATAAACTTTAAAATCCCCAAACTTTAAAATTTCCAGATTCTCTGTGATGGATGTATACCAATAATTCATTCAGAAGGTCCTCTTATAAGCTCTCAGTCTTGCATGAAGTTCTAAGAGGAACACCACTTTAAGTACACTTGATCTCCTCAGCCTTTTCCACTGCTGACTATCTGGATAACAGGAGCCTCCTACATTTTATGGGTCTACAGAACTGTGGACTTCCTTCCTTGTTACACCAGCCACAGCAGTGTTAGCTCTCATGTCATTAAATATCAGTGTCATGGCAAAGGAACCGCACTGAGTTTCCAACCACATGTAACTGGTCTCATCTCTTTCTAGTTCCCTGCGGTTGGACCTTTGCTACAGGGTCTATGCCACCTGCTCTGATTCCTGTAAGAGTTCACTTGGAGTAATAAAGCTTTTCCAGAAAGGAGTGATAGCAAATTGAATATTGAGAAGTATAATACTTTGGGAGAAACACAGACCAGCTGACCGCTAGAGAAGCATTATGCTCTTAAACCAATTGTTTTTAATACCTCTGTGGTTTGGTTTTGTTTTGTTTTGTTTTTTAATTGAAAATATCTAGTGTTAAGCTCTGAAGTAGTGGGAAAACTCTTTAGTCCATATTTATTTTCCTTTCTTCCCCCCTAAGAGCGGAAAAATTACCTCCTTATTTTAAATATTGCACACATTCTTGACTAATATTTAGAGGAGGCATAGTTTTAAAACCTCCTCTGCCATGTGTGGTGTGGGAGAACCTGTCATTGAAATAAAATCCTAACCAGATTTGATTTCAATTTACACACATTCTCTCCTGATGATGAAGTGCGTGGAAGAAGATGGGCTGTGAAATTCCCTGTTCCTTGCAGCTGTGCTTGGAACACCCTGCCACACACTTGATAGTAAAGCCTACCCCCTTCCTCTGGATATCTGCCCCCTGCAGCCTTCTGAACCTCATTGTCCCGTGGACATATAAGTTGTGAGATCACCACACAGAAGAACAGAGTTTCCGAGACAATTCCTGGTAGCGGCTTTTCAAAAGGAACTTTTATAAAGCACAACAGGCAATAATGCCATGAAATGAAATTCCAATTAGAACAGGCAGAACAGAAAACAGCACAGGAATATTAATATTCAAGAAAGACAGTATCCCTATCTAAGGGAAATGTTACTAAGCATTAGACAGTATTTAATAGCCAGTAAGAAATAATGTAAAGAGAGCCCCTCAACTTCCTTAAATATAAAAATTCACCTTGCAGTTAAAAATGGCATTGAACAATATCAAATTCTGATAAACTGAGACTCTCCAAGTTAGAAATTGGTAGATATTGTTGTAAACGAATTCTTGTCACTGCTTGATCTTAAGTCTTAATCAGTTAGTTGACTCTTTCCTTTACTTAACATTCCAGGAATCATTGAGGCCTAACTTGCAAAAGAAATTAGGTTGGATAATTAAGTTGTGATTTTAAAGAACTCTACTGTGATGAAGTCCTTAATACTTTGTACTAAATACAATAATGTTTAACAGTGTTTGCTCCTGAGAAACCTCAAACCGCCACATCAAATGACATTGCTCGCTCCTCTCTGTCTTTATTCTGAGATACAAGGCACCAGCTGTGTTTATGAAGAAGCAAAGTCTATTTCAAATAATATTTTAACTATCAAAGTATTCTAAATGGGCAGGTTTTCACAGTGGTGTTAACAAAGACAAGGTCCTTTCATTAAACCAGTGCCTCTTGGGTCTTCCTGTGTTTTACAATGTTTCCTATGGTAGGGAGGTCAGGTCCTGATGAAGTCAGCAGATGGGTGTGGTTCAGGTAGAACCTCTCTGACCTTTGACCTAATAGCACACCTCTCATGTAACCAACTTTCACAAAAGTTAGTATTGTTTGTAAGTCAGTTTAAATCGATGACCATGCCTGTAACATTTTAATTAATAAGAGCATTTTATGATATACAAAGACTGATTGTAGGAAACTAGGATGGATAAGAAAATTTCATGGATGAAATTTCAGCCCTTATTTAAATGAAATAGGATAAAAATTAAATCATTATTTTATTTTTATTTTATTGGTGGGTACGAGGCAGCATGCCTCAGTACTATCTATAAAATTATGTTTGCAGCTTTGCATACTTACAACACCATAGCACTTATAATAACACTGCAATACCTTCAGAGCAGAAGGCATTAAAGATATTGGATAAAATCAGACATCAAAAAGCATACTCAGGCTTGAGCTGCTCTGCCTTTTGAGAACTTAGTCTATTGTTGCTGCAGAAAAGGAAATGTAAATTGGGCCAGCCATATGTTCCTTTTTGGTCAGCCCTTTGTTTTGGAAATTTCCTAAGTTAGGAAATTAATATAAAACCAGTGATGTACTTTTTTCTCTTAAGAGAAAAATTACATCTTTTCTAAAGTCTGACTGTCTTCCCAATCCAAGTACTATTTCACAGAAAATCATTGCAGCTCTAGGTTGTCCAATGACAACACACTGAATTACTTGTGCCTTAAGCCTCTTTGCATCAGAGAGTAGTGGTAATATTTTTATTCACTCTGTTCAAAGAATGCTTGTAATTATCTCCCTAGAACCATAACTGAATAGTGTGTATGTGTTCTCTTGCCTTGTTGATCTTTCTCAATAGATGAAACTTGTATTAATCAGTGTTAGTTTCTGTTGCTTTAATCCAAATAACTTCAGTAAATTGGAATTTGATGAGGAACCCATAGAAGACTAAAGAAGCTTTCAGAAAGCTTTAGAAACGAGGTAGTTGGGGTGGGGAGTGGAAGAACCTAATCATAAGCTAAAGGGTAAGGTTGCCCTTTGACGTGGTCCCTACAGGTCATGTCGGGTGAGGAGGGGGGATTTGGCAGAGAAGGACAAAAGAGTAGACCTAGATGAGCAAATAGAAGCTATCTTGCACAGGGTAGGCCAGCTTGTTTTTAAGTCCAACCAAGACAAGTTCTCCCTACACTTCCGGGAAGCAACAGGTCCTCTAAAGAGAATAGGAGTGGTACTGCCAAATGAAGGCAAACGTGCTGGTTGACCAAAATACACACACACACACACTCACTCTCTTTCTCTCTCTCTCTCAAATTCCCTCTATAAAATTGAAATTTCCATTATGGAGTCCTCACCAAAAACGTTTTATCAGTATGGTCAGCAGAAGTAGAATGAGACCATTTAGTGCCATATATCATATGATTCCATTTGTATGAAATGTCCAGAACAGGCAAATCTGTAGACAGAAAGCAGATGAGTGGTTGCCAGAGGGCATGACTGTGAATGGTCCAGAGTTCCTTTTTGAGGTGATACAATGTTCTGGAATTAGATGATGGGGGATGATTGCCCAGCTTTGTGCATATACTAAAAAACCACTAAATTTTACACTTTGAAAGAGTGAGTTTTGTGGTATGTGAATAGCAATGATATAGATATTTCCTTTGCTCGAAGTCACCCCATCTGTGGTAATTTTGAAGCTATATGAAATTAATATAAATTCCTTCCAAAGTAGAAACCATCTCAGTTGCTTAATTTTATATAAGTATTACATATTTAAAATGAGTAATTATTGCTTGGAATAAAGAATTTATTGGGACAATGACCTAATGTAAAAATACATGATTTTTCTTTATATCCTCATGACAGCTAGTAAAATCCTTTACTCATGGTAGGCACTTGGTAAGTGGTTGACAGTTAAATGAATGTACATATTTATCTAAAGTGGTTATGTTGGTATGAATTAGACTATTAGCTATGAACTGCGCTCAAACTATGAGTTATGAAGTACAATTGTGAATTATACTTAGAAATACTGCTGAAACTGTCATGCTTAGGTTTTCTAATAAATTTGAATATCTACATTGAAATATTATTAAAATTATTGTATGTGAGCCTTCCTGAAACATATAACATCATCAATACAGTGGAAAGATAGATTCACTTTTAAAAGCTGCAAACGTTTTATTTCTTATTTTGCAGAATGGTTTCACGCCATTGTATATGGCAGCCCAGGAGAACCACCTGGAAGTTGTCAAGTTTCTTCTTGACAACGGTGCAAGCCAGAGCCTGGCCACGGAGGTAAGATGCTTTGGTTCTTTCCATGGGTAAGTTCACATGCTTATAGAGCATTTTGTCAACCTGGAGTTGTAACATTGAGAATTTGTCCCGCTGGTATTTTAATTGCAGTTGTATTTTAATGTATTTCATCAGTTTTTATGGAATACATTAGAATAGTCTATTTTTAATCTTTAAAGAATCTTTGAGCTAATAATTGAGCTATTCATTTACTGTGTACATATTTGCTTGAGAATACTTTTCTGCAACTTACAATTTTGTCTCAAAGACAACCACTGTTTTGAATATTTTTGTGATAAAAGTTTGAATCTGTTATTTCCAAATTTAAGTTAGCATAATTATAATGATTGAATTCATATTTATAAAGTTAACTAATTAAATTTAATTCACACTTCTAAACAAAACTAGTATATTAAATACTAGGTAAAAGTGGTATTTGAGAAAAACGTTTGCAGTCTTGAATAGAGGGAGTGTTTAAAAATAAAAAAGTTAAGTCACTGATAGTGTTTTAGGTAATACAGTTTACTTTTTAAACTAATCTGGATGGAAGATTGTGATTCCCTTGTAAAGTGTATCACTAGAAACCTCTTGCTAATAATAAATAACTAATGTTTGGGTATTACTTATTTTTAACCACATAATGAATTAGCACAGGTGCAGGGTTATCCCTGTCATAATAGCGCCTCTCTGACTGTCATTCGGAAGTGTTTCCTGAGCGGTGCAAAAACGGTGGCATACACTGGAACTGCATGTAACCTCCCCCGGTTTTTGAGATCATGCCTTCCCTGGGGAAACCACTAAATAAATGAAGAGGCAATTCATACAAAAAGAAGTACAGATGACTATGAATGTATGAAAATATCTCACCTTCACTCCTAGTCCAAGAAATCTTAATTTATTAATCAGATAAAGAATGAGATCCCATCTTTTGCCCATGGGATGAGGAAGAATTTTGAAGGGTGGAAAAAAAAATCAGAACTTTCCTACCATATTGGTGAAGTTGACAGTCTGTTGCAACACTTTTGCAGAACATTTAGCAATAACTATCCAAAATTAATACTTATGCACCCTTTTACTTAGCAGTTCCACTTCAAAGAATTTATATTACATATGTATTAGAGAATGCAAAGAAATGGTTATTATATAAGAAACTCAACAACATAATTAATAATAACAGTTTTTTAAAAACTGGGAAGAGCCTAAATATGTACTGCTGGGAAACCTGTTGAGTGAATATTGCTAAACTTATAAAATACTACTCAGTGTTATTCAGAATGAGGCAAGACTCTGTGTAGTGATACAGGAAAATGTCCACAGTGTATTGCTACTAGTGGTTTATTCTGAGAATTAGGAGGGAGCCCACTTTTCACTCTATACCATTCAATACTCTTGGGGATTTTTACCTTGTGAATATATTATTTTTATAATCATATTCTTAGAGCTAGTTGAGAAATAACAAATGGTTGATAACAAAGGACTCAACATTTGGTCGGTGAAGAGCAGTGCCTCTCTCCACACCTGGGCAGGAGGCAGCCTGAGCAAATTCTCAAGTACGACACATGGGTCTCCTCGCACTGTGCAGGGAGAATGACCGTGGGAGTGGGGGTTGTTGAAGAAGAGAAAATCCATTCCCATCTCTGGATGGAAAGTCTAGCTAATATAAATACCCTGATGAAAGCAATTCCATAGTACTGTCCTCATCTGTGAAGGACAGGTAGTGTTCTTTTTTCAGACTGTGCTATCTGGATTATTAAGTATCTCTCCTTTAGACGCGAACATAAGCCTGATTTACTACTAACAGATCAGAATCACCTTGTAAACTAATCATCGATAATTTCTTGAGTTCTCTGTATTTATTTGTTAAGCTTTCAAGCCTCAAAAGAGGCACTTAGAACTAACTTAAAGAGATATCGTGTATGACATCCTAGAACTACTAATTCCGTCTTTTAGCAAAGATGTGTGTGTGTGTGTATAATTTATATATGTTTTTACTCTTATATTTAATTTCAAGGGCTTTTTTGTAACTTTAAAAAATAAATGAATGAATATTCTAAGAACAAATCATGTCCATGTCCTTGTGAGGGTTGCCAGTACATCACTACAGCTATCTGATTATCAAGAGATATCTGAAACTTTGAATTTTTATCTCTTCTTTTGGGTTATTAGTATTAGAGAATAAAAAAGAACAGCAAGAAATAAGATGCTCTATTCACACAGTGTTCTGACTACGATTTTACTCTCTTATTAGCACTAATATTGCTATCATTTATACAGAAGCGTATATTTACATAACAAACAGTAGTGGGCAATGAAAAGATCACCTGGATGGCACATTTTTAATAGTATTTTTAATTCATTAAGTGATGTAATGTTACCACATTCCTTCAATACAGTGTTTTTCGTATGCATCTTGCATATATGCATCAAGTCTTTGGCATGATTGTGGTTATTTAAAACCTTTCCTATAGTACTGTGTACTGCATATCCTATCTTTTCCATATATGTCTTCTGTCTTTTGCTAATTAAGATTCTGAAGCATGAGGTAAATTTATTTGTTCATTTATTGCACAGGGAATTATTAAGCACCTATTTTGTGCCAGATACTCCACCAGGCAGTGGAGGTTATTATGGGGCTTCTATCACATTTCCTTTCAGCTTGTATTTTTCTCTTAAGACTAACTGCACAGAGCAAATCAAATTGTTTAAACTTGGTTTGGAAACAAAATCTGGAGCTGCTAATTTTAGCTGTTAACACCTTAGGGCTGGTATCTTTGTGTCTTTAATTGGGTTGTGCAGGAAGCACATTCTTGTCCATGCTAATCGTCTCAGCTGCAGTTTATTTTCTAGTGCAAAGTGGTTTCCTTTATGTATAGGCCCAGTGGATTTAAAACTTTCTATCTGTGGCAACGTAGCTATTTCATTTTGATTCTGAACAGAAGTGGGCTGTCATTTTTACCCCTTAGATTTTGCTGATGTTTTAAAATTGAGATGCAACATTAACTCTTAATACACAATTTTCTTTTCACCACTCCATTTTTTTAAATGTATTTTTTGGCAAAAGTAATATATTACATAAATGAGAACATACAATAAAAAGCAAAAAGAGGAAAAAGCCACTGTTAATTATCCCTAGAGATAACACTTTGTTTATTCATCCAGATTTTTTGTGCACATTCACGGTACACACATTTACTTTAATGAAAATGAGACCCTATATTTATACAGTTATGTAGATTACTTTTCTCATAACATTAAATTACATTCTGAACTTTATGTCCTTATGTATATAATCTGTGATGTCATTTCAGTGACATCTTGGTCGTATCCAGCCTGTCTCTGTTTTCTTATTGTTGGTTGCAGGGAATGCCGTTCTGGTTACGTTAACGCTCACCCTGGGCCTTATGTAGGGCTTCTTGGAAAAGCTGAAAGGAGCGAGTGGAACTTCAGCAGGATTTTCAAGCTTAGCAAGTAGATAGAATTAGTAAATTAAGAGCAAGGAGGACATTTCAGGGTGGGGCAGAGAGTGTGAGTTTAGAAGCCAGGGTAGAAATAGTCCACAGTTAGTAAGGAGAATGGAGATGTATTACTTCAAGATTTATATGAGAAGAACCTGAACAGTACTGTCACTTAAGTGCTTCGGGCCAATATTTTGCACATCCTTGAATATAAATGTGTTGATTTGCATTTATTCAGATAAGTCCTAGGAGCACTTATCTGTTTTCCAGCAGGAAAAGAATGATGAAATGATCTTTGAGGAAAACCAACAAGACATTAGCATGCAAGACATCAGCATGCGAGTAACTACGTTTTCTCTTTCTCCCTTACAAACACGCTTCTATTAGAGCAGCCTTGATTTGTACCACAGGGACTGCAGATATAGAATATCATGACCCAAATAAAATAATAAGTGACTCACTTGCCAATTCCCTAGTAAAAGTAATTTTGAAATGTTCTTTTGAGTGTGTGATAATGAAAGCATTGCAGAATTTAAATTTGTGAGCCAGCCTTAGGATTTTCTACTCTGTGCTATGTATTCGTAGTCAGCAACACTAGATCTTCTACAAATTAATAAACCGCAGTGAAATCTGTAGCTGTCTTTTCTTGGTCAAATCCCAGGGCAATACAATGCAAAGAGTCAACGTCCAGTTATGTGTGTATGTCTGAATGTATTCTAGTCACATTTTGCATGATCCTTTCTTGAATTGGTCAGAGAAGCCAAGAGTCTTTCATGTGTACCTTTCTTAAAATGACAATGACTATAGTTCATGAAATCACATAGACTAATTGAGCAAGGTACAGTGATGAACCAGGCAGGGTATTCCCCAGGTTTTAAAAAATCACTGGAAATATTTATAATTTATTTAAATGAACTCCTTTGAAAAATTTGCCTGGATTCAACCTGAAGTGTTACTGCTTTCACTGAGGTTATTTTACAGATACTGAAATTACAGCATTTTTTTCTACTTTATGTAATACTTTTGTGTCCTTTCAAAATTTACCCAATTAATGTATATCACTTTTTCCACAGAAAAAGCCTATAGACTTACTAGATTTTTTAAAATTTTCTGCTTTGGTATATAAGTGTGTGTGTATATGTGTATATGTGTGTGTGTATGTGTGTGTATGTGTATGTGTGTATATATATATGTACACACATACATACATATATATATATATATATTTAAGTGTCTTTTCATGTTTATGTTCACCGAGTATGTCAGCTTTAATAACCCTGAACAAATTAATACTTGGTCACTTGGTCACCTTCTGATTTGTTCATCAAAAAGAAGATATCCATGGGGGCCAATCTTGACCCATCCATTTATTTGTAGGATGGCTTCACACCGTTGGCAGTAGCTTTGCAACAAGGTCACGATCAAGTAGTGTCACTCCTGCTGGAAAACGACACTAAAGGAAAAGTGCGTCTTCCAGCTCTTCATATTGCGGCCCGGAAAGATGACACGAAGGCCGCTGCCCTGCTGCTGCAGAACGACAACAACGCAGACGTGGAGTCCAAGGTGAGGCGCCTGCGGTGCAGCCGTCCCGGGCTAGGCGCCCAAACTTGCAGAACTCTTGGGCTCCCCTGGGGCAAGCTTATGCCAAACACTTAACGGCACTGAGAGAAATAAAATCACGCGTCCAAATCACGCAGTTGAAGGCACATGCCCCTTGGCATATAAAGGTGGGAGGGAACTGCGGGTGCTGCTCTCTGTATGCTAAAAGGCCACCTCAAAAGAAGTCAGTCGATACGCACCTGATGGTGTCCTTCCTTTTAATGTATATATATAAGGTGTTTAACACTTCAGCTCAAACATCAGGGTGAAAAAGTACGAAATGCTAACAACAATGTGCACAAAATAAACCTGGGGTTGCTGTCTAAGGCTGTCGGCAATGCACTAAGTATTGATGAGCTGTGGAAAGCGCGCCAGCAGCCAGAGAGCCCCAGCCACAACCTCCCACTGTCTTGACACGTAGTGCTGGGAAGTGTCGGTGAAGGAGTGCAGCACCTGGAGCCAGCCGTGGGCGGCCCGTCATTCAGTCTAGCTTTCTTTCTGTGCCTCTTATGCCGCCATCCCAGCTTCATCCTCATGACTTAGCGGTCAGAGCTTTCTGCATCCATATCACCAAGAGCAAACTAACCGTTCATTTTTTCCTCCTCTTTGCTTCCAAATGTGTTAACCTAGATGGTGGTGAATAGAACAACAGAGGTATATATATATATACATGTACATATAATCTGTATCTGCATCATTTTCCCATTACTTAGTGCTACTGCCTCATTTCTTTCCCTTCTTCTTTGCATTGCCTTCTGTAGGCTAGATACCTGCTTTATACCCCCGCCCCCGAAGTAGCATGTGCCAGAGAAGATAGTAGTTTGATTACCAGGGCTTTCTGCAGCTGAACCTGGTGTTGGAAAGGAAGTATGAGGAATCCTTGAAACTGAAGGGTATTGCAATAGCGTTACGTGAGATGAAGCGCTTTGACACTTAGAAACTTCTCAGGTATACCTAAAGCTGCAGACAACCCTGTCATTCTACTTATCTAGAATTGATTCTCCAGAGTTCTGCATGACACTTACCCTCAGTGGTGTCAGCAAAACCAAAGTTACCTCGGAAGGGTACCCGTATGACCCACCCTTCGCCAGAGTCAGTGAGATAGCTAGCATGGCTGAGAAGCTCGCTCACAATTTAGAAATGCATCTAGTTCCTACAAGGTTTAAATCTTTGGGGACTAAGTGAATCGCTGCATGTTTTTAGCATTTTTTAAGGAAGTAAAATGACCTTGGTATGAATAATCCGGAAAAATGTGTTACTGAATAGGCATTTGCTAATAAAGAGACCAACTTGTTGATTCTTTATAAAACACAATCCCCATTATTCGAGACCAACTGTAATCATACTTCTTCCCCGCAAATTGCTTTTATCATTAAAATTGGCTTTTACTATTGATTAATTTGACTCTATATTGAATATATAATATTAGTTAAATTTTGACAGAGTTTCAGTGGACAGTCCTACCATCAGCAATAAAACAGTGGTACTAATCGAACTTTCTATGAGCTATCAAGATTTTTCTTGCCACCCCTATTTTAACGTTTTGAAACGTTGGCTTCTGTACAGATCTGCTATTGGATTACTAAAATTGCTCTGTTTCCACCCTTGGTTCCTTCCTGGCTACTCCCCTGCCTGTGAGTTTGGCATCTATTTGAAATCCTACGAGCAATTGGCACTAATAGAAAGAAACCTAGTACAGAATGGAACGTGGACCTCAGCATATTTTGCTTCCTCGTTTTTATTCGGGCGGGGTTATGGTATTAACATGTCAGACGAAGGGCCGGCAGGAATCAGTTGACTGTCTGCTGTGTTTTCTTTACAGAGTGGCTTCACTCCGCTCCACATAGCTGCTCACTATGGAAACATCAATGTGGCCACGTTGCTGTTAAACAGAGCAGCTGCTGTGGACTTCACCGCCCGGGTAAGAGCGCTGCAGTCAGATGTGCCCATGAGGCATCTGAAATGATCCTGAACCCTCCTTCCCCAACATGAGGGAGGGTCGAGACAGATGACCCCCAGGGGTCCTTCCAGGCAGTGGAAGCTGTGATTTTTCTACTCATCCTAGTGCATTTTTTTGCTTTTATCCAGATATGCCTGTCTACTAGCAGGAAAAAAAAACCCCAAGATCGGGGTGGGGAGTAGGGGTGATTGATAATTATATAAGTGAATATATTACAAAATATAAGTAAGTCACAATGACTGGAAACGACAAGCTGTCCCCCAGGGTGAAATTTCTGAGACTGTTAGATGTGGGTCAGATGGCACTTGCAGGGTCTTGATCTTACAGGTGGGAATGAGCCAGGATGTCTGGATAAGGCCCAAACTTCAGAACCTAAGGAATAGAAGCCATCTTTTGCTTTTATCTTCTGTCCTTTACAAGCGTTCGGAATGAGTAGCGAGATTCTGTACCCTGAGCAAGCTCATATTCATGGAGAAAGGAATCACTGTATCGTGTATACCCTGGACAGCAACTCAGACATGCAGAATAATACTGCTCTGAATGTAAAAACCTGTCTAGTGCTGGCTTGATCATCAGAAACAGAATCATCAGACATAGAAACAAAGTAGAAATCAGAATGGAGTGGCTAAATGTGTAGACTCAGGATTCAGACTCTCTGGGTTCAAATTTTGGCTTTAATTTTCTGTGTCCATCAGTTTCCCTATGGATAAGACGAAATAATATGAATTATGAAGTTAAATAATAATAATAGCAGTGTGCCCTCATTGGGTCGCTGTGAGAATTAGAAGAGAGCATACACAGAGCACTTGGTACAGTGTCTGACACGTCACCATCACTGTCACCAGCAGCAGCAGCAGCGCTGCGATTCTGAATGTAGCTTTTGAAGTGTTAGTTTTACTAAAACCTCACTTGTTGGGGGAGAAATGTCAATTGGCCAGATAGGGAGAATGGGTATAAGCTTAGTACCAGCAGTAGCTGTAGCAGCAGCAAAAGTAGTACCATCTTTGAAGTAGATGCTGAACTGAGCACTGTTATTCTCATATCAAGAAAAGTATTATCCTTGTTTTACAGAAGGGTAAACCAAGGCTTAGAGATAACAGGTAGCTGGTCCAACTATATTCAGTACCTTGTAGTAGCCTACGATGGAAAAGAGCATGAAAAGGAACAACAACAAAACAACAACCACCACCAAGTAGCTGGTCGAGACCACAGAGCTAATAAATTAGAAAAGGCAGAATTGCAGCCCCACAGCTCTTAACCCCTCCAGTATTCAGTCTCCCTCCGGTGACTCTGGGGATTCATTTTTCTTTTCCTTCTGATAATTCATTGGTTCAGTAAAAATTAATAAGAGCTCAGACTGTACTAATATAAAAGCTATTTCCTATCCTATTGTCATTAGCCTGCTAAAAGCCTTTATCAGTTTAAATGAGGCAGCTCATGTCACTCTAGAGCTATGTTCTTGCCGCATTAACAGCATCCTTGGGTTTCAGCTACATGGCAGACCTGAAGCCCAGTGTGACATTTGGAAGGACAAAGTTAAGCACTTCTTTAAATCATGTATAAACAGGGTATGCTGATACGAAAACTGAAGCTCGTATCTGTAAGCACATTCTTTTGGCTTTATTTCTGTAATTCACAGTATAATGAAAACCTCATTAAGTCACATCTTCTAATTAGGACATTTGGAAAATTCATGTCAGGGTAGTGTTTGAAGTTGGTCTTTGTGCCATTGTTCAGAAATTTCCTGATGCTGCTGGAAATAAAAAGATTGGGGCAAGTGTTTAAGCAATTTAAGAGGAGAAATTACGGTGTTTTCAGACTCCTTCAAGCAATTCCAAAGCATCCATTTACATTAAAACAATGACTGTGACAATTATAAATTATGCTAATTTATTGATTAAAGATCAGTGGAGACCTCAGACCTGCACCGTTAACCTTGTCTGAATTACCCTAAGTGATTAAAAGTAAGCACATTGTGCTTTTGTTTAAAATATATTAAAATTCAGACTTTCCACTGATTCAGAAAAGCATCTTCTCTAGTCACTCCTAATTAATGAGGCCGAATAGCACTGTGAGCTGAAGGCTGTGGTGGGATTTGATTATATGTACTAGGTGGATGGCACCGTTGCTTACTGCCGACAACCCATGTTTCCCTCTGCAGTTGGTGACGAGGGGCTTGCTGTAGGATGTCTGAGTAGTACCGGTCTTCACAAAGAGCTGAAGCTGAGGCAACTGCTAGTTGCCTCTTGAAACCCATTGTAGTTTCCAAATCTCTAGTATTTATTAGGTAATAATTGAGCCTCTCACCTTTTGTACTACAGAGGCCTCTCCCTTCTCAACTTGAGTGGGGTCTCCTCAGGTCAGACTTCGCTCAAGATTGCAGCAGAAATAGAAGGTGAGAGTGAGATGCCCTGAACACAGACGGAAGCGGATTTTACCTGGTTAGACAAGAAAGGAAAGTTCGTTAAGCCACAGTTGCTAAGAACTGGCTGCCGATGATCACCATAAATCGTGTGAGCCAGGACCTGGGCTGAGATAGAGGTATTGATTAGAAAGTTAAAGTTAAAAAACAACCACAGCAACCTTTGTCTTCCTGGGGGTGGTGATTTCTGTTTCCAGGCTGTGCAGATTGTTGAATAAAGGCAGATATACTCTTGTAGTTCTCTGTTGGCTGAGGGCAGGACCTGAAGAATGGCTCCCTGCTGGCCAAGAAAGCTGGGGATGGGAGAATGGATGAACCTTCTTTCTGGAATCATTTCCTGCACGTAGTCCGTGTGCATTTCCAAAGCAGATACGAGGCAAAGCCAAATGCGTTGTGATTAAAGGGAGTACACAATAGAACAGATTGCTTTCTTTGCTTCTTTGTAGCACTGGCTAATTTATGCAGCAAGAAAGCAGATCCTAGCCGGTGGTGAATGTATACCCCCGGGTAGGAGCGATGGTAACCGATTTATAGCATACTTATCTTTTTCTTTACTAACACCTTTCCTTAGATTTTTATTCTAATGTGCATTTTGATTTTTGTACTGTACTTTTGCTATGTATATGTTAAGATACCCATCTGACAACTTGAATATTTCCTTTTGGACTATCCACGATGACCTATTCAGCCTCATGGGTCTGCTGCAGGCAGTTAATAGAATAGCTGCTGAATCCTGCAGTGCAGCGTCAGCACGCTCCATTCTCGGAATTAAGTGCTGAGACGGCATTGACACCGGCTGAATTTATGCATGACCCTTGCCCTCTTAGCAAATCACCCTCGCTCTCTTGGGGAAGAACGTAAGTAAGGCACGCCAGAACTGCTACTGATTATCACTCCAGTGAGGAGCATTTATGCACTAGAGTAAGTAAAGGCCAAATTATATTATTGGATGCCTGCAAAATTATTTTATTGACTGAAGAAGATAGGTTAATACTTTGCTGGCTAAGAGTTTTTTCATCAAATATAAGGGACCACGTAACTTAATCTTCACTCTTGTCATTGGCCTTTCTCTTGTAAATTATTATTTAATTTCCCATTTGGGGAAGATAACTGAATACAATGTCCTTCTCCTGGTCTTGTTACGTAGTGCTTTTTGGTTTTGATCTCTGAAGGAGTTAGGAGTGCTATGCCTCATGGGTTTCTAAAAGGATTTCAGGTGCTTTACAGATTAAAATACACAAAGTAAGACATGCAAGGATGAAACAGAAAAAGTAAATGTTACCAGGCAGCTGCAAAGAACTAGTAAATACAATTGGAGAATAACGTTAGGCCTTAAGTGCTTTGATTTATGTAGTAAAGAGGGGAGCACGGGTTATATGGTTTTCACTTTTTGACAAAGGAAATCTTGCAGTTATCTGTAGAGATAGTTTGTACGTGTGTGAAATAACTCAAATATGAACCCTTCTATTAGGAACAGTGAGTTTCATAGCTGATTATATCTTTAATAGCTACATTTCGAAAGGTTCAATTCTTCCTGCCCCATACTGCGTGAACCTCCATCTGTGAAGGCACCCTGCCCAGGGAGGCTGAGAGGCTGTGGCCCAGGGTCTTAGCTGGATGACGTTCTGATTGTGTGTGATAGAACTTGGCACCTGTGTCGCAGGTCAGTGACTAGTCAGCATGTCCAGTTGGACTGCCTTTCCCAAATATCAGATGTTTTGAAAAAGTTTTAGTAGGTGCTGGGCCGTATTTGGAACTAATTAAGTCATAAGAAAGGTTACTTTATTTAAAGTATTTTAATTTTTGGTTAAAGTGAAAGCAGTGTTTTTAAGATAGTTGAACTGCTAAACCTGTTGATGGATAAACAAGAGTCAGATTTTACTTTCTGCCGAGATAAAAGGCCGACGTGGTTCAGCACACACATTAGCAAAACGGTGTCCATGGATAAACCTTATCTGGAGATTTCCTATCTCAGTTAAATTCAATTTAGCAAATATTGAAGAGCTTCTACTACAAGCTAGACCTGGAGGTTCAGACTCAAGTAACCTACTGCCCTTACACTACTGATTTGTTTAGGCCCCAAAATGCTCAACCATACGACGCAGTCTCTCCCTGAGTTCCCCAAAGCACAACTAAACCCTGACTATAATGCCCAATAGGGCGTTTCTAAAAACTTAAGGGTTGATGAAGGGAGTTCAGAGCAGAAAGACGGAGTAAAGGACCAGTTCCGGGTAACACTGTCTCCAAAGTCCATAGGCCGTGACCCCTTCCTCGGGAGACCACTCGTCTGAGGCCACTGTGTTGGAGAGTCCATCTCACTTTCCCCCGGTGAGAACTTTTCACTGCATCTCTCCTAGCCAGAGCCCAGACCCCTTCACCTAGTCTCTGGGCTCAGTGAGAGGGGAAACCCTATTTCCTCAACCCTTGGGCTCTCTTAATTCAGTAGCTACTAACTAGCAGGTACTAACTTTAAACTAAATTAAGTTGAATTAAATGTAAATGTGTGTTCCTCTTTCTCAGGAACCACACTGCAGGTGCTCGGTAGCCACATGTGGCCGACGGCCAGTGTATTAACCCAGTACATGTAACATCTACACCATCACAGAAGGTTCTTTGGAACAAAGCTGAGACCCCATCAGTCTCAGGCCTCCTTCCCTTCCATGTCATAATTACCTCTAAATGGAACTTTCCCCAAAGAAAGGAGAGCAGATGCTCCTCTTTAAATTGGAGCCATTTTACCCCTACTCGACTTGCCCCTTTGGGCTCCTACAGCAGATTTTTGCCTTTCCCATTACATAACGGAGACTGCCACCACCATCACCACCACCAATAATAAAACAAATCTTCCAAAGAGGAATAAAGATGCTACTGGAAACTTTAACATAGTAATTCCTCCCCAGTTCATGCCATGGAGAGGTCAGAAATTCAGAAATGGAGAGAAGTCTCAATAGTGGTCTCCAATGGCCACGGTTACTTAACTTGCATAAGCTTCAGTTTTTTAATCTGTGTGAGGATGCTTGTATCCTATTCCTCAAAGACGCTTTCTCTGACCCCCTAAAATAGGTTGCTACTCTCCTCATCACACTATGTGTCCATTGTACCCTCTTCTTCCTCTCCCATGGTTGGCGTTGAAAATTAATTATATGGTAGTGTGTGTCTTGCAGTAGGAGAGTGACTTCTGTCACATTTTTATAAGAGTCTAGGGCTTCTGGAAACTCTACCATGGTTTGGGTGGTGATGCCATTACAAATTTGTTTTTGAAATATATTTTCCCTGCGTTATGTAATTCATTTTAAAAATACACTACAATAAAGCAGAAGAAAGGAAACAGAAAAACCCACCTAAAACAGTCCTATTTTTTAAACATTTAGATGTCCATCTTTATAAAGACCAAACACAAATACATTGATTTTTAATGATACGTACTTTCAAATACAGAATACGTTCGGTTATTCTCCTAGGATAGGCTCAACAGCATTAGAGACACTTTTCTTGGGTTATATAAACCTCCTTCAGAATGGAAATGGAGATTTGGAAGCATTTAGCAAAGGAATGTGAGTTATGGGAAAGCCACTGTGCGGCTACTGCATTAACCATATTCTTGTTGCCATGGCGATACTAACATCTCAGGAAGAACAAAACCAGTAAGCAAGCAGAGGGCAGGGTGGTGGGAGATAGACCCTTTATAGAGAATGGCTCTAACCACGCTGTGCAATCTCGTTCCTGTCTTCTCCATTTAATTTCCAGCATGCCAAGTCAAAGGAGAATCTCCTATATAATTTTTAAAAGGAATATGTTTATGTTAAACCCATTAGTATATTTGAGCTTACTAACATCATACTGTGTGGTATGGATCTACATCGTTCTCGTCTGAAGAGGTGAGGTTTCTAAGCTGCATCAGCATGGGCTGACAGGGGTTCTCAGATACGTGCTGGAGCCCTGGCTCTCGTCCTGGCTGTATCGTCAGTTACTGGTGTGGTCCAGGGCAGCCTCTTCAACATGGAGGCTACAGTTTTCTTATCAGCCAGATAAGAGATCAGTCAACCACAAGCCCTTCCCTTCTGCCCGACCACCTGGTCTGACAGCAATGGAGGCCTTCGGCTTCCCTTCTTCTTTCACAGTAGAGAGAAGGTATGTTACAGGATCAAAGCCAACAGCACGACAGTCAGACTGCTGTAGTTCCACACTGGCACTGCAGCATACCTTGTATGCTCCTGGGCACATTATTTATACTTCAGCTTTAGCTTCTGTAAAATGGGTCCAATAATAGTACATAAGGCATAGCATCATAGTGATTAAACAAAATAATCCATATAAACTGCTTAGCCCAGGGGCCAGGATCCTAGCCACGTTTGTGTTGGTGGTAGTGATTAGTGCTTTCTTCCGGAAGGACGCCCATCATGGTGAGGCACATGCACCTGTCAAGCATGACACATGTCAAGCAAGTGGCATCATGACAGCTCTCTGGAGTACTTCCGGAGCTAGTCAGAAATGGTGCTTCCCAGAATGCTGGAGTTACATTGTTTGCATCTGTCCTTGTCAGCATGAGAAGGTCAGCCTTTACAAAGCTATTAACATGACATTGTTTGAGACAGTAAGAATGCCAATAAAAAGTCATAGAAATTGGAAGCTACACATTTCCCTTTGTTTCACATTCCCCCTTGAATGTATGTCCTGCTTCCTGCAGTGCTGCTCTAGAACTGTTGCTCTGAGAACATTTTTAAATGACCCGAATAAACACTATTTTGAAATTCTGTGAAGTAAAGTTCTATTAAGGTAGGAGTTGGCAGAGCTCACTTTATTCATTCGCACTTTAAAAGAGAATTACTCATTATCTGTGCAATTTTTGTTTTCTCCAGCAAGTGCAAATAGCATTGGAGGGCTACTGCGCCCCCTGCTGAACGTTCACAACCTTGTTCATACTTAATGTAGTCAGAAGGTGTATTTGGATCAGCTCCGAGGCACCCTAGTCCCCTCCTGGGCACCGCAGGTTCTTCCATGAGAAAATCTTGTGCTTCTTCCTCTGTTGGTTTGAAGAAAATACAGGAAGGGCGAAGGGGCACCTAGAAGGAACAGTTTAGGACTTTGCAGAACCAAAACGTTGTAAAGAGGTGAACTGGGGATATAATTTATTGGCATTCTCCCAAATCAAAGCAATAGGCTCCAAAGTAGGTGATCAGCATGAACTAGCATAGTTGGAAAAAAAAAAATTGAAAAGCTAAGCTGTGATGGACATAAAGGAATTAGAATCAGCTCCAAGAAATGGAGACTGAGGTCCATTTGCACATGTGAAGTGAGGCTGGAGATGAATAGTGAGTTGAACCTAGGGGGTAGGGACTCCCTGAACCCCAAGCTGGGCTGAGAGCACTGGCCTTGGTTCTGCAGGTGGAAGGGAGTAATTGCAGGGTTTTTTGTTTGTGAGATATAACTGACATGTAACATTGTGTATGTTTGAGGTGTACAGTGTGTTGGTTTGGTACATTTATATATTGCAATAAGATGACGGTAGTTGAGTTAGCAAATAGCTCTAACATGTCACATAATTGTCATTTCTTTTTTGTGGTGAAAACAGTTAAGATCCAGTCTCTTAGCAACTTTGAAGTTGATAATACAGTATTGTTGACTGTAATCACTATGCTGTGCATTAGATCTCCAGAACTGATTTATCTACTATTTCCAGTTTGTACCCTTAAACAACATCTCCCCAACTCACCCTCCGCCCCAGCCCCTGGTAACCACCATTCTACTCTCTGTTTTCACAAGTCATTGCAGGTTTTTGTTTTTTTTTTTTTAATGAATTATAGTCAGTTCACAATGTTGTGTCAATTTCTGGTGCACAGCATAATGTTTCAGTCATACATATACATAGATATATTCTTTTTCATGTTCTTTTTCATTATACTTTACTACAAGATATTGAATATAGTTCCCTGTGCTACACGGTAGAAACCAGTTGTTTATGTATTTTATATATAGTAGTTAGTATCTGCAAATCTCGAACTCCCGACTTATCCCTTCCCACCCCTTTTCCCCAGTAACCATAGGATTGTTACTAAGTCTGCTGGTCTGTTTCTGTTTTGTAGATGAGTTCATAGTTCCCTTTTTTCTTTTTTAGATTCCACATATGAGTGATATCCTATGATATTTTTCTTTCTCTTTCTGGCTTACTTCACTTAGAATGACGATCTCTAGGTCCATCCATGTTGCTGCAAATGGCATTATTTCATTCATTTTCATGGCTGAGTAGTATTCCATTGTATAAATATACCACAGCTTCTTTATCCAATCATCTGTCAATGGACATTTAGGTTGTTTCCATATTTTGGCTATTGTGTGTAGTCATTGCTAGTCTTTAAATGGAGAAGTGGAATGATGACTGTCATGTCACAGGAAAGG
The DNA here is from genome assembly GCF_009834535.1 of Camelus ferus. Taxonomy (NCBI): domain Eukaryota; kingdom Metazoa; phylum Chordata; class Mammalia; order Artiodactyla; family Camelidae; genus Camelus; species Camelus ferus. The sequence continues at coordinate 42,726,307 of NC_045706.1, read as the reverse complement.
GCCAGGATGGCTAAACCTCCTTCAGACGTGGGACAGTCCCACACCAATACACTGTCCTAGACTGAATGCCAGTGGTGCCCGCTCTGAGCATCTCTTTACAGCTGAGAGATGGAGAGATGGGATGTCTGAGGATGGGGGAAAAGGGCCCAGCAATCTGTGCTCTGGCCAGGACTGCTGCTCGGAGCATCAAGCTTCCCCCAGTGACGCACCCCTGACAGTGCTTGGAGATCCTTTGAGCTCTGATTACTGAGACTTGGAAATATGAGATGGAAAAAACTTACTTAGAATTCAAACTTTAGGTAATTGTTTTCATTTATTACTAGGTACTAGAATAGTTTCCTATACAGTATTTCATGTATTCCTCACAGCCATCCCGTGAGGTGTGGGTATGAGTTACACCATACACCAGGAAGCAAGAAGTTAAATAACTTGTGTTTGAGTTCAACCATACAGCTTCAGTGGTGGTGCTGCTTGAGGTACGAACAGTAAAGTAAGTAAGTAAAGTACAACAATAAAGATAATAAAGCACAGTAAACTACACTCAGACTGTGTAGTTCATAATATTCTAACATCAGAGGCAGTGTGTTCTGGGCTTTGGACTTAATCCAGGGTTGTCCTAGGAAAACCAGATCTGACAGCAGCCTCTCTTGTACCAGCTGGCTATTTGTCCTCTGCCTGCACCAGTTGCAAAATGAAATAAATACATTTTTTAAAAAGATTTTAAAGGGTTTTTTAAAATTTACTAAGAAATCCCATTACACATTTAAGAACATTTTAATTGAAATAGTAGCAAACCTAAAAACTGACCAATCATCAGATTCATTCTTAAAGATAAGGCATTCACATTTCCACTGTATGTTATTTATTATCTCCATCAGTTCTGCATTTTTGAATCCCTAATGATCATGCTTTGAAATGGACTCTTGGTACTTAGAAACAATGGCTTTATAACATAAAGGTATGATATACATTTTCTGGTAAAGACATACAAGGCAGTGAGTCCCTCTGAGTTTGAAAATTAAAAGCCATTTTTTGTAGCCTCCGAGGGCCTTGCAGCCAGCGTGTCCCAGCTGGCCAACGGCTTCGCATTTCCCTGGATGGGGATTCAGTGCATCGGGGAAGGGATCTAACGGTCTGTTTTGCACAAGGGCCTCAGGTTGTTCTTCTGATGGAGCACATTAGGAAACACTGACTGCTGCCATGCTATGAAAACCTTTCTCTCTATAAACTGTCCAAAGTGGAGTCACAGAAACCTCAATAACTCTTTTGCTTATAACAACTATCTGTGTTTATAACCTCTTAATAATATAACCTTAAATTTACATCAAATTTACAGTTTATACAATACTTGTACGTACAATGCGTCATTTGAGGCCTACAAGAATAGACATTTTGAGGGGTGGGGAGAAGATAATTAGGTTTGTTTGTTTGTTTACTTAATGGCGGTCCTGAGGATTGAACCCAGGACCTTGTGCATGCTAGGTGTGCACTCTACCAATGAGCGATACCCTCCCCCTGAAGAATAGATTTTTACAAATGAGGAATGAGATCCCAAGAAGTTCTTTGTCCCAGATCCTACTGAGAGTAAGTTGGAAGAACAAAGATTTGAATCCTGACCATCTAACTCATTTTTTATGCCTCAGTCCGTGACCATCAGCTCACAGCAGCAGTGCCCAGGTGGGAGCTGAGGGTGGGATGCTGGCCCTGGGGTAGCTGTGGTCTTCATGGTCCCTGGAAAAGCAGCTCCTTCTCCTTAGAACAAGTGCACTGCATGCAGACAAGGCAATTTGCACTAGACTGGATTTTTTTTCTCTTCAAGCCATCTTTCTTTAGAAACTGCAAAGACATTGTTTTCATTTTTTGACATGTTTGAAACTTGAGCAAGAATCCAGTTTATCAGAAGGCCAAATGAGGGGAAGGAAACTTGAGAAACAGTTTCAAGTTAACTGACATCTCCAAAGCCAGCAAAGTGATTTACTTTCAGGAGGGGGACAAAAAAAAAAAAATATTCATCACAGAAATTTAGTTCCACATGTATCAGAAATGATATGAATGTAGAAAATTTATAGCCGTAAAACCCCTAACATTTTTGTTTTTAAGAAATTTTTCTGGTGGAGTGTCAGAAAATTTTTTTAATTGAAGTTATCCATTCATTAGAAACATTGCAGAGAATCTAGTATCATTAGACTAAATCATTTTAAATAATTCAGCATTTTAAAAACAACTTTCTTGAATGTATAGAAAGTAACTTATTACTTTATAACTGGATTTTTAATGCCCCTTTTGGTTCAATGACTATATGTCTCTCTACACAGATACTTCCAGCTAGGAGGGGCTTTCTTTAGTGTAACACAGATCGCAGGCTTCTTTTAATTCAGAACTAATCATGATATCTTTAAAGAAATGTGAAAGCCATGAGTTCTTATTTAAAATGACAGAGTTGAAACTGCCACTCTTTCAGACACTGAATATTTTTACAGCTGTGAGATACACTGTTTCCTCATGGCTGGAAATCGTCTGCAGGCAGCATTTTCATAGAGACTCTGCTGTTTGGGTTCAGAACTAGAGCGGGGGTTGGCCCAGGTTGGAAGAGACTCACTACCTGGATGTGTTTTGTCCTATATGTCCGCTGGAAGGAGCCAGCACAGCTTTCGGAACCAGACAACTCAGATTCAGATCCCAGCCCTGGCATTTTCTAGCCATGGGACCCGCAGCTCCTTTCAGCTTCTCTCTGCTCCCCTCCCTTCAGCTTCCCCTGTGAATTTGGGTTAATAGCATTTACTTCATGGGTTGTTGTGGAGGTTAAATGAGCTGGTATCTGTCTCATTGGGCCTGTGCAAAGGAAGAGGCTAATAACTGGTATGGTAGAGGCTTTTCTTTTTTTCATTTCAATGAAATAACATTCATTCTCATGTAAAATGAAATTACTTGGTCTAAATTAGTAAGTATAACTTTTTTAGCAGAACTTTTTTTTTTCTAAAAATTATTACAGGATCAAAAAGTATTTACTATTTCGATCCTCAGTGGTCAACAGTTTCTCATTATTGATGGAATTATGGAAACCCTGAAATGGGTACTGAGATAAAAATATGTGGAAAGCTGATACTGAATACCCATTATGGCTACTATCAAAAAAAAAAAAAAAAAGAAGGAAGGAAGGAAGAAGGGAAATAACAGGTGTTGGCAAGGACATGGAGAAATTTGAACCCTTGTGCTCTGTGAGGAAGTAAAATGATGTAGCTACTATGGAAAAGAGCAGGGTGTTCCTGAAAAGGTTAGATACAAAGTTACCATACAACCCAGCAATTCCATTCCTGGAGATTGTGTGTGTGTGTGTGTGTGTGTGTGTGTGTGTGTACACGTACACACACTTAAGTGTATATAATACACATACATACATACACGCACAAAAAAGAATTGAAAACAGAATTTCAAAGAAATATTCGTATACCCATGTTCATAGCTGCATTACTCACAACAGGCAAAAATGTGGAAGCAATCCAAGTGCGATTGGCAGATGAGTGAGTAAACAAAATGTTGCATATACGTATGTGCAATGAAATAGTATTGGGCCTTTAGAAGGTAGGAAATTCTGACCCGTGCTGCAACATGGATGAATCTGGAGGATGACATGCTGAGTGAAATAAGCCAGTCACCAAAAGACATAGTGTGTCATCCCATGTAAACGAGGTTACTAGAGTAGTCACACGTACAGAGACAGTAGAATGGTGGTGGCCAGGGGGTGGGGAGATACGTAATGAGTAGAGTACAGAGTTTCAGTGTTGCAAGATGGAAAGAGATTGGCTACAGGACAATCTGAATGTGCTTTACTTAACTGTACACTTACAAAGGGTTAAGGTTATATATATTTTACTACAATTAATTTTTTTCCATTAAAGCATATATTGCAGATGTAAAGATAGCTCCCAAACCCAGTGAGCTATAGCACCCAGTGATGCAAAGGCAGAGGAGGAGGTTGAGGGGAGAGGTCCAAGCCCGGCTTCGGCCCCAGTTGTCCTGTCCCTCTGGTGACAGCTGGGACTGTGTGTGTGGCGGAGGGTGTGGGAGAGGAGGTGTGGGATATTTACTTGCAAAATGCTCCATCTTACCCCACTGCTAAATCACCTACAAAGCTGGAGGAAGACCTGGTAGTGCCTTATCTTCATTGTTGATGAACCATCCTCTTATTAATCCAAGTGGAAGCCTCTGACAGTATTAACGATACACAGCCTCCTATTATCCTTAGGAGAAAATAAATACAGTCACTTGAGTTTTTTCTGAGCAGAACATATCCAGACACTCAGAGCATGATTTCACAACAAACATCGAATCCAAGCATATGCTGCTGGTTCCTGGGGAGCCTGGCTCTATCAGGTGTCTAATCCGGTGGGCGTTTGGTGGGTTTCTCTGGGAAGGGAGCGAGGTTAAGGAAATGTCAGTGACATCTGTATCCTCGGGTGTCAGTCTCAGCAAGGCCGTGTGGACTTAATCTCCTTATCCGAAAAGCACAGAGAGAGGCAAGTTGGCATAGGATAAGCGAGTAGTTAGTAAAACTAGAGAAGAGAAAAAGTCTTTGTCCAAAAAGTCTATTTCATTTTGATGCAGGAAAACGGATGTGGGGCATGAGGGGCGCCAAGTCCCAGGTCTCAACTGGGCCCCTGAGACGTGCCCCACCAAGTGTGGGTCCTTGGCTTCGCGCAGGAAAGAATTCAAGTGCGAGCCACCGTTGAGTAAAAGTAGATTTATTTAGAGAGATGCATACTGCATAGAGTATAAGGCAAGGAAAGAAGTGTGGGAATTGGGTGCTCAGGTTAAAGTAAAAGTAGGTACACACTCCATAGACAGAGTGCGGGCCAACTTCAAAGGGGAGGGAGCGAAAAGGGCTGCTAGGCGTGGTCTTGTCACTTTTTATGGTCTCAGTGACTTCACGTGCCTACAGGTGGGATCAATCCAATTGCCCTGGGGAAGGGGCTGAGATGCCCAGGAATTGGGCCACTCACTGCCCACTCTTTGGCCTTTTGCGGTTAGCCTTGGGGCTGTCATGGCCCCTGTGGGCATGTTATTTGATCACTGTTACAATGAGCATATAATGAAGCTCAAGGTCTATTAGAAGTCAAACTTTTTAATCCTCAAGGCCAACTAGGAGGTGAGTCTTCCACCATTTTGGTGTTAAATTGCTGTCATTCCTTGAGTGGCTGTGGCCTGCCCCCTTCCCTCCTGTCTCAATTTCATTAGAGCCTGATGAAGTAAGTGAGAGGAAAAGGGACTTCTACTAATAATGGTGGTCATCCTAATGATGATGGCCGTAGTATAAGAGAAGTTTCTGAGTTTATTTATACTTGTATTATTAATAATAGGCCATCCGAGGTTGAATTTTGTTGTTGTTAGAAAACCCTTACTTAGGTATGGGACTGTGAAGGCTAGGGTCTTACCTTGTATTCCACTGTTTGAAATATTCCTGAGTATATGCTAGAAGTCTTGAATTCTTATCATTAAAGAATCATTTGCTTGCATGTGTTGTATAGATTTCTTAAGTATTAAAAGTCAGGCATTCTCATGAAAAGAAAGGAGGTACTGATATGTACTACGATGTGGATGCATCTTGAAAACGTGCTCAGTGAGAGAAGCTGGACCCAAAAGGCCACATAGTGTATGATTCCTTTTCTATGAAATGTCCAGTTTCGGCAAATCCACAGAGACAGAAAGTAGGTCAGTGGTTGCCAAGGGGTCAGGGGTAGAGAAGAATGGAAAGCGACTGCTTAATGGTATGGAGTTTATTTTGATGATTGTTGAAAAAACACAATTCAACTGAGTAAATGTAAAGATCTAATTGGCTTTATTCAATGACTATTCATGAATCAGGCAGCATTCCATCCAGCAAACAGAAAGGAGCTCTGAGGAGCTACACAAAATGGAAGATTTTATAAGCAGAAGGTGGGGATGGAAAAAAGACGTTTCTAGCAAACAGTGAGTGGATTATTTCAGGCAAGGTCACCTTCCTTTGGGGGAAGGGAAGGGTCTCTCAGGCAGATGACCTCACTAGTGCTGACCAGGTAATTCTAGATTGACAGGTTAAAAGTCACATTCCTGGGAGAGGCTGAAACCACAATTAGGTTATGTATTAAGACTTGGTGGGGCTTAGCACGAGTGATTCTGTTCAGAGCCTGCTATTTCTTTTTTTAGCTGGAGGATGAAAATGTTCTAAGTAGATACCATGGTTGCACAACTTTGTGAATATACTAAAACCCACAGAATTGCACACTTTAAAATGATCAATTTTATGGTATATGAATTACATCTCAGTAAACCTATTATAAAAGTAAAGTTTCAGTGAAGACTTGCAGGTGCCAGGAAGGAAGGAATTTTCCTCTCCCCTTCTAGGTTCTGCTGTCTGGTCTAAGAATTAAATGGACATGAGACAGATTAACAGGAGAAAAAGTAAACAAGTTTAATAACACCTATACATGGAAGAAACCCAGGAAAACTGAGTCACTTGCCCAAATGGGTGCAGTCCTCACCTTAAATACCATCTTAAGACGAAAGAGGAAGCTGGGAGTAGTGGTTTGTGACTGCAGAGGGAAGGAAGGCAATGAAATGAAAAAGCAAATGTTTGGTAAACAAATGTTTGCTGCGCCAGGGAGAGTAAATAGGACACAGAGTGGACTCTGATCTCCAGGTCCTGCTGAGTTTTCCCCTACCACATCTAGCCCATATTCTTTTCAGATATCTCTTGTGATGGCTCTATTCCAGGAACAGGCAGTCTATCTAAATTCTTTTGGACAGTTAGGGAGTTGGTCAAAGGTTCTTCCTGAGTTTTTTGGGCCTTGATTGTTTTCAGCTTGAAATAATCTGCATTCCAAAAAGACACATTTTTGGGGTGGCAAATTTTATTCCCCAACAGAGTGGGGAAAAAAACAAAACATTTACAGGAAAAAATGTGTTTTTATACTCCAAAAGAAATTAAAGGGAACAGAAATTCAACACTGTTTTTTCTACATTGTATCAAAACCTATATGACTGTTAAATATTATTTATCAAACATTTATTGAGTACTTGCTCTGTGCCTGGAGATTAGCTGATATGACCTTGGAGAGGAAAAAACAAAAAGCTTTTGCCTCTACTCTCTTTGGTTTAGTTGCTGAGGTTCTGCCAATTAAATGAACAAAAGACAGATGAACAAGAGAAAGGTTTGTGTATGCCTGTGGAAGTCTTCATAGAAAGGAAGTGAAGACCCAAGAAGCAATTAAACCCCGGAGGCTTATATACCATTTTAACAATGGGTGATAAATTTGTGGGAAAGTTACAAGACGGAGGAAAGGGGGTTTGGGCTTCCAGGGGTGGTAAATCGTGAGAAGGTAAGTATCTGGCAAGGGAGAGGAGGCACCTTTACAAAGGGAAATTTATGCCCTGTTTTTAGACAGAGGAGCATAACAAAGAGCAATCATTATGCCAAAGTGGCACATTTTGGGGTGGCATTCTCTGATCTTCAGCTGCTGCTCTCAGAAACTAAAAGCCTTTTCAAAAGGCACATGTCTATGCGGTGAACAAGGATGCTAGTAAGCCTTGCTTAAATGTCTTTCCAGTGCTTTCCCTGTGAACCATTTACTAATTATTTTCCTGTTGATCTTCACACCAGGGGTAGGGATGCAGTATAAGAGGACAGGATGAGAAAATATACGGATCTTTAAAGGTCTATGTTTTAAATGTAAGTCATTACCACATTGAAATCTTCATCTTCTGACATCTTGTTTTGCCACTTTGAATTTTTTTTTTGATCATAATAGCAATTTAGAGGTAAAAATGACTACAAATGGGAAGAATTAGCAGAAGATACCAGATTCCCTCTCAACATTTAATTATTTTAGAATTTGTGTTCAATTGAGACCATATCAAGAAACTAAAAGAGTCATAGTCTTTCATTATCTGGAGGATTGTGAGTGATGCCATTCACTTACTCTTTCACTTAATGATAACCTCCCCTGACATTTTGTTTAAAAAAGAGAAAGATGAGGGGTTGGAGGAGATTGGTAATCAGCTGCCCTGTATGCATTTAAATGGAATGAAAAGCCTGCCATTTATCACAGTAAGGTAGCAAATGGCCCTGATTTTGCTTTGGGGAGTTGCAGAAATGATCTTGCTTCGGTGATTATTTCATGAAGGAACTTGCTGCCACGTAGTTGGGTTTTTGAGAATTGAGAGGAGAGAAATAGATCAGCAGTCCCATGATTTCCCAGCAGAGGTAGCTGTTTCTTCCAGGGCCGTATTTTTAAAAATATGGCACTCAGGTGTTTCCAGCATGTTCTAGTCACATAGCAACTTACGTACCGCAGGTATGGGTGGTGCTGTCAGCCACAGCTCCCCTTGCTCTCTGTCACTACTCGCCTCAGCCGCGGACTTTCTGAAGTTTCACAGACTTAGCTGTGCTAAGCCCACACTTCTACCCCTTGGCGTCCATCCTAAGAACTGCCAAGTTTAGCACCTTCCTAGACTTTACCAGTTATTTCAGGTCTGCATGTCTTTTCTACCCAAACTATTTCATAATGTCTTTGTGAGATGTGGTGTTTCATAAATTCTTTTTTTTAATTATTTATTTTTGTATAGGGTAAGTAATTAGGTTCATTTATTATGTATTTATTCAATGGTGGTCCTGGCTATTGAACCCAGGGCCTCATGCGTGCTAAACATGCGCTCTACCACTTGAGCTATACCCTCCTCCCCTCTGTTTCATACATTCTTAAATGTCTACATGATAAGCAATAAAGAATACTAATAAGTGACACTTTTGTGGTGTAGACTAAATGCCAAGCGCCATTCTTAAGACTCTATGCTGATTAACTCATTGAATGCTCATGATAATTCTATAATAAAGGTAGTGTTATTGGCCCAATTTTGCAGATACAGAGAAATGAACTAAACTTGCCTAAGGTTATGCAGCTGGTATAGAGCAGGCCTGGGATTTGAACCTAAGCACTCTGGCTCCAGAATGTTAGCCCTTAACTACCGCACAGCCTGCCCACAGTGCACTCTGTGCCTTGGTAGCTGCTCCAGAAGTGCTCTGAGAGGAAGAACTGGTCATGTTTGTACTGCTTAGAAGTGCAGGGGCAGCATGGTCCAGTCTAACAAGAGAACTATGAACTTTGGAGTGAAATGATAGCAGCTTTGTGACATTTGGCAAGTGATTGGGATTTGTTTGAGTTTTAGTGTCCTCATCTGTAACATAAAGCAAAAAAATTTGATAGTACCACTTACTAAGGTTGTTGAGTGGGTTAAATGAGGTAAGAGAGATGGGATACCTGTGTTTCCTTTTGCTTCAATATGAGTTATCTCATCTCTCCTCTTGGCAGCCCCGTGATGGAGGCCCTAGAGGTATTATGTCCATTACACAGATGAGAATGTAAGTCCATAGAGGATAAGGTGCATTCCGAGTGTCATCATCAGCAAGTTGGGTGTGGAGGAGTGAGAATTAGGGCCTGGGCTTCTCGTTCCCAATGACATGTGCTGGCTCACTGGATTTACACTGAGAAATGGGATTAAAATAAGTTGGAACCAGGATAGAATTCCCCAGCCCCTAAACTCATTATTAAAAATCATCTAAGCCAGTTTTATAGTTTAAGAAACACAGTAGTAAAAGTGTGCAGTTTGCACGCACGAGGTCCTAGATTCAATCCTCAGTACGTCCATTTAAAAAAAAATAGTAAAAATCTTTATTTCTGGTGTTAAAGAATCTTACTCTAAACAGTGATCATTGTATAATATATCATTTAACCAATATGACATATAGTATTGTCTAGAAGTGTGATGAATTGTAAAGGAATCTGTTGAATTTGTAGAATTCCTGAGAGAGTTCAGCTTGTTCTGGGTGATTTGCTTCTTTTTTTCCAAAAGTGGAAGGCAAAACCTATTCTTCTAAATTGAGATTTTTTTTTTTAACTCTGCAACTTCAGTGATTGGTGCCTTTGAGAAGTGTAGGTTATAGATGAAGTCTTACTGGAAAATCAAGATGGAAGGAAATTAACGTAGAAGGAAAAAGTGCTAGAAATCACAGTACAGTGAGAATGAAATCTGCACAATAGGGGATACAGCAGTGATTCATGTTGTTTTATTAAATACTTAATTAGGTTATGGGCCCAGAAATTTGAGAGAATTAAGCCTGCTGAGTACTGTAATTTTGTTCAGTCAAAATTCTGAATACTTATCCAAATCCTGTTAGTGTTTTGTATAAAGATTTTTACAGTCCTTTTCCTTCATTGCTGTTTGTAACATGTATATGTGTATAGATGTGATTACTTTTTTGTCTTTTTCTACTATCCTCCCAAAAGGATTGAGGAGAAGTACCACCTAGAGAAAGGAAGGCATTGGTTTATTATATTTACACTTTCATTTTTTTAGAGTGAATAATTGTTGCATTGATTAGTTTGATGGAAAAGTTAAGTAAGACACAGTTGTGCTCTTACAGAGGAAAATGGTGACTTTTAAATAAGCCCAAAGAGCTTAGTGAAATGGAAGGGGTGATGCCTGGGAATTGGGAAATCTGGAGTCTTGACCAGGCCTCCAGCTTTGTGACTCCAGGCAAATCACTTAACCTCTCTAGTCTCTTTCTTATCTATAGAATAAGTGATTAGACTGAATGAACTCAGAGATCCTCCTTGGTTTAAAAAAAAAAAAACTTTTGAAATGCTTATATATTATATTTTGAGTGCTGTATCTTTGGTACAAGAAAAAATATTCTATTAACAAGATAATGCATACAAAATTAGAGTACCGTTTGCATTTGTTTGCACTAAATTTAGGTCAGCCTCAAAACTCTAGGTTGAATGTGTTTTTTTTTTCTTTTTTATTATTGAAGTATAATCAGTTTACAATATGTCAGTTATTTCTGGTGTACAGCATAATGTTTCAGTCATATGTGTACATACATATATTTATTTTCATATTCTTTTTCATTATAGTTTACTACAAGATATTGTATATAGTTCCCTGTGCTATACGGTAGAAACTTGTTGTTTATCTATTTTAAATATAGTGGTTAAGATTCGCAAATCTTGAACTCCCAATTGAAAGTGTTTTATGCAAGTTTTAATTCAGGTTTCTTCTTAGAAACCATACTTAATTTTCTACACTAATGGGGAAAATTAGTAATATATATTTACCTTGAGGATATCTCCAGGCTTAACAGGTTCCTTCACAGTTCAAATATTAGGAGAGTTAATGAGCAGGGAAAACCTCTCTGTGGCCATCAGAGTGAAGAAGGCACCTGTTGGAAGCTGAGACAGAGATGGGGGTGGTGCAAAATGGGCAATATTGAAAAAGAAATACAGCCATGTTTTCACAGTATATTGTATAAATGTACACAGTAGAAATTTTAAGAAAAGCGTGAAGAAGCAAAAAATCATCTATAATCTCACCATCGAGAGATACATTACTAACATTTGGGTCAGTATCTCTACAGCCTTCTTAGACTGTGTATGTATCTTATACATAAATATACATACATAAATATATAGAAATAAGAGCATCATTTTCACACTGTTTTATGTCTTACTTGTTAATCTAATAGTATATCATATTTCCTGTGTTCTTACTACAGTCCACCTTCAAATGTTGTATCACTGTCCATATAGTGCGAAAGTCTGATCATAGGATAATTCTAATTCTTTCCTGCCATCTTTGGCATAAAATACGCATTTTACTTTTGTTTATATTATAAACCCACAATTCATTGTTAACTGCTTTTGCTTTAGACAGTCCATTATCTTTTGTATCCACGTTCATTTTTGCCATCTCTAGTCTCATTTGACAGGGGTTTATTTTCAGTATTTAAAGATGCCACTTTATTTTCTGCATTGCATAATTTTTGATGCTGAAATTGCTGTCTTTATTTCCTGTATGAAATATGTCAATTTTCCCTCTGGTTCCTTTCCAGGTTTTTCCTTTTTCTTTCATTTTCAGCCATTGGACTGATGTGTCCAGTTGTGGAGTCCACTTGTTTGTTGTTTGTCTTGCTTGGTGTCCTCCAAGCTTCTTGGACATGTCGTTTAACATACTTCATGATTTTGAGATAATTCTTGACCGTGATCTCTTCAGATATTTCTCCTGCCCTATTTTCTCTCATCTCCTCATGAGACTCCAATCAGCGGTTTCATATCATCCCACAGCTCTTGGGTGCTCTGTTCTTTCTTTCCACTCTTCTTTTTCCTTTGTGTTTCAGTCTGCATTCCTGAGGGGAAAAAAGATTTTTATTGGTTAACTGAGGATTCTAAATATAAATGTCCCATTGAGTGGTCCAAAGGCCCCACTTTCAATTTGACTTGCTCCTAATGGGCAGGAGCCTCCCCATCACCGCCCGATTCAGGAATCCAAAAGTATGCGTTTCATTCAGAAGCTCCGCTGGATGGAGGTGAGAGGCAGCAGTCTTTAGGCAGAGCCCTGATGATCCCTGACTGAAAATACCGCATCCCTCACCCCATCCCCACCCCTAGTCTAGAAAACTGAATTCTGACGCTAATTCTGCCTCTAATTAGCTGTCTCTTAATTTACAAATTACCGACCAGTTCTACTCCTCTGCTTATTATCTGTCAAATTGGATTAATGATATGGATCTTAAGTATATTGTTATGAAGGTAAGATGAAATTACATAAGTAATTTACAACACTTTTTTAACTGCTGTATAAATATAAAGTATTCCTCTAGGAGGGTCAGAGAAGTGTAGAAAAATGGAGGAGTTTGAGCTTCAAGGCACCCTTTTGACATCTCCACATCGTTGTATGAGAGTACATGAATATGGAAGAGAGCAAAATTAGAAATGGAGCTCTTCGTCACACTAAAATTAGCCTACTTGTGACAAAGGTTAGTTAGGTCCTTCTCCTCCGGGCAAGGGCACATTTTTAAAGGGGAATAGCACGTAAGCCCTGACTCACCCTGGGGAGTGATGAGGTCCTCGCATCATTCCCCACTCTGGGCTCAGTGAGCTCTGCTGTTAGACTGTGCTTCCTTTAGACCTAACCTGACTCTCCATCTGCTGTCTTAGGTCTGGGATTCATCTGCTGTGCCACTTGGGTTATTTACATACTTGTAGTCAGACAGTGGAGACAAGCAAGACCATCAAAAAGTCATCGGGAAGTTTATTTCCTTCTGCCAGCTTTCATTCACACCCGAAACCCGTCGGCACCAGAGGGGCCCAAAGCATATACAGTGCACAGCCTGCAGTGTTCCTTCCTCTCTCGTGGCCTGTCACACACAGCTCAAGCCTTCAGCCACAAGCTGTTAGGGTCTAGGGCAGAGGGCAAAACGACCGCCCACCAGCCAGATGCAGCCCACCAGCTGTTTTTGTAAATGAAGTTTTATTGGAACACAGCCGCTCCCCTTTCTGTACCTGCTGTATGTGGCTGCTTTATCACTACAAAGGCAGCACTGACGAGTTGCAGTAGAGATTGTGTGGCCTGCAAAGCCAGAAATAATTTGATACCTGGCCCTTTGCCCCCTGCTTGCTCTAGAAGGGATGATATCAGTCCTGTCCACTCCCTGCCAGCGTCACTAAAGTACAGGTGTTTTACTCAGGTCTCTTTCTCTTCCTTTCACTTAGTGAACTAACTGTTGTTGAATTGATTTATACCTTAGCACCTAAGAATAATGAGTTAAAGAGTTATTCAGATGGGAGAATGTATAATGACTCAAAGCATTTAACTAGAAAAGTTTATAGAAAATACAAAAAGAACACGTTAAACAACACTTCATGAAAATGCAATCAGTCAAATCCAGAATGCAGGAAGTTCTACACAGTAAATTTTTAAGCATTTTTAATAGAAATATAGTTAATTGACAATGTTGTGTTAGTCTCAAGGGTATAGCAAAGTGATTCAGTTATACATGTATATATATTCTTTTTCAGATTCTTTTCCATTATAGGTTATTACAAGATACTGAGTATAGTTCCCTATACTATACAGTAGTTCCCTGTTGTTTATCTATTTTATATATAGCTGTGTGTATATGTTAATCTCAAACTCCTAATTTATCCCTCCCCGACCCCCAGCTTTCCCCTTTGGTAACCATAAATTTGTTTTCTATGTCTGTGAGTCTGTTTCTGTTTCTCTACGTGATACATTACCTAGTTTTTTCAATAAATATATGGGTATGGAAAGAAGAAGGTGGAGTAGGGTAACTATGGAGATTAAAAGAGACTTAGCGGACATTTCAACTTACTGCAAGATGTAGGTTTTCTAATTTGAGCAATTGTACTGAGATAATGGGAGAATTTAACATTGACATGGTTTTAGTGTTTTGAAGGAATTATTCTCACTTTGTTAGATATAAAGATATGGTGATTATTTGTTTACAAGCATCCCTATCTGTTAGAGATAGCTAAATTGCAGTATTTGTGGGTGAAATAATATGCCTAAGATTTTCTTTCTCCTCTTAAACTCCTTCAGCCAGAAAAATACAGTAGGGAGTATAAAAGAAATAATACTGGGAAAAGTTTGATCATAATTGAAACAGAATGATGAGTACATGAGGTTCATTATGTCTTTCAAACTTTCTGTCTGTTTGAAAATGTGCTTTTTCCCAAAAGCATTAGTTTGAGTCATAGTTTAATTTGAATCCTGGTTTTGCTGGGTGTTTGTACACCTGTAAAATGGGCATTGTGATTCAGATTGCTTGCAGCATAATGAGAATTATGGAAACCAAGTGAAAGAGTAAAGAGTTTAACCCAGTGCCTAATTCATACGGAAAGAGTCAATACCTGGTAGCTAGGATGGCGTATCTACTGTCACATGGCAAAAATATAACCCCTTATGAGCCTAGTTCAATTCTCGTGTAACTGACTTTTGTAAATCGCAGACCTTAAATCCATATTGTCCTTACACAACAGTAAGAAGCCAAAATAGAGAATGTTTTCACTCTACACACGTTTCCTTGACAGTCTGGAAACAATCAAAGCACCTGTAGGACGCATGGAGGAAAGGACTGTGGTATCAAGGGGACTGTGATTGGAATGTCAGATTGTCCTGACAAGATGTCTGTTCCTCAACAGTAGTTTAAAAAAAAATCATCATAGTCATTTTTCTGAGAGATTGCTAATAAATGCCTGTGAACACAGTTGAGCCCACCATGCATGAAAAGTCCTGTGAGCACGTAGAGCACTGACAGATTTCCCAGTTTGAGTTACTCTCGTCTCTCCTTGACAGCTTGTGCTCAGATGACCCAGAGCAGGCTCTGAGTAACCTGACACTCCTTGAGCTGAGTCTCAGCTGACTAATCAGCCACTTAGCCAGCCACTCAGTAGCCAGGATGTGTCACCCAAGTTTACAGGAAAACACACTGACTTAAAGGTGCAGGATTTCAGAGCAAACACAATCAACATCTCATCCGTCAGTCATGTCAGTCAAATGGAACAGACTTGGACCCTTTCCCACAGAGTGTGTCCCTGAAAATTCATCCCTCTTTTGAGTCTCCTTTGAGTAAAATTACTGTCAGAGAGAGATGTTGAGAAGCATTCTGTTCATAATGGATTTTTTTTTTTTTTAAAGATAAGAAAAAGTATGAAGACATGTTGGGGAAGATTTAGGAAGCAATGTTTTGGTTAAACTCAAGATAACAAAACTGTATTTTTTCTTCCGTTCTCCCACAGAATGACATCACTCCTTTACATGTTGCATCAAAAAGAGGAAATGCCAATATGGTAAAACTATTGCTTGATCGAGGAGCTAAAATCGATGCCAAAACAAGGGTAAGAGTGCAGCCTCTTCATGTGCTTGTCCTTCTTCTCAGGAAGCAGGAGTACGTCTCTGAATACCTGTGGTGCTGGCTCAGCACTGGCTTTATCTTTACTTCATTTGCTGTGGTGTCTTAGGAAATGACTGCCGAGTTTATTCTTCTTAAAATGGGATAATGATCCATATTTATAAATCTTTAATACATGTTTAAATAGTGCATGGCTTTAATTATAGACCCTAAGGCCTAGGTCTAGAGTTCTAGTTGAGTTAAATTTTTAAGAATTGAGTCACTGCTTTATACTGCAGGCAGAGCTGTTGGGTCAATTTGCTACTAAGACTGACAGTGTTTCTACTTAAAAACAAATCTGTCTCCCTTTACACACTGCTGGTGGAAGTGGAAAATTGTGCAGCCACTATTAAAAAAAACAGTATGGAGGGTCCTTAAAAAACTGAAAATAGAACTAGCATATGATCCAGCAATTCTCCTTTGGAGTATATAGCCCCCCAAATTGAAAGTATCTTGAAGCAACATTTGCACAACCACGTTCATTGCAGCGTTATTCACAATAGCCAAGAGGTAGAAGCAACCCAAATATCCGTGGACAGATCAATGGATAAAGAGAACGTGAGGAATACAGTGGAATATTATTCAGCCTTACAAGGAAATCCTATCACTTTCTTCAACATGAATGGGCGTTGAGGACATTGTGCTGAGTGAAAGAAACCATTCACCAAAGTACAAATACTGTGCGATTCCACTTATATGAGGTATTTAGCGTAGACAAAATTGTAGAAACAGAAGCAGAACGGTGGTTGCTGGGGCTGGGGGGACAGGGAAATGGGGAATTGTTGTTCAGTGGGATAGAATTTCAATTTTGTAAGATGAAGTTCTCGAGACGTCACACAACAGCATGAATGTGGCTAACACTACTGACCTGGGTACCTAGAGGTGGTTAGGAGGTAAGTTTCATATTATGTGCTTTTTACCACGATTGAGAACAGTTTTTTAAACACAGATCAGTCTAGCTAGGTGTTTGACATGTTGCTTGTTCAGCGCGATACATATAAGGAGGGGAAGAAGGGAAACTTAGAATCAAGTTGGAATCCCAGAAGGTGAGCTTAGCGGACGGACTTAGGTCGGCTGTGTAACCTTCTGTGTGTAATATCTCTATCTGAAAATAGAGAAAATTAATAGCCATCTTGAAGGGTTGTTGCAGTGATCAAGCTAATGTTTATAAGCTGTGCTGGCATAAAGTAGACCAGAAACAAATTCCAGCCATTACTAGTACAGACAGTACCCTGGAGATACTGCGGGTTCAGTTCCAGACCACGGCAATAAATTATGCAAATGCTGCACGTAAGTGAGTCACATGAATTTTCTGGCTTCCCAGTGTATATATAAGTTATGTTTACTCTGTGCTGGAGTCTTTTAAGTGTGCAATAGCATTATGTCTTTAAAATGTACATACTTTTAAAAAATTGCTTTATTGCTAAAAACAAAAAGCTAACCATTATCTGAGCCTTTAATAAGTCATAATTTTTTTTTTGCAATAGTAACATAAGAATCACTAACTAGAAATCACCACAACAAATATAATAATAATGAAAAAGTTTGCAATGTTGTGAGAATTACCAAAATGTGACACAGAGACACAAAGTGAGCAAATGCTGTTGGAAAAATGGTGCCGATAGACTTGCCTGACGCAGGATTGCCACAAACCTTCAATTAAAAAAAAAATGCAGTATCTGCAAAACACGATAAAACAAGGTACGCCTCTGTTAAGTCAGAGCGCCAAGGAACATTAAACTTTTAACTAGGGATTTACTTTTTCAGTATTTCATGTGTTTGTTACAAGGTGTGAGTTAAGAGTGAGGCTCATAAAATGTGGTCTGACCATACACAGCCTCCTCTCAAAGGGTTTTCGATAGTTTTCCCTGTCTTGTAATTGTACCTCCCGTGCTTCTTCTTTCCAAGAATCTTGATCTCCATGTTTCTAAAACTGGCCTGGTAACCTGAACTTGATTCCCATAGTTCCTTGATACACAACATCTTTTATAATTCGGAGCATGTATTCACTCAGTCAGGGGATGATGACTGAGTGCCTGCTGGGGGCACAGCTAGGTGGAGAGCAAGTTGACAAGACACTTTCCCTACCCTCGTGCAGCTGCTGGGCGGTCTGTCCCCTGTGTACTCTGACCCGAGGACGGCCCAGCCATGGGGATTTGGCAGGAGACCCAGACTTCTTTTTCTTGGTACCTCTTGGGCCTGAAAACCATGTGTGTAGCGCCGAAGAAACTGGCTTTTCTGGAGAGGAGAAATGAAGGAAGATGAGGATTGACCCCAACAAGACTGTCTGACTGGGGAAGTGAACTGAAGGGAGGTCTTGGTGAACTGACTTGGCATTATTCGATAAGAAACCATCACCAGCCTGCTAGAACTGCTATTTTAAATGTCAGGGGTCTTCCACTGAGTATAGGCTATTTAAAATGATTGTGAGAAATAAAAATTAGAGAATCATTGCTTATGCCACTTGGTTACCAGTAGGGCTAAAGGATCACCTGTGAATAGGGAGAACTTTTGTGAAGAGAAGTCGGAGCTACTGGAGCCAAGCAGGAAAGGGAATACCTGGGTATCCAGATGGCGTTTTAGTGAGTGTGCCAGTTAGAAATTGCCTTATTTCTCCCACTCTTGATACAACCGTCCATCACCAGAGCCGTACAATTGCTTGCCAGTCATTTTGCATCATTTATCAAACACTTACTTGCTGTAGTTGGTACAGCGGGAGGAGGAAAGGGTACATAGGAAATTCAGGCCCCATCTTGCAGGGCACATAGTGTCACAGGGGAGGTCCAGGATAAAAACATACAGACACTTCTGGATAAAAGCATCAGAGGTACGGAGTACTGTGCTGTATGTGGGCAAATTCAGTACGCACTCAATTTCTTTTGCCCTTTTGCCTCCCTGTTTGAAAGGGTGTCTTATTTTAAACAAGGTGTCGACTGTTTGTGACCATCTATTCAGCTTTAACATGGAGTTACTTTTGTCTTGTGTTTTGTGAGTGACGTGTGGATGTGAAGGAGACTTGGAGAAACAGGGAACAGAAAAGCCTGTCATTCTTCTGTTGTCCTGCAGGGAGTTGGGTGGGGGTGGGGTCTCACTCGGGCACAGACTGAATTCCTGGCAGACTGTGTGGAAGAAAGCACAGTGCATACCCCAGATATGTCGACTGTTGTGTGTTCTCTCCATCAAAGCTTCCGTTCTCTCTTGCTGAAATGACTGAGCAGTGACTGGGTGTGTGGGTGAAAGGGAGGGGACCAGAGAAAATGTCAGAAAGCCCTGGGACAAGCCTAACAACAGAAAGCAAAATTTTTCACTTATTTTTTTTTTAATTGAAGTGTAGTCTGTTTACAATGTTGTGTTAATTTCTGTTGTAGCAAAATATTTTATAAATACAAGTTTTAATGACCCAATCCAGTAGTTCTTTAGAAAAATAAGATTATTATCTACCCATCCACCTCCTGCCAGGTACTTCCTACTTTCATAGCTCCCTTGTTGCATCAACAATCTGACCTCCTCCACACCGGTCCCCCAGGTTTAGAGACAGGAAAACAACGCTGGATTTCACCCCAGGGGCCAGCACACTCTCAGGGACCTCGTTTGCTTGCTCTGCTCCCTGCATGTGTTGCCGACCTAGTAAAGGATTCAGTTTAAGAGCAGACTCGTCCTAGTGCCCTTTCAATCAAGGAAGTGAACTTTGAGTTGTGGTCAGAGTCATTTATGTAGGATCTGAGCGAGACCTTGCCAGCTGGAGAAGCAGGATGAGAGTGATTTTTTTTTTCTTTTCCTAGTGCCTGATCTCTAGTCTTAAGTGTGACTAGCAGGTAAAATAATGACCTTAAGCAAGTGCATCCTCCCGAGTCTGAGTTTCCATCTCAGTATAGACAGTGAGTTCTTCCCAGTGATTTTACAAGCTTTCCCAGCTGCTAGGGCACTGGAAAAATTGTTTTTTAAAAAAAAAAAAGCTCAAAAAAAGAAAAATTTTTTTAAAAGGAAGATTTGGAATTGGTTTAAAAAAAAAAAACCCACTGAGAATAACTGCACAGAAAGGGAAGGAAGGACTTCATTCTGCCTGCATCATCCCATCCCCTAGGCCAGCACTGCTCAGGGCCAAGAGTGACCTCCCCAACTAGAAAGAGTTCACCTCACCAAGAAGGGGAGAACCAGTTGAGCAGCCAGCTTCCACAGCCTTTGGGGGCACTGATGAAAGGGACTCACTTCTGTTTCACTCCAGCCAGAGACTGCAGAGCTGAGCCGAATAGAGAAGGGAAGGAACAAGGGGGAAAGAGCAGGGCTGTCAGCATCAGCCTCGTGGCAGGAATGACTGTGGGTCCCTGTGACCTGCTCTGCAGGAGACCCCAGCACCACTGAAGTAACCAGTGGCGAGCACAGCCACCACAGACCCACTGCAGTTGTCAGTGGTTTTTGCCCCACAGATACTCACATTCACTGACACCAGACACCTGAGTCCTTCCCTGCTCCTTACTGGGGCATGGCTATGGCACATCAGTTATAAGATGAGTAAGTTCAAGGATCTAAGATACATCGTTGTGACTTTTGTTAATTATACTGTATGGTACACTCAAAATTTGCTGTGAGAGTAGAGCTTTGATGTTCTCACCATGACAACAGTGTAATCTATGTGGGGTAATAATGGTGGCAAATGTGCTGAGATGTAAACACATTTCAAGGCAAATGCTTCAATCTCGTCTATATGCAGCATCCTAATTTGTTTCTTTATAGAAAGGCTTTTCTAGGAATGGCCACTTACAGTAGCCGCTGTTTCTTTCCATTTAACTCTTGCTCTCTGCAAACCTAGCACGTGTATTTGCATACTTTTTGAAGGAAGATACTTGGCAATGGATGGTCCCTTGTCATTTTTATTTTCCTTTGCACCAATTCACAGCCAAATCAGAGGCTCAATATGAACTCTAAGTTAGAACCATTTTAAGACTTTGTGACAACTTCTGAGTTCTCCATCTCTTTTCACTGACTTCTCCATCCAATAATGAAGGTAGCTGGTCTTATATTTAGTGCCCCAGAGAATATGCAGGACTTCCAGATAGAGTCAGTAATAACAATACTCTGATTCCCAGAATGCCGCTCTAACCATGCCTCTCTCAACTTCCTGCCTTTCTAGCAAGGTGCCACTGCCCACATCCCCATATCACCCCATTACTACAGTATTACACTCAAAGCTGCACCTTGACACTCAGAAGTACACGTTTATCCTGTTTTCCCTTGATGTATGTTAGTAACGGTCACATCCTATTTCTTTTAATATCTCTCTCCTATTGCAGAGGAGACCTAATTACCACATGAGAGAGCCTTGGTAAACACCTTTGGTTTTTTACTGAAACACTGGAAGGACTGCATTTTAAGAGTTATAACAATGCTCTAGGGCTAAAGGGACCACACTAGGAATAAATACAAAACTGAAAGAGACCCATTATTGAAAGCCTGAAAGCAAGTCCCTACAAGGTCTGGTGGTGGTATATTTTTCACAACACCCAGTACCTAATTTTAAAATTACTGTACATTAAATATATTAAATAATCTGAAGGAAAAGACATATAATGGATGAAGAAAAAGGGAATTTCAGGAGACAGTAAGGAAACCTTCAAAAAAAAAAAAAAAGGCAGATAGAAATCCTAGAATTGAAAAACATGAAATCTGAAATTTTAAAAAAATTCATTGGATGGGATAAACAGCTGATGGAATGCAAAGGACGAAAGAATTGGTGAGCTTGAAAGCAAAGCATAAACATCATCCAACCTGAATAACAGAAAGCAAAAAGATTGAAAATCAAATTAACACCATGCCAACGATCTGTGGAATAATAGCAAGAGCCAAATAGAAACATACAGTGGTGTTCAAGAGGGACAGGAGAAGGAGAATGGTGGGGGAGAGATATATATATATCCAAATTCAATCTTAAACTGCAACCAGCAAACCCAGGAAACTTAGCACCCCAAGAAGGATAACTACAAAGAAAAGCACACAGAGGCGCATCATACTGAAACAGCTGAATGTCAAAGGTTTTTTAAAAATGTAAGCAGCCAGAGGAAAAGATTCATTATAAATGGGAAAACAATGATGAGTATGTTATCTGACTTCTTATCAAAAACACTGGAGGCCAGAAGACAATGGGACATCTTTAAGGTGCTGAGTGAAAAATACCTGTAAATCTAGAATTTATAGCCAGTAAATTTCCATAATAAAAGCAAAAGAAAGACATTTTCAGATAAGCAAAAGCTGAGATAGCTTGTTATTATCCAACCCATATGAAAAGAAATACTAAAGAAAGTTCTTCATTCTGAAGGGAAATGATGCTAGATGGAATGTGGATCTAAATAAAAGAGAGAAAAGTTAGAAGTCATAAATAATCAGATAAGGAACTATTTTTCTTAAAATTTTAAAAACTTGATTATAATGCATGCAAAAGTTAAATATATATCCATATACAGAGGGAGGGTATAGCTCGAGCGGTAGAGCACATGCTTAGTGTGCACAAGGTCCTGGGTTCAATCCCCATTACCTCCTTCAAAAAATAAATACGTAAATAAGTAAACCCAATTACCTCCACAACCCCCCCAAAACATTAAATTATATCTGTAGCAAAAAAGATGAAAGTAATAATGTAAGTGGAATTACAAGATTGTAGATTTCTCATATATGAAGTTACATAATATTAATTCAATACATTATATATAATATCAGTTACTATGTAATATAATTCGTAATATTATTTAGACTGATAATTTAAGGATACGTATTTTAATCTTTAGAGCAACCCATAAAAAATAAAGAAAAGAAAAAAGAGATTTAGTTAAAAAGCCAAAGGAGCAGGGAGGATATAATTCAAGTGTTACAAAATGCATGCTTACCATGCATGAGGTCCGGAGTTCAATCCCCAGTACCTCCATAGAACAAAAACCTAATTAGCTCCCCCTGCAAAAAAAAAAAAAAAAAGCCAAAAGAAGAGATGGCCATTGATATATATATGATGAATCAATCATTAGAATACTAAATAAGACTCAGGTAACCCAAAAGAAGATCAGAAAGAACAAAAAACAAGAAGAACAGAGTGGAGAAATGCACAACAACAAAGACAGGAAGGGCGTGTTTTAGGCGCAGGGGGAAAGCTGTAGTTTTCTAAGCAGAAAGAACAACGGTAGGATTTTACCTTATTTTAGTTTAATTCTAAACATAGAATGTATGGCAGGACAACAAGGAAGAGCGTTAGAAAGAGCTTTTTCTCCCTCCTGTATATAAATGGCAGAAATGAATTCTTGATCTTAAAAGGAGATTGCTTGGTCTAGTAGAAGAAATCCAATCCCTCTGACAGAGGCGACCCTGCGTGGAACTTCTAGTGCCAACCGTTTCCTTGCATATGACCTTGAGGAGGTACATTAATGCTCTGGCAGCTTTCTCACCTATAAATGAAACTTCCGATGCCTTTCTCAGGAGTTGTTATAAAAATTCAGTAAGATCACAAATACAAAGTGTATGTGACA
Source organism: Camelus ferus (assembly GCF_009834535.1). Taxonomy (NCBI): domain Eukaryota; kingdom Metazoa; phylum Chordata; class Mammalia; order Artiodactyla; family Camelidae; genus Camelus; species Camelus ferus. The sequence goes on along the minus strand of NC_045706.1, from coordinate 42,703,018 downwards.
ATAGAGGGGCCTCAAAAAATATCTTTTCACTTCCTCTCAGGCCAAATCTACAATTGCCTAACATATACAAAATGAGGAAACAGAATTTTTGGAGAAAAATACAGATGTGAGAATAGCTTGCTCTTCGACTCTAATTGGTGCCTTTTATCTCTGGCTGTCTTTATAACTCTCCTCTCCTGAGCACTGCCTGCTTTTTCTTTCAGTGTTTTCAGTCTTCAGTTAAATATCACATCCTGTTTTATAGCCATGACATAGAAAAAAGTGTATTTCCACAGAGTTCTCCCCGCTCGATTTCCTTTTACTTCTCCACACTGAGTCTTTTGCTTAGGGGGAAGAGGAGAAACCTAGGGGATACTAATCAAAAGAAACGATGTCTCTTTCTGAAAGTGTTTCCCAAGTCATGAACTTGTATCATTTCAGTATTGGCTTTGATCAAATTCAACCTGGTAAGGACATATTCTGGGTTCAGTATTCCTAAATGTGATGCTTTAATGCCCCGCTTTCGTGCTTTTCAGAAAAACCAAACCTGAAAGAAAATCTTTTTGACCTTCACGTGTGCGAGATTTTGCTCTTAGTCTTAACACTGGAGAGCATTTTGTACAGCCAGTAAAGTGTAGTTCTCCACCTCACTAATAAGATTACTGTCACTGAAATGAAATATGAGATCTAGACTCTCCGGTTTATGTTGCTTCAGAATTCTGCCCAAGGAAATACTTATTCATTATGTGAGTGCTTTAAAAATCAAGGGAATTGGAAAAAGAATCACTAACCCCATGCAATTTCATTTCCCTCCCATAGTGTTACTATGGCAACTCCACATCCTCTCCGCTTCTCTCCTGTCCAACTGCATATGCTGCCTTTCTTGAGGGAGCTTCCCTTGAGCCCCAAGAACTGCCTTTGTCAAGCATTTTTCAACTGGAGGTCAAAACTATATACTGTTGTATGTAGTTGAAGAACTGCATTTTGGTCTAGGACCCATTCTAAGTAACACTGTACATTCATTGTATATTTCCAGAGGTTGGGAGCAGGTAAAAATCCTTATTTTGTGTTGGAAAGAGCATTGCCCCAATTTTAAAGAGAGCAGTTCCCTATGTAAACCAGTTCACTTCTATGTTGTAAAACACAATATCCACAGTAGCTCTTTTTTTAAAGCTTATAATGATTTTTTAAATTAAATTTTTAATATTTTTATTGAGTTATAGAAGCTTATAATGTTTTGAATTAGCAAGAGGAAAAATCTTAGAGTAAATATTCCGATATTTCTCTTACTTTCTTATTCTTAATACTAAGAAGACTGAGTCATATTCTTCAGTGTAGTTCTAATTTGTAAGTCACTTATTTATTGAGAATTTAATTTTCCTGGAAAGGTAAGACATTTTAATAGCACTTGCAAAGTACAAAATCAGTTTAATCTGAAAAAAGTTAACAAGGAAAGGAATTTTTAAGCAACTAATTAGAAAACACTTTTAAAAGACTAGCCGAAAAACTCATTCATTGATTGATTTACTCAGTCATTTTTATTAAGCAACTTTCACAAACATACTGAGTTGCCTTCTCTGAGATTCAAGTATCCCTTTTAAGCTAGTAACTATGTCCTCAGAAACAGAGTAGTTGGAATTATAATGCATGCTCACAAATAATTAAAATACCAAGTTAAAAGGCATAGGATCCCCAAAAGAGGTTCAGATAAAATATGAGGGGAGTCCTGATGGTAGAATAATGATGTCTAGCTTTGGAAATGTCTTCAACAAAAAATTGTACTTTAAACGGTAAGGATTTGGGTCTCGGTGAAAGTAGAAAGGGAACTTTGAGGTACATGGAAGTCATGTGGGCAAAGCAGAGAAACAAGAAAATGAGAGGCTTTTACCAGGACCTGCAAATAGTTCAATTGAGGCAGAAGGGAAGGGAATTAGGGGAAGGTCAAGTGTAGCAGGGACTGATTTTGGAAGACTTGGAGTGCTCAGCTGAGGAATTTAGACTTGGCTCAGGAATGACAGTTACTAAAGATCTTTTTGAACATAGGAGCATCATAATCAGAAAGTGCTTCAGGAAAGTGAATAAGCCACACCTATTTTAAAACCAAAGAAATTAGTTCAAAATTTAAAATTTGCTTTTTGCCCCCCCAAAACTGGTATTAAGTAATGTCAGTGCCCACTCTTTTTTTTTTTTTTTTTTCTAAACTGAACTGTGAATCACTACATGGCAGATACTCTTCTGTCTCACTGTGGATCAGCTGGTCATGTCTCCGTCTTTATGACTGTAGGGAACTGTGATGTTAATCAAAGATCTTACATTAACTCTAGGCACTAGTTTTCCACTGACCTGTGAATGTCCCAGCAGCCAGGCTGGCACTGCCTGTGCAGCCAGATAGTCGTGACACCTTGTACAGCTTCCTGCTGAGAGGCATCACTCCTGCCGGGATTCTGGCTATTCGAAGAGCCATGCACCTTTGAAAAGTTTCAGAGCAGGTCTGCAGAAGATCCAAAGGAGTCAGCCACTTGCAGTCAATGTTTAAAATATTGCAAGTAAAGCTACAGTTGAAAGAGCTAGAGATTGATGCGGCTTGGGGAACTAATGGACTTTATCATTAAAGCAAGGTGATTGAAGGAACAATGGCTAGAGTGCTAAAGCACTTCACAGCTCTTACACTGATAGAAAAAACTCTCATCTCTCCTGGCTGAGTCTGTAGATTCTGTGAGTTTTTAATACATACATACCAGAGATCAGAGGTAGCAGCTGCAGAATGTAGATAAAGAAAGGTGAAGAGTGGCTGAAAGTTTGAGCAGAGCGGCTTTGTTTTAATAACTCCTCCCAAGATATGCCTTGTTCTGGATTCAGCCTGTGCAGCCTTGGATGAGTCATTTAACCTCTTTGAACCTTAGCGTCTTCATTTATAAAGTGAAGATTACACCTTGTATACAATGATAGAATGTCTTAGCTTTGCTTCAAAATAATACAAGAATGGAAAAAAGGTCAGGATACAGATGAATCAGGGTCGATCACGAGGTGACAGCTGTTGACACTAAGCACCTGCTACACCTAGTGGCTCGTTACACTATTCGGTCTACTTTAGTCTGAAATATGTTTGAAGTTTTACATAATTAAAACTTTTTTTTTTTAGAAAGGTGAAACCAGCAAAAAATGTATGTCTGTAAGGAACAGTAGAGTTCAAAAGGATTAAGGAGGTGAAATAAATTTTGCTCTGAGATAGCCAAACATTGTGTTCCATGTGTAGCATTTTGCTTGGGGGAAGATCATTTTCAAAGATAAATGAGTTGAGCTAAAATAATTATTTTGCCTGTGTGTGACCATAGTTTGAAAATGCCTACACATTATCTGCCGCCTCTTACATCTTAGAGTCTACTTAATGAGAAAATGAAAGAAACGAATTTGACCTTTTAGTTCATTAAAGACAGTCACACTTGGAGGATGTGAATTTTGTGTGTGTGGGAAGGTAGATGTGATCATCATATTATTTCTCCTTCAGTTATTTTCAGGTTTGACATCATTGGGAAGACATTTGGACTTTATGGTATTTTTAATTTGCTCTCAGATTTTATTTTATTCTATTTTATTAGCAAAGTGTTGTTTCCAGCTTGAAAGCCTGTTATATTGCTTTACTTTGCTTTATAAGAGCAAATGTTTTAAATCAGCATAAAAGGCAGAATATTTAAACATGCCCAAAGTATATACAAACCAGCTCATGTAATATTTGCAATTTAAATCTCATTTTTCAAAACATTTTAATTCTATTGAGATTTGGCTAGGAGTTTAGAAATAGGATTGTAGTTCATTGATTAAATATTAAGATAATCAGGCTCACTTTCAAGATCTGCTCACACAACCTGGAAAGTGATTTCAGTACATTGAATCAACTTTTGATGTATTTGAAAATGTGACTATTCTTAGGGTAAGTCTGAAGTGTCAGCAGAGGGAATCTTCACGTTGAGGAACACACAAACCGGGTGTGTGAAAACTTCTCTGTATGGTTTGCGGCCACTCAGATAGTTTGAAGTGAATAAGTTTCCATTTCCTTAACTCCCCATTAATTCTCCTTTCCCACCTATTTAATACAGTAATCCTCCTCCCCTAGTACTAAAGAAAGGCCCCAGGGTGCAGAAGCTCTGCGGGGAAGGGGTGACGGAGAGGGGCAGAGGGAAAAGTTCAAAATACTGGTGTCCTGTTAAGAACTGCATGACTCTAATGATTACATAACCAACTCTTCAGCATGTCATATGCTTAGAAATCAAAAGTGAAGGACCTAATGGACTTGTCTTATGATAGATCATTGAAAAAAAAAATTCCTGATGAAAGATTATTAAGGGATTTGTGGCGTGTAGTTCAGAAGGAGTTTAGAGAATTAGTGACCCTGCCAAAGCAAAAGCTGGTCTGCTTGTTTATGCAGAAAGATGTCTCAGCACTAACATTTATAGAGACAAAACTGGGACAGTGCTGGTGCTGGATCCTGCCTCATTCTAGCAGTGAATACTGTTCATTGGCAGATACATGGACTAGTGGTGAAAAGAAGTGCATCTCATTTAGAGAGGAAGTTTTCATAAATTGTTGCTCTTGCTTAACAATCACAAAATGTGTAATATATTTTTGCTGTTTTGATCAGTTGTGTTTGAATAATTACGACCATTCCAGTCAGTTTTTTGTTTGTTTGTTTCAGTTCTTAAATAAAGGCTTATGTCTCAGGAAATCTTTAAGCCTTTTTCAAATTTAAATTTATATATTTTCACGGCAGAGAAATATATGATAATCAATTAAAAAAAACAGTCAAACATAAATATATTACATGAAGATAAAATTATATGGGGGAAGTGGAATGGAAATAGACATGCAGAAGGAAAAAGGACCAATGTAAAATTCCTATTACAAATTCCTAAGTTTGTAATTTTTTCCTCTACTGTCTTAACATTTTAATTTTTTTAATTAAAAAAATTTTTTTAATTGAAGTGTACTCATTTTTTATTTTAAAAAAATTTTTAATTGAGGTATAGATGTGTATTTTTTTTTAAATGGTGGGTATCAAATTACTTACAGTATTTAGATTCCACTGGCTAGTCAAAAGAGTAGTGGAACAGTTACATTTTAAATGTCAGTTTTCTAGTATGTGGGAAATCACACACTTGGCAACTACTCAAACTTATGAAAAATGTAGTTCTCTAGATGAAAATATAACATTATTTTATGAGATAAAGATGAGTAAATGTTCAAAGTTCACTGGTCCACAGGCTGTTGGACACTGTGCTGAATCTTGACGAGATACACTCATTTATAGAATTTCCCACTGAACATGACAGAGGATGTTGCCTTGTTCGACAGGATGGTCTGACGCCGCTGCACTGTGGAGCCAGGAGTGGCCACGAGCAGGTGGTGGAGATGCTGCTCGATCGAGCTGCCCCCATTCTCTCAAAAACCAAGGTAAATTCTCTTCAGGTTTTGGGCGTCACGCTGTATTCATCTCTGAACCCCTTGGCTAGTTACTTCACCCAGGCTATGGATGACATAGGAGATGCCATAGTTTGGGTTTAGCACCAAATCTTTGTAGAACCTCAAAATTAAGCTGGGGTTTATGCGGCCTCCAGATGGAGTTGTGTGTGTGTTGCTTTTGTCTTTATTTTGTTTTGTTTCGGGAACTCTTACTGCCTGATTTTATTCTATGGAATTTTCATAGCCCAGTAATGGTTTGCTTGTTGGGGAAGGACTACAAGATCTGCAGGCTAAAATCCAGGGGCTGGTGCTCTCTCTCCAGCCTCTGAGTTTATTTCCTGAGGGTTCACAGACTAGTAAAAAGGCCAAGATATTCCTTAACTGATGAAGCCTGGAAACTTTGGAGAGATTGCGCCTTGCTTGGGCATTTGAAAAAGTGGACATATCTGAAAGGGACACACAATGATTGCCTGAAAAAAATTAATGTTTTACTCAGTATCTCCTGGATTTTTAAATAGTAAAAACATCTGACACTGTTTGAAAAAGAGACTATTTGTAAATAAATTTGGGGGCATCCAAACTACCTCTGGGTCATAACTATTTTTATAAATCAAACCAGTGATTTTTGAGAAGTTATATTAAGCTTTATAAAGAGCCTTAATTTCTAAACATTATCAAAACAAGAAAAGCACATTATTACTCCTGTTTGCCCTCTGGTCAGTGTTTCCTCAGCAACTCTAGTGAAGATGGACAGGGTCACGGTGGTCTGAACAATTCCATCCCTCATTTGAAATGCAGGGTTTAGATTGGCGAGTCATTGGAGGTACCTGTCCAACAGAATTAAACAGCCACCGTTTTTCACTGTATGCTGTGACATCTTGGATTTTCTGTGCTTCTCATCTAAACCATTCTGTTTGCTTTTTCTCCTTTCACATAGTCTGCATCTTCTTTCCACCCCACTGCTGTCTGTGAGCCACGTCATCTTCCTGAGTCATTGTAATGGCCTCCTGACTGGTCCCCCGTTTCCCCACTTTCCCTTTTCCCATCCAGTTCTCATTTTGCAGTCAACGTGGCCATGGAAACTGTCAACCAAATCACATCAGCCTCCTGCCTAAAAAGCCTCCAGTTAATCCCTATTGTACTCTTTTAAAAGTAGTTTTCATTTTATCAAAGCAATGGAGTGAATAGCCATTGTCTCATCTTCCTTCTCCTACTGTTCACCTCATTGTCTTTTTGGTTTTTTTGCAGAGAAATCTCCCTGAGTTTTTTTCTTCTATGCTTTTGACGTGCAAGAACATTTTCTTATTCTCTCATTGCTTCTTTTCTTAAAGCATCCAGTTCTTGTTTTATGGATGCAATACATTCTGCTGCCTTTCTGAGAACACTCAAGGTAACTTTTCTTTACACTCTTGCTGCCTCTCGTCTGTCCCTTACTCCTCAGATTTTCTTTTTTCTCTTTGTTGGCTTTGGCTCTCTCTGTTGTGATGGGGATTGCCCACGAATGTCTGTACCTGCCCATAAGTGTCAGGCACTCCCCTTTGAGTGCAAGCTCCCTGAGGGCACACGGGGCTCCTCTCGGGTGTATCAGGTGGAGGTGGTTTGGAGGAATCCTTAATGTCAGGATGAGTTTACCTTTTCTCTGGGAACTTCAGTTTTTTGAAAGTCGCATCCTCTTACCTTTTGCAGTGTGCATCTGGGTGAACACATTCAGAGTCAGAAACAGGAAAAGGCGCTGCCATTCTCCTGGTCCTCTCCGCATACCTTGGTCGTCACGGTGGTTACTAATACTTACACAGTGGTTACTACATACCAGGCTTGAAGCACTTTACATGTATGAACCCATTTAATCCTCACAGTATCTCTTTGAGGTACTAGTTTTACTATGATGCTCTTTTTATAGCTGAGGAAACTGAGACCCAAAGAGAGATGTCACAGCTAGTGGCAGAACAAGGATTTGAACCCACGCAGTTGAACTCTAGAGACCACGCTCTTAACACATGTCCTTCCTCCTTCCCTGAGCACCTCTTCTCAATCCAGAGCCTCACCACTGCCCTCTGCTCTGCCCTGGCCCCTGCATCCACAATAGCTCTCCAGAGATTGAATTCCTGGTTTCCTGCAAGGTACAAGGGGGCAGTCATCTGCTTTGCTGGGCTGGAGGGGCCTGGAGACCAGACAACTCTGTAGGCAGGGAACCAGTCCTTCTTTGGGGCCCCCAAGCTTCATCTTTATCCTCCAAGGTACCATGTTTCCATGTGTTTTGGCCGTTTGAGAGGTAAATCTGTTGTTTTTATTATACCCAGTGGTATGCTGGAGCCAGATCGTTGGTTGAGTCTATTATGTACATCTTTTCCCAATTCCATGTTCAGAAACATCACGTTGACAGCTTAAAATTGGTCCTAGTAGGTTTTACACCATGGAAATTGGCAAATGTTACATATCAGGGCTTTTCTTTTTCAAAGAGCTGTTGTTAAACATTTATCAACACGCCACTGATCATACCCTTCAATAGGCACTCAGGATTTAGTCTTCTCTCTTCCGCTAAATGAAAATCTCTTTTCATATTCCCATTTGTAGACATCACATATCTGCTCTCATTTCCTTTCCCATGTTGTGTATGTGAGTGTGTGGGTGTGCATGCACACATATGTGGGTGTCCTGTGGGTTTTACCTTTTAAATTCCATGAATGCTTTTTTAGTGGAGTTCGTGAAGGGATGGATAAACACCGCTGGGACATCTACCACGTTCATCCGGAAGTCCCCCCGCCCGCCGCACTGAGCATCACTTCCTGCCCAGAATCTGACCACATCTGTCTCATCTCTCATTCTGCGCTTTACCATCTCCCAGCCAACCAGCCTTCTCCCACCTCCTAAAATACACCAGGCTTGTTCTCATTTCCTCTCCCTCAGGCTGAGTTCCCTCCGTTTGTCCCAGATCTCTGCAGTCCCCACACAGTTCTCAACTCAAATGTCATCTTCTCAGAGAGGCCTTCTTAGATTCTTATCTTGTTTGCCATCCCTTTCTTCAGTAAAGTGAAAGCAAGAACTTTGCCTTATTCAGAGCAGTGCCCCAAGCATCTAAATCAGTGCCCATAGGAGACCTTCACTAAATACTTGTTGAATGAATACTGAGTGAATGAATGCATTCCTGACTTTAAAACCATCTGTCTAATTCTTCAAGGCTTTCATCTTTCTGAGCTAAGAAAAACCCTCACACTGGATTCCTATTTTTAGCTTGGTGAAGATTCCGTTCGTAACAGGACCCCCTCCGCAGGGCAGATGATCATTACTTTCTCTTTGTCACCCCCTCATACACGGTGGTTTTGTACATCGTTGGAGAATTTCCTTCCTTTATTGACACTGCCTCCCATTTCTGCTCTCCACTAAGTCATTCGTTCTCTCAGATTTTGTGTTTTTGTTTACTTCATGTTTTCCTCTAAGACTGTATCAAAACATAAAGCAAGAGAACGTTTTGGCAGGAAGTAGACAAGTACATATGCTGGTGGGTGGCAGCGTCTCAAATGGGAAACGTTCCCGTCCTTTGTTGCACCTTAGTTTCTACTTTGGTTCAAAAATGTTGGAGTGGGATTTTTTAGGCAGAAATATCCTGATTGACTGACAGTGTATGAAGGCTTTAAATTTCCACAAATATTTATAAAGGTCTTCTATACATGCAGTGCGGCTCTCTGCTGGGCAATATGGGGAAATTATAACCCATGAACCTTTTGCTCTCAAGAAACACAAATAGTTGAAATACATAACTTGGTGGGTGATACCAGGAAAGTGGCTAAAGTGTTTTTTTTTTCTTATCTTGAACTCCTGTTTTATATCATTCATAGATAAATTAGGGGAATTTAAGTTAGCCCAGAGGATTCAGAAATACCTAGTTCATCAGTGTATATTTAATGTATCATTATTTTCAAAGTTCACTGATGACAGTTTTTTTGGAAATGGAATTTGCTGTCACTTGTTCCCCTGACATAGCTTAACCTGGGTTACAGTAATTAATAGAGCCTCTCTTGATAATTGGATTCTCTCGGAACTTCCCAGGTTCCTCCACGTTGCCTACTCATTTAAAGGGAGCTTTAAAGGCATGCTTGCCTGAAAAGACTGGCATCTTAATACCTTGTTTTTGCCTTCATGAGGAAGCATGAGCTGAATGCTAAATGTCACTCTAGCCTTTTTAAAGGTTTTATTTACCTTTGACCCCATTTATGTCTCCTCTCAGCTCTCTTAATGATTTTTTACTTACTCATGTTGCACATGATGAATTGTGTCATTGAACCCAGTTGAAATAAACTACCTGCGGCAAGCATTAGTTAATGAGTTGTCAGAGCTCTGCCTTTCCTCATCATAGACACATGGGGGCACCAGATAGATGGGAAAGGGAAAAATTTTTCCTTTCTACATTGATGTGAGATGAAATGTGTTGTGTTCAGGTCTTCTTTTTTAATTGACCAATATAATATTCAACACCAAGTATTAGTAATACAGAAGGACAAAATAAAAGCCAGTCTAGTGAATACGAATCTGTTTGCCTTTATTTTATCCTTTTCAGTCTTAAATATTAAGAATTCCAACTCACTGCGAATGCAGTAAATAGTGAACCTTAGTACAACTCACACTTTTTAAATCAGAAAAATAAATTATCTTTGGAATTTTTTTAATTGATATAAGGGATGGGGGGACTAGTTTGGAAAGTAGCTGCAATTCAAAACAGTTGCCGCAAAACCTCTTAGAAAGAGAAGGTATTCCGTGTGAAAATCTAGGATTTTCATCTGTTCAGATCTGTATTGTATTTTACGTTTGGTGACATGTTTGCGTTTGAAAGGTACAACAGTAAACTCTGCTTTTCTTATGTGTTCCAGAATGGACTGTCTCCGTTGCACATGGCCACACAAGGGGATCATTTAAACTGCGTCCAACTTCTCCTCCAGCATAACGTGCCTGTGGACGACGTCACCAATGACTACCTGACCGCCCTGCACGTGGCTGCCCACTGTGGCCATTACAAAGTCGCCAAGGTTCTCTTGGATAAGAAAGCTAACCCCAACGCCAAAGCCCTGGTGAGTGGCCAAGCTACCAAGTCCAGCCCATGTTGTCTTGCTGACCACAAGCTACCCTAGCGCGGGATTCTTTTTCAGGAGGTGAAAATGGAAGGTGTGGTTAAATAAAGTGTACTCCTTGTGAACCTACAGACAGCCTTCTGGGAAATCTGTAAACCCTTCTATTTCTGACGTGAGCGAGACCAGTGAGGCTAAATCATTAACCTCTTCATGGTTACACTACTGATTCTCTTAAGTGAATGAAACCCAAAGACTGTACAAGTGTAAAAAGACTAAGGTGGTCAACTTTATCTCATGGTAGGTAAAGTTATAATTCTGTGAATTAAAAGTTTTTTCCTGAGATTGAAAAATATAAGGCAAAATGATTTTAAGAAAAACAAAAACTTCATCTGACACATGAGAAGTCTAAGAATTTGTGAGTGGAAATTTGATGTTAACCACGTAAGGTAATGAAATTATCTGCCATCTCCTTTTCCTCATGATCCAAAACTTTGGTCACATTTGTCATCTTACCTCCTACAGTGATTTGCTGTTTTAACCCTTAGCTGTATTGTGTGGTTTGATTTTCACAGTGAGATGGTGTGTGTTGTCTTTTGAAAAATAAATGGTCCCAATTTAGTAAGCAGTTTCAATTTAGCTCAGGATAAGCACCCAAGTGTAGGAAGAAATATGACACCAAGTACTAGGGAAAACATGTGGGTTTCCTAGCAGCTTTGCTGTAAAGGCTGTCACCTGCTCAGCCATTGGAGGAAGGGTCTCTGCCCCCTTTGCAGCTGATGGGGTCCCCCTGGCTCGGGGATCTGCAGCGTCTTTGGGGCTCTGCAGGCATGGAGATTTGGAATGGGCGGGAAAGGATGGGCAGACAGGAGCCCTCCAGGCCCCAGGCAGCTCCACTGCCATCGTGATTCTGAAAGCTTTTCCGAGAGCAGCATTTCAAGAACAGTTGACCCACCCAGGATATCAGACATATCTTTGAATTCTGAGAAGGGAGGGAAAGAAAGGAGAAGTCATGACTCATTTTTCCATGTAATAAAAAAGCCTTCCAACGGGGTGTGGGCCTCCACTCTCCTTTCCCTCTGACTCTGAAGACTTCATAACACTTGCAGGTTATGGAGGGTTGTAGCCAGCCATCCTTGGATGGACTATGGCCAGGCAAATGGCTTCAAATAATCCACAGAAGCACCCGCGGTGACTTTAACCTACGCTGTCGCAGTGGACCCTGACATTATGTGGTTCTCTATAGTGACTAAAATATGCCCCGTGGTCTCAATTAGCAGGCAGTACAGTGTAGGTAGGGAATTTGTTCAAAAGCAGGTTCTTTTATTAAGTGAAATATTAAACCAAATGATGCAAATGATGTTGGGTTGTTTAACTTTCTGCTTCCTTGGAGTAAGCACCTACTTGAATCTTAAAACTTGGAAGAAGAAAAAACATTTAAGATGGGTCTTGTAGTTGTCCTGAAATGCAGCAGAGAAGTCAGAACAGGCATGCATGAAGTTTTCGCGTCGAGGGCAAATTTTTGGCCCAGATGTTTTTAGTCTGTGTTCGAAGCGAGGTAGGGGAGGGATGTATTATTTAAAAGAGTGAATTTCAGAATAAAGTAGTCTAAGAAAATGCATGACCATTATTCCTTAGATACCAGGAGATTGGGACCAAAATTGGCTTCCTGTTCATGATTACGAAGGCACCTTGGGTTCTTGGGAGCAGGTCGACTACCTATGCTTGCAGAAAAGAATCTACATTCAATTTAACCCCTTGTTGTTTCTGCTCATTTCCAAATCTTGACAGAACGTTGCGTCAGCAAAAATATTTTACCATACACAGTGGAAGTAGATTTCAGTGGAATGTAATCAAATCGATATTTATTTTTCTCCCTTGCAGAATGGCTTTACCCCTCTTCATATTGCCTGCAAAAAGAATCGAATTAAAGTAATGGAACTCCTTCTGAAACACGGTGCATCCATCCAAGCCGTAACCGAGGTGAGAGAAGGAGGATTTCTGCACTTCCGGGTGCCAGGGAGTGCAGCCTCAGCGGCCAGAGTCCTAGAGCCGTCCCCCACAATGTGCTTGTTTTGCTGTGTGTGGTGTTAGATGACTTTCTGAACCCTTCACCCAAGGGGCTGCCAGTCCTAAGGAAAGCAGACAAGAGTGTGGGTGGGTGAGTGTAAATACATCCTGTGATGAGAAGTGTAGCCCAGACACGTGTCATGCTTAAAGGTGAGCGGTGCTGTCACTCAAAGTGTAATTTATGTGAAATCTTGTAATGCAATCCTTCTCAAATCCTACACTGCAGTGCTTGTGGGTGGTTTTGCCCCCCAAGAGGCATTTGGCCATGTCTAGAGATATTTCTAGTTGTCACAACTGGATCGTACTCCTGGCCTCTAGTGAGTAAAGGCCAGAGGTGCTACTGAACCTTTTACAGTGCACAGGCCAGCCTCCCGCAACAAAGAATTCTCTGGCTCAAAATGTCGTATGTGCTGTGGTTGAGAACCCGTGCATAACATAACCTCTGAGTATTTCTGAAGTAAGGATTACTTTCTGTGAAAACTCAGAATGCTGAAGGACTAGCTCTAGGTTTCTTTCATACAAAATGACGCAGAACTCAGAGAAGTGATCCACTGGGACGTCCACCCTTCAGACTCACGCCATCCCCCAACCCCCCAGCACACTGGTCCCCCTGGATTCCAGCCACTGGCACTTCCCGAGACTGGACTCCCTCCTGTTCATTCCATATCTCTGACCCTCCATGTGCCACACCTCCTCTCCAGTCTGGTCCTGCCTGCCTTTCAGGACCAGATCTGGGGCCACCTTCTCCTCGGAATCCTCCCCTAACCTGTGGCCTGATCTAGGAGCTCCTCCTCAGGACCATCACCACATCCTGGGCACATTTCCATCAAAGCTCTTGTCCATCTGACTTACCTGTGACCCAGCCGCTCCCCTGGCTCCCCCAGAAACTGCAGGCTCCAGCAAGGCAGGCCTGAGTCTTACTGGTCTTAATGTACCCAGTAGATCCCATAGTAGATCATTCAGTCAAGGTTTGTTGAATGCATACAGGATCGGAAGCAAACATAAAGACTAAGGTCTAGTCTAGGAGTTGTTGCTTTGCCTCAGTTTCTTATCTGCAAAAGAAATGTTTGCCCTGATTTCTAACAATTCTAACTGAAATGCTAAATGATTGGAAATATGAATCCTGATTTGCTGTGAGTCTCCTGGCTTCATGGTAGGTACCCAGTTATTTTCATTATAAAAAAAGTAAGTTTATTCTCCGTGCACGGCAACCCTTTTTAAAGATCAGAATGGGCTCTGAATTAAAGGAGATTTTTATTTTTATTTTGGGGAGAGGTAGTTAGGTTTTTATTTTACTTATTGGAGGTACCAGGGATTAAGCCCAGGGCCTTGTGCACACTAAGCACACACTCTACCGCTGAGCTGTACCCTCCCCCCAAAAGGAGATTTTTGACTCACGTCCAGAAATGCCAACCCGTGCTGAGAAGTTTCCACTGCTGGCCCTGAGCTCCCTAAGAGCTTGCAAAGGCGGTGCTGACCAGGATGAGGGCTCTGCCTCACGTGTGTCCTAACGACTCCCCCTGCTGATGGGAAAAGGTGCCGAATTATAACAAAATCTCCTTCCCCCTGCTGTTGTCGGTTCCCACTGTTTGAAGTCCCAGCAACCAGACTTCCTCCTCTTCTGTCTTCAGTCTCACTTTCATTGTGGAGAATTCCTTTCATGTATTCTTTAACACTACTCAAATTTCTGTTGAAATAGTTATCTCCTTCTGTTGTAGCGTTTTCTAGCCATATTAAATATTTTTCCAAATTATGGTGTTTATGATGTAAGTGGAATTAAATTCTGAAAAACTGGAAATGGACTCATTTTATACAAAAAATACCAATGTTTTGGGGTGTGTGTGTGTGTGTGTGTAAGTCAGACTTGAAACACATATGAAAATTAAGGTTCAGTCTAGTGACCCTTGTTATATTTGCCTTAATTTTATCACCTTAATTTATAATACTCAAAAAGTTAAAAATTTAACTGATTGGAACGATTAATGGTGATCTGCCCATTTATCAGAGAGGTGGCTTTATGTTCCTACCCTGTCCTTTCACATACATAGAATCAGTTACTCTGAGTGCAGAGGCGTCCTCGTTAAAGGCCAGAATAGGATCTGAAATAAAAGTTGACTTTTTACTATTGTGTATGTAATCACATGTGTGTCCTCTCCACACACACACACACACACACAGTCGTATGAATAAGAAAGGCTTAGTAGCAAAGGGAGAAAAACCTTCAAGTTATTTCTCTCTAAATTTTTTTCAAAATACTATATAAAATGAAATAAATCTTTAATGATTATGACACAGGCCTTTCATAATCACGGAACTTGCTTGAGGGAAATGATGATTATTGATCCATTTGTCTTATAGAATCTATGACATAGTGGTGATGTCTTGATGTTTTCTGATCTGATCAATAAACTGGTCAACTTAACATGGATGGATGGTTGGGTGGATGGCAGACAGGCAGGCAGGCAGACAAACCCATGGTATGACAAGCCAGCGAACTGACATCTCCCTCTTTCCCTTCAGTCGGGCCTCACCCCAATCCATGTTGCTGCCTTCATGGGGCATGTAAATATCGTGTCACAACTAATGCATCACGGAGCCTCACCCAACACCACCAACGTGGTAAGTATCCTTTTAACAACGCAGGTCCAACTGTGAGTATTTACAAAACTGGCAAAGGTTGCTCCCGATCTGTTTATTTTTTGTGATAAGTAAATTAATCACTATTTAATTTAACAGAATTTGAGAATACCTGTGGTTTCCTTGACCTCAAAGGCAAGAGCCTTTCAGTCACTAGCTGGTCACAGATTGCTAAGATACAGGGACTGTGTGTATTGCTACTGAATATTATGCTTTAAAAAGGAAAGTCTTGTGGAGGGAGAGAATTTTTTTCAGTAGAAGCATTAAGAAATGTTCCATGTTGAGAAGGTGGTTCAAACACTATCATTACTGTGATTCCAAGTAAACTCCAAAGTAATTTCTCTTGAGTGTGCTTGACAGTGTTACAGCAAACTCATGGAAGCCAGCTCATTGTTGGAGGAAGATGCTGTTTTCCCACACTAAGCGTTGCTCTGCAGAAGCAAGAGCCTCACTTCATAGCAAATGTCAGAGGAGGAACTTAGCCCCCTAGGTCTGCACGTGTGATTTGATATTGTCTTACAGGATTTTAAATTTAACATCATAATAACATTAGCATCCCAGACCCCAAGCGTAAGAGCACTAGTTGGACTCATGAGCACTATAGAAGTAAAAATAAAACAAGCAACATTCCGGCACAGGAAGGGCAAGCTGTAAGGTCCTGCACCCTCACCCTGAGAGGGGCCTCCAGTAAGGCTCCTTGTCTTCTAGCAGCTGGAACCAGCTCTCAGCTGAAATGCAGTCTTTCCTGGTACTAACGGCCAGAGAGAGGATGCACCCCTTTCCACAGAGAAGGCTGGGTAATAAGGTCAACTACACCCTCAGCACCTTTCCAGGAAGCACAGTGGCAAGCTGCATGTGAAATGTGTCTTTGCATCTCCTTGCGTGGAGGTGGATGTCCCATGGAGCAAAGCAAAATGTATAAAAGTAATTTAAAGGTGGGCATCCCTGGTATGAGAGAAAATATTTGATTTTTATTACTTTTTACACTTCAGTCTATCCGTGTTGTATATGTTGTTTTTATTTTTTTAATTAAATAAATGAAGAGATCATCTGAATTAAAATCTGTTTGGTGAAAAGGGGCAGGGCAGGGGTGGAGGGAGTCCAGTGGCAAAGAAAATAACCCCTTGGGATAATGTCCAAAGATATAGGATAGTGACCTGTTGAGATAAAGCAGGAACTGCAAACCAACAGCCAGCAAGCTGGGTGTGTTTGTGTTGTACCTGCAGCATTTTTGGTTTGGTTTTGCTTTGTTTTGAACTCTGATCTTTTTTACCAGTGTTCAAGAAATGTACATAAATATCCAGACTGCCACTGTTTTTGAAAAATAGGAAGGTGTGGCATGATGTGGCTGGCATCCGCAGTTACTGGGGCAGTCTGCCCCTGCCAGGTAGCGGCGCCTCCCTCAGGCAGGACAGGGCAGGGCCTCTCTCTGGGAGCGCCACGCCACCTCCCCCCCACCTGCCCTCTTCACTCTTCTGGCCTCCTGCCTGGCCCTGTAGCACTTGCCTCTCAGCCCCCAGTGAGGCCTCACTGTAGACGACTGAGCACGGCTTCCGAGACTGCCGGCGACCAGGCTCCCAGGGCTTACATTGAAGTCTTCCATCGTGGACCGGGTTCCTGTACGATCCTCGTGTATTTCATTTCCTATCTTTCCTATTTTCAATAAGAAAGTGCTTGGAATTGGGGAGGATACAGCTCAAGTGTTAGAGCATATGCTTAGCATGCATGAGGTCCTGAGTTCAATCCCCAGAACCTTCATTAAAAAAAAAATAGATAAATAAACCTAATTACCACCCCCCCCCCAAAAGGAAGTGCTTGGGACTATTTTTTCCTTAAAAAAAAATCCTCCATCATAAACTTGATGCCAATAAAACATGCCGCTCTCCTTTAGAGCTGCGTTAACTCACTTTGGCTCCTGTTCCCCAGAGAGGAGAAACAGCACTGCACATGGCAGCTCGGTCCGGCCAAGCTGAAGTCGTGCGGTATCTGGTGCAAGACGGAGCTCAGGTAGAAGCTAAAGCTAAGGTATGTGCAGTGTTTACGTGAAAGTGTTTGCTACCGAGAGGAAAAAAAAAAGATT
The DNA here is from genome assembly GCF_009834535.1 of Camelus ferus. NCBI lineage: Eukaryota > Metazoa > Chordata > Mammalia > Artiodactyla > Camelidae > Camelus > Camelus ferus. Next base: position 42,685,735 of record NC_045706.1, on the reverse strand, counting down.
TTAATAAAGCCTTTAGATATGCACATGTTCTCTTTCAGGAACACTCTTTTAACATAATGAACCACCACCCATGACAAAAGTCTCTACCCAAGTGATATTGAAAACATCCCTACCCTGCACATGTGTCTACTCAGTTATTCAACAAAATTAAATAGAACAAGAACTTTGTGCCAGAAGGAACTTTGTGTCCTTGGCACATGGCTAACGCTTAGGAAACAAACCTAGACTTGGTCCAGAGTTCTACATGCTCTCCAGAGAAGGGCTTCTGCACGAAGCTTCTAGAACAAGCTCAGTTTGGATGCATGACTGAGTTCTTCTGGTTGACTTATTTGTCAGTTTTCATAGCCACAAAAGGAAAAAAGAAGTTTTAACTTTTCCTCCACAAGTTGTGAAACTATAAACCCTGACACTTGACCAGAGTTGTTCATGGAACAGAGAAGAATGTCAGGGCTGAGTTGAGTGCATCATTGTCTGCCTGGCGTTTTGCCCCCAGGACAAACCCATGTCTCTGTCACTATCCTGATGGGTAGCTGGTCTGGTTGTCAAAATGACAGCTTAGGTCAGGAATCATAAACAGATACGTAACCACCTCAACTGTTTAATTTTAGCCCTTCAATATACAAATATATATTTGTTTGTCATTTATTTACACATTCTGTACTTTCTATTTTGGGGTTAAATGGAGAGAAAACTGAGACATTTGTGAAGCAGTTTGAGATACAGCATATTTTCGTCTCTGCAAGATACACAGTCTATCACAGCTGCTCAGCTCTGCTGTTACAGAGTGGAAATAGCGAGATAGGCAGTACATAATTTAATACATCAGCACATGGACATGACTGTGTGTCAATAAAACTTTATTGACAAATACAAGTGACAGCTGGATCTGGCCCCTGGATTTTACTGTTCTGACCCCTTCTCTAGAGGATGTTGGTTAATCCGCTAGCTAACTCGGTTAAGTGGAATGGTTAAGAGCGGCTGTACGCTGCCAGTACAAGAAACCGCACATTTGTGGGTGTTGTTAGTTACATATGAAGCATTTCATCTAGGAGATGGTTTCACCCACAAGCTGACATTGACCCTAGGATTTATAGTTATTTCATGAAGGGGACCGTGTGTATCATTGTTAGGAGCCTGACTTCCACAGCCTGCCTGCCTGGGTTTGAATCCTTGTTCACCATTTACTAACTGTGTAACATTGGGCACGTTAAATAACCTCTCTGGGCCATGTTTCCTTATCTTGATTCCTCATAGAGAAAATGGAAATAACAAGAGTTGTAATTCATAGGATTGTTGCGATAATTAATGAGTGAATGTAGGTGGAGTACCTAGAACAGAGCCTGGGGCGTGCACATGCTCAGTTAGTGTTCAGTGGTGGGGGTTGAATGGGATTTTTCTTTGCCAACCACCTCTTTCTATTTCCAGTATTCCTCTTCTTCCTTGTGGCACCTTCCCTAACTTCTCACACTTCCTCCTGGTTACACAGGCTCTCTTGCTTTGACCTTGACCCTCATCTTAATGTTCCAAAGCAGCGTCCTGTGTTCTAGTCTCCTCTCTCTACTTGCCCTACGTAAAGTATTTACCTGAAATTTCCACGTTCCAGTGGGGGTTTCCCTCCAGAGGCCATCTTTGGGCAAATGAGGAAAGGATGCCCCTCCAATATGGGGAGGAGCTGCTAAGGGAGAGGGACTTATGAGGGCCTCGTGTCTTTGGTGAACTGAGACAAGGTGCCCCTCCACTCCAGGCAGATGCAGCCCATGCCAGGAGGACAGCTCAGCAAGCAGGGGGCAGGCTGGCTGTCAGCCCCTCCAGCCCTCTTAGCTGGGAGACTCCTGCAACCACCCTGTGCTGCCCGCCTCTCCCTCTGCTTTGGACTATGAGGGGGTGGGGGTGGGCAGCACCAACAAAACAATTCATTCCATATGTTTTCATGATAACTGGTGCAGGTATAGTATATCTCCCAGATACTTCAGTTTTACCAGGATACCTTCCCTTCACTCCCCAAAAAAAGGAGTCATTAGAGGTTTAAAACGTTGATAAAGTGTAACAGGTGGGAGTGGGGATAATTTATAGGTAGAACGGCCTTTCGCAGTTCTCATGCTAACAGGTTATTCAAGGGTATTGAAGATGCTTAGATCTGCCATCTCTACCTTTCTGAGACTTAAAGAAAAAGATAAATAAAGTTCTTTTCCTTTCAGTACTGAATCAAAGAGCGGAGTGTAGCAAGCAGCGAAGTTCGCTAAATTTTTCATGACATCACTGTTGTTTTCTCAGCCCCTCAGCCTTGCATTTCTGCCTTGCCCTCTAGGATGACCAAACCCCACTCCACATTTCTGCCCGACTGGGGAAGGCGGATATAGTCCAACAGCTGTTGCAGCAAGGGGCGTCTCCAAATGCAGCCACGACTTCTGGGTACACCCCGCTCCACCTTTCAGCCCGAGAAGGGCATGAGGATGTGGCCGCATTCCTTTTGGATCATGGAGCATCGTTATCCATAACAACAAAGGTATACAAGCCTCTTGAAATCCTGCTGGTCCCCCAGGACACATCGTCTTTAGTGATACCTGCATGGTAACAGGTATAAAAGCTGCACAGCAGCATCTGTGCTTGGATCGTTGGATTAACACGGCCAGCAAAGCCCTGGGGTGGGGCAGGTGTCTGCATAAGGCTTACGTTTCTCGGTACATGATCGTCTGACGTGACCTTATTGGTGTCCGGAGTCAGATGTTTCTCACAAGTTATTGGATAAATCTAAATGGTGGTTTAAAAGCATAGCCACAGATTTCTCTTGCTGCAGCCAGGTATACAAATCACGTTACCAAAGCTCAGTTGGTTAATGCTTTTATAATACTTCCAAATCAGGAAGTGGATTTTTCTCAGTTTGTTGTTGCTGCTGTCTTTTCTGATTTATGGGATTTTTTTTTTTTAATCTCAACCCTGGTGTCTTAGAGGAATAACCCACTACACAGTTGCTTTTTAAGTGGGGAATGCAGAATTTAGAGCTCATTTTTCTTTGATACTATGTAAACCTAGAAAGTGTGATAGCAAGATGAATTGGGCCATGGCGTGTCTTAGAAAGTTAGAAATTGGTGTTACAGTCCCTTATTTGCATGCAGAGAATCAGCATTAATGTGTAATCAATGTGGAAGATAATTACAATAATTACAAATACTTGGCAATCTAGCTGAATAAATAATGACTACCTCAAAATTCACCCCCTGTGATTCTTTAGACTCTTCAGTAGAGTTGAGATACAAATTCCTGGATCTCATTTTTCTTGTGAAACAGAGTAATGAGTGATGGAGTTTTGAGCACCCCATCCTTCCACCAAGCCAGCTGCCCAGTGGCTTTAGTTGGCTGTAGTCTCATGAGGTCAAATACATTGATGGCCCTCCAGTCCCTGACTCATGCTGGGGGCCATCCCTAAAGGTGCATGTTGACTGACTACTTGATACCCAGATCCTTGTAGGAGGTAGAAGCAAGGGAGGGCAGGCACTCAACTGTCAATATCCAGCTCTCACGTATTTACTGGGAGAGAACCATGTGATATTATTCAGTTCATGTGCGGAGGCTAAGGCCTGAGACTCTGGCTTCTACGCCTAAGGACTGGAGCCTATGTAAAGACGTGTGTATACATGCGATAGTAGAGAAAGGGAAGGGAAGGGAAGGGTTCCCACCTAGTGATGAGAGAGTGTGGAAGGTCCAGAGGCTCCCTGGAGTTTTCCAAGCCCTCGAAATGCAAATGTGACCTAGGACCCTGTCACCTATTCTTCCAACAATGCAAAATCCCAAAATAGCCCAAGATCCAGCTTGCCGACTTCATCCTTGTCAGATGCCTCATTCGTCCCAGGATTAGCATCTTGTTGGGTCTCAGTCAACAGAGAGAGATTAAATATCCTGCTCATCTTTGTTGCTAAGGGGACTCTTTAACTGTTATCTACCCGTCTTGGTCCTTACATACAAACTTAACTGCTCTTTATCATTAGAATAATTCATCAGTTCAGGAAACTGATGCCTTCGCGTCATTTCTGCCATTCATTATTTTTATGTTTCTTTTTTCAGAAAGGATTTACTCCCCTTCATGTGGCAGCAAAATATGGGAAGCTTGAAGTAGCCAATCTTCTGCTCCAGAAAAGTGCGTCTCCAGATGCTGCTGGGAAGGTATGAGGTCATCGGCCACCCTGCAACAGGCCACACCCATGATTGCAAAACACACCCTTGCTAGTACTCACCCACAGCCACCCAAGTTATAACTAATCCGTATCTAAGCCTCACAGGATGAAGACCACTTCGGAAATAGGAGGTGAAAGCAGGGGCCCAAGTGTTGTGGAAACTGGAATGTAAATGACACTCTCTGTTGCAGCCAATCTAATCCCATCTCTTAAGTGAATCTAGGCCTCTGATGTTAAGACGCTTTGACACTGGTTGTTGTTTCTGCACGTGTTTTCAGAGCGGGCTAACTCCACTGCATGTAGCTGCACATTACGATAATCAGAAAGTGGCCCTCCTGCTTCTGGACCAAGGAGCCTCACCTCATGCGGCTGCAAAGGTACCTGTAATTCAACAGCATGCGGAGACTGATGGAGAGTGTCCATCGGTCTCCATGTGCATATCCAATTTTGCTTCATCCGTAGCACCCCCCGAGTTGAGGCATGGGAATATAAGCTCCTTCGGAAATCTGTGCCTTCAGCTATTTAGTCAACTCATGTGGCAGATGCTCCATAAATAATTACTTGTCAATTGATTTTCCTTGAAAATCCAGGACATCCTGGAGCCTGAGGAATATCCAGGAAAAAAAAATTTTTTTGAAGTACTCTTTAGCCAGATTAAAAACATCAGCACAGCCTGAAGGAGTAAGAAAGTTCTCATTTGTCAAAGTCATAAAATATGTGTTACATTTTCCTGGCCATAAAACATTGCTTTCGAGTGGTTTATGTGTGTTTAATAAAATAGGTGGGGTGGTTTTGCTTATGTGTTATTATTATTGCTAAGGAGAACCTTTATTTTAATTGTTAGGTCATTTTTGACCAGTGGACAACAGATTTCTCAGAAAAGAGATGCTCGTAGTAAATGGCTTTCTTATGACTCCAGGACTCTGATTTGAGAGGCAAACCATAAAGAAGAGTTTATCTAGAGACAGGTTGAGTCCTCTCGAGTTAGTGAGCCCACTGTTGTCGAGCAGGTGGCTGTGATCAGAGAACACTGGAATGATACAAACCACAGTTGAAACGCTGCCCAGTTCTTTTCCTAAATACCGTTGGTTGAAGGAACTTTTAGCATCCCCTGGCTTTTTGTTTTTGTTTTACTCTTTCATTTTGGGGCAATTATAGTGTTCTCCTTTAAACTTAGTGTTTGGATCAAATCTCTTATACATACAAATTAAAGAACTTGGGCTGTTAGAGATTACTTTGGATACCTTCACGCATAAAGTTTTCAGGTACTTTCTCCATGTAGAGAGCGTGTGATCTTTGACAGGTGTTTCTCTTCAGAACCTCTTTTCAGTCATCTCCTGCTCCATCCTCTTCAGAATTGTACCCAATGAAATCTCCAATTCAAAATCTAGTTCCCAAATTTGCTTTTCATCTAAGTGTGGCTTTTCCCCATCATTTTTAACCCTGACGTTCTTTCTATCATAAAGCCATCTGTTGACTTTTGAAAACACTTTGTCAAAAAAAAAAAAATGAATGGCAGTATTATTCTCAATAGCCAAAAGGTAGAAGCCACCCTACTGTCCATGGAAGGATGAACAGATAAACAAAATGTGGTCTATGCATGCAGTGGAATATTATTTAGTCTTAAGGAAGGAAATTCTGATATATGCTACTGTATGAATGAACCTCCAAGATACTATGCTAAGTGAAATAAGCCAGGAACACAAAAGGACAAACACTGCATGATTTCACATATGTAGAGACAGAAGGTAGAATGCTGGTTGCCAGGGGATGAGAGGAGGAAGGAAGGGGGAGTTAGTGTTTAAGGGATAGTGTTTCAGTTTAGAGATGGATGGTGGTAAGGAATGGAGAACAATGAATGTACTTAATGCCACTAACTGTACACTTAAAAATGGTTACAATGGTAAGCTTTATATAATGTATATTTTACCACAGTTTTTAAAAAGAAAAAAATTTATGATAAAATTTAATAGTTGCCCATTTCATTTGTTTATTTTCATATCCTTTTGAGCCTGGGCCACTTTTCTTATATTATAAATACCCTAAGGTTCATGGTAGGCAACCAGTAAGTAAGTAATAAGTGAACTATTCATTCCTCATGTGAGAATAATAATTTTGTCACAACTAATGCTAAGCAGCTTAGAATTGGCAGAAATCATGAATAAGTGAAGCAGGATGAGTCCAATCAACCTTTCCTTCCGCAAATAACTCTTACACAGGTCAACAGTTGATATATTTGCAGTTGATTTCCAGCTTTGTATTTGTCTAACAAGACCTCATGGTTCCCTATCTGCAAAACATCTTTGACAAAGAGTTGAAAAGCAGTTCTTTTTTTTTTTTCATGGGAGGAAAAGTGATGAGGTTTTTATTTATTTTGATGGAGGTACTGGGGATTGAACCCAGGACCTTGTGCATGCTAGGCAGGCACTCTACCACTGAGCTACACCCTCCCCCCGGAATAACAGTTGTTTAACTAGTTCCTTCTGGCAGCCCTTTAGCTTTAGGCATGTCTTTTACAGTCAGTTGAACACAGGCTTTTCTAGTAGGACAGTAATTCTCATTCCCATAGCACGGTCGCCTCTGTAATGCCATCCCGGCCACGTGTCCCTCCGTCCCTGCTTTCTGAGGCAGTGATCCTTGTCTGGGGCCTTTTCTAGACTTTGATCCTGAGCAAAGCCAGTCCTCTCAGTTAGGACTTGACTCATCTGCTGGGAAAAAGACCTCACAAGGTGGCTTAAACTGATGAGGCTCTGTTTTTTTTGTTTGTTTGTTTGTTTTAACATTTTTTGTTGATTTGTAATCATTTTACAATGTTGTGTCAAATTCCAGTGTAGAGCACAATTTTTCAGTTATACATGAACATATATATATTCATTGTCACATTTTTTTCTCTGTGAGCTACCATAAGATCTTGTGTATATTTCCCTGTGCTATACAGTATAATCTTGTTTATCTATTCTACAATTTTGAAATCCCAGTCTATCCCTTCCCACCCTCCGCCCCCTTGGCAACCACAAGTTTGTATTCTATGTCTATGAGTCTATTTCTGTTTTGTATTTATGCTTTGTTTGTTTTTAGATTCCATATATGAGCGATCTCATATGGTATTTTTCTTTCTCTTTCTGGCTTACTTCACTTAGAATGACATTCTCCAGGAGCATCCATGTTGCTGCAAATGGCATTATGTTGTCGGTTTTTGTGGCTGAATAGTATTCCATTGTATAAATATACCACATCTTCTTTATCCAGTCACCTGTTGATGGACATTTAGGCTGTTTCCATGTCTTGGCAATTGTAGATAGTGCTGCTATGAACATTGGGGTGCAGGTGTCATTTTGAAGTAGGGTTCCTTCTGGATATATGCCCAGGAGTGGGATTCCTGGGTCATAGGGTAAGTCTATTCCTAGTCTTTTGAGGAATCTCCATACTGTTTTCCACAGTGGCTGTACCAACCTACATTCCCACCAGCAGTGTAGGAGGGCTCCCTTTTCTCCACAGCCGATGAGGCTCTATTCTTCTCACGTGGTAAACAGTCTGGAGACAGGCAGTTGATGCTGGTTCAGTGTTTCCAGAGTGTTGAAGAAAGTACCCTGTGATTTTTGTTGTTATTGTTTTTGTTCTTTGCTTCAGATACTGTTGCTCAGGCTGCCGGGTCCTCTTTTCAAGCAGTAAAGCTCGCAGAAGCCCCACCCAGCCATCTCTCCTTAACATCTCATTGGCTGCCTCTTTCTGCAAGGGCTGCTGGGAGATGTAGTTTTCAATAGGGCACAAGGCCAAAGATTCTTTTATTAAGGAAGGAGGGAGAATGGACGTAGGGCAGGCAGATAGCCTCCTTTCTTCCAGGGAAGCTACAGCATTTCTGAATCCTGGCCGTGGTAAGAAATGAGGGACCAAGATTCAGTAGAGCTAATCATGCATATGGATATGACAGTGGTGACTTCACTCTTAACACTCCTTCAGTTCACATTCTTGGTTCTTAGAGTACGTAATGCTTTCTTCTTGCCCTTTTTTCTCTTTTGTAGAATTGCCAACATATCTTTTTACTCCTACATATCCTAGAAACGAGATGTTACTTTAGGTAATGGGGGAGGAAGGGGGGTGCCGAAGAACTACGTGGGCTTCTATAATCCATTTTAGCCAGAACTACTTCCTGAGGCAGGACACCATGCTGGAAGGGGGACTGGCTTGAGTTCAGGCATACCCTGGGCACTAACTGTGGAAGGTGTAGTGAGCTTTAACGTATTAGTTTTCAGATTTCTCTTTCATAAAATGTGCACTATATCTATTGATATGGTCAATAGAGACTGTGGATGTTTTTGGAAGAAATATAAAATATAGTGTAAATTTATTACTTTTGATAATTTAAAATTATATTTTCTCTTATTTTTTAATCTTGAAATACAGAAGCACACATGACATGCACTACATGAAGAGGAAAAAAGTGTTGATTAAGATAATTTTCCAGTTGAATCGCTATTTTATTTCTCTTCTGATAAATGTACCTGTCTCCTTTAGTATGGCAAGTAAGAATCCTTTAACTTTTTAGAAATTAGAAAGAACTTAGAAAATTTAGAATATTTTATGATAGGCCTCAAGATAGACTATTTGTTGATTATTTGAAACATTCCTTAAGTCTTTCTGAGATTACTTTCCATTCTGAAATAATACCCTGATTTGTTTTTTGCTTTCTTTATACGTTCCTTTGTATCTTAGGTAGGGGGCTCAGGGTAAACCCCTCAGGAAGAATGAATAACTTGTCTGAAGTTGGCATGCATTACCAAGATGCCAGAGCTTCTCTTTTTTTAACAACCTATGATTCTTTTGGTGGAATTAAAAGTGTTCAGTGAGACTGTCCCATCTCAGAAGATACTGACTTGCTGTTAGGGGTGGAGGAGGTACTGACTTGAGGATTATGTCAGTAGTAAAAGCAGTAAGGAGAGAAGATGCCTGGTAAGAGGCTCCACTCTGACTTTTTCTTGCCTTCACCGCTCTCGCTGGGGAGTGTTCGAGTACTGACTAATCATCTCTCCTATCTGAGCGCTGTCTTGTGAATTTTCCCTTTTATTCGAGGGTGGGGTTGGTAGTAAAACAGCTCACTCTCTCCTGTCACTCACTGTAGAGCTGGGCTCAGTCCAAAGCTCTGCATTTGCTTCTGAAGGCGGTCTCTTCAGGGTGTGTCTGAGCAGAAGGCCAAATGCTTACCAGGTCAGCTGGGGTTTCCAGATGGCGATAGGTCAAAACTAAAAATAGGGATATAAAAGCTTCTACCCTGGCCCATCCCATCTGGCAGAGGCTGGTTTCAGAAAAGTCTGGAAGTGGCATTTCCACTTTTCATCCCTTGGTCTCCAATAGCCTGAGTCTTCTACAATCAATTATAGGAAGAGTGTCAAGGGAGAAATGCAGTTACACTGGAACATACCAGTGACTTAAATATGAGGGTTAATTACAGTAACCTGGCTAACTAGTGGTCCCACTGCCCTCTGAGTTGTTTCTGACCCATCCATATGGCTTAGAAAGATTGTAACTGATCTATTGACTAGATTTAGATCACATTCCCAAATATAAATCCTATTTATAATTTACAAATTCTAGTTATCTATTTTCTTTCTCTAAATCTTCTTGTCTATACCAAAAAAAAAAACCATTCTCATTTTTCACTGGCATACTTTCTATCGTTAGACTCATGTCCATGTCAAACAGTAATCTTGCATTTCTCTGAAATGACTGTGAGCCAGGACAAGTTTCTTGGAGGTAGGGGACCTTACTTTCTTAGCAACAGAGGACTCTGAGGGTACCTGAAGCAACTAATTAACAATTTGTCAAAGGAATTCTGGTTACCTCCACCTCTGAGCATCAGAGTCAACCAAGAGAAGGATCCCAGGACGTTCTGAAAGCTCTAGGAAGCTTGACTCAAATTCTAAGGATTTACCCATTGCTGGAAAGCACTAGAGATACAAAGGGAAACATGGCACAATGCTTACCCTCAACAAATTTGCATCTTAGGAGGAGGAGACAGGTGTGTGAGGCAGAGTGCCACGAGTCATCTTTGGGATTTCGATTGGAGTCAGTCAAGTGCGGGGGAGGTGCAGGAGGGGTGTGACCCTTGAGCTGAATGTTCGGGTGAAAGATGCTGGCCACAAGGGCATGGTCATGAGGAACAGTTTCGGTAGAGTGAGGCAAGACAGAAACACGAGCAGTATGTTTTGGAGACCAGTCTGGCTGAAGCATGACATGGAAACTGGAGTTTTGTAAAAGAGCCGATCAGAGGGGCAGATGGGAGTAGATTACACTATTTTGACTACCATGAAAATGAAAATGTTCAACTTGTAAGCAGTAGGCCATTATAGGGATTTTACAGGTAGAATAATAGCTCTGAACTGCACACTGGTACCATTTGTTGGTTTCCTAGTTGAGTTTCCTCTCATTCCTGATTTAAATGAGACTGGTAATCATTGAGCACCTACTAACATAACCCCTGGGAGAAGGTGCTCTATCTTCCTTTTGTCAAACCAGTAGCACTCTGACTCTGTGGCATTAAACTGTCTACGGGCACGTTTTCCGTATTTAGGAATGAGGTAGACAGGAGGGTGCTACATTAATAGCACTTCTTGATTTATCAGTGTTGCTTACTTGATCGTGATTTTTTAAACCATCCAAGAAAATCACTAGAAAGGGAAGCATACTATTTGAAAATGCACTGCACACATTGTTATTTTGTTACTAGGGGTGTGATCAAGTGATTTGTGTTGACAGAACGGTTATACACCGCTGCACATCGCTGCCAAAAAGAACCAGATGGACATAGCGACAACTCTGCTGGAATATGGTGCTGATGCAAATGCAGTTACCCGGCAAGGAATTGCTTCCGTCCATCTCGCAGCTCAGGAAGGACACGTGGACATGGTGTCGCTGCTCCTCAGCAGAAATGCTAACGTGAACTTGAGTAATAAGGTAACCTTTTTTACCCTCTGCAAAGCACACAGCACAGCAAAACCTCACCTTCAGAAAGGCCACAAAGAAGTCATGAAAAATTCAGGTCAAATAGAATGTGTAAAGTGTAATATTGCACAAAGATATTTACCAAAATGTTGTTTATCATAGCAAAAAAAAATTGAAAAAAAAATCTGTTTAAATAGTAAGAGAACAGTAAGTCATTAATTGCAAAGTCATACAGTTAAGCAACATATAGCCATTAGAAGGAGGTCCATAACGTTTTTCTAATAACCTGTACTTTTGTTGTAATGTCAAGTCAAAGAGCAACATTGTTACTCATTGTATGTCTCTCATTGTTACCTCATCAGAATGTAGCAAATAAGAAGTTGTAAGTTATAGCCTGTTGATCCTATTCCATAAACATTTTGGGGGTACCTATTCCTTGCCTATCCCGGTTTTAAGTCCTAGGTTACAAAAAGAAATTGGAAACAGGTCTGCCTTCAGAGGGTTCATTTTAATAACAAAGTTTTCGAGGAGCTATTTTATTCAATAGATAAGTTTAGTCTTTATGTATAAATTGGCAGTTCCAAGGAACTTCTTAAGTCTCCGTCTCCAAAAGTCTTCAAACTCCCCTGCCCTCATATTTGGCATCCCCATTGTGAGTGAAGAGTTCTGTGAAGCAAAGTGCAAGTCCAGCCCCCAGTTAACCAGAGACATGTTATGAAGTCCCTGCCTCTCACTGTCTCTATCAGAGAATTCGGGTTTGCTGACCTGCTCATTAATACCTAGGTCTGAGATCTGCCCGAAATGCTGGAGTTGGGTCGGGGAGAGTAGCTCAGTGGTAGAGCACGTGCTTAGCATGCACGAAGACCTGGGTTCAATCCCCAGTACCTCCATTTAAAAAAAAAAAAAAAAAGCCAGACAGATGCTCCTAAGTCTTCAGATAAAAGAGAAACCTGCAAGAGGGCCCCCAGTTCCTGGTAATCCAAACTCCCTGGCATTCAGCTTCTTCTCTACCAGTTGGTGGTGACACAGCTGTGGCATCTCTCAGCCAGAGCTCAGATATTGGAGTAGAGTTTCAAGATTGCATAATTTTATGGCAGCAAATAATAAGTAGTTTAAATATTTTAATATATGTGGCCTGTGTTTTATAGTTACAGAGGCTTTGAATCTCCTGGGTATAGATCCTAAATGTGACTACTACTTGACGTGTAACTTGGACAAGTTCTGTGACCTCTCTGAGCCTCAGTTTTGTCCTCTAATAAATGAAGTCCGTAATATTTACTTCCCAGAAATGTCATGATGATGAATTGAGATAACATTCAGCACCTGCTTCTAAGTGAAAAAAAAAAAAATATTTGTCTTAATTTTGGACTTTTCAGTTTGGGAGAAAGATTACTCTGCACTAATCTGAATTTCTAAGGTGGTACTTTAACAAATTCTGTAAACCAAAAGACGTATGTGAGAGAACAGGGAAACCTTTTTTTAGTTTTAGTATCTTGAAAATGTGTTGTGGTCATTGCAGAGCAAACATGATTTTCATTTTTTCCTGGTGTACTGATTACTTTTCTCATTATCTTTCTTTTTAAACATTTCTTTCAGGATATCTGTCTCAGCATTAATGGGAATCATGAAGCAATTAAATGTCTAAGGTTCATATACTATATACAGACCAGCCTTATAATAATTTGCTACAAAATTCAACTTGTCTGGCTTCCAGTTGAAACACATTCTAACATCAGTTAGTGTGTATTTTCTTATGAGCCCAGAACATTGTATCTCATTAATTCTCCCAGACACAAAATACATCTAAACAATTGATTAACAGGTGAATATTTTCAGTAGGTTTGATACCAAAGTACAGTGTAACTAATTTTTTTTCTTTAAATTTTTTTCTTTAAATTCCTCAGTCAACTGGTGGCATCTGGCCTTGACTTCACCTGAAAATCATTTTAAAAAAAATTTAGGCTGAGAATACTTAAGAAAGAATTCCTCAGTGTTTACTTTGGTAGACTGGATATTAGCAAGGGAATTCTGAAGCCCCGAAGACTTAGTAAACCAAAGAAACCTGGAAATATCCAGCCACCTTCCTGAATATACTCTGCACAAGCAGATAATCCCACCCAGGAAATTCTGAAAAGCAGATCCGCCGCCTCCCCATTAGCACGTTGTACTTAGGAAGTTTCACAGCACCTAAAGGCAGTCTCATATGAAGGCATTTGTAAGTCTTTGCTTCCTTCCTCCACTGTCATTTTCTGTAGAAAGTATTAAATAAGCCTTGATGTGAAACCAGGAATTGGAAGAACTGTATTATTCGATAAGGAACTCTGACAGTTTTCCTGTCCGTTTTTCCTGAGCTGTCAGAGTCTTAAATATCAGTTACTGTCCCTCCACAACCCCACCCATCCCACCTCCCCGTTTCGTGTTAGACTTTATTTCCTTGCTGAAAAAAAGGAATAATTAAAGATTTAACTTTCGTGAAAAGTTGTATGGAACTAAACACTTTCTTGTTACCACTTATTTTTTTCCTTATTATTCCCCAGCACTTCCCAGATTTTTAAGGAAAAAAGAGACCCTGAGCCCAAGTTACTGCTCAGTGCTAGTGTTTGGCTCAGTCTTGCTTTTGTCATTCCTACTTTCCCACATGAATTTTGCAGACCGCAAGCAGCTCTAATTCTTTATGCAGCTAATAGAATATTAAACAGAGCCGTTGCTGTTCTGAGTTGGTAGTGTTCTCTCTGTTCCAAATAAATGCCATTTTTAAAATGAGCCATGGTCGAAACCCTCTAAAAGATTAACAGATAACTTCTGAACTCAAACAGGTCTGTTTTAACCATCTCATTATTTTTTTAATCTTTTTCATCAAAATCATGGATATAAAATCATTTTTCCTTTATGTCATGTGTCCTGTTTTACCTAAAGATGTTGGTTTTTCCTTCTGGCTTAATCAGTTAGTAGATGGACACAATGGTAGATACTAGACTCTGATTACACAAAGATGAAAGGTACAGGATTTGTCTCAACTAGCTTATGGTGGAAAGACAAGAAAATACAGGACTATGATGCTCTCAGTAGAAGTGAGCACATGGGATGTATGCACATAAGTGTAACAGGGAAGCCCTTTGGGAGACCCAGGGAGCAAGGGGAGCCCAGGAAATCTAGAAGTGACCCCGTGCCTAAGGGACAGCCGGTCACCCCTGGGGGCAGCCTGAACGTAGCAGGGGGCACATGAGAAGGTTGGGCACAAGTTGGTCATGGGCCAGAATCCATTTCCCAACAATGCTGAGAGCCCCTCAGTCAAGTTCTTCAGAAGTTTTGAAGTCAGACTTAGACTAGGTGCTCATGACACTTCTACGAAATGTGGCGGCTGGAATACTTGTCTCCTCTGAAGTAGAACAGGGAACATTGTTCTGTGATGATGTCAGTGTCTGGGTGGTGCCAGTTTTGGCCCGGGCTTATTTTTCTTGGAGTTTAAGTGAATGCTCCCATCTTCCTTTTCACATTTCCTCTTTATTCAGTTTGGGTGAGCTTCTTCCAAAATTCTGTAAACACCGTTTAAAAGTCAGGAGTGAATGGCTCTCCCTGAGTCCTGTAATTTGTTTGACAGAATAGTCACCCCTGAATAAATACTGTTCACACCCAGAGGGCTCCGTGCCCCTCCTGAGGCTGTTTGCAGTTCATCCTTTCCTCTGACAGATGGGGCAGGCTGATGGTCTTGTGGCACACATGTCAGAGGAGGAGAAGGAAGGCCTCCAAGATAGTAACTTCTGTGCTCATAATGGATAAAAGAAAAGAATCTGGAAGCATTTCCACCAGCTGACTTTCTCTTAAATATTATTTATGAAAAACTGCTTTACAACTGCAGAGGATTTTTAAGGTAGAGCACAGTCTTAGTGATCTTTTTTCTTGGCCATTAGAACAACCATAGAGCTCATCTGTGTTGTGGTAGAGTCCGTTTCAAATATCCAGTCTCACTAGATGACCTGGAAATTCTCATATGACATTTCATGGGTCATCTTTCTTACCCAGAGACAACGTCCAGAAAACGTTTGTCAGTCTTGGGTATTAATATTTAATGGAGAAAATATTTTCATCATATGTCAATCTTCAGTGTATAAACAATTTTATTTTAATTATTTTTGCTAAAGCTAGTGCCATTGGTAATGTGTTAAAACTCTTGCATAATTTCATAAAAAGAAAGTCTCTATTAAAAAAGTGAACACTAAAGTACATAAGAGGCAAGTGATATTATGTCTGGGATTTGCTTTAAAATATTTCCACAAATTAAAAAACAAACAGAGATTAGGGCAGGATGAAGCTAATGTAGCAAAACCTTGATAATCACTGCATCTGTGATCAGTACATAAGCTTCAACCCATTTCCACCCCTTTTGAGTATGTTTGAAAATTTTTATTAAGCCTGCAGATAACAGTATTGTCACATGCTAGTGCTTAAACTCACTCTGCAGACTTTTTTTTTTAACATAGAAATTCTGGGCTTCCTCTCCTAGAATTCATAAATTGTGTCTCAAGCATGCCTCCGTGGACTACATTCCTCCTGTAAGATGATACCTTTGATCTTTTGCAGAGTGGCCTGACCCCACTCCATCTGGCTGCTCAAGAAGACAGAGTGAATGTGGCCGAAGTCCTCGTAAACCAAGGAGCACACGTGGACGCCCAGACAAAGGTATACAAAAAGATCGTGCCCATCCAGAGCATCTTTTGTGACTCCCGGGTGGAACAAGTACCAGTTTCTAGAGGGAAGAACAAATCTTTCATTATATCTTCTATACACGTATTTCAGACGTGTGTCTGTGCAAGGGACACCAAAGTGTCTGGTTGTGGAGTCCCAGGCACTCTTTCCTTTAGTGCCCTGAATACCTTACCGAGCTGCATAGTGGCACTTCCGGTGTTAACACGACTGAGTAATCCTTGTTACAGCAGATCTGCCCTTCAAGGGCAAGCTGTGAAAGCTTGTAGCTTTCTTAGTTTTTGTGACTGAGTTTAAAATGCGTATAGAAGAATTTGTCAGTCATTTATGACTTTGAACTCTGTTCAGGCATAGTCTATGAAAAACGACAAATTAATTTTTATTCATTTACTGCGCACTTGCTAAATTCCTTGTGGTGTGTGTGATCACTGACACCCCCCCCCCCAGCCAAAATAGTTCCCTTTTCAAAAAGAAATTTCTGATTAATCTCATGTAATGCCAGAATTTCAAACTCACATAAGAAAAAGGGATGTTTTGTGTCACCATCAAAGGTACAACTTTGTATTCCTCTTCTTCTGAACATTTGCTTGCAGCACTTAATTTTGTTACTCTTCATATCAAACTTGTTTTATCTCCTTCAAAATACAATGCTGCTTTATTTCTTTGTGTCACATTTTTTTACACGAAAATGGATACTACTTAAGTATTGTGACCACAAACATTTTTATGTATAATATAGATAGATTCTGAGTATATGGACAGTTAAGGAAGATGTTGACAATATAAAAGCGTCCCTGGGAATTAGCCAGGTAGAAAGGTATTTATTGAGGACATCAAAGTCAGGCAGAATTGACAGGACAGGCACAGAGGGAGCAGCCCTGAGGAGACCACGCCTTGGCACAGTGTCCCGACTCTCCTGGGCTGGGGCCCCTCCGCCCCTGCGTGTTCTGCTAGAGAGAGACGTGACCAGGCAAGATCCTTTCTGCTTTTTAAACTCTGTAGGAAAACTGTAAAGCAAACCTAACGGTCCCCGGCCGGGCCAGCCCTGGGTAGAGCTCCCCTCACTTCACTTCCTGAAAAGCCTTGTGCCCTTGAAGTCCCCGCGGCCTCTTTGGTTGCCTCAATAGCTCAGCTCTCTCTTCACTCTATTTCCCTCCCAAACTTTTCATTCTGAAAAATCTCATTGTCCTCAGCCCTGAATGCCTTCCTAGGGAGCTGAGTATTTAACAAAGAAACCAATAAAGGCAGTGGTGGTGGTAGAAAGGTTTCCTGTGACATTCCATTTGGAAAATACCAGCATTTTTAAATTTGAAAAAAAAAAATCAGATTGAATTTAGCTTATGTTCTTTATTTTGTTTGTAGACTTTCATCAAAAAAGAAATGTTTACTTTAGAAATTCGCAACTTCATGGTAAATATATCCAATCTGTGTTTTCTTTATATGCACATAGACAAACACAGCCAAAAAAAAAATTATTTTTGGTTGCCTCTCCCTGTATAGAGTGAAAATTCTAGAAGATAAGAACAGGGTTATGTTTCCCAATACTTTTTTGTCCCAACACATCCAAGGTACACACCTAAATTCAGTCGGGCATGAAGGCAGTGATTCTCCAGGGCAGGTTGGGAGGAGAAGAAATGGTGCTGTGACCCTTCTGCTCCTGGTTTGCACCAGTGACCCCCTTGGTTTAAGAGTCTCAGATCTCTACCTGGGTTTCCTCCTAACCTGGCCCAACCCAGGTCATAGTCAGTCATCATTTTTCTACTAAGTGTCATATTTTTTAAACAGGTACCTTTTCCTGCCCTTCACAAGTGATGCACTTCAGAAAGAATCTCTCTGCCTCTAAAAATTTTTTCTGCTTTCCTTTTTCTTCTCAGCACCAAAGAGAAAGGAGGCTGTGCTCAACAATGGTTGAGCAGAACAGGAGGGCAAAGAGATGGGGTTGCTTGGGCTTGGTTCTTAAACCTTGTGAATGTGGAGTTGATTGTATCCTATGAACTTCCAAATTCTTCCCGCTAAATGTGACATCCCCAAGCAGCCTGCAGGGGGAGTGTATGGTATCATTTGATTCACTGGCTTAAATTTTAAAATTGTAATAGTGAAATATAAAAGGTTTTCTTCTCTTGTTGGGAAAAGACTAGACATCCTGGTAACAGCTTATGCAGCCTTCTCACTCGCTTACTGACTCACCACATCTCCGCCTCATTCTGTTTATTGAAGTATAGTCAGTTTACTATGTTTCTGGTGTACAGCATAATAGTTCAGCCACACATATACATGCATGCATTCCTTTTCATATTCTTTTTCATTATAGATTACTATAAGATACTGAATATAGTTCCCTGCGCTATACAGTATAAACTTACTGTTTATCTGTTTTATATATAGTAGTTAGTATCTGCAGATCTCGAACTCCCAATTTATCCCTTCCCACCCCCTTTCCCCCACTGGTAACCGTAAGTTTATTTTCTATGTCTGTGTATTTGAAGTTCGCCACGTCAGTTCAGACTAAATTGTGCTGCTGGCCACAGGGTTTAATACTCAGTGATGTTTAACTGCAATGAAGCCACTTGTTTTGGTTTTTAAAAAATAATCTCCGGAAGCATTTTACTTAGACCACCCTTGAAACATACTGAAGCACTGATTCCCAGCAGTCCAGATTCATGAATAAATAATTAAATTGGATTTCTTTAAATGAATGTAAAATCATGAAAATTGTTTATCTGCTACGTACTCATTTCACGTTTTTTTTTTTTTTTTTAGCGCTCCCACTGGTTATCAAATTCTTACCTGGGGATGTAGTCCTTGTCCTCATAGAGCTCAGTCTAGACAGGGAGACACTTGTGAATACAAATAACAATAAAAATATAAGAATAATAGCAAAACTTATGACCCATTTTCTCTGTGTCAGATACTGTTCTAAGCACTTACCTTTATTAATTGGTTTAATTCTTACAACTACCTTATGAGGTTGATAAAATTAGTATCGCTATTTTACAGAGGAGGAAACCGAGGCCCAGAAAAGTAATTACTTGTGTAAGGTCACACAGCTAATTAGTACAAAGCTAGATTTTTGACCCCATATATAAATAAATACATTTAGAGATACTGACATTAACTGAAAGATTTACAAAGTTGGGAGTGGAAAAGCGGACTATGGCTGGTTTAGTATCACAGGAGCATGAGGAAAAATTGGAGGCATGGCCCAAGATACTGGTAGAAAATTAAGAAGATCTCAGAGGGCCTCCCTGTGCCAGGCATAAATTTTTTATCCTATTTGCACTGAGAAACCTTGAAAGGTTTTAAAAGAAGATGATAAGATCAGACATGTGGGTTAGAAAGATCCTCGGGGACCAGTAAAGGCGCTGGTAAAAGAGTTGGGAGCAGGGGCCGTTTGAAGGCTCTTACTGAGGTCCAGATGAAGAGTAGAGAAGGACTCAGCTAAGTGGCAGATGGGATGTTGATGAACAAGAGAGAAACTGATGAAATACATAACGAATATGAACAGTAGGACTTGAGACCACGAGTATATGGAGACCGAAGAAAAGTGAGAAATTCAGGATGAATCTAAGGATGTGACTCTGTAACCAGGGGATCCCAAGTACCACTCAAGGAGACAGGAAGTGAAGGAGAAGCAGCTGGTTGGAGAAAGAGCACCGTGAGTTCCTTACTGGGTGTGCTGAGTTTGAGGTCACCTAGGGGCCATCCAGGGACAGACAGCCGGTAAATGACTGAAGTTTTAGTCTGGGATGTAGTGGGGGTGGGTCTGGATGTGGAAGTGGTCAGAATCAGTGTATTATCTGAAGTTGTGAAGGTGGATGTGTCCCTGAGGAGCAGTGTGGAGGAAATCAAAGACAAAGTCCCAGGGATCAGTGATGCTTCAGAGTCGATAAAGGAGGTGGAAGGAAGGCCTGACTGAGCACAGGAGGGAAAACGGGAAAGAATATGACATGCATGTCAAGTAACTGTGTCAGGGAAAAGAAGCACTGAAACACATGCACTAAATCAGCACTTGGGTTATTAGAAGGCAGTTTCACTGGAGCAATGGAGATGGTCAGATACGGGGGAAATGGCAGGGAATGGTAAATATAAATGGGTTTTATTTTCCGAGAAGCTTTAAGAGGCTATAGAGCTAGGAAAGGAGAGAAATATTTGAAAGGGGTAACTTTTGGTTGCAATAAGTAAATACTGTTTGTAGGCTAAGAGGAAGGTGCCAGTAGAAAGAGAAATGGTTAAAAAAAATTACAAGGGGGTATCAGAAGTGGGGTAGGCTGGGCTAAGAATGGAGATGATAATTAGCTTATTCTTCTATCATTATGGAAATTCTCTTTTATAATCTCTGACTCTTCTCTTTTATAATACCCGAGAGGCTCTTTGTCTGGTTTTCCAGTTTATCCTCATACTGACTTTGGAGGTGAGCAGTAAGTTTAAAAAAAAAAAAAAAAATCACAGGAGAAAAATTTTCAACTTCTTTCTCATTTTCACGTGCTGAGACTTTTAACTGTACTACCTTCAGGAAATGAGATACTAAGAGTTTATTTTCAGAGTTAGTTTTCTAAAGGAAAAAAATCTGTTACTAAATGTAATTTTTTCCCATCTCAATTAGTTATATTCAACTAAAATTATGAAAAGTCTATTTATAAAAGTATCTTACAGTCTCCCACAGGTCTTTACTTGCCATGTCATATAATATTTAGTGTAATATGTGATAAGACAAAGAGATTCCTTAAAACAACAGTATCCCAAAAAAATTTTTTTAATTTTAACTAAAATTAAAGTAGGACTCCCTACTTTGTAATGTGAGTCGTGATGTTGTAATGTGAATGGGTGCATTCACTGAGAAAGACTATGCCAAGTGCAAGAAAGACCAAAGACAGATTGAGCACAGTTTTTAGGAGGTGAGGGACTGAGTGCAGATTTTCTATTCCCTCTCTCCCAACCACGTTGCATAGGGAGGTACCCAAGTTTTGCTCAATAAGATACCATGTGCAACCACCATGGGTCCGAAACACCAGTCTGAACGTTCCCTCTGTGCCTCTTTGCTCTTGCTACACAAATAGAAACTTTCAACATCACCTATAGGAGATGACTTGACTTCAGCTTGCAATGATAGTAAAAGTAGGCAAAGGTGAAAAAAAGAAGCAAAAGATGGCTCAATTATCTGCACTGTGATTGTTTCTTAGTTATTCAGGAAAGAAAAGCTGGCCTTTCTAAAATGCACTGCCAGTAGTTGGGAGGAATTTCCCACTTTACGTCTCTCTGGGCCTATTTGTGCAAGATGCCACTTAACATGGGGACTTTGTGACCCTCTGTGAATGGAGGAGACCCAGTTTGGTTTCTCTGGGTACAAAATAAGTCTTCCTGCCCATGTACACATATTTTTAATACAATATAGCAAGAAGACCAGTATCTCTGAGCAGAGTGAACAAGGGAGAGACTAGCAGGAGACGATCTCAGAGATGTAAGAGATGGGAGATTGGGGGGGGGGGTGTATGCACCAGATCAGACAGGTCCCAACAGTCCATTATAATAACTTCAGGTTTTACTAGGAGTTAGAGGGAAGTAATGAAGATGAGAAGAATCTGTACATTAAGATATTTAAAATGATTAGATTTATTTTAAAAATCTAAGCAATATATTTAATACAATAGCCATTGGAAACTGTTGCATCATTGCTTAAAGACATTGACTAAAAACTTGAAGTGTTCCCTAATATTCAGATTTTAAAAATATTTTCTGTATATTTTTGGCTTGGGATCCATCCTCTGCCACGAAAGTTGGGAATAATTTTACTTCAATCAGTTAAGCTAATTGTACTGAGAACTGATAGGAGAAAACTGTTTTCATGCCTCCCTCCCTAAGCAGCATTCTGATTCCTAAAGCAGTATCCTGAGTTCCTCAGTACCAAGGAAGAGCCCTGGAAAGCAGGCAGGTGGATTCTGCTCCCTAAAAGGGAGGCCTTTCATCATGCATGAAGTAGCCTCAGGGGTTGTAAGTCAGACTCATACACATGCGGTTGTGGTGAGCTTATCAGCAGGGTTGGGTCCGGGCTGCTGGGCTGACTGTTCAGTTCATGGAACAGAATCTAACCAGAGTCAGCTCTTTAGGGCAGCACATCCCCGGTGAGGTGTCTTCACCATCCACAATTGGCTGTGTTCTGGGCACCCCCTTTTCCAAATTCAAATACATTTGTTTGCTGGAGTATCTTAGTTTATTATGGGCTACTATAATAAGACTATTGTAGACTGGTAGAATGTTTATTTCTCACAGTCCTGGAGGTTGGGAAGTCCAAGATCAAGGTGCTCTTCACCTTGGCCACCTTCTTGTTGCATCCTCAGGTAGCAGGGAGCAGAGAGAACAGGCAAGCTGTCTTCTGTCTCTTCTAATAAGGGCACAAATCCCATTCACCAGGGCTCCAACCTCATGACCTAATTAGCTCTCAAAGGCCCCATCTCTAAACACCATTACACTGGGATTTGGGTTTCAGCATACAAATTTGGGGGGATACAAACATTCAGCATATGGCACAACATCACCGTAAAGACACATTAATGCCATCATATATGAGATACAGACCCTTTGAAATGTGCCCCCCCCCAACCCATGCCCATTTAGAAACATTATAAAAAGTCTGTGCTCTCCCTTTCAGTGATCTGGTGCTGACAGAGGCTCACCATGGGCACTGAATTTGCGTGGTGAAGTCTGTTACAATGTGGCCATTGAGAAAAGTATCTGGGATATCCTTATTTTAAAAATAATTATCTTGAGTATGTATGTGTGTGTATGCATATATACCTACACATACATACACACATGTGAGAGAGAGAGAGAGGGAGAGGGAGAGAAAGAGAAAGAAAGAAAAAGAAAGGAAAGAAAAAGAAAGAAAGAAGGGAGGGAGGGAGGGAGGGAGGGAGGGAGGGAGGAAGGAAGGAAGGAAGGAAGGAAGGAAGGAAGGAAGGAAGGAAGGAAGAAAGGAAGGAAGATAATTAACAGATAGGAGTTATAGCCCCTCTGGAGTCAGTGGATCTTAACTAGAGAAATCATCCATTGCTTTGTCTAAATCAGGGGTTTTCAAACTGTGGGGCTCCAGCAAGGTAGACAGGAGCCTGTGGACCTCAATCAACTTCATACATCTCAGACCTCCTAAGTTCACAGCAGCCACATCTCCTTCAGTGTTCCTGGGTTTCCCATCTCTGCCATGCATTCTGATCATCAGCGCCTGCCTTCACGATCTTTCAGCCACTTCCTAGCTTTTAACCTCAACTTTATGCTTTTGGAGAATAGAGTGTTCAGTACATCCTAGTCCAAGTCTGTCCACTGAGGTCTCTTCAGACCCTCGACAAGAAGCCACTGAATCACCTCTGTCGAGGCTGTCGATAGGTCCATCTTCCCTTCCTTTCTTGAAAAGCTGTTCTAAGAATAAAATAAGCCAATGCAAGAGAGAGCACTTTGGGACATTTAATAACTATTTCCATGTGAGACAGCATTGTTATTTATACCTCAGACTAGCTCTGAGAATTATCAAGGACATTGGTTTTATGTAGGGGGAAAAAAAGAAACTATTTCTGCCTCTTTAAGAAAGGTTCCGTAACACTTTTGTTTCTATTTAGGATAACTGTTACTGAAACTATGCTTAAGATGTTTCTTTCTTTAAAAACATGTAATTACAGATGGGGTACACACCACTCCATGTGGGCTGCCACTATGGAAACATCAAGATCGTTAACTTCCTGCTCCAGCATTCTGCAAAAGTTAATGCCAAAACGAAGGTAAACTCTTTGCTCCTTTGTATCCATCAAGCCATTGATTTTGTGTCCAAGGAAGTAAGAGTCATTTCTTCCATGTTCCTTCTGCAGAATGGGTATACGCCGTTACACCAAGCAGCTCAACAGGGACATACGCACATAATCAATGTCTTGCTTCAGAACAACGCCTCCCCCAATGAACTCACTGTGGTAAGAGTTAAGGGCCAGCTAAGGGAGGAGGGAAGGCAGTGGGCCTGGGTGCTGGTATCTTCTCATATTCTTCACTGTGCAGCAGTGTTGTTTTTTTGACTTTCATTAATAGGGATAAACAGAGCATTCAGTAGAATGAAGGGGAAAGGACAAAAACAGTGTTGTTGTGAGCTGTCCCGAGAGAGGTGTGATTAGTGTTTCCCACTAAAAAACAGCTCATCCATGGCTCGCTAGTAGGAAGTGCACACATAAGAAGCACGTATTTGTTTCCCTGATAACCTGGAACATTAAAAAGCCTCTCTGATTTGAAGTGTAGCAGCCCAGACTCTGCTGTATGAGTAGGAACAGGTTAGGTGGGTTTTGTGCAAGGTATGTCTTTAGTGAAACAGCGTGTTTCATATGACAGTGGCAAAGGAATGGTGAGACCCTCGCCTTACGTTTGTGTAGGTGAAACGTGGGAACACACAGGTGCTGAGGCATGTGGGATGACCTGTAATTCCTTGTCCACGTCTCCCTCTTTGCCAGAATGGGAACACTGCCCTGGCCATTGCCCGGAGGCTCGGCTACATCTCAGTGGTCGACACCCTGAAGGTGGTGACGGAGGAGACCATGACCACGACTGTAAGTAGTGGATGCCAGGCCGTGTTACCCCAAGAGCTGGTTCTCAGACTGTAGATTTTGCCAGGCTTTGGGGAGATGAGCCTGTTTCCTCCATCCAGAGCCTAAGCGCTGTGTCTCCAAATGCTGTCATCTCATTGATAGCAGTCAGCAAGCACCACTCTCATTTCTTTCATTTCTTTTTTTTTCTTAAATTGAAGTATAGTCAGGTTACAATGGAGCATCAATTTCTGGTGTACAGCATAATGTTTCAGTCACACATATACAAACATATCTTCCTTTTCATATTCTTTTTCATTATAGGTTACTACAAGATATTGAATATAGGTCCCTGTGCTATACAATTTAGTTATTTCTGATATTAAGAAAAATTCAAAACACCAATAACACCTTTTTAAATTTACACTTTTCAAAAAGCTATAGAGTGTTGGGTTTCATATAAACCAAACTGTATTTCACTGTTTATTTTGGTATAAAATTGTTTTAATGAGATGAAGGCAGAAATGTTTTAACCTCCTTCTTTGGCAATGCAAGAAAGTTGAAAACTCTAAGTTGGTTCTTCAAAATATTTTAACTCAAAAATGATAATAGATTACATTGTCACCATTTTTTATAAAAATATGTTTACATTGTTATATAAAAACATTAGAGATAGGACTAAAATTGATTTTTACCACCATTCTCACTCTTCCATTCATCTATTGGAGTTTTTGTAGGAAAAATAATAGGATGTTTTATTAAAATTTAAAGTAAATCTTTGCCAGGAGGCCTTATTGCATCAGATGCGTCTTTACAAGCTGCCAGCCTCTGGGACAAGTCATTTCTCTTTAACCCCATCTGGTGCCTTTGAACTCCATCAGGATTTGTTAACTTTGGAATCAAGGGTAGATATTGCGCCAGAGGCTTATTTGAGTTATTCCTGACTTCATGACTCAACACTAAGGCCTGAGATTGACTCTGGACCATGTAAACTTAGGACCTGCAACACTTGGATTTATCAGCTGTGCCTTCCCTCGTACACCACCCTCTGCTGCGGAGAAGGGGTTGTTAGCATCCACTGTCCATGTGCACAGAGCTTCGTGTAAAACAGCATGGCTTGAGGGACTCTCTAGCTGCCTGCCTGTTGAGTTATTTGGCCGTGTATAGGTTTTAGAAACCAAAAATTAAGCTTGCTGACCCCAAGAGTGAAATTTCATAATTTGCAAAGAGAAAACAGTAGCCTTAATGGACTAGAGCAATGGTTGTCAACCGGGGCCCATTTCTAACTTGAAGATGTAGTTTGAATAGAGATAAATTCTCACATACTGCTTTCATATGCCTCGAGTATTTCATTATCTTAAAATCTATTATTAAATAAATAATGATTATTAACCTTAACTTTATAGATATGTCTTATAACTCTCGGGTGGGGAAGGAGAGAAGGATGAAGGATTAAACAATGGCCAAGCACCCCAATGCTATAAAAGATTTGAAGTCACTGCAATAAATATATGAAACTTCTGTTTCAGTGTTAGACAGTGAAACTTATATAATCGTTCAAAATATAAATCTTCCTTGATTAAATGTAAATGACTTTCTTACACACTAGGAAAGTTCAAAATGTTCCTTTGATTAAAAAAAAAAAAAAAAGCTTTAGGAGAAAATTAACTTACAGACAGAGAAAATGAAGTTACAGCCTCAGGAAATGTACTGAAAGAAAAGGTTTTAAGGCTTGGGCTCCTAGTGACAGCATGTATAGGGGGTTGTGCCATTTCCCACTCAGTGTCATCAGCTGACCTGGCTGGTGATTTTCTGCCAGAGAGAAAAGATGGGCCATGGTAACAGGAAGGTCCTGTTTGCCTGATGAAGTGAATGAGGCTTCCTCCAAATGAAGTGCTCACCTCAACTAGAAAAGAGTTCGTCGATGTCCCTAAGACTTAGTCCAGCACTGGGGTGTTTCAGGCTGAGACACCACCTTGCCAGCCCTGCTTCTGCAGTCACAGGTCATCTAGCTTAGAAAGGACTGACACCATGCAGAGTGGAGCTTACAGTCTTAAGCGAACTAAACAGAGCACAGGTGGATCTCTGCACAGCCAGTTATTGAAGCCCAGCAGCCCTTGGCTCCATACGCAGACATCGGTGTGTCAGAAACCTTAAAAATAGGACTGTGTCTTTGATAGGAGTGCCACATTTGAGGTGGCAATTCTGAGAGAGATGCTTTAGTTAATGACATTATAGTCATGGCAGAGTAGGAGACTGAGTAGCTAAAAACTGATGTGCAAAAGATATGAATGAAGTTATTTAAATTGCAGTGTTTAAAATTCCCTCTGTAACCATGAGCAGAGCACATGTCTCACGCAGAGACTGGTTTCTGGTAGCACTCTCTAACAAAGGGAACCAGGGCTCCTTGGAGAAACGGCAGATCTAGAACCAGGGCAAGAAATATACGCATGAGCCTGGAACATCTTATAGTTCCTAAAGGTGAGGAACCCCTCCCCCTGCCAGGTAAATAAGTGAATAAATACATAAATACACATACACAGAATGATGGGATATGCTCAAGGGACACAGGAATCAGCTGAAAGAGTTCCAGGGGCCAAAGCTGGAACAAATTGAGCTAAAGAAATAAATTAAAGAATATTGGAGTACACTGCAAAGTGTGAACTAAATACCCGTGAGTCCATACTGAGATAGATAAATGATTGAAGAAATAGGGAAGAAGAGACAAATTTCTCAGGCAAAAAGATTCCAAATAATTTATGAAAATACTTCACCCTCCACAGGGAACTATATTCAATATCTTACAGTGACCTCTAATGAAAGAGAATACGAAAACAAATATATGTATGTTCATGTATGACTGAAGCATTGTGCTGTACACCAGAAATTGACACAACATTGTAAACTGACTATACTTCAATTTAAGAAAAAGGAAAAAAGAGGCTGACTCAGTTGGGGGGGGGGGGGAATCTTCACCCTCAAGGAGGTAGAGTATAATCACCCCTTGCTTACATGGGTCTGAGTATAGGAACTTCCCTCCAAAGAGAACAGTATGCAGAGCAGGGAATGGAGTAACTTTGCAGTGGGGAATCCTGACAAGCCTGCTTCAGCCAGACGACCAAGTACAGCATCCACACTGATAAATCACGTTGCTGGTATATACCCTTGATGTGGTGTGATGAAAATGTCATTTTACCAGTTGTCTTCCTCCCCAAAACATATAACCCTAGTCTAATCTATGAGAAAACCATAAACAAATCTCAGTGAAGGGACATTATACAAAATACCTGACCAGTTCACCTCAAAACGATCAAGGTCATTAAAAACAAGGCAAGTCTGAAAAGCTGTCAGAGCCATAGGAGCCTGACCACTAAACATAACGTGGTACCCAGGATGGGATGCTAGAACAGAAAAAGGATACCATTCTTACCCAACTCCCGGCACCAAAAACACAAAACAAAACAAAATAATAATATAGCAATATTTGTTCATTAATTATGACAAAGATACCATTGCTAATATGTGTTAATAACAGGGAAAACTGGGTGAATGCTCTATACTATCCTCACAATTTTTCTGTAAATCTAAAACTGTTCTAATATAAAATATTTATTTTTTGAAGATGTTCAGTTGTAGGATTCCATGCTGGAAAAAAATACCAAATAATGCTTTCTTTCAACATGACTTGGTACCATTAGTCTTTCATATGACCAGATTAAAAGAAGACTCATTTTAAACTAAAATACATGAAGTCATTAGTATTTTCTAACAAGTAATCCTGTCAGTGTCTTTTGGATGGATAACATCTATATAGGTAAAAAGTCATCAAAGAGCAAGTAAAAGATTCAGAAAGGTCTTTGCTCTGTAATATATGGTTCTTTAAAAGTTTGTGGAGGTTTAAATTATGGTGAAAATGCATTACCTCTAAAATACTTTCTGCATACACAGAGCTGTAAAAATTATATAATTTGTGGAATCTTAATATGTTGATTTATTCTAGGAATTAACATACGCATAGGAGGAGAAAACAAAGTAAGTGGCTGGCTTGGCACAAGCAGTAAAGACATACTGCTTGCCGTTCATTTGGCTTATTCAGCCAAGACTTTTACTGGAGTGGGTTGGCAGGTTCATCAGACCATGAAAAAGTATAGCAGTGGACTAAGAGAGGCAGTATCTCCCTTCTCTTTTCCTTTGAAAAGCTTTATTAGGAACCTACATCTTTTAAGCTGGTGTGCTATGCCACTAGAATTCTTGCACCTTGTATTCATTCTCTATTGTGCGTATGAGAGGACCTTAGTGCTACTGTGGGCCGGTTCTGATGTCATTTTATCCGTGGGGACTTCAGGATATTCAACACATAAGCCCCACAATAAACCAACTGATTATTTTAGAAAGAAATGAATAATCTCATTAAAATGTGCAGTCTGCTCACACTAACGTGACTGCTTTTTGTTGTTGTTGTTGTTGTTGTTACTAGACTGTCATAGAGAAGCACAAAATGAATGTTCCAGAAACAATGAATGAAGTTCTTGATATGTCTGATGATGAAGGTAGGAAAACCTCCTTTGTATTCATAGTACAGAGAGTGACTGTGTCTTTGTTTCCAGAAGAAAGTTCATTGCGAAAATGTTTTTAGAAGCATTGATATGTTTTGTTGTAGTATCAAGAGTATGCATTTTTCACACTTACACTGTTCACTTAAATCATGCAGTTCGTAAAGCCAATGCCCCTGAAATGCTCAGTGATGGCGAATATATCTCAGATGTTGAAGAAGGTATTTGCAAATTTTTATTGTGATCAAATTTAACTACCAACTTTATCTTCCATTTCTTATCCCTGAAATGTAACCCTTCCTTGAGTTACTAACTTTTCATTTTACCTTCTGATTATTAATTACTGTGTCATTTAAACAACATGTATTTGGTATCACTGAACATCTTCTTTTAGTCTCTGAATCTCCTCTCTTTGAACTCATTTTCCAACTTGAAAATACAAGTGTCACTAATTACCTGAATTACTTTCTTTCTGTTGGGTTCTGTTAAGCAGAAAATTGATGTTTTTATTGTTTACATTAGAAAATCTAGGGATGGAAATCTGATTAACGTTTACATCTAAAATATTTCTTTAAATAAAGAAGAGAAGGTTTATAAGGAAGGGATTAAATGTTCATTATAAGATGGACTCTAAGCTTTGCAGTAAAAGCTACTTTTGATCTTCAACTAATGATGAAAACCCAATCTGAACAAAACTGCCTTTAAAATACAAAATTTCAATATTGATTTCATGAAAGAAATAAAAATATAGATGATTATATCTATTCTTCATGTGTTTAAAAGGAACTATTGGTTTTCTGCTTTACTTAAAAACCCATGCATTTGACCAGGTCATGATATATAGATATATTAATGAATGACATCTTTAAAAGTTTCGTTGGAAAACTAGCATTTTTACAGTGAATAATACAATAAAGATGGCAAATTTTGGACCTTTACTGAAATAATGAAACGTTTACTTAGAGTAGAATGTGTATTATATTTCTGTTTCTCTCCTGCATCACTTGACTCTGTCAAACGATATTCTGTCTTGTTGCTTCTCCGTTTGCCATCTCTCAGGTCGTGTCTTTCTCTTGGATCAGTCTTAGTGCAGCTAGCCTTTCTCTGCCTCTAGGTAATCTTCCTTAGTGCAATTATTGGTTCCTTCTTTGATTTGCACAAATTTCACTGGAAACCTAAAGACTGGGAAACCCTACCTGATCCAAGGACACTTTAGCTTTTATGATATCTAGTGGCTGCCTTAGTATAAGTGCGCTGTGGCTGGGGACTGCCTGCCTAGAAAAGCTAATGTCTTGGTGGTCATTTAGTCTGGAAGGACCTGTCTCATTGTTTGTAAGTGTTGTTTTGGTAAATGTTAAAGGCTTCTACTCATCGTTTTTCTTTCTTTTTCTCTAAAACATCAACTCTATGTTTATCTCCATTTCTCCCTTACTGGATAATATTTGTCATCTTTAGAACTCTACAGTTAATATGCCTTAATGTCATATTATATTTCACTGCCTTCTTATGAAATATTTTCAGAGTAATTTCTCATGTGCAGAAAATAAAAGTGATGTTCTCACAAAGATGTGTATACACACAAAATATGATATCAAAAGTACATTTTCAAATGAAATTATTATGAAATACAATATGACAATCACAGACCTAAAAATTTGTTAGTTTCTAACAGAATATCCCAAAATAGCTGCATGGATGAGAGGCCAAGTTTGAATGGACAATGGAACAACCTTATACATATGAAAAACTAATTTCAAAAAAGAAATTTTGAATCTCTTAATTGGAAGATGATTCATTTAGCTGTTTAACTAGGAATGGCAATCACTTACTTTAGATTTATCTCAGCTTGGGAATTTGAACTTAATAAGCAAATTTTAATTCTCATTTTGTCCATCTTTCTTTAAACTTGGTTCTTGCTTTATGGGTGTGTCCATGGGCTGTTGGAATCAAATGGCTTTTGATTTCATAAGGTTGTAGACTTTAATGTTGAAAAGGGGTTGGTTAAAGGTCACTCAGTCTGAGCAACAACCACCAGGTGCTGAAATTACCTGTAGAGGAACCTCTGTTAGGACATCCTTTGCCTCAATGATGGGAATTCCCTAATTCCCAGGTTGCCTGTTCCATGTAAACAACTCTCACTTTAAAAATTCTTTATCATTTATTCATCCTTTTCATTGATTTAGGCTTTTACTCACTGATTCAGGCTCTCATATATTTGTCACAATTAGAGCAAAATATGCCTCTTCCATGTAACAATCCTTCCAATATTTAAAAACACTTTTCATATTTCTTCTCAGTGTTTTCTCCTCCAGACGAATTATCACCACTTCCTTCCACTGTTCCCTTACCATCATGGTCAGTCTTCAATGTACATTTCAGTGTGTCTGCACCCATCTCAAACTGGGGTGGCCAGAACTAAACACCATATTCTAGGAAACAGTCTGATCAAAGCAGAGTATAGCAGGGTTGTTGTTTTAGAAGCTATTGTATTGGAAGATATTAAAAATCTATGAAGATTAAGATATTTTTGAGGTTATAATATATACTTAACTTGACTCATGTTAATATTATTGTCAGCTAATGTCCCTAAATTTTGCTTCCATGAGCTCCAGTAAGCCACAATTAGCCCTATCATGTATTTATGTTATTCTCTGCTGCATGAACTAGCATTTCTGTTTTCCTCCAAATCCCACAACAAATCATTATGAAATTTTAATTCTACAAGAATCCCTAAATGGTATTTACTTCTGAGTCATTTGCCTGGCAGTCTTGCCAGCAGTTTGCCACTGTAGTTTGACTTGGAGCTGCCTGTTTCATGAAGCCCTCATGGATGGAGGCAAATTGTACTTCCATGGAACCACAGCATGTTGTGAATCTCTCTATAAGAACTAGTAAGACCCTAAAGTATCCCAGGTGATAAGACTATCAGCAGCTTTTAAAAGCAAAGAAAAATAATAAGTAATATATACTGCCAGTATTCCTCAAGAAAGAAAAGAAGAATGAATTTATAATATGGGAAAATATAATTTTAATCCTCAATTACAAAAATCAAATGAGTATTAAGGGAACAGTGCAAAGATAGTCTCTTTCCTCCTCTTTTCTCTTTTCCTTTTTCTTTGCTTTCTCCTCCTCTTTCTCCTTTTTCTTTGGTCCACTAAAAAGAACTTAGTAAAGGTGAATGTTTGGAATAATCTTGCAGAAAAAAATTTCAGGAAAACAAGGCTAGAAAATGTTATCAGTTAATGGCCTAGGAGAACAATGGAGCTAAGCTACAGAGTAGAACAAAGGTTGAAGTATTAGCACAGTGGAGATAAAGCTAAAAAAAAAAAAAAAAATTATCCAAAGCAGGTGATAAGCCTTACGCGGGTGTGGGACAGGCACTGGGTAAGCAGAGCTCCTGGGAGCGCCAGACCAATGGACAAATATCTTAATGCTCTTCTTTCTTCTTTCCCAGAAAATGCATTGCATGCATATAAAATTAATATACATGCAAAATTAATGTTGATTCTAGTACCACTTAGAGTCTTACATTTTGCAATTCAGTTTGCAATTAAAAAGAAAGACAAGAAAAGATGAAAGAGGGAGAGAGAAGAGGGAAGGAGGGAGGGAAGAAAGACAAAGGAGAGAGGAAGGAAGAGAAGGAGGGAGGGAGGGAGGAAAAATGGAAAACAAAGAAGCAAATGGGGAATTAAGATTCAAGTTGTCTTCTAGTTTGAATCCCCCTCCTAGGAGACTTCAGCGTTGGCTTTGGTTCAATGCTGATTTTAAATTGCAAATTCCTATAAAGTGTATTTTGTAAAAATTTAAAATGTATAATAATGTTATTTTAGCTTGCAGAATTTTGGCAGGTTGTGTTATAGTAATAGGTTTAAAGAACTATAGATGGGGCATACTGAGAACTGGAATTAAGCCTTAGAAGATAAAAACCAAAATGGCAGCTCTGTGAACTGTGACTCTACTAAGCAGGTTTCCAAGACAACTGGGTGAGATAACCCTTGCTGGGAAGAATTGTTTAACTCTTAGCTACTTAGCACTTCTGGGAGGACTGCAAAATCTCTTACAGGATCAAATGCAGACACTGAATATGTAAAGAAAAAGTA
This sequence comes from Camelus ferus, assembly GCF_009834535.1. Lineage (NCBI taxonomy): Eukaryota > Metazoa > Chordata > Mammalia > Artiodactyla > Camelidae > Camelus > Camelus ferus. The sequence continues at coordinate 42,652,718 of NC_045706.1, read as the reverse complement.
AGAATCTAAGTACACATGTGGTAGAAATTATTATCAGACATTGCATAACTGCATGCTGCTGTCTGCAATGAAGTCAGAGTGAAATATCGGAAGCAGAGGCCTTCTGCTGTAGCCCCGGAACCTAGCACTGTGCCCGGCACACAGCAGCCCTGCCGCATGTATTTGGACAGCTGCATCACAGTGGAGGGAGACTCAAGGGGAGGATAGTTTTCCAGGCTCTGAGAACAGTCAGGATGGAGAAAATCTGCCTGCCAGGCTCCTGTTTCCTTCCATTAAACCCCTTCTTCTGAGACAGCCTGAGGCTCTGTATTGAATCAATAAACAGGTTTATAATGATTCTCCCAAGGGGCATCTGCATCTCAGAGAAGTTAGTGAATCTAAAAGAATTTCCAGCTAAAGAAAAAGATCTTTGGACAGAGACAGAGGCGTCTGTTCTAAAAGAGTCAGTCCTACTTCGGGTCGCCTGTCTTTGGAATTGGAATTGTTTAGTGATCTTCAGCCACACTGCCCATTTACCCAGCTCTGTACTTGACGTTTCCATTTAGAGTCTCAGAGATATCTTAACTCATCCTAAACATACCCCGCAAAACGCTCTCTTCCCGCCCTTCTCCATCTCAGGAAATGGCTCCATCACCCAAGCCAAACCCTGTGGTTCTGTGCAGTCTCCCTTTTCTCACTACTCACAGCCAGTCCATCAGCAAGTCCTGCCAGCTCTGCTTCCAGAAACCATCCCACATCCCTCTTCTCCCCGCTGCCACCACCCTGATCCCACCTGCCTACTACCCCTCCCCGGAATACTGCAGGAGCCTCTCTGTGTGTGTCCGCTTCTCCTCTGCCCCCCAGACTCGGCTTTCTGCACAGCATCTTCAGAGATCTTTTAAAAATGTAAATTGGATCGCATTATTCCCTTTCCCAGCTTAAAACCGTCCCAAGCTCATAACTATGTTTTTAAGATTCATTCATGTTGCTGCATATAATTATAGTTCACTTGTTTTCATTTCTATATAATATTCAATATGCCTGTATCATAATTAAGTTATCCATTCTACCACTGATGGAAATGTGAGTTGTTTCCAGTTTAGGGCTCTTGCAAACAAAGCTGCTACAAACCTTATAGATGTTTCCCAGTGTACGTTCATAAATGTACATTTCTGTAGGGTATAATTCCAAGATTGTAGTTGCTGGGTTGTAGGTCATGCAAAGACAACAGAATACATCAAAACCAGGTAGCATTAAGCTAGGACTATAAAATTAGATATTGAGGCTATAAAAAAGCCAGGAAAAGAATATCATAAAAAAGTGATGACCATGAGGAGGGAGGAAGAGGCTGTGATGGGGATGGGAATGTGGTAGGTGGCCGCTGAGGTGCCAATGTCCTATTTCTTAACCTATATGATACTTATTTTAAAACAACCTGTTAAAATGTTGGTTTACATTGTATGTACTCATCTGCAGGTTTGCTGTATTTCTTGATAAAAGGAGCCACCACATCTAAATAATACAGATAAACCTTCCAAATACAAAACTAAAATTAAAACTTTCCAAGGCACTTGGAATACAACTCAGGGCCTTTCCATAGTCAATAAATCCTGTGTGATGTGGCCCCTGGCTACCCCTTTTCTAGTCTTCCATTCTCCTCTCAATCAAATTTTTTTATTTCTTCCTAATACTCATCTCAACATATTAGTCATTAATTGAAGAGGGCAGCAAACTTTTTCTGAAAAGGGCCAGTGGTTACTATTTTCAAATTTTCAGGCCATGTGGTCTCCACCCAACTATTTGACTCTGCCTTTGTAACCCAAAAGCAGCCGGAGACAATGTCTAACCAAAGAAATGGGCATGGCTGGGTGACAGTAAAACTTGATTTACGAAAATAAGCAGTAGGCTGAATTTTGCCCAGGCTCTAGTTGGCCACCTTGTGATTAATTTTATTTTCTTTCCAACTAGACTGTTAGCTCTATGAGAGCCAAGCCGTCTTTAGCACTGTCATGGCACTTGGGAAATACACATATAGTTCCTCATTCATGGGGGAGTGAGTGTACCCACTGGCTTACCTCCACACACTTCCCTGTGTCTCTGTCCCTCCACAGGATTCCCTATAAATGGACACTCTCAACATCATAAACAGGGTACTTACCATTTATTGAGCCCTTATGTGCTGGGCATTAAACTAGGTACATTTCATGCATGATGTCATTTAACCCTTGTGGTGACCCTCTAGGTTAGAGCCATTGGTATTCGCATTTTATAGATGTGGAAAATCAGTTTCAGCAAGGTTAAGGAACTTGATCCAGATCACACAAGTCAAGGCAGGGGCTGATACTCAAATCTGTCTCTTTAACCTCTACTCTGACATCCATGGTGCCTGGTAATTCAGGTAAGGGCCCCACAACTATTGAATTATTCTAGGTTTTAAATGAGATCGTGTATTAAGTTTAGCCCAGAGATCTCAGGGAATGTTAGTTACAAGACACCTTATCTTGCTTAATTTTCTCGAAGTAGTTGAGAGCATCAGTGGTACTTTCATTACTCCTAATATACAGCCAGTCCTAATTCAAAGCCCTAATTTAAAGTTGTAATAGTCCTGATTTACATTAAGAATTCTGAGGCTCAAAGAGTTTAAGGTATTTGTTCAGGTTCACATAGCCAAGGAAACTGGAATTTGGTTTTTTCCACTTTCTACTCAATGAGATGTTGTAAGAGAACAGATAAGGAAATGCAAAAGAAAGGGAGATTTCTGAAGCCCTCAAGAGGGAAGTGTTTTACAGAACAGACGGAATGTGGACAAGCAGAGATTTGGGGTGGGTAGAAGGGTGGGGACTGGAAACCAGTGTTCTAAGTTCAGGAAAGTGTTTGGTCACAGCATCAGGGACAGGAAGCAGAGGACACCACAGAGGAGCTGGGCATGAAGCAGGGGAGCCAGGCACTGGCCTGGAAGAGGACCCCAGGACAGGGTGCTGGGAGGAGGGGGAACAGTTCTAGAAAACTCCAGGCACGCTGACATTTTAGAAGAGGAATGCTAGAGAATATGAAGAGGGCGTGGTGAACGGTGGAGGGAGAAACCCAGAAGAGTGGGTTCCCATGGGCACCATGGAAGGAACAGTCAGATGAGCACAGGCAGTTTGGGGATCCCTGGTGACCTCAACAGCTGCCACATCCATGACATCGCGGATATAAACACAGAATAGAGTAGCTCTAATGTAGTGTGAGTATATATATATTTTTTCTCCAAGAAGCCATGACAGAGGAGTAGCCTGCAGAATGAGTGGGGACAGGAATTGTTAGAATTCTGAGGTGGAGGGAATGAAACGCATTTATTCACCAAAAACCATAGGTGCTCTTTTCATTTGCCCAAAACAAGTTGTAATTTCGAATAGGATTTCTGCCTCAGTTCCGATTATTTCAGTCTCTGCCCATCTACCTGGAAGGTCTGACCTGCTTCATGCAGAAGTAGGGTCCTCATCTGGCCACCCCTACCCCTGCCCCACACTGGGATTCTTACTCCGAAAAGAAGAAAGTGGAGGGTGAGAGCGGGGAGCATCAGCACTGAGAATGGCCAGGGGGTCGGGGGGTAGTGAGCGGAGGAGGGCTTGGAACAGGAGGGGTTGGAGAAGCAGGGGCAGATGTTACAAACGCGAAGGGGTGGGCTGACCACCGGGCCCAGAAGCTCAGTGAGGATGAGAACGGTCAACAGGCCCGGCCTGGCTTGACCTTGTATGTCCACACTGATTAGGTAGAGACAGGGAACATAAAACAAACCAGTAACAGGTGTTTGTTGCTGTGCACAGTGTAAAGGAGTTTGGGTATAAGGGAAGGAAGAGGCCAAATCCTCACCCACAAAGGGCACATAACACTGGTACTGCTACACCTGGGGACAGCGAGGGTCTTCCTGCTTTGCACACATGGTCCTTATACACCTGCGTGATGTAGAGCCAAGACCAATGAGGTCTGGATGTGGGGTTGCATCTAGACATAGATATAGCTGAGAAAGAATGAACAGAAGGAACCAGCTGGCACAACATGGCCATCTTGAATTTAGCAACCTAATTTCTCTGTAGGTAAGAACTGTTTTAGTGCCTGATTTCACAGAGCTAGTGTGTGGCTAGGAATTTACTCATTGTCTAACCTTTAAAAGTGACATCGATTTTCAGATAACGAGAACAGTGTAAGTGACCTTGTACGCCTCTCTACCGGCCTCCTGTCTCTGGTCTTAAGTGTTGATTTGACTAAGTCAGTGTAACGTCTAATCTTAGATGACTGAGGGTAATTTCTGGATTAGGGTCAAGGAGTACTGATAAAAATAGGAAAAAATTATAGTGTCTGTCCCAACGTTGTCTTTTTCTACCTCTTCACGGGAAAGACGCAGAATTCTTTTCCCTTTCTGGGATGGGTTTGTTTATTAACCCAACCGAGAACACAGGGGACGTTTTTTTCGTTGCTGCATCTGGAAAGGTTCCAACACTGAGTCATGCGTGCTTCCTTTAGTGACTATATCTAGCCTGGATTAAGGAACAGTAAACTGCTATAGAGTTTTTAAAAAGAAGCACATCTAGCCACAAAGAACAGACTAACATTTAAGAGGAAAGAACCAAATTGACTTCGTACTCTTTAAAAAAAAAAGAATCAGCCGGAGCAGAAAGAGTGGTCTGTTTTGTGGGATAACAGCAACTGGTTTCTATCACTGCTTAAGAAATGTGCAAACTTTGCCATTTAAGCCCGTTTCCTTTTTGGCCACCTATGAAGCCAGCATCTTGGGAGCACCTGGAGTTAGAGGAAGGAGAGAAAGGACACAGCAGCTGGCCCTCCCACGAGAGGTACCCGAGTCCCTTAAAATGACACACGCTTCTTTGGTCTTCTCAAGACCACCTCGGTCACCCGTTACTCATCTAGTCATTTTCTCAGCTTACCCCATTGCCCTCCCATCTTTTGAGAAGGGAAGCAAGAAAATAGTATATTCCAGAACTTAGTTTATGTTTTGAAAGGACAACCAACTGGCTCCCGGAGATGCTGGAAAACAAAGGGTTAAAGTGAAGGCACCAGCACCTGCTCACTCCTGACTTCAGGGCAGGTGGAGGGCAGAGGGGGCAGGAGAGAGGCTCACTGCGTTCTTCACCTGGGGCTTACTCAGAGGTGATGGAGTCCCCGCTTCCCTCCAGTCCAACCCGGAAGTGCCCGTGCACACACAGGAGCCTCTTGGAGTAGGTGGCACAACTCCGTCGTCTGCATGTCACCTCCTTCCTTTTAGCAGTTTCTCAGAATATTCACAGGAGACCTTGCTTAATACAAGTTCTTGCTCCAAACTGCAAAGTGAAAGGTGAAATGCATGCAGATTTGGAATCTAGGTAGCTTTCCCATTATTTATTGTGTGACTCCAGGTTAGAGTGAGCTCAGTGTCCCAATACCCCCAATAGCTCTCCTCCTTCCTACTCCTGCTTTTTTGCTTTTCTGAGTGTGCAAATACCAGGAAATTGAGGGAAAAGACATGTGAGCAAATACAGTCATTTGGATTCTTGATGATGAGAATTTATTCTGTAAACATTAGGGGAGATATATATCTTATTATTAAGGTTTTGAATTGATAGAAAACTTTCTCTTCAAAATTACTTATTTTAAAAAGATCACCTGTATTTTTATGTTCCTTATCTGAACCTTCGAAAAATAAAATATGCTGAGTCTCCTTTGTCTCTAAAGGGGTTAATAATAGCATGGAGTTGCTGTGAAGATGAAAAAATATGATACACGTAAAGCATTTAGAACAGTGACCAGCATGTAATTGACTGGGTGCTCAGTAAATGCAGTCCCTCTTGATCAGGTGGATACCGCTCTGTGTCCTGCTTCCTGGTGTAGGGTTAGAATTAGGCCAGCAGAGCACGGGAGGAAGACGGAGAGCTTTGAGTTTAGGTCCCCAGTTTAAAAACAAAAACAAAAAAACAACGTGACTTGGCAAAGTCGTTGTATTGTTACCCACTGAGGGATGTATGTTTCTTGTTACTTGGATGGCAATGTTATTCTAGAATCCAATTTCACAGGCCCTGACATGTGACCCAGCCAGCCCATTTCCTACAACTCAGTTGCCTGTGACTTTCGTAAAGCTGGCTGCTCGCTGTTCTCCAGCTTTCCTGCTCTTTCCCTTGGGATGCATCCTCTGGCCGGGAATGGCCAACTGCCTGTTTCTACTCTTCTCTCCCCGTCTTTACTCACACACCCTCCACTCAGCATCTACCAGATCTCCGCGGTCCAACAGTGCCGCCCTTGTCCTTTGGGCTCTGGTACTGCTTTGTAACTTCCGTTGCACACCCTCTGCCCCCGTGGTGTGATAGGGAAGAGGGTGGGTTCTGCATCCTAACTGCGTGGGTTCTAATCTAGACTCTACCGCTAACTAGCTGTGTGAGTTTTGACAAGTAACGGAACCTCTCTGAATCTGTTTTTCTCATCTATAACCTGGAAATAATAGTACCTGTTCCTAGGATTGAGGATTCAGTGAGCTGTGCATATGAAATGCTCAGTTAGCACAATGCCTTGCACATTCAAAGCACGAAATAAATCCCAGCCAGCAGGAGGAGGACAGCATTTGTGCTATTGTTTGTGTCTTGGTCTTAACTTCTCTACTAGAGACTAAATGCCTCAAAGGCAGTAGTTGGCTTGACTCCTAAGGTAGGTTGTAGCCCAGGGCTGTACCGTCTCACCACTCCAAGTGTGGTTTGACGTCACCTGGGGGCTTGTCATACGCGCAGAATTTCAGGACCGGTGGAATCAGCATCAGCATTTTAGCAAGGTCCCCAGGTGATAAAATACAGACCTTGAAATTTGAGAAATACTGTGCTCGTTCAGGAACTCAGTTGCTGAAGCTGATACTTTGGTTATGTTCACAGTTGCCACTAGGAAAACGGACACTGAATTGTTGAGAATCAATACTGCCATTAGGTCACTGTCATTTATTTGTAAGGAGCCTTTAGACCCAGTGGTTCTCAAAATGCGGTCCCTGGACCAGCAGCATCAGATTCACCTGGGAATTTGCATTGTTAGAAATGCAAGTTTTCAGGTGATTCTAATGCATCCTATAGGTTGGGAATCACACTTTAGAACACTGGGAAGCTACCAGAAGTACCACATCAATAATGCACATCTTCCTCTTCCTGCCTCTTATTCCATCTCTTCTCTTCCATCTCTTAAAGAGGCAAGTAAGGTTGAACACCATATTATTTTCTCACCGTGTTTTCTGGATACTTGCTGGTACACATACACAACTTATTATCTACCTGGCAGACTGATGTATGTCAAAATACCTTTTCTGGTGTATGGGACACACAGCCTGTATGACTTACCTGCAGTCCATGTGTTTTGTTTTGTTAATTTTATTCATTTTTTGAATAGGTGATAGATGCACATGGTATAAAATTCCCAAGGTACAAGTGTTTACGGTGAAAAGTAAGTCTCCCTCTCTCTTGCTCCAATATAGTTCCCTTCCCCATAATCACTGACCTTTCAGTGCACATATGTATTGAGCACCTACTATGTGCCAGACATTGTTCTGGGCACTGGATATGGAACAAAACAGACAAAAGCTTGCCTTTGGGGAGCTGACTTGTAGTATTTGTTCAATAGCAGAGAGTATTGCAGTAGCTACAAGTAGGGCTCTGTAGTCAAACCAGCTGATTTTGAATCCAGTTTTCCCCATGTTCTAAGTGACCTTGACCTATTTTTTTCCATCACTGTGAACTGGGTTCTCTTTATCTTGAAACAAACAATTCTATAAGGTTGCTGTGAGAATTAATGAAATAATACTTTAAAAGCACCAAACAGTGCCCAGAACATAGTAAATGCTCAATAAATATTGGTGTTGATGATAATGATGTGATCTTAGTCTGCTCTTCTGTAATGTAGATGAGACACGGCTGAAGGATTTCTTTTCCCAAAGGTTTTCATTTCTGCTCTTTGCCACATGATGATCAAAAAAAAAAAATCACCTTTTTTTTTTTCAAATAAGCACAGTAAATTTGTCTTCTAAATTCTGATCATTAACTGCTTGTCTGCAAGACTATTTGCTGAGTTCTATTAAGTAATCAACTCCTACTCATTAGACTATAGAGAGTATGTTCCTCTTTATTCTTTTTAATCTAGGTTTTTTTAAAATCCCATGTCATTTGGCGGTTTTCTACTATCAATTTATTTAGAGCTGTTTTGTACTATTATTTTCAACTTTATAATTTTACAAAGTGCATACCTAGAGGGAATTCTGCATTTCACATCAAAGGAATTAAGCACTTCAGACCAAAGTTCTGACAATATAATTTGGTATAGTTACCTTAAGGAACACTGTTTATTATTCTAGTCTCCAGCTAGTTGGGAAAACAACTTTCAACCCCTTGAAAAGAAACAAAAGTATTCCTTAGAGATGATCTTAAGATGGAAAAGATTAGAAGAAAATTATATGCAAAAAAAAAAAAAAAAGAAGAAGAAGAAAGAAAAAAGAGAGGGAAGAAACTCTTGGGGCATGAAAATATTTTTCAATATTAAGCCAAGACCTGTTTCATTTTTGCAGCATTAAAAAATTATTAGTGGGCATAGTGAAAGATTGCAAGGAATCTGGGTTAGGTGTATTCCCCCATGTACTGACACTGGACCTCACGGAGTCTAAGAGGGAATGAGACACCTATTTGACCAACCACAGTCCTGATGATCATTTAATGTATTCCCTTTCTGTCTTTCACTACTTTGTCCCTCATTCTATTTTGTATTATTTCCTGGTAGACAAAGTGTACAGATCTTTGAAAGGTGGATTGTAGTCCAGGAAACCTCTCTTAATCTAGTCATGATAGGAGGGTTAGGACTAGGAAGAGGGGCTAGCTGGGAAGTTGAAGTGAAATGCCTTTTATTTGGTGAATGGTGGGATTCACCATTGGTGGATTGGTGTGTTTTGTGTTCCTCTTTAAACATTTTCCAGCCTCTGGTATTTTATTGTCAGAAATGGATTCTCAGTAAGAACCTCAGTGCTCATAATTTTGAGAGGCATAAAGTCCACCCCAAATAGTGAGGCCTCCTCTAGCGGCATTTGCCGGGGTGCTTCTCCCGGACTTCACACTAATCAGCCATATAATGCAGTGCGGAGCTAACTCTGATTGATTATGGATGCATTAACCAACCAGCGAGTGACCGCTCTGCCTTACCTTTGGAGCTTGTCATTTCTCATTCCCCTCTGTTCCCTGTACTTACTACAAGGTCACAATCCTCCTCTAAACTCAGTGGTTTAATTTATCATCATCATCTCCCATGGTGGTACAAGTTAACGGGGCTGAGCTGGGTTCTTGAGCTCTTTCAGAAGACAGCAGTCAGAGATTAGCTGAGGCAGGAGTAACACGGCGGGATGTTCATTGTGGCGCCATCATTCAAGGGTCTGTCACCTCAGCTGGGGTGGCTGGGACAGCTGAGAGCTGACTGGCATCTCTCTCTGTGCTGCCTCTCCATACGGCTAGCTTGCCTTGCTTTACACCTTTACACAAGGGACCTCGTGGTAGTCAGGTTTCTTGCATTGGGATTGACTTCCCCTGAACAAGTGTTCTAAAGAGACTCAGGCCAAAAATGCAAGGCGTCTTTGAACTCAAAGTCATGTAAAATCACTTCCCCTGCATTTTATTGTTCAAAAATTGAGCCAGCCCAGACTTAAATAAGGGCAGTCCACAAGGCATGGATACAGGGAGACTTGGCTTATTGGATGGGGTGGAGAGGGCATCTTCAACACCAGCTACCACACCCTCTTTGCCAGAAAATAGTCACCTTTATCTTTAACACAACGGTTACTCCCCTGCACCAAACATTTCTAAGAAACATAAACCCACACAAGTACTTAGTAAGTGAAAATGTGTTTTTTGGTAATATATATTTTTTAACTAAATGTATTTGAAATTGTATGAGTGTTGTCCATTCATAGAATTATTTTTGTTGGCTTATCCACCTTTGTACCTGTTGGTCAGAAGCCACTACTAATCAAAATATTTTCGGATTATAGAATGTGCAGTTAATAAGACACTCAATACAGGTCATCTAATACCTTTCTAATGTTTGGTATAGTGGTATGTTGTACTTACTGTACAATAATTATAGAATATTTTGTTTATTGCAATGAGAGTGAGCTAGTTGCATTCATTCATTTAGTCAGTCAACAAATATTTGTTGCATGCCTGTGATGAACCAGACCCTGTGTTAGGCATTGGAGAGTAGAGACGTGAGCTGCTGTGGGGAATTTTGCCTTCATCACTATCAATAGAAGCATTTTAAATACTGTCTACATGATTCATGCATTCGGATGTTTGCACACTAAAGAAAGCTGTGTTCCTGAATAACACTAACAGTGCTGATTAGACCCTTTCTTTGTGCATTATATCATTTCATTCCCCCAGGAGATCTTAGGATAGAGGCAGAGTTGTTACCCCAGTTTAGTAGAGGCTGAAACTGTGATTCAGAGTAAACTGTATTCCGAAGGTCACCTCATCAGTAAGTGATGAAGCTTAAATTTGCATCCAGGGCACCTACTATGCAAAACTGCATTAAAATAACAGCATTGCCTTTTTTTCTGAATTCCATGCCTTTTAAGAAATGTTTCCACCATTCTAAAATGATAAATGCATAATTATGTGATGACTATGACTTAATAGTGGTAGGACTATTTTAATTAATCTTGGCCAAATGAATTGACAGCTCCCACCTCCTTCTTAACTCTGGGCTTCTTTTGGTTTTGTAGTGACCATTTCTGAAGCCTAAGAAGGATGTATAGAAAAAGAATAGAAACGTAATTTTACTGTATACCATCATCCAGCTTGACTTGCCAAGAGAGTACAAAGTTGTGGCATGTGAGTGGGGAAAAAAGTGAAACCACTAACCTCTTTACCAAAAGCAATCAGCGATTCCAAAAATTTTTTATCAAGCACTTACAATATGGCAGGCCCAGGAAAATTTTGGGTTCCTGGTTTGGGTTCTCAGTGTCCAGTGGGAGGGACAAGCAGATGTTTTTGCTGGCGATACACTTTGGTAAGGGAAGCCCTTGTTGGGGACACCTAACTTAGGATGGTGAGTAGAGGGTTGGGAGAGTTCTAGAGAGAGTCAAAGATTGGAGAAGTTCCTCAGGTAAAGAAGAGGAGTAAAGGTCCCATTAGGGAGTACAGTGTATGCAGTGGTTCAAAGTCTAAAGATTTTCAGGAATTCTAGGGACTGAAAGAATTGGGGATAACGGAAGGGCAGGATCAGTGTGGAGGAGGGCCAGAGAGAGGCATGTGGAAAACAGATTAACTTTCAGAGATTTTCTCCATTTTAACCACAACTTCCCCTTCTGTTCTTCACAGAGTTGGAAGTGATTCTTTTTCTTATGTTTGTATTATTTTTGGAATATTTTTCCGTATGTACCAGGCATTATAAGTGGCTTCCCTTCTATTTGTGTATTTACAACGTTGCTTACAGCTAGGCCGATCAAATTAAAGCAGCAGGTGTCACATCGTCTTAATGCTGGATAAGTCATTCTTTACGCATTTATCTGGGAACCGCAAATCCGTTCCCCACCTCATCAGTTCTACAGACCCACATTTCTGTATATGTAGGTAACAATCCAAGAGATAGAGGCCACATCATGAAAAAGAACGGCAAAGCACTTACTTTCTCAAGGTCATCTCAAACCCCTTTGCACTTTCTAGCCCAATTCTCCAGCTCTCCTGAGAAAAAGCCACTGAAATTGCCTCTCCAGTGTACCCAGATGGAGGATGCTGGAGTCCCGCTAGGTTCTTCGTCCGCTGCCAACAGAAACAGGGTGGAGCAACCGAGAAGGGAGGCCAGGAGCCCCGGGAGAGGGAGGGGTGTAAGGGCGCAGGGACGGAGCGGAAGCCCCTCGCTGCCTCCGCCCCTCGCAGCAGAGACCTCCCCGGCCAACCCCAGCCCCCTCCGCTTCGCCCCGTCTGCGCAGACCTCCCCAGGAGGGAGGGCCAGTTAGTTCCTTTGATAAGAATACGTACCAAAAAAAAAAAAAAAAAAAAGCAGAACACCCACTCCCTTTCACCAGAGTGTCTCTCCCCCTACTCCTTTCCTCAAACTCTGCATAAAAAGCCCCAGTGATGAGTGCGTTCTCAAGCACTTCTTGGATTGCTGTGGGAATCACTGCTGCCTCCCTCTGCCCGCAGTTTCACAACCTCAACTCAAGGGCAGGCCCTCCCTCCCTCTCTTTTTTCCCCCCTCCTTCCACCTGACAGGGACCATAAATAACCCAGGCTCCTGGTGTTCCCAGCTGAGAACAAAGTTAAAGTTTGCCTGGAGCTGCCTGCCACTCCCTGCCCAGGCCAATTCTTTGTTTTCTCCCTCTGTTTTCCCTCTACCTGGGTTGGCCGTTTCTTCTTTCGTGTGTCGGAGAAGAGTCGCCCCCCAATTACATGCAGTAGCTCGCTGGCCCTCCCTAGGCTTAAGGCTGTCTCGGTTACCCGGGTAGGCACCGGGCATTGGTATCAAATTACCGAAAGTCTACACTGGAGCAGTCCTCATATTTACATACAAATAACTCCAGGGCTTGCATTTATGTCACCATTCGGTCCTGCTAGAGGCTTGCCAGAGGAGCTTTTAATCCAATCAGAAGGAGCTTTAAAAGGATGTCTGCGGAGTGATCAAAAAGGATCTTAATCTCAATTAAATGTAGCCAGATTTTGTTCTTTTTTTTTTCTTCTTCATCTGAACTATTGAAAATCACTGAACACTGATGAGTAGGAAAAGATGTGTAATTCCTCAGTTGCCTACAAGGAGACGGAGATGCTGAGAGGAACTCAGAGGTGGTGGTGAAGACGGTGGATCCAACCCAGGGATTGGTTTGTTTGGGCTGATTTGGAGCTAGATTCTAAATCACTGCTTAAGGAATTCCTGGAAACATCAGTGAAACACTTGATCAGCCCAGCCTGGTGGAAATGGCTTTACCACAGAGTAAGCTCTTTCTTTAAGTCCTACTTGGTGTGTGCTGTTTTTGTTTCATAGGTAGTGAATGTGCAAATAGCCCAGCTGTACAGAGTTACTTAAAATAATCCCTTGGTACCGGGTGGCAGTAGAAAGTTGATCTGTTTAGTTTTTACATTTGCAAAAACGGTAGTTGATAGTGTATTTTTAGACTTGATTGGTAGTTTAAAAGCTGAGCTCTTGTGGTTTGCTGAGTTTGAAATGAGTGGAAATTATAAATGGTACTGAATGGAGGATTGGAAAATGTAGCTGGAGTGGGTGAAATCACTTACCTTGGAGAAAACATAACATACATGCCTTTGAATGTTGCTCGGCCAGCCAAGCTGGTGTCCGGAAAGAGGACATAAGTCATGAAAAGGAGATAGGGTTTGCCTGTTTGCGAAAGGAACTTTTCCACAGCCAGTGCTACGTTTTGAGAAGGATGGGAAACGTCCCAGAGGGCAAAAGGCATTTGGAAAACCTGCCCTGTCACTCCTGGAATGTGGTTTTTCCGCGTGAGGTCATGTTATGCATGTGTAGCTAGTAAAAGTATTTTACGCAATTAACTCTTTGTATAGACGGTTAAGGAACAATTTGTATAGTCCTTCTTTCAACCTGCTGACACCCCAGCTTGATCTCCAGGGAAGGCAGAGCTGCTTTCCCAGCAGGGTTCAAGCTATATGGGCAACTGGACTGAGTTGTTAATGTGATAGATTTCGAAACAGTGTGAAATTAATGTGTTTCAAGGTTTCCCGGATGAGCAGTTACAGTTCAGATTAAATAACTTGCTACTTACTTTCTTACATAAAAAGCCAATTGAAATCCTGGGTGTGAGAAGACCATTTTAAAGAAAGTTCGCTCCCTTCCCATATATAATTTCCAGAACGGTAAGGAAGAGGTGCCTCTTATTTTGCAACCCAGGTCCATTCAAACAAGCTGCCCTCATCATGGTCAGGTCAGGAGAACGTGAGCGGACATAACAGATCTACCTTTTTGGTAGGCTGGGGTTTGAGGTAGGGGTGAAGGTGTTGGGGGAAATTTTTTTAAATTGATGCTTAATGCCAAGGGCTCTTTCTGCTACTTAAATTCGCTCTTGAAATTATGAACTAACCTCTGTCTATACTTTTTCCTTCTAAATGGCAGTTACAAATATTATCCAGGGGCTGGGGGAAGTGAATATGTGAAAATGGGTGACTTGCTAATGACCAGAGGAGCAGTTTTCTTCACCATGGACACGTCTTCAAAAGGGAAGCTTCTGACGTCGGCTTGCTTTGTATATCCGCAGGTGAAGATGCGATGACAGGGGACACTGACAAGTATCTTGGGCCACAGGACCTTAAGGAACTGGGCGATGATTCTCTGCCCGCAGAGGGCTACGTGGGCTTCAGTCTGGGGGCCCGTTCTGCCAGGTATTTTATTGTTGCTCTTTTTCCATAGTTAATTTTAAACAACCATGATTTGTCATAAACCGAAATCATTTTCATTTTTCCCATTACCCCCAAATGTGCTCTTTGGATGAGGCTGTGAATTTGATGAAATGTTCTCCGCTCCAGTATACACACGCTGCTGTTTTCTTTTGTGGTTTTCAGTCCTTAGTTTTATGTGATTGAACATGTTAATTGTTTGTTCTTTTTTTCCCCACCTTTAAGTCGTGCTTCAAGCATAATAGCAAAAGAGCTCACTGAGCAAACTGGGAGAACCAATCTCAGCCACATGTTTCAAAATTAAATTTTGTTCTATAGTGAAAGAAAAATCCTATTTTCCAATAAGTAAGAAACTTTGGTGTTTGCCCACTCTTCTCTCTTCGTTGCTGAGAGAACAGTTTATGATGAAGACTTAAACGAGAGCATTCTTGGGGAAAAATTACATACTGTTTACTGGAATTGTCTACCAACTGTTGGAGTAGCTCTTCGAAAACTATGCCATTAGTTTGTTTACAAGGGACAAGTTAAGAGTGAAACTGTGACTTAACCAAAAGTCACAGGCAGGAACGGTGGCACATTTAACACTTAAAACTGAAGCATCAAACTTGTATGTGGAAAACCTTGGTTTCAGCCTGACATTGGTTGAAAGAAAAGGATTGGACATTTGGACATTTCTTTTCCCTGGTTGGATTAACAGCATGTTTGCTGACAGTCAGGTTATTTTAAAGCTAATAATTAAACCTTCTAAGCCAGAGCCCTGGGGACATTTTCCTATAGTTTAAGGACCTGTTGTAAAAAGTTTCACTGTCCGATAGTAAATGGCACTTCCCACAAAGTAAACCTGGGAGTTTTTTCTCAGTGTTGATGTGGCCAGTGTAGATGCTGAATTGATTTTAATTTGAGTTCGTCTTTTTTTTTTTTTTAAATAGAATTTGGAACCTCATGTAACTTAGGAGAATTTTTGCTTTATAAATATATTTATAAAAGGCCTTGAAATCTTACTGTAGCAAGTATCACTAATAAGTCAGGAAAAATAACTTTTTAAAATATACAGTCATATTCAAGGTAATCACAGATAGCGACAAGTTAGAACTGAAAATATGCAGAATCTTAGAGGATCCCAAGGGAAAATCCTGTTTAGAAATTTACTAGCTTTTGTAGTCCAATGACTAGCTGATTGTCTTCTTCGAATAATGTATCCATTTTATGACTCAGTCATTTGTAATAGGAAATCGTAGCAGCTGACCTCCAGGGAGAGATGAAACCCGAATATTGTCTAATTTTTTCTCAAGATAGTCCTGAGGCTTTTACACTTCTGGTTTGGATTGCATCATTATTATTTGTTGCTATTATATGTAACTCATTTTCTTACATTGGCAACTGATGTTATGCTCAGAGGCAAATATAAAAAAAAAAATCTATAAAGCCGATATGTTTTTTAAAGTATTGTTAGACTATTACCAAGTATAAGATTCTGAGTGTAACATTTAAAAAGGAATGCATTAAATGTGTGACTCATTCAACCATAACATTTTTTTCTTTTTTCCCTGTCTGATTTTTTTGCTTTCTCCTTCTCCTGTTTTTTTCTAAAAATACTTAAAAATAGCCCCAAGATCAGGTAAGAAGATACAGCACTTTGACAGTGTTTCTCTTCCCTCCCCGACTCATTTCTTCATCTTTATTTTCTTCAGCATTGTGCTGTGATGTGCTGTGATGTGCTTTGCCTTTTTTGTTTCCCTGCTGAGCTTTAGAAAAATCAGCTTTGTGACTTGAGAAAATTAGCAAGTAACTAAATGTATGATAAGTAATGTTCCTTTGGCAAAATTGACTGTATACTGAAGGTATTGATTTCCCGTAACAGAGTGGTATAGTGCATGGAGTAAATGGAGAGATTTCACTGGGTTTAAAGGAAGAGTCTTGATTTGAAGGTCTGTTTGTTTGCTGGGTGCTGTTTTATATGAGTTGTGCTAGGTACATTAGTATAACTTTAGAATTCTGAGGCATGTGTTTTTTTCTAACTCTTTCTCTGTTTAACACTTAGGAGATGCTGATGGCTACAAATAATATTGTTGACCTTAGTTAAAAACGATTCCAGGCTATCTAGACCCCTAGCCAGATAATCTCTTATTTTAGTAGCTGAAGGTACTTTGGTGTATTAAGAATTCAGAGTGAACCTTAATGCATTTAACGGGCTCCACCTGCCTCATGTAAATTGATGGGGAGTAGGAATTATGTTAAAATGACATTATGTATTTTTTCTTGTGATGAGAACTCTTAGGGTTTTAACAACGTTCATATGTCACATAGAGCAATGTTAATGATACTGATCACGTTGTATGACTCTCATTTATCTTACCAAGATTTAGTAGATTTTCTTGAATACAAATTTCTTCACTTACAAAAATTTAAAAAATAACAAAATAAAATGACATTATGTAAAATGTAGACATCTTTAGACTTTTCCATTGGTGGCTCCCAATTCTAGGCTCTGTTCTTTAGTTGGCACTCATACATGAGTTAAAAGATTGTTTAAAAAATAAATACCAACAAATCTTAGATATCTTTAAAAACTAGTGTTAAAATGAATATGTAATATTTTTTTAAAAACTTGTGTTTACTCACATATACAGTACAACCGTTCTCATGCACATACCACCAATATGAACATGTGCCGTGGGAACCATAATTTAAATAAATGAATATCCGATGCAGAGTGTGGAGCGTTTCCCATGCCTCTCAAATCACATCACTGGAGCAAAATGGAGCCTTGCTGTAAGTACGTAGAAGTTGCACTATCTAATGGTGTAGCTCCAGCCACATAAGATTACTTAAATTAAGATGAGTTAAATAAAACTGAATTCAATTCTTCAGTCACACTAGCGACTCTTCAGGTGCCCAGGATACTGGAGGGTGCAGATGTAGTACATGCCCCTCATTTGATTGGATACAAAAGCTCTGTTGGATGGCGCTGAGTTAGAGAGGAGACAGAGAATTCCTGCTTTTGAGAGGCTTATCTTGTATCTGAGAGAAGATCGCGGGCTAGAAATAAGAGTAACAGCAACAAAAGTTTGCAGCGGAAATAGGGGAAAAAAGGAAAGAGCTGTGGGTCACATGACTGGGTACTGGAGGCCCGACTGGGCCACAGCCCAGAGTCACACACTTACTAGGTAAGCTCCATGGAGGGATATGACTGACTTTGGGTTGTTTTTGGGGGTTTTTTTTGCCTCTGTATCCAGTTTCTAATACTGTGTCCTGCTTATAATAGTCACTGAGTAAATATTTGCTGAATACACTCAATAATGCCTCTGTAGAATGATGGTTATTTGGGGGTCAGAGATCCCCCCGAGATCCTGGAGAGAACTATGGCTCCAATCCCAGCAGGGTGTACCTACGCTTAGAATGATGCCTGCCATTCAGGGGCCTCTGTATCTTGGCATAAAAATGCCCACTTTGGGACACTCTTTAGCATATCCCAAATATATCCATACATGCCTTTAGTATAAGCAGTGGGGAAATGAATCATTTTGTGCAAGCACAGAATCATTCCTTATTTACCTCTTCTTTGCTCTTTTCCGTGTCAAGTACACAGAAAGCAAGGCCAAGGGCCAAAGTCTGACTGCTTCTGCTGGTAAAGATTCACACAGCCACGTTTAGATTCAGACGGCTCATTACTTCATAGGCAGCGCCAGCTTCCCGCAGTCTTTGTCCTCCACACCAGAAAGGATGCCACCGAAACAGGCAGAGCTGTTTGTATCCCACAGGAGTCATGGGCTGCCCACTGCTGCGGAGCCAGTGCCAGACCACAGCTAAGAGGTCTTGTACTCTGCACTCTCTTCCAAGGAGAGTGCAGCAGGGAGCCTCAGACCCCTCTCAAAATGGGAGGCAATGAAAAGCTACTTCCCGACAGCCCACCATGACAGGTGAGGTAGGGCAGCGAGTGGGAGGCGGCCTCCAAGCAGCTCCACACGCCTCCATCCCCTGTGTTCCTGAAGGTTCACAAGGGCTTCTGCCAAGGCTCGGGTGAATCTGAGTCTGCCTGCGTGTCCTTTGTGGACGTGTGCAGGGTCACCAGGGTCCCATACCCTGCTGGTCTCTCTCTCTCTTTTTTAAATTGAGATGTAATTGACATGTAACATTATATTAGTTTCAGGTATATACCGTAATGATTTGATATGTGTTTATATTGCAATGTGATCACCACAGTAAGACTAGTTAACATGCATCACCACACGGAGTTACATGTTTTCTTTTCTTATCGATGAGGACTTCTAAGATCTGTTCTCTTAGCCACTTTCAAATATGCAAAATAATATTATAAACTATAGGCACCATGCTGTACGGTGCATCCCCAAGACATAATTATCTTATAAGTGCAACTTTGTGCCTTTTGACCCCCTTCACTCATTTCACCCATCCCCCAAATTTTACTGGTGTTTAGAGGTGAGGGTGGTGAGTGGCACTTCAGGAGGTCAGGGGGCCTACACTCTGGGAAGTTCAAAGGCTGTGTAGAGGATTTGAGAGGGGCTAGAAAGGAGAACAGTAGAAGGAGCCAAGAAATAGAGGATAGTAAGGGAAGACAAAATAACTATACATGGAATTTGAGTTTTTCAAGGACAGAAAGATGGCGAAGGAGATCTTGTCAGGTGTATTCATAATGCTATGTCCTTCTTCATGTCTTTCATGAGTAGCAACTATAAACCAGAGCTCTCAATAGGTTAAACCCATATCTAGTAAGCAAAGACTTATTAACATACACATTTACAGCAGACATAATCCCACTCAATAGTTTAAACTAGACAAATATGGACCAGAAAGAGAGGAGACTCTAAAATTAGGTCTTAAAGAAAAATCTCTCAAATTATCAAATTTATCTGGAGTCATCTGGTTCTTCTCAATTGTCATGTTGGTTCGATGTCATAGTGCAGCATCCAGAGTTTTCATGCGTTTCATCTTCTCACAGATTTACCATCAATTGGCCTAATTTTAAACAAAGCTTGACTGTGAGATGGTCTAAGCTTAAGAAATTTCCTCAAATGCAAGGAATTTAATTTTTGATGATGTCTTCTCAAGAGCGACTTTTGTTGATATTTTTAGCCATCTTGCCTGTTCTCGAAATTGCATGCATTAATGTTCTTTTATCCATCTCATCATCATCTGCCACTCTTGAATGGTTAACTGTAACTACAACAGCCTCCGCTCGTTCAGTTCGGATAGGTCCTACACCTTGAACAGAAGCTCCTACGCCCGCGACAGCATGATGATCGAAGAACTCCTGGTCCCATCCAAGGAGCAGGTACGTGTGCGCTTCATAGAACAGCCTTCGACTGTTCAACTTCCATTCGTGGTTGAGTCACGCTCGTTGTCGCATGACAAAAACTCTTCTTTCTGCACGTGTGATCTTGCATTTGTAAGTCTACCTGTATTGCCAGTTAAAGAAAAGATCAGTTTTACCATAAATAAAAATATCCTTCTCTTCTGCAAGTAAGCCTCTAAAATCCCACAGAGAGAAACTTAGAAAGTCCTGGGAAAGGTGTGGATACCTTCCTCATTTGTGGGATAAATCTTTCCATTTTTTAAAAAGAGAGTTCAGAATAATTGGGAGCTAAAGCTGCTGACATTAGTCATGTGAATGTTTGATTTTGCTAAACTATGTATGCACGTTGGAATTTGCTGAAATCGTTTTTAGTGAGTTAAAGACTAGATTGGTCATGTTTTTTGGTCCCTCAGCTTCAAAGCTGCCTGAGATGGACTTTCTCAAGATGTGGTAGTATTTTGCTTTCTACCGGAATCTCTGCTCAGTTCATTTGGTGTTTGTGCAATTTCTTCTTGCCGATGATTGTGGTTGAATAGATGCTGGCTTATTACAGGAAGTCCCAGCGACAGAGTCCTGCCGCACAGGGGCTCAGGGCGGTTCGTTATTCTAGATACACACAATACCTGGTTTTAAATGTGGACGGTTAGGAGCTGATGATGGAGGAAACTGTTTGGACCATAAAACTAATTTTGAAGGTGGCCTATAATATTTAAACCATGTAAATAGTTGGTGAAATCACGCTGGACTTACTGATTCACTGTGTAATGAAGATGAACTGGAGCAGATGAGTAAGTGATAGACACTTGTTATCACCAAGTTAGAGGTAGTCAGACCTTGGAACTCCCACCAGTCTGGAGACGCCGACTTCGAGACACTACAGATGTACGTTGTACTTCACAAGGACCTGCGGTACATATTTTAATGCTTTATACTCTCTAGAACATTCTTAGCAAGCAGGCCTTACAGAAGTGTTCACAGTGGCTCTTCAGTGTTTGGTCGAACAAAACACCCTATGTGGAATGATTATAGGTGCATCCCATGGCTTAAGTGGGTGTTGGCCACAGAGAAAGCACTTGTCTCAGAACCTGAAGCTAAGCTCTTAGGTATAAGTGTTGCCCAGGTATTGGTTGAGATTTTCTGAAGAATCCTCTGCTTGGTTGGCTGTGGTCACTACCTAGCTGAGTAATCCTGATCTCTTTATGGACCCAATTGAAGTGAAATGTTAGTGGATATATTGATGTCACAAGTGTAGAAATACCTGAAATTCTCTGTGCTCTAAGGAAAACCCATAAAACTTAGAAAATTGCAGGTGAAAGGAGATGCCTTGGTTATCAGTAACACTTTGCTGTCATGTACCACATGTGTCTACTTCTGTAATGGAAGAACAGGTCCTTGATTGAACCTATTAAGGGTTTATATTTCTGAATATATTCTTGTTTAGGGGGCAAGAGCCTGAAATTGGGGCCACCGCCACCATTTTCACCATGACGTCACCCTCACCACAGCCACCACCACCACTCTTACCATCTTAGTTGCACAGCTTCTCAGTTTCTGCACATCAGCCTTCAAGTACAATGTGAATGTGGTGCTGTAGGCTGTGGACAGGCTGCTCGGGGTTCTCACCCGTCACCATCAGCTTCTGCCAAGACCTGCGTACTCGGGTAGCATGGCGAGGCAGCCTTTACTCAGAATGGAGGATTTGTGATCAGAAATGAAGGCTAGAGAGAACTTTTGGGGTAAAACTGATGTCCTTTTGTGTAGTTGGTTCCTGCTTCAATTTCAGAAACACCTCTGTGGACGTCACAAAGCCTCCTGCATGCCAGTGAGGAGAAAGGAGAGCTTAGGACACCTTGAAATCTTTACAAACAAATCTTAAATTGATAACTACAGAAGCAAGAGGCTGCTCTCTTTAATGGCCACAGAGAACCCGTGGTCTGACTGGTGTTCTTGTGGAACTAGCATGTTTAATGAGCATATCACATGACTCTGTGATAAATTCACCACAGATTTGGAAAAAAGATATGAAAATCATAAAGACATTTTAGGGACAGTTGGGGGCATTTGAAAATGTATTGGCTATCTCGTTAAGAAACCAGTGTTCTTTCCTAGCAGGGACAACAGTAGTGAAGCTAGACAGGGGAGTCTCTCTCTTCCAGGGGTGTGCATGCAGAAGTTTTCAGGAGTGAAGTAATCTTTGTCAGCTATTTATTTCCAAATGGTTCAGCCAGAACTGTATAGGCATGGAGTGAGACAGAAAAATCAAATATGGCGAAATGTTCGTTGCTGAATCTAGGTGGAGTGTATGTGGGTATTCCTTATACAGTTCTTTCAACTTTTTTATTTGTATAAAATAAAAACTTGGAGGAAAGGGAAAAAACTGAAAGAGGTATATTAACTGATTTAGTCCCTCGTGTCTCGTTTATTATAGAAGAGAGAGAAAGGCTAATTCCTCAAAAGAAGGGCTTTAGGAGGGAAGAGTCTGCTTATGCTGGGCATGAGTAATGAGATGCATTTTCTTCAGAAGTGCATTGAAACACTTTATGTTAGAAATAAATGACAAAAAATTGTTAGTTTGTCTATCATGCCTCAAAATCTGCATTTATAAATTCCAAAATGGAATTCCTCAGCAATATTGATTCTGCCTGAAAGCGTGCAAGAAATTTAAAATATTGAGCCTTCCTAAAGCAATAATATATGACTTTCTGTCACATTTAAAACTGCCCTGTCATTGCCCAGTTAAAGTTGCTTTGACAAGTAAAGGTGAAAAATGAATAAAAATTAACTTACCATGAATGTCCTTTTTTTTTTTTTTTTTTTTTTGACAAAAGTAGACCTCACCCATACCAAGCACAGTTGTCTCTTATCCTGCGCTGATTAACCAGTTTGCACATTAACCACAGTTAAAGTACAGTTAAGACCCAGGAGCGTCAGCAAGGCCTGATGCCCCCAGGCTCCTCAGAACCTGTGCTGGCTTGAAGGCTGGGGTGGAGGCCAGAGCTGGGCGGGAGGATGGGGGAAGGAAGCCCATCCTTATCTCTTTAAAAGAGACGATCACTCAGTTCCTGATCCAGGGGGCCTGGGCTTGTGGTTTTTAAATGCACCCAGAGTTGAGAGCCGCTGATTCCTAGTTAGAATTCTGAACTAGGAGTGCGCGTTCGAATCCTTAAGTGGCTCTTTGGAGAGCAAGGTGCCCATAGAATTGGAGTCTCCCTGGCTGGGGAGACCCCAGTGTCTCTTTTTGAAAGTTCTATAGGTGATTCTGGGATGCACCTCTGGTTAGGAACCACTGATTTAAAGCAGCTCTGGCTGGGCTCTTTCTGTATATTGGTCAGTCAACATCTAATGTATTTTTTCTATAAGCTGAGATTTGTCTGTGTCAGGATGTCCTAGAGCAACATCTGTGCCTGGAAACATTCCTTTCCGAATAGGCGATAGTAAAGAAAAGGGATTACTCCCAACTGAAGCCCGATTGTCTAGCATGAAAATAATAAACAGGTTCTTTCATTTCTTCTGACATAATTATTGAAGGAAACTGTCTGGTCTGGCTTACGTAATTGCTGTGTAAGATCCAGCTCAGCCAGTCCTCACTGCATAAATGAAATACTGTTCAGTAGACCCCGTAGCGTCAGGAGATATGGTGGTGATGCTTGTGGTGATGGTGTTGAAAACAGCTCCTACTGTGTGCCAGGCACTGTTCTAAGTGTTGCAGAATTAGCTTAGAACAATTTAGAATGAACTCATTTACATGTCACAAAAACCCTATGGGATCATTTATTTGCTCTGTTAAAAAGATGAAGAAACGGAGGCACAGACAGCTTAAGGAATTCACGTCAGGGGACACAGCTGATCAGGGGCAGAGTCGCTGGCTGGCTGGCTGTAGGTTGTCCACTCTACCTCTGCCCTGAAGGGAGCCAGAGAGCCCAGGACTTTACATGTGTCCTCCAGGATCTCAGACTTGTTAGTATTCTTAACATGGGTGCGGTACAATCATCTGTATCCCCCTTTTTTTTTTTAGCATGGACGATTATATTTAGACACATGTTCTTCATTATGCTTATTTCTAATTCTAATAATAAGTTCTTATTTAATGTGCTTTAAAAGGAGCTGACAACAGCTCCAGTTTATATTCAGTGACAAATTATGAAAGTTATGGAGAAAATTATTATACTAAAAATTATGGCATGTAAGGCATCATTAAAGGAATAGAAATATTTGACCTTTACATAGATATGAGGTAGAAGGTCTAACAGTGGTCTAGGGAGGGATAAATTGGGAGTTCAGGATTTGCAGATACCAGCTACTATATATAAGAGAGAGAAACAACACAGTCCTACTGTACAGCACAGGGAACTGTATTTAATACCTTGTAATGGGCTATAATGAAAAAGAATATATATATGTGTGTCTGTGTATAATTGAATCACTATGCTGTTCAACAGAAATTAACACAACATTGTACATCGACTATACTTCAGTTTAAAAAAATAGGGGAAAAATAGTGGCCTAAAAATATTTTTCAGGTTACCCAGTTAATTACACTTCTTTTGAATGACCCTAAAAGTAGTTGGGATGTATACTGTGGGCAGAAACATTTAAATCAGTATGATTCCTGGTGGTTATTCAAAGATGAGAGAAGGGCAGAAATCACTTAGGGAATGGGTTTTTGCCTGCAGACGCCCATCCCACTTCTTTAGGTGACAGTGACAGGATCTGATAGTCAACCCCCTACACTCGCCGTCTTCTCAGTCAGTGTAGTTTAGAAGGAGCTAAAATCTCTGCCTCTCCTCCAAAGATGGGCTTCAAATCTGGCCATTCAGAGGATTCATTTTCCTGGATCATAGTGATTAGATTAGGGTGAAATATAAAATCTGAGCCAGTCTAATGAAACTCTGTCTAGCCTTCAGGGTTACTAAGCTGTAAAAGTGATGTCAACTCAAAGCTGCTGAGGGTGGAACATGAAGACAAACCATCCCTACCATCTTTTGAGCCAGAGCTGGATTCAGCCATGCCTGAAGTTATACCATCCAGACTTTCCCACTATATAAACCCATACATTAATCTCCATCTTCCCCCACCCTTGGGGTGTCTTAAGCCCATTTAATTTGGGTTTCTGTCCTCACTAATACGCTTGCTATCGGTGGTGGTCATATCCTGCATGAACAAGCACATGTCAAGGTTGGAACAAAGGAAGTCTTCTAGCATCTGAAAATGTAGTTCAGCTTTGAGATTCCCTTATTTTATGCCTTCTCTCAAGAAATAAATCTCATTTTAACAAAATAAAAAGAAAATGAGCTGTGATTTAGGAGAATAACTATAAACTTGGGTGTTCCCAAGCAAAAACTTGTAGAAAGGACTTTTTACAGTTGATCACTAAGGCATGAGCTCCTTCCATTTCGTTTCAATTCTCTGGGTACAGATGCCGAGCACCTGCAAAAAGAAAGAAACGGGGCAGCTGTAGGGCCCTGTCCCTCTCTGATTAGACTGCTATCTTCTTGCAGACTTCCCTTTTTCAGTACAGATTTGCCCATGTGGTTTATTTCTCAGGGGACTATTAGCAGGGCCTCAGATGGTGGTCAGTTGAGAAGGTTTAACTTAAAGTGTGTGAACAGTTGCACTGGCTGTTTGGATAGTCACTGTGGAGAGGATTCTGTGGTCACTATTGGAGGCCTCATTATAGCCTCCACGTCCCTGGAGGCCACTGTCACTTCCACCCCGTAATCCTTCTCATTTGTCTCCCAGCCTAGGATTCCAGAGCCTTTGGGTTAGACTTGGTCTTTTTTGAGGCTAAGGATGATGTCATGAATATTTAGTTATGTATTGAATTGTGCTGCTTGATATATTAGCAGGTAATGTGGACATTGGAGAGTTCTTCAGGGGAAATTTCCTGTTTATTTTTTCAAGACCTAAGCACTTTTCAGTGATCTCATTAACAGAAAAGGAGAATGCCTAACCCAAAAGGCTGGGTGTACTGATGCTCTCTCCTTCTTTCCCTGCAAACCCCCTTCCCTCTCCTTCATCAGCAGATTGACCTTCCTATTTCTTTCGTTTAAGCTGATGTCTAAGGGGCTCTCCAAAATGTGCATGGTGGTGGAAGGTAACCGGTCTGGGATTAAAGATGTGCTAGAGATAGTCTCTTGGAAGATAAGCACCGTGGACTAGTGACATTTAATATGCTGCTTTTCCTCTCCAAAGTGCTTTGCCAGCATTACTCAGGTGATCCATTCAACACCTCTCACAGATTGATCAGCAAGATAACAGATTTTTTTTTAAGGCAGAGAGGCTGGTGTTGTGACTGACTTAATGTGGTCCAGTTTGTTTAGACATCCTGAGCTGGATGTTGATGAGTTAACACTGTCAGCTTCTAGGCTGACCTTGGTTCCCCTTCTCTTGTTGAATTTGGTAGCTAAATTATCTTGAGATCAATCCGATTTGGAAATCCCAAGAACCCAGCTTTGTTAGGGTTTGTGTTCAAGTCTCAAATAAATCTTAGGGGTAGTAGAGTTGATTTCAAGAAAAGAAGTACTTGAGGGAAAATAGACCTGCTTTGGCAAGCTTTTAGTTTTTATTTTGCTGCTGAGTCAAAGTTTCCCCATGGAATTCATTTTTAAGGTGTACATGATGTTTTGATATATGTATGCGTTGTGAAGTGATTTCCACAGCTAAGCTAATTAACATATCCATCACCTCCAATAATTGCCCTTTTTTGGTGCATAGTAAGAACACTTGAGATCTATTCTCAGCAATTTTCAAGGATATAATATGTTATTGTTCATTACAGTCACCATGCTGTGCATTAGGTTTCCAGAATTTATTCATCTTATAACTAAAAGTTTGCACCCTTTAATCAATATCTCCCCTTTTCTTCCACCCCCCCCCATGGTAACTGCCCATGGTAACTCCCATTCTATTCTCTGTTATTGGGAATTAGACTTTTTTTTTCTTTTAAGATGGAATCCATTTCTTAAAAGAATATTTCCAAGTCATGGTGGTGGATGTCCAAACAGAACTGCCGCCTATTCCAGGAGCAGTTGGCCATTTCACGAAGTATCTGCTATAGATCAAATTAATCATACCACTCAGCCCAGCACCTCCCGCACATTCTATTAGATGGATCACTCATTCCGTGCTCTCGGCCACCTTATGGCTGAGGTATGGTCATTACCACTTTACAGACAGGGAGACTGAGGCTGAGAAGAGTATTTTAGTTTCCCTAGTGTCGCATTTAGGTGGTAGAGCTAAGAATAAAATTGAGGTCTTCTGCCTGCTTAAACCCATTCCGCTGCCGACCACTAGGCGGCAGTGCCACTCGAATCAGCAAAGCGTGGTGGACCTGGAAGAGCCCATTCATAGGGCAGTGTTCGGAGGGCCAAGATGCTACTATTACTTGTTAATCTAGCAGGCTGCTCCTACAGTCTGATAAAACATGTGCGATCCTAAAAAGCTACATAAGGGGATGCAACATGATACAAATTTAGGAAATAATTTCAATGTTAAAAAATCTGGGAGTATCAAGATTATTATTATCTGTGTTTTCATTTGCTTAGCAGTTTAGATTTTCACACCACTTTCACATTACTTGGGTCGTTTCATTCCTTTCATTCTCACGGTGAGTTGGCGCAGTTAATGTTATCTGTCCAAACTCTAGTGCAGAAGTGGAGGTTCAGTGACATTTTTTGGCTTGCCGTTCACTGGGCTGTGAAGTGATGCAGCCCACATCTAACCCAACCTTCAATTCTCTGTCTAAAGGATCTGACACTCCATGGGTCCCCCTGCCCTGGCCCTGTCCAATGGGTGGCCACAGGCTGAAGTTATCCTTGACAAGCCTTTACTTTCCTGGGCTCCCAGGCTGGTTCCAACATCCAGCCATTTCCCAACTAGGTCATGTTTACAGTTTTTCAGATCAGATGCCCTGGGTTTTCCATGTGACCTGTTACTGTGAGCTCTACCTGGCACTGTTAACAGTAGCATATCGAGGCCCCCAGTTAATCTGCCGGATCACCTTGTGCCCGCTGCCAGAGATAGCAGAGCGGACAGACAAGGACCTTAGGTGGTGTCATCCAGCTGGGGGCTGACAGTCTGCAGCTGGAAGACTTATCTTACATTGGGGTTAACTGGATTTCTCTTTCTTTTCCTTGCAAATACTTTCTTGCCTCTGCCCCTTTTCTTTGTGCCTGGACATTTATTTCCAGACCTGGGCATCTGGGTGTCTCCTTGTGAATCCAGGGTGTGCTTGGTCTCCTCTTTCCTCTGATGAATAGGGCTGGGAAGAAACTGTTTAGGGAAAGTATGAAGCTCTTGGAGACAGAGATATCATCGTTAGTCAGGCTTTGGACTCTATTGAATAATGTGTATTTTGATTTTCGTGGTATCCATGATACTACTTCCAAGATAAAAAATGATGTGCCTGTTCACAGTCATTGTTGACGTGGGAGTAAAAGGTCTTATTAAGTTAATGTGAGCTTCTCCTTAACACACTGTTCTATTAAAAAAGCCACCCACTGCTGGGTATTGACTTTGTGTTGTCAAATTTTTGAAGTCTATCTCTGAACTTGAGTTTCTTCATCTGTAAAATAGTATAATTTTACCTCCAAGGCTACCAGGTCCTGAGGATTCAAAGAACAAATGAAGGTAAAGGCCTCAGGACAGCCCTTGACTTTGAGTTGATACAGAGTAAGTGGCAGTATTGCTGTTAACATAGGAATGTGAATGCTTTTGAATCAATAAATAATACCTAGGCATTTATAAGGTACATTCTTCTAACTGGATGGACTCTGTTGATTTAATACAGGTGCCCTGTGTGTAAAGGACCAGTGGTGGCACTGGAATATTTTTGGTTCTGCTGTCTTCTCCACAAATGATTAGATTTTAACAGATGAACTAATATAAATAAAAGTCCTTTGAAACGTAGAAACGACTATACCATGCCAACGCTGGCCTTGGTGCCAGATTTTTTAATGCACATTTTCATTTAATCTCCATATCAATGAATCCTCAATTTGAAAATGAGGAAACTGAAACTGAGAAAAGTTAAGAAACATTCTGAGGATCTAGAAACCAACAAATAATGTTGAGGCATATCCAAGGGGACTTTCAGTAAACAAAGAAAGGTCAAAGGATACAGAATGAACAACAAGGTCCTGCTGGATAGCACAGGGAACTAGATTCAATAGCTTGTAATAACCTATAGTGAAAAGGAATATATATATGTATGTGTATATATACACACACACATACACACACATACATATAATAACTGAATCACTATGCTGTACACCAGAGATTAACACAGCATTGTAAATCAACTATACTTCACTTTAAAAAAATACAAAAAAAAAGTCAAAGGCAAAGTATCTTCTTTATTCCTGATGGAGACCAGGCTGAGGGCTGGCCTAGTGTCTGAGCCAACTGGGCCTGGTAACTGAACCCCTGAAGTAAGGAGACCCCCTCCCCAGCGACCAGCAGGACCAGCCCAGAGCAGCAGACCCCTCGCGGAGGCGTGCTCAGGGGTGCAGAGAGGGATGTCCGCCCTCTGTGACCACGCCCAGGCCCGTGACAGTAAAAGCTGGATCTGAGCAGAGCCCTTCCAGCTACTTTCCCACGTCTACCACTCAGATAAACGACTCACCCCACATTCCCAGGGCCAAAGTGAATACAGAGAGACAGGGAGAGGCGATCCTAGAAAGCGACATAAGGGGCTGCAATGTGATACAAATTTAGGAAATAATTTCAGTGATAAAAAATCTGGGAGTATCAAGGTTATTATTTTCTGTGTCTTCATTTGCTTAGCAGTTTAGATTTTTCACAGCACTTTCACATTACTTGGGGAGAGGCCCACAGTTACACAGCTGAGCTGCCTTTCCAAAATGGAAAACTTAGGAGTGGGAAAGAAGTGCTCTCTATGAACAAGTGGCAAAGGCAGTTTTCAAATCCAAGTCTGACTCAACTCTAAAGCCAAGCTTTTCCATGAAACGCTGGTAACACCGCTACTTGTTGTGGAAATTTGAGAGCCATCTCTAGCTCACCTTTTTTAACCGTCATCACATGGAGTGTCCTATTTGTCATCTGAGATGTCTATTTGTTCAGTAACCAAATGGAAGAAGAGCTTTTCGTGGCACCACGCACAATAGCACGTCAGACACTTTTGAAATTCATATTGTAGCTTAAGTAAATGGTTCCAGTTTTACACGTTAGTTTTAAGTTAAACACTAGTGTGTAGAAATAAGTTTGGAGACAGGTAGCTTGGAAATGAAGCTACCAATTCATTTCTAAAAAAAAAAAAAACCCCTAAGTTCAGATGAATTACCTTATTTTATATTTAGATGGATACACTGTAGGAAGAACATTTTGTACATCCGTATTTAGGTTATTAAAATAGCTAGGACCAC
Organism: Camelus ferus; assembly: GCF_009834535.1. NCBI lineage: Eukaryota > Metazoa > Chordata > Mammalia > Artiodactyla > Camelidae > Camelus > Camelus ferus. The sequence goes on along the minus strand of NC_045706.1, from coordinate 42,622,641 downwards.
CCATATACCTAAGCAAAACTCTGTGGAAAAATAAACTGGGTGTGTATAACTGAATCACTGTGCTGTACACGAGAAATTAACACAACATTGTAAATTGGCTATATTTCAATTTTTTAAATATTTTTAAAATTTTTAAATTTAAAATGGAGACAAATATTGGGACATATGGCTCTTTGTTTGGAACCAGGCTATTCATTATACATGTGTTCATTTGTGTTACGACGAGGTTCCTAGGAGTAGTAAGCAGTTGTGAGAGTAAAGGAGTAAAGATGGACTCAAAGAGATGTGGGTCCCGTGTGCTGACACCTTCCAGCCTCGATAAATATTTCATGATGGCGCTGATACCTTTTTGTGTGACACAATTCATTGTTTCAATAATTAATGTCTCCAGTGCGTGTTTCTAAGAGTTCCAAAGGTAAATAATTTACTGTAATTACCAAAGAGGAGTGATATTACTTATTTATTAGAACTTGAAAAAAAAAAAATGGGTCCTTTGTTGAAAAACAACCTTAGGGCCCTGAATGTAGGAATGGCAGTTTGCTAAAAAGATCACATGAGCAGCAGTGCCTACTTTATGTTAAATATTTGGCCCCACTCTGAAGATTGGTTGGTTGGGGTCTCTGAAAGTTAGTAAAACTGGTAAATGAGGCCAGATTAAAACCAACACCTAATCTTTCGTTAACCCCAAAGACTTGGGGAGCTTTGTGAAGTGATGTGTTGCTCTTTCGGGGTTAGGACCTAGGTTCTGTAAACCCTTACCACCACCATTGATCACACACCCACCCACTAAATGTGTCCTCTCTCACTGAATGCAGAGACAGCCACTCCTCATTCGTTTTTGCATTTTCCTAGGATTCTAGGTAGAATAGTGACTTGCACATAAGTGTTCTACAAGTTATTTATCAATTTGGTTTCAGGGCTTTGTTGTTTTTAATCTTTGTAATTTACAGTAATTTTTTAAATTTAAGTTTTATTATTTTCAAAGTTATACAAACAAAAAGTCATGTCATTTTATAAGACATAATCATTATTCATTAAAAAAAGAATCCCCATATACACTTTCAGCCCCCAACTCCTCTCCAGAGACAACCGCTTGCATTCCCTTTGGATGACTGAGTACCAAGCTCATTGGATGCTTTCTGCCTGGTGGAGGGCTTGCCAGCCATGATTTCCACCAAAGTAATAAGCCTGGGACATTTCACTGGAAAATCCCACAGAAGACAGCCCATTTTCTGCCTAGAGTCCAGTAAAGGAAGAAGGCTGGATCTGAACTTTCAGTCCATAAACTTTCAGTTCATCTCCATTTTAATTCTGGTGCCTCTGCCCTTCCCGTCCTCTGCCTCTGCTCTCTCCGCCTCTAGTTTTCTGCAGTGATGATGGGAGGGAGTTATTTGGGGATTACGGGGATCTGATCACTTTTCAGATACTTTCAACCATTCCTTGTGTTTCTGCTGGTGTCCTCTCTTACTCTCTCTGTCCGTGTGTGTGTGTGAATACTTGACTGTCAGTGTCGTGAGGTTTCAGTAGAAAGCAGATCTTTAGCAGGACAAAAACTGAGAATGATTTTGTTTTTGGTCTGTGAGATAACATCTTTCGTCAGATTTGGAACATTCTTAGCCAGTCTCTCTTCAAACAGAGCCTCCACCATACTCTCCTCTTCTACTTCCTAGAGTCCAATCACACATATATTAAAACCTTTGATTGTGTTCCACAAGTCTCATACGATTTTCTGTATTTTCCATTCTTTTTTAAAATCTATCCTTCATTTTGTATATTTTTCCATTTACACTTCCAATTTACTAACCCTGTTTTCTATTGCATCTAGTCAAGAATTCACATTATCCTTTGAACTGAACAAAGGCCCATTTGATTCTTTCTTATGTATATCCCAGTGCTCTGTTAAATTATCCACCATTTAATTTCCTTTCTCTATCTCTCCCCCTTTTTTCTTAAACATGCTAATCATAGTTATTATCATAACTATAATCAAAATTCTCATTCGCTTACTTCACATTTAGGATGATCTGGTTTTTTCTTTATAGTATCTGGATTTGGAGGAGGGGGTTTTGTTTTTGTTCACGTGCTCCGGCCACACTTGGCAGACTTTCACTGCATGCTAGAGGTGATGTATAAAAAAATTTTGTGGACCTGACATCCAATGATGATATATACCTTCAAAGAGGATTCACCATCTTTCTGCTAGGCAGATAGAGTGGTGGTTGATCATTTTAATCCAATCAATCATTTGCTGAAATGAGGCTGGCTTGCAGCCCTGGTAAACCTCAGGCTACCTCTGGTTTGTCCCTGGCCCTTCAACGTTCTTATTTGAAATTCTGCTGTGATCTTGGAGTCCCCTCCCATTCCAAGTCTCAAACTCTAAACCTTTTTTTTTTTTTTTTTTTCATGAAACTGTTCAAAAGCTCCATTACGCCTTTCAGAGATTTTTCTGGTTAGTTTTTTCGCTTGCTGTTTTCTGCACAGCCCCAGAATTTAGCAAGTGTTCTTAACAGAAATCTGTAGCATGCTTGAGGCCACCCCAGTCTCCACTAAATTCCCTTGATTTTTCTGCTCCCCAGCAGGTAGCCCCTGTGAGTGCAAAGCCCAAATTCTGTCTGCACTGGTAATTGACAAATGCCCCCAAGTTTAAAATGGCAACAGGAAGTCAGCTCAACTCTTCAAGGTCTTCCCCTCTCCTATGATAGCACCCAGTTCTCTGTGCCCCCGTTGTTCTCTGCTGCCTTCAGAGAAGACTTCCATCCTTATCTGATGTGCATGGCGCAGCACTAGGCTGCTGCTGGCTACTCTGCCCCACTGGGAAACACAAGTCATCAGGTTGATTTTTTTTTTTTTTAATTTTTATTTTGAGATTTGGAAAAGAATTTTGCAATTGTTGTAGGATGAATTTAGAGGTCGTTGAAGGGGATTAGAATTACTGCTGTGATATTCCTATTGCCTTGTCTTTTAGTCAAGATGATTTCTGAAGAGTGAAATAATACAGCATATGAATAAACTTTATTGTCTAATTCTTGAAACTTCGATGTAGACCTTTAGAGGAGTATATAGTCAGCCCCGTGGATGCAGAGGGCACAGGTACTGGTTGTTTTATATACAGGAGTTGAGCATCTTTAGATTTTGGTACCCACGGGGGCAGGGGTTGAGTGGGGTGTGTCCTGGGACTGATCCCTCAAGGGGATTGAGGGACAGCTGTAAAAAAAGAAAAGTTGTTTATTTTGAGTGTTAGACTGTCTGGACTTAACGGAGACATACTGGCATATTTTGTAGGCACAGAGAAACCAGTGTCTTGTGTGGGTTGTTGACACAATATATCATTTCATTTTTCAGCATCTAACATTCACAAGAGAACTCGATTCAGATTCTCTTAGACATTACAGCTGGGCTGCAGACACCTTGGACAATGTCAATCTCGTCTCAAGTCCTGTTCATTCTGGGTAAGTAACCAAAAAGTCACTTTCCTTTATCCTGCTGAATTAGCCTTGCACTTACTATTTGCAGTTAATAAATTCATCTTGACAAGCTTCACATATATGAAATATTGATCTTCTAAAGGAACTTCTTTAGTGAGTATATGTGATATAAATGTGTAAATCATTGGTAAATTTTTTTTTCTAAGTAAATCTGAGTATTTATTTTTACTGATAAAAACGAAGTGCTGGAAAGGAAATTAAAGTATCACTGCATAAAAATTTCCTGGCTATTCTGGCACTACTTTTAGGTCCTTAATTTCCCTTTTCAATAAACAAATTTAAATATAGTCATTTCTCTCAATTTTACTTGATTCAAATGTAGTTTTTTTCCCCTGAGTATCTGGTTTTCCTGAAATAAAATTATAATTGAGCTGTATTAAATTACAATTTTTTAAAAGAAATGAATTTAGAAAAGAAAAGAAAAAGTGAATGTACTGATGTGTGTCCAGCAGAAGTGCCACAGCAAAAGCCACATCAGACAGGCCCCTCGTTTCTGCCCTGCTGGTCAGCAGGATGGGAGGCAGGCAGCCAAGCGGTGACCTGCTTCAACCGCTGAATTGATGATTACGGTATTGTTGGATACTGGATTCTTCACCTATAGGTTATTAAAACTTGGGATAATTGATACCCATACAAATGAAATAGAAATAATTCATTAAGATGATACAAATGCCACTCTGAAATTGACATTTAGGCCATAAGTTCATTGTGATCCAGCACATGTGCAGATTAGTTTTGAATGAAATAAATTAAGAATAATTAACATTTGTGAAGTGCCTTATGTATTTTATGAAGCATTTTTTCCTGCTTTTAATTACAATAAATTGTAATAGCTAACATACCTGGTGCTTTTCATGTATCTGGCATTGTGCTAAATCTTTTACATGTATTATCTTATTTAACATTCATTTGAACCTTAAAATGACACTGTGAGATAGTGTCATTACTCATTAGCCCCATTTTACAGAAGTGACGTCCTAGAGTCAGAGTAATGCTGCAGGTTCTTTAAAGTATTCTTGCACAGTTGCGGCTTGTAACACCACGATTCTGAAAAACAAATCACTGCAGTGTCATTTAAATAAAAATAATTTACATGAAAGTGCTTTATAAACTATAAACTACATGGTGGCCTTTAAGTCCTTAACATTGCATTTCTTTAATTCAATTAGAAAACCCTTTAATTACTAAGAAGAAAAACATAAAACACTCAGGATGCATTCATTCGGTGGGCAGACGTATTGAAGAGTGCTTCGACCCAAGCTTGGTGAATTGCCACCGTGTTACAAAAATCACTTTGTACTCTACATAGGAAAGAGAAGTACTAGGGTTTAATTTAATAAATCGAGGACTTGAGGGCGCATAGGATAATAAAATCAGCAATGAGCTTTCCAGTGCACTGGAGACAGTGAAGTATTTGAATATGAAACTTATCTCTCCTTCCCCTTGAATTCATGGCAGACAGTAGACTTTTGGAGGGAAGCAAAAGGAATGGCAACTAGTTTGGGCTGCTTTGAAAAGGCAAATATACAGTTGGTATACACTTGGAAATAGTTCACTAATGCCAAGTCTGTGGAGTAGCTTATATGTAGCTATTTACGGTAAATATTTTTCCAAGTTGTCCCACAAATGCCAAATGCTTTGGTTTCATTTTCTGATGGTTTTTATTTTTCCTTTGCTGATCATTGACATTTTCTGTTGCTTGCTTCTAATTATCTTACATTAATTTTTCCCATTTGCTTTTCTAAATTATTTTGCAGCTATTCTTCTCCACTTCCTCAGTATGATTCAAGGTGATGACTGTGTCCTTTATGTGAACCATCCCTTTTTTGTATTTTTAATTTATGTGCATTTTTCCCACAGTTAGATCGTGTCAATGTCTGTAGTATATCAGCATTTGTCATCCTGCCCTTCCTAAAACTAGAAACATTCATGTGTTAGTTTTAGGATCATTTGTAGAATTCCTGCTTTCATTTAAATAGTAATACGATACAATGAATATGACGAAATACCACCTTTTAATTTGTTCCTGTGAGTTATATTGCATGAAATTTTATTTTGCATAGAACATGTAAGGGATGAGTTTGGAAAACACGTCACTATATGTCATAATGTTATTGAATAATAGGACCGATATCCTGCGTAACATCTACTCCCATCTTTTCTCAGTCTTTTGACTCTATAAAGTTGAAAACCTTAGAACAATAAATAATCAGCAATGAGCACCAGCTATGCACTGGGTGCTATGCAGAACTCAGGGGAAGAGATTCTTCCAATTTGTCATTAAAATCTTCTAAGCCATGTTTTTTTTTTTTTTTTTTTTTCCTTTTGGTTCTGATATTCTTTGTAGCTGGGGTATTTTTATATCAACACTGGTAACCTTCTTACATTACCTTCAGACTGCTCAGCTGCAAGTGGTTTGTTTATTTTGTATATATATTTTTTCCTTTTTTTTTTTTCCAGTATTAGTAACCAAGTCTGACCTAGGCAGTTTCTCAGCACACTTAACAAAATGGTTTTGTTCGTTGGTTTATTCGGGCTGCATTTATCATGTGCTTATTATGTGTGGGAACTGTGCTCAGCTCTGCAGGTCGAGCCGTGAACAGGACAAACCTGATCTGGATTACTTTCTCTATTAGTGAGACTCCGCTGTTAGTGGCCAGGGCAAACACTGCCCTCTCAGTGTAAACACGCCAGTGTTTGTACTCATACAACTGAATTTTCAAACCCAGAGTTTATCTTGAATCATTTTTAATTCATTCTGTTACTATTAGTCCCAACCACGAGTTGATTTTAACTACTAGAAGCTGGGAAAGATCAAATTTTTGTCTTGGGCTTCTTTATAATATTGCCATGCTGTCTTCACAACTGAGAAGAGGAGCTGTTAAATACGTATATGTCTAAGAAAACGGAGGCTCCCCAGAGCAGTTTCACGTGAGCCTTGTACCATTTATCACTGGAGGCAACTCACGCAGACACTGGTACAAATGAGCAAGTACCTTTGTCTTTAACTGGGGAGGAGTGTTTTTTATTTTGTTTTGTTTTTGAGAGGTTTGAGGTCTTGCCCTTGTACTTTGAATATCTGGTGGTTCCAGTCTCTCAAAGTAGGTATAATGATATAAAAAAACATGTATGAAAACCATTAATGAACCCAGAGAAAAATGGCTAAATCCAAAATGAGCAAAGGGTGTAAAGGTGATTCTGCCTCACTTGATGACCAGAGTTGGTTCTGAAAATCTGAGAGGCTGAAAAATGACTCCCCTTCTCTTGCCCCCTCTCCGCGGGGATGGTGGGTCAGCGTGCTTTGTTGAAGAGGTTACGCTTCCAAGGTCGAGAGGCATCACTCTTGAGGGAAGGGTCTCCAGCTAGGACCTCTGAGCAAGGCCTAACATCTATTTGCAGGATGTTAGAACAGTGTCTGAGGTGAGTACACGGTAGAGGATTTTGATGGATGGGATTACCGACCCCCCGCCCCGCCCCGCCCAGTACTGTAGGTATTCAAACAACTTTCTGATTATCAACATCTGGTGCTGTTCTGCTAAGAAGCGTATTTTTTCACATGTGAAAATTAGAACGCAAAAATACCTGTTTCTGTTCCCGCCTGACTTGCCCTCCTCCATGCGTCAGGCTCACTGGTTTATGTTCGCCTGGGTGCTTTATAAAACCGTGACGATGCCGAGAGCAGTCATGGGGGTCTTTTTCCCATGCCCGCGTGATAGGAATCAAGATACTACCCAAATATGCCACAACTCATTCTTCACATTTTCATAGCTACATGCCAACACATCAGTTTTCCTCACTAGCTTTAATACAACAGCCAGTGACAGAATTATAACTTTAGAGTATTTTCTAAAAAGTCTATTACCATTTTTATATTGCTATACAGATACTCAATGTAGGTGATTTTAAACAATTTTAAAGCCAAACTTACACTGAAAAAATGAAATCCCTTTCCATCAAAATTGTCTTAGTAAAACTTTAGTCATCTTCTGCTTTTATTCTTACTTTCCGCTTTGTGATAGTAAAACATAGAATGTTGGTCTGATTAAATATCATTCATTTTATGAGTTGTACTTGTGAAGGCATACTGTGGAGTTGCATCTGACTTACCGGAGAGAGAGATTCCGTAGTCAGCATATGGCTAAAACCATTCAAAGTTAACATGACCCTTGAATAGATCTTAAACCACCCACAGAGACCGCATTTGCTTTTTGGTTTTTGTTTTTAAATTCATGACAGTCCTTTAATAGCCAATTTTTATTCCAACTTTGAAACATTCACTATTCCTTCAATTTGAGCCTCTGACAAAGCAGTTGGCTTCCGTTAGAAGATCACGTTTCCCCCAAAAATAAGTTGTCGTGTTTCACTTTCTGCTCAGTTCACAAGTGAAATCCATGTTTGATGTGACTCCACTGTATTTACTTCCAGTGTTTTCTTAAAGAGAGGAAATGATAGCTACATCGTCTGTCACTTTAAACCTGAACATTTAACTGCAAGCCCGCCGGTGAGGATGGTTTATTTCTCTCCCTGATCGGGCCTCTGATCTTCTGCCTGCAGGTTTCTGGTTAGCTTTATGGTGGATGCACGAGGTGGTTCCATGAGAGGAAGCCGGCACCACGGGATGAGAATCATCATTCCTCCACGCAAGTGTACAGCCCCCACCCGCATCACCTGCCGTTTGGTAAAGAGACATAAACTGGCCAACCCACCCCCCATGGTGGAAGGAGAGGGATTAGCCAGTAGGCTGGTAGAAATGGGTCCTGCAGGGGCACAATTTTTAGGGTAAGTTGTTTTGTCAATTTTAATCTTGGCCCTCATACCACATCTTTGACTTTCTTTACCCTTGTTAACTCAAGTGGTTATTAAATCTATTTAGTTGCACCATTTCGAATGAGTACCACGTTCGTATAGTGGTCACAGAGATGTGTAATTCTGTGACAAGCTGGTAGACTGATATTTCCTTAACTCCGTTTGCTGGTCAAAGCTTTTACTAACCGAGAAGCATGTTCTCCGCTCAGTGAGCGCACGGAACCCCAGCGGCCCCGTAGAAGTCAAGGCACCACTCTTATCTGTATCACACTGAATATTGGCATCTTTGGGTGCATGTCTTTTTAAAGATAATTTTTCTGGAAACAGCCCATTGTGACATGGTATTTGACAAGAGGGAAAAATCAATTTATTTTCTGAGGTGGCACTTGGGTGTGAATCAGGCAGGCTCTGTCGTGACTGACAGTTTGTTCACAGTTTCCCCTTCTTGTTTCTCTTCCTGCTGCATGGATGCTATTCAGTAAACTGCATCTTCCTACCAATCCTCCCCCTGTAAATGAGGGTGAGAGCTTGGTTAGCCGAATCCTGCAGCTTGGGCCTCAAGGAACAAAATTTATTGGGTAGGATCTTTATAGACAAGATACAGAATGTCTACAATTCTTTTTCCATTTTCGATTTTTTTCTGTCACACCCATGGTCTTCTTCTTGTCTGAATTTTCTTTTCAGTTTTTAATGCTTTCAGTTGATGTGTGTCACTGAAAGAAAAAAAAAATCATAGTGGCTTGACTTAATGTAGCACCGCGACTCTCTTGTGCTTCTCGAGCATGTGGACTTCACTGCGAGCATTCCGCTTCATGACTTCGTGCTTTTGTAAACCTTTCTTTGATTTGAAGTGTTTCGACTGAGTAGGATAGTTTTTAAGACAGGCTGACAGTCTAATTTTAACCCAGTGTAAGAGAAGGTAATTGTAGGCTATGAATCAACATTTGCTATAAATGATATATGTGTGTATATATATATATGGATATATATATGTATGTGTGTGCAGTTACTTTTTTTTAAAAGTACTTATGCGTTATCTAAGTTATCTTTATGGGCTTGGAGAAGGAAAAGTCATCAGTAAGTAAACTGATTTTGCAAAAATGTTGGAAATACAAGACATTTAATGAAAACCAAATAGGCAACAGGTAGAACATTCTACTGAAGTTGTTCAGTTGTTTTGTTTTGTTCTGTTTAAGCTGAATTGTGTTGGTATTTGTGATCTGTCTGCTTGTCTGTCTGTCTGTCTGGTGTGTTTGCCTTGGCAATCTGCATGAAGAAACATGTTATGAAAAGCTATGCTTGGCTTTCTCCTTGGTCCAAGACCCTTGTTCATTTCTTCTCTCCAATATTGTTGAATGTCCTACACGAAGCCACATTCCTTAAGTATCTTCAGTGACAGTATCTGATATATTAACCTGCAAAGATTGTATCCAGTTCTAAAAAAAAATTTTTTTCTCATCTCCAAGTGTGGTTAAAAATGATGGTAAACATCTTAATAACCTTTGAAATTATTAACACTGTTAGAAATCGTTGGTTTTGTTTTTATTCATTGAAAAATAAAAGCATTATAAAAAAAATTTCAAACCCTTAATTTGAATTAATTACAATTATTTTGCTAAAAGTAAAATGATCATATTTATCATCCCATTTTAAGTGAATGCTTTTGTAATAAATCAGATAGTAATATGTTTTTATTTATATTATTTGATCATTACAACCACTATCCCTTTTTAAGCTCTTACCTATGTAATCCTATTACCATGTGCACATCAACACATAGGCTAAGAGGTGAGGTTACATACAACCTCTGTAGGAGAATAATGATACTGTCTACTTAAACGTCATAAAATAAAGCTGCACAATCCAACTACATAAACTGTGTGTGATTGTGGTCTGCTTACTTCCATTCATCTTTTTAGTATTTATCCTACTCTAAAATTTAACAAAATTATTCCTGTGCTTGATTGGCTATCTTCAATTTGCAGCCATTTTTTCACATTCTTTTGCAAAAGGACACTGTCAAAAATTAATAATCAGTTTACGACAATTTCATACCAACTATGCTTTCTCCGAAAGTTTAAATAATTCCTGTGCAGTCCTACTAGAGCTAGGAAATTAAGCTGCCCGCTAACATTTCACAAATTGAAAATCAGAGAAACCGTCTTAACTATGCAGGCCACGAAAGTTATGGAAACTGGCTGTTGGAGGGAGTGGATTGTTACATTGATTGTTTTATTGCTAAGGGAAAAAAATTGGACTCTTTCAAAATAGGAAATTCATGGAATTTCTTTTTTAAAGAAATGACCGTGTCCTTTTAAATCGTGAGCATTTTGTATAATATAATATACCTATCGTGTTTTTAAAAATGGACCAACTTTCTTTCTTATGGTCTATTTTAATAACTTTCAATTCCTCATGTGTGCTGAATATTTTACCCCTATTAAATCAAATGCCTAACGTATGGTAGGCCCCCCAGAATTGTCTGTGACTGAATGAATGATGGCATGTTCTCAGGCTTCAAATATATTATTTAATTAGCAAATGATTCTGCAGCTTTGAAATCATTCCCAACCTTAGTGGCACCTCTGATTTTCAAATGAATACTGTTAATGAAACATTTTTATGAGTTATGATACTATCAGTGTGTTTCATTTGATACCAAAATAATGTGGGATTTTTTTCCAGCCCTGTCATAGTGGAAATCCCTCACTTTGGGTCTATGAGAGGAAAAGAGAGAGAACTCATTGTTCTTCGAAGTGAAAATGGTGAAACATGGAAGGAGCATCAGTTTGACAGTAAAAATGAAGATTTAACTGAATTACTTAATGGCATGGATGAAGGTAAGTGTGATGGCTCCCTGTTTCTATAAACATCTGCAGGCAGAAAGCAAAGGATGGCTAGACGAAAGGAAACGGTGCTTGAATTTCACACATTTGTGTTTTAAACTGGGAATCAGGTTGCTCAGCACTTCTGGTTGTGTTTCTGTTTCTGTGTCTGAGGCATGAAGTCCCATTTAACCTAATACTCATTAGAAGGTGCCAACCTTCTGATCATAGATTTAATCAACTATATCAGTCTTTTCAAAACGTAAGAGAGTTTTCTAAGTTGAAAATGTGGAAGGAGGGGTGAAATAATGATGGAAGTTATGAAAAGCACGCGGAGCGTTTTTAAAAGAATACATTCACTTTTCCTTCTTGGAATTATTGTTTCCAGACTCTTTCTTTCATCGTAGTCTTCTCTCAGTGTTCTTCATGGATTTTTAATTTCTCTTGGGCAATAATCAGTTTTACAACATAAGGTCCAGGCTCATTACTGGAGTGTGTGGTGCTTCCCACATCGTCGTCTTTGACCTTGTGCAACAGGAGGTAGTGAGCGTGTCTCCTTCTCACACGCCCCTTCAGGCTGTCTGACCCTTAAAATCACAGCAGTTTTTCTGAGGAGACCTAAGGAATAGACTTATTTTGAGAGTAGGTCCCTGATGCAGTGTTTTCCTTTAAAAATGTAAAAAAAAAAAAAAAAAAAAAAAAGTAGAGAGCAAGCTCACCATAAAAGAAAGCTAATCTTTATACTGACTTCCTAATCACTTCAGATCCAGCAGTTGTTTTGTATATCAGCTTTCTTTTATATAGTCACTCTCTTAGCATTTAATTCACTGGTTTTTGGAATGCAGCCAGCATGGTCTCTCCTGGCTGCAAAGTGTGGACAAAGGAGGCCAACAGACTCATGGGGGTGTTGGATGGACGACCACGGGCAAGTTCTTTGATCTCTGAGAGCCTCTGTTACGTCTGTAAAATGGAGATTACCTTCCTCACTTCATGGGGTTGCTGCTGATAAAAAAAAAAAAATTAGGTGAAGCACTTTGGAAATACAGCCCTTGTCACACACTAAGCCCTTGATAAATATTGTCACTATTATATTCATTCTACAGAAAAAAATTGTCATGTCAAAGGTTTTGTATAAGATACAGTTAATCACAGCCAGCCAAGAATTTAAAGTGTCTTTACAGCAGGGTAGGGGGAAACTCATCATTGTTGAGTACCTAGCATTTGTGAGGCACTGATAAATGCCTTTATATATGAAAATTTTGCATGAAAGCGTAGTACTGCAAAGTAGGTTGTTTTAATCCCACTTTATAGATAAGGGAACTGAAGTTCAAACAAGTCAAATAACGTGTCTAAGGTTTACCCCAACTAAGTAGCAGCACCAGGGTTGAAATCTAGTTCTACCTGTTTTCAAAGAATTTAACCATATCCCACTTACTTTAGAAATGTGTGTCCTGTGGAGAATAAACCTAAAGAAGAAAATGCCTATAAACCTCTAGGTTTAAAGATCCAGAATAGTCATTTTAAATGTTACACGTGTAATGAGTGGACATTAAATGTTTATACATAACACTGATACTTGCATTACCATCAACAACTTCAAATGATGTCTGATGGATGGAAACATGCAATGGTAATTAAAATTTCCAATTTTTATTACCTTCATGTATTTTAAAGCATAAAATACTGTCATTCTTTTATAAGAAAATTTACAAGAAAACACAATCAAAAGGTTTAAGAAGAATAAATCCTAAGAGAATGAATTGAATTAGCACTTTGAAAAGAATAAAATAGTATCGGTGATTCAGGATTAAAAAATGGAGAGAATAATATAAATCAGTTTTCCATAGAGGGTAGCTGGTTTTGTTTTGTTTGTTTTATGGAAAATGAAGTATGTAAATATTTTCATGTATCCAGTCTTAAATGATATCTTAGATTACTAATTTTTAAAATGTAGCATCTTCCACACGAGGATTTTTTTCAGCTGATAGCTGCATTGAGATTGTCAGCTGCTGAGGGCAAAGTACATGTCTGATCACCTTTGAATCACCAGTAGCAGGCACAGTGCTGACTGAGACACAGCCACCCCTGGAGAGGGGCAGGAGGGGGAACCTCACTGTAACGTGTGGCTACCTTGGGGTGGGCAGGTGGAGGGAAGTTCTCACCGGTCCCTTTCCTCTACCCGACACTTCATTAATATTAATCTCCAGGGGGAAAAAATTAAAGAGGAGCATTCACTTTGAGGAATGTTCTGAGAAAGTGACAATATTTTAGGAAGAAAATTGAATATTCTAAGAGAATGTTGCCCAGTAGAACTTGCTGTGATGATGACAGTATTCCCTGCCTGTGCTGCTCGACAGTATTCCCTGCCTGTGCTGCTCAACAGTAATCAGTAGTCACATGTGACTCTTGAATACTTAAAATGTGACTGGTGAAGGTAGTTTTGAACTTTTTTTAATTTCAAATAGCCACATGTGGCCAGTGGTTCCCTCATTGGACACTGCAGTTCTAACATAAACACTGTAGGTTCTAATAACATATTCTTCATTTTTCAGTATAGGTTATAGTATGTCCTATCAGGCACAAGCAGATTTTTTTTTTTTTAATTTTAAGGTTTGTTTATGGAATGGCCTTCCATGTTTTCATACTGGTGTGTCTTCGTTTTTTTCTTCATAAACTAGTTTCCAAACAGGAATCTGTCATATCTTTGCTTAGACAAATGATGCCCCAAACACTGCCATACTAAGGGCATCTGTCAGGTGTTTTAAAGACACGATGACACAGCCCTCCGTCCTGGATTCTACATGTTACCTTGGCAATAGTGGCTAGAGTTTCTTTGCTACATGTTTAAAGACCAGATAAACTTTGGTTCCATTATAGACAATTAAAAGGAAATGTAAATACTTCCAAGTTCAAAGAATCAAGCACTGGAGGTCACTCCAGCAAAAAAGGAGGACTAAATTTTCAAGGCACAGTGGTTTTCTTCATGTATTAAATTTAAAAATAGTAATGAAGGAACCGATCGTCACATTTTATAACTGAAGCTCAATTAGTCAGATTTCATACCAGCTCAAGCTCCCCATACCACTGCTCTTCTCTTGTCCCCAGAGAACCTCCATTCCTCTTGGAACACTCTCTAAAAACAGACAGGCAAAACCAAAAATCGATCTGTCTCTAAAAAAGCCAACCTTCTTTTTCCTTCAAGGCCCAGCCCCTCAGTATTCTTGTAGGAAGAGGAGCATGAGGGATGGTTTAGGAGGGTTCACATTATGTTCTACCCTCTCCACTCTGTCCTCCTGGATAGCTGTTAATTACCAAGATAAAAATAGTACAGAAAAAGATGTATGGCTGAAACATTATGCTGCACACCAGGAATTGACACAGCATTGTAAACTGACTACACTACAGTTTAAAAAAATGGGGGAAAAAATAGTACATAAAATAAGCCAGTGACCAGACCACTCAAGACTTCCTGAAAGAGAAATAGAAATAAATCATCCTACTATTATTTTATTTAATGTATTAATTTCCCCAGCTCATAACAATTAAGCTTTACCTGTCATCTATGGCAAGTGACCCTTGACAATACCTGGCTTATTAAATGTCTCATATTAACCCTATTTTCCATAAATGAATCCTGCATGTTACTGGAATCGATATTCTACTTTTGTAACTATTCCTGGTACACCCTTGTCTCTGAAAATCTTAAAATCCAAATATTTATTTACTTATTTTTAATTTTTTAAATTGAAGTACAGACAGTTACAGTGCGTCAGTTTCTGGTGTACAGCATAATGTTCCAGTCATGCATATACATACATATATAAAACCCAAGTATTTAAAAATCATCTTAGTATTGTGATCACTGATTTTTACTAACAACACAATTGTAGAGATTAGATTGTGGTTCCAGTAGTATTTTAAAACTCGTCAAACTTTTCTGCGTGCACAAATTGTAACTCCAGGGAAAGACAAATCTAGGGAGGTGATCATTTGCCCATTGTAGTGTGGTCGTCAGGACTGTGATCTGTGGATGTCAGGACTGGAGTTCCTGTCGTGGCTCCACCACTTACTAGCTGTGCGACCCTAACAAAGCCCTCGGTCTCTCTAAACTCAGAACTAACAGGGAACAGACGAGTTAATACAGGTAAAGTTCTTAGCATGACACCTGACATGAGAACCACTCAAAGTCATAGACATGGCTGCCACATACAGTTGGGCAGGAGAGCAACTGAGGGCAGAAATCTTGCCTCTTCATCTGCTCTGACACTGGCCACCAGGACAAAGGGGCACTTGGATGGAATTTTTTCAAAGCTACTATCTAGTTGCTGAGCCGTATACCTGCAAGGCTGTCCACCCCAAGTGAGCGCCCTTTTCCAAATCATGGGAGGACTGAAGACGGTTACTCCATCACCACCAGTCAGGAAATAGTCACTAGGTAGATCTGTAGTCCCAAAATCTGGACTTCGATTCCAAATCTAGCTGTTTTTCTGCAGTACTCCCTTGCCTCTGTATCTTCTCAAATGAAGGATGCCTGTGAAAGTGCTTTCTGGGGAACAAAAGGCTGCTTAAATGTCAGCTGCTGTTTAAATTTTCCATTATTAATCAAGGTACAGCGCTAGTTGCTGATGGCTCAAAAGGATGTGGTATGTGTTCAGGGAAAAATTGTCATTGCAGAATAACGTGGAATCAAGAGTTATTTATGTCCCTAGCAAGCTCAAGAGACAAAGGCATCAGAGCTTATGCTAATGAAGCAAGTGTGCGAGCAAAGCTCTATTGAAAGAAGAGGCTAGAATGACACAGAGGACATGTGGTCTGGGTGTGAAGACCCTTCTGTTACCACTGAGGGACCACGTGGCAGGAGTAACTTTCCTCTTTGGCAGCAGACATAGATCTTGTTCGAGCACTTATTAATTCGTGTTTTCTCGGGAGAGAAAAAGATATCAAAGAACAAAAAATACTCATTCTGCTCCCTGCAGAAACATCAGCTTTCCTCTGCACCAAATTGAATCCACTTTGTAGGTTCAGTTAAAACCTTACTTTAGTTAAGCTCACAAAGTTCAGTGAAACATGTTTAAAATTGTGCCTTCAAAGTGAGACCTCAAAGGAGGTTTTGTAGTTTCGTGGTTATGCTGGACCTGGGAGTAGGACTGACTGGTAGAAGCATCCTTCCTCCTTAGAGGTCTCAAAACCTGAAGAGCTTGAGGAATGCGCCGGTCCTGTGCTGCCCAGTACAGTAGCCCCTGGCTACGTGTGGCTACAGAACACTTGAAATGGGGCTGGGACAGATCGAGATGTGCTGCAGATGTAAGTAAAACATACCAGACATCCGAAGATTTAGTACCCCTCCCCCATATATGTCTCATTCATAATTCTGACATTGGTTACGTATTGAAATGGTAACATTGGATATATTGGGCTAATTAAAACATTGTTAAAAATAATTTCACCGGTTCCTTTTTTATTTTTTACTGTGGCTATATGAACATTTTTAGTTACCTATGTGGCTTGCATTATATTTCTCTTAGACAGCCCTCCTCTGGGTGGTGTGTAGATTTTGTTTTACACATATTAGGTCTAAAATCCAGTAGGTTTTAAAAATCAAAATCATTGCCACCTCAGTATCACAGGCATGCTTTGAGGAGATAAGAATTTTGCTATGACTTTAAAATCCGAGTCACTATATTGGAACAAAATGTTGCTGCAGTTCTCCAAACAACATTACAGTGCTGGGGAAATACTTTCTCCCTTGTTATCATTGCCTAACATTCAGATGAAAGCAACTGAGATTTTAAGATAATACATTTTAGATAAAATAACTACATATATTATTTTATTGTAAATTGAAGCAGGAAAGAAAAATTGATACTTACAATGTTATATAACAAAATGTCCATAATTTATTTTCTAGCTATATCAATAATATTTTAGAAACACGTCTCAGTTAAAAATTGCTACTTTGATTCTTTTCAGTTGATCTTGTTTTTAATTTATCAGCCATGAGACCGAACAGTAATCTTAAAGTGTCAAGTTAGATTGTAGAAGCAGTTGAGCACTGAAAAGTGAACTATGTAGCTTTCTGTTGTACACAGCACCATCTGTTGGAGAAATCTATTAAGAATTTTGAAAAATTCAACTTAACCAAATCAGGATTGTGGCTGGGATTTTTTTTAAAAAAAGAAAAAGCCAAACACTATTAATTAAGCCATAACAAAATACTAATTTGCTTTTGTCAATTGCCATAAAACTGTTATTTTAAATCAGCTGAACAATGCCCACCATGTGTGTAACTGTATCGGGACAGTTCCCTCCACTTACTAGTCAGGAAATGAAAATGGGACCAAAGCACATGAGCATTAATAATGCCAAATTTTATATATTTCTATGTGTATGGATTTGCTAGCAGTTAGATGAAGCATTAGTGGGTCAAAAAACGACGTCAGACACCCTGCCCCACACGTCCGAGCGGGGCTCTGGGCCCTCCGAGGGCAGGGAGGCAGTCTGAGAGAGTGGGCGTTGGCTCCATCACCTTCTGCGTCCAGGGGATAGAGGCCAACGCGCCGGACCCCGCAGGTCAGGCCCCTTGGAGCTCAGTGCACTTCCGTGTTTGCTGCACATGCTGGGGTCCTGTTTACGGTGTTTGGCTTGAAGATGTTATATACAACCCTGCCTTTGAAGATAGGATTATATTAATGGTTTCTGGTATGGGTATAGTAACAATGGTTAACAAAGGGTTGAAGAAAAGTTATGTAAGGGGGCTAATTGCCTGAAAGCTGTGCCTTTTTACTTGCACAAGTGGAAAAGAAAGTAAATGTGGAGAAACATTTTCCCCCCTTTGGGGGAAAAAAAACCACGGAGAAGCAGATGCAAAGAATACGAGGCTTCTGCAGTGATGGAGGAAGCCTTAGAATAATTACTGCAGCATAGCTAGCTGTGCCCTCCCTCACTTCTCTCCTCCTGGAAGCCTTCCCTAAACCCCAGCCTAAGTTAGAGCCACCTGGGAAGTACGTCCCCCACACCTGGCCTGTCTTCTTCAGTAACAAGAAACTTTGAACTTTGCTGTCTTCCTTGGTGGACTGTAAAGTCCATGAGGGCAGGGACTGGCTCTGACTGGCGACAGCCATTATGCCGAGTACACGTAACAGCTCTTAGCAGTGTTGCTACTTCATCGTAATTTGTTGACTGAGTGAAGAATGAATGATTTGTATTCAGGCATATGCGTCACTCTGGGTGGTAACATTTCCTCAGTAATTCGGTGATCCGTACCCAAGAGAGAAAACGACTTTCTAAAGGGACTTTCTAAACAACCGAATAGGGAGAGGAGGTCTAGGGGCAGGATAAGGGCACGTAATGATGAGGAATTCATTTTCTGAAAATAACTTTAAATGACTGTCAGAAATCATACGAATTGCTAAAACTGGAGGGAAAAACAAGCAGGTATATCATTGTTTCCAGACATTCTGCGTCATTAGCACTCAATTACTTGTGCAAATCTGAATGACAAAGAAGGTAGTTAAGGGTAAAATGTTACTCTGGATAGTTAAAGACGTATAATGCTGATCCAGACAGACGTGTAGCAGATGCCAGAATTCAGGAAGGATGTGAGTTAAATGACTAACATTGTAGAGGTGCACGGGACCTTTCTGTACTGTCTTTGCAACTTCCCGTAGATCTAATTATTTCAAAATAAAAACTGAAAAGGTTCCTACTGTGTTTGAGGAAGAAGGATCAAGTTATATCATTTGAGGGTATTTTTTCCTATAAAATAATGGGTGGGTTTGTTAAGAAAGTTGTATATTCAGTTGGAGCTGAACTTTAATTCCAAAGAAATGAATGTCTAATTTTCTGAAATATTTCAGTGAATATGTTACAAGTGCTCTATTGTTCTGCATTTTCTACAGACAGAGTTAAGTATTACAGATGTATCTCTTATTTCCTTCATTTCCCCCAATTTATCTGATACTTAATTTTCTGTGATTGGTGAAATTTTCTTTTAAAAACAGAATGAAATTGAAATGATAACAGTTATGACTTGTATGCTTGAGAGATGCAAAACAGATATAGCGTGATTTTTTTTTTTTTAATCCAGCCTTCGATCTGCCACAGACTGGCTCTCTGGCATCCCTCTATCTCCAGAGCTGTGTGACCTTGGAAGGAATATGTGGCCTAAGTTATGATGTGAACAGAGCAGTGCTGGTGGTTTTGTATCACTTACTTGTCATATCCACCCCAGAGGAAATTTCTCTTATCCTGATCTTGCAGACGGGGAACGCAGGGCTCAGAGTTCAGAAACTTGCCCAGGGTCCAAGCGTACTGGTTGGAGAGCTGGATCTGAACCCCAGGCCCCTGTCTCCAGTGACTTTCCACAGACCTATACTAGCTAGCTCACCCTTTTGAATTCTAACATTCTAAGACTCCATTTTTTCCCCACTGCTCAGTATCAAATACTCCATTCTTAGAAGAACAAGCTGAGCAGAGCATTCACATGACCAGAAGTTAAACCCTAGACACAGAAATCATGCTTTGTGAAACCCTGATGTTGTATTCTTTCTATAGACTATTCACACTCACACCTGACCAGGTCACAGGCAGCCTTCAGAACAAATTAGGGGTTAGGGATTCACAGACACACATCACTACATATAAAATAGATAAACAAGGACTTACTGTATAGCACAGGGAACTGTGTTCAACTTCTTATTGACGTATAATGAAAAAGAATAAGAGAAGAAAAAATATGTATGTGTGTATATGTGTAACTGAATCACTTTGCTGTATACCTGAAACTACATAGTATGTTAACTAACTTCAATAATTTTTTTAAAAATTGGATACAGAAAGAGTCATGGCCCCATTTGACCAAGTTATCAAGACATTTAATGATGTGCAAGTAAGAGGGAGGCAAAACTAATCAGCATCATCATTTGAATGCTTTAAAAAAAAAGGCAACTCAGTGCGAACATGATTTCAATCCTGTTATTTATGCTTCATTGTATTATGATATTCAGAACCATTTATATTTGCAAAGCCTTTTTGATCCTTATTGCTCTGTTGCAAAATCTCAGTTACAGAGAATGCTGTCCCACCTTTTAGAAATAAAGCAACTAAATGAGTTACAAAGTGCTTAAGAAATGTATCATTAATCAGTGAAGCAAGAATGCAGCAGGACATTAGCTTCCACTTCTTACGCAGCAGTAAGTGTCACTGTAATAGGGGCTTTCTGTTCCAGGAGTGGGCCAGCAAGAAGTCAGCAAATCTATCCATTACTCATCTATTTATCAACCACCACCCACGGGCCAGCTAGTCTGCTGAGACACTGTGTTGTCTAGTGGTTGAAGTCCATGTCTGTGTGATTCCATCCCTTCTCCCACCCTGGTCCTAGGTTCTAATCTCAGCTCTAAAGCAGATCAGCTAGGTCAGTTTGGACAAAATACTTAATGTCTCTGAACTTCAGACACTTACTTTACCAAAATGCTGCACAGGCAAAATAGTGATTGACCTGCCACAAAGTAGACATTTTGTAAGTGTAAATTCTAACCTTTCTCCTGGCCAAACCTATTACAGAATTCACCTCTTTTGCCTTTAATTTGTGTGTGTGTGAAAACTTTGCTAGTGACAGATTAAAAACAGAGAGAGAGTCCAGGGTCCTTTCATAGTCACCCTGAAAGGTAAGAAGCTCTTAACTTCTTTATGCTCTTGTCTCCTTTAATTCTACAGCTGGGAAGGAGTTTAGTATATCCTTTTCAAAATAAAACCACTTAGAACTAACAGATAGTTATTGTTGCCCCATAAGCTCCTCTTCTCATATTGAAACATCTTTGAGTTGTTTTTCATGGGATCCTGTTGTCCTGTTTTTAATAATGTGGGTTCTGAATTTTTAAGGACAGGTGTAGGGTGGGAGTCTACTATGATCTTGCTTCTCAAATGCATCATCATAAAGTCACCTGAATTGACTGAGTGTGGAAATCTCAGGTTCCACCCCTGGCCTGTCAACCAGAATGTCCATGCGAGAAGCCGAGAAGCCGAGAAGCCTGGGTGGCACTGCTGCTGCTTCTGATGGGGCCAGCTCGGGGCGCCCTGCACTAGGGCCTAGCTGCTCTGTACGCAGCACCACGTTTGTGCTGCAGATTTCTTTGTTGAGTTTATCTCTGTATGTGAAGGGTGAGGACGAAGCAAAGATTCCGGTTTCTCTGATCTAAGTAATAGACCATTTTAAAATCCGAATAAATTCAGTCCTGGACTCACTGGCATTCATTTTCCCATGATCACACTTCATTGCTATTTGCCTGGAAATCTGACTTTTCTGATACGCCTTTTTAGTTTGCAACATAGGACTTTCAGAAAAGTTTTTATTCTCATGAGTTTTTAATTCAGTTTGAGTAAGCAGTCATTAAATAAATAGTAATTTCTGAGTTATAAATACCTGGACATAATAAACTTTACTATGGATTGAAAAGTAGGAAGACTAGACCTAGTTTTTCACATACAATTTTTAAATAAAAAAACTTATTAAAAGAAAAATCAATCATCAGTCTCCACTATATATTTTCAGAGCAATTTTTAAAGAATGATGCAGTATCTGGTATGAAAGTGTGTCTCATTAATTCTCAGTTGATTTCTTAGTGGATATGAGGAGGCCCTCCAGTGTGCCAGGGCTCAACAGTGAACATCATTTATTGTAGTTTAACCGTGTTCACTTCACATTTTGTGAACAGAAAATCTAACTTTAAGACCCATTAAAAATATACCAGATTCTAAACTGAATAAAGAGCCTTTCCAAGGTGCTCACGGTGCCGGCTGAACGGGTACCAGTCAGGGCTTCACAGTAGCTGAGTGTCAGGAGTCCTCTCCGCTCCCTCTTGGCAGACTCCTCTGGCCAAGCTGGGTCTTTTTTACCTGTTTTCAAACACTGAGCTAAGATCATTCAATTATTGTTTTTGAGTTTCCTTTTTTTGAAAGCAAGAAATAGAGGGAAAATGGGCTTGAGTTGAATCCACATTAAAACTCTAATAGTCTGTTGTATTACTTATATTTATGTATATTTATTATTTAATACTAGCATGAGTATTATTGCCCACATAATAATACATGAGTGTACACTCATTATAATATACATTACAATTTTCTTCTCTTCCCCAATTTTTATGTAAATTATATGAATTTATACATAGACATATAAAGATGTGATTTGTCAGTTATATATTTTCTTTCTAATTTAATGTACCTTAGAGATTTACACGTTAAAACATACTTTTTTGTAACAGAATTAGTGTATTTTTGAATTTTTTTTAAGTGTAGTTGATTTACAATGTTAGTTTCAGGTGTATAGCAAAGTAATTCAGTTATCCATATATATATATATATATACATATTTTTTTCATATTATTTTCCACTATACATTGTTATAAGAAATTGAATATAGTTCCCTGTGCTATAGGTCCTTGTTGTTTATTTTTTATATAATGATGTATATCTGTTAATCCTAAAATCCTGATTTATCCTCTCCCTACCTTGTCCCCTTTGGTAGCTATAGTTTGTTTTCTGTTTGTGAGTGAATTTTGGGTTGGTAAATAAGATTTGTATCATTTTCTTTTAGATTCCACATGTAAGTGACATCATAACAACATACACTTCTATCCCATTCTTTTTAATACTGCACAGTATACCATAGTATGAACATATCATAATTTATGCTGATGGCCAGTAGAATCTTGTGATAGACTTTCAGGTTATAGGAATTCTGTAGTGGCTACTGGTTTTCTCTCCTCACATTTACCTTCTGTCCACATCACTTACTTTCTTATTTATGCAGATACCCTGCAGTGTAATGGCGTAGCCTTCACCTGTGACTCTTGAAGAGATTATGTTTCTCTTTTAAAAAGCAATACTTAAATAATAATCTTTGTATTTTTACATTTCTATTAACTTTTATTCTCAGAGGAAAAAATTTAAAATATTTTAAATACACATGTGTACAGAATATAATCTGGTTAAGGGAGGGTACCTTTTCTCCGTTTCGTCATGCAGAGGTCTGGGGATATGAGTAATTCAGGAAGGCAGTGTGTGTGTGATTCCACTTCAGAATGGTGCGTGGAGACTCCAGTGCCTAAAATCCACACCTCAGTCATTCCTTTAGGGTGAGGCTTATCTTTAAAGTATCTGTTAAAATACACGTTGAAGGTGGATAATGATGCAGTTTTTAGTGGTGACAGAGGAATTGCCCAAAGCTTTCAAATAGAGTGGGAATGGCACAGGGTCCCTGAACCCCTGGCAGATCCTAAAAGATATCAGAAGTTGAGCGTGGAGTTGGAAATCTGAGCATCTCCATTGACCGCTCATATGTGGCATCTGAAGTGTGCAGATGTATTGAGGCCACCTTAATGTTTTATCTGAGGTAATATGCCGGAGGTGTGGCCGGGCTGCCTCCACTACACAAGCAGGCAGCTCTTCCCAATCCACTGCCGTTGGTTCCCGGGGGTGAGACATCTGTCTCCGCCTTTACTCCTCACAGATGTACATGCACACACCCGCAACACTCACACTTCCAAGCAGCTGAGAAGTGCACATGGCCACGAGTCCCCTGAAAGGTGCCTCCCTCCCCCTGGTAGGTCCAGACTGATCTGGAGTAAACTTCAGATGCACAGGATACACGCTTGTTACAGGCTGAGTTAGGAAATCTGTCTCGATTGAAGGATGTAATTTCATGGCAGAGTCTGTGTAAACTGCTTGCACTGAGTGGAGTCCTAAGCCATTTCTAAAGGAGAACATAATCACAAGTTTGAGGCTGAAATAAAAAAATATCTACTTAGCTGATGGTGATGAGTTGCACAGGAGTTTAAACAAATTATCAGAACTTTCTCAGCTGTAGCATATTATGAACTCTGGGAATTCAGTCTTTTTAAAATAAGCCAAATTATGGGAAGGGAAATACACCTGCTCTGTATGGAAAACTTATTTTCTGTCAATTGCTGAATAGGTGAAAACTTCTCTAGAGTATTTTTCTAAGCAAACCCTTGATTCCTTCCTGTTCTTCTGCACTAGCCTTCTTTTTTATTCTTTACCTTCGTTTTCTTTTCCTTTCACTAGGGACTCAGTATTTGGGTTTGGACAGAGCAGAGGGGAAGGAGATGGTCAGAAAACAAAAAGGACCAAGATTCCAGCTCCATTTTTGATCTGAACTCTGTTTCTCTCCCAGCTGACAATTCATTTGGTGCTCCCATCTCAGACTTGGGTGGTTAATCTGCAGAATGAGAAGATGTCACTAATCAACGACCTAACCGTCCACTTACCTTCTACACATTCCTGTTTAGAATCCATCATGCCCTCCGCCCTGTGTCTAATAAATGAGGCAGACGTGTTCATAGTGGGGGGAGGGTGGGGCCTGTGTTGGATGGAGCAGAGGCATGAAGAGAGGCTGTGTGAGCAGTGAACAACTAAAACAAAGCCAGCACCCCTCCCTGAGGCTTGGGGACTCTCCCTTTATTTTGTAGCAAGTAAAACCACCCAGCCGTGTAAACCCAAAGGTCATACTATCTTATTCCCCACCCTCTTTGCACCTCCTCACCTCACCACCCACCCCTCTGGAACAACCAGTGCTAATAGCCTAGAATGTTTCTTCCATAAATTTCTCTTATAAAAATATACAAACATACAGGTTATACTTTTCCTCTAAGAAGGATCACACTCTGCACACAGCTCTGCATCTTGGTTCCTTCCTCACTCTATATACATGTCAGTCGCTCCCTGCCTGGCTCCCCCTGCCCTCAGAGCTCACCTCTCCTTTCACCTCCTCAGAGACGTGTTTCCTGACCCTCCCCTTCTCCTTCCCTGGTCACATTCTGTTTCCTCCCCTCTATTTTTTTCTTCCTATGTGCTTAGTGGTGTGTTCCTTCCCTGCCACCCCCCAAATGTAATCTCCCATATAAGCAGAGACTTTAGTTTGCTTTCTGCTATGTCCCCAGTGACTAGACCAGCGCCTGCACATAGTAGGGCCTCAGTAAAAATACTTGGCAAATGAACAACTCTGACTCATCCTGTTTACTTGCTGCAGGAGTGTTGAGTGTGTGGATGAACCGTGACTTAGCTACCCACATCCCTACTGACGCCCTTACCTCCAGCTGTAGTCATTACAAGCAGTGGAGCTTTGTGTGTGCTTGTAAGACTCCAGAAAAGGGGACTGCTTAGTCCAAGGATAGATGCGTTTTCATTTTGAATAGATGATGCCCAGTTACATCATCAAAAGATGATCGCCATTCATGCCCACCTGCAATGACCGAAAGCACCTGTTTTCCCCAAAATTTCCTTTGACAAGATGTTGTATTAGTCTTGAATCTTACCAAGGGGTGGGTGTGGAGGGAGATTGTATCTTGTTCGAATTGGAATTTCCATGTAAATTATTGATTTTGAATGTTTTAATGTATGTTTATTGTCCATTCTCTGTGAATTGCCTGTTTATAACATTTTGCCATCTTCCACTGGCTTGTCTGTCATCTTATCAACGTGTAGCTGCCAAGAGTTGTGTGTATTAATTCTTAATTTGTCATGTGTGGCTGTTATCTTTCCAAGTCTACCTTTTGTCATTCAAGTTTACTGCTGTTGTTATAGAAAGCTTTACGTTTTTATGTAGTCAAAAAGCTCCCTTACAGGCCTCTGGGTATCCAGTTTTGAGTAGGGAGGTTTCTCCTACCCAAGGCTAAAGGCTATGCTCTTGATTTTTTTTCTGTAATATTTTAATTTTTTAAGTACTTAAGTCTCTTGGCCAGCTGAATTTTTATTAATATATGATAAGGTGTAATGATTTAGCTTTGCTCTCCCAAATAATTTCCAATTACATCAACATTGTCTTTTAAATAAACCATCTTTCCCCCACTGAACTGAAATTTAAATGTATGACTTTGATTTAAATATATTAAATACATAATACATATATAAAAATATGAACTTATACATGTGTGTATATGTGTACACACAGATAAAGTTGAATCTGATTCTGTTTTCATCCCTCTGCCCTATTTGTCTGTTCTTATATATTTCTTATATTCTTATATGTCTCTCTAAATAACTGTTTTATTGTGATACTTCTAGGTAAGTTTTAAAATCTTACAAGATAAATTCTCCCTCACAAATCTACTTCTCCCAAATACTCTTGGCTAGTCTCAAATGTTAATTCATATATTTTAAAAATCATTTATTTCAATTAAACCTACAAGAATTCTGCATAAAGGTGGGCTTTTGAAAGAAAGCTGTCTGGCTGCGTTATAGGAGATGGACTGGAG
Organism: Camelus ferus; assembly: GCF_009834535.1. Lineage (NCBI taxonomy): Eukaryota > Metazoa > Chordata > Mammalia > Artiodactyla > Camelidae > Camelus > Camelus ferus. The sequence continues at coordinate 42,596,253 of NC_045706.1, read as the reverse complement.
GAAGGAGAGGTGAGAGGCAGCGAGGTGGTTCAGAGGTGGTCTCAGTCATGTGAACAAGTTGGAACAGGGCCTGCACAAGGGGGTGGCAGGAGAGCAAGCCAGTTCCAAAGTAGAATTAACTGGACTTTGACCTTTTGATGTAAAGTACAACGCAAAGTGAGTCAAAGCTATTAGACTGGAGAACCGGGCAGAGTGTAAACCCTCTACCAGAGTTGGTAACAGAGTTACCACAGGAGGGAAGATGTGTCCACCTGCAGACAGGCCGAGACTGATGTACGAGGACCACTGACGGGCAGGCAGCAATTGATGATGATGATACAAATCAGTTGTGTAATTTTAAAATGTTTTAAAGAGGTTTTTCAGATCAAGTTCTACAGCCTTTTACACATACTGAAGCCCCTACACACTTTCTTGTGAGGCACTACTTTTTTTCTGACTCATTCTTACTTTAGGCCGCTTTGAGGGCAAATTATTGTAAATAATCACAGAATTAAGGTATCCCTTCTTGAAGAGAAATTTGTCCATAGGTGGTAAAATGCCAGTTTTCAAAGATGTTTATTCCTCTTCAGTAGAAATATTTTTCTACAAATACCGTACGTGAACAGCTTTATAATGTTTCTGCAAAGCTTGACTTACTTTAAAGTCACTGTTGTTTTCTCGCTAGCATAAAAACTCTAGACTACTGAATGTAAATAATTTTAACTGTCAAAATTATGTATCAGTCTGTCTCCGAGTATTGTGGGGCTGGGCTTATTCTCATGGCTTTCTCTTTCACTTTCCCTTTCAGAACTCGACAGCCCAGAAGAGCTAGGGAAAAAGCGCATCTGCAGGATCATCACTAAGGACTTCCCCCAGTATTTTGCGGTGGTTTCACGAATTAAGCAGGAAAGCAACCAGATTGGTCCTGAAGGTGGAATTCTGAGCAGTACCACGGTGCCCCTCGTCCAGGCTTCTTTCCCCGAGGGTGCTTTAACCAAAAGAATTCGAGTAGGCCTTCAGGTAACATTCACAAAAAGTTACCCTCTTTGGTACATGTCAGGAGCACGTGAGCACGTTCTGCTCTGAAAACAGCTGTCATGACTCATCCTAATGGTATTGCTCATCAAAGCGTTAAGCTATGTTGGGAATCATGAACCTATTTTAAATGAAAGGTATTAAGTGAGCTTGGTGGCTTATTAAATAAGGTACGTATTTTAGGGGTTTTCTGTATAGAAGTATCACTTGGTTTCTGATGACAGTTCATTTTTTTAACCATAGGTTATTGGTCTCAGTCTGTGGAGCAACAAAGCACCTAAGAGCACACATTCCATTAAAGAAACGAACCATATTTGATTTGGTTTATAATGTGCCACATCATAAAATCAGTAATAGTGAAACTTGCAAGCTTTCAAATTTTAGTTCAATTTAAGTAAATCATGAATGCTGGGTTTTAGCCAAACCGGTTGGAAGTTGTTCTGGTTTGGAAAGCTGGCCGAAAGTCTTGGCAGGAGTGGTCTTTCTGGTGTATACTTATTTCTGTTAGAACTTAGCTGGTACTTTTTTTCTCACTGAATAAGGAATATAACCTGTGTTGTTAATATAGTAATTAATAGTTTAACTAAAAGTTCATGGTCTTTTTTGTAAAACTGGGCTCTCTTGCCCTAGGAGTTGGGTTTTTTAGAGTTGCCTTCGGTAAACTTTTGGAGCTAAAGAGACCACCTAACGTTTCAGTGGATGAAGTTCCCACCAACTGTCCCCCATATTGAATCTTTTACCAAACAGCAAAGAAACCAGAAGAAAGAAGTTAGGCTTGGTAGGCTAGAAACGATATCCTTTGAAATCTTGTACGCCTTTTTGTTACTTAACTCTGAAAACGTAAATTTTTACATGGGTGCAGGTTGCCTCTATGTTTTACTGAATGTCCTGCACCGAGTTAAAATACACCGGACTCAGTATTTGTTGTCCTTTGGGTTAGACGAGAGGCTTCTCTGCTGTGAGATTTGACTCCCTCTGTCACGCAAGCCCATGCTGTCAGTGTTCTACTGGGGACATATTCGGGCTGGCTGGTTCCTGCTACAGTGTTAGGTTGTTTTTGGTTTGGTTTTATGCCTTCCTGAAATAGTGAGAAAGGATGAAGAAGGAAGACATCTGTTGTTGTTGTTGCTGTTTTTCCCTCAACTAAAAAGTCAACTTTGTGGTAAGACAAAAATACCCACTTCCATTTGAGATCCTTTTCCCTGTCTCTAGGCCCAGCCTGTTCCAGATGAAATTGTGAAAAAGATCCTTGGAAACAAAGCAACATTTAGCCCAATTGTCACTGTGGAACCAAGAAGAAGGAAATTCCATAAGCCTATCACAATGACCATTCCAGTGCCCCCGCCCTCAGGAGAAGGCGTGGCCAACGGGTACAAGGGGGACGCCACGCCCAACCTGCGCCTCCTCTGTAGCATCACAGGTTTGCTGACATTGTTGCTGTTCTTGCCACCGATGCTACCACTCGCGGTGATTCTGTACAAAGACAGCGTTCTAAGAGTAGGAAAAAGGAGTAAAACCGTATACTTGCCCATCACCTCATCTCTATTACCCCTGTAATGATTTCTTTACGATGCTGATATCATGACTCACTTAAAACTCAGTGATAGCACTTTGCCTGCTATTAAGTTTAGTGTTAATAACAGCGCTTTTCTTTAAGGCTATTGAGGTATTACTGAATCCACTGGAGCATCTAGGTAATGTCTTCGTGACATAGGTTATAGGAAATTGGATGGACTTTGGGGAAAACAGAGCTCCCACAGAGTGCCAGGAATAGGGAGGAGCAGAGTGACTACCTGATTTTTCTCACCCCCTCGGCTCCTGGGTGTCATCCAATAGACTGGATACACGGGGCTTAGATGAGCACATTTTGTGGTAAGTACCTGGAGTCTGGCGCTCAGTTCATCATTTGATTAACTTAATGTGACTTTTACCTGAAAGTCCAAGGTAAAGATAGGGTGTTTTTTGCATGTTTTTTGTTCTTTTCTGAAGAGTAATCTTAATGGCTGTTTCCCCTGTTAGCCTGGAGAATTAAATGGTCCAGGCAGTATAAAATGAGCTGCTTCTTAACTTTCTTGATAGTTCTGGCCTTTAAAAAAAAAAGAATTATATTGTCTATCTGAAACAATAAATCATTTGTACCTACAAAGTGCACTTATAAATTGTGGCTTATAATATATGGCCTAAACTTGTGAGCCTCAAATTGAAGCCATTCATTAGTATCCAGGCAAACAGAAAAGTCATTTTTTTTTTTTAAATCTAATACTGTCTTACAAGGAGATCCCTATAAGCTGGTAAAAGTATCAAAGGAGAGTGGAGAGGAAAACTACCTCTTAAGACGTGTGATTGAAAGTGCTGAAGTTTTGCGAGTTACTGGCTACGCAGGAAGAACAGAATGATAACAATTTTACAAGGAGCATCTCCCATAATAAAGTCAACCTATGTGCTGTTGTTCTCTCAGGGGGCACATCGCCTGCTCAGTGGGAAGACATCACAGGAACCACTCCCTTGACATTTATAAAGGATTGTGTGTCTTTTACAACCAATGTTTCAGCCAGGTATGGAAATAAAGGATCCCAAAAAGCGCTAGGAATTTGTGTTTATTACCTTGTGGCAAGTAAAACTGTTGTGCTGAATGCCAGTACAATTATTCCCTAAAATGTTGATGGTGAAGTTGGGCCTAACTCAGAAATTGTAAAATCACTTGGATGTCGCTGTATCCAGTTCTCACGGGAAGCTACAAGGTGGTAAAGTTGCTTCTTCCAGTAGAAGTTCTTAGGAATTCATAAAACCTGATAGGATTTTCCTTCCTCTCCCATTCCGCCCCCTACAAAATGCTTGTTCCTTCCAATGGTAAAGTAATAAATTAAACTCTTAAGCAGGAGTAGAAGGGAAGGCTTATCGTGGGTATAAGAGAGGAACAAGAGGTTGATGAAAAAGACAATAGAGGGGAAAAAATCCTTAGCATTTTCTTAGCAAAATTACAACAGTAATAAAGGTAGGGTTTCTGTGTTTGATAAACAGAGTAAACATCTTTGCTGTTTGTTTAAATGAACAAGTTAGTGTTCTGGCTTAGCTCCTTTATATACTCTAATTTTTTGGATGGTGATTTTTAAAGATTTGAAGTCACCTCATGTTCACACTTCTGCTTTGTTTTTGTCTTTCTCAGATTTTGGCTTGCAGACTGCCATCAAGTTTTAGAAACTGTGGGGTTAGCCACACAACTGTACAGAGAATTAATATGTGTTCCATATATGGCCAAGTTTGTTGTTTTTGCCAAAATGAATGATCCTGTAGAATCCTCCCTGCGGTGTTTCTGCATGACAGATGATAAAGTGGACAAGACTTTAGAGCAGCAGGAGAATTTTGAGGAAGTTGCAAGAAGCAAAGATATTGAGGTACCTTGGTCACAACAAGTTCATTCAATTACGTTCCCCAGATATGGGGTTTTATTTTGAGGCCATAAAAGCACCACTATAAATATCAAGTACATTATTGATTTTAGTTTTTGTTTTAAAATTTTGATATAGATTCACTCTCAAATTATTTTAAGTGTCTTTGAGGTTATCTTAGTTGGTTAAAGTCTAGTACCAGTGACTCTAAGTCATGGTCGCCTTTTCCCTGTGGCTGCTTGAGTTATCTTATTTTCATGGTCACAGTCTATCCTTTCTCAAACCCAGTGATCAAATAAGCATTAAAAGTCCAAAAAACTTTCATAGTCTTTATGAATAAGTGGTTGATGTCAGATATTTTCTTAAACATGTTTGAAGTTGCTAGGATAGAAATAAATTTGTAATTTTCTTATACATGACCGTGATACAGTTTCCAATCACAGCTACTGAATTGTAAACCAATAAAAGTATTTTTGTGGCAAACAGCACCATAGACATAATTTCCTAATACGGAGACAAATGTGACATAGAAACATGTCAGTCTTTTAATGCTACATGACTTAAAATCTCAAAATTATTTCAGTTTAAATTAACAGGAAATTATGTATTTGTTTTACTATAAAAGGTTCTGGAAGGAAAACCTATTTATGTTGATTGTTATGGAAACTTGGCCCCACTTATCAAAGGAGGACAGCAACTTGTTTTTAACTTCTATGCTTTCAAAGAAAATAGACTGCCATTTTCCATCAAGGTAAATCACCTTCAACAGACTCTGGATTTTTTTGTAAATGCTCTTAAAGAATAAAAAAGATCTAATGCTTTATTCAGTTTGAAATATCCTACCAAATTTGCCCTAGTTCTATCTGAGTGCACTTCTGAGCCAGGAAACCTTTATTGTTAGTAAAAAGAGTCTTTACCTTTCAAACAGCTAAATAATCATTTATATTTAATCAAATGTTTGTAAGACCAAACAATGTAGAATAATAAAATGCATGATATCTGGTTAATGGGCAGTAATCAAATAATGGGTGAAATCCAGATTGAAGGTTCAAGTTTCATCGTCATTTCTGGTGGAGCCCAAGGACATGCTGGAGAAACCATCTTCCTCCTTAAGAGAACTGAAGGACACAGGACAATTGTTTACTGCTAGTACTTTCTGTTGTTATTGTTGCTAAAACTGTGGCTTTGAGAAAAAGAAATTATTAGGCAGGAGGAAATGCATATAACACAGACTGTACACTGAATTGTCAGGATAAGACAAGCAGACACAACACTCCTGTGTTTAGACTAGGGATTGGGCATTTAAGAAAATCTTGCCAAGTTTAAATGTGGCTGACATGTAATTATCATATTTTTCCTTTACTTTCTCCTGCCTCTTGAGGGACTCCATAAAACAAATGTGCTTAACTCTTGTACAGACAGGCATCCTCAGAAAAGTCTCTTTCTATAATGTCAACTATCTAAATTCTTCTAGATTAGAGACACCAGCCAGGAGCCCTGTGGTCGCCTGTCTTTTCTGAAAGAACCAAAGACAACAAAAGGACTGCCTCAAACAGCTGTTTGCAACTTAAACATCACTCTGCCAGCACATAAAAAGGTATCTTTAATACTGGTTTATTTTAACTTTCTTTCCCTGGTCTTGAAGAAGTGGGCCCTTGGTATGCAACTAAGGAATGCTTTGTAACATGATTAAAGCTCTTAAAACTCCAGTTTTATTAGTCTCTTTGTGTAGATTGACTTAGTCTTGTGACTGTGGTGTCAAATTCTTATGGTTTGTATGATGGAGTCCTGTTTATTGCTTCTGCTTCTGCTGGTAGCTCATAGATTGTTATGCTTTCAGATAACTTCACATGTTAACTTGCCATGGATGTACAGCTCTTGATATTTTTTGTCGGCTTCTTTTGATTTGCTTTGCTTTCTAAAGCAGCTTGCATTTTGTGCTCCCTACTCAGTTCCTTTTCATATCCTGATATTCTTTTCCCTGCTGTCCATTATAATATTCCTTGTCTCTGCAATGCATCTTGGAACCAAAAGGAGACAGAGTCAGATCAAGATGATGAGGTAATATGAACACTTCTGCTTTTACTCTATCCAGAGATAGACTTGAAATGGCGTCTGTATAAAAGAAGTTGCAGAGGGCTGAAGTGTGGGAAACGTATTGTATTTGTGCAGCTCTTAGCTTAAGTGAGATATATAAATTTTTTCTTAATAGTTCACTCTTCTTCCACATACACGGAAGAGTATTTCAGTACATTCAATAAAATTATAATCCAGCTAATGTTAAAAAGAGGAACTCAAGTTCTTTCAGCATTTTTAAATGTGATAGATTGGCATGGATAAATACACATCTGTTCATGTCTACCGTTCTAACTTTTAAATCAAAGATCATGGGTAATATATGAAATATTATTGTGCAAATCACCTTATGTTTTATGCAATATAAAATAGGTGCTCAATGGCTATTGATAAATAGTTGGTATTCTATATTTAAAGAAGTTTATCTCGGCCATTTTTAAGGGTATAATTGTTCAATTAAGTTTCAAATGAATTTTTCATTATAAGTTATCTCCTAATATTTCTACAAGTTATATGATCACTAGATTTTTAAAACTCACACCTCAGCAATAATAAATAGAATTTGGCAGCTGTAAGACTAACATTACTTCTAATAAAACCATTAACCTGTTTTTAATCTCCTCATCTACATTTTATGCCTGTTAACATACAGAAACAACAGCAGTTATCGGAATAGTAAACTTTGTGTGCCTTTTTTCCTTGAATGTACTCACCAAGAGTGAGTGTACATTGTGATATATGTGCTTTCAATACGAATGAATTTGGGAAAACTTACCGCTCAGCATCAGAAGTCTCTGTAATGCTTGTCTTTTCTTTGTAGTTCCCTGTAGTCTGCTGTGTTGGTGCTCCTACATTTTGCTAAATGGTGGTTATTTGGTTAAGACGTCGGGGTGGGGTTGTAGGATGACAAGGGGAAATTAACATTTCCCTGAGGAAAATCCATAAGAAGGGAAAAAAGCATAAACGAGATGTGCACATGCCAGCCTACAAAAATGTTTCAGAATGATGAAACTGTCACAAGGAAGCTGGACGTAGTCTTTTTTTTTTCTTTTCCAGGGCGAGAAAGCGGACCGACGACAGAGCTTTGCATCGTTAGCTTTACGTAAGCGCTACAGCTACTTGACGGAGCCTGGAATGAGTGAGTTTCCTAACACACTTACTGATCTATGTGGATTTTTATAAGAAGAGACATTTTTTCTATACAAACTGAATTTGGGGGTCATTTGAAAACCCACGGCAGAAGAAAACTGCCTGCAGGAAAACTTTATCACAAAATCTAAGTGATATAGTGTAGATAGGTGAAAATATGAGGTACAAACACCCCTAGGTCGTAGCTTCAGAAGTTTTTTTTTAAGCCATTAGCTATTTTTAAAATTCCAAACACTTACTGTCTCTGAAAACCTTGATTTCACTTTGATTGTTAACTATGCTAGGAGATAATGTACCATTGTTGCTTTAAATCTGTGCTCAAAATAGAAAATCTTTACTTTCATACATGTGGAATGGTATAAAGGATGATAAAGTAACTCTGGTCAGCATCTCATTTTTCTTAATATAGGTAGGTCATTATCTCTTAGCCCTGATTCCTCCTTTTCCCAGTTGTAAGAATTGTGTTTTCGTGCCTTCTTGAGGTAGCACTTGTTTACTGATTTCTTATTTCCTCCCTCCCTCTGCTCTTTATTAAACATCAACTCTAAGGCTAGTCTTCACTAGACTCGTTACCTTTTCTTCTCTCGATGATTGTTTTGGTTCATTGTTAACTGGCTTGCAAGTTATCAAGGCATAGACTCATTCAGTCATATTCGTTCATTCTCTGTGTCTCCCCCTCCCTCCTCCCTCTCCTTTCCTTACCCTTATGGTCATCACCTCTGGTGGTCACTACAGCCCTCAAGATAATCCTGTCCACCAACAGGAACTAAGAGTGTGGAGCAGCACTGTGTCTGACTGACGCAGAGTGGGTGCCACTTTCGCCATCAGAGGAGGATTTATACAAAACTTAGTTTTAAATTAGGGAATCATTTCTAGCTGTTTCCCATTACTCACAGTTACTTGAGTTCAGGGAGGATTGGACATTTACCAGTAAGAACCACAGCTTTGGTTTTCCACATCTTTCTTGAATTCCTGTTTCCTTGAGCCAACATCACATATTAAATGTGCAAGAGGAAACTACTCCACTCCTTAACGCAGGTGGGCTTAGCATAATCTCCTGGAGTCTAGCTCCCTGACTATCTAGTAGGGAAACTTATAGTCAGACACAAAATGGGGGACATAAGAGAAATGAAACTCTACCACACTCATGAATGTTCTTCCAAATTTGTTTTTTCCTCTAGTATAGATGTCTAAATGTTTCCAAAGCCACAGGCTAAAATTAACTCCCATTTTGCTACAAAGCAGGGAAGGTACATTTGTGCGTGTAACAAGATGGTTTTTCAGTGCAACTGACTCTCCCAGGTAGAAGTTTTCCTTAGAATTCTAATTTACCCTAGAGCGAAGGCTCTCATGGGGTAGCTGGCTGGGACTCCCAGGCAACATTCGCAAGCTTCAGACAGGCTCCATGGATCGGCTGCTTGAGGTCAGGGGTGCCTCAGGGCAGGAGAGCGCCTATCTGATTTTGGTCCCTAAGGTATTTGTTTAGGGGACATAGGAGTTGTAAGGTCAGGTGTGTGCTAAGTCAACTGAATTTTTCCCAGTTCTGAAAATACTGCTACTTTTTGGTTCCCTTCAGTTAAGGTGTATGTAGCTTATCTTCCTTGACTTTTGATAGAAGGAAGAGGGTACTTTTCTGTTTTATGAGAGGGTGCACAGTGAGATGAACAAAAGGATAGAGAGAACTAAGAAGGGACTAAAAGAAAAACTAAAGAAATGTAGCTGCAGAATTGGTGTTAGAACGCCAAAAGAATGCAACTTTTCCCGCATTACCGTGTCCTTTCCAAAACCCCCACGCCCCCAGAAGAAAGATTCTGGTGTAATTCAGTGCCTGACATCCAGAATCCCCTTTGTTATAAAGGGTATCACAAAATATGTAACTAATCAGTAAATTGGCTGCTTCGTGCGAAGCATAAAACCATAGATGTGGTTCAGAAGACTTCTTTCCTTGACGGAGCCAGATTTCAGTGGTAAAGGAAAGATGCTTTGCCAATTTCTGCTGGTTATAAAAGTTAAGTTCTCTTGAGACATTGAGCTGAGCCCAAATCCCTGAATTGAAGGAATCCCCAAACCTTCCACTTGCAACGTGGTGTTTCCAAAAGAATTAAGCAATATAACACTGAGAATTATGGCTGGGGGTAGGGGAGGGTAATGAATGGGTGAGTTTTTCCTTAGTTCTTCCACTTTTCTTTAGAATAATATGTAAGCCTAGAAAAGGGTACGTTCTGAATGTTTGAATTTAAATGTACGCTAGGAATGAAAATCTTCACCCTTGTGGGAGTAGCTGCTAATGCAAGGACTGGAGTGTAGCAATGGCACGAGCACAGCATGAAGAGGAGCATAAAGATGAAGCAGAGTCTCATTTCCTCTTCGCATTTCTATTATTCTGAACCAGTGCTTTCTGGGAACGAGACCATACTCAACTCTGACGTAGAACATTAGCCCTTGGCAGGCATTCCAAATGTCTGTGACCAGCTCGGTTTGTTTCTTAGAATTGTAGAAGCAGAGAGGACTGAGTGTGTGTTTGCTCTCCCCCAGCCAGTGTGCTTACCTCGTTTGTATGTTTCTTGTCCCACTGCCAAAAGAATGCCGGTATTAAATCCATCTTTCCTGGTGGTAGGTCTGCCTCATGGCTGCTCCAGTGTTTGGGGGTATCCATGAGTCCCATGAACATTCTGGGAAGGCACGAGAATTGGTACCTTTGCCATTGATTAAATATACATACAGATATATACTGTATCCCACTGTAGATATTTAAATATGGGGTGTTAAAAATATGACTGCTTTCAAAATTTTCCCCATGATACCTTTTGAGAATTAAAAGCATAATGGATTATGAAAAAAGTATCTAAGATAAACTATATGCTTTTATCCGCAATGAAGACACCACCAGATGTGGATATATTTAGTTGCCAAAGGATTTTTAATAAGCAATGTTAAATATTTTTCTAAAATCTCAAAAGGTACCAAGACTTCACGTCTCATGGAAAAAGTGTACTCTTCTTTCTAAATGCTGTTGTGAAAGTATTTTTAAAGTTTACACATTGTGCATAATATGGCATAAAAACTGTATTACTTCTTTGGCTTGTTTGCCATGATATCACGCATGAGAAAATGTTTCAGTTGCTTTGCTTGCTTATGGTAACCATGAACCATATTTCTGGTTTCCCCCCGCTTTGTGTGTGTGTACACATGCATTCTAAAATCATTTCATACATTTTCTTTCTTCCTCATCAAAAGGAATATACTGCATGGAAAAGATAAATGCAAACATTCCTTTTGTTTTTTTCTTTTAAAATTCTGACTCAGAAAATTTCTTGCTCTTATTGGCTTTTTATGGGTGTGAAGCATAACCGAATTGTGCATGGAAGATAACAAATTTAAAATCCAGTGGCTTCACAGTTTGCACATCAGTTGCCTGTCAGTTAAAAGTTATTTTGGATCTGCATGAACTAGGCTTGAGTGGTTTTCTAAAAGAGTCTTAGACATTGAATGTATAGCTATACACAATGATATAGTTCTAAGTAGGTGCAATCTGTATCACCAAAAGGTCCAAGGAGAGGGAACGTTAGAAATTACTAAAATGAGTGTTACATGGTTGCACAAAACAAACGTGTGCCTATACAGGCAAAACAGAACGGCTACTGATATTTCAAAACCAGCACATAAGAAAGTCAATAGGAAGTAAGGGAACGGTTTTCCATTGTGGTTATTTTTCTCATCATTAATTGTTTCCTCATGTTCTTTATTTTTCATTGTTGGCCTATTTGGTTGCAACGTGCTTTTTCTGTCTTTCATTTCATATTGCTCTGTGTTTTATTTCGTTTTATTTTTAACTTTGGATTAGTTATGTCTGTAGAAATTTTTTTTCCTCTTTTTATAATTGTTCCTTTTGCCTCTTCCATTCTAAATCATGCAAACAATTGTACTTGCTTCTGTAATATTTCAAAGTTTACTGACCAATATTTTTCTCTGGTCTCTCTGTTTCTCAACCATTTTTGTTGATTTTTGTGTTTGATTTCATTTTAAAATTTAAGAAACAGTTGAACGGAGTGCAGGAGCAACAAGATCCCTCCCCACTACTTACTCATACAAGCCGTTCTTTTCTACAAGACCATACCAGTCCTGGACAACAGCTCCGATCACAGTGCCCGGGCCGGCCAAGTCAGGCTTCACTTCCTTATCAAGTTCTTCCTCTAATACGCCATCAGCATCTCCATTAAAATCAATATGGTCTGTTTCGACTCCTTCTCCAATCAAATCCACGTTAGGCGCATCAACCACATCTTCAGTTAAATCCATTAGTGACGTGGCATCTCCAATTAGATCCTTTCGGACAATTTCTTCGCCAATAAAAACAGTGGTGTCACAATCTCCATACAATATCCAAGTTTCCTCTGGTACCCTGGTTAGAGCTCCCACAGTCACGGAGGCCTCGCCTTTAAAAGGGCTGGCATCCAGTTCCACGTTTTCCTCTCGAACCTCTCCAGTGACTACAGCAGGATCTCTTTTGGAGAGGTCGTCAATTACTATGACGCCCCCTGCCTCCCCCAAATCAAACATTAATATGTATTCCTCAAGTTTGCCATTTAAGTCAATTATTACATCCGCAGCACCGCTAATATCTTCACCTTTAAAGTCAGTGGTGTCTCCAGCTAAATCAACAGCTGAGGTTATCTCATCAGCTAAAGTTACAATGGCCTCTTCTCTCTCATCACCCGTGAAACAGATGCCTGGACACGCAGAGGTAGCATTAGTCAACGGATCTGTTTCCCCTCTGAAATATCCATCATCTTCAACCTTAATTAATGGATGCAAAGCCACTGCCACGCTACAGGAAAAAATTTCCACAGCTACAAACTCTGTGAGCTCTGTGGTTCATGCAACCACTGACACAGTTGAGAAAGTGTTCCCTGCCACGACAGCAATGCCATTTTCCCCACTCAGGTCCTATGTTTCTTCAGCACCATCAGCTTTTCAGTCTCTAAGGACTCCTTCCGCAAGTGCACTCTATACATCCCTTGGGTCGTCAATATCTGCAACTACCTCATCTGTAACTTCATCGATAATAACAGTGCCAGTATACTCTGTAGTCAATGTTTCGCCAGAACCAGCACTAAAGAAACTTCCAGACTCTAATTCACTTACGAAATCAGCAGCAGCCTTGCTGTCACCCATTAAAACATTGACTACGGAGACACATCCACAGCCCCATTTCAATCGAACTTCATCTCCAGTTAAGTCATCTTTGTTCCTTGCACCGTCTGCCCTTAAGTTGTCTACACCATCTTCTCTATCTTCCAGTCAGGAGATACTAAAAGACGTGGCTGAAATGAAAGAGGACCTAATGCGGATGACTGCAATACTCCAAACAGATGTGCCTGAGGAGAAGCCATTCCAACCCGAACTCCCCAAAGAGGGGAGAATGGACGATGAAGAACCTTTCAAAATTGTCGAGAAAGTAAAGGAAGACTTAGTGAAAGTTAGTGAAATCCTCAAAAAAGATGTCTGTGTAGATAACAAAGGACCACCCAAATCACCAAAGAGTGACACAGGACAGTCTCCCGAAGATGACTGGATAGAATTTAGTTCAGAAGAAATAAGAGAAGCAAGACAAGCTTCTGTGAGTCATTCTCCCTCTCTGCCAGAGAGAGTACAAGTAAAAGCCAAGGCCGCCTCCGAAAAGGATTATAACTTGACCAAAGTGATTGATTACTTGACAAATGATATCGGGAGCAGTTCACTGACAAACTTAAAGTACAAGTTTGAGGATGCAAAGAAGGATGGTGAAGAGAGACAGAAAAGAATTTTAAAGCCAGCAATTGCTCTGCAGGAACACAAACTCAAAATGCCTCCAGCCTCCATGAGGCCGTCCACCTCCGAGAAAGAGTTATGTAAAATGGCCGATTCCTTTTTTGGAACAGATACAATTTTAGAGTCTCCAGATGACTTCTCTCAACACGATCAAGATAAAAGTCCCTTGTCCGACAGTGGCTTTGAAACAAGAAGTGAAAAAACACCTTCAGCCCCACAAAGCGCTGAAAGCACTGGTCCTAAACCACTTTTTCATGAAGTCCCCATCCCTCCAGTCATTACAGAAACGAGAACTGAAGTGGTTCACGTTATCAGGAGCTATGAGCCCTCAGCTGGGGATGCTCCCCAGCCCCAGCCAGAGGAGCCCGTGTCACCCAAGCCTTCACCTACTTTTATGGAATTGGAACCAAAGCCCACCACTTCTAGTATTAAAGAGAAAGTTAAAGCATTTCAAATGAAAGCAAATGGCGAAGACGACGACCACAACCGAGTTCTCGGCAAAGGCGTGCGCGTTAAAGAGGAGACTCACATCACCACCACCACCAGGATGGTTTATCATTCTCCGCCAGGCAGCGAAGGTGCCTCTGAAAGACTTGAAGAAACCATGTCAGTCCACGACATCATGAAGGCCTTTCAGTCCGGGCGGGATCCTTCCAAAGAGCTGGCAGGTCTGTTTGAACATAAGTCGGCAGTGTCTCCAGAGGTTCACAAGTCTGCTGCTGAAACCTCAGCCCAGCATGCAGAGGACAACCAAATGAAACCCAAACTGGAGCGTATAATAGAAGTCCACATCGAAAAAGGTAACCAAGCTGAACCCACTGAAGTCATTATTAGAGAAACCAAAAAGCATCCAGAAAAGGAAATGTATGTATATCAGAAAGACTTATCCCGGGGAGATATTAACCTAAAAGATTTTCTGCCAGAAAAACACGATGCTTTTCCTTGTTCAGAGGAACAGGGTCAGCAAGAAGAAGAAGAACTCACTGCTGAAGAGTCACTGCCTTCTTATCTGGAGTCTTCCAGAGTGAACACTCCTGTGTCCCAAGAAGAAGACAGCCGCCCTAGTTCTGCTCAACTCATATCTGATGACTCTTATAAAACATTGAAGCTTTTGAGTCAACACTCAATAGAATACCATGACGATGAGTTGTCAGAACTAAGAGGGGAGTCTTACAGGTTTGCTGAGAAAATGCTTCTGTCAGAAAAGCTAGATGTGTCTCATTCTGATACTGAGGAATCGGTTACAGACCATGCAGGACCCCCTAGCTCAGAGTTACAGGCGTCTGATAAGCGGTCCAGAGAAAAAGTAGTCACTGCCCCCCCAAAAGAAATTCTCTCCAAAATCTATAAAGATGTGTCTGAAAATGGTGTAGGTAAAGTGTCTAAAGATGAGCATTTTGATAAAGTGACAGTGTTGCACTACTCTGGCGATGTTAGTAGTCCAAAACATGCCATGTGGATGCGCTTTACTGAGGACAGATTAGACAGAGGTAGAGAGAAGTTGATATACGAAGATAGGGTGGACAGGACTGTGAAGGAAGCTGAAGAAAAACTGACTCAAGTGTCACAGTTTTTTCGTGACAAAACCGAAAAGCTCAATGATGAACTGCAGTCCCCCGAGAAAAAGCCACGCCCTAGAAATGGCAAAGAATACTCATCTCAAAGCTCCACCAGTAGCAGCCCTGAGAAAGTGCTCCTGGCAGAACGGCTGGCATCCAGTGATGAGTGGGTTAAGGCGAGGCAGTGGGGCCAGGATGGACAAGGCTTCCCTAAAGCTGATGAGAGGGACGCAGCCAGCCCGCCCAGCAGCCCAGAGAAGGTTGTTGCCCAACAGACTGAGGACAGCAAGTCCACGGAGGAAGCCAAAGGAAGCGTTTCACAGAGCAAAGACCCCGAAGGGCCCCAGTCTGGGTTTCAGCTCAAACAATCGAAACTCAGTTCCATTCGACTAAAATTTGAACAAGGCACACAGGCCAAAAGTAAGGACGTTTCTCAAGAAGACAAAAAGCCAGATGGCCAATCCAGAATCCCGGTTAAAAAAATCCAGGAGAGCAAGCTACCTGTCTACCAAGCGTTTGCCAGAGAAAAACAGCAGAAGGCCGTGGATCTCATTTCGGATGAAAGTGTATCTGTGCAAAAAGATTTTATGGTATTAAAGGCAAAAGATGAGCATGCCCAGAGCAGTGAAACTGTTGTAAATGATTCCAGCTCTGATGACGTGACAAAACAGAGAACTGAAATGTTAAGTAAAGCTGTGCCTGACTATTTTTCTGAACAACAGGCTAAAGACTTGGCCTGTCATGTAACCTCAGATTTAGCAACTAAGGGACCATGGGACAAAAAGGTCTTTAGAACGTGGGAAAGTTCTGGAGCCACTAACAATAAGTTGCAGAAAGAAAAACTTTCACATGTACTTGTTCATGATGTAAGAGAGAATCACTCTGGTCACCCTGAGAGTAAAATGGTTGATCAAAGGAATGAATTTTTGTCTGTGACTGAGAGAGAACACAAATTGTTAACTAATGGCTCTCTCTCAGAAATTAAGGAAATGACTGTAAAATCTCCCTCCAAAAAAGTCTTATATAGAGAGTATGTTGTTAAGGAAGGGGAACGCCCAGGTGGCTCTCTTGACCAGCCTTCCAGGAGAAGTGACAGCTCAGCCGTGTCGCACATCCCGGTCAGAGTCGTGGACGAGAGGAGGATGCCGTCTTCTCACATTCCCGATGGTTTCTGCGAACAGTCGACATTTCCAAAACATGAACTATCCCAAAAGTTATCCCAGTCAAGTCTGAGTAAAGAGACACTTGAGACACAGCACTTTAATTCTATAGAAGATGAAAAAGTTACCTATTCAGAAATCAGCAAAGTTTCCAAACAGAGTTATGTAGGCTTATGCCCGCCTCTCCAGGAAACCGAAACCTCCCCGACCAAGTCTCCTGATTCTTTAGAGTTTAGTCCAGGAAAGGAATCTCCCCCTAGTGATGTATTCGACCACAGTCCCATTGATGGGTTGGAAAGAGTGGCACCACTAGCCCAGACAGAGGGAGGGAAAGAGATAAAAACGTTACCTGTGTATGTCAGTTTCGTGCAGGTGGGGAAGCAGTATGAAAAGGAGATACAACAAGGAAGTGTAAAAAAAATCGTAAGTCAGGAATGTAAGACAGTACAAGAGACCAGGGGGACCTTTTATACAACTAGACAGCAGAAGCAACCTCCTTCTCCCCAAGGGAGTCCCGAAGATGACACTCTAGAGCAAGTTTCCTTTCTAGACAGCTCTGGGAAAAGCCCCCTGACCCCAGAAACACCCAGTTCAGAGGAAGTGAGTTACGAATTTACGTCTAAGACACCAGACTCGCTCATAGCTTACATACCAGGCAAACCCAGCCCAATTCCCGAGGTTTCTGAGGAATCTGAGGAAGAGGAGCAGGCCAAGTCAGCCTCCGTGAAGCAGGCTACAGTGGAGGAAACAGCAGCAGTCGAGCACGAAGTGCCTGACAACGTGAGCAAAGACTCTAGCCAAAGACCCAAAAACAACAGAGTTGCCTATATTGAGTTTCCCCCTCCTCCGCCACTGGATGCAGACCAGATGGAGTCAGATAAGAAACACCCCTACCTCCCTGAGAGAGAGGTTGACATGATTGAGGTCAATCTGCAGGACGAGCACGACAAGTACCAGCTGGCTGAGCCAGTCATCAGGGTGCAGCCACCCTCACCAGTTCCTCCTGGGGCGGACATCAGTGATTCCAGTGATGACGAATCTATTTATCAACCAGTCCCAGTTAAAAAATACACCTTCAAGTTAAAGGAAGTAGACGATGAACAAAAAGAAATGACACAATCCAAAGGCTCTGCTGAAAAGGCCTCCACCCAGAAAGAATTGGAAATGAATGGATCCGGAAAAGATCACGAATTTGGCCTTGGCCTTGATTCGCCTCAGAATGAAACTGCCCAGAATGGGAACAACGACCAGTCCATCACAGAGTGTTCCATTGCTACCACGGCAGAGTTTTCTCACGACACAGATGCCACAGAGATCGACTCCCTGGATGGCTATGACCTGCAGGATGAAGATGACGGCTTGACAGAGAGTGATTCTAAACTCCCAAGCCAAGCCATGGAGATTAAGAAAGATGTCTGGAGCATGGAGGGCATTCTGAAGCCAGCTGATCGCTCCTTTAGCCAAAGCAAACTTGAAGTTATCGAAGAGGAGGAGGGAAGGGTGGGACTGGATGAAGATAAGCCACCACCTAAAAGTCCTTCATCTGAGAAGACTCCTGATAAGACTGATCAGAAGTCAGGGGCTCAGTTTTTTACACTAGAAGGCAGACACCCTGACAGATCCGTGTTTCCCGATACCTACTTCAGTTACAAAGTAGATGAAGAATTTGCCACTCCTTTTAAAACAGTAGCTACCAAAGGCCTAGATTTTGACCCTTGGTCCAGTAACCGAGGGGACGATGAAGTTTATGACGGTAAAGCGCGGGAAGATGAAACTAAGCCATTTGGTCTGGCTGTGGAAGACCGCTCTCCAGCAACAACCCCTGATACAACGCCCGCCAGAACGCCAACTGACGAAAGTACCCCAACTAGTGAGCCTAACCCCTTCCCATTTCATGAAGGAAAAATGTTTGAGATGACTCGCAGTGGTGCAATTGACATGAGCAAGAGGGATTTTGTTGAAGAGAGGCTCCAATTTTTCCAGATTGGTGAGCATACTTCTGAAGGGAAGTCAGGGGACCCGGGGGAAGGGGATAAAAGTATGGTCACTGCCACACCACAGCCACAGTCAGGGGACACCACTGTAGAAACCAATCTAGAGAGAAACGTAGAGGCACCTACAGTCGAACCTAACCCCAGCAGCCCGACCAGCGGAGAGTGTCAGGAAGGCACATCCGGTAGCGGCTCCCAGGAGAAGGCAGCGGCAGCCACTAACACCTCTAAAGTTGATCCCAAGTTGCGCACGCCTATAAAAATGGGAATTTCTGCATCCACCATGACCATGAAGAAAGAAGGCCCCGGAGAAGTGACAGATAAGATAGAAGCTGTGATGACCAGTGGTCAGGGATTAGAGAATGAAACTATAACAGTGATCTCAAATACAGCCAATAGCCACATGGGCGTTAGGCCCCAAGAAAAACATGATTTTCAAAAAGATAACTTTAATAACAACAACAATTTGGATGCTTCCACCATACAGACAGATAACATCACAAGTAACATAGTTCTGACAGAACATTCTGCACCCACTTGTACCACAGAGAAAGCTAATCCAGTGAAAAACTCCTCAGGAAAAAAGACAGGGGTACTGCAAGGACACTGTGTGAGAGATAAGCAGAAAGTTCTCGGAGAGCAGCCAAAGACAAAGGAATCCATAGGGATTAGGCAAAAATCCAAACTTCCCATAAAGGCCACTTCACCTAAAGATATCCTCCCACCAAATCATATGCCAAACATTAATGTGAGTAAAATGAAGCAAGTTAGTCAATCTGAGAAAACCAAAACTGTTACTACTACTTCATGTGTAGATGTGAAGTCTAGAATTCCAGTGAAAAACACACACAGGGATACCACAGGCTCAGTTAGAAAGCCGTGTGCCACACACAAGCAAGAGCAGCCAGAGAAGGGCAAGGCCAAACAGCTTCCATCCAAGTTGCCAGTAAAGGTAAGATCCACCTGTGTCACCACCACCACCACCACCACCACCACTACCACCACCACCACCACCACAGTTAAAGTTAGGAAAAGTCAGCTTAAGGAAGTATGTAAACATTCCATTGAATATTTTAAGGGAATTAGTGGTGAGACCTTAAAGCTTGTGGACCGCCTCTCTGAAGAAGACAAAAAGATGCAGTCCGAGCTGTCCGATGAGGAAGACAGCACCTCCAGAACCACGTCGTTGTCCGAGACTTCCCGGGGTGGCTGGCCTTCGGTTACCACGAAGTCTACTAGAGATAAGAAAACAGAGGCAGCACCTTTAAAATCAAAGAGTGAAAAGGCCGGCAGTGAGAAAAGGAGCAGTAGGAGGACTGGTGAGAATGAAGGCAGTCAGGTCTCTCGAGCACTCTTTGCTCACATCCTGGAGAACGAACATAGTTTGTAAACACTTTCCGACTCGTAGACCCTAGTGCATGAACTGTCGTGATTGCCTGTGGAGTGACTTAACCGTAGTTTCCCATTCTGTCATTGTCATCTGTATGTGCTGTCTATACACTCTCTTCCTTTTAACCCAACAACACTGTAGACAGCTAGGGAAGCATGCTGAAGATATTGGTGTCTTTCAAGATGAGCAACTTTTTTTTTAAAATGTGCTAATGGATATGATTCTGTCAAAGTAAAAGCACAGATGTTGAAATGCCATCGTGGTGTTTTCACCAACACAACAATTGTGTAACTTCTGTGAAGTAGCTAGCTTGTCAGCATGTTGAATTCCATTACATTGAGCATCCATGTAGTCTGACATTTGGCCTGATGCAGTTGAAAATCAAGTGAGCCATGTGAAAAGAGAAGTGTTCATGTAGGTGATTAGGACACATTTGAGTGTACAGTGTTAGCATTAGTGTCTCTGTAAAATCTGAGTACTGCTAAAAGCAATTTTCCAGTGTCGTATTTTTCTTGATGATTATTTTAATTAAGCAATTGTAAATCGTAGGTCCACAGAGTCCATGTGAACGGACAGATATCAGAATGGCAATAGTAGCCGATCATCTGGGACTTAGTTGGACAGGTAAGTGTGTACATGCCTGAATGAAACAAATACAGTTTCTTAATTTGTCCTCTTCACAAGCAGTTCATTATTTAAAAAAAGAAAGAAAGAGAAAAGAAAAGAAACAAGCAATGAATTTTTAAAAGTTTTTTTTATCACCCATAATTCTATCTACCCAGAGTTAATTATGGCTGATACCTTGTATATGGTGTTTTTCAAAGCTTTTTTTCTGTGCATATATAATAAAGCATAAAAATTTAAGTCTTATTTTACCTTAAATTAAGCACTTTCTTCACAATGCCATTTCTGTTAATATAGGATAAATTTTCACCTATTTGCAAATTTATTCTGTGGCATAAAAGAAAACATAGCTAAGGCCTATAATTTTTTAAATAATCCACAATTTTTATACATGGTTTATGCCCTTAGACCAGCTCTCTTGGGCAACAGTTCACTTGTCCATGCCTAGGTTTCACAAATTTTAATCACTCATGAGTCATCTTCACAATTTTTAGGATATACACATATCATCTGTACGTTTACTTCACCTGGCACTTTGAAGGGGACACTTTAATGCTCAAAAGATTTATTTAAAAGGAAGTCATATCACTTTGACAATAGAAAACAAGAATCATTTTCAATAACTACATAAACAAGAAAACAATGGATGGCAGTAAGCTTAAATTTTGAATTAAAAAATGATTTATGTGTACCCTATTTAAACAATCTATTCAATTTACAAAAATAATTGCTGCATTCTGTGAAATGAAAGAAACTTCTCATGATCCGTGTGTAGAAAAGGATTACCTGGCTTGATTTTACTTCATTAAAGATGAAGATAAGGCTCTGTGTCAACCGGACAATACTGCTTTGTGGTTTTAAAGTTAACTGGGCACCAGAAATCCTACTTCACATCAATCAGAGGAATTTTATGTTTTATAGGTTGAGTGTTTTTTTTAATGCAGAGCCAAAAACATAATAGTTAAATGAATAAATGATTGTCATATCTAAAGTCATGTTTCATACTATCAGTGACATACACTCTCTACTCAGGGAAACAATTATCTACACTATCAAAAGGGAGAATATGAAACTAGATCATGGCAAAAGAGGTCACCTACATTTCTACATTTTTTTTTTCCTTCAAATGCTGTGAACCCTGCCCCCCTGTCCCTCATCCTCTCTTCTGCACATGTTAAGTCCTCCTCTCTCCTTCCACCCAGTCCTGCCCTCAGGCACACTGCCAGTGACCTGGAGCCTAGTGAAGCTCAGAAAGACAGGCATTCTGAGTAATCCTTTGTAGATTGATGAGAGTTAATAGTAATTCACTATGTATATGTATTTTCTAACATAAAGCTAATAATATTTATATTTTAACACTGAACACTGTATCTGAAAATAACATGGAGCTTATGTTGATATTTGTGGTATTGCTTGCCCATAACTATTAGATTTTCTTCTTTAAGCAAATAGTCCTTAGTCTGTCAGAATAAACTTGGAGATGATGTGACTTAAGAGTAGCGAGACATAAAGTCATAAAACTAAAATTCTTAGTGACAGTTTTGTCTTTTCACTGAGTCTTTAGACAAAGGATCCAGTTTGGTCATGACGGCAGTAAAGAGTATTGTCTCTTAAAACCCAAAGAAATGAAGAACTTTGGAGTGTATGGGTATATACATTTCCTTGGACAGAAAGTTTATCCCCCTTTTATTTTTTTACACAAATGGCAGCAGTCATAGACAATGATCTGGCTTGGAGTCATCATTTAGGAGTCACTCCTCCCTGGTGGAGTTCATGAAACTTGAAGGCCTAGAGAGCAGAATATTATGTGAGTGAAAGATGTACTTCATTAAGACTGCCTAGAGAAAATCCTAGCAGCGTCTCTTGTGGCATTCTTATGAATTGTATGTCCCTACCCTACCCTGTATGAAGTTTGTTCAAATTACAGAGAGTATTTTGTCTGAATTACGAGAATCCGGCAGCATCCTCTTTGAACAGATCAAGAATCTTTATAAAATAATCTCTAAAGGGAATCTGACTGTAAGATAAGGAGTGACCTCAGGAGAGTTAAGTCATAGCCTGTGTGGGAGGACGACTTTCCTGTGAAATCAAGTATATAAAGAACAATGCCCAAGGCTGTACTTGGGTTTTACTATAAAATTCCTTTTCTTTTTTTTTTTTTTTGTGGCAGTTGAGCATTACTTTGATGAAACGTAAGTGATAAAAGTATAATATGAAATCTTAGTAACTCTTTTTCTTTTCTACAGAACTGGCAAGGGAACTGAATTTTTCAGTGGATGAAATCAATCAAATACGTGTGGAAAATCCAAATTCTTTAATTTCTCAAAGCTTCATGTTATTAAAAAAATGGGTTACCAGAGACGGAAAAAATGCTACAAGTATGCTGAAATTATATTACTTTAACTTTCAAAACTGCGGATGTCCAGTATTTTAGATAAGCCCACTGTTAATAAAATGAGAGTGATCATAAAGTAATAGCAAGTCTTTTGAAGTTATACTTGTTTAACTTAGTGCGAACATTGTAAACTTCTGTCTTTACGAAGCTTTTAGAAAGCAAGTAGTAGGAGAGTTTTTGCATTTTGTCTGTAGTTCTCTGTGACCATCAAAAATGAAAATATAATTTTAGTCATTAAATCATGGGGTGGCTGCTCTGACCAGAGATGGATGTGCAGGAGGTAGAGAGAGGAGAATAGGATCCGGTCATTTTATGCAGCCTGGTCTGTGATGACAGAGAAGTCTCTACGATTGTTGGGTTTTGTGTGGTTTAGTTTGGGGTGGGGGTTAGGGGAGTGGTGCTGTACTATGAAAAGTGCCAACCCACAACAATGTGGAATAAGTTATTCTGGGTTTGCCTGTGTCAGCCTGACCTTAATAAGTCATTAAAGTGCTAAGCATCAAATGTAAGGGTGACCTATTTTGACAGTCTAATAGGAGAGGAATGTGTTTAAAATTTTATTAGATCCCTTTATAACTAAAAGGAGTCCAGCTACTTGGAGGCCCATCTGCTCTGCGTCTTAACAGTGGAATAAATGTTGCTGTCATCACACACAGCTTCAAAAGTGACTCTTAAGACCCAAACATGTCTTCCTTGTAGCTTCCCTGAGCCCTCTGGATAGTGAGTATTGCAGAGCTGGAATAAGGAGCTAAAACACCAGGAGGGTCAAGAAAGCCATGCCTTTGTGTGGATATTGTGATGCCTAGAAAAAATAATTTAATTGGGTTTTCAGCCTTTTTTTTTTTTCTCCTTTTTCAGCTGATGCCTTAACTTCGGTCTTGACAAAAATTAATCGGATAGATATAGTGACTCTGCTAGAAGGACCAATATTTGATTATGGAAATATTTCAGGCACCAGAAGTTTTGCAGATGAGAACAATGTTTTCCATGACCCTGTTGATGGTAACTGAATTTAGTGTTCATATTTACTTAATCATTTGATAAAATCTGAAAGTGCATTAGGGCAATGCAGTCACTTAAAACCAACTCAGTTGTGATTTACTTGACTTAATTTCTCATTTTCACAGCATTTTCTCTACCAGAGTCTGCAAACAAACACTTAATAGAGTAAACCTGATGTCTCTGTTATATAAAATACAAATGAGGTATAAAGACATAAGAGTTGATACTTCCAACTATTTTATATGACCAAATGGAACAAAATTCAATATCTAGAGAATACATTTCTTTTGTCAGTGTTGTATTAACCTAAAAAACTAGTGAACTCTTTTATTCATATAAAAGACCAAATTGTGAGCTCTTACACAAATTTTTAAGTAAAATGGTTAATTACTGTTTGGGGACCAAGTATTTAATTAAGCATGTTCTGAAAGAATCTAATGTATCACTCAAAAGTGTTTTAGTCACTTAGCATTATTTTAACTTCATATGCTACCATTTATTGATTGGAAAAACCCTACTTGACCCATCATATATAAAAGGTAGCATAATTTCTAATTCCATGAGCATAGATGTTGCCAGTAACATAATAATTCCTCTTTTACATTAGCTTTATTTATATAATAATATTGTCATTTTTCTTTCATTATATAAATTAGGGCTTTTTCATCAAAGTATTAAGAAAAGTATAACAAATATCTTACTATGTTTTTCAAGACGCTAATCCTCCTTCACAAGTGGAAATTTATTTTTATACTGAACTTAGAGTAAAAGTATTGATGGGGTGAAGGCAGGAAGAGGAGCGAGGGATAATTTTCTACTATTTGAAGTTTTGAAAAATACTGTTTTTTCCCACTTTTAAATGGCATCGTTAGCTAACAACAGTCAATAACTTCTAATTCTGCACATATGACAAAAGATCCCAAATTCTTAGAAAGTTTCTGCTTACTAAAACTGAAGTCAACAGAAAATTGAAAGCGTACCTTGTCATCCCCATAACATCAACATGATGGGTAGTAATGTCAGCAGTGGTTTCTTTTCTGGCTTATCAACACCACAGAACCTTGGAAGAAAGCTCTCTTCAAGGCCTTGTCCTATATATGAGACCATATATTGGTAACCAGACTCTCTTGCACTAGATAAAGATAGGTTAGTGTTATATCAAATTCTGAATTATTACCAAATTATAGTTTACAGAATATTTTAATACTCTTTATAGGGAAATTTTTTTAAGACAGGCGGCTCTAATAAGATCATCAGTAAGCAATGGAAGTAGTCAGTGGAACTGAATGCTTCAATTAATTTTAACATTTTAAAATCAGAATATTATGAAATAAATTCACAAGGGTTTTTTTTTAACACCTTAATATTTAATATTCCTTATTTTAAAAAATTCTTAGGGAAATTTAGGAATGTGTATATGAAATAAATTTCACTTCTGCAGATTATAAACCCCACCTAGTCTTAGCCAACTTTTCAACAACATTCTGGTTTATGGGTGACCATAACAGAAAAATGTTCACTTACCTATAGCAATTTGAGTTTACAACCAAAGCTAAGCTGCTATTTATCTTGGACTGATGGAAAAATTAGGCTTCAGTTTTGTAGACCAACAAGTCAGAAAATGTGCCTGGTTGCTTTTTTTTCTTGTCTCTCCTCTTCTTTGAATTTTTGTGAAACTTCCTTTCCTCACCATGACCAGACCATTGTTGACTCTTCTCTCTGCTGAAGGAGGAAAACACTCCCTTAGTCCACGCAGCGAAGTTTAAAACACAGGAATTGCTCCCTTCTTCCCTTTCGTGTAGGGTGGTTAAGAAACCTTCGTGTTTCATAGCACTGTCACGAATATTCAGAGAGCTCTTTGCTCTCTGTTGAGAGCGGTATTCCTCTGTCTCTGTTGTGTTACTGTTTCTTTTCTCTTTATTTGATTTGTGGTTCTGAGTGGACCCCTATCACCAAGTCCTCCACATATACCACGACCCTTTCATCTCTGTCACATTATGATACTTTAAAGTCTATATGGAGTCTCTTCTACTTTATCTGCTTTTTAAATCCTTTTCCTAACATCTTTTAGATTTTTTTTCCCCAGAGCTACTGTTTTAAAATCTAATAGTCGTTACTTTCCAAAGACTAAATTCATTTTTCTTTGCTGTAAATTTCATGTGAAATATGTAAGGATTAAGAGTTGGGTAGCATCACTCTTATGTACAGTTCTTAAAATAAGGTATAAGTAATTAATTATAAAAATTGGTTTCTTGTGGCTTGCTGTATTCAGTCTACCACAATGTGGATTTTGCATGCTAAAAGTAAAAAAGATACTAAATTTGGCCATGGGTTAAGTGTATCTTATATAATGACAACTAACTTTATACTGGATTTAAATTAGTCTGTGTATTTAAGTTTACTGTATTAAAATGACCAAAATGGATAGAAACAATTTATCTTAATTAGTATTCTATTTTATTGTAGTTTGCACTAGTTTTTATTTCATTGTATTACATTTAATTGAACTAAACCAATAAATGTATAAACATTATTCTGTAATTCATCATACATTTTCATACCTAATATAATTTAAGTCATTCCATGTGTTTTTGTTTGATGTACTCTAATTCATTCCAGTCAGTCCGAATGTACTGTCTTCCATAGGTTATCCTTCCCTTCAAGTGGAACTGGAAACTCCCACAGGGTTGCACTACACACCACCCACCCCTTTCCAGCAAGATGATTATTTTAGTGATATCTCTAGCATAGAATCTCCCCTTAGAACCCCCACTAGACTGAGTGATGGGATAGTGCCTTCCCAGGGAAATATAAAGCACCCAGCAGATGGACCTCCAGTTGTAACTGCAGAAGACACATCCTTAGAAGACAGCAAACTTGAAGACTCAATGCCTTTAACAGAAATACCTGAAGCAGTGGATGTAGAGAACCAGTTGGAGAATATGTATCTGAGTGAGTATCCTCAATACCTCGGAAGTATGGCTGGGGTCCCAAAAGATTTTAAGCCAGCAGAGCCACTGAAGCAGACTAGAAAAGTAGGAATAAGATCTGAGCAGCAAGAGAAAGGAAAATCTGGTCCTGATGAGGAGATGACGGAAGAAAAACTCAAATTTCTATTTGAGGACGTTCAACTTGAAGAAGGAGTAGAGTCTGAGGAGATGACAGAAGAAAAAGTACAGGCTATTCTTAAACGTGTTCAGCAAGCAGAACTGGAAATGTCTTCAATTACAGGTTGGCAGAACGAGACATCAAGTGGAGACCTAGAGTCCCCTGCGCAAGCTCGAAGAATAACTGGTGGGTTACTAGATCGACTGGATGACAGGTAAGGATGGCTCTGGGTCAGAAAAAAAGAAAGTGAAACACAGGTTACATGTTCGCAGTCTGCTTTAAATATATGCTTTCTAGCAATTACTCTTTTTCTAAATTACCATTCCACTTTTGGGACAATACCTGCTTTAAAGGTTGGTTCATTCTGCTAATCCAGAGAGGGAAAGTTACATTAAGCTCAAATATCATTAAGCTTAAAACTACTGATAAGCTGAAGTAAAATGCAAAAAGTTTTATACATGCCAAAGATTTAAACATTTTCTTCACTTAGAAGGCTACTCTTTTCTACTTTCCCTGTTGTATTATTATTTTCACATAGCCAGTAATTAATGTCCATTTAAAATAATGTAATAAGTAGAATTCTAAGTCTTTCAGAAATATAAACATTTCTATTGTTTCCTGACTTGAAACATAAATAGGAAATTGAAAAATATGTATTTAAAAAAAAAATAAAATGCCACAATTTAGCAATAACCACCAGTAAAATTTTGGTGGATTTCTTTTACATGTTTCTAAATATCTTGTCATAGCGAATGCAGAGAAGCAAAAAAAGTCATCTGTCTTCTTATCATACTAAGAAAAATACTTAACATTTTATATATCCTTCCTTTCTTTATACATGAATATTTTACATAATTTGTAAAACTGCATATGTAATTCTTTACCCCAAATAATACTGCCATGATAGGAATTTGTTTATAACTGAAATAATTCCCTAATCATGAGTCCGGTTTTGTTTATATTGGCCTTCTCTAAAAAAGTAAGATTCTAATATCCTTCAGACATTGGTTCAAATCCCACCACCATTAGATTTGCATTTTGTGAATTTAGATTAATTTCTAAGCTTTAAAAATTAGAATACTATTACTTTCCTCAAAGAGGTTTATAGATTGAAAAAGAAAGCCTGTAGCATGTGCACCCAATGACTGGTGCAAATAGTCTCTCAGTAATAGTTGGTTGGCATTATTTTTATTTATGCACACATTAGACTGAAATATATTTTACTTCAGTGGCAACTGGTGATAAACTGAAGTTGGATTAAAAAAACAGATTATTTCATTCGCATATTTAGTATGATAAGCTTCCTGCTTAATAAAAATTCTCAAAGAGGGAAAACAGTACCATTCAGAATGTTAGCATCAGTGAATTTTATGTTCAGCCTATCAAAGAGACTTTTGGGACAAGAAATAGTACTGATGGTGATGTCTATGTTCAAATATAGTCACAATTTATAGCTGCATAACAGGAAATAGAGCTAGATATGGTAAAGGATCTTCACAGTATGCTGGGGCTGTTTGTCCTTAAACATACAGAATAAGGTATGCTATTAATATTTCCTTGATAAATATGTTTAGACAATCAGAATCTGATTTATAGGAACAGACACATATATACATAATATATATTATACATGTAAAACACTGCACTAGTTATCGCCTTCAGAATTATACAGGTAATAAGCAAAGATGCTAAAAACAACACATAAGCTACAAAATAAAGTCTGTATTGAAACTAACAAAAATTAGAAATCATTTTAAAAGGAAGTGACAGAAAGATTTTTAATAGCTGAAAAGAAATCAGTCCTCACAGGTAGTAGAAGCAACAGGTGAGCACCAACACCCTGATCGCCAGAGGGCATCAGCAGACATCAGGAGTGGAGAAAGCTAAGAACCCAGGTAAGGGTGTTCCAGTTGGAGAGGCATGATGCTCAAGTCACAACTGGAATCATATACAAAGACTGGAACACAGGGTTCTTGAGCATACCGGAGTTCTCATCACAGGAATTCATTTTGTTCTTTGTCTTCAGTTTTTTCACTGGCAATCTAAAAGCATTTTGAGGCATCCTCCCCTCTTTGATTGGTAGCTCTGGAACTCTGGGTATGCCCTTGAACCTCTCAGGATTACTTTTTAAGATACAGAATCCAAGTAGCTCTAGAAGTACAATTAAATGAAACAAAGCAAACAATGACAGTACAGCCAGCAAGGTGGGTGCTAGGGTGCAGAGGATGCCTGGAGCCTACGTGGCCCCTCCTCACCCGACAGCCACACCCATGCCAGGCCCTCACAGCTTGAAATCCAATGACCAGATTTCTCATACTCTTCGACTGTATGTCTTCAAAAGTAGTTAAAAACATGGTTGTTAAAAATTTAGGGCTTCATATATTACCATTGTAAATTTCCACTTTTTATCGTTCACAGCCCGGACCAGTGTAGAGATTCCATTACCTCATATCTCAAAGGAGAACCTGGAAAATTCGAAGCAAATGGAAGCCATGCAGAAGTCACTCCAGAAGCAAAGACAAAATCTTACTTTCCAGAAGCCCAAAATGATGCAGGGAAACAGAGTGCAAAGGAAACTCTGAAACCAAAAATACAAGGATCTGGGCGTGCTGATGAAGCAGCACCATCACTAGCAGCGTATCAGAAAGCTCTAGAAGAAACCAGCAAGTTTGTCATAGAAGAGCCTAAACCCTGTGTGCCTGTCAGTATGAAAAAGATGAGTAGGACTTCTCCTGCAGATGGAAAGCCAAAGCTTAACCTCCATGAAGAAGAGGGGTCCAATGGGTCTGAGCAAAAGGTACGTCATCTAGGCATCCACTATGCTGTCTCTTAAACTGAAAGTACTGATGCTTCAGTTCTTTTGGTTAATCCTGTAGCACTGGGCCCAGTGTTCCAAATTATAAACATGTAATCGAAAGTTAGAACACCAATGGTGGGGGTAAAGAAAGTACTGAGTAAAACATACGCTATTTAGTCATACCTTCATTCACTGTGAAAAAGGAATAAACATCTTTTTAGCCATTTCTGAGGAGGAAAAAGAATTACCGCGATGTTAAGTAAGTAGCTTAAGGTCCAGTATTAATTGTGTCAGGGATTTAGGTTTCCTGACTCCCAACCCAGTCTTCTTTCTTGAGGAAAAAGTATAATTATTCTAACCCTTTCTGGTTCTTTTGCGTAATTTAAAGAGTTTATAGCATGTGACCCATCTAAGAGTTCTACCCTATAAGGTCTGTTGTCTGAAAGTGTGTTTTAAAAGTTGAAGAAACACAGTTCCCAAGCCTAGAATGAGTTGGGTAAACTACTGCTGGTTGAAAGCACTTAAAAATGTAACATTAGAAGTATCATTTTAATAATTTTTATCTCTAAGTTGATAATATTTAATAATGTTAAAACCTTACTGTCATAGAATTATTTGCTTGCTTTTTGTACTTATATGTTTTTGTGGTACCATCTAATACATTTCTTTATTCTTTGAGGTTTACCCATTCTTAGATATTAAAAAAAACTTAACTGAAATTATGACTCACAGCTGGATATAAGAAAATAATCAGCTCTCTTCCATTTTTGTGTCTTTTCATGAACTATGCAATAGACATATATTGAGAGTTGTACATCTTTGGAAATAGTGGCACTTGAAGTTATCCCTAAAACATCTAGTTTTACTTAAGATCTTCTGAAAACAAGTCTTTTTAAAAATGAGTCCGTGATTAATTTGAGGTTTAGAAAAACTGAGTAAACTCCCATTCACTCAGGAGCTAATTATCTGCTTATTAACTAATCATATCCTTTCCTTTTCCCTTCTGCAGGCTATCTTTTGATCACTTTCCTGTTTGTCAGGAGGGAAAGAAAGAGGAAGTAATTCTCAGGCCTTACTTTCATTTCCTTTCTGACAAGTGTTGTTTTGAATATTGATTTCTGCCTTTTAGTTAACTCTTAGTATATTTAAGCAATGTGACAGAATGTTTCCTTTTAAAATGAGCACACAAAATATACGGAGAAGCAATAACATAATGATGTTTTAACTATGAAAATATATTCTGCAAAAGCCTATTAAAAATGGATAGAGACGTTCTGAAATCAAATTACTATGTAAATTTAAGAAAGCATTTCTATGAGTATACATGTGCCAATATATTGGCCATTGGGGAACCACAGGGAAGGCATAAAGAGGGATTGAAAATGAAAGTCTTAACCCTTAATGGAAATACAGCCAAATTCATCAGTAATTGGAAAATGTTTTGAAGATTTCTTACGAATTTGTGCCTTTAGTATTGGTCCCTGGTCCTACTCCAATGCATAAAGCCTTCATGAGCGTAACAATTCACAGAGAAGTTAAAGCTCCCACGAGGTAAGAGCTTGACCTCACAAGAAATCCAAAGGTGTTCAGGACGTATCTTTTGTGGCTCGACCATAGTACAAATAGCAGCCCACTTGGTCTTCTAATGAATGATTTCAGAAAACAGCCCCCTTTTTTTGTCCCCTAAAAAATCAGGTCAAAAGTCCAGGTGCAGCCCTTACACGGATGACTGCCTGCTGTTACAAGGTAAAATTCTGCTATTTTCCACCTCTTCCCATGCAGCAACCCATGGCAAGGAGTACTGAGAAAATTCCACTTGGTCTCCTAGTTACCATCTGTGCCATTTCCTAGAGAATTCTCTAAAAGGAATCCTGATCAAGATTCTAATGCCATCTTCTCTCTACCCTTTACCTTAAAATTGGCAGAGATTCCAGGGAGAAAATAGGAACTGAAACATTAGCCAAATGACCACTTTTTCTTTATGCGAGGGGCTGGTCTCAGATAATTCTTGATAGAATTACAATATAATTGACAACTAGGTTTGTGGTTAGTGTTTGCATTAACATATGTTCTGCTTTTAAATGTCCCGTCCCATCCCGAGTGAAAATCTTTCATCAGTTTGATTCCATGTGCAGAGGGGAGGGTATAGCTCAGTGGTAGAGTGCATGGTTAGCATGCTCAAGGTCCTGGGTTCAATCCCCAGTACCTCCATTAAGAAAAGTAAACAAAAATAAATAAACCTAATTACCTCCCCCTACAAAAAAAAATTCAATGTGTGGACAATTCAGATTGAATTTTCTCTTCTGCCTCATCTAATCTGTTAATCCCTGAATGCTGATTAGTAATTCTTTTCTTTCACAATATGAATTCCTGAAATTACCCTTTTCTGCCTTTTTGAGCCATTGTAGGGCCTTTCACAATATTTAGATCATTCTAAGTGTCCTGAATGATCCTTTTCTGAAAAAATTTTAAAGTAATAGGGTACTTAGCAGCCTATATCTTTGTAAGAAGTAAGAAACTCAAAAACTATTTCCTTTTGACACCATGTTATTCAGTAAGATATTTTGTTCAGATGAAATCTCCTACAAAGTTAAGGCTGATATTACTATAGCATTTTAAAATATTTGGTAAGTTTACCTTTGGTGAAAATGGCCTATTTTATTATCTATCTGAATAACATTTCATAAATCAATTTAGCTAACACTTATACCTCCTGTAACAATTTTACTTGATTTTTCCAGTGGACATTAACTATAATTTCTATCTCTGTGACTGTCAGATTTGGGGTAACTCGTAAACTTAGAAAATTAAATACCAGCATTATTTTCTGAATTCACCATTAAAATTTAGAAATAAAATTATTCAGTAAATACTCTTGACCATGACATTTAAGTATAAATTGAAGATAATTTTCCCTTTGAATTACAAACTATTTGTCACTAGGTAGTTTTTCCTTATTGCTTAAAAACTAATATTTTGTGCAATTATTGTATTCCTATCTGTACTATTATATTCTTGTCTGTGAAATGTTTTTTCTATTCTAATTTCATCAGTTCTTTAAAATAAGACCTCAAGGTTTCACCTATTTTACATTATTCCTTCCTTCATTTGAATAAATTCTTATTGAGTACCAATTATATACTAGGTACCAGTTGTGCTAATAAAAATGTCCCAGCAAATTTGCTGATATAAATTATAAACTTTTCATAAAGTTCAAAATAGCTTTTGATTAAAGTTGTCAAATATGACCAAAATATCATAAAAATCAGAAATACTACTCTTCTTTCTGTAGATCAAGTGAAACATGGCCTTAACTGTAAGGTTATATACATTCATGTCAAATGTATAATATTCATTTTTAAACTAGCTTTAAATCTATAATATTTCCCAAACTAATAATCAGTAGCATGTAAGTAGTTTCTGATGCCAAAAAGTCTCCATAATTATTATTTTTAATAATTTATCATTTTATTATCTTGATCTTGACTTGCATGTATACTTACACCTATGTATGCACTGCATTTATATACACACATAAGTATATAAATACATATGCAGGTAAAGATCAAGGTAATTTAAATATATATATTGCTTATATATACTTTATATATATTAATACATATATGCCCATATATACATAAATATACAGAGTAATTTCATTTAGAATCCTGCTCAAAATTTTCTTCCACTTAAATTTAAGATTTCTGCAAACATACATCATGATTTTCCTTAAGGGGGAAAGCCAGCAAGTAAAAGTAATTCTTTCTTGATTTCCCTTCTCAGAATGTCTTTTGTTTTAAATGTGATGATAAAATTATACTAAAAATGCATTTATCAGGACTTGAAAGACAGTGATTCAAGCTCAGAGGAAGAACGGAGAGTCACTACCCGAGTTATCCGCCGGCGTTTGATTATAAAGGTATCCCGTAGCCAGATCAGTATGGGGCAGTACTGTATCATTAGACTTCCCTTTCCTGTGGTTTTGAAGATTCAGCATGCTTAATAACTAAATGGCTCTGTATGTTTCTCTGCATATTTGGAAACATAAAAACAACCACAAAAAGGAAAAGCTCATGTTGCATGGTAGTGAGTATTCCATCTTGGCCTAGGTTTGACATGTGGCAGTTGTAATTTTATCTAAGAATTCTTGGCATTTGTCTCCTGCTTTCCATGGAGAAGTGTTATATGTATGAACCAAGATTCTATCTTGGTGAGAGAATAGTTCATATCAAGCAAAATGTTCAACTGAAAACCCAGAGGCTGTAATGAAAGTATAAAGTAAGATAAAGAAGAAAGAGTGAAAGAATGAAAACGCTCCCTCCTCAGTCTCAAATTCCTACTGCCTTAAAGTTTTTAAGTGAAAACCAGTTGTTCACGATCAATCAGTTACTAAGCATTTGGAGTTACAGCCTGGCATGGATGTATGTGACATAATGCAAACCAAGCCAAAACTTCTGAAATAATTTTTAACTTGACTAACATACAAAAAAAAAAAAAAAATCAGGCAGTGTAGAGGAAGCAACTCTTACTGGAAGTGAAAAATGTAATTCCGTCCTGTTACAGCACAGTTGAAAATTATAAATAAATCCTGATTTCCCCTACAAAGGTCTTTTGAAGCACTGACCTTATGCATGGGAAGTCCAGCAGAAAGCTTTTTGCAGTCTGCTACTTGCCTTCATTACTCTGTCTTTACAGAGGTCTTTCTTGATGTTAGAATAATTGAGTGCAGAGAATTAGGAAGCCATTTTCATTACACAGGCCTTTGAATGTGGTCCAAATAACATGAGGCTCCTTGTTTGGCAGTTATGAAAAGAAAGGAAGGGAAATATCTATTGAAAACCACTTATCAAACTTACCATCCACTTCCAAAGTGTCAGGAGACCCATCAGAGAGGCAGGGAAGCTGGCTTACATATCCAAAACCTCTTAATCCTGCTGCTTGAATTTTTCATGTAGATCAGATGAAAGAAGAGAAGAAAATCTGCCAAATCTGCTCTAGCAGAGTTTTTGTAAGACTCTGGAAACATTAGAGAAGAAAATAAGTCTTTGTCTAAATCTTAAATTATCCATAAATCAACCTTTAGCTATTCATTAGGTGCTATCCAAAAAAAGTATGAATCACTTCTTTGAAAATTCCACATGGGCAATCCCAATTGTTAGTATATAGCATATCTGCAAGCATTCAACCTGCTATCTATAAAGTCCTTATATCAGTCACCTCCCACACATTTTCTGGGATTATGAGGAAGAAACACTTAATTTGATTTTTCTTAACATGTTAAAGCCACACTCTTTGCTCAGGCTTTGCTATTCCCATAATAATTGTCTTCAAGAGGTATTTTAAAGTGAAACATCTAGAAAAAGCACACCAAACATACTGTCTTATAACCTGCTTTTTATACTTAACATATGACATACTCTTGATGCATCCAAATTCATCTCATTTCTCATTACAGAGAACTTCCTCATTGTCCATTATAGAAGTTGAGTCTCATATATGTGATGGAAGGAAATAAACATAATCCTGCATAAAAAGTGGGAGAGAGGGTAGAGAAGTTTTACTCTGGAGAATACTAAAACAAAACAATAGAAATATTTACTCCCACCCCACCACCCTAGATCAATGAGGGTTATTTTTTTTGGTCTCCTAGAATTCTAGACATAATGTAACGTAAAGCATTATCAAGTTAAGTTTTTCAGTAATTTTGTTGGAATGAGTTATTTATATATATTTAAGCTTAACATATAATTAATTATATATAACATTTTTATTAAGAACTTGAGTTTAAAAGACTAAAATACACTGTGATGTTATAGGCTTCATAAAACAGAAGAGACTGTTTTCCCCAAAGCTCCACTTCTTAAAGTCAGTGCAATTTTAGGGAGGTTGAATGGTATCATCAGAGAAACGGGTTTTGTAATTGGGGAGGGCATTGTATAAACAACAGAATCACTTAAACAACCTTTGAGAAATGTCTTGTGTGTGTGACAGAGAAACCAAAATCTAAAGAATAGCTATAATTAAAATGGGAAGCTATAAGTATAACCAGAAAATCTTTGTAAATTATATATATAGAAATCTTTATGGCTAATATTTTTCTGTTCAGATTTTTGGGGCAGTTGAAAAAGATCACACTTTCGGTCCTTTTCCCCTTTATTCCATGCGTTGGTACCTTTCTAATGTAAAAGAGCTTGAGATTGCAGTACTACTATACCATACATGTGACATGGGATCCATCTCTATCAAAATCATAGAATGAGAATGTTAGGACCCAAAAGGGTCATTGAGATTAAAATCACTTCTTTTCCTAGATGACAAAACCAAGGATTGGAGATGAACTGATTTATCCGAAATCACAGTTGAGCAGTAGCAGTTCTCAGACCAAAACCTAATCCCTCACCCTCTAGTAAAGTACCTTCTACCTGCTTTCTCCACAATACTGTATTCTTTCTCTTCCCGAACAAATTAAAAAGGAGTATTTTCCTAGACTAAATTAGGTACTTGGCCAATTTAGACTTTTCCAGTGGCAGAGAAGAAGGCAGCAATGGGCTGACTTTCCAATGCTGGGAATTTGACCTACTTCATGGAGGCTGTCTAACCTTGGACTGAACCAGCATATTTATACTGTTTGCCATAGTAATTCCCCTAGCACTTAGAATCTTAGAGGTAAGAACTATTTGGGGGTTGTTCCATCCTTCCCAGAGATAGCTTTGGCTGGGAAGTATCAACGGAAGCAGTAGGTGTGTTCAGGATTCCATTACCACAAGCCTAGGCAAATTTGTCTTCTTAGCCATTCAATTTGTATAATAAATGGGGTGAAAGTATAATTTTATGATTTTTCTCTTTAATTTCAGCTATGGATTCATTCTTTTTTATTTTTTATATTTTTACATTTAATATTTTCAGGTCCTTAAGGAATGAGTCAAGTCAACTAACTCTCCCATTTGTTTTGGGATTTTAAAATTTTATAAGCATGTTCATCTATTTCTATAGTTTGATAATATTACAGTGGTTTAAAATGCTTGGAAGCATTTTAGTAAACTGACCAGTCCGTATGAGCTTGCTTACATTATTTGCTTAGCAAATTCAGTGATTATGAAAGTAAAAACTTTAAACCAACTCATAACAAACTATCGAAGTTTGATAAGATTCAAATAACTGAATTTTTACTATACAGTTCAACTGTGTTTTTATTTCTACTTTTGAGCTTTTTTAATGACTTTGAAAGTAGGAGTTTAGATGTTTGTTTTCCCCCTATCAGGCAATTCAAAAGTACAAAAAGTCCAATCTATCCATTCCATCTCCCAGAGGTAACCATTCTTCACAAGCTTCAGATTGTTTTATATATCTACAGTAGCCAAGACATGGAAACAACCTAACTGTCCATTGACAGAGAACTGGATAAAGAAGTTGTGGTATATTTATACAATGGAATACTACTAAGCCATAAAAAAGAATAAAATAATGCTATTTGCAGCAACATGGGTGGACCTGGAGATTGTTATCCTAAGTGAAGTAAGCCAGAAAGAGAAAGAAAAATACTGTATGATATCACTTATATGTGGAATCTAAAAAAAAGAAAAAAAGACGAAAAAGACCAGTGAACTTATGTACAAAACAGAAACAGACTCACAGACATAGAAAACAAACTTAGGGTTACTGGGGGGGAAAAGGGTGGGAAGGGATAAACTGTGAGTTCGAGATTTGCAGATACTAACTACTATATATAAAACAGATAAACAAGTTTCTCCTGTATGGCACAGGGAACTATATTCAATATCTTATAGTAACTTAAAATGAAAACGAATATATATATATGTTCATGTATGACTGGGACATTTCTGTACACCAGAAATTGACACAACATTGTAAACTGACTATACTTCAATTTAAAAAGAGGTTGTTTTATATATCAACATATCAATATATATCAATATGTACATGTATATAAAATATACATACATACATACATCCCCAGCAAGTGAGTTTCTCAGAATACAAAAATGGGTTATACTATATATTATTGCTTAGTAACTTGCCAAGTTTACACACATTTTTTTTCATCCCATGTTTTGGAAAGTTCGTTTTAATGTGTACATCAAAGTAAATTGGTAATTTCATGTTGTTATTATTTCATTTTATTCAAGGAGAGAGGGATAAAAATTATAAAATGCAGCGCTTCCCAGCCAGGGTCCAAAGGAAAGTACAGTTAGTCTTCATTAAGGTGGCCACCAGGGATGATACTGTGATACCATAGGGGCTGTAATTTTCCTTTGAAATAGGAAAGAAAAAAAGTGGGGGAAGGTGTTGCCAAAAATGTCATCAACAAGACTAGGGGCAAATTTTATTTACTTAGAAGTACAAATGTTTTCAAGAACTTTAATGAGAGAAAATAATCTCTAATTACTTTCTAAAGTGAGGCCCCAAAGACCTCTCTTTGGTAACTTCTGGTCTCTAATGTATATGACAGAATTAAAGATGGATGAATTTTTTTAATGCCTTACTATCTTTCCTATCTAATCCATTCCCCCAATTTATTGAGTTTCTACATAATCATACAGCTTATCTTGGCTTTATTAAAGAACTGGTTGACTATATTTAATGCCTCCTTAAGATTAAGTATCCTTACCTTTAATTATACATAAACAGTATAAATTTTCAGTAGGAAACAATGAAATGCCACTATACCACAGCAGATCTCAACAAACCTATATGGCTTGTTATTTATAAATAGGGCTTTGCTTTTTTCCTAAGGCTATTAATACAAACAAATACACTTAAATGTATTCACTATGCTTATAAATATACCTACTTCACATTTCTTTCAGAGATGGTCTGAAAATTAACTGGCATCTTGCCCCACCAAAGGGTCAATTTATAACATATCCAATAGGATACGACTTTAATGGATTTTCTTGGGGCCCTTGAATTGTCTTAATATTCAAACAGCTGGACATGTCCAAGAGTTAGCTCAAACATATTTCACTTATTCATGTTTAAACTATAGTAAAACCTTACATGACCTTTTTTTGGCTTTTCTGCTGTCTTTATGTCCTTATTTTTAAAACAAAGTGAAATTATGTTTTTTTTCCAAATAAATAAAACCAACCCCAGAAAACATAAATAATACTCCCCCAAGAACTTATTGCAGATTTTAGTGAATTCGGGCAGGAGACCTCCACATTTTTACAATTTCCTTCCCTCTCTTAACTCTGCTAACTGAAACTAATCATAAGCAAAATTCAAGGTGAACTCAACAAACATGAGCAGCAAGAAACATCTTGTTTTATTTTCATCCCACCTCTATAGCACAGGGAGGTAAAATGAGTCAAATGTTCCACCCGTGACCTAACAGCCCACAATCTATAAAAATACAAAGTCACATTGTAAAAAGAAAAAAGAATGAAAACAGAATTTTGTTAGCAAAGCAAGGTAGTGTTTTAGTCTTTAAGCCAGAACTGCCTTTCTACTAGCTGTGACCTGAAACAATCATAGAATTTTCTCACCACTTGCTGGCGCTGACAACGTGAACAGGGCTACTGCCTTTCCTATGGCAATAACACTGAAAGATAGAATCCTGGCTCTCCCAGAAATGCAGCTGTTCTTCATGTTCTGCTCTTTGTCCTCAAAACAAAACAAAACAAAACCCAAACCCCACAGGTGTGCAATAACTACATTACACTTCACCATAGCATTATCCAGGTCACTCTTCGACAAGAAGTCTGACTAACAAGTCAGTAGGTGTCTAGAATGGGTCCGTACTTAAGATGTTTGTTCCCCAAAACTGTAAGTGGGACTAAGCTAAAGTTGATACCAGTGAAGAAGGTAACGTATTACAAATGCAGTCCTACTTTTGCTCTTCAAGTGATTTTTCTTAGTATCCAATCATAGATATTAGACATTAAGGAGCCATCTAAACCTACTGTGCTGCCTACAAGGAGGAAAATTTAAGGCCACCTTGGCAAGTTCAGAATTTTCCACTTTTCTAACTCACCACAGGAAGATCTTTGGCAGTTTCCCCTCCTAAATCAGATAGCAGTCACTAATTAAAAGATGTCATCTTACATTCCTTTAGTAATTAATCAGTCATCACATAAGACTACTTCACTTGAAGATAATATTCTGAAACCGTGTACTTCATCAGACAGTTATGTATTTTAAATCTTATGAAAGTCTCAGTGTAAAAAAAAATTTTCTCTGTACCTTGAAGTATTCTCATAATGTTTCAAAAATGTATATATTATACTTAGTAAAGGAATTTTTAAATAAAACAAACAGAAGGTGATAAATATAAAAAGATAATAAATATAATAATAACTAAGATGTCTTAATTCAAATTAGACAAAATGAAATCTATCGAAGTGAGAGATATGGTAGGACTAGTGGAAGAAACATTACAAAAGTGAAATGATCTAATTAGGGCTCTAATCATTGGCTAAATCTTTTTTCAACAAATGAAACCTTTTTGTTTGTATATCAATGTATAACTGCATTCTCTAATTATATATTTTCAAATTCTTTCTTGGAGTTTGTTGCTAACCATCTTTCTGTACGTACTTGAGGTTTAATGCTTTGGATGTTGTTGACTGCTAAATAACCATCAGTGGAGTCAGCCTTTTCCCCCTTGCCCTGGAATAGCAAGTAGAATTTACACCTTCTTTTCTAAAATTCCAAAGAGCATGTGTGTGGTGTATGGAGTGGTGTGGCGATCTATCCATCTAGTAGGTTGCTAATCTCTATGCCACATCCTTTAGGGAGAGGAAGCAAAAAACATTCCTGGTGAATCTGTCACAGAAGAACAGTTTACTGATGAAGAAGGCAACCTCATCACCAGAAAAGTAATCATCACTGGGATTTTATGCTTCTCTTGGGGTTTAGATTTTCTGCTATTTGTTTGCTGTAGTGTCACCTCTTGAAATAGAAAAAAAGAAAAATCTCTACTTTTCACTATTGCTTCCTACAGATCACTCGGAAAGTCTTAAGACGAATTGTTATCCCACAAGAGAGAAAACATGATGATGTGGTAATGGAGAGGGACTGTCAAAAAGAAAGTAGAGGATAAAAGCTTTGTGAACTCTCTAGAATACGCTCCTAACAGGCTGGCATCTGCAGTGTGGCAGCTGGAAGCAATTGCTGCTTTTGACATCTTGTGCATTTGATCCGAGTCAAAGAAAAAGACTTTTTCTTCTAACATTCTTTAACATTATATACTTTTACCATCTTTAGAGTTTCCACAGAGATCATTTCATGTATGGAGGTTAGAAAGTGCTGGTTTGAGCATGGGAGAGAAAATAAAACCCCTCTGTTACCACCAAACCCCTCAGCACTGCCCCACCCCACCCCCGGCCAGTGCTTTTCCTGCAGCCCAGTCCCTGCCTGGTACACGGATGGAGAGCACTTGTTTCCAGTAAATGCACAGTGTTTAATCAAAAGATAGGATGACACAAAGCTCAATTCGTGATCCTTACATCAAATCTATATGTTTTCTCTTTCTGATATATCCTGCAGGGAAATAGGAATTCCCCCATCTTAACCTGAAGAGGGTTTTCCTCTTTGGGTTAATAACAGCCCATTTCCAATGTGCCAGTTAAAGAACCAAACGCATCACTTAGCAGTGTAACTGGGCAAATGAATCTGTATCTCCCAGAGAAATCATAGCTGGTTATTTTTCATTTCTTTCCTTCTCTCAGAACTTTTCCCATTTCATTAAGAAATTAGAAACTTCAATAGCCTGTATTCACATAAGAAAAAAGTAAACTGAAAATTTCTCAGAAGGACTAAATCAGAAAATTGGAAAGGCTGCTGTTTCTTCCATTATAAACAGGGTAAAAGAAGATATTTGGGCAACCACTTTGCTCTCAGAGCAGTGTGTCCTTGGTGCTCAGTGAAGGGGGGGTCTTGTTTTATGAAAGGTGGATGCCTGCTTGATCTGGAGTAAGAGGAGGGGGTTGGTAATTCCACAAATTAAAAAAGAAAAAGTCTCTCAGCTCAACAGCCTTTCCATGGTGTTTAGTTCGTGATTAGTGCTTTACTGAGAAATTGCAGTCTCGTTGCAACAGGGTACTTAACATTCTGCTGGCTTAAAAAGGCATACATTATAACTTACTAATATTTTTTATAATTGGGGTATGAGTACCTTGAGAGCTTTAGTGATTATTTCTAGCTTGCAGGAAAGAGGCTGTTCAGTTGTGTGATGTATCACTAACCTACTGAATTGCTGTGAAGTACAGTAATGCTGCATTTGTCCTGACAGGTGCTCTCCAGCTTGCTGTGATGACGCTAAGCTGGCAGTTAAGGCAAAGAGACTGTATTTCTGGACTTGAAGTGACCAAGTGCTTTATCCTGTGTTTCACTTATCCTAATCCAGCCTCAAGAGACCAGAATGGAAACTTCTTTTTAACTAAAACTCTTTTCACTATGAAATCTTAATGTGTACATTCCTTTTAAAGCAGGGAGAAGGTTATAAGGTGAAGACAAAGAAAGAAATCCGGCACGTGGAAAAGAAGAGCCACTCGTAACAGCAGATGGTCAGTCAAGGTGGTAAGTGTGCTCAAATCAACAGTAGGCCCCAACTTCCTGTAAAACTTCTAATTTCACCAAATAAGTGATTCCATTCTTCCTCCTTCCTCTCTTTTTCACTGAATTGCATATCCAATATGAATAGCCAGTATGAAGTTGTTGGAGTTATTTTTATGTTTATGTATGCACACTTACACACACTAAGCCTAGGAACTCCAGCTCACAGTCCATAAACTTGCCCCTCACAAATTAGTCAGGAATTTAAACGTAAATGATGTTTGCAGAAGCAAATGTAAATAGTGATTTCTGAGTCTCCTCTAAGGCGGAAGGCTCAGTATGAAATGCAGTAGCATTATTTGATCTAACAGGAAGACTATTTGGCAAAAAACAGTTCATGCAGAAGTACTCAGAGATCTGTACTGATCCGGCTTTTCACCGTTTTAGCAGAACAGCATCTAAGAATACAATTTTGGTTGAAAAATAGTGGTTGCCAAGTTTAAATGAAGTGAAATCCCTACCTACTACTTCATATATTTTGTATAAACCAAAGCAAATTAAATAGGTTAACAGTACTACCATGTTTTATAGGTTAAAATGTTTAGCGAGCTTTGTTTAAAACTGTCTGAACTTCTGTTCATAGAGAAGGTTATTTTCCTTTAACATTGTTTTCTGAACTTTATTTTGTCCTATTTCTTTCTGCATAGCTCTAATTAGACAACCCATTGGGGTGAAAAAGCAGACAGAGCTTTGAAAAGTTCTAAGTCTGTGAGAGAAAGCAGGCGCATTTCTTTAGGGCTGTTCACCAACAGTTCTCTTAACCCCACTGGTCAAAGTAACAAAGAGCAAACAGACCCTACCTTTCTATGTGAGGTGACTGTAACTAAGGCCCAAATAACTTCTTAATCCCTCTTCCCCAGAAAAAAAACTTATTATTTGTTTGTTTATTCACTTAAAGATTTATTGCACTTCCTCTCTGTGAGGCTTTGTGCACAGGCACTGGGA
This sequence comes from Camelus ferus, assembly GCF_009834535.1. Taxonomy (NCBI): domain Eukaryota; kingdom Metazoa; phylum Chordata; class Mammalia; order Artiodactyla; family Camelidae; genus Camelus; species Camelus ferus. The sequence continues at coordinate 42,553,267 of NC_045706.1, read as the reverse complement.
AATCATTGGTAAACAACACTAGCCAGGTACTTGCCCTCACTGAGCTTACGTTTTGGAGATTTAATGGTAGTTCATCACATCAGTAACGGCATTAAGAAAACTAAGAATTGTAGAGTACTCTGGAAATTACATTAGTTGTTATACATACCCTTCTGGTGTTTCAGGTGTACTTTTCATTTAATTCTCACAGCCAACCCTCTTGGTCATCCCCATTTAAAAGGCCCAGAATTACCCAAAGTCATCTAAATAAAAAGTGGCAGAAATAGGATACAAACCCTAACAGGCTGCCTCCAGAGCCCACACTGTCATGCAGGTTAACAAGATTTGACCTCGGTCTGAGATGACAGGGAAGGTTTGCTTGAGAAAATGATGCTTGAGCTGAATTTTAAAGGATCAACAGGACTCAGCTGGGTGAAGGACAGGAAATATGATGGTGTCTGCAGTGGCCTTTGAGGCACAGGCAATAGCATTCTGCAGAGGCCAGAAGCGAAAAGAAGTAAGAAAGGAGGAACTGTGAGAACAGGTCAGTGTAGCTGGCAGAAGAGTTTTGCCATTGTATCTGGAGAGGTAGAATAGATCAGATTATTCAGATATAGACAACTCATACAACTTAATAACAAAAAAACAAATAACAATCCAAAAATGGGCAGAAGACCTAAATAAGCAATTCTCCAATGAAGACATACAAATGGCCGATAAGCACATGCAAAAATGCTCAATATTGCTAATTATTGGAGAAATGCAAATCAAAACTATAATGAGGTATCACCTCACACCAGTCAGAGTGGCCATCATTCAAAAGTCCATGGACAATAAATGATGGAGAGGGTGTGGAGAAAAGGGAACCCTCTTACAGTACTGCTGGTGGGAATGTAGTTCAGTGCAGCCATTATGGAAAACAGTATGGAGATTCCTCAAAAGACTAAAAATAGTTACCATATGATCCAGCAATCCACTCCTGGGCATATATCCAGAGGGAACCTTAATTCAAAAAGACAATGCACCCCAGTGTTCACAGCAGCACTATTTACAATAGCCAAGACATGGAAACAACCTAAATATCCATCGACAGGACTGGATAAAGAAGTTGTGGTGTGTCTATACAATGGAATACTACTCAGCCATAAAAAATAATAAAATAATGCCATTTGCAGCAACATGGATGGACCTAGAGATCATCATTCTTAAGTGAAGTAAGCCAGAAAGAGAAAGAACAATACCATATGATATCACTTATATGTGGAATCATTAAAAAAAAAAAAAGGACACTATGAACTCACCTACAAAACAGAAACAGACTCAGACTTAGTAAACAATCTTATGGTTACCAGGGAAAGCAGGTAGGAAGGGATAAATTTGGGAGTTTGAGATTTACAAATGTTAGCCACTCTATATAGAAATAATTTTTTAAAAAAGTTTCTTCTGTGTAGCACAGGGAACTATGTTCAATATCTTATAATAATCTTTAATGAAAAAAATATGAAAATGAATATATGTATGTATATGTATGACCGGGACATTGTACTGTACACCAGAAATTGACATACTGTAATTGACTGTACTTCAATAGGAAAAAAAAAAAAAAGGTCAGATTATTCAGGCCCCATAGGCCTCATTACACTAAGTTTCTGTTCTGCATCACTTGCTGTAGCTGCAGGGCACAGAATGAACTGGAGGTGGCAGTAACAGGTGAGCGGAAATCCTGTTAAACTATTGCAGATGCTGGCTTGGGCAGTGAGGATGGTAAGAGATAGGTTGAATCAAGAGACAGCAACATGACTTGCTTTTTATCAGATGACAAGGATAAGAGATGAGAAAATTAAGGATGACATCAGTGAGGCAATATCTAGAATGTTCCCACCCATTATGCATGTCTTATAGCTAAACCTGGTGAAAGATACATATATAGAGAGAGAGTTTTTAAATTGAGGTGTAGTTGATTTACAATATTCTATTAGTTTCAAGTGTACAATATAGTAATTCAAATTTTTTATAGATTATACTCCATTTAAAGTTTTTATAAAATATTGGCTGTATTACTCTCTGCTATACAATATATCCTTGTAGCTTTTTTATTTTCTATATAGTACTTTGTACCTCTTGATCCCATACTATTTTGATTACTGTAGTTTTGTAATATTAGTCTGAAGTCAGGGAACATGATACCTCTAGCTTAGTTCTTCTTTCTCAAGATTGCTTTGGCTATACAGCAGTTTAATAAAACATTAAGCATGAGTTTACAGTCTTGAATTGTTCTGCTTAAGAAATTCTAAGTGATAAATGAAACTAGAAGAGAGTTCAGACAGGTTTAGTATGCCCTTAAAAGTTTAGCAACTTGTTCATAGACTCAGACCCCAGGTGGGAAACTAAAAAGGTCACCCACAACAGCTGAGCCATTTTTCTATAGTAACAGGTACCTAATATCTATGAATAAATGACACCAAAAATATATGACAGTGCTATACTTCCAGGGTCCTTTAGAGTGAATTAATACAGAAATGATTTGGTCACTAAATGTACAAGAGACTTGAAAATGATAAATAATCCACCCTGTAAAGCAGTTGGCAGGGCCTTGGCTCACTTGCTACACCACTCAGAAGGAGAGAGACACTTGCTAGGAGAATTCATATGAATGTGAAACTAGCTTCAGCATATAGCAAACTGAATGTGTCAGATGGAAAGAATGGTGATCTGACTGCAAGCCTCATTTTACTCTCCAGTATGGTATTTACCTTCCGTAAGTGAACTTAGGAAATGAGTCCAAGAATACTGCCTGGGATTCCAGGACACGGAATGTGTGCTCTGGAAAAATCAATTTGCAAATATATTGGAGAGTTTTTTTACAGCCCTGTTGGCTGTCTTTTTTTTAAACAACAAACTAAGCATGTGGAATGCAGCCAAATTTCACTGAGTCTCAGATGACATCAAAAGTTTTATTCCCCATTTTATAACCAGTTGAATTTTAAGCTATCTGAACCCTACACCTGCTTTTCTTTAATACTGAGTCACTGCTATCTTATTTTTAATGTGAAGGAAAAGCCAGTGGCTTAAAATAAGCATAAATATTTGTATATAACATATAGTGATTTTTAGTCTATAAAGTGCTTTTACATTTTTGTCTTATTTAATCCTTCAAATAAGCCTCGAGGAAGATCAGACCAATTTTGCCTGCCACCTTTTACAGATGAGGATACTGAAGTTCAGAGAGGTCAGATGGCATTTTTTCCTCACACAGCTATGATTGGTAGAGCTAGGACTTGAACTCAAGATTATCGATACTTCACCTGGTGCCCTATTCCACTGAGCTGTCTTTCTAAAATAATTTATGAGTAATAATAATAGTCATAGTCTATCCAAGATCACTATATGCCAGGCATCAGGTAAGATCATTACATACATTACCTCATATAGTTCCCAAAACAATGCTGTAAGTTAAGTACTACTATTTCTTTTTTTTTTTTTTTAATAAACGAGGGACTAAAGTTTAGAAGAGTTAAACGACTTACCCAAGGTCTTGTAACTGATGAGCATAAGAATAAAAAATATGAACTTATCCAGAGCCTAGCTCTTAACTATTACTCTTATTAATATTTACATAGTATTTGATGATTATTAGAAACCTAAAAGCAAATCTGAATCAAATACATGTACAAACACACTCTGTCGTAAGTTGCTTCATACAACACAGTGAAGATACAGTTTTTATTTTTTAAACAAAGCAAAACTTCCCTTTTAAGGTAGCCATAATCTCCAAATGTTTACTTCAGAAACACCACTAGAGAGCTGATTAGTGAGGTTATGGCAAGGGAAGGTCCCCAGTTACATGCTGTAAAAGACTGCAGAACAGCTGCATTTTAAACCTCTTTCAGGGAAATGCTCAGATCTCACAACCACATGGAAGCCAGGAGCAGCAACAGCACCCATGCTTGCCAGAGGCAACCCTTTACCCAAGGCCAAAGAGTTGACTCATCTCATTTACTCCTTTACAAAGTATTCAACCGCCTACCTGGTTTAGAGTGAAAAGCCTAGATAGACAATGGCAAGTAAAACCTCCACGGTCCCTGCCCTTTTTGATCAATCAGTGTCCAATGGGGAAGGAGATGGGACATACGTTGTTTAAGAGCTTAAAATACAAAGTCCAAGATCCAATGAAAGAATAATGTGGGAGCATATTTAGACTTGTGGGTTGGGGACAGTCTCTCTAAAGTCATGACATTATGCTAAGATCTCACAGGAGGCGCCAACCATGAAAAGAATGGGGAAAAGGAGAAGAGGACTCCAAGCAAAGGAAGGGTACAACATGTGCAAAGGGCCTTGAGGCGGTAAAAGGCCTAACACATTTGGGGAAATGAAAGATCAGCACACCAGAGCCTGAGCCTGATGAGCTGGTGGCGGGTAAGGCAGGCACATGATGAAGTGAGAAATGCATCCTCATGGGCCAGAATAGAGTTTGGATTTCATTGTAAAAGAATTTGAAGCCTTTGAAGGATTTTAAGCAAGAGCCCAACTTTTTTTTTTTTTTGAAGCACACCAGCTAGGTACAGAAGGATTGGAAGGATAACAAGAGTAAACTGAAGGTGATGAGCTGGGAGGTTACTGCTGTATGTAGCCCAACTAAGCCACAGTGGTGGCTGGGCTAGGACCTGGGCAGTAGTTTTAGGAAAGCCAACAGCATTGGATGGATTCACTTGGAGGAGAAGGTCTGAGTCAAGAATGATGGTCAGGCTTCAGGCTTGAGCAAGTGGGTGGTGGAGAAAGGAACAGAATGGGTTTTAAGAAAAGTATCAGTCAAGCTCTTGTTGATAGACAAGTCTGGAGCTCTGAGGAAAGGATGAGGCCGGGCATATAAAAAATGTAAGAGTGATCACTAAAGGGGTGCATACTGAATACCAGAGAAAGGGAACACCACAGAACAGACTTGATTACCTAGGGAGCAAGAGAAAATGAGCAAACAAGAGGCTCAGGATTGAGCCCCCAGGGAACAGCATTTTGAGGAGGCACAGAGCTCTGACCTCTTCCTTCCTGGAGATCCCCCAGCTATTCTCTAATCTAAAACTTCCTACATATTCATCCTCAGCCCTCTAGTGTATTTGTTTGGTTTTACCTCAAAATATTTTAATCCATGCTGTTTAATATCAGTGGATGAAAAAAATTCCCATAATATAATATAGATTAGCTGATAAGCCTTTGTAAATAAGTGACCAAGCACAGTTGGAGCCCCCTTACTTCTAGTTTGTGACACCTCCTGTGTAGGTGGTACGGGGAGTCCAATGTTCCAAACATTTTCCTAAGTGGACTTGGAGGGCATTATGCTAAGTGAATTAAGTCAGACAGAGAAAGACAAATACTGTGTGATATTACTTACATGTGGAATCAAAAAAATACAATTAGTGAATATTAAAAAAAGAAGGAAACTCACAGATATAGAGAACAAACTTAGTGGTTATCAGTGGGGAAGGGGCGAGGGACAATACAGTGGTGGGGGAGCGAGAAGCACAAACTACTGGGTGTCAGATAGACTCAAGGATGTACTGTACAAAATGGGGAAAATAGCCACTGTTTTGTAATAACTAAATGGAAAGCAACCTTTAAAAATTGTACAAAAAAGAAAAGAAAAAAAAAAAGACATTATCCAAAGCATGTGCCATTCATTTGAGAGCATGTAACTTTACAGTCTAGGCCAAGAGGGCTAGATCATAAGTAACACAAATCAAATATATCACTATAATAAACAATATAAACAAAATGCTAGGAGAATCCACTGGAAGATGAAATAAACTCCAACACAGTAGATCTTGCAAACCTTCTTGAAAGTGCGTACTTGAATTGGCTTTTTAAGAAGGAGGAGGATTTGAGGCCATGCAGTTGTGATCACAGGTGCTAAGCTCAAGAGTTTGGCCTCAACCCTGGAGACGTAGGTACCACTGGAAGTGTTGTGGTAGGAGAATAATACAATCAGGTGGGATTTAGGTAATCCTAGTGGTAGCAGAGGGAGTTAGTGGCGAGGAGAGAGTGAACACAAGGACCTCAGTTCTGAGGCAAGGATGAGGGCCTGAACTGAGGCAGAGAGAATGGAAAGGAGAAGGCAGATTTGAGGAATGTTTTAGAAGTATCACAACCAGATTAATTCTATGGAAGGAGTGAGGTTTAATTAAAGATGACATCACAGTTGTAAGCTTCTGTATAATCACTAATAAAAATGTAGGCTCTAAGACGACAAGAACCAAATCAGGCACTGAAGGCGCCCTGCTGATGAAGGAGGCTGATCTGCAGTGCCCTTCCATGTTTGTTGATGATGAGAAAGAGAAATCTGGGCTAGAGGTCTTAGTGTGGTCATGTCTGGGACTGAAGTGGCCTGAGTGAGTGGAATCACTGGGGCGTTTACTAGCTGTGTAAGCGAGCTTGGCCAAGTGATTTAACTTCTGTGCCTGAATTTCCTTGCCTCTATTAGGATAAGAGTAACATATCTCATAGAGTTGTTGTTCGGTTTAAATGGGTTAACACATGTAAGTCACTTAACATAGTGGCTGGCAAGCCCACAGCAGGCACTCAGTACCTGCAGCTGTTATCAGTAGTACTAAGAGAGGTGAGAAAAGAGCCAAGAATAGCACCTGGAAGAGCCTGATTCGAGAGGCCAGTGGACTGAGCAGTGGCAGCCAGGTGTGCTAGGATGCAGCGTGGGGAGGAGTGGGAACAGCAGCCACTGGGATCCTCTGCCTGTGATGCTGGCTTACACTTCAGAATTCTTCCAATTATTTTCCATCACTTGTTTCTCACAGTAGCCCTGGGAAATCTGCAAAGTAGGTATTCTTACTCCCCTTTGCTAACGAGAGGTAGCAAAATCCCTGAGGCTGTAGTTAATGACAGGACTGGATTTTAACCTAGACTTCTGATTCTGCTTCCAGGCAGACAGAACTATGGCCTCAAGTGCTTCACTCCAGGACCCTGACCTCCAGAATATTTTCCAGAATTCATCTGGAGTAGATAACGTTTTTATGTAGTACTTTGTTTTTCTCAGCCTTTAAATGCCTAATTAACCAAAAGCCTTGTCTTCAAGGTAAAAGTGCAGGGATTCTACAGTCTGGTGGCTTGACTTCCAGTACTGGCTCTCCTGTGCACTAAATGTACCATCCGTGTAACAGCTCTATGGCTCTATTTCCTAATCTGTAAACTGGAAGAAACAGTACCTCATTGTTATTAGGATTAAATGAGCTAATCCACCTTAGAACAGTGCCTGGCATATCATAAACATTTAATAACAACAACAGCTATACAACTTTATTAGTTACATTTTTCTTCCACTGCCAAAATGTGTATCAATATTTTCCCAGTAATCACTTTTCTTTTTTAATTGCCCCCTATGACCTCAGATTTTTTTTTAATCACAAGTCACTAGAAAAGAACTCCAGAAAAGTCCCACTTACTGGTATTAGTTGAAGAACAAATCTATATAAACGAGGAATTATTTTTAAATTGCACCATAGTTACTATGATTACAAAAAGTAATCAGAATTAATGCGTAGGAAAAAATGTTCTTAAGCTGCATGACTTCCTTAACGAGAGAGAAAAAGAGAAGGGAAGGGAAGAGAGAGGTGGGTAGGAAGAGAAGAAGAACTAGAATAACAAATCCTCTCTTCTAAATGGGCTAGAGGCAAGGCGTATCAGAGAAATCCTTCCTTAAGGCCTAACAGAGCTGTCTGTAAAGATGAGTAAGAGTTAACCTGCAAAGGTGATCTCCCTAGGGAGAAGAGAGCCCACACTTTCAAGGAGATGGCATTTGAAACAAACTTGAAGGGTAAAGGGAAATTAGAGCTAAATGAAGATTACAAAAGGGGATTAGAGGTGGATACAAAATCATGAGCAAAAAAAATAAGGAAACTGGAAACCTGTGGGTTGATGACTAGCATGTAGTCTAGGTCCTCTAGAGCTTTCCAGCACGGATCAGCAGCGTCAGCACCACCTGGCAGTCTTGTTACAAATGCAGACTCTCTGGGCTTACGCTGACCTACTGAATCAGAACCCGTATTTGAAGACCCCTAGGTGACATCCATGCATACTAAGCTTTGGGAAGTGCTGCTCCAGGACATATCATTGGCTCTTAAACTTGGTTGAACATTGTTGGAATCACCTAGTGAGTTTTTCCTAAAGTCTTTTGATACTGGACTCCACCTCTAGAAATTCTAAATAAACTGGTATGGGATGTGGTTGAGACATTGAGTTTTTTTTTTGTTTTTTTTAATCTCCTCAGATAATTCTAATGTGTACCCAATTTTGAGAACCACTGGATATTGTAAAGCAGTGCATTTCAGTGGAGAATAGCGGGCATTAAACATGTAAAGGTTCATTGGGCTGAAATGCAGAGAGCTAAAGATGTAAGGTTTTTCTTCTTTGTTTTGTTTTGTTTTGTTTGGGTTTTTTTGTTTTGTTTTGTTTTGTTTTGTTTTGGTTTTTTTAGCTAGACACTAGGGGCTAAAACCCAGGAGTATGTGGACCTATAAAGGAAGGTTGGTTTTAATTCAAGTATACTCCTGTCCTGAAAATGTGATATGGAAAGTACAACATTCATCTGTGAAATATAAACTGCCATGAAAATCCAATGAATAGCTGTTTTTCCATATTTTAAATGTTTCTTAAAATTTTTAAAAATATATCATGAAATGACTAAAAGGAACTGTTGGTTTTCTAAATTGTTTTCCACTACCTTTGAATTTGAAAGGCATGAAAACCCCAAAACAGATTCCTAAATGCAAATGTTTCTCAGATCCATTCTCTATACCCAGAAAGAGAAGATGAGTCAAATTCTATTTCTGAAATGTCATCCTGATGGATCCTGCCTGCACACCTTTCCCTCAGATGGAGATCTCAACACAGTTTATAACAGGCACAGTCACTCAACCAAGGCTCTCATGCTCTCTGGGCAACACTGTACTTGGTACAGTCTTTTTGGTATAGTTCTATGAATGACCTTCCTGTACCCTATGTGGTTGGGGCCTACACACTCTGATTGTGTGACTGAGAACAAGAGAGATTTATTTAAAACAATCACCCCAGGGGGAGAGTATAGCTCAGTGGGAGAGTGCACACTTAGCATGCACGAGGTCCTGGGTTCAATCCCCAGTACCTCCCTTAAAATAAATAAACCTAATTACCACGCCCCCGCCAAAAATAAATAAGAAAGAATGAAACTATCACCCAAATCATACCCCAGTATCAATGGGCACAATTAGTAGTATATTTTTTAATTACAGAAACATATCTACTCTTTCTAGAAAGATAATGTTCACTTGCATTGAGATGATAAGAGAAAGACCTTGTTTATTGCAAGATTAACTGGGAAGTTGGATTGGTTTTTGGAAGATGAAGCAAAACAAAAGTTCAGCTGGGTTGTGGTGATGACTGTATATCTATATACATTTACTAAAAATTATCAAACTGTACCTTTACAAGCGATAAATTATATGGTATATAAATTATATATTAATTAAGTTGTAGAAAGTTGGGGGGGGTGGGGTTCAACTAGAGAAAATTGCTGAGAATTCTCCCTAAGAAAACAAAGTGAGATCACCAGGGTAACATTATCATCAGACCATCTAAGAAGCCTGGTGCCTAGGAGATTAGCAGTAGATGCTAAGAGCAGAGGTGAGAAAATCCTGATCTTCTTACTCCGATTTGCACACTTTCTGGGACATGGCCTGCCCAAGTGAGTCACTTTCCTTCTCTGGAACCTCTGCAGAGTCATGGGAGTCATGGGGCAGGTGCTGAAACCACCCCAGAAGGAATCGATGCTTTGATATTCTTGGCTTCAAGCGTTAGTGACCTGGGGTGTGGAGGTCAGTAGCACTTTCAATACCAAAAAAGGGAGGCAGAACTATAGTGGGGCAGAGAGGTAGTTCTGTGCTAACATGTTTACAGAAGCCAGGGTATCCCGGGTGATCTATCTCAAGGGAAAGAAACTTGTCTCGGGTAAGGGAACACTTTTAGGCCCCAACAGAAGCAGAATTCTAAAGGGTCTCCTACACCTGAAAAAATAAGTCTGTGGCTATTGGTTTTGAGAAGATATGAGTGAACATCTCCACCATGTATGTTTCCAAAATTAATCTTGCCTTACTCAGGTTTTCTATAGAGGCTGTCTTATTCTCAGGCAGGCATTCAAACAGGAGGAAGGAATAAATGTAGGAAGAACTTTGTTTTATGGAGGAGTCCCTACCAAGAACAGAACTGGACAAGAGTATGAAAACCTCTGGCCAAGAATGTTAATTTATTTTGACATATTAAGACTGGCTATAAAACATTGGTACTTTATGCAGGTATTATCCAGTAAGACAAGACATTCTTAGTGGAACTGCCATAAAAAAGCTCAAAATTCATTTATCCTGTCATGACAGAGGCAGGAGAAGGAAAAGTATTCTTTGCAATGGTAGAAGAGAGTCCTTCATTTTAATTTGCATGTGGAAAAGCAATTTCATAGTAATGAAGTAATGACACCATTCTCCCTTTTTGAAAGATTGGTTGTGTTTTGGGGGTTAAGATACTTATTATAAAATATCCAGGCATGACCAAGATGCTCTATCCTGACTCCATATCCCTGGCCCTGTGTGCCCCTGAAAAAAAAAGCCCAGACATTTTGATAGAAATCTCACGTTACCGAATGCAAGTTCATGTGCCCGACGCACAGTGAGTCCCAACAACCGAAAGATCAGAATTTGGAGCAAAGAAAGGTTTACTGCAAAGCTGAGCAGGAAGAATGGGTGGCTCATGCTCCCAAAACCCCAAACTCCCTGAAGGGCTTCAGCAAAGCATTTTTAAAGGCCAGGTAAGGGAGGGGTGTCCCAAGGTATGTGATCAGCTTGTGCACAATTTTCCAACTGGCTGATGGTGATCAATCCCTAGGCATCAGGAGGTCTGGGGCCCACATGCTCATGATCATCAGGTAGTTAATTTCTTCCACTGCCTGGTGGTTTTAGGGTCTAAAAAACTCAGGAAATGTGCATGAGATACTACTATCTAGGTAATTCAGAGAGGAGCTACAACAGAGAATATGGGGTAAGAGCCTTTTTCAGGAAGGCCCCACAGGGTCCTGCCTGCTCAGATACACCCAGAGAACACCTCCATCAGCCTCTTCATTCTACAGATAAGACTGAGGCCCAGAGGCCATTTACAGTCCTGCGTACTGATTGAGTAACCTGAGCATCAGAGACAGAACTAGAAGATCTTTCAGACTCAATCTCTGAAACCACAAATACAGTCAGCAGTGTTCTGTGGAGGGCAGAGGGTCACCTAGAGAAGGTCACTGCCTTCACAGAGCTTTCCAGTATACCTCAGGGCCTTTTCTCAGAGATATCTAGCAAATGGCCTCAGGCAAAAGCATGTTAAACCACCCCATTAGGAAGGAGAGGGACCCCATTCTGCTGAATGGCAAGGAAGACTGAGGCAAATTCTCTTCAATAGAAAAAGAAGAGGAAAAAAATAAAGTTAAACTCACTACCTGTTGTTTCTCTTTCCACAGGATCATGTGTTTTTACTGCCAGTATTGAGAAATTCATGGAAGATAAATCAGCAGGAAGTAAAAATTCATGGAGAAGGGTGTGTGTGTTTGCTGCTTCCACACATTAATGGCATGATTTTTTTTATGCAAAAAGAAAAAAAAAAGAAAAAGAAAACCACCCACATTTTAATTTAGCATGAGCCAATTTACAGAGCATGGAAATTCACTTTCATTCCCAGGATTGGCACGTGTGCAATTAGCAATGCAGTGTATATACAAGAAGCCATGCTGTTAACAGTTTATCTCAAGTAATTTGGTGTCATTTACAAAAGGAAGAAATTCCTGCAGCCAGAAGGGACAGAAGGAGATGGAATGATCAAACCACGAAGAAACACTAAAATTACTAAATCCACAACAGCTCGCCTTATTTTTCTTGGACCCAAACTGTCAGGGTATAAACACTATTTGTTTCTTTTTTAAAACATCTATAGTTTTGCTGTAAATAATAATACTGTATAAATTCTAACAGAAAAATAGAATAAATGTTGATAAGGCACTGCCTCTTAGAACACAAACAGAATATTGCAGATGCATTTAACATTATAGGGGTCTCAAGTGACTTCACCCTAGAAGCAGAAGGCGGGGTTATGGGTGGGGGGATCTTCACTGATTCTTGTATATTAGCAATTATAATGTTTGTATATGCAAAACTGCTAGCTTGATTTAAAAAAAAAAAACTTTAAAATCTGCTGCAAATTTAAATAATTCCCAAAATGAGGAATTCTGTAGTTCTGTGAAAAAAATTTTTCTTCAGAATACTAATATTTTGATGCATGTGTATCACCTTATTTTGATTAAATCTTTTCCAATTTTGCAAACACTACAGTATACTGCAACACAGAAGATTTTATCTGTAAACACAAAGCCCTTCATCTAATATTTGTTGCTATTGCCAATTTTTCAATGAAATGACCTAAAAATGAAAAAAAAAAAACCAATACAGTAGTTGCTTTCGGGGGAGGGGGGGTGCTGTTAGCGCTTAAAAGGGGGTAATGCTTGCCGCTTTAGAGGTGGATGGTGCTCATAAGAGGCCCCCATCAGGGGTACTTTATATGGACTGAACAGAAATTCTTAGCTAGTAGAATGGCAGCACGCTGTAAAATTATTACTGTATCGTGTACTGGCTATAAGATGTAGACACCTTTCAGTAAGCCAATCATTTGTAACCATTCTAGCAGTGTCATATTAGGTTATTAAGGCTGCTGTGTTTTAAAGGGCATTTTTATTTGGGTTTTGGTGAAATTCTTTAATTTGTTGATTATATTCATATAAAATCAGCATTCATTGACACCTAGCTCTAATGACATATGTATGAAAAACCATACACTGGATGACCTAGTCGATTATTTAAGCATAAAATAAATTGTGTTAAACTCCTCACCTGTCTGTGCGCTACAGTGTCCTTGTGTTCTCTGCCAAAGGGCATTATCCAACTCCCTGTCCTCCGGCTGCAGCAGTCCTCCTCACCAGTACTTTTCGTGTCTCTGCCTCTGTGGTCACTAAAGAGATACCCCTAATATTTCAGTTCTGCCCTGCCAACTCCCAAGTTAACAAATTCTGTGCATTTCATGGAGAAGCCAAAAGGTAAAGACTAACTGACAAGTGATCTTTGCCCACATCTGGTTTGAGCTGCCCCCCAAAAAGTGGAGAACTGAGGCTTTAACAGCTGGCACATCCAGAAGTTATAAAATAGCATCTCCAGGAACCATCCAGGTTGCAGATGCTTTTAGCCCAGAAAGCTGCTTTTTTTTTTTTTTTTTTTTTTTTTTTGACGTTCACTGTCACTGCTTATAAATTGGGAGATTTCACATAATAACCCACATTTCCAACTTCTCTTGAAAAGCAGGATTTAGCAACCACAAGCCTCATTCCCAGAAAGCAACAACCTGCCGGGTCGTGTAGCCCCTGCCCTTTGCAACCAGGGGTGTGGTGTCCAGGCACCACAGTCCCAGCGCCACGTCTTACATCATGAGTGCCCTGAATGGCCTGGTCGGCACTGTCATCTATAACCGGACACCACACAGTAAGTTCAACAGGGGCAAAGACCATGGTTGTTTTCATCTTTATTCTGGCCCAGAGCCTGGCATACAGCAGTGGGCACTAACAACTCTCATCATTATCACTGAAATTGGAACACTCACAATATGCCAGACTCCATTCTAAGTGCGTTGCATTTATTAACTCACTTAGTCCTCACAACTACTTTATGAGATAGGTTCTGTCTTTGATAGTAGTAGTTCCTGTATAAATATTAAATGGGTGCTTAGAGCCATTCAGCAATGTCATATATTGCCTGTCATTTAAGATTATTGCCAAATGGGATGAGTTTTTCCCATATCAATGCAGAACACAGGTACAAGGAATCTACTTCACATAAAAAGTGGGGCTAGACTATATTTGCATGATATCCCCTTATCCCTGCCTTTACCCCGCACCCAAATTATCTTATGATGAGCAAACCGAGACCCCGAAAGGTTTTTTTTAAAAATTTGCCCCAAAAGCCTCTTTGTAAAACCAGAATCAGACTCCAGGTATCCTAAATTCCCATCTAAGTGTTACAAATTTCTGACTCACAGTTCCTGACAGTAAAGTATTTATCCTGAACTAGAAACTCAATGTTAAGTATACTTGTCTGGGTATTTAAATGGTTGTTATGTTTATATACCTAAAAATTTGATTTTATGGATACACGATGGGCTAAACTGCAGTTTAAGTAAAAATTCATAAATTTACTCAAAAGGAGAAGTATTCAAGATAGGATAATCAAGATTTTATGTGCATACAGATGTGTATATGTATATATTTATATATGTATGCATGAACTGAATGGGGGCATACGTTATATATTTCTAACACAGTCTTCAGCTTGCTGGCTTATAAAAATGTATTTCAGCTTTTCCTTGATTTACATTGCTGTAAAAAGTGAATTGTGATAGATTCCTGATCTTTGCTGTATTTTTCAATTTTATATTCCTACCAAATTCCTGAGTTTGTTAAATTAAAATGTATCATCATTATTGTATTGCCAAGTTATGGCAATATACTGTGCAGCGTTATTTCACCATTTCTAAGAAGGATTTACTTTACTGAACACGTAAGCAGCCAGCCTTCTATTAATAAATTCTGCCTTGGCATCCTGATGTTCCACCATGTTCATTTTGGTATCATCCTGGGGTACCATCAAGACTGATGTTTTTTTTCAGGGCAAATAAACAAAAAAAGTTTGCCTGCCTTTATTATTATATGCATTAGGTCACATCTGGCAGTATGACAGGGATATGTAAAAAGCCCAGAAATATAAATCACAGGAATGGGAATTCATCCTGTGAGGCTCTAAAGAAGCCAGTGATCCAAAGGCCAACCTCCCCTCCAGGTGACTCTTAGTATTCCTGATTTGTTAAAAAAGACCCTGACATATTAAAAGGTGCATCTTACATGCACCTTTTGGGTGCTGCTGCTCTTTCATGAATTAATGATCAAATAGTCCAGAAGTAAACATTACCAACATTGAGATTTGAGCCCAACTTTACAAGAGTTCTTTCAATAATAGAGACAAAAGGTTATCTGCCTAACCATGTACCAGTACAAAGTAAATAAATAAATAAACCAGAGTACACTCTGATAAGCATCCATAGCTTTCACTTTTTTTTTTAACAGAATTAAGTGCAGACAGATTCAACATAGAGCAAAATGAAATTTGCCATTATATCTGCTACACTCAAGGACTGATAGCTATGAATAGTGTGTACAACTAAGTGAACCTGCAGTGAAGAAATTTTATTCCTTATCCCTTGGTGCTTTCCTGAGTTAAGGAATAAACACCCTGAGGGCTGCACTTCCAGCAGGACATCCTGAGACTCCTTACCAATTCCCAAGGAATTCCAAAGCAAAGCAGAGATGAATACCCTCAGAGGATTCTAAAAACATTGAGAAGGACCACTAGGCCACAGAGGTACACCAGAAGCAAGGACTATTAGGACCACATTGGAACATCCTGCTGACATCCCAGAAAAATAAGTCATCTCCTTGCCTGCTTTTCCCTACCATCCTCAATTGCCACTTCTCTCCTGACATCTAACTCAGACAATGGCATAATTCTGAGAGCTGGGAAGGAATAATGGAACTTCCAAAGAGTTCCAGCACGTGAGGCACACAACCAGGTTCTCATAACCAGACTGCACATTCCCTGAAGGTAGGGACTTTGTTTTGTTCTCTGCTATATCCACAGAATCTAGAATACTGCCTGACATCTCATATATAAATGCTTAATAAATATGTGTTGAATACTAAAATGAATGAATCAACAAATGTCAGAGGGCAAAGACCAGTAAACGGGAACTCTTATTCTCTGCACCATCTTGTGTACTATTTTCCTTCCAGGCTCAAGCAAGCTGGAAATCAAAGGAAAGCACAGTTGTTCATTCTAAAGACTTCACTCACCAAGGACTAACTGTGTCTCCATCCACTAGCCCTTTCCAGTTGCACAATCCCCCTGTTAGCCACAAAGTCTTAAATAACTGGGTTTGGGTATACCAATACCTCATAAGCAAATAGCACATTAGTCACACTGCTGAATCCGGCATCTTTCCCATGGCCACGAGCTAGAGGCCTCATCCTCATCACTGACAGGCCACTGAGAGACCAGGCAAGAGTGTGGATAACTTATCATGAACTCTAATCTCTATGAAAAAAGTCAGCTTAGTCTCCTCTCTTTCAGACATAATATCCAAAATTTTTTTTAAAAGTCCGACTACCTCAAAATCTCCACTTCAGTGTTGCTAAGTATTGGGCTGGTAAAAGACCAGAGATCCAGAAATTACACCCTAGAAGCCCTTGGACCAAATCCAGTCTGCAGCCATGTTTTGTTTGGACCATTTAGAGTTTGAAAAAAGACAGCCAACACTTTTTGTTTTTAAATCAGGAGATTGTAGATGAAAAATGGATTTTGACTACTTGAAATAAGAAGAACTGACAATGCTGTTTCTGAAATGCCTTAAGACAACAACCACGTGGAGCAGAATTGTACCCACTGCCTCTGGACAAGCATGTGTTTTACTGTTCACCATGGTCCCTACTTTTCTATGGCTTCTAAAACCCAATCAACTTTATTCATTTCTATCCCCAGTCTCTGATCTGGTGGGAGGAAGGAGAAGGCAAATTGATGAGATCCTGTTTAAATTCTTTTTCCTTTATGGCAAGCCAATCATCAATCTCATTTTCATCCTGTCTCTTTCAGAGCCAATAGGAAGATGGAATAATGACATGAGTAACTGAGAAGAGAAGGGTAACTCACGTGGTTCTCTGAACCCATCCATCCAACCATCTCATTCAACAACATGTATTTACTGCCTGCCACTTTTCAGGTGCTCCCCTATGTATAGGATACATCAACTTCCTGCCCACTGCTTTCAAAATGAGAACATAAACAGCTTCTGTGTGAAATCTAAATCTAGGGCTCCTCAGGACAGGAAGCCCCAAAATGACTTGTGGAAACAAAACTGCTGCAGTGCGTCCTAAGTGGGCATGCTGGAGAACAGGGCAGGCCACGTCGGACACTGAGGGACAGCCTGTGCTGCTGAGTGCAGCCTCTCTGCTTCCATGTCACACCCACTATTTCACAATTAAGTGAGACTCCAGGCTGACAAAAGTATCCATTTCAGTAGAAAACTTTAAAAACATTTCAAAGGTATTTAAACAGCTCCACAAGAGAATACAAGTCCGTCTTGCTTCCAGAGATTCTAGAGTAGGTGAAAACAGTTAAGACTTTCAACTTTAGCTCAGTGTTCTTCACCTTCCATAGGTCAAGTCCCTCCTAATTCTGAGCTCCTCACAAAGCCTCCCCTGCTGATGCCAACCCACCTTGGCAACTTAAGTGAACTAAATGAGTACCCCATGATTCAGCACCCAAGCCTACATCCTTGACGGTTTCTCTGAACATCTTCTTGCACTTTGCAAACAAGGACTGTTTTCCATGGTCCCAAGAGCAGAGCAGGGTGCATGCAGGGTGTAATAAAATACTCAGCTTCACATGCCTAACCACATGCTCATTCATGGTTGTCTCACCAGACTCCAGCTACCTGCAGTGCACCCTGATGGCCCCTCTGGGCATACACCCCACCCTCAGGGAGGCAGTGCTTGAGTGCAGACAAGAGCAGAGCCAGAGACGCCTCCCAGCCTGGCTCGCTAACACTGCCGTCGTGGTTAGTGTACCTTGTCAGGTGGAGCCTAAAGCAAGTAAATAAAGAGCATCTAGGGAAAAGCCTGCAAAACCTTCACCCATTCAAGGCCACCTGGATAGCATATAGTTTATTTTCTTCATGCTTCCTTTCCTCCCACTTCAACACCAGTGATGCTCCACAGAGACTGCTCCCTTGCCTGGTGCTGGAGCAGAGCCACAGTCGACTCACAATGGATGTGCAATGTGAGCAAGAAATAAATCTCTCTAGTATGCCATGGAGACTTTTCAGCCATTTGTTACTGCAGCATAACTCACAATTAATACACTAGTCAGGTAGAAGACATTAAAGGGTGGCAGGTACTGGCCCTTCTAAGTCTGCCTTGTGGGAATACAAGCCCAGCTCTGCCAGACTTTCAAGCTGTTTTTTTTAAATGTTGGCAATTAATTTGATTGTATCCCCCAATAATATTGTGTGGAGCAAACAAAACCTGCCTATGGGACACCAGTCTTCAACCTCAGCCACTGGCTCTTGGCATTTGCAGAATGAACACATTCAGGATCATGCCATACAAATGTACTGATATGTGATTTTGAATTACATAGTATGAAGCTGGTGTGCAGAAGCAAATACCGTAATTCCTGAGGCTTCCTAATGGACCACTTAACATCCCACCTCAGTGCAGCTTGGTTGTTCTCTGCATCCTTTCAAATGCTGAAATTTTCATTAAGGACCTGAAGAAGTCATTTGGCTTTTTCCACTTACATTTCATTGCATTTTGATGAAGACTTGATCTTCACTTGTCTGTCTGGGCTGGATGCGGCTCCTGCCGACCTCCATAACCACACCACGCTATCTTACCCTTTTCTCTCACTACGCTCCAGACCAGTGAGAAAGTATAGTCCATGGACTAGTCTTAATATAACTAAGACTGCTGCCGGCTGCAATGAGATTAAAAACCTGGTCCAGATTTCAAATCAGCTATGTTACTAAGCATATTCTTTGGTTCAGTTGACTTTTTTTTTTTAATATGGTAAGTCTTTCTTAAGAAGGAAATGGTGCACAGATTTACAGCCTGGTGCAAGCTCCTTATCTTGTCACAGACTGCTGCTCTGCACAGCGCAGTTCCAGCCATACCGGCCTCCTTTCTGTTCCTCAAAAAGTGCCAAGTTCCTCCTCATCTCATTCCCATTTGTACTCACCCTCTGCCAGGGAAACTTTCATCTCAATCTCCAAATGACACCCCTGAGGCTTTCCCTGCATACCCTCTCTAAAGTAGCCTGACACCCCCCCCCCCCAGTATTCTGTCACATCACTTTATTTATTCTCTCCATAGCATGTATCACTGTAATCGTCCTTTTTGTTTATTTGAAGCTCCTTTACTGTCCTTATTCATTGCTATCTCCAAAGCATCTAGCACTACTAGAAGGCACTGCAACATTTGTTGAAGAAAGGAACGAGGGGTGGAGGGAAGCACAAATGAGTATGTCCCAGGCTACATATCTGTGAATGCTGTGAGTGCCCAGGAAAACCAGCAACATCTTTAGTGACTCATTGTCAAGAATCAAAAAGACTTCACTTTCCTGGGAGGGCTGCTGTACTTCTACCCCCAGAGAAGACTTGCTCAGAAGAGCTTTAGAACTCAACTCCCCCTCCACAGCCTTTTATGAGAGCCTTGTTACTGACTGTCAGGTGTCTTCGTGGTGTTTTTCCATCCGGTGCTGAGGGCATGTGATGGGAAGGTTGTTAAAGTCATCTGGTATGTGTCACAGCATAAGAGCTTCAAATGACTCTTTGAATCATCCAAACATAGCACAGCCCCTGCTAAACTGGGGCTCCAAAAATGAGCCATTTTTCTGGCTGAAACAAAAGTCTTGCTGGTGGAGCAATAACAGCAAAGAGAGCCTAAGTGGCTACATTGTATGACGGCTGCAACACTTCCTACCCTGAGGGGCCAACCTGGGGCTGGAATCTAAACTCTCTTGCTGCTTCAGAAAGAGTCAAAAATCAGATGCTGCAGGGCCTGATGCAAGGTATCACAGAGTAGTAGGGACTGAGAACACTTGGGAGCACATGCCCCAACTCAAACCACAGTGGTTAGCTAGCTCGAACAAAACACTACAAAGAAGGAATCTAGGCCCAGAAATTGTCAGCTCTTCTGCATTTTTCAAGAGATAACTGGAAATCTGAATGAGGGTGTGGATGTATACAAGTATGATATACATCAAATTCAACCCAAATGCTATTTATTTAGTTCACACTATGTCCAAGTCACTGTCCTAGACATCTACATATGTCCTAGATACAGCTATTTATCAAAAATAAAAAGGAATACAAGCTGGGACCCATGAACTCAAAAAGCTTTAATCTTATCAGAAAACCAAGGTATATTCTTAAATAAATAGAACATAAGACAATTTGGGGAGTGCTATGTATTAAGTAAATGCACATAAGGCACAAAACAGCCCTGACAGTAAATGCTACATGTGTTGGCTACCAGTTATGACCGTTTCGACTGTTAACAGCATTATTACATTATCATTACAACCATGATCTCAGGATTTCTCTTGACACGATGAAAAGGAGAAGGCTAGCTGAGACTCTTGCACACATTAGGTACTCAGTAAACACTAGCTGAATGAATGAATGCTTGGTTAAAGAGCAGCATTTGAGTTGGGACTTGAGAAGTAAGGAGGATTTTAACATGTGAAGAAAGGAGGAGTAGGCAAAAGGAACAAAGAAGCCAGAAGGATAAGGCACCCAGAAGCATGAACAAAGTTTGTTTTGGTCACAACTTGAGAAGGAAGACTAGGAGGCAAGGAAGGAAAGAGAAACTCACCATGGAGAGCCCTGAATGCTACTCAAGACCCCATGCAGATCACAAGAGACACTCGAACTCAATGGAAAGCCTACTCTGCACAGCCTTCCAGATTGCATAAAGGAATAAGACAAAAGTGAGGCTCATTTTCAAAAGCAGTCCCAAATGTCAGATATTTAGGACACAGACCACAGTTTCATGTGCATACATGCTTTTATATAGTTTACATCATGCTGTACTAGTTCTATGGCCTCAGGCATTATACTTAACCTTTATATTTCCTCATCTGGAAAATGGGGGTGACAGTTTCATCAACCACAAATGGCAGAAATGAGATCATTCACATAAAACACTTCAAAAAGTCTCTGGCACAAAGTAACATGCTCCATAACTGTTCCCTACTTTTTATGATTTGTGGTGGTGTATTACACTGAGAGGTGAAACAGGAATACTCCTTACCTGGACCTCTAGGGTCTGTGAGCATTGGTGCTGGTATGAGACCTGTGATATAATCTTTTATGCTCTAGGAGGCTACATGCTGCTCCAGAAGCCAGGGGATATTCACTGAGACCTGTGGTCCAGCCCGGCTCCCACAGCCCACCAAGGCCTCAGGGCTCCAGCGGCCCCTCTCTTTCACTCTTGCCCCTGGACAAACGGGCCTCCATTCCCAGCCCACAAACAAAAAGTCAGCATCCTGCTAGAAAAACCACCTCTGTCTCCACCACACAGCCCCACCCTTCTCTAAAGCCAGTCACTAACTCCTTCTCTAAAGAAGGAAGGTCCCCTCTTGACACAATGGTCTCCCATCTCATTCTTGTTTCTCCAAATCCACTTCCTCTGCTCCACAAGAAAAGAGAAGTGGTTTTCTTGTTGTTGTTCACAGAGGCGTAAAATGTGTGTGTATCTGGGGTGAGGAGTGAATGTTGAGTCATGGGCAACTTGTATCCAGACATGGTTTTTTATGAGTTGGATCCACAATTACACCAACAGATTAAAATAAAAAGATTTTGATTCCTGGATGATTTATCTACCTCTTGATCATCAAATACAGTACTCAAGTTCACAGCTTACCAAGTCATAAATGAGACTGAACTTCCTGTAAATATCAAATCAGATATTAAAATGGAGAGCTGCCTCCTCTGTGTACAGCCTGGGCAGGGGTCCAAACCAGGAGCATGCTGACTTACAGACAGCCACACTAAGGATCCGGGATCACAGACAGCAAAGTCAGGGCCACAGTCAGGACTGGTGATATGTGTTCTCACGAGGACACTGGGAGGATTTTGAAAACAATAACCTAGAGGCCAAGCTGAGCTTGACAACCAACCAGTTGGGATAGGAGGTGAATCAGGAAACCGGATTCAGGATTGTTGTCTAATGCTTTCTCAGATGCCTGAGTCTACTTCTATTACATCATCTTCAAATGTGGCAGCTTTTCTCCAGGGGCAACTTAAAGGCACCTCATGCCTTAGACATGAGTCCATTGCAAAGTACAAAGTACCTCAACAACACAGGTTGTTTTCAATGGTACTGCTAAAGAACAGTAAATGATGGCTGATTCATCAGGAATCACTCAGAGCCTATTTGCTTTTCACAAGTGTCTGCTCAACTGTTTTATCCAAGGGAGGAGGCATTCTTAATTTCAAGGCATTGCTGCTTCTATTTCTTTGCTACCTGTAGTCAATAGGGACAAGAAAGAGCATTAGGCTCTAAGGATTTATTTTCTCCTGACTTTTCTAGCTTTCCAAGTACTGCAAATTTTTCTTGCTTTTTGTCTGTTTAAAAACAGAGTGATAAAATGTAAGTACCAGTTAAAGAGAATTTGTCCTATTGTCATAAAATTCTCCTGCACAGCAAAGGAAACCGTCAACAAAATGAAAAGACAACGTAAGGAATACGAGAAAATATTTGCAAATCATATATCTGATAAGAGGTTAATACCCAAAATATATAAAGAAATCATATTAACTCAACAGCAAAAAAACCCAAACAACCCAATTTTTAAATGGGCAGAAGATCTGAATAGAAATTTTTCCAAAGACAACATACAAATGCCAAGAGGTACATAAAAATATGCTCAGTATCACCACTCATCAGAAAAATGCAAATCGAAATCACAATGATATCATCTCACACCTATCAGAATGGCTTATTAACAGAAAACAAAATGAGGTAACAAGGGTTGGTGAGGATGTGGAGAAAAGGAAACCTTGATACACTGCTGGTGGGATTGTAAATTGGTGAAACCACTATGCACAACAGTACAGAGATTCTTCCGAAAATTAAAAATAGAACTACCATATGATCCAGCAATTCTACTTCTGGGTATCTACCTAAAAAAATGAAAACACTAACTCAAAAAGGTACCTGTATCTGTGTTCACGGCAGCATTATTTACAATGGCTAAGAGGTGAAAATAACCTAAGTGTCCACTGATGGAGGAATGAATAAAGAAAACATGGTATATATGTATACAATGGAATATTATTCAGCCATTTAAAAAAAGGAAATCCTGCCATTTGTGACACGTATGGAACTTAAGGGCATTATGCTAAGTGAAATAATTCAGATGGATAAAGACAAATACCGTGTGATCTCACTTATATGTGGACTCTAAAAAAGAGAGAAAAAAACTCAAATATGGAGAACAGCCTGGTGGTTGCCAGACATGGAAGGGGGGCAAAATGGGAGGTGATCAAAAGCTACAAACGTCCAATTATAAAATAAGTACGTCCTGGGGGTGTAGTATATAGCATGAAGACTATAGTTAATAATCCTATATATATATTTGAAACTTGTTAAAGGAATAGATCTTAAAAAATTCTCACAAGAAAAAAATTTTTCTGAATTTATGTGGTGGTAGATGTTAACCAGACTTATTGTGGTGATCATTTTGCAATTCATACAAATTTTGAATTATTATCTTGTACACCTGAAACTAACATGTTTTGTGTCAATTACATCTCAAAAAAACAAAAAATTCTCCTGAAGATGTTAAGCTAGCAGAGGCAGTATGGAGATGTGGAACAGGCACAGGCTTCTCAGTGTGATAGCTCTGGGTTCATGGTCTGACTCCCTGTGACCTTGGGCAAATTATCTTTCCATACGTAGATGGACTACCAATCCGTCTCTGCAAGGGTGTTTGAGGATTTAAGATAATATATGTAAAAGTCCTTGTCCAGTAATGGTAATTATTATTACAGTGATCAAATAGACTTTTGACCAGAAATTGCCAGGGCGCTCACAGAATCAGGCTGCATACTGCAGACAGAGCAAATGAGTCACTTTGTGCTGTGGCAGGAATGCAGCACAGTTGGGTAGGAACAAAAGGAAGCCATGCATGAGGGGCAGGGAGCAAATGGACTGTGAGAGAGAAATATGCTTTATCTTTAAATGCGTCTCATAAATGCTCTGAAAACTATATACTAAAGACATAGGTTTCATATTGTTTGTAGCGAAAATGAACAGTTAGAAAAAAAAAAAAAGAGGTCTTTCCATCCTTGACAAATGGAACTGAAAATGTCTACCTTCCCCTCCTCGCCTAAAGAGAAGGGGAAAAAAAAACAGAGAAATTTGCTTTTGTCTTAGAAGATGTATAATGCTTATGACACCTTGTTATTAAGTACATTGCCATGACTTTTGAAAATGAATTCTGCAGGCTGGTATTAAATCAGAGGTGTGCTTATTGCCTGTACTATTGAGGGGAAAAAAAGTACATCTGTATCCCTTTATTTGTCTAAAATCCTAAACATCCTGTTGTCATGGAAATACATTCCCTGACCATCAAATATGAGATGTGTCTGTGTTCTATGTAAAGAGATTTCCAGTATTTTTCACACTTGCCAAGCCCATACAGAAAAAAGCTGATTATTCAGGATTCAGACATAATAGAAGCATCTGGCAAAATTAATCCACTAGCTTAAACTGAAATGGAATTGAAAAGAGATATCTACAGAATAACAAGAAGGAGGGGCGGGGATAAAATCAAAGAGTAAGGGGGACCTAGATAAGACATGCCACAAGATAAGACTGCATATTTCTTCCTTGTACTTTTCTAACGCTGATTAGGAAGGGTTACTGGTCAGAGTTCTTGGCTGAAAACAAAAGAAACCCACTTGCCTAACCTGAGGAAAAAGGAGTTCACTGAAAGAATGTCAAGCAGCTCATAGAATCCAGGGAAAGGCTGGAGCTTTGGGAAACAAGCACAGATCAAGAGAAGTTGGGAGACTGGAACTGGAGCCAGCGTCATGTCACAAGAGAAGCCTGGTTAGGGAGACCCTGCAACTGTCAGAGACACTCAAAGCCACCACTGCTGTCAGTGGTTTGAACACAAAGCTGTCCTTGCTTCTTTGTGACACTCACTCCAGACACAAAGTCCTGGATGGGATGGTCAGATAGGCTGGGCTCAGGTTGTCCTAGTGCCCAGGAGTCAAAAGGATATGGCCTTTTCAAATTTCTACAATTAGCATTTTCCACCTCCTACCAGACTCATCAAACAAAAGGAGGCTTGGCTATCAGGCAGCATCCCCAAAGTATAGAGGTTCCCCACAGATGGTGTTCTTTTGTGTTTATGGTTTATATGCGCTACCTTCAGACAACACTTAAAGAGGCTAACAGTAAAAGCACAATTTCAATGGAAGTGGGGCGAGGGGTGAGGGGTGGGGTGGAGGTGGAAAGGACGAGAACTTATAAGTCATGGAAGAAAACCAGAAAGGCCTTAGGAGATTGGGGCAGAGAGTGGCTAGAAGGAGAAAGGAAAAAATTGTTTTCTGTTATTTCTGTTACTCTTTCCCCTCATATTCTTCCTGTTTTTCTCTCTCCCTCCTCCTATACAATTTCTTCCATTTTCAGTAATGTGAAAAGGTATAAAAAGCCTCTTCCAACCCATATGGTTTCTGGAACTTGTTCTTCAGTTATCCTGAAGGTTTGTTGAGGTTTATATATAAAGGACTACATTGACATCTTGACACATGACTGGCCAAGATTTTAACAGAAAAATCTTCCTAGTCTCTCCAAGAAACGATGAGTGACTGAGTCAAGGGTATCTCAGGCAAAGTTAGCATCACGTGCAAAAGCATGTAGGATTGAAACATTCAGTGTACAAGAGGATGCACAAGATGTTTGAAGTGATGGAAATCCAGAGGGAATCAAGGAAGAAATGAGGCTGGAGCTAGGGACTAGGAACAATAAATGGAGGGCCTATTATGACTATCTACAGGCAAGTGGGAAACAACGGAGGGGATTTAAGCAGGGAACTGAGAGAATCTGGAAGCAGTCGGGTGGATAGATCTGAGAAGCATAAAACTGCAAGCAAAGAGGGCTACTGAAGGCATGGCAACATCACAGATGAAAGATGAGGAGGCCCTAAATGAAGGGACTGTGGAGACAGAGAGATGCTAGATCTAAGGACCACCAAGGAAGAAGGGCTACGAAATGTTAGCGGTTTAATAAACCTGTGAGTTAACCTAGTGTGCTGCCACTGAAAGAGATTTATGAGGATCTGAGAGGTAGACTGAGAACAAGGAGACCACAGGGTCATAAAAGTCACCAGAGGAGGAGAGAAGCAAGATGGAGGAGTAGAAGGACGTCTGTAGCTCAACCTCTCCCACAAATACACCAAAACTCACATCTACGGACCCACTCAGCCAACCAGAGCACCTGCCGAACTCTGACAGAACATCGCCCTGTTTGAAAGACAAAGACGCCAAAAATCTGGTAGGAGAAAAGGAAAAAAGAAAGAAGAAAAAGCAAAAACAGTGCGGGACTGATCCCGCGGGGAGGGAGTGGCAAAGGGGGACTGGTGCTCATTTGCTGAGTCTCCCCTCTCCAACGGAGAGGCCAGCGGGACGGAGGGGGAGCCTCTGAGGCTCAGATCTGCCCCGAGCACCCCTTGACCAACAGAACTGAGTTAAAAGGGTGCAAAGGGTCCCCGCAACACCCAGCCAAGACATAAGCCAGCAGCTGCAGCTGGGACAGGCTGCCTGAGCCGGGCAGAGGACTGGGGCAGCTGTACTGAGGCAGCCCCAGGGAACTGCAGGGTGCTGCACATTGTGGCTGGGAGGGGATACGGAGCAAAACAACCTCAGTCCCCCATAAATTGCGAAAAAAAAAGCAAAGCAACACGGCTGGTGTGCCCTGGGGGGAGGGGCACCATAGCCTTTGTCTCCTCAAACCTGCACTGCCATTACTGGTGCATCTCGGGAGACGAGAGGTGGGGTGCAGCCACAGCCGCCATCTCCTCCTGTGTGCAATGCCCGGCGGGGGCGGGGGCAGGGCCAAGACCTGAATCCGCACCGAGGGGCTCCTCAACCTCCTAGGCAGGACTGAGACATTTTTACAGCCCGAGGCAGATAGGATCTATCTGCCCTGGCACCTCAGAGAACTTACGCCACCAAGACAAACAAGGAGCTGAGATTTGGCATGGAGCAGGGGCAGGACTGTTTTGCAGTCTTCCCCGAGCCCGCCTTCGGAGCGCCAACCCGAGGCAGAGAGGGCAGCTGCACAGAGCAGTGGAGAAACCAGTGCTGGGAAAGGGTGGGAGGTCACCCTTCTTCCTGGCAGGAATGCAGCACCTGACCAAGGTGCTGGGAGGGGGCACGATCCACCCACCTGCCTCCCCTGCCCAAGCACAGCATCTGACCCAGTGTTAGGAGGGGGTGCAATCTGCTAGATGACAGCCACTGGGAGCAGCACAGACGAAGGCACCAACAGAGGGCCTCTGCAAACAGCAAGTTGAGTTCGTGAAACGGCAAAGACACAAAGACCTCTCAATAAAATCATTAAGAGCACACCATCTCCAGGAGAACTAGATAACTGATACTCCTTAAGCCACAGTGCCAGAAAGATATGAGCAATATGAAGAAGCAGAGGAACCACTCCCAATTAAAAGATCAAGAGAAATCCCCTGAAAGCATGATCAAGGAAATAGACACTGATGGCCTACTAGATCAAGATTTCAAAAAAGAACTGATCAAAGTACTGAAAGAACTAAAAGAAATAGTGTTTAGAGATATAAAATATGTCAAAACTGAAATAGAAGCTATAAAGAAGAACCAAGTAAAATTAGTAAACTCATCTGCTGAGATGAGAGCTGACCTAAAGGCTGTACAAAGCAGGCTAGATAATGCAGAGGAATGAATAAGTGACCTAGAAGACAGGACAACAGAAAGCACCCAATCAGAACAGCTGAGAGAAAAACAAATTAAAAACAATGAAAACAATATAAGGAACCTATGGGATAATATAAAGCATGCCAATCTACGCATAATAGGGGTTCCAGAAGGGGAAGAAAGAACAAAGGGGATTGAAAAGTTATTTGAAGAAATCATGACTGAAAACTTCCCAAACCGAAAGGAATCTGATATCCAAGTACAGGAAGCTCAAAGGGTCCCAAACAGGAAGAACCCAAACAGATCCACACCAAGACACATCATAATCAAGATGGCCAGAGTCAAGGATAAAGAAAGGATCCTAAAGGCAGCAAGAGAAAAACAAAGAGTCAGTTACAAGGGAACCCCCATAAGGCTCTCAGCTGATTTCTCTACACAAACACTACAGTCCAGAAGGGAATGGCAAGATATACTCAAAGTCCTGAATGAAAAAATGATGCAGCCTAGGACACTCTATCCAGCAAGGCTATCCTTCAGAATAGAAGGAGAGATAAAGAACTTCACAGATAAGCAAAAACTACAAGAGTTTAGCAACACTAAACCCATGCTAAAAGAAATATTCACAGGTCTACTCTAAATAGAAAAGAAGCAGGATTCTACAAAAATAAGAACTTGTAACTGGAATGGAGATAATTGCCATGAATTACAAAAAGAATAAACATAAAATTGTAAAAGAAGACATCTAAATCATTAAGAGTGGGAGAGGGAAGCAAGGAAAGCCACTGTGGAAAACAGCACGGAGATTCCTCAAAAGACTAGGAATACACTTACCGTATGACGCAGGAATCCCGCTCCTGGGCATATATCCAGAAGGAACCCTACTTCAAAATGATACCTGCACCCCAATGTTCATAGCAGCACTATCTACAATAGCCAAGACATGGAAGCAGCCTAGATGTCCATCAACAGATGACTGAATAAAGAAGATGTGGTATATTTATACAATGGAATACTATTCACCCACAAAAACCAACAACATAACGCCATTTGCAGCAACATGGATGTTCCTGGAGAGTGTCATTTGGAGTGAAGTGAGCCAGAGAGAGAAAGAAAAACACCATATGAGATTGCTTATATAAGAAATCTAAAAAACAAACAAACAAACAAAACATAAATACAAAACAGAAACAGACTCATAGACATAGAATATAAACCTGTGGTTGCCAAGGGGGCGGGGGGGTGGGAAGGGACAGACTGGGATTTTAAAATGCAGAATAGATAAAGAAGATTATACTGTATAGCACAGGGAAAAATATACAAGATCTTGTGGTAGCTCATAGCGAAAAAAAAATGTAACAATGAATACATACATGTTCATGTATGACTGAAAAGTTGTCCTCTGCATTAGAATTTGACACAGCATTGTGAAGTAGCTATTGCTCAGTGAAAAAATGTAAACAAAAAAAAAAAGTGTATGCAGAGATTTTTTTATTTAGAAAACAAAAATAAAACCATATATTCTGTTAAAAAAAAAAAAAAAGTCACCAGAGGAGACAATTTTAAATGGAGATGGATATCCACAGCATAAACGCTTACGAAAAGGTCAAGTAAGTTAGGGGCAGAAACATGTCTGTTTAGGTTTGATACTTGTAAGGCTTTTAGACATTTTGGTAAAGGCACTGTAAGTGGTTTTAATAAATATAAGGGTTACCCCAAACTGGGAAATATATCTCAAAAAGTAGAGACCATGGTGAAGAGCCCAGCACCCCCATCCTGTATGGTAGATTCAGGAAGAGGTGAAAAGGCCTGATCTTGTTTTACCACCCAAATATTCCTCTTTCTCCTAGTTACAGCATCTTGATTTTTCTTTAGAGAGCGAATCCTGTCAGCATCTACTTGGTTGAGTATGGACATTCCCTAACCCATATGAACACATGACCCTGGCCCAGTCAATCAGAGGATCCCATTCCCTTGGCTACAGCAATGGATTCAGACATGAGCCCATAACCCAAACCACACCATGAAGACACAAGTGCTTTACTGTTTATTTGTGTGTGTTCTTTTTTTTTTTTTTTTTTTTTAAACATTTTTCATTTGATTTGGGTTGGTGTGAGTTGGGTTTGTTTGTTCATTTTAAAGCTTTGGGGTTCCTTTCTTCTGGAATTTTTAAATCTGTAGGATATATGCCTGGAGATGCTGGAGACCACCAGATGTAGAATATCTACCTAGGAACAAGGCCAACACAGAGGAAAGCAGAAATGAGAGATGGAGAGGAGGGCAGGGGATGAGAGAGAAAGAAAGACTAGATTCCAGTGTCATCATTCAAGCACCTAAAACCAACTGTACTCATATACTTTTCAGTAAAATGAACCAACAGAACCTCTTTATTTTTACTTAATCCATTTAACGTGGTTTTCTGTCTCTTCTAACCCAAAGAGCCCCATTTAAAATAGTATGTTGGGAGGTGTTAGAAGCAAACTAGTCTCATTGCAGCCTTACCTGAGGCCAGCTCTGATTACTTATTTCCAAGTCTGCCTTATCCCCACTTCCACTCCATCAAGTAGTTTAGGGGCCTTATCATCCAACTGCCTCATGGTTCATCGAGAAGTTGTGAGGATACTTGCAGAATCTAGCTGCTTCAGCCTGAGTCAGGACCATACATGGATCAAGGTTTCTGGGAACCAGCACTGAAACTAGAGATATAGTACAATTCCTAGAATTCTTAAAGCAAGGACTCCTGACTGCTGCTGTTCGGCAGGAACTCAAGGACCAGTCCACCCTTTCTGCTAAATAAGTCAACATCTGAAGTGCAATTACCATAAGAAAGGGAGCCCCAAACCCCCGCCTCTCCGCATTTAAAGTGGTATCAGGGCTCTTCTATCACAGTTGTACAAGCCACGCAGTGCTCGACTCCAGGGGCAGCAAACACTGTTCAACCCACACAGCCATATGCAAAGATCCTGGCAGATACTCACTAATTAGCTAATTAGCATTAGCATCCTAGGCTCTCCAGTACAGAGAGATTCCGCATCTGTGTCAACTACAGAGCAGGCTGAGAAGAGTGAAAGAAGCCATTGGCAACAGCTCAGACAATAAAAACCTTCAGCATTCCAGTTGCCTCTGTGAAACCACCCTGTCCCAGTCCTCTGAACTGAGTGTAGGGCAGGGCTCACAGTCAAGATTAACTCAGTCCATCCTGGTCTGAGCCTCTGTGCCATTGTTTTCCCCAAGGCAACTAAGTTAAGCAAACATCAAATAAAACAGCTGTTCCTCAAAAAGGAATCAGATTTTTGGCAATCGTGTTATTGAGTCAATTTACGTTAAATAAAAACCAGGTTGGCCTAATTTAAATGTGAGCCAGAATCAGATTTTGGGGACTTTTGTAAACCCTCAGGATTCCGTGGTGCCCCTTACTCTTCCAGCCGTGGGACACAGTAAAAACAGGTTCACACAACCTCCTCATATGCAAGTTAAGATAAGAAATGTCCAAAATCTTTCCCAGGACTGATGATACCGAGTCCACCATTTGTGATGTGAACAATGTGTCCAATGAGGCCCAGATACAGGTCTTCACCATAACCAGCATTATGTGGGAAGTAGAGCTGTCTCCAGCTCCCCAAAGCAGAGAGGGGTCTCAAGGACCAAGTAATCAACCCCAAATCTCAACTAGAGCAACACTGTGGTAAGGGTACTCTTCTTTTTCACTCAGGGAAACTAAAAATCTATTTTTCTTATGTCTTCTGTGAAGCTGCAAAACATTACAGAAATAATTTTCTCCCTAACTGTGACCACCATAGGCAATCTATTTGCACTCACAGGTACAACCTGATTGGGACTTCTGTTTGTTTTAAACCAGTGAGAACTTCTACTTGTAGCTCATGATCTCCTCACTTTACTTGCATTTTTTCTAAGTAACAGAAGCTTTCACCTTGGATGATCTAGCCCTTAGACATCTGTACTGGTCACACGGCACAGACCTTTCTGAGGTGGCACTGCTCCAAAATGAAAACTGCACTTGCAGTTGGCAGTGGCCCTTGTCCTCTTTCCGTCTCACTTACCATGATGGGCTCGCCCAGCCCAACATCAAATATTCTGCTAGTTTACATTTGTGCAAATCCAACAGAAAACCTTTTGATTCCCTTCAGTATCACAGAGGTAGGGATTATGGCTAGACGGTAACAGTAAGAATAGCTACCACTTATTAAGCACCTATAATGTGCTTTACAGATACTATCTCTAATCCTAGAATAATCCACCAAGAAAGGCAGCATGAGCCTAATACAAAATTATGTGGTGTTACAGCTGAAATTTAAACTCACATCTAAAGCCTGCGATCTTAGGTCATGGACTTGTTCACTAGGTCAGCTCAACCATAGAAAAGATGGGCATGTTTAGCCACAGAAAACTGGAACTTCAACAGCTTGACATCACACAAAGCCCCACGGTGACTGGTTTGGAGATCCTGACTATGCCAAAGGAATGGTTACTGATAGATTTACGATAGTTATGCACTAAGGGATGAGGTCTCACTGGCATGGTCACTAAGTCCTGGTAACATCATTCTCAGTAAGGATGGAGAGGGAGGTGATGGCCTATAACAGATCAACACAGCAATAGCAAAGAGCAGATGCCAATCTTCATGATGGGATCCAGAGTCTAAAGGCAGTCAAGTATACGATACTTAGACATAGAACATCAAGTTGAAGAATGAAGCACCTGAATGGAACTCTTACGAGGCTCAATATTTCCTCCCTGGTAATGAGAAGCAAGATTTAGATAGCCATAACTACCTGCCCATGACAAAGCATCTTCTAGAAACCATACTGATGGTTTTATCAATGTCACCATGAGTATGTAGAAGATAATGGGTATTCCTTAATGCCTGACTATCCTTCACACCTGCAGTTCAAACAAGTAAGCACCAATTCACCAAAAATATCTGAATAGTTATGGTTCTTATAACACTTTTAATATAATGTTAGAAGATAATCAGGAGAACAAAATAATTAGCATTACATTATACTGCAGATAAATTTGAATAAATTTGAACTAATCTAAGTTGGAAAAAAATTAGACTAATCCTGGAATTGCCTGAATTTCAATAAAAAAAAAAAAAAAAGAAAAAAACTTAGATTTTGGAAAACAAAACACCTCCATCTGATTCTAAAACTGAGTGTTAAAATATTAAGAATCCAGAAAGGTGTCCTAAAATAAAAATTAAATCTTTTTTTTTTCCAAGAAGTTCAGCTGATTTTACCATCACATAAAAGACAAGGTCACAGTAAAATAACGCATCTTCTATTTTGAAAGAGAGAGAAATAAATTACAATATTATCAAACATATGCTTTTAAAAACCATAGAGTAATATAATCTAATAAGAGAGATTCACAGAACTGTAAAGAGTTGAAGAGTTGGGTGGTTGGGGGTTCACAAACACTCTGAAGTCTTCTGTGTTTGTGCGTAAGTGCAGTTGGTGGGAGGAGAGAAAGAGAGTTCACAACATCAGATTCTCAGAGGAGTATGTGACTCAAACAAAGGGGTTACAACTGACTGCAGTAAAGTATAAGAAAACTTTTAAACACTGTCAATTATTGGAAGCTCTATCTTTGATTGGGGTCCCAAACAAGAACTAGCTAAAACATAGGTACAAAATCTCTGAACTCTGACGCTCAGAAGAACAAAGGATCTCTCTGGAGCAATAAAAGAGCTGACTCCGTCTGTGGCCCTCCAGTAACATCCAGAGCGCCAATAGTCCATCAGGTCATTGTTCCTCTCTATCCCTCTACAAAGGAACAAGCCCAAAATGTATAAGGGATTTGCTTTGTTTTTCTGACTACAGGGCCCTAGCTCTTCACAGCAGCTGGAGCCAGTCCAAGCAGCATGCTGGAAGGGGACAGGCTGTGTATTTCATTCTTATAGACCAAATGGCTTCTCAATAATTTATCATCTCTGTGATGGAGAAAAGTACCAACAAAACATGATTGCAAATCTCCACCTTCTTCCAGGATCAAGGAAGGAACTAAAGAAAGCTAAAAGGGAAATGACAACACAGTTTTTTCAGCTAAAAATGTATGTTTTCCAACATCAAATGCTGCCCCTGTTTCTGGAACTAAATGTCCTTAAAAATGAATTTGAAAAGTAGGGGAGAGTGGAATGGAGGGTGTAGAAGAATTAAGCATAACTGGGCAGTCTATTAAGTGAAATAGTCCCAAGGTAGAGTCTTTGGTAAGAGTTCCCTGTGAAACATTTTTATCTGCTACATCCTGTTAACATGTAGAACTGCATCACTGTAGTATTATCATCCCAGGAAGGGTTTTTATAGATGAAGGAAAATACATCATGCACATGAGGAAGAGGATGGAGCTCATATTACTAAGGGCTATAAGAAATAAAGCTCAAATAAAATGAAATGGAATGAAATAAAATAATTAAAGAGTTTTTAAAAAGAAAAGAAACCCTCATCACTGAATGGGTTTCACCAGAATCTTTCTGGGATTGTTCTCATTTACACATTTATAGCATTTTGCCCCTAAGAAGACATATTCATTGTAAGATTTTTTTTTTTTACCTTCTTCAGCAAAACTTTGTGGCACTAGGTTCTCTCATATGCATCCTCGGCAGTTGTAGTGTAGTTCTGGCCTCCAAGCAGCCTCCATAATGCTCCCTGCAAATATAGGAGCCTGTAAGAATTCCAGCCTGCACTGGATAACTAGGCTGGAGACCGACTCCCTTTCCTATCTTGTCAATGTCCCAACCAAGCCAGCGCACACAGGTGGCTATTACATATTCATAGAGCAGCCACAGAGCTAACATTTATATAGAGCTTACTATGGTGCCAGGCACTATTGTAAGCACTTTACTTCTCAAAAACTCTATATAGTAGGTACTATAACTATCCCATTTTACAGATGAGGAAATTGAGGTATGGGAAGCTTCAGTAACCCAACTAAGGCCATACAGTATGTAGTGTAACTATGTTTTAATTCTAATAACAACACAGTGGGGTACAGATAATTTCCCCTAGTTTTTGGACAAGGAATATAAGCCTTAAAGAGGTCAAGTGACTAATTCAAACTCACAAAATTACTAAGTGGCAAAGTCAGAATTAAAATCAGGCCAGTTCGTGCTATTTCCCCTTTTTGCAAGCCAACAACACAGCTTCTGTAGTTTTAAATCCTTTACAAAACTTCTGACTTTTGTTCTTTTTGACTTAGAGGAAATAAAAAACCATTCATTCAGAAAAAAAACAAGAAATCTAAAAATAAAGAATCAAGGAAATAAAAATATTCTTGAGATAATTTGCTCTCCCATATGTGAAAGATTAATACAGGAGACTAATGTGCTTGATTGCTTCAGGTTTCCCTGGCAAGAGTAAACAAGTGCGAAGAATCGTACACACTCAACATATCAAAAGTGCAGAAAAGCGACTGAAAATACATATCAATGTCCTGGCAAGAACAGAGGAATTTCAGCTTACTTCACTTAAATTCAGTTAAGGGTGAGATATATTGGCTCCTTATTTCTAATGAGTGAACTGTTTATTTTGGCAAACATTGGAGTAGAACTTGCTTTCCAAAGCACAATGTCATTTGTAAAAAACGCACTCATCCCTGCATAATAAGGACATTTGCACTGACTTCAAACGTTTATAATCTTACAGAGAAAACAAAATGTTTTTGGCTGAATGGTTTTTAGACCTAAAGTTAGTTAAACCAGGGCTGAGACAAGGAACTTACCCTTGGCAGTTCTTCGTGAAGCAGCCAAATTTTGCTGGCAACACCTCTCCAAGTTACCTGCCTCCTCCGCCTCTAGGTGTGTTCCTAGAACTGACATATGGTCCCAAGGGTGTTCACCATCAGACTCACCCCAACTACTAACGCTACCCCCTGCAGACACTGATGTGACTCTCTTTTTGTACAACAAAGACCCACTTTTCTCCCTTAAGTAGATGAGGCGGTAGACCACATAAAAAGACCAGCAGGGCCACTACTCTCCCGCCAGCACCATCCGGTTCCCTGGCCCAGAGGCTCTATCTCACTTTTTGCCTCTGAAATGGCTTACTTACCCCCTAAAATTCTATTGGTTCCCTGAACTCACTCCTGATTGGTTATGTCCTTCACTCCTGATTGGTCCATTTCTACAAAGCTTGTTCCTAATTAGTCAACTTTCGTTATACCTCATTTGCATATGATGTTGCAAAGATGAAGCAGCCTATAAAAGACGGTGTAAACCCACAGACGGGGTCCAGAGCTTGGACTGTTAACTCCTCTGTGCCCGCTGGCATAATAAACCTGAATTTTCCAACTCTCCGAGTGCTGCTTGGTCTCTCGCCCGGATCCAGATTGCTGTCACAACTGAGCTGTTAATACTGAGCTGTAACACATTTTTCCACAACATAGAGAGAATGCTAGGACATGTTTTTCAAAGAGGAGAGGTGTGAACTGAGAGTAGAAGACACT
Source organism: Camelus ferus (assembly GCF_009834535.1). Taxonomy (NCBI): domain Eukaryota; kingdom Metazoa; phylum Chordata; class Mammalia; order Artiodactyla; family Camelidae; genus Camelus; species Camelus ferus. Next base: position 42,517,159 of record NC_045706.1, on the reverse strand, counting down.
GTTAAATATTTCTCCAATATCCATTTGCATTTTTTGTATTTTTGTAATATAACTCCACTACCCAGATACAGATTACATAGCAGAGCATTCCTTCCACCTCACCATGTCCATGTGACTGAGCTAAGTACTAGCAGGTGGGATGTGATTAAGAGTGACCTATGCCACTTTTTAAAACATCTTCACTTCTTAAAAGCGAGTTACTTGGCCTCCACTCCCTTTTTCCCCTCCTTGGGTGCTAGTAAGCCAGTTTCAAATACATGGATGAGGGTAAAACCCCAGAGAATGGTGGAACAACAGAACAGAAGAAACCTGGGTCCCTGGACCTCCTCAAGAAACAAAACTACCTACAAAGCCAGGACTATATGCCTACCATTATATCACTGTGAGAGAGAAAGAAACTGTAATTCTGACTAAGCCTGTTATTTTAACTTTATAAAGTAGTCAAACCAATAGCCTAAGTGGTATGGGCAAGAAGAGAAAGTAAAAGAAGACCTCTTCAGAAGTGACATACACATACAGAGAGAACTCTTCTGTGCCCAATTTCTTCATCTATAAAAAGGAATAACATTTCTCTTTCAATGTTATTGTGAGGATTAAATTAAATAATGTCTGTAATGCACTAAACAGACATAATAAGATTTTATGCAATGACACCTTTTAAAATATTAGAATATTCTCACTTGAAACATTCAATGCTCTTTCCATCTCACATATCTGAATGCAAAATATCTTTATCAAAGGATTCTGGGAAGGCAGCAGAAGCATCAGGAATCTGTCTCCCCACCTAGACAACAACTGGACTGGCAGAATTTGGCTGATGTAACAATTCTGGAACTCTGGAGTCTATTAAAGGCTTGCATTTTCCAGGGGAAGGCCTGGTATGTAAATTGTAGTTATTTTTGGTCCATTTCAGCCACTAACACAGTAGCAGCTACCAATCCCCTACCCCCATGGCAGGCAGCCGTGCACATGTTCCCAGAGCAGCTTGCACACAGCTTTCAGGAGTCAGGGTGGGCATAAAGAACTCTGTTTTCCAACTGTCAGGGATCTGTGCTCTAATCACTGACTGCTGCTTCAGATCACAGAGGAGCAAACAAAGAGGCAAGCAAACATTGCTGCTGTACCTCTCTCCACCTTCTAGATGAAGGGACTGCCAGGGAATTTAAAGGGCTGGCACTCCCCTCCTCCACTTCATTTTTTTCTTTTTCCTCTTTTAGGAGGCAGACATTAAATACAAGGACATCCAAAAACAATTCCATGTGTAAGGAAAATCAGAAAGTGATGCATATGCCCAGCAAGATGTTAGGAGATCTTCAGTTTACACCCCAGGCTGGTCCTTGGCACAGAGACAGCCTACAAGCAAAACAACAAAAACAATAACGAAAACAGCAAGCCCTAGGGAAGAGGGAGAATCTGATTTCCAGAGTCACCACATTATTAGATTAAAATGTCCAGTTTTCAATAAAAAATCACAAGGCATACAGAAAAAACAAAAACAACAACAACAACAAAAAACAAGGACATATGGCCCATTCAAAGGAAAACAATAATTCAACAGAAACTCTCCCTGAAAAAGACCTGACAGCTGATCCACTAGAAAAAGACTTTAAAACAACTATCTCAAAAGATGGTTAAACAGCTAAAGGAAGACAAGAGAAAATCTATGAAGAAATGAAAAAGAAATTCTGGAGCTTAAGAGTATAATAAACAAAATGAAAAAATAACTAGTGGGATTCAGAGGCAGATCTGAGCAGGAAGAAGAAAGAACTGGCGAACTTGAAGACAGAGCAATGGAAATGATCACAGAAACAAAAAGGTTTGAAGAAAAGCGAACAGAGCTTAAGACACCTTTTGGACACCATCAACAAACCAACATACATACTGTGGTAGAAGCGGAAGATGAGAAAGAAAAAAGCAGAGAGAATATCTAAAAAAAAAAAAAAAGATGAAAACTTCCCATACTGGATGAAATGCATAAATATAAACATCTAAGAAGCCTAATTAATTCCAAGTAAGATGAACTCAAAGAGACTCACACTGAGACAATTATAATCAAACTTTCCAAAGACAAAGAATCTTGAAAGCAACAAGAGACAAGCAACTTTATGACATACAAGAATCCTCCATAAGATTATCAGCAGGTTTTTCATCACAAACTTTGGGGGCCAAAAAAGCAGTGGGTTGATACATTCCAAGTGCTAAAAGAAAAAAATGTCAACAAAGAATCCTGTATCTGGGAAAACTGCCCTTCAAAAGTGAAGGAGAAATTAAGACTTTCACAGATAAACAAAAACTGAGGGTGTTTGTTACCACCTGACCTGCTCAGTAAGCTATACTAAAGGGACTCCTGCAAAGTGAAATGAAAGGACACTAGACAGTAACTTGAAGCAGTATGAAAAAATAAAGATCTCAGCAAGGGTAAATACATGGGTAATTATAAAAGCTAGTATTATTTTAACTTTGGTTTGTAATCCACATTTTGTTTTCTACATAATTTAAGAGATTGATGCATTTAAAAGAATTATTAGTTTATGCTTGGGGCACACATGTATAAAGATGTAACTCTGTGACATCAACAACTGAACAAGGTGGGGAGGGAGCTGTAAAAGAACAGGTTTTTTTTATATTATTAAAGTTAAGATGGTATAAATTCAAATTAGAGTGTTACAATTTTAGGATGTTAAATGGAATCCCCATGGTAGTCATGAAGAAAATAACTAGAGAAATGGGAAAGGAATTTCATTATGAAAAATCAACTAACCACAAAAGAAGGCAGTAGTGAAGGAAATAAGGGACAAAAAAGTTATAAGGCAAATAGAATACAAGTAGCAAAATGACAGAAGTAAGTCTTTCCTTGTAAGTAATTACTTTAAATGTAAGTGAATTAAATGCTCCAATCAAAAGACAAAGGTTGGCAGAATGAAAAAAAAAAAAACACATATGCTATCTACAAGAAATTCACTTTAGATCCAAGGACTCAAATATATTGGAAGTGAAAAGAATAGAAAAGGATATTCCATGTAAACAATAAAGAGAGCCATAATGGCTACACTAATATTAGACAAAAGAGACTTTTAAAAAGGTTACATGAGACAGAGGACATTATAGACAGAGGACATTATATATTACTAAAAGTTTCAATAGAGCAAGAAGATATAACAATCATAAACATTTACACACCTAATAGCAGACCATCAAACCACATGAAGCAAAAACGGATAGAATTAATGGGAGAGATAGACAGTTCTACAATAATAGTTAGCAACTTCAATACTGCAATGAGTAATAAATGGAACCACTAGACAGAAGATAAGTAAAGAAGCAGGCGACTTAACACAAAAACCAACTTGATCTAACACACAGAACACTCTACCCAACAACAAAGCATATACCTTCTTCTCACATTCACATGGGACATTTTGCAGGACAGCCTATATGTCAGACCACAAATGAAGCATCTATAGATGTAAAAAGATAGGTATCACGAAGTATGTTCTCTGACTACAACAAGATGAAATTAGAATTCAGTAACAGAAGCAAAACTGGAAAATTCACAAATTTGTGGAAGTTAAACAGCATACTCAAATAACCAATGGATCAAAGAATAAATATCAAAGGTAATTAAAATATACTTTAGAGACTAATGAAAACAAAAACACAACATACCAAAAGATGCAGCAAAAACAGTGTTAAACTGGAAATTTATAGCCATAAAATCTTACAGTTTAAAATTTTCTTGTTCAAATTAATAATCTCAAATTAACAACCCAACTTAAGACACTAGAAAAAGAACAAACTAAACCCAGAGGATGGAAGGAAATAAAGATTGGAGCAGAGATAACTGACATAGAGAATAGAAAAGTAGAGAAAACCAATGAGAATCAAAAGTATGTTTTTTGAAAAAATCAACAAATCGATACACTTTTATCCAAATAAACTAAAAAGAGAGAGAGAGAAGATTCAAATTACTAAAATCAGAAATGAAAGTGAGGACATTCCTACTAAATCCACAGAAACAAAAAGTTTTATAAGAGAATGCTATGAACAACCGTATGTCAACAAACTGGATAACCCAGATGAAAAGGACCAACTCCTGGAAACATAAAACCCACCAAGACTAAATCATAAAGAAACAGAAAAATTTGAATTGATCTATAAGTAGTAAGGATATTGAGTCAGTAATCAAAAACCTCCAAACAACAAAAGAGCCCTGAACCTGATGGCTTCACTGCTGAATTCTACCATTTAAAGAACTAATACCATCCTTCTCAAACTTATTTTAAAAATTGAAAAAGAAAAAACACTTCCTAATTCATTCTATGAGAAGAGCATTATTCTTATACCAAAACCAAATATACCATAAAGATAACAATAATAATATATACAAAAAATAAACTAATACCCCTATGAACACTGATGCAAAAATCCTCAATAAAATACTGCCAAATCAAATTCAGCAGCATATTTAAGGGATTATATACCATGATCAAGTGAGATGTATTTCTGGAATGCAAAGATGGCTCAACATACCAAAATCAATCATATAATGTATCACATTAACAAAATAAAAGGCAAAAACCACATGATGACGTCTACTGATGCAGAAAAAGCGTTTGATAAAATTCAACACCGTTTTATGATTAAAGAGACTAAAAAAATTAGGACTAAAAGGAAACTATCTCTACATAATAGAAGCCATATTTGAAGATTCCATAGCAAACATATTCAATGGTGTAAGATTGAAAGCTTTTCCTCTAATATCAGAGAAAGAGTTGGATTCCCACTTTCACCACTTCCATTCAACACAGTACTGAAAATTAGGGGCAGAGCAATTAGGCAAGAAAGAAAAATAAGACGCCCAAATTGGAAAAGAAGAAATATAATGATCTCGGTTCACAGATGATATAATCTTATATGTTTAAAAAAAAAAAACAACCCTAAAGATTTCACAAAAAAATTCTTAGAATAAACGAATTCAGCAAAGTAGCAGGAAATAAAGTCAACACATAAGTTAGCTGCATTTCCATACACTAACAATGAACAATCTGAAAATGAAATTACAAAGATAATTCCACTTACAGCATCAAAAAGAATAATATTCAGGAATTGACAAAGGACATGAAAACTTGAACAATGAAAACTACAAAACATTTTTGAAATAAATTAAATAAGACAAAAATAAATGGAAACACACCCCATGTTAATGAATTGGAAGACAATATTGTTAACAATTGAATAACAGCCAAAGCAATCCACAGATTCAATGTGACCCTTATCAAAATCTCAATTTTTTTTTTTTTTACAAAAATAGAAAAACCCACCCTGAAATTCATAGGAATATCAAGGGACTCCTAATGGCCAAAATAATCTTGAAAAAGAAGACTTGAGGACCCCTACTTCCTGATTTCAAAACAAGGCTAAAGTACTGTGTGATACTAGCACAAAAACAGACATATAGGACAATGGAATAGAATAAATAGCCCAGAAATAAACTCTTGCATATGTAACTGTATGCTTTTTTGACAATGATGCCCAGACCTATAAAACTTTAAGCATAAAACACAGAGGAAAAGCTTCATAATATTGGATTTGGCAATGATTTATTGGATATGACACCAAAGATACAGACAACAAAAGGAAAAACACATAAACTGAATTCAATGAAAATTTTTAAATTTCTGACCCATGGAGGAAGGCCAACTGAAGTAGGAGAGAGGGAGGCCAACATCCAAAGAGAAGCTGATCTAAAAGATGGAAAATGAAATAGAGGCAGAGAGAGAGAGAGAGAGAGAAAAGGGGGGGAGGGGGAATCCTGAAGTCATTTGAGCTCTCAGAAGTTATGTACTTCCTAGTTACAGAAGCCAATATAGTCTCTTTATGCCTAATATACTCTGAATTGTGTTTTCTGTCCCTTACAAACAATAACCCAGACTAATACAGCTTCATTCTCAGACCCACTCACTGGTTTAATTCTGCTGCTTGTCTTCCCCCTGATTGCTCAGCATGCCTCCACCTGGTTTCCCAGAGTGCTGAGCTCTCTGTCTCAGGGCCTTGTCTCCCACAGGCAGCTCCAGTAGTGATACTGGTCAGTGCTCCCCTAATCAGCTTCGCTCGCTGGAGTTGGCCTATGAGGGCTAAATGCTATACTTCTAGGTGTGGCACCCCTTACTACTGTAATCTGGGCCTCATTTGCCTCTGGGTTGCTGGATACACCTTGAACAGGACTAAATATAATCCCAAATATTTTTGAACAGCTTTTAAAAACAGTGGAGATATGCTGGGAGGGTCACAAAAGCTGGGTTGCAAACATTTGCATTGGTAGAATAAGTGAAGTTGAACAGTGGAATATGTTGTGTAACCAATGAACATTTGCTTATTTCATTTAAGGTTCTTAGTTAAAGCTTTTGTCAATTTTATTTCAATGCAGTTTGTGAAGTCCTTTCCTGGAAATTACGTGATCTTCTACGATCTTTAAAATTTTTTTTTTACATTTTAAGAGGAAAAAAACTAGAAAAAAAGACCTTATTTAATTCTACCTTCCTGAAATAAATATTACCAGTTTGCATCTCATGTATTCATATTTTCCCACAGGTGAAATCACAATGATATAACTTTGCTTTTTGCTTTTTCACTTACATTAATAAAAAGTTTGTTCCCCATGCCTGATCTTCACAAATATAATTTAATAGGTATGTATATAATATAAATAACTATATACACATCTATTTTAATAATTCTATCTATTCCTTCCAGTAGATACAAAACTTACAAGCTATACTTAATTTATATTCTCTGGTTGTTGTACTTTTTTTTTCAAATATATTATGAATATTGCTGCGACAAAAGGTGGGATTACTGGGTCAAAAATCTATAAACAGATCTTTCTGTATTTTATATTAAATTATCCAAAGAATTTTCCTGAGTTACCCAACCACTCAGCCAAGTGTGGGTATATGCGTATGGATTTTCACTTATAACACAGGCGATCCTGTCTTGAATATTACCTTTTTACTTTTCTTTTCTTATGTAACACATATAACATGTTACCGCTTAGTGGCCACCATATAAATTAAAATCTGAATTTCAGAAGGAAAATAAGACCAAAGAGGCAAAAACAAAGCTTGCAAATATGTAAACTATTTCTTTCCCTCCCCCAGCAACCTACATATATTTAGATTTTAGCGCAGCCAAAGCCAAGTCTCCTTAAATTTTCTATTTCTGAATCTCTTATTAACATTATTAATGAATACGATTTCTAATTCCTTTCCCTCTTTTAGATACTGTAAACTTACAGAGGAGAATGTAATTTTGTAGATATACTATCCCACCAATAAGGACTCTGGTTTCACAGAGTATGAAAACAAGAATGCAAATTTGTAATTTTATACTCTTTCAAATAGGGGGGTATACTTTATAAAAAGATAAAACTGTTAGTAACAGAAGATGAACGTCGGAGAGGGAAAAACTTAAAAGAGATTACCTTTAAGAGGTTTTACAAAGTCACAAAGAACAGGGATTAAAATTTCTGAACCAGTATCATCTAAAAGTATCTCATGTTTTTCTGATGCTCGATGCATCCACCTTCCCTGTTCCAAGGTTTGAACCTTGTATCCAAGCTGTAAAGCTCTAAGGTGCTTTATTTAGGAAGCAGTAACAGGCTGAGGTGGGCTCTGGAACAATCTTTACCTCTGGAATTCTGCCAAGAATGAGAAGCAGCTCTGGGTTAGACTTGGGACAATGAGGACTGAAATGACAGACACATGTAAACAGTTGTGATCCGACTGCAGAGATTAGCAGTCCTAAAATAGATGGAACGCAAGCTTGATAGACTTGTCTTCAGCTCTGTGCTTGTTTAGCAGAGGAATGTATGTGGTCTTCATAAAAGCAATGGAAAGGTGCCACGTATCTAGTGATATAATGATCGGGTTCCAAAAGCCATACTCTAAAATCTTAAACTGTTCACCCACGGGTTTTTGTTTATATAAACAGAAAAAAAAAAAAAAGCAGATTCAAAAAACCTATCTCTCATTCAAATTATTCTACACCATAGGTTACTGAGAGGCAATGTATGTACATTCAACCCTTCATTCATTCAGTATATTTTTACTGAACACCTGTTAGGAGTTAGAAATTCAATAGTCAATAAAGACAAGTAAGGTCCTTGCCCTCTGGGAACATATACTTTTGGAGGTGGAACAAAAAGGGGCAGACTAATAAATATAATTAATTAATTAATTAAACTAATGCATGTAATTAATGTAGTAATAGAAAATCATGTTAAGTCCCTGAAGAAACACACAAGGAACTGCGGTAGAGAACGATAAAGCTGAGGGAGTGGGGAGACTCTAAACAAGAGATGGCTCTTTGACTTTCAAGCACCTATTATTTTAAAGATTTGGGCCAGTCCCTCCCTTCTTCCTCCAGCCCCTACCAGTCTAGAGCTGCTGCAATGTCCTACTGGGGCTTAGGGCGAGCAGCCCCAAAGTACCATGATGGCACAGTGATCATTTTGAATTAATTACTTAAGAAACAACCAATGCCAGAGGGACATTCTGACCCTTCTTTCGGTCTCCCTGAAGGCATGAAATAAATCTGTCATGTGAAAGACGCACTCCCTGCATCTGGAGTTAGTAGGACACTCTTATCACCAGAAACGGGAATTTAGGCCAAGAAGCCTTTATAAACAAACCATGTTACTTCTTTAATTTACTACCCCAAACCCAAACTCTGTTTAGAATCTTTACTAACTGAGCAACCAAAACCTCCGCTTCTCTGTCCCGTCAATTCCTCACAAATGTATTGTTTGTCTGAAAAAAATAAAAGCTACCTGCTTTGGCCACTTTCTGGGTCCTATTCCTATAAGGCCTTCATGAACACAAATTAAAACGTGTTTATTTTTCTCCTGTTAATCTGCCTTGTGTCGATTTCTTAGTCTAGTCACGAGAACTCAAGAGGAGTAGAGGGGGAAATTTCCCCCTCCCTGTGAGACAGGAGGGAAGGGGGCAGGGCACAGCCATTCAGGGAATGACACAGCAATGAACACCAACATGGTGGAAGCTTCCACTCCCAGGAGGCACTGAGGCTCAAGATGATGGGAGATTTGACTTCTAGTAGACCTTGAGCTTTATTATACAGTCATTGTAATGTATTAGCATGATAAATAACCATGCCCACAGATGCCATGACGTCCAAGGCTAACCATAAAAGGTCAAAGTGTGGGCGGTGGCCCAATTCCTGGGAATCCCAGCACCTTTACCAGGGTAGTTGAAATGATTCCTCCCACTTGTTGGCGTGTGAAGCTACCAAGCCCATAAAAACATAACACCACATCTCGTGGCCGCCTCTGTCGCTCCCTTATCTTCGGAAACGGACCGCACTCCATCTGTAGTGTGCATCTACTTTTACTTTAACCTGAGCAGCCAACCCCCAGACCTCATGAAACAGCGTACTCTGTGTAGTATGTATCTCTCTAAATAAATAGACCTTTACTCAGCTGCGGCTTGCTCTTGAATTCTTCACTGCGCGAAGCTAATGACCCACACTTGGCGCAGGGCACGTCCCAGGGGCTCAACCAAGACCTGGGACACAGCGCTCCTCACACCGCCCCACATTCGTTTTTCCTGTATCATCTGATAGTCCCCACCCTCTGTGCACATACAGTCACACACACTCACTCCCCTTTTTGATGACCCCAAGACATGGCTTAGGATTATGAGGCTAGCAACTTCTGCTTTAAAGAAACTACATGCCCTAGACATTCCAAGCAGCCCCAAATGAGATTTGGTTATTGAAACTGCAACTTGACATTTTTTTCCAAATACCATTTTAATCTCTCCTACCATATTAACCAAAAAACCAGGGGGGAAAACAGCATTTGAAAGAAGGAATAGCTGACTTTAAAGACAGAGAGAAAAAAAAGTAAGGCTAAGAGAGAAGCATCAGCACTTACTTTTCAGCAGCACCACCATTTGCGTTCATTTGCCTCCACCGAAAGTCAGTATCAGTGTTCTCTATCCACTTGAGCAGTGAGGAACTGGCTCTCCCGAGGTTAGAAACAGTCTAACTCTAGTTCTCCATTCAGTCCTCACCAATTCAAAACAAATTAGGTAAACCCCATCTTGGAACTTGCATCTAAAGGCAGCTTTCTGCAAGGTGCTAGGGGAAAATTCAGGAATCCCAGCAGCAGGGATCACATCAGCAAAACACCCCTCACCTAGGAGAGCAGGGTGAAGAGGAGGGGCAACTTGCGGGCTGCCCACGCAGTCCCACCTGTGTGCTTAATTAATGAGTGGAGGCAGGCATATGCTGATTTCCAGAATGAACGTCTTGTCTTAAATGAAAACCAAAAGTCATGCGCTAGTCCTACAGCTCTGCCCCAAGACACAAGTCTTGATATTTTATTTTGGCAAAACTTCAGATACAATGAAGTCACGGAAAAGAGCTCAAAAATGCCATAGAACCTTGTTGGATCTTTCTGGCCACAGCTTAAAGAGATACACATGAGTTCTCCTTAATTGGACTCACTTGGGATAATTTAACCTTAAAGGGGAAGCAAATGAATAACAGGTTTCGTTTGTTTTTAAATAATATGCAGTCATCAGGAAAAAACTGTAGACTGTGATATTGTGCTGTATACCAGAAATTGACATCAGTAAAATAATTAACTAAAAAAAGAAAAGGAAAAAGAAAAAACTGTAGTTGAAGTTGATCATATTAATTACCCAAAATGCTGGTTAAAAGTAAGATCCACCTAGACCCCTTGGGTTCTCATATGGTCTGATAAATCCACTGAAATACATGTACAAAAAGGGGGTCTTAATTCAAAGAAATAAATGCCAAAGCGTGGGCTTTAGCACATAGCTAGGAAAGGTCTCAGTGGCAGCCCTGGCCCTCACACCTAGACAGATGTCTTATTCAATCTATCTAAGGTTATCACTGCTGGTTGCAAGTGTTAATTACGCAGTTGCCACAGACATAACATTTACTGGTCATTTGTAGGCTATGTGTAGGATGGACAATCAGAGAGAGTGGGAGAGAGATCCTGGGCTGGTTTACAGACAACAGAAAGACCAAAAATCAATTTTGTATCAGTGGGATAAAAATATAATTAAGAAGATTTTTTAAATGTGTTATCCCCAAGTGAAGCAGTCACCCCAGCGGTGCCTGGCCCACAGTTGCCACAGGATCTGCTGCTTGTGCCTGGGACCACATGGGTGGGTGTTAAAGGGTCCAGGTGATATGATGCTCATTTCCTGCAGGCTAGGCAAATGGCAGGTGGACGGTCTTCCAACTGTCTTTTAACAGGCAAAGCTGCTACAAAGTCCAAGAGAAAGGTGGAAGGGCACTGAGGGAAGAAATAAGCACTTCCTACAGGCTGATAATGATAATATACCATAATGAGTCAACATCTGAGATGATTAAATAAATGTATTTGTATTCATAGTTAATTAACTCTAATTCCTAGTTGACTTATAGATCCTCAGATCAAGAGCCATGTAGTTTCTTTCTCATGTAGAGATTTTACCTGTCTGTCATTAAAGCTGAGCGATGAGCTTTAATGGTATAAGCAAAGTCCCTGCAGACAGTAAGATGGAGGAGAAAGCCTGCCCCAATCAGTACCTGGAAATCATGGATAGGTGGTGTGGGGGAGGGAAATAAGCTGTCTGACACATGAGCTGACTCTGGAGAGGACAGAGGATTATTACATAGCTTTGAATAAAGGGCCAAAATCAGAGGAGTTTTTGACCCACTCCCCGATTAGAATCCTGGAATGGGACATATGTGCAAAGGAGTCTGATAAGCTCTGGTAAGGGGTTAGGGTGAACGGGATGGGTAACAGTTGAAGAGGTAGTGCTTTTTGCTCTCTATGGTCTGTGCGTGGTATGCAGAGAAAGTTCTGGTGTACCCTGGTGAGGGTCATCTGGAGAGAGGCTGAGAGGACCATGGGACTGGCAGAGATCTGGAGTTGGGGAAAGGAGGCCTGCAAGGTCACGACCTTCAATGACTGGTGGCAATGTCAAGTCACCAACAGACATCAGTGGATACCACTGTTTGCCAAAACATCAAATGGAACTAGTTTTCCTACTGGATGCCAGTACAGACTAAACCAACCATCCCAAGGCAAGATAAGTTAAGAAAGATAAGATAAATTGTAAATTTGCTACCCTGGTACCGTAGCTAACGTTTACTGCGTGTTACTACATGCCTGGTCGTGTGCAGAGTGTTTTATAAATTGTATTTAATGCTCACTGTGGAGTAAGTACTATTATTACTCCCCTTTTACAGTTGAAGAAATGGAGGCACAGAAAGATGAAGTCACATTCTCAAAGTCAGTGATAGGTTGAGGATTTGAATTTAAGTACTTAGATGTAGAACCCACATTCTTAACCCTTTAGGTGCATATTCTCAAAAACTTTCCTTTTATATATTTCAAAGAGCTTCCTACATAGGTCTCTATTTACTTGACCCAGAATGATTTTGAAATTATACTGTTTGATGACAAAAGGAGGCTATCAGGAAACTTGGAGAGTGTGAACCTATTTATATGAATTGTGTATTTTTATACAGATGATTAACTGGAGGGATATTCACCAAAAGATTGAGAATTGTTGACCCTGGGTAGTAGGATTTGGAGTGCTTTTTAATTTTTTTTTATTCTTTTCTCTTTAATTAAAATTTTTATATTATAGATTCACTTTATAAGCAAAAAATTCAGTGAAGTTTGTATTAATCAGGAGAGAATTGTCTTCACTATAACAAATCCCCCAAATCTCAGTGGTTTAACACATGCAATTTTATTTCTTTTCATCTGATCATCTGGCAGCTCTATAGGGAAGCTTCTTTTTGAATGGTAACTCAGCAGTCAAGTCTACTTCTATCTCAGAGTTCCATCATTTCAATCCTTGGTTTCTGAAGTCACAGAGGTAGGGAATAAAAGAGAATGAAGCATTTACACCCACTGTTAAATGCTTCCATTGGCCCAGAACCAGTTACATAGCCCCACTTAAACTGTAAGGGGTGGGAAGTGCCAGAGGAGAGAACTGGACAGAGCAAACACAAGTAATCTCTATCAACACATGATTTCCATTTTGATGACCATAAAAAAGGAGCATGGCCTCCAGAACCCAGGCTGCCTGGGTTCATATCCCAGCCTAGACACTTACCGACTATATGACTTCAAGCAAGTTATTCAACCTCATTGTGCCTCAGTTTCCTCTTCTGTCCAACGAGGATAACAAGGTTTACTGTGCAGATTAAATGAGATCATATGTTGACAAGCACAGCAGATTGTTCACAAAAACGACTAGGATAATTTCTATCCTTGCGTACCTGCCCATTCGCAATGTGATTTTTCCACACCTCCCAGAAAAAAAGTAGAGTTTATCTTCCTACCATTGAATCTGGGTTGTACCTGTGACTTGTTTTGACCAACAGAATATAGTGGAAGTGATATGTAGGACTTCTAAGCCCAGAATTTCACTAACCTTTAAGTTTCTGCTCTCCCCTCTTGCAATTCTACCCTGAAGCACCCGTGTGAATAAACCCAGTCTAGACTACTAGAAGATGAAAGGTCCATAAAGGAGACACAAGCAGTCCCAGTTTCGGCTCCTTAGGCCAACCAGCTAACAGCTCCCACCAACTGCTGCAAATATGAGAGGGGACAAGTTAGGCCATTAGAGAGGTCAGATCATCTGTAACCACATGCATGACCATAGGTAAGAAAAGCAGAAAAACCATCCAGATGAGCCAAGCCCAAATTCTGGACTTACAGAGTGGTGAATAAAAAACCTAAGTGTTGTTTTAAGCTACTAAGTTTAGCACAGTATCTGTCTTAGCTTCTTCACACTGCTTAGAACAGTGCCTGGCACACAAGTACTTAATAAATGTAATAAAGTGGTATCATCATTATTATCTTCATCTAATTTAAAGCTCATATTCATATAAAGCAGATAGAGCAGGAATTTATCATCTCACTTCAAAGATGAGGAAATGAAGGCCCAGAGATGGTACATGGCTTGTCTGATATCACAGGCTCCTTAAGCAGTCAACTGAGCATTGAAGCCTTGACCTTGTGAATCCTCCAGTGCACACCTCTTTTCCACAAATAAATCCCTTCATGAACAGGAGCAAGGAATGACAGTAGAATATTTGCTCCTACAGTTTTCAAATTACTAATTTCCCATCGAAGTACATAATTGGCCTCCCAGTGCCCAAATCTTTCCTGTTGATGACCTGCAGTACCTACAGTCAGGTTAAACTTGTCAACTTGAAAAAACAGTATATAATTGTTTTTAGAAATTATAAAGAAAATTGTTTACTTAAGGAGTCCTGAAAAAGATAATCTGAAGTTAGAAATGAGATCTGTGGGGTCTCTATGTGCCTTACTGAGCAGTGACCAAATTTTTCTCAAAATTATTCCCACCACTTTAGTGACAGACCCATTGACCTGTTAATCATAGGTATTTACAAGTTCCAAAACCCACCAGTTCCCCAGCAACTCCTGCAGGCATTTTTTGGTCATATACATATCTTAGAGATTTTTAAAGGTTCTGCTCTCTTACAGATAAAGGATGAGTTCTGTTCCATTGAGCCAACAGAGACGTACTTCTTCTGCATGTAAACATTTCTAACCCTTCTACTTCCCCAAAGCAGAACTGCAAACATAACTAATTCATCTTTTCTTAATTCCCTTGTAAAAAGATTCATGAAGTCCAGTTTCTCCCTGCCTTCAACCTCGACCCTAAGTACAACTATTTCTCACCATCTCTACTGTTACAGCCCCTAATCTCTCACTATAAACTAGAACAGCAGCTTCCTAACTGCTTCCAGCTTCCACTCTCTGTAATAACACTATCCAACAGAACTTTCTGCAGTGCTGGAAATGTTCTGTATCTACATTGTCCAAAATGGTTGCCATTAGCCTGTACAGCTATTTGAAATGTCTGTTGCAACTAATGAATTAAATTTTAGTTAATTTTAACTAATTTAAACTTGAGTAACCACATAAGGCTAGTGGCTACCATACTGGACAGCACAGATAAAGAGTATGAGTCTAATCACACAATTTACCTGCTTAAAATCTTCCACTGCAATTAAAATAAGTCCCTGCCTGGCCAACAAGGTCCCTCACATGGTCTGAACCCTGCCCACCTTCTCCCCTAGCTCAGTACACTGCAGCTACAAGGACCTTCTTCATGTCTCTCAAGTACATCAAGTTCACTCTGCCTGGCATTTGCTGTTCCTTCTTCCATGGAAGCTCACACATCAACTCCTTCTTATTCACGTTTCTGCTCAAATGTCACCTTCTCAGAGAGCTTTCTCTAGCCAGCATCCCTAAAGTTTGCCTAAATCCTATCACATTTAACACATTATAAACCATATTTATAGCATTTGCCATAAACTGAAACCATCTGTTTCCACGTATTCATTTACGAGTTTGATTGTGTCCTCATCAGAAAAAAAAAAAAAAAAAGGCCACTAAATGCAGGGACTTGGTTTATTTATCACTATCCTAGAGTCTTGAATGATTCAAAGATCCCTTGGGGTGAGAGGCCTGTGGCAATGCCAGTGGTACAGTGGTTCTTTGACTACGAGATAATACATGTAGTTTTTAAACTTAGTATTTACCAAGCACAAGCAATATGCCCTAAAAGGGGATGAGCTAGGCCCTGGCTGATGGGTTTAGGATTACTCTGGGACGGCGTGAGAGCTGTAGAAACTATTCGGCCTTTTTCCCTCTTTCTCCACAAGATTCTGTTTCCTCTTACCAGTGACAAAAGAAATAGCCTCTGGTAAGAATGAAATGATGAAGGGTCTTTGAAATTCTCTCCTCTCTCTGAACACAGTGAATGTGAGTGAAAGATCTCGGGAAAATTTTTCCAAAAGCTTGCTGCTCACCGACCAGCCTTTGGGAGGAATTGTGGACTGGCTGCTGCCTGCGTTAAAGGTTGCAGTCCATAGAAACTAACATAGCTTTCAAGGCAAGCCCATGCTCCTGGTAACGAGGAGCTGCTGAGACTCAAATCCCCAAACAGCTCCACCCTCAGCACTGACTCACCTTGAAGCTCTTTGATTTCCTGAAGGATCTTTCACGAGGACACCCCACACATACTAAACCTTTCCTGACCTAACAAACCCAGACTGAAGATGAAACCAAAAAGCCTAGGGATTTAGTATGTTAATCATGTTCTTTCTTGTGTCAGTACCTGTAAGATAGGTTCACCGAGTGGCCATGAAGTAGTTAAACAGCAAAATCCTTGACTTCTATGATCAGTGAGAGATGTCTGAGAGAGTGTTATAGTGTCTTCTGTGCAGAGAGGGAGACATTTCAAGGCAAGGATTGATTGATTGAGTCATTCATTCATTCATTCATTCCCTTCAATAAACATTCAGGAAGCTCCTGCTACATGCCAATAACTCAGGAGAGGTATGGGAAAACAGAGACAAATACAACATAGCCCATGGTTTTTGACTTGGGACAATTCCTCATCACCTTTCTGATAACAGACAGAACCACAGGGTTGGCCAACCACCATGCTCCATTCTCCTGGCCTAAATCAGAGCCCTTCCTCTCAGGAATTTTTATCTAGGATGAATAGCAAAGACTGCCATTTGCCTCTGGGGACATCTTTCTAGACTCCTAGTACCACCATGGCCAAATTATCCATCATGTGGAGAAATAATGTCTGCAGTAGGAGTGGAGGAAGCCAGCACTGAGATTGGCACAAAGGGAGGGAGGAAAGGAGAGAAGGAGGGAGAGAGAGGGAACAGGAGTGTGAGGAGGGTAAGAGGGAGACCACTGGGCATTGCTGCTTAGATCCAGTCACACCAAACACCAGTACCAGCCCTCCCTTTTTAAAAATCACTTTCATGACCTTGAGGCAATAAATCTGGCCCTCTTCCCATGCACACTTTTTCTTTTCACTTACACTGATTTTATCTGCCTGCAACTCAGAGAATTAAGATGGACTCAGAAAATGTGAGGAGGTCAATTTAGTAGCAGAGCAATCATATAGATAAATAATTGCAAAAACATAGTGTAGGCAATACAATACAATACACAGTCACAGCACAACAGAGAGAAGGATCAACTCTGCTTGGATGGTTCTGAACTCATCAGCCAGGGTTTGCTTAATTTCCTTTTAGGGCACTCAGTAAATGATAAGTCACAGTAAAAAAGAGCATGCAGTTGCCCTCTTACTCAAGATGGGCTTTGTGACACTGGAGTTAACTCTGGAAGAACATAAATCTGCCAAGTCAAGGAACTGGCAAAGATGCAAATGCAACAGTACTGGAAAAAAACAGACCTATAGTTCAACAGATGTGGTATACTTGTTGTGGCAGATTAGGGACATACTTTCTTTTCTACTTGTCCTAGTGAGAGGTGGGGTCTAATTCTTCTCCCCTGGACTGGCCTTCATGACTTGCCTAGTCAAACAAATGCAGCAGAAATGATGTTCTCAGACTCCTAGGTCATAAATGGTTGTTGTTTCATGCCACTAAATTTTGAGATGATTTGGCATGTAGCAATAGATAACCAAAACACTTGGCATGGGAGAGTGGAGATAAAACTAGAAAAATTGGCAGATCCTGGAGGGCTATGTAAAGAGCTGGGGTTTTAACTAATGAGCCTTTTTTTTTTTAATCAAAGTATAGTCAGTTTACAATGTTGTGTCAGTTTCTGGTGTACAGCATAGTTCATACATACATATATTCATATGTATACATACATACATTCATTTTCATATTCTTTTTCATTATAGGTTACTATAAGATACTGAATATGATTCCTTCTGCTATACAGTATAAACTTGTTTATCTATTTTATATATAGTAGTTAGTAACCACAAATCTTGAACTTCCAATTTATCCCTTCCTACTCACCTCCGCCTCTGGTAACCATAAGTTTCTAATGAGTCTTGAGGGGACATTAAATACCTGGACTCTTAAACAATCATTTGGATGACATTATGGAGACTGGATTGGGAAGGCACCAATCTGGACCTGGGGATAGCAGTTATAGATAACTGCAGTAATCTAGGCAAGAGATGAGGAGGACCTGCCCGAAGACAACAGCGATGGTGACTGAAAGGAAAGGGCAGTGACAGGATACGATGTGTAGGCAGCAACAGGGTGCCCAGTGACTGAATGGATGAGAAACATAAAGGAGTAAGGTAAACATCAAGGCTTAGATGACTGAACTGACCTTCCAAGTTAGAAACAAGTTAGAAACGATGGGAGGATAAAGTTATTTGGAGAGTATGATTAAGAGTTCAGTTTTTGACACAATGAATTTGAGGAAATCTGAAAGGAGATTATCTATTAGGCACAGCTCATAACTGCAATTAAATGATTATTCATATGATATTTTGTTTAGAATCTGCCTTTCCCAGCTAGATTCTGAGCAGATTATTTTGTCTTATTGATCACTAAATACCCAGCATCTGACAGTGTGTCTAGAACATAACCAGCTTTCAATAAATATTTGTTGAATTAATGAATAAATGAAATGAAGTCTAGCAGGGGACTCTAATCACAGAGGCTCTCCGCTTAACTAAAAATTGAAATTATCTGGACAGCTTTCAAAGGCAGGGGTGTCTGGGATACCTACCCCCTCTCCTTCCTCCAGAGGTTCTGATTAAATTGGTTTGGGCTGCAGTCTTGGCATTAGGACTTTTGAGATGAACAGTAAATACTGGATGTGTAGATCTGGGTATGATCTGCATATAAACAGCTATGACTTTAAAGCTGCTCCTCTCCCAACAAAAAGCTAACGAGGACTATAAAATTCTTCCTAACATGAAATTACTTCCCACAGGTTCTGTCCACAAAACATAGAACAGAGGAGCAAAAAGAAGAGCCCTTACAAGGAAAGCAGGAGGCAGCAGCAAGCATTTTGCCATGGGCCCATTAAAGGAATTAAAACTCCTTAAATTTCAAAATTACACAACTATACAGTTGTTAATAGAAACAGCATTAGCCAGACCCATAGAAACCATAGAAATATGGTTTTGGACTGCAAACAACACCTTTAAAGAAAGTGAAAGAGAACCCACAGACTGGGAGAAAGAATCTACAAAACTGTATCTGATAAGGGGCTTGTATCCAGAATACACAAAGAAATCTCACAGTATTAGTAAGACAAATGACCTAATTTAAAAGTAGGCAAATAGTTTCAACTATCTGCTGTATGATGACCCCTTTATCTGTATCTCCAGCCCAGATCTCTCTTTTGAGCTCTAGCCTCGTATGTCCAACCTTGCAGGGCATCTCCAGTAGGATGGCCTGTGGGAAGATAACCTTACAGATCCAAACTGAATTTATTACGGGTCCCCACCAAACTGTCCAACTCACAGTCCTGAGAGTTATTTTCTGTCCCTTCGCCTCTCTCATCTCCAATATCCAATCAATCACTGAGTCCTACTCAACTACACTCAGGTGATCTACTTCTCTCCATTGCCTTTGCCTCTATCACTTCTACGCAAAAGTTCATCTTTCGTTCTCCCTTTTCACTTGGTTAACTTCTACTGATTGATCTTTATGGTTCAGTCATCATGTCTTCATGAAAGGCTTCCCTGATGTCCTTACTCCTACCCCACAAGATTAGGAGGTGTCCTTTCTGTGTTTCTTGAGTCAATCTTATCCTTTATAGCACTCTTCATACCCTTATAATGGCTTTTTTTTTTAAACTGGGTTCCCCCACTAGACTAAAAACTCCCTTAAGACAGAGAATTTGTTTTATTCATTGTTGGCTTCCATTACACGTATCACTACAAGCTGGCACATGGTCACTGTTGAACTCAATTTCAAGGAATAAAGCCCACATCAGTACATGTGAGAGCACACATATAAAAAAATCTTCCCAAAGTGTGTTCCATGAAAATGTGAAAATATTATTTCCTTGAAGGTAGGAGGAAATACAGCTCCATAGTCAAATAAGTTTGGGAAACAGAACATACTATAGCCTCCTCTTGAAAATTCTTAAAGATTCAGTGTTTTCTAGTATATCAAATACTATGAGAAGTCCTTCAACACAGAAGCTCTTTTAAATTTTCCATCTGATTTCCCAAGTATAATGAATATAGGGTCATTCCATCTGATTTCCCAAGTATAATGAATATAGGGTCAATATCTTGTAGAACTGATAGCCTGTAGATTTCTTTTAGGGTACCAGACCAGTTCATCTCACCCTTCTTTTGGCAAAACTGCTTCCCTCCCCCTAGATTGGGATCAGTAAACTTTTTCTGTAAAGGGCCAGAGAAAAAATATTTTAGACTTTTCTGACCACATACGTTCCTATCACACATTATTTGTTTGCTGTTTTTTTTTTAAAACTATTCTTTAAAAATGCAAAAAACATTCTTTGCTTAATAGCCTGTGTGATAGAGGGCAATAGTTGTCAACATCTGCCATGGATCTACATGGTTTTCATGTGGGTTACCATTCTCTTGGCCACAGTTATTTGCTCTAGAGGTGGGTACACAACCCACGCTGGGACAATTAGAATCTTTTCTGTAGGAAATTAGAATATGACTAAGAAATATCTGATTGTTCTTTTAAAATGAAGAGAGGGAAACCTAAGAATAATTAGCAATAACTGTGTCTTGTCATGTGGCCTGAAAGTGGAAAGCTAGGCCTTGATGAGAGGTAAGAATGAAGGCATTGAGAAGGAGGAGATATAAACAGTTGACAGAGGACTTCCTGGGTATTCCACAGTACCTAGTGTTCGTGCCCAGTCTCTCTTGGGTTTCACTGTATGATGCCCATGGATACCATGAATATCTCTTCCCCACACCATCCACACCAAAATAAATTCTGTTCTTTCACTGAAGACAGAGGTGGTTTCTGCTACATGCAACCAAAAGAGTTCTAATAAATTCATTTTAGAAATCAGAAAAAGAAAATAGGCAACAGATTTCAATAAAGATGTCTCCAAATAAGTACATGCAAATAGTCAATAAACACAAAAAAGATGATGCTCGACATCATTAGTCATAAAGGAAATGCAAATCAAAACTGCAATAAGATACTGCTTCACAAATGCTAGAATGGCTATAATTTAAAAAATAATAACAAGAGTAGGCAAAACTGTTGAGAAATTGGAGCCCTCATATATTGCCACTAGCAACCTAAAATGGTATAAGCCACTTCTGAAAACAGTTTCATAAAACGTTAAACACAAAGTTTCCATATGACTCAGCAATTCCATTTCTAGATATCAATACAAGAGAAATGAATGTTCCATACAAAGACTTGTACTTAAAATTATTCACAGACACATTATTCATAATAGCCAAACAGTGGAAACAACCTAAATGTCCATCAACTGGCAAATGGATAAATAAAATGTAATATATATACAATAAAATAGCATTCAGCAATAAAAAGGAACAAAGTAGATTTTTAGGGCACAGAAAATGCTCTGTATGATATTACAATGATGGATATATGTCAGAAGACACTTGCCCAAATCCATAGAATGTACAGCACAAAAGTAAACCCTAAGGTAAACTACAGACTCTGAGTGATTATGTGTCAGTAAGTTCATCCTTGGTAACAAATGTACCTTTCTGGTGACTGATGTTGATAATAAGGGAAGCTATGCATGTGTGTGGGCAGAAGGTACACAGGAAATCTCTATCTTCCTCTCAATTATGCTGTGAAGCTAAAACTCCTCTAAAAAATAGTCTTTAAAAAAATACATTGTTGATTAAGAGCTGATACAGAATAATGCACTGTACACAATTTTCCATTTTATTTAGTTCAGAAACTGACTAAACCAATCCACAGTATTATTAAGGATACTGATTTTTTGTAAGGAAGGGGTAAAGCTGGGAATGGGGCATGAGTGGGCTTTCAGAATCCTAGTAATATTCTGTTTCTTGATGTGCCTGGTGGTTTCATGGAAGTGTTCATTTTCATGGAAGTGTTCACTTTAAAATTTTTTATTGCACTTAAAATATATCTACTTTTCTATATGTAAGTTATACTTCACAATAAAAAAAATTTAAAGGAAAAAAAGGAACAAAGTATTGATACATGCTACAACATACATGAACCTTAAAAACATTATACTAAGTGAAAGAAGCCAGACATAAAACACCATTTGATTCCATTCATATGAAATATCTTGAAAAGGCAAGTCTTTGGAGGCAAAAAGTAAATCAGTGGTTATCTAGGCCTGGGGATGGAAATCAGAGTGATTGCAAATGGGCATGAAATTTCTTTTTGGAATGATGGAAATGTTCTAAAATTAGGTTGTGGTGATAGTTACACAACTTTGAGAATATACTAAAAAAAAA
The DNA here is from genome assembly GCF_009834535.1 of Camelus ferus. NCBI lineage: Eukaryota > Metazoa > Chordata > Mammalia > Artiodactyla > Camelidae > Camelus > Camelus ferus. The sequence goes on along the minus strand of NC_045706.1, from coordinate 42,494,858 downwards.
TTGAATTGTAAACTTTAATGGGAGAGCTTATGTCACATCAATTACATCTCAAAGAAGCTGTGAAAAATATAGATAAAATAGACGAATTCCCTGTAAAAGATACCTTATCAAATCTAATACAAGATGAAATAGAAAATCTCAATGAAATTAAATATCAAGGACATTATATCCATAAGTAAAAACCTTCCCACAAAGAAAACTTCAAGTCACAACAGTGGTGAATTCTTCTAAACACTTAAGGCAAAAATAACACTAATCTAAGGCAAACTAAACTAAGGCAAAAACACTAAACTAAGGCAAAAACAAAACAAAAACAAAATTCTCCCAGAGACTAGACAAGAGGAATATTTTCCAACTCATTTTATAAGATTAGCACAACCTTGGAGTTTCCTTCTATTACTAGATTACAGAGTATTTATAAAGAATTGTTAAACTTTATCAAAAAAATTTTTTCTGGATCTGTTGAGATGATTATATGGGTTTTCTCCTTTATATAAAAAGCATAATATATTATGACCAAGTGGAATTTGTGCCAGGAATGTAAAATACTGGAATAAGCATAAAAAGCACAAACTACAAAAGACTGGTAATTTAAACCTCACCAAAATTAAAGAATTTCTGTATAAAAAAGAAATAACAATTGTTGGCAAGGATATAGAGAAAAGGGAACCCTTGTGCACCATTGGTGGGAAAGTAAATTGGTGCAGCCACCACGGAAAAAAAAGTATGGAGATTCCTCAAAAATTAAAAATGATCCAGTATACGGATACACACGATCCAGCAGTTCAACCTCTGGGTATTTATCTGAAGAAAATGAAAACACTATCCAGGAAAGATATCTGCACACCCATGTTTACTACAGTATTACTGACAACAGCCAAGTAATGGAAATAACCTTGGTGTCCATAAACGGATGAATGGATAAAGAAAATCTTGCCATCTGTGGCAGCATGGATAAAACTTCAGGGCATGATGCTAAGTCAGACAGAGAAAGACAAATATTGTATGATCTCATTTATACATGAAAAATACATTTTAAAAACAAAAAAAATTTTTTAAACCCATCAAGCTCATAGACACAGAGAGTAGATTGGTGGTTGTCAGAGGTGGGAGTATGAATGTTAAAGGATATTAACTAAACTTACTGTGGTGATTATTTTCCATGTACAAACATCAAATCATTATGTCATGTATCTGAAAGTAATATTATGTATTATGTCAATTATACCTCAATTTTTAAAAAATTAAAAAAGAAAAAAAGAATGGGAAGATATACTAAGAGGAAAAAAACTAACTCTAATAAAAGCCAGTGTACCTATATTAGTAGCAAGCATAGACTTAAAATTTTTTAAAGATTGCTAAAAATCGTTACTGTAAAATGACAAAAGGATTCCATTAATTAGGAAGATATGATGATTTCAATACTGTATGCATAACACTACAGCTCTAAAATATATAAAGCAAGAACTGACTGTACCACAGAAGGATAAGTACATCATTATGTTGAGCAATTTTAACCTGGCAAATACCACCTTGTCCAGTGAGCAAGGTTAACATCACAGTGACAAGTCATGTTGATATAATACAGCCCTGGTGTGATGTGATGAGAAGAGCCTTCGCTGTGGCCTTCCCCATCAAATCCATAACACCAATCGATGAGAAAAACACCAGACAATCCCAAACGGAAGGCCATTCTACAAAATATCTGATAAGTCCTCCTTGAAACTGTCAGTCACATCCAAAACACAGAAAGATTAAGAAATTGTCACAGAACCACAGAACAGAGGATACTAGGAGACAGGATGACTAAACACAATGTGGTATCCTGAACTGAATTCTGAAACAGGAAAAAAACAGTGGACAAATGAATGAAATTTAAATAATTCTGGAGTTTAGTTAATTGTAAGTATCAATGTTGATTTGCTAGATGTGACAAATCAACCGTGGTAATGTAAGATGTTAATGTTAGGAGACACTGGGTGAGAGATATGCAGGAACTCTGTACTATCTTTATAATTTTTCTGTAAATCTAAAGCCTCTCTAAAATTGAAAGTTTATTTTTAAACATTTCTGTTCATCAAAATACATTAAGGGAAGGAAAAGACAAACCATTAACTAGGAGAAAATATTTGTAATAAATATACCTAATAAAGAACTCAATTCTTTAAAAAAAATTCCTTTACATATATACCATATAGACATATATAAAACGTGTGTGTGTGTGTGTGTGTGTGTGTGTATACACATACATAAAGCTTCCCGCAGTATACCACTAGATAGGGCAGTGGATAAGTCTGCCCTGGGTACAGACAATAAAATAGTGTATTATCTGAGAAGAATGTAAAAGCAGTAATAAAACTGACTAAAAGTTGGTCTGCACTTTATTACCACGCACTGGAAATATCAAACAATGTCATAATAAAACATTCATCTAGAAAAAACATCTTTTGTTGGTGTAAGTTCTGAAGTTAAAGTATGATCCACAGACCTGGAGTAACCTAAGATCCTTTCAGAGAGTCTATGGGGTAAAATGATTTCCATAGTAATATAAAACATTATTTGCCTTTTCATGGTGTTAACTATGTACCCTGATGGTCCAGAAACAATAGTGAGTAAAATTGCTGACTCCCCAGCACAAGCCATGGCAGTTGCACAAATTGTACTAGTACACTGTATCCTTTACCACTACACACTCACGATTAACAGCAATAACAAAAACCTAGCCTTACTTAAAAATATCCCCTAATGAAACAGTAAACATTTTATTAAACCCTGACCCTTGAGCACTCATCTTTTTTGTGTGATGAAATAGAAAGAAAAGCATTTCTGCTGTCTCAAGGAAAAGCACTTTAGTGATTATTTGAATTGTGAGCTGATCTAGCCACTTTTTTTAATGGAACATCATTTTTGACTCAAACAAACAACTGATAGACTACTTATTCAGACATGGTTATGTAGCAGGCATTTTCTGAAAAATGAACAAGGTGAACCTGGCATTTCAAGGAAAACAACCTAAATATTTGCTACCTAAAATTTGAGCTTTCAAACCAAAATTGAATATTGTACACACCATGAGCCTGAAAGCTTCAGTGGGTTTACAGGCTCTTCTAAGGACGTCAGTGGTGATATTAACAAATGTAATGTTTTTGCTATTATAAAACTAAATGTGTCAACATTTAGAAAAAGCTGCATCAACTCCAGGAAATAATATTCTCCAAACCACCAAAGCATAATGCTACAAAGTCATGCATGAGTAAAAAAGATTCATTTACAATGTAAGATAGACCAACAGATTTTATTATAACTTTATAATACTAAAATTCATTTATGTGGTTTCAGAACACCATATAACCAACCTGTAAGAAACTACTTCCCTTTTCAAGTTTTGGTGTACCATCAAAGAAGAACATCTACATTATTTTTAAAGGCTATTAAAATACCCTCTCTTCTCCAACTATGTATTTGTATAAGGCCAAATTCTTTTCAGATACTTTAACTAAAACAACATACTGTAACAGATTGGATGAAGGAGCACCTATGAGACTCCAGCTGCATAAATGTAAAATGATGTCATTCTTATCATTAAATTTTCCTTTCTTTTGTTTTAGAAAATTATTTTTTATAATGTATATTATGTATGTTAATATGAAGTGGACTATGTATTCCTAAGATGAAAATTTGCTTTTAAAATAATTATCTAAATTTTTTATCAGTTTTAATTTCTAACAGGGTAAATATCAATAGATATAACTCACATAAACAAAAGCAAAAAGCTCAAAAATTTGTAAAAGTGCAATGAGGTCCTGAGACTAAAAAGTTTGAGGACTGCTGTTCTAAACAACTGCCGCTATTACTGTTGAACTTTATAAATATGGTTAAGTATCAAATTAGTGTTATTACCTTCCCTGTAATGAGCATTTTATTCTATGTGGAAGTTCATCCAAACAACTTCACTTCTGCGGTTAGCTCACTACACACAGACTCAGCCACGTGCATTCATTTCACAAAGTTCTTAACTCAGAATCATTCAAGCTTACTTCATGCATAGTTCTTATCTCCACCTCTATGGTACTATATATTCCTACTTTCAAACAGTGAATTGAAAATAGAATGATAGAACAGTGATCATAAAGACAAACAGAAAAGTTACTTCAATTCTGTAAGTCTACGTGACCACATGGAGCTTTTATCTGTGTTTAAAGTTTAAAACAATGAAACTGTGAACTGTTTAGTGTAATTTTTTTGTTAAGACTGAATTTTAATCCATATGTGAAATATTTTGCTGAATTTTAATAATATCTGTAAAACTGTAATGTATTCATTTTAAATTGTTCATTGTGTTTAACCTAAATAAAGAAAATAATTATTTTTAGTAATTAATTCATTATTATTGTTGAAAATAATTTTGTCACAGAGGAATGGTACACTAATAAATGATCCTCTTGGGGTGTCATATACACTAGGTTATCACTGCTAACACTGCACTGAATGATGAGATTGGCTGTTTTCCTCCCAAGTTCATCGTCAAGAGCTTGTTTTTTAAGGATGTCCATAGCACCTTTATTCATGTGTCCTCTTTTCTGTCTGATTTTTATCTCCCTCAAGATTATGACTATGAGATTCACCCATGTTGTTGGATGTACCAGTAGTTCAATTTTTCAGTCTTCTCAAGCTGGTGTCATTTTTCACAACTGTGATCATGTCAATTCTTAAGTGAAGCCATCTCAACTCCTTATGCAATTAGGTAATTATGTGCTCTTTCTGTGGTCTCATAACATTTTGCAAGTATGTAACTCAACTAGATCACTTATCACACTGAAGTTAATCTATCATCTCTTTTAAGTTAGAGAGCTGGGGGAACCCAACTCCTAGCTCAAGGCCTATTAGTTAGGGTTCTCCAGAGAAGCAGAACCAATAGGAACAAATCTATATCTATCTTATCTAGCAATCTACACACACACACACACACACACACACACACACACCCCTGGAGACACAGAACCAATAGGAACAAATCTATATCTATCTTATCTAGCAATCTACACACACACACACACACACACACACACCTGGAGACACAGAAAAGCTGATGGTAGAGTCTAAAAGCCTAAGAAGGACGAAGACAGCCAAAGGTGTAGTTCTAGACCAAATGCCTCCAGGCTTAAAACATAGGAAGAGCCGATGTTTCAATTTAAGACCAAAAGCAGGAAAGAACTGAAGTCCTACCTTGAAAGCAGTCAGCCAGGAGGAGTTCCCTCTTACTCAGCCTTTTTGTTCTATTCAGGTCTTCAAATGACTGGATGTGGTCCCCTCACATTAGAGAGAGCAATCTGCTTTACTCAGTTTACCATTCACTGTTAAACTCATGCAAAAACACCCTCACTGAAACACCCAAATAATGTCTGACCAACTATCTTGGCACTCTGTGGCCCAATGAAATTGACACATAAAATTAACTGTCACACTAATTAATGTTCCTTTGTGTTGGCCTTTGCCATTAATATTTAAGAAGAATAGACGTGTAAAGATCATATTTATTGAGCAGAATAAAACAGGGCTAATGAGAGGTATGAGGATTCGAGTTTCACTTCATCAAAGAGATAACTTTTTACCTGAGGACTAAGGGATGAGTAAGATTCTGATAGGAGAAAACCTGTGTGGTGGGAGCAGGATCTCACAAAGAGAGGAAGGAAGCAGCCTCAACCCAGAAGGAGCTTTACCATTTTGCATTTGGATCACATCTGTAGAGCAATCTTTGGCTAAAGAAGGTTCCTGAGATTGGTGCTCAGGTAACTAAACACATAAGCTGCTACTCAACCTGGGGAAAATCCAAAAAATTTCCAGTGCTGGAATACCCACTGTTGTTATTCTTAAGGATCAGTCTTGGCTCTGAATTAGTTACCATGGAGATCATCTTATGCTTTTCCTTAATGATGTCCAAGAAAACCCAGGGAGATACCTATTCAGAAAATATCCTAATGTATGGCCTTACAGGACTAGGTCCTTTGTAGAAAACAAAAGCAATGTGTTTATGCAAGCATGTGGAAGCCAGGGTTCCTTGAAAATACAAATCTTGATAAGTAATTATAATCACAATTTATGTTTTTTTCACTTTTCTGATTTCCAAGTAAAACATACCTATTTTAGAAAACTTGAACAATACATAAAAACACAAAAGAGAAACTTAAAATCACCCTTAGTCATTTTTGTCCTTCAATGGTGGGCAAGACTATAAAGTACAAGATGAAAGCCTTTTCCTCCTCCCCTCCAGTCTCACCAACCCTTTCCCTGAGATGACCACTTTTATCAATTTGGTCCTTATCGGTCCTACTGATTTCTCTCTCGCTTATTCATTTATCGATTCAGGAAATATTTACTGAGTGGGCACTTTGGGCCAAGCGCTATTCTAAACATAGCTGTTTCATTGGTAAGTAAATCTAGTAAGATCCCTGTTCCTATGGGTCACACTGTAATGAAAGAAGACCCACAATAAGCCAGTAAACAAATGAATAAACAGAAAAATACTAGCTAGTAATAAATGTTACACAGGAAAGAAGATGGTAATATTATATGAGACTACACTGTGAAGATAAAATCAGCCCAGTGAAAACTGAGAGAAGATACAGCAAGTACAGAGAAGAGTAGGGGGGGAAAGATTTAAGGCAAACACAGAAAGGCAGACAGTGTGGCTCCAGAGGGTGCTGGGAGTGGAGGGAGAGAGGTAAGAAATGAGGTTGGAAAGGTGAGCCTGGGGCACATCATGGAGGGCTTTGTCCGGAGGACAGCGTCAAAAGAGTTTGCCTTCAAGTGACGAGTTTTACCAGGGACTGATGTGCTCTGATCTGTATGTTTTAAGTTTTCACTCTGGCTTCACTGTGGAGAATATACTAAGAGCAACGATTCCCAGTATGAGGTCCACAGACACTCCCAAGAAGTCCATAGACAAAATTCAGGGGGTTCATGATTGTGAATGGGAGAAAATTACCTGGCCCAGCCCCTTAAAGGAGTAAAAATCTCAAGACTCTTCTATTTCGTCTGTCCTCCAATTCCTCTTCCCAAAATATCAAAATGACCCTTTCTGGTTTCTGGAATGCCAGAGTGGCAGGATTCTCAACTTCATAGGAAGGCTCTTTTTCTGAGTTTGTTTTTGTTTTTTTTTGCTTAATGTAACAGGGAAGAACAAATCTGACTCCATATTAGAGCTGTTTCTTTTACTTTAACCCTTGCATTCTATTGCTTCTGCTACAAATTAATCACTAAAGGGATGTTGCCTATAAGATTAAATTACACATAATGGCCCATCTCTGGGAACCCTGTCTCCCAGGTAATCAGAGTTAAGTTGAAATACCTTTGTTTAGCTCATAGGAAACATCCTGACAAGGCCCACCTGTGAATGCCTGCCAGAAAGAAGAAATTAACACATCCCCTCCAGAGGCTGATTCGGACCAGGAAATGTTTGACTTTACTCCCTTCCCTTTCAGTATAAAAGAAGCCTGAATTCTAACCCAGGCAAGACGGGACACTAGTCCATCATCTTCTCAATCTGCCAGCTTTCTGAATAAAGTCACTATTCCTTGCCCCAACAACTCATCTCTCAATTTACTGGCCTATTTTGCAGTGAGCAGTACGAGCCTGGACTCTGTAACATTAAGACAGTGTTTAAATCTAAACCATCTCGGAGGCCTACCAACTTAAACGGCGTAGATTTAAAGACAAACATAGACTTATGTAAAGTGATCAGATTGAGTGACTTTGGGGTCCAGGTAGAAGAGGCCCCACAACTTGAACCCAGTACTTCCCATAGTCCACCTCAACTCATCTCAGATTCTGGTTCCCTGCTGCCAACTGCAAAAGGGAAGCAGATGTTAAAAATACCTTATAATAAATAAGCCAGGAAAATGGGACATGGGAAGTACAGCTGTAGAGAAAGAATAAATCAAATAATTCTTGAAACTGTTTGCTTTAAAGTATTTCCCAAACATGGGTACTAGTTAAATATACAAATTCCTGTGCTCCATCCCAGACATGTTTTTTTCTTAATTTTTTTGGGGGGGGGGGAATTAGGTTTTTTTTTTTTAATTTATATTTTTACTTTTTAATGGAGGTACTGGGGATTGAACTCAGGACCGTGTGCCCACTGAGCTATATACCTTCCCCTCAGACATGCTGACTCAGAGTATCTAAGAGCTGGGCCCAAAAATTACCTCATGTGATTATAATGATCAACCAGTTTGGAAAACACTATAAACATCTGTGGGGAAAAATCTAGAAGATCCATGGAACACAGTGCTTAGCAGACCCAGACTGAGAAAACACAATCTTCCTCCTTACCCCTCATACATGGTTTTGGGACACCCTTAAATAATTGTGGGCATTTTCATTGGCAGATTATTAGAAGGGTGACTAGCATATAAATAAACTATAAAATTTATATTCAATAAAACCACTGAGGTTACTGACATTGAAAAAGAGAGTGACTCAATTTATCTTTCATTGTACCCTTAAAGATGTAAAATTACTTCTTTTCATGCTTCCAGAACAAGTGGACTCTGTTTAGTGTAGCCAAAGACCACACAATTTATTAAACGACATTTGAAAGCCCTCATAAAAGTGATTAATACATGTACACTCAGAGTTCTGAGTACAGTCATTTTTCATATAGTCTATTGTTTCTACATTCGGAGAACCAACTTGTATTTGTGTGACTTCTGTAGGTGAAAGGTCTGTTTTTCAAAGGAATCACAGAATATTAGAGAATTAGAGCTGGTGATCTCATCTGGTCCTATGGGTTTAAAAGTTATCCATACAGTTCTGGTTCCAAATTCACATCTCTAGCTCTGACTTCCCCACTTAAAATCAGATTCTTATATCCAGCTGTTTACTTGAAATCTACACTTACTTTAATATGCATCTAAAACTTTACAAGACTAAAACTAGACTTCTGATCTTCCCTGGCAGCCCTCATTCTTTTCCATCTCAGTTGATAACACTTTTTTCCAGTTGCTCAATCATCCTTGATTCTTGTTTCTCACTCCACCTCCATATCCATGAACCAATCCTTTCTACTTTCCCTTACTATTATATCCAGAACCTACCCACTTCTCAACGCCTTCATTGTAACCATTCCAAGCCACCATCAGTTCTCCCCTGGGTAAGTACAGAAACCTTCTGACTGGTCCCCTTTGCTTCTACCTCTGCCCTCCTTCCATCGACTTTTAACACAGCAGCTGAAGGGTTCTTATTTGTGTGTTTCACTTCTTTATTACAGTAATTTTGTTCAAAAATACAAAAGAATAGCATAATGAAACCCCACACCTACCCATTACCCAGCTTCAACAATTTTCAATGCATAGCCATTCTTGTTTCATCAATATACCCATCCATTTTCTCTCCATCACAATGGAACCCTTATTCAAACCCTCCTATGACATTCTTATTCAAAATAAAATCCAAAATCATTTCAGCAGCATTCAAGTGTTCTCAGTCTCCCTCATCTCTCTGCCCTCACTGTATCCTATCACATTAGTTCCTAGCTATTTCTCAAACACACCAGGATGCTCCTCTCTTGAGGCCTTTATCTGTATTTCCTCTGCCTGGAAGGCGCACTCCCCGCCCCCAATACCACCCCCCTCACCCAAGATATTCCCCCTGGCATTCATGTTTTCTGTTTTCTTCAGGTCTTTACTTACAGACAGCCTGGTTTTGCTGACTGCCTAAACAGGGGAGGATTCAAATATTCCTCTGCGATTTGAGTTTCCTACAAATTGGCAGCTGAGAGTTGAGCTTAAAAGTCTGCACTGTTCACCCCTCAGCTACTCATCCGTCTATAACTACGTATATGTGAACTTCCATACAGCAACTTTTACCTAATGAGATGCAGCTATCCCTTGTAAAAAAGGCACTACCATCCTCTCCCTGGGCTGACTAACTCCGTTGCGTGTAGGCCAAATGGTGATCAACATATGTACTTAATTAAAGAATGAATACATCCAATCGTTCCTGGAGGTCAAAGCAACTCATCTGTCGGCCACAACAACTTTGAATTTTATTCTTAGTGCTGCACTGCAGCCCGGTTAAGAGTTCAGTAAATGCTCTTTATTATTAAAATTGATTTTAACAGATAAAAATTGGTTGTAAATACACTTAACAACACTGAATTGTATGCTTTAAAGTGGTTAGAATGGTTAGGTTTTATGTCATGTGTATTTTCAAATAAAATAAAATAAAATATAAAATAAAATAAAATAAACAGTGGGCTCTTCAGGAGGCCAGAACCAGGCACGTAACCTTCACCGGGCTTGGAGGCTTCCACTGCCCGGCAAATCCCACTTGTACCCCAGAGATTCAGGTGTGCGCAGAGTCAACGGCCTGAGGCCAGCCAAGTCCCTCTTCGCACCTGCCTCGGGGATGTGCCTGGACTCTGAGTGTGAGGCCTGCGTGTTTACTGACTCGTACACGCATTCATTCATGTACTGACTCACCAGTGTGTGACTCCAGCGCCCAGGGGAGAGCAGCTCAGCTACGAGGCACCAGAATATGCAGCAGGAGCAAAGGCATCCTTCCCGGCGTCCTCGAGGCCCCGGTGCCTTCTGGGACTTGTCCAGCTTGGCACTGCGCCTGCGCGGCTCGCTGCCCTGCCTAGCTCGCACCGCTGCCCCGCCTCCCTAGAACCACTGCCCCGCCTCCCTAGTACCATTGCCCGCCTCCCTAGAACCACTGCCCCGCCTCCCTAGAACCACTGCCACGCCACCCTAGTACCACTGACGCCAACCTAGAACCACTGCCCCGCCACCCTAGTACCACTGACACCTCCCTAGTACCACGGCGCCTCCTTCAGGGTCTGGGGAACCCGAAGGCCCAGCTCTGACTCTGACACCTCTCCTACTCTCCCCCTTGCATGGAGCTCTGACCTCTTTCTTATGTTGCCCAGGCCTTCTTCAGGCCCTAGGGCAGCAACGAGACTAGTCCTCTCTTTCTACAGCGTCCAAGCGCCATCTCTTAACAATGACCCTTCCTCCTCACCACTTTGGCCCCTCCTTGGATTCCGTGGCTGCTTTCCTAAAGGAGTCTTAACGTCTTTTAGAGCATTGGATGTGGCAAGCATGGCGATATGTGATTTACATGCAGTCTCATTAAATTTTTAATAGAATTTTAACTAATAAATTAGAAGTCATCTACAGTGATTTCAAAGGCAGCAACTGTGGTAATATGAGCTCAGATTTCCGGAGTACCGACAGCGGTCTTATGAAAAAGAGAGAGGGAGGGAAGGAAGGAAGAGAGAAAGGGAGGAAGGTAGGTCATTAGAGTTAATATTTTTATAAAATGTGTGTGATGAGAGGATTTCAACACAGCGTATGACAAGTTGTATCATAATGTTGTTTTGACAAAACGATGAAGTTGTGGTTTGGATTGGGGTACAGAGCAAAGAATATATAACTCCTTGAACCAGTACACCTGGAGAATATTCACTCAATTAATGGATGGTAATTGGTTAACACTGAACACTTGCTATGGGCTAGTCACCGGACTAAATGCTTTACCTGCTTTAATCACATTTAATCCTCCCTGAGACTCTATGGGAATATTATTATTATTTCTCTGTTTTACAAATGAGGAAGCTGAGGCACACATTAGTTCAATGACTTCCAATGATTCACACAGCTAGTAATGGATAGAGAAGGGACTTGAACTCAGCAAATTCCTATCAGCGCACTTAACTGCCATGCATACTGCCTCAACAGTAACGTGACTGGAGCACTCCATCCTTATGCACTCCCAACTTTTATTATTCATTTAAAGATAATAGATGGTGTACTGATCAAATTTAAGCACAACCTGAAGCAGGGAGGAGGAGCTAAAGTATTAGAGAGATCAGAGCCAGGATTCAAAATTACCTCAACAGGCTTGTTTGGTGCTAGAACAGGTAACACCTGACATTTGCAATTTAATGCAGGGTTTTTCAAACTCAGCGCTGTACACTTTGGGCTGGATAATTGTTGCAAGAACCTATCCTGTGTACTGTAAAATGTTTAGATCCTCCCTGGCCTCTACCCACTAGATGCTACTAACAGCCTCCAGTTGTGACAACCAAAAATGTCTCCAAACACTGCCAAGTGTCACCTGGGAGGCAAAAGTACAAAAGTGGTTAAGAAGCACTCATTTGGTCTTTTGCTACATATTGTTTTTATTTAATTCCCATAATTCCGGTAAGTGACAGCTAGAATTGAAATCGAAACCAAAATCATCTGATTCTGAGAGTCATGCTCACATTAAGGTGAAATTAAGTAGAGATGAATGTAAATTCCTGCACTGAGAGCCAAACAACCAAAACATCAGCCCATGATGAGAGAACGCTGAGAGTTCAGCACATGTGGAAGGAAACATGTGTTTAAATGAGGAAGGACTAAATAATTGTAGCAAACATTTGTTGAGGGCTTACACTTTTTCAGATAGTGCTGTGTGCTATGTGCACAAGCATATTTAATCCTCACAAGTAGCCCCATGAGATAGATAATATTATTATCTCTGTTGTAAAGTATCAGGACATTGAAATTTAAAGACATAGCATAGCACAGTGGCAGTGGTAAAGTGACAATGCCATGACTGAAATTCCAGCAGTCTAACTCTAGAGTCAATGCTCTTAGCAACTAAATATACTTCTTACACACACACACACACACACACACACAGGAATCATCACTATCATGTGGCTGGGAGAAAAGTACTAGGATATATTTGTTACTGAACCAAACTTGGGTCCTCTCACCTACACACAGTAAAGCCAATCTACTGAGACTGCAGTTGTAGTGAAGGAAAGTGCAGCATTTATTTTAAGGTGCCAGACAAGGAGTCTGAGGCAGCTGCTCAAAAAACCCGAACCCCACAATGGGTTTCGGGAAAGAGTTTTTATAGGCAAAATTTGGAGGAAGGTCTGCAGGGTGTCAGACTTTCCTCTGATTGGTTGCTGGAGAGGTAACAGGGTGGTGCTCCAGGAATCTCAGTCATTAGCCTTCTGGCTCCAACCAGTCTGGGATCCACACACCTGTACTCAACCTGAAGTTACCATCCTCCACCTGGGTGGGGGCCTACTTCCTATAGAAGAACTCAGATTTGTGTTAGATTGTTATGTATACCCCTCGAGAAGGATCCAGGACTCTGCCCCATGGCTGCACTAGCTGCACTATTGTTTCTTGACTGCCTTTCCCTTGTTTCTTTGTTCCCTCACTCTTCTCATCAGTAACTGAATCTGCCCTTTGGAACTCAGGGAAGGTCTAGGAGGTTAAAACTCTCTTCCTACAAAAACAAAATGAGGGGCACGGAAAGGCTTTCATGCCTGGGAGGGACCTACAGGGTCCTGCTCCTGTTTCAGTCCCTGTTTTTCTTTGATACTCCTCAATCTTGAAGGGAACAAGTATTGGACAAGAAAGCGAATGATGTTCTGGATGGAAAGGTGATTCATAAATTTGGCAGAGGAACTCAGATTTAGGGGGCTTTGGTTTCCTATTAATAGGTGTCCAGAAAAAGAGAGGTTATGAGACAGGAGGGAAGGAGGCAGGGCACAATCATTGAAGGAATGACACAGCAATTGAGAACAGGACAAACTGGTTAGAACCAAGATGTCAGAATGTTCAATTTCTAGTAGACCTTGAGCCTCAGGGAGCCAAGACAGTTCCGAGGCTGACCTTAAAAGATCAGAAAGTGGGTGCAGGGGACCCAATTCCTAGAAATCTCTGCCCCTTCCCCAAAGTAGTTGGAATAATCCTCCTACTCATTAGCATATGAAATTCCTGAGCCCATATAAACTAACAGATGAATGCTGAAGAATTTAGAGGTAAACAGATATGTTGTCTGCAACTTCTTTTCAAATGGTTCAGCAAAAAAAAATTATATACATGTATATATATACAAACAAAAATGTAAAATATATTTTAAATGGCAAAATATTTTTGAAATTGCTGAATATAAATGATAGGTACATGGGTGATTATTGTACTATTCTTTCAATCTCCCTGCATATTTGAAATTTTTATGATAAAAACATGGGTGAAGTGAAAAAAGCTTCAATTTTTATTTCACTTAGTTAGATGTATTTCTTAAAATAAAAACAAAACTTACATAACTCAATCTCCTATGTCCATTTGGCACCTTTTCCTGTACTGCCACATTCTTTCCCAAACAGAAATATGAAGAAAGCATTCTTCATAAATTTGCTGCTGTAAGGAAATACTGTACCGATATTGCCAATGTCATATGTTGTATCTTTTTTTTTTTCCTGTGAGGAATAGGGAATTCAAGGCCTTTAAAATTTTTGATTAGTACTTTCCTGGACAACAGAAATGTATTCCTAAATGGTTAGCAATTGCAGAGAACCTTAAAAAAATTTCTTTTAAAAATTTGGGGGAAAGAGAAAGAAAAGAAAAAATAAAGTGCTCACAGTGAACAACCTGATAAATCAAAGGGTTAAAGGCAATTCTTCAGATGATTAACTTCTCCAAAGAATTCTCTTTCAGTTTTGACCACATAAGCATAATATCAAAGGCATGTTTGATTCTACCTAATTCTTTCTGACAAACAGGTAGAAATTGATTGATGCATGTACATTAAGGAAATGAGACTGAACTCCAGCCTATAGTCTTCCCTGGAGGTGAGTCTGGTGACCCACCAGACTCCCATTGCTTTCTTTTTTTTTTTTTCCAGTGCTACTTGAGGGGGAGGTGGAGATATCCTTTGCTATTCTATCAGTTTTGCTGTAACACTTTCTTTGAAAATGAGAATTTATTCTACTGCAATTGATTTATTAGGAAATGATTTGAGCATAATGCAAATTTTGGATTTGTATGCAGTTTCGTCTGTGAAAACACTAGGTGAATGTAGGAAACTGCACCCAGCCAAACTGCACTCTGAAATTACCTGTTTACACTGAGGCCATGCTTGCCGTGATCTCTTTCCGGCCAATGACTAAGTGCAGCAGAGATCTAAGGCAGGCCCATTCACCTTGGATCAAAAATTCCCCATAGAGTTTGCTGAAAGTTTCTTAAAATTACACTGAAGTCTAAGACTTTTCCTACCCAACTTTCCTCCCTCCTCCTCTCCACAAGGCCTAGACCTTGCACTGCTGTCTGGCAGTTCTCCTAGCCTTCTCCAGCTTTCTTCCCCTTTTTCCTCAGATATTTTCCCCAATAAATCTCTTGTTCATCTTATCCTGTCTTCTCCTTTATTTGTTGGAGTACTAAACCTAACACAAGAATCAATGGGGCTGTACTCAATGAGGAGAAATCCTCACCGCATATGAACCAGGAGACACAAGTAGGAATGTTCACAGCAATGTCTTGAGTGATAACCAAAAAAGTGGGAAAGGCCAAATGCCCATCATTCAGAAGAATGAAGTAAATAACTGCAGAATAACATACAGATCAACAGTTTATGCCTATAAAACCGAAAAACTGCAGCAACACACAGTATGGATGAATATTAGAAAGGAATACTGAGTGAAAAAAAGCAAGTCACAGAAATATAAATGTGTGAGGTATACCCTTAATAACTAAAACTAAAAAATACATTGCTTAGGCATCTGCGGGAAAAAAAAAGAAAAGGCTATAGTTTAAAAAAGAAATTGGCCATGTAATGATGATAATTGTTGAAGACAGATGATTCATCTGTCTGACCAACCACTATACTCTCAAATGAATAGGAAGTCCATTGTACAGTCCATTTGGAATCTGTGTTAAAATTTCCATAGTGAAAAGTTCAAAATGGAAGGAAGGAAGGAAGGGAGGAACAAAAGAGGGAAGGAGGGGAGGAAGAAAGCAAGGGAGGAAAAGATAGAATAAGAAACCTGGTTGAGATGGTCTCTCAGGCTCAACAGACCCTGCTTTGTGATCACTGGTTCATCATATGAGAACATCATTTGTTTTAAAAACAAATGAACTATGACGCCTTCCTTTTTGTATGTGGCCTTGAACAATACCCATTAGCACCACCCCTCATTTCTCCCTTCCTCAAGTCCTTGGAAACCACTAAAAATCTACTTTCTGTTTCTATAGATCTCCCTATTCTGGACATTTCATAGAAATGGAATCATATGGTGTGTGCCTTTTATGCCTGACTTCTTTCATCCAGCGTAATGTTTCCAAGGTTCATGCATGTTGTAGCATGCCTCATTCAGTTTAATGACTGAATGATATTCATTGTATGGATAGACCACATTAATTTAACCATTCAACAGTTCATTGACATTTGGGTTGTTTCAACTCTTTGGCCATTATGAATAATAATGCTGCTATGAACATTTGCATCCAAGTTTCTGTATGAACATATATTTTCAGTTCTCCTGGGTATATACCTAGGAATGGAATTGCTGGGTGATATAGTGACTTTATGTTTTGAGAAAGTTTTTGAGAAACTTCCAACCTGTTTTCCAAACTGGCTGCTAATTTTACAATCCTACCAGCAATGCATGAAGGTTGCAATTTTTCCACCCCTTCCTCAGCACTTGATAATGTCTATTTTTGTTTGTTTGTTTGTTTTTGTCAGTGGTGTGGAGTAGTCTTTAACTTCTTTCAATAACGTTTTTATAGTTTTTAGTATAATTCTTGCACTTACTTTGTTAAATGTATTCCTAAATATGTATTCTTTTTGATGCTGTTGTAAATGGAGTTATTTTATTAGTTTTTTTAAATAATTATATTTTCATTTTTTTAATTTACTTATTTTATGGGGGGAGGGTAATTAGGTTTATTTTTAAATTTATTTTTAGAGGAGGTACTGGAGATCAAATTCGGGGCCTCCTGCGTGCTAAGCATGTACCCTACCGCTTGAGCTATACCCTGCCCCTTATTAGTTTTATTTTTGGATTATTCATTACTAGTGCACAGAAATACAACTGGTTTTCATATATTGCTCTAGAAATCTGCAAACCTACTGAACTTATTAGTTGTAATAATTTATTAGTAGATACCTTATGATTTTCTATATAAAAGACCATGTCATCTGAGAACAAACATGTTTTTATTTCTTCCTTTCCAATCCAATTGCCTTTTATTGCTTGTTCTTGCCTAACTGCTCTGGCTACAACCTCCAGAACAATGTTTCAGAATCAATCTGAGTGAGCCTATAGGTTAACTGGGAAGCAGTGCTTCAGGCTTTAGTTTGGCCTTACTTGCCAGGGTTTGGCTGGATTTGGGTGGGCTTGGCCACCTCCTAGCTCTGGATAGAGGCTCCAGACTCTAGCCAGTAAGTCGGGTTTAGGTCTATTCCACATCTCCACATTCTCTTTGAACCTGCAGCTACCAATGATTGATGGGTCACAGGAGGGCAAGAAACTAAGCCCAAATCATGAAAACACCTTTAAGCTCTCTGCTCACGTAATGGGACAGAAGTACACTCTGCTCACGGAGAGAGGGTAAGTGCAAGATAAGTAAAAAAGCGGTGGATGTATATTTTTATTAGAGGGGAATGAATAACTGGCACAAACAGGCCCCATTTAAAAAAATATATCTTGGCATAAAGATGGTTTGGGGGACAGGTTAGAAAAAGACCATTCTATCCATGGAGCATTTTTTTTCCCTATGTATGTATTTTGCATGGGCAGTTTTTTTCAGGTCTATTATTTAATCAAGTCAGTTCATTCTTTTATGTATTCATTCATTCAACAAATATTTACTGCTTTTATCAGGTTAACTGCCTTCACATAGCTGTCTTCCTACAGGTTCCAGGAATGACTCCCTTGCCCCTTCAGAGCTAGGGTGGCAGGTTCCTGCACTACTTTTTGTGTCCTTTACACTCAACCCACCTCTGTACTGTTTTTATTACACTTTCCTCAAATTATCCCAATTTGAGACAATTTATTTCTTGCTGGAACTATGACTGACAGAAACTATTCATGGTTTCAAAATAATAATAATGCCAATGTAAATTCTAAAAATAAGATGACTCAGAATGGACTTTCACATTTATTGTACTTCCTTTTGTCCCAACAATACATCCTTCCAGGAATACACAGCCAAAACATCGCATTTCAAAGAGCATTACGTTTCTATGGCTGCCATAACATGTTTTCACGAATTTAGCAACTTAAAAACAACACAAATTTGTCATCTCACAATTCTGGAGGTCAGAAGTTCAGGCTGGCTTGGCTAGTTTTTCTCTTTCAGGTTTCACAAGGCCAAAGTCAAGATGCTGGCCAGGTCGGACTCTTATCTGGAGGCTCTGAGGAAGAATCCACTTTCAAGCTCATTCAGGTTGTTGCACAAATCAGTTCCTTGTGAATGTAGGATTGAAGTCCCCATGTTTTGCTGGCAGTCAGCATGGAGCCTTTGTTAGTTTCTAGAAGCCTCTCTCCAGTTCATGTACGTAGCCTCTCTAACCCAGTGTCAGCAACAGTATGTTAACTTTTGAGGGGATTAGAATCTCTCTGACTTCTCCTTCTGCTGCACATCTTCTGTTTCTAGTCAGAGGAAGTTCTCTGCCTTTAAACATTGTGTGATGAGATTAGACCACCCAGACAACTGAGGATAATCTCTCTATTAAAAGTTCATATTCTTCATTGTATCTGCGAAGTTCCTTTTGCCATTTTAACATAACATTTTCACAGGTCCAGGGACTAGAGCGAGGACATCTTTGGGGAGATACTGTCCTGCCTATCACATATAGACATTTAAAAAATTCTCTCTGCGGTTGTGCCACCAACTTAATATATAATTAGGATTCTTTATTTCAGCTATTTTTTAAAATTTTGTCTCAAAATAATTTTAGACAGACAAGAGTTGCAAAGACAGTACAAAGGATTCCTACATTCCTTTGTTTCAGTTTTTGATTTTCAGAAATTCATTTTAAAATTAATTATTATTAATTATTTTGTTTTTAATTATGCATTTACATTGTTCAAAAATCAAAAATTGTATAACCACGTACCTTCTGAGATTTGTCTTTCATACCATTTCATACTCATGTTCTTTTTCTTCCCATTAAGAAACTACTCTCCTCCTCTGTCTGATCTGCTGATACTCCTCATTGCTGATACATCATCCCTCAACCTTTTTAAACTGAGACAATTATTCTTTAGAGGTTTCCTCCCTCTTTCCTCCTGTGTCTTCTAGCAAGAGCGGGGGAAAATATTATGATGAAGCTTAATGAAATCTGCTGCCCAAGTAGGTTAGAGGCTGGCAGAGGCTTCAGATGGAACATTCAGGGCACTTCCCTATTACCAGCCACACACCCACCTCTCCTTGAAATCACTGGCTATCAATAAAGCTTATCAGAATTACTTACACTCACTGTATTCCCTATATTCTAAAACACCATCAATAGTACAACCCATCATTAGCTTAATAACATTTTGAGGGGAATAAAAAGAATGCCTCCACATTAAATGAACACATAGATTATAGGGTACATCCCAGTTTCAAAAGTGTAAAAAGTGCAATATAAACATACATCTTAGAACAGGGAAATATGGTTCAAATCATGTTGTCATTAGCTTAGATCCATCCTGAAAAGTGTCCTCTTTCTTGTATTTACATTCTTTTCTTTTCAGATTTATCAAGGAGATACCACAGCCTGTACCTATCTTGGAAATATGTGTTACAATACTTTAAATTAAATACAGTTGATTCTTGTTATTCATGGTAATTATGGTTAATGCTGTCTCTGCAAATGGTGGATAATTAGCTGTTGGGGCTCAGAGCAGGCCACCCCAAGATATACCATAATGGCACATTGATTACTTTGATTTAAAGTTACTTGAGAAACAGCTGGTGGGAAAAAAAATTGATACAAAAAACACTCTGACTCCACTCTTCCTTCTGAATGCAGGAAATAAATTTCCCATATGAGAGATTCCTCCCTGTACCAGGAAAATAGAAAGCATCCTTACCACCAGAGGCAGGGAATCCAAAGCTAAGAAAGGTGTATAAACAAACTTAATTCTTCATTAGGTGGCTACCCTAAGAACAAGCACCTTTGTTAAATCTTCACAAATAATTGTCTAAAAGTGATATATAAACAGTCTGCTTTGGTCAGTTCAGGGACCTGAGATCTCTGTGGGTACAAATTAAGTTGGTTTTTTCTCCTTTTAATCTGTCTGTGTCAATTAATTATCAGACAAGTCAAAAGAACTCAAGGTGGGTAGGGGAGACATTTCCTCATCCCTCACCTAGCAAATAAGCAAGCATTGAATTAGGAGCTATTGCTCCCAGCGGAAATACAGATTTAGGTTCCTGTGAGCTTCTGGTCACAACTTTTCATCATCAATACATAACTTTGCTTTATGTGTATTTCTCTTTAAAGATACCTTGTTTAATATACACTGTTCATTCATTAACATTGAACTCATGGCCAACAGCACTATAACTCATGCCTGAAGGCAGAAGATCTAACACATGTTATTTCCCTCCGCCAAGGTACCACAGCCTTTTTGGATGCTTGAGGTCATTTTAAACAGTGAGATTACCAACAAAAAGCACACAAATGCAAAACATGAGGCACTAAACAGACCATGAAAAGGACACTTCTTACCCTATAAGAAGTGAAACAAAAAGGTGGATTGTTGCCTTGTTCTGCCTCACTCAGCTGGGAACATGTGTATCAAGTGACTCAAGTTTTTTGACACTGTGTATTTCTGCCAATGACCAAAACAGCACCACATGGATTGATTTTGAGAGTTACAAATAAATTTTAGAGAGTAGGCACATTCACAAATACTGTCAACTATATTTTAAACACAGAAAATTATTGATCAGCCTGGCATGCAGGATCCAACCTTACCAAATCTTAACATTTTGTAACATTTATATCTATGCTTTCTATACTTATTTTCTAAGGAAATAAAACATTACAGACACAGTTGGAGACCTCTTTATCTTCTCTCCCTTCCTAGAGGCAACCACCCTCCTGAATTTGGTGTTTACTGTTACATACGCCTTTTATAGACTTAGTATATATGTATATATTTACTACATATGGTGGTATTCACAAATGATCATTGTTTTGCCTACTTTTGAACTTTCTGTAAATTGTATCATCTGTACTATGTTTCTGCCGCTTGTTTTGTTTCCCCTTAACATGTTTTTGAGAATTACCCATGTTGATACATGTTGTACTAGAGAATTTATTTTTCTTGCTCTATAGAATGAGTTTATCTATCTGCTTTCCTGCTGAGGAACATTTATTTATTCCTAAGGATTGCTCTTTGACACAATTCTACAAAGATTCTGTGAGTGTCTCCCTGTGTTTGCATGCAATTGTTTTCTAGAATGTACACTAAAGAATGGAATTGCTGGATTATAAGAAACGTGCATTTTCAACTTTACTAGCTATTACCAAATTTTTCTCCACTTTACGTTTCTGTCAGCAGTGAGTGAGAGAAGAGAGTTTTCATTGCTTCATGTTCTCACCAACACTTGCTATTGTTAGATTTAATTTTTGTTGCCAATTTGAAAGCTCTGCAATCTCACTGTGGTATTATTTTGGATTTCACTTACTTACTAGTGAGATTGGGCATTTTGTTATTTGTTTACTCACAATTTGGTTTTGTACTTCCACTGAATTCTCTATTAATAGCTTTAGCCTTTTTTTTTTTTTCTTAATGGATTGTCTTTTTTCTTATCCACTTGTAGGATTGTTTATATATTCCGATATTAATCCTTTGTCAGTTATATGAGATGCAAATTTCTTATCTGCTACATGTAGTCTTTCAGGGTTTGAGGCTGATAGGGGCTCTGCCATCTTCAATTTGGATTCTTTACGGTAGCCCTGGGGTCACCATTACAGTTAGTCATAAAGGAAAAAATCATGAAGGACTGCACTTGAAATGTTTTATTCTCCAGGTGTGACAGTGGAGTCTATCACTTTCACTTATGTTCCACCCTGGAGAGTAGTGTCAGATGCCCACATCTAACTGCAAGGGAGACAGAGATAGGAACAATTTCGGTGAATAGTTAGCAGGCTAATAGCATTTAACTTTCTTTTCTTCCTTCTTTCTTGCTTGCTTGCTTTCTTTTTTTGTACTGCCCTTGTCTGGTTTTAGTGTCAGGTTTATTATTCTTATAAAATAGTTCTGGGTTATTTCCTTG
Source organism: Camelus ferus (assembly GCF_009834535.1). Taxonomy (NCBI): domain Eukaryota; kingdom Metazoa; phylum Chordata; class Mammalia; order Artiodactyla; family Camelidae; genus Camelus; species Camelus ferus. Next base: position 42,472,788 of record NC_045706.1, on the reverse strand, counting down.
TTTTTCTATTTTCTGGAACAGTTTGTAGAAGACAAGTCTTATTTGTTCTTTGATTGTTTGGTAGCATTTCCTTATAAATCTTTCAGACCTCAGGGGAGAGTTTTCTGAGGGGAACATTTTAAGCTTCTGACTCAATTTATTCAATGGTTACATTCAGATTTTCTATCTATTCTTGGCAAGCTACTTTTTTCTACCAAAAAAATGTACATTTTTTCTAAATTTTTAATTTCTTGTCATAAAATTTCTTATAGGTATTGGCCCCTTGTCTTGTTTTCCTTGCAATCTTACTGTCTGTCTGGTGTTTTGAAACTTTAGCAGCATCCCACATGTTTAAAAGGTAGATTTTAAGTTATCATTATTATAAATGTCTGTTAATTTTTTATATTTAATTCACTTCTGACCCACAATTGATTTAGAAACTATTTTAAATTTCTAAATATACCTATTATTTTAGTTATATTTTATTAATAATTTCTCATTTAATGACATTATGATCAAACTTGATACTGACTCTTTGGAGAAGCAAGAGATGATGGTTGTTAAGAGTATATGCGCTATAATTAAGAATTTTATCCTCCCCTTCCAGTAGGAACTGTATACTGAGCAACCAAATAATCTCAGCTAATGAGAAAAGTCTCTTCCTTGAAAAAAAGAATGACAGCTAATATAGATGTAGAGGAAATGACAGAACTAGACAATTTGGAATCCTTAAAGATATCACTGTTCAAAACTAGATCAACCATAGATGTTGAAACCTTTGGGTCAAGTGATGATGGGAGACAAGATGACAGCATATCCATTGCCAAGATACCACCCCACCAACTATCTGCTGGGAGAAAAATGTAAACGATAGCATGGCAATGGTGGAACCCAGCTGTTACCTCTGTAACTCAGTGATCACTCTTAGCATCCATTTTTAGCCAGCAATCAGACATTATGTGCGTCCTGATGTCCTGAAAAGGGAAGCACACAGCATCATCCATGAAGGATTCTTGCTAAAAAATATTTAACCAAAATCTAAACAAGCTTTAGACCTAAATTCCTATTTACAGGACATACAAAGGGCAGAGAAAAAGATGTTAAAATAATATCTAAAGAAAATATTGGGCAAATCTAGAAGTGGGATATTGGACAATTATTTTAATGACGTGAAGAAGTGATGGGAGGGCTTTATTGAAATAAGAGACTAGAGAGACCAAAACAAAGCCCCAAAGACCAATATGTGGTCTTTGATTAGATCTTGATTTGAATGAGCCAGCTGTAAATGACATGCTAGAGGCAATTGGGAAAAATCTGATATCAATAGAGTATTGTATGATATTAAGAGAATTGCAGTTAATTTTATTAGGGATAATAATGGTATTGTATAGTGTGTATTAGGGCTAATTTTTGTATTGTGGTTATTTAGAAAGTTATTTGGAGTGAAACATTATGATGTTTCTATTTCACTTGAAGATGAACATACCACTTTCCTCCTTAGAAAGAAAAAGGCAACAGTCTGATTTATTTCCTACAGGATAAAATCCAAACTCCTTTCTCTGGCATAAAAAAATGCTTTGACTCTGGTCTCAGTTGACATCTCTAGTCACTTACTCTTACACAGTTTAAGTTCTGACCTCACTAAATTTCTCACAATTTTTTGCCTCTACCATATTTTTTTTCTGCTCAAGATGCCCTTCCCTACCTTCTCCATGTAAAACTTTTAATTGATGCCCATGTGCATGTGCACATTTGCACATATATGCTCCCGAAAACCAATGTTAAGCATTTTTAATGGTGGCAAGCATTGGTGATTATAAATATATAAAATACATATAAAACTGGAAGGACACATATCTGTTGTGGAGAGGAGGCTGGGAATCAAACTGTGAGTGGTTGTTAAGGGGACTTAGCTGAAAGGGTTCTATGTCTTTTTGAAAAAAGGAAAACACTGGAAGAAATATGACCAAACGGCAAAACTTATAAATTTAGGGTATTTAGAATGTGTACTCCTGTGTATCTTTTAAAATTTGCTCTCTCTTAAAAAAAGTGCATGTCTGCAGACTGCGTTAGTTTGAATTGCAGTCCAATTTACCAGTTGATGAACTGGGGCAATTTTATTAATTTCTTTTAGCCCAAGTTTCCTCATTTTTAACATAGGGATAATACTAGTACCTGCTCCAGTAGGGTTGTTGTGAGGGGTAAACAAGTTAATACATGTAAAACACCGAAGCATTTAGCCAGTGCCTGGCACAGAGTAAGCATCTAATAAATATGAGATACTACATGTTGAGACCTGCTTTATGACCTACTTCATTGTCAGTTTGGGTAAATTGTGTGCCTGAATAGAATGCTTGTTTCATAATTGTTAGCTGCAGGGATACACACTACACACACACACACACACACACACTCACAATTGATCAAACTTGTTAATTGTGTTCAAATCTTCCATCTTCTTTTTAATTTTTCATTTGCTTAATCTTTCAACAGAGAGATGTGCTACAACCAGATACAATGATTGTGGACTTGTCCATTTATGTTTATAATTCTATTAATTTTTAACACATATACTTGAGACTACATTGCTAGGTGCATAAAATTTTAATTGTTAAAATGTCCTTGCTATTTGTTTCTTTAGTTGTTAGGTTTCTGCTTTCTGTTACAGTTGATTTCTTTGAGGGGCTTATTTTAATATGGTTTTTTTAATTGTCTTTTGGTAACTTTTTGTGTAATATACCTTTTTTCATTCTATTACTTTTAATATTTTTAAGTCCTTAATTTTAATATCTTATAGTCTTGTAAAAATATGGCTGAGATTTTCTTTTTTTTTTCTAACCTTTTTAAACAGATTAACTCTTTTTATAGGTAGGATCAATTATAGTTATTATGCTTTCTCATATATTTGTACAAATTTCTCTTAATTTTGTGTTAAGGTGTGTGATTTCTATTTATTCTGATTTTCTCTGTTCTCTTTTCTCCTTCTATTTTTTTAACTCTCATAGTACGTTGATTAAGCATTTTCTGTTCTCTTTTATTACCCTCAACTGATTTGGAAGTTAAAAATTTCATTTCTATTCCTTTAGTAGTTTGCTTTAAAATTTTAACATGCATTATTCAACTTGACAAAAACATAAGTGAATCATTATCCCTACTCTTTTTTGAACATAACGGTTTTAGAATGCTACTAATTCTTCTCTACTAATTTCTCGTCTTCCAGTATTTTAGTTCTTCCCAAAATAGTAATTATTATTATTGTTTTTAAACTCTCATTATTCCTCATCATATTTTATATTATGTAGTCAGTGTTTGTTTAAATTTATACACTTTCTTCCAAGTTTCTTTGCTCATGGTTCCTTCCTGTATCTTGCTCCTTGCAGTAGAACATCTACAAATTCTTTCAGCTGGACTCTGTTAATGGCATTGTATTTGTCTTAAAATGTCTTTAATTGAGTCTTATTCTTAAATAGTTGGATAGCTGTGCATACAATCCTAGTACAGTTATTTCTCTTAGCATTTTGATGGTATTATTGCATTGTCTTCTCATTTCTATTGCTGCTATTAAGAAATTTGTTGACACTCTTTATAGGAAATCTCCTCTCTTTTCTCTCTCGTTTTACTTAAGATGGTTTTTAATTTTATTGCACTTGGTCTTTAGAATTTTTACCAGTATATGTGTGAAATTCTCTTTTGATATAGCTTGATTTTTGTTTATCTTATTCCATTCTCATTTTACCTCCTGAATATGACCATTCAGACTTTCTATCAATTATGGAAAGTTGTCAGCTGTTGTCACTTTAAATATCACCTCTCTATTCTTCCTCTTTGTTTTCTGATTCTTGAATACCTATTAAATGTATGTTGGACCTTGTTCTTCTATCCTCTAAGTTTCCTATGTGCTCTTATAACTTTGTATGTCCCTATGCTGCATTCTAATTTTCTCAGATTTATCTTCTACTTTGCTAATTATCTCTTCAACTATGTCAATCTGCTAAATAGTTTAATTCCTTGAGGGTTTTGAAATTTAATCACTTAAAATGAAAAACTGCTCAGGTGACAGTTCAGATATTCCTAGTTGAAAGGAGACAATGCCAACAGAGTGAAAACAACGATCAGATAAGACCCCCCTCCATCTTGGTGTTTGGAACAAAACAAAAAGGACACTCTGCATCCACAAAAATAACTAAACAAAGCACTTGACTAATATGTTGACTACTGCCTCTCTGCCAATGATAATTCTAGCTTTTCTTTAATTCTCCTGTTTTTTAGATAAAAATTATCATTACTCAATCACCAAATTTCCTCCACTTCTTGACAACATCTGATGCAGAACTGACCCCTGCTTTCTTAAACCCTGCTTAGAACCACTCAGTTCAAGCACAAATCCTATAGTAAATCCTTCCCACCATTGCTCTGGTGTACATTCTCCTTTGCTATAGCAAACTAGATAAAGCTAGCTTTTTTTTTGACTGTAGATATGTTCCTGGTCTTTGGAACTACCTTTTTAAGTTCCTAATGTCCTATTTAATAATTTTGTGATTCTGACTGTTCTATCTTCAATTCTGATTATGTTTTTTTCTGTCTTATGCTTTCTATTTCTTCTTTTATGACTCTAGTTATTTTAAATATATTCAATTTTCTCCAATTCAACTCTATCCAACACTTGTCTTAACTGAAGTTCTAGGGATACCATCTCATTTATTGTTTGCTAATTTTTTTCAAGATGGATTATTTCTCTGTGTGTTTTGTGATTTTCAGTTGTCATCCCATCTTCATTTTGAGACTGCTTCTAGAGTGAATTTGTATTTGTTTCTGCCATGTGACCTAGGGATATTACTATCCCTATGCCAACTGTTTTTCATCAGTTTATTTTTTTGGTTGGAGTTTATAGAGTACAAATACCCTTTTGAAATATGTTTGATGAGATTTGACAAATTATACATTTGTGTAACCATCACCACAGTCAAGATATAGAACATTTCCCTCACCCAAATAGTTCCTATGCTAGCCCAACTTTTAAGATACTATAATCATTTGGGGGATTTCTGGACCATGTATGTAGTAGGAGGTATACATGTGAAGCTCTGAACTCCATGAGGCTTAAGTCTAGATTATAACTCTTCCAAAGAGATTTTCTTTTAAACTCTGAATCCAGTTTAAGGCAGACGATCTTTCTTGTTATCTTCCTGTTGGCTGCTAGGAAGACTTTCCTCCTAACCCAGCCTTTCAGTGTGGTGTAGCTCTTTGACACACTGACATTTTGTAGGTGTCTTAGTGACATCTTCCTGCCTTGTATGGACCCAGGACCTCAAAATCCTGTCCCTGATGGGCATTAAACTAAAATGTCGTGATTGAGAAGACCTATAATGTTGCTGTTTCAGTTTCAGCTGCCAGATTACTACTCTAGTTTATAGTGTTCTGCCCCTCCTCTTTTTTGATTCATGCATTTTATTGAAGTATAACATACATATAGAAAAGCACACAGGTCATAAATATATAGATTAATGTCTTTTCAAAAGTGAACATACTTATGTAACAAGTACCCAGATAAAGAAAAAGAACATTACCAGAAATCTCCTAGTATCCTTTCCAAACACCATCTCTATCCAACGAGAACCATTATTCTGACTCTTAACATCATAGATTAATTTTGCCTACTTTTGAATTTTATATAAATGCAATCATACAGCATATATTCTTTTTTGAGGCTAGCTTCCTGTGCTTATCATTATCTTTGTGAGGCTCACTCATATTGCTTCATGTAGTTGTAGTTTATTCTCACTGCTCTATGTTATTTCATTGTATGAATATAACTGGATTTATACTGTAGGTGGACATTTGGGTTTTTTCCAGTTTTCCTCTTTGCTTTTAGAGCCTGGGATTTCTCTTTACTTTCTTTCAAGCTCTGATGTGTATTTAGTAAGATTTAAAAAGCATTTCCTGGTCAGTAATTCTGTATGATCCGTGTTTTAGGTTTTGTGGACTGCCAAATCTTCAGACATGTAAGTTATGTATTTCATTTTTCCTGTCGGTCTTAATTTCCTAAGTTCTTGATTCTCATCTGATTTACTTGAGCTGATGATATTTCTTTAGATTGCCATTTGCAGAAATGGTTTTGATTCCTGTAAACAAATAATGAGCGAACACAAATGGGAGGACAGAGTTGAGATATGTAATTAATCTCATAGCCTTGATCTCTTGCCTGGGTCCAAGGCTACTTGGACGTTAATAAGTGTAAACTATTAAAAAGGCATATTAAAGAAGTGAGGTGGTTGAAGACAAGCAATTGTGAGACCTGGATGTGGTTGTTTGGGTCCAGGGTCTCTTGGCTAGTTGACACTGGGCATTTGAAATGAGAGGGAGCCTCTCTTAATGGCCCAGATGAATGTTATCCAGGTGTTCCTAGAAGAGTCACCCCAAAGTGGGCCTGCTTTTGCCTTGCAAAAGTAAATTTTCTAGTTCAGTGTTTCTCAAATGTGGGTAATTTTGCCTCTTATGGGGATATTTTGCAATGTCTGGAGACATTTTTGGTTGGCATGCTACTGGTATCTAGGTAGAGACTGGGAATGCTGCTAAACATCTTACAATGCACAGGAGACCCCCCTCCCCCAATGAATCATTTTCCAGCTCCAAGTGTCAATAGTGCCAAGGGTAAGAAACCCTGTACTAGACCAAAGGACTAGACTCAGCCTCTAAATCAACAACTACTTAAGTAAACACTATCAACTGCCTTTCAAGAAATGATAACACCACTCTGGCACATTCTTCTACGATACTATACAAATTCTGACACTCCATGGTAACCAGCCCATACTTGGCTCACTCTGATTCTTTTAACAATTGTGATGGTGGGTTCTGTAACTACCAAATCCACTCAGAGTTTGAATGAAATCACTTGTACCTGACATTAACATACCTAGATATATATAGCAATTTATTTATAGCCATTAAAAATTAAACATGTAATTGACTACACTTCAATTAAAAAAATTCATCATGATGATCATAGAATAACAAAAAATTAAACAACAAAATTTTCCTATGATATATACCTTTATTTTAACTTTAGTATTGGAAGTTCCAAGGCCATAGAGTAAATCAGCTGAATGAATGGCATTAGACAAAATGATTTTGATGCTGTACTTTGCAATCAGACTACAGGTATTCTTTTCCTTTGTTATTATAGTTTTGCAGCTTGAGTTTAGGCCAAAGAGGGTAAATTTCATTATTTCTCCAATGGAAGTGATGATCTAAATTTGTCTCTTCTTCCTCTAGGCAGCTTATACTACCATTTATTCTTCTGATTCATTTCCCCCAGAAAGCTGAGAAGAAGTTTTATAATGATGTTATTGGTCTTGTAACTGGTGTTTCTATTGTAATGCTATTACTGAACCAATGTTGTGATAAATGGTCTGTTTATAAGGGGAATCACTTTTACAAGAAGTAGAAAATTAGACACGCTTCTGCTTTGCAATAACAATAAAAACCACAGTGAAAAAATATTCTCCAGTTTATTCCCATCTGTATCAGCAGGGAGGCTTTAGAAGATGGCTTTCCCCCTAAACTCTTCTAAACACTATTATTGCCTACAAGTACCGTGTCGAAATGCAGTTTTCCTCCAAATCCTATTCAAGACCAATCCATTTTAATTTACCAGAACGTGGGCCCTTTAAGAAAGTCAGGCACTTTAAACCCCACCCATCTGCTGACTTGTAAGTCCTCTTTGAGGCGGTAAGTTGGTGATAAAGCTAGCAGAGAGCCAACTTGCCCCCTGGTTTGCTTGGAAGGACTGTTTCTATCGAAGTGAGCTCTAAAAGTGGAAGGTTTAAGATACAATGGGATACAGAACAATAGAAACTTGTGCAGTGTGGAAGCCAGACTGGCTCTTAAGATTCTATCACGGTGCTGGATAAAGTGAAAAGAATGCTGTTAAGTTTGAGTTTCCCCCTGTGGCACGACTCCCTGCTAGCTTTACTCCTCCATTTCACCTAGCAAGTGAGATTTCCAGAAACTGTTTCCAGTTTAATGAGCTCCTTGTCTGAGGTAGCAGATTCCCAAAAGGAAAAGTCAGGGAGAGAAGAAAGTTTCAGTGAAAATTAAACTGGATCACTTCTAACAAAATTATTTACATTGGCTATGTATTTCTGAGGAGCAAAGCCAACTCTTTTTCTCTGCCACACCAACAATGACTAAGTTCAGAAATCCACTAGCACTAAACTAAAAAATAATTATGAGAAATTTGGGGTTTAATTGCAGTGGGCATTTTGGAGCTGTCTGCTAGAAGCAGCCATGTTGGTAAATGATAATGTCGTTTGAAGCACTTGGATTTTTAGTTTATTCTGAGGTACGAGTTTCCATTAGCCATTGAATCATTAGGTCAAATTTAGATTAAAAGATAATGGAGGTGTTGGAATAAAAGTCATTAAAGCACCTCTTTATCCTTCCTAACACATAAACTTTCTCAAAAACGCAAAGCAAAGGAAAAATTTTTACACCCCCCCCCTTTTGTTTTTATCTGTTTGTTCTTCCGTTGACTAAGCTTGGATAATAGAACAGGTCTGGTCAGTTTCATTTTCTGATTTTTATACATAAGTGAAAGCTGTTTTGTGTCAACAGAGTAAAGTGTTTAGAATCATTTCACCTGCTGGGTCAATTTCCTGTAAGCCTTTGTTTGGGAAGGGAGAGGGGAAATACCAGTTGTGATTTTGAATCAAAACTTCAAAACCAGAACCCCGGATTAGGCCACATTAGAATAATTAATTAGTTTTATTTTTGACTTATTTAAGTTTTCTAGGCGTGGGCAAGATAAATAGTAAAGAATGATGGTTATGTTGTGTTCTCACTCAATCATCACTATTCGTGTAGCATAATGCTGTCTGCAGTTACCTTGGGAAACTGGCCTTTAAAGAAGTGTTTTAATCCACAAAAAGTGTTTCTCTATCTTTTCTTTTTGGATTACATAAATGTTTCTGTCTTGATCCTATTGCGAGACAGGTCCTGGCACTGTCTAAAAGATGCAGAGAGAAAAAGAAAAAAGAATTGCACATTGTTTAAACAATTGGGCGCTGTGTGGTTTATGAGATTATTAGGAGGAGGAGTAAAGAGGGCGGTGTGTCTCTTCTGCAAATTTTTTCTTAACGAGGTTAACCTGTGGCCGCAGTCTCATCGCCCCACTCGGCTCCTTGCAGGGGAACTTTCTGTTCTGTGAGCGCTATCCAAAGCTTCCCAGTCAAGCTCACCGATATTAAACTAAAAGGGCTGCGTGTATGTTTGAAACAGACAGAGGGAGACAGGAGCACACACAGTCGGCGGAAGATGGGGCCACGACTAGGGCAGGGCTGGATGTTGGAGCCAGGCTGACCTTTCCACGTGTCCCCAGCACCTGCGAGGCTAGTGGGGCATTAGGTTTCTTTTTCCCAGGAGCGGGCGCGAGCCCGGAAGAGGCTGGGCGGTCGGGGGCTTAGGTCAGGGGGCTGGGAGGCCCTTCCTCGGAACACGTGTGGCGGGCTAGCAGCTGGTGCGGAGGCTGGCCTGGCCTCTCCGCATCGCCGGGGCCCGCGCGTCCTCGGCCGGGCGGCGGACGTCAGGAGGCGGGAGGCGGGAGGCGGGAGGCGGAGGCGGCGGCTGCGGCGGCGGCGGCGGGCGGGTCTCGGAGCTCTCGGCCAGCTTTGCAGAGCGGCCTAGCGAGCACGCCAGGCCTGGCTGGAGAGAGCCCCAGTGCAATACTGCCCGAGCCCGGGCGGGGTCTCTGTTCTCTGGCAGAGGAGGTCCCTTGGCAGCGGGAAGCTCCCTCTCTTTCTCTCGCCGCCGCTCCGAGTCTGCGCCCTGGTGCCAGGCGCCCAGCTCGGCGCTCCCCTGTGCTCGCCCGGCGCCCACTCATTCGCAGCCCAGCCTTCGCCGCCGCCGCCTCCCTGCTCCTCCTCCTCTCCTCTCCCCAGCCCGCCGCGGCCATGGCGGACAGCGCCAGCGAGAGCGACACGGACGGGGCGGGGGGCAACAGCAGCAGCTCGGCCGCCATGCAGTCGTCTTGCTCATCGACCTCGGGCGGCGGCGGCGGCGGCGGTGGCGGCGGGGGAGGTGGCGGCGGTGGGAAGTCGGGGGGCATTGTCATCTCGCCGTTCCGCCTGGAGGAGCTCACCAACCGCCTGGCCTCGCTGCAGCAGGAGAACAAGGTGCTGAAGATCGAGCTGGAGACCTACAAACTCAAGTGCAAGGCGCTGCAGGAGGAGAACCGTGACCTGCGCAAAGCCAGCGTGACCATCGTGAGTGCCCCCCGGGGGCGCGCCGCAGCGCCAGCCTCCGCCCACCCCCGGGAGAGGCTGCACTCCCGACCCGGGCAGCCTCCTGGCACCCCGAGGCTCCCGAGAACCCACAGCGAGCACACTCCCTGCCGAGACCTGCTGGCCCCGGAGGGTGGGGGAGAGGGAGGTGCCCCTTCGAGGCCACGCGGGTCTGCCCTCCCCGGGAGGTCCAGGCCCCTTGCGGGGTGCGGGAGGAGTCTGCTGGGACCACCACCCGCGTTCCCTTTTCGCCTCTGGGGAGGAGGCCCCTCCCGGGCCGAGCTGGAAGCTGGCGGCGTGGCTTGGGGGGCGGGGAGGGACTTTTTTCGGTCCTAGCCTGCTTGAGGGGTGCGTCCAGAATCTGGGAGCTCTAGGCTGAGGGAGAGGGAGGAAGCTGAGGCCTGTTCCGGGGACCTGACTTGGGGTGCGGGGGGTTGCGCAGCTGGGCTGGGCACTTCGCTGGCATCAGGACGGCGCTGGCTGGATCGCCCGGGGAGGGGGCGGGAGAGAGTGGCCGGGAATCCGGGAAGTGGAGTTTTCTGGCCAGGATCGAGAGGGAAGGGCGGGTACCGGAGCTGATGCTCCCACCTCCGTTAGAAGTCCTTTCCCTGGGTGGGGAGGTGGCGGCGGCGTTATTCAGCGGGGAGAATGCAGCATCTTATACTGGCCTGGACAGAGTGAAGGGTATGAAGTCTGGACAGGCTGAAACCAGGGTGAAGGGTATCGACTGACTCCCTCGCTAAGCAGGATGTACGTGGGTTTGCTTCATTGGTGGTGGAGTGGCTAGAGATATTTTGCCTTGGAGTCCAGATACTTGACGGGAGAACAGGCTGTCTGTTCTGTTTCCACCTGGTCCCCAGAGGCTCCCCCAAAAAGGATAAGATTAGGTGTGTAGGTCTCCCTCTTAGTGTAGCAGGCCTTTAGAAAGGCCACTGTTAGCCGTGATGAAGCGAAACATAACTGGAAAAAGTACACTGTGTGCTCTCACCTAACATCCCTGCCAGCTAGCCACATCATTAACATGCAGAATCCCCATACAGGCAACTTTATTCAGATCAAAACAGTTTCCCAGCCAGGAGCAGGGAAGAAAATGAGAAATCGAGGGGATAAATTGCCATAGCTGCTACATAATAGCTGACTAGACTGAACCTTCAGTTGGAGAAAAAGTCATGAATTTGGGGATGGATCGAAAGTCATACTCTGGAAAGCAAATGGGGCGAGTTAGGGTGCCCCTGTGGCAGGAAAAAGTCTTCAGTGGGGGAGTGAGTGCGTGTGTAGGCTCCCCCAGTGCTAACTCACACTTGGGCATTGGATGGCATTCTGAATTTGCTTAGAAAGCAGGTTTCCACTGAAGTTTCAGTGTGATTGGCAGCCTGAATAGAAATTGATTGTTGAAAGACCCTTTGCATTCTTAAGTCCAGCCCTACTGAATGGAATTGGAGCAATATTCACATGTCCCCAGACTGTAATGTTCCCAAAGTGCCCTTTTGGTAGGAAGGGGAAAGAATGTGCAGAGGCAGCCACTTCCAAGACTCTTCTGTAGCTTTCTTGCCCAAGAGAGATGGCTTTCGTGAGTAGGGGTTTGAGAAGTGGGGGAAGTTGGTTGAAGCAGTTTATTTAAGGTTGGAGTTAGTAAATGAGAGGGTTAGTCTCTTGGAGAATATGAACCACCAAAAGTTGTAAAACTTACGTGAAACAAAATCTCTGGCCTCTTGCATAGAGTGAGCAATTCAGGCTGTATTTGTTTGTTTGGGAGGGAAGACTGGGTTGGGGGTGGAGATAACTATGAAAGGGTTATCTGTTTGACACTTGACCATATTATAAGTAGGTCTGTAAATTGTACATAAACACGTTGGCTTTGCATGGACAAACACGTTCATTCCTGGTGTTTAAGATCAGAGACCTCTGAACACTTACTTGGCTTGAAGGGTGTGTTAAAGTGGTGGCTTTCTTAGCACTTACCGTCAACTAAAACTGACAACCATCCCAATGTACTTTGTGAAATGCTCTGTGGCCTCACTGAGTCAAATTTTAAAGTTGTTTTAGATGACTGCCTGTGTGTACCGGAAGCCTCTCAGTTCTTCTTTAATCTCTGATTAATATATTCAGGGAAGCAAATAAAAGTGCTTGTGGTTTACTTAGTTCCTCAGTACTTGGCAGGTGTTACTAAGGCAAACACAGAGGAGAGATTCCTCTAAGCTTTTGAGAGTTTTGTTAAAGTTAACTAACTGACCTAGGACCCACATTGTGTTGAAGAGGGTGTCATCTCTGAGACATGTCATTTGGGAGGAGAAATGTGTGTGACTACATGAAATGGGTCTATGGATATAAGGGCTCCATAGAACAACACTGTGTCATAGGTGTGTGTCAAGGTGAAGCTGCACAGCCTGACAGTTCTAACTGAAACATAGAACCCTTGCTGGTAGCTGCCCAGGAAGTTTGGGACAAGGGCTAGATACACAGTTCTGTGAAGGCCTTGCTAGATTTTTCACTATTGTTGTTTATTTGAAGAGAAGATCGTACCATAATCCTATTACGACTTGCCTTCCTGGCTCTTCAGTTCTTCTAATTATAATATTAACCTTCACGTTTTTGAGCACTAAAGGTGATTATGGATGTCCTTCCTTTTCCTTGACCGAGTTCAGGAAGGTACATTGTTAATCAGCCATGCCCTGGGAAGAGAGAGGCGCCCTTTTATTTTTTTTTTAAACAGACTATATTTTAGAGTAGTTTCAGGTTGACAGTAAAATTAAGCAGAAGGTACAGAGATTTCCCCAATACTCCCTCCCTTTCCTCCCCTCCTCTGTTATCAACATGGCCCACCTGAGTGGTACATTTGTTACAATTGATGATCCAACATTGAAACATCACCGTCACCCATAGTCTCTGGTTTGCATTAGAGTTCACTCTTGGTGTTGTATATTTTATGGGTTTGGACAATTGTGTGATGACATGTGTCCATGATTATAGTGTACAGAGCTGATGCAGGGCCCTACAGTCCCCTATGCTCTGCCTTTTCATCCCTCCCTGACCCCTGGCCTCCACTGATCTTCTTAATGTCTCCATAGTTTTGTCTTTTCTGGGATGCCATATAGTGTAGCCTTTACAGGTTGGCTTCCTTCACATTTACATTTCCTCCATGTTTTTTTCATAGCTTGATAGTTCATTTCTTTTTAGCCTTGAATAATATTCCACTGTTTGGCTGTGCCACAGCTTGCTTATCCATTTACTTACTGAACAACTTGGTTGCTTCCAAATTTTGGCAGTTACGAATAAAGCTGCAGTCAACATCTGTGTGCAGGTTTTTATATGGATGCAAGATTTCAGCTCATTTGGGTAAATACCAAGGAGTGCAATTACTGAATAGTATGGTAAGAGTATTTTAGTTTTGCTAAGAAACTGCCAAAACGTCTTTGAAGTGGCCGTACCAGTTTGCATTCCTGCCAGCAGTGAATGAGAGTTCCTGTTGCTCCACATCCTTGTTAGCATTTGGTGCTGTCAGTGCTTTGGATTGCGTCCATTCTGATACGTGTGTGGTGATATCTCATTATTGTGCCCTCTTTTTTTAAGCCAAGTCCAAAAGCCGATAGAAGTTCTTAACCAATGGTCATTCTTGTCTCTTTTGGTATGTGGGTATTTACTGTGGTCAAGCAACCCATTTAATAAAAGACTGGTTTCATGGGTCTGTGTTCTCAGTACCTGTATGATAGAGGTTAACATCAGCTATGGGGAAGAAACAATTGTACGAGGCCTTTCATGTCTGTAAGTGTCCGGTGTTACAGCTTGCCCCTGGTGTGTTTTGTTTGGGTTAGAGGTGGAATGGAATGTTTTGAGTGATTATCCAGTTTCTCCTACTAAATCATCAGTGGAACCAGGCTGCTGATTATAGATCATAATTTCTTCTTTGGAGTGGAGAAAATAAACAAAAAACAAATAGTCACACTGTTAAGTAGCTTTGAGATTATTAGGCTAGTTCTATCTGACTTGTACTGTGGGTTAAAATGTAATTAGAGATGATCTGATTCAATGTCGTGGGAGGTGTCCAGGGGTTGTGGTCTCTGAGAAGGTGAGGAATTGTATTGGTGGGCTGTAATTGAATGGCTTCTAAGTTCTGGACTAGTTTCTCAGGGTAAAAGCAGAGTCTCATACCTGGCGTGGCTAGTTCTCTAAGATATGTTTTCTGTACTGGTTCAGACCTTGAGCATGTGTGTGGTTCAAAACTAAAGGCCTATAATAAATCTTTAGAATGTAAGTCTCTTTCTATCTGTAAAATTAGTCCTTCATTATAGAAATTTATGAAAATGCAGATATATAAAAGTGTTTTGAAGTTACAGTAGAAAAACATGTTGGTATGGCATGGTTAGAAAACCTGGCTATTTTAAACATCAGCAGTGTAATGATTTCATTAACCAGTAAAAGCCACCAGATAGTTAATGTTGTGGATTTTGGATTATTTGCTCTGAAAGCCTAATACACTATTTTCCATTTTTTAAGACTTCGTTTTGGCAGACTCTATGAAGTGATCAGATTGACATTGCCCTTGTAAAAAAGGTATCCCCTGTTTAAAACAATAAAATTCTTAAGATTCTTATGGAAACACCAAACTTTAGACACGACTTTGAGAAAAGTATGACCTCACATACAGGTCTAATTAGACACAAGTCCAGTCTTCTTGAAGAGGCTATTAGATTTCTTCTGTGTGTTTTGTATTATCTGATTAAAAAAGGCATAAAACCCTAAAGGAAGTTGGGGCAGCCTTTTATAGTGCTTTTATTTATTTTGCTGAGGATGAGTAATAGTTCAGAGAATCACCGTATCTAGATTGTGGTGACTCTTGTTCAAGACCAAAGACACTGGTCTCAAGCAAAAATCTGAAGTAGTCATTGCTCTTCAGAAACTGCAGTGGCTTCCAGCGCCCCTGGATGCAGGTAAACGTTCTGGGCTGTCCCAGGTTCTGCACAATCTGGCCCCAGCTCACTCCGCTCACGTTCTCGAAGCTCTCAATCAGCCGAATGGCTAACTTTTTGGAGTTTGTATAGGTTTCTCTGGTTCCTCTAGGATGCACCTCCTGCCCTCAGTTGTTCTTCCCTACTCCTCCCCACCTTCTGTCTTGTAAATCCAAGTAGATCGCGCTTCCTCTTGAGCCCAGTGTGCACTAGGTACTGCCTCTCCGCCAGCCACACACTGGGCTATGTGCCCATTTGTGAGACCTCCCCAGCTTTGACCTCTTGTCACATAGGTCTCCCCTTTGGAAGATGGGAGAGCTGTAAATTCCTTTAGGGGCAGAATGTGCCTTGTTCACATCCATCCCTCAGTGACTGGCATGCAGTAGACACTCAAGGGTATGTTTGGTTGACCCCAGACCCCATTGGGTGATGAGGTGTTTTTATTTTTTTACTGGGTGAGAATGGCTGTACTGTCTCCTGACCATATACTCATAGAGCCACTCTCCTGCATGTGTCCTGAACAACAGCAGACACCATCTTCACCATAGTTGGATGGTTGAGTGGATACACTGTATACTTTGGGGGACCACTACAATAATGTGTCCCATGCCTTTGCCTTCTAGCTAGGGGTGATGTTGTAGGCTACCTTGTAGCATATACCTAGGCATTTATGATACATTTCACCACTAGAAGGGGACAAAGTGTCTTTGGGTTCACCTTTTCAAGGGCTTTTGAGCAAGACTTAGGGGAAAAAAGGTGGTGTGGCTCTGTTGGAAGTGTTCAGATTTGCCAGCTCAGTTTTGGTGATGGTGACAGATCACTCCATGTGTTTCTTACAACTTTCTGTAACATTGAAATGCCCCACAGCCGCTTCTGGGAAACCACTCTGAACCATCATGGGTCGGGGGATGCACCAGTGCAAGTACCAGGCATCTGCAGGTACCAGACATCTGAATCTCCAGCAGGGGAAGTATCTGCAAACAGGGTTGGGAGACTTGCTGCATCCTTGTAGATACCCACATGTGGCTTGCAGAGGGGAGACTAGGGGTTTGATACAGTGTCACATACAGTATCAAACGGTCCCCCCCCCCCCGCCTTTCTTTAAATCACATCTTACAGAGATAATTGCACTTAAGCCTACAAATGCTAATCTGAGCTTTTAAATTTATCCAGCCAGGCTGAGCAAGGAATAACAGTCATCCTCCTTGTTCCCTCACATACTTTTCCCCTCAGTGGGTAGGTGTTGCTTTTTGTTTTCAATCACAGCGCAGTTGCTTTTAGATAGAGGGAACGATTGTCAAATCTGGTGAAGTAAATGTTCACAGGTTCGGTGTGTTCTGCTTGGTGGTGGTTGAAATTTTCCTGACAGGGAAATGAATGCTCTGGAAAATGTTTCTAATCATCAGGATCTTGGAGTGGTATTAGCTTGCAGACTCTTCCTACTTCCCCGAGGCTGTCAGATTTTCTTATCTTTTATGGATGTCAAGCCCACAGCTGTGGACTCTATCCCAGTGCTCCTACCAGTAAATTGCAAACATCACTTTGAGTAGGTGTTTTCTTTTAGGGGAAAGAATACTTAAAAAAAAAAAAAAGAGTTAATAATTTGATTAATGGTTACTTAGAATTTACTACCCACTTACTTAATATTGGTCCCTAGATTTGACGCATGGGGTGCAGTTTAGTGATTAAAATTCATTTTAATACTCGTTAAACGCTGGGAAATTTTCTGTGATTTCCCCCCACTCCCCTTGCCTCTTCAGTCAAGCACCGAATGACTGACGTGTGATAAATACAGCCTGAAACAGGCAGAATTCAACCTACAAGCGCTTGTGAACGGCCCACTGTGTGCCACATCCTCTGAAATACGCAGAAGGAATGTAAGGGCTTCTCCAGCAGCCTTGGGAGGATTACACTGTGATTCAGCTTGGCCCTGGCTGCGTGCTGTAGGGAATTCCAAGCAGAGAGAATGGTCCTTCCTTCTCCAGCACTTCTCAGCCCAGAGAGCTGTGAAATGCAGAAATAAACCCAAGTGGAAGCAAGAGAGGGAGTGGTGCAGGGGGTCCAGGGAGGCTGGTACCCTCCACCTTCCTAAATGCAGTTGGTCTCTCTCCTGAATACCTTTAAGGGAAACAATGTGTCATGTTCCCTCCCACAGTTTAATTAGCTTGTAGTCTGTTTTGTAAGACAGGGATGGGGAGAGCTGTTGCTCAATTGGTCTGTGTCCAGGTGGCACGAAAGGCTTTTTGTTTGTTTTTAGTTTTCTTTTTTATGTGGTGATGATTGGAAAGAAAGGTCATTGATGTTTTTAATTTCATAATTTACATCTGTCTGTAGATCCAAATTATCTAGGTTTTTTTTCCTCTATTCCTGTGACACTCTGAGGTCCACCCATGTTCCTTTAACGGACATTGTTGGCTGGAACAAATTTCTTAAGTCTTTAACCCAAAACTATGTGAAAGCAAAGTCTCTTGCGTTAAAGTTAGAGATATGAGTTTAGGGGCAATTTCAAACTCCTGTTTTTTAAAAAACCAGCGTTGATTGACGGGATAATCCTCGGTGCATCTGTTCCAGATCAAACCAGCCTCTGTGGGTGCCAGGTGTGTGTCCTGAGTGAGCTGGTTAATACCCTCCGGGGCATCTCGGGGCACTTGGGATCAAATGAGGCCAATCGGTACTGAGGAGGTTGGGATATTTAGCCAGACAGACCTAGGTCATAATTCAAAAAAGTTTTCCATAGAAGGAAAGAGGAGAGTGAAAGAATGAAAGCAGCATGGAGTATGGGTGAGCTAAGGAAAGTTCTTAGAAATCTAATGCCGGCATTAAACCTTTCATGTGTTTCATTAGTGAACAGTCTGGTGCTAGGAAGGTTTTTGAGATTGAATTAGAAGTGCTAAAATAGTCCTGAGAGAAAAAGAATTTATTTAGTGTTTAATTATAGAAAGAGCATCTCAACTCATGAAATTATTTGCATGTAAGCTTTTTTTTTTCAATTATCCTAATATACCAACTCAAATAATAACTTACTCTATTGAGATTTTTGTTTTTGTTTGGGCTTTTTTTTTTTCTTTTTCTTTTTGGTTCTTTACTAGACAGGCCTTAATTTATTTAAACAAAGACATTTGGTGGGAGTCAAAAACATTGTATCTCTGCTTCGTTTAGTAGCTCCTGATTATAGAAACACTTAAATTTGAGGGGAAAAAATCGGCTGGATGTTTTTAATGTCTTTGTTAACCAAAGAGTACAATTTTAAGTATATGTGCCATAAAGTAGAGGTTTGGACTTCAGTTTCAAATCACTACCTGGTAAAGTGCCATGTTTTTTGAAAAGTATATTAACTCTTTCATATCATTTTAAGCCTTGAATGCATATAGCTTATTATCAAGAAATACCTTAGGTACCCAGAGAAGAGGGCTGGTGACTTTTTTTGCCTTTTTTTGTTTGGTGGTGGTAATATGTTCATGACATAAAAGTTACCATTTTCACTTTTATTTAAGTGTACAGTTCAGTGGCATTGGTTACAGTGTTGTGCACCCATCACCACTGTCCATTTCCAGAACTTTTCATCATGTCAAGCAGAAACCCTGTGTCCATTAAACAGTAACTCTCCATTTCCCCCACCTCCAGCCCCTGGTCACCTCTATTCCTAGTGACTTTCAAACATTTTTATTTTTTTTTAAAAGGAAAAGTTTACTCTGATCTACAAAAGCAGCTGGCTGCTTTATACTACCTGGTGTTGAAGTTATGAGTTTGGACCTAAAGCATTTTAACTAAAGTGCTGTTAATATCTTGCTCCAGCTTCAATTTTTCTTGCCTGTTGGCTGCCCCACATGTGGTTCTTTTCTGTCCAATTCAATGAACATCTCTCGCACCCCAGCCCTGGGCTCCGACCATTTGTCCTAATTTGTCTTTAGAGTAAGCACCCAGATGTGGAGAACTTTGGGAGGGACTAAGCCACAGTGAGAGCCTGTTTTCTGGAAAAGAGAAAGGACTTTGCCCTAGCACCTCCTAGGTGATGGTTGCTACTGCTGCTTTTTTTTTTTTTTTTAATGAAATCTTGAGTTTAATTTCCTTGATAGCCTTTCAAATAAACCATAACTTAAGAGAGTCGGAAAAAGAAAAAGCTTGAGGAAATGAGTAACAGTTCTGACTTACCAGCATTACTCTCCTTGCAGATCATTGTGTTGCTGTGGTAACAGGTGATGTTCATCCAGTGCTTACTCTGGGAGAGGTACTGTTGGGAGGGGTTTGCATGCGTCCTCTTACTCAATCCTCATCACTGTCCTGTTTGGTGTACTACTGTTATGCATAGCCTACGAACTTGAAAATTTAGGCCCAGAGAAGTTGTGTAGCTTGTCTTAGGACGCATGGCCATCACGGGGGCTGGAACTTGAACTTGGGTCTGGCCTCAGAGTTTAAGTGCAAGGCTTACATGTACATTAATTTATGAGCAGCTTTATCTTTGTCTTGTTGCGGGCATTTTCCTCTTGGTTGTTCTGACACTGTTCTGTTCGTTCAGTTAGAGAAGTCAGGGCTACCCCATTACCACAGCAAATTCCCAGGATGCCAGCCCAGGCCTAAGGGAGTGTTACCAGGGTAGCAAACTCCCTGCTTTGGAAAAGAAACAACGATAAAGAGGGTGCCTTCAGCACATGGGGGGCGGTCTGTGTGCCCCTTTCTGGCTTTGTCATCCTCCTTGGTCTATTTTCCCCTGTGCCCTGTCCAGTGTTCCCCAGTAGGTGCCACTTCTGCTGACAGCACAGCCATCTGGGCCCCTCTCCCCTACATCCCAGTCTGGAGCCAGTCTCTTTGTACTTATGTTATAACCTCCACTGTCTGACTACGGCAGTTAAGAGTGGGTTTTTTTTCCAACAGATCTATCATTTACCTGCTGTATGCCAGGCACTGTGTGGACCCTGGACACAAGTCAGGAGGAGGGACCATAGTCAAGGACGAGATTCTCTTGGGAGGTGGTGTTTAAGCTAAAACCTGAAGAATAAATGGAAGTTGATCTAGAGGTGGGGGCCGGGTGGTGGCAGGAGGAGGCGTTCCTGCCGTGACGGTGGGGAAGGAAACTGGGAAAGAAACAAAGTCCAGGGTGGTGGGCTGTGTTCCTGGGTCGCCTCCAGGGCTTAACTACAGGAGCAGGGAGATGGGGGAACAGTAGGAGCGTTTCTGCACTTCCATAATCCTCTCTGGCTGCTTAGTGCGGACATTTGTATTTTCCTTTTAAACTCTTGGGAGACAGGTACTTGACATTTGTCATCTTTAAGATGATCTGTCTTACTCCATGATAATAATAGCTACGTATTACATCTTACTCTGTGCCCGGTGCAGTTCTAAACACCTTATGTTCAGGGGCTTGCTTCAGTCTCACAGCAACCCTTTGCGGTCTCCCTGTGGCAGGTAAAGAAATGAGGTGTAGGAGCCCCAGCACCCCTGCCAAGGTGGCAGTGAGCAGTAGAATGGGGATTTGGACCAGGCAAGGAGGGGCCTTGTGTGATGAGTGGCTCATGAAGCCCTGCCCTTTGAAAGATCATTTGCATTTTTCCACAATCTTAGTATAGTAGCTGCTCCATAAAGACGGGGGAATTTACTTTGGGGGGGTGCCCAGGTTTACTTTTTATAGACTCTGTAATGGAGTATAACACATGGTAAAGTACAGAAGCTGTGAATGCACAAATTTATGGAGAAGTGCTCAGTGAATTTACAATTGAACTGACCAGTGTAAATCATTACCCCGCTCAAGATGCATGCAAGTATCAGCACCCCTGAAGCTCCCCAGCGTTCTGTTCCAGTCATCACCCCCACCAAAGTAACCTCGCTTTGTCTTCTGTCACTGTAAATTCGCTTTGCTTGTTTTTGAATGTCATGTTATCAAGGGCTTCGCTCAGAATGTGTGTGTGTAGATGCTTTGATTTCTTATCCTAGTTCCTACATTGACTGGTATTAAACAGCATCTGTGTTACCTGTAGCGCCGGTTCTCTGTTACCGCCAGGCAGCGTTCACCGCATGAGTATGTGTGGAATTGTTTTCAGTTTTAGCTCTGCCCCCTGGGTGGCCCCACTTCCTTCCCTTAGTGTGGATCGCTGGACATCAGGACCACGTGGAAAGAGTGGCACAGCAGGGGACACAGGGCCCTAGAGAACGTGGGTTCCAGTTGAAATTCTAGCTACCTTGCTAGTTAATGTTCTGTTGCCCTCAGAGCCTTTGAGCCTCGGTGGACTTTACCTGGTAAAACTATAGTTTTGAGGGTCAATATCAGTCTCACTTCCACCCACTGTTGTTAGGAGAATCAGACGAAACAGTATACATCCAAGTGTTTTGGTAACTTGTGAATTGTTACTCTTGTAGAAAATGATAGTAAGGATTATTAGGAATCATGCCCCTCCACAGACATACTTTTTATTGTTCTCCAAAATGTGTTTCAAGATCAAAACTGTTCTTGATAATCCTGACTATAATATGATGGTGCAAAACAACGTCTAAGAAGCTGAGAGTGGGTGGTAGAGGCAGCAGGCACCAGGCTCCGGGGAGAACTCCGGCTGCAGCCTGGCTTCTCAGGGCCCGTGTTTTTCTGGCACTTGGGGATGCCTGGGAACTCGGCCGATTTCCTAGGGTTTGGTGAGTCAGGATAAAACCAGCCTGTGCGGCTGTGTAAAAGTAACAGGACAGCAGGAGGCAAACGCATTTCCTAAAAGATCCATTTTTTTTCTTGTAGGTTGGTTGTAGGGGGCTCTTTCCATTATTTCTTGAAAAAAGACCCAACGTGAGTCTTTCCCCAGTTTTCTGTGTTTAGCGCTGTGGGCAGCAGGTAGTCAGCCTGCTTCTCTGTCTTGTGACTTTTGACCCTGTTTCATGGGCGTATGGATTCCGGAGGGTGGACTTTGATGGCTGAAATGCAAGTGCCACTCCTGCTTATCTGTGGGTCTAAAGAACAGAAACCAAAACATGACTCTCTTTGAAACTGCCTGACTTCACAGGCTTGCAGTCCCCAAGTGATGGGCGGACCACCCCACTGGTGAATCAGGAGCAGGTCTGTGGGAGGCCCGCAGTTTGCTCTGTTTGCAGGGCACTCCTCAAGGGACTGGTTTACCTTTTGTTGCCTCCGGCTCTCTCTCTAGTGGTAGAAATGGTAGCCTGGGGACTTTTTGAAAGTTGAAGGAGCATGCTTTTCACCAGGGCGCTCTTGGGGTTTTATTGTCCTGGTGTGGAGGCTTTTGGTGTGATGAGGGGAGGGCAAGGGGGACAGACAGACGGTATAATTCAGGGACTCTGCTGGCATTGTAAAGTAAACAGGTTAAAGCTAGCTGGCTAGAACCCAGGAATGCAAGGGCTGAGTTCCTCTTTTGCTGCCATCTGTCAGCTCTCGCCAAGGCTATTGGAGTCTTTTGGTTTCTTCTGCCTCCTTCTCCTTGAACTCTTTCTGGTGAGGGAGATCAGCACTGATGACTGGAATCCCGGATTTGGTTGATTCTTACTTGGCCCCGGGCCATGCACCTCTGGATCATTGGTACCTGATGGGTGATGTGGAAAGGCACCTGGAATCCACTGTCAGCCCACACATGAAAACCAGTAGGCTGTGCTGCTTCTCATGAGTACAGTGTCTTCCTTTCCGTGGGTCCCACTGCTCACCTTTTGGGTTCTTAATGCTTTAACTTTATGGGTTGTCGATCAGCATTCTCCATGAGGCCGTCTGTGTGAATCGTCCCTCCTTTCCTCTTATTCATTAACTCCTTTCTGTTTTCCCACCCCAGGCTCCTGGAGAGAGCTTGGTATAATGGGGAGAGACTTGGAAACCAGATAGGGTTGCCAGATTCAGCAAATACAAACATAGGATGAGGAGCCGTATTTAAATTTCAGGTAAACAAGGAATAGTTTTTTAGTATACGTATGTCCCCAATGTGGCATGGAACATATGTGTACCAAAAAGTTATTTGCTGTGTATCTAAAAGCAGATTTAACCAGGCATCCATATTTTATCTGGCAATCCTAAAATCCATAGTATTAAAAAAAAATTTCAGTTTTGCTCTTTCCCCCTTCTGTGATCATATGGCATCTCACTTGACCCCTAAGCCACCACACCTTCTCTAGAAAGGGATTATGTTGTCTGAGCGCTTAGGTTTTGGGGACACATGGTGAGACTCATGAAAGCCTGCAGGACACACTCAGTATGTATCTTCCTTTTCCCTCTTGAGTGGTAATCATGGATTTGCTTCCTGCCATCTTCCTTTGCCTCCTCTCCTCTTTGTGAAGCCAACCCAGTGTCCTCTCCTTTAGTGTGGCTCTTGGGGGGTCTTCTCAGGACGTCACCTCCTCTTCTTCATCAAGCTGTTTGCTTTCACTTTTTTGGTCCTTCCATCACCATCTTCCTTTGTCTCCTCCCTGGAAACTGTCTTTGACTCTAGTCTCAGGTGTCTCTCTTTATTTGGCCACATGTTCCCAACCCGCTGGTTTCATTTCTCCTTTCCTTTTGAGCCTAGAGCGGCACGTGGAGAACGGGGCCTACTGGCCTCTCAGGGTGGCGGGGAGGGGGGGGGCAGGCATCAATCACTTCTCCTTTTGGGGCCTCCGTTTTCTCCTCCCTTCACTGAGGAGGGTTGTTGAGAATTCAAGGATTACAAACCGGCAGCCCTGAAATTTGGCCTGCAGGTGAATGGTCTGGTGTCAGAGTTTTGAAAGCCCTTTGAAAGAGAGGTCTAGGGAGAGGCACGGATGCCCCGGCATTCACAGGCTGATTGACTTCCCATCCCGACGGCAGGTGGGTTTGAGACCCCGGGAGCTGTGTTGCAGGTAGTGACTAATGAAGCCAGAGTGCACTGCTTGATTTAGCTTTTGAAGCAAAACCACAGGGCACAGTTACTGCAGTTTTACAGATGGAGAGAGCTGAGGTGCAGAGAAGTTAACTTGCCAGAGTCTGTGGATGGGCAGCCTGGCTCTGCAGCCCCTGCTCTTAACCACTGTGTTGTATTTCTGTGACCACTTGGAGCTGTGAGGTTCTGTAAGCGTTCTTGTAGTGAGTAGAGTAGTTTTGTTTGTTACTTAAATTCATAATCTGTAGTCTTTGCTCTATCGTCTGGACAGTTGCTCTAATTCTTGGGTGGTGAATCCTTATACTCAGTTTCCTTTCAAGTATCCTTCTGTCCCTTTGTTACCTGAAAACTGGGCTCGCCTCTTAGTGGGTGTTGAGCCAAAAGACACAAACAAGCCAAAGACTGGGAGAAGGAAGGATTTATTACTAGCAGCAAGTAAGGAGAACACAGGGATCTTTTCCAAAACAGTGTCTCCCCAACAGCAAAATTGGGGAGGTTTTAAGCTAAGGGTACATGCATATTCATGAAGGGGCTTGGGCAGAAAATAATGTAGCATAGAATTGGGGCAAAGGTCTACACAGTCTGAGCTGTAGTTGATGGAATTCACTAGGGCCAGAAAAGGTCAACGTCATTCCATCCTCTACCTGGTAGGGTCTTCACTTCTGAAGAACTCAAAGACATGTATCCGATTGTGACATACATCCCTGGAGGAGGAGCTACGACTCTGTTTTATTGCTGAACTATTGTTTTTCTGACTGCTTTTCCTTTGTTCCTGCGTTCCCTCCCTTCCATTAAGATCTTTAATTACTGAGACCTGTTCAAGGACAAGCAGTTGTGGCCAGACTTAGATCACAAAGTGGCTTAGCCTAAAAATGGCTTCTCACATGTCAAGAAAGCCATGCCTGGTTCTCTTTCTCCAAGGACCCCCAACCCTATCTGCTTATATCTTAAGGATGTTTCTAAGAGTTTTTTTCCCTCTTCCTGTGGCCTTCTCTATCTTTTATAGATGATAAGTGATCCTTGGTGGCATTTAACTCAGTTTAGTTTTTGGACACCTACTAAGTGCCAGCTATATGCCTGAGATGTCCTTTTAGGAGCGAGGCAGGATGTGAGTCATAACCGAGTGCCTTGCCTAGGGCTACGGGCATCCAAAGCCCGAGGCAGGGGAGAAAGCAGTGACGCAGCATGGCTGAAAGAAGATGGTGTGTTGACCATCTAGGGTTCACACAGGAAAACAAACCATGCAGAGTAGGAGGGAGAGAAGGTAATTCCAGGAATTGGTTATCCCAGTGGTAGACGTACTGAGAATACAGCTAGCTCACTGTGGGGAGGTGCAGTGAGACCACCCAGGGGTTTGAAACAGCTAGGGCACCACTCCCTCACCTCCTCTGGAGGACAAAGGGTGGAGGTGCTGTTACCAGAGTCCAGGAGCAGGGGTCACTCACGGAGAGCTGGAACCATGGTGAACCTGGAGACAGGAAATGCTGCCCAGGGTGGAGAGGAGAGGGGAGAGACACCCCCATCCTCCCTCCTTCCAGCCCTTCAGTCTCTTGCCTGTGCTTCTCATTGGCAGAATCCAGCTGGAAGTTGGCTGCCTTCCGGGAGCTGGGAGATGCAGCCTGCAGAGCAGGAGAAGGGCAATGCGGTGATCTTGGCCCAGACAGACCCAGGACTGGCTCAGGCAGAAATGAAAATGCAGTGACTCGGTTTGGCCTGGGCAGTTGCTGACTGCTTCACGGATGAGAGAATGTTGGAGGACTTGTAGGCTTTCATTCCCTCCAGAGGAGGTGAGTGAAGGGCACTGCAGGGAGGAGGGACGGCCCGGACAAAGTCACGGCACACTTGAACAGCAGGGGCCACTCATAGCCTCACATGCAGCTCCGAATGGCTGAATTGGTACCTGAGATCTTTCCCGTCCCTCTTTCTTCTGCCTCTGAAGCCCAGTTCATAGAACACTTTCTCGAGTGTCCATGCAGTCTTTTCAGCCGACACGAGTTTTCTCACAGGGGAGTGCCAGGTGGGGAGTGCTGCACCCTGGGTATCCTCAAGGCCAGCTGCATCCTTCATGGAGCATGTGTTGTTTACTTGGTCGAGAGCTGGGGGCCTCACCAGCACAGGCAGGGAGTTCCTGGCCAGTGCCTGTTACCGCCGTGCCTGGGTCCCATCATGGCCCAGGGCTCTGATGAGGATGCTGACGCCTTGGGAGGAGACATAGCTGCTCAAGTTAGTGACTTTTAGGGGCTTGCCTCCTAGTCCTGAACATCTGGTACTTGATCATGCTGTTAGGATACATTTCTCACAGCCTCCTGCTGTGAAATTTGTTTTATGATGATAGAGGGTTTTGTTTAAACTTCTTTTGTGATGAATAATTTTCAAGTGTATATACCAGAGTAGATTGAATGTACAAACCACCCAGCTTCACTCATTATCAACACATGGTCACTCTTAAAGTGGTTTTGCCCTGAAATAGTTCCGTTTCCATCTCTGATAAGGGTTTTATAACTACCATACCATTACCACATTTAAAAAAAAATAGTAATGCTTCCCCTAGTAAATTTGTATTTGAAAGATGAACAGCAGAGGCTTTTCTGGAATCAAATGTTAACATCCTTGCTTCCTCTCTGCTTTAAGGCTTTACCCTTGTGCCCTGAGACTGCAGGCCCCAGATGGAAATCTCTTCTTCCCTAGGGTGTTAACTACAGGCTCTGGGACCTTTTACCTGCTGCCCTGTTTCTTGGTACTAGTCCCCCAAGCATCTCAGTCATGCTGGATCTTCCCTCAGGAAGGTGCTTGGACTGGCTTCCCAGCCCCTGTGGCACACAGTGGTACAACTCTCACTTCCCCACCTTGTGCATGTGGGGCAAGAATCTTGGCATTTGCAGCTCTGCTGCAAGGAAATCTCCTTTGCAGTCTTCCTGAAAGCTTTTAGCTGGGAAGGTCTGCTGAGCATCCTGGAGGAATCATGTCGTAGCAAGATGGGCAGGCCTCCTAGGGCTTCTAGAAAGTCTGGCACAGTGTTGTGTGCGAAGCCATGCTGGGCTGGAGAGCATCAGACAGGAAGCTGCGGGCAGTGTGTGCAGTCACACGTCTTCTGGACAGGTAGAAAACCAGCATCTTGGCACAGAACCTCCAGCTCCGCAATCTGCAGCTTGTGCAGCATTCACAGAATGTTTCCAACTCAGTTATTTCATCTGAATCTCACAGCAAGTCTGTGGGGTGGGTAGGAGGAGCCTCACCTTGAAAACCAAGGATCTGGGGCTCAGGTGAAATGCTATTAAATTAGGTGCATGGCAGAGTGGGATAGCAAGGCAGATGGCCTGACTCCCAGGCCAGCATTTTTTCCACTCTGTCAGCGCCTCAGCAGAAAAGGAAAAAAGGGATCTGGTAGTTCCATGCTTAGAAACAAAGGGGACTTTGACAGTACTTCACGAAGGAGAGTGAGGTGACAAGTACCAAGTGTCCTTTTACCAGAAGTTGTCCAAATACTTACCGGGCCTCTGCTAGATGGGGCCAGTGCATGTGGGTAACGCAGCCTCAGCGGGGCTGGGGCAGGATGGCCAAGCCCTTCACTTACATATGCGGCTAGGGAAGGAGACGTGGGCCCTGGCTGTTGACATGCCTTCCAAGGGCGGGCCCAGATGATTTTACTTCGCCCTCATGTGTCTGCATCAGCTAGTGTCTGAAGTGAGCCGCTGACCTGGGGGCTTGGGCCCAGGGTTATTTTTGGAGCCATTACTTTTTGTGAGAATAATTTGACCTCTGTAGCCAGTGGCCTTTTACCTTTTCTGTCTGAAGTCTGTGCTTCCCAGACTTTGCTGTCCATCTGAATCACCTGGAGAACTTCAGAAGTCATGATACCTGGGGTCACATCCTTCAAAGTCTGGGGGTAGGAGCCAGGCACTAGTATCTTTTGAAAGATTCCCAGGTAATTCCACCATTGCTTTTGACCCAGCAATGAAGTTTAGGACCCATGGGTCTATACATTTGTGAGTACGTATTAATTTCAACTGAGGCTTGAAAAAAAATACTGCCCCTTTAAAATGTTCTTTTTTTTTTTTCCCATTAGTTATTTTTTCCCAGCTTTCTGGAGATGACATAACACACTGTGTTAGTTGAAGGTGTATCCTGTGTTGATTTGATGGGCTTTTATATTGCAAAATGGTTACTACCATAGCATCAGTAACCACGTGCTTCACATCGCGTAACTACCTTAAATGTTCTTTTATTTATTCACTGCATTTTTTGAATAGCAGAGACACCTCATGATAGGCTTTCCCTCCCCTTTTACATAGAAGGTGGAGTAGATGATTCTTTGTTCTGTGCCTTTTTCCTCTCTCACTTAATTATATTTTGGAGATTTTTCCGTAAGTACATTGATTGCTTCCTCATTCTTTTTCACAGATGCATAGTAATTCATTGTATTCCTGGCTCTTACCATTGGGCATCTAATTTGTTTTCAGTTTTCAGTCTTAAAAACAAGATGACAGTAACCTTGTACAAGGATCATTTTGTATGTGGGTGAGTGTACCTCAGGGATACACTGCAGTTGTTAATGCTGACCTAGTCCATGTTATGTACTGGCCACCCTCTTAAACCACTTCCTTATGTTGGCTCAGTCCTCACATTAGTTGGTGAGGTAGCCAGTATTATTCTCTCCATTTTACAGATGATACTCAGAGAGGCTTGGGTGACTTGCCCAAAGTCATACTCCAGACAATGGCAGAGCCGGAATTCACACCTAGGCATGTTGATTCTGGAGGAATTCTTTGACTTTGAGATACTGCTTTTCTGGGTAAATTCCCAGAAGTGACATTGTGGGGTCAGATGCACTATGCATGTGTAACTTGAATAGATGTCGCCAGATTGCGCTCGACAGGGCTTGTCCTAATTTATTTTCACATGCATGTGCAGGATATGAGGGAGAGTGTGTATGGTCCCGTACCACTTTTTTTATCAGAACTGGGTTTTGCCAGTCTTGTAGATGACATGTGACATCTTGGATAGTCTTTGCATTTCTCTTGGAGTAGATAAGTATCATTTCATATGTGAGTAAGGGCCTTCGGATTTCCTTTTCCGTAAATGCCTAGTTCACAGTCTTTCTCATCTGTCTATTGGGACGTTGCTCTTTATCCATTTTTCTCAGTAGTCTATATATTACAGAGAATTGCCCTTTTTTCTAATTTTGAGTTGCAAAAAAATTTCCCACTTGTCATTTGTCTTTTGACTTGGCTTTTGGTGGGTTTTTTTGTTGTTGTTAGCCACAATAAAGTTTCTTTATACCTTCTTAATGTCATTTAGAATCTACAGGAAATACTGTTACGATGTTATGGTTAAATTACTTTACATTTACACTTTTCAGAAAAATGAAGGGCAGATTACTGTTTCCTTTTTGTTTAAGTAATAAACAGTGCATTTTTAAGAGTGATTCAGAAGAAATCATAGAAGTAGCGACGGCTGGATCCTCTTTTAACTTGCATTAAACTACTTGAATTCATAGCTGAGTAATAGAGGCACATCTCCCCGTGTCTTTCCCCCTCGTCCTTCTCTACAGGATCACTTAATATTTCATAGAGGATCTTGAATTAGGATAAATATTCTCCTGGGATGAACCGATCAATCCCTGAACACTGTGCATTTTGGGTCTACTACTGTAGCCTTTTCCTCTCTCTGGAACCTTCTTAAATGGCCTTAAGTTTCATTGGCATTATTTCTCTCTCCCGGTCAGTTTCAGACTCTGTTTATCTGATGGTTTTATTTTACTCTGCAGTATTTTCCATTTCCCCTGCTTAAAGAAATGTTTAAAGCTCTGGACCTTAAATTTAATTTTCTTCCATGTTGACCAATTAGCCAGTCATCTCTGTTCCTCTCACGAATATTTCTGAAGCTATTCTGTGTGCCAGGTACTGTGTGAGGCTGTAGAGGGCAATCCCTGCCTGTTGGGGCTTATATTCCAGAGGGGTTGGGGGACTAGACATGAGACAATTACTTTCAAGTTACAGAATTAAAATTGTGACAGATGCTTTGAAAGATATGCATGTGGTTCTCAGAGGATATGATAGGGGAACTGAACTAGTCTGAGGCAGCCAAGGAGAGCGGCACATAGGCTGCCATCATCTGAGTGAGGAATAAAAAGTTAACTGCACAGAGGGTTGGTGAAAACGTGTCCTGGGCCCAGATAACAGGCCATGCAAAAATCCTGAAAGCAACAGAAGCATGGCAAGTTTGAGGAACTGAAAGATGAGTGTGGTCAGAGTACCATCTGGATGTGGCCTGAGGAAGGATCTGGAAGTAGGTGGGGCCCCTTTTGACAGGGTTGATAGCCTGTCTTCTGGCACTGCTGAGTTTTCCTTTGAATAACCCTTGAACCATTTGCGAAATATGTAAGACATCCATTTGAAGGGAAGGGACCTACTCATTAGCTTTATCTCCTGCTGTCTTCGAATTTCTGAGCTGCCTTGAATGTTGCTTATGGCTGGGCTGATGCTCACTTCTATCAGATGACAGACCAGGGAAATCAAATGACTATCATGAGTCTACGCTGGGAGCCAGTGGCAGAACTTGAACCTAGATCTCTGGTTTGCAGACAGTGTTCTTTGTACTCTGTACTTTCTCTTCCCTCAGAAAACATGTGTTCTGTGTACAAACGAAAAGGTGCTTTGTTTTTTAACTTTTTTTTTTATTTTGGGGGGAGGTAATTACATTTACTTATTTATTTTAATGGAGGTACTGGGAATCGAATCCAGGACCTCATCATACATGCTAGGCATGCACTCTACCACTGAGCTATACCCTCTCCTGGAAATGTGTATTGATGTATGTTTTTTTCCTGATTTGTAAGAGAAATCTTATGAAGGTATTAAAAATGAAATCATTGAAGAATTTTCTGGAGTAGCATTAAAAATGCCACACAAAAGGGGAGACTGCCTTCTGGAAGGTGGAATCTGCTGAGACCACGTCCCCGCTCCTAATCCCGCAGCTTCTGTATGCCCTGTAGTATCTACAGCATCTGACTCCAGGGGCAATGCTGGCGTTATGTGTCTTTTAAATTAGGAATAGGTGTTTATTCCAGTGCCTGTGCAATCTAGAACTTTCTTCAGATGAATAAATTTGGCCTGTGGAAATGGCATTTTAATCCATCCTTTTTTTAGTTTTTCTTTGGGATGTGTTTTTGCCAAGAGTCTTCATGTTTTAAAACCCATATGTGGCAAAAAGATTTCCTGCTTGTTAAGCAAACCTCCTCACTTGGCTGGGGGATTGAAGATGGAGTAAAGATGGGAGGACTGTCGATAGATAGTAAATGTATCCATAATGGGTTTCTCCCGTCCTCCCTGCGGTTCATGCTTTATTCTGTGCCCATTCTAAGTGAAAGATGAGTAGCCCACTCTGTGCTTGCTTTATACAAGGGAAGGAAAAACGGGGAGATGGTCGAGGATATGTTCTTCTTGCATCTGTTAGAGTCTTAGATCCTTCAGTGGTGGAAGGCTCTTGCCTGTCTTCAGTGGGACTTCCTGGTGTCTTGCTAATGGGTTTGAGGAGTCCTTTTATCTTGCACATGGAGTGAGTCTGAGACCCTAGACCTTCCCTCATGGGAGCCTGTACATTTTTGTGCTGTAGTTATCTCTGCAGTGTCTGATGTGCACATTTCAGATCTTGGCTGCTTATGTAGGGGATGGAAAAGGAGCCTGGATGAAAAGGCGGATTCAGTGGTACTATCCACGAGGTGGGCCAGAGGCTGGGGCCAAAGGGGAGGTTAAGGTGAGTGGGGAGGAACAGTTAGTTTTCAGGTCTTAGGTGGGCAGGGGTCAGATGTAGGAAGGTTCCCTCTGCCTGGGGAGGTGAATGGAGAAGAATCGGGTTATTTTGGGGGTGGTCTGGTCAGCAGAGGGCATCAGGAGCCTGAATAAGACTTGTTTGCTTAGCAGGTTGGTAAGCCGGAGAGCTCTCCAGTGTTTCCTGCCCAAGGCTGTTACGTCTCTTTGCTTATTGGTGAGTTTAAGTCTATAGATGAAGACAGGCAGGAATATCCTACTGGCATTTTCCCATTCTGTGTTCTGTGTTCTTTCTGTATGCCATTCCGTCATTAAATCCTATTAACTGCCCATGTCTTGTCCCAGGGCTGAGCCCTCCACTGTCACTTTGCAGAGATCGTCTGGGACTTCTGTTTCACTGATACAGAATGCATAGGCTCCAGGTTTAAACTAGGGGGAAAAAGTTTTATATGTTTAGGAGAGGTAAGTTTAAAAAATTAAGTAACTGGTGCCTTTGGAATTCATGTCACATAAAAATGAAAGGTAAGTCTTGTCCTGGACCCTGCTTTGTCTTCATAGGCATAACTGCTGTCACTCGTTTCTTAGGCAGATTCTTAAGTGTTTTCCTGGGTAAATTTTATGCAGACGCAAGTGTGGGCCTCTGCTGTCCCCCTTAAGACATACACAGAAACGAGAGCACACTGTACATGCTCTTCTATCTCTTGCTTTTCACTGACTGTCA
The DNA here is from genome assembly GCF_009834535.1 of Camelus ferus. Taxonomy (NCBI): domain Eukaryota; kingdom Metazoa; phylum Chordata; class Mammalia; order Artiodactyla; family Camelidae; genus Camelus; species Camelus ferus. Next base: position 42,440,283 of record NC_045706.1, on the reverse strand, counting down.
TGAGTTCATCCCTGGCAGGGGCATAGAGCTGCCTTTTTCTTATCAAGGGCTCCCTAGAGAGCATCCCATGAAATGGGAGCACAGATTTATGACTCTTCCTCTATTGATTGTTTCCAGTCTTTTGTTTTTTTACAAACAAAGCCACAGTAAACATTCTTTAAAAAAAATTCTAGCGTGAATTTTAGCGATGGTTTGTGAGTATTATCAATAGGATGAATATCTTGGAGTATAATTGCTGATTCAGTGTGTGTTTTTAAATGTTCTTGTTTCTGTTCATTTGGGCAGCGTGAGTCATGTTTTGCTTATTGTCATTTCTCTCTGCACTTGGAATCCTTTCTTCTTTTTACTCTCTTGTCTGTTCTGGCCTTTTCTTTGTCCTTCAGGTAGAAATATCTTTCATTCTTTATTGAATTTTGAAGGGATTGGTGTTTTCTCAGAAAAAAGTTGCCATGTTGCTTAACTTTTTTTTTCCTGGAATTTAGTCAACTTTCTTAACATGGAAAACTTTTCTTTTGTCTAAATAACCTAAAAGTCGATGAGAAAACAAATAAGAATCTGCAAATTGATAGATACTGGGAGTTCAAAACCATTTTTTGGAGTACCACGACAGACCTGTCTTTCACAAGCATGGTTTACCGGCTCAGGTCACATAAGAGGGTGATGATCTTTGTGAAATGCTACAGAGTGTTAGGAAATTTGTTCAAAGTTTGGGGCTCTGAGGGTTTTGAACCCTGACAACAACACATTAAACTTTATCCAGTGTATACTGTGTACAAAGTCTGTAGACTCAGTTCCGTAAAACAGGCTCTACCCTGGTCACCATCGGTTCACTATCGTGATAGGAATCTTAGCCTCATGCTCTCAACTATATTTTAGGGAGTTTTAGAGTAAAGTGGATTTCCTCATTAAGTACATAATCAGTTGAATTCATTCTAATCTGTGTAAGTCCAACTGATAAAGGGAACTCAAGCTTTTAATATTATGTTCAGTTGGGCAGGATTTATAATATGAGCAACCTTCTAATAAAACTGACTAATTAATTAGGTAGTTAATGATAGTTTTCTTATCATTAACCCATGCTTTCATGGGTTCAGTCGATAGAACAGGAAAGTACAAAGAGATGAGAAAGGAAAGCCTGGATTTCCAAGTCCAGAGCCACAGGAGGTGATGGCGCCCGTGGAAGGTACTAGCGCTGCTTCTGGTGTCACTTGTAGCGGTTGGGTTGTGGCTACAACTGAGTGCGTCTCAGTTTTTGACTCTTTCATCCTTTGCAAGGTATTGATGCCGTCATCTCCCTTGGAAGTCACAGAAGGGTGTGTTAATTTCCCTTCCTAGTTCCCAGTCCCCTAGGTCCACTCTCACATTTCCTTCATTGCTAAACTCATCTTTTGCAGAAGTGGTCTGTTGTATGGCTGTTGCAAAGACACGTGGTGTTTGAACTCGAAGACTAGGTTTCTGAGGGCTGTTGCTAGTACAGAGGAATGGAGAGCATGATGACAGCGGGCAGGGAACCCAGCTGATTGATTACTTTCCTTGATATGACCCGGCAGCATCCCTGTTACTCACTGGTGCTTTGCAGGTAACAATATATCCCCTTTTCCTTCTTTTTCTGATGAGTTAAATATGTTTTTCAATTTCAATTTTCAGACAGATCAGTACAGTGAACACCCTTATACTCCTCACCTAAATTCACTTTACTTATTTATTTATTTTTTGCATCCCTGGGTGGGCACAAGTACATTCACCAGTATTTAACACCATGCCACTCCCACCTCACACACATCTCTCCTTCCCTCCCTCCTTCTCTCTCTCTCTCCTTTTGCGCAGTCATCTGAAAATAGGTTTCAAATATCAGGTTCACTTCATTCCTAAGTATTCAGCGTGCATCTCCCAGGAACAGGGACCATGCGGGTGAGAAGATTTTTGAAGTTGCCATCCACCCGGTCATTCGGTGTCCCCTTTATGGAGCCTTACAGAAAAAATTGTCTTCCTGGGTCTTAATACCAAGTAAAGCTCATCAGTTTTGGGGCAACAAAAACTGCTAGGCTGCTAGGACACTCAGAACTAAATTTTCAAAATGCATAGGACCTGTTGACTAGCAACTGTAACTTTTAGCTTTATTTGGCTGTTAGACTTTTTTCCTTCCCTGTGACCATTCATACATCCTTCCCTTTTAAAATCTTAAGTATTTATGCAGAGCATCCCCGTGAGCTTCAGAATGAATTGGTGTGTAAAAATGAACTCCAGGTGAATCTGAAGTTGTGGTCAGTCCTCAGCGGACCCCTCAGAGGGGGATGGGTTGCCGCGGTCTAGCCTCAGTGTGCCCCTTCTGGGACACCAAGACAAAGACTGGAGTTCTTCCCACCTCAAGCCCCACTACTTTCCTTTTCCTTCTGAGTGCACTGTCTTGATGTTTATCTTAAAGGCATTCTCATCCTAAGTCTTAGAGGACCTGTCACACTCTGGTGCATGCCCACTTCTCACAGAAGTCCCCAGGCCTCCCCTTCACTTCAGGATAACTCAGACCTGGGGTGGCTGTTGGTACCAGGGGCCCCAGACATGGTGGGAGTGAGCACTCCTTCAGTGGTTACATCTGTGAGAACAAAGTGAGGACAGTAGAACGGGTCTTGACTGGCCCAGACCACTCTGTGCAGTTTGGAGAATGGAGGTGGGGATTATCTGCACTAGTAGAGGTTGTGGAGATGGTCAGACTAGGGGAGCCTGGTGAGACCTGCTGGTTAGGACCAGAGGCTCTGGTCGGGGAAGGAGGAGGTGAAGGGAGTGCAAATGGGGTCAGTCAGATGTCGATCCACTCTGTGCCATCTCCCCGGATCAGGCCAGAGATGACCACCCCTCTTGAACTATAGAGAGGAGACCCTGGGCAGAGACTGGATGGCAGGACATCCAGCTGGTCGAACTAGCATGTTCTGTGCACCAGGCTCCAGGCTGTGTACCTTTATCATGTCACCCTCAAAAGAAGCCTATGAACTATAAGCAGTTACCTTCATTTACTAATGGAAAACAAAGCCCAGAGAGGCTAAGAAACTGGCCTCCATTAAATGTGGACATGTGCTACCTCCAGACTTCAGTGGAGGCTGCTCTGTGACCTGCTGCTACTCCAGCCCTCCCTTTTTCTAAAACAGTTTTTGAGGTAGAACTTACATAATAAACACATATGCTAAATGTACAGCTTGATGAATTTTCACAGATTGAAGGCGCTTGTATAAAACTTGTATCCAGATCAAGACACAGAACATTACTAACACCCTGGACCCTGCTTTGTCCCCTTCAGACATTATTGCCCCAGGAGTAACCCCTGTCCTGAGTTTGGACTCTGTTTAACTGGAATATTATAATAGGTCTTCTTCAGTGTGTGACTTGTTTCTCCCGGTGTTAAGTCTGTGGGGCTGACCTGTGTTGTTGATCTCTTCCTTTTTCAGATTGAGTCTCAGGGCCCAGAGTGTCTAGAAAAACCATTTATACCCTAGGGCTGTAAAATCCTCCTGGTGTCCAGTTGGTATTTTCAAAACTTGTCAATTTGGAAAATGTAGTCAGTGCAACGTCGTCAAGCTTGCCATGTTGAACCTTAGAGGGAAAAAGCTGTCTGGATTTTCAGGGTCCCTGATATAAAGGATTCTCTCTATAGTAACAGGGAAATGCCTTTTTGTATTTTTAAAAGAATAGAGTAAAAATCTTGATGCATTCAGAGCCTTTGCCAGAGACATTTTGTCTCACAGGTAGAACGTGCTTTTATGCAGTAGGTATGCATTCTGAACAGTTTGTTTGTAAATGAGATAAAATTTGATTTTATCAAAATGTAAGCATATGTGGGATCTTGAAGGGGGGAAGAAATTGGAAATTTGCAAAGTGACAGTTGTGCCCCTTTGCAGAAGACCACCAGGAACGTACCTGTCATTGAACAAATTGAGTATATTTCTCATTGCCGTGAAGGAGAACACTGGCTAGAGAGTAAGAAGGTGTTGCTAGAAAGCACCTTCTCTAGGATTGGGGTTTGGGTTGGCTCATCTTGGGAGAGTCTACAAAAGCCCAGGTTCCCTCTAGATTGGATGTTTTCAAAAAGCAGGGGCAGGTCCATATTTTAAATGGATTGATTGTTTGGTTGTTTGCTTTTTAATTGAAGTACAGTTGGTTTAAAATGTATTAGTTTCTGGTGTGCAGCATGGATGGACTTGAGGGCATTATGCTAAGTGAAAAAAGTCAGACAGAGAAAGACAAATATTGTAAGATATCAGTTACATGTGGAGTCTAAAAAAATACAACAAACTAGTGAATATAACACAAAAGAAACAGACTCAGATGTAGAGAAGGAACTAGTGGTTACCAGTGGGGAGAGGGGAGGGGGAGGGGCAAGATGGAGGTGGAGGATTAAGAGGTACAAACTATCAGGTGTAAAATAAGCTACAAGGATGTGCTGAACAACATGGGGGAATAGAGCCAATATTTTATATTAACTATAAATGGAGTGTAACCTTTAAAAATTGTGAATTACTGTATTGCATACCTGTAACATAATATTGTACAACTGTGCTTTAATTTAAAAAATATGATACTGTAAAGTAAATACATAAATAAAAAGAAGGGGCAGGTCTATGACTGGGTATCTCCCTAAATCTTACCTAGAGAGGGCAGAATCGAGTCCAATGGAAGCTGTAATTGGTTAATTGGTAAAGCAGCAGCAGTCACTCATGTTAGCCAGGAGGATGGGTGTTTGGTATCTTTGTGGGTTTCACAGTGATCTTGTTTTGTCTCATTTTGTCATGGTCTCAGAGTGAGCTTGTTTGATGTGGATGCTCTGTGAGAGGGTTTATATCCCACAGGAGGACATCCTGCGTCAGATGAGCTTGTAATGTGGAGCTTTAGCTGTGAGCCTCAGACCAGCTCCTTGGTGTCAGGGGCTGCTGCTGTTTGTTTTTTTCTTTTTCCTTCTCAAGGAAAACTTGTAGGCTGTTTTTTTCCCCATAAATCTATGTATGCTTTATAATATGGGTGTTCTTAAAATAGGATTGACCTTTAGTAGATACTTATGCCTTAAGATACTAAATAAGAATTATGAACAGAAAGTATATTTAGAACATTACCCTTTAGATCCTTGTTTTCAGGCTTCTTAAGTGACTGGGTTGCCCCGTGTGGACTGGTTTTTAGAGGTTTTAGATAATTCTTGTGAAGTCAAGTGGGCTTTTGGCAATCCTCATCCACACTAGACCCTTCTTTCCTTACTTGTTGAGGGAGAGTAGTTATAACGGTGACCCAAATTTCTTAATGACCCCTTGTGATGTAATGGTTCGACCTCACAGTGAGAGTTGACATCTGCTAATTTATACTGCACCTGCTTCTGAGAAGATTTCAAGGTGGCCGAGATGGTGTGCCTTCCCTCTGAGCAGTCCCAGAACGTCTTTTCCTTTTTTTCATTCCTTTCCCTCATGGCCTGTCCTAAATGAGCATTCACGGTTGTGAGACAACTTCCTGCCCACCAAGAAAAAAATTTTCTGAAAGGGGGGTTCTTTAAAAAAACTACATCTAAGAATGCCCCATGGAGGTACTGAAATATCTCATTGTGATTGCTTTAAAATTTTTTCATAATTTTTTAAACTTAAAAACAATTGAGGTATATAGTTGGCTTACAATATTATGTAAGTTTCGGGTATACAGCATAGTGGTTCACTGTGTTGCCTGGCTTCTGGTTACACTGCTGGACAATTCCTGGCTGGTTCTCTTGGACTTCCTAGGCGGATGATGACATCTGGAATGACTGATTTGTGTTCCCTCCTTTCTGGCACCTTCTAATGTCTTACCATTGAATTGGGTCATACATTTAACTTGCCATGTTCAGCTATTTATACTTAGTAAACAGAAGAGGTACTGATTTCAGCAGTGTTGGCTCCTCCTCTCACTGACTCCATGAGCGCTTGTAGGCCCGGGTCAGTCTCTCCTTCCCTAAGTTGGCTGCTGATGTTCCCATATCCTTTCTAGTGGTGCTTTTTTTTTCCCTTAAAAGCAGAACAGGATTCCCTACCCCTATCCCAACCATATCATAATCAAAGGAAGACTTGACTTCATGCCATTTCCCACTCAAGCTGACCTTGGAAGCTAACCCAAACACAAGAGGCGCCTCCACCATGCTTCCTGTTTATTGTGTGAAGACATTCTGTGCAGTGTGAGTGGTGTGGATGACAGCAGGCGTCCTCCTCCCGCTCCCGACTTGGATGGGAGGGCTTCTAGTGACTGATGCAGAAATACTGGCCAGAGCTTTCGATAGAAGCCTGGACTTAGGATTTCGCTTTGATTTGTTTTCTGTCACCAGTGAGTGTAGTTTTTGCCAAATGCTTTCTATCTGTTGATATTTTAAAAATCTTAATGTAATGAAATACAATAATACATCATCTAATATTGAACTATCCACTTATCCTTGAGATAAACCCTGCTAGGTAATATTTTCTATTTTAGTACATTGCTGTATTTATATTCATTCTGCTAATGTTTTTTCAAGATTTCTGTACATTTATTACACACAAGTGGCCTTTGGCTTTTTTTGTTACACAGCTTTGGAAGCAGGGCCACTTTCGGGTAGCGCCTCTTGATTTTTTTTTTTTTTTTTTGATTAACAAGTATAGTTTATATAACATGGCAGTTACCCTTATCTTAAAAGTTTGGTGAAACTTCTGTAAAAATCATCTGGGGTGGTATCCTTTCTACATAGAGGAGGCATTAAAAAATGTTGGAAGCTTTCGTGGTGGGAGAATTAGTGGCAGCAAGTCACCCGTTTCGTGAGGCAGCTGGGCATGTCACACATCAGTAAGGTTTTTTTTAAAAAATACGACAGATGTGTAGACACATTCGTGTCTGCGTGCATGCACGTTGCTCACACATATGCTTGTGGTCGTGAAATTCCTCTTCAAGAATTTAGCAACCATGATTTTTTCAGGACTGCAGAATTTACTTCAGTATTTTGGTAGGAGTATGTAGTACCAAATTACGTCCGCATATCAACGCTCTTTGCATAATGTCGTCAAATACACTTAGAACACCATGTGGTAGGCTTGGGAGGGTCAGAGCTTTTGGCTTGGTCAATTTCAGCCAGTTCGGTGCCTGTGTAGGTCTTAAAACATCAAACTGAGTACCGGGGTTTCTGCCCTAACGTGATACATGTGTCCTGAGGAAAAAAAGAGTCCTCACATGGCCTCATTGTGACCTCCTCTCTGCCTCCATTTCCATTTTAAAGAACCGCTGTGATTACATCAAGCCCACTTTGAAGCTTTGCCACCCAATGAATGCAGATCAGGCTGGGGCTTGGTGCCTGCCACATGGCTGCAACTTCTGGGGTTTGGAATCTCTTGGATCAGAGTTTTGTTTAAAGGATCGAAGACCTGTACTAGGTTTTCTCTTTGATCCCTAACGGCGGATGAGTGAGCTTTCCTGGAAGTTCTGTCAGGGGAGAGTACTACACATGTACTATCTGATGTTGTTACCTTCTTTTTCTTTTTTCTCTATCCGTGACTGGTTGCCCCAGGTATCAAGGATGTGATGTAGTTTGACCACCATATCCTTATGTCCCACCAGAATAGAAAGTTTATGCTGAAAGTTAAATCCTTACTAGATGTTAAACCTTCTCTCCCTCCTCCCTCACAGAAAAAGGCTCCATTCGCCAACAGCCACAAAGCCAGCCTTCCATTTAACCGAAGTTTTATGCCTTTCCCCTCTTTAGAAGGGTTGGCTTCCACAGAGGGTCAGTGTAGAAGCCAAACCTCTGGACACCTTGAAGGAGCAAGCAGATGATGGAGTAATTTGGCTACCACCTTCTCGCCTGTGGCCGCACAGGAACCAGGCACAGCTTTGTCGCTGCAAATTAGGAAGCAGTTTGCTTAAATCCCCATATCTCAACTGCCAACTGAAATCCAAGGCTGGAGAACCTGCTGGAAGGAACATCCAGTGAGTCAAGTGTCAGCATTGTTCAAGCATGTTCATTGTAACAGCCCTGACTGCAGAAGTATTGGGAACATCTGGAAAGTCAGGGAGATGGTTTGGGCCCATCAGTGAGATAGGACATTTGTGATGTCAAAAATCTAAAACTTTTAATTACGGAGAATATTTACAGTCTAATAAGTGAGGTGAAGGGATAACTGTACCTAATGATGTGAATCAGTTTCATCAGAGGTGTAAGCGCAGGGTCTAGAAGGGACGGATGACAATACCAGCCGTGCTTTTCATAATAGACTGCTTACTTGCCTTCTGTTTGTCAGTTTTCTACTTTTCTGTAATCTGTTCTTTTTCTTTTCTCTTTTCCCTCGCTTCCTCCCCTCTAAGTCCCTTGGTCCAGGGCCTGTTACTTTTGGGGGGAGAGTTGTATTCTCTTCTATTTCATCAAAAGTACTGCCCTCTTTTACTGCTAATTATCAACTGAGTTTGGGGGATACTTCGTAGGAGTTAATGTTCAGAGCAGGGCATGGTGCCCACTGCCCCCAGGGCAGGATGGTGAGGACGGAGAAGCCCTGGGTGGGGAACAGGGATATTTGGCTCTAGTTCTCGTTTCCCTACTAACCAGCTGAATTCCCTGGCTTCGGTGTCCCCTGATGACAACAGGTTTCCTTCATGAGTATGTGATTTTTCTTAGCTGTGGTGTCATAAGGGACTCTCTCCCATTTTACAGAGGGAGAGACGTAGGCTTAGGGAAGGAGGAAGCTTGCTGAGGTTCATCAGGAGTTAATGACCGTGAAGCCAGGACCAGAGCTGAGGTCTCCCGATGGCCGGTGCGGTGTCTGTTCATCTACTTCTGGTTTGCCAGCTGGACTGCTCATCGGGCCCTCCGGCCCCACCCCTCAGAGCTGGCCTGGTGTGTTATGGGAGGGGCTGGGCATCAGTAGCTTTAACCCCCCTCCCCTTTTTAAAATGAGTATCAGGTGATGCTAATAAAATCTTGGGCTTCGTGAATCCTTTGCCTACAAGGCAGTCCCACCCAGGTGTGTGTGTGTGCGCACACCTACAAATGCTAGGTGAATATTCATTTTTACAGTCACCAAGTGCTTAGTACATACAAGGCAGTGTTCTCAGCCTTGTGGATGTTGTACAGCAGGTTAATCACTTAACAACTCCTGAGGCACTGTTAACATTTCTTGGGTGCAGTTCTGTTCACTTTCAAAATATTTACAATGGTTTAGATACATGATATTTATATATACTTTTATAAAAGCTTATTCTATTTTATATTTTTATTAAGCAAATGCATTTTCTATATCGTTGTTAAGTCAAACTTTATTCATGCGCTCACAATACTCATGCTCTAGCCTTTTGCCTTTTTAGTTTACTATATCGTAGGGGAGCTTTTCATTTCTTACTTAGATCTGCCTCTCCTCTCATACTGATGAGTGCCCGTTTCAGGAATTGCATCAGTTAGGGTAGATGCTGCACTGCTGAAAGGGAGACCCAGAAATCTGACTTTGCAGGGAGAACTCACAGGGCTCAGTACTAGTCATCCTCGTGGCTAAGATTTATTATAGCGGAAAGCTACAACGCAAAATCAGCACAGGAAAAAGGTGCGTGGAGTGAGGTCCAGAGGAAACTGGGCACAAACTTCCAAGAGTTCTCTCCTGGTAGAGTCATTCAGGATGTACTTAATTCCCCCAGCAACAAATTGGGACAACACATGTGAGAAGGTGTGTACCAGGGGAACTCATTAGAGACCCAGCACCCAGGCGTTTCACTGGGGGCTGGCCCTGTAGGCATCCTCTGCTTAACAGGTACCAAAATCCCAGCCTCCTAAAGGAGAGCAGGTGTTCGTCACAAACCATTCTGTTCATAAAGTTTTGACACAGTGAGCCACTTTTTTCAGGAGGTGGGAACCCTCCCCAAATCTAAGTTCTCTGTCACCAGCAAAGGGCTGCCTTGTGAGCAGCCTTTCAGAGGAGAGCAGTTAGGCCTTTTACGTTAACTCTTTTCTGCATAATAAAGAGTGTGACTCTTCTCATTCTGCAATTTTTCTTTACAGACTTGAATCCCTATCCTCACTGACCTGCTTAAGGCTGACCTGTCCCGCAGTCTCTTTGACATGTCTTCCCTCATCCCCAACAGCTGCACCTTTAATCACTGTCTGAAAGAGGAGGGGACAAAAGCATGTGGAGTTAAAGTGAAATTAGCAGAGCTTGCTGTCGACACACGGAAACGATACATACACATACACGTGATGTTTGTGCCGTCAGGAAATATATGTCGTCTCCTACCTGCACCAGCAATGGTAGCAGTAGCAACAAGTGGCTCTTTTGCAGTTCTTAAAGATTACCTGTCACTCACCTAACGCTGAGTTACTTTGTTCAGGTGAGGAAATTACAGGGTATCTCCTCCCAAAGATGAACTGCTTTGTGATGCTCAGGCACTGGGTGATAGCACAAATACTGTTGGCTTTGGTAGCAAGTTAGTGAGCTTGGCTTCTGGAGCATGATGCTGCGTCCCTTGAACCAGTGGAAGACGTTGTTCCTGGATGATGAGGTAGACCACAGGAGGACTGGGAGCTCTGGAGCCAGGTCAGGGTTTAGGTCTGAATGGTAGCCCTGATACTTAGGTACTTGGATCCCTGGGCAAGTAGCTTGACCGTTCTCAGCTCCTGTTTCCCCAGGGATGATGTGGGGCTGCAATGTGCGGATTAAATGAGGGAATGTATGGAAGAGCCTGCTACAGTGCCAGAAATACAATCAATACTTAAACATGGACTGCCATTATCATTTGTTATGGGAAGAGAGTCCATAGAGTTAAGTATTCATTTGTAAATACACACACATATATGTATATAACTATTCAGGTGTCTATATGCATATACATACACACATGTATATAATATAAAGTTTGTGTATTTGTGTAAGTTTATGCTTCTCATTATTCAGCAGGTGTCTGAGTGCTTATGTGCTGAGCCATTTCTTTTATTACTGTAGTGGATAAAATAGTTAGCTTTTTCTTCTGTGCAGCTTAATCTCATTTTTAAAAATTAAAAATTATTTTTTTGGAGTGGAAGAATTTTTTTTATATTGCTTTTTTTTCTTTTTTAAAGAATTTTATTTTTTAGTTTTTGTGGGGTTTTTTTGGTGGGGGGAGATAATTAGGTTTATTTATTTATTATTTTTAGAGGAGGTACTGGGGATTGAACCCGGGGACCTTGTGCATGCTAAGCATGCAGTCTACCACTTGAGCTATACCTTCCCCCGCTTAATCTCATTTTAAATCCTTTGGTTCTTCCGGCTGTTTTATAGAGCCAAGATCATCCCAAGGCCAATTGCTAAATGTATGGATTAATGATGTTCCTTTCCTTTAATTGCTGGAAGAGTTATACACCCTTTCAGGGCAAGGACAGTATCTGTGGCAATCACTGCCGTGTCCACACCGCACATGCTGTGTGTGTAGGAGATGCTGTGTCATGTGTGTTGAATTAAATTTAAAAAATCTAATGTCCATAGTTTGCCTCTAGTTGTCAGCGGTTCTGGTTGGGAACTTATTATGGGGTGGGTCATAGGAGGGACACCTCTGGGAGTAGTGCTGAGGCTCGCCCTTGCCCACGTCAGCAGCAGTGGGGATATGATTAGAAATAGCGTCCCTGGTGTAGGGGAGCTTCGAGTTAGGCATCCGGCCAGTGGTGTGGCCAATATTCAATCTAGAATAATCCTCATTTGCATTCAGCTTTACCTCCAGGGTGCAATTGACTGCCAGTAAGTTTATTCTTCACTCAAAATTTTGTTCTGTTTTGTTGTTTTTAATTTCCTTCACAATTTCTCTGTCTTTGCTTGTGTTGGGGGAAGAGAGGGAGGTTTTGTCTGAATTGGCCTGCCTTCCTGTTGTGTGGGGATCACTCTCCCACAGCTCCCCCTGTTGATTCTTTGGAGTAGTGCTTGCTCACTCCTCTGCACAGGTGGCACCTGAGAAGCAACACTCATTTTCTAAGAATGTAGAGTTGTAGACATTTCATGTCCATGTTCTCCAGACCTCAGTCACTGCTCCAGCACCATGTTGGGAAACCTCGAGGTGTCTGGGGATAGGGAGAGGTACAGAGGGTGTGGCACGCATGCTGGTCTTGTGAAAAAAAAAATGACAGAGACCTCAGTTTTAAGAACATGTCTTGCAAGAGCAATAGATAACAACCCCTACAGTTTGTGAGCCAAAGTAAACCATAGAGATTCATCAATATGAAGAACATGGATATAAATTAATTAGTGATGTGAATCAAACATCACAGATGTGGTCCTTTCTACTTTTGTGTTTCTGTCTATATCTCTTTATCTGTCAGGTTTGTGACCCCTGTTCTCACAGATGTGTATGGCTTGAGACTGTTAGGCACAGACATTTTTTTTGGTCTGATCTCTTTTTTATATATTAGCGTATAGACCTGAGATTACCCATCATAATCCTGCAGGATCAGTTCCTGTGTTAATAATTGGGAAAATGGTTTGTGACTTCACTGTGAGACTGCATTCTCTAGTACTGTCAACAAGTTAAGAGGAAATGAGTTTAGCAGTACATTATTTTGTTGTAAGATTACAAAGGAAAAAGCTTCTGACTGTGCTTAATTTGGTCATTACCAATGTAGGTAGTCCTCTCAGTTACATCTGACTTCACGTACGAGCCAAATTCTAGAGCTGCTCCTCTCCCACGCTGATCAGTTATGGAAAAACCTCAAGAGATTTTAGGAAATCTGTGTCTTCAAAAGAAGGGAAGAAGCTTTGAAAAGGGGAAGTATCCTGGTTGAGTGTGGTCCGTTGAAAATCAGCAGCACGGTATTTCACTGCTCCTCCCATTAAGAGAAGGAATCTATTTGAATCCATTTCCTACCCTTTGGTCTGGGATCATCTAGCTCAGCTCCACCTCCAGCCTCATGAGTTAGCTCAAAGAAACCAACCAAGGAACCACCCATCAACCCATAGAATAATGACAAGTAATACCTATGTTTTGGGATAGTTTTTACATAGTAGTAGATAACTGATGGAATGAACTTGTTCTGGATGAAAATACTCAGGCACGGATCCTGTTATGCCCTCCTGTCCTCTTAAAAAAAGAAAAATTAGGGTTAGGAAGAAGGCCTTTCACATTTTAGTATAAATTAGATCAGTCTGATTGCTTTCTTCTTAGTCACCTGCTGAAAGGGCTGCCAGGTGCTCACAGCTTTGTTCTGTGATGGAAGGAAGGAAGGTGGCTGATTTGGGGGCATGATTCATTTGGGGGAAAGGATTGTTTGGGAGTTACACTGGAGTAGGGACTTCAGCAGTTTGAGTATACTACGGAGCTGGTAAGTGTTTCAGTAAGAGATAAAGAATTTTGAGAGGAAAAAATGAAAAAATACCAAAGAAACCCATTCAAGGCACCATACTTAAAGAGGGCAAAAAATCTTCCTTTATTCTACTTATTTCATATGGGATCTCTTTGCTTTTAGAACTCAGATTCTGACTACCTCTTTTTTGTTACATCATGGCATGAATGTGTTTTTGAAAGCTGGCTTTGGGAATTGAACCACAATTTATGTTGTTGGAATATAAAATGTTAACTTGTAAATTAGAGCATTTATAACTTCAGAGCACTGGTAAGTTGGGGCCTGCCTAACCATGGTAGAGCTAGAGCTGATATTTGAAGAATAGGCCAGCTGTTTTTCTGAATTTATCAAAATGACAAATATTAGACTTGTCTAATAATTACTTTTCAAGTCACGGAACTGTTACAGTGATGTAAATTTAGGGCTTTTTCATATTTTATTATGTTTTAGATTTGTTTCTATGTCTTTTTCTGTTTCATTTCTGTCTAAGGCCATTTAACATTTTTACATTCCACCGATATTTCTGATATAAATGAAAAACATACCTGCTGGAAGGCTTTTTAAAAACCGACTTTGTTAATATATAATTTATATACTGCAAAGGTCATCCATCTAAAGTGTACAATTCGCTGGTTTTTAGTATGTTTTCAGAGTTGTACAATCATTACTGTAATCTCATTGTAGAACATTTTCATCACCACAGAGGAAACTTTGCACCCATTGGCAGTTACTTCCCATTCTGCCCTTGTACCTGCCTACCCCAGCCCCAAGCCTATGAAGCCACATATCCGTCTGTCTCTATAAATTTGCCTGTTCTGGACATTTCATATAAATGGGACCATATAGTGTGGTCTTTTGTGTCGGGCTTCTATCAATTACCATAATGTTTTTGAGGTTTATCCATGTTTTAGCATGTAGCATACTAAGAAGGATAATGATTTATCCATCATGGAGATAATAACCATTGCTTAACATTGTTATTGTATAATATTTTATTCAAACAAAAGTGATAAATGGACCATGTAACACATGTAAGTCATACAGTATGACAAAGTGAACATCTGAATTCCCACCACTCAAGAGTAAGAATGGTACTGAGACCATTGCATCTACCCAGGAATTCCTTTCCTATCCTGTTCCCTCACCTCTTATCTCACAAATGTATCCCTACACAGTACATCGTTTATTTTGCTTGTTTTTTTAGTCAAATAAAAATAAATGTGTATTTCTGCAGTTTCTTTTTTTCCCTGACTCAATATTATATTTCTTAGATTCCTTTGTGTTGTGTTTAGCTGTATGTCTTTTGTTTATTTGTGGGGGGGAGGTAATTAGGTTTATTTTTTTGTTTAAATGGAGGTAGTGAGGATTGAACCCAAGGACCTCGTACATGCTAGGCACGCACTCTACCACTGAGCTACACCCTCCCCGCCTTAGCTGTATGTACTTCTTTGATTTCACTGCTTTTTTTTTTTTTTTTTTGTGAACGCAGTCCCCTACTACCACAAATTATGCAGTTGAGTTTCCCACATTGGAGGAAATTGCAGGGGTCAGCACATCTGGAGTGCAATGGATTGATTTCATTGCTTTTTTCGTTTTCTGTGTGAAAGTACTATTTCTCTTAATAGATACTTGGAGTACTTCTAGTATTTTACTTACTAAGAATGAGAATACAATGAATATTTTTGAACTGCCTCCTTCTGCACACAGAAGGTTTTCTCTAGGGCATATTCCTAGCAGTAGAATTGGTACACAGTAGATTATAAGAATATTTAATTTTTCAAAATACCGTGCCAGTTCACACTTCCATCTGCATTAAGTGAGAATTCTCAGTGATCCACATCCTTATGAACACTTGATATTCTCAGACTTCTCAATTTTTGCTAGTCTAGCCGGGGTATAGATAATGGTGATCTTAATTTGTACCTTTTTGATTACTTATGAGGTTGTTTATGCAAGTTTTTGAATTGCCATTCAAATTTTTATTTTTCTAAACTTCCTTCTCATGTCATTTTTCTATTAGAGGCTGTATTTTTCCCGTAGTAGTTGTTTGTATATTCCGGTTACTCTTCATCTGTTTGTTACATGTACTGCAGGTCCCCTTCAAATTGAGCACTGCCTTTTACTCCTTTTTTGTGAAGTTCTTTTCTCTGGCTGCCTTCAAGATTTTCTTCTTCTCTTTGGTCTTTCAGCAGTTCGTGATTATTAGGCGTACGTGTCTGTTTTCTGTTGTTTTGTACTTACCCTGATGGGGGTTCTCTGAGCTCCTTGGATTTATGGTTTGTTGTCTTTCATTAATTTTGGAAAATTCTTTGCCGATATCTTTGAAAATAATTCTGTCTGTTTCTCTTTTCTTTTGAGACTTTATTTACACTATTAATTAGACTCTTTGAAATTGTTCTCTGGATTGTCTGCCTGCTTTCCCCTTCCATTCTTTTTTTTTCCCCTTCAACTTTTATTTCACTTTGGATAATTTCTGTTGACTTATTTTTAATGAATCTTCCCTAAGCCATGCCAAGTTTACTGATGATCCCACTGAAGGGGGATTCTTAATTCTAATACCCTGTTTTTAAAATTCCCGGCATTTCCGTATTACTCATCTGGCTACTGTCTCCATGTATTCAAGTGTGTTGCCCATCTTTTCCTTGAAATCCTTTAAGCATTTTAATCATAGTTACTTAAAAATATTTGTATGATAATCCTACATCTAGGTTATCTCTTGAGTCTATTCTGTTGATCACTTTGTCTTTTGAATAATAGACTTTTCTGTTTGTACAGTTTTATGATTTTGTAATTTTTGATCAACTAGAGAAATTGTATGTGGAAGATTGATAAATAGTGTTTCAGCTCAGAAATGAGCATGTCTCTTCTTCTGTTAAGCTGTTAGTGTAGGATTGAGTCAATCTAATCAGTAGTGGACCTGGGTTTTGTTGTTAGTTTCTGTGGTCACCATACCACAGGCTTTAAATTCCTGCAGTGGTGGGCTGCTGCTGCCTGACCTTAGAGTTGGGTCTGTGGTGCCTCACTGTGCTCAGTGTTCTTGCTCCACTGTCTCAGGTGCTTGAATATGTAGTGTTTGAATGACCCTCATGCCTCCACCCCTTCTTAAGTAGCCGGCTGTGGGTAGTTTCTCGTTTCCAGGCTCCTCATAGTGGAAAGGGGTGGTTCTCAGTGTCTGGTCTAGTGTCAGGTAGTTTGCTTTGCTTTGTGTGCCTGGGCTGGGCAGATATGCTGTCTTCTCAGCGTTCTTCCTCTGCAGCCAAACTCTGACTTTAAGCTGCTGCGGGTGCTGGGCAGGGGGAGTTTCTTCCCTTCCCCAGAGGTGGTGGCTCTTTTCCCCTGTCCTGGGGAGGAGGGTTCCCCCTCCCTGCTCCACATGCACATAGGCTTTGCTTCTCCCTCCTCCTGAAGCTGGATCTCTTTGCCTGGGTCCTGGGGACTAGAGGGTTTGCAGTCTCTCCCAGAGTGGCTTCAGGCTCTCCCTTTTTTTTCCAATTGAGATCTAATTCACATACGGTAACATTCATCTTTTCCGTAACAGTTACCCCTTAAAAATGTACAGTTCAGTAGTTTTTAGTAGAATTATGCAACCATCACCACTGTTTAATTGCAGAACATTTTCATCACCCCAAAAAGAAATGCCAAACCCTCCAGTGGTCACTGCTCATTTTCTCCCACCTTCAGCCCAAGTCACTCTAATCTGCTTTCTGCCCCTTTGGATTTGCCTCTTCTGGAAATTTAGTAAAAATGGAATCATATAATATGTGGCCTTGTTTGTCTGGTTTCTTTTACTTAGCGTGAAGTTTTCAAGATTCATCCATGTTGTAGTTTCAGGTACTTAATTCTTATGGCCACATTTTGCCTAACTGTTCATCAATTGATGGACATTTAGGTTGTTTCCTTTTCCTTTTTTTTTTTTTTTTTTGCTATTATAAATAATGCTTCTGTGAAAACTTGTATAAGTTTTTGCAAGAAAATAGGTCTTCAGTATTCTTGGATATATACCTAGGAGTGGAATTAAGTCATACAGTAACTCTCGGTTTACTTTTGAGAAATTGCCAGACGGTTTTGCAAAGTGGTTTCAGCATTTTACATTCTCAGCAGCAGTGTATGAGGTAATAGCTGTAGTTTTATACTAAGTTTTTATCTGTGGTAGGGCAAGTTTCTGCCTGATAGTCTTTTTCAGGAATCTTGCTTCTTTTTGGCCTTTGTACTTTCATGTGAATTTTAGAATCAGCTTGTTTAGTTTCTCCAAAAGCCCTGTTGATATTTTGATTAAATTACATTGAATTTATGGACTGTTTGAGGAAGAACTGACATCTTTACAGTAGTAAATTTTGTATATCTGTTCACGTATTTTCATTTATTATTAAGTATATTTCAGTCAAAACTTACTTTCTTCATATACATCCTTGACTTTTGATTAAATTTATTCTTAGATGCCTTAAATTTTTTGTGGCTGGTATAGATGGAATGCTGTGGTCTTTGTCTTTTTTCCTAATTATTTGGTTTTTTGATACAGCGTTACAGTTTTTAAATCATGCAGCTGATAATACCAGCTTGTTTCTTCCTTGCCAGTCTTTATACTGCTTATTTATATATATTTTTTTTCCTGTGCTGGCTAGAAATTCCTAAAAATGTATTTCATTTTAAAGCCTATTTAAGATGGATATTAGTATAACTACCCTCTCCTGTGGGGGAGAAGTTTGCTGTGTGGTGTATCGTTTTGGGTTTTTTTTTACTTCTTTATTTTCAACCCTTTTATCCATTTGTTTTAGGTATCGCTTGTTTTCTTCCCCTTCTATATCTCACAATCTGGTTAGTCTACTTGTGTTTGTTTATTGTGATTACCGATTTATTTTTCTTATTTCTGCCACCTTTTTCTTCTTTTTTCTACCTTTTTAAACTAAATTATTATTCTGCTGCTTTAGAAGTCCTTCATTTCTATTCTTTGACTAGTTATCCTTGAAGTTTTACCTTGCAAATTTAAAGCTAGTATGTTAGATCTTTTCTTGAAAAAAATGTAAGGACCTTAAAATATTTTAATTCTCATCATTCCCCTTGACTTACACTGCTGTTGTTTGGTATTTTATTCTAACCTCACAGATTAGATTTTATCTGTGTTAGATCTTCCTACGTTTTTCCCATTTTCTTTGCTCACCACTCCTTTGTGTACTGTAGACCTGTCTTCTGGGATAAGTCCGTCCTGTAGAAGCCCTCTTAGTGTAGGTTTGTGGGCGGTCAGCTCTTTCAGTCTGGGTGCATATTGGAAATGTGGGTTTTGTATCTTTCTTGAAAGGCAGGTTTTCTTGATATCCTAGTACCTGTACTTTGCCAGTTGTTTTCCCTTAGCATTTTGAGAATATTTCACTGTCTCCTTTCCTTCTTTTCTTTTTTTTTTAAATTGAGGTATAGTCAGTTTACAATATGTCAATTTCTGTTGTACAGCATAATGTTTCAGTCATACATATACATACACATATTCTTTTTCATTATAGGTTACTGTAAGATATTGGATGTAGTTTCATGTGCTATACAGAAGAAACTTGTTTATCTATTTGATATATAGTAGTTAGTATCTGCAAATCTCAAACTCTCAATTTATCCCCTCCCACTCCCTTTCCCTCAGGTAACCATAAGTTTGTTTACTATGTCTATGAGTCTCTTTTTATAGTTTTGTAAATAAGTTCATTTATGTATTTTTTTTAATTCCACATATGAGTGATATAATATGATATTTTTCTTTCTTTTTCTGGCTTACTTCACTAGAATGATGATCTCCAGATTCATCCATGTTGCTGCAAATGGCATTATTTTGTTCTTTTTTATGGCTGAATAGTGTTCCATTCTATAAATGTACCACAACTTCTTTATCCAGTCATCTGTCATTGGACATTTAGGTTGTTTTCATGTCTTGGCTATTGTGAATAGTGCTGCTATGAATTCTGGGGTTGCATATATCTTTTTGAATTTGAGTTCCTTCTGAATATATGCCCAGGAATGGGATTGCTGGGTCATATGGTAAGTCTGTTTTTAGTTTTTTTAGGAATCTCCATATTGTTTTCCATAATAGATGCACCAAACTACATCCTAACCAACAGTGTAGGAGGGTTCCCTTTTCTCCACAGCCTTTCCAGCATTTATTGTTTAAAGATTTTTCACTGATGGCCATTCTGACGGGTGTGAGGTGATACCTCATTGTAGTTTTGACTTGCATTTCTCTGATAATTAGTGATGTTGAACATCTTTTCATGTGCCTGTTGGCCATTTGTATGTTTTCATTGGAGAATTGCTTTCTTAGGTCTTCTGCCCATTTTTGGATTGGGTTCCTTTCCCTCTTGACGTTTAGAAGTGATTGTTAGTTGCTTGTTTCTTAGTAGACCATCTTTTAGTCTTTTCTTTTAGGATTTTAAAAAGATTTTTGTCTTAATGTTGTACAGTTGGATTGAAATGTGTCTAGGCACAGATATCCCTCCCTCCACTCCCTGCCCCCCAGCAATTCTTTGCTTCCTGTACCTATAGATTCAAGTCTTTCATTAGTTATATGATATTCTCAGATTGTATGTTTGTAGAGTTAAAGCCATCATCTCTTCAAATATTCTCCCTCTCTTTTTTTTCTCCTTACTATTCATCCTAGTCTTTTGTTAGATGTGTGTTAAATCTTTTCATTTTCCTTCCTGTATCTATGTCTTGCACATTTTCCATCTTGCTTCTTTGTGCTACATTTTGGTTTAATTCTTAGATCTTTCAGCCTTTCCTTTGCTTGGTTAGCTATGTCGAATTTGCTGTTGAAATACAGAATGTGAGATGAATTTCAACATTTATTTCAAGTTCATTTTTCTTTTTTAAACCTGCCTGATCTGTTTGTTAGTCTCTTGCTACTCATTCACTGTATTTTGTCTTTGTAATGTTTTAGGAAAAATTATTTCATAGTTTATGAGAATTTGAATGTCTGAAGCCTTTGCTTATTGTCAGGATAAAGCAGTGAGTGTCTGTGTGTGGAGTTATGAACAGATAGTTTCTGTTAATTTATTCATAGTGGTTTGTGTCCTTCATGTGTGGTTTTTATTTGGGAGTTCAGTGTGGGGCCCTTCCACCTTCATCTTTCCTGTTTCACTCAACTGTTTGTTGCTAGATTTCTTTTCAACAGTACATACACAAACCATATTTAAAAAAAAAAAATGGTTCCAGTGTATTTTTTTCCTATGGATGTGCCATAATTCTGTTCATTTCTCCTTTTAGCCAAGTGAAGCAAGATTCCATAAGATTTCAATGTTTTCTCATGAATCATCCTGTACATGCCCCTTCCCCAAGCTTTTTAATAAATACCTCTTGAGTTCTTACTCATGCAAGGTACTGTGATAAACTCTTTATGTGAATAATTATGTGAATTTTTCTCTGTAGCCAACCCAGAGGGTGGTGCCATTATTTTCACTTTACAGAGGAGAAAGCAGTGGCCCAGAGAGGTCATATGACTCCCCTGGGGTCACACAGCTGGAGGTGGGAATGGGCACCTTGTAAACCAGAGGACTCCAGAGTCTGATGGTGTATATGAACCTCCCCGCCAAGCCAGTGCTTTCAGAATTTGGCCTGTGGACTGGTACTCTGTTACCGGCCCTAGGGGAGATAAATTCTTAATCCATCATCCCGCATAAACATTTAGCAACTTGTCCAGCAATTTCTCATTGCTCTGTATCCAAGCAAGTGACCAGCACATTTATCTTCTTGAACTGCGTGTCGACCAGTATGGGTGTTGTTGAATTCACATGGCGAGGTATGTACGTGGAGCTGCGTCCTGCTCAGGTCTACTGGGACGTGCCCAGAGGGATGTGGTGTCCACTGCAGACGTGTGGTGAGGACTGGCTTTCACTAAAGCTGGTTTGAGAGGCACTGCAGCTTGATAAAACTTGGTAACCATTAGGATTCTTTTTAACACCAAGGCTCTGTGAGCTCTTCTTGTCCTGAAAATCACTCTTTGTTGCTGTTTTTCCTCTTGTCCGGCAGTCCTGTAACAATGGCCTAAGCATAGTATCTGGGGCAGAATGGCACAGTTGGGAGGGCTCATAATGATTCTGCTCTGATCCCTGTGTATTTAGTGATTGGCTGGCAATACTGGATTGAAATAAATAAGTGCTTTCATCTATCAGCTGTTAATTGCTTTTACAGCGAGCTGGTGTGCAGTGTGTGGAGGAAGCAGAAAATAACATAATGCTTCCACAGACTAAATAGAGAGTCTTTCTCAGGCATGTAATTGAAATCAGCTCCCTAGTTCTTCTAATAGAAGAAACATAGGTATGAGCTTTGGGCCTGACGTATGCATCTCCTGCCACCCACCCCTGCAGTGCTGGCCCTTAGAATGGGAGGCAGTGCAGGGCCACTGCAGGATAGTGGTTTGCGTTGGTAAACCCACTGGTATGACTGATAATTGAGTGAGGCCCCTGAGAGGTGCAGCCATCAGTCACCTGTTCTGCCGAGCGCTGAACCTCTCCCAGAACCGTTGACGTGGGCGGTGGTGCACCTAATAGATGACAGTGGAGAGAGAACAGGGTGTTACTCAGTTGCCTTGCTTTGTGTTGAATGGTTTCTGCTATCCTAACAATTTGATTTCAGATCCTATTTCAAACTGAGATGTTCAGATCGTTAAAATTTGGATTGTAAGTGACTTGGCAACAGAATGGTAAATTTAAATAATTAGAACAACACATTTAAATAGATTCATAAATCTAAAGAATATAAATAATCAAAATAATAAAAAGAGCCTGTCTGGATTCTTAGGCGTTAGAGCTTCAGGGTATGTTAGTATTAGGATTTTTTGTTATTAAAGCAAGCCAGCATTCAACTTAAATTTTTTTCCTTTTTTAAACAAATGCAAATGTGTTATCTTGGTAGGCATTTGAACTTCCTCTTGATTCTGTCCTTTACTGTTGGCTGCTTCCATATAGATACTGCCTGTATTTCTTGCTTTGGAAAACTGTCCTTTATCTTACTCTTGACAGATCATGAGTTGCATCATCTTACATAATTTTGGTTTTGGCACTTGGATTTTCTCGTCAGCAGTGAGTGCTGTTGTTGTGAGTTTTTGAATTCTACTTTCTGTACTAACCCTTGATCTCCAAAACATGACTGATAAAGAACAGAAGCACTAAGTAATCACATTTGAATCTCCTATCAGGTTTGTGCCCTTGTCAGAATAGCAGTGGGTCAGAACAAACTGTGATTTCCTTATTAGCAGAAGATTGTACTCACCTGCAGTATGTTTGCCTAGACATGTGGTGACTCCGGAGAAACTAATTTTTTCTAAGGACGTGTGTACGTGTGTGTGTGTGTGTGTGTGTGTGTGTGTGTGTGTATTTTTCCCAGAGGACTTAGTCAGTTGCTCCTGTTTCTCCCCTACACCTCCCTTTCTCTTTTTGTTTCCTTTTTTTTTTAATTGGACTTTTGTAGGATGGGGAAAGAATGATGAAGACTTCCTTTGTGCTCTAGTCCTCACATCAGCAGTCGTCACCAGCAGTGGTCACTGCTGGGTGAGGGAAAAAAGAGCAGACACTGATAAATGAATAAGGTGATTTCAAAATTCACTCTATTTCTGAACATAGCAGTGAGAACCATATTGAACAGGAAAATATAGTCACAGATTTTTTTTTATCTCCCCCAGATTTCCATCTTCAAAGCTACAAACGTAGGCAGAACAAAGAGATCCCAATTTTTGGGTTCATACTTCCTTTTGAGAGTTTATTGAGTTATAAGCAAACTTTAATTAATTAATTTAGCCTTGGAAACAGTTTTATTTTTGAATTTGGGTGTGTTTCAGTATGCTGAGATTTTCAAGCATTTCAGATTAAAAAAGGAGAAATATATTGATAAAACTGAGATTTCATAAGTCAGGCTGTCTTATCTCTGCACTGTCCACCTGTCCGACCCCTAGTGCCTTGCAAATGACTCTGGGGGCTGTCTATTTGCTCCCAGGCCCCTGTCTACCTAACCCTTGCTTCTTTGGAGCAAATACATTGGAAAGGTAATTTGTTTTATGGCCTGTTTTGAAATGAGGGGAAGAAAAAGCCAGGATTTAAGATGAAGATGAAGAAGATTATGTGCAAAGAATGGGGAGGAAGCTGCAGGGAGAAATCGGAACAGTTGCTTGGTGCTTGCTGGGGTGCCTGGCTCAGACTCTGATGACCTTGCCTCCCTGTGCGTGTCAGTAACACTAGATCTGAATTTTTTTGAACAGTTTTCTCTGTGGTTGTATTGGATACAGCACCTTGCCTTTTGTTCTCATTTATGTGTTAATTCCTAAAAGCTCTGTGGCCAGTTGGAAAAAGAGTGTGCTAGGGTTTTATGTTTTGGGGACCTGGGATCTCCCCCTCCAGTTGGATAGTTTTTCTCTAGGTGTTCAGATGCTGTGGGAGGTAGAGTAACAGTCCCCTCGGAGAAGTGGCCAAAACTCTGCTAAGGGAGGCCTTTCGCACAATCTGTGTCGGGCCTGGGTAACCCCTCGTTAAGTTAGACAGGCTTTACTCAGCTTCCCTGGAACAGTTTCTCATGTTATTCATGGGTCTTGAGAGTGGCATTTTCTATTCGTGGGCTTTGCCTAGAAATAAGTGGCTGTTCTAAAATGGTGAATAATTTGTTTGCTAGGCCTGGCCTCTCACGACTGTCACTGACTTTGGAAGGCACTTTTAGAGCAGATCTAGTTCTAACATCTCCCTCCCCCAATCCTTTTTAAGTTTGCTACTTTGCCTGGGAAGAATTGGACATGTGCTCTGTGAAACGCAGACCCTGCTAATTATCAGGGTTTTTTCCCCCCTCTTAATTGATTTACAATTCACATACCATAAAATTCACCCTTTTAAACTACAGTTCAGTGGTTTTTAGTGTGTTCACCAGGTTATGTAAACTGTTAACACTAATTCTACAACATATTCGTCACCTCCAAAAGAAACCCTGTACTCATAAGCAGTCACTCCCCATTTACCCACCTCCACTGCCAGCTCCTGGCAACCACTAATCAATTTCTCATTCAAACTTCTGTTTTATATTCCACTGAAATCTGTTGTCCCTGTAAATTAATGGTTAGATGAAATGTTGCAGGGGCAGAGGGGTGGAAGCTACGTAGATCAGCTCTTAGGGGCTGGCCTCTTACATTCAGCTTCTCACTTCTAGGCCCCAAAGGGGAAGGCGGTCTGCTGAGCCTGGAGTCTGTCACTGTTGGTGGGAAACTGACCAGTCATCTACAGTAGGGAAGGTCTGGTAAGGGCAAGGAGTTGAGTCTGACCAGATAATGAAACGAGTTGATGGCAGACACCCTTTTGAATTCCATGTGCAGTCACCTTCCAAGACATTACAGTTCCTCACCACCTTGTTGTTCTATAGCTTTTAGAATAATCAGAATTCAAATCATACAGAACTTTGTCAGTCAAAACCAGAAAAACAGGTAGCTCAAACAGATTGCGGGCCTGGATATATGCGTCAAATATGCTTTAAATAAATGCTTTGGATTCCTGCCTGTTGTGCTGGTAGGAGATCGCAAAGTATGCAAGTTTTGAAACCACGTGGGGGTTAATTTAAAGGGAGGGGAAGTGCCAGTCCTCAGCAGTGTTCACCTTGGCCATCAAGGAAAGGATACGACCTTGAGCAGTACTGGTGAATTACAGGGTGTGTAAGGGAGCCCCAGGGAACCAGGGCCTGCTTACCCGTGCTCTTGGATGCTAATAAAACCTTATTAGCTGAGTGATGTTTTCTTTGTTGCTCAACTCTCCCAGCCTGTCCCAAATGGTGTCTTAAAGAACTGGAGTGCCAGACCTCCTTCCAAAATTTCCACTTTCTCAATCACTCTGTTTTTCAGTCTAAGTACTACATGTGGCTCTCGTTTGTAGATTTGCTTGGCAGGCAGTTCCAGGCCCTGGCGTACTTCCTGTAGGTGGCTGTGATGGAGGACAGGGAGAATGGACTCCCCAGAAACCACGGCTCTAGGGTGTGGGTGTTCGGGAAGCAGGGACATACGCACAGAAATCTAAGCCACCCGCGCTGGGAGTGGTTGTTCCTGTACAATAAAAGGCCGTGATTGTTGAGGGGAGGTACCCTTTTGTCTCCTGCCCCCTGGCTCTTGTATAGATGACAGGTGCTGGAAGCTTGGAATTGGTGCAGCTCTCCCTCCTCCGAAGTGGTAGTTTCCCGTTCAGGAATGCATAGTTTGGGATGAGTGCATCAAAACGTCGCCGTTGAAAAAGTGCTTTGAATAGAGTTGGGTCCATTTGAAACAGTACCCTCTTTCTGAAAAGATTAATTTCCCTCAAGGATGGTTAGGTTTTTCTATTTATTCTGCTAAAACATAGGTGAGGGGAGGGATCTAGAGAAGAATACTTTCTTCTCCCTTGAATTATATCTGACCCCCTCTTCTGTTTTTAATATTCAGTAGTGCCTGTCCTTTCCCTCACCTCCAAAAAATTCCTAGTAGGGAAATAAATAAGTGGAAAATGAAACTTCTCTCATCCACCCTTCCCCTTCACCCCATGGATTCTCGCTGCTCTGCATTAACTACTTTTTAGGCATTTGCTATATTCCCTTCCAGTAACTATTCAATAAATGTGTAAATTAATCTATCTGTATATCTGTATTGCTTTTTAAATTGCATATCCAAACCCTTTCAGTAACAGCTTAAGGAAGTGACATGATTGTACTTCTAAGCAAGCTAAACGTCTCTGCTTCAGTAAAAAATGTTGCCTAGATATTTTCACTATAAACCTTTGAGGTGTGGAGACTTGCAGAGTGTTATCATGAACTGATGCACATACCCCAGAATTGGACCTGCCTGCCACCTGCGAAGGAGCTTCCTGTATTCTGGTGATTGGTTTAGGATTGGTTGTAAAAATTGCAAATCTGTCTTTGTTAATTTCCTCGGAATATCACTTTAAGAAGAGGGGCCATGTACAGTACAGGGTGTCCCTTTGGGGTGACAGATTGGCTTTTATGGTTGCTGCTGAATTCTTCTGTTTTGTCCTTCTTGGGGGTCTATTGGTTCACAGTCAAAAGTAGAGCTTTAATGAAAATGGGCACCCTCTCTGGAAATAAGAACTATTATTTCAACTAGTGAATTCCTGCTTCCTTAACATATTTTTTTTCTCTTTTAATTTTTTAAAAATTTTAACAGCAAGCCAGGGCTGAACAGGAAGAAGAATTCATCAGTAACACTTTATTCAAGAAAATCCAGGCTTTACAGAAGGAGAAAGAAACCCTTGCTGTCAACTATGAGAAGGAAGAGGAGTTTCTCACTAATGAGCTCTCCAGAAAACTGATGCAGGTAAATTACCTTTTCTCCCCACTCCTTTTGCCCGTTTTCCTCTCAAGGTAAAAATAACTTTGATAAAGCATTTGGCTTGAAACATTTGCTGCTGAGGTTGTAGGTGAAATTCTTGGGAGATTAAAAATACTGAGTAAAGGTGGCAGCAGCGTAATACTCAAGACTATGTTCCTAGCTCATCTGCTTAGGTAAGGTAAGATTTTTCATACCTTGACATTTCAAAAAATTTCTGATGAGCTTAAGGCCTTAGCACAGGAGTAAACGCTGTATATATTTAGCATTTTGGAAATAAGAGAATTAATACCAAATGTGAGATTTCTTTCTCCTTTTATGTTGAATCTGTAGTGAATACAGAAACATTTCTGGCCATCAGAAATGGCTCTTTTGCACTAATATATGCGAACACCAAGTGAAATGTCACTGTGGGGGAAGAAAAATAAATGTATCCGTGAAAGTTAAAATTATACACAATCAGGTGTGTTCAAATGGGTGAGTAATATGTTACTGAACAAATCAGACTTCTATTGAAACTTAACATTAATCACCAATAGTGTATAGAAGACACCACACAAAACATAATAGAAATTCTGATTTTTCTAGTTCAGAGGTTCTCCCCCTCCCCCTCATTTATTTTCCCCTTGAACGTCACTAGTAAAGCACAGAAATTAGATTGTTACTGAACCAAAACTTGGGTCTGCTCATACAGTAAAGCCAATCTACCAACACCAGGCTGTAGTGAAGGAAAGAGCAGCATTTATTGTAAGGCGCTGCAGAAGGCGTCGGGGACACCTAATGCTCAAGAAGCCCGAACTCCCGTAAGGTTTTTGGGGGAAGAAGTTTTCACAGGCAAAATTTGGTGTAGAGGGGCCGTAACCCTCCTCTGGTTAGTTGGTGGTGAGGTGACTGGGTGGTGCTCCAGGAATCTCAGTCATCAGCCTTCTGGTTCCAACCAGTCTGGGGTCCATGAGCTTATGCTCAGCCTGAAGTTACTGTCCCTGGGTGAGGGCCTCAGTGCCTGCAGAAGAACTCAGAGATCTGTATCGAATTGTCATGCACATCCCCTGAGGAGGAACCAGGCCAGGCCCGTGTTGTGCTATTGTTCTTTCTGCATTCCCTCACCCTCTAATTACTGACTATTTGAAACTGCCCTGTGGAACTCAGAGAAGGTCTAGGAGACTGAAACCTTCTTCCTACAAACAAGAGATGAGGGACACAGAATGGCCTTTGTACTGGTAAGGGCTCCATAGAGTTGCCCATGGTGTCAAAATTTGTTTAGGGCAAATATTTTGTGGGGTTTTTTTGGTATGAACTTCAGAATAAGTAGGACATTGAGTTTTCATTATTTAACATGGCATGTCTAAAACAGTAGCGGGTTTAAAAGTATCCCAGGAGGGCCATTATTACCATTTGGTCAGATGGCTGTGAAAGGTAGAAACACTTTCTTGTATTTTCTATTTACTGGCATCACCAACAATTTCATTAATTTGATTAAAATATGTATCTTAGTGAGGCTGTAATAAAAGGATATTTTTCTTACCTTCCAACATAGGGAATGTTTGCAGAGGAGACCAGAAGCTTTGGTATAGAGAGTTTAGGGTTAAGACCATGCAATGGTCCAGGCAGCTTTTACCCAATCTTTCTTGAAGTCTGATTTTGCTACCTAACTACTGAATAAAGATATCATTATAGTCTTGCACAAAGTTTGATTTATATGGTAGCTGTTGGGATGTGAAGGGTATAGGTACCCAGGCATTATTGTCTAGCAGAGATTTATGGCAGAATTTCTGCATTGAAACGTCTTGTTTATTCCTGCACACTCTCATTCAGAGAAAAAATGATGGAGAAGGTTAGTTTCACCCTTGACTCTCTCACCTTGGCAGCGTTAGACAACTGAATCTGTATGTTGCTTTCAGAACTATAGGGATGCAATTAAGATTTGCTTTTCTGAGTTTAGTGTGTAATCAAGTGCTCTAATTTTTAACACTGCAAGGAACATTTTTTGTTTTCAACTTGCATAGTTGTTAGTATTTGGAGTCTTTTACTAAAATACATTATAAAATAGTCAAAACGAGCCAGATCATGCTCCTTTTATCTGTAAAGACTCATTTTCATCGTGAGCGGTTCTGGAGTGTGTAGTTGATAACCAGCCTCTCATTCAGTTATTATCGTGACATACCTGCTTTCCGAGGACATTGATATCCCTTAAAATAAGCTACGAAAGAAAAGGGAAAGCATAAGAGCCATGTGCAGCAGAGAAGGAGGTTAAGTATAGCAATGCACTTGGCATAAGACGGTGGATTTTGTTTGTTTGTCTTGGCATAAGAAGGTTTGAACTTAAAACTTAAGTGCTGATCATCCTATAAATAAAGCCATAATCTGGAGAAATGTGAATTTTTTCATAAGTCTTACATCAAAAAAAGTTTTACTTGGTCAGGAGAAAAAAATTTTCATATATTAAAAACTTACTTTTTTGAGGGTCATGGATCTTTTTAAAGAGACTGAATAATACAGAAACTGAACAATGCAAGAAACTCTTCCTGCCAAAAGTAGTCGGTAATGTGTCGCACTGGTCTTCAAGTGACCAAGTCTTGTGTTTGCCCTCAGTCACAACATTGCATCCGGTGCAAAATGTGAGTCTGTTTGAGGGGCTTGAGGTGGGTCTGTAGCTTGTTAGTCATCTCCCTGGAGAATCTGGACAGATGGATGATCAGCATGTCTCTGAGGCAATCACTTCTGAATCCAGCTTGGTTCTTAGGCTTTTAAAATATATATTTAGTGGTAAAATACGCATAACATAAAATCTGCCATTTCAACCATTTCTGAGTGTATAATTCAGTGGCATTAAGTATATTCACATTGTTGTGCAACCATCACCACCATCCTTTCCCGGAACTTTTTCAAAATGAAACTCTGAACCCATTAAAAGAAGTCACCCCTCAGCCCCCACTCCTGATTCTTACTTAGACTTTTGAAAGGACTTGGGTGGCAGGTAGTTTGAGGTTGAGGTCTCTGGGAAGTTCCAGAGCTAGCTTTATTCCGTGACATGGTAGGTGACCTCTCACTTTAGACATCAGGGGTCACATCATGCCATTTTGTGCCAAGTATCCGAGAGTTCCTCTGTCACTGGCCAGTTGGAAGGATCTCATATAGCTGTGGGGAGGAAATCCCCTAGGCTTTCCTTAAGGATTTCAGTCAGTCCTTTGTTGAAGGCTCACATTTTCTGCCACCCAGTGTGGAAGAACTGATCTTCATCTGGAAGATTTTTAGAGTAATTGGTACCGATAGGCTTTTCCAAGTGTGTAATTACTTTAATATGACTCTCTAGGATGTTTGCTCCTGGATAAGACTTTATTATGATAGCCTACGAAGAGAAACTGTGCTGCAGGTGGCACTGATAGACAAATGAGTAACTTGACCTGTGCACCAGAGATGTGTTTAGCATTTTTCACCCAAAGGCCACTTAAAGGCTATTTATAGAACAATCTTGGTTTTGTCACAGTGCTATGGCTGTTGTCTCCGAGAGTGATTGAACCATGCTTTTATGCGCAGTTCAAAGGAATTCTTTTATCCTGAGAATAAAATGATATTACTGCCATAGAGGAGATACCTTACTTCCCATCTGCCATGGCAGTGGTGGTACCTAATATCTTTAAAAACTGAATCAAGTTTATTTAAGTATAGATGAGTGGAAGTCCCTTTGCCCTTTTAGAAGATCAGGCTTTGGAGATAGCAAAACAGAGCATGCAGCTTTTCTCCATTGTTTTTGTGTATATCCACTAGGTAGACAGGGATCAGGTAGACCTTGATTTTGTGAAAACACTTGTCTGAAAAATCTGCATCCTTTTGAGCCCAGACCATGGGATGGATGACCTGACTGGTGAGAACTGTCCTAAAAAGAACCTTCTGCTACATTTGCTGAGTCCAACCCAAGCCTGGCAGTCGGAACTAAATTCATCTCTAGAATACCTTGAAAAGAGAGGTTGTAGTTTCATCAAATTTGAAATTAAAATTTATAAGAAATGTTTTGTGAGCAAACTCTTCATCAGAATTTGATGTATAATATCTATGTTAGAAAAAAAAAAAAAAGCCTAAAAGACGGTTCCCTGAAATGTTAGCTGTAATTATACTTGGGTGCTGAGCTTACAGGTTATGTTAATTTTCTGGTGCCCTATTCCTTCCTTCTCATTTTATAATAGGAACATGCATTACTTTTGGAATTGGAAAGTGTCTTATTTCCTGAAAAAGAAATGTAAAAATTCTGATGCCTGTTTTGTCTTTATCTTTTGAAACCTCCTGTGTCACCGACTTTGAGAGCTCACAGCCCTCCTATTGTTAGTGAACCAAACGTGGGCCTGTTAACCTGACACGCAGCAAAGCCAGTCTACTGATACCAGGTTGTGGTGAAGGAAGGTTCAGTGTTTACTGCAGACCAGGCAAGGAGAACAGGCAGCTCATGCTCAAAAAACTCGAACTCCTCAGTGGCTTTTAGGGAAGGATTTAGTGTGAGGGAGAGGGTCTCAGGGTGCCTGATCAGCTGGTGTACAGTTCTCTGATTGGTTGCTAGTAACAGGGTGGTGTTTCAGAAGTCTCAGTCATCAATCTTCTGCTTCCAGCCAGTCTACGGTCTCCATGCTGGTGGTCAGCATCCAGCCAACTTCCACCTGGGTGGGTTTTAGTATCTGCAAAACAGCTCAGGGATATGGCTCAGAATAGTATCTACAGTCCTTGAGGGGGAACTAAAGGTTCTTGACTTTGTTTTATTGCTAAACTGTTACTATTTTGTCTTTCTTCACTCTTTTCCCACTTCTCTGATTAAATTTGCTCTTTGGAACTCGGGGAAGGCCTAGGAGGCTATAGCTTTTCTACAAACAAGAGACAGGGACACCTGGGTGGGGGCGGCTGGGGGGTGTCTGTTCCCAGGAAGGTTCCTTGGGGTCCTGCTTGGTTTCAGTATCATAGTTGCATCTGTTTGTCGTGGACAGCAATGCCCTGGAGCCCTCTGCAGAGTTAGGCTCATTTGCAGTGTTAGAAGATTCCAGACTGCCCAGATTATTAAGAACTAGCATTAACAGAACGCTCTTCTGTCCTGTCAGTCTTGATATGATTCATTCCACTGGCCCTCAGTCTTAAAACTTTTTTAAAATCCCTAATTCTCCTGGCTAACTGTGAACCAGCAACCATGAATGACCAGTGCCAACTGGAAGACCTGCCCTTGCTGAGACTGCTAATGGTTTTAGTAACTGTGCATTTTCTCACTTGCTTTTGTGTAAGCCCAGGCCACCAGGTTCACGTCCTGCTCTCTGGGAAGCCCTGTTCAGTGGCTACCCACACTCTTCTTAATCGTTACCACTGCCAGAAGTTAATGAATACTTTTTTTTTAAACCCTGGAACAGGACTGAGATAAGAGTACCGGCTATGACATACAGCTCTGAATCTTTCCCCTCTAGTCCGATTTTCAAATTTGAGGCCTTAAAATAACCAATAGGTTTGTAATTTTGTACTTTTGATTCACATCTGAAATTGGATCTGGTCCTCAGAAAATAATGCCACTCTAGCTATAATAGAAATTATGGTACTCATTTCCTTACCGGGGAGGCACATTCTTATTGATGAATTGAAAGCACTTAAGAACAAAAGTGTTCTGGATCTCCTGTTAAGTGGCATGGCTTGTCCCTGAGGTGAGACTGCCTCCTGGAATGAAAAGCCGTTGAAGTTTCCTAGCATCTATGGAAAGATGATATATGGAGGAAAGGAAGGAAGTTGCGGGCAGAAACCACTGCCGAAGCCGCTGCTGCCAAAGGGCTCATAGCTGAGTAGTTCAGAAGGCTGTCAGTGCCGCAGCGTTATCCTCCCATCTCTGTTTGCACAGGAATAAAACTGAGAGGAAGGATTTCAGTAAGTCCTCAAGTCTCCTGTTCATCTAGACAAAGGCTCACCTTTGTTTACTTTCTCCTCCTCCCCTTGGTTCTGGAGAAGTCGTGTCTCCTTCCAGTACCATCTGAGTGACTTCTGTTTTTTTTCTGGAGCATTCCCTTCCCTAACCCCTGCGAAGCTGTCTCTGGGTGGCAGGTGTGTCTGCAGGCCTTAGAAGTGGGCACAGTCTCCCAGTTCCCTTCTCCAGCCCGTACACCTTTTTCACCCCATCCAAGTCACTAAGATGGCAGTGACGTGCTCTCATTTGTGCAGGCAGCAGAATCACATCAGGGCAATAAACACGTAGGAAATTCTGTTTAGTTAATTTTAAAGGCACCAAGGCGAACATTGCCATTGCATCCATTCCAGTGAAAACTCGTTTTCCCTTGACAGGAGGGAAGAGACCTTGAAATATGTTCTTCATTAAGGTGGCTCGACCACGGGCCCCCTTGGCTTTTAGCTTTAGGGGGCTGTTCATGCTGATCAGAAAAATTTGCTATTAATCTAAGAGCTTACAGAACATTTGGGGCAAAGTTGGTGGGGTTTTTTGTTGTTGTTGTTTTTCATTCCAAGTGATCTGAACCTCAGCTTTGTGTGTTCTTTGTTTCTTTTCATGAAGCAAGGGGCTTACGATACATCTGCAGAGGGCTTCTGGGATGTTATTAATGCATTTCAAATGCTGCAACCACCAGAGGCCAAATTGGAAGCCAGAATTTTCCTGTTAGTAGTGTGCCAGAGATCTCTCAGTCCAACATAATTTGCATTGTGATTAGAATATACAATAAACGACGCCATTCTTTAGTGGTAAGAAATCGCTGAGTTTCTTTCACTGTGTTTGTGTGTGTGGTGTGTGTGTGTGTGTTGCCACAGCTCGAGCCGACACATCAGCCTGGACTGCCCACAATGTAAGGGCAAGACTAAGCGCTTAGAAGCTTCCCAAGCTGACTTGTTTCACAAAATATGGAAACATGCAGGTGGAAAGTAAAGGTAGAAGGAAAAGGAAATTAAAAAGAATGAGATGAAGCTGGAGTGAGAGGTTGCTTTATTCACCAGCACAGGGGTAAGCATTGTTATTTCTAGTTGAAAAGGTGAATCTTGGTGTTGAAGGACACTTGGCCTCCCTGTAGATGGGCTTGAGCTATCACTGGAAATGCTTTTTCAAATGATTTAAAAACTTTGCAGGTATAAATGTTGCAATGCTTTGCATTCCTTGGGTAGGTTCTTTGTTTTTTTTTTTTTTTTTTTCCTTTTCAAAACAGTTTACTGTCAGCCTGGTTAGTAGTTAGTAATTACCTTAAAATACAGAGTTACATCCTGCTGCTAATTATGTTTACTTTCCTGTTTCCTCTTTATTCATAAACTGGTTAGGAAGGATGTGACTTTTAATTTTAATTGACAGTAAGGTCTCAGCTTAGAATGAATTCTTTCTTTGGGCTAAACACTCTGTTCTTCAAAGGAGAAACTGCTAGTTTTTACAAAATGGAATTTTTTTTTTTTTTTTTTGGCAGGTTGACTCTAGAGTCTAAAGGACTTTTTAAATCTTGCTTGTGGAACATCTTTTTTAAACCTTCTTCCTAACCAGATGTCCTTAAAGGTGTTAATGCTTTAAGCAACATCATGCTATTGGAAATCTAGGAAACTGCAAGCTTAGCCCCTATTTTGAGTGGATGGGAAGCCTGTTGTACTGGGGTGCTTGCCTCGTCGGGGAGAGCATTCTGGTGTTGAGGATGCTGACAAGAAAATAACATTTAAAACATAAGTGTTTTTCTGGAAGGGCCTACCTGTTTTTTTCCCTTGCAAAGAAGTTGTATGTGCCTTTCTTCTTAGAAAATGACAGATATGGTAACTATGACAAACCTCACTGAGGATAAATAAAAGAACAGACAAGACCGTGAGCAGCTGTGTGGCCAAGGTCTGGGGAGGACGGGACTTCCACGGAGACCCAGCACTCAAGGCTCCTTTTTGTCCTGAGAGCATTTGCTCTTCCTTACAGAGCAGCCGAGAAACTGAGCTGTGCTTCTGGTAGTTGTGGGGAGCTGGGCTTGCAGAGGTCAGAGCTCAGGACCGGCCAGAGGCGGGGAGGGCGACATCACCCCCACTTCAAGCTGCAGTCGTGAAGAGCTGCACCTTCATGGTAAGAGTGAGCCCGTTTTCCGTCACCTGGTGAACCAGGGAACACGAAGCTGTGGTTTTGGATTAAAGTAGATCCAGATGTAGGGTGCCTGGCAGAAGAAAATGGAATTTTCTCAAGGAAGATATCATCATCCTAGGCCACAAGTTTCACCCACAAATAAAATTTCATTGGCTCCTGGGTGCATTTTGAAGGAATATTCTCTAGGATTTTGGGGTGGATTTGAAGTGAATGTGAGCAAAAGACAAGATCATGGAAGTTTGCTTCTGGCCTCAATGACTGGAAGACTAGAATTAGCATCTTTTAAGATGGGAAAGACAGCAAGTGGAATAGACTTGGAGTGGGGAGGTCAGAAGTTCAGCTGAGATGTCTAAACATCCAGTTAATAACAAATAGGGCAGCTGGACAGGTTCTCTCAACAGAGCAGTCTAGGCTAGAGTTATAAATTTGGGAGTGTTGTCATTAATTAATGTCTAGAGAAAAAAGACCAAAGACATAACATAGAAAATCATGTTCAGAGAATGCAAGGACAAGCCACAGAGGAAGAAGATATTCTTAACATATGTAACCAACCCCCAACTTACAGATAAGTAAGAAAAACGGACAACCCCAAAGAGAAAATGGCTGTAGACTTGAACTAGCTCTTCATATAAGCAGATAGCCAAATGGCCAGGGACCAAATGAAAAAACACAACCCCATGAGTAATCAGGAAAGGCAAAATAAACTAGAGAGATGTTATTAGAGAGAATTCTCATGCTCGCTGTCAGAGAATGGAAGTAGCTTCAACCATTTAAAAAGTAATTTGACATTACCTAATGAAGTTGGAAATATTCATCGTCTTTAACCTAGCAGTTCCATTCCTGGATATATTTTATAATGTTTGCACATGTGCACCAGATGTGTAGAAGAATGTTCTTTGTGGCATTGTTCATGACAATAAAAAAACTAGAAGTCACCTAAATAGCCATCATCCGTAGAGTGGACAGATTGTGATATACTCATCCAGTGGAATAATTTAAGGCAGTAAAAACACACACCACATTTAGACTCAATAACAGGGGTGAATGAAATCATAATTTCATTTAGCAGAAGATGCCAGCCAAACAAGAATACAAAACCAAGCAAAACTAAAGTTTCGGAATAAGTACATAGGCAATACAATCTTTTAAGAAAAAAGATGCAAGGGAATGAATGCCAAAAGAATTAGGAGAGTGATGACCTCCAGGGGATAGAGGGCTGAGATCTGGAAGGGACACATTAGGGAGATGGCACTGTTAACATTTCATAATTTGGGTGATGGTCACCTGAGTACTCTACATATGCTGGTGGTATCTTTCACACTTGCCTGGTTGTTTTGTTTATCCTGAGGCATAATCTAGGGGCAGAGAGTCCATAGGAAATGAGGTCATTACCATTGATCCAGTCAGTACTTGCATAGGTAAGGCATTTTCTAGATGCCCTGGAGGAGAATTAAGTCCTGGTCCCTCCTGCTCGTAGAGCTTGCCGTGCTGTATGGGTGATTGAGAAAGTACCCAGGGTGGCAGCACACGTCAAGGATGAAGACAGAGACTTTGAAGCCAGAACCCTGTGTTTTAACCCAGGATCTACCCCTGACCAGCTGTGCGACTCTGGGCAGGTTCCCTGATTTCTGTAAGCTGTGGTGTTGTCACTGTAAAATGCAGATGGTGGTACCTACCATAGAGATGGGACAATGTGCATAAAGTGCTTGGTGCGTAGTAACTAGTGCCTTGAAGTGTTGGCTGCTATTAGAACTAGTAGGAAGGATATGAAAACCATGGTGAATGAGGCATGAAGATGCAGACGTGAAGATGCACGAGAGCTACACTGTGCTCATCCCAGCCTAAAGCGGGAGGAGCATACGCTGTGCTGCGGGCCTGTGGAAGGACCTTTTTAGTCATCCCCCAGGTTCAGTAAGTTGGGGGGAGGGATTGAGGTACTGTAGGCAGAGGGCACAGTGTGACCGGAGTGTGAGCTTGGGATGTGCGGCGGCTTGTGTTAGAGTGGCCCTGTGTTGTGACTGGCAGGGCTTGCCGTCTGAATCCCCTGGACCAGAGTGGTCTCCAGACACATTTGCTTGGCATGATGGGTTTCATTTAAAATGTGCCTTTTCAGAAGAAGATCTTTTAGAAAAAGACACAAGCTGTTCCTTTAAAGGCAGTTAGCACTGCTCTCTGTGCTCAGACCCATCATTCTTTGTTTGCCAGACGCCTGGGCCCTGAAGGCATTTATGTTTGCAAACCTTAAACTGTTACTTGGGCTGAGTG
The DNA here is from genome assembly GCF_009834535.1 of Camelus ferus. Taxonomy (NCBI): domain Eukaryota; kingdom Metazoa; phylum Chordata; class Mammalia; order Artiodactyla; family Camelidae; genus Camelus; species Camelus ferus. The sequence goes on along the minus strand of NC_045706.1, from coordinate 42,403,362 downwards.
TGAAGGTAGCATGAGGAAAGCAAGGGAGACTTGCATGGGGACTGGTTTGTTGAAGGGCTTGAATGTCTTGCCAACAAATTTGGACTTCCTCTGCAAGTAGTAAGGGGCCATTAAAAGGTTTTGAGCAGGGTATTGAAATAATAGGGTTTTTCTGCTAGCATGATCTGCACTGGACCTGGGGAGACCCATTAGGAGCCCTTGGCTGCGGCCCAGTGAAGAAGAAAAGACCTGAGCTAGACTGGGGCGGTGAGCACAGAAAGAACAGGGTGTGTTTGACAGCGGTTATGGGGGCTGACTTAATGCCACCTGGTGACTGATGAAATGTGAGGTGTTGGCTGAGGACAATGGTACCAGTAACGGAAGGGGGAAGGAGGTGGGAGTAAGTGTGGGCCCAAGAGGCGTTTAGTGGTGATGCACTGAGTTCGGGGTGGGAGGCTGACTTTCTGCTCAGGCTTCTCCGCAGAGCAGTTAAAAAGTTGGTTAAGAGACTCAGTGTTGTGAGAGAGAGTTCTGAACTTTTTTTCAAAGCCCATGTTAACTACATGGTAACTGTTTCTGACAATCCAGTGATTTAATGTAGTTGCTGAACTATGGTGGCCTATACTTAGGCCAGTGCAGGTGACTCTGGTCCTTGGCAGTCGTCAGCAAACAGGGGTGTTGGTTGCAGAACCGTGGGCAGTACACAGAGGGAGTTACTAGTGTTGACAAGTGAAAACAGAGGTGGGGGCATCTTGGGTTTATTCTCAAGCTGCACTGAGAAAGCGGGGCCCTGGGGCAGGTGGCCAGAAGGTGTGCCTCACTTGGCACTGGCTGGATTGACAACAGGCCCAGACTTGCAAACACACTTCGCTTGGCCTGGGATTTGCCAAACCTGCTGTGTGCCGGGTGGGCGGCCTGGTTCGACAGCCAACTTCTGTGTGCACCTGTGGTGTTTCTCTCAGGTGAACGGCTCTCAGGCCCTCTACCTGCTGGAGAGAGTGTTACCCTGAATAAAACTCATTCAGTGAAGAGTCCTTGAATCTCTTTTGTGGGAAGCCTGGTTCACTGAAGTGGCTCCAGAAAGCTTTTGTAAATCATGAGGAAGACAATGATTATTGGTAATTCAATGATGCTTAAGGCTAGCCTGTTTTAGATCAAATTAATGCTACACTTGTATTTTTTAATGGACTGGAAATTTGCTTTGGGACTTCGTATGTGAGTGGATACAATAAGAAAATGCTCAAGTTTTAGTACTTCGAATTTTACAGGTTTATAGTTATATCTTTGCTTATGGCTTTTCCACTTATGTTAGTATGTTTTTCATGGTGATTCCTAAGGAGCAGACATTTATTTTTATAACCCTAATTCCACTGACAGTGTTGTATACCATAAATGCCATTCTACTAGGGTTTTTTGTTTGGTGGTTTATGTTAGCGGTATATTGCACAGATAAGGGTAATCTTTGAGACTGAGTTTTTTGGGTTTTTGAGGGGGATTAATTAGGTTTACTTACTTATTTTTTAATGGAGGTACTTGGAATTGAACCCAAGACCTATGCATGCTAAGCACACACTCTACCACTGAGCTATAGCTTCCCCCCAAGATTGACTTTATAAGAGGTGTATTTATAGAAAATTCTGATTTTTAAAACAAATTTTAATCTGCCTAAGCATTTTGCTTTAGATATATTTAAGGCAGACACATAAGTTTATTTCAAACACATTAATAGAATTTGCTTGACTATTTACTTCTTAGTTGAATGATTTTTGTTCTTGTTCAGGATCTCTCAATTTATTAGAAGATAAAAAATCACCCAAAGTTTTAAGACCTTTGATGAGAAATTTAAATCATGTCTTGAATTTTGTGCCCATATTGAAGATGCTACTCAGAGATGAAACTGGAGTTCATTGCTTCTGATAGCTAGTCCTGGATCAGCCTAAACTGTGCTTCCTTTTAGGGTTTTTGTGTATGGTGTCATGGGTTAATACAGCTTTAAAATAGGCAGGTGAGTAGGGGAGGGTATAACTCAGTGGTAGAGTATGTGCATAGCATGCATGAGGTCCTGGGTTCAATCCCCAGTATCTCCATTAAAAAACTTAATAAATAAGTAAACCTAATTACCTCCTCCTACTCCCTCAAAATCAGTGCATTTAAAATAAGCAGGTGGATTCAGGGTGTTGGTTTAAGCTCCACTGGGGCCAAATGGCTTGAATTTACATGGTATCTGTTTAAAACAGAAACAATTTCTGAATTTTTCTCAAACTGTTAACGAGGCAAACTCTATGGCTGTTGGTTTCTCGAGACGCCTTCCCCTGCTCTGCGCCCTTCTCCTTGCTCCTCTTAACTCTCACCTCATGATTGTTTTGGGGGCGTGGTTATTTCTGTATTTCTCACCATGTTTCTCTTTTTATTGGAGGTTTCTTTGTTCTAAGGAAGAAACGTATTTTCTGTTTCTTGTGTTCTGTTGGGAAACTCCATGCCCTGCCCCTAGATTGCCTGTCACCCGAGAGATGGCAGAACAAAGCAGCAGCAGAGCTGTTTGTTTCAGGTCTGTCCTTTGGGGACGATGAGAACTGTGAATCTTGGGCAGAGTTACATCTCACAATGGCTTGATATTTTCCAAATGAGTTAGCGTAACCCAGGGACCTCACTTGAGTTCTGGTAATGACAGCTTAACCATCAAATTTTCCTTAGGGTACTGCTCTTGAGAGGAAAAAAGTCCCTTAAAATTGAGAGCTTTTGTGGATTTCATTACTAATTTAGTCTATATTCTTAAAGGAAATACCTAATCAGATATTGACAGTGTTGGACCATCTGCTTGTATATGAGTATTTCTCTCTAAGCCAATGAGAACCTTACATTTTTCTCAGATTAATATTCTGTGACAAATGCTGCTTGGGGGGCAAGAGAGTTTTCAGCATTAGATTGCATCCTTTATTGTTTTAATTTACCTCAAGGCAGAAACATAACGCTAAAAAAAGGAGGAAGGGGGCTCTTTCAAATAAAAATGGCAGCAACTGCAAACATATTGGAGGAGAACACAGCTAATATAAAAAAATATGCAAATAGTTTAAAGATTTTAAGACTAAAGTTCATTTTTCTAAAACCAGTAGATATCATTTAAGCTTAGTGTTCATAAACTATTTTAGGGCGAGGATAATATCTTAGCTGTAGATTTTACTGCCTCTAACATAGTACATGCAGATAGAAGACATCTCGTGTTTACAGAATGTAAGTGTTAGACGAAGATGCAAATGTTTGGCTATTTTTTCCTCCTAAGTGTTACCTGTTCCATTGGGGTCTTTTGTGGCATAAATGCTGGGAACTCTTCTCATTCTCTGTCTGTTCCTCTTGGTTCTTTTAATTACTGCTTGGTCTTGCAGAACCTGAGTTTTAAAGAGCTAGCTAAAAATAGACTTGTCACTGTAAGCACCTCTTTGCATCTGATTTTTTTTTCCCTGAGTCCCTGCAAGGTTGACCAGCTTTTTTCAGAGTTGCACATCAAAAACAGTTGGAGGAAAAACAGCATCTGTTTAGTCAACATTTCCAGTGTTGGAAGACAATGTCAGATTTTAAGTTTTTTTAAAAAAAAATTTAAACCAAGTATGGTGCTTTCAGAGCAGTGGAAATTGTCTCAAATGTGGAGACGGTTAGATGTAGCCATTTTGAGGTTGAGCAGGCCCAGCTGAGCTTTCTCTCCTGTCCATCCTCCCCTATGCCAGGTTTGCAGAGAGACGTGACATCCCCTGGGCAAGCACGTGTGCCTTCTTGTTTGCCATGTTTAATCACTTGACCTTCCAGACGGCGAGGGTGCACTAGGCACTCGGGGATGGAGGAGTCTGAAGTCAGCCCCTGAGGTTTGCTCCAGATCTGGTGGGAGAACTCTGGCTTAGAGTTCAGAGCAGGATTTAGGCCCCAAGCTCTGCCGCTCTCCAGCTGAATGACCTTGGTCCAGTACCTTGTTATGTCACATATGAAATGGGGGGTGATCATACCTGCCTCATGCATGTGTCAGGCCTGGGACGCAGTGCCTGGCTGAAGAAGGGATTATGAAGTTTGAGTTAGGGAGTGGTGTCATCTTGGACCCCCGAATCAAACTATGTGTGCTTCATTGCTTTTAATAGCTTTTACCTTAATCTCCCCTTGGTTCTGAAAACACCGGGTCCTGTGGCTATCATTCCTTTCATCCCCTCCTGTGAATCCACAACCCCTCCCAGTTGAGAATGTTTGGAAATAATGCATGGTTATTACTGAGAGCCCCTGCTGTCGTGTGTCCACTCAGTTTCTCTCATTTCCTTATGGTTTTGAAGGTTGGAGTACGTTTAAACGTTTTTTTCTTTTGCAACGACACCATAACCTTATCTTTTAATTGCATAAATCAGTGGCCTTCCCTCTTGGTTTTTAGGGAAAAGGTAGGAGGTGTGATGTTTGGTCAAATTACAGAAAGTTAATTATTCATACTGATTCTAGCAGAGCCTGCTTGCTAGTACACTGGGAAATAGCATTCAGAATAACTTACTAAGTATGTTTCGTGATGGTAACATCTCTTCCCCCTCTACACGCACTGTATAAATGCAAGTAAGAAGTTTAATGAAAACTGACAGTTGCAAAATTCCAATTTCTTTAACCTAGTAATTTTTATGCCCATGGTATAAAAATTTTAAAGTACCAAGGGTTATATATATATATGCTGAAAAGTAAGTTTCCTTCCTTACCTCATCCCTAATTCTTCCCTACAGAGACAACCACTTATATATATACATATTCTTTTTAACATTTTTTATTGATTTATAATCATTTTACAATGTGTCAAATTCCAGTGTTCAGCACAATTTTTCAGTCATTCATGGACATATACACACTCATTGTCACATTTTTTTCTCTGTGAGTTATCATAACATTTTGTGTATATTTCCCTGTGCTATACAGTGTAATCTTGTTTATCTATTCTACAATTTTGAAATCCCAGGCTATCCCTTCCCACCCTCCACCCACCGGTAACCACAAGTCTGTATTCTCTGTCTGTGAGTCTATTTCTGTCCTGTATTTACGCTTTGTTTTTGTTTGTTTGTTTGTTTGTGTTTTTGTTTTTTAGATTCCACATATGAGCGATCTCATATGGTATTTTTCTTTCTCTTTCTGGCTTACTTCACTTAGAATGACATTCTCCAGGAGCATCCATGTTGCTGCAAATGGCATTATGTTGTCGGTTTTTATGGCTGAGTAGTATTCCATTGTATAAATATACCACATCTTCTTTATCCAGTCACCTGTTGATGGACATTTAGGCTGTTTCCATGTTTTGGCTATTGTAAATAGTGCTGCTATGAACATTGGGGTGCAGGTGTCATCCTGAAGTAGATTTCCTTCTGGATACAAGCCCAGGAGTGGGATTCCTGGGTCATAGGGTAAGTCTATTCCTAGTCTTTTGAGGAATCTCCACACTGTTTTCCATAGTGGCTGCACCAAACTGCATTCCCACCAGCAGTGTAGGAGGGTTCCCCTTTCTCCACAGCCTCTCCAGCATTTGTCATTTGTGGATTTTTGAATGACGGCCATTCTGACTGGTGTGAGGTGATACCTCATTGTAGTTTTGATTTGCATTTCTCTGATAATTAGTGATATTGAGCATTTTTTCATGTGCTTTTTGATCATTTGTATGTCTTCCTTGGAGAATTGCTTGTTTAGGTCTTCTGCCCATTTTTGGATTGGGTTGTTTAGTTTTTTCTTATTGAGTCGTATGAGCTGCTTATATATTCTGGAGATCAAGCCTTTGTCGGTTTCACTTGCAAAAATTTTCTCCCATTCCGTAGGTTTTCTTCTTGTTTTACTTCTGGTTTCCTTTGCTGTGCAGAAGCTTGTAAGTTTCATTAGGTCCCATTTGTTTATTCTTGCTTTTATTTCTTCTAGGAGAAAATTTTTGAGATGTATGTCAGATAATGTTTTGCCTATCTATGTTTTCCTCTAGGAGGTTTATTGTATCTTGTCTTATGTTTAAGTCTTTAATCCATTTTGAGTTGATTTTTGTATATGGTGTAAGGGAGTGTTCTAGCTTCATTGTTTTACATGCTGCTGTCCAGTTTTCCCAACACCATTTGCTGAAGAGACTGTCTTTATTCCATTGTATATTCTTGCCTCCTTTGTCGAAGATGAGTTGACCAAAAGTTTGTGGGTTCATTTCTGGGCCCTCTATTCTGTTCCATTGGTCTATATGTCTGTTTTTGTACCAATACCATGCTGTCTTCATGACTGTAGCTCTATAGTATTGTCTGAAGTCTGGGAGAGTTATTCCTCCAGCCTCTTTCTTTCTCTTCAGTAATGCTTTGGCAATTCTAGGTCTTTGATGGTTCCATATAAATTTTATTATGATTTGTTCTAGTTCTGTGAAATATGTCCTGGGTAATTGGATAGGGATTGCATTAAATCTGTAGATTGCCTTGGGCAGTGTGACCATTTTAACAATATTGATTCTTCCAATCCAAGAGCGTGGAATATCTTTCCATTTTTTAAAGTCTTCTTTAATTTCCTTCATCAGTGGTTTATAGTTTTCTGTGTATAATTCTTTCACCTCCTTGGTTAGATTTATTCCCAGATATTTTATTACTTTGGGTGCTATTTTAAAGGGGATTGTTTCTTTACTTTCTTCTTCTGTTGATTTATCGTAAGTGTAAAGAAATGCAACTGATTTTTGAACGTTAATTTTGTAACCTGCTACCTTGCTGAATTCTTCAATCAGCTCTAGTAGCTTTTGTGTGGACCTTTTAGGGTTTTCTATATATAGTAACATGTCATCAGCATATAATGACACTTTTACGTCTTCTTTTCCAGTTTGGATCCCTTTTATTTCTTTCTCTTGCCTGACTGCTGTGGCTAGGACTTCCAGGACTATGTTGAATAGGAGTGGTGATAGTGGGCATCCTTGTCTTGTCCCAGATTTTAGTGGGAAGCTTTTGAGTTTTTCACCGTTGAGTACTATGCTGGCTGTAGGTTTGTCATATATAGCTTTTATTATGTTGAGATATGTTCCCTCTATACCCACTTTGGCGAGAGTTTTTATCATAAATGGGTGTTGAATTTTATCAAATGCTTTTTCTGCATCGATTGAGATGATCATGTGGTTTTTGTCCTTTCTCTTGTTGATGGTGATGTATTACATTGATTGAGCCACTTATATATTTTTAAAAATTGAGATTGGTGATTGATCATGGTTTGATGCTCAGATATATTTGCCCTATCATTTCTCGGCCTTTGGGCTAAGATCAAGTGCCTATGTCTTTACACTACAGTTTTTGGTTATATGTTAGAGGAGTCAGTTAGGAGCAGGTTCCTGGGTGTACGTTTGGATACATGAACAGAAGTGAGTCATGTCACTTGGCTGATGCTCTCTCACTCAGTTTAACCAGCTTTTGGAGCCAGTGTGTCCATGGCTTTTGAATGTCGTGGTTTCCACATCTGTGTTCTTTTCATTTTTCCAGCTGCAGCATGAGAAAGCTGAACTAGAACAGCATCTCGAACAGGAGCAGGAATTCCAGGTCAACAAACTGATGAAGAAAATTAAAAAACTGGAGAATGATACCATTTCTAAGCAGCTTACATTAGAACAGGTAAGAATATGTAGGCGTTTTTTGTTTGTTCGGTCTCATTTCATCAACTGTTCTTTCAAGCTTTAAGATGTCCTGAGGAATACCAGTGAAAAACATTTTCCAACTTTCTCTTCCCCCGTGGAGACTTCGTTTCTAAAGTACACACTGGCAGATCTGCATAGCACCTGCTCACTCTCTCACACTTTCTCTTTCTTTAACCACAGTTAATCAAGTTTCAGGAGATATGTTGTGATGTGCTGATTTACAGGCAGGAAATGTTAGGTTCCTGCTGCAAAGGGGAAGAATGTTTTTTTAACCACAGGATCATTTCTGTGGTAGTTCCTGAGACAGTGTGGCTGTGGAACTAAAACTTTTCTTTCAAGGGTTCTTCAGAACAAGGAGTTAACACTTTCCTTCTTTGAATTATTAGCAATCTTATATGAACCCTGTCTTTTCTCATCTAGATTTCCCAGATACAGCATCACAGACTCAGTTGTTTATCCTGATTCAGCCACTGACTAATTGTATGATTTTGCATTAGCTGTGTCAACTTCTCTGGGCTCAAGTTTTCCATTTGTAAACAGAGAAGCACAAACTAAACTCAGGAGTGGCAAGCTTAAAAAGATACACAAGGTGGAGGATAAGAGCACACAGTCCACTTGGACATTGCCCTTGGTAGACGTTGGGATTTGAGCCCGGGCCCCGCCTTAAGAGTCCCAGCTGGTCGTTGTACTCCAACACACAGCATGAGGACAGCCGTCATCAGTCCATCCAGGCTGCTGTGCCAGACAGAAGTGCCTGTTGGCTCTGGCCTAGATGCTCCCTGATACTTTACCCCACGCTCATTTATTTTCCCTTGGCCATAGCCTACTGCTACCTGGTTTCCATGTAAAATTCAGAATACTGATTAACATCTTCCAGCTCTTTGGAATTTGGATCCCAGTTGCCATTTTCATGACTTGGCCAATTCTTTCATGTAAAGTTGTCTGATTTATCCCGATTTTAGGGTCTTTCTGTGCATCTTAGTTCCTGCCGACTGCTCTTATTTCATCACTGTATCTGAGAATGGAACTATGATGGGAAGGTCAGGTTTGAGAGGAAGTCAGGGTTTGTTTTAAACTAATCTAACTGACTTTTGTGTGTGTGTTATTCTTGTATCTACCAATATCAAAGGGTGGGATGTCACTGTTTTTTCCAAGACTGAATAATGGCCCTAAAATTTTTTTCATTCCTTCCAGGTAAGAGAACAAAAAAATTCAGTTGCCAAGGGTTGGACTGTTTATTATTCATATCCACAGTAATCTATTATTCTTACCATTCACCTTTGGAATTCAGATGCGATTTCTAAATTTAGAAGACTCCTCCACTCCCTACGGTTTAAAAACATTTTTTCCTGAAGTTCACCTGTTTAATTTCCAGGATAGGCCGTGGCCAGTTCTGTTCAGGTTAAAACTTTGAAGATTCTTGTGTAAGTACCTGACACCAAGTAATTGCTGTTGATATGAGTTAACACTTAAGAGTTAACCAGGTGACCAAGTGAAATTCTCACAATGGTTGGTGTTGTGAGAATGTCGCTTGATCAAGACCTCTGCAGTGATGACTGTCAGTGATTTAAACAGCTTCTCCCCTGTATTTGTTCCCAGGCTCTAAGGAGACTTTGGGGCTGGGACTGGGACTCCTATCGTTTAGCTGCGGCCACAAGGTGGAGGTAGTGGCCTAGAATCAGAAAAGGACAGTCTGGTCCTACAGTCCGTGAGAGGATGCACTGCTGTAGGATCTTAAGACTCTTTGGAAAGTTTAGTAACTGAGCCCCCCTTTAAAATGAGGTCCAAGGCGTACGTTCTCCCCCAGGTTAATGATTTAGTATACTGGAAGGCTTATTTGAGACCTCAGCACTAAAGGAACGGATTTCTACAGTGGAATATGTGCATTGCAAAGCCCTAGCCTAGAAATAAACCTCAGATCTGGGATGTCAAGTCCCTATTTAAGATGGAAAAATTGAACATCATCATAAGACTTTCCCCACTTTGTTTTGGGTGTGTCCAGGATGATTAAATGTTGAGGATTTTACTCTATATTTTGTTTCACTAGAAATAATTTTAGTCTGTGTTTAGGGGAACGTTTGGGTTTTTCTTCTAGTAGAAATAAATCTCTGTGTTTCCATGGATGTGATCTGACCCTCTCTTATGGCCATCCTTTGGAATTATTATCTATATCATAATATATACTGTATGTCATAGTTGATATAATATATCCTACACTACAGGTTGTTATCAGAAGAGCCAAGGCATATACTACACTATGCATTATAACTGTATGTATATATGGAGTGCAGGCCTCAGTCTCTTCTATCTAACAACAGGTCTATTTTTAAACCTAGAAGCTATTTGAAAGGCATGTTTCCTGTGTGTCTCATGCTCCACCACTGCTTTGTTGGAAGAGCTTTAAGTGTAGATTTGGGCAGGTGGCTGGAGAGCTGTCGTTTGCACTTTGGAAAGCAGCACAGTGTAGATACAGAGCCTGGGCACTAGACTTGATTGGAGCCAGATGTGAACCTGTTTCCTTTGCTTAATGTCTTAGTTCACTTCAAAAAAAATTTTTTGGTAGTAGCTTTATGGAGTAATAATTCACACACCATACAAATCACCCATTTAAGGTATACAAATTCAGTGGATTTTAGCATATTTAGGGTTGTATAACCGTAGTCAATTTTAGAAGATCTTCATCACCTCAAAAAAGAAACCCTGTATTCTTCAGCGGTCACTCAATCTCCTGTTTCCCTTAAGCAACCACTACTCTTCTTTCTGTCTCTGAGTGTTTGCTTACTCTGGACACTTCATATAAATAGAATCATGCAGTGTGTGGCCTTTTGTGACTGGCTTCCTTCACTTAGCATCGTATTTTTGCCTATGGTGTAGCATGCATCAGTATTACATTCCTTTTCCTGGGCCAAGTAATATTCCATTATAGGGATATAACACATTTTGTTTTTCTATTCAGCATTTATTAGACATTTGGGTTGTTTCTACCTTTTGGTTGTTATGAGTAATGCTGCTGTGAACATTTGTGTACAGTTTTTTGTGTAGACATGTGTTTTAATTTTTTCTCGGATATATACCTAGGAGTGGAATTGCAGGAGCACACGTGAACCCTATGTTTACCTTTGGGAGGAACTGCCAGACAGTTTTCCCAAGTGGCTGCATGATGTTGTTGGAGCCGTTCTGGTGGCTGTGAGGCATTGCCTCTTGTGGTTTTATGTTCCCAGTGGCTAATGATGTTGAGTATCTTTCCAGGTGCTTATTGGCCATTTGTATGTCTTCTTTGGGAAAATGTCTATTCAAGGTCTTTTTATTGTTGAATTGTTAAGAGTTCCTTATATATTCTAGATACAGGTCCCTTATCAGATACATCATGTGCAAGTCTTCTCTCCCATTTCGTGGATGTTCTTTTCACTTTCTAGATAATGTCCTTTGGAGCATAGAGGTTTTTAATTCTGGTGAAGAGCAGTTATTTTTTTTCTTTTGTTGCTTGTGCTTTTGTGTCCTATCTTAGAATCTGAGGTCACAAAGATTTGCCTTTGTTTTCTTTTGGCTCCTAGGTCTTTAGGTCTTTGATTCATTTCGAGTTAATTTTTATATAAGGTGTGAGATAGGGTTCAAATTTATTCTTTTGCATATGGCTGTCCAGTTGTCTCAACTAGTTCATTTCTGAGCCTCAGTTTCTTTATCTGTAAAATGGCAAGAATAGCAAACCCGTGTCAGGGTATGATGAATGAGAGAGAGTGAAAGGTGATTTGCATGATGCCTGCTACAAGCACTCAGCATGAGGTAGCTGTTGCTATTAATTTTAAAATTATCCACGTGTTGAACCTAATGGGTTGAACCTGCAGAAAGGATATTGGAAGGCCTTCTGCCAGAGATTTGTGTTGGCTAAAACATGTTTGTTTTCCAGGTGTGGCTTGGGTTGTAATGGTTTTTAAGAAGGCACCTGCCTGTTCTCTGTAAAGCAGAAGTTAGCTGGGTTTGAGACTAAGTCTTGGGCTCCTTTCACAGTGGGCCCCAATTAACTCACATGCCAGGGGCCCTCATTATAAGATTGTCTCACCACAAGTCAGGCCTTTGGCATGAACACTTGACTCAGTCAGATAGCGTTTGTTCTTCTCTTAGACCCAGAATCTGGGATCCTTTCATTCTTTTTAAAAGAGAACGTTAACAGCTTGATCTTCAGGGTCTTTGGGATATAATTGGTTCCTTTGGTGTTCTGCGGTATGTGAATTCATAGAATTTTAATTCATAGAGCTGGAGGGGCCGCCTTATGGGGAAGACTACCTTTGTCATTACCTTTATCCCCAGACTCCCATGGGGACATGAGGCAGTGGGGACATCATGAAGAAATCCGAAGGCAGGGGCTCCAGATCTGCTCCAGGATTTGGAATCACAGCCACCTGCACCTGCTTCCTCTCCCTGCAGAACTCGGGAAGGAGGAGGCTCGGGAGAGTGACAGACCAGTTTGCCCTGTCGGTGGCCCAGCCTGCTCATCCTGCTCCCACTTTTTCAGAACTTAGCATTCTAGATGCATAAGCAGATGTAAAAAAGCATGTTCAGGAAAATGTAAAACTGTGCGGTCTTTGCAGCACTAGTGGTTAATATTAGTCTCATAAACTGGGCTCGTCAACATGACTTCAGCACTATTAGGGATTCTTTTTAACAAACACTGGTGGGCACTGCCTATACACCCTTGTTTGAAGGTTTTTTTTCAAATGTGTGGCCCACAGACATCTGTTTCTAAAGGTTGGGTTTATGGTTGGAATGGTTAATCTCTTTTGTTAATCTCTTATTTGGTATGCACATTTTTTAGGTGATGGTAAGAACATTTAGAATCAAGTATTTTCTTAGTGCCAAGAACTCTTGATCTGAATGAATGTTTTCTGCCAACGAGGAAGAATTTTCCTTCTCTGGAGGATAACTAGCATTAAAAGTTTAATTTATTTATTAAGTGAGGTTCAGCTTAGCAGATATGATGAACAGGACTGTCATGTACTAGACATCTTGCTCTTTTCTCCTGTAGTTGGCCCAGTAAAGTTTTCTCAGTTATTCCTGGAATTTGGGGTGTATTTTCTTATCTGAGAAGTCTTTTCCTCCTAAAGCACAGACATCCATTTCTAATCCATTTAGGATTGGAATGGTAATTTTATTCATTGGCCTCCATTTATAATTACAAGCTCATAGCCTGTCTAGTTCAGGAAAACTTCCTTAGGCTGAAATCCCCCTTCTGTCTGAAGAAGCTGTGTGACTTCAGGCAAGCAGTTTGACGTCTTTTGTGAAACAGACATGATATCTAACTTGCAGGTTTGCTGGGAGGATTAATCTTCCATTCTGCCCCTCCTCACACTCCATCCGTATTGAAGTTCTTTTCGTTTCTCTTGTCAGGGAAGAAGAAATTTTCCTCGACCTTTCTACGTTCTTCTGGCTGGTCTAAGAATCAAACTGACATGAGAAAGATTAACAGGAAAAGATCAGACAACAACAACAAAAACTTAATAATATATATATACGTGGGAGAAACCCAGGAAAAAATTCACCAAAACGGTCGAAACCCTCACTTTAAATACTGTCATCAGCGCTAGAGACCAGAGATAGTGTTGGGAGTAGGGGTTGTGACTTTCAAGGAAGGGGAGGAAGGCAGGTGACACGGAGAAGGGAACGCAGATGTTTGATAAACACACATTTGCTGGGCCTGCAGAGACCGTGGGACCCAGTGTGGCATTTTAACACTTTGCCAGGTCCCTCCCTGTCTACACACCTACTTCACACCGTCACTACCTATGGTGATAGTTCTTTCCTGGAGCACGTCCTCTGTCTACATTCCTTCAGACATTTAGGGGAAAGGTCAAAGGTTCTTCCTTTGGGACCTTAAAAATAATCAGCCTCAATTAATGCTCACGCCAAAGAGATGCATTTTGGGGAGGCAAATTTTGTGCCCCTACACTCTGATACAGAGTTGTTCCCATGTGGGCTGCGCAGCAGGAAGTAAGTTTGCATGGTAACCCAGCACACGGACGTTTCTGTAACCGTGTGAATGACTGGGACAGGTTTCGTCAAACAACGCTTGTGTGCTTTGCACTGATTTTCTCTTCAATCTTATTTCATTTTTAGCAAATGTAGGTCACAGCTGACGAGTAATTTCACAACCCAGTAATGGGTCATGATCTGCAGTTTGAATGAAAATCATGCTCTGATGTGCCCAGGGCTCTCCTGTCCTCAGATCTTCATGGATATGTTTCCTCTGCCTGAACCACTTTTTCCCTCCCCTGGCCCATCCCTGTTTAATAGTTACTGACCTCCCTCCTCTAGCCAGTGAGGGTTCTGTGCTATACAGTGTTTCTGTAGTGTTCAGTCCTTCTCCTGTAACACTTGCTACACAGACAGCAATTAGCAGTTAAACAGATCGTTTCCTCCCCGTAAGTTCCCTGTAAGGTAAAAGAGGGAAGGCACAATGTTGACCTTACCTCTGTATCCCTGGTGACTCACGTAGAGTAAGCTCTCCAAAAATTGTATCTGCTGCCTTTAATCGTCAAAGTTTCCATCTAGTTTCTGTGGTCCTTTGCCCTACCCATTTTCAAGGAAAATGAGCATGCGTATTATTTGAGCCTCAAATGTCTCACCGCCTTCCATGACCTGGTTATGCATCTGTTTGAATCACAGGTCTTTGTGACTTCCGTTTTTGCCCATGCTGCAGTTGATGCTCTGGTGTGGCACACGTCCTCCGTTAATTAAACATACCTTTATTACATGCTGCTGTCTGCCATGGACTCTAAGAAAGATGATGTTAGGTCCCTGGCCTCATGCAGCCTGGTCCCAGAGGCCAGTGGGCCTGTGGACAGTGATGTGGGATGCTCTGTGCAGTGCTCTGGTGGAGGGGACTAGTGTTACTACTGCAGCAGGACCCTCCCCTCCCCCCACCCAAACAAGCTCCTTGGCACTTGGTTTGTTTGTTAACTGACACATATGGACTGGATAAATCTAAGTCCAGCCTTCTTGCAGAGAAACAGGGACGTGAGGGGGACAGGAATGGGAGAGAAGACAGGCAGTAAAAAGTGGATGCAGGTACTGCAGGGAGAAGAGATGCTGAGAAAAGAAAAGAGAGCTCATGAAGAATCATGAAGTTGTGTCCGTCTTCTTTTTACCAGGCAGGGAGAAAGAAGGGGTCTGGCAGTACATCTGCTGTGTGTTGTCCCTGAGGGCATAAGCTCATCTGTATAGTGAGTGTCTTGGAGAGGGCAGCCACGTCGCTGCACCAGGGCTCCTGCAGCCTCAGTGCTGACGTGCCCAGGGGTTACCTTCAGCCACTAGACCACATCAGGTGACTGCAGAGGTTTGACAAGACCCCAGCCTCCAGGGACCTTGTGGAGGTGACATCCACTTCTCCCGGTGTCCCTTAGCGACTGTAACTGTGGCAAATCACAGAGGTTGGGATTTCAAATGAATTTCAATCCTCAGCACAAGATTTATTTTTTTGTCCAATTTAAAAAAGTGAAACGGAGCATTTAATACATTTTAAGTTTTGCGAAGAAGAAAGGGAGATTTTAGGTTTCCAGCTCTTTGAACAGTGGTCCTGAGTTAAGGATCCAAGATGGCCTTTCCACCTTACTTGTCTAAAAAGTAATACAGACCATCTGACGTCACCATCCGTCCACATGCAGTTCTGATGCTACTTATTTTAGTAGCTACGACAACTAACTCTAGTGATGTAGACCTTCCTTGTGTCTTTGTGACTCAGCAGTGAATCGAGTGTCCAGTGGCTCATGTTCAGGTTTGCATCCTTGACTGATTTTTTTTTTTAATTGGAATAAGGTCTACCTTTAAATCGCAGGTAGTGTGCCCATTCTGGGTATTGTGAAAATTTCGTTCGAGCTCCAGCTGCCCTTGCAGTCTGGCTGTGGGAGGAAGCTGTTGCAGTAGCTCCGGGAGCCCCTGCTCATCTCAGAGAATGACTGTGTTCCCTGAGGGATCCTTTGGTGTAGGAGATTGAATTTAGTGGCCACTGTACACCCGTTGAAGCTTGATTTCAAATGCTAATCGCAAATTTATGGAAGTCTTGAAAACTTGTAAACATTTGCATTATACAAGTACTCCATGGCTCTTTCAAGAAAATTTAGAAAACATAAACATAGAAGTACAAAATAAAAGAACATTACCAAGACTGCAATTCCCCCACTTCCCACAAACAACTTCTGTTCATGTTTTTTCCTTCATCCTCTCCCTCTTTCTCCACTTTGTGTTCCTTTGTACTCCTGAATAATAGTGCATTATAACTTGCTGCCCTGTGCTTAATTTTTTTTAAATAAAGCATTATAACCTATGGCTGCACATTTAGACAAGCTATATTGGGGCACAGCTAGATACCATCATGGTAAATCCTGAAGTCAGCTTGGTGCGGATTTGATGTAGCAAATCCTGGAGGAGATGTGGGTCACTTGAAGCTTGACTACAAACATCCTACCTACTGCTTACTGGGGAGTGGAGAGGAAAGCCTCAGAGCATAGCTGAAAATAAGTGGGATTTTGTGCCTTGGTAGTAGGCACACCAGGGGCAATAGGTGGTACTCAGGGAGGCTCCAGCAGGCTCTTTTCAGTTGATTTGTAACCCAGGAACTGTCAGGATCTCATGAAGCCAGTTGAGATCTCACATCCAGACCTGCGAGAGCAGACGCTGCGCTCAGTCAGGGGCACAGACAGGTCTTTCTGCAGAATGTGAAACACAAATCCCCCAGAATTCCTTCCTTGGGCTCCATTTCAGTTAAGTACAAAACTATGTTCCGTCTTACCAGACTTTATTTTGAAGCATTGGATAATACTCGGCATGTGGATCAGTTTGTACAGATGTCACATGATGGCAGGGTCAGAATTAAAAGTGGGTTTCCTGTGTAAAGAAAGAGGCACCTCATCGTGACCCAGCAGTGTGTGTTTCTGGTCATGCACTGCGGGGAAAGACTGCCCATTAAATTACAGGGCATTGATCTGCTACATACAATAAGGGCAATAAAATCCAGAGATACTGTACTGAGACTTACTAGTTGCTTATAATTTTGAAATGCACGAAGTCCATGTCTTTATGACCAGAACAAGGATTCAGTTGATGACTGAGGAAAGGTGTTTTCCTTAGCTGAACATACAGGGTAAATGAGTGAATGGCAGACAAACCCTACATCTCTCTGTAAGGAAGTAGGATGGATGTGGTAATGACTAGAAAGAAATGATTTCTTTTTTTCGAGGAAACTTCCTTTTAAGAGAAAGCTTATCAAGAGAAGTTTCCCTAACATTGTTTTCTTAAGGAGGTATATATATTGTAGATAATGAGCTGATGGTAGCTACTGATGGGATGGTGTATTTGCAACATACACTGTGATCTGAGTTCTTTCCCCAGGATTTCTCTGCTGCACTCTTGATGTATCAAAAGAATGCACACCCAAGACTTTGGAACCTGCTTTTCCACAAATGGTAATTATTTGGTAAAAGAGTCCCCTAGAATTAGGAACCCATTATGCAAATTTGCATAATGTTGTGCTGATGTCAAAGTGACGAAAACTTAAGCCCAGAAACTGGATAAATCTGACTAATTATATGTGTATCTATTTTATAAAACGCTTTCATTTCTCAACGTCATTGAGCTGGTAAACTATGAAACAGTGTCATTTTTCACATATTAATGGGGTTTTAATATTATCCTGAAGTTCTTCCTCAGTTTTTGAGAAGAAAAAAGTTGTAAGCTGTGGTAGAGGTTAACTCTGGGCTGTCTGGAAAATTCCCAGTCTTCCAGATAGCAAAGCCTTGACTATCATTTATCCTTTGAGAATTTATTGGTTCATTCCATATTTTATATGTATAAATTAATATTCTAAATTAATGGATGTACTATTAGGAAACTTAATTTTTAAAATTCAGTATCTTTATAGTTTTTCTTATAAAAATAATAAATAAAAATTGGGTGGGACAAAAAAATGTAGGAAGACAAATTAATAACAATATTACTTTCACCCAAGATCCAACCTTACTTATCTTGCTATGTAGTTCTTTATATTTAGCATCTCTTTTTTTTTTCCTCTAGCAGTAGAGATATCTAGTGCACATAGATAAATTTCTTTTCAACTGTAATTTTTGACCCCCTAGACTTGGAAGTGGTCATCCTTTCTCTCCATTTCTCTTGCTCTTCACTGATGAACTTTTATTGGTTCTTTCTGGGCTCAGCTTTGCAGGAGCCAGTGGCGATGACCTAGAACTTTTCAAAAATTGTGAAACCAGCTGCAGCTTGATTAACCAAGTAGGTACCTCAGGGGCTGTGTGGTCTGTGAACACCTGCCTTAACTCATCTCTAACACAAATCTGCTGCTTGATTTCTTTAAAAAATTTTTTTTTGTTTTTCTTTCTTCAAGAAGACAAGAGGGTAGATGTCTTCCAGCCTAGGAGGAGAATTGCCAGGGCCGGGCAAAATTCCACTGATTGCCCAAACAGACACCAGCAGAGGCCGTGTGTACGTTTACTTTACTTGTCTCTGTTGCTTTAATTTGTGAGGGCGTTGCCAGGGAGCGGGGACCATTGTGCACGGTTCTCAGCTCTTCCTGTGTCATCTGCACACAGTATGTTTTAACAGTCCCTTTGTGAGGGACTATACTAGCCACTCCATCGGTACGTGGAAGTAAAACCTTGATTGACTCAGATGTATTGGCAAAGTAGGGTGATGAAATGAGGGATGATCCTTTACTGGCTCTGCTCTTAACAGTCGAAACAAAACTGTCTTAGCCCATTTGGGCTATTTTAACAAATAACCCAGACTGGCTTATAAACAGCAAGAATTTTTTTCTACAGTTCTGGAGGTTGGAGGTCCGGGATCAGGGTGCCAGCTTGATGGTGTTCTGGTGAGGGCCCTCTTCTGGATTGCAGACTGCTAACTTCTTACGTCCTGAACTGGTAGAGAGCAGAGAGCAGCAAGTTGCAAGGTGGCTCATGATTCTTAGGAAGGACACTAATCCATCCAGGGGAGGAGAGGGGGAGGTCCAACAACCCCCACGACATCAACTAAACCTAATTATGTCCCAAAGGCCCCATCTGCAAATACCATCACACTGGGGGGTTAGGCATGTGAATTTTAGACACAGACATTCAGTCCAATGCAAAAACTGTGTTCATTTTCTGACTATGATTTAGTCATTTTCTGAGTATTGTACTTTTTATTTTCCCAGGTGATTCTGATGTACCTCCAGGGTCCCCACTTTGAACATCTATGGTATTTTGTAATGAACTGGTAGGAAATTGGGCTGAACTGTTAATGGCCCTTGGATGCTACCTAACTTGGAAGGATTTTGGGATTTGTGTTATCCCCAGCACCCCCTTGTTTTCTTAGAATTTGCCCTTCTCTCTTTAAAACAAACAATCAAACATTTAGCCAACTAACAAGAGTTTGGTCAATGTAGGTCTTAGAGCACTCATTCTGCCATTTCTTGTTTTAAACATCAGGTCTACTTCTTGTGTCATAATTATTCTAAGGGCTTTTTACCATATGTTGTAACAAGCTTTGTATGTGTGTTGTATATATGGTAATCCTTATTTCATGGGCTTTTCTCTGTTTATTATCTTGGATTAGTTGTCATGGGCTGCCTTCCAAAATTTGTTTTTTAAATCAGATGTTTGGGTTTCAAAATATATTCTCCCAAAGAAATGGTGATAATATGGTAGGTAGACTCAAATTCCTCAAAGTAGATTGAGAAGATCCACTAAAACCTTTGGAATGAATTCTATAGTTGAGCACAGTGGTTATGCTGAAGTTCTCATCAGGCTTTTTTGCCAAGTATTCCTTTCCCCTACCTCCACCTGCACCCCAGCGCCATGGTTCTCTGTAAGTGGGAAATTGCTACAGTGAGAAAGAAATGTGGTGGTGGTGGGAGCTGTCCCTTGGCTGCCCCCACTTTGTCTGCTGTTTTGGTGATGAGTGTCTGCCCACTGACAAGACACAGCTAGGATGGGCTGTGAATTCAAATGAGTCAGCCCTGTTCTCAGACACTAAGTTTATCCATTGAAGAAGTTCTGTATTTATTCTGGGAACATAATAAGAACTCTTGGTGTGACGTTAATTAACTTATAATGGGAAAGGGAGCTACTGAAGAGAAGTAAAGAGTTTGGCTGGCAGCCCATTGACCTGACTTAATTACAAAGCAGCTTTCAAATGAATAGTCTACAAGTCAGCTCTATCCATTAGTGCTGTGTGCTCACAGGAGCCGCAGTCAGAAGGGGCTTGGGTTAGCTGGAGAGTTTGATGCTTGATGATAGAAGAGTGGGTGCCTGTTGCATGGACACCGAATTTAAAAAGCCATCAGATATGATTAGGAAGGAGACAGGGGAGAGCATTACCGATAGAGACCAGCACAGGGAAAGCAGTGCGTCACTGGGCTGCTGATTCCATTCCAGCAAGGATTTCTGACTTTGTACCCTGTAAACTTGAAATAAACTGTCACCCTTGAGGATTATGTATAGCAGGGCAGTGCGAGCACTGGAAATCTACTCCTGTCTGAATTGGTAGAGCTGGTGTGTACGCCGTGGCTGTGAATACATAGTTGTGGAATTAGATGAGCAGGAGATGGAGGGGCAGCTCTGATAAAGAACTTCAGGGGGAATTAATCATAATCATAACTAGTCGTAATCATTATGAGTACAATTTCCTCTAACTTCTCTGGCCTTTAATGTCACTAAGTGCTCCTCAGCAATGCTGAAGAGTTAAGGTTTTTTTTAACTGAAAAAAAAAGACTGAAAACCCTGTTCTTTCTAAGGCTAAAGAAACCATGGACCCCAGGGCACTGCC
This sequence comes from Camelus ferus, assembly GCF_009834535.1. Classification (NCBI taxonomy): domain Eukaryota; kingdom Metazoa; phylum Chordata; class Mammalia; order Artiodactyla; family Camelidae; genus Camelus; species Camelus ferus. Next base: position 42,382,949 of record NC_045706.1, on the reverse strand, counting down.
ATCCTGTGTGATGAAACACCCAAATCTAAGCTGCTGAACTGGGGCCTCCTGGGTGGCCTGCTTCATGGGAGCAAATGAGCACAACAAATTAGTGCAGCAGACCTAAGTCTCACCCCCAGGAAGTACTGGTTCGCTGAAGTGGGCAGTAAATTGATAGCTTGTAGCTCTACCAACAGATGCCCCAAAGAAGCTGCGGTCCATGTTTGTTTTCAACTCCTGTTTTTCCTGCTCTCTCCTCTGTTTCTGCATACTCTCAGACTCACTAAGCTACCCCCAAGAATTTGCTGGATAATTTACCCCAAACCCTGCTTTCCCCACAAGATCCCCTATAATTGCTGGTTGGATGGGACGCAGCTCTTCTGGCCACTGTGGTGATTGACACCCATTCCTCTCCTGGCAGTACCACTTTTCCTGAATCACACCATCTCCCAGCTCTGAAAGGTGGATTTCGATGATTTCTCTTACTGCTTCTAGCTCTAAAAGTCTCTAGTGAGCTAGCCCAGACTAAAGACAGCTGCCATCTTGACTGACAGAAAATGATAGAGTGGGTGGCCCTGGAAGGGACATCAGATGTCATCTAGGCCAACCTTCTCACTGCATAGATGAGGATGTTGGGACTCAGAGCCATGAGTACCTGCTCAAAGCCACACATCCAGTCAGTTACACACGCATAAAGACAGCTTTGTCTTGATTTTGCTTTTCAGAATTGATTAACATGATGCATGATGACTCTGAAATTAAGTGTTTAGTGGACGTAAGTCTCTTTACCAGGCATCTCTACTACAAAGTGATGCCTTGCTTGAATTTTTTCCTTACCTACCGAGTACCCCCCTATTATGTTTTAGTTAAACATGGGAATAGAATCCTTAAAGGGTAAATGCCTTGGAATTTTGTTTCTTTAAATAAATGGCTAAGAATTGTGCTTCAGAGCTTGTCCCAAAATGTGGTCAGCACAGAGAATCACAAAGTTTCTTAGGCGTTCCACGAGGTCTTCCCAGGATGCTCCTTGCCGCGGGTACGAGCAGTTTCACGTCTTGAGGAGCGTTTGTTCATCAGCCCGCTCCCAACTTCACAGCACAAAATGCTTCTGACTTACTCTGAGCCCTCTTGCTTCTCCATGCAAAGAAAAAAATGTCTTTAAACTGTACTCTGAATTGCCTGTGTGATCTTGGTTTACTTACTTGTTCGGTAAGGTCTCCGGTGGGTGCTGTAAGACTGTTTTCTCCATGGGATTGGTGTCACTTTACTGTATATACAGGAATCTTTGATTGGTGAGGAGCTTGCCTCTGTGACCTGCTAAAGGAACATAAAATCTGCTACCTTGACATCTCTGCAGCTGTGCAATCAAAAATAATTTGTTGAGTCAATGGTTGAAAAGGTAACTCGCTGTTGGTTGACGAGACAGCATAGGGGCAGTAACCTAGTCTTTTTCTCTTAAAAAAAAAAGGAAAGATTCCTGTTAAAATTACTTAGTTTCTCCAATGTGTAGACAAGTACAAAGAATGATATAACACATTCCCTCTGCCCATCACCATGAAGTCTAGTTACTAGTGCACTTTCTGTCACCCTCACCAGCCCTCTTTTTCTTCCTGTCGCTTTCACCCTCTACCAAAGTAGGTGATGTATTTGTTTCATTTACTGTGTTGACTCACTAAGATGTAAGTTCCCTGAGGGCAGACATTTCTGATCTGTGCTTCCCTGCGACCCCCCCAGTTACCCAGTGTCTGGCATTGTTCTTGTATTTGCACACTGCTCTATATCAATCGAGGAAATGAGTTTTTCCGCATTTTCTTTTTATGAAGTAGAATGCAGTTCGGGGTGCCCTGCACAACTGCCTACCTTCCCCCAAATCAAATTTCCCTTCTTCCCTACCTCTCCCGAGGTGACCAGTATTGTGAATTTTGGTGTTAATCCTTTCTGTGCTTGTTTTTATATCTAAGGATGTGTGTACCTATTAACCACTGTGTAGAACTGTCTTTTAGGTGTTTGGGTCATTTTTGTAAATGGTAATACAACCTTTCTGGTTTAGCACTGAACTGCATGCAGGACTGGGGGACAAACCCAATAAGTTCTGGGATGACTGGTAAGCGGGACTCCTCAAACCCTCTTTAAGGAAGACTTTCCATGTGCCTTGAATAAATGCTGAAACGAATGTGATTCATGCACCAGACAGCAATTAAGCTTTAACGACAAAGAGTGAACCTGTCTGGGTTTTCTCAATTAAAGTTTAAGAACTAGATGCGCTTAATGTGCCTGCGCCAGAAAATTGGCCATTTCTTTACAGTTTTCTCCATTAAAGGGGTCCTAATGGTCCAATCGGAAAATCTAATTAAGAGTTTAAGTGGCCTACAGTTCTCAGTGAAACTTTCTTCCTTCCTTTAGTTGAGACGAGAGAAGATCGACCTTGAAAATACTTTGGAACAAGAACAAGAAGCCCTAGTTAATCGTCTCTGGAAAAGGATGGATAAACTTGAAGCCGAAAAGCGGTTTGTTTAGTTGTGCTGTTCACTTATGGTGGGGGGGCAGGGGGGTGTCTGGGGCACTGTACCTGGCATGACTGAGGCGTAACAGTGGGACAGTTTAATTCCTTGGTTGCTGCATGTCATTTTAATTTGACAAGCGGAAACAGTTTTGAAAGCCTTTGAACTATCCTCATGTCAGTCACTTCTTTATAGTTCTCTCTCACTGTCCCAGCAGAATTTCTTTCACTTGGTGTTAAAGGCTATGAAGAAATTAGTTAAGGAGCTATGAGCTAAGGAACCTTTGGCTTGTTCTGGTAGATGGTTGTAGTTTCAGGTTTTGAACATGTTGGCCTCCCCAGCTGTTCTCTGAAGTTCTCGGGTTTATCGCACATCTCTAGAATGGACTTCGTTAGGAAGGCTGAGATTTTAATAGAAAAATTACCGTCTATGTATTTTAAGACTTGCTATAAGGATATATTTGTACATTTTAAGGTTCTGGTTCTAAATGTTAAATATATGTACATGGATGTGAAATATTCAACAGCACGTATGTCTTGAACCTCTTTGTGCAAGATCCAGCCAGGCCCTTATGTTTAAATATTGTGTACTTTGGGGTATATGGAGCAGGGCTCCAAGAACGGCAGGGAGGTTCTGTAGGTGGGGGCGTTGGGGTGGTGCAGTAAGAAAGTTTCTTTAAAATGTTCATCCGTCTTCTTCACCAGGATATTTTGTTTGCTAACCAGAGGCGTTTTGCCATGAGTGTTTGGTTTGGATGAACATCCATAAATAAAATAATTTGTTCATCTCAAGATTTGCAGCATTTTCATACCGTGAAAATGATTCAAGCTGTAGGTGAACCAGCTGTTTTGTATTATTGTCGGGGTAGTAATAAATTGAATCATGAAAAGTTATGTAATATAATAAATGTAGGGAACCATTATAATATTTATCATACTAGTTTTCTCAACAAGGCCAGGCTTGAGGGTAATCCACAGCTTGCACTTGGGCAGACTTAAAGGTAAAAAGTTAAAAACCAAACTAAACCGAAAACTTCCCGACAGTTTATAAGAGGGGGCTTAGCGATCTGTTGCCAGTCTGTTTTCCTCTGCAGAAAGCAATTGGAGGTGTTAGATATATATATTTTTATATATATATAATATATCTAAGTACCAAATTATTGCATTGAATAATATGAAATTGTCATTTTGTAGAATATATTTGAATATTAGCATTTTATGTGCTTCAAACTAATAATAATTTGTAGAAAAGGTGGGGACCCCCAATTTTTAACCCACTAAGTTTTGGTTTTGGTTGTTTTAAATCTCTTTACCTTTGCTGAGGCCAGAAGCAAAGGGTCTTCAGTCTAGTTAGCAATGCCCTCAGGGCTGGTTTTTCAGGAGGTAAGTTTAGAAGTAAGTCTCTTTATGGAATGCCACCCTCCAAGGAGATGTATAGTGTGCAGTTCATAAGTTTCAAGTGGAAAGCAGTGAGAGAGTAAAATTCCTTCAGTATCTCCATTCCCTCAAACCCAGCATGTGGACCATTTAGTCAGCAGATCATTCTGATTGCCTAGTGTATACCAGACACCCTCACTGGAGATTTATTAGTAATACTTAATTACCCGTGGTCATTTAAAAGGAAAAAAAGAAAGTGGATTCTTCAGCTCTGCCCTTTGACCTAAATAAATACCAGGTAAGGGCAGCGAAGAAGTTGATAGAAAATGGGCAGAGGGGTTAAACAATTTGGTAGATTCTGGCGATTAACGGGCGCTTGCTATTAAAACAAACCTTCCCGGCTAGAATCTGGGGCCTTGTCTTTTAAAAGCAAACTGTTTTTCATTGTTGGAATTTTTCTTTGCAACAAAGAATCCTGCAGGAGAAATTAGACCAGCCGGTCTCTGCTCCCCCATCGCCTAGGGACATCTCCATGGAGATCGACTCTCCGGAAAACATGATGCGGCACATCAGGTTTTTAAAGAATGAAGTGGAGAGGCTGAAGAAGCAACTGAGAGCCGCCCAGTTACAGCGTATGTAGCCTTGGCTTTGCTGGTGGTGTGTCTGCAGAATTCATCCACTTAATACAGGATTTTACTTACACTTTGAACGTGTGTAAATCACATTCATAATGTATTTCATTGTCAGTACATACTTCTGTAAGTCTGTCATCCTGGAGTAGATTATTTTTAAAAATATTGTAGTAGGGCAGGGCAAGTAGTTTAGAATTCTTCTGGGAAATAATTCACGTAATTTCAGGAGGGCCCAGAATCACAGAAACTATTTCTAACTTTCTCCCTGGTGTTCGTCTCTCCGATTATGCTAACAGAAGCAGGGCGGGCGACCTCCGTGTGCTTCGGGGACATTAAGGCAGAGAATAGTGTTTATCTACGCTACTACCAAAATTCCGTCTCAGCTAACCCTTGTTCATGGTACTTTTGGAATTTACCCTTTTTATTTTTGGAAATCAAAGCTGCACCCACAGTAAACATCTCTATATACAAATATAGTTTGATCCCTGTGCAAGAACACCCCGAGGATAAATTCCAGAATGTGGATTTGCTGAGTCAGATGAACTGTGCATGTAAAATTTTAGTGATTCTTATCTTATGTTTTTGAATCTTGAAGTTCATTGCAAGTTCTGTTCAGTCGTGCATCTGGGTGGGTACATGAAGATCAGCCTGGGAGCTCCTACTGCTGCTGTAACAGATGAGCACAAACTTAGTGATTTGCAACAACACAGATTTATTTTATTACAGTTTTTGGAGGTCTGAGGTTCAAAATAGGTCTCATTGTGCTAAAATCAAGGTGTTAGCAGGGCTGGTTCCTTGTAAAAGGCTCTAAGGGAGAATCTGTTCCCTTGCTTCTGGAGGCTGTCTACACCCCTTGGCGCATGGCTCCTTCTTATAATCGGTGTCACTCCCACCTCTGCTTCCTTGTCTCACCTTTTCACTCTGACCCTCCTGTCTTCCCCTTTTAAGGACCCTGTGATTACAATGGGCCCAGCCACACAATCCAGGATGAGTTCCTCACTCAAGGCCCTTCATCACATCTGCAAAGTCCCTTTGCCACGTAAGGCCACTTGTACACAGGCTTCAGGGATTAGGCTGTGGACATATTTGGGGGTCCAGTATTCTGTCTAACCCAATACAGGTTTCTGGGCTTACTCTAGTGGGGGAGCCTGGTCCTCTGTATTTTTTTAAATAGAGGTGATTCTGATAGGTACCCGGGGTTGAGAACACTATGTATGTGGGTTCTGTGAAAACAAATCAAGTTCTCAAATGCTGGTTGTCTTAGGTGAGGCTATGTTTTGAGTTTCTGTGGTGTTGGACAGACAGAAGTCTTTCAGCACCGTTTGAACTTCTTTCGGTGCTGTCAGTTGACATTTCACTTCCTGGTGCAGACTTGCCTTGTGCTCCAGACACAGTTTTTAGAAGACATTTGGGGAGAATTTTTCATTCTCACTGCTTCCTTCCTACTTCACTATTTGGTCTTCGGAGAGACTGCAGATACCAAGAGAGGCATTGATGGGTGCGACTGCAATTTGGTGAGGACAGGGGTGCTGACCCGGAGCTGCAGCATGCGGCATGGAGCCGCTCACAGTTGTCTGGGTTGGGTTTAGAGGTTGAGTTCATGACTTGTCCTCCTCCACCTGCCTCAGCCTCGTTAGGTCAGATAACCTGGCCTCCTTTGAAAGCTCCTGGGGCACTTGGCCCCTCCCCACCAAGTCCAGCTGTGTCTGAACTTGAACCCTCCTCTCTGAATAGGTTCTCAGCTCTGGTTGAACATAAGAATCCCCTGGGGAGTTTTTGCTGTACTACTGGAGAGGTGTCATCCTGAGGGATTCTGATTTAATTGATTTGGCGTGGGGCCTGGGCATCCGTATTTTCTAACTACACACTTGAAAGGGAAGGCAAAATGTCCAGGCCACCTTTGGATCATACGGGAACCAACTCTTTGGAGCTGTCTGGAAGCCACCCTCAGTTGACGCTGTCTTTGAATGTTGTGAGATGGCTGAAGACGGAGGAGATGGAAGCACGGCCCCTAGTGTGTGAGTGGAGGGAGGAAGATGACTCAGGGGTGTAAATCCAGGTGCCAGCAGGGGGCACCCAAGGCATGCCATGGTGTCCGCCCTGCGCCTGGGTCTCTAGCACCTGGAGGCTTTGGGGCTGGTGCCTGCTCTATGCCTCTGGCTTCTGGGCTAATAGCTGAACAACCAGGAAGTCTTCCAGCCGCCACTCCTGGTGACTGATGTTCTTGGCTATAGATCCTTGTCCAGGGATCGCCGCTGCTGGTTCCCCTAGATGCTAAAGGATTGCCATTTTCTTTGAAAGCCAGTGTTTCCTCTTGAGCAATTATTCTTGAAGCCTCATGAATCCTCAGTTCTGTGAAGCTTCCCTATTTATGGAGAAGAAAGGCAACCTTCTCTGACAGCCCCTTCTACTTCTAGAAACAGTAAATACTCCGGGAGGCCAATCTCTTGCCTCCTGTAGAGCAAGTGAAAAATTCTGCACGTGTGCATATTTGAGATGAAATAATTTAAATCGTTTATATTAAAAGTGTGCTTTGTAAATATTTTCCCAGCATGCCTTCAATTAAAGAGATTTTTGCATCTGGATTAGACAGCAGGGTTTCTGGTTATGTTGAAAACAGCCAAAAAGGATTTAGTGTTTAGTGCACATAATAGTGCTTAATAATTTTGGTATTTTCATTTGAATTTCTAAAATAAGAATACTCAAGAACTCATTGATTCTGTGACGGTGCTATCTTGGATATCACTGAACACTTATCCAAAGTCATTATTTGCTAAGAATGCCAGACCTCCATAGAGTTGCTTAAAAATGAAACTAATTCAGTGGGCTTGGGAGTTGAAGTAGGGTCAGTTTGTGGGAGAGAAATGGTCAGTGTGGCATTGAGTGCCTTCCTTTCTACAGTATGAAACAGTGTCCTGTGGGACTGTCTCTTTGACGTGGTCATGGCCACTCTGAACTTGTAGTTGTTTTTCAGAAAAGAGAAGTAGATGGAGATTTCACCTTTTCCAAGTTCATTGGCTGAGACGGAAAAGGGGAGGACACGAGAAGATGGGTAGACGCTGAGTTTTGTATTCAGGTTATTTTGGTTACTTAGTAACAACATTCTGTCTAAGGTAGACCAGTTAGGGGTGGGGTAGGGAGGAATGTCTTGTTACCTTTATTGCCAGAGTGTGTTTGTGCCACAGAACCCTGCATGGAGTAACTCAGATGGGCAGGGGTTACAGCAGCTCTAGGTGACTCAGCAGGAGATTCCAGGGCTTCGTGAAGATGTCAGTTCTGCATTCAGATTCCTGGGAAAGATAATCTGGCTGGCTTAGCCTGGGTCCAGCGCTGACCCCGGGACCCGTCAGCTCTGGCCTGGAGGCCAGTGCTGCAGCAGAGACCTCTACTTGCAGGGCAGCTCCCGTGGAAGGGGTATCTGTCATAAAGAAGATGCCACCCCAAGAACCTGGCTATGTACAGGTCTTTACGTGCTGTCGGACTCAGAAAGACCATGCATAAGTCTGGGAAACAGAAACATACACGAGAAATTAGACTTCATTGAAATACTGATCTAAGTTGTTCACTATGTCAGTTTCTAGTTTGATGAAAAGGTTTATAACCGTTACCCAGCGCATTGAGTACACTGGTTCTGTGGCCCCTCTACAGTGCCCTGGGGGTGCGCTAGCAAGTGTGGCCGATGGGTGTGCTCCTGTGGGTGACCTACCCCACTGTGTCTGCAGCAGATTAGGTGCCAGGAGGGCAGCCTGTGGGCTGAGCCTGTTTCACCAGCGGACTCCCTCCCCTCTCAGCTCCCATGGTGTAGAGAGAGCCCTGGTAGCTGCTCAGTCCAGATTTGGCTGCAGCTCCACCATTTCCTCCTCTATGCAAAGCACCAGAGAAGGCGAGGAAGTAGTGAAGATGCCTGATCTCCCAGCACTGCTTTTCATATTTTTTTCTGAATGCAGATTGTTGGTAAACCTCAGTACTTGGAATGGACTTTAAATCCAGGTCTCAGCTGTTTGTGGGAGAGTGAGAATGACTCTCTCCAAACACTTCTCTGTCTGTACCACAGGGGCTGGACGGCTGTCTTTTTAAAGAGAGGAGTCTGATGGCCCGGACTGTGGTTTAATTGAGAACTCTGGCTTTTCAGATTCCGAGAAGATGGCCCAGTATCTGGAGGAGGAACGTCACATGAGGGAGGAGAACTTGAGGCTGCAGAGGAAGCTGCAGAGGGAGATGGAGAGAAGAGAGGCCCTCTGCCGCCAGCTCTCCGAGAGCGAGTCCAGCTTAGAGATGGATGATGAGAGGTGCGTGTGTGTCTAACGAGCGTTGGGGAAGCACTAACAAGAGCCCAGCCTCTGGCCTCGCTTCACTGTCCATTAGACGTCAACAGAGGTGGCTGAAACGTTGATTTTTCGTAGTGGTGAATGCTGTCGCGTCCAAGTGGATGCCAAGAATGGGATAAATGAAGATTGACCCTTCTCCTTAAACACAAAACGATGGAAAAAAATTGCTTTTCCGAAATTACTTGGTGGGAGAGAAATGGAGGCGAGTGTTGTATAGAGGCAGTGTTTACGTGTGTTGTGGAATTCACCTAATCCTGCCCTGTTTAGGGCATGGGAGCGTCTTAATTCATAGATCTGGTGAGCAGGCGGTGGGAAGCCTGAGGAAGCACTTGCCTACGCAGGGTGATGGCTCTGCAGGAGGCAGGTGGGGGCTGTTGAAAGCCGGAGCCTTTGCTTTTGTGCACTTGGGAACGTTGGAGCTTTCTGCCACTACTTTTCCATAGTAAAACTAATGCAATGAGTTTATGTGCTCAAGCCTCAACATCAAGTCCCCTCATTGTCCCGCTGAGAAATGGGCTGAATAAGGGAACCATCCTTTAGTTAACTAGAGAAAATGTCTCTGTTTCTTCCTCGTCCAGATTTTCCTCTCCTTCACCACCCACCCTCCTCCCCTGTGCTTGGGAGCGAGGTGAGTGTTAGGATTCAACATCCCATGGGACTGGGCAGCCAGTGTCTCGGACCGGGTCTGCCGATGGCCGTGATGACTGGTACTGGCTATTGAAACTTGAGACCACGTGAGCAGTATCAGCTGATCCGCACTCAGGCTCTCTTATGAAATAGATCCAAAAGGCCAACAGGGCTTTTGATTAACTTTCTGTGGACAGTGGTAATATCATTTCATGAAAAACGGAAGATTTTCTATAATGAAGATCTACTTTTATAATTTAAAAGAATTGTTTTATAAAAACAGACTAACAGATCATACTATTTTAAATTTCTTCCTCATTTGAAAAGAATAAAGATGATTCTTTTTCTCGAAAGTTTATGTTACAAAACTATCCTCCTTAACTCTGAATTTCACTCATCTGTTTCTGATGGTGTTTCTCTGAAATTCTTCCCTCTAAAAACAGTTGTACTAAAAACATCAGCTAGAATAATACATAGCTTATTAACTACCTTAAGGCACGGAGCAGACCGTTGGTTGGCACACACAGCACGTTGTGCTGGGTTTTTAGAAAGACACCCTGAGGTCACACTTCTCACTGGGGTGACAGTAGCTAAAGCTACTTTAGGTTTGCAGACAAATATTTTTTTTTTCAGATCTGGTATTCACTCCAGAAGCTTTGCCTTACCTTTTTAGATCAGATTATCCCAAGTAGGGTACAGCTGCCCCATAAAGACTTCTCTGCCCTCCTTGCTGGGAATGATGATGTCTTAAGTGAGAGAAGAAAAATAGACACCTGAGACATCTGTGGGTGTGTTTAATTCCTTGAAGATCGGAGGCTGTCTTAGCTGCGTAGCTGGCTGGAGAGTACCAGAAGTCCGCCCTGGTGGCACCATGGTGGCCTGCACCGGGGAGGGTGGGAAGAGTGAGTGGGAGTAACCCGAGAAGTGCAGGCCCAGCTCGGGGTCGGTTTCCTTGGAGGGGGAATAATGCAGCGTAGAAACGACACTGACAGAACATCAGGGCTGAGATCGTCCCTGGGGTGGAAATGCCTGTGCACGTGGCCATTCCTTCCTTTGGCCATGCGGCCTGTGCAGGGTCGCTCATTAGGGAGTCTCTCGAGCAGAACTTGCTGCTCGTCCGCTCTGTGCTTGTCACAAAGTCAGGTCCGATATGACTTCCGGATCCAGGAAGGAGACAGACACGGCACGGGGCTACCTGCAGTAAGTAGGTGCTTGGCCCATGCATCTTTTATTACATCCTGCATTCTGACGCGTGAATGTTTGTTCAGCAAGGCCTGCCTTGTAAACGATTGGCATGCGGTTCACAGGATCACATACCTTTAAGCTTTAATTTGATGACATAAATCTCAGAGGGCTTGTTCGTGTTTGCCTTTCAGGTCACAGTTTAAATGTAGCCACTAGAACATGGATGTGTCTGTGGTTCCTGGGACGGTGGAGGTGAATTTCTATGTAGCTGTTGTGTGATGGCGGGAAGCCTGGTCCTCTCTGTTGCACGGTGCAGCTCTATCAGCAGGAAACACCCCAGATTTCCTGACCTATAGCCCTGGGAGAGAGCTCTGCCCCGCAGTGGAGCAGTGTGACCCTGCAGGCTGTTGTTTTCGGGTCTCCTAGCTACAGCAATCACATTCTAAACACTCAGGACTTTGACCTCAAGATGTGAACCCCAAACATTTTCTCATAGGGGCTTTGTTCAGAGCTGTTGGAATGCAGGCTGTTCTAACCATGCCTCCCCTCCTCTTAGGTATTTTAATGAGATGTCTGCACAAGGATTAAGACCTCGCACTGTGTCCAGCCCGATCCCTTACACGCCTTCTCCGAGCTCAAGCAGGCCGATATCACCCGGTGAGTACGTGCTCTGGCCTCCTTCTGTGGTGGGTTTCTGCTGCATGTAACAGGCATCGCTGAGTGTGCTACAGGGAACATACAAAAATCTTGTGAACAGATTGGTCATGTGTTCTCCAGAAACATCAGAAACAATCAATACTATCATGAATGAGTGATAGTATTAGCTTGAAATGTTTAAGCATAAATGTTACAGTGCCAACTGGTTTTCTTTTTCTTTTTTTCTTTTTCTTTTTTCCTTTTTTTTTTTTTTTTTGTAACCAAAGTAATTTAACTCTTCAAAACCTTTTCAGAAAGACTGTCGTTGACTATGAGGTCAAGTGCCAGTGGAGCGACAAAAACCTTGAGTAGATTCCTAAGATGCATGAAAACAAATCTTATGGATTCTCGCATTATATTCTATATACATTATCTCAATTTTAGCTTCAGAATAATTAACCCAGGCATCATGTTAAAAATGAGGAAGCAGTAGATGGCTGCTCTCTGTCTATGGAGTGTGTGTCTACTTTTAGTTTGAACTAAACACCCAACCCTGCACCTTTTGGCCTTTCTTTCCTTCTGAGACAGCCTGCACTCGGTCTATGGAGTGTACATCTTTCTAAATAAATCTACTTTTACTCAAAAAAAAAAAAATGGGGAAGCAGTGGTTCAGAGATTCAGTAGCCACGGGTCCCGTGGCTGGGAGCGGGCAAGGCAGGGCGTGCCTTGTTTCCAGAGCCTGTGCTCTCTGGAGCATGAGCAGCCTCCTAACACTTGCAGCGATGGGTGAGGAGGCTTGGCCGTAGGAGGCCGGCCGTGCAAGAAGGAGCTGGCTTTGCTTCTGCATCTGGCTTTGCTCTGAGCTCAGAAGCCTTTCCCTCAAAGGCATGCTTGTCTTCCTCTGACCCCGAAAACTCTCTCCCCAGGGTCTCTGGCTTGGTACCAGCACAGCGTGGGCCTTTTGGGCCAGGAGGGCAAGTAAATGATCCAGCAGGGAAGAAAGAGGAAGCGGGGGTGGGCGCTGGCGAGTGGAGTGAGGGGAGGAAAGATGAGGTAGCTGGCCAGCGGACTGTGTCTTGTGACCCAAGTGACGAGACTGATCTTCTTGTGCTCGCTGGTAAACAGACTTTCAACAGAATTGGGGGGGAAAGTGGGGGGGGGCAGGGCGGGAGGCAGAGGGGCAGTTTCACAGCAGAAAAAGTGGGGTGATGGCATGGAAGGGTGGCAGCAATCAAGGTTTTGTGGTTTTGGACAGGAATGCAGCTTCCTATTAGGTGACATCTCATTTCGTCTTTGGTAATAATGAGACCAGGGGAACGCCCTTCAGGTGGACGGAGAAATGGGGCAGTGGTGCCAGCGGCTGCAGAGAGTGGGACGTAGAGATGGCGTGCTTTTATGAGTTTAGGGTCCAGCCCAGCATGAGCTGCTGTGACTTTTTGGTTTTTAAGAAGAGAAATTAAAAAAAAAAAAATCCAACTCAAAGTGTGCAGCTTTTGTCCACTTCAGGCCAGCATGCTCCCCAGCATCGCAGGGCGGAGTGAAGAGGTTGGCCGTTTGCCAACGAAGAGGACTTTCTCTGGTGGGTCAACAGCATGATCATCACTCTTCTTCTTGCCTGAAGGATGTTTCTGAATGTTTCTCCTACTCTGCAGTGGCCGTTAGGTCTCTCCAGAAGCTTCTCTTCCTCGCTGCTTCTCAGTTCTCCCCAAATAGTGCTTGGGTTTCATTACCAGGATAAAGGTCATCTTTGCCTTCTGATTTATGCGTGTAGAAGGAAGTCATGAGTTAGGAAGAAGCAAGATGGGGGGTGGCTTTTGCAGTCGGTAGTGACGCTGATTCATATGAAGTATAGTTTAATGTTGTTTGATTTGTTTAAACCTAAAGAACTCTATAGAGGTTTGTAATTTTCAGTTCGTTAAATATAATGTTGTGGTCACTGAAGAAAGAAAAACGAAAGTCAGACCGTGGTTGGGAGTATTAACTTCTATGGTAATAAATACTCGGCATCTTACTCCTTGTACAGAATTTTGGCTTTTACTGCCCTGGTCCCTGTAGTGTGGGCTTGCTTGTATAGGCAGGCTATTTGGTTTTCCCTTAAACTACATCATAATAGGTAACACTTAGGGGTTTTTTTTCTTCTTTCAGCCAGCCTAGGTGAGAACATTTGTGTCCTGTTTTAAGTTCTGTAATATCATCAGAGTAGATTTTAATCTCCTATTTGGCAGTGGAATTACTCCTATTTTAATCTAGTCCATTGCTGTCTTATACATAATACACATTAGCAAAATCTTCTTTTCACATTAGTTTTTATTGGAAGAAGTTGTGGTTGTCAGCATTAAGAATTTCTACTCACTTCCTTAGTGGAATGATGCTGTTTAGGTCGTTTTCATTTCCATTTTAAGCATTTCGACTCTTCTTCCTCCCTTATCATTTCTGCTCGACGTTGGCAGTCTTGCATTCTCAGCAGCTTACTGGGATATTTTAAGTGCTGTCTCACAATTTGATTGAGAGGTATGATTCCTAGAATTTATGAATGGTCCTGCTTCTTGACTGTATGTGGACTTAGGGAGACTGTGTGTAGGTTATAGATGGGGACAGTATTACTTTTCAACAATTGTTTTTCAGATTGTTCACTGTTCTATACAGTCTGAGTTGTGTATGTAGTCCCAGTTGGTGTGCCTACATCAGGCATGGGGAATAATGAAGTTTTTAAAAGGGGTCTACACCCTACTAGCAACAAGCATACCTATCGCCCAGATCTTGGTTTCTAATTGCATTCTCCACTGAGAAGAACTGGGGCTCCATGTAGCAATGGCTGTTCCTAGGGCCTGGGGCAGGGAATGCACGAGATGAACCTGGACAATCTGGCAATGCCAGAAAGTAAGTAGGAGCTCAGAAACAAGTTGAGGGTTGTGTCCAAGAGACCCAGGAGCTGAGAGAGCTCCCAGCGGCCAAAATGGGAACAACTGGAGCTATAAAATAAACAATGTAATATTAGATGATAACCCAAACATAGAACAAATATCCATCAGTTCACACTGATTATTAAATAAGTGACTGAATAAGTAAATAAATGAGGGAGAAGAGATAAATCTCCCATATAGAAGAATTTCAAATAATTTGCATAGATTCTCTATCCTCAAGGCAGTGAAATAGCTCCCCACCCTAAGTGTGGACAGAACATAGGGAATTCTTTCCAAAGAATACAGTATGAAAGGGAGGGAAAAGAGGGCCTTCACAATGGAAAGTCTCGGCGGACACTGCCCCAGCCTGGTGGGCAAGGTCATCTTCCACAGTGGTCAGTCATGTCGGTGATGCGTTCCCTTGATAAGTGATGAGGAGGGCACTCTACCTCTGTGGTCTTCCTCCCCCAAACCCACAACCTCAGTCTACCCATGTGGAAAACATCAGACAATTGAGGGACATTCTGTTTGTAACAAACTGGTCAATATACCTTAAAACTGACAAGGTCATCTAGAAAGAGGAATATTGAAGACCTGTCTCCGCCAGGAGGTGCCTCAGGAGACATGACAGCTAACTCTAACATGACATCCTAAGTGGGTTCCTAGAACAGGACCAGGACACTAGGTAAAACCTCGGTATGGACCTGAGTTAATAATAAGGCATCAATATTGGTTTATTGGTTATGATGAAGGTACCATACTAGCATGAAAGGTTAATAATAGAGAATCCGAGTATGTGACATGCAGGAACTCTCTGTATTGTTTTTGCCCCTTTTTGTAAACCTAAAACTGTTACAAAAAAATTAAAAATTTATTTTAAAAAAAGCTACTGAAACAGATGAGATCACTTAGTCATGGAAGATAGAGGGAGAAGAGAAAAAACCCTCCCATCTGCTCCTGAAGTGACTCTAATATTTAAAGGTCAAGTACAGGAGGAAACCTGGCAAAGGAAATGGGACATTGCCACCAGGGAAGGGGAAGGAAAGTAAGTGTACGATGTCCCTGGAGTTGAGACACAGCATTTCAGTGAGGGGAGTGGTCAGCCCTGTCCGTCATTGCTCTGAGGTCAGGTGAATTGAGGAGTGGAGAATAGCAGTGCGGCTGGCAGCACGGGAACGCCGCTGACCTTGGCAGGAGCAGCCTCGATGGAGCGATGGAGACAGAGCCAGATGGGGAGCGTTAACGAGGAAGTCGTATCTCTAGGGTATGAAGGTTTATAGGGGTGGTGCTTTCATGTGTGACTTATCAAACTAAAATATCTTCCAGGGAAAAAAAGGTGCCTGCCTTCAGTTGGTTCTACATTGTTTTGTTTTTTGTTTTTAGCAAAGATTTGTTAGAGGAAATTTGGAGGCAGTCAGACAGGCATCAAGAAGCAGAAGTCAAGTCACCCAGAATCCTTTTATCCAAGGGCAGTGTTAATAGTTCAGTGTTGTTTTCAAGTGTGCCCTCTCCCTGTCCCCCACTCCTCTTACAGGTTTCCTTTAGGTAGTTGGTTTTCTATGGATGGTACATGTCTGTCTCTTGCTTCATTTTGCTTGGTGTTTTTTGGTCATGAATTGCTTTAGTGAATCATTTTGAAAATCTGCAGTCTTGAGCTTGTGGACAATGAAATAAATCTTAAATAAATTTTTACTTAATGCACTTCTGCATTTCTGTATCAGAGCAAGAGCAGTTTATTCCAGCACTAGCTTCACAGAACCATTGTGTTCTATTCAGGAGGTGTTTTCAACCTAGGTTTTGGGGGGATTCTTATCTTTTATTATATTCCTGGGCCAGAGGATCAGATGCGTGATGATTAGAACTTAAAGGAAAACAAAACTTAGTAAGACACGATCTCTGGCAATTTTATGTATTTTATATAACTAAAAAGTTAAGTAGTCGTACCGCCACTCAATCACAGGTTACCCAGCAATAAAAAGAAATTAGCTTAATACGCATAGTAACTTGGATGGATCCCAGGGGTGTTTTGATGAATGAAAAACTAACCTCAAGGGGTTATAGACTACGTGATTTCATTTCTGTAACGTTCTCAAAGTAACAAAGTGACAGTGATGGAGAATAGATCAGTCGCTGCCAGAGGTTAGGGTTAGAGGGAAGGTGTGACTGTTAAAAGGACTAACACAGGGGAGTTTCTTTGTGGTGATGTGATAGTTCTGTATCCTGATTGTGGTGGTAATTACTTGCCTCTACACATGCGGTGAAATTACATTGAACTGTACACATGCGCGCACCACACATGGCACACACACACACAGTACGTTAGAAACTAATGAAATCCCAATACAGCCTGCACCTTAGTCACTAGTATGAGACCAATGTCAATTTCCTGGCTTTTGACCATATGCTGTGGCTCTGTAAGCTGTCGCTGGGGGAATCTGGGTGAAGGGTATGCAGGGACCCTGTAATATTTTTGCAACTTCTTGTGAATCATAAACGATTTCAAAATAAAAGGTTATGATAAAATTAAGTTACAATGTTTAAAAGGCTAAATAATTTTAAAAAGAGACTCAAAGAAGAAAGCCGTGCCAGCTGGGAGGGCTTTTGAGCTGGGCCTTGAAGGAGCAGTTTAGCGAGCTGGAACTTACTGAGCCCTCACTTTGTGCCAGGCCCTCATTTTATCCTCACAGCAACTTAGGAGGGCACTGTGATAATCCCGTTTTACAGTTGAGGGGTCTTCTGTCCACTGTCACTCAGCGCCATGAGGTAAAACTAGAGTCCGAGATGACTGTGACAGTCAGCTCTAGATTCTGGGCTCTTTACTCCTTCAAAGGCTGAGTGAGGTCCTGGTGGACAGGGGAGAAGGAGGGACCAGGTCCTGTGATAAAGAGAAGACAACAGGCAAAGGGCAGAATCAAGATCGGTAAGTTTACTATGGTTCTTCTCCCCGCCCAGGAGCCCTGCTCCCCATAGATCTCATTCATCTGATTTGGGGTCAGGCGAGGGCTTCGATACGCGGTACTGCGAACAACTAATCTAGACCAAACCCAGATAGTTTGGAGCCAAATGCAAGCCTTTCTAATAGCCTAAGAGGGATTTTTTTTTTTTTTTTTAATTTAGGTCGGCAATAGGAAGTCTTTGAAGATTCTTGATTAGCAGTTTAACACATTCATAATTAGCCTTGTAATTTTGGACAATAGGCTTAATTTTATTATTGCTTTTTAAAATTACAGATTGAACCCCGTGAGCTTCTCTATCTGGGGATAAGGATTCACTTTCAAAGCCTTTCTCCTAAATGTCATCATTTTCATAAGAAAGTGAAATTAGGGTTGTATTCCCCTAAGGCTGTTTAAAGAAAATCTCTTCTCTCCCCCGGCTGAACAAAGTCCTTGTGATACAAACAAAAATCACAGTAAATGACCACTTAGCTCCCAAAGACTTGTGTTTTACCCTGGACCTCCATTTCGTAAATGGGAACCCAAAATCCACAGTTGGAAATGGAAATAGGTCAGATAGAAAGCAGCTCTAGGTGACAGTCAAACCAAGAAATAGAGGGGAGAGTGTAGCTCAGTGGTAGAGTGCATGCTTGGCATGCACAAGGTCCTGGGTTCGATCCTCGGGACTGCCACTAAAAAAAAATAAATAAATAAAAATAAACTTAATTGCCTCCCCCACCCTAAAAAAAAAAAACTTAAACTGCAAAAAAACAAGAAATAAAATCCTTAACATGAGCTGTTGAGGGCACAGACAAGTTCTGGGACAGGACAACTGAAGGTAGAAGGGGCACTTGTGGCATATATATGGCTTTTGTTTCCTTCATTGAATATCCTGAAGTTGCCAGGTTCTCACTGGTGCTTTTTATTTGCCTTTGTGGCTGT
The DNA here is from genome assembly GCF_009834535.1 of Camelus ferus. NCBI lineage: Eukaryota > Metazoa > Chordata > Mammalia > Artiodactyla > Camelidae > Camelus > Camelus ferus. The sequence goes on along the minus strand of NC_045706.1, from coordinate 42,364,907 downwards.
TAAACACACACACACACACACACCCCCACACACACAGTGGTTGTGTCTCATTATTACCACTGTATCTTTTCACACTTTCCCTTTTCTTCCATCTGATTTTTACTTCTTTACTCTATTTTTTCCACTTTATTCTCATTTCTTCTCACGTCTTCTGCTGCTTTTGTACATCTCAGTTGGACTCTTGTCACGGCTTGACTTTGTTTTTTTTGTTTTGTTTTGTTTTAAGTTGAGATAAGAACGCTTAGCATGAGATCTACCGTCGTAACAAACTGTTAACCACAATGCAGCATTGTTAAGTAGGCCCAGTGTTGTGCAGCAGATCTCTAGAACTTACTCTCATATAATTGAACCTCTGTGCCCATTGAACAGCAATCCCCTGTTTCCTCCCCTCCAGCCCCTGGCAGCTACCATTATGCTCTCTGCTTTTGTGTGTTTGACCGAGACACCTCATGTAAGCGGTATCATGCAGTATTTGTCCTTCGGGGACTGGCTTCTGTTAATTAGCATGAAGTCCTCCAGGTCATCCGTGTTCTCTTTGAAAAGAATTTTCTTCTTTTTAGAGGTCGAATAATGTTCCATTGCATGTATATACCATGTTTTCTTCATCCACTCATCTGTTGATGAGCATTTAGGTTGTTTCTACATCTTGGTTATTGTGGATTATGTTTCAGTGAGCATGTGGGTACAGATTTCTTTTCAAGATCCTGATTTCAGTTCTTTTGGATAAATATCCAGAAGTGGGATTGCTGGATCATATGGTAATTCTACTTTTAATTTTTTGAGGAACTTCCATACTGTTTTCCACAGTCGCTGCACCAATTTGCATTCCCACCGGCAGAGCACGGGGTTCCCATTTCTCTGCATCCTCATCAACACTTACCTTTTCTTTTCCCTGATGAGTAGTTGATTAGTGATGTTGAACATCTTTTCTTGTACATATTGGCTGTTTGTATGTCTTTAGAGAAATACCCTTTTTTAAAAGTTTTTTTGGGGGGGTAATTAGGCTTATATATTTATTTTTTTTAATGGAGGTACTGGGGATTGAACCTAGGACCTTGTGCGTGCTAAGCATGTACTCTACCACTGTGCTATACCCTCCCCCCTGGAGAAATGTCTATTTAAGTCCTTTTAAAATTAGATTCTTTGGTTATTTGCTGTTGAGTTGTAGGGGTTCCTTATATGTTTTGGATACTAAGCCCTTTTCTGATATGTGGTCTGTAAATATTTTCTCCCATTCCATAGATTACCTTTCTGTTGATTCTTTCCTTTGCTGAGCAGAAGCTTCTCAGTATGATGTAATCCCGCTTGTCTGTTTTTGCTCTTGTACCTGTGCTTTTGGTGTCCTATCTAAGAAATCATTGCCAAGACCAATGTCATAAATGTCCCCTGTGCTTCCTTCTAGGAGTTTTAAGGTTTCAGGTCTTATGTTTAGGTCTTTAATCCATTTTGAGTTGATGTTTGTGTGTGGTGTAAGATAGGAGTCCAGTTTCACTCTTTTGCATGTGGATCTCCAGTTTTCTCAGCACCATTTGTTGAAGAGACTGTCCTTTCCCTGTTGCTGTATTCTTGGCACCTTCATTGAAGACCATTTGACCATTTGTGTGAGGGCTTATTTCTGGGCTGTCTATTTGTTCCAGGGCTTGGCTGTTCCATCCCTTGTTATCCATCCAGCAGGCCATTGGGTGAGCCCACTGCTTCTCTCATCTGTTTTCATTTTTGTGGGTAACTAAGAACTTCTGCATTTTACAGCCTCCTAGATGCTTGAAGACTCCAGATAATTGAGTTTGAAATAATACATACAAATTGTTTTTCTATTTCAGGTCTCTCAGTATGCAAGTCACACAGTTGGTTTCACACCACCAACTTCACTGACTAGAGCTGGAATGTCTTATTACAATTCTCCAGGTCTTCACGTGCAGCATATGGGAGCATCCCATGGTATCACAGTGAGTATCCCCAGGGCAGGAAGCAGCACTGATGGTGGCAGCAACCGGTCCTCCGTGGGAGGCCAGCATTGATGTCCTTGGACATGCACCTTTCTTCCCTCCTGCTGTCAGTTCACCTTAAACTTCTAGACACCTCCCAGCAGTCTGATACTGCATTCTGGTGCTGAAACTAAAATCCTTCCCAGGACGCAGAACTTCACCTTCACTTTCTGTGAAAAATTGCCCTTTGTGAAACATAATTTGAACTCTGGCCAATGCCTCAACTGAACTCTGGCCAGCTCCTTGCCATAATGAATTATTGTTGGTTGCCATAATGTCTAAAATATTTATTGTCTGCACCTTCACAGTTCACTGACCCTAAATATTCTTCCTGAAATTAGACTTATTTGAAGTTTAACTCAGAATTTTCTTTCCTGGAATTAGAAGGAATCTTAAGAGCATCTGGTTAAAACTCTGTTCAGGGGAGTGTTTTCTGTAGAGCTGGTTGTTTAGTTGACTTACCGAGCAATTGGACTTGTAGCTTATAGGGGTTTGAGTGCAGGGTAGAATTGAGGTAGAATTGATGAGGGAATCTTGAAAAGAACTCTCCTGTAAAAGCACGGAAGCAAAAGGAAGATATTTCTGAAGTAGTTTCGCTGGTTTGATGAGCTTTACGTAAAAGTGGGAACATTTTTGGTTGAGCTACAGCTTTCAGGATGTTGAACACTTGTTTGAGTGATAGAAGGAACTGGGGGTATAAAATGGACAGAAGAAATTTAAGGGGAGGACGTGACCATGGTTTTTTAATTTTAGGATGGTCTCGTTAAGGGTTTGGTCAATGCCACTTTCATAGCTCTTTCTAGGTGTAAGTGTAAACTCTGCCTCGTCTAAGTTTTCATTACCAGCTCGGAAACTCGCAGTGGCGGACAAGCGCATCGCCAGCGTTGTGTCTTTGCTGGTCCGCGCCGCCCCAGCCGCTGCTCCGGCACAGGCTGCGGGCGAAGCGAGCCGTCTGCACGCAGACTGACCTGCTGTTCCTGTCCTCTCTGCAGAGGCCTTCACCGCGGAGAAGCAACAGCCCTGACAAATTCAAACGGCCCACGCCGCCTCCGTCTCCCAACACACAGACCCCGGTCCAGCCACCGCCGCCTCCACCGCCGCCGCCCATGCAGCCCACGGTCCCCTCGGCAGCCACCTCGCAGCCCGCCCCCTCGCAACATTCGGTGCACCCCTCCTCCCAGCCTTAATGCATGTGCTTGGTCCGACTCTCGCGTTGGGACTCGTGCAGTGGAGCCGTCTCCTCTACGCCAAAGGCTTCCTCCCCTGGCATATTTGGATCTGACTTATTTGCACTGAGGTTACCTAGGCTTCACTCTTCATTGTGTTGTAAACGTTTGTCGGAGACGCAGCCAGTGTTGTGGGTCTACAACACTAACCAGACGACTCTTTCCATCGGTGTTTTACTTGAATCTACATGTACGTCCATTCCCTGGCTGGAACATCGGCTATCCTGTATTTGGTAGTTCAGCAGCAGTGTGCAATTTTCGCTTGGCCCCAGAGCTTCATTTTCCTGGCTTTTAGGTTTGTGAAATAAAAAGGGATATCTTTTTTTATATTTTTTCCCATGAATTTGCAGAAAATTACGGAGCTGTTATTGCCCTCTCCCCCATTATAATGGTGTTTACCAAACATACCAGTAATTCAGCACTACAGTTCAGACCTTTGAAAATCGAGCTTTCAGTGTAGAATGGGAAGTCAGAGGGGTCAGTGCCCAAGACAGTATATTGTTTAATAGAGCTTTCTGCAGATACACTTTGTATAGATTATTTTCAGTGTATATCGACATCCATGCCTCTGGTAAAACAGCCCAAGGCAATGGATCACGTGGCTGTACCTTTTCCACATACATGGGGCGGATGATGATTGTATATCAAGGTGTGAGTCTCTCTTTATCCTGGATTTAATCTACCAGACTGGCCCCTCTCACGTGAGTCGATAAATGTTGGCCTGCCCACCAGTGGTTGCGGTGGCTGATGAGAACGTGCTGTTTGATTTCTGCTTGCAGAGGGCAATGTGTTGTAACAAAAACAGCTATTTTCCCTTTCCGGTGTTTATTTGTGTTCCCCTAAAATAGAGTTCAGACAAATATTTTAAAGGTGCAAAATACTATTTGAAACGAACATTATAGGAATATCTTGGCATAATGGCCAACAAAATACTTTATTGCTTGGCAGAAAAGAGAAGAGGTGTAGAGGAAAGTAGCACATTAGCATTGAGGACTGCTTATTTCGCCCAGTAAAAGCAAGTGCAGTGTACAAAGAAGTATATTCTGAATACATTATTTCCATTCATTTAGCACAAATAAATCATTTGGTTTCACTTTAAAGTGGAACATGGTGAGTCACTCTTTTCTTAACTCTCGCAACATCTTTATTTTTGCTTTTCAGCAGTTGCTGTTTTGTACTTTGGTAGTAAAGTGATTTTTACCACCTGTGTTTGCATATTTATATATGCTGTGGACAAAAAAATAACTTACTAGAGAATGTATATTTTATGATGAGAATGTGTATCTGTTGGATATAATCAGAGAACTGAAAATTAATTTATCCGTCACTTTTAAGAGTCCCTGTTTTGTGACAACCATCTCCAACAGCTAGCTTTTTACTGAACACACTCCTAAGCATAAGGAACCATGACATTGTAGATATTTAATGTTGTACAGTAGAGGAACCTCCATTTTTTGCCTTCAAGTGCATATTTAAGAGTTACAGAATGAAGAGAAGGCTTGTTGGGTAATAGTGTTGGACTAGCATCTCAAGAACTTGAGAGTAAAAGCAGCAGTAGGAGTGTTCACCCCTTGCAGCTTACACCCCTGAACTGAGAACATCTCTCCTCAATTGTTGGGAAGAAATTGTAGATCTATATCAATGTTTATTTATAATGTGTAATATACATAATCATAGTACAGTTCTCAAATACAGGGAAGAGGTTTGGCATTTAATTATTGAGGCTTGAGGTTTTTAATTTGAGCAGACAGGGTCATATCCAACCTGGGGATTTTACCAACAGCTCACTGTCTCCCTCCACCCACCCCCTTGGTACATGGCCATTCTGAGGAATTCTGAGAGCAGGCAGACAGACAGATGTTGCCTTCACGGTACAGTTCTCAGTTTTCCTTACAGGAGAAATATGGTATATGTTTACAAGAATCTTAGGAGATTGTAGATTTCAGTGCTTTTAGATAGTGTCTTACACTCACCCAAGTGATGTAACCATCATCCCTCCGCTTGCTGGCTATTTAGTTACTTCCCGAAAGCACAAAAGTCAAAACATTGCCATATGGTGGTGACTGAAAAAGCACTTGGAGTGAGCAAACAGTTCCTGATAAACGCCTTTTAGAGACAGGTTTTTGACATCCGGACTTCTGCAGAAATGTAGTGCTGGTTTCCCTAGACTAGTCATTTCATTTCAAAATAAAACACAGCTCCTTCAAACAGCACTTTGTTGCCATAAATCCAGTTGCCTCTCCCGGCCGACATTTGGAATTGATAGAACAAACACTACTATTTTGAATTGCAGCTGTCTCACGTCCTGTTAGTTTTATGACCCCGTGTGGAGCCTGTCACACTTGGGCTGTCCCTGCTAGAGCAGTTTCTTGGCAATTGTTTAGCCCCCAGGGACCTCTTAGGTTCAGATCCCAAACCCACAGGGGCTCTTACCCATAGAAGCTGATTTACCTTGGGCGCTTCTCCTGGGCCTAAATGTGGTTCCTGCTGTTTGCATTGCCCACCCGCCAAGGGTAGCCCTGGACTGACTCCCAGAGGCCCCCGAAGGCAGGTGGGAGCAACAGCAGGTTCAGTGGCTTCATTTTCCTGTCTGGCTGACAGAGACCCTCAGCTACCACTGTGCTGCTAATAGGATAAATACGCCAGATCACCACGCCTTTATACAAAACCAGATTACTTTCCCTGATACCTGACGCCTCTCTGGGCTCTGATTGCTCTCTCTCATCAAGCATGCTGGCATTCTAGACAGAATTATAGAAATTTGGCAGATGGCAGAATTATTTAAGATTTAATTGGACTCGATCCTCTGTTAACTGAAAGGAGTTTCAAATTCTGAGCTCCTGAGAGACTGACCACAATCATGAAATGAATGTGCGACCAGAACGTGGCTTTGACACCAAGTGCTGCTGACCCTTTGTAATTGGCTTCTGATTTGACCGGAGAGAATTCATAATGTGAATGTCTTGTTAACTGTTCCACTGTAGGAAAATAGACTACGTATTGCCCTTTGTTAGGTAGACATGAACTTCTCCTGCACGAAGCCTTGCTTGTAGAGGACGCCCCCAGTAAGGCAAGAAAAAGCATAGTAACTTGTGCTTTGAGAGCTCAATATTTTTATCTCATCAGTACAGAAGAAATATTTCTATGTAACTTGATCTTCTGTCTAGTACTTATAGATAACCAACACTGAAAACTTTGTAGTGATGACTACCAAAGAAATACATAGTAAAACAACCATTTATTTCCAAATTATTAAAGAGCCAGCCATTGACGCTGCTACGTGAGTTCCATGCTCAAGAGCCATTATAAGAGATTAAGGGGTTTTTAGGTTTTGGGGGTTTTTTTGTTTGTTTATTTGGGTTTTTTTTTTTCCAGTTTTTTCTCTTTTCTCTTTACTTTTTTTTTTTTTTTTTTTTTTTGGTAAAACATACACACACAGCTGTTTGCATAAAATTATGGGGAGCATTTTTCTGAATGCTCAGCAGTCATGGTTAACTGCCAAGCCCTGGTTGCCTCTTGTAGGCAATGAAAGGAATCCTATGTTCATGATAGTGTGGGTGCTGTGTGTGTGCACGTGTGTGTGTGTGTGTGCATTCATGCCTTAACTCGGGTTACTGCTCAACTTCAGTTCTTGACTTAGTCTGCACTGTCATCTGGATTGTATTGTACATCTCGATCTGAACTTCATCCTGGCAAAAACAAAGTTGCAGGCACAACAGTGTAAGAATGCCTTCCTCCAGAAGAGGATTGGATCAGGTTGACCCTGAGCCTTCTTTGGACTTTATTTGGAACTAGGCATGGAAAGCAAAAGTGGACTGTCACGTGGAAGGACGCCAGCGAGGAAGAGAGGAGAGCCGAGTGCTAGCGTGTCTTTTGCCTCCACATATCTGTGCACACTGTACGTCGTTCATGATAGCTTGTCTACAACTTGACTAGGTTGGAGTTCTGGTAATAGTGGCAATCTTGACATTCTTGGTCAGAGTTTAGAGAGATGTAAGACTTCCAATTCATGTCTTATTTACTTCTTTATGTTGATTAGTCTTTGATACGTGTGCTGAATCAGAAACCTAAATAAAGATAATTTTTTAAAATGAAACTCTTGAGCCTTAAACCCTCTCTCTTTCCTTCTGATCTTTGAGTTGGAAAATGAACATTGTTTCCAGTTGCTTCTGACAGACGTACAACTGAATCCTAAAGGCTGCCTTAGAAAGGGAACTTAAGAAGTGGACCCCAAAGGGGCTGGTACCGCTCTGTTTCTTCATCAGGATGCTGTTACATGGATGTATCGAGTTTTTAAAAATTCCTGGCACTGTATGTTTATGATTGGCACACCGTTTCAAAGCTGTGTTGTGTTTCTATTGAAAACCATAAAAATAGAATATTGTGAAAAGGAAAGGAAAATCACACTCCTTGCTAAAATGTTACATATAAACAGATACACGTGTATATGCACGCACACACGTGTGTAGTCAGGCTTTGGAAATTGTTTGGTGTGTTAGCTTATTCTTACATCTTTACTATCTGTATGATCTTCCCTTCCTACCTGTAGGAAGCATGTTTTTAGAATCAGTTTTCAGTTTGAGTACCAGCTTCCTTCACTGGCTCAGTGACTTAACCTCCCTGGAACTCAAGTTCCTTAGCTGTAAAAGTAATATATACTTTGCTAAGATGAGAAAATTGAGATGAAACCTCTAGTGCAGTCCTTCACACACCCAGTAAGACACAGACACATCCTTTCCATGTCTCTTCATCTAGGAAGAAAGTTACAATGAATATTTGGAGTGTTGTTTTATACATGTTTGGGAGGATGTAGCTTAGCCAGCTGTATTTTAGTAAGCCCCCAGCAGTCAGTCCACATTCTGGAGGGAAGAGCACAGAACTTAAAGCCGGATCTTGTCTTGGTGGCATAGTTTTCAAGAACCTGGCTGCAGTACCATCTTAGGAGAACACACTATTGAAATCTAGGTCCTTTTATGTATGAAAGTACTAAATAAACCTTGAGTGAGTCTTGACTCACTCTGGCTTAAGCAAGATCTCATATTAACTACTAGTTAATGAAAAGAGCTTTTAATTTGGTTCATCATTTGGTGAATTGACCAAAATCTCAAAATGCCTCTTTCCTTATGCCTGTGAAGTTTTAGTTGTAATTTGATGAAAATGTTGACTAAGAAATTACCCAGGACCTCTGAATTCAGGGCTTGTCTTCATCTGCCAGTTTCAATCTGTGTAATGGGGATAGCCATTCTTATTTCAGGTAGAATTTGAAGAAAACGGTATTTAAAACAAAGTGCTTTAACAATGTGTAAGTTGTAAAGATTTAAGGGGCATGTGCCCTACTTTTTTTTCTTTTAATACTTTTAGGGGCTGTGCATCCAATGATGCTTCTACAGTTGAAACAGTTGGCTCAGAATTGTTTTATGTTTATGTAAAACTCAGGTAAATCTGGGTCCTTGTTTTAACATACAGACTGTTGAAAAATACCTGGGGAGATGCAGTCGTATTCAGTCACTAATGTCTAAGTAAGACCCAGCCTTTTTAACATTGTTTTTAGAAATAGAGGAAGAAGTCAGTTCGTAGTAAATTATGGTTCGTGTCAAATGTTTATGCCAACATGAAAGACTGAATTCCTGCCCCTCAAAGTTTGATTATTCTGTCTTACATATGGCTTCTCATTCCATAGCACATTGAATGCTATTGAACTAAATGTATTTAGATCTTTTTCTAAAGATCTTATTTTCTGATACACTACTAATGATGAAGTGCAGCTTTGGTTACTAATTATCTCAAAAAGAGATTTTAGTAATTAATCTGAAAATTTTTCATCTTAAAATCAAAAAAAGGAAAAGCCAGACTCAGAAGTTAAACAGATGATAGAATTACTAGACAAGGATGCGAAAACAGCCGTTAGACATTCTCTGTGTGTTCAAGAAGGCAGGACACATGGGTATGATGAGAAAAATGAAACATAAGAAAGACCCCAGTTGAACTTCTAGAAACAAAACATGCAATATCTGAACTATGTAAAACAAAAAACTCATTTTCAGTCTTTTGTGGATTTATATTTGTGCTCCTTAATAAAATGTTCCTTTGACAGGCCACTCCTGAAATTCAGGTTAAGCCCAGTTAGCATACATTTCTCCCACCCGCTCTCCCCGGGGATAGCTTTATCTGGGTTCTGATGAACTGCTGCTGGGAGGTTATTAACCTTGGGGACAGACTGACTACTCTAATTCATCACTTTAATGTTGGACAGGAAGCCTCAAGTTTCAAGTAGCCAGGGACAGTAGTAAGTGTCCTGTGTGTTCAGGGCTGGTCTAAGTCCAGTTTTCTGGGCTTCAGGTTTCCTTACCTATAAAATAAGAATGAGAACGTGTTGAGTCCAAGCTCATTCTGCTCGCTGCATGACAGGCCAATAAATCAAGAGACGAGATGCTGGGGCAAGAAACAGTGATTTTATTCAGAAATCCAGCATGTTGAGAGGATGGTGAACTAATGTCCCAGAGAACATCTTACCTGAGGTAGAAGTCAGGCTTCTTTATACTAAAAGGGAAAGGAGGGTGGTTGGTTGGTGCAAACTTTTTAGTGCAGGAATCCTTTGTTCTTACAGCTATCCGTGTAGGTCTAGTCACAATATTACTGTAAACCTCCAACAAGACAAATGTTATTCTCTCTTCTGCACCCTTTTTGTCTCTATATGAATGGAAAAGTGTTACACCTTTAAAGGTCAGAGCCTTGAGAATGGGCTATATGTGTGTTTCAGACCGTAGACAGCATTCTTTTTACAAAAGGTGCAGAGCCAGCATGACTCAGCACAGGCAAGAGCCCACAAGGGTTAGAGCTAAAGGAACAGACTTGACTCCGACATGGAGTCAGGTTTGTTCTCTGTGGCAAATGGGGTTGTTGGGATCCAGTGAACGCTGTTAAAATTTAGAGAGTGTAAGATTCTTCATATTGTATCTTCTTAACTATTTCTAATGTCACTTCTTTCATTCTACAAATATTTTAAAAATACGAATTGTGTATGGCACAGGGAAGGCAGTGGAGGACAAGAATCCCGCAGTTCCTTCTCTTTTGGCTTTTCCTGTTTACAAGTGTGGTAGTGCTGTGACCGGGGAAACAGCACAGTGGCATCCCACAGCACTGGAAGAGAGGAAGGGTCAGAGAAGACTTCCCAAGGAACGTGGGAACTGGGTGAAGAGTGGGACAGAAGAAACAGCACATGCGGGAACCTGGCGGTAAGAGTGTGATCTGAGTGGTAACTGCTTAGGTCCCCTGAAAGCAAACTGAGACAAGAACTTGGGTGCTTTTACTTGGGAGGTGAGTCCAGGAAGCGGAATGAGAAATAGGGACCAGTGTAGAGAGTGTGGATAAACCTGTTAGTACTGCGGGCAGTTGGTATTCAGTTGGGCTGGGTCTCCCCAAGGACTGATGTAGAATGTGTCTCAGTATTGTCTCATCAGAGGACAGGAATGCTGTCCTGTTCACCAACTTTTCTCACCTATGAGGTGAAGGTGCCCCTGGAGGGAATGACTCCCACATTTGGATTTTCTGGATTATGCCTCAGGCTTCCTGGAAAGCCTGAGACATTAAAGCCAAGAGTGGCTGCTTCATGGTTGTGTTTGTTTGTTTAGCACTTAATCTGCAGTTCTGAAAATCCTGTCTGAGAATGGGTGTGCTTATATCATGGTGCTGAAATGGTGACGTTTTGAAATTCAGAAGTAATGTTACATCCGAGTGGAATGCTTATTTATAAACTCCCGGTGCTTAATAATCAGGATGCAGGGATATGTACATGTACAACCAACACATAAGGGAGAAAATTTACATCAGCAATAACAAGTGTCTAAAAACCTGCTCCAGCCCCCGAATAACCGTAGGATTCCATTCACACCAGTTGTTTCGATCAAACTTCTTCGTCAGGTCACCTTGTAGGCAGTGGTATGTTCAGACACTGAGACACGTTCAGATACCGCTGTCCAGGATCTTGTGATCAGAACTGTAACAGAATAGACAGCTGCTTGTGTGATGTGACTTAATATATTGGACAGGTTCCCTCAATCAAAAGTATCCGGTCCTCACTCCCCCTGACCCCATCCCCCACCTCCTAGGTGCTGGAATTCCTATAGTCTACCATAATCATTTCCAGGCGGGTTTGTTTGGGGCCATGGTAAATAGCTGGGATGTACTTCAATTAGAAGGATTCTTTAATGAGGCAGAATCTGTCAGTTACAAATTCTATGGAAAGTCCCAGTCGTGTAAGACCACACGTCGCCCCCCCAAAATAGAACACTGATATTGAACACGTAACACTCTCTGTAAAACATGGCAATGCTTTCTGCTTAGGGGAACCATATTTTAATCCACTTAAGGCCTTCTGCGGGTATTGAAGAACCAGAGCTCAGCCTGCAGGGTATTCTCAGTTCTCTTCAATGTCTTGTGTTCACCAACTCCTCACTGATGTCCTAAAGGACATAGAAAAGAAATTTGTACCATTTGTTGAAACCAAAACCTGGGCAGATGACCTTGTTTCTCAAGACAACAGAACTGTGCCCCATGCTCAAAATGACCTTCCTGCGATGTCCTTTTGTCCCTGAATTTTCACACCATCACCCAAGCCCCAGTAATAGTTTCCTCTTTAACCTATTGTGTATTTTCATCACCCACAATGAATGAGTTTCGTCATTCTCTTTTGTATCCAGGCACCTCCCTCCACCTCCACTGGGTAGCCACTGATCTGTTCACTGTCCCTGTGGTGGCCATCCCGTTTTCGATGAGGGATGCTGACAAGGTGGGTGAGTGTTTGAGGTGGAATTAGGTGGGCCAAGGGGGTGTGATGTGTCAGATTTTCTACATGTGGCCTGGGGACCAGACACCTTTCACCATCATTTGGTTTGGTCTGAAGTAGTCATGAAAAAAATTTTTTCCCAAAGGTGGACAAATGTAATGTGTTTTATTTTCCTTTTTCTTTTCCCCCAGCTTTATTGAGAAATAACTGACATAACATGGTATAAGTTTAGGATGTACAATATACACACACACACACGTATGTATGTGTATCGAAATGATTACCACGATAAGGTTAATACATCCATCACCTCACACAGTTACAATTTATGAAAATTTGAAATAACTTTTAATTTAAAATAATGGAGATTTTTAATTCTAAAAAATCCAGATTTCTAATTTCTCTTAAAAAAAAGTCTCAGCAAGGCATCGCCCCTCCATTGCTCAGTCAGCCGGGTCCTGGCAGTAGCTGTGCCGGGGAGCAGAGGACACCTGCCCACTGTCAGAGCTGCAGTGGTCCCGCTGCCCAGCACACAAGTTCCTACAGTGTGGTCCCTGCAGGCCTGTGAGTCTGTGAACCCCTGGCATCGGGTACTTGAGGAATGAAGGAAGTTTGAGACGGCTGGAGCTTGTGTGCGTGCAGGAGAGAGAGAGAAGGGGGAAAAGGTAGGAGAGTGAGTGAGAGGTGACAGCTGAAGGCCTGTTAGGAGAGGGGCCTACCCCAGGAGCTCCCACACGTCCAGCTTGTGAGAAGAAGGTGGTCTGCAGACACACAAGGGACTGTGGGAAATCAGTCTTTCTCGTGAGCCTCTTGGGGAAGGTCGGCCAAGAGTTGAGGTGGGATTAAAGTGCCCCTGAATTCTCCGAGCTGTGGTGCCGCCTGACTTGCCCCTTGCCCTCCCCAGAGTCAACAGACCGCATGGTCTCAGCAGGCTGAGAGGAGGACGTGCCCGCGGGGTGACAGTTGGAGGCGAGATGAGTCAGACAGGAGTGCGGATAAGCACTTAACAGTCTGCTCTCTGGGAGAATAAGCCTTGGTTTGTCCTGCTCACCAATTTTCATGGTGGAAATACTCCCCACCTTGGCCAATTTCAAGCCACCGATGTGAAGTCCCTGAACTTGGAGAGAAAGGGGCAGCAGTGACAGCGCTATACGGCGTTTCTACCACACAGACACATCAGGTGTACGTGGCCTTGAATACATAATTGGAGTAAAATGTAGTAAAATAATTAGGAAGAGGGGTGGTTTGAGTATTTATTACCCGTGTTTTTAACATAATCACTTGTTATTTTATATAATTAGATTTTTATAGTATCCATACTTAACAACCAGCTCACAAAATTCCTGGAAATGTAACAGTCGACTCCCTTGAGCTTTTTGACCTTGTTCTAGGATACTTCTGGGCCAAGGGTCAGTGGAGGCTCCTGTTTCAGGGCCCCTGGTGTTTACATGTCCCACTGCAAAGGCGGTGGTGACAGAAGGGAAAGTGATTTATCTGGGGGCCCTCAAACCCCAAGCGCAGGTGCAGGCTCCCAGCAAGGCTGGGTCTGGACTTGGCAGAGGACAAAGGGTTGAGGATGGGACTCCGTCAGGACTCTCAAGGCAGCTGAGGCAGCAGCCCTGGAAGGAAGGGTCCCGTGACTGCTGCTCTGACCCAGACACGCCTCGGGCCTGCTCAGGCGTCACAGTCCCTGCGATCACAGTTACTACACCCGACTCGACCTTTACCTCCCCTCCCCAGCATCCTAGTTTCAGCCAGGATGGAAAGTCAGAACTTCATTCTGCAGAAGCAGGGGCGTTACCGGGGGGCTGAGAAGCTCTGCAGTGGGGTGGTTTCTCCCTTGAGTGTCCTTGATGGTAGGCAGTCTGCACTAGACTGGCTGCCCCTAGTCCCCATTCCTCTTTGTCTGGGTCGGGACTGTAAACTGAGTAAGACTCATAAAGTTTAAGTAACTTGCCCAGAATCACACAGTAAGTGGCCGGGCCAGACCGTCTGGCTCCAGAATGTGCTCTTAACTACTTGGGGGGAAAGAAATGTGGTTACAGGGTGGATGTATCACCGGGGGGCAGGCCTCACAGACTTAGGGAATTCCAGCACAGTGGTCATTGGCAGCAGCCACAAAGTCCTTGGGAAGATGCTGGGGATATAGTGGCATAGAAGGAGGGCGGGTGGTTCAGCTTGGAGGGAAGGGAAGTCTGTGAGCATTTGGAGAGGTGCCCAGTTCATCTGCATGTTCACGTGGGTGTTGGCAGACTGTGCTCTCAGAAGCAAAGAGACCTCCTCTCTCTGCACCCAGTCCAGCACCAGAGACCAGGGCCACCTGGATCAAAGAGGAAATGGATGCAACACCCTCTGGACAGTTGCTGTTAAAGAATTACTGTTCATTTCTTTCCAGCTATGATAATGGTATTATGTGGCTATTTCCTTTTTTTTTTAAATGGTTTTAATTTTAGCCAAAATCTATTTGCCTGAGAACCTGGGCCCCAGATCCATGAGAAATACCAGGACCCTGGAATGAAAGTGCTGGAGAAGGCCACAGAGAGGAAAATCCATCCCGGGAAGATTCCAGGTTTACCTTGAGACCTTTCTCATCACTTTAGGCAGATTACGTAGTTAGGGGAGCTTTGCCCTTAAACATGAGTTCAGAGGCTTACTCAGCAGAGCCATTAGGGATAGGGTTTCCTGAGAGGTCACAAGTTATGGCTGCAGAAGGGCAGAATTCCAAACAGTAGAAAATGCAGGAAATAGACTAACTTGCCTGGTTCATGACTTTATGGAAGTTCCTAAATCTCTAATTGTCCTTTTCTTTCCTTTCTATTTTTTTTTATTGATATATAAGATGCATTCAGTCTGTTTCTTATCTGTAAATAAAAATATTTCTAAAAGATCTGTATCTTTTAGACATTCATAAGTAAAATACTTAATGGTACAATGGTGTCTCTTCAGCAAGTGGTGTTGGGAAAACTGGACAGCCGCATGTAAATCAATGAAATTAGAACACTCCCTCACACCATACACAAAAATTAACTCAAAATGGCTTAAATACTCAAACATAAGACAGGACACCATAAATCTCCTAGAACAGAACATAGGCAAAACATTCTCTGACATAAATCGTAGTGACATTTTCCTAGGTCAGTCTCCCAAGGCAATAGAAATAAAAGGAAAAATAAACAAATGGGACCTAATTAAACTTACAAGCTTTTGCACAGCGAAGGAAACCATAAACAAAACAAAAAGACAACCTATGGACTAGGAGAAAATATTTGCAAATGATATAATTGTTAAAGACTTAACTTCCAGAATATACAAACAGCCTATACAACTCAATAACAACAATAACAACAACAAAAAAAACCCAGTGAAAAAATTTGCAGAAGACCTAAACAGACATTTCTCCAATGAAGACGTACAAATGGCCAACAGGCACATGAAAAGATGCTCAATATCACTAATTATCAGAGAAATGCAAATCAAAACTGCAATGAGGTATCAACTCACACCTATCAGAACGGCCATCATTAAGAAGTTCAGAAACAGTAAATACTGGAAAGGGTGTGGAGAAAAGGGAACCCTCCTACACTGTTGGTGGGAATATAGTTTGGTGCAGCCATTATGGGAAACAGTATGGAGATTCCTCAAAAGACTGAAAATAGACTTACCATATGATCCAGCAATCCTATTCCAGAGTATATATCTGGAGAAAGCTCTAATTTGAAAAGATATGTGCACCCCGATGTTCATAGCAGCACTATTTAAAATAGCCAAGACACGGAAGCAACCTAAATGTCTATTGACAGATGATTGGATAAGGAAGATGTGGTATATATACCATGGAACACTACTCAGCCATAAAAAAGAATAAAATAATGCCATTGGCAGCAACACAGATGGAACAAAAGATCGTCATTCTAAGTGAAGTAAGCCAGAAAGAGAAAGAAAAAGATCATATGATATTACTTATACATGGAATCTTAAAAAAAAAATGACACAAATGAACTTGTTTACACAACAGAAACAGACAGAACAAACTTGTGGTCATGGAGGGGAAAGGCAGAGGAGGGATGAATTAGGAGTTCGAGATTTGCAGGTACAAAGTACTATATATGAAAATAGATGAACAACAAGATCATACTGTGTAGCACAGGGAACTATATTCAATAGCTTGTAATAACCTATAATGAAAAAGTATATATAGAGATGTATAACTAAACCACTATGCTGTACACCAGAAACTAACAGAACATTTGAAATCTAGGATACTTCAATTTAAAAAAAAGATTCATTGGGTGGGTGGAGAGGTGGGTGTGGGTATAAAGAAAACAAGATGGGGAGTTTGTTGATTCCCTAAATTAGGTGATGGGTATCTGAGAGGTTGTTATCCTACTCTCTATGTATGTCTAAGATTTTCATTGTAACTTTTTCAGAAACAGAAGGGAGAGGATCGAGGGATTTTAAGGATGGACAGGGGAAGGGAGTCTCGGGCAAAACAGTGCTAGGGATGCAACCACAGAAAATTCTCATTTTTGCAGAAATGCAGGAGTATTTTATACATCACCCTCCAAAATGAGGAACATGGGGAGAAGTTGCTCTGAACTGAGCATAAGTTTATGGGTTTGTGAGTTGTGGACTCTGGGTAACTGGATTGGCGTGATTGATGACCTGGTAAAGTTAAACGGAAGAGGATGTCCTGTCCTTTCCCCCTTTTAGTTCTCATATGCACATTTCCGCAGATACGTGGCTGGCTGGCATGGCAGGGGCTTCCCTTTTGCTTGGCCTCTGCTTGCAGTCATTCTGTGGGGTTCTAATTTTTAAGTCGAGATGTGATGTTGCTATCATTACATTTTTGGGTTGACTTAATGGAATTTTGGAATCCTAAGAGGCTTGGGATGAATTCATGGAGCTTGGGAGTCCTGGAGAAGCTACATCAGGAATGAGGCTTCTAAAGAAACAGTCTATACGTAACCAAGTATCCAGTGAGACTCCACTTAGAGCTCATGATGAGATTAGGGAGAGGAAGTCATTGGGCTTCATTTCACTTCGGCTTTTCAATCTCTTTGTGGACATATGAAGTTCAACTTGTGGGCTCTTTTTAAATTGCTGGCCTTTCCCTGTGGTGGGTGTTCGTGACTCCTTTTATAAGCCTTTCAGGGTGTATAATGCAAAACTCCAGGTCAGGTAGGGCCAATGGGCATAAATCAAGGTGAGATGCAGAATAAGGGGTCAATCCTCTGAGGGTCTGGCTCTGAGATGTGCTTAATGTCCATTTGGCTAATTTCAGACCTTGGGAGCAGCTTCTAACTTGCTTGTCTCAGTAGCCCTAGGTCAGGACTTAAGCATAGCAATTTAAAAAAAATTTAAATGGCCGCATGGAACTCTGATACAATGAGTTCCTTTTCTAAAGGGATCATCACATATTTAGTCTTGGCTGTAAAACCAAATGGTTTAATAAAACTAAATATAAAGAAACGTAGGCTGGAGGAAAGCTCTTCAATTCTCTCCTTCTGGCTTCCCCACAAAGGTAGAATTTGTTAATTTGGTTTAGAGTTTAGGACAGCAATATTGAATCATGGAACTAGCAAACATTTGATTAGATTCTACTGGTCCCCAGGTTTCCAGCCACCTTTCTTATCTGTGGAACCCTGTCTTCAAATTCCATTCCCCCATCTGAAAAGAGGCCTTTGGTTTCCTTGGTTCTAAAGAAAATACTTGAGAGACTAGTTCGGTTCAGCTCTCCAGAGCTGATTTACTCTGTAATTATAGCAGCTTAAAGGGAAAAAAGAAATGATTTTATTTATAAAGCAATTAAAAACCAAGTGCTTTTTAAAGTTAATTACTCTCTGTATGTTTTACGAGAACAAGTGCCTTAAACTGGCATCAAGATCCTCAGTTGTTAAATAAGTTTTATTAGCATTCAGACAAAGTGCAGGTTATTCACGTTACCGACGTTTTAAATGCATTGAAGAGTCCCTTCAAAGGTTAGGTGGGACATACCCACATTTCAGACTCTGAGCCGGGTTTGAAATGAAATGTTCATGAACCCAGACCCTGAGCTGCATTTTTGTTTGTTTGTTTATGTGACATGATAAATGGAATTAGCTGTAACCTTGCATCACCCTGTTTACATCTCTGAAGGAAGTTCAGTCTCTGTCTAAAGAGGGCGCTAGTGTTCATCCATCGTGATCTCTCGAGGTTGATCAGTTCCTAAGAATTTTACTTCTCTACTATTTACCCTCTTATCAAATCTGCCTACAAGGAGACCAGAGCAAACAGTTCAGTTGATATTAGGTGTGGCCCCCGTACCCCCTTTCTTCTTTGCATCAAAACATATGCTTTTGTTGGAGCTGCCCATGTTATATTTTGAAAGTACAGGTGAGAGACGAGGCCTTGGGACCTGAGTGCCTGATTTCAGATATTGCCTCTGAAACTTAGATCCTTGGGTGAATTGCATACCCACTCGGAGTCCGTTTTCTTGTATTCCTTATGGAACTGTGTGGAATAAATATGTTTCTATATACAAAGCTCTTAGAACAAGGACTTAGAACTTAGGACAAGTTAAACCCTCAATATATGAGAACTGTTATTATACATTTCTGCATTCCTTGGCTTTACCACTCCAGGATTGTCATGATAGTAAGTTCTGATGATAGATATCAACTTAGCTTCTCATATCTCTTAAGTTTTTCTTTTTCAGTGTTTGCTTTCTAAAAACGCAATTTTAAAAAAAGTTGCATTTTTCAAAGTCAACTTACTTTTCTTGCCAGTAGTCGTGTGTGAATGCTGTATCTTGAATATGTAAGATTATCTTTCTAAACTTTTCTGAATGTTACGTAGGCTCCTTTGGAGTGCTGTGTTGTCTCAAGAATGATTTATGTGCTTGATTCTTACCGACTTCCCACCTGGAAAATGTGATACTATGCCTGTCAGTCCTGAAAACTGAGCAGAACTCTCCACCTCTGAGGTCCACCTGTATAAGCCACACAGGTTTCCCCCAGCTTGCCCAGAAATTGGAACTGGGCCACAGTGGAGCTGGACAGAGCAGAGACATAAGGCAACAGCTTTTGATTACTGTTCTCTGCCACTTCCTCTCCACTGCCCCCACCATTCTCATCTCTTTAAAAAATAATGAGCTGATTAAGGACAGGATGTCAATTTCCTGATAAATATTATCAAGGACTGAAGGGCAGTCCTTTAGTTGCATGTTGCCAATACCTTCACTTTGGGTGAACCTGCCTGCAAGAAGCCAGGCTCCCTTCCTCAAACATCCTGTGCCTTCCACTAAGTGAAAACACAAACAGGCTCTGTTCGACACTAACAGCACTGTCGGTGGGTGTTTGGAGCCTGGAGTTCCTTGAATACTTCCGTTGGCTGCTGAGGGTGCTTGGAGGGGCTTGTGAGAAGAGAGCGTGTTGGTTCCTGAATCTTATCGATTGAGGATTTGCTTAGTTTTCCTACCAGCTTCACCGACTCCTTCATTCAACACACATTTATCAAACCAGCCTCTTGAAATGAAATTGGGGAAAAATACTTGAAAAACAGCTTGCATACATAATTCTATAGATTTTTTTTTCATTTCTTATGCTCAATGGCAGTTTTCAAACTACAGCCCTCTTTGAAATTTAAGAAATAAATATAAGAGGTTTGCCTCCAGCAATAAAAATAAGTGTTAGAGGCAAAGTATTTAAGTTTGTATAACTTGGATTACATCAAAATGAATGGAATAAAAGGAATTTGCCAAAGGGAGGCAGCTCCAGGTGTACTTTTTGGTTTTTGTTTTTGGTGTGGAAAGCCCTAGCAGTTCATAAGTGCTCCCTCTCATCTCCCTCAGTGCCTGAATTTTCCTTGTTGGTTCTCTTTGACGGTTAAGAGCTATGATGTGAGAGGCAAAATACTTATCCCAGGGAAGGACCCAATTCTCATGTTGGGATGGGGTGTGCTGGAAAGTGCATAACCTGGGTGTCAGGAGGCAGAGTTTCAAGTCTCCTTTGGCCACTTGCTCGCTTCAGCCCTGGACCACTTCCTCAGCATCTCTTGGCATCAAGCATCTAGCCCCCTGCCTGGCACGTCAGAGGCGCTCACAGGCTCCTTGTCTTTCTGTATCTGACCCACTCAGTTGCCTAAACCACAGATCTGGCGGTGTCCTGGGCTTCTTGCAGTCTCTCCCTAACAGATTCTAGCCCGGCACTAAATCTTGCCGGTTTGACCTGCTAAATGCTGCTTCATCCTGCTGTCCTCTCCACTCCTGCCCGGGGTCGGTACAGTCGTTATCGCTCATTGGACTGTTGTAGGAAATAGTTTCTTGGTTCTTTTCTGGCCTCAGGTTCTGTTCCACCAACCGTATCTCACCCCTGCTTAGATAGAAGCATTAGCCCCATCTTGCCTGTAGAAAGAAGTCTTTAACATAATAAAAACAGCGAGCACTCTCATTGTTCTTACTCCATGCTCTTCTAAATGTTCCAAGCATGTTAACTCACTTACTCCTTGCAACACCTTTAAGTGAGGATTACTATTATGATCTTCAGTTTACAGGTGAGGAAACTAAGGCATAGAGAGATTAAATAACTTCATTGGAGTTAAAATGCTAGTAAGGGATGAAGCCAAATAGTCAAGTTCCCAGTATCCCTGCTCAGTCTCAGTCGTGTCTTCGGCCCCTTTTGCCTTGTTCTTTATCCTCCAGCAATGCAAGCTACGTGCTGTTCTCACCTCATCCACATCCACCCCTCCTCCCCAGACTTTTGCTCCTGTTTGTGCTCTGCTTGGAATGCCTTTCCTGTTGACACCTTGACAAATCCCTACTTCTTTCAGACTTGACCCTGGCTTCACCTCCTCCATCATTCAGTCTTCCCGCCTGGGTTGCGCCTGTGCTCCATGCACGCCCCCGAATATCTGGGGGGCTGGTCTCTCTTAGAAATGAGACAGACAGTGGAAACCAAGATTGAGAGATAGTCTTCAGGGTCTTAGGGTCGTTTGGGGGAAAGAAGCAAAAACCCTGGCACAGAGCAGCGTGCATGGTCCCGGGAAGGTAGGCACAGGGCACTCCAAGGAGACACTGGTGGAGGACTCCAGCCCGGGGTGCAGGGAAAGCCCTCCTAGAGGAGGGAATTTTGAAGCTAGGAACTCACAGATGGAAAGAAACTCACAGTGAGGCGCTTGGGCAAGAAAAGGCTTTCCAGGCAGAAGGAATGGCATTTGCAAGCTCAGGGCCGAGACAACCTATGGTAGGTTTGGAGAAATTATTGTGTTCATCTATTTACTTGCCTCTCCCACTTGGCTGAGCTCCTCAGGGATGTCACATCCCCTCTGCCTGGCTCAGTGGAGGTCTCAGTGCACATTAGGCTAGAACCCAAACACTGGGATATTTGGAATCTCATCTCCATCTGTTAAAGATAAGGGCTGTAGGAGGAGATTGCCAAAGTTCTTTGGATTTTCTGAGATTCTATGAACCACATAAGGAAAAGGAGGCAAGCAAGAGGGCCTCAGTCTAAGGAGGGCCTGAGAATCCCAAGACGCTGGGGCTGATGTTCAGGCCCTTCTTGTCACCTATTGGCAAAAATGAGGGTTATGTGGGGACTGTAGTTGAGGCAAAATTGGCCACTACATACTTACCTTCCTACAGACAGGAAGTGGAAAGCCTCTTGCCAATCTCCCTGGCCTGAGTGTAGAATCATCTGCAGGGCTGGTCAGATGTCTGAAAGCCTCTTCTAAATGCAAGGTCCCTGTAGAGACCTGAGAGTCTGAATGTACAATGGCCAGACTAGAAATAAAAATAGAACCCTGACCCACAACCTGCTGCAACCAGCCCAGGCAGTCAGCCTACTGGCAATAGTAACCAGTCCTGGGAGTCAAATCATCACTCCTGTGGCTGGTCCCAAACAGCCAGTACTTGAAAGCCAGTGTGCACCCCTCACCAATCACACAGGATACCCACTTGTAGGGGGCCTGCCGACTGCTTCCCCTGCTAGCAGCCTCCAGGCAGGGCATACCTGAAGCCTTCCCCTTTTTTCCATTAAAACGCATTCATACTCTTCTGCCTGCTTTTGAGTTTCTGCCAAATGCAAGTGATGGTGGCCGACTCCCCCTGACTAAATAGCCTTTGCTTGTTCTTATTTGAGTGCTCTTCATTCATTTCTAGGTGAGAAGTCCCCTGAAGCTCCGGGTATCCCATTTATTTTTTTCCATTCTTGGATCTAATTTCCTTTCCTTAGAACATTGGAGAATGTTTTTCACCAAAGTTTTTCTATCATTTCCCCAAGCCTACTCCAAACATTGACCAGGACCGGGCCTGTTTGTGCTGGAAGGAGAACTGTTTTCTACAAGATCGGAGATGGAGCCTGGACTCCCAGCTCTGCCCTTGGCACTGTGAGTCAGCAAATCCATCAGCCTTCTTATATCTCTATCTCCTGACCTGTAACAGGGGACCAAGAAGTTACTGTCTGCTTAACTATTGGGACCGTGCCCCACGGTCCTCAATGTTTGCATCTAGTGGTGCACACCTCTCACTTTCTTACAGTCAGATAAAAACAGATCTAGGCTAAGGTGTGGAGACACTTCATTTGAAAAGACTGTCGCAGTAGGGGGAGGGACACTGCTGTAGGGGAGAGAGCGCTGTGAACCCAAGATCTTGCAAGAGTCTCAAAAGTTTCCGCAGACAGGTTTGGTCAGGAAGGAAGGGCCTTTCTGTATTCTGATGCTGGCTCAGGTGAGGGGGTATCAAAGTTCAGGCACCCGTGGAGGGGGAAGAAGCTGGAGTAGTCAGGTTAAGCCGCATTAGCAGGTATTTTGTCTAGGTGGGTCATTGGGTGCAAACAATTCAGCTAATCATTTATGAGACAGAGAAGGGGAACTTGGAGAGTTTGCATCTGGTTTCATCCTAGGTACATAAGAGGGTGTCCATGAGCCTCATCCAAGTTACAGAAAAGGTGTGTTTTTCTTTTTTCCTTCCAGTTTTACTGAGATATAATTGACATTCGGCACTGCATAAGTTGAAGGTATACAGCATGATGATTTGATTCACATACATCTTGAAATGATTACCACAATAAGTTTAGCGAATATCCGTCATCTCATATAGATATAAATTTAAAGAAATAGAAAAAATTTGTTTTGCTTCTGATGAGAACTCAGGATTTATTCTCTTCACAACTTTCATACATAACATACAGCAGTGCTAATTATATTTATCATGTTGTACCTGAACATCCCTAATATTTATTTATCTTATGAAGGGTGGTTTTTGTGTGTGTATGTGTGTGTGTGGTAAGCCATTTTGATACATAAAAAGTAGTGGGATTTCTTGATTACTGTTTTCTAAGCGCATAAGACTCAGGTAAAGTTCAACATTGTCCTTCAGTTGGTGAATGGATAAATACAGTATGGCATATATATTCACTAGAGTACTATTCAGCCTTAAGAGGGAATTTTTTTATTGAAATATAGTTGATTTTTTAATTGAAATATAGTTGATTTACAATGCTGTGTTTCAGGTTTACAGCAACGTGACATATATGTGTGTGTGTGTGTGTGTGTATCTCTTTCAGATTCTTTTCCATTATAGTTTATTACAAGATACTGAATATGGTTTCCTGGGCTATATAGTAGGTCCTTGTTGGTTATCTATTTTATATACAGTACTGTGTATATGTTAATCGCAAACTTCTAATTTATCCTTCTCCTCATCTACCTTTGGTAAACATAGTTTGTTTTCTATGTCTGTGAATCTATTTCTGGTTTGTAAATAAATTCATTTGTACCATCTTTTTTTAGATTCCACGTATAAGTGATATATGATATTTGTCTTTCTCTGACTTACTTCACTTAGTATTATAATCTCTTGTTGCTGCAAATGGCCTTATTTCATTCCTTTTTATGGCTGAGTAATATTTCATTGTGTGTGTATATATATATATATATCACATCTTTATACATTCATTAGTTGATGGACATTTAGGTTGCTCCCATGTGTTGGTTATTGTATACAGTGCTGCTATGAACATTGGGGTGCATGTGTCTTTTCAAATTAGAGTTTTCTCCAAATATATGCCCAGGAAGAGGGATGGCTGGATCATATGGTAACTATTTTTGCTTTTTTAAGGAATCTCCATACTGTTCTCCATAGTGTCTGCACCGATTTACATTCCTACCAACAGTATAGGAGGGTTTCTTTTTCTCCACACCCTCTGGAGCATTTTTTATTTGTAGACTTTTGAATGATGGCCATTCTGACTAGTGTGAAGTGATGCCTCACTGTAGTTTTGATTTGCATTTCCCTGATGATTAGTGATATTGAGCATCTTTTCACATGCTCATTGGCCATCTGGATGTCTTCTTTGGAGAAATATCTATTTAAGTCTTCTGCCCATTTTTTAATTGGATTGTTGGGTTTTTCATATTAAGCTGTATGAGCTGTTTATATATTTTGGAAGTTAATCCCTCATCATTCACATCATTTGCAAATATTTTCTCCCAGTTCATAGGTTGTCTTTTCTTTTTGTTTATGGTTTCCTTTGCTGTGCAAAAGCTTTTAAGTTTAGTTAGGTCCCATTTGTTTATTTTTGCTTTTATTTCCATTACTCTAGGAGACAGATCCAAAACCAAAATTGCTGTGATTTATATCAACGGATGTTCTGCCTGGTTTTTCTGCTAGGAGTTTAACAGTATCCAGTCTTACATTTGGCCTTTAATCCATTTTGAGTTTATTTTTGTATGTGGTATTAGAGAATGTCCTAATTTCATTCTTTTACATGCTGCTGTCCAGTTTTCCCAGCACCACTTATTGAAGAGACTGTCTTTTCTCCTTTGTATATTCTTCCCTAAAAAGGAAGGAAATTCTGACACATGCCACAACATGCTCGTCGTTATGCTAAGTGAAATCAGTCACTAAAAGGCAAATACCATATAAGTCCACTGATATGAGGTATCTAGGATAGCCAAATTAATAGAAACAGAATGTAGAGTGGTGGTTGCCATGGGCTGGGGGAAGGGGAGAGGGGGGTTATCGTTTAATGGGTACAGAGTTTCAGTTTTGCAAGATGAAAAGAATTCTGGAGATTGCACAAAACTGTGAATGTACTTAACACTACCGAACCGTATACTTAGAAATAATTAAGATGGTAAATTTAATGTTACATGTATTTGCCACAATTAAAATTTTTATAAATTCAACATTATCAGTCCTTTCTTTCATTCAAGATGATTCATCACTGAATAACTCAAAGGTGATCATAAATCTCCTATGTGGAAAAAAGCATCTAAGAAATAGTCTTCAGAGGACTCTTGTTCGTGGTGTTCTTGCAAAATCAGTTGAATCATCTATTGCAAGGTGGTGGCTAGGGTCAGTTTTTTTAAGGTTCTACGATCAGGGGATGACTAGAATGAAAAAGAGAAATATTAATATAAATGGTTATATTAAAGTATAGGGCCAGGAGGTGGACCCTGAGGATATCCAGTCCAGCAGATTCCAAGAGGTAAGTGGGTGAAAATCTTTGGGTAATGCAGCACTGCTCATTGAATTTGTTGTATCCAGATTTAATGGTCTGGGCAATTCTGCCCATGGTCTTGGTTACTTCTCATATAAGGGCATACACAACCTGAGCATTTTATCAAACTTTTTTGGTAGCTGAGACAGTGCCTTTTCCAGGGAGAAACCTGTCCCCTGTGCAGGCTGCTGTAGGGATAAGTCTTTCAAGGTATATATCAAGTCATCGGGGCTTTAAATTTCCATATTTCCTCAGATGTTGGGGGGATGGGGAACCAGAAACAAGGCAAACTAGAGTTCCAGTAAGGATCTGGACAGTCGTATTTTAATTCTTGGTGACACCAAGGCAAGAGGGAGGGAGAAACATCAGAAATGTTAGTTTGGATGATTGTCAGCAGATACCAAAGGGAAATAAAAGAACTGAGAATTTAATAAGGTTTGACTATGTGAGCAAGATGATAGGCTCTTGTCCAATTTACAGGTGATCATATCTATCAGTTACCTGCAATTTACAAAGAGGCTTCAACTTGCTCAAAATCAATGACCAGGGCCAGAATCTGATAACCCTCCATGTGCTATAGTTTTCCACTGAAACACAAAAATTCTCTCCATAGTTACCTCTCTTTTGATCAAAGATAATCACAAAGAAAGATTATTCCTGATCATAAAATAAAGCTGGTCTCATTAGATATGGCCAGGCGTAGCAAGAATGGTGACTTAATATATAGGCCTTTTAAAGTTTGCTTTGCTGGAAGTTCTCATAAGGAGTCTCTGAATGGTCCTTTAAAAACTTCTTGAGGCTGGGAAGCCAAGCCAAGGACTGACTACCCATCAAATTTCACCAGCATTACCCATACATTTGGATGCATTCCTCCCTTATCATGGTCCCTCAAATAGCCCAGTCTTCCTGGGCCTACCAGGAAGAGAACATCTTATTCACTTGTAAGCTGGGAACCCTGTAAGCCAGGTACCACCCTGACTTTCCCAAGAGAGCTTTGTAAGCCCTGGCTCTAGAAAGTCAACCTTAGTGCCTTAAAACTGACTGGTCATCTCTCATTCATTCTCAAATACAACATTCTGGACAAAGCCATTGTTGTATAACCATTGTTTTCTATCATATCTTGTTAATAAGAAGGTCAGATTCTTATTGAACTTATGCAAAGAATTATATTGCCATGAAAATAAGAATACTCAATTACAGTTTCCAAATTCCAGAGCAATCAGATATGGAGAAAAAGGTAAATGTTTCATTTCTATTTTTCAGAAGCATAGTCATCAAAATTGTTATAGACAGCTTAAGAGAAAAGGGAAAGGAGTTCCCTATATACAGAGAATGGAATATTAAAGTTACAGCCAAATTCTAAGCAAAACCCAAGCCACCCCTCATCAGCTCTTTCAGCCTTCTGTGCAATTCTTGCTCTGCTCCGTCCTGGGCTAGCAGTCTCAGGGACCCAGCACAGAGTGCTGGGAGTCGTGACTCAGTCCAGTGGCCTGGGCTCATCATTATTTAAGCAATGCCATCAGAAGCCTGTGCTCAAGAGTACTTGGCTTAGCCCTTTCCCATGTGGCTCTGAGACCATCCTTTGCTAAAATCAAAACATTCTGGCCTGTAGTTGATTTGCAAATGTGTTAAGGGAAACATCAGGGTAAAACAAAAAATTATCTGTAGATGGCAAAAGACATCAAATGACTGGTTAACTTATGAGTGATAATTTTCAAAAATAAAAGCTCTGTTAAGAGTTCATTGCAAAAATAAAGCAATTGACAAGGAAATTTTTTTCTGTGGTATGCAAGTAATCAATCTAAAATCAAAATAACAAAAAATTTTAAAAATTAAGAGGTAACATGATTGTAAAGAACCTTAGCTCTTCCAAAAGTGAGAAGACTTTGTTCCTTTGAGTCATCAAGGACATAATAAAGTCAACATAAAGCACAGAACAGAATTCTGGTAAGATACAGAATCTTTGCCTTTTAGGCAGATTTCTCAGAAGGTAAAGAAAAATCTCTTATAAGCTCTTAAGAAGCAGGTCAATAAGCTGAGAAAATTTTGTCATTTAGCAAAGAGAAATTAAATTCCAGTTTTGCATCAGTACAACATTTGACACTAATGATCTTTTAAAGAAAATCTTATAATAAGCCTGTCAAACCTTAGCCAACATTAACCATGACAAATACCATTCCCTTTCTGTGAACCGTCTACAAATTTCTGTCTCCACTCAGGTTTTTGTCCTATTCATTCCTCTTCCTGATTCTGGAACAACTAGTCATTTTACTTCAAAACAAAGCTGCTCTCCTTTCCCTCAACAAAAGAACATCCTGAATATCTTGCATACAAAGGTATTTCACTGTGTAATTTTTTTCTCCCAGAGAGTCTCATTCACATATATTGATCGTAACTCTTAACCATAGTGACTCTTATTTTACAGAAATAATGATGAAGTGGATAATTGTGAACTGTGTGTCACACACCAGTGTTTCGTGGGAGAACTTACAAATAGACATCTCACAACTTTCTACAGCCATATACATCCTTACAGTACAACTTCTCAATGTGGCAAAATCTAACGCACTCATTAACAGACCAAAACATACAAAGCCTTAAAATTGTGCTTAGTAGTTAATATTTCAGTATTTTACCTTATTAGAAGTGATGTAGGGAATCTAGCATGAGTTTCAATTTACCAAAAGACTTTGGAGACTGTCTTCAAGCTGACACGTACTAGAAAACGTAATTAGTGTTGAGACAAAGTTTGTCTGAATAATGATTTAATTTGGTTAAATGCACATTTACAGCTTTCATAATCTCAAACATTTGGTAAACGTAATGCTAATTTATTCAATCAATAAATCTGTATAAGTTCAGCAAGAACATTCCTAGGTAGAATAAAAATGTATGCTTGTATTAAACCTAACTCTGATAACTGAGAAGACAGCTGCTTTTATTAAACCAATAATATTAAACTAGTCTTATTTGCCAAAGATTTACCAAAACTTTGTGAACTTGAATTCTTAATACGTTTGAGTTAGTGTTTATAAGGGCACTTTTAAAAGTATTAGAAGTTCAATTTTCTTAGTTTCTGGAAATTCGTGGAGTGTTTAACTTATGTAAGGACTTGGTTAACTTCAAACCAATCACAATAAAGCTCCTTTAGAGGTTTTTATAACCTAATTTGGTAATATCATCTGGAGGTGGGAAAGTATTACACATATATAACATACACACATGTAATCAGACAGGCAGACACTAATGAGGGCTCATAGCTTCAATTATAAAGTTTAAACTTGCTGGTTCATATGAAAGGCTCTTGTCCTCTTCCCACCACTACATTTTTACCAGGATTGTGTTTCTGGCAGATAGAGCAAGTTGAGGTTATCCATTCAACACGAGGGCTGAAGGGTCCACCAGTATTTGTGGAGGAGCTCCTTTAAGATTTCCTTGCCCTGACATGAGAGCTTATGGAAGCTGTGGACTAAATTCTGGGCAAGGGGCTGAGGAGGACCAGATTGCCACCCAGGAGTCTCCACAGCTCATGTAAGTGGATAAATTTCCAACCTGTTTCCAGTTAATTTTTTCAGCCTCAGATGATTTCTCTTGGGGTCCTGAGCCCCTCGAGAACCCTTGACAAGGGGTGGGCCACCTAAAGCTCTGTGACTATAGGGAGCTGAGGGGCCACGGTGGGAAGGGGAAAGGTGGAGGGTGTAGAGTAGGGAAGAGGTAAAGGCTTTGAAGGGGAACAGGTCAAGCAATTCAAGGGAGTTTAAGGGACGGTCTGATTTAGTGAAAAGGAGGAGGAAGGAACAGCAAGGGGCAGGAAGTGATGGGGAGGGAGAGGTTCTAGACGAGAGTCAGATGGAGTTCCCTAGTTTTCCAAAGAGGACACCGAAGTTCCCAGGGGTCTTTGGTAAAATGTGGCCATTACTGAAGATTCTGAACTGAATTAGTGACATCATGGTAAGGCATGAGGTGTGTGGGGAGGAGGAGGGAAGGGGCCAGGTACATAATTACTGTTAGGGGGCAAATTGTGTCCCCCCCAAAAGATATGTTGATGCCCTGACCCTGGTACCCAAGAATGCACCCTTACTTGGACATAGGGTCTTTGCAGATGTGATCAAGTTAAGATGAAGTCATTAAGGTGGGCCCTAATCCAGTATGACTGGTGTCCTTATGAGAAGAGAAGACAGAGACGCACAGGGAGAAGCCAGGCACATGATGACAGAGGCAGAGACTGAAGTACTGCCACTGTAAACCAGGAAATGCCAAGGGTTTCTGGGGAAATGCCAGGACCAGGCAAGAGAAGACCTTCTCTTCAAGCCAGCAGAGGAGGGTGGCTCTGCTGATGCCTTGATTTCAGACTTTTAGCCTCCAGAACAATGAGACAACAGATTTCCATTGTTTGAAAACATCCAGTTTGTGGGATTTTTTTTTTTGTATATATATATATATAATTTTTATTGAAGTATAGTCAGTTTACACTGTTGTGTCAATTTCCAGTGTACAGCACAATGCTTCAGTCATACAGGAACATACATATATTCGTTTTCATATTATTTTTCACCGTAAATTGCTACAAGGAGTTTGTGGTATTTTGTTAGGGCAGCCCTAGGTGACTAGCATGGTCAGTACTCCACGGGATTAGGTAATTAAAGCAGAACTTACAGGAGGGAGGAAGGATAATGCTCCTTGTATGGCTGCTCTAATGCTCCTCGCACAATCCCCACCCACAGAATCCTCTTCCATTCAGTCCTCAGTTAAGGAGCTGAGGGAACTGCCTCGAAAAATCTCCACTAGAGGAACAAAGGAAAAACAGAAGAGGCAGAGGGAAGTCTCTCTGCCTGAAAGAATCACTGTAACTCCTTATCATGTCATGACCAACAAACGTCCAGAGCACTGGATTAGGCGTTGCGACTCCTTGTCATGGGTCCTGTATCCCCAGGGCACAAAGGGTCAGAGAAACCAGTATGAACACCTGGGTGAAGCCAGCATGGTCCACGGGATAGTGGGTAATTGGTCTGAGACACAGCCCCAGAAAACTGTCCAAGAAAGACAAATCCAGATTTAGGTAAGGGGAAATTATTTGTAAAGACTGTTGTAGGTGGTCACCAGAGATTGTGAGGGTGGGCAATGGCTCCTTAAGGGGTACAAGTGTTTCAGTTTTGCAAGATGAAAAGGTTCTGGAGATCTGTTGCACAACAATGTGAGCATACCTCACATGGTTGAACCACACACTTAAAAATGGTCAGGGTGCTAAAGTTTATGATGTATGCTTTTGACCACAGCAGAAAAAGAGAAAAGACTTATAGTATGGGGAAGGGGCCTATTGCAATATATAGAACACACCGACCACAGGAACAGCAAGCAAGTCAAAGATCAGGCAAAAAAATGGCCTTTTCTTTTGTAAACAGGAGTAAAGAAAGCTCAAAGGAATTGAGTGTTGGGAGTGGGATGAGCGGGTGTGTGACCGGATGAGAGATCAGGAGAAGTCTTC
This sequence comes from Camelus ferus, assembly GCF_009834535.1. NCBI lineage: Eukaryota > Metazoa > Chordata > Mammalia > Artiodactyla > Camelidae > Camelus > Camelus ferus. The sequence goes on along the minus strand of NC_045706.1, from coordinate 42,333,951 downwards.
ATGGTCAGCTTATTTTGGGGGGAGGTGGTTAAGGAAGGGCTGTCCTGTACTCCGTGCTGGCTCAGGCTGAGGATGGGTCAGCATGCAGGGGCCTGTCTGGAGAGGAGGAGCCGGAATAGAGTTTGGTTAAGACGACTAGCAGGAGTCTTGTCCAGCTTGGTCAGTGGGGACGAACAGTTCAGCTGGTTCTTTGGGACACAGACAGTCTGTGTCTGGCCTTGTCCTAGGTAAACAAGGGAGTCATCTACCAGTCCTGTTGAAGTCATTTGAGGAAGGGTGGTTCTCTGCAGTTGCTGTTGGTGACCAGGTTCCAGGAAGGTTCTTGTCCCAGAAAGAATTCAGAAACGAGACATGGAGGTCACGAAAGCAAAGCAAGGGTTTATTAAGGGACAGATAGTACGCCCACAGGGAAAGAGCAGGCCAACCTAGGTGGGCGGCTGCCCTGAGTTTCTGTGGCAAGCTGGATATACGGGTGTAAAGACGAATGGGCAGAATATTCATGGGCAGGGAGGGGTTTGGGGTCATCTTTCCGGATCTTCATTCCAGTTCCACCTTCTTGGTGGGGGAGGAGGGATTTTTTTTGTCCTTATTTAGTCTTGACTGGGAAGTCGGATGACCCATTGAGAGTGTAAGAGAGTATATTAGAATGTCTATTTTAAAATTTCATCTTTTAAAAATTTCTATTTTGTGATGTATATAATTACAGTAGTACATGAATATGTTCTATGAAGATACATATATTCAATGGATACTCAAATTTTAAAGACTGACCAGCGTGAAACATTTTTTGAAAATTAAGGTCCTGTACCTGCTCTGCTCCCCCTCGCTCATCTGTTAAACTGATAACTGGCGTGTTGCTTTCTCTTTTTAACAGTGGCCTCAACGGAACAACACTCGCTGTGTGAGGTTTGTGGTGAGATGTTCTGACCTCCCCACCCCCAGCATTTAGTTAAAAAAAAAAAAAGTTTAATTTGAGAAAAGAATAGTTACCAGGCCTGGGCCAGAGTGACAGGCAGCTGGATCCTTAAGAATGAGACCATTTGACCAGTATTTGTGCCCTTCAATTTTGTCTCTTTATATATTCCAATAACTTTTGTGTGATCCTCAGTTTTCTCTTAACACTTCGGACAGACACAGAGCCACTGTTTAATGTGATTTAGGTCTTTAGGCGCGTTGTTCCTGGTTCTGAACAATTTGATGTCAGTTGTCGAGGCAGGGGAGGCTTAAACTTGGACTTTTTGGAAATACAGTTTTTCACAAGGGGAGAGTCACTCCAAACGAGTAGCCAGGTCATGACTACACTTTCATTCTTCGAACTTGACTTCTACAGTTTCCCTTTTACGTATGATACCGTTCCGAGACCCGCCCCCTTCCCCAACCCCCAACCACGCCCTGTCTCCCCTCCACCACCACGCCCGCTTTTCCAGGAATTGTTTTAGGATCTTTAAGGGAGAGGGACGGATAGGCTCACAGGTAAACAAACCTCAACAAATTGATAATATGCATTTGAAAGTCATTTGTTTATATAGTCTAAAAATGGGGGGAAGTCAAAGCAAGCAAGGCAAAAACATAACACATTTAAGAAGATATTCAAATATCCATGGAAAAGAATTGCTCAGAAGAACAAAGGGTAGCATAACGTTAAATGCGTCATGATGGTTTTCAAGAGAGTAAAACAGTAAAGATATTTTTGTTAGCTGGTTGTGAAACTCTTAGAACCTTTGACATAAGGGTCTATAGATGGAGGAGGGGCCGTTCCCCTCCTCCTGGGGTCATGTGAGCTCCCGTGTGGGCGTAAGTATATTTTTGTCATGATGTATCCCACCTGCGTCTGTCAGTTCCCCTCCCCTCGCCTCCTCCCGTGACCCACTGGCTCACGTTTCTTCGGGAAGCTCTGCGCCCGTTATTAATAACAGCCCAGTAAGCGTCCTAAGCCACGCAGGAGCACATGGTGTTTTTCACAAAAGAGAGATCATTTCCTTGACTTTGGACTTCGCGTGTTGAACCCCTGAACAGTAAGTTTTGCTTTTAAGAAAAAACAAACAAACAAACAAACGAAAGTGGCATTTTAAAATGTTGACATAGGAGGAGAGTTTAGTGTGAGTCTTGCTTGCTTCCAGGAGAGGGAGAGTATGGAAAGCTGAAGGACTCAGCCAACCTCCCCTCTGCGTTTCAGCCTCTCTCTAGTTGTTCTAAGGCTGATAAGATAGATCAGTGACTTACAGTTCTATTCCTTCCATTTCCCGGTGGCTAAATGAAGGCAGAAGGAGAAGAAAGGGATTAGTAACATCTGAGTTGCTTGACCAAGCCTTGTGGCTGTGCTAGGTTTCCACCTCTCCGTGGTCCCTCTCCAGGCAGAGGGTTTCAGTGATTTCACAGAGAAGCGTGGAGAGTGCCTGCCGGGGCATGTTGGACTGGAGGCCTGGGCTTTCTCATTTTAACATGTTTGCAGTTTGGTTCAGAGCAGGTACCTGTCATGTGCCAAGGGTGCACTGCTTTCTCAGTTTTTGAGCCAAGGCTTGTCTTTGCAGCCTTTTAAAACAATGGTTGCTTCTGAGAGTCCTGAAAAGTAGGTCACTGTGTTTTGTCTGGAAAAGGGGAACACTGGATCCTAGAAAAACTCAGTCCTCTGAAACTTGACACTCCAGCCCCTCTTCAGGACAACGGGCTAATACCGTTTTCTGCTTTGGTTACACAGGTTCAATCCTTTTGAACGTGTGTAGCAGGCTTCTAAATAAAACATGTAAGGGAGGCATCACAAGGAACTGGAAGGAGGCAGATGCCAGCTTGGTACTGAGCCCTGCCTTGACCACTAACAAGCTGTGTGACTATAATCAAGTACTCAACCTCTCTGAGCCTCAGTTCCCTTGTTTGTGAGATGAGAATTATAACCTGTTGGACAGAGTGGTGGGTTTTACTCATAGTGTATAGAAGTGGCCAAGTATGGTAACATTATTTATGACATTCCTCATTTGAATTTTTCCTGAATCTTCTTAATCCTCTGTTTCAAACTTAACCCTAGAGCCTCCAATGTGGTCCTTTTTAAATTTACATACATATATATTTTTTCAAATTCTTTTCCATTACAGCTCATTGCAAGAAATTGAATCTAGTTCCCTGTGCTCTACAGCAGGTCCTTCCAACGTGGTCTTCGATGGGAACCTTTAGTCTAAATTGTAGAGACAATACTTGGCTTTTACTGCTTTTAATAACTTTTCCTCAGGATGGTGTAAGCCACGGGAGTGCTGAGGGTGGAGGCCTTGGAGGGTGGGGCGTGGTTAGCAGTTCAGGGCATCAGGCTGCAGCTAAGATGGGGGAACTTTCAAAGCAATTTCAAAGCATAAGCTACTGTTTTAATAAACTTACCTGCTCTACTATAATCAGCATGCTAAAAGTCCTCTTTTGGTTACGTGCTTCTGTGGCTCCAGAGGTCTGATATCCCCCTTGCTAGCTTCAATTCCGTGTCTGGATGAGACAGAAAGGAGGGTTGCCTCAGCGAATTCCTGCTTCCCAAATTGTTACCCTGTAAACTCAGGAGATAAGATGAGATTTTTGTTTGCTGTTGCAAGTTTTCATTCTGCGAATGCTTCTTGAATTCTGTGTGAAGACACAGTGCCGGGTTAGCAAGGGGTCAGTAAACTCTAACTATAGTAGGAGAAAGAAGTCATTTCATGAGTAACTCTGATGCAAGGCAGAATGCGCTTGTCCTACAGCACGTGGGATGGTCAGACAGGGTGCAACAGGTATTCCACAGGGCCATCATGCCCAAAACTTATTCAGTGCCTGAAAATGGGCATTATTGGTCAGACTTTCCTTTGGAAAGCTGTACATTCTTAGAAAACAATTCCAAATAATGGATAAGAAACCACCACCAGTGAATTTATGCAGAGGAGCGTGTGTAATGGTTTTTGCCAAATGCTTTTAAGAAGTCAAACAGGTCCAGAGATTGTCCACTCTCCTCCACCTGACAAGCCCCAAACCTGGGATGACACTTGTTTGGACATGTGAGTTCTGCAAATAAAAACCCTAAACCCAACAAATAAGCACCTGGACTCGGCCCCTCTACTACCTGGTCACACCGTGGGAGACAGGCATTGAGTGTCCTGCCCTGTTGGGGTTTCCTGAGGAAGCCTTGCAGGGCTGGTCCTCCCAACCCCAAATTGCAAGGGGCTCTGGGCAATCCATTTGACCTTGTAAGAGTGTGTTACAGCTGTGATTCTTGGTAAGGCTTGAGAATTTGGCAGGGAGGAGGTGGAAAACATCTTGATTATTTTGGTTCCAGAATATTTATTCATGTTAAGTGCTTGGAACTGAGTAATGTCTTCTTAGAGGATATGCAGCCTCCCATTTGGGGCAGGATTGGGGTAGCAGATCTCAGCCTTCAAGAATCTTGGTAGTGGATGATTAAGAGGAAATGTTTGTTCATATGGAGAAAAATAGTTCATTTTAGGGCCAGAATATTTATTCAGAACATTCGAGGTGTGGTCGTAGATGCTTGAGAGGGTCCAAACTGGACAGATGTTGACATGGAAAGACAGCGTGAGAAGTACAGTTGAAGAGAAGAAGTGATTCCACACAGGTGTAGGGTCCCCCACCCCCATTCCCCTGAGGGATCAGGTGGTCCCTCATGAGTGTTGCCAGGTAAAGACGTGTCTGTGTATCTGCTTCAGCTTTCCCGGGCTTCTCACCTCTCAAGTCCACTTGTATCCTCTCGTCCATCTGAGTCCCTCGCTCTCCCCTCTTTACTGCGGTTGGGTGACAGGGAAGTGGATAGCCTTCTGATTTCACTGCCCCATCGTACTGACGACTGTTTTATCCAATGCCAGGTGGCACGTGTGGCTCTGGGCTCACCTTGTTACCAGTCCTGAGACCTTGTGGTGGTGAAGGCCTTGGAGCCAATCCCATTTCCATTCAAATCCCTGGTCATCCCTGGTATGTGACCTCAAATAGCTCACTAAAGTCTGGTCTTTAATCCCAGCAATGAAGGAAATAGGAGTATTGGTAACTCACCTCATAAGGTTTTATGAGATGAGAATCAAAGCGTGTGTAGGTCTTTCTTAACTGTACTTATGAATAAAATCCTTTCAATCCCCTGCAAGATGGATATCATCTCTGTCTCCAGATAAGGTAGCAGGTGAGGTGAAATGCCTGGTCCCAGGCTGTAGTGCTCTTACCAGAATCAGACCCAAGGATCTCAAACCAGAACCAGGATCTCAAACCAGTTCCATCTGGCTCCCAAACCTACACTGTCTCCTGGCTCCATCCTGCTGACCCACCATCTACGACAAAGCACGTGGTTTGTTTTCAGGCCAAGTCCACTTTGTTAAGTTTCATGCCTTATGAGTTTGACCTGTCAAGTTTTCCAGTTTTCACTGGTGACTTATTTTATTCTGGACTCTCTGGTCTTACCTTGGCCTGAATCCAAGCGTTTGGGAGGCGATAAAGGTAGAATATCTTTGAATAGCCAAGTCTAGTCAAACATGGAATCCAGTTTATCATAAATGTGTCAAAAACGTGCAGAGGCAATTATGCCAGTAGCTCTGAAGAAAAGTAACTGTGTGACCTCAGACAGCTCGCTGTACTTCTCTGGGTCTCGTTTGTCAAATGAGAAGTTTATGAAATCTGAGATATCTTTTCCAGCACCAACATTTCCATAATATTTCAGATCTTTCACTCCAGTTGTTTTTCTAAGCTGAAGAGAGAAAAATCTCCTTGAAATCATATCTTACTCCTTGTAAAGCCGTATGCCTTTTATTAATTCTCATTCAAGCTTTCTCTCATACCAGGCTCACACACTGATGAGTTAATTTCTCAGATGTCCCTTTCTCAGCTTTGGGCAGAATCTAATGGAGTCTTAATTAGTTCAGGAAATGCAACTTGAACTCAAATTGTAGAAATTTCCAGAACACACAAAATCCACTTACTATTGAATATGGCCGAAGTTTTCAGTTAACCTCTGAATGACTCAAATTTGAGGAGTTTATATCTCCTGTCCTACCACACCATCACCTATTTCTGGAATCTTAAGGGACAGATCTCCATATGCTGCAGAAACAGTAGCCATGCCAATAGGACACGTCTAATCCTAAAATTCTGTAGGCCGGTTCCAAATTTGTGTTGCCTTCCAACAACTTGACTAGATTCCCTAATTACAAGAAAAAACAAACAAACAAACAAACAAACAAAAACAAAGGCAAACACATCACCAAGATAGAATTCCCATATAGTTTCTCAAGTTTCTAAAAGATAGTTTTATTGAACATAAATTTTGTGGGAAAGAGACCTCTTCCACATGGAGACCAAATTGGAAAATACCTGACTTTGGGATTTTATTTTTGAAATATTTGCCTGGGAAAAGTAGACTTAATATATGTGTTTTTCTTGCTGTAATTGTCTGTTGAACAAAATGAACTTGTGGTCTTCTGAGAAAGCTTCTACTTGACATGCAGTTATTGAATCAATACTTGTTGAAAACTGATTAGCATCAAATACCATGAGGCACTGGGACCCAGGATGGGTAAGGCCCCCTCCACTTACTAGGAAGACAGCAACTGCCTATGGGGTGGTGCCTGCAAACAGCCAGAATGTAATGTAGTGAGTTGCAATATGTTGCAATAAATTCTGCCTGAGGATGTCAGGATGGATCACAGAAGAGATAATGTTGGGTTTCAAAAGATGAGTAGGTGTGTGACAGTTTTGAGAGAAACTGAGACTGATTCATTCAAGGTGTACCATCTAGGAGATAATATGACAGAGCATAATTAATAATGATAGTCATCATCACTCATGAAGTGTTTACTCCCTAAGCACAAGTACTATCTCATTTAACTCTCACAGCACCCTAAGGAATGGGTGCTGTTATTATGATTCCCATTTTTTAAAAGTGCTAACTGAGGCACGGAGTTAATGTAACTTGTCCAAGGTCTCATGGTAAATGGCAGATCTGAGTCAAATCCTAGTGAGTCTTATTCCAGATTCGTCTCTTAACCACTAAGTCCTAAAAGCATTCTTGTTATTTCTTTGTCCGGCTAAGGTTAATAGGGTCAAGGGAAGAAAGTTGTCAGTCCTTAGTTGATCAGTAGATAGATAACAAACTAATACTAAAAGAAGAATAAAGCTGCAGTGAGTAAAAGCTAATAAAAAATAGATTAAAAAACTGTACTTTCAGCTAACCTGGTTGCTAGACAGTAAACTCATAGTAGTGGTCTGTGAATGACCCGTTTACAAAGTGCAGATTGGTTTGATGTGGCTAAAACTGGCTGTTGTAAAAAGGTTCTGGCAAATTCAGGTTATCAGAGGGATAACTGCATGACTATCCATCCCATTGTTCAACCAGCAGTTGACGTAGACAGAAGGGAACCAGGACCGAAGAGGAGGAGTGGCCATTAATACAGAAGTGTAGACATTTTCATTTCAGCCTCATCAATTTCCATCGTCAATCAGATCTTTTCATTTGAAAACATTAATAAGTCCATGTAAGAGAGTGGCACCTAGGGACTGGAGTCCTGGGTTAGTAGCATCGAGGCTCTGGCATGGGATACTGAGGAGCCTTGGGCAGTTGCTCCATCCCCCAGTAGTGCGTAATCACAGCCTGGCACATACTAGATCCTTAATAGATGGAAATTATTATACTTGCTGAAGTGACCTATTAAGCAAAAACGGACCGATTTCAATTGTGTCTCATTTTTCAACATGTGTCTCTAGGGAACTTCTTTCAGTATTATCTTGACCATTAGATATTGCTGGAAACAAAGAGTCGGATTAGCAAATTCTTATCAAAAAAGAAAATATTTTTGAAATGTGATTCATGTGTTTAAGACTATAATCTTGAATCCAGTGAAAAATGTTTTTCTTTTGATTGAAAAAGAGACTTTGCAAAATATGTTCTGTTCTTTTCTTTGTCTTGACCAAGAACCCACACCTAATAAGGGGAAATAATAGAGGCTGAGAGAGATTGAGAAACGAGTGAAGTCTTAGTGCTACTGTCTTATGTTAATAGAGAGGTTTTTACTTTCTTGTTTTTCATTGTTTTATTTTTTGCCAGAGATCAAAGCCATTTAGCAAATGTACTCCTGTCCCAGGAGTCAGAGTTGACTTGAGAAACCTTGTTTTATATGAAAACAAGATTGTAAAGGTTTGAAAGGCCAGAGACTACAAACTGATGGCAGGGTGAAGAACAGAGAGTACAGTGATATTCAACTCCCTGAGACCCAAAGTTCCTGTTACTCGCCATTTGTCTAACTTACTATGTGCAATACCACTAGTCAACCACTCAATAAACAGGTCAATTTGAGTTCGACCAAGAGTCCAAAGGAAAAATAAAGACAAGCTCGAAAAACTAGATAAGAGACTATTCATCCTATTTTCAGTATAACGTTCTATAAAATAAATGGATTCTTAGTGCCTTTTGGAAACAGGGAAAAGAAAAGTAGGTTGAGGTATTCAAATGGAAGAGGAAATTATTTACAGTCATCAAAAATTTCAACATGAAATATATTTGGCCCCAAATAATGTGGGATGTCTTATATCAGAAGTTGGGAAAAAAATTTCTTCTGTATAGCACAGGGAACTATGTTCAATATCTTGTAATAACCTTTAATGAAGAAGAATATGAAAATGAATATATGTGTGTATATATATATATATATATATACACACACACATGACTGGGACATTATGCTATACACCAAAAACCAAAAACTGACACACTGTAACTGACTATACTTCAATTAAAAAAAAAAGAAATTGGAAATGGTGTTATTTTAGCTCTGATTTTTAAATACTACCTTCAATATAAAACCATGGTCCTGAGCTATTACACTCAATACATTCAAGCATAATTTTAGACATGTCCTCACTTGTTTGAAATTTATTTATTTGGTGCATGTTGTATCCAATAAAAGCACTATGAATCCAATTTTTTCCTGAAAATTGCTGTTGCTAAATAGCCTTTCCCCCAAAAGAATGTCCCCTGCAAAGAAAAAACGTGATGATCAAGCTTCTAGCTAAGGAAAAACTAATTAGGCAAAATGTAAATCAACATACCGTGACACATAATTTTAATCCACGGTAAAATCTGAGTGTGTTAGTAAACTTGTGATAGTACAGATTCACGTCCTTCCAGTGATTTAGATCTAGAAACAGATCTTACATCGGAGAGAAGAACTACACAGGAACCACCCGCCTTCCTGTTTCTCATGAGCATTTTGAATGAGACAAAAACATGTTCTTTAGCAAAAGAGATTTAACATAAACTCGAGGAAAAGTAAATATATCAGTGAAACATTCAAATGAAAAAAATAATTTATTGGATAAAAGTGTAAGTTACATATTTTCATTAAAATCTATCACTAATAGATGTGATTTTCCCAAGTTTGTATTTGTTAAAATGATCGGTTTTGCAAAAATAAAATCAGTATACATTACTTTTAAATATATGGGAAAGGAAGGGGATGAGCAGTTACAGCCTACTTACTTTAGTTTTCTGAAGTTATATAAGCAACATCCCTTTAAATGAAAATGTGAGAAATGGAAAAAGTAAGGTTTTAAAAAAAATTACATAGAGTCCTTCACCCAAACTCGATCACTATGATTATTATTGACATTTGTATTATTGACATCTGTTTTCTTTTTTTTTTTTGTATTTCAATTGTGAAGTATAACATACATACAGAAAAGCATATAAAATTTTTATGTGAAGTTTAGCAAATAGTTAAAAAGTGATTGTCAACGTAACCACCACCCAGGACAAGAAATGAAATATGGCTAGAAGGCCCCCACCCCCGCCTATCCCTTCCCTTCCTCTCACTAACGTTCCCACTATCCTGGTTTTATGAGAGCCAACCCTTTGCTTGTTAAATTTACCACCTACACCATCACCACCCACATATGCACCCCTAAAACATGCACTTTTAACTGTTTCCCTACGTTACATAAATATGCTATGTCCTCTTTTGTGCCTTGCTTTTTAAAAATTCAATATTGTGTTTGTAAAATTCAACACTGTTTTTGTTTGTAGCTATAGCTTAGTATTCATTATTGTTTAATATTCTATTACATGGATTTATCTATCTACAAATAGGCATTTGGGTTGTTTCTAAGTTGAGCATATTACAGATAACATTTGGATATGTGTCTTGGGGTGGGTATCCCTGCTTATCTGTAAGGTATATACCCAGGAGTGTGATGGGTGGTCGTCCGGCATGGGTTTTAATTACATTTAAATATTTTAACATAATTTTTGAAAGAGTCTTTCTATTATTTCATTGTTGTAATAACCATCATTTTCTTGAATAAATAATCTTCCACTTGTGGTTGAATTCTACAACCTGGTCTTCTGTAATAAATTCACTCCTCTACTTTCCAATTTATTTGTAAAACTGATACAAAATCTTGAAATGTAGAATTTATAGCAGATATAAAATCTCATGAGTTATGGTCTTTTATGTAGACAGAGAAATTTTGTTTGTTGTATCATGGAAGATACTGAAATAAATATAGTTAAAATAATTTTTGGGAAATTTCTAATTGAATTGTATTTGACATACAACATTGTGTAAGCTTTAGGTGTACAACATACTGACTTCTTTTTCTTACAACATATTGATTTGATATACTTATATTGCTCTATAATCACCATAGTAGTGTTAGCGAACACCTCTGTCAGGTCACATAATTATCATTTCTTCTACTGCTGGAAACAATTAAAGTCCAGTTTCTTAGCAAGTTCAATGCTGATGACACACCTCTATGTCTGTACCTGCTGTATGGTGTATTAGGTCTCCAGGACTCACGCATCCACTAGTGGCAAGTACGTGGCCTTAAACAACATCTCTTCCATTCTCCCACCCCCTGAGAATGGTTGTTTCAAAAGCACGGTACATGCTTGTCCTGCCAGGAAAATCCCACAATTCAGTTTAACCTTTCTGTTAAGGGTTTAGTTTTTAGTTATACAATTCAGTGATAAGTTGAAATTAATATGCCTCATTTTCCAAATTCCACTCTTTGACATGTCCTTTCTGGCTTTGAGAGTAGAGTTTCTCCATGCAGACTCCCTGCCCGTCCACTTCATATACCACCTCATCATCCAGTAAAACCTTTTAATGTGCTTTGATACAGGAGGCAAGGTTGCTAAGAGACCACCTGTGCTGAGTGCACTTTGTTCTAGCAAGAGCAGACGAGAGAAAGCAGGAAGCAGCCTTATCTGCCACTACCTGGGATTAAGTCAGGTGAGAAACGGGTTTCTGCTCACTCTTCAGTACCCACCAGTCCTCTGGTCTTGCCCTCCCTTCCTATTTCAGTCTCTCTCTTACTGTTGTTGGAGAAAATCGGAGGTACCCTTCGGAACACAGACTGAAGAAACACACGCTGGAGGCTGAGGCCATAAGGAGGGAAGGAAAATTACTTTGCAAACCCATGTATTATTGTTACCCCTTGTTTTTCAAATATGGGTGCAAGGAATTGCTGAGTATAGGGGAGATTCTAGGTTTTTACTTTGCCAGTGATTGCTATGTAATTTGGGGCATGTCACTCCCTCCCTTAGCAAAGGGGCTCATTATTTCAGAAATTAATCGAGATGGCTAAAAGTGGGAGGAGACACTTGTGTAAATCTCATCTACCTCCCCTCCTCCTTCTCTCTTAAAACTCAACCTGCCTTTTGAGTTTTGGGGTAAAAATAGCAGAAAATATTTTCTTAACCTTATCTTGCCACGTTTTAAAGGTATTGATGCTCATCTTAAGTTGTCTTTATATAAGGGACTTTAATATTTAAGGCTTTGAAAATTACTCGATTCTTTGACCTTACATTCCTGAAAGAAAGGGATTAAGAATGATTCTAAACTCCCTACCTGACAGGCATTCAGTAAAATGTTCCCACAGTGTTCTAGTGCTAATCAGAACACAAATTAATATCTTTTAAAATTTCATAATACTTTAAAAAAATTCCAGCTATTTTTAAAAAACTGTTTGATTAACACAGAAATGTGGAGGCAATTAAATGTTTAACGTCTCATTAAGTGACCAAAACATGAGAGGATTTTGAGGAAGGATCAAGGAAATGAGAAAGATCTTTTGTTGTTAAAAATTTTATCACCTACCTTTTTCTATGTCTTCAAATTCTCATTTCCTGGTAATATCGACTGACAGGTTAGAAGAACGGCAGTTTCACTGACGCCATAAAAATGGTTGTAAATGACTTTGCAGATAAGACTTCAAAAATAAACATGGATAACATGAAAAGAGAATGATAATTATAGTTCCTTGGGCTGTTTTTTTGTTTTTTTTTTTTTAAGAAAGAAAGGCAAGTTTGGCATATAGAACAATCTGTGATTATGGCATTAAAGTGGCCAAAATGAGCAGGTGACAATATTTTGACTCCTTACGGAGAAGATATTTTAGTTCATTGGTTGGTTACAAATACATACAGAGTCCTGGCTGAAAGACAATTCTTCATCACTATTTCTTTACAGTGCAAATATTAGATTGAGTTTAAAGAATCAGGAGTATAAAATGTGTTCACTTAAGGATATTTTCTCTTTTTTCCCTCTAGGGAGCACGAGCATTTTGGATATGATGTGTAAAAATTGGATATTAATTTCTACTACTACCCCCACAAGTCTGGAAGATGAAATTGTGGGAAGACTTCTAAAAATTTTATTTGTAATCTTTGTTGACTTCCTGTCTATTATATATGTTGTTATAACTTCATAGAAGCTGACTTCCCTTACTTTGCATTTGAATTCTGTGTTGAACTCCAGCAAATAAAATTTTGTAATTTAATATGTTGAGTGGTTTTAATTTGGTGACATCTTCCGTTATTCTAGAAGCCAACAGGACATTGCAATAGAAACAATATTGCGTATTTTTTAGTACTTTATGGTTTATAAAAGTCACGTAACTTGAAATGGAATTTCTTTTCCCCCAAATCTACACTGCTGATCCTAAAACTTCTTGATGTTTTACCATGATTGTTAGTCGAGAGATTGACTAAAATCTGTAGGTGTAATTATGAATGAAGTTGTTTTTTTAAGGATGCATACCTATGTGAAATTTAATATAGTTCTATTTTTAACACACGGAGCTTAACATAAGATAGTCTTTCCTTATGATATCCTAATAGTTTATGCTCATTTTCCTACATACACATTTCATCTGTGTGTAGGTAGATTGTTTTCCTTAATCCTCAACAATTTTATGTTTCTACCAACAAAAACTTAAGAGTTAAGACTAAAAATCTTAAAAGAGATTCTTTCAGGAAAACAGAACTTATAAGAGGAGAGAAAACAGGGCGCATCTTGTGTGGATTTTCTACTTGGGACTAAATGCTGACGATGTGTCATTTAGCGTGAGGCTCGCAGTATCCTGGGAGGCAGGAGTGAGTTGTCCCCATTTCACAGATGAAGACACTGAATCCTGGAAGAATTGGGCCAGCTTGAGACCATACCTAGGAAGTGTCAGAACCAGATCTTGGGCCTTCACAATCCATCCCATCATGTTGCTTTCAAAAAGATAAATAATAATAAAACAAGTGTGATGAAAAACCAACCTGCAGAGCTCAACTTTCTTTTCACAATACTGTTTTATTCAGGAACCTATGGCTATATTTCAGTATTGCCCCGACTTATTTGCTTACTTCACATTTAAAAAAATCTGTTGAAAAGAGAGCCTGTTTTTCTCCTATGCAATTTGACAGTGGATTCTCTTCCCTGGTTTTCTTGATGCCCTCATGTTCTGACAGTGTTAAAATGTAACTGTTGAACTTCGTTTGTTCTTTAAGCCCTTGAAAAACAAAGTTCTCTCTGTCCTTTAGACTTTTTGACTTTTTATATTGGACACACATGCTTCACAAAATCCTGATCTCTTCCATGTGATGGCCACCTTCTCAGTTTTGGCCCAATCATTACTGCAAGGTTTCGTGAGAGACCTAATGAAGTGTGAAAGGAATCTGGGAACTTTGAGACTTATTACTTCACTGACTCTTACTTAACCTTTCGGTGGTGTTATATATTTAACCATAAGCCAAATAGAGGCAAGCCATGTGGGCGTCTGCTGTAACAGAAAATTCTTGCTTTTCCCCTACACTATATTTTTGGACACTATCTTTTGGATCTAATGTGCATGTGATGTGTTTCTCCCTAGTTCTCTCTCTTTGGGATGTGTTTGAGTCATTTATGGGGTTTGCTGACAAGGGAGTCAAGTCACTCACAGGTTCTGACAATTGTTTCTTTTCCCCGTGTGCTTCCAGGCAGTCGACTACGTGGTTAGAAGTGCTGACTCTGAAGCTAGACTGTCTTGGGCCAAATCTTGGCCTCACCTCTTAGAGTTTAATAACCTGATGTCTTGGCTTCCTTACCTATAAAATAAGTGCCTGTTTCATAGGTTTGTGGCAAGGATGACATGGGATGACAGGTGCAAAGTGCTTAGCTGAGTCCCTGGCACATGGAAAATGCTAATCCATGGAGGACTGTGGTGTCAGCATCCTCAGGTGGGAGCGGAGGCAGCGTGACCGCCCCTTGCCCTTAGAATGACCTCGCATTAACCCATCCCGTTGGTCCAAGGATGTGATCGTCCCCCATGGGACCCTGGCAGAGTTCTGCAGCAAGTGTAGGTATAAACAAGTTGCCCCTATCCAGCTCTTTTTTGGTGATGTTATTTTGGGGCCCGGCAATTACAACTAGATATCATCATGCCACTCGAGACAACAAAGGATACTTGATGACTATTGTTTTTCAGTAAGAAATCAGAGTCTTAATATGCAGTCACTGTGGCTTTGTAATTGGAAATAGGTTGCTTTTCCTTCATTCTTCAAAACTATTTGGTTCGTTTTTGCCAGGCATGGTGCTGGGTGGCCAGGTCAAAGTAGTGAATCAAGCATTGTTCCTGCTCTCGTGAGGTCACAGGTTAGTGGGGGAAATGAGTGAAGACCCAGATGGTGCCACTGCAGTTGGGGGCAGTATTAGGATGGGCACGCCTGGGGTGTTCTGAAGGGTTTGGGGAAAGATGTTCTGAGGACCACCAGTAGCAGCAACTCCTGGGAGCTTGTGAATCACGCAGGATCCTAGTCCTCCCAGACCTGTTCAATTCCAAGTCTGCGCTGTAACCAGATCCCCAGTGATTCACACGCACACTACGGTTTGAGAAGCACAGATGCGGAGGGAAGCTCACTGGACTAAGTGTTCCTACTGTCTGGCTCCTGAACAGTTATGTGACCTCCGGGCAAGAGAGTTCACCTCCCTGGATCTCATTCTCCTCCTGCATGCAAACAGAACAGAATCAAGGAAAAAACAGAAATGGAATTAATGCCGTCTGCTTTGCAGATCACATGGAAAATCTGTGAATATTATATGAACTGAACTAATACTTAAAGGAAGATGGATAACAGAAAGGAGTCGTATCCGTCTAAGACGTTATAAACATCCAGAAGACAGGAGTAGTTCTGTGAGGTTAGGGACGTGTGACTACCTTCAGTAGGGCTGGAAAAGGATTGTTTTGATAAGTGGTGACAACACCCATGGCCTGTGTGGGTGTATGTGGCCCGGGCTAGGTGGCTAGGTGGCCAGGTAAACACGTCTTTCCTGGGATTGAGTGACCAGCACTCTACAGCGTGTGAAGCATGAGTGATTCTTTTAAGTGTTCACTTGAAAGAAACGACTTAACAACTTAACGAGAAAACTAAGCCAGATTGCCGTTTCGAGTTAGGATGGACCAATTCCTAACTTGGGGCGTGATTGGGATGAACTGCTTCTGTAGAGACCGGGGTCAGGATGCGTGGTGCATGTGCGACCACACCGACGCAGGTGGCTGGGCTGGGGTGCTCTCTGCGTGGCTATTGTTTGCTGTCGTTCCGGTGAGCAGTCCTTCTAACTGAGCAAGCTGAGGGCAAGTTGCCATGTAGGCCACTCTGGGATCAGCAGCGAGCCCAGACTTATTTATACACCCAAAGGAAAGGCCCCTGAGCTGCTCTGCCACCTGACCTGGGACCACGGTGAGGGAAGATTAGTGCGAGAGCAGTCCTGGGTGGCCAACTGGGTTTTCGGTCTGAGCCGTTTGCCCTTTCAGCCGGGAGGCAGCTACAGACTGTTTTCTGGAAGGTCAATGTCCCTGGCCTCCTGTCTGAGGTGTGATCTCAAGGTACCGAGACTGACCTTTCGGGTGTTGTTTACAGAGTTAATTATGACTTGCACCGTGGAGATCACTTACTCAGTAAATCTCTACTGAGCACTCACTGCCTATCTGGTAGCTTTGCAGGCACTGGGCAATCCCGTGGTCCCCGTCCTCATGGAGCTTGCCCTCTGTTGGGGGAGGAAGACAATAAACTGATAAACACATGAGGATTTCAGACAGTACCAAGTGCTGTGGGGAAAATACAGCGGGGCAATGAGACAGGGTTTATGTGGGGGAGGGGGAGCATATTGCAGCTAGAAGGAGCTGAGGAATTTTCCTGAGAAAGTGACATTGGAGCAGAGGCTGCCCTGATGAGGAGCCAGCCAGGTGGAGACCTGGGGACAAGTGAGGACTTCATATGGGGAGAACAGCAGGTACAAAGGCCCTGAGGTAAGTAGAGCTCAGCAAAACATGAGGAAGGCCAGTGTGACTATAGCTTAGTGAAGAAATGGAAAGTTAACTTTTTAGGATTGATAAAAGTCAGCTTCTACATAACTTCTCTGACATTTGTCCCACAACCTGGATGGTTTAGGGAAAAATTCTCATAGCAGAATAGAGAGAGAATGTGAGACTCTCTGGTGTTCTGTGTCCTCCATAAGGTATGCATCACAACTTACATTAAACAATGACTTCTCTCTCCGGAGGTTGTGATTTTTCCATGATTATTCCAGGCTGATCGTGTCTGGCTCCTAACTTGTCACAATGTTGGGCAGCTCCATCGCTTTCCTAGATGAATTACCAAGCTGTGCTTTTAGGATGTCTTTTTAACAACCATAAGCAGAGCTAGAATTGCATGTGCTGCAGTTTACTTTAATAGCAGTCTTATGGAGATATAATTTATATACCATCCAAATAATCTGTTTAAAGTGTACAATTCAATGATTTTTTTTTTTTAGTATATTTACAGAGTTGTGCAATTATTACCACAATCAATTTTGGAACAATTTCATCACCCTGGAAAGAAGCCCTGTACCCATTAGTCCCCATTAGCAGTTACTTCCCATTTCTCCTTACTGACCCCTCCCTCAACCCATCCCAACCAGCCCTAGGCAATATTAATCTACTTTATTTCTCTATAAATTCACTGAGTTTGGGCATTTCATGTAGAAAGAATCATACAATATACAGCCTTTTGTGCCCAGCTTCCTTGTGGCTAAATAATATTGCATTGTATGAATATACTGCACTTTATTTATCCATTCATCTGTTAACGGACATTTGCATTGTTTTTACTTTTGTTGATTATGAATAATGCTGCTATGAACACTCATGTACCAATTTTTGCAAGGACATATGTCTTCATTTCTCTTTGGTTTACACTGATTAGTGGAATTATTGGGTCATGTGGTAACTCTTCCTTCAACCTTTTGAGGAACTGCTGGACTATTATACAAAGCCAACACCCCATGTTCATTTGGAAACTATTTTCTCTTGATCTCTAATGGGAAAAGAACACTTTTGTCACCCTGGTAATCCTCAGGATTTCAAACGTTAAACAGGTAGGTTATGAAATAAAGGCTAAAGATGAAACTATTTTCTCTGATTCTCTTGATCTGAGTTTTACAACCTTCATCTGTTTTCTTTAAATCTCTGTTTTATGCTATCTAACAATCATAGCTCATTATTTGGGCTCCTTATTACTCACATCAGCTCAAGAAGTTAATTACCAAAGAAATTCCTCACATTTCCTTCAAGTACCTTAGGTCAGATAATAAAGATTCAAGATAATGTGAGGTATTTTTTTGTTGATGCAAATAAGATTTATTCAATTAATACTCACTGGATACCTACTCTAAGCCAGGCATATTCGAGGTGCTGGATACTTTCTGTGCTGTTTTCTACTCTAGGTGGTTCACTTTATTAGTTGTTGTGGTTGGAGGAATATCTTGTAGTATGAATTATTCTTATAGTTTATTTTCCATAAGCAGACCCTTTGCAAACTGAGTTTTTGGCCTCTAGTATTCATTAACTGCAAACTTCTCCTTATAAAATATACTCCTTGGGCCACACTTAAGTGAATCAAACCTCCTGCAGATCATAGTTATCAGCGTGGCAGGAGTTGCATTCGGTATTTCTTTCCCCACCCACAGCAATGTTCATTTCTTGATTTCTTTGGTGGTATCCTGTAACACTGTTGGCTAAAGAACCTGTCGAAAAATAATCTTGACCAGCCAAAGAAAAGTTGAACTAATAGCCTTTCCAAGAATTACATCTAAGTCAGAATCAATCCCTTTAGTTCATTAAAGCCATGGTTGACAGAGGATGGACCCACATTGTAGAAATATTGGGGTGATGTGGGGTCAGGGTGACACCTGAGGACTGATTCTGGTCTACTTGGTTAAAAGGTTAATTTTCAGGCTTTGTTGGTCACTGGACTTTTGTTGATTTCCTGGGCTGGGTATCATACCTGCCTGTCACTATAGGAAGTCTTTTTTTTTTATTGAAGTATAGTCAGTTTACAATGTTGTGTTAATTTCTGGTGTACAGCAGAGTGATTCAGTTGTATGTAATACGTATGTATGTGTGTTTTTGTATATATATACATATATATGTTCTTTTTCATTGGAGATTATTACAAGCTACTGAATATAGTTCCCTGTGCTATACAGTAGGACCTTGTTGTTTATCTATTCTGTGTAAAGTATTTTGTATCTGCTAATCCCAAACTCCCAGTTTATCCCTCCCTCCCTATTTCCCCTTTGGTAACCATAAGTTTGTTTTCTATGTCTGTGAGTCTATTTCTGGTCTGTAAATAAGTTCATCTGTTCATTTTTTTTAAGATTCCACATATAAGTGATATCATGATATTTGTCTTTCTCAGATTTACTTCACTTAGTATGATAATCTTTAGGTCTATCCATGTTACTGCAAATGGCATTATTTCACTTTTTATGGCTGAGTAGTATTTCATCACACACACACACACACGTATATATGTATATATGTGTATATATACCATAACTTCAGGTTGCTTACAGGAATGCTTCTGACCACTCTCCCTCCCAGTGCATCTTCCAGCGTGGTTTCTAAGAGTGATGGTTTTGAAACACAAATGCAACTGTGTCATCCCACTGTTTAGAATCCTTCAACGGTTCCTTATTGCTTCCTGGAGAAGCCTTCACAGAAAGGCAAGAACTCACATGATCTAACCCACTGTAGAGGACACTTACTGTGTTTTGGCTAGTCGGTATCCCCATTTGCATTTGGAGAGTCCCCTCAAAGTACCTTGTGTTCCCCTGAGATATCATTTACATTGCCCGAGGCCAGTCACACTCTTTCTTCTGGGACTTTGAATCTTGAACAAAATCCTGCAAGGATGCAGAAAACAGTCAGAGCCCATTTATTTCCTGATGAGGCCATGCAATCCCTGTCAACTAGACCTCCAAGTGGACCTGAGACTGCCCTGGTCCTCCATGTATGCTGTCCTGCCAAGAGGTGGGAACTGTTGCTTGCAATCAGAAGCCCTCTTCCTGTTACCTCCCACATTCCCCAGAAACTCTGACCTTTAACCATTTGTAATTATCCATTGTAGTTCCCTAGCCTGGGAGTCTTTCATGCCATTGAGACTTTGCAAACTTTCTTCCCGTCCTAGAATGCCCCCTCTCAACCCAAGCAGCGTTTCTATCTCTGTATACCCTTAACATAGCATGAGTACTTTGACTGAGGTACTTAGGACATCCCTTTGATTATTTATCTGTCAATCTTCCCTCTTAGATTGCAGGACCCTTTGTTCTCATTTAATGCCTGGCACAACATAAATGATTAAGAATTATTTGATGAATGAATAAATAAGAATTGACAATATAGCTTGTAGTATCTCCATGCATGGAGATTTATATTGTAGACAGCAAGTGAGGCACATTTCCAGAATTCAAGAAAATGGGTTGCAAGTTGTAGGTCATAGAATGAATGTAAAATAGATGAGACTCACCAGAATGTAAATTACTGATGAGATTAAGGTAAATTCATCAAAGTAGGGATAATGATGGTCACAGAGTCATGTGACAAATACTGAGCATTTATTTTACAAGCTAAGTTGTTGGTTTCTTCTTTTAAAACTAGGTAAGTAATTTTTGAAGATGTACTTTTTAATACTGCTTGGTTAAATAGTGTAGTGATTAAGAGCACAGAATCGCATCGAACAGCCTGAATTTAAATTGCATACCTCTGTTTTTCTTTTCATCTGTAAAGTGGAAGACAGAGTATCTACCTCACAGGGAGATACACATATATGTAAAGTGCTTAGCACAGTGCCTAGTGGTTCCAGTCACTCTCCCTTTGCCCCTCTCCCCAGTCCAGTCCAATGTCTGCCTTCTTTGCCCTGCTCTGTGCCCAAGAGGCTGACCCCTTGTGGGCAGCATTTCCTGGGCTCCCTCGGAGCCTGGCTTCTGCCTGGCTTTGGCCAAGGGAGTAGGTGGATGCCACCAAGAGATCTGAGAGTAGAGAGAGAGATGGGGGCATTCTCTCCTCCCTCATTTTGGCTCTTGGTCTCTGGCAATAAAATGATATCTCTTCCCGATTCCAGCCCTCTTTGGTTGGTCCCTCCTTTGCAGGTTCTGCTGTCTCAGGCGCTGGTAACACTAGGTCTTCGCTTTGTTAGTTAAAGCCCAGGAACAGTAACCGCACCCGACTGTCTCGTCTGGGCACCTCTTGTTTATTCTTTTAATGCTGTCCACATCACTATAAATGTGCTTTCCCTTAAGATTCCTTCACTTGGCTCTCTGGGATAAGTTCAGTTTCCTGCCTGGAACTTGACAATACATTGTATATATTAATTGCTAAAAATGTGAGCTGTGATTATATTATATTATTAATATGGAAAATTATTAATAGGAAATATCTAAATTAAGTAGATAATTATTACTATTGAATATCATTATTATATTAAAAGACACATGGCTACTAAGTAGACAGCAGGATTCACATACATCTTTAAAATAAAGCACAGGGTCTCAAAACACATTTCACTTCTACAGCTGGTTGTTTTGCCTGTGGCTTGGAATAACTCCTGAAAGTAGTTATTCCAAGATGAGAAAGTTTAAGAAGCTCTACAGTGTGGTGAATGGTAGGGTCAGGGATGAGTGTACCTTCCTATGTGACCACAACCGTGAGAGCGGGGATGGATGGGTGGGGGAATTCATTCATCCTCTTACAGTGAGACCACCTGCATCAATTCCAGTCTATGTTCAAACCCTTACAGAACATGTTTGACTTTACATGTATCCCCTCAGGGTATAGTTTTTCTTTATAATTTCTAGTTTCATGGGTTAGGTACCATCTTCTAAATTGCACCAAACAAACCAAAGTTGCAGCATATTGAATAGATTTAAGGTAACCATATTTTCCAAATAAAAAAATGTTTACTTGCTGAAACCATGGAAGCAAAGTATTTGGACTGCCCACAAATTTTGGACTGAATGGACCCTGAACATAGAGTAGGTCATGCTTCTTCTCCTATGTCATGTAATGAAGACGAGAAGAAACCTAAAATTTATCATTTTGAAGTGAAATATTGTTTGGAGCTGTCCGAAACTTTGTTATGTAATACACGTAAGTCCGACACTTAGGCAGAGACATATTAAAAAAATTGGCACTGTCTCATAAAAAGATTCAGTTCAATGGTCTTACGATTATTTGAAAATAACAGTCATCAATTGCACCTGTAATTTCACAAGAAGTTGGATCCGTGGGTACATTTGAACTGGACAGTCTACCTTTGGGTATAAACGCTTCTCTGGTAATTTATTATCCAGTGTCATATGATCGATCACAAAGGCTGAATTTGTAAGACACACAATTCCATTAAAATGTGGATAATGGTCTTAACAGACACAAGAGGGCAGTTCCTCCTTCTCGTCAGTACTTTTATGGAGGGTCTACTGTGTGCCAAGCACTATGCTAGAACCTGGGTTAGAGCTGAGAACAAGTACAGGGAGAGGCCACACGGCCCAGCCTACAAGTGTGGCTGGAGCCTGGGGTCACATTGCCTGTGTTTCCGCCTGTCTCTGCTGCCTTGGCGCCCTCACTTTGGGTAGCTCATTTAACCTCAGGGGCCTTATTTTCCCATCTATGAAATGGGTAAAAATTAGTATTTGCCCTATGGGATTAAATGAGACGATTCTTATAATGACATTGAATAGAACAGAGCTTGGCAGAGTAAGGCAACTGAAGTTCAATGATGTGTTGTAGCAAAAATATATATATTATTGACAGTTGGATGGAATGCATTCATTCTATCACTTGTTGGATCATTCATTCCTTTATTCCTTCCTTCCTTCATTCACTGAGCAAAAGCTTGTTAAGCAAAATTCTACTCTTGCTGCCACTATGCTCGAGGAAACAGTGAGGAACAGGACAGGTCTGGTACCTGCTCTCAGGAGTGTATAGTTTGGCTATGCACACAGACCATGAGTACATTACAGATGCTGTCAGTCCAACACCTGTCCCACACACACACACACACACACACAATGGACAGGTATATTCTATGTGATTTTACATTTCTGATTTCCACTTTCATGGGAATACAGCAGAGTGGTGGGTTAGAGCATGGTTCTCTGTAATGTGGATGACTGGATTTGAACCCCAACCTACCCTTCATTAACTGTATGGTTGGGGGCAAATTATTTAACTTCTCTCTAGTTCATTTTCATCACTGGCAAAACGTGAATGATAATAAAGCACCACTTTTTAGGTTTAGGGTGAGCCTAAGATGAGTTAGTACAAGTGAGAGTGATTTGTCTAAGGTAGATGGGAAGAGCACAGGCTTAGCAATCAGCCAGACCGGGGCCTGAATCTCACTCCATCACTTACTGATGGAGACACTGAGCAAGTAACTTAACTGCTCTGAATTCCAGTTTCCTTGTCTGTAAATGAAGATAATGATATCTAACCACTTGAGACTGCTTTGAGTAGTAAATGAGATAGCATCATTCTTGGCAATTACCAGGCCCTCAAAGAGTAGCATTTATCCCTCTTCCCCCCTTCCCCTAAGATTAAAAACCATGTGAACCAGATAGCATGATGAAAAAAAAAAAAAAAGACGAGAAAAGACGAAACAATATTCTGGGGAGTTGCAAGTAAAAAATGATATAGGTTGTCTTTAAGGTCTTTTTTTTATTTTTATTTTTTATTGAGGTGTAGTCAATTTACCGTGTTAGTTTCAGGTATACAGCAAAGCAATTCAGTTATACATATACATACATACATGTACATTTTTTCAGTTTTCTTTTCCATTACAGATCATTACAAGACAATGAATATAGTTCCCTGTGCTATACAGTAGGTCCTTGCTTCTTACCCATTTCACATACAGTAATGTGTATCCGTCAACCTCAAACTCCCAATCTATCCCCTGCCCTTTGCCCTCTGGTAACCACAGTTTGTTTTCTATGTCTGTGAGTCTATTTCTGGTTTGTAAATATTCTTGTGCTTCATGTTGTCCCAGAGCCCTCTTAAACTGTCCTCATTTCTTTTCATTCTTTTTTCATTTTTCTGTTCTGTGGTAGTGATTTCTACTACCTTCAAGCTCTTCAAGCTCACTGATCTGTTCTTCTGCCTCATTTAGTCTATTTCTGGTTCCTTCTAGTGTGTTATTCATTTAAGTAATTGTATTCTTCAACTCTGTTCGGTTGTTCTTTATGTTTTCTAACTTTCTGATAAAAACTTTGCTCTGTGCATCTATTCTCTTTCCAAGTTCTCTGATCATCTTCACAATCATTACTCTGACCTCTTTCTCAGGTCGATTGCCTATCTTCTCATCACGTATTTCTTCTTCCAGGATTTTATCTTGTGCCTTTGCCTGGAACATATTCCTCTGCCACCTCATTTTGGCTAAATTTCTATTTGTATTTTTATGTAGGTTAGTTACATTTCTTGATCTTGGAGAAGTGGCCCTCTGTATGAGACATCCTATGCATCCCAGCAGTGCACTCCCCTCTGGTCACCCAAGGGCCAGGGTCCAGCCAGTCCCAGGGTAGAGTCTGGCCTGTGTCTGCAGACTCCTATGGGCTGTGGGATTGTTGTTTTAATTCTGGTGTCTGCCCCCTGGTGGGTGAGGCTCGACTAGAGGCTTGTGCAGGTTTCCTGCTAGGAGGGGTGGGTGCCTGCGCACTCACTGCTGGGTGGAGCTGGGTCCTGGCCCTCTGGTGGGCAGAGCTGTGTCTAGGAGCCTGTCTAGAGGCGGCTGTAGCCTTAGGAGGTCTGCTGGTGGGTGGGGCTGCGTTCCCACCCAGAATGTTGTTTGGCTTGAGGTGTGACAGCACTTAAGCCTACAGGCTGTTGGGTGGTGCTAGGTCTTGGTCCTAAGGACTGAAGGATATCAGCCTCCAGGAAAGCTCATGTAGATGAACATTTCCCAAATGTCCACCAACAGCTTTTATGTCCCCAGGGTGAGCCACGGCCACCCCATCACCTCCCCAGGAGATCTTCTAAAACCAGCAGGCAGGTCTGGCCCAGATTCCTATGAAATCACTGCCTCTGCCTTTGGTCCCTGGGCATGTGAGAGTCTGTGCACTTCCCAAGAGAGTGAAGTCTCTGTTTTCCCCAGTCCGTGGAGCTACTGCAATAAAGCCCCACGGGCCTTCAAAACCAAATGCTCTGGGGGCTCCCCCTCCCAGTGCCGGAGCCCCAGGCTGCGGAGCCTGACGTGGGGCTCAGAACTCTCAGTCCTGTGGGAGGGCCTCTGTGATATAATTTTTCTCCAGCTTGTGGGTCACCCACCCTAGGGGTATGGACCCAGATTATATCATGAGCACACCCCTCCTACCATCCCGCTGTGGTTCCCTCTTTATGTTCCCAGTTGAAGGAGATCTTTGGGGTAAATTCCAATGTTTTTTTAATCGATGGTTGTTTAGCAGTCAGTTGCGGTTTTATTGCGATCATGAGAGGAGGCGAGCTCATGGTCCTACTACTCCGCCATCTTGACTGGAAATCTCCTAACTGACTTAAGGTCATTTTTGACATTTGGAAATTTATCCTTTTCAACAAAACCTCTACAAGCATGAGGGGAAAGGACTTATCAAGCTTCTTCTATTTTCTGATCTTTTATCTGTTAGAGGGTGAGTGAATGAAATGGAATTAATAGATCTTAAGATCTCTGAGCTAACTGCTATCAAACCCCTAAATTCTATTTTCTTTAGTTTATTTTTATTTCAAAGTGCAGTGTCTATGTAGCTGTGCTGTCATTCATAAACAGGGGAAGGGAGTGGGGTATAGCTCAGTGGTAGAGCGCGTGCTTAGCATGCACAAGGTCCTGGGTTCAATCCCCAGTACCTCCGTTAAAAAAATAATAAAATAATAATAATAATAAATTTAAAAAGAAGGAATATAACATAAATAGGGGAAGAATAAAATGTACAAAAGAGAAGATACCTGCCCTGATGTAATCACCCAGGAGGGCAGTCTGGTCACTCAGGCAGGCACTGGACCAGTACCTCAGAAGCTGTGCAAATGCCCTAACCTGCCTCACCAACTGATGCCTTCCTCCATCCTTCGTGTTTCCAGCTTCCTCGCTGGGAAGAGGACTGCATTTCTCTTGGTTGTTGTCTAAAAGTTAGAGGCAGCTGATAGCCTGAGAAGGAGGGGACAGTAGACTATTTCACAAGTCACACACTTCTTAACAAATGCTCTGTAATAATAACACAAGGCAAAAGACCAATGCCTTCTTTCAGGGTCTTGCCACAAAACCAGACTCTATACCCCGTAAACGGATTGAGACTCAGAGGCAGAGTTTGGGGAAGATTAGAAAAGAAAAGCTTTATTGCTTTGCCAGGCAAAGGGAGTCACTGCAAGCTCATGCCTTAGAAACTGTGTATCCATCTTGGAGTTGGGGTCTTGAAATTTTACTAGAAAACCTGTATGGAACAGAAAAGGTGGTAACAATCAGGGTGCTTTACAGGGTGCTGCTACATCCCCCTTAACCTCCATGAATCTTTCTGGCCTCATGAGGGAACTGCAGAGGGTCAGTCCACTCTTCTGAGATTATCCATCCATTACCTTCCTCCTGGAGCACAGCCTCTGGGTTAAAACTACTGTAAAGTATGTAAGGGAGCAGTTTGGGGGTTATTTAGCACAAAAGCAGTGAGGGAGAGAAAGTAAACTGCAGGATTTCTTAGAAAAAATCAGCAAACAGTTTTAGCATCAGGGAAGTTATTTCGTTTCCTACTCATTCAAGGGCACCATCTCTGTATCAATTTTTCTCTAAATGTTTTCCCTTAGGTCTCTTTCTTCCCAAGGGAGGCTCATTTAAATCCAGTTTATTTCATGACCCACCTTTCCCTCTCACTCCACCTTGTTGAAAGTACACCAACTTCTGAGGCTGTGAGAGACCCGAGGGCAGGGACTGCACGGAACTGCAAAGCCTACAATATTGAACTTCTCTGATCCTCTCCTTATAAGCAGATCTGGCATCTTCACATCACTGGGAATGAAAATTCTGGGTGGTAGGAAGGTCGTTTAAGCCTTCAGGGATTGAGGGATTTAGCAAGTGAGAACCTCTCTCAACTCCAGTTTCATCCTTTGTAAATGGAGATAACAATACTTAACCACTTGAGATTGCTTTGAAAAGTCAACCAGACAGCATCATCTCTGCCAAACCTGCTTCCCTGCTCAGTCCTGGGGTGAGGGTTGAGCAGGAACAGTTCCTGGCTCCTCTGGGTTAAATTTCATCCTTTGGTAAAGTGTCAAGGCTGGACTTGATTCCTGAGTTCTCGTGCAAGTCTAAGTGCTCTGCTAGGTGTGACGGAACAGTGAACCTACACAAGGAGGTGGGGGCAATTTTCACATGCCAGCCTGGCGATAATTCCCTAAGCTAAGTGGCCAGTTCCCCCAGAGCCAGCTTTCAGTCTCCCTAAATTCTCCAGGCTGCATTCTGCCCACTTTATTCATTACATTATGAGCCTGGACTTCCAGTCATTTGAGTTTTTGACCCCTGGGATTCAGTCCTACACTAAAGTTGGAACTATGCTGTGTATAAAAATGAGTTAATTTTCAGTTCTTAGTTGACAGGCGTAAACTGGCCTGAGCAGACATGGGAATGCTGGTCATAAGTTCTTGTTAAAAGAAATCTGGGAAAACTTGGTAGAGAACAGGGAGGGACATGGCAACTTCAGAAACCAATTGGTGAACGCAGAAATATTTTTCAAGCAGGGTTTCCTTGTCTCCCAAATATAATTTCATATACATTGACTGGTTCAACCTACAATCAAGATGACATTTGCTCTGGTGGTTAGGGATTATTTGAATAAAGAAAAACTTTCTAAAACTATCTTTTATTGAAACATATAGAGAAATGTACATAAATTATCAGTGTACAGGTCAATACATTATTTCAAAGTAAACTACACTTGAGTGACCGCAAACCAGGTCAAAAGTTCAAAAAATAGAAGAGGGTAAAAAGCCCCTATTTTATCTCCTCTCCTCAAAAATACACTTTTGATGGATGGTGTTGACAGCATCACTGCTTCATTTTCCCTTCCAGAAACTATTCCTGGGACCACCTCCCTCTGATTGTTACTGTTACTTAATTTTCCCCCTTAATTTTTCTCCCTCTTAGGAGAAAACAAAAGAATATCAACGAGCACTGGCCATTCTCTTCCCCATAACCCGAATGAAAGTCAGTAAATTGCATGGAAAGCAATGACATGAGGCAAAAAAAGATGAACTGCTGTTTTCCTTTCTGTAAGAAAACCTGCCAGTGTGGCCAGGGTATGCAGGTTTTTTTGACTTCTCATCTCACACAGACTTCTGGATGCAGGCAAGATTAGACACCCAGGCTCAGTAAGCTTATGCAGCTTCATGTGGACTTCAGAAACCAACCCTTTGTAAGATGTAGGGTCTTTGAGGTTCAGTATATAAAGGGAATTCTCCTCCCTGTGATGGATGGTCCCAGCCCTCTTTGAGAAGACAGTATAAGGTATGGTGCCCCTTTCCCAGACTACTTATGTACACAGGAACACAAAAAGTGTCCATCACTTTGGGGGCGTTGCCACACCCAGTAAGCCCCAGGTACCTACCCATGGACTGTCGCCAGTCTGCTGCAGTGACTGTGAGCATCTCAGAGCCCACGCCCATTTCCTTTCAGCCAAAGACAGAAGGAGTGTACTGTGAGTGCAGCCCACCTGCCACACAGACCGAACGTCCGTAGATACAGCCTCTCTCCCTCAGCACACTATGTGCACTGCGGAGAAGCTCTCCTTTTCCATAGAGCTGTCACAAAGCACAGCACTTGGCATTCTCACTCCTCACTGCCCTGAAGTACCGACTCCACAAAGTCCTGGTGCCCTGTGCTCTGGGACTACTGCCAGCTGGGTATACAGCTTCGGCCAGGAGGGCGCCCAGCGGCCCTGGAGCCTGGGAGACCAGCGAGCACTCGGCGCTCGTCTCTAGACCCGGGCTCCCCTCAAACGCGCATGGTCCTGGGAGGGCGAGGGCGGGCGCGGGCGCGCGGTGGGCGGCAGGGGCGCAGGGGCGTCCGGGGACGCGCGCGTGTGCGCACCCACAGGGCGCCTGGCCGGCGGGGTCCAGCTCTCCCGCGGCCTTGGTGGCTCCGGGCCGGGCCCGGGCCGCGGCCCCCGCAGTGCCCTCCCTCTGCCTGGCCGCCCTGGCCCGGCCCGGAGCCGCGAGAGCAGGAGCAGCGCCCCTACTGCCCGCTTTTCCACCTCCATCTCCTCGGCCGCCGCCTCCTTCCCCCAGCTACCCGCGCAGTCACAACCGGTTTAGACTGGCCAGAGTGCCCCGCAAAGAAGAGTGAGAGTGGGGAAAACACGGGGACTAACTTCCCGAGGAGGAGGAGGAGGAGGAGGAGGAGGAGGAGAACGAGAAGGTGGAGCCCAGAGGAGGGCCGGCTCCCTCCCTCCATGTGGCCACCGCCGCCGCTGCCTCGGGGCTCGGCGGGGGCAGAGGGCGGCGGCTGCCGGGGCAGCGCATAGCGGGACCGATTGCCCAATACTCCGGCAGGGGCCGGGGCCGGGGCTGGGCCCCCAAATAAATAGCCGCCCGGCAGGCCCGGAGCTGCAGGGGAGAGCGGCGGCCACGGTCCTCCCCGCACCACCCACCCGGGGCACTGCGCCCTGTGCTGCGTCCCGGAGAGCCCGTCGAGGCGGGTATCCAGGTAAAGGAGCTCGAGGGAAGGGACCCAGTAGTCGGCGGCCAACCGTCCGCCTCGCCTACCGGAGGCGAGAAGTAACTCCTTCGAGTCCGAGCAGTAGGAGAAGGCAGCGGCCACGCTGTCATCGGCGGCCAAGCAGCTCGGAACCAGTTTCTTGTTGGGATTGGCGCCGGGGACTGAAAGAGTGTCATCGGTGCGCTCAGCGCCCACCCCGTGATCTACCCCGCTTTGGTGGGGTGCTTCTCCACTGTGGACCAGTTTTCCCAGGGCTCTCAGGGCGGCATTTTGCATGGAGTTGGGAGAGAAAGAAAGGGGGTCCAGGAGGGAGGACGGCACCCTCGAAGTGGACTCAGGGTAGATCTGCCCTGGGAATCCTGAGACATCTTCTGGGACTGCTGGTGGCAGAGCACGTGGGGTGGAGGGAAGCGACCCAGGTGAGCTCCGGTTTCCCAGAGGGCACCGAGGCCTCCGAGGGCCCTGGTTGGGAGCTAGTGCACCCCGGTGTCACCGGGAGGGTCGGGATGGGGAGCCCTGAGGGCTCCTGGGCTGGGAGGAAAGCAGCGCGCGTGGCGGGCGGGTTCTGCACCGCGGCGCCAGGTTCAGCACCACCGGGTCAGCTCAGGGCGAGCGCAGGAGTCTGAACGGGAACGTGGGAGGACTTGGTGCTTGAGGCTCGTCTGTAGTGCCCTAAGTAACCTATTCTAGCTTCGGCAGCTCCCGGAGGCTTTGGAAAGAGCTGATAGTCGTTTAAAAACTTGGTCATCAAAAGCAGATCAATGCTTCTCAGGATGCCTTGTCTAATCCGGGCCGGGCAATCCATCCCAGAGGTTTAGATAGGATTTACACTCAATATACGTTACTTACATAGTAAGTTATTTAATGTAATTTTTGGGATCAATTTCCTGGGGCACAGTTAGTTTGGGTGTATTTTTTAAATCTTGAATTACCTGGGTACTAGTTCAGATTGCAGGTGGATTTTTGCAACACTCCCCACCCCCACCCCCAAGACTTCCAGTCGTTCCACCAAATGCTGTTAGTTTGTTTATGTCTTAATGGGTTCTTAGATTTGAGTTAACCTTAGCTGTGAGAAGTTGATCTGGCTGGTTCAGAGCACTGAGGAAGCTACAGAAGATTCCAAAGTGAAAAGATCAATTATTTATTATATGATTACACCTTCTGTTAACATGTGAATACATATAACAGGGTAGGTACCCATATTATTGCCAGAAATAAGTTGTTTTTTTTTTTTAAGGCCCCGGTAAGTGGGAATTACATAATAAAATAGTTTAACCTGACATTTTCCAACAACTCGTACTTTTAGCAGCACTGACTGCTTAAGAACATTCTTCTGTTTCTTCTCTTTTTTGTGTAGGCAAGAGAGGTAACAAGGACCCTTGGTGTCTGTGGGATGAATAGAGGGAAGGACAAAAGAGTTGCAGAGGTAGATCAGAAACACTAGGAAATCTTTTCTGACTTCTGATTGTAACTCTGCAAAGATAATGGTGACGGTGTGCATTGGTTGATGTCTGAATCTGTATCAGGGCAGATCACGGTGCTTTGGGGGTGGATCTGGTCATGAAACTAGAGCTAGAGGGTGACAGACAGATGTGGTCAGACTTTAAATCTTTATTTTCTCACTCCAGTCTTTTGAACCCCTACTTTTTGTTGTCTTTTTCTAAAGTGGGCTATCTCTGGAACTTAATTCATACAATGCAATTGAGTATAGAAAGCCTGTGGGAAAATACAAAAGAAAGAATGTCTTGCTTGTTTGTATAGCTATAGCTTTTACAAGACAGTGTCACATAGAGACTTTAATTTTAATTAAAAATTGCAAGAATGTGTATATTTAGCTAGTTGGCCTTTACTTTGGGAGGTTCTTTGCAGACATCAAAGTATTCCCTGAAGATAATGAGACTGAACTATAACTTTGCAGGAAAGAACACATGACCCCTGCTTTCAAAGAGTTTAGTCTAGTGGGAAAGATAGACATGTTACAAATATCTGCAATATGAGATAATAAAAATGGAGTCATATGGCAGGGACATCAATAGTGTGCTGTTGATGGCAGAGAAAAAGAGGTCCATTCAAGGTTAGGAACGGAGAAGTCATGTAGGTGAGTGTAGCATCTGAGCTGGGACTTGAAGAAGGAAGAGGATTTCCGGGATGGAAAGGAGGCTTGTTGGAACAAGAGAGCAACACTGGTGCATTCAAAGGAAGCAGAGCAGTTTGGAGTGGCTGGAGCCTGGAATTCAACATAGATAAGGCTGGGAGGTAGGATGGGGCTAGATTATGGAGGACATGACAAGATATGCTAGGAAATTAAAATGTGATTGAACATTATTATTGTATTTATACCAACAATGTTAACATCCTTAACGGTAGTTTATACATTGGAGTTCAATTTTGTGAGCTTCCCCCTTAAGAAGTAAGTGATAAAATCTCAGTGATATTTTCTTCCTATAAATGTTTCTGTAACAGAGAAATGTGTTTCAAATAGCCTTTAATGCTTTATTGAAATCCAGCAGTTATTTCCCCCACTGAATCTGCAATCTTACAGTATAACATCTCTTAATTTTATTAAAACTTTAGATAGGAAAACACTTCCACTTTCCTGGGCCATTAAAATCACTTTCTGTTCTCTGTTTCAATTACCAATAATACACCGCTAATAATAATTGTTATTAGTATTATTAATCTTTATTAAACTTATGTCAGATGAGCCACATACCTTATTTTATTTGGGGAGGCATAATTTTTGTCTTGGTCTGAGAATTTAATAAGGTCACTCAGCTAAGTAAATGATGGGACCAAGATTTGAATCCAAGAAGATAGCATAACAGGAGCATAATATATGATAACTGTTATGAATAAGTTAGAAATTCTACCTGCTACCTGTAGGAGAAGTGTTTCTCTGTTTTTTCTTTACATCCTTATTTCCATCATTCTGATTTTATTTTATTTTTGTTTGTTTAGTTTTATATATATATTCTTTTTCAGATTCTTTTCCATTATAAGTTATTACAAGATGTTGACTATAGTTCCCTGTGCTATACAGTAGGTCCCTATTGTTTATCTATTTTATCAATAATACTGTGTATCTATTAATCCCAAACTTCCAATTTATTGCTCCTCGACCCTTTCCCCCTTGGTAACCATACATTTATTTTCTATGTCTGTGAGTCTATTTCTGTTTTGTGAATTTGTATCATTCTTTTAGAGTTCACATATGAGCGATATCGTATGATATTTGTCTTTTGCTGTCTGACTTACTTCACTTAATATGATAATGTCTAGGTCCATCCATGTTGCTACAAATGGCATTATTTCATTCTTTTTTATGGCTAAGTAATATTCCATTGTATAAATACACCACAGCTTCTTTATCCAGTCCTCTGTCAATGGATGTTTTGATTGTGTCTGTGTCTTGGCTATTGTAAATAGAACTGCTATGGACATGGGGTGTATGTATCTTTTCAAATCAGAGTTTTCTTTCTTTCTGAATATATGTCAAGGAGTAGGATTGCTGGATCATATAGTAACTATTTTTAGTTTTTTAAGGAACCTCCATACTGTTCTCTGTAATGGATGCACCAATTTATATTCCCACCAACAGTGTAGAAAGGTTCCCTTTTTTCCTCATCCTCTCTAGCATTTGTTATTTGTAGATTTTTTAATGATAGTCACTCTGACCTGTGTGAAGTGGTACCTCATTATAGTTTTGATTTGTATTTTTCTAATAATCAGCAATGTTGAGCACCTTTTCATGTGCCTTTTGGCTATGTGGATGGCTTCTTTGGAGAAATGGCTATTTAGGTCTTCTGCCCATTTTTTGATTGGGTTTTTTTTTTTTTTTGGTTGTTATTGAGCTGCATGAGCTGTTTATATATTTTGGAGATTAAATTTACCACATACAAAAATAAACTCAAAAGGGATTATAGACCTAAATGTAAGACCAGATACCATAAAACTCCTAGCAGAAAACATAGGCAGAATACTCTTTGACATAAATCACAGCAGTATTTTTTAGATCTGTCTTCTAGAGTAATAGAAATAAAAGCAAAACTAAACAAATGAGACCTAATTAAACTTAAAAGCTTTTGCACAGCAAAGGAAACCGTAAACAAAACGAAAGGACAACCTATGGAATGGGAGAAAATATTTGCAAACAATGCAACCAACAAGGGATTATTATTTTTTTTTAATTGAGATACAATTGCCATATTAACATTACTTTTAGGTGTGTAATGATTTGAGATATGTGTGTATTGCAAAATGATCATCACAGCAAGTCTGATGAACATGCATCGTCACACAGTTACCATTTTTTTGTGTATGTGATAAGAACTTTTAAGATCTACTCTCTTGGCAACTTCCCAATATATAATACAATATGTTAACTGTAATCACCATGCTGTATATTGTACATAATTTTGGCTCATTTTATTTTACAAATTCAACGCTGGGACACACTTAAATGTTTTAACACATCTTTAAACTATTATATGATCTTGTACTTTTATGACCCACTCAAAAGCAACTCCTAAGCTCCTTGAGAAAAGATGGGATATAAGATGAGAAAAACATTAGTGAATGTAGTAACAGCATTAAATACAAAGACCAGAATCGCCGGGTTCTCTGGAAGAGTGTCAACTTCATGTATTCTTTTCACTATTCCTAATAACCACCCCCCAAACACATCAGGTCTTTTTGTATTTCAGCATCTTGTATATATTATCATGGGTCCTGATTTTCTATACTGAAAGTGATATAGCAAACATACTAGTTTGTACATGACATACTGAAGTGTATATTCAGACAACAGATTAGGACTCTATATATAGTTATGTGCAAATTATACAAAACATAAACCAAGCAAAAAAACCAAAACAAAACACATGCGTGTAGGTAGCATCATCAGAGATTTCTTTACCAGAACTTCACCAACACTACTTGGACCAAGCCTTGTGGGATGTGGGTTGTGTGGATTAGAGACAAGCTGAAACGAGCCTGACAGCACAGGGAGCGTGAGAAGAGTGGGGGGAAAAAGGGAGATACCCACCTGTGTCTAAGTGTCTGGCCCTCATTTTGCCTGTATTGAGGTCTGTTAAGTCACGAGATCTTTTTATCTTTTCTCAGACTCTGAATGATTTATAGATTCCACTGTTTTCTCTTCTGAGCCTGTGAGCAGGATGGGAAATAGGTGACTGTTTCGCTGGATTGGTTAGGAAGGGCTCTGGGATACTGGTCTCTCCCTGAGTGTGACATCTGTAACCCTCAGTTTCCTTGTACGGATGGGGAACTTGCAGTGTTAAGGTCGGTGGCGGCAAGTTGACAAAGTTCAGCAGAGGAGACGGGCATCATACATGAGCAAGGCAGGCCGGGGTGAGAGGGCCGGGAGAGCACAGGTGAAACTCTAAATGCAAGTCAGCCTTGGTCCTGCGTCAGGGAGGCGATAGGGAGTGGGAGGAACTGGAGAGAACATGCCCGTTCAGCGAGGGCCAGCTTGCTCAGTTCTAGCTAGTTCTTATGTAAGAACAAGGGCCCAGTGTTGCCAGATCTTCTGAGGCCTCAAGAGAATCTGGAAACTCAGATTTGTATGTGAAACCATTGGCAACTCATTCAAAATGGCTAAAAATGAAACAAAATAAAAATTGGGCAGGCCAAACCAAACACCTCTAGAGATCTAGAGATCAGATTTGATGTGACGCTGCCAGTTTGCCGGATGATTTGCAAGCTTCCTTCTGGCTTCAGACTGCCATGATCCTAGATCAATCCTTCTGATCTCTAACCCATTTTTTCACCTTTGCTGAAACATATCCCAGTACTCACCATATCTAAATTACAATAGCTTTGGAGGAGCTCTTTGGCAAATGCTGGACCTATGATAGATCTACCAGATCTTTAAGGTCAGAGAAAAGTCCTTTTTCAGTGGCTATGCTGTTGACATAATTCAAAAGCCCTGCAGTTAATTACTTGTGTTAATTATCCTTTTCACGGACAATTAGTGGGGTTTAATTCTAGGACCCAGAAGCTGTATCTGTAAACATTTTCCTTCATCTCTTCCTTCTCCCCGCAGTAGCGAGGTAATAACCAGCTACAAAAAATGATCCAGGTTTCCACTTGGACAAGGTGTATTTCTAGGCTTGTCTTATGGTGCTTAGACAAAGAAATCTTCATCGTCTTTACCCTGGCAAGGTTTCACCTTGTAGTCTGTCTCTCTTCTCAAAACAGAGCTATCTGGGGCTGTCCTTCAGTTGCAACGAGGTGAATAAGTTAAGGTTTGGTTTGTCTTTTATAAATTAATACGGAATTTAGGTGGGTTTTTTTTTTTAAGCATATTTATATGGATCCAAAAAATAAAAATGAGAACAAAAGTAATGAATTTGCATGTGATTCCAATCCTAAATTATTTTTAGTTACTCTGGTTTCTAGGAGAACTATGCAGTTAAATTCTTTAATGTAATGCTTTTAAAGCTGAATTTCTTGGATCTGATTAGCTAAGATGTGCTCTTTGCTTTATGCCAATGGCCTGTTTTACAAATGGGCCTGACTCTAGCTGAAAAGTTCAGAGCAGACTTTGACAAAGGGAAGGAAGCATCTGAGTAAATAAAATGGGAATGGCATGTTCAGAGAAACCACATACCTTAT
Source organism: Camelus ferus (assembly GCF_009834535.1). Lineage (NCBI taxonomy): Eukaryota > Metazoa > Chordata > Mammalia > Artiodactyla > Camelidae > Camelus > Camelus ferus. Next base: position 42,298,034 of record NC_045706.1, on the reverse strand, counting down.
TGTGACTGAGCTGACTGAGAGAGGACCAATAGAAGGCTCTGAGTGACAAGTCTGAGCCACAGTTTGCCCTTGTCCTGGTTCCAGTGATGAGTCAGCCCTCCCTTGCACTTCAGAGAGTGGTTTAATCGGCTCTAAATGTTTTTAACATTTGAAACCAAATCTGAAAGAATCAGGTACTTATCTGATCATTAAAGGCATCTGATGTTATATTGGTTAAAATATTTGGATTTAAAAAAATCAACTTCTTTATTTTTACCCATGTATTTAGCTAGGCTTTCAGATTCAGTGATGGAAGCTGGCTCTCAGCTCCAGGGAGGCAGGGGCCACATCACCTTCGCTCCACAATACCTTCCAAATGCATTCAACTTGTTTTCTTATAAATATGCAGTACCTTCCAAATGCTATCCACATAACAAACAGAAAAGTAGAAATTCTAACCATTCTTTAGGACCGCATAACACCATTATCAAAATATCCCAGCTTCTACCCCACTACTTTCCCCAGAGTGAGAGGTTATTTTGCTAATTTGAACAAATTAATAAGTGACCTCATTGTCATGTTGACAACTTTATTATAATTGTCACCATTACTGTTAACATTATCCTCATCTTCAGGATCTTCTCAGAGTTTCATCTGCCACCCCCTGCCTGCCCAGTTAAGGACTGCAGAGGGTGGCTGGGGTGTGTGGCTTGGACCCAGAGAGATGGGGCGACCGTCTTAGTAGAGGCTGCCTGGAGAATCTTGGAGCTGCCTCTCCCAGGTCTTTTCTGCTGTGTAGCTGGAGGGTGGCATTATAGGGGGTTGAGTGATGCTCTAGGGGCAGTGCACCCAGGTGGCCATTTAGGACAACAGGAAAGAGACAGGAAAAGACAATGGTGTGTGTTCGCTCTCTCTGGAGCTGCAAGGGTGAAACTGCTCATTCTCTAGCCAGAAACCAGCCAAAAGATAGATTTTGGGGACTTGCCATATCCAAGTGTGGAGTAAATAGCATTGCCTCCACCAGTGGGGACAGAGCCAGCTGTCACAAGAGAGGAGGGAGCAGGCAACCATCCATTCCTTTTTTCTCCCTCGGCACTCCAGGGTGCTTAGAAAAATAAAGTCATGCTCTCCTGAGAAGGTCCAATTATTCTGCTCTCCTGTTTTGTAAACTTTTGATTCTTTGGAGAGAGATGCTTACTTTTCTGTAACCTTCTAATACGCTTAGGCATTTTAGCATGTTGGAGGTTGTTTTCTGGGATTGTTTGATGCACTTTCTTACACCACTTTCTCCTGTTTTTGTTAGAATTAGCTTTTGCAAATCTGCAGATAAAGTGATGTGATCATCTTTTAAATTTTGTGTCAGAGGCAATGATCCCCTTCTGCATTTTCCCCCCAAACTTTTTGTAGAAAATCAAGAAATTAACTTTTGCTATAGTCCTCATTCCTATAAGAACTTTTGCTTTGCTTTCTACTTGAAATCTTGATCTGGTGATCAGTAGAGATTTTCTAGGTTAAGTGGGCTTTGTCCTTGATGGTATAGATGACAGGGTAGAGCTAAAAGGACAGCCAAAGGCTGGCTGCTGCATTGGGGTGGGTGGGGTCCGGGCAGAGAGTTGCCACTTGCTCATTCAGCCCCTACCCCCAGCTGCTTCGTATCTTATTCGCTCCCTCAGTGTGTCCTTCCTCCACTGGGAAGGAAGATGGGACAGTTGGTCAGAAGGTGTTCTATCCTATCAGGCAGTGATTCTCAGCCACAGCTGCACATTAGAATGGCAGGGTCAGGCTCCACTCCCAGAGAAGGCTGGTAGTGGGACTTGGCCTCAGGGTTGTTTAAAAACTTCCTGATGACTCTAGTATAGTCAGGGTTGATAATCACTGTGGTTGGGCAACAGTTTTCAGAGTGTATCTGTGGATGACCTGGGTCAGAAACACAGGGTGACTTAAAAAATGTAAATTCTGGGATTCCTAACGTATTAAAAATGCATAGGCCTTGAACCTGAAACTTGAAAGGAAACCAGATCCTAAGATCCTTAAGATCAGAAAGTCTTAGAAGCCCTTGATTTATAAATGATTCAGTAACTAGTTGCTGTAGAATGTTGGTGTGAGTAACTAGTAACTACTTCTTAGAAAATGGCTATCAATTTACTGGAAATCTCGTCATAAAATAAGAATAGCTAATATTTACTAAAGTGTTTTACTATGTGCTAGGCACTGAGCTTTGCACTTTAAATTCGCTATTATCCCGTTTACAGATGAGGAAACTCAGGCTCAGAGACATTAAGTAATTGGCTCAAAAACACTGGATTGGAACCCAGATATACATGTAATAACAAAACTTATGATCTTAACCACTACTCAGTTCCTACCACTGTGGAACCAGATACTAGAAAAAATTTCTCCAATGATCACTGATGTTTATTTCAGAAACCCTGAATTTATGTTTAATTTTCATTGCTTAGATTCTTCTTTTATGATGTGTAGTCATCCCTGCATTTGAACAGAAGCTCTGTTAACTCTTGTTTGAGGAGTGACAATAATAACAAAACATAATCTCTTGATTTTATTGCCCTTGTTTAAACCTGTTTCTGGGTTAAAACTCTGGGTGTGTCTGGGGAGGTGTGTGGATATGGGTGGGGAGGAGCTGGCCCGGGGAGGGGCCTTACATTTATAAAAGGCCTTATGCAGATAAGGTTGATTTTTATCTCCAAATCAGGTCATTGTAACTGTCTGTGTGGTTATAGCATTAATTATTTTAAAAATAAAATCAGCTTTATTGAGGTATAATACACATACAATAAAATCCTGAAGGAAGGTCAAGAAACCTAGTATGATTTAGAGTCTTGACACTCCTCACGGATGCTTCAGTTAAGACAAAGTCAACCTGGAGTCAACCATTTTTTCCCCAGGGTGTAGTCACATACTCCTAGGCTGTCAATTAAAATAAAGTGACAATTCAACACCAGGTAATTTGGAAGTGATTGAGATTCAAATAGAAATTTGTTATTTTTATCTCCTATAATTCAAGTAAAAATGTGTCTAGGAATCTTCAGTGAGAGATTTAAAGACAACATTTAAAAAGGAGTTGTTAGAAAACAATTGTTGTGGGGGGAACAAAGGCAAGAGGCAAAAGTTAACTGAAGATAAGATCAAACAGTTGTGAATCACTCTGTATTTGGCAAAAAATAGTGTACGTATTTACATACATTTCAGGGATGGAAAGCTTCTACGTCAACATCAAGTGTTCATAAATGTCAAATGTGCAATTCTGACATCCTATATCCGGGAGAATAGAAATTTTCAGCCAGTGTAGAGTTGAGGAAATAACAGAGAATTGGCATCGTTTGAACAGAACTGAATGCAGTCTAAGACGCTGGAGCTTAGAAGTTTACTATGAGTGAAAGGTAGACTTTCATCAGCAATCCTTTTCATTTTCCAAAGGAAATGTCTTAGAGTTTACTTAACTCTCTGTTCCCTTTAACAAAACAAATTCTAGCTTTAGGAGATACACTATCCTTTATACCAATGATAATCTCATTTTGTTGAATAATATTATTATGATTGATTTTATTTCATGCTCTCCTTTCTTCTCCAAGGGAGGTTTATAATATGTGGAATATGTTTAATTTGAAAAAAAATTTGACACTGTTAGGCATTTTATTTAGTTTAGTTTGTAAATTTTTAATACAATTTTAGAGGTTATTTTCCATTTTCAGTTATTACAAAATATTGGCTATATTCCCCTTGTTGCACCGTACATCCTTAAGCCTGTGTTATACCCAGTGCTTTGTACCTCTCACTCCCCTATCCCTGTAACTCCCCTCCCTGTCCTCTCCCCACTGGTCACCACTAGTTTGTTCTCTGTATCTGTGAGTCTGCTTCTTTTTTGTTTATTCACTAGTTCGTTGGGGTTTTTTAGTAGGATGTTAAAGTCCCCTACTATTACTGTGTTACTGCTCAGTTTCTCCTTTTATGTCTGTCAATATTTGCCTTATGTGTTGAGGAGCTCCTATGTTGGCTGCATATATATTTACAATTGTTGTATCTTCTTCTTGGATTGATCCCTTGATCATTATCTAGTGTCCTTCTTCGTCTCTTAGAACAGTCTGTATTTTAAAGTCTATTTTGTCTGATGTGAATATTGCTACTCTGACTTTCTTTTGATTTCCATATTCCCGGCATACCTTTTCCATCCCCTTACTTTCAGTCTGTATGCATCTCTAGATCTGAAGTGAGTCTTGTAGGCGGCAGTATACACAGGCCTTGTTTTTGTATCCATTCAGCTACTCTGTGTCTCTTAATGGAGCATTTAGCCTATTTACATTGAAGGTAATTATCAATTTGTGTGTTCTTATTGCCATCTTGTTAACTGTTTTGGATTTGTTTTTGTAGGTCTTTCCCCCTCCTTTCTTCTTTTGTTTTCTTATGATTTGATGATTATCTTTAGTGTTATGTTTGGATTCCTTTTTCTTTTCTGTGTATTTATCTATTACAGATTTTTGGTTTGCGGTTACCATGAGGTTTTTGTATAGCAGCCTATACATGTGCATGATTGTTTTAAGTTGCTGATCTCTTAATTTCAAGTGCATTTTTAAAACCCTGCATTTGTTCTCTCCTCCCCTCATGATTACTGTTTTTGATATCATATTTTACATCTAATTGTTTTGTGTATCCCTTAACTGCTTATTGTGGATATAGATGATTTTCCTACTCTTGTTTTTTAACCTTCCTACTAGCTTTGTATGTGGATGATTTCCTAAAAAGCTCACTGGAGCTTTTTTCATAATTTTTTTTTTGTTTCTACTTGTAGCTGTTTCTTTTTCACCGGGAGAAGTTCCTTTAACTTTTGTTGTAAAGCTGGCTTGGTGGTACTGAACTCTTTTAGCTTTTGTTTGTCTGTTTTTTGTTTTTGGTGTGGGAGGTAATTAGGTTTATTTGTCTATTTTTTAACAGAGCTTTTGCTTGTCTGTAAAGCTTTTGATTTCTCATCAAATCTGAATTGGAAACTTGCTGGGTAGAGTATTCTTGGTTGTAGCTTTTTCCCCTTTTATTGTGTTAAATACATTGTGCCACTCCCTTCTGGCCTGCAGATTTTCTGCTGAAAAATCAGGTGATAGCCTTATGGGAGTTCCCTTGTATGTTATTTGTTGCTTTTCCCTTGCTGCTTTTAATATTCTCTCTTTATGTTTAATTTTTGCCGTTTTAATTACACTGTGTCCTGGTGTGCTCCTCTTTGGGTTAATCCTATGTGGACTCTCTGCACTTCCTGGACTTAGGTCCTAGAGCTTGTTTCAGATCATTTTAGGGGGTGGGGGTAGTTTCTGACACAGTAGGGTATAGGGTCCAGGGTATCCTGAAGCTTATGTTGGCCTCCTAGTGGACAAGGCCAGGGCACAGCTGGTCCCAGGGTAGGTCTGGCCAGTTGTGGACAGGCTAGATCCACAGGCTGCAGGATGGGTGAGGCTGGTCTAGAAGTTAGTGCAGACTTCCTAGAGGGAAGGGCTGGTGCCTGCCTACTGGTGGGTGGAGCTGGATTTTGGCCCTCTAGTGGGCAGGGCCGTGTCTAGAGGTGGCTGTGGGCTCAGGAAGTCTTTAGGCAGTCTCTCTGCTGATGGGTGAGGCTGTGTTCCCACCCAGTTAGTTGTTTGGCCTGAGGCATCCTAGCACTGGTGCTTACAGGCTATTGGGTGGGGCCAGGTCTTGGCTCTAATGAGCTAGAAGGAGGATCCCAGGATAGTGCCTGCCAGCACCAGTACTGGCTTTCAATATCCAAGGCAGCCTCAAATAGTGTTCATGGTGAGGAATGTTCCCAAATATGTCTGCCACCAGTGTCTGTGTTCCCAGCATGAGCAACAGCCACCTCACACCTCTCCAGGAGACTCTCCAAGACCAGCAGGTAGGTCAGGTCCAGGCTCCTATCAAGTTACTGCTTTTGCTCTAGGTCCTGGTGCAGTGAGATTTTTTGTGTGCCCTTTAAGGATGAAGTCTCTATTTCCCCCAGTTCTGGGGGTCTGCAGACATCAAACCCTGCTGGTCTTCAAAGCCAAATGCTCTGGGGGCTTGTCTCCCTGGTGCAAGACCACTGGGCTAAGGAAGCCAATGTGGGGCTCATAACTCTTATTCCTGTGGGAGAACCTCTGCATTATAATTATTCTCCAGCTTGTGGGCTGCTCACCCGAGGGGTATGGGATTTGATTATATCATTAGTCCACCCCTCCTACCCATCTTGTTGAGGTTCCTTCCTTGTCTTCAGTTGTAGAAAGTCTTTTCTGGTAGATTCTAGTTTTTTTCATCGATGGTTGTTCTGCAGATAGTTTTGATTTTGCTGTGCTCATGAGAGGTGAGCTCAGGGTCTTTCTGCTCTGCCATCTTGGCCCCTCTCCTGAACATATTTAACTTTTAAGTTAAAGATAAGAAATACACTTAAATTATAAGTTCAAGTTAATTTTGTGATATTCTGTCAGACCCTGTAGATTGGCAGAACTGCCCTTAAATTGCAGTGCTTTTCAAATGGTCTCTCAAAATGGCTTCTAATTTTGAATTTTGGAGTCTTAGTTTGTTAACACAGGTTAAAAGATTCCCAATTCTCAGAGGGTGTACTGGAATATACTACAATGTATGTGTTTCTTAGAAGCATACTTTTATACAATTATATGAGTAAGAACCCCAAACTTTGAATATACTCATGGAACACTAGTCCAAACAAGACAACATCTTCTGGGACTTATAGATCTTACTATTTTTTAGGGGGAAAAAAATTCTACCACTTGGATATTGTAAATGTTATTAATGCCAGGATTTATCCCATAAAGTGTGAAAATAATCCTACCTTGGGGCAATAGACAGGCTTTTTGAGGCACTTTCTTCTGCAATTTCAGTGGAGAGTGCCATCTTTCTAATCTTGTTTTCCTCTGTGAGCCCTGTAAGATCTGCCCTCTTCACTTCACACCGAATCTATTAGGCCTGTCCCTAATTCCACACCCATGTTTATGTTGATCCTCTTGCCTAAGCCACCCATTGATGAATCTCTGCATTGTTCTTTAGAACCAACCTTCTTTGCAAGGACTTTACTCCTGCTCCTGCCCTGACTGCTTTCACTTCCCTCTGACTCCTAGATGTTTAATATCCACCCATGTCTTTGACACTCAACCATGTGCTCTTTTGTGCCCATATCTTACCTTCCTTAGTGGGTTATAAGCGCCTAGATGGCAAGGGTGATGTCTTACAGTTCTTCTGATTTCCCTTGGTATCTACTGCAATGTAATTTAAATTGAAAATTATCAAAAAACCTTTAGAATAAAGATCCCGCTTTTAGAATGCTGAATTTCTGTAAATATTAGGATAAGTGGGTTTAGCAGAAATTTCAGTTAATTTAGACTTTTTATTTAAAAGAATGCCAGGGGAGATATTTTTATCATATTGCATCATGAAGTATAAAGAAGGAGGATTAATAAGAAGAAATTTTCAGAAACAAAAAGGTATCGCGTATCTATATTTCCTATGTTTTGTTGTCAAAGATTAAACTCCTAAGCTTAACCTTTGGCCCAAATAGGATCAAATGGGGTATGAATAGTTAAAATAATCAACGTGAAATTACAGCATACTCACAATATGTTTATTCTGTCGCACTTAAAAGACATGAATACCAGCTAACTTAACAAAATAATTTACTAGGTTAGCTCATACAATGAGGTGGAAGGGGGAGAAGTTAGGCTTGGGTATCCCTAGGGAGCCAAGATAGTAGGAACTGACAGAGGGTTTCTTTAATGAAGTAACCACTGAGGTCAGTCAACTCCAAATAGCTATCTTTTATTAGAGCATTTCATTCACAATTTAGGATCCTGGGAGAGGGGTCCTACTGGCCTTGCTTGGATCAGGTTCTGCTCCATGGGTCAAGAGCAAGGAACCTTGATTAACTGTCCCACCAACCATCTACCCATAAGGAAGACCAAGTACCTCAAAGAAAGTTGGGTGCCATTACAAAAGGAGGAGGAAATGAAGGCTACTCTATTTGTGAAATCCCCTTACAGAAGAACATAGACTGTGAGAGAAACAGCAGGTGAGACATCTGAGGAATAGCAGAAACTGTAGGAGAAAGGTATCGCCCTGACAGAAAACAAGAAATCACTAAATGGTATTTTTCACCATGTTCTATTGAGACTACGTGTCTCTCAAACTGTGAGACAATGAAAGGTCAGAAGCTGTTAGCCAACTCTTTGTAAAAACTCGTCTTTCTAGTCTGAGTTGATACATATGGGAGCTTTGTATTTCAAAGGTTTGCTTTCCCAAATATTGACTGTGAGAAGAATTTCTCTGGCTCCTGTCCTATGTGTTGAAATGTCACCCAAGGCAGGGCAAGGCTAGGCGAAGGCATTTGGTGTATAAAGGCATTTCTGTCTACTTCAGTCTGAAAACTGGCAAAGGAGATACTCCTCACTCTTTCACTCTCCTCTCCCTGCCCTCCAGGAAATACTGGCTTTATTTATGATTCTGGTGCTTTGCCTGTACCAATGTATACTTTTCCGGGAGTGCTATAATTTGAACATGTAAATGAAGGACAATCTCTTATGCATTTGTTTTTACACAACCTTTTATTCTCATTAGCTGTTTAGCTATTGCTATTACATATTATCTAGTTTAGGGAATTAGAAGACTATCTTTTCTTTTAAAGGGGTTCTAAACAGGAAGTAGTACTAAATTGTCATTAAAGGACCGGAATTATATTATTTACTTTTTGCAATAGCTTAGATACTAGAGAGAGTAAACGGCTGATGAAGGGGCATATCTGATTACCTCAAAGGATTTCGATATTTGGAAGTTTGGAGGAGTCTGTCTGCTCACACAATCATGTGGTCTGAGAGACTGGCTTTTTTTTTTTTTTTTTTTTTGCCAATCCACATTTTATTTGTATCTGCCTTTAATGTGTACATAAATTCTCAGAACCGCTTCCCCCATGTGGCGGATGGATGGTAGTTTCTGGAGGGAAGAAGCATCAGACCGAGGACATGAAATTTAACAGAAGGTCCTGCTACCCTGAGCAAGGGGCGTCCCTGTGGGCCGGGACTTGCGCTGTCTTCCCTCCCCTTCCGGCCGTCTGTGAATCACATGGGCCCTCCTATTGGATACTAGCTCAGCGTCCTCCTCCCCTTGGACTGGCCATGGGCAGGAAACCCAACCTCCTGTCTTCAACGTTTTAGCTTCTTGTCCTGCTTTTCTCATCCCTAAAATTCTACTCCTGGGGTGGGAGAACACCAAAACCCATAACATGTCTCTCCCAAGCCTACTCCTAACTCAGGGTGGTCAACACAGACTCCTGAGATGGAAACTTCAGCCACTGGGGCCCTCATGGCTGGCTGGATCTGAGGGCAGAGCTGGCAGTGCCGCTGTGGCAGGATGTGGGGAGGCGCAGAAAGCCCCAGGAAGCCAAGGGCATGAGCTTATTCACTGTAGAAGTCAACGTGGGCTCCAGGCTTGAACTTGGCCTTCTGCAGCATGCTCAGCAGTTTCTGGGCTGATACCCTGCAGTCCACAAGCTTCCCCTTTGTCTTCATCTCCTGCAGCTTTTCTCACAGGTCTGGGTGCATGGAGGTCTCCTGGGCTAACTGCTGCATGTCTGTGTCCAGGGGACCTGGGGCTCAGCCCCCTCACACTCGGGTCCTCTGTGGCCAGGACCTGAAACATCACATCATGTTACCTGCAGCCTTCCCTGCAAATACAGTGCCCAGCCCTTGAAGGGTTGCAGGGCACAGATGGATGAGATGTTAACCTGCTGAGGCCAGGACTGTCCAGAAAGGCCTTCAGATTGCTGGAAGTCGGGCAGAGTGTGAAGGTCAAGTTCAAAGCCCAATAGTTGTTCACTTCAGCTGAGTCAGCCAGGCCCACCAAGCCTTTGGACACATCCCCAAGAGTGCCCGCGTTGTTGACGAGCAGCATTCACTGCATGCCCTCGGCCCTGGGGAGCTCGCACAGCGGCGGCGAGCAGCTGCTGCAAGCCCACCTTGGCGCTCAGGTCGGCGGGCACCCTCACCAGGCGCAGGCCGGGCCTCCGGGAGCCCAGCTCGGCCTCCAGCTGCCGCAGCGCCTCGTCGTTGCGGCCGCTTAGGACCAGCACGGAGCCAGGAGGCAGCAGCAGGGCCAGGAACTGGGCCAGCGTCTGGCGGAAGCCGCAAGAGGCCCCAGTCAGCATGCACACGGCGCGCCCTCCTTGCCAACACCCCGCTCCGTGCCTCCGACCTTGGCGAACTGGCGAGACTGGCTTTTAGACTCTACAGTTTTGTTCACAAATTGTAACATCTTTTCAGTTTTCAGTTATGAAATATTGAAAGTTAATTTGTACAAAAGCCTGCGGCAGATGGTGACGTGATTTTTGCCCAGTGCTTTGAATGTCAAACTGAAGAAATTCGCTGAAGCCCAGGTAAATTGATGGGTGTAATTATGATTTTCTTAAGACAGCCAAATGCTTCACCATCTAATTAGGGATGCGCATGAATGGATGAATGATACTCCTACTGTTTTTACCTGTTATCTGATGAAACCAGAGCCAAGGGGATAGTTTGGCAAAATCTGTGGGCAAAGCAGACTCCCTTGAACCTGACTGTAAACCTGGCATGGCGAAGAGATGTAGGCGTGGACGACTAAGTGGGAGGCCCCTTAGGGGCAGGAAGTTCAGGCCTTGGGCCTCCAAATCCATGGGTATGTAGACTGTTTCAGAACTTAGAAAGAACGAAGATTTTCAAATTTTTAAAAAATATCATTTTGATACCAAAACCTCGTCAAAATTAAAAACAAAAATAGATTTATTTCACTTATGAATTTAAACCCCACCCCCCTGAAGTAGACTTACATAAAAAAATAGTGCATGAACCAAGGAAGATTTACCCCACTAACTCAAGGATGGTTTAATAGTAGAAAATACAGATTTTATTACATTGAAAATTAAAAAAAAAAATCATCTCTATGATTATGTGTTGGAAATGCATTTGAGAAAATGCAATAAACATTCTTTATAATAGCACTCAAAAGTAGAAACTTTTTTTCTTAACTGTGAAATTTATCTAAGCCTCAGAGACAGCACCATGGCACCTTAAGGCATTTCCACTAAAGTTAGAAACTAGGCAAAGATGTGTACTCTTGTTATTTAAGCATTGTTATGGGTGCCTTGTTCCATGCAAAGGCAAAAGGAAGAAATTAGAAGCACAAAAATTCGAAGTAAGAGGGTAAAACTATCACTGTTTATAGATGGTCATATAACTGTATTGTATTATATATTGTATGTACCCAAGAGAATCATCCCCAAATCTACTGCAAACAAGAGATTTTGCAGTAAGGTAGTGGAATCCAAAATTAACATACAGATGTTAATAGCTTTTTCACATATAAATGGAAAACAAATAAAAGAATTAAGCCCAATTAAAATGTTAGCAAAAAGGATATAATATCTAAAGATAAAATAAAAAGAGATGTTGGGGAAATATTTAAACACTGTGAACACCAAAGTAGATGTGAACAAATGGAAAGATAAGAAGTGAAAGATAGACAGACATCAGCATCATAAAAGGAGTGTTTTTCCTTAAATCAATGTATGAGTTTAACTCGGCCCTAGTGAAAACACCATCAAATTTCTTTTAAAACCAGAAAGACTGATTCTGAAGGTCATATAAAAAAGTAACCAAGAAGAGCCAAGAAAATATAGAAAAGTGTGCAGTGATGGAGAAGGAGATAAAGAACTATTCCCACTGGAATGTAAACTATATTTTTAAAAACTTAAAAAAAAAGAGAAAGACATGATTTTAACTCATGTGGTAATTGTGAGTCAATAGACAGATCAAAGGAACAGAAAAGAAAGTCCAGAAACGCCTGTATACACCCAAGAATTAGACAGGAATTACAGATGGTTTTTCACCTATGAAACAACACACATCATTCAGAGAATGCTGAGGAATGCAGGTTAAAACTATAATGAAATACTTAAAGCCAGCAAATTGGCAAAAATCCAAAAGTTGCACAACACACTGAAAGCTGCTGAGGATAATAGAAGTTGGTTTAATACCTTGAAGTCAGTTTGCTAATACTAATAACAGAAAGATACATTTGTAATCAACTCAGCAATTCCTGTCAGATATGCATATATGCAGAAAGATACGTGTGTTGGTAAGGTTATTCATTGCAGCATTGTTTTTCATTGGAAGCCACTGGGAACTGGTTAAACAGTTAGGAATGACTGGAACACAGTGTAGCTGAAAGAAGGAATGAGGAAGGTTACTATGCATTGATGTGAAAGATCAAGGTATTTTGTCAAGTGAAAAAACAGCAAGAACCATACCAGTGTATATAACATGCTATTTTTTGTGTGTAAAAAATCAGAGAAAATCTGTAGTTGAGTTAGCTTATGTATTCATAAATTAATTCTAGGAGGATATAAAAGAAACAAGAAATGTTGGTTTCCTGTGGAGGATATGGAAGTCAGGTGGGAAATGAATGAAGACTGTATACTTTTTGTCATTTTTTTTTTCATTTTTGAATTATGGTTTGCCTAATCAATAAGGAAAACAGACAAACCTTTATATAGCTGTGGGTGTTTGTTTGAAAAAAAAAAAAAAGACTAAAAATGCTCTCTATGTGTTGATAGGAAGCATTTCCAAGGATATTAAGTGCATAAACCAAGGTACGGAATAGAATGTACAGGATCCACTTTTTTTTGAAAAAAGGAAAGCTAAGACTGTTTGCTCAGTCTTGCTTGTATATTCATAAAGACACCGTGGAAGATTACTCCAGTCAGTGAACCTTGTGCTGTGCTGCCAGTTCTCCTCCAGACACCCTTTAGGAATGAAAGATTTCTTGCCTCAGTAGCTGAAGGTGATGACAGTTGGCCTTCAGATGACAGCCCCCATGGCTAATGATTGCCTTTGAAGAGTCCCCTCACCTAAGGTCACGCCCCCTTGCCGGGTGGCCTGCATTCAGTGAATGATCAACATGATGGTGTGAAGGGCCAGCTCCTCACCCCCAACTCAGGGCAGCTCTGAAGGTTCAGCCCAGCTCTATGTGTGGATGTATTACTTATTCAAATCATAAAGATTTTGAAGTTAATTTGATCTGCCAGTGATATTTTATCCTTTTCCTTGTATATTTTTAAAGAACATTTTTTGATGTTTTAATTTAGGAGGAGTTGTTTTTGATCCAGAATATCATGCCTTACTACACTCTTGACCATGCTTTTCTTTTCTTTTTCTTTTTGCTTAGGACCTACAGAGAAACACCTCCTTGATCTCACATGACAATGGAATTCAAAAGGTCCCCTGATGGTGGATGGGGCTGGGTGATTGTACTCGTCTCCTTCGTCACTCAGTTTTTGTGTTACGGGTCCCCGTTAGCTGTTGGCGTCTTGTATATAGAATGGCTGGACGCGTTTGGTGAAGGGAAAGGGAAAACAGCCTGGATCGGATCCCTTGCAAGTGGAGTTGGTTTGCTGGCAAGTAAGTGGCTTAATTTATGTGTCTCTTCACTCTCACTCATTAATCATCTAATTACGTTTGCCGCATCATTAACACTGTGTGAGGCAGAGGAGGCTTTTTTTTTTTTTAAGTACAACACATACTTTCCTGTCTTCATGAAGAGGATAAACCACTCTCTCACTGTAATAAATCTGTGTGAAAATACAGGAATTCCATGAGATATTCAACCATTCATTTATTTCATTATTCATTTATCTGCTACTGTGTGCCAGGCAGTGTGCCTGATTGTGGATATGATAGGCTGAACAGCAAACACATCGTTTCTAGCCTGAAGAGACTTAGTCTACAGTCTACATACTTCCATGAATAAGAATGATACAGGGATATGAGGGCAGGGAGCCAGGTATAGCCAATGAATGCTGATGACCAAAGGACCAAATGATGTTCACCAGTCCTGGGAACAGTTCCTCTGTGATTCATAGTGACTCCTCTCTGATTCAGATATACTGGGATCAAATTGCATGTCCTACATTTGTGTCACCTTCATAAGAAAAATTCGACATATCACAATGATGGTGTCATTAAGGATTTAAATATAGTATCATATATAATGACATGTGGATTTTACGTAACTTTCATATAAAGTATTCAAAAGAAGTATTCTTGATAAACACTTATCAAGTATGATATAATAGTGATTCTTACCATCTTCAAAGAGGACAGTAAAGGCGTCTTTATTTTTATTTTTTTGAAGGATTAAAATCATACACTTCAATTTCCGGAGTCATGGTTTGAACTCTGCAGTAATATTTAATGATCATCAGTCTGATTTAATTGAAACTGGTTGAGAACAGATGCTCTGAGACATAGCCCTGGAGTCTTCCTCTGTGCTATGAACTTGACATGATTCATTGAGCAAATCACAATCTCTGTTTTTATGGGGAAAATAAGAACATTGAATGTGTGATCTATAAGGTATTTTTTAGCTCTAGGATGATTTCCAAACAAATGCATTGGCCATTCCTTCTTTTAAATATGTCGCCTTTCCTGATCATGAAAGGAGATTTATCAAAACAAAACAAAACAAAACAAAACAAAAACTGTTGCTTCCAAATGGCATATTACCTTGTTAATTTAAAAACAAGACTCAAAAAACAATGCTGGATCATCTGGCCACGTCAGATAAGATAACTAAACATAACTAAACAAATGAAAATAACAATCATTATGAGCTTAAGAAAAACAGGAAACGTTTGCCAAGATTTGTTTGAAAAAGTTTTTCAAAATGTGGATTGTTTGTAAAGCTGTCAAAATACAAGTGGATGATGATTGATATGTTTGAAGGTATAATTTTTAGAAAATGATCTGGTGAGAAGAGAAGAGAATTTTAAATGTTCTCCGGTTAGTCATAATTTCTATTAGCAAATACAAAGTTAAACAGAAATGCAATTACCTTGCCTTCTAGCAAGGGTCTAAGGGTAATTGAGAAGCTGTTTCCATTAGCACATACCTGGAGAACAAAGCTTGTTTTCACGCAGCCTTTGGAGGTAGGACTTGAGGGTTCAGGGAAGTGGAGATCTTTGTAAGGATGGGTGGGTTATTGGTCAGAACTGAGGCTCAGACTCTGAAAACTGAACTGTGAATCTCCACTTTCTCCAAGTTCCTAGGTGGATGACCAGTGTCTCAGGGCCACCAGCAGCCCCCTTCACTTGTAGGCAGGACCAGCTATATAAGGGGTAGGTGCAAAATGAAAATGCAGGACCTCCTGTTGAAAAAATGAAGAATGTCAATACAGCAACAGCAGAATAGTAAACCGAGTGCACAGCCCTGCTCAGATCTGAGCCCTCTGCAACTGCATTGGTCATGTGCCCACGAGGCCAGCCCCGCTCGGTGGGCTGGAGAGAGTGCGCATCCCACCGGAGTTCCAGGGAGTGAACAAATACTAGGGCAGTGTTAGTGCTCATTCAAGTCCTGGCTCTATCACTCTGTAGCTGAGGGACCTCGTGCAGGTAGATGAGGAGACACTAAGACCAGCTAATCAAGGGGCTTGAAGATAAGCATAGAATACGGAGACCAAAGGGTTCCAGAATGAGGAAGCGGTGAGAAAAAACGACGGCTGGAGACCTGCCACTCATGGGCATGTGCGTGTGTACTTTAGCTGGTGTCCACTGAACACACGTGATGTTGGCCTCCCTTGGCTCCTCATAGCATGAATGAAGGGACAAATACTGAAAACTCTGGTGACACAGGTTTAGCAGGAGGTGTCAAGCACTGTGTGAGCCACATTCATCTTCTGCTTTGTTGACAACTGTGTTCTACACAGAAACAAACAGATCAGTACTACCTTGGAAGTAAAAAAAGCACTTCTCATGATGGTTATCAGTAGTTCTCAACCAAGGAGATAATTAGAATCATTTACAGAAAAACTTTGAGCATATAAATGCCTGGATTTGACCCTCTGACATTCTAATTCAGTCAGTCTTTGATGGGGCTCATGTATGCGAATTTCTTTAAAGCCCCCAAAATGATTTTCAGTTGGGAATTACCACTGGCTTATGCCCTTTTTGCTTAGATTTCAACCTTACACTTTTTGATAATTCTCCCATGTTCAGCTGGCTTTGACTTATTTATAAAGGGAACTCCTGTAGATTTCTGCTTCATTGTGTCACTGTTTATGCCATGTAAATTATGACAAACAAATTGTACCCAGTGACCCCAGTCCTGGTGAAAAAACACCTTTTTGGTAAAAATTAATTTATATATTTTTTTGATTAAAATTGGGCTCATGTATATATATATATACAGTTGCTCTTAAATTCAGGAGTATTTATGAATTACCTGAGCTTGTCTAAAAAGTCACTTTCCTGCTCATCAGAGCCATGTGGTGGGGATGGAGAGTGGTTCTGGGAATCTTCATTTTAACTAACTGCCCAGATGATTCTGATGTAAGCAAGCCATGTCATAACTGAGAAATGTGAGTTTACCCCGTTTTGTCCGGAGATGACCTGGTAGGTGTCATCTTTGGCCAGTTCTGTGATCCGACCTCTGGAGAGTTCTCATTGAGCAAGTGCAGCAGAATAAATGCATCTGCCAAGCAACATAAAAATTCTTCTTTTCACGTACTTGTCCTATTAGTTGGAATAGTGTCCCTTGTGTGCCTGGCTCAGTACCAGCCACCTTCACTTACTTGATCTTAGCTGATTCTTATAATAGCACGCTGAAGTAGGCGTGAGTGTCCTTAAGGTTCAGTGACCTAAGATGACGCACATTCTCTAAGAGGAAGAGTGACACCCAGGCTCTGGTTTTCCTGACCTGTTAAGTCTGTTTCTTCATCTTTAAATTGGAGATCATAAAAGTACCTACCGTATATGGCTGTTACATAGAATAGTTGAGATGGTGCTTGGCATATGGTAGGTACTCAACAAATATTAGTTATTAGAGAATAAAAGTCACCCATAAATAAAATTACTTTCCCAAGCAGTGCCAACCAAACTGTAGACTCTGTGAAAGAAAGGGACCCTTCAGCTTGGAGACGAAGTCATTTCTAGGGGGCCGGGTGGGAGGGAGAGCTGGAACTTAGTCAAGATTGTACCTGAGCATCTGGATCTACAAGGCCCACCCCTTGTCCCTGCCAAACCTAGATTTGGACGGAGTAGCATATTGAAACTGTGCAAAGACACACAAGTTTTAACTTTACACTCCTGATAATCTTCTTTGTCTTTGAAACTTGAGTAACTGAGGAGCAAATACTTGTTCCTCTTATCTGAATTATTTGTCCAGGTGATCCTTGGGGTGATTAAAGCTGAGTATCAAGAATTCTGCCTCCCTGAGTTACGCCTGGTGAACAAGCCCACCCTCATTACTTATATGCAGAGAGTCTCCTCTTCTCTGTGCGAGGGAGCTCAAGATGGAAGACATCATCTGTGCTATAAGGGATCTGAGGTCTCAGGGAAGAGACAGGAAGAAAGAAGGGTAGCGACGCTTTGAGACTTCACCCCAAATACCAAGAATAGCAAGAACAAAATCTCTGGAGTTTTATGTAGATAGGCTGAGGAGTGGGAGGAGGGACTGTGCAGGGGGGACGGGTGGGAGAGAGCTGTCCATGCAGAGTCCCCACGTGCACTGCAGGTGACGCGTTCTGATGGAGCACATTTGCCTGGAGGAGGAGGGATGGTGATGCTCTGGGCTGGGCTCCATTCCTGAGTTGTTCAAACACTGATGTAGGTGTTGTTCTGAAGGCATTCTATAGATGTGCTCAAAGTCCATCATCAGTTGACTTTGAGTAAGCGAGATGATCCTAAGTAATCTAGATGGATCTGGTTCCATCTGTTGAAAGGTTTTAAAAGCAGAAATGAGCTTTTCCGGAGGAAGAAATTCCACCCGTGGATGTAGGTTCAGCCTGTGCCAGAGACTTCCAGCCTGTCCTTCCCCATGGCCTGCCCTTCCCCATGGTCTGCCCTTCCCCACAGCCTGTCCTGGGGATGTTGTACTTGCCCAGCAGGGCCCCTCCACCGCCAAAGCCAGTTCCTTGCAGTCAGTCTCTTAATATATGTCTTCTTTGGGTTCTGTTTCTCTGGTTGATCCCTGAAGGATACAGTAGGAATGGGAAGTACCTGAACTAGAGGGCGATCATGGCCTTGTGTTGTTTTAAGATGAGAGAAAGCACTCTTCTCTGAGATGTCACTCTTCAAGTTCAAGGAGAAGGGTGGGGCTGTTTTTCAGACAACAGAGTTGCTGATACAGCAGGGAGATCTGTAGTTTTTATTTTAACAAGTAAAGTCTTTTTTTTTTTTTTAATGTAGTAATCATCTATTATCACCGCCATTTCCTTAAAGAAGAAGGCGGCGTATTTTAAGAGTTTTTTTTCTGAGCTTTGTTCTGTGGTTTTGTACTCAGAGAAGATTTAACAGTGTCCTTCCCCCCTCCTCCTTTTTTTTGTCATTAATTCCTCCAAAGGCTTTCAAATTGCCAATGAGTCAGTACACCTATCCCCAGATTAATCTAGTGAGTCATTGTAGCCAACAGGCTTGCTGCATGTTGTGAGTACTGGCAGATCTGGGTTTGAGCACCTCTGTTCAGTTTTACCCCCAGGCGTTGTGAACTCCTTCACATAGGACTTCTCACTAGTTCCTCCTTCTTCTCTAATGAAATGGTAATAGGTGGCTGTTACATTAAAAATGACGTTACTTGTTAAAATAAAAACTTGGCAATTAGATGATAAAGCTCTCCTCCCTTTATAAAAAAATTTTTACAGGTCCCAACGGTTGGAGCCACTGGTTCATATTGTGAGTTAGCTGACTTTTGTTCCAGAGGTCCCATCTGCAGAGTAAAAGACCTGAAGCCTCATAAGAAATCTCCCTTGAGAGCAGTCCTTTGATTTAATTAATCTCTTGAATTGAAACTTGTGCTGAGGAGCAATCGTCTTGGAGAACTTGCCTGTTAACAGAAAGAGCTAAATATTAACGTATCAGGTTTGAGTGGGTGTGACTTAATGGTCTCTTCCAGTTATTGGAAGCGGTCGCTTTTCCCCACTTGTTATTGGTGAAACATGGCACTATTGTGGTTTAAAGCTGTGTAAATCGAGTCTAGGAATACCCTGGCTTTGAAGGTAGGAATGAAATAATTTGCTCTCAACTTTTCAACACCAAAATAAGCGTGAATGCTGTATTTTCA
This sequence comes from Camelus ferus, assembly GCF_009834535.1. NCBI lineage: Eukaryota > Metazoa > Chordata > Mammalia > Artiodactyla > Camelidae > Camelus > Camelus ferus. Next base: position 42,278,934 of record NC_045706.1, on the reverse strand, counting down.
TCTGCCATAAATTCATAAAACTATTTAAGCTCTGAGATATTAATAAAGGTACACGGGTGCTTTTTAACTGATATTTTGATTTCTAGAAAAAATACTCAGGTGCCAGTGGAAATACTTCTGAGTTGGGAAGAATGCTGAGCTGGCTTTGGCTGTACCCCTGTCATTGATTAGCTATGGATTCTTGTTCAAATCACATGAGCCTTCTAAACTCCAGTTTCATCATTTTTTCAGTGAGGTCTTTGGACCCTCTCCAAGGCCTCTTTCAGCTCTGTAAAATTCTTTGTCTTTGACCTCTGACATCAAGATTTTTTTCTCTAAGTAAGCAGGAGATGGCAGTATGAAATAGACATTTTTTTCTTCTAGTTTTATTGCTATATAATTGACATACAGCACTGTATACATTTAAGGTGTACAGCATAATGATTTGTCTTACCTGCATCCTGAAACAATGACCGCAGTAAGTTGAATGAACATTCACCATAGATACATTAAAGAGATAGAAAAAAAATTTTCTTTCCTTGTGATGAGAACACTTAGGATTTACTCCCATAACAACTTTCATTTATAACATACAGCAGTGTTAGTTATATTTATCAAGTTGTGTATTACCTCCCTAGTATTTATCTTATAACTGGAAGTTTGTACCTTTTGACCGTCTCTATCTAATTCTTCCTCCTTACTCCTCCTGCCAGACTCTGGTGACCACCAATTTGATCTCTTTTTCTTTGAGCTTGTTTGTTGGCTTGTTTGTTTGTTTTTGAGATATAACTGATTCACAACACTATGTTAGTTCCAGGACACAATGTAGTGATTTTATGCTTCTATACATTTTTAAATGATCATCACAATAAGATACTACATAATTATTGACTATATTTCCCACATGGTACATTTCATACCTGTGACTCATTTATTTTGTAACTGGAAGTTTGTACCTGTTAATTTACCTTATCTATTTCTCTCCTCCCTCCCTTCCCCCTCTCCTCTGGCAGCCATCTCTTTGTTCTATGTATCTATGACTCTTTTTGTGTTTAGATATGTTTGCTCATTTGTTTTGCTTTTTAGATTCCACATATACATGAAATCGTGCAGTATCTGTCTTTCTCTGTCTGACTTATTTCACTTAGCACCATACCCTCTAGGTCCATCTTTGCTGTTGTAAATGACAAGATTTCATTATTTTCTATGACTGAGTAATATTCCATTGCATGGATATACCACATCTTCTTCATCCATTCATCTATTGATGGGTACTTAGATTGATTTCATATCTTGGCTATTATAAATGATGCTGCAATGAACATAGGAATTCATGTATCTTTTTGAGTTCATAGTTTTCATTTTCTTTGGATAAATACCCAGGAGTGGAATTGCTGGATCATATGGTAGTTCTATTTTTAAGTTTTTGAGAAATCTCCATATTGTTTTCCATAGTGGCTGCACCAATGTACATTCCCACTAACAGCACATGAGGGCCCCCTTTTCTCTGCTTCCTCACTCACCAACATTTGTTATTTGTCATCTTTTCGATAATAGCCATTCTGACAGGTGTGAGGTGAGAATTTTTTAAAAACCGTTTTCAATTTGCTGTTTACATGTGTCAAAGAATTTCTGCTCATTTCTCCCTTCAGCTTAATTTTTTTCAAAGAATCATGTATTAGGCAAAAATGATTTCTCAATTTAAATTGATAATAATACTGTATTTTTACAAAGTCCTGGTTTTGGTTTTACATGGTATGAAAATTGTTACTTTCATCCCACCACTAGCTCTGGGTTTCCTTGCAGAGTTAACATGCAGTAAGGAGCAGTAAATTTAAAGTCCTACTTTGAGGATGAAACTTGAAACTTTTCAAACATGCCAGTAGTAATCTCTATTTCAATTCCATGTGCCTGTTAAATTTGTAAACACCGACTCTCAATGTCAATACAATTTGGTAAACAACAGAGAAGGGTTATGCCTTTATAATGTCAAACATCCATTTATGAAATACTACTCTTAAAATCATGTCTATTTTTGAAGTAACCAAGTGTTTCTCATTGGGTATAGAGACAACTCAACTATTGGGTGATAATTTTGGTTTTTCAGATGGATTTTCCTCCTAATACACTGGCACAGAATATTCCCCTCTCTTTGTCATATAAATATATCAGTCATCTCTTCTGTAGTGGCTCACACTAGGAGGCCTGAAATGACAGGGGCCAGTTCATGACCAGGGAGAAATGTGGGAAGGCCATAGGCACTGAAAGCAGGTGGTGTCTCAGTGGTCATAACCTGCTCTTAAATATGTGCTTAAGAGACTCTGGTATCCGTAAGACTGTTGGTCTTGGCATCATCGGGTCCTGGCTCTACCACTTACTAACAATGAGACTGTGAGCAGATAACACCATCTCTCCATTTCAGGTTACTTAAAACATTTTTTATCAAAGTAAAAGATATATACAGAAAAGCATACATCTCATGAGAGTAGAGCTCAGTGAATTTTTTACAAAGCAGACACACCCATGTAATGAGCACAGTCATATCCAGAAGCAGGACATTAGCAGTACCTGGAAGCAGGGCTATGTTCCTTCTGGTTAGAGCTCCCTACCCCCACCAGAGATCACCACTATCCTGACTTCTGACTGTGGATGAATTTTGCCTGTTTTTGTACTTCTTATGATTGGAATTACACCATGTGTACATTTTTCGTGTTGTGTCTTTCACTCCACATGTTTGTGAGATCCATCCACATAGCCATGTGTAGCTGCAGCTCATTTATTCTCATGGCCATTTGATAGCCCATTGTCAGAACACACCACAGTCTGCTTGTACCTTCTACTGCTGATGAGCATCCAGGTTTGTGGGTGCTGGCCACTCTGAGTAGTTCTGCTCTGACCGTTTGTGTACACGACTTTCGGTGTAGAGACACACGGAAGTGGAACTTCCGGGCGGGACAGTGTTACGTTGCGCTTCAGGAGACCTTACCAGCAGTTGATGAGAGTTCAGATTGCTCCACATCCTTGTTAACACTGTGTCTGTATTTAGCCATCCTGGTGAGTGTGCTTTTCAAACATTGGGGATCATCATTTGTACCTTGAAAGGTTGTTGTGAACTCAATGAAGATGTTTCTCATTGCTTTCAAATGTTGGGCTCTTTCTTCTACTGTGGCCTTGGACAACTTCTCTGAGCTTCAGTTTCCTTTATTAAAGAATTTCACTATCACGTACATCCTATTACATGAGCAGTTGCCCACTTCTGCGAAGAACCGGTCCAGGTAATGGGCACTTCTACCTGTCAGTCAACAGTACACTTCCTTCCCAAATTCCATGTTACATGTGATATGTGGGACAGTGGTTCTGATAAACTCCTGCCTGGGCAGGTAGGGTGGAGGTATGGGTCCCATCTGCCAGAATATTCTCGAGGAAGGGAGTAACCACTTCACCCCCCACTTCATTCCCCTGTAAGGTTGCTATTGATTGCATTTAGTCAATCACCAGGTTTATTTTTGTCATCACTTATATGACTGGCCTTATGCTGGATAGGAGCTCGGGGCAGAAAAGATACATGGCATATCTGGGAGACAAAATCCTCAGAAGAATGTGATGGTTAAGGTGGCGGGCTCAGGAGTCAGACTGCCAGGGGTTTCACTTTGTTGCTGTTTTGATGGTGGCTGCTGCTGTTCCTCTGTTGCTAAAGAACCGTCACTGATCAGCGCTGTGTCTGTGATCACTTGTCCTCGCAGTAACACCATGCAGTGGGTTCTATTATTATTACAGTTTTCACATGAAGAAACTAAGGCACAGAGAGATCAAATCGGTTGCCTGAGCTCAAACAGGCTAGCAAATAGCTGAGCTTGAATTTGAATGAGGTCTGATCCCAGAGCCCTGTTTTCTTAACTCTGTGACCTCACTCCGTTGAAACGTTAATTTCCTCATTAAAAAAAAAAATGAGGCTGTCAAAAGCATCTACCTGCCAGGAGTGCAGTGAGATTACAGTGAAGTGAGATTGTTTATGTGAAGTATCTCACAGGGTGTCCAACACATAAGAAATACACAGTAGTTTTATTATTGTTGTTATTTTATGATGGAAAGAGTTATTTTAAACATATGATGGGATGGATAATAGGATTCTGGAAAGAAGATGACTGTTAAATAAGTGAAGGTTTCCTATGTTACTTTAGGTCCTGTCTGCAGCCTGTGTGTCTCATCGTTTGGAGCAAGACCTGTGACAATCTTCAGTGGCTTCATGGTGGCGGGAGGCCTCATGTTGAGCAGTTTTGCCCCCAATATCTACTTTCTATTTTTTTCCTATGGCATTGTAGTAGGTAAGAAACCTGGTCACCGTAACTTTTCTAAGCTTCAAGAGTTAAATGTCATTTTGCCAGGATTAAAGTTTATTATTCAGTTGAAATGCTCAGGAATAATTCACTTTCAATGACCACTTCCCCCAAAATTGTTACTTTCATAAAATGTCCACCCAGTGAATCAAAACATTTGAAAGGATAAATGTGTGTTAACAATGCACATTATGTTTTCTTGCAGCACAGGGAAGGTTTTTCATCTCACCACTTGTCTCTCTAGGACAAAAAAGGAAAAGTGGAGGGGGCATGAAACTTAGATATCAGTCACTGACACCTGTCACTTGTCACTGATTTGGGAAGTGGTCCCTTTTCTGGTGGGCAGTTAAGCAGGGCTCTGTTGAACTGTTTGTGTTCTAAATATCCCGCTGTACCACAGCATCTGTCCCACAGCATCTGTCCCCAGGGCCCCAATCACAAAGTCATAGCAGAGGTAAAAGGTAGATTTTTATAGCACATAACAATAACAATAATAATAATAATTTTTAAATGATAAGGCATAAGTGAAGAAAACTGAGCAGTGGGGATGATGGTGATGATCTTGGCTATAGGAGAGGAAAGAGTAGAGGTTCCGGGGCCCGAGAGCACTGATGGTTTATGGGGGATGCTTTTGTGACGTATTGTACTCATTGTATTCAGTGTTAAACATCAGCAGACTCAGTATTCCTAGGAGCTGTTGGTAGGGAGTCTTTAAAAGATTCCGGCTTTCAAGGTTTCTTCTTAACGTCTGCAAGACCTTAATTTTGTTGACTACCAATATTCCTCTTTTTCACATGGTTATATTTCCCCAATTATAAATAACAGAAATAATAGCCACTTATATTTGAGGACTTGCTGTGTACGAGGTTCTGTGCCGTATGTGATCTCAGTTAGTCTTCACATGAACCCATTTTACAAAGACAGAAAGTGAAGCTTAGTGAAGTGGAATTACTAACTAAAGCCGCAGAGCTGGAGACTTAAGGATGAATCCCTTCAGTTTGATACCAGATCCTGACCTCTTTGCCATGTTTGTAATTAATTTTAGTGCTTTTAGAACTCTTAAAGTTCATTTCTAAATTTAACTATGTACCCAAATACTACTCAGATAGTAATCTAAATAAATAGGTCACTTGTTAGTTCTTTGAGAACAGGTTGTATGTTTGGTATTTTGTATAACCTAGTCCCTGTAGTGCTTAATATAGTTTAAACCTGTGCATGTAAATATATTAATCTCTGGTGTAAAATTTGAAAGTACCATTGAATAATAATCTTGCATTCTTCTCTAAAATCATAAAAATACAAATGTAGATATCTATGTTTGTGCATGAACATCAGATTATTCCTTTTAGGACAAACCCCTTTTTACATAGAAAACTGAGTCATCATGCCATTGCTATGACTTGGGCATTTTCCCCAAAGTTTTGGGCTAAGCATTTAAAATGTCATGGGGCTTTACTCCTTCCTCACGTGGCTTCAGGGTTAAGGTATAGCCTTTGTGAATACACATCCACAGTTGACACTGACTTAAGAATTGACAAAAAGTGAGTGCTACCATAGCGTTTGCATTGCCTATGGATAAAAACGAATTTTTAAAAAGAACAAAATTAGTGTATATTGTCTAAAATTTTAGACACATATGATTGTTTTGAAAGAATATCTAAATTGACACAACATTGTAAACTGACTATACTTCAATTAAAAAAGATGTAAAAAATTAAATTAAATTTTAAAAAAGAATATCTAAAGCTATATAGAAAGAAAATGACAAAACTAACTAACCCCCATAACTAAATTTCAAAGTTTCCATAGCAATGGGGAGAGTTTTACCAACCTGTGGAACTGACTTTTACTTGGCTTATGTTGTTGGAACCTTTCAGTAGCTAAGCCTGTTCCCTGTCCCCCAGGAACTTCGGTCAGTTAGACAGGATTTGATGTTGGTCCTGATTTACTCTTTTGGCTGGTGGTGGTGGTGGTGGGCTTACAGCACTTCCACTAGACTTTCCCCACTAAGGTAGCTTTTACTCCACTGGCCAAGGAACAATACAGAAGGTTATACCACCTACCATGCACTTGTGCTCCAAGTGAATATCAGCACGGGGGAGATGGCTGTTAGGTGGGCCCATGGACTCAGTGGACCACTCTGGGCCAGACCTGGGCCATGATCCCATATAGTACCTGGGCCCCATAGGACCCCACTCTAAGGGGAGGCCGCTTGTAAATGCTTCAGGCCCCTAGTTAACAAGCCAGTTCATTCCCCATGTCCTACAGTGTTCAAAAGGCACCCCACTTTCCCTGGTGCGTGACACCTAAATAAGTGACTGTAGCTGTTTCCGGGGAAGGATTCGGGGTATTATTATCTATATATCTGTCGCAGTGTCTGTTGCAATGTCCTTCCTTCTGGAATCTTGGCCTCTCCTTCAATTCATGAATTCTGGGTCAGAAAACAGGCCCAGGTCTGAAGACTATACGACCCTGATTTGGCAACAGTTTCTGAATTCCTGTGACAAGTAGGAAATTGTCAGCTCATGCAGAGAGCCCTGGGCTTCCGGTAAGGAGACATAGGGCCTGTGAGCTGGAGCAAGGGCCTGGACCTCCATGAATGACTGTCCCCTCGTCTGTAAAGGCAGGCCAAGAAACCTGCCTTACTTAGGTCCTGCAAGGACTGAGTGAAGGCAAACAAAATAAAAATAAAAATAAAAATAAATAAAAGAGTTGAGTTGGATTTCAATAATAAAAAGTCAATTTAATTTTAATTCCAGTAATAGTTTTAAATTCTCCAATAACTTAAAATTTTAAAAACTATTTTAAGTTTTAATTTCAATAATTAAAAGAATCGCTCACTGTAGTAATAATTGGGCCCTTGTGAGCAACTCCTTGCCAGCAGATTATTACTAACACGATATGGTTGATTTCTTTATGATTTTATTTCATCAGTTGTCTCATAGTTTAGGGCTCATGGAATATTTGTGGGATAAATAATGAACAATGACATTTCCATTCTGTCATCATTTGAAGTAGAGTATCCAATTGAAAAGAAAGTGACAGGAAGTTACTACATAGTCTAAACTCATTCTCCTTTCTGTTTTATGAGTTCCTTAGAAAAAACAAGAAAGATTCAGTCTAAAAAGAATTTGAAATGAATATATGTATGTATATGCATGACTGAGAAATTGTGCTGTACGCCAGAGACTAACATATTGTAACTGAGTGAACGTCAATAAAACAAACACAAACCAAAACAAGAAAGATTCATTTCTACCGATAACATATATTGAGCACCAATTCTGTGCAGTATTCTAAGCATTTTCATTTGTCTGGAATGAACTAGATGGCCTCTTAAGATAGACAGTATGGCGTAGGAAGGGACCAGCGCTAACAGGCCAGCTCCAGGGTTGCACTGTGTGGATTAATCCTATCTTCCCCGCCTGCCAGCCAGCCGTGGACTGTGGACAAGCTACTTACCTTCTGTTTTCTCATTTTTTAAACTGAGCATAATAATAGCATCTGCCGTATAGGATTTTGTGGATTGATGAGATAATGCAACAAATATTACCTAGCATAACCATTATTATCAGTTTTGTGACCTTGGAAAATTATTCAACCTCTCTGAGCTTCCATTTTTATTTCTTATAAAATGAGATTCCTATGACTTCACAGAGATACTGTGACTATTCATAAGATAATGTATACGGAGAGGCACACAGGTGTTTAATGCATAGTTGTTTCCTTCCCCTTAAATTCTTTTCTGATCTCTTAGTTCAAGACCACAGCAGCGGTTTTTTGCTACTGAAGAAGTTCTACTGAATCAGAAATATTTGTAGAACAGATGAAACACTATAGAAAAAGAAAGCTTTGTAGTATGTTTAATTATAATATAAAACACAAAAAGAATACTGAAGTATATTAATTGGCATAATTCTATTTTACCATTTTTAAAAAATACCATCTTGAAAATTGACGTTACCTTATTCAATTTTTGTAGCTAAAATAAAATGGCAGGCTTTCAAGAGACTGTAAGTTGTCCTGCCAAACCTGGTGATTCAGGCTCCTATTTTCTCAGTAACTTTACTAAATCAGGAAAAAGAAAGTGTGGTGGGAGCCTGGGGTAGGGTGGGGAGAGGGGGGCACAGGAAATGTGCCTTAATGAATTGCTCAAACTTCTTCCCAATTATTTCTCTTGCTTTTCTGAAAAGCACAACTCAAAAGCAATTTCTTGCATTCTCTTTTCTTCAGATTATATTGTTATTTAGCTACCTGATTACTGTTTTACTAATAGTCTCTTCCTGATTTTAGGAAAATTCAATTTTCTCTTCTTCCATTTTCTCGGCAATATCTGCCTTGTCTGTGGAGCTTGGGGAGGGCGTAACCCATGTTCATAGACAATCTGATTCTACTTGCGTTATGGCAAATTAGATAAAGGTCATTTTCTGGATATTCACTTTAGCAGTTAGAGTTTTATAAGCGCCTTTTTGTTTGTTTTTAATGATTATGCCATTGAAGATAGTCTTTTGTCTCATAGGTGTTCAATTATAATAAGAAGCTATCATTTTCTAACTAGTCTGAGGCTATAGCTACATAATACCATGATACTCAGGTGAAAAGTAAAAAAACGTATCAGTATAATAGCTATTTTTTGTACTTTATTATATTCCAAGCACAGATACTAAAGTCTTTTACATTTTTAATGTCTCTTAATCTTTACAACTATCTCATGAGATTGTTTTAAAGATAAGGAAACTAAAGTCACATAGCCAATAGGCAGTAGTGCTGGGATTTGAATCTGTGCCTGCTGGGTCCCAGGGCTGTGCTCTTGATCTGTCAATGTCATGCTCAGGGTACTCATGCAAAGGATGTAAAGTCTGTGCTTTTATAAAGCTAGTGTCAAAGCAGTATGCTTTTATAAACCATGTCAATCCAAAAGCTAGCCAGCTGCTTAAACTTTTTAACTTTTTCCATGTAGATGTTAGAAACATAAACATTTGGATACTTTAAACTTACCTTTTTCAGCATCCAAAGTTATAGTCTCACAATTTCACTTCTAGAAGTAGATATTTCTGGAATACTCTGTGCAGTTATCTATCCTGACCTTTGGTCAAGATGATAGATCATACTGGCCCAGCTATTCTAAGAGGTGCTCAAATGCTTGTTTCAGAACACAGGGAAGGGGAATTCTCCTAAATGACCAAGAGGCAGGTCCCCACACAGAGTGACCAACTGTCCTGCTTTGCCCAGGACTAAGGGGTTTTCCTTAGTGGCCAAACCGAGAATGTCCTTGGCATTATCTCTGACCCCCATTTCAGACATACAGTCTGATACTGTAACTCTACCCTCATCGCTTTTTGTTTTGTTTGGTTTTTTTTGGGGGGGGGGGTAGGTAATTAGGTTTATTTATTTATTTTATAAGGGAGGTACTGGGGATTGAACCCAGGACCTCATGCATACTAGGCACACACTCTACCACTGAGCTATACACTTCCTTCCCCCTCATCACTTTTTAAGATTGCCATATTAGAATGCACTAAAATACTTCCTTTTCATAAAATAATACTGCAGGGAGAGATTTTCATATGTAAATGTATTTAGTTGAAGGTAAAAAGTTTAAAAGTTACTGTCTTAACGTTTCTGGCATTGGCATTTAGTAATCAGAAATGTCTTTTTTTCTTGGTCTCTGTTGCCTAACAAACATGACAGGGTCCCTGACAACCAAATCACAGAAAAGTAAATGTATTCTCTTTCCGAAGTCTTTCTGAAACAGACTTTTAGTTTAGGGTGACATTTTTTGGCTTCACAAAATTGATTGTTCAGAAACAGGTCTTATTTCATTAAGGTATCTTATATGTAATAATGATAAATGTCTAAATCAATCCAACCCAGGTCTTAGTTAATAAGATAGTATGTTTTCCCTTAAATCATACAAAAGGGTGCTATATTTTAAAAGGTTTATTTAAAATGCAATTATTTTAATATGTCTCATTTAAGAAGACTTTTTATGCAGGCACAGATGATCATATGAGTCCTGAATTGCCTTAAGTGCTGATTTCCTAAAATATTTATGCCATATGTTTATTAAGCAGACGTGTTCTTTCTAATCATAGTCCGGGTGGCAATTGAAAGTAATAAAAATGATCTTAATAATCCACCTAACGGGTCATGGTTAAAATTTAGTTCCTAGACGATGACTTTTGTGTTGTTTATAAAGTGATCCTCAAGAACAGATGATGTTGCAAAAAAGAGGCAACACTTTAGAAGGAATTTTAGTTGAAATGAAAGGAAGTGAGTTAGTTAGAAAAGTTATGAGTTGGAAGCCAGAGAAAAATTTTATGAAAAACAAACTGGGGTTATTAGGTACTTCATAGGGAGAAAAAGATTAAGCCAACAACCAAAAGCCCTAAATATTGCCCTGAGTTCTGAAGACAGGGATATTTAGTTGTAATGTATTTTTTTAATTGTAAAAGAATTTCAAATTTACAGACAAGTAGAGAATAGTATAGCAAGCAACCATATGGTTACCACTTACATTTAAATATTGTTATTTTATTGTATTTGCTTCCTCTTTTTATTTATTTTTTGTGTGTGTGAAGGTATTTTAAAATAAAGACATGACATTTTATCCTAAATAAAGTAGTTTGCATCTCTAACACATAAAAACTTGCAAATATACATTGTACTATGAAGGGATGATCTGAGAGCCCCAGAAGACCTGCCCAAAGGCCTTTGTTTGGCGCACTGGGGTGTGCAAGGCACAGAGTCTAGCAAAAATCTCTTGGGATGACAAAGGTGATTTTATGAAATTGTTTAGGGGACTTGGAGGAGGAAGAAGATTGAGCTGAGGGAAAGTTCTTGGAAGAGAGACAGATTTATTGGGCAGGTTTGATTAAATTTTACTATTTGGTATGTAATTTAACCATTTTCTCTATCTTCCCATAAGGTCTTATTAAATTTGCACTATTCATTCATGCTCTAGAAATTGGATTATTTTTTGACTTGACTTTGACCTTAAGGTGGGTGTGGAGTGAAAATCGAGGCTGCCCAATGTGTCCATGGGAGGGATCTAGAAGCCCATATGTTGAAGAGTGTAAGACAATCAGAAATAGTGTCCTATTAGAGTTATTTGATGACTCTTTTTTTTTTTTTTTTGCATTGAAGTAATAGAGTCTGTCTTAATTCATGCAATGTCTTCTTATCTTTAGGTCTTGGATGTGGTTTATTATATACTGCAACAGTGACCATCACATGCCAGTATTTTGACAGCCGCCGTGGCCTTGCACTTGGCCTAATTTCAACAGGTACGTTTCCAATATTAAGTATAGCCTTGCCACTATTGAGTCTTTTAATCAAAGTTAAAAATTACCAAGACACAGATATGTTTAACCAACCACTCCCCAGCCAACACTCAGCACTTTTTTTACTCTAGTCCTAGAAGGAAATTTTTATTTTCCACTATAAATATGGATATAGCGTTAAAAAAAAAACAACCCTAAGATATATATATATAGAGAGAGAGAGACAGACAGACAGACAGACAGACACACATACACACACACACACACACACATATGAAAAATCTGGGGCATTAGATGTTCAATATAATATAGAAAAAGGAAGCTTATGAGTCCAGTAAATTGAGAGTCACATGCTGGCAAGAGCCTTGTAAAAAGAAGCAAAGAGCTCTTAAGGAAAGTACCTTGTCCCTGAGAAAGATAGGAGGAATGGAAGGAAAATGAAGACCTTTCAGACAATTGTCAGAAAGAATGATGCTGACACCACATCCACCTCCATTTATTGTGGAACTTACAGTTTTTTTTAAAGTACTGACTTACGAATACATCTCACTGGCCTATGTGCATATCCAAACAATTACTGTTTGCTCTTGTTATTCGTTTAATAATTAAGAGATGATTGCGGGGTGGAGGCAGGGGTGTAAGTATAAAAGCCTTCTGGACTTATGTGATATTTTAAAGTGGTGTTTCACTTTTCAGGTGGATTTTTTTTTTCTAAGCTATTTAGGGAACTTATCAAAATGCCTGTGGCCAGTATTTTATGTTTGCTTAGGAGATAAAGCTGCCAAGCTTACTGAAAGTTGTAAGTTGACATTGCTACTTGTTAATGGGTGCGTATTCCTGGGAGGTCAGACTTTCAGATAAGCTGAATTACTCCAGTAGTATATCTGGCAACAAGATCCAAACTAATGGCCAACCCAATAGCAACAAAGTGATTCCAGATCAAATTAAATCCATCTGGATATTTACCCAACATGGTGTAAGGAAGCACTGCCAGGTAAGAAATGTGAATCATGGTCTAGGAGGAGGCTGGCTGGAGTCTGAGGACATGGCTAAAGTTGAATTGGAGAAGAAGTAGAAAAAACAGAAGATGGAAGATCCAGAGCAGTTGGAAAGCAGTTTAAAGGACCTGACAGCACCTCCCACAAGTGTGGGAGGGAGTGTGAGAGCAGGTATGGCAGCTTAAAGGACAGTAGGTCCTACCTATACTGTATTTTTTTGTAGAGACACTATAACAAGGTGACAAGCCCAGACCCTGGAGCCAGACCATTTGGTTTTGAATCCTGCCCGTGTCACTCACTAGATGTCGGGTGATGGATAATTTACCTAACTGTTCTGTGAAATGAACTGTTAAGCCTCAGTTTTCTGAACTGTAAAATGGGGGAAATAATAGTACCCATCACATCAGGTTACTGGGACTATTAAAGGAGCATATGTGTAAGGCACAAAGCAAGGGCTCTAAAAGTGTTAGCCCTTATAATTATAACCTAGGTTTCCCTTAATGTTCAAATTTATTTGTACTAAAGTTGTGGGAAAAGGTACACTGAGAGAGCTGCCCTTGCTCTCACTCAGTCTAAAGAGGAGGGCACACTGAATCTAAACAGATTGACTGTGGACAGTCAAGATTTGAATTAAGGAGTTTTCAGTTGCAACACATGAGCTTGAAGCTAGGTGAGGCAAAATTAGGGAGAAGCATGAAGCCCCTGTCTTAGTCTATTCAGGCTGCTATAAAGTGCCATAGACTGAGTGGCTGATAAACAACAGAAATTTATTTCTCACAGTTCTGGAGGCTGGAAGTCTGAGAGCAGTGTGTCAAGGACAGCATGATCAGAGTCCAGTGAGAGCAGTCTTTTAGGTTGCCTGCCGTCTTCTCTCTCTGTCTTCATATAGCAGAAGGGGAGAGGAAGCTCTCTGGGGTTCTCTTTCATAAGGGCACTAATCCCATTCATGAGAGCTCCACCCTATGACATAAGCACCTCCCCAAAGGCCACACCTAATACCATCACACTGAGGGGTAAGATTTCAACTTACGAATTTTAGAGAGATATAAACATTCAGTCTATAGCATTCACCTTCAAGTGAAAGAGGTGATGAGAAAAACAACACTCACAGCAGAATTTTTTTTTAAACTGAAAAAAAGAAACTCAAAATCAAAATACTTGAAATATTGTGACCTAGTTGAAAGAAACAAGGGCATGAAAAAAGATTTTGGGGAAACGATCTTACTCCCCGGTAAACAGGGGTTGATAAGCTAATGCCCATGGGCCAAATCTGGTCTACTACCTCATTTTGGACTGCTCATGAACTAAGAATGATTTTTACATTTTTGTATGGTTGAAAAAAATCAAAAGAATTTCATGCACGTGAAAATTATGTGAAATTAAAATTTCAGTGTCCATAAATAAAGCTTTATTGGAACACAACCATACTTCATGATTCTTCTCTGGCTTTTTTCACCCATCAAGAGCAGAGTTGAGCATTTGTGACAGAGATTATGTGGCCCTCTATGCCTTAATTATTTCCTCCATAGCCCTTAATAGAAAAAGTCTGTTGACCCCTGGTCTTAATAAGCTAAGTCAAAGCATGAATATATCTCTTACTGTTTCAGGTTCCCCGAACATCAATTAGTATTTTTCCTTTTTGTGATAACATATACTTTAGACATGCACAGAAGCATAATGAGTGCTTTATTTCACTTTTTCCTTTACATTGATGATTTTTAAATTAGGGTTCTCTTTTTCAAGATTAAAAATTATAGTTTTACAGTTTACACAGTTCTGTAAGAGAGCTCTAATTACTCTGCATTGCCCTGAAGTAATTCCTGCATCTTTCTAAGCCGTGACTGCGTTCTCATGGGATATGGGCTGAAGAAACTAGGGTCCAGTGTGGTATTTGATTTTACTGCCCTGTCATATACTTAGCATATCATAGATGTTTGGTAAATAAGTGCTGAATTGCTTTGATTTGTTTCTCTTATAGTTCATGATATTGACAGATAAACTTGGTTGGTGAGCAATGGGGAATTTTTAATTTTCTCAACTTAAGGTCAAAATATAGAACTTTCAAAACACGAAGCCTATTTTTAAGTATCTAATCATATGGCACTTTGTTAGAATTTCTTAAAAGAAATGATGTTTGAGAAGAATATGAATTAGTAGTGAAGGAATGCTAATGCAGTCCGGAAGTATACCAGATGGTCCTGTTTTCAGTTATCTTGGTTTGTTTTCTGAAGTGCTTTTAGCTTTTGAAGTATGTGCCACTTTTACAAAGATAAAGAAGGATTCAATTTGTCTACTTTTATTACTTCTCAATAGTCAGCAAAGAGATACTTTCTTAGTAGCCACAAAAAGATACTATTCTAGCTGCTGTTACATTGATGTGATGATTAACATTTGCAAGTGAAGACTTTTTTTCTTTGGGGATGAAGGAGTTTAAATATGTTAGGAAGGGACAATTATGATACCAAAAAGTTTTCTTACAACTCTAAGAGCCATTTTGTTATTTGTAAGAATTTTTTGATGGATTTTTACCATAAGCTTGGTATCCTGTTGAGTTTATGATGTAATTTGGTACAGACCATTTTAAAAATATGATCAGCCTTTTTAGACTGGTTTTTTAAATTACAGATCTATTACTTATTTACTGTTTTTTTTCACATGGCACTTGTCAGTGATATTTAAATTTTAAAATAATTTTAAAAAATTGAAATCAGAACCATATAAGAATACTGCAAATTGATTGGGCTGATGTAACCTGCCATTCTATTGGTGTTTAGTGTGATCTGTGCTTAAAAAATGGAATATTTAGTGTTGCACAAATGTGCAAACCAGGCATGCTTTGTAGTTTTCATACCCTATCAAATTCGTTTTACCCTTCTCATAGTTTATTAATATCAACCATTCATTCTGGTGATTCAGCAATAGATTTGAGCTATTAAACTACTATAAATATCCCAAACTAAAATATATCCTTCGTCTCAAAAAATAAAAGTAGACAATTTTTTTTTTCTGAAAAGAATCTATATATAGCATGGAGCCTCTAAGTACAAAAAAAAAAGTAGTTGCATAAGGTATTAGTTAGAAATATGGGCTCCTGGATTAAGACTGATTGAGTGTGAATCCTACTTACGCCAATTGTAGCTTACTGATCTGTGGCAAATTTCTCCACCTTCCCAGCCCTTGGTCACTTCATTTATGGATTGGGAATAATAATAGGACCCATCCAATAGGATCATTATAAGGATGAAACAAGGTCATGCAACGTAAAGTGTTTAACACAGTGTCTGAACTACAATGCTAATCTAAAAAATAAATCTGTCAGTATTATTGTTGTTACTATCATTATTTTCAATATTCTTGTTGTGATTTTTGAACGCACACATCAATGCCAGTGTAAAAAAGAAGTCGAATTCTAATACTAATCTTGCTTGTCCTGAGAGCCTCAAGTGATAAGAGATTAAGATTAAACAGTTCTCATTTCCTTTTTAGGTTCAAGTGTTGGACTTTTTATATATGCTGCTCTCCAGAGACTGCTGATTGAGTTCTATGGACTGGATGGATGCCTACTGATTGTGGGTGCTTTAGCTTTAAATATATTAGCCTGTGGCAGTCTGATGAGACCCCTCCGGTCCTCTGATCGCCCCTTGCCTGAAAAAACAGCCCTGGAAAATGTGCCAGATAGATATTTGGTTTACAATGAAAAAGAAAAGAACCTGGAAGAAAATATAAACATTCTTGAAAAGAGCTACCGGGGTGATGAAACATGCAAGAGCACTTTGGCCAATGGTGACTGCAAACAGGAGAGTCTCCTTCATAAAAACCCAACAACAATGGCTCACACAAAAGAAACTGAAACATACAAAAAGAAAGTTGCAGAACGGACTTATTTTTGCAAACAGCTGGCCAAGAGGAAATGGCAATTATATAAAAACTACTGCGAAGAAACTGTGACTCTTTTTAAAAACAAAGTATTTTCAGCACTCTTTATTGCCATCTTTCTTTTTGACATTGGAGGGTTTCCACCTTCGTTACTTATGGAAGATGTAGCAAGGAGTTCAAATGTGAAAGAGGAAGACTTTACTATGCCTCTTATTTCCATTATTGGCATTATGACAGCAGTTGGTAAACTCATTTTAGGGATACTGGCTGACTTCAAGTGGATTAATACCTTGTATCTTTATGTAGCTACCTTAATAATCATGAGCCTGGCCTTGTGTGCAATTCCATTTGCCAAAAGTTATGTCACACTGGCAATACTTTCTGGGATCGTAGGGTTTCTTACTGGTAATTGGTCCATCTTTCCGTATGTGACCACGAAGACTGTAGGAATTGAAAAATTAGCCCATGCTTATGGGATATTAATGTTCTTTGCTGGACTTGGAAATAGCCTTGGACCACCGATTGTTGGTAAGATATTTATCTTTTTAAAATATGATTTTCTTTTAATTTATTTTTGTGTTTATTTATTTATTTATTTTTAATGGAGGTTCTGGGGATTGAACCCAGGACCTTATGCATGTTAAGCACACACTCTACCACTGAGCTTTACCCTACCCTCTACCCAAGATATTTATCTTAAAGTCAGCCCATTTCACTGCTCTTCTTTGTAACATCTCTGGGCATAGGAGTTCAGGTTGTAATAATAGCACAGATTTACACAAAATAAATCTGCATGGAATGTGTCCTGGTCATGATTTATTCAAAATCACTTTGATGGAGTTGGAAAAGCCAATATACTTGCTCAGGAATTTGTGTTCATTCTTTATTTGGGAGAAACCCAAAATTCCTTTTTATCCTTGTCCAACTATTTGAGAAATTCTCCTCTTCTAACTCCTCCCAGTAGTCCACTTTGGGAGTAGACTGGGTAATATATATCCTAATCTGAACTGTATATAAGTTGAGGAAATTAGAGTATTCATATTCATAGTGTGTCTATTAAGCTCACTTTTTTCTTACTCTCTTTTCAGGTTGGTTTTTTGACTGGACCCAGACCTATGACATTGCATTTTATTTTAGTGGCTTCTGTGTCCTGCTGGGAGGTTTCATTCTGCTGCTGGCAGCATTGCCTTCCTGGGATACATGCAACAAGCAAGTTCCCAAGCCAGCTCCAACCACCTTTTTGTACAAAGTTGCCTCTAATTCCTCTAATGTTTAGAGGAATATTAGAAGGCACTATAGACTGTTTTCTCATAGCAAAATTTCACTGTGGCTGATATGAATGAATTTTTTTTTTTACATATCCTATTCTCTATGTACTGTATATGCAGCCTTTATCTCCTTTTTTTTTCTCCTTTTCCCTTTTTCCAAAAAGTGGGCCTATTCTGTTTTACTATTATTCATTAATTCTTGACATTGTGAAACTTTTGGCCAGCCTCAGAGGGCTTTCTCCATGTAAAGAAATATAATTTCTCTGCAGATTCCATTAGTTCCATTGCAAGGCAGCCAGAAGGGACTCTTCTGCTTTAAAACTGATGCAAGCAGCATGATGAGATATGTGTGAAGGCCACTAGGGACTAAATCACTCTCTTCTCTCTGTTAGACTAGCTAGTAAATAGACTTTGAGCCAGTCAGGAAATGAAAGTGGTTACTAAAAGAATAGCAGTGGAACAAACTGATCATTTTTAAAAATGATATTTTAAATCATAGTCACCAGTTTTCATTATTCTGTTTACTTTTGATGAAGCACCCATATGTTTGGTGCCCACTGAGTATAACATCCTTTCAATTCCTAAGGTGTTTGCTGAGATGCAGGCAATCTCCAGGCAGAGGAGTAGTCACTGTAGCCTTTCTTCATGGTTGGCTGCTATAACCTCACTCATTTTTGTCAGCATCCATTCAGCTTATGTTTCCCAAGAAGTGCTGATGTTACCTGTTTCCAAATTGGAAATGTATATTTAAACCATTCCGTTCTGGCAAATGGGAAACATCCATTTGCTTTGGGCACAGTGGGGATGAATTGCATCTTCACGAAGCATTTGTGTGCTACTATCAGATTTTACCACTGTCAAATTTTAATTCAAGAACAAAACTAAACAGTGTGTGTGTGTGTGTGTGTGTGTGCGCGCGCGCGCGCGTGCGCGCGGGTGCGCGATGCGTGATGCTGAGTCTGTGTGTGACATGGGAAGGGAAAAATGCAATAAGAAGTTGATACCCTGATTCAACTTTATTTAAGCTTAAGAAAAATGTTCTAAGAAGAAAAATCAACATTTATTAAATGGACATGTTTCTAAAGAAATGTTTTTTAAACTTTGGTATGCATCAGAATCTTCTATAGATCCTTTAAAAAATGTGGTTGCCTGAGTACCACTAGTAGAGATTTTAATTTTGTAGTCTAGACTGTGGGCTAGGCATCTCTATTTTTTAATGAACCCTTTAGGTGGTTCTGAGAGTACAATCTGAGTTGAGAATGACTATTTTAAGACTGGCAATAGAGAACCATTTCTTGTCTTAAATAAAAAACAACTACCCCCTCCCCCCCCCCCCGCCAATAAACCATGGAGGTGAGGGGTTTTTAATGAATAGACAAGTTTGGTTCTTTAAATAGGAGGCACTCTTCCCATTGTGCCAAAATTGTCTTTTCATTTCTTTTGAAATATGTTAAGATTATTTTATATTCCTATGCTGCCTTTCTTTGAAGGCTCCTGAAGCACTTTATAAGCATGAATCCCCACCACACCTCAGTGAGGTAGGTCAATAGTGCTTTTCTATGCAGTAAACCTGGAGTATGGGGAATTTCATAACTGAGTGAATCCTACTCAGTACCGCAATAATGGGACTCCAAAGCGCCTTGACTTCTGCTCCACACTCAGATGTCTGGAAAGTTTTCTGTACCTCATTCTTTAGTCACTGTCAAGGTTAGTAAGTAAAATATAAGTGACATTCAAAAAAAAATTAAACTAAATGTTTTTGTATTAAAAGTTCTTTTTTGCCAGTATCACGTTCAGGAAATCCACTAACCTTTTCTTAACTTTTATGATGTCCCACTTTCATCAATGCTGATAACTGTCCAAGTGCACCTTCACCATGTCTATGAATGTCATCCAGTGTGTGCATTATCTGTTGTCTAGGGAATGAGTTTCAGTTCACAATAAAAGATTTTTTGTTTGTTTTGCATCGGTTTGGTTGCTTTTTCTTTTCCTAGCCAGTCCCCCTTCCCCCAAATTACACTGACACTTCACTTGAATGTAAAAAGCTAAATTATTTGATTTCACTTCAGATTCAGAATCTGGTGATTGGACATTAGCATATTCAAAAGTCAGTTTGCTAAGCTATTTTGTCCATTGCCTTCCAAAAAGATAAAATGTTAGTCCAACAGAATCCTTTTGAGGAAAGGGGGACAGATTCCCCTTTGAGATTCTTAATACTGATCTTGCTAATCATTAATGGAATTCTTGGTATGTCCCAAGCACATTGTATTATTCATCCCTCATAACAGCCCTGTAAAGTGAGGATTATGATCCTCATGGTATGGTATAGGACATGATTGTCATGATATGGACCACATAGACAAGTAATTAACTGAGGCAAAAGGAGAAAGTTTCTGGCAAACTCTTTGATTTCTAACATAGCTAGGAAATGGGGCCTAGCTGAGATGATTGCTGGAGAGCCAATCCTTTAGTGAAAAGAGAAGTCATGTTTATATAAATAATTACTCATGACTTGCTTACTTCCTAGGCATGTAAAAAATCCATTTAATAATGAGATGTTATTGATTAGAATATAATCTTTCTTTTGTGACTCAGAAGATACTTCTTGGCATTCCAAGTGCCTGGGGCTGAGCTGGGGAAATGTATGAAATAAGAAAATTTGTTAGGGACCCTCTTCTCTGACTTTAACCCTCCTCCCTTTCTGCCTCCTGCCCCCTCACCCTCCCCACCCCACCATCCCTCTCTCTGATGAGCCTCCTTGGAGCCAGTTGGTGATCTGATTTTCTCTAGGGTGACTATGGCTTCAAGGGAGAAGGTTCAGGCATAAACTTTTAAAGGCCCCATGAGGAACAATTCCCAAGAATCAGGAGTTCCTTCACTGGGAGGTTATGACCGAGTCTTGTGTCTATGGTCTTGTGCTGGCCGGAAAGTCCCGTGACTTCAGATAACTTCAGCTTCTAGCCATCATTCTAGGATTATCTCAACTCAGGACGTTACAGGAAAAGAAGAGCTCTGTTTTGAATAAAATAAAAGAAGGTCTCCTTTTTTCTTTCACTTAGAAGGACTATTATATTGAACACATAAAATACACCATTTACATTAGCAGCCCCTTACAATTTCTGCTTCATTAGTAGCAATCTTGGGACCTTTCACTCTCCAGTCAATTGTGTCTGAAGAATGCCAGTAAGGAGTTTAAGCACAATCAGTTACAATGATCAAAGATCTAGGAATACATGGACAATATAAGGAAAGATAGTGGACATACTTATTAAGGTTGTGATTACTGGCTTCAAATCCTAGCCCGGTTCCTGTGGTTGACAGATTGTCAGCAAATTATTTAGCATCTCAAAGCCTGTTTCCTCATTTGTCATACACATCATAGGGCGATTGTGGGAGTTAAATAAGATAACCCACGTATATACCTGGCACACGTTCAGTCTATATCTGCTATTATTATTTTTGTTGTCATCATTCTTTAGCGAGTACCCGGGGGAAGTATCAAGTGTTCTCCGGGCACAGGTGTGGGGTAAATGTTTGCATCTGAGGGCCTCATTTAGAAGGAGAGTAATGAGCCTCTGTTATCTCTACCTTGTACAGCTGTCACAGCTCCTGCCCCTCAAGCATGTTCTTGTCAAAAATCTTTTCTCCTTAGGGGTTCATGACTCAGTACATTTTTCTGAAATTGCCATTCAGAAGCTCTGACACAAAACCCAACAAAATCCATGCTGTTCCTCCACAAATCAAATAGAATCAACTTTGTAAATTGGTTTGCTCTGGGAATTTCAACTTTTATTTTTTTTCCTTAAGAACTTGTCACCCAAGCTGCTTGGAAGGTGGGAGTGAAATGGGGCAAAGCAAATGCTCCCGTTTGTTTATGGAGCACTAATTGGCTTCAGCTCAGGGCCCTTACCTCACTGCCTCCCCAACATGCCTTTGAGATGTGCCCTTGATGCAGTGTTAATTCCTTGCCAGGTCTTCTGGGATTCTATTTCCAGCAGGTCTCAGTCACCTTGGTTGTTTTTTTACTATATGCATTCCTTGTCCTAAAGCGTTATTTATTTTCTCTCCCTTCAAAAACAAAAAGGTATACGTTTTTAAAAATGTCATCAGTTTTTTCTAAGTGCCAGTCGAAAGCCTTTGGTAAACAGCATGTTTTCGAAAAAGAATAACTGTGGTTAGCGTGCTGAGCTGTGGTAGGTCACCTTAAAACTCCATAGCCACAGAGATATGCCTGTTTTTCCTTCCCGGAAATGTTCCCAGTGTGATAGGGCGAGTTGTTATTCCTCCAACTTAGTTCTGAAAAAACTCCCAAATAGCTACAGCTGTAATAGGGCATTTCTAAAACTAGCCCAGTTGACTCTAGCATCCTAAGAACAAAGGAGACCAGGTAGGACTATATCAACCTCCAAGGAATGATGGACCAGGGTCAGCAGCTCATTTGCATACAGTCGCTAAGGCTGCTGGGAGGGTGTTATTTGGGAAAGTCCTGAGACAAGATCCCCTCCTGAGGGAAGTGCATCTCCCTAAAGGTCATGTGTGAACAAGGGCCAGGTGGAGGAATCATCTGAGGCCAATGACAGTGCCATGGTGCACACAGAGGAGGGATGAGCTCCGGTTCCTGGACAGAAATGTAGACTGTACATTTGTTTGATGAAATGGGACCTTCCTCTGCTCAAGATTGAAAATGACTATAATTTCCAAGGGGCATTTTAGCAGTCACTAGCTGAGAGTCACAGGCAGGGACAAGAACCCCATGCCTTGTTCTCAAAGCCCTGGAAGGTGGTGTGAATCAAGGAAAGGTGACAACAGAAGCGTCAAGGAGCCCCAGCAGCCTCCTCTGACGGGACTAGGAACAGATGTCCCAAGGATACATGAGAGAAAGTGTGTGTGTGAGAGAGAGAGGGAGAGCGAGAGGGAGAGGGAGAGAGAGATTGGGGGCTGGATGTGTCTTCGTTATCTCAGCACACAGCCCACGGAAGCAGCTGCTATGAAACATCACAGGAAGACTTTGTTTCAAGAAATGGGGCAGCCCAGTCTTTTCAGAAAGACCTGCATTTAGGCAAGAGGAAGATTCCTTTCCGCTGGGCTTCTTCAGGGAGTTGGCGGCAGCCGTCCTTTGCGGGTTATTAGCATTGCCTGAGAGGGATTCGCCTAACCCCGCCCTCCTCAGGGAACGTCGGGAAGGGGGCGGGCTCTCAGCAGAGAGGCGGCGCCAGCTGAGAGCCCGTGAGCTGTGGGGGCGGCCCTGTGAGCAGGCGCGCGCCCCCAGGAAATCCGGCGCGACGCGGAGGGCGGCCGTCACTCCCTGGGGCCTGGTAAGTTGGACGGCAAGGACAAGTGGAGACGAGAACATAGTGTGGCATGGCAGGGCGGCGAGGGGAAGAGTGGGATGTGGGGTCCCACAAAGCCGGCTTTGACCGCCTAGCTCCCCAGTTACTGTCTCACCAGATGGGTCATCTTGGGTTCGTTAAACTCCATGAGCTCAGTTTTTGTTAGTGGTGAACTGAATTGTCGGAAGGTTTATGAATATAGACAGCACTGAGTTCCCAAGAAGGCGAGTCTTTCACGTGGGAGCCTTGGAGCACGGTTCTTCAGAGGAAGTGGGCCTGAAATCCCCGGAGTTCCCTCCGTTAGCGCTCAAGTGTTACTCAGCACAGATTCCTCTGATGGGCAGTACTGTTACTACCTTCTGGGAAACAACTTCTGTCGGGAAAGCAAGAGGGAGGGGCCCGAGGAACAGGGTGGGGGGTGGGCGGGGCGGCTGCCCCGCACAAGGGAGCGGTTGTCTGGGCCGGGCTCTGCCCTTGGTGGCTGTGTGACCTGGAGCAAGTCATTCTGGCTGGTGCCGCCCTTTCCACCGGCCTTCCCTCGCCTGTATCCTGATACTGAACTTCCCCGCTGAGCTGGGGCTGTTGTGCCAGGAGTGTGAAGGGGCTGCCCGGAAAACACTTCAGAAGAAGAAACACTACTTAATTTTAATATGTGTGAAGTGTGCAGTGTGTCGTAGTTTCTAAAAAACTAGAAATTACTCTTATGCTCCCATGAGTGGTATCTTAGTGAACCCCAATATCATAAAAGAAGTATATGGCAAAATAGTAGATACAGAATATATATGGTAGATTGGATTCTTGTCTCACCTGGTTATTTTTGAGCTGTTGTTCTGCAAACAATTGTGTGTGTGTGTGTGTGTGTGGTGGGGGGAGGGAGGGGTGGTTGTTATCAGTACCAGGACCTGTCCTAGATGCTAGAAATACAAGAATAATTAAGAAAGCCTCTTGCCTTGAGGAGTTAATGGTTTAATAGGAGCAACAAATCCAATTAAGTATAAATGCAGAAACCACTATTAAAAACTTACTTGTCAATTTATGTATCCATTCAACAGATTTTTATTTAGTACACACCATGTGCCAGGCACACAGGCATTGAGGTAATGGTGATGAACAGGACGGACATAGTCCTTGTGTTCACGATGATTTCTTAAAGCACAAATTGGATCCCATGGTACTCTAGTATTTGTTTTCAGATCAGTTTTCTCTGTGAGATTGTCCTGGGGGGGGAGAAAAGGTATCTGTGTTTGTTGTTATAGTGGATGGTGGTGTGCATCCAGATATCCCTGCAGGACCCTGGCGCTCACTCCCTCAGGGGCCAAGCAGGATTGGCTGCTGAGGGCTCACAGCTGAGTTGCACTCTGGTCGCTGCCTTCAGCTAAAGAGATGACACCCCCTCCTCATGGGAAGCCAGACTCCAATGACCCTGGTCTCAATGACTGATGAAGGGACTCTTTGATCAATTGGGACAACTCTGAAGTGCCATCGTAGTTGTAGAACTTTCTGTAGGAGCCGAGACCTCTGTTGCAATTACATCACAGCTCAACTTTTCCTACTGCCCACCTGCTTTCCCTGCTCTCTTACTGGTGTTTTTCTGGAAAGTGCTGTCTAATGAACTTCCAGGAAACCTGACTGAAGACTCCTGCGATCCTGATACAGTAGGATAATTCCCTGCATGCAGGCTCATCAGAGCAGAGGGGGAAGGGAGCCATCTTTCTTGAGGGCCTATATGTGCCCAGTATTGTTTCAGACACTTCCCAACCATCTCTTGTCCTAAGTTCCAAAGACTTTGGCAAAGATTGGATGTCATCAGGCAAGACTGGCTGCTTGACTATCAAGATGCCACAAAGATGCCTTTTAACTTGGTCCATTTAAGGTCTGGGTTTCTCTTGGCAGGTCCAGATTCTTCACTTCTTATTCCCCCAACACATACTAACTGAGAACCTACTATGTGTCAGGCACTCTCCCAGGTACCAAGGATGTTACTGTGAGCAAGGTAGACAAGGCTCTGGACCTTTTTGAGCTTGTCAGGGCCCCAGAGCTATGGTTGGAGCAGAAGCCTCAGATCTTATGGGAAGCTCTGCAGCTGGGATGGCCCTTCAGCTTTGTCCCAATTTAGTTAGGTCACCTCTGACTCACATTAAGATGCCCCCCCAAATGGATATAGGGCCAAAATGCCAATGTATTAATTTGTATGAGAACTTCCCAGTTGACTAGCTAGTCATCCTTTCCTGGTAGGTAAGTCCAAGGGGAAGCTAAGTACTAATCTGAAGGTGTCTGAGGTTCCTGAGATCAGGGCCATGGTGGTGCATTGAATGATGTGAGGATTTAATAGCGCTATGAGAAAACAGCCTGGTTCAGCTTTCACCACTCTGAGGCACTGCCTCTGGACCATGCAGAGTTGGGCGTGGACAATTTTTGCCTCCATGGCAATCCTTTTATAAATGCACCATGGCTGACCAACCCCTGTTCTCTCCCCTGATACATTAATCAGATTACAGCAAAGTGCTACTGGTTAGAGACCACTGTGCGAATATCTGCTCAGAGGCATGATGTTTGATTCATATTTTATTGCTCAGAAGGCAGTCTCCTTGGGCAGTGTCACTTATGCTGAAGGAGTCACCATCACCAGGGGACAGATGGGAAACCAAGGAATCAAGTGAATCAAGCCATGTGCTCAAGGTCACCCTGCCAGTGTCTCAGGTCCAGACCCAGCTCCTGTCTGTTTTTGGAGATGGGAAGGTGGAAGCACGTTCAGAAATGACCTGACCCAACCCCCTGACCTCACAGAGGAAAACACTGGGGGCCAGAGAGAGGCAGGGTCCAGAACAGAACTCTCCTTTTTCACTCTTTACATCTAGAAGTTCATGACATCACTCCCTCCCCTTGAAAACAAACAGGCATTTAATATGTAACCTGAACTTTATTACTAGTAAGAACCTTCTTCTGCATTGTTCAGTGTGGTAGCCACCAGAAACACGTAGCTGCTGAGCACTTGAAATAAGACTATCTGAATTGAGATGTATTGTAAGTATAAAATACACACTGGATTCAAAGACTAAGTACACACAAGAAAAGTAAAATACCCACTCATAGTGTGAAATACTGAGTATAGGTTTAATGATTATTTTATAATTAGAGAATATTTTGGTGATATTAGGTTAAATACGTTATTTAAATTAATTTCATCTGTTTCTTTTTACTTTTTTAATGTGGTTACACATAAGGCTCATATTATATATTTATTGGGCAGTGCTGTTCTAGGTATTGTCATCCAAAAGCATATTTTAAAAATCTTACCACACATTATAGTTGATTGATATGAAGCTTAAGTCTCTTTTAATTTAAGATATTTCTTCAATTTATTTGTTAAGGAAATCAGATTATTGGGCTTGTACACTTTCCCACATTCTGGATTTTGCTGGTTGCACCCTCCTGGCATCATTTAATATATTCCTTTGTACCCCGTATTACCTGGAAAATGGGTGTTATAGCTAGAGGATTGGCCAAATTCAGGTTTACTTGGGTAAGAAAAAATTCATTTATGGGTGTGTACTTCCATCAAGATGCATAAATATCTGGTTGCTTCATTTTTTTTGTTGTTAAGAGTGAACAGTGGGTTCGCATGATCATCTATTATGCATTTCTCCATAATACTTTCCTCATGTAATGGCTTTTGTCTATTTATGATCGTTGCTTGTGTGCATTATTTCATTAGAGTTTGCAAAATGGTGGTATTCTATCATTCCTTCATTTATTAGCTGACATATCTCTGTAAAGAGATGATTTTCCTTGTCAACTATCAATTTCCCCAAGGAAAGGAGGGCACAAGAAAAGCAAGATATGCATTTGATTCTTTCTCTTTATTTGTCAGTTTCAGAAAAATAGGTTAGTTTTCTGGCATCCTCCAAATGTCACCAATGAGTTCCCCATGTTGCCACGAGCTCATTATGAACTCATGGATTTAAAATTTGGAGTGGGGTGGTAGGTTTCTAGCAATTGCAGTTTTTTCTTTTTGGATGCTCAGATGTTTCCATCAAGTTGACTCCTGAGTCCTAATGACACAAACTCAATAGTCTTTGCTTATTTCTTTACTTCTTGAGATGACACAGTTTTTTAGGCTCATCCTGTACATTTTATGCCCAGACCTGGAGTCAGCCATTCCTCCTAGGAGCCCTGTGGGGTGTTTTTAGATCACAGTCTAGGCACTAGTGGTATTCATCACTAGTGAGTTGGAGATTGTTTCTATGAAATAGGTATTGTTTTTTCAACAAAAAATGCATTATGAGTTATTGCCGATCATTCCAGTTTAAACTGAGGATCATGTATTTTTACCTAACTTCATTGATTTTACATTTAAACTCTATTCTTTGATGTTGAAAATCCTGATTTTCTAATGACGGTATTTGTTCTATCCTACCATGTGTATAACATTTCAAAATAATGATATTACTACTATTATGAATAACATGATTAGTGAAAACACTTTAAATTTTTTTTGCAGCTCTTTTTGCCCTTAGAGTAACCTATTCAGGATGCAAAATTAGACTGTTATGTTTTAGTCCCTTATAAATTCTGTGTGATTAAATCACGTGGCTTACAGGGATTATCACAACTTGATACTTAGATTTCTTTGTGCAGTACTAATATGCATTTCTCCTCTTTTGAGTGAGATTGAGCATCTTTTCATATGTGTAAGGCACATTTGAATCTCTTTCTTTGTGAACTCTTTCTACAGAATTATTGGCCATTTTATTCTGTTTTTAGAGACTATATATTAGGGATATTTGCCCCTTGTACTGAAAGTTGAAAGTAATTTTTCCAAGTTTGTCATTTTTCTTTTTACTTTGTTTATGATATCTTTTGCTATGTTGAAGCTTTTTAATATTTAGGTTTGACTCTTTTATTGGATATTTTCAAATTGATTTTAAATAAGAATTTGTGTATTTTAGATTTTAGCTATGTACATGTTTTTGCATTTTTATTTACTTATTCCTATAATTATAACATCAAGTTGATGTGTTATGGATTGAATTTTATGAACACTTCCATTTATGCCTTATAAGTTTTGTCATACTTAGGAAGGCCTTTTCAACTTTAAGATGATTTTAATTTTTTTATTTTTATTTGTTTTTTTATTGAAGTATAATCAGTTATAATGTGTCAATTTCTGGTGTACAGCACAATGTTCTAGTCTTACATATACCTACATGTATTCATTTTCATATTCTTTATCATTAAAGGTTTTATAAGATATTGAACCTAGTTCCCTGTGCTATACAGAAGAAACTTTTTTAAAATCTATTTTTATATATAGTGGCTAACATTTGTAAATCTCAAATTCCCAAATTTATCCCTTCCCACCCCCTTTCCCCAGTAATGATAAAATTGTTTACTATATCTGTTTTGTAGATGAATTCATAGTGTCCTTTTTTTTTTTTATTCCACATGTGAGCAATCTCATATGGTATTTTTCTTTCTCTTTCTGGCTTACCCCACATAGAATGACGATCTCTAGGTCCATTCATATTGCTGCAAATGGCATTATTTTATCTTTTTTATGACTGAGTAGTATTCCATTGTATAAATATACCACAATTTCTTTATCCAGTCATTTGTCAATGGACATTTAGGTTGCTTCCATGTCTTGGCTATTGTATATAGTGCTTCTATGAACACTGGGGTGCATGTATAAGATGATTAATGTATTGGACTATCTTTGGGTACAAGCTATAGAATATGGAACTAAAGATTGTGAGTATATTAAGAATATTTATTATTTCACATAGCAAAAAATCTGGAGCTAGGAAAATCCCAGCATGTGTTAATTTTGTAGCCCAACAATGTCATCAAGGACCAGCCTCTTTTGTTTTGTAATCATAAGCATAATAGTTACACTCTTAAACTGAATATTCTCCTGGAATCAGCCACCACTGTTCCAGGTATCATATGCCAACAACTACAGACCTACAAAATAGAGGTATTTCCTCAGATTTCAGGTTTTGAGAGCATGGAAAATCGTTCTCAAGAAGCCCCGCGGCAAGTCAAGTCTGAATTGTGTCTTTTGCTCATTTCCAACATAATCATTGGCATTGGAGATAGAATTGGCAAGAATGGCTGATGAAGATTTAACCCTAGTACTGGAGAAAAGCCTGAAGCAAATGATGATCACATAGCTGAGCAGGATCTGGATTTTGTGAGCAAGGAAGAAGGAAGGAATCACTATTGTGGAGTCATGCTGATTTGTTTCTTACATATAAATCTTTGGTCACCTAAAATATGTGTTTGTGTAAGCATCAAGTTAGGGCTCAAGCTTATTACTTTTTCCAAAACAACTAGTTAAATGTCCTACTTATTAAATAACTTATCTTTTTAATCAGCTATCTTATGACAGTTTCTAAGAGGAAACATTGAGGAAAATCTGCTGATACCATGGGATTTGGGGTCAAGATTTTTCAGTTCACTACCTCATGTAAAACTCCTTGAGACAGCACTTTCAAATCACATTGCTCACACACACCAAATCAACATTGTGAGAACCTGATGGATGATGTTCTCTGACCATCTAAAATCTAGACGAATAGTACTGACTGCCACTTAAAAATCATGCCTCCTATGCTGAGATGTCACATGATGTGCTAACTTTTAAAAAAAAATTGAATGCTTAAGTATACCTGTATCTTATTTATTATAAAAATAACTAAATGCCCACTCTGTGCCAGCCACTTGATGTCGTTAAAATGCTTAGATTTTAGGTAAGAAAGGCAAAAGCAAATAGACTTGTGTGTGTGCATGTGTGTACCATTATATACTTACAATGGAAGAAAAGCAGAGAAAGATGGATGAGAGTGCCAGGGCATGGGAGTGTTTTTAAGTGTGATTTTAGAAGAGGTTCCACTAGGAGCTGACATTTGAATAGGGCATGATGCAAATGAGAGAGCAGGCTCTGCAGCTGTCCAGGGAGGAATCGGGTCTGCAGAGAGGAAGCAGGTGCTGAGGCCCTTAGGCATGAGCGTTCTGAGGACTGGTGGGTGGAGTACAGTGAACTGAAGAGGAGATGAGATCAGAAGTGAAGGAGCTTCTGAGTGTTCACCCAGGGCCTTCCAGGCCTTTGTAAGGATGCTGGCTTTTCCTATAAATAAGGTTGAGACAACTCTAGTGATGGGAAAGTAGGGAGAGAGGGAGGGAGGAAAGAAGAAAGGGACAGATTTGAATCATGTTTTAAGAGGATCATTCTGGTTTCTGTGCCGACAATGGACTATAGGAAGTCCAGGTAGGAAGCAGAGGGATGAGGTAGGGAGCTGTTGGAGAGATTCAGTTGAGAAATGACTTAGAATAGACTAGAGGTGATGAGAAGTAACCAGATGCTGGTTATACTTTGAAAGTATAACAGAGCTAAGAAGATCTGTTGACATGTTTGGTGTTGGGTGTGAGAGAGACAGCAATAAGGATGATTCCAAGGCTTGTGGCTATCAGTGGAAAGGATGGAGTTTCCATTTGCAGAGATGTTTTGCAGGTTGTAAATGAGAGTTCTGCTGTGGACAGGTCAAGCTTGAGATAGCCACTCTGCATTCATGTGGAGCTGCTGAACAGGCAATTGGATGCACAGGCACAAAGTTTAGGGCCATTGCCTGTACATTTGGAGTTACCAGTCACGTGGAAAGGATTTAAAACCACACATTGCAATGAGATCTCTAGGGAGTGAGTGTAGCTAGAGAAGAAAAGGGGCAAGGACTTGATCTGGGTGTTCTATATTTAGAAATTCTGAAGATGGAACCAACAAAGGAGGCTGAACAGGAGCAAGTCTGTATGATAGGAGAAAAAAGAGAGAATAGTGTCCCTGAACCCAAATGAAGAAAGTGATTCAAGGAAGAGGGAGTGATCAGCTGTGCTAAATGATGCTGACGGGTCAGGCAAGGTGAGCACTGCAGATGCGTTGTTGCCTTGAGCCGCCTGGAGATCCTTTGCTGATCTTGATAAGCCTTTTGGAAGAGCATTCAGCACACTAGGGTCTTATTAGAGTGGATTCAAAAGAGAATGGGGTAAAGTAATGGGAGACCAGGAAGATAAACGACTCTTAAGGAGGTTTATTCTTGCGTACAATGAAAATATTGTTAACTCTGTTGTCTGACTTGAGAGCAGAATTACTGTTTGTGTCTTTATGTGAGCTTTAAATACAGGGTCAATTAGTTTTGCTTTGTTTCATGGCCAGAAACAAATTCCTGACTTTGATCATGCATGATAATACCTCTGGGGTTGACCTGAGAGAGTGTAGACAAATTGTTACAAACTCATCCACAGTCCTGGAGAAACACCTTGAAAGGTCTGTCTGACTAATGGGTGACTCCTGGCCATCTTTGCTATGAAAGTTGTCTCTACCGTGAAGTAAACTGGGACAAGACATTCCAGTTGGATGGCAGGTGCTCTGGATTAGTGTGGAAAATAACCCCCTTTGATTGTACAGCACTGCCTGGTTTACAAGATGCTTTCTTATCTAGCATCTCATTTGATCCTCATAATAACCACATGATAGAGGCCACAGGTGATGCTATCACCATTTTACAGAGGAGCAAACTGAAGACTCCAGTGGCTGAGGCACTGCTTCAGGGCACAGGGCTGGGATGAGCACCTGGGACTTCTGACCATCTCTTACTCAGTCAGATTCCACTGGCTACGAGTGGAATGGCACTAAGCTCGAGTGATCAGCATCCTAGATCTGCTTCCCTGTGTGATGTGGTTCTGGTAACAGGAGGGGAAAGAAGGACCACTTTGAGCCCTGACCATGGTACTTGAACAGTGAGGCCTCAGTGTCTGGAAGTCATCAATTCTAAGCTCCGCTCTCTTCTCTTGGGCCCTTCCAGGTTGTCTGTTTTTTTCACAGGTTGTGTCTCAAAGGTTGATGGGCTGTGACAAGACTATCAGATTGTGCTGGATGACATCCACTTCAGTTAAAATCAAGTATAGCTCCTTTTAAAACCAAGAGATTAAAGCATTAGATGAAATGACATATTAGATGACAGGTGGCCCTTCATTTTGTGTTCCTAAAATTATATAACTTCTCTTCCATTTCCAAGAATGTTCCAGAACTAATTTTAGAGAGTGTAGTTCACATATCAGTATTCTTAGTCAAAACATGAAATACATCTATATGTTAGGCTTGGATAGGAGGGCATTCAAGGGAAAATTTGGAACTGAGGTGGTGGAATTAATGAAGCTGAATTTTATTTTCTGAAATGGATCCTTCCTCCTTTGAGATGTTATTTAAAAAGGCATCAAGGTGAGATCACTAGTTCCTCAAGATGCAAACCCATGCAGAGTGTCTGAGAGTCTGCAGAATGTGGGGCACTGATCTGAATACTGATTACACAGTAAGGCGCATTTGCACATGCCAGGTTTCATTATTTTGGTTTTCGGGATAACTTCTGGTTTTCTAGCTCTAGACACTTGATGGAATTACCAAGAGCATCCTGAACTCAGAGAGGAGAGAGAACAGATGGAAATTTCTCCATTAATCACACCTGACACAGTAGCCCTGAGGGCCAAGCTCCTCAGTCTGTATGAAGGAAAGGTAAAAAGACTGTAGGAAAATGGGTGGCAGAGCCGGGCCTGTCAATCAGTGGTCTCCCTCCAGCCCAGCAATAAGCATGTATCCAAATAGGCATGTGGGGTGGGGGTGGAAGAGATGGGTAGGAGGACGCATGCACGTGGGAGACCTCAAATCCAACAGGCTACCTTGAAAGTAGTGAATGCACATTTGGTGAGTAAGTGCTGATAGTCACTATTATACACTTGTGATAATGGATAATGAAGCACACTGTTCACGGACAATTTGGCAATCTCTGTCAGCATTAAAATGTACATACTCTTTGATCCAGCGATTTCACTATGAAGAATTTATCCTTTTCTCGTAGATGTGTGCAAAGATGTGCACAAATGCTTATTGCAGCATTGTTTGCAAGAGCAAAGCTGGAAATAACCTCCATGTCTAAGAAAGGGACCTAATAATTGCATTATATTATTGATACAGTGAATCATAGTGCAGCCATTTGATAATAGACTGAGATGGAATGTGTTTTAAGACATCAAGTGAAAGTGTGTGTGCGTATGTGTGTGTGTGTTGAGGTAGGGGTATGTGTGTATTGTCTATCAATCAGGATCCCATCAGGAAACAAAATTTGCCCCAGATGGTTCAAAGGTTGAGACTTCAATGAATGCACTGTGCACAGAAGTGTGGACAGAAGCACTTAGACCTGAGCACCAGAGGGAAGAAGCCACTACCTCCTTATAGTGGAAACTGAGGTTCTCCACCCAGATCTCCTCTCCATGGGCTGGGAATATCAGCTGTTGTTGGCTCACAGCTGACCTTCCGCTGGGTTGCCATCAGCCACTATAAGAGACAACTTCATTCAGATTACACTTCCTCCTGGGGGTGGTCATGGCCAATGACTCCCTGATGCAGGAACACAAAGGCCCAACCCCCTTTTCTCAATTTGGGACCTTTATGAAAGGCCACCCCAGCTCCAGAGCTCCCTGGAGCATCATCTGAGGCCTCACTGAACTGTGTTTCATGTTAGTTTCTCCTTCCTCCCAGTGCTGCTTTCCTCCTTTCCTTACAGGTGTGTCTCCCAAGAGCTTCCTCAGTAAACCATCTGCATGTACCGCTCCATCTGAGTCTGTTTCCAGGAAACCTAGGTTAAGGTACATCCTTGAAGCGGAAGGGGCTGAAATGCTGGAGCCTGGAGTCGGGGCTGCATGCCAGAGCTTTAGATGTGGAGGTGTGCAGCTGCCAGTAGGGACATGGGGCTAAAGCAGAAGAAGAAATACCCAAACTTCTCTCTCCTCCCCCCCTCCAACCCCCTTCTATGTCTCTCACTGGATAGACCCAGCTGGAAACCAGCCTGCAGGGGAATCTGGGTGATGAGGTACACAGGGGCCACCTCTTGGGGGCAAATAGGAGATAAAATGGATCAAGAATGGGAGTGGCAAATGGAGAAGTAGCACAGTATCTTCCATTTATATAAACAGGAAGAATATATAGATATATACATATATGCAGAAATATACATATTCAATTCATATATATGCATAAAATATGCTTGCTTATGAATAGAACATTTCCAGAATGATCTAGAATAAAATAAAGTGGTTGACTCTGAAGTTTAGGGCAAGTGGGCTACTAGGATATGAAGGAGGCTTGCCCCTTATTCATTCTTTTCTGACCATTTGAAAATCTTTTATATGTGGGCATATGTGTTTAATAGTATGTTTGAAAAAATTTTTTAGTGAAAGTATTGAGCTTCTTGGTAGGGAATTAAGGAGAGAGATTGGAGCGAATGGTTAGCTCCTTCATTTATGGATGGTTACTAGGTGCCTTATACTAGGTGCCATGAATTCAAAGAGGACTTTACAACTGAGTGCAGTGGAGATGATGACAGTGATGCAGTGGGGCAGGAGGGGGACTGGGGGGTACAGTGGACCAAAGAAGAAAGTGGTTCTAAATCACTCTTGGCAAGTCTTCATCTTAAAAAACTCTTCATCTTAAAGCTGAAATGATGAGTAAGGGTTTCATCATACTTGGCCAGCAGAACTCATTAAGGGTAATGGGAGGATAATGGATAAATCATGGCAAGAGAAGGAAGGAACTTGTATGCAAGAATCAAGAGTTTAGGTGTTATATCTCTCATATGTGGAATCTAAAAAACAAGAGAAAAAAGAAGACACTAATGAACTTATCTACAAAACAAACAAACTCACAGACATAGTAAACAAACTTATGGTTATGGGGTTGGGGGAAAGGGGGTGGGAAGGGATAATTTGGGAGTTTGAGATTTGCAAATATTAACTACTATATATAAAATAGATAAACAGATTTCTTCTGTATAGCACAGGGAACTATATTCAATATCTTGTAGTAACCTATCATGAAAAATACTATGAAAATGAACATGTGTATGTATATGTATGAGTGAAACATTATGCTATACACCAGAAATTGACACAACATTGTGAACTGAGTATACTTAAATAATTTTTTAAAAAGCTTAAGTATTGAGAATCCATGGAAGATAGTTATTGTTTTTTTTTTCATTGAGGTAAAATTAAGTGTACAAGTTGATGAGTTTTACTAAATGTATACACTGTCTAATTTCCATCCCAATCTTCATTTCTCTTTCCCTAGAAATCTTCCTTAGGCTCCCCTCCCCTCAATCCCCATGACCCAGAGACAACCGCTGAATTTCTATCACCAGATATTAATGTTGCCTCTTCATGAACTTCATATAAAAGGAATCACTTAGAATCTGTGCTTTTGTGTCTGACTTCATTTGCTTAACATAATATTTTTGAGATGAAGACGTGTTAAGTTTGTGAAATAAAGTTTAGGATGCCCAGTTGAATTTCAGATAAACAACAATTTTTAGTAAAAGTATGTCCCATGAAATATTTGTATTTTTATCTGATAAATCTAGTAACCCTAACTCATATTGTTTTGTTTTTAGTAGTTTATTTTTTTTTTAAATGCTGAGCAGTACTCTATAGTATGTATGTACCACAATTAGGAAATTTTTCTCCTGTGAATGAATATTTAAGTTGCTTTTGGTTAATATGAATTAAGATGCTGTGACTATTCTTGTACAAGTCTTTAAATGGTATATGTCTTTATTTCCCTTGGGAGAAATACCTAGAAGTAGAATTGCCGGATTGTGAGGTAGAAATATATTTTTTGTTATAACAATCTCCCAGTTTTTCATTTTATACTTCGAGGGAGAATTTTGAGCATAAGAGTGATGTGGTCAAATTGCATTTTAGAAATGTCCCTCTGGTAGCAATCTCAGGCAGGTGTCAGAAGGCAGGGGGCAACAGTGGAGGCAGGCAGGTTGTAGGAGGCTGTTTCAAAAGTCCAGATGAAGATGATGGATACTTGAATTGTGGAGGAAAGGATGAGAGGAGGCGCATTTAGGAGGCTGACTTAATAGGTTCATTGATGCATTATCCATGAGAATTTAAGGGAAAGATAGCAGTCTGAGTGTCTGGCTTTCCTGACGAGTCATTACTGAGAATTGGTAGGGACAATGTCTACTTTATTCACTTAACTATTAAATATGGTGTCTTACCAGAGCAGGCTACAAATCAGTGTTTTCTGTCTGACTCTGATGGCCCATGCCTCTAAGGAGAAAATTCCAATCCCTTAGATGATTGTATTTCCATCAATATTTTTGACTAGTATAAATGTGATAAATCCTATACAACAAGAACTACCATAATACAGAGGAGCGGGAACATGACATTTAATTAACAAGGATTACCTTTTGCCAGACACTGTAATTTCAAATTCTTTTTAGCATCTGAATTCCTCCTAAAGTCACAGGGTCATAAGATTTGAGAAGGTATCTGGGAGAAGCAGCCTGTTACTTTGGAGATTGAGCCCTGGGTTAAATCCTTTCTTTGCTTCTTACCAACTGTGTGACAGTTGTAGTCACTTAGCCTCTCTGAGCCTCGGGTCCCTCCTCTACAGTTGTGAAGGTTGAATTGAAGGGATGTATTTATGTACCTCAGTAAGCCTTCTCTTTCTTCCTCTCTCCTGTAGCTTTCCACAATAGGTGAGCACAGTTGTGTCTTTCACACTCACAATTGACTGACAGTTGTTACGCTCATCAAGCAGCCCCAGACCTTGAATTCAAAGAAGAGTCATGAGGTATTAGCTGTGACCATACACATGCAAGGCAGTACCATTCCCCTCCTTCAGTGCCAGGTCTTGTCCCCTCCTCATTGCTTGTACATAGACAGGCTGGTGACATTTAGCTTTTTGCCAGGCTGTTTGGCACAGTCCTTTCTTGCTTAATCAATATCTCCCATGTATGAGGAATAGCACTTTGTAGTGATTTAGAACATGGACTTTGATTTTAGATAGATCACAGCACCTATTTGCTGTGTGATACCAAGCAAGTTGCTTAACCCCTCTGAGTGTCAGTTTCCTCATTTGTAAAGTAGGGATCAATAATAGTACTTACCTCTTTGGAATGATGATTAAGGTAAGGTTTGGAAACACCTTAGCATGGAGTCTGGGACCTCGTGAGCACTTAGTGAGGGGTAACCGCAAGGCTGGCCATGATTTGGGGGCTCTAATCTTGGAAGGCACCATGTTTCCTTTTACTTAAGGCCACCCTACTTTTGTCACTGTGGGCTCATACCTGCTGCTTCTGCCTCCTCATCTAGTGGAAGCACCGGAGTCTGGGGAACCACTCCAAGTGCTATGCATTTAGATGGGCCAGCCGTTTCCTCCACACCGTCTGTCAGCTCCACAGCAGTTGTGACTTGAGAGCTGAGAGAAAGCCCTGGAGCAGAGTTCTTACTCTCTACAGTAATGAAAGCCTTGCTGTGCTTGCCAGGTGTGAGGCCACAGGGCTGATTCCTTTAGATGTGCAGACATGTTCCATCTCCCCCAGGGCACACAATAATCCAATGCCTTGTCCTTTCAGGCTGACAAGGGATTCATCACTGAGCCAGGGCAGCAATATCAGCTCTTTTCCAAAGATCTAAATGAAAATGGCTTCATTTCCAAGGCCTGTTTTTGCAAGGATTATATAAGAGCTGCAGTCTGAGAAGTGAAAACTTAACTATCCTGTATCCTGGAATTTTTGAGTCCAGTGAGAGCTTGGAGATGTTACTGACCTGGTCTTGAGTTGGCTCATCCGATGCGTAGCAAAGCCAATCTACTGACACCAGGCTGTGGTGAAGGGAAGTACAGTATTTGTTGCAGGGCACCAAGTAAGGGAGTGGGAGATGAGCCTCTGATCCACTCCACTTGTTCTTTTTAGGGAGGGATGTTTTAAAAGGGAGGAACAAAGAAGCTGAGATTCACCATCATCTTGTGACATTTCTGTGACTGTAGTTTCAGGAGTCAGGATGTCTCTGGTTTATGATTTTCTGGCCAGGTGGTCCATGGCTTGGAGGTCTGCTAGTTCATCTTGCCCTGGAGAAACAACCTGAGTTTGTAGGTTAATGATGTTATCTATAATAGCCAATTTTAGTACATAATGATGTTACCGCCATCAGCAATTTCAGTCACCTGAATCTGGTTGATTAGTGTTCAGTTAGCACAGGAAACTGAGGTCAGAGGGGACAAGAAAGGGAATAAAGTTTTGGAGAGAGAGATTAATCATAAACTCAGTAAGAGAACTCAGTTTTAGGGGGACTTGGTTTCAGATAGACAAAGACATCTATAAATGAGAAACAGAATGAATGGGATTTGAAGAATCAAATCAGACTGAGACTGTGAAGCAGAGAGTGAAAGTGACTTGGTCATTTTATGCCATGAGGATTTCTGACTAAAGAGTTAAACTCTAGATTCTAGCTTTCTTCACTGTGTAAATCCTTCAGACATTGCCTGCTCCTTGTTTTTCCCAAGTAGCTTAACCCTAAGGGGGAAACTGACCTCTGGAATCTCTTTGGGAGAAGTCAGCCTCCTTTCTGAATGTAGATGCTGGTCTGAGGGCTGCTGTGTGGCCTCTTGACCACTCTGGAATCTTTCCATTTCTTACCTTCAACAAACCTATATGCAAACGACATACATGTATACATCTATGCATTTACTCATGGTATTGCAAGCAGAGAATAAAAGACAGGTTAAGATTTGCCCTGCCACCCATAAGCTCATTTTACTTGGAGAGACCAGCATACAAATAGAACACAAATTGATACATGTCATGATAGAGATAAGTGCAGGCTTTGTAGGTGTGGGTGAGACACAAAATATTTGACAAGCAGCATCACTGCAAAGGCTGCATTTCTCACCAGCAACCCTGGTGGTGTGACTAAGTGGGGGCCGGATGAGGATGGGGCATTTGTCTGCAGGGGCCAGCACCACCACCAAGAATGCCAACTCTCCAGTGGCTCCAGGCCCATTCCAGGGGTGCTGGGGTGAACACAAGGGAATGAGGGGCTCACCGTGAGCTGGCTGGGTGGTGGGCACTGCAGGGCTGAGGGACTCAGCGGCCAAGGCTGTGAGGACAACAAAGAAGGGCCCGGGTACTAGGATAGTGTTTCTCATCCCACTGGTATGGAAGTATTGCAGTATTTTACAAAAAATATGGTTGTACCAGTATTGTTGCTCCTAGAGCAGCAACATCCAATAAAAACACACTGTTGAGTCATAGGTAATTAAAAAAAATTTTAGGAACCAAATTAAAAAGCAAAAGAAAACAGGGGAAATTTATTTTATTTTTAATTTATTTTTTATTGAAGTATAGTTGATTTACAATGCTAGCTTATTTTCTGGTGTACAGCAGAGAAATTCAGTTACACATATTTTTTTCTGTAATAGGTTATTACAAGATAATGAATGTAGTTCCCTGGGCTATACAGTAGGACCTTGATATTTATTTTATATATAGTAGTTAGTATCTGCAAATCCTGAACTCCTAATTTATGGAAATTAATTTTAATACTTGATTTTACTCAGTAGATCCAAAATGCTATCATTTCAACATGCAATCAATATACAATGTGATTGGTGAGATAGTTCACATTTTTTGAAACTCAGTGTCTGTTTTTAAAATT
This sequence comes from Camelus ferus, assembly GCF_009834535.1. NCBI lineage: Eukaryota > Metazoa > Chordata > Mammalia > Artiodactyla > Camelidae > Camelus > Camelus ferus. The sequence goes on along the minus strand of NC_045706.1, from coordinate 42,239,309 downwards.
ATAGCCTGTCTGGGGAAGGGGGGAATAGCTCAATGGTAGAGCGCATGTTTGGTGTGCACAAGGTCCTGAGTTCAATCCCCAGTGCCTCCATTAGGGGGAAAAATTAAACAAAAACACTGAAATTATAATCTATCTCAATTCAGAAAGTACCCAACAGCCACACAACATGGGTACCGTATCGGACAGCGCAGGTCTAGAAAGGTGGTGGGGAAGGCTGTCTTCTCTCTCTCTCTCTGCTTCCTGGGTTGTGGGAGGCGACCTCCCAATTGTCTAGAATTTCCGGGGTTTCCTTCATCGTAGACCACCTGTAAGCGCACAGAGCCCTTAACAGGTGTAGAGTTTACGACAGAGACTTGGTGGCTTTTTCAGCTCTAAGCTCAGTTACATTAATTACTTGCCCCATTGCTTAGTGCTGGCTTCATTAACAAACCAAAGCATGATTTAATTGCTCTTTAAGCTCCTTTGAATTTTCAGACCTAATTTACCTGCAGCCTTAAGTTCCTGAAACCTGTGGATTTACAAGGATAGCTGGGAATTCGCTCAGTGCTGAGGGCTTCCTTGCTAGGCCCTTCCTAGGTTTGCAGCTTCCTTTTTAATTCAGCCACCTGAGATGACATCTCTTTTCTTCCCTATTTTCCTCCCTCCTCGCGGGTGACACCCACCAGCTTCAGAAGCATTTCCTGTGCTTCAGTGCCACCTTGTGGTGTAGGAGAAAAAGTCCAGACGTAGGCTGCGTCCATCTTGGGATCATAGAGCATAATTAACAGCCTTGAAGGGCCATCTGGCTTTTGTTGTCTCCCTCAGTCTGAGAGGAAATGAGATTTGTTTCTGGATATGGAACGTCTCCTACAGGCATACTGCCTGCTGAGAAATCAGGCGGTGTAGTGGGTCCAAATTGAACTAAGCAGAGAATCATGCAGGAACATAAATCCAGGCTGCTACTGTTCTATTATTTAAATTGAATTGTGTCCACATTTCACAGATGACTTGGCTCAGCCAGAGAACTTGGCATCTCCGGCTGCTGTTACAGTAAAATGTTGAGCTAATGTCCTGGGTTGCTCCAAGTTAGGAATTAGCTCCTGGCTGCTGGTGATACACCCTGGAAACTGCATTCACTCAAGAATCTGCAACCCAACCTGCAGCTGAATCTCACTAAGTCGTGTTGGTTTGGCCAGCACTGGTTGAAAATAAATGGTGTTAGGAAACTGATGAATGGGACAGTAGCTTCATGGGTATCCATAACCTCACTACTCCTCTAATGTTTGCCACCTGTATGACTTTGTCCCTTTATCATTTGCTTCTGATAGAAAGCAATGAGTTTCCAGAAAGGTGAGTTTCCAATTTCCTTACTGGTCCAGAGAGGACAGTTGATGATTGCCTGTGGCCACACCATTAGCCACTAGCAGAACCTTATTGAATAACTTAACACTCAACAATTGCTGCTTTTCCTTTCCTTTTTTTTTTTTTTTTGACTTACAATGTTTTATTAGTTTCTGTTGTACAGCTTCTAGTGATTCAGTTACACAAACACACACACATACATATTTTTCATAATTTTTTTCATTATAGGTTACTACAAGCCATTGAATATAGTTCCCTGTGCTATACAGTAGGACCTTGTTGTTTATTCTGAATGTAGTAATTTGCATCAGCCAATCCCAAACTCTTAGGCTCTTATCTCATCCTTAACATTTTCCCAAGGTGTAGCTGAGAGGAAATTTTAACAGGGATTAAGAGAATTTGTTATCTGGGGGCAAGAACATCACAGTGCAAGAGACTTAGAACTGAGAGTCAAGAGAGGAAAGAATGTTTAAAAAAAATGTGGAGAGTGGTAGTTTCTTCTCATGCACTCCTTTGTATGAGGATGGACACCTGTCTCAGAAGCCCCTTGAAGACTCCTTTATGAGTACCACTGGCCTGGATGGCCCCATGCTCGTGCCCCAGCTGGGACATTTTTGGCCTCTAGTGTGGGAGGTGGACTCTGCCAGCAGAGAGGAATGTGGTTAGATAGACAACTAAGTGTCTGAAACACAGGGCAAGAACCTTCATGTTACTGAATTCACATTTGGCTGCTCACTGCTCAAAAACCAATAATCAAGAGGCAAGTGTCGGTAGAAAGGAAAGTTGCTTTATTCAGAAAAGCTGGCAATCTGGGGAGAAGGTGGACTCCTGTGTCCCAAGACCAACTCTGAAGATTCTGCTGTTAAAAGTCATGACCATTTTTAAAGGGAAAAAGGAAAAATGATCTCAGTTAATCACTAAGATAAGAGGTCAGATTCTTCATCATTTTTCCATTGCGTGCAGACCCGCTGACTTCTACTCTTCCTTTGGGTGCTGTCTTGCCTGTGTAGTCTGCCTGCAGATTTACTAAGAGAAAGCTAAGGGATAGAGAGTCAGTCATTCTCTAACTACTTAATTCTTCTTCCTTACTCCTTCTGATCCAGGAGAGGAATCAACAGGTTAGGCAAGGCATTGTGTGCATTCAGTAAAGTGAAAATCAGGAGTTAGGTTAAATGTTACGTAGTGATTTCATCTTGATGATTAAGGTCTGAGGAAAACAAAGATGAACAAACAAAAAAAGCCAAAGAGCTGCTTACATTAATATCTCTAGTCTCAGTTTCTTCAGTCGTAAGTTGGTGTTTTGGAATTATGTTCTGCTATAGAATGGATATTTGTGTCTCCCCAAAATTCATATGTTGAAATCTTAATGCCCACTGTGATGATGTGTGTGTATGGGGGGAGTTGGAAGGTGATTAGGTCATATGGGCAGAGCTCTCATGAATGGGATTAGTGTGCCCTTACAAAAGAGGCCCCAGAGAGCTGCGTTGCCTCTTCCAGCATGGGAGGACACAGTGAGAAGACTGCTGTCTATAAACTAGAAAGCAGGTCCTCACCAGACACTGAATCTGCTGGCTCCTTGCTCTTGGACTTCCCAGCCCCCAGAACCATGAGAAATAAATTTCTGTTGTTTGTAAGCCACTCAGTCTATGGTTTTCTCTTATAGCAGCCTGAGCTAAGACACGTTGCTAGCAGAATGCTGACACAAGATGAGATCATAAAACTGTGTTCTTTCACTTCCAGCATCCACAGCTCAGGAATTTTAGGGGTGTGTCATCCCAGTGGGCGTGTGTTCTTGGGTCATGAGGCCCAGACAGGAGAAACGATGAGGGCAAGTGAACTTAGGTAGGGTTTGCTACTTCCTACTAGATCTCACAGAAGAGAACAATGGGGCAGTGATGACAAAGAGGGAGTGGGAAAGGGTAAACTCTACAGTAAAGGAAAGAAACCAGTATTTTATTTTTGAATTGAAGTATAGTCAGTTTACAATGTTGTGTCAGTTTCTAGTGTTCAGCATAATGTTTCAGTAATACATGTACATACACATATTTGTTTTCATATTCTTTTTTCATTAAAGGTTATTACAAGATATTGAATATAGTTCCCTGTGCTATACAGTATGACCTTGTTATTTATCTATTTTATATACAGTATTTAGCATGTGCAAATCTTGAACTCCCAATTTATCCCTTCCCACCCTCTTTTCCCCCATGGAACCATAAGTTTTTTCTCTATGTCTGTGAGTCTGTTTCTGTTTTATAAATAAATTTATTGGTGTCAACTTTTTAGATTCCACATAAAAGTGGTATCATACAGTATTTTTCTTTCTCTTTCTGGCTTACTTCACTTAGTATGACATTCTCCAGGTCCGTCCTTGTTGCTACAAATAGCATTATTTTATTCTGTTCTACGGCTGAGTAGTATCCCATTGTATAAATATATCACAGCTTCTCTAACCAGTCATCTGTAGATGGACATTTAGGTTGCTTTTGTGTCTTCACTGTTTTAAATAGTGCTGCTATGAACATTGGGATGCTTGTATCTTTTCAAATTAGAGCTTCCTCCAGATACATGCTAAGAAGTGGGATTGCTGGATCCTATGGTAAGTCTGTTTTTAGTTTTTTTTAAGGAATCTTCATACTGTTTTCCATAATGGCTGCACCAAACTACGATCCCACCAACAGTGTAGGAGGGTTCCTTTCTCTCCACACCCTCTCCAACATTTATCAAAAAAAAAAAGTTTTGAATACTTCCTATTATTAATATGCACAAGTGCTTCAGAATGTGCCTATTTCCAAGACTTGTTTCATGATCCCGCTTAGGAAGTTGACAACCCCTTCCTAGCTGCCCTACATGGGTGTCATTTCAAATAGTGTGGTAGTAAAACAAAGAGGCATTGGGCATTATTTCATAAAGATGTCACCAGGTTGACTCCCCCATGCCTAACACACAAGGCAGACGTGGATACCTGTGCATTCACATGTGGCCATCCTGGCAGGAAGCTTAAAGGGACCATTGACATAGCTCGAATCCACAAGTGGCCCAGACAGCTGTGATGCTCAAAGGGGCATGGACACTTTATAGGCAAAGAAGGAAAGAAATAGGAAAACATCATTTTGGAAACTGTAATGAAAGTATTGATCTAGATAGGCATGATCAGTTTGTGTAAAAAGTCACTAGATGGAAAGTCAGCGAACAACTGAACATTCCTAGAGTGCCAAAGTAATACCATACAGATGCACACTCAGAGGCAAGGCACAAACTCTACAGTATGATTTGCTATTAGACCATCAGCACACTAATCCAGGGGCCAGGCTTAGCGACACCTGCCGTATGCCGACATATTAGCTATCTTCTGGTGTCATGCACCTTGGATCCATTCAAGCCTTTAGAGTGAACTTCTACTGTACAGGAACAGCTAAACAACACTGTAAGACAGCAGCAAAGACAAATCCAAATCCAGAAGGTGGGGCATTTTCCAGGATATTTGGGGACATCTATTTCATGTCAGAATTAGGTTAAAAGAGGCTGAAGGGAAAAAAATAAAAAGATGCAACACCATCATCATCATCTTGGATTAGATATTGGTTTGAACAAACTGGCTAAAGGACATTTTGGGGTCAACTGACAAAATTTGAATATAGTCTGGATATTAGCTGACATAATAATGTAGAGATCATCCATTGAAAAAATAGATGATAAGATAGTGTATGATCTCATGTCAGTTAAACACGTACATATATATGTACAAAAGGACCCAGGATGACATGCATTAAGATGTTAGCAGGGGTGATCTCTGTGTGGTAAAAGTGTGATGTTTTTATTTTTTTTAGTTTTGCTTGTATTATTTTTCACAATGCCTACATCTTGTTTGTGTAAATAACAGATTATTATAAAAGGTTGTTCTAAAAATTATTATACCAAATACACACAGGGGGAGAGAATGAAAAAGCCCCGCCTGTTTAGTTCTCAAGTTTACTGGAATCTGGCTCGATTGAGGAAAAAAGCTATGAAAACTTAGCTATATCATTTATTCTCACCCCCCCCCCCCGCCCCTTTCACTTCAGGAGCAATTGTTGAAGCTGCTGAAAGTGGCCTCCTTAAATCTTTTCTGTGACTGTCTCGCAGTTGTAATCAATCTGGCTGCTTTCACCCCGCAAAGGCATTTTCTCAGTAGGGTTCTTAGAACGTATTTTAAAGCTTAAGAACTTCCAGTACAAGGTATAGCGAATGCTTTTGCTTTTTAATAGTTGGAAAGAGCAGCCTCTCCCTATCCCTGCCCAAGAAAAGCTGAGACCCAGAGTTAGGAAGTGATTACTCAAGGACAGATAGCTAGTTGGAGAATAGGACCAAGATCTCCTATGCATGATCCTCATCGTCTTTCTTTTAGTTTATTTATTCATCGTGTATTTATCATCTGTTCTATGTGGTGTGAAGGGTACAGGGAAGCAGGTGCTGTCCCTGCCCATGATCCTGACCCCCGCTTAGAGGAGTGCTTTGTTTTTCAGGAAATGCCCTCCCCTGGGTTCAGCAGACCCTTGTCTTTTGGGTGATGAACTGAAAATCCAAATGTGCTTATCTGAATTTTCATGTGAGGAATGAGAGATTCTTAGTTCAAAATCAAAATTCAGTTACAGCGGCAATGGTGTGCCTTCCCCCTATTTGTTGGGAAAGTCAAGAATCCAAGGATTATATGTGGGAAAATAAAAGAGAAAGAGTTCTCTATAGAATCAGGGCTTCTGTCTGAACCAGAGTGTATCCGGGGGAAAATCTTCTTTACCGCATTCTCTGATACTCAGACAGAGCTCTTAAGAGATTTAGGGACTCATTCTTCCACTGATGGATCATTTCGCCAGTATTTCTTAAATGAGTATTGCAGGCAGAAGCCACAAGTCAGGTGTGGCTGGAGTGAGAAAGGTTGGGCTCTGCATTTAACTTTTAATTCTGTTTTCCATTGCGGAAGAACCATCCCCAGAGGGATGGAGCCGGACATGGAAACAGATTGTTCCAATAAACAGCATCGATTGTTTCAGCCGCACAGGCAGGGCCTGAATGCCTCACTCCTGTTTTCCTCTAGAAGACTCCATTTTAGAGCTCTGTCAAAGTGCATTCTCTTAGAGTCCAAAATGTAAGCTAAATTTCCACGAGGATATGATACGAGGAAATGATTGAATGAATTAAAATATGGGGAGAAGAGGCAAATTTCCCATGCAGAAGGATTCCAAATAATTTATGTAGCTTTCCCCTCCTCAGTGAGGTGAAGCGTAGCGCCCTACTCCTTAACTGTGGCTGTACACAGTGACCTCCTTCCGAAGAGACCAGTATGGAGGAGAGGGGAAGAAAAGTGGAGAACCCCGACAAATACTGCTTTTTCCAGTTGATCAAGGCTACCATCAATAGTTATGTATCATGTTAATACTCTATACCCTTGATATGATGTGAAGAAAATGAAAATTTACCTCTGTGATCCTTCTCCCCCAAGACCGCATAACCCTAAGTCAAATCTTGAGAAAGACATTATACAAATTCCAATAGTGGGACATCCTTCAACATACCTGACCATTACTCCTCAAAACTAAGGTCATCAAAAACAAGAAAATTCTATATAAAATAGATAAACAACAAGGTCCTACTGTATAGCACAGTGAACTATATTCAATGTCTTATAATAGTCTATAATGGAAAAGAATATGTTAAAGAATATATATGTATGTATAGATGAATCATTATGCATTAGGCAAAATGTTTCTATAAAGATCAGAGAGTACATATTAGGCTTTGAGGGTCATGTGGTCTTTGTTATATCTACTCAATTCTGTAGCATGAGAGCAGCCATACATAGTACAAATGGACATGGCAGATTTCCAATAAAACTTTATTTTTGCCTTTTTTATTCTTTTTGTTAGTTTTTGTTTTTGTTTTTTAAACAGAACAGGGTTATTGGATTAAACAAGAAAGATTACAAGATTGAAAAAGATACCCGGCATGAAGATCTGGGTATTCAGTGCAGGTGGAGCTTGGGGAAGGAACGAGTACCCAGATCACTAGGGTTGCTTGTGGGATTTAGTTTGAGGAAGTTTGGCTCCCATCAGTCGCCGTAGCTAAGTCCTTCCGTAGCCGGCAGGGCCATGGAGAGCGCTGTTTACTGAATTTTCGCACCGGCTTACCCATAATGGCAATGGCCGTGCCCAGCGCTCACTTTTACATCTTGATCTGAGCCTGTGTTCCAAATGCCCACGGACTGGGCCGCCTGGCCTCTCCTGTGCTCAGTAAGCAAAGAAACAAAACTATTGATTAAAAACAGGTGGCGGGCCACATTTGGCCCCAGGGTGGTAGTTTGCCTGGTCTTGATGGGTATCCAGCTTTGCATGCTATTCTGGACACATTGGCTTCGGTGATTTTAGTGCAGAGGGTGAAGCCTCAGGCAGTGAATGGGCTCAGAAGTGGTATGAGAGGTGGGACGGGACACAGGGAATGCCATTCTTACCGAATTGACTGAGGAAACAAACCCAGAGCTGTCCCGCGAGGGGATGTCTTTGTGCTTGGGCTGGCAGGAGCACAAGACCCCAGCACTTACCAAAGACTTGCTCTCCTTTTGGGATCTCTTCTAACTCCCACTGCCTTCACTGTGCGCTCCTTCTCCTTTTTAGAAATAGAGGCCCACCATGGACAATTGACCCTTCCCTTTTTTCTCACAATATCCTCGAGGAACAGCTTGGAAAGTCATAAGAAGACTTTGCTAAAGGTTGGGGGATAGCAAACGGAAACATACCATAGAGAGCACGGTGATACCTGGATGCTTTGCACGTGGAACTGGTGGGGTTTCTGCAGTTAGACTGTGAGGGGTCCAAAAAAAGAGAGAAATCAGGAAACCATTTTCTTTTACTTCTTCACCCAGTTCCTCCCTCATTTTTATTTGTTTCTGAGTCGTTATTTTGACATAATGGTAGGGGGAGTGGTGGCTGCAGTGATGAGAGAAAGATAAGGCAAGAATCACCAGAAATGTCTATATACACCAAAATCTTCCCCGTTAACACCATCACCTGTGCCCTTCACCTCATAAAGTCCTAGCTGAGAACCTCAGGGAGCCTATGCCAAGGAAATAACGATCCCAAACAGGCCTTGACTTACTTGGGGGAGGGCGGTTGGTGGCATGGAAACATATGTGAATTAAAAAAAAAATGTATTTATTGGCGGGAGTGGGTGGGTGGGTGGGGTGGGTGGTAAGGTAATTAGGTTTATTTAATTTTGGAGGAGGTACTGGGATTGAATCCAGGACCTTGTGTATGCTAAACATGCACCCTGCCACTTGAGCTATACCCTTCCCGCCTACGTGAATTTATTTGCTTGTTTTTAGTGGCAAATAACTGTTTAATGGCGATAAATATTTACTACTTATTGTTTGACAGAGATCCATTAGTTTCTGAAGAAACTTCTTTTTCTTTGTACTGGCTGGTTCAAAATTTTATACCCAGTGCCCACCAATGCATCAAAAAAAAAAAAAAAAAAAGAAAGAAAGAAAGAAAGAAAGAAAAAGATAATAAAAAAATTAGACCTTTAGACCCTATATAGTGACTTAAAGGTTTGATTCCTTTTATGATGGTAGCTTTAAATGTTGCCTATTTATATGGTCCTGTAAATCTTTGTTGTTTTGATCTTCAGAATTTTAAAGATCATTTTGTATCTATGACCTCTTATGAGTTTCAAATGTATTTGCCAAAATTCAAAGCTTTTCTAACCTTAAAGAGTATTTACTACAAACTATTTTCATCAAAACCTTCTCTTTCAACGTTAATCTAAAGGAATTTCTAACAGATTCTCTTTCCATTGCCTGTATTTACTGGGGATGGCCATCCCTTTTTCCAAAGTTCCTTCAAAGCCTGCCTGATTAAATTCATAAACAGGGTAAGTATTGGGGATAGGAGTCCCCACATTACAACATGTCCCCTCAGCTTTCCAATGTTTTGACTCAACATTCAAGAGGGGAAAAAAACCAGAATCAGTCAGATAGGTACTAAAACATGAACATAGTAACATTAATTGCAAGACAAAGTCATGGTTTGGCATTTTTAAAGCTTAGAACCTTTGTTTTTTAGATATAAGCCAAAGATTAAGAAAAACCCTGAGACCGTGTCATCATGTCCCTCCTCTTCTTTATAGATCATGCTATATTTTTGTTGAAAGTAGAGTTAGATCAATGCACCCAGTTAGTAAATGTTCCTCTAATGACAGTCATTTGGAATGAGTTCAAGTTTTATTTTGGCTGAAGATAGAGTGAGTTAGTGGGAAAAGCCTGCTCTTCTAGGATATCAGCACTGTGAATTTATTAGAATGAAGTCTGTTAAGAGACCTGAGAAGTTCTGACTTGGGGACATCTTGCTATTTAAACAGATGTCTAAAAGTTTAGAAATATGATTGAGGTTCTCCACCCATTTGTTTAAAAAAAGATTAGATTATGGCATATGAATTCGTTGGGAGAAATACGAGGAAAATTTTTCTTGCCTGCTATAAGTTAAATAAGATACTTTAAGAATATCCAGACACCTGCACCCCAATGTTCATAGCAGCACTATTCACAATAGCCAAGACATGGAAACAGCCTAAATGTCCATTGACAGATGACTGGATAAAGAAGTTGTGGTATATTTATACAATGGAATACTATTCAGCCATAAAAAATGATCACATAATGCCATTTGCAGCAACATGGATGCCCCTGGAGAATGTCATTCTAAGTGAAGTAAGCCAGAAAGAGAAAGAAAAATACCATATGAGATCGCTCATACGTGGAATCTAAAAAAAAAAAAAGAACATAAATACAAAAAAAAAAAAAAAAAAAAAAAAACCAAACAGACTCATAGACATAGAATACAAACTTGTGGTTGCCAGAGGGGAGGGGGGTGGGAAGGGACAGACTGGAAGTTCGAAATTTGTAGATACTTACAGGTATATATAGAATAGATAAACAAGATTATACTGTATAGCACAGGGAAATATATACAAGATCTTGTGGTAGCTCATGGTGAAAAAGAATGTGACAAAGAATGTATGTATGTTCACATATGACTGAAAAATTTTGCTCTACACTGGAAATTGACACAACATTGTAAACTGACTATAATTCAATAAAATAAAATTTTAAAAAATATAAGCCAAAAAAAAAAAAAAGAATATCCAGCAAGGAGGGACATTCTAAATACTGTCATTTTAAAGAAAGTTATATTTGTGTTATGTTATTACTAGAGGTCAGATCTGACCTGGGCTAGAAAGAGGCAAAACTAGACTTAGAGCAGAGAGCTTCCAACCACCATGAAAGTTCATATGCACCATGCTCTGAGAACACAAGAACTAAGAGTTTCATGTGGACATAAAAAACTAAAAGTTCTTGTTGGAGATCCAAATATGCTTTAATTTACTGCTGGATCTCATGGCTTTATTTACTAAAAAAAAAAAAAAAGGTGATCAACTTTGGCATCAAAATGTAAATAAGTTCCCCAGTCATCATTTTGTGAAGGTAAAATTACATTTTAATCAATATAAGCAAACATGAAACTTGCTATATTACATGATCCAATTCCACTGTATTAAATTTTTTTAAACTTTTTATTTTAAGATAATTGTAGATTCACATGTGTTTGTGAAAAATATTACAGAGAGATTTTATATACCCTTCACTCAGCTTCTCCCAATGGTGACATCCTGCATAATTTATAGTACAGTATCACAACCAGGAAGTTAACATTGGTATAATCCATTGACCTTATTCAGATTTCAACAGTTTTAACATGCACTCGTGTGCAATGTGTGTGTGTTTAGTTGGATACAGTTTTACCACATGTGTAGACTTACCAGCACATTCAAGATATAGAGCAGTTCGATCACAAGGAACACTTGTGCTACTCTTACAACCACAGCCACTTCCCTCCCTGCCCCACTCCCTAACCCATGGCAACTACTAAATCTGTTCTTAATCTTTATAATTTTATCATTTCAAGAATGCTATATAAATAGACTCATACAGTGTATAAACTTTGGGGTTCTTTTTTTTTTTTTCACTTAGCATAATTCCCTTGAGATCCATTTAGGTTGTTACATGTACAGATAATTCATTCCTTTTGATTGCTGAGTAATATTCCATCACATGGATGTACTGCTGCTTGCTTAACCATTTAGTGGTTGAAAAGGTATTTGGATTGCTTCCAATTTTTGCATATTATGAGTAAAGCTGCTGTGGACATTTGTTAACAGATTTTTGTGGGAATATAGTTATCATTACTCTGGGATAAATGCCTGAGAATATTTGCTGGATCACACGGTAAGCACACGCTTATTTTTGTGAGTAACTGCCATTCTCTTTTCTAGAGTGGCTGTACTATTTCACATGCCCACCAGCAACGTATGAGTGGTCCACTTTCTCCACATTCTTGTCATTTTTTTAATCACTATTTTTTATTTAAGCCCCCTTGATAGGTGTGTAATGTTAGCTCATTGGAGTTTTAATTTGCATTTCCCTAGTGGTTAATGGGGTTGAACATTGTTTCATGTGCTTATTTGCCATCTGTTTATCCTCTTCAGTGAAATGCCTATTCATGTCATTTGCCCATTTTCTAGATATTTATTTCTAATTGCTTTGTTTTTTAAACTGTTGAGTTTTGAGTATTCTTTATGTATTTTAGATATGAGTCCTTTGTTGAATATATGGTTTGTAAATGTAATCTTATAGTCTGTGACTTATTTTTTTTCATGCTCTTCAGGGGATATTTCACAGCAAAAAAAAAATTTTTTTTGCTTTTGATGTAGTCTGTTTTCAATTTTTTATCAATTTTTCCTCTTATGGATCCTGATTTTAGTGTCATACTTTATTTTTAGCCTTATTTTCCTGAGGTGTGCATATTTGCAACTAAAAGGAAAACTGAGTAGAGCACTCTGGTGCATTCCTATGTTTTCATACTTTCAGTACTTTATTCACATTGGGTGACCTTAGATTACTTGCTTTATAGCCAGCTGAGCAGTGTAGGTGATGGTTGGGGTCCTGGTAAGTACCAACTGCATTTAAGACATTTTCATCCTTTTTCTTAGAATTGACATTATTTCTCAGGCTTTTTAATGGTTCTGGTTTTGGAGATTGCCCTAGTTGGTTTGTGCTCCAAGCTCTAAACCTAGAAGATGTACAAAGGCTGTTTTATTGCAAGGAGTTTCTGTAGCACAAGGGAAAGTGCATGCGTGAAATTCCAAGACAGCCAGGCCCGCGCTTGAATCTTCAAAGCGGTGTGAATGCCCCGTGCTTCCATTTTCTCACCAGTTAAGTGGGGATAACAATCCTAACTACTTCATAAAGTTGCTGTGAGAATAAAAGGAAATAGTAATATATCAAGGCACTTTACAGAGGATCTAGTCTACAGATGTGCAGAATAAATTACCTGTCAAAATCATAACCTTTCCATTCTGCATGCATTCACTTCCAGATTAATTCCACCAAATGCGAAGAATTTCAAAGTTCCATAACTGCTCCCACCCCCTTATCAAGATCTTTAAGGAGAACATGGAGGTCTAAAGGACAAGGCATAAGCTATACTGAGTCCTCTAGGTGGGGATGAACACAATGGGTTTACACATGGGAAAGGAGCAAATCTTCTTTGCTTATTTACAGAAGAGATGCTATCCAGTAAATACCTCTTCCTTTGCAGTTGTCTAACAGAATATATATCCCTAGCAAGTTGTGTCACCTCAAAAACAAACCTGAGATAAGAATTCAAGTTTATTTGGAATATGATCAAAGAAAACACTGCAGAGGAGTAGGCAAACGGAACAAAGAAGGAAGGGCAGCCAAAACAGAATGTTATCCATATGAACTTACTTACAAGACAGAAACAGACTCACAGACATAGAAAACAAACTCATGGTTACCAAAGGGGGAGGGGAACTGGATTAGGACTTTGGGATTAATAAATACACACTAATATATATAAATAGATAAACAACAAAGTCCTGCTGTATAGCACAGGAAACTATATTCAATATCTTGTAATAACCTATAATGAAAAAGCATATATATATGTATAACTGAATCACTGTGCTGTACACTGGAAAATAATACAGCCTTGTAAATCAACTGTAATTCAATTAAAAAAAACCCCAAACAAAAGGAATGTGCAACAACAAGATATCACTATTGGCAGTAGGAATTAATTCCTCTGAGAAGTCTTGGAGACAGTGTAGAAGATGGGACTCAGAGTTATCTCAATGAGGGAGTGAGGGATCTGGGTATTTGTCTACCAGTTCCCCTTGGCATTGGAGGCTGGGTGCTCCTGGCACTTGCCGTAGCTCCAGGGCAGAGAGAGCCTTCAGGCAGGAGGTTAAGGGTGCTGGCAATTTGAAATTGAATGGAGAAAACGGTAAGTGTCAAGGGGATGCGACAAGGCTTTGATGGTTTCTGCTACAGTTGCTCCTTGCCTCCATACCGCCACTTTTGCCCCCTTTTAACTTTACTATCTCATATGATTTTTTCAAGTTTGAGGCCTGTCAGTTCATGGAAGGGAGTTAATGGAAACTGTTGTGGGTGAGTAGATTCTTGTCCCATTGCAGAAAGAATTCAGGGGTGTGAGACACAGAGGTTAGGAAAGTAAAGTGAGGATTTATTAAGGGATGGATAGTATGCTCTCAAGGGGAGAGTGGACAGGCTCGTGTGAATGACTGCCCTGAGTTCCTATGGCAAGTTGGTTACATAGGGTATAGAAATGAACGGGCGGAATATTGATTGGGGAGGGTTTGGGGTCGTATTCCCTGATTTTCATCCTAACTTCTCCTTCCTGAAGGGAGGAAGGATTTTTGCCCTTATTTAGTCTGGATTGGAAGTGTCATGGCATCGTTGCATGAAGGGCACTTCTAATCTGCAAGGCTAATTTTATTGACATGAGGGCATAATGAGCAAGAGGTTACATTTGGACGCTGGAGATTCCTGCCTTTTCCGATATTTCTTTGTCAGCCTCCAGGCCACTTGTCTTCCCTTCTCCTCAAGGTACAGTTATATGAGTAAATGGCTACAGGTCCTTTTGGGGTAGGATATGGGGAAGTTTCTTGTGTACTTGCTTTGGTATTGCAGGTAAAATGCCTTCACTGACTTCTGTTGGTTGGCTCTGGATCTGAGCACTGATTGGTCTAGAAACTAGGCCTAGAAACTAAGTTGGAGCGTTGATTCATCAGCTCCTGTCAGTCATTGGTGGAAGGCTGTCCTGGAGAGCATGGATTCCCTGGTGTTCCTGGTCTGTCCCACAGGAGCAGAGTGGGTTCCGGTGGTGAGAGAAAGCCCTTACGCAGAGAGTTGAGGTATTGGCAGTGGGAATTTGGACAGACATGCGTAGAAATGGTCAGCACTGATGGACCACTAGGTGTGGGATACCAGCCACTTTGTTGATGTACTAGTTCCTACTAGTTTGGACTAATTTGGGCATAGTATTACTAGGATGCGTAACATCTGAGAGTTCAGTGGATTTCTGCATCAACTAACTCCAGGATTTTTCCCCCTATAATCCCAGTTTATAAATTGCCTGCGGTTAGGATTTATTTTTTTCCCTTCTAAGTTAGAAAAACCACAATTTATTAATAAAAGTCATTAAAAAAGCAACATATATGATCACTGAGAAATGATCACTTGTGATCATTGAGAATATATTGTAATACAGGCATGGGTAAGAGCCGTGGGAGCACTGCTGAGAAATTTATTATTCTAACGAGCAAGGTAAGGGAAGGAAACAGGCAGAGATTTGGAGTATCTCTGCTGATTCCTTGTCTCCAGCCTCATCTCTTGCAGCATCAGAACATCCCCATGAGATAGATAAGATTTGGAATATCATTCTAACTTATCAAATAGGAAGATGAATAGTAAAAAAATGAACATGTTGAAGGTCACATCTTGAATTTTAGGAATACAACTGTGCCTCTCAATTCCCAGTTTAGTGTTCCGACACTCACTTAACTACTCTTTATTTCACTTCAACTGCTATCTCAGATTATTTTGGTACTCTCGTACTCCGCAATCTGTTTTCTCTGGGGGACTGGAGAATGACAGACTATCTATAATCTATCTTTGCTTTAGAATGAAATGTGACTTTTCTGTAACTACAGTAATATATGTGTGCTATAAAAATGCCTTGCAGTCTGAAAATGCTACAAATAAACTGGGAAATGAAGACTAATGTGCTACTGAAAGGTAATTTTCAACTCTCTTAGCACGAGTCAGACTCCATATGCCAATGCTCCCTTGAAATGGGGTTGACAGTTCTTCAGCATTAAGTTGAAACAATAGAATTCATCTTACATATTATACATGTCTGGTATCCACCACCACAAATGACATGTGGAACTCGGGACCTCTGGTTGCAGGAGTGAACTCAAGAGCCACGTAGCCTGATGGTAGTATCTTCCTGTTAATTTTGTTCGTACACAATTTGTTCTTACTGAAATTTCCCTTTCAGGAGTATTTTACATTGAATGGCCCTGTAAAATACTTCCAGTTATGTTCCCATGTAGGATGCTGGGAGATTTGTGCACTGGAAGTGTCAGACCTTTATGCTCCATATCCACAGTAGTTTAGCAAAAGCTGCCATATATACATTTACATATGGCAGGAAGAAATGTATGTATGAATAAAAGTGAATTTTTCAAGTGCATCATCCATCTGCCCTACTTTACATCTAGATCAAGAATTGGGGCTGAATGCTCATAATCATTCAACTCCCAGGGAGTTTCAGGTGCTCACCTGTGACCATTTTACAGATCTTTGTTCCAAATCCTTGCTTTTTGTTTGGACATCAAGTGAACACGCAATACCCTTCCTGTTTACCCTCAAGTACAAAGAAAAAGTTAGTTGAAGAAAAGGAACAGGTTGATTTCTTCTGTCACCTCCTGGCCCCCTCCCCCAGCCATAGCACCACTGGTGGGTGGCATGAAGTCTTCTATTTATCTTAGGGTGTTTAAACTACTTAGAGCTTGTAGAATCCACTTTCTTCTTTTATTTTGTGAGAATGGGGATTATTCTTAAGCCTTCCTTCTCTCCGATTCCTCAGGGATTACAGCAACAGTTCTGTGATCCCTGCCCTGTTCTTTGTCCAGCTTGAAGCTCATTTAGGCCACCTCAGTCCTCATTACAACCTCCTTATCCATCTGCGGCTTCCATTCCCTCTTAGCAGTATATAAGTTTCCCCTTTCCCAATATGACAGACAATGCTTTTAGACAGCAGATGGAAGGAAAATAGAAGCTGAATGAGCATATTTGTTCTTGTGGTTTGTTAGTATTAAATCTTTGTCCCTACAGTGGATTTAATGCAGCTTCTATCATAACCTAAAACAAAGCAAGCAACAAAAAATTAAAAAATAAAAGCTTTATTGCCAACATTGTCTCCCTACTGATCCCCACACCTCAATTTTTTAAAAAGTCATCATTAGCTAATTTAAATATTCACTTCATTTTGGGTCTTAACTGTTCTATTAGTTACAGCTGTTACTAAGCCATCCTCAAATTACACATTTTTTAGTTTTTCCATTTTACTGTAGAGTATTATACTGTATTTTTAAACATTTTCAAGGCCTGCCACTAACCCATTTATTTTTTAATGATAATGGAGAATTTAAATTGCCAAATGATTAGGACCTTATTATTTCAAGTGTGGGCTTTGGAATGTGAAAGGCTTTATCTTTCCCTTTTAAACACTTGCATGACCTTTAGTAAATGGAGCTGCATCTCAGAACTTTGGTTTCCTCCTCTGTAAATGAGCTGTTCGGATGGAATGAAATAACATGTGTGAAAATCCTGCCGAGTGTACCTGACAAATGCCAGGAAATCTGTGGTGCTTCACCTTCTTCCTCTGAATAAACTCGGATGGGGTTGAAGCAATCAATTTTGATGCATATGGCAAGTGAATTTTTATAGATCTTTATCTTTAAAAGTAAGGCAACAAAAGTAAGGCAGATTTGTTAATTAGCATGTGGAATATTTTTTAAAAAGTATCAAGACTTCAAGATCTCAAGATGTATTTCCCAATCTTTTCCTAGCAAGAATCATGTTTCAAAGTTTCTAATTTATGATAATTGATTTCAATACTGTACAATTTGTCAGAGAGCCTTTTAATCAATATGCACTCTTTCTCATAACCAATTCATATATCAAAGACTCGGATAATTAAGGAAATAGTTTTAATCTCCAGCTCTACACGAACTAGCATACTTCACCCTAAGAAATTTCTTTTGGAATATGCGGAATGGCAATTGGGTCTGATTTCCTGTTATAATAAGTCAGGCATGTGGGGAAATTCCTTCTATTGTCTATTATTTTATTTCTAGTATTGCACAAAAAGTATTTATGAATTTAACACAAAATGAGACCTCTTTTGAAATATAGATCTGAGTGGAAAAACTAAAGTTAAAAATATTTGGATCAATATTTCTAGTTTTCTTTTTTTATTAATATTTTTAGTTTTCTAAAAAATTGTTTGCTGATAAAAACCCAATTCAAACCAGATTAACTAAAAAACTAAGTACCCCAGATTAAGGATACTGGAGTACTCATAGAAAAAGCAAGCCTTGTGGATGGTAGAGGTGCCATTGGACCTTAGGAAGTGACAGCTGGAAATGGACTGGAACACAGTCAGGACTCCTGTCTCCCATCTGATTCTCTGTGTTCTCATTCTTTTCTCTTGTCTTCTCCACAGGGCATAAAACATGAGCTGGTGGCTCTTGAGTTTGTATCTTGCTGCTCCAAGCAGCAGAGAAAGAATAACACTACTCCCTGACCTTGAAGACCAGAAATCCTAGGGAAGGAGGTCATTGCTGCAGCTTAGGTCAGTGCTGACTTCTGGACCCATCAACCATAGAGAGGGAGTGAGGTCTGGTGAACACATGGCAGGTCCTATAAAAGTCATTTAGGTAGCATGGGGAGCAGGCTGGTGGTTACTGGGTAGAAAAAAGCAATAGGTGTCTTTATGATTGGGCTCTGCTGTTTTTCCAGAGCCATGTCCCATGTCTGTCTTACACGTTAACCACTGGGAATGTTGCACCAGTGTCTTTCATCCATGGGCTTTTGTTCATTTTGATCTTTCCACCTAAAATAATATTCTTCCTTTCTCCTAGTAACTCCTTCTCCTTTTATTTGCCACTTAAATATACTGACCACAAGAAAGCCTTCCCTGACCCTCAAGTCCAGGTTCCAACCTAATCTGAGCCAGGGGATCAAATTATAGCCTACATTTCTCACACCAAGGCAAACAGCATGTTATATTGTTTCCAACCCTAAGTCTCCCATAAGATAGTAAGGATGGAGAACTCATCAATCTTTTTTATGGCTATGTCTTCAGCACTTGGCCCAACATCTGGCACAAATAACTGTTCAATAAACAAATATTGAGTAAATGAAGGCATAAACAGAGGAACAGGGAATGAGCACAGTTTAAGAGCTGTAGTGGCCTGGAGGAGGCAGCAGTAATGGTAAACTACACACAGAGTTTGAAGGTTTCTTGGATAGTCCTTTTAGCCAATTTAGAACACTGTACCCAAAACTTAACACATTCTTTTGCTTAATCTCTAAAGGTTGGTTTTAGAATTCTCATTTTACATTTGAGGGAGTTTAATGTGACAGTGGTTCCACTCAAAGTACACAGAGTAGCTGGGTTTAAAACTCAATGTCTGATTCCAGTTCTTTTGTTCTTAACAACAACCCTGCCTTGATTCCTTTGTTGGCAGTTCCCAGATGAGAGAATGGACTCCCAGATATTCCAGCCCTTTAAGTCTATATGACACTCATTTTTTCAAGAAAGAAGGATATCTTCCTGATACCATTAATACATTGATCTATAGGTTCTTTGGCAACTGAACAAGTTGTGAAATTCTTATTCTTACTGGTAGTCAATAAACATGTCAAAAATAAAATTAGCAATCATAGTTTAACCATGAGGGAGAGAAAGAAAAGTTATGAACTGATTAGTCATTGGCCGAAGCTTGTGGAGATTCAATAGATATAAATTATGTAGAATAAGAAATCTGCCGAGTTCAATAATTATTTTCATTCTCTGGTTTTATTAGGGGCGTAAGTAAGACTTCCTAGAATCTAATGAATTGTCAGTATGGAATGATTCTTAATTTAGAAACCATCCCATAATTACCTGAATTTTAAAATTTGCTCTGTTCTCAGAGTTCATGTTTACATACAGCAAGCCTGCAGATGACTCCTAATGATCAGAAATTCTTCCAGTTCTATCTTTGTTTCATTCTGATGGCAAATTTGCCTTGGGTAGTTTCCCTAGAAGGCACGTTTCTTTTATTTCCCTCTGTTCTGTCTATATTACAGAATTCAAAACATATGTGTGATAAGTGAAACTTTAGCCCATCATTCAGGTGGCCTTTTCCTTTTTGGTGGTGGATAAATCCACCTCTAGAATAAAATAGACTGATGGGCCTGTCATTCAGAGTGACATGCCATTATATAACCATGAAAGATAAAGATGGGCATGGGAATTGATTTCCCTCTATCCATTAATATTTTTAACTGTGATCATTTCCTGATCTTGTGATTATAAACCACTGAGTTGGATTTTTTTAGTGTAATTTGCTAGAGCTGTGATTCTTGATGAAATTACGATAAGCACATCAGCATCTTGATTAATCAGAGTGTGTGTTCTTGTCAATGCTCAAGTTGCATTTATATATATCTTTGTTTTTGTCCTGTCTCACCTGTAAGTTCATAAACTTCAGGAGAAAAAGATTCATCCCTCCCATTTGTTTTACACCATATTTCACTGTCCCCCCTGCAGTGATTGAGCACCTAAAGGACACTTGATAACAGTGAGTAACTGACTCCTCTCTTTGGGGTGTAGCTGTCTTTAGAGGAGTAATTTGGGAGTTTCAGTGTTGTGTTCTAGTGTAAAGCTAATCCAGAAGCTGCTGGTGGCTTAGGATAGATTCCACATGACTTGATGATAATTTCCTTCATTTCTCTTTGTTTTTCACCTGCCACAACCAGTCCATTAGTAAGTCTCATTGGCTCTGCCTTTAACACAGATTCCAACTCTTTGCACTTCTCTCCATCTCTACTGTTATTAACCGGGACCAAGCCATGTTTTTAGGTTTATGTATGAGCCTTTTTGACTGCATTCCACGCTTCTACTACTGCCTCCCTCCACCCACCCATCCCAGCAGCCCCAACCCGTTTCATTTTTCACACAGCAGAAGGAGAATGTAAATCAGATCATATAAGCTCACTGAGCATCAAACGCTTCAAGTTTATTCCACTGTAGAGCCTTTGCATTTATTCCTTCTTCCTGGAAAATTTGGAAAATTTTCCTCAGTCTATCGCTGGCTCATACTGTCATTTATGTCCAGCTCAAAAGTCATTTCTTGGAGAGGTCCTGAAATTTTCTTTTTTGTCTTTCAACTCTTCTCCCATCTTTGCCTATTTATAAATAGTCATATTTCATACAGAGCATAGTGACTTTCCAGAGGAACTCATCTTTCAGTACTTTAGAACTCAAAGGCAACTTAAATTTTTTTATTTGTAAAATTAGTCCATGTTTATTAAGGAAATTTGAAAAACAGAAAATTGAAGGAAAATAATTAAAGTCATCATAACTTTACCTTCCGGAGGTAACTATTATTATTATTAAGTTGAAATATAGTTGATTTGCAAAGTTGTGTTGGTTTCTGGTGTATAGCAAAGTAATTCAGTTGTACATATGTATATTCTTTTTCATATTTTCCATTATGGTTTATTACAGGATATTGACTATAGTTCCCTGGGCTACATAATAGGTCCTTGTTGGTTATCTATTTCATATACAGTGGTTCATACCTTCTAATCCCAAACTCCTAATTTATCCCTCCCTCCCCTTTCCCCTTTGGTAACCATAAGTTTGTTTTCTATGTCTATGAGTCTCCTTCCCTTTAATAAATAAATTCCTTTGTATCATATTTCAGATTCCACATAGAAGTGATATCACATGGTATTTATTTTTCTCTTTCTGACTTCACTTAGTATGATAATCTATAGGTCCATCTGTGCTGCTGCAAATGATGTTATTTCATTTTTTATGGCAGAGTAATATTCCGTTGTATGTATGTACCACAACTTCTTTATCTATTCATCTGTTGATGGACTTTTAGGTTGTTTCCATGTCTTGGCTATTGTACATAGTGCTTCTGTGAACATTGGGGTGCATGTGTCTTTTCAAATTAGTTTTTTTCAAATATATGCCTAGGAGTGGGATTGCTAGATGATAAGACAACTCTATTTTTAGTTTTTTAAGGAACCTCTGTACTGTTTTTCATACTGGCTGCACCAATTTACATTCCCAGCAATAGGAGAGTTCCCTTTTCTCCATACCCTTTCCAACATTTTTAATTTAAAAGGCTTTTTAATGATGGTCATTCTGACTGGTGTGAGGTAATACCTCATTGTAGTTTTGATTTGCATTTCTCTAATAATTACAGATGTTTAGCATCTTTTCATGTGCCTATTGGCCATCTGTATGTCTTTGGAGAAATGTCTACTTAGGTCTTCTGCCCATTTTTTGACTGAGTTGTTTGTTTTTTTGTTACTGAGTTGTATGGGCTGCTCATGTATTTTGGAAATTAAACCCTTGTTGGTCACATCATTTGCAAATATTTTCTCCCAGTCCGTAGGTTGTCTTTTTGTTTTGTTTATGGTTTCCTTTGCTGTGCAAAAACTTACAGGTTTAATTAGGTCCCATTTGTTCATTTTTGCTTTTATTTCTATTGCCTTGGGAGACCAACATAAGATAATATTGCTATGATTTATGCCAGATAATGTTTTGCCTATGTTCTCTTCTATTAGTTTTATGGTGTCTTGTCTTATATTTAAATCGTTAAGCCATTTTGAGTTGATTTTTGTGTATGGTGTGAAGGAGCATTCTAGTTTCATTGTTTTACATGCAGTGGTCCAGCTTTCCCAACACCACTTGCTGAAGAGACTGTCTTTTCTCCGTTGTATATTCCTGCCTCCTTTGTTGAAGATAAATAGACCATAAGTGAATGGGTTAATTTCTGGGCTTTCTATTCTGTTCCATTGATCCATATGTTTGTTTTTGTGCCAATGTCACACGATTTTGGTTACTGTAGCTCTGTAGTATTATCTGAAGTCTGGGAGAGTTATGTCTCCAGCTTTGTTCTTCTCCTTCAGAATTTCTTTGGCAATTCTGGGTCTTTTATGGTTCCATATAAATTTTAGAATTATTTGTTATAGTTCTGTGAAAAGTGTCCTGGGTAATTTGATAGAGATAACATTAAATCTGTTGATTGCTTTGGATAGTATTCCCATCTTAACACTATTCTTCCAATCCAAGAGCATGGGATATCTTTCCATTTCTTTTAATCATCTTCAGTTTCCTTTATCAATGTTTGATAGTTCTCAGCATATAAATCTTTCACAGAGGTAACTATTATTAACATTTTGCCAGTTTCTCTCTCCTTTTGTGTGTTATATGTATCACACACTATTCCTTCTGTGTAGGTTGCCTATCTTGTGATAATCTTCCCTGATAACATAGACAGTATTTATCTCAGTATATCTCATTAGAGCTTTGTCTTAAACTCAGCCAGTTCCAACTGTGTGTTAGTGTGAACTTTCCACCACATTCTGGACACGTTCTTTCCCCTCTGCTCCCCATATCATACATAGTCCCATCCTGTGACTTTTGTTTAGGCTGGGACCCTCCCTGCAAATCTTCATCCTCTTTTCCATTAACCTGAATCATAGATTCACTCTTTATTAATTTGTTTATATAAATATATAAACACAGCAGTGAATATAACAAAATCCCTACTCTCATGGATTTATAATCTATGGAAAAATTTATCAAAATCTTAGATAGTGAAACCTAGGTGAACGGCTAAGAGTCATGGTGTTGAGTGACGTGTTATATTAAATGGTGTTGTCAGGGAGATTTAAGCAAAGACCTGAAAGAGATGAAAGTGTGAGCTGTGGGGATATCTGCAGGAATCTCTCTGGCAGAAGGAACAGCAACTTTAAAGACTCTGAGCCTGGAGTATGCTTGGGAGAGCAAAGGAATTACAGGTCAGGGTGGTTAGAGCTCATCCAGTGTAAGGAATAGGAGGCAGGTCAGTGAGATCAGGTGGCGTCGTGGTAGTAAGGACTTGGGGTGTTCCCCTATTCTGCATAAGATGAAGCACCAGTGGGGGCTTCTGAACAGAAGAGTTCAGTGACCCCATGGATATTTAATGAGCTCCCCTGGTTGCTGCGTGGAGAAGGGGCTGGAGGGAGCCAGGAGTGGGAATGGATGGCTTGTCAGGAAGTTACAGAAGAAACTCTGGCAGGAGGTTATTGTGTCAGTGAGAAGCTCTGTAGCTGTGGATATATGGATCTGCTTGATCTATAGCTCAAGGAGCCAACAACTCCTGCTTTTGAAAGTGGGGACAGAGAGAAGAGGAGGAGTCAAAGGTGACAAGCAACTTAGAGAATGTATTTACCAACATAGGGAAGATTGAGAAGGGTCAGGTTAGCAGTGGTAGCAGGTGCTGGGGTGTATTAAGAATTCAGTTTTGAATGAACTCTACATGGAAGTAACACGTATGTAGCTGGATATATGAGCCTGAATTTCTAGAGAGAATTGAAGCCTGGAAATAAAAATGTGGAATTGCTGAGTTATGGATGGTGTTCAAAGTCATACGGCTAGATGAGCTTACCAGGGAGTGATTGTAGACAGAATAGAGATGAGAAAAAGAAGAACTAGAAGAGGGGGGGAAGTGGCCCATGGACTTAAATCCTTAATAACTCAGATTAAGTCTCATTTCCTTTTCAAAACTTCCCTCATTATCTGGGCTATATTTATCTTTCTATTTCTTGGTCCTTCTAAACCACTTGAAACTGTATGATGGAATTTGATATTCAGTTATATCAGTATTATTATAGGACTATTCATTGCAATACAGGAGTATTCACTATTTATGTGCCGGGGCAGTGCTAGGTGCTGGCAAGACATTGGTGAACCAGACAGATATGAAGCTTTCCCCGGGGAGTTCTCACCCCAGTGAAGTAACTACGTACAGAGACAATGTATACTCTGTACACAGAGTACATAGTGATATGGGATATAGTCTGTACACAGAGTATTTAGTGATATGCTTTTGCACATAGTGGCTACTAAATATGAAGTCCGTATTCCCTTCCTTTTTTTGATATTTCCTCAGTGGCTAAAGAATGGGAAAGAGCTAAACATTGATAAATATATTGTTCCTTTGATTACTCAAATTAATATTTTAAAAAATATGAATAAATATGATTTAAAATTTGTTCTGAACATTGCATATATAATCAATGCGCAACATGTTTTGTTGTAAGGATAAGTAGGATCTGTTAAAAATGATTCTCTGTAATGCCGTTCCAACTTGGCTAATTCTTAATGGTTTTCCAGCATATTTCTCTGCTCAAATAGTGCTGCCCTTCACTAGGGGAAGAGCTGACTCGGTTATGCCACCCAACCAAAAAGCAGCCCATCCTTGATTTCTTGTGCCTCACCTGACTTTCAGATGACATTCCCATGTTTTCAAAACACAACTCATTCATAACTTGGGGATGTCCAACCCAAATGGGTTTGGCTTTGCCATTGTTTAGGGGAGTCAGTCAGCCCTCAGAGGTCATGGTTATTCCAATAGTAATTAAAAAAATAAAGCCGCAGGCAGCAAACCAACCCCAGCTGCCTGTGGTTGCTTTTACAGTAGCCAGCATCTTTCTTTAGAGGAGTCCTAAAAACTCGATTGATACTGTCAACTTAATAAACAACCTTCACAAAGTCTCTTTGGGGAATATGTGTTACTAAAATGGGATTGTTTAAAACAAAGCCTCATTTCAAATAGGGTAAAATGTAAAAAATTAAATAAAATACACTAAGGAAGAAAAGCAAAGTCAGAGTAAAAAATAAACTATTTCAGCATAATTTCTCTGCTTTACTGTCATGGGTAGAATGATCAGTGGGAAACTACAGATAATTTTAGAGGCATACAGGGGGAATTGTGTGTTTCTTATTTCTTTTTGTTGCCATGTATAGTGGTCCTTTGTTTTATATTCCTACAGGCCAACCCTAGAGGCTGTATCTGCCTTGCTTAACCAGGGACCATTTCCCCAGACTCTCTCTATCCTTGTACTGCACGAGCCTGCTGGAGGTCTTCCTGAGTGCACTCAGTATAAATCACTCTCCCGCTCCAGAATCTTACGTTAAGGGCATCCTCCCTGAATTCTGACCTTGTACCTTTGCCAGTGCTGCCTCCTCTTTCTGGCTTTCCTTCACCATCCCAGCCTATCTCCTGTAACTCCATTTATCTTGAGTGAATTCTAATATATGTTGTTATTTTTCCTCTCTATTGAAGCTCCTTCTGAGCAGGAAGAGGGCCTCAGGCTTCTTTGTATTCCCAGCATCTAGTGTCCTAGATGCTCAATAAACATTTGTTGATGGTGATGATAATGATGTTGACCGAAAATTGGATGGATTCTCAGGCTCTTCTTGTGAATAAATTCTGAATTAATTTCAGGTCTCTTACAGCAATGAATAAAACCTGAATTGCTCCCTACTTGGGAGAGTGGGGCTGTGATCAGGAAGAGTAACTTCTAAAGAAGTTCTAAGTAAGTTCCTCCCTTTCCCTGATGCTAGTTTGTACGAGAATTTTTAGAAAAGGCATGGGCAGTACCTGGAAATTGCCTCAAGAAGGTTTTTGTTTATTTGTTTTTGTTTTTTTACTGTTTACTACCATGTGCTTCCAGCAGATGGTTAAACACTAGGTATATTTTAAAAATTCTCCTAAGACTTCCAAATTCCTTTCTCTCCCTCAGCTGCAGTAGGACACCAGGTTTAATTTGCCATTTTCCCCCGGTTGTTTCCTGATTCACAAGGGTAAATTGAAAAAGGGAGCTGGCAGAGACTGATTTGTACAAGTCATCAAAGTCATATTATTAAAAGTTAATGTATTTCCCTAGCCAGGTTGGGGACTAATGTAGCAATAAATTGAATGAAGATGGCTCAGACTGTTTATATAATGAGAAACCAGCTAATGTGGAACTAGAGAACCTTTTGTTTTTTCTAGGGGGAAGGGCAGGAGCTGATTAATGTCCAACATTTGTTTCAAAGCATCCACAGTAGCACAAGAATCCAAGAGATGAGGGAACATTGCCTTTGTAGTCAAGGTATCCCAAATTCAATCTCTCTGCCTAAAGTTTGGGGCCAGGAAACTTGATCAAGTCCTTTGTGAATATTTCAACTATGTAGGCAAATTCTCAATATTCACATCACTAAATAAAACCTGATTCTTCTTTAAAAATTTTTTTTCTGGTTTTGGGGCCAGCATGGTCATGCTACAGCTGCCATCCCTGGGCATCTCTAGAAGTTTGTGGTGAAGGGAGAGAAAGTCCCTGGTTCCTGTCATGTCAGGGTGCAGAATGCAGGCGTCCGGTCAGGGTTTGAATCTCAGTCCTCTCACTTGCCGACTCTGGTATGCTGTTCAACCACTAGGTCTCACTTTCCTCCTTATGGGGCTGATAATCGTACCCCATTAGAATTGTCAGGATGAAATAAGGTCATAGTGTAACCAAGCAAGGTCCTGTGTGCCTGCGGCACAGAAAGCCAAACTCTACAGTGGGTGTTTGCAGCAAGGTAAGGGTTTATTTGCAGGGCGCCAAGCAGGGGTATGGGTGACAAGTCTCAGGTCCACTCCAACTTGGTCTTTGACTTAGGGCATTTTTAAAGGGGGAGAATAAAGAAGCTGAGGTTATTCATTGTCATGTGACATGTCTGCGACATTTCTTAATTGTGGTTTCAGAAGTCAGGAGGTTTTTGGTTTAACTAAGTTCTCTGGCCACAATGTCCATGACTCGGGGATCTGTTAGCTCATTTTGCCCTGGAAAAACAACCCGAGTCTGTATATTAATGATGATATCTGTAATTGTGATTTTAGCACATTAACAGTGTTATCAACAGCAGCAATTTCAGTCATCAGACTCTGATTAGTGTTCAGTTAGCACAGGACTGAGGTCGGAGGGTACAAGAAAGGGAATAAAGTTTTGGAGAGAGAGATTAATCATAAACTCAGTAAGGGCTTTGTGGGGGCTTGGTTTCAAGAGGTGAAGAAGGCCTAAGAGTGCCTAATGTATAGGATACTCACAGTAAACGGTAGCTACTTTTACTAGTATTATTGAAGAATTTTAATCTACTCCTTCTGAATTAGTGAAAAGTGATTCAAGATTCTTTATGTATATTCTCCTTCCTTCTTTTCATCTTTCTGTTTCTCCCTCTTCTACTTTATTTATCTCCTCTTTAAGCCTTTATAATTCTAGTAGGCTTCCTGGAGACACAGAACATGTTGAGGGTTTTTTTGGTTGTTGAATATAATAATAAATAAGTGATAATAATGTTACAGGGTATAATAAGATGGCTAAAATTCCATCTCAGGAGACCTAGGGGAACTGTTACACAGGTCTTCTGACCACGAGAGTAAAGGAAATGGACTTCCCCTTTACAGACCTAAAGTGCCCCCTGTAAAATGAAAGAGGGGACTAGAAAACAAGCATGAACACAGAAGAGCATCACCCAGTTACACAGGGTTAAGTCACAACCCACTGCAGCTGGCCACTGACAATGCACCCTGAGAGCTATTCAGGATGAAAAGCAAGATGAGGCACTGTGTGCTTTGGATATATGGGCCTCTAGAGAGTTAGATGTGTACCTTAGGAAGAATTTCAATGACCCCAAATTCTTACATCTTCCCATACATAGAAAAGGACTAAATTGTGCTGAACACTGGAATTTGACACAACATTGTAAAATGATTATAAATCAATAAAAAATGTTAAAAAAAAAGAAAAGGACTAAAATCATTAACTTGAGATACCTGTCCTTTGTTATTAGCAGTAATCTTTTAGTAAAATGTATTTTTTTTGGTGGGGGAAGCTAATTAGGTTTATTTATTTTCATTTTATTTATTCTTTTAATGGAGGTACTGGGGATTGAGCCCAGGACCTCATGCATGCTAAGCATGTGCTATACTTAACACTGAGCTATACCCTCCCCACTACCAAGAAGTATTCTTGACTGCATTTATTTCCTAGCCAAAAACATCAAGTGTATACTGGCCCCTCCCCTACCTCTTCGAAGTAGTTCCCCAGTATTAACTGAGTGGCTGTCTCTAGGCACTCAGTAGTGCTCAGTAAGACCCTGAACAAAACTTAAATTCACAACTCTTACATTGTGTTTTTCCCTAAGTTAACACATGTGACAGGGCTTTAAACATGTCAGTGTTTTCCCCTCATCAGGAATGAGTCAGATGTAGTGATAAATTGTACTGAGCTAGCTCTGTCTCTCTTAATAAGAAACACCTTTAGGAGCATCCTGGGATCTAAAAGGGACTGGGAAGAGGCAGGCTTATTCCCAGCGAGTTTTCAAGTGAGGCTGGATCTTGACCCGCAGAGAAGCAGATGTGACCAATGATCAGTGGGTTGTTGGCTGCTGTGGAGCATGCTGAGGAGCAGCAGACCAGTCGGCTACGCGGCAGCCTGATGATCGCAGGTTCTGAAAGCCTGGGGCCTGACCCACGTGGACAGATGGGATGCATTGAGGCAGTTGAGGAGCTGAGAGCAGGAGCCAGGGAGTTCATGGAACGCTGCTGGGTAACAACTCTGTAGAGTAAGCTGTGGTGTCAAGCCAGTTGGATACTGAGAGCTGAATGATCCCTGCGATCCCCTGGGAGAGGCAGCATGGTAAGAGGAATAGGGATTATCTTTTTAAAAAATGTTTATTTATTAAAACATTTTTTGTATATACTTTTTTGATGTATAGTCAGTTTACAATGTTTCAGTTTCTGGTGTACAGCATAGTGATTCAGTCATACATGAACATATATATATTCATTTTCATATTCTTTTTCACCATAAGTTACTAGAAGATGCTGAATATAGTTCCCTGTGCTATATAGTATAAACTTGTTTATCTTTTTTGTATATATTAGTATCTACAAATCTTGAACTCCCAATTTATCCCTTCCCACACCCTACCCCACCTTAACCATAAGTTTGTTTTCTGTGTCTGTGAGTCCGTTTCTGTTTTGTAAATAAGTTTTTTTTTTTTTTTTTAAGATTCCACATATAAGTGATATCATACGGTATTTTTCTTTCTCTTTCTGGCTTACTTCACTTAGAATGACAATCTCCAAATTATCTTTTAGTGAAGCAGGGAAGGTCTGCCTCCCGGCTTGACTTCTTAATAACTTAGCAAATGGGGAAGCCACTTTACTGCTTTGGCCTTAGTTTCTTGATTTGTAAATTGGGACTCTGAAAACCAGCCTCTCTGAAAGCGATGATGAGTAACTCCCTCATCTTTTCAGGTAAGAAAACCAATACTAAGGAAGGGACACAATGGAGCTATTAGTTTGTGAGCTACACTGCCGTGTCTCCGATCGTAAAGTGCACAAAAATCACCTGGAGAGCTTGTTAAAAATGCAGAAGCTGGCTTAATAGGTCTGGGTGGGGCCCAAGACTGCTGCTCTAACAAGCTTCCTGGTGAGGCTCAGGCCACCTGTCCTCGGACCAAAGTTTGGGTAGCAGTGACCTCAACAACCCAACCTGCGATAGTTGAGGTGAGTTTTGAGTGTAGCGTAGATAAAGTGCTTGGCAAATAGCCTTTGTAGGTCAGCCTCCAATAAATTTGTTGGAGGAGCTGTGTGCATTTAAGTCTGAGCAGGGCAGGGAGGAAGGTTCTGCCAAGTAGAAGGAAATTGGTGGAGACCCTGACAGGTAGGGTCCGCAGGTGGTTTCTAGCTTTTAGTTGTCTGGGGGAAGGGTTATTTAATGGGGAGATCTTTAGCAGCTAGGGCACAGGCCAGGTGTGGGCATCCAGAGCTGCTGGAGAATCTTTCCCAAGAGACCAAGGAAGAGGAGGGCCTGCCAAAGGAAAGACAGGCCCTTCTTAACTGGCACTGCATGTAGACAAGTTTACAGCCCAGAAAAGTGCAGACTGTTCTTTGTGGGCCCAGTAAGCCCGGATTTTCAAGTTTTGTGAGGACATTCCAGCACTTATAGTGATACTGAAATTGAATGCCTGTGCTTTGCTCAGTGCACAGTGTTCTTTTAGAACCAGAACTAGATAGTGCCCGCTTCTCTGACACCGGCTTTCCTGGCACCCTGTATTAAGCTCTTCCTGCCCTGAGCTGTCACTGGCCATACACAGCAGACACTCGTTTGATATCTTGGTCATGTGACTTAGTGTGGCCTTTACTCCCTGCAGGTGTGTCAGAGCCCTAGGAAGTTCCTTTCAAGGGCCAGCTTATGGGATAATTTTCTGTCATCAGTCTTCTGTGCCAGTATCTTAATGGGATTCTTACTGTGCTGGTCTCCCTTCCTGTTAGTATCACAGCAGGATTAAGGAAAGATTCTGTATGTATTTCACATTAATAAGATCAAGTACCAAGGAAATCTGTGACATAAATAGGAGAAACTCATTGCTTTTCCAGGCAAATGACAGCTTTTAGGCAAAGGCACTGATTATACAAAAATAGATTAATCCCTGACCCAAATCCAAGGCAAAATTTAAAGTCAGTGAAACTCAGGCTCTGTGCTTTTGTGCTCCTATCTTCAGAAAAACCAACCTTAAGAATTCAGTTCTCTTACATTTATCAGAATATCCTAACTAGTTCCATATTTCTCAGAGAGTGGTCTGTGGACCCCCTAAGTCAGAATCACCTGGATAGTTTATATACAATGGGCATCACTTGGCACCACCCCTAAGCCATCTAAACCAGAAATTGTGGAAGTAGAGACCTCCAGATCTACATTTTCCACAAATTCACATGGTTTGAGAAGCACTGGTTTATTTTAAGGGAAGTAGCTGGGGTGATTGAGACAGTGGGAGTGGGTTTCTAGCTGTAATTTATCTCTTGGAGTCGACATAAAATTCTGTTTGTAGAAAATGTTGCCATGACTAAAAGAAGACTTAGAAAATCTCCGGTGTAGTGTGTAGAGAGTGTGTTTCCTTGGGTTCAGATCCTGACAGCCGATTGTTTGCCGTGTGACTTTAGGCCAGGTGTTGGCAAATGACTGCTGACTGCCAAGGGCCATCCAGCCTATTTTGGTAAATAAAGTTTTACTGAAACACAGCCCTGACCATTTATTTACAGTTGTCTGTTTTCAGCTACAGTGCCTGAACTGAAGCAGTGTGACAGAGATTATGCGGCCAGCCAACCTCAAATGTTTACTAACTGGCCTTTTAAGGAAAAGTTTAGCAATCATTGACTTAAATGAATTAAAGTCTCTCTCTCTCTTAGCCTCAGATTTTCTCATTGATAATATGGGATTAATAGCACTTATATGGTCGTTGAAATAATTAAATTATATAATTAATGCAAACTTCTGAGGCTGGCTTCTAATAATAATATTGGCGAATATTTATTGATTGCTTGCTTTGTGCTAGGCACTGATTTAAACACTTTACAATGATTTTTCCCTTTATTCTTTATTACAATTCTGTGAAGTTTTAATATTATTCCCATTTTTCAGATGAGGAAATGGAGGCAGAGAGACTGTCCAAGGTGGTAACAGACTACAGTTGGCTGAGTCAGGATGGGATCCCAGAGCCTGTGTTCATCACCACTGTGCTGAATTTCTTCAAATAAGGTTAATTTCCTGCCTTCCTCCCGCTCCTGAAGTTGGTACTGCTTGTACCTCTGTTCACAAATCTTAAAAGAAGCCCCCTGAACATGAGGGGTTTCTGAAGTGGGAAATGGATTGCAGAGTTTACCCAATAAAACTCATCACTTTAAAGTTGAGGAAACTAAGACCTTGCATCCAAAGCCCTGTAGTTGTGTATGTGCAAAGCCAGGACTCCTACCCAGGGGAGCCCTCACTCACCAGTCCGTGGACAGCACTGAATGATGGACTAGTTCCCCCCTGTGTAGGAAAGCATCAATTGTTCTTTGGGGAGTTGAATAAGAACGAAACACTTAAGTTCTTACTGCCCTCATGGTTCATAACACTTTCAAATCTATACATAGATATTGGACAGGCTGTGCTTTAAATGCCTGTTAAACCCAGACCACCTTCTTTTTTTTAAATTTAATTTTTTATTGAAGTGAGTTGATTTCCAATGTTAGTTTCAGGTGTACAGCAAAGCGGCTCAGTTATACATATACATACATATGTTTATACATATATTTTCAGATTCTTTTCCGTTATAGCTTATTACAAGAAATTGAATATAGTTCCCTGTGCTATGTAATAGGGCCTTGTTTTTTATCTATTTTATATATAGCAGTGTGATTCTGTTAATCCCAGACACCTTCTAAGGTGACCATATGGTATATAGCATGTCTCCCTGCCCCCAGAGGTTTTGAGTTTTCATCAGTGTAGTGAAATGGGTTACTAAAACATTGAAAATTTTCTGAATCTATGCGAAATCATGGCTTTCCTGAGCCTGCTTAGTGCCCTTCAATTGATCTGTCTTTACCCTCTCTCTTCTCAATGCCCCACAATCCAGCAGTTAAAGAGGTAAGCCCTGGCAGGCTAAGGAGTTTTGAGGACTCTGCTGCAGGCCTCTTTGATTGCTCAGTGCCAGTGCAGAGCTAATTGCTAAATTCAGTCATTTGAAGGTCACCCCAGCCTGGTGTTGGCTCCTTTGGTTCAATGGGATGAGATGAGCCAGTCTTATTCTCTCTCTCAAGAATTTGTACTTAGAAGGTGGGGCCAGTGGGACCTTTGAATGGGAGTCAGAACATCAAGAGGATTGTGAAGAGGGTTGTGGCCAGGGTGGGCTCTGGGCAAGACCGAGTTGTGAGGAAGCCCAACTCAGTGAGCTGGAGAGGTTGGAGGCCGAGCATAGAGACGGTGACAGCATGAGAGAGAGCAGATGGCCCAGGAGCGGGGCAGAGGGAGCACCTGGTTTCAAGATCCACTTCAATTGCTGAATATGTTCTAGTTCCATTAAGTCTCCCCATAGGTGCCCAAACCACACCCCTTCTTCAGGGATGAATCTGTGCTTGACAAATCAGTATGGTTTCAAGCCACTAGTCATTCATTCCATCTAAATTAAACCATAACAAGAGACTCATTTAAATTACAAAATCTTTTGCAAGCAGCATTATACCATGGATATCATGAAAAATTTTTACAATGTCAGTTACAATGTGTCAATTTCTGGTGTACAGCACAATGTCCCAGTCATGCATATACATACATATATTTGTTTTCATTAAAGGTTATTACAAAATATTGAATATAGTTCCCTGTGCTGTACAGAAGAAACATTTTTAAAATCTATTTTTTTATGTAGTAGCTAACATTTGCAAATCTCAAACCCCCAAATTTATCCCTTCCCACCCCCTTTGTCCAGTAACCATAAGATTGTTTACTATGTCTGTGAGTCTGTTTCTGTTTTGTAGATTAGTTCATAGTATCCTTTTTTTTTTCTTTTTTTTCTTTAAGATTCCACATGTGAGTGATATCATACGGTATTTTTCTCCTTCTGGCTTACTTCATTTAGAATGATGATCTCTAGGTCCATCCATGTTGCTGCAAATGGCATTATTTTATTCTTTTTTATGGCTGAGTAGTATTCCATTGTATAAATATACCACAACTTCTTTATCCATTCATCTGTCGATGGACATTTAGGTTGTTTCCATGTCTTGGCTATTGTAAACAGTGATACTGTGAACATTGGGGTGCATGTATCTTTTCAAATTAGAGCTTCCTCCAGATATATGCCCAGGAGTGGGATTTCTGGATCATATGGTAAGTCTATTTTTAGTTTTTTGAGGAATCTCCATACTGTTTTCCATAATGGCTGCACCAAACTACATTCCCACTAGCAATGTAGGAGGGTTCCCTTTTCTCCACACCTTCTCCAGCATTTATGGTTCATGGACTTTTGAAAGATGGCCATTCTGACTGGTGTGAGGTGATGCCTCATTGTAGTTTTGATTTGCATTTCTCTGATAATTGAGCATTTTTTCATGTGCTTATTGGCCATTTGTATGTCTTCATTGGAGACTTGGTTTTTTAGGTCGTCTGGCCATTTTTGGATTGGGTTGTTTGTTTTTTTGTTATTAAGTTGTATGAGCTGTTTATATATTTTGGAAATTAAGCCTTTGCCAGTCACATCATTTGCAAATATTTTCTCCCATTCAGTTGTTGTTTTGTTTGCTTATGATTTCCTTTGCTGTGCAAAAGTTTAAAAGTTTAATTAAGTCCAATTTGTTTATTTTTTGCTCTTATTTCTATTGCCTCAGTAGACTGCCCTAGGAGAACATTGCTGAGATTTATGTCAGAATGTTTTGCCTATGTTTTCTTCTAGGAGGTTTATCGTGTCTTGTCTTATATTTAATTCTTTAAGCCATTTTGAGTTTATTTTTGTGTATGGAGTGAGGGAGTATTTTAACTTCATTGATTTACATGCTGCTACAACATGGATATCTTTTATAGCATCTGCCTGACTGGCCTGGGCGCTGAGAAGATAGACCCTGACTATGACAAGATTAGAGGACATTAGCAGCTGAAGCCTAGAAGCCTGAAGAATGCTCTCCTCTCTCAAACTGGCCTGGATTCCAGGCTGCTGCCCATGAGCATGAATTATCACTTATAATAACCAAATGGACATTGAAATGGTAATGAGAATATTATGGTTTTCCAAATGAAAAGCCTCAATCAAATACATTTTCCTTTGAGGACACTAATTTGAAAATAAAATCACAGTTAATTTAGGCTGAGTTAATTACAAGGAACAATGGAAAATAACCAGCCAGTGCCATTTGTACCACTGCTTTCATACGGGTGCCCATGTACCTTCAGGGTCTGTCTATAATTTCTTACTCCCTGGGAAACTGATGACAGTTGGCGAGAGTTCTGTCACAAATGAATCTTTTTAAATAATTAGGAAATATACCAGAAGTGCCAAAGAGTGAAAGGGATGAGAAGATTTTAAGTAGGAGTATGGATCATAGGCAAAAGGATTCCATGGGTTAGGCCAGAAATGGAGTATGGAGGTGGGGCTACAGTCAGGAGAGAAAAAAACCCTTTAGCCTGATGCTCAAAGCCCCATATTCTTTTCCACACCCTATGGGCCTCCATCTCATGCATGGTCCTGGGGTTCATCTGTCTCCCTACCTCTGCTTGTCCTTTCCCTTATGCTTGGAAAGCTGAAATCTCTGATGGAAATTCTTTGAGTCTTTCAAACCTACACCTTCACACTTTCCCAATTCCTTTTCTGACTCTAAACGTTTATTGCATTTTGCATGGCCTCCTGCCCCATGACCTTTAAAACATATTATCTTGTTTTCCAGTGTTTGAGGGCCATGTTCTGCTTTTACTATCAGCTACCTTGAGCTTTTGCACAGTTTTGCCCGGTATACCTGAAATATATGTCCTATATATGTCCTCCCTCCCCCGCACCCCCCCCCCCGCCCCGGCATTTCTAATTAGCTCTGACTCACCTCTAGGTGACTATTCAAAAGGTGCTTTTCTAGGGTGCCTTCCTGGACTACTCAGACTATGTAAGTGACCACAAAGCTTCTTGTTCTTTTTTGGTTGTGGCACTAGATATTTACATGATTATCTAGTGAGTGTCTGTCTCCCTCTCTGGACCAGCTGGGGCGATATGAAACATACAGATTCCCAGGCCCTGGAGATTAGGATTCCGGGGATCCGGGATAGGCCCCAGGGGGAGGATGCTGGGAATTTCTACATCTAGCAAGGATGCAGTTATTGCATGTCATCAAGAAAACCTGACAGATGCTGCTGTAGGTTGAGCTGTAGGCCTTGCTCCAGACTGAGCTGCTCACGCTCAGTCTGGAGCAAGGCCTTTGCAGAGTGGGAGAAGAGACAATTTCCTATGTCCAGGTTCTGTTTTAGTTTCATGTTGTTTTATAGGAAGTCTTGCCCTTTTTTCATAGTATGTGGCTTTCATGATCCAAATTGATGAGAATATCTAGCTTCTGGGTGAGAAGGAGACTCAGAGCAGTGACCTTGTCTCATTAAGGGCCTGGATCACAGCTCTTCTACCCAGTCTTCCCTTCCTGTCCCTGCACATATGCTGGTAGGCATCCTCTTCATTTGTAGAATCAGTTATGGGTGAGATCACCCACAGTCCCCTCCATACTGTACACCCAAGCAGCCCTGGGGTAACCAATCAGACAGGGCTTTTGGTCAAAAGAACTTGGAGAGAGTTGATTGGCCATAGACTATCTCCCAAGAAATGGACACCAAGCAATAGGCTGGGCTACATCACATACAGAGAGATGGCTTTCAGAGTCATTTAAAAAGCTTATGCAATTACTTTCCAAATCTGCTGTTTCCTTCCCCCTCTTTAACACTCAGGTAAGTGAATACATTTGAGTGACTGATGAAGGATGGACAAGCTGAGACAGGCTTGTAGCCTTCAGTGTTTGCCTTAGGAGCACCGGACCCCATCTTCTCCTTTAGAGCCCTTATACTTTCTGCCCTTCAGCATCTCCTCCTAAATACTGAACCCAGAAATGAGTTTCAACATTACGTATGAGAAACCAAATTACAAAACCCTCTTTTAAATGCTTTGGTAAAAAAATGTATTATTTCCATTTTGAGAACCTTATTGAGAATCCTTGGAATTTGCTTTTGTTTTTCAGAAAAAAAATTCAGAATACCTTAAATTTATGATTATTAACCTTAACCATATACACAAATAGTTGGAAATTTATGTGCATGATGACCTTGTAAGACACTTACTAGACAACAAATATTCTCTCATGAATCACTATCTTTTACATTGACATTTATTACAGATACAGGAATTAACATATTTGTTTCTTCCAAGCATCTTTAAAGCGGAGCAGGTTTGTCTTAAACATGGCATTTCTTTTTCAGCAGAACCTTGACTCTCATCTCTGCAGGGATGTTAAGTGTTGTTTAGGTTTCATTCCACTTGGGGTCAGTATTGTGCTCCTGATCGTTGCTGCTGTCTTGTTTTTTGTAACCTAAAAACGTTAACTTGGGAATTTCAGTGGAAATATCCACATAGTAACAAAACTGAACTATGCGAGGGCAACTCCAGCCACCCCTTGATTATCAGCTGCAGACTAGCTTTGTAACAAACTTGGTGGCTAATTCATTTTAATTCCTTTGTCCCGACATCTTATTTTAATATTAACACCTTCTGAACCTTTTCATCCCTATGAACACTTTAGAGACCTGACCTGCAGTGACAGTTTATTATCACACAATAGTGACAAAGGCTTAGCAACAAGGGGGCTGAGAAGGCAATATCTTACCTCCAGGTGTTTTTCCTCGTTGCTATTAGAAAATCCATTGGATTTTTCCTTAAAAGAGAGATTACAGATACTTGTTTGAGGTAGAATTAGACATCAAAACAGTGGTTCTCATCCTTGGCTACACATTATGGTCACTTGGGGAGATTAAGAAAAATCCTGGTGCCCAAGCCATAACAGAGATGGAAATCTCAGGGGGAGAAAGGAATTTGGGGATTAACACTTTTTTTTTAAAGCTGTCCAAATAACTTCAATGTGTAGCCAGATGGAGAACTACTGACCCAAAGGAGAACATGGAGTGCTGAGAGCTAACTGTAAATACAGAAGAATTCCAAAGTTGAAACAGGCTAAAATTGAGCCAGAAATCAGAAAATCTGGGTTCTAGTTCATTCTGTTTTGTGGTTATTGATATGACTTTGGACAAGTCACATCATCGGGTGTAACTTGAGTTCTTCTGTAAGTGGTATAAGGATAAAGGTCATGGGATGTGACAATCATTTGAAAACAGACTGTGCTTCATAGATTGTTATGGCCATTTTTAGAACCATATGATTCAGTTTTGCTGTTTTATGGAGCTTAAACAATGTCCTCCACGCTCTGTCTGGATTTGACTCCTCCAGTGTGTTCTGGGTTTCACGCTGATGTAATAGAAGCAGAATTTCCTAGTTGGATGTTGGACAAGAATCTTCTTCTTTTTTTTTTTTTAAAGCAAAAACAAAAAACAATAACAAAAAACCCAAATTCTAGGACTCGGAGTTCCAGACAGATGAAGTAAATGCATTTATCTCTAGCCCTCCCCTTAAGTGCAGCTGAAAACTCTGGGTATTACATAGAAAACAAACATAAGGATTCTCTGAAAGGTGGAGAGAAGAGGGTGGACTGGTTAGGGACCCCAGGATTCAAGGAATGATATGATGAATGAGTTCTCTGGTTTTTCTTTTCACCTCTTACATATCGCAGACTTCTTGCTGGAGAAGCCGGCAACTCAGGCACTTCAGTGGGCACAAAGTCCCAAGAAAAGCCTGCTCTCTCTTGTCAAAAGACTGGGAAAGGTGCAGCCTAGCTGGACAGAAACTGTTTGACAATAGATGCCCTACTCCAGGAAAACATCAGGGAAGAAACCATGTCACACACTGACGTTGTCAGAAAGGTAGAGAAATCTGGGTGGAGGACCTAGACTTCTGCTCTGGACCAGAGGTAGGGGTGCTCTCCCCACTCCATGCTGAGGTGGTGTACAAGGAAGCCAGGTAGGGAGCCTGGATTTCCACCCTGTCCTGTACTGATGAGACAACCTTCCCTTTACCCCCATCCCACTGTTCATTGGAGGCCACTCAGGGAGCTTGAATTTCCACCTACATCTGGTGGTAATGGGTGGGAGCATCTGGACTTTCAGCTCCTCCTAGTAATAAAGAGGAAAAGATGTTAGTGTATTCCTACCACCATCAGCCCAGTTTCAGTACAGGTCAGGTAAAGAAGAAATTCAGTAAGATCTAGAGCCTTAAAGCATAACACCCAAAATGTCCAGAATATAATTTAAAAAAAATCACTCATTCTGCCAAGAACCAGGAAAATCTCATCTTGACCAAGAGAAGAAAATCAGTAGACGTCAACATGGAGATGGCACATATGTTGGGGTTATTTGATAAGTATTTGAAAGCGGATAACTTAAAAATGCTTCAGTGAGCATTTATGAACATGCCTGAAACAAACAAAAGCCAACTGCTCAGATGATTTTTGTGCGCCAGTGGATGGAGATCATCAGTTCAGGGAGTTTAGGCTTCTTTGAGGACATGAGGAGGGTGGCCGGCCAACCAGGTCTCTGTTTCTAAACATTCCTGTGAGGGCCTACCCTACTTAATCTTAAATATCTCCTGAATGCTTCCAACTTATTTCTTGGCAGTATCATGTAAACCTAAGTAGGCTGAATAGTGGCAAATGTAATATTCAACCTCACTAGTCTTTATGGCTAAAGGTTTAAGGAACCAAGACTTGACATCCCTTTGTAGGCCTAAATCCAATGATGCAGTCCCTGACTAGCTCCTACCTAACTTAAGTTACATATCTTATTAGGGGAAGGACCACCACTTCATTTTTTTTTCCATGTTGGCTGTAGCCATCCTACCCCCTGCTCGCTCTGCTTACTGCTTCTCCCCCGCATCAGTTTAGGGGAGTTTGGTGGGTGATTCAGTGGCAGCTATTTCTGTGGCACTTGGTAAATGGGGGAAGAATGAGGGGGAGATTGGGCATATCCACTGCTGCCACTTTTAATGGGAGCTCTAACATAGTACTCTTCAGCATCTTCCCTGTTTCACTTTATTTTTTTTAATAGAAGTATGGTCAGTTACAATGTGTCAGTTTCTGGTGTACAGCATAATGTCCCAGTCATGCATATACATACATACATTCCTTTTCATATTCTTTTTCATTATAGGTTACTGCAAGATATTGAATATAGTTCCCTGTGCTATATGGAAGAAACTCGTTTATCTATTTTATATGTAGTAGTTAATATTTGCAAATCTCAGACTCCCAGTTTATCCCTTCCTACCTGCTTTCCCTCCCATAACCATAAGTTTGTTTACTATGCCTCTGAGTCTCTTTCTGTTTTGTAGATGAGTTCATTAATGTATTTTTTCTTTTTTTAGATTCCACCTATGAGTGATATCATATGGTATTTTTCTTTCTTTTTCTGGCTTACTTAGAATGATATTCTCTAGGTCCATCCATGTTGCTGCAAGTGGCATTATTTTATTCTTTTTTATGGCTGAGTAGTATTCCATTGTATAAGTATACCGCAGCTTCTTTATCTAGTCCTCTGTTGATGGACATTTAGATTGTTTTCATGTCTTGGCTATTGTATATGTTGCTGCTATGAACATTAGGGTGCATACGTCTTTTCAAATTAGTGTTCCCTCTGGATATATACCCAGGAGAGGAATTGCTGGATCATAGGGCAAATCTTTTTTTTTAGTTTTTTGAGGAATCTCCATACTGTTTTCCATAATGGCTGCACCCCTGCCTCACTTTTGTCAAAATCTTCTACCCACCCTCGGTTCCCATCCAGCTCCTTTCCAAAGGTCCCAAACTCCTTCAATAAAATGCCCAAGAAAGCTTGTAGTTAGGTTTTCTTTCAAAATACAGATCAGTATTATTAACCCATGTAAGCATGGGTCCCATTAACAAACATCTGTCACCTGGCCTCCTTCCTCTTTAGGATCCCCTAAGGAAAGAAAGAAGAGGGTGAGTTCTACTTTCATTTCCCAGCCTTGACAGCACTGAAATTGAGGTTTAGAAAAACCTGTCACAGTGCCTCCTATTCTCCCCCTCTCCAATTAGGACCCATGTCACTGTTCTGTTGTCTTCTCAGGAACCCGTAGTACCTGGGAATGAAGAGGTTTCTTCCTGCCGTTCTCAGGGGGAAGTGGGAAGTCACCAAGAAGCACTAATGTTTGCTGATGTACTGGAGCAAATTGTTACCCAGACATCTCATATTCTCAGTCTTCTCAATTTCCTGCCTCATCAGAGTCATGTGTCCCCTGGGGATGGGGTGGGAGCTTGTTCAGTTTCAGGTTGTAAAATGTTTCTCAGACAAAATCAGAATTGTTCTTAGTCTTGTCAAGCCCTGTGGTGATTCCAAAGGCCACTGTTCTGTTGTCCATAATTTTCTGGACAATCGGCTATTCTCTAAAAGACAGAGTGATCTTCCAGAGAGGAAGTTGGGGGTCAGGTCACTCCCATACTGATAATGTTCCTCTACCTGACTCTACCTGGTAAGTTAAGTGCAGCTAGTTGGATTGCTGGCTGTTTATTCATATAGATGCCATTTTGGGCAAAAGCCTATTTTTAATCTCCTAACAGGAACAGGTAGAGTTTAGGAATGAAAAGAGTAAGCAGTGGTATCAAGGCTTTGGCGTCTGACTTTTCCTGGTCTGTCTGTGTTTGCTAATGCAGGGTGGAATGACTATGGCAGTTTTTCTCCTTCTTTCTTAACAAAGGGCTTTGTTGAG
The DNA here is from genome assembly GCF_009834535.1 of Camelus ferus. Lineage (NCBI taxonomy): Eukaryota > Metazoa > Chordata > Mammalia > Artiodactyla > Camelidae > Camelus > Camelus ferus. The sequence goes on along the minus strand of NC_045706.1, from coordinate 42,197,679 downwards.
CCACTGGCAGCAGTAGCTTTGGATTCCCAGCTCAATGTCTGTTCCTTACACCATCAAGTGGATCTTCAAAAAAAAAAAAATCAATATCCTGGAGGAGCTTCGTGGTGGGATTTTAAAATATCAGCTGAAGCTTCAAAAGTGGGGTAGTAATGAATTAGGGACTGTCATGATCAGACTTAATGGGAGATGAGATCACCACTGAGAGAAGTAAGGACATGGTTAATGTGAGCACACAGGAGATGAGGACATGGATGATGAGCCACGTGAATAAAACATGGCTTTCATGCAGTGAGAGATTGTTTCAGGAAAAAAAAAATCTAAGGCCTCTGTAGTAGAGAGTTTGGAGGTACATTCTAGACAGGTGAATGTGAATGCTGAGGGCATGTCTTCTTATTTTGTAGGATGTAACAGCATCCCCAGAAAATGTGGCTGAAATCTCCAGAGTCCCCGCCATCTTTTATCCTGACCCCAATAACTGGTGGGAAAGTACCACCGTAGTCAGCCAGTCCGCTTCACATGCCCACTCCGCCCACAGCCCAGGAAATTGTTTATGATCAGGAAATGTGATGTCAACCAACAAATGGATTAGGGTTTAGCCTGAGAGATTTTCCAAGTGAGCATCCTCTAGAGGTTGAGTTGTCTGCCTTGGCAAATACAAATTCTAAATAAAAAAAAAATGTACTGAAGTTGAATTTCTTGGCTAATATGAAAATATGTGTTATATCATACACTTGTAGTCGACGGCTATAAAAGACATAAGAAGTAGGATCCAGGGACTGGAAGGAAGCATATGAGTCAGGCTGTCCATTCCTCTGTTCTCCACAGAACCATGTGTTTCACGCTTGTAAATGAATTTCTCTCGTGGGCACGCACCCTAGCACATAAAACCATCATTTTAATGCAACTTTTTCTTTGCACTTTACCTTTGTGAAAACTGGTCCATGTTGCATTCAGGGGATAGAGAACAGATGACAGAGAATCATTTCTCTCTGACTAAATAATGCTCCAAGTAGAACATTTGTAGCAAAATAATGCTAAGATTCTGCTTCCCTTTCTCTTCTTCGTCCTTATTTTAATTATCTCTGTTGCTGTTATTTGATTTACTCTAAGATAGAGAAAGCATAAGAAAGCATAAGAACATAGAGATGGAATAAGAAGAGAAATGTGCAGGAAAGAAAAATGACCTTGTGGTTTTTGCATTATACATTTCCAGATATGAGGAGCATCCTGACTCAGTTCTTAGTTGTACTATATAGAATTTTCCTAATTTCTACACATAGTTAATCTGAATTAGTGGTATATTCTGAACTGACCTTTTTTGGAAAATAGCTAAAAATAGCTTTATTATAGTATAATTGACATAATGATTGACTCGTTTAAAGTATAACATTTGTTGTGTTAACAAATGTTACACCTGTGAAACTATCAAAACTTCAACATAATGAACATAAGAATTATCTCTGAAAGTTTCCTTTTGCCCCTTGGTAATTCCTCTCTTCCACTCCTCCCTGCCTCTCCCACCCATCATTGATTTATTTTCTGTCCCTGTAGATGGGTATATTTCTCAATGTATTTGCATTGCTTTTAATTTATTTCAGCAATGTTTTGTAGTTTTCAGGATAAGATCTTGAACATCCTTTGTCAAATTTATTTCTAAGTATTGCATGTTTTTTCATGCTGTTTTAAATGGTTATTTAAAATTTTTAATTTTGTTTCTCATATATAGAAGTACAATTGGTATTTCTACATTGCCTTGAATCATGGAATCTTATCAGATTCACTCATTAGTACCAGTACATTTTTTGTAGGTTCCGCCAAATTTTTCTACATAAACAATCATATGTCAGTGACTAAAGAGGATTACATTTCTTTGTTGTTCAATTGTGCTGCTTTGTATTGCTCTTTCTCGCTTTATTGTGCTGGCTGGGATCTCCAGTACAATGCTGAATAGAAGCGGTGAGAATGAACATTCTTGCCTTGTTTTGGATTTTAGGGGGGAAACTTTCAGTCTTTCACTGTTAAGTGTGATGTTAATTGTAGGATTTTCAAAAATGCTCCCTTTTTCAGACTGAGGAAATAATTTTCCATTTCTCATTTGTTGAAAGTTTTCATGAAGAATGGATGTTGGATTTTCCCAAGTGCTTTTGTGCTTCTTTTGAAGTGACCATATGTTGTTTTTTTTTCTCTCTTTTTAGACTTCACGTTATGATTTTCATTGATTTTCAAAGTTTATACTAACTAATCCCACTTAATTATGAGGTATAATACTTTAAATACATTGTTGGATTCAATTTAATAACTTTTTAAAAGAAGTTTTGCAATCTCTGTTCATGAGAAACATTTGTCAGGTCTCACTTTTAGTTCTAGGCCTTTACTCAAGCTGGGATAGGATCACCTACTGATCTGGTGGGTTTGCTTTTTGAATATTTGTCAATGACCTTTAGGTGGGAGGGAAGTTGAGAAATGATAAAGGGCTTCTCTCTAATACAGTGTTTCCTAGTGTGTGTTCTACAAAATCCCAGTGTTTCACAAGATGTTAAAAAGTATTCAGGAAAAATATCCACCACAAAAATACATTTCATGGTCAAATAAGGTAGGGAAATTTAGAAGATTCACAATACACTTGAACTCTGAGAACTTCTGCAGTTAACTTTATGTCAGATAACCAAGGTCTTTTAGATAATTTCTCATTTTTGCTTGAAATAATTTTGGATTTTTTTTTTCTGTTTGCAAACAAGATACCTGACCAATCTAATCAGAACCAAATCCATATATGGATTAAATTTGTGGAAATCAAATTTGTATACAGCCACAAAGTCATTAAACTGATGCTGCTTTTGGTTCAAGTGCTCAGTGAGAAAATTGTAACCTGAACCAGGACAGAAATATTATTCACAAACTGACTGAATTCTCAAAAACAGTCTGTGTTAAAAAAAGCAAGATCTCAAATTTTCCAGGGATCATGAATACATTACCCATCAGTATGCCTTGTGCAGCCTGAGTACATACTAAGCATTCAATAAATACATATTTATTAGTTCATTCACTCCATAAATATTCATGGAATGTCTATCATGTCAGGGCCTGCACTAAGCACTAGATACACAAAATCTAATTAAAATCATCTCTGAATCATAAAGACTTTGCAATCCATGAGAAATGACATTTAAAAAAATAATCATTGCCCAATAATCCAAAAGGACCTTTTCATTCTTTCATGCACAGATAGCATTTGAAGATGTACCATTTACCAAGCACTGCTCTAGGATCTGGGAGGTCCAGGGACCAACACATAAGATGAATTCTTTGTCCTAAGGAGCTCACGATTTGATGGTGAAGACAATTTTGAAAGTGATTGCATTTTTAGTAAGCAGAAGAGAAAACCATAACCTGAGTAATAATGAGAAGTTAGCAGGGAGAAAGAAGGTAGGCACCAAGGGTGGATGTGTGCTTATGCAGAAAGACTTACACAGGCATATCTTGAAGGCAGGGAGGAACAAGGCTATTCATGCACCAAAGGACGGTCAGTGTGGCTGGGGTAAAGAGCATATGACAAGTGGCAAAAGCTGGAGGAAGAGATGATCTTTCTCTTGGTAAGATGAAATGACTGACCTGTGTAGCCCCTGACCTGTTCTCTGCAAGGAGATAGCACTAGAATTTCCCTATAGCTTAGTTAAGACAACTCCAGCAGTGATTTGGTTGTGGGTTTACTTTTCAGCAGTTTTGTGACCAGCTGCCCAGCTCTGTGCTTTGACTTTATTCAGGATGGATTTCCTCCTTCTTCTATTGGGATCCGTCACTGCAGTCAGCTGTCCAGTGCCATAGGGAGGACTCAGCTGATGGCACTGAGCATCCAGAGCCTTCAGCACAGAAACTAAGCCTGTCATGTGCTCGTTGAGGGCACCCTTGGACTCCTTGTAGGCATCAGGATCAAAGACAGTGGCTCCTTGCGGCTCCAGGTCACTGGTTACCCCTCCAAAATAGTCCTCTGTGTCTGTGGGGTTGATGCCTTCCTTGTCCTCTTCCCTGCCCTCCTCTTCCTCCTCTTCTTCTTCCTTTCAGTTTGGATCATAGTCCTCTGAACTGCTGTCACACCCCTGGATATTCATGTTCCTGGACAATTTAGGGACTAGCTAAGCTGCAGATCAGAAAAGTAGTTTCTCCCCCCACTCCTATTTGCCAGTTTCTCAAATGCATTAATCATTGTGTCTTCTGCAGTCCTTGAACATATGTCAGGAGGATGTCACTGTGTCATTTTATGTCTTACGATTTCCAACTGGAGCTTCAGCCCCTTGGATTCTGAGCCCACATGGGCCAGACCAAGGGGTCAGGTGGTCACAGCGGCAGAGGCATCGAACTGACACTGATATGGGCCAGTGCTGCCTCCCCGTGATGCTCTTTTGAGGAAGGACACAAAGCATCATGGCTGATGATTCCTATGTCATCCTCCTCTTGGATAGATTCAGGAAAACTGGAGAGCAGAGATCACGTCCTGCCCTCACTTCTGTTCTCTCATAATTTCTTTTCTAATTATCTTCCTTAGAAAATCCTCAGTAAACATTTATTCCACTGAATAATTATGCTTCTTAAGCACTATAGGATCCTAAATTCTTGTCTGAATCTCATCATGTCAAATTAGGCAGCTGGAAGAAACTTCAGAGACTTAAAAAATTCCCCATGGTTTGGAAAAGGACAAAGTTGAGACCCGGAGCAGTGAAGTGTCATTCCCCAGCTGGCTCTGGGAGCTTAGTCCCCAGGCTCTTGGTTTGGTGCTTCTCACAAAGCTGAGCATTGTAGTTAACAGACTGTTCATTCTGCCAAGTGCCAGCTTCCACAGAAATAGGCTGCAGTGAGGCAGTCCTAACACAAATTTACCAAATGCAATACAGTTAGCCGATTTTTGTATGCTTTCTGGACAGTTGCTGCATAACTCTGCAAAGTAAACTAAAACTTTTCAGGAGACTTGAAAATATGATTGAATGATATTAAGGACTCATCAAAGGGATTTGCCTCGGACATTTTGCATCCATCATTATCCATCACGAGTGTTATCACGATGCTGTTAGAACTCAGTGTGGAGGATTATTCTTACAAGTCTTTGTGTAGGGAAGCTTGGAACAATGAGCAACTGTTAACTAGTTAACAGTATGAATCACACAGTCATCTGGAGAGTATCCTGAAATACTCAGAAAACTTTTTTAGGGACCCAATTGCTGGAAAACCTGTGATTGCAAAGCAGAACGAGGGTGTCTCTTTGTATATTGTGTGAGTGAGAAAGAGAAGCAAGAAAATGGGAGCAACCGTGCGAGAGAGTCACCGTCCCATGAGTAATGAAGGAGAAAGAATGGAAGTAGAGAAAAAAGCCAAGAACTATCAATGTATCAGCAGAGGACTAGTGGGAGATTCAAATTGGAAAATCAAAGTTCACAGTCATTCTTTCCTTCTCTCTCAAACTAAAAATAAGATATGATAGAAGCAGCTCTGCTCAGAGCTAGAGAAGTGAAATGCCTGGAAAATAAATGACTGAATTTGTTCATTCTCCTTTATCTAAATGTAAACATACGTCAATCCCTGCAGATAACCTGGGATGGTGTCCCTTGTTGGGGAGGTTCAGTCTTGGAAACGTGACATTACAGAAGCACTGTCAGTCTTGATAAGTCTCTGAAGCAACATGCTTCTGCTTTGACATACCTCTGTGCTTATGTAGATGAGACACTCATGCTTATTTTAGCAAGCCCTATTTCTAAAATGTTGGTCTTTGGGATCTTGAGGAAACTTTGTCAGTGGCTAAATGAGATGGCGAAATGGAGCTGGGTTTCGACAAGGGTTGTGAGTTGCGGTCGGGAGGGTCTCAGCCAGGGACGTAGCTGGATCTGAGTTCTCACGAGGCTTCTTACAGTGACGTGTCTTGCATAAGCCATGTGACCTCCCTGTCCTGCCTGTTTTCTGACCATGGCATGGGGTGGAATAGATGACCTGAGAGGTCTTCTCTGGCTCTAACATTCTTCTGTGCCTTTTCTGTGGATTGTGGGACTATCTGATCCACAAATAAAAACCAGCCTCCTGCTGCCTTGGACCTTTATTTGATTGTTTGGCAATTTAGCTGGTCTTGAAACTCTTTAACCTCACTAAGCCTCTCCTCCAGAAAAGATCTAATCATATAAGCAAATCTCTTTAAATGGATTAGCCAGTTAGTGTGTTACCTTCCTAAATGGGAAAAAATACCTTGTCTAGCATAAGACATATTAATGTTGGAGACTCTGGGCAGTAGTATAGAGGGGTGTGTGTGTGTGTGTTGCTTCTAAGGGATGACAAAAATACACAAGTCTGGGTAGTCAAATCAAGTGTTACTGTAACACTTGAGTAAAGTCCTTTTTTCTAAGCCAAGGGTGAAGGTTAACTAGCAAGTATTTGTAAGAGTCTTTGGTGGCAGAGACCTACTCAAATTAGCTCATGTAAAATAGGTTTAAGAATTTATGTTGAGGAGTGCTCATAACCACTTCTGGTTTGGCCCTGCCTGATTGGAATCAAATTTTGCTCAAATAAACTCTTACAATTTTTACTATGCCTCAGTTTACCTTCTGTCAGAAAAGGGAAGGGAAGGAGAGCCCTGCTGGCTCCTAGGAGCAGTGAGCAACAGGCGTGGGTACCTGTCGAGTCCCTTGAGCGTGATGCTTGCTCTCTGCCTCTGGAGATCGTGGGTAAGTCCCTCTTGGATCCTGGATCCTAGCTCCACAGCTTTTGCATTATGAGCATTCAGCTGATTTGTGCATTTCCTTTTTTGGATTGGATCCAGAAACTAACTGGAATAGTACTGGGTCTGGACTGGACTGGTTCCAACTTAGAAACTGGACTGGGTCCAGGGTCAGACTGCATCTGACTTAAATTGAACTGAGTCCAGTGTGAGGCCTCACGTGAATAAAATTTTGATTTAAGGCAGAACATGTAGATCGATATAAGTGTTCTTAGTATTTTCTTAGGATTTTTTCTTGTATCTCTTTGGTATTGTTGTTATTTCTCCTCTTTCATTTCTTACTTTGTTTATTTGGATCTTCTCCCTTTTCTTCTTGGTGAGCCTAGCTAAAGGTTTCTCAATTTTGTTTTATCTTTTCAAACAGCCAGCTCTTGGTTTCATAGATCCTTCCTTCCTTCCTTCCTTTCCTTCCTTCCTTCCTTCCTTCCCTTCCTTCCTTTCCTTCCTTTCCTTCCCTTCCTTCCTTCCTTCCTTCCTTCCTTCCTTCCTTCCTTCCTTCCTTCCTTTTTTCCTTTCTTTTCCTTTCTTTTCTTTCTTTTCCTTCTTTCTTTTCTTTCTTTCTTTCCTTGTCTCTATTTTATTTATTTCCTCTCTGGTATTTCTTATTTCCTTCCTTCTACTGACTTTGGCTTTGCTTGTTCTTCTTTTTCTAGTTCCCTTAGAATGATAGGTTACAGTGTTCATTTGAGATCTTTCTTATCTCTTAAACTGTTCTCAGTTTTTAAAAATTTGTTTTTCTTTTTGCTGTTTTTATTGGGTGATTTCCATTACTCTGTCCTCCAGATCAGTTTGCTGTATCACCTCGCCTGCTGTTAATTCCTTCTAGTATGTTTAGTATGTTTTTAATTTCAGTTGTTGTATTCTTCACTTCTGATTTTTAAAAAATGTTTTCTAGTTCCTTGTTAAAATTCTCTCTGTGCTTATCTATTATTTTCCTTAGCTCAGTTAGCATTCTTATTACTGATGCTTTGAATTCTTTATCTGGTAATTTTTTTATCTCCATTTCTTAGTTTTTTTTTTGTTTGTTTGTTTGTTTTTTAGGTTTTTTTTCTTGTCTTTCATTTGAAACAAATGCCTCTATTTTCTCATTTTGCTTAACTTTCTCTTTCTGTCTTTATAAAATTAGGTGAAACAGTTACCTACTCCTGTCTTGAAGGGTTGCACTTGTGTGAGAGTGTCCCTTTGCAGTCTGTGTGTGCCCAGTGGCTTTGATGGGAGAGATGGATCTGAGGTGAGCACAGGTCATGTCTTCCCCCAGGGTGTGCTGGCAGCTATCAGCTTGGTGGGAGGTGGGCTGGAGATGGAGGGGCTAGAGCCAGAGCCAGCTGTGAGTTAGGGCGTCTCCTATGCACAGTGACTGATGCCGACCTACTGGGGATGTGGGAATGTCCCAAGGTGCTGGCGCAGAAGTCCTTACATTTGGGTTCAAGCTGTTTCCATTCCCTCTCAGTGTCTGCTCTCCCTCCTTCCTCAACATTGGCACCTTTGTCCCACTGGGGAGCAGCGCTAGAGGTTGAGGGTCTGGAGTGGGTGTTTGGTGTGGGCTGGGTTACATGCTGGGGTGGTCCCAGCATACCAGTCAGAGTTCCAGTTACAAAGCTCCACAGCTCCATCTGCTGCCAGTGATGGCCACCCTCACCCTTCGCAGTGCCAGTGCCAGGTCGAAGCTGGTTCCATCTCCCGCAATGGTGCACTCTCCCTGGCAATGGCACCCTTGCCCTAGGGGGCAGTTTCAATGTGCTCCCCCCACTTTGTTCCTGAGATTAAGGGAGCATGTGTGCACTCTTCATGAGTGGACTCTGGGTTTCTTAAAACTGTCCTGTTAGTTCCACTGGTTTTTCAAACCAGCTAAGGGCTCTTGTCTTTCTGGTTTAAATCTCCAAACCTAGTATGTTGTTTGAACTGCTCACTCCCCAGGGAGGATCTCCAAGCCCATGTAAACCACTTCCTCTTATGTGTCCTTACCCAAGGACCCGGGTCCCAACCTGATTGCTTCTCTTCCCTTCCTACATGACTCCCTGTGGTTCTTTCTTTACAGCCTTGATGTATAGGAGTCTTCCTGCCAGTCTCCAATTTGTTTTCAGTGAGAATTGCTTCACATGTAGTGCATTCTTGGGAGGAGGTGAACTCAGCATCCTCCTACTCTGCCATCTTGATCTCCATCCCCAATTTTTCCACTTTTAAGGAAATCTTTTTCTTTTCTCTCTTAAGCCATCTATGACCTCTAGGAATTTTTTCAAGTATATCTCTGTAAATAAAATGGAAACATTTATTTTTTCTTCCTACCTGATACCTCCAGAATTCAAAAGCTTATTGAGTATTCTTATTTTCATGGCAATAGAGTTGTTTGCATAAGTTGAGTAAGAATTTGTTCTCCTTATAACAGGGCACAATTGGAAACATTGGTTATATTACTAAGACTTTGACTGGAATGTCATATTTGAGAATACACATAAAATCAGATATGGCCACACAGTTATAAGGAACTAAGGTTGACTTTATGGAGCCAATAAAAACTCTTTGTAAACAATGCCCTTGTACCTTCCTTATAGGACTACACTTTTGTAAATAATAAGGACAAGTTTAATGAGACTAGACTTATTTTGCAAACAAATTAGTCTTACTGTGATTATCCTTGATAGTAATGAGGGTGATTATAGAGGAAAAAAAATTGTTCAGTAGAATATTGTAACATAGCCTCATGGATATCAGATTGTAACCCTGTTCATTGTCTTTGTGGTTTTATTGTCTACCTGTAAACTGAACTAGATCCTGAATTCTTCTGATTTCCTCAACTATCTGGCTATAACTCTCCAAACTTATGTTTCCAGTTTTCTCCCATCCTTCTGTTTTGGAGTTGGTGAGAACAAAGACTGCCCCAGAATATTTTTGGAAATGACCATACCAGATCCTCCTCACTACCCAGATGGCAGTCATACATCAGGGACTTGAACTTTGGGTCTACATTCCCCAGTTAAAAAGGGGTCCTCCAGACTCTTGGAACTGAATATCAGCTAGAGATCTAAAATTAAAATTGCCTAGAAAGGTTCCTCCCCAGAAGCAGATGGCATCTTGTGGTAGACAGTTCTCCCAAGATCACGGATCAAAAGCTTCATCTCCAACATAAAATTTTTACGCCTTTTGCCTTTTCACGACTTACTTTTTCTCTATTTTATTGCACAGGAAGATCATGTTCCTTAAATCTGGCAACTATTGCTGGATCTACTGCTAAGGCTATAATAACTGCACAACAAGAGTCCCTACATTTTCTTGTTCAGGTGGCTTTAGACAATAGAATTGCCTTAGATTTCTTACTGGCTGAACAAGGAGGAGCCTGGGCCATAGCAAATACTACTTGCTGCTGAATCAACACCTCTGGTCTTGTAGCAAATACAAGAAATTAACAAACAAACCACTTGGCTAAAATAGGTTGATGCTCCTTCAGGTACATTCTTTGATTTACTTGCTACTAGCCAGCTTGGTTTATGGGGGCCCTGGCTAATGAGTATACTTCAGTCTCTTGGTATTGTCCTAACAGTTTTCATTGTAGTCTAGGTGCACTTGTGTTTTCTCAAAGGACTTAAATGCATGTCCACAACCATCAGCAGTAAATCAGATGGTCTCAGTATGCTTAGAGAAAACAAAACAAGATGAACAATGAGATAAACAGCAAGAACAATTTTTCCACGGATCTGACATCATAACCTATGAGTGTCACAATGAGACAAGAGCAACTAACTCTGATAGTGACTGAGAGGGGTGCTAATACCAATACTCTCACATATGAATGGATGACCAAAAAGGGAGAATTGTTAAATTAATTAAACAAGGAGGCTGTTAGACTGATGTGGCTCTAATGCCTTGGCAGCCTATGTAAGCAAACCCAAGTCTCAGCCTGTGAATGCCTCAAGGTTATGAAATCAAAACACCGAGGACAATCAAGTACAAATAGCTCACTAGGCTTTCAAAGTAGCCCATTAATAATTGCTTTACTTTGCTTCCACTTTTTTTTTCTATGAATATAATTTCTAAGTTCCTGTTGGTAGAGCCCTTCTAACCACTTCTGGCTTGATGCTGCCCAATTTGAATCAATTTTTGCTCAAATAAACTCTTAAAATTAGGAAAAATTATGTTGAATGATTGGGGGTATTAAACAATTAGTTGATTAATTTCATAACAATGGACCAAAGTGGCAGTAGGGGAGATACAGAGAACTATTTAAGGTGTGAGCTACACAAGATTGGGTGACTCTTGTTTCCAGCAAGCTTTGGGGAGATCTGGTGGCCACAGCTCCTGAATCGCTACTCCATTCGTACTCAGCTACCTTCCTCAGGTCTCTTTTCTGTCCTGCTACCAACTGACTCCTGCTCCCTCATACTTCCTGCTTCTTGACCTGGCTCAGTCCATTTGGACCTTTTAGCACAGTTCCCACTACTCACACACTATTTTTTTTTTTAAAACATGCATCTTGTTTTGAATTTCTGGGAAAATTAGTCTGATTGATCTAGTTTATTGTTTTGAGCAAGGCCACACAAGGCTTTGGCCAGGCATTGGAGTGGTGGTGGTCCTTTGCATCAGCTGAATGGGCATGTGAAAGTCAATAGGTTTACGTGAAAAAACATGACTGCCTATTTAGTAGAGGCTCTGGGTGGGGAAGCGTCCGTTAGAAGGACAAAGAGGCAGGGCAAGCACAATGGCTGCTAAACCCAGGGTAAATTTCACAATAAATCAAAATTTTCAATTACAATTTCATTTCATCCACATAATAACATTGTGAGGTCTGGTTGGCTGAGTTTATCTCTGTTTTATAAATGAGAAGACAAAAGTTCAGAGGGAATGTGGTTTATAGAGATAAGCACAGCGTCTTATCTATACTTTTGATATCCTTCCTCAGTCTCGAAATGTTAGAAATGGAGAATTAGATTCCAGTCCAGCCACCTGTCCCCTCACTTGCACCAAGCACCCTTTTCACATGCCTGCCGAGGCTCAGAGAAATCACCATGAGCTGTTCACAGTGGAATCTGTTACATTTATTTGAAATAAAATGAGAAACTCAGATTTCATTTAATGCAAACCTTGGGAGAATAGCAGGACTTCACTGTTTTAAAAATGCAGGCTGAATTATAACTTTAGTCTTCTTTTTTTAAATTGAAATATAGTCAGTTTACAATGTTGTGTCAATTTCTGGTATACAGCATAATGTTTCAGTCATAATATACATATATGTATATTTGTTTCATATTCTTTTTCATTACAGGTTACTACAAGATATTGAATATAGTTCCCTGTGCTATACAGTATGAACTTGTATGTGTGTGTGTGTGTGTGTGTGTGTGTGTGTGTATATATATAAGTAGTTAGTATCTGCAAATATCAAACTCCCAATTTATCCCTTCCCACCCCCTGCCCTGCAGCAACCATAAGCAACATGGATGGACCTGCAGATTGTCATTCTAAGTGAAGTAGGCCAGAAAGAGAAAGAAAAATACTGTGTGATATCACTTACATGTGGAATCTAAAAAAAAGACAAGTGAACTTATTACAAAACAAAAACAGACTCACAGACATAGAGAAACCTATTCTATCTTGTCTTATCCCATTTTCTCTTCTCTTTAAAAAGGACTAACTTGAAATGACAGAATAAGAATTTGAGACTATGCAATAGGATTTTCCTAAATTTCTCAAGAGCCTTTAGCTGTTCTTCATTCCTGACTCTCAATTTAATTAGTGCAAGGCTTGATTCTTCCCCGTCGAATTCGCGTAGCCATCTCTAACATTCCACGATGTTGATGCTAATTTGAAGCCCCTTGTGTCGCAGAGAGCAGAAGCTTTTCAAGGCAGTCCAGCCTCACCAGAGCAGATCAACCACTAGGCAGTGGGGAGAGAGTCCTGAGAAGGGGTCCAGTGAAATGAGCCCAGAATTCTCCCTTTGACCATTGTCTAGATAGGTGTTTCTTTCTGCAACCCATTCTTCTCCACTATATCACAGTCTTGAGGTTCTCACAACACCACAACAAATGCAGCCCAAACACAGTTTTAAAAGCATGGGAAAGATTTCCTCTTATAAGATTTCCCTTTTAAGACATGGGTTTGAAACAGCCATGACATCTATTTCTTTGTATTAATAACTGGGTGAATTTCTCTGGCCTCCTCTCCCCATCAGACTCTTCTTACACAGACTGCGTGGGACATGTACAGGAGCACGTTGCTGCCAATGAACATGGGGCTGCTGGACTGCCAGATAAAACAGGTAAGTAAATACAGAACTTCCATAAAGCAGTTTTTATGGTAAACCTGAAGTTGCTTGCTAATGTGAACCAAATTAAGAGCTTATGTGGAGGGTACCAAAAAAAGATTCATCTGATTTTACAAAACGAATCAGACCATCTGCAATAATCTAGAGATCAGGGAATTCAACAGTTGGAAACTGCTTGGTTAAGAACATTCCTAAGCTTTGCATATAAGAAAAAAGTGAAGGACAAGAGAGTGATATGTAGATAACAGGAAAGAGCTGTAGTCAGGGGTCTCAGATTCTGGCCATGGTATCTGCTGGTATCTAGTTCTCTCAACTAAATTAGGGAGCTAAGTTAATTTCTCAAGGGAAGTGGTTTTAGTGATAAAATTAAGGTTTTTGACAAGGTGCCTGCTAAAGTCTTCTTTAATTCAGTGATGATGTGAAATTTGTGACAGGAAAACCAGTTCTTCACAGTTTCTCCCTTTGGCCTGATTGCAACTTTGAAGATCATAAATAAAAGCTAATTAGCTAATGTTGAGAAGGTTATTCACAGTTTGCTCTAATCACTCTGGACACCTTGTTTTGTTCTTTTAGTCCCTACTCCTATTTTCCCCTGAGGAATTTGAGACATACCTGACACACTTCATAATCTAGGTATCCAGAGAAGTGATACCTTTTTAAAAACTGGAATCACCTTTATACATTTTGCAAAAATGTATTTAATTCTGGGAAGTGAAAAACCAATCTGATTTGTACTTTCCTTTGTGTAATAATTGAAATGCAGCAAAGATTGCTTATTGGAATTCAGAAGAAAAGGTAGATATGAGCTACATTTATGTGCTTATCTTGCCTTTAAATTAACTCCCCTTCCCCCACTTTTTGCCAGAGCCCTTTGGTTGCCATAGAAACTGGCATGGCCTCTAACTGAGATTCCTGTGAGACTTAATTGCATTCCCAGTTTCATAAACTCTCTATTAACCTTTGCCTGACAGATACGTATGATGTGAAATAGATTGATAGTTTTAAAGTGATGAATATACATTTAGGTTTTATGTGCTCGGTGCTCTCTTTCAGTCAGTTAAACATACTTGTAACACTTGTGATAGTGTTACTGCCCCTTCCTTTTTAGAAAATACTGGATTTAATATACATGTATCTAAGGGATAAGGACATTTCTAAGGGAAGATTTGGAATGGAAGCTGAATATGTCTGTGTATGTTTGAGTATAGTTAGGTGTGTCATGTCTGTGTCTCTATAATATGTGTGTCTGTCTGTGTTGGGTACTGTACTTTGTATTTAATATGTGTTATTTCCTTTAATCCCCTGAACAGCTCTATGTAGCAAGTACAGGGATGTCCACCATTTGCAGTTGAAGGAACTGAGACTTACGGAGTTAGAGGTCCGAAAGCTAGTAAGTGGCAGAGCTGGGATTAGAATCCAAACCTATTTGACCCCAGAGCTCTTAAGCCTTCCATATGTATACATTTGTATACTTCCAGAACCTGTCTGGGGACTGTGTGTAGGGTTCCAGAGAAAGTCTCCTTTTCTAGGTGAATAATTCCTTCATAGAAGCAGGGCAAATGGATAAACAAGGCACCATCCTTGCTCTCAGGGAGATAGGGGTGGGTGAGAGGAGAAAACAGACATGAAAATAGAATTACAAGTAGCTCAGATTTGCAGGATGGATGCCATTAGCTTAAAGTCCCAGCCTCAATGTGCGGTCTTGTTCAAAGACACAATGGCTTGAGTGCAGAATGAAAAACGATTTAAACTCTATGGAGGGTTCTCTAAAAATGCCAAAGGCAGCCCCATTCATACAGCCTAAGAACACATCTGCTTCCTTCCCTCCCCGCGTATCTCACACCTGCACTAGCTGTCATGGCACCCAGGTACCATTTTTACACTAGATATCTGATGATTCCAGCAGCGTTTGTTGAAAGCTCTCCCTTCTTTCACTGCAAGCTTCCCCAAACTCTCTCACAAACCTGGCCCATGCTGTCTGTCTGATTGCTCTCCAGTCCCTGCTCAGGCTTATCTCTTCATTATGTTGTTAGGCTTCACCTCTACGATTGTTTTCGCTTTTCTTGTTCTTCCATCACTCAAGTTTTGTATGATGAAGACTTGCTTGGGAACTGGCTAGAAGCTGGACTTTTTTTTTCCTTAAAGGAGAGATGGGTTAGGGAGAAGACAGCAGACACAACTCAGTATCTCTCTCTCTTTGTCTTTTTTTTCCCATGGAGGAATAAACTGAGTACAGTGGGAATCAGAAAAGGTAGGCAGTCATTCTTCCCTGGGGAGTGAGAGGGATTCCCAGAAGCCGATCTTCTGAAGGATGGTGAGGTTATTTTCCAGGTGGTGAGTGGGAAAGAGGTATTTTAGGCTAAGGAGGCAACACATGCTGAGTTCATTGGCATGCACAGGCATGGTGTGTTTGAGGAACAGATAAGTGATTCTTTTTGAGATAAATCCCAACTATTTAGAAGCAAGAGGAAAATATAAATTGGTTATTTTGAGAAAGACAGTTGCACTGAGAGGATCAGAGAGAATTTAGTCCAACCTTTTTCATTTTACTGTCTAGGAGATGGAGACCCAACAAATGCATTATTTTTTAAGTTAGTATTTTTTTTTTAATTGAAGTACAGTCAGTTATAATGTGTCAATTTCTGGTGTACAGCACAATGCCCCAGTCATGCATATATATACATGTATTCATTTTCATATTCTTTTTCATTAATGGTTATTACAAGATATTAAACATAGTTCCCTGTGCTATACAGAAGAAACTTTTAAAAATCTATTTTTATATGTAGTGGCTAACATTTGTAAATCTCAAACTCCCAAATTGATCCCTTCCCACCCCCTTTCCCCAGTGACCATGAGATTGTTTACTGTGTCTGCAAGTCTGTTTCTGTTTTGTAGATGAGTTCATAGTGTCCTTTTTTTTTCATTTTATTATTTTTTAAAATTGATTTATTTTTCAAAGTCTTGTTTTATTGAGGTATAGTTAATGTACAATATTATATGTTTCAATTGTGCAACATAGTGATTCATGATTTTTTAAAGGTTATATTTGATTTATATTTATTATAAAATATTGGCTATATTCCCTATGTTATACTATATATCCTTGTAGCTTCTTAATTTTGTACATAGTAGTTTGTACCTCTTAATCCCCTATCCCTACCTTTCCCCTCTCACATTTCATCTTCCCGCTGGTAACTACTAGTTTGTTCTCTGTATCTGTGAGTCTGCTTCTTTTTTGTTATATTCACTAGTTTATTTTTTAGATTCCACATATAAGTGATATTATTCCCTTTTTTGTCTCTCTCTGTCTGACTTATTTCACTTAGCATAATACCCTCCAAATATATTCATGTTTTTGCAAATGGCAAAATTTCATTCTTTTTTATGGCTGAGTAGTATTCCATTGTATATGTGTACCACATCTTTTTCTGTTCATTTGTTGATGGGCATATCTTGGAAATTGTAAACAATGCTGTTATGAATATTGAGGTGCATGTGTCTTTTCAAATCAGTGTTTTCAGTTTTTCAGATAAATAGCCAGGAGTGGAATTGCTGGATCATATGGTAGGTCTATTTTTAGTTTTTTGAGGGAACTCCATACTGTTTCCTATAGTGGCTATACCAATTTACATGCCCACTGACAGTGTACAAAGTTTCCCTTTTCTCCACATTCTCACCAATATTTGTTGTTTGTGTTCTTGTTCATGATAGTCATTCTGACAGATGTGAAGTAATATCTCATTGTGATTTTGATTTGCATTGCTCTAATGATTAAAGATATTGAGGATATTTCAAATGCCTGTTGGCCAACTGTATGTGTTTGGAAAAATGTCTATTCAGATCTTCTGCCCATTTTTAAATCAGGTTGGGTTTTTTTTTTTTTTTTTGATATTGAGTTGTATGAACTGTTTATATATTTTACATTTTAACCCCTTATCAATCATACCATTTGCAGATATTTTCTTCTATTCAGTAGGTTGTCTTTTCATTTTTTCTGTTTACTGTGCAAAAGCTTATAAGTTTAATTAGGTCCTATTTGTTTATTTTTTGCCTTTATTTCTTTTTGCTTTAGGTGACAGATCCAAAATATATTGCTAAATTTTACATCAAAGAGTGTTCCACCCCACAAGTCCATTTTAAATGAGTCTTCTTACTCAGTAAGACCATGGCTTCGAGTTTACAGGTGCTTCAGCCCAGTTCAGGGGGTCCCAGGTCATGGGATCTGCTAGAACACTTCTGATGTTCTAGCATCAAATAGGAAAGTCTTTCCAGTGGGTTTTATCCAGATAAATTCACTGATTATGTTCATTCAATTAATTTAATAGACATCTTCAAACCATATATATCCGGCTTACTGACCTATCTCAGTTGGCGGGGTACATTGAATTGCTATTTTTCTGTTGTCATATCCCTCATGACCTATGTTAAATCTCCCTTTCCGACTATACAACAGCTCCCTTAATAGCATCTTAGGAAAAAATAATAATTTCCTGGGTACTGGTTTTCAAAAGTCTGATATTTGAAAGTTCAATTTCATATCTGATTCAGAAATTTTCACTTTCATAGGGACTGTCATGTGTATGTATGTGTCAGGAAGGAGGGTTATGATGTGCTGTTTTATTCTGCACCCCCCTCCCTCATACTGGGGGACAGAATAAGCTCATTTAGCCTTTTCCTTTTCTTCTGGGGGCTCTTACCCTTCACTGTGTTGGAATAGGGAGGAGGAAGAAAGAGGACAAGCATCTCTTATTTAAGTGACTGGTTGTGTTGTTCTTTCTGTTGGTTGGTGATGCTTTTCTGGCCAGTATTTACTGCGGGGCCACAGAAGTCCACTGTGTGTCAGGTGTCTAAGTGCTGGGTCTTGTGGGGTCAGGGGGACCCCCCACTCAGTGTTTGCTCCTTGCTGTGGGAGGTCTCTCTCTGATTCAGCTTACCCTAGTCTGCCAGCTCCCAGCTCTGGCTCCAGGCCGTCCACCTTCACCTCACATACGGTTGCTACTGTGATTCCCTTCTATAATTGAGACTTCTGGGTGGCTCCTTGCAAGACGACTGAAGCCTAGGTCTTATGTGGAGTCCACTTGGCCCACAAAACCTCACACCTTTTCATTAATTTAAACCGTGAGAACAAAGCATCTTGGAAAGTAAAGAAATTAAAAGCAAATACATTGGAAAGAAAGAAGTGAAACTGTTATGTACTTGCAGACAATATTATCGTCTATGTTGAAAATTCTATGGAACCTACAAAAGAGCTGCTATAATAAATGAGTTAATCAAGATTGCATGACATAAGGTCAATATGCAGAAGTGAATTGTATTTCTATACCCTAGCAATTAACAGTTGAAAATTGGAGTATCACAGTAGTACCAAAATACAAGAAATACTTAGGAATACATTTAACAAAGGATGTGCATGACCTGTGCACTAAAAACTACAAAACATTGCTGAGAGAAATTAAAGAGGACCTAATGAAATGGGGGAAATATATCATGTTCATGTATTGAAAGACTCAATATTAGGTCAGTTCTCTCCAAAATGATCTATGGATCCAACTACTCAATTTGAAATCCCAGGAGGTTTCTGGTAGACACTGACAGACTGATTTTAAAGCTTATGTGAAGGTGCAAAAGACATTAAATAGTCAAAACAAATTTGAAAACTAAGAACAAACTTGAATGACTAACACTACCTGATTTCAAGACTTACTATATAGCTACCATAATCAAGACAGTATGATATTTGGTATTAAGATAAACAAATAGATCAATGGACCAAAGTAGAGTACAGAAATAATACAGAGAGACTGGTTTTTGATAAGGAAACCATGACAGTCAAATTGGGAAGGGATGATTTAAGAAATGGTGCAGAAATAGATATTCATATACAAAAAAAAAGCCACCTTCGACCCATATACATAAACTAGAACTGTAAAATTTCTAGAAGAAAACATAGGAGAAACTCTTAGCTTGGGTTTGCTAATATTTTGGAAAATATTGTCCCAATTATTTATGAATGCATAAATGTGTGGTATAATTTTTATGAGAATGTGATCATAGAATACATAATATTTTCCTTCTTTTAAAAACTTCACCCAGCTTTACTGAGATGTAATTGACATAAGATAAACTATACATATTTATAGTATACAATTTGATGAATTTTGGCATGTTTATGTGAAACCCCCAGCCACAATCAATGCTATGAATATACCCATCACACCAAAGCACTTCCTTATTATCTCCTTGCCTTTCTCTTCCCTAGTGGCCCTTAATGCCTCTCCTTTGGCCTGTCTCTCCCCTTTGTTCTGAGGCAACCACTGATTTCTTTCCTATTACTATTGACTCATTTTCATTTTCCAAATTTTACGTAAATGGAAGCATAAACTACTCCCAGACTGGGAAACACTCTGAAACACATGGACTAGGCTAGTGGTCCTCACCTCTGTATTCACAGCATAGTTTTAATACTGTGGTCCATGACAGGAGATTTGTTGAGATTAAGTATTAAAGAAATCAACAATAACAATAATAATGTTATTATGTAATTATAGTATTTTATTTATTATATTATTAGTATATAATTATAATTAAATATCTAAAATATATATACTGTTCTTCAAAAGTACAGAGTAGGTGAATTCTAATCCTTAAAACATATACTTAAAAATATTTATGCAATGAGGAAAGATCATTGATGATATTTAACAATCAAGAGCACATATTTATTAACTGACTGTCCTTGTGTAATCTACCAAAAATCGCATAGGCCACCGTATAGGTTTTTACAGAGGCTTTGCACCTTCGGAGAACGGGCTGAGAAGAAAAAAAAAAAAAAGACTTCTGTGCTCAACATCATTAGTCGTTAGGGAAATGTAAATGAAAACCACAATAAAATGCCACTTCATAGCTATGAGAATGGCTATAATTTAAAACAAAAAAGAAAAAGAAACAAAATAAGTTTTGGAAAAGATGAAGAGAAATCGGAACACTTATACATTGTTGGAGGGAGTTCAGCTGCTATGAAAAGCAGTTTGGTGATTCCTCAAAATTAAAGATACAGTTACCGTATGATTTAGCAATTCCAGTTCTGGAGAAGTGGAAGAATCCACTTCCAGTTCTACCCAAAAGAATTGAAAACAGATTCTCAGACAAGTACTTGGACATATATATTTATAGCAGCACCGTTCATGTTAGCTAAAAGGTGGAAATAGCCCAAATGTCCATTAACACATGAATGGAATAACAAAATGTAGTATGGCCATATAATGAAATATTACTCACTCATAAAAAAGGAATGAAGTACTGCTACATGCTACAACATGGATGAATCTCAAAAATATTAGGCCTAAGTGAAAGAAGCCAGACACAAAAAAAGCCACATATTGCATGATTCCATTTATATGAAATACCAAGAATTGGTAAGTCTGTAGAGACAGAATGTAAATTGGTAGTTGCCAGGGCTGGAGAGAGGGAGGAATGGGGAGTATCTTCTTAATGGCGATATGGGGTTTTTTTATTCTGGAGTTGTGAAAATGTTTTGGAACTAGATAGAGGTGATAGTTGTACAGTATTATGAATGTGCTAAATGTCACTGAATTGTATACTTTAAAATGGTTGATTTTATATCATGTGAATTTAACGTCAGTGAAAAAAAATCTTCTGTTAAATTATTGTGAAGATATAGAAAAGGAAGATGTGCTGTATGACCCATAAGGAGTGTTGCAAATATTGTTCTCATACTTGTAAAACTGTACCTGTTTAGGGTCCCATTCCCTCATGTCCCTATCCAGGCATAATCTAACAGTGTACATTTACTTGGGCAAGTGTTACTTTTTTGTTTGTTTGTTTTAGTTACCTCTTTCAGCAAGGGTTTGCATTTTAACCCAAGCCTTTGGGAACTTAAACCCAACAGGATTATGATGGAGGAAATTCAGGAAAGGTGGAGGAACATGCTTTAGTTGTATTTGGGCTACAGGGATTCCCCTTTTGAGCAATATCCCTCAGTATGTAGGCCGTTGGCATTTTTCTGTATTTGTATGGTTGGTCCTGCTGTGTTTTATGGGATATGAGAATTGGTTTGGATACTTTGGCAAAATTTCAAGCAGTGATTTTAGTGGGGTGAAGAGAAACTATCTTAGAACTGGAGTGAGTTTAGAAAAAATAAAAGTGGCTTTTAGTTTTATCTGACTTACATTCAAAATGAAAGCACTTTTACCGAGTCCTTTGGAAAAAATGCCTATTACTACAACCAGGTTGCTTGCAAAACTAAATAGAAGACTGCCATGAGAAAACAGTCATTATTTTTTGAGCCACTAAAATCTTAACACTTCAGCATCTTTGAGACACAGCACCATTGGGGGAGTTTTGGTACTTTTTCATCCTAAAGAGTGATTGAGGACTGTAAGAGGAAACTAGGCAGGCTTCATATATCCTACCCTTTGGATGTCATAGATAACAAGACTGAAACTTTATTATCTAACTTACATCTAATTGTGATTCTGATGCTTGACATACTCTACCCCTATGGAATATGAGGCTGTGAAAGCAAAGTTACGTAGACAATAGAGAAGAGACAAAGGAAATTAGAATAGATGTGGCCACTATAAATATCTATTCTTGTGTAAACAAGGATCTGAATTTGATTTTTTTTCCTTCTTAGCTAAAAAACTGAGAAATGAATGACTCTGTGGGACGTGATTATGTATTTGGGCAGTCTCTGCCTCCTAGGAGGAATTTGCCAGGCCTTGTAGAATGTCATAGCACTGTAGCTGGGAACAGATATTAAAGACATGTGTTACTCTAGCTGGAATAAAATCTGAAAATCACTTTCAATCTTTAACTTTATCTTTAATCAAGTTTCCTAGATGGAACTACATGGATCTCTGATTAGTTAGATGAAAGTGCTAATTTCTTGTGGAAGCACATTCGTTTCTTGACTTTAAAGCTTCCAAAATAGTACAGCAAAACCTACAGAAATTAAGGCTAAAAATCTGTTTTATCTTGCAGTTGAGTCTTTTCTTTTTACCTCTCCCCAGAGGACAAATTAAATTCATTATCATGATCAATTTCTGCTTTATCGAATATTTATTGACCACTGAGTGTGTGCAAGAGATGCAGAGAAGTATTATATAGGACGCCATCTTTTAAGCAGATGACTTTATAATTCAGCAGGGGAGATAGCTGTACTTGGTTGGATAGTGTTCCTACCATGCCCAAACCCAAATTCAGGTCTTTCTGAAACCTCTGAATGTGACTTTGTTTGAAAACAGGGTTGTTGCAGGTGTAACTAGTCAGAAGAGGTCATATTGTGGTAGGGTGGACCCTCAATCCCATATGACTGGTATCCTTGTAAGAACAGGAAATGAGACACAGAGGCAGACGACATGGGGAAGAATGCCATATGAGAAGGAGGCAGAAACTGGTGCGATGCGTCTATAAGCCAGGGAACTCCAGGGTTTGCTGGAGTTCAGAGAAGGGCATGGAACAGAGCCTGCTGTAGAAACTTCTGGGGGAGCATGGCCCTCCTGACACCTCGATCTCAAACTTCTAGCCTCTAGAACTGCGAGGGAAAACGTGTCCCCTGTGTTAAGCCACCAGGTTTGTGGCGCTTTGTGATGGCAGCCTTAAGAAACGAATACAATAGACATAAAAAGGAAAGCTCCTATTATTGAACACTGGCTGCTTTCCAGGTCCCTGTCTTAGAGCTGTTTTCTGCTGTAAGATGTTATTACCACCACTCCCAGAGGAGCAAACTGAGTCAGAGAGGCCAATAATATGCTCAATGTCAGTGTTACTCCAGTGACCGTTGCCTAACTGTGGAAGGAAGTCCATGTGGGCTGGAAGGAGGCAAAATAACAGGCAAGAGGAGGCAAACCCTAAACTACTATCAACAGCCCAGGGGTTGGTGCAGAGAAATACAGAGAAACAAACGAGGTCTGTCATATGGCAGACTCCTCCAGCAACACACAGGAGCACACTGCTCCAGCAAGCAGATGGACGAATCTCTAATGTGTTATGCTGCATGAAATAAGCCACACATGAGAGTACGTACTATATTATTCCTTGTATACAAAGCTCTAGAATAGGAAAAACTAGTCTACAGTGGAAAAAAGATAAGAGCAGTGGTTGCCAACTTGGTGGTAGATGCTCTGTTGTGAATGGACTCAGAGGTCCTTGTTTTTGGAGGTTTGAGGGGCAGCAGATCCAAGACCTGCTCCTAGCACACTAGGGTAACCATCTGTATGCACAGCTGGAATGGAAGAGCCCATAAACGCCCAGGGGCCATGCCAGTCTTACTACCATCATTTTCCAGTGACTGCCATGGTACCTGGCTCGTAAATTTGTGTCCCTTATTAAATATTTGTGGAATGAGAGAATCCACTTAACCAACAAGGCATTGTCTACAACAGTTGATGTCTGTTATCCCTGCATTCCTACAATTTGTGCCACATAATTTAGCACTTGATTATATACCATATGGCAGTGTTCTCTAATGTATGTCATTTTATTACCTAATCTTCTCTGCTAACACAGAGAGAGAGAGCAAACTGGAGAGAAAAAGACAGGAAGGCTGCGCGAACTAAGAGATTCTGCGGTGATTCCACAGCTTGTGTTACAAATTTACATGGTGGCCCTGCAGACTCAGTGCCAGTGCTTCTAAAACTGCCGAAAATTTGTGATAGTTGAAGCGCAATAAATGAGTGCATCGAGCATTGTGCTGGGCAGTGGGAGAGAATTCAGGAGAAGCAGAATGATCGGTGGTTGGGCTGAAGGACTTCATCTCCCCACTGGGAAGGGAAGGTAAACCTGACTGTAAGCAGCACACTGCCTGCCGGGAAGTGTGGTTGGACTGTCACTGCTCTTGCCTGCCAGGTGCAGGGCAGGCATCACCACCCAGCCAGGGCACTCTTACCTGTTAAGCCCTGGGCTGGCTCAGGATGTCTTCCCACTTGGTCCCCCAGAGAGCCCCACTGAATAGCTGGAATCTGAGAGTAAGATGAACTCCTCAAGTCTCAGAAGTTGCAGGAAGGCAGTCATGATGAAATCGATGTGGACTTCAGAGGTCAAGAAAGGCTTCGTGGAGCAGATGTACTGATCTGCACATAGAGCACAGTTCACACAGGGGGTCTGTACCAGCGATCCACCTTGCTGCCTCATACTAGGAGCTGGGAGCTTCTGCAGGGACCTCAGCCTCAGCACCTCTCAGGAGGGCCTGTGCTGTGGATTGGCTCCATCCCTACTCGTCCTCTCTGCTGCTGACATCCCCTCCAAACCAAGGCTGCCCTTTGGAGGCAGGGTGGATCCTGCAGGGGAGTGGGAGATAGGTGGCCATTGACCCTGTTGGGGATGAGTCTGAGGTACAGTGATTGGTTTTTTGTCTGCCTGCTTGATGTGCTGAAGCAATGGCTTCCCCAAGTGAAGCATCTCTGTATAAGGGTCAGCCAGTGCGGCTGCTAATCCTCACACCTCAGAATCCCAAGGCAACTGGACCTTCTGTGCCAAGAACCACAGCCTCAAGCTGTCTGGTTCACATAGTATCCACACTTGAAGGACTGAGCCTCCTAGTAGGCTACTTACGGTCTTCCAGAGGCCCACTCCGGACAGAGGTACCTCCACTTGGAGCTGTTGTGTTGTCTTGTTTAGAGGCGTGCCTGCTTGGAAAGGTGGTGAAGAAATTCTCTTCAAGGTTGAGCTTTAACAGGGTTTTGTAGCTACAGAACCTTGCCTGATAGGGAAGGACAAAGGCTTTTCCTTTCAACTTAAAAAAAGAGCAGCCAACTTTCTGCTTCAGCCAGCACCAAGCCGTAGTCAATAGTTCTGTTTTGTGCTTTGCCTGCTTCCCAGTATAGAATCTGGCTGGAAAGAAAAAAACGAATGTCAAGATTGTTGAGAAATGTGGGGAGGTGTGTCTCAGGAGTTATTTTCCTTCCTGTTCTTTGCTGTCCTTGAGGGGTTTTCCTGATGGCCAGCTCCCTGTCAGTCCTCCCAGCACTGCTCTGAGCCCCCACCGGCTCTTATTCTCCTCTCTGACATCCTAACAGAAAATTTCTATTTTAAAATAGGGTGCTTGCTGATCTAAAGGAGTATTTCCCATTGTAGTCTGAGGTTAAGTGAGGGTCAGGGAGATTTTATCGGGAAGGTCTCCACTAGACCAATACTCACACCTCCCTGGGCCCCAACTTCTTCTGCTAATGGTTAAGATGACCTTGACTTTGATTTCTGCAACTGCTACATTCACACTTTTCCAGTAGGGTCAGTATTTGTATTGAAAAAGACTCACTCTCTGCAATAAAACCTCCCCCAACTTCTTTTTGCTGACTTCAATGGCTTTTTCTAGAACAGAAGATAGATGAAGCTGGAGGACCCAGCCTGGCCATAAAAGACATATTGATTTAATCAGATTTGCCAGAACACAACTGCAGGGTAAAATCTCAAAAGTGACTCGAGAAATCAAGCTGCTGCCGAGGCAGTTTCTTGGCCAGGAAGCTTTTGGCTGCTGCTTGTTTTAAATTCTTTCATTTTGCATTTCGGGAATTGACTCTCAAATTAAAGCCAAAATCCTAAGTGCAAAAAGATAAATCATGTGTCGTTTGCTACAAATTGTGATTATTTCCCTTGAAGGAGTAGCCAAGAGCTAATTTCTCAATAAAAATACTTCTGCCTGTTAATGAGAAACAGAATTAATTGGGTTCTATAGAGGTCAGTTTTAGCTGAGTTAAAAGACAAGTACTTTAGAGTCAGAAAAGGCCTTAGAGAACACCTAATTTAATCTCTTCTCATGAGACCAGAGAGGGAGAAAGCCTTGTCTGAGAGCACACAGCTGGATTGGGTACACAGGGAGGAGTGTGATCTGCATCTCACTCGGTGCTCCCTCCGGCAGTGTGTCAATTCTCTGACCTTTTTGACTATTCCTAGCAAGGCCCTCTGCCATTATTTACATAAAAATATCTCAAGAATGAGATTTTATTCCTTAGAACTAAGAGATGAGAACAGAGAAATCATGCCACATGTGTAGCATCAGCACCCAAAGGACCTCTTTGTTTAAATAAAATGTGAAAGCCAGCATGCTGTTTGAATAAATTCACCTGCTGGTTTCAGCGGTCTTGTTTTTGAAGGGAGATTTCTGTGATCTTTGCATGGTGTGGAAGTCTAAATCAACAGATGCAGAACACTGAATCCAGAGGAAGGCCCTGTCAGAATGAAACAGGGAAACGAGGTTGAGATCATATCAAGGAAACCAAACAGTAAACATCACCAGGGCTTGCTGCAACGTGGGGATGGAACAGGGTGTTCCTCTGCCTGGCCTGCCCCAGGGCATCAAACAGACCAACCCCCAGAGCCTGCTAGAAAGCTGGGCCATGTCAGGCACTGAATTGAGCCCCAGCACCTTCCTGCTCCTGTCACTTGGGAATTGTATGTGGTCAGGAGACGAATCCTGGCCAGCCCTCTGGCCATGAATTATCAGCATTATAATTCAGATTAATGGATTAATTTCAGACTACTGTGAGGACAACTCATGTTCTCATTTGCATTTTTGTAATAGAGACCAGTTTGCTCCAAACACTTTTCTGTAAAATTCATATTGCAATATCCAGTAAGGATTTTTGGATCCTTTTACTTTAAGGCTTATATTGAAAGAAGTCTAACACCATTGCTCTTCTCATCTGTTATTCAATGAGTGTATTCCAGCTGGACAGAAAGACAGATCTATCTGCTCAGACAGATCTGTTTCTGTCTGACTCATTGTTGCTAATGGTTATTAGGGAAGCAGAAACCGTCTGAGTCGATTGATGTGTTCCAGATGTGCAACTTTGCAAATCATATTTCCATGGCAAAAAGGATTGACGACTTTTTCTAATGTCTCTTCCATTAAATAAAAAAAAAATAGTTTGTTGTCATGGGATGCCGCTTTTCAATTTTTCAAAGAGATTTAAAACTGTTGATAAATTTCTTGTAAACACGACTGAGTTCTATTGACGGAGCTTCAGATCCTCAAAATAATTGCCAGGCTTCATGCAGAACCTTACATAGTGGCTCCAAATACCCAACCTGCAAACCGAGCACTGATATTTTATGCACTGGAAGCTGCTGCTTCTTCCTCTTCCTCTTCCCCTTCCCTTTCTTCCTTTTCCTCCTTTTAAAAACAGCTTTATTGAGATATAAATCACACAGCATACAATTTATTCATTTAAAGTGTACAATTCAGTGATTTTTTTTTTTTTACTATATTTACAAGAGCTGTGCAACTGTAACCACCATCAGTTTTAGATCTTTTTATTACCCTAAAGGAAGCCCTGCTCCTCTTAGCTCCCAACTCACCCCAGCCCTAGGCAACCACGAATCTACCCTCTTTCTCTATAGATTTGCTTATTCTGGGCATTTCCTATAAATGGAGTCATATAATACATGATTCCTTGTGACTAGTTTCTTTCACTTGACATAATGTTTTCAATGTTCATTCATGTCTTGGCTTGTATCAGTGCTTCCTTTGTTTTAATGGCTATGTAAATATTCCATTGTATGGATGTACCATAATTTGTTTATCTATTCATCTGTAGATGGATGTTTGAGTTATTTCCATCCTTGGCTATTATGAGCAGTGCTGCTGTGAACATTCTTGGAGAAGTCTTTATATGGACATATTTTCATTTCTCTTGAATGTATACCTAGGAGTGGAATTGCTGCATCATATGGTAGTTGCATTTAACCTTTTGAGAAAGTGCAAGACTATTTTCCAAGGTGGCTGCACCCTTTTACATTCCCACTAGCAGTGTATGAGGGTTCCAATTTTTCCACATTCTCTCTAACTCTTGTTATTATCTGTCTCTCTCTCTCTTTTTTTTTTTTTTATTATAGCCATCTTATTGGGTATGTAGTGGCAAAGGCTCCTTAAAACTATTTTGAAAGTATTTTAGTGGTATCTTTCAGCCCAGATGGATTCTGTGTGAGTGAGAAAGGGAAGCAGGTAGCACTGACCTCACTTGTGTTTCCAAATGCGAGCTGCAGGAGGACAGTGACTTTGTTTACCACTCTGCCCCTAGTGCCTAGAAAAAGGCTTAGCACATAATAGGCATGGAAACAGTTGTAGATGTCTAAATGAGTTCATGAAGAGCCTGCTGTGTGCTAGCATTGGCAGGGATGCAGAGGTACACAAGACATGCCCTGCTCCCAAGGAGCTTAACTTTTTGTAGGAAATAGACTAGAATTATTCCTGAAAGGAAGTTACTAATAGGGAAGGGTACTCATTTCTAAGCCACTAAAGTATAGATGATGAAAATCTGAGCTCTTTTGGTCTTAGCCTAATTTGTAAAGTCTGGCTTCTAGGAAATGGTAGGGGAGAAAAAAACCAGTCACTCAGACTACAATGAGAGAGGTAGCTTTCCACGTAATAGCTGAAACCTCCCCAGACATTACAACACTGCTCTCTCTCTCCCCTCTCTCTCTTAATGTGGCTGTGGGATCAGAATAGAATATGATTCTTCTTAAGTTCAGGTTTTTAGTGATTTGCCCAGTTTGACCATTTGCATTCTACCTTCTGTTCTCCCTCCATCCCTCTTTTATCTATCCATCCATCCATCTTTCGCCTTCCTCACCTCTCCAACAACAATCTCATCTCACCAGCTCTAAGGTATATTTTATATAACTTTGTGCAGACAATACATGATAACCAGTCTAAGTGAACGAATCATCATTTCCTGAATTCTCCTGCTATTAAAGTTTATGTCCATTTTTATTATAAATAATGCTTCAAAGGAAACTTTTCATGACTTTTCTTTCCAAATTTGGATTTTTAAAAAAGATGACAGTCCAAATGAGTTCTTGGTCTCTAGGCTTTCCCCTCATGGTGATTCAGGAACCCAGGTCCCTTCCATCTGTGGTTGGCCATCCCCTAGGGCCACAGGGTCTGCTTCCCACTGACAGAAGGGGCAGGAGCATGGAAGATACCTGCTTCCTAACCACATGGCCAAGAAGTGGCATCCATCCTTTCTGTTGCCATTTCACAGATGACAGCTTGCCCTTGGCCCCACCTGGATGTCCAATGTAGTCCCTGGCTGGGCAGACACGTTCCAGTAACAACTCTATATTCTCAAAGGAGGAACATGAATTTTGGGTGGACAGCTTGTCTTCTCTGCCATTATAGAGTATTAGTGTGTATGATCACTGTTCTTTTTTTTTTAATTGAAGTACAGTTGATTTACAATGTTGTGTTAATTTCTGGTGTACAGCATAGTGATTCAGTTATACATATACATATATACATATATATATTCCTTTACATATTCTTTTCCATTATAGGTTATTATAAGATATTGAATGTAGTTCCCAGTGTTATACAGTAGGATCTTGTTGTTTATCTGTTTTGTATATAGTAGTTAGTATCTGCAAATCCTAAACTCACACTTTATCCCTCCCCACCCCATCTCCCTCCTCATAACTATAAGTTTGTTTTCTTTGAGTCTGTTTTGTAAATAAGTTCATTTGTCTTTTTTTTTTTTTTAAGATTCCACATAAGTGATACCATATGGTATTTTTCTTTCTCTTTCTGACTTACTTCACTTAGTATAATGATCTCCAGTTCCATCCATGTTGCTGCAAATGGCATTATTTTATTCTTTTTTATGGCTGAGTAGTATTCATTTTGTGTGTGTGTGTGTGTGTGTGTGTGTATACATACACACCATTTTATCCAGTCATCTGTCCAGGGACATTTGGGTTGCTTCCATGTCTTGACTGTTGTAAATATCACCGTTCATTTTGTTGACTTGGTACATTTGGCCCAATAGTCCCTACCGCCATACCCATTGAAATATTTTCATTTATTTATTTCTGATCATGAAACAGAATATACATTTGGTTTTAGTCCATTCCAACAATCTATTCATGAAACCTGCTTATTATATGTAGAACCAATGTGTCTACTACTACAATTTTATTTTTCTTGGACTAATTCTACCTGTTACTTTTTGTTTTAATGCTTATACCACCCTGGTTAATTATTTTGACTCCTATTAATATAAAGAGAAATTGGCTGAGACTTTATCAATGATGGCATATGAAATAGCAGGGAGAGATTGGCTCAATCTATTTTGAAAGATTGAAAGAGAGCCAGTAACCAAAGAAATTGGTTTTCCTCCAAGGAGACTGCACAACTGCAAAAATATCTCAGCTTAACTATAGGGTCTTATTCAAAATGAAAAATAACTTAGTATTATCTGGAAATATTTTCACTTATCATTTTTCCTTTTTCCCGAGCTAGTTATTTTGTGTATTTTGCTTTCAAAGATAATTATAATTAAGATGTCACTCTTTTTGCATGAATTCTTTTGCCGCTTCTTTTTCAAAGTCTCTAAGACTTAAGTTTTAGTTTAAAATACTTGCCCCCACCTCTTCTATGCAAAAAATATCTGAAAAAAACAATTAAAAAACAAGTGTTTTAATTGTTAATATTATTGTTATAATGCAGTTAAAGAAATAGCAAAATTTTTGCTCAGCCAAAATGACTCTCAATTTTAGTTGATCCAATTCTTATTTTTTTCTTCAGAAAATTACTGAGGTATAATAAAGCCTAATGAAAAAGAAGAAATGTTGATGTCAGCTATAGATACTTATTTGGATACCTCCTAACTTCACAATGTTAGGGAAGGGAATTGATGAGGCAGAGTGAGGAAATTATGTGAGAGTCATTCATTCCTTCAATTCATTCATTTGACAAATATTGAATCACCTACACGTTCCCAACACTGTTCTAGTCAGAATCTGGTAGATGTGTCTAGGGGTCTAGATGCCTCTGAACGCATCTGAGAATGAAACAAATATTCCTGCCTTTGAGGGGCTTACATTTTAGCAAGATGTGGTAATAGAATAATAAGTAAACTACATAGTAAGTTGAAATGTAATGTGGCCTACCCTGCTTCATGAAGAGGATGCTGTTAATAACTTGTGGCTAGATTTTAAATGTATCATCTCACAGTAAAAATTAGCATAGGGTAAGGAGCTGAAAGTTTAAATGAGGTAGTCAGGTTAAGCCTTGTTAAGAAGGTACATTTAAGACCTGAATTGCAGATAATAACTAATATAAAACAGATAAACAACAAGCTCATACTGCATAGCACAGGGAACTATATTCAATACATCCTAGTAACTTATGGTGAAAAAGAATATGAAAACAGATATATGTGTGTTCATATATGACTTAAGCTTTATGCTGTGTACTAGAAATTGATGCAACATTGTAAACTGACTATATTTCAATAAAACACACACACACACACACACACACACACACACACACACACACACACACACACAAAGACCTGAAGGAGAGAGCCAGCCAGGCATCTACCTAAGGGAGGAGGTTTCCAAGCAAAAGGAGCCAGTGCGAAGGCCCTGAGGCTGAGGTGTACCTATAATTTGAAGAACAGCAAGAAGTTCAGTGTGGTTGGATTGGAATTGGGGTAGGTAGGGAGATCAAGGAGTGGTGAGAAAAGAAATGGGAGCAAATAATGGAAGGTCTTGTGGACCATCACCCATTGTAAGGACTTTGACTTTGTTTTGAGAGAAATTCAGACCCATCAAGGGTGTCAAGCAGAGGAGTGAAATGTTCCAAATTACATTTTTGCCGAATTACCCAGTGTGTCATATTAAGAATGAAGAGTAAGGGGACAAGGGAAGAAGCAGAGAGGCCAGTCGGGGCTACTGTAATATTCCATGCATGAGATGGTGGAGTGTTGGACCAGGGAGACAGCAGTGAAGGTGATAAGAAATGGTTGCAGTTTGGATATATTTTGAAGAAAGACTCTAAGATTTTCTCACAGATTGGATATGAGGCCTACAAGAAAGAATTCACAGCTTCTTGTATTATTGCCAGAATATTTGCTGACCCTCTACTGGGCCCATCCCTCTGGGAGAATTATCCCGTCATCCCATTGACATCAGGCTTGGACATGTCACTTTCTCTGGTCAACAAATCAGGAATGGAAAATAAGGTGCCCCTTTCAAGCAGAATCTTTAAATGCCACTATGTAGGACATCTTCTGTTCTTTGCCAGGAGAAAGTCAGTGTCCTTGATGGGGCTAATCTTTTAGTCTGGACGCTGGGGCAAAGAAGACATGAAACAGAGCCATTGCCCACTCCCCCCACCCCCTGCAGCTGCTGGTATGTAACACGAGCAAGTAGTAAACATTGGTTTGTCAGATGCTGAGGTGGTGGTTGTTGTTGTTGTTGTTGTTGTTGTTGTTGTTATTGTTACAGTAACATAATTCAGTGAAAGCTCAAGGATACAGATTCCTTGAAGGGTTTTGTCCTGAGCAACTGAAAAAGGATAGAATGTTCATTGACTGAGATGGAAAGATTATGGGAAGAGTAGGTTATGAAGGGAAGATAAGGAGTTTAGTTTGGAACATGTCAAGTTTGAGGTGTCCTTCAAAACACCCAGGTATGGCTTTTGAGCAAGTAATATTGAATATAATAACCTAAAGTTCATGGGAGAGGGCCAAGATAGAGATAAACATTGGGGGGTCACCAGTGTAAAGGTGGTAGATTTTAAGGTCATGGGATTGGTTGAGATCATCAAGGGAGTGACTGTATAGAGAAGGGAGGATGTCATGACTGACCTCATCGTGATTGTTTTCTTTTGGAGCCTCATTACAGTGAGCCTGAGAAGGAATGTCGGAAAAGAAATTTGCTACAGCAAAGACAGATAATTCTTTTGGGTTTTTCTCTAAGGGGGAGCCAAGAAATGGCCAATAACTGGAGTCAAAATTTGGATCAAGTGAGGGTTTTTCCAACAGGATAAAAAAAATCAGGCAAATGTTTTTCTAGAATATTTGAACACAACCCTCTTATTTCCCATGGCCCACTTCTCAGTTTTAAAGAGTGGAAAGAAACTAGCATTTATTGTGCATTTAAAATATGCTGTACATGGTACTCATTATGTGGTACATTTAAAGATTCATTTACTCCTCACAACCACGTTGTGAAGTAACTGTGATCACTTTTCAGGGTCTCTGAAAAGTGAAGTGACTTAATTAATGTCTCACAACTAGTATGTGGTGGAGGGAAGATTCACTCCTTTGTCTTGCTTTTGACACAAGCCTGTGCTCTTTCCTCCATGGTAATTGCCTTCTAAAAAGCTAAGATGTTCTCTGAGGAGCAAATTGCATGAATGTTTCTTGTGTTGCTTCTCAACTAACAAATGGTATGAGAGAAATTGCTAATAGCTGGTGACTTCGTGTTTCTCACATGTCCGATGTTTACCATTGAGCTAAGTTCTGCTGCTGTTGACTCTAAATTATAAACGTTCCTTCTCAACCTGAAATGTGACTTTAAACTCACTATTTGTGCTATCTAGAAAGCTCCAAACACAGCAAATGTCAGGTGAAAATCAGTTCCTTCTTTGTTCAGGGCCAGGAAACCGGTTACCAAACAGATGGCTTTAAAGTTTGGTAAAAATTTCGTAAATTTATAGTGATAATTAAACATGAATGATGTAAAGCTTCAAAGTGGTGTCCTAGTACAAAAGCGACTTCTACTTCCGTTGGCTTGTGTATTTCCTGCCGCCCACAAGAAGCAGATGAACCAAGTGGCCACGGCTGGGCTCTTACAATATTAGCTTCTGTGATAGGAAGCTTTCAAAAAGTCTCTTAATAAACTGTGTAGCTGGAGGCCTAAACACTTATCCTGCATTGTCTTATTTTAAAAGATACAGCAATATGCAGTTTTTGTTGAAATATAAAGAAACATGTAAGGATATAAATTTGTACATTTTTGAAGGTTACAGTGACTTCTGTTTTTATATAAACAGTGATTTCTGGTGGCCTATGGCAGTTAGTGCATGGAAAGGATATCCAGGGTTTGTTAAAGTGGTGTGGTTCATTGCATAGGTTTGCCAAACTCTCAGTGGTCATGTTTCTGCCACCCACCCAGGGAAGTCCTGTCTGCAGTAGAAGGTAATGAGCTTGATCAATATGTGAAAACAAGCTGAGATGAGATAAGAGAGAGGTATTGAGTTCAATCCCCAGTTCGAATTCAAGATACCAGGTTTCTGAAACTCATCCTTAAATTCTGTAAGCATTAACTTTTCAAAAATCGCTCTGCTGTTCACTAGTTTTCGTACTTCAGGTATGATCCAGTGAAAATACTGACTGCTCAAATTACCGCTGTAGAGAAGTCTGGTTTAGTTTGGCGACTTAACTCAGGCTGCTATAACGAAATAGCATAGACTGGTGGCTTAAGCAACAGACATTTATTTCCCACATCTCTGGAGGCTGGGAAGGCCAGGACCAAGGTGCCAGCAGGGTTGGTGTCTGGTGAGGTATCTCTCCTTGGGCTGCAGATGGCTGCCCTCCCACCACGTCCTCATAGGGTGGAGAGTGACAAAGATCTGGTCTCTTCCTCTTCTTATAAGTACACAAATCCCAAGACAGGTGCCTCCCTCATGATCTCATCTAAACCCCATCACCTCCTGAAGCCCTCACCTCCAAATACTATCACTTTGGGGGTTAGGGATTCAACATTTGAACTTTGGTGGGGACACAAACATTCTTTAACACTTGGAAAGAGACTCTGTAGTAAAATGGAGGAGGATAAAAAGAGCAAGAAGGAAGGAATAAATAAACAGAGAAGAAGGAATTTAAAAAGATAAAAACTTCTGTTCTCCTCAGAAATTTCCCCTGCCCATCCCATTGGTCAGTAAATGCTCTCTCTTTCTCTTCTGTCTCACCTATTTTAAATTGGGTTCCTTTCATTGTTGCTGGTTCACTATTTTTGAAGGTGTTACAAAGATCATTCCACTGCATGGGATTCTGTAATTAAAGAATTAGGGATATATTTTGAATGTGAATTTCTCTAACTCAGTAATTTAAGCAGTGTCCTCATCCAGTGATTCCCTCTCAGCAAGTGTCATAAACTCCCACTGTGATCTCTGCCCTTCCTTGGAGAAACATGAGGAAGACATCATACTGTAAACTCCCAGAAAAGAGCTGATGAAAATTCAAAGTGAAATAAAAGGAAATATTAAAACGTAATCACTAAATGAAGACCTGAACTGTTGTACTTTCTAGGAAATGATGATTAAAGATGAAAGTGATGTAGGTATAGAAAAATGTAAACTTAGAGGGGAAAAAAAGCTTCATTTTCTAACAAGTAAAGTTAATTTTACATTCCATTTCAGTACAATCAGATTCTTTCTCCTGTATTTCTCTCATTAATTTTTTTTTCAGGTTAATGTCCTACTCTGTTTCATGAAGGGGATGTTATTAATAATTTGTGGTTGCATTATAAATGTATCATCTCAAAGTCTGGGATTTGATTAATGTTCTCTCCCAGGGTTAAGATCCTGCCAGCTGGTTTCTTGCTTAGGCAGAAGGAAAGTGAACTAAGAAAATGATGAATGAAGCAATGTAATTTTAAAAATGACTACATCATTTTGGTTTTAATTTGAGTTAAAAAAAAGAGAGAAAGAAAATTGGAAGTGTTGGAATATTTAGAAAAAAATAAGCAATAGATGAAATAAAATTCCAAACAAAATTAAAACATATAATCTAAGTTGATGGATGCAATTACAGAAAAAATTTAAAGATTATTCCTAGTTTGAAGAACACTTAGTAGAGTAGATGCTGATTTTTCAAAGCTTACATTTTCCTGATCCTGTAAAAACAGCAGAATGTCCTACTTGCTCATCATTTCTCTCCTTGTAGAGATGAAGTTAGCCATCCTTCGGCTGTAAATAAGTTCCACTGTGTCCCCACTCCCTTAAGGAAGGATGAATCAGACATCAGTAGCATTGCTTGGATGGAGAAAGGGGAGTGCAGGCCAGAGGAAAATGCTGCTTGACAGGAGGTTCTTTTCCTTCTCCAATATTACCAAGTCTCAGATTGTAAATTGCAGGCCCTAGCATCCTAAGGCTAGGGTGATGTGGTGGGAGAGGGTTTGTTTTTTTGCCCCACCAGGATGTGATATCCAGCTTTTACCCCTCACTAGTTATGTGAGCTTTGCAAATCCCTTACACTCTCTGAACGTCTATTACATTTTTCATAAAAATAAGGATAATATCTGCCCCCTCCCCCCATGCTATGCAGGTGTAAACAGGTGTGAGCTCCTTCGTGATACTCAGTGTGCTAGATGACTTCTTGACTTTGTAAATCGAATCTACCTCTGAGCTCCACTCCCCAAAGCCTCTAAGAGTCCACTGTAAAGACAATGAGGGTAGAGGCCACAGGTTATCAATCCCGTACTGTCACTGCTGGAGTTTATTTGGGTAGATGGCTCTAATCGTAGTAGAGACCACTGCTCTATGCCAGGGTGCTCAGAGGGGCCCTCACCGAAGCTCCCCAGAGATCCCTGAAGCTCCCATTCCAGAGGCTGTGCCCTTCTGTAGGACTTGCAACCTTCCCTTTCCTGTCCGCCAAAGTCCTAGGGAACCACATTCAAGGATTAGGCTCTTTTTCCATTAGCCCTTCAATATCATAGCTTCCCTCTCATCTGCTCAGGCTAATCAAAGTCTTTTAAAAAAGGAAAAGACCTGGTAATTCTTCACAGAGGGTGAGCAAAACACACATGCCCAAGACTTCAACCCCTCTCTCCAATTTGTGATTGCAGCAGAGGGAACAAGGTTGTTAATTTTTCAAGCAGGTCATTCAGTCACATTAACTTTAAGGAAAATTGATCTGTTGTGTAAGCTACAAAATTTTCCATACGTTTTCAACTACAACCTAGTGAGAATTAGGGTCATTTAAATCATACTTTAGTTTAGGTAGGCATTTTGCAGTAAGATAGAGGAAGGGAGGAAGAAAGAGAGGGAGAAAAGAAAGCAGGAAGAGAGGAAAAGAAGAGAAAGGAAAAAAAAGAAGACATAAGAAAAAGGTGAAATTTCTTTTCCCCTTAAAAATGTTCCATGACTGAGGGAAAATTAGTTCCTAAAAGTAAATGAGCCTGGTGATAATGTGGAGAAATCTGAACCTTCATGTATTGCTAGTGAGAATATAAAATGGTGTAGCTGTTGTGGAAAACAGTTTGGCAGTTCCTAAAAAAGTTAAACATAGTTACCATATAACGCAGTATTTCTAGGAGTTAAGGTATACCTCATTCCTAGGAGTAAGTTATATTCCTAAGAGACTGGAAACATGTCCACTTGTACATGAATATTCTTGGCAACATTATTCATAATAGATGAAAAGTGGAAACAACCAAATGTCTATCAACCGATGAACAGATAAACAAAACATGTGGTATGTCTGTGCAATGTTTTTACAATATGGAGTATTACTCACCCATATAAAGGAATGAAGTACAGATATGTTCTACAACATAGATGAAACTTAAAAATATTATGCTAAGTACAAGAAGCCATACATAAAAAGCCAAATATTATATGATTCTATTCATATGAAATGTCCAGAACAGGCAGATCCATAGAGACAGAAAGTAAATTATTGGTTGTCTAGCTGAGGGATGGAGGGAAAAAAAGAGTGACTGCTAATGAGTATGCAGTTTCTTTTTAGATGTACTGTAATTAAATAATGTAAAATGTACTAGAATTAAATAGTGGTGATATTCAAACAACCTTGTGAATATACTAAAAACCATTGAATCAAACACTTTAAAATAGTGAATTTTACAGTATGTGAATTATAATTCAATTAAAAATAAAGAACTATATAGAACAGAGTAGCATCATTTCTTGAGATCCCATTAAATTTACAGAAGCCACACTGAGCAGGGACCTAAGCTAATCAGTTATCTATGACTAAACTTCTTGGAATCATCATGGAATCAGATATGTTCTGTCCTGATTCTCATAACAAAAGACAAGGTTGTGTCTTACTGTCTCCATTTTACAGATGAGAAAGGGAGGTGTCTCAGAGAGGATACGCCACTTGCTTGAGGTTTCTTGGCTGGGAACTAACTCTAGACTTGAGATTAATGGACTATCTTTGGGAACACCGCTTTTGTGAATTCCACCCAGGGCTTCCGCTGCCCCCTGCTGCTCTGTCCTTGAGCTCAGTAGGATCTCAATCACTGTGCCAAGAAGAGAGAGCTACAAGGCTGCTTGTACACCCGTTCCCCACCTCATGTACTCAGACCACCCTGCTGCACACCCCTAAGCTCAACTGCTTGCCAGAATTTCTGCTTTCAGGAAGTGACCTGTAGGAGAATTCTCAAGTCATGTTGCTATTTGGAGAGTGAAGTGCTGAGCAGACTAATTGTCATGATGGATTTGAGAATTAGCATCAAGGTTTTGTTTAAGGGTATGTGGAGCCAACATAATGCCTGGCAAAATTGCCTTTTGCTAATGAAAAGCATTATATGCTTCTGGGTAGTTTGGAAGACTGCAAATTATTTCCTTCCCTTTGAGGGGACTGACAAGTTAAAATAATTTCCTTGGTTTGCTGCATGTTAATAAAGTGCATTAACTGGGTGATGGGTCTCTAACTACTGAAGGATAATTTGAGCTGTGAGAAAAGCCACAGAGATGGAAACAAACTTGTATCAATGGGGGCACTAATGAGGTGGAGACAAGTATATCTGGGGTTGGGAAATCTAAAGGCATGCTTTTCCAATAGCTTTTCCTGTGCTCAGATACCCGGTAATGGTACTGAACTTCGCATGTCTGTAATGACAGTCAGCTTCCAAGTATTACCTGTCCTCTTTCTGCACAATGCTGAGATTCTTGAGACTTCCTCAAGGAGAGGAAGGGGCTGAGTAGAAACAAGAAGGTTGGGTCAAGCAAAACATCCATGTTGATGGCTTAGGGAAAAGGAAATACAAAATAAGTTTTTTTGGTAACACGGGCAAAACAGGGTAGAGTAAAGCATGGATCTTAAATCATTCACTCATTAATTCATTGCCTATTGACTTATGCCTCAGATGCCCTTCTGGGCATTGGAGATGCAATTAACAAGACAGAACAAGACAGTGCCCTCAAGATTTCATGGTCTCCAACTATGTATTTAGAATTGGTTTGTTTTTAGAATTGTCCTAAAGTTAAACCTATATTTGGGTCTTCAATTAAGTGGATTTTTTTTTAAGGTGAGAATTTAGCTTTTTTCAATAAAATCTGGAGGCAGAAGCACTTGTCAAGTACTCTGAGGGAACCAGGAAGGGAGGGATTGTGCAAACAGATGCAACAAATGGAACATTCTGCACAAAGTCACAGAGGACTGGTGTGTCCGTGAGAAATGTTAAGCAGGTCCTTTTGGCTGATAAATGATGAGTGATAGGGAGACGTGGGTGACCCAGTTGGAAAGGTAAGAGCTGTAAACTATAAATGGATAAATAAACTCCCCCTTGGTGGAAAGGACAAATATGATGACTTTGCCTCCTGTGGGAGGAAAATTTTCTCTTAAAAGCACATCCCAAGACGTTACTAAAATTTACTTCCAAATTCACATTTATCCACCCACTTTTGGTTTTCAGTGATTGCAAGCTGGCTGTGAAATAGGTTTTGATGGGAGTAAATGAGTTGTGATTATAGAAACACATCACTATAACAAAGCAAAGTAGTCGCTTATGGTCACAAGGATATACATACACACATATATATGTCTGTGCATGTGTGTATATGTATGTATGTGTATATGTGTGTATATATATTTATTTCCAACATAACATATATATATATATGCATTTTCCAACAAAGCATATAGCTTTTAGACTACAGTCTTTTACTTAAACAAAAAAGCCCACCATGGAGCTCAGGATAAAGTACAGATTACAAATAGAAATAACATGAAGGACATGCTCAGGGTACCTAGTGGTCTGTTGAGCACCTGGTGGTTACTGGAGATTCCATCCCTCATATTCTGCCATATCTCGTCCTAAGCAATAGTGAATGGCTGCCTTCCTGGATTTGTCTGACTGACTGACTTTTCTTCTGCTCTTTCTTATCCCTCCTACTCCAGAGGGAAGGCTTGAGACACTGGTCTTCTGAGTCCTAATCACACACTGGTGTACTTAGTCTCCTTTTTGACTCATTTCTGTCTCTTGTGAGTATGAATCTCAGTCCACAAGCCCAGGTTTGAATGAAATTTTAAATTAAGATGTTATTTACTCTGTGCTTATATAGGCCTGCAGTCAAGGGGGAATAAAACTTTCTCTAATGTGATCTCTCAAGGCAGCAGTGACAGCACATGGGGAGGGGACAACATGGAGCCATGAACACTTGCTCAGTTTCCAAAAGCTGGCAACAATCCACCTGTCCATCAGCTGATGGATGAGTAAGCAAAATATGGTTCATCCATACAATGTTGATGGTGTATTCACCCATGAAAAGGAATGGACTATGGAGACATGCTATAACATGGAGGAACCTTGAAAACATTATGCAAAATGAAAAAAAGAAGCCGGTCACAGAGATCTTATATTGTTTGGTTATATTTAAATGAAATATCCAGAATAGGCGAATCTATATAGACAGAAAGTAGATTAGTGGTTGCCCAGGGCTGAGGGGATTGGGAAGGACTGCTGAGAGGTAAGGGGTTTCTTTTTAGGGTGATGAAAATGTTCTAAGATGGATTGTGGTGGTGGTTTCACAACTCACCTGTTTCATTAATGTTAATGTTCCATTGTCTTGAATTCCCGATAACTGGCTGCTCTTTCAATAAACCAGTTTCCTAAGATGAAAAACAATCTTTTTTCCAAGTATCTCTCAGAACAAATTGAGCCACTGGCTTTCTCCCTAGGCTCTTGAAGGGAGGGACCAACCTTTCCAAGTTACATCCATAGAGGTTACTCTGCGCGCTAAAGAGCCAACTTTAATTTGCTAATATTGCATGCCTCTGACAACACCTAGGTCATGGATCTGTGAATCCTGCACTTGGGAGAGATCCTAGAAACAATCCAGCCCAGTGGTTTTCAAATGTGTTCAGTAGAATGTAGAGCTTCAGAGCAGGGACCCCAGGGGCAACCATGGGAGGAAACTGGGTGGGGGGTTCTGCCTTGGGCTGAGCGGGCTCCCACCTCTGCTTCTGTTACCCTAAAAGGAAAAGGCAAAAGACCTCAGTTCTTGTCATACCTGAAAGATAAGATTACAGACGGGAGACGGTGCATTGTGTAGTGAAAGATTTTTAAAGGATTTATTTAGAAAAGGAAAAGTACACCTCCAAGAACAGGAGGCAGACTGATCCAAGAGTGGAAAACACAGAGGTCTTTGTCTGCCCTTTCTCTTATACCTTCGCTTAGAGATGGTCTTTTGATTGATTGATGGCTCTTGCCCCTGGAATGCTTAGTTATGTTTGACCCCTTTACATGTGTCCTTACCCATGGCAGTACACAGAAAAACCCACCTGTGGGAGGTGCCTAAACCACACTGTTAATTATATTACAATGAGCACTGGGCCCTCTCGAATTAGGTCCCTCTCTCTATCGCTCAGTTGTAGCTGTTGGGTTCTAACCGGTTTCTTGTTGGCATTCGTTTAGAAGTAAAGTCCGTTTATGCTGGAGATGGCAGCATAACACCATCTTCTGGACCATCCTCTCTCTCTTCCACCTGTCCGCCCAGTGCCGCCACTTTTCTAACTACCTAACATTTCAATCATCGGAGCCCTGATTTCGCCTAGTTGTGTAACATTGGGCTTCAGCAAGATTCTGTTTGAAGAATTCAGCAGCTAACAAATGGTTAAGGCTCCTCTGATTTCTAGTCCAATGGAAAATGGAAATGAGATCCAAGGAAAAGACTCAAAGTACACATACTTACCTGGTGACAGAGCCGAGTCTGGAATCATAGACTCCTAAGGATGGATAGGGTGAGTGGGATCACTTAATCAACCATGTGGGGCTTGATTTCTCAAGACTCTACCACTCCTGGCCAGTGAAGGCAAGAGAGCATGAGGGACAAGCATGTGGACCCCAGAGCCAAGTGGCCTGTGCTTGAACCCTGCCCCACCATGTGATCTTGAGCAAGAAACTCATCCCTGCCCAACCTTGCCTTCCTCGCATGTAAAATGGGGCTAATGGCAGTACCTCTTCCAGAGGATTTCATGAGATAATACTTAATGTTTGGCACATGTTTGGGGCCAAATAAATAGTAGCCATGGTTATGATTTGTCAGTACAGACTCTCTAGACACTTCAGTCTCCACAAGTTCACTGACTAAGAGGCATCACCCTTGTGAAGTGTTTGTCTCCATCTGCCTTAACTGAGAATCAGTTGGTTTCACCTGGTCTGTCTCTCCCATTCTGTACTCTTATTTGACCTAATTGTAAGATTTTTCATTTGTTTTAGTTCAGTTTCACCTATCTTTGGGGGTCGTTTATCTCAGAGTGTTGTATTATTTTTCAGTGCCGAGTGAAAAGGCCATGGCCAAATCTATTTGACAACTTGGTCCCATTAGGAATCTATCCTTGATCTTGGGGTTTCTGCTGGACTATGCATAAGGCTGCTTGTTGTTTGGTGGATGGTACTAAGTAACCCCCTATTTTTTTTTTTTTTTTTTTGGTCCATGCTTTAAATTGTGGCTTGGTGCTGACACTTAAAAAAAAAGTTTCGTTCCTGCTTTGCTCCTCTCATTTGAAGCTCAATTTCAAGGACTTTCCTTCTCTTCCTGCTTTATTTTCCAAATAAGACCTTACATCCCCCACACTCTCCTCTGCAAACTCCCAGCATGTAGCCACCTCTCTGCAGACCCCTTCTAAGCATGGCTCCCTTCAAGCTTAATACCTATGAACTTCCCCAGTGAGGCATGACCACACCTGCTCCCACCTGCTTGCCAGATTCTGTTCACTTAACGCTAGATATGTTTACTTAATATACAAAATTAAGTCATTGACCTACTAAAATGTGTCCACTATTTCTCCACTTTGAGGACTCTTTAGTGCTAATATTTAAAAATTTATTGATTTACAAGATAACACATATACCTTTGTGAAAACAGAAAATCATCCAATAAGACAAATGTATAGCCAGAGCTGTAATGCAAATTCCACAGACTTACATACCCATAGTTCAGTTGAGTTTTTTAAAATTAAAATGCAGATAAATCAATCTTAACTCA
The DNA here is from genome assembly GCF_009834535.1 of Camelus ferus. Taxonomy (NCBI): domain Eukaryota; kingdom Metazoa; phylum Chordata; class Mammalia; order Artiodactyla; family Camelidae; genus Camelus; species Camelus ferus. The sequence continues at coordinate 42,154,680 of NC_045706.1, read as the reverse complement.
CTCTGCTAATGATTTTAGTTAGTTATCCATGCCATTGAAAATGTGTTCATTAAAAGACTTAATGAGTTTCTTTTTTTAAAAAAAGGGCACCAATTGATGTCCTTAGCATCTTGATTATTTATTGACTTTGTTAGCTTTAGAGAAAGTTACATTTGGATCAATCATAAAGGGCAGGGCAGGTCATTCACATCCCTTATTTTAGAGATGGGAAAGTGACTCCCAGAGAGCATAAAATTCAGCCAGGATCACATAGCATTAAGCACTAGGGCTGAGATCAAGTCTTCTGTGTCTCAGTCAAGTCCCAGCAGATCCCATATCTCCATCCTAACCACCTAGGAAGCTGTTTAAAAACAGCAACAACAATAAGAAGAAGAAGCAGCAGAAAACAGATGCCTTGGCAAACTTCACATGTGCTGAATTAGAGGAGATCTGGAGTGGGGTTAGGGAATCAGTATTTTAGAACAGCTCCCCAGAGGGCTGTGATGCACACTCACATTTAGGGAAAACCAGTCAGGATGCTATCTAGAGCAGAACTCAGTACAAATATTGACCACAAACTTAAGAAAGACATGGATTATATAAAACTTCCCCACCACAGTTTTCTTGAGGGGAGAAAAGGTATACCCGAAGTCACTTTACCCACATTCAGCCAACTCCCCTAATTAAATGACCAAGAAAAATGCTTGAGTAGAATGAATGCAGAAAAATATATGAAGAAACCGACTGCAAGGATTTTGGCTGGACTTACCCAAGAACTCAGCATAGAAAATGGCACAGTAAGCTCCCAAAACATTAATTTCAAAAGCACTGCATCTGCCAGTGTCTGTGGTCCAGTAACCCAGTCAAGGTTTGAGCAGTTAGCCCTGCTTCTCACGCCATGAGTGGTAGCTGCTGAGTTACCTCCTCCTGACCCTTCCTTCACTTTCCCTTTCTCTTGTCAGTTCTTTTCAGTGAAATGAACACCAAAGCAGAATAAATGCTCTCTTGCTGCCTAATCTTAAGTCTTGATTACCTGTTTGGACCGTATTCATCCAGGATGCAACTCAGAACTATAAATCATGTTACGATTGCTGGGTGACATGATGTTTCACTATTGTCCATCTAATTTCTGACCAAGGTCAAATATTGTCAACTGTTACCACTGCAGATTATCACTATCAATCTTGCAGAGCACAGTGTGTTAAAATGTAGAAGAAATTGGAAGGTGTTTGTTGAAATAGGTGATTCTTAAAACATAAAAATGATAATGTAGATCATTTTACCATCTTTATTAGAATCATTTAAAAGAGAAATGGAAGAGAATATGAAGGGGATTTGGGAGTTGTCTTAATTCATTCAGGCTGCTGTAACAAATTACCATAGATAGCGTGGCTTATAGACAAAAACCCTTTATTTCTCACAGTTCTGGAGATTGGGAAGTCCAAGGTCAAGGTGCCAGCAGATTCAGTGTCTGGCGAAAGCCCTTTTCCTCGTTCACAGACAGCTGTCTTTTTGCTGTGTTCTCACACGGCAGAAAGGGAAAAGGGAATTCTTTGGAGCCTCTCTTATAAGGGAACTGATCCCACTCATGAGGGGTCTACCCTCATGACCTAATCACTTTCCAAAGGCCCCACTTCCAAATACCACCACATTGGAGTTTAGGTTTCAGCATGAATTTGGGGGAGACATAAAGCATTCAGTCTATAGCAGGAGTGTTCAGTGTTATTATTTTTTGAAGTATTCACTAGATTAAACCCCCAATAGTGAGTGAATGGGTGGGAAAACGTCAATGCATTTTACATTTCTGCCTCTTAAATGTAATTACCATTAACATGTGATTATCCTTGCAACAGAAAGGTGAATGCATATCATAGTGAAATTCTGCACATGTTGGTAATGACATTTTTTTCAATGTTTGAGAGGCTTTTTTTTTTTTGTCTTTTTACTATTAAAGCTGAAAGTAACTTTGAAAAAGTTAACCACCCCCTAATTTTACAATTCAAGAAAAGAATCTAAGCGCCTGAGAAGTTAAGTGTCTTACTCAAGGAATATGAATTTCTGGCAGACTGATTCATAATTTAGCCTTTGGTTCCTCCTACTGATGAAGTCTCTGTAGGAAAAAGGAAAGAACTTAAAGCTTTGAAATTCTGTCAAATGTTTGTTTATAAGACAGGAATATTTTTTTGACAGCACCTGCAAGTTTATTTTTCTCTCTTTATTTTTCAAAATAATATATTAAACATTTCTTTATTTTGCAACTGGGCCAGCTAGAATGAACAGATGTTTAGCAGTCTTTGAATATTACAGTATAGTCCCTAATCAGCTTTGAAGGTGAGACTCTGTTGACTTCACTATTTTCTCTTCATGCAAGTATTAAAATGACAGAGCATGAATAATTACTATTGGTGTAGACTGAGCACTGTTAGTAGAGACTTAGAGCATAAAATTCACGGTGATGACCTACTGTTTCCGCTGAAGAAAATTACATGCATGCCAAGTGAAACCAAGGTCATTTGAGCTTCGATATGCATTTACACACAAAGCAAGGTGGTGGTGAAGAAGGAGGCCTAATCCATCCAAAAGGACCTAAGGTATCAATTTCTATCCATGCCAAGGGAGAGAGTGTGGGTATCATAAGGTTCTGCAGAGGTCAAATAATGTATTGTGCAGCTTGGCTGGGTATGAAATCAGATGCCCTCTGGTTATTGGGTCATGCTATCAAAGGCTTTTAGTTACTCTCCCTTCCTCAACTGCCTCATACAGTAATGAATGTTTACTGGTTTCTTAAGGCCTTTGGGGGAAAATAATTTATGTTTTCTTCCTGTAAGTGGCTCTGCAGTGCTCTGATCATTCCTCCTCAGAGATTTGTTTTTTCTTCTCAGCTTTACTGAAGTTTAGTCAACAAAACTGTAAGATATTTAAAGTTTACAAAAAGACGATTTGATGTACATATGCATCATGAAAAGATTCCCACCATCAAGCTAATTATCTATTGTATTTACTTTTTTTTGTTTTTGTTTTGGTGAGAACATTTACATTCTACTCTCAGCAGATTTCAATTTTACAGTATGGTGTTATCACTACAGTCACCGTGTTAAATATTAGATCCTCTGATCTTATTCATTATAAAACTGAAAATTTGTACCCTCTTACTCACTTCTCCCTATTTCCTCCACCTTCCAGGATCTGGCAACCACTTTCCTACTCTGTTTCTATGTGTTGGACATTTTCCCTTTTTTAAGATTCACATATAAGTGATACCATGTAGAATTTGTTTTTCTCTGCCTGGCTTGTTTCTCTTAGCTTAATGGCCTCCAACTTCATTCATGTTGTTGCAAATGGAAAGATTTTCCTTATTTTTTAAGGCTGGAGTTTTGCTGGATCATATGGTAGTTTTATTTTTAATCTCATGAGGAACCTCTGTATTATTTTCCATAGTGACTGCATCAGTTTACGTTCCCACCAACAGTGCCCCAGTGTTCCCTTTTCTCCACATCCTCACCAAGATTTATTATCTCTAGTCTTCTTGATGATAGCATTCTAACAGGTATGAGGTGATATCTTATTGTGGTTTTGATTTGCATTTCCCTGACGTTTATTGCTGCTGAGCACCTTTTTGTGTACATGTTGGCCATTTGTACATTTTCTTTGGAAAAATGTCTATTCAGTTCCTTTGCCCATTTTAAAATTGGGCTGTTTTTTCACTTGAGTTGTGTAAGTTCCTTGTATGTTTTGGATTTAACCCCTATTGGATGTATGATTAGTAAATACTCTCCCTTTCCTTAGGTTGCCTTTTTATTCTGTTGACGGATTCCTTTGATGTGTGGAAGCTTCTCAGTGTGATGTTGTCCCACTTGTTTATTTTTGCTTTTGTTGCCTTTGCTTTTGGTGTCAAATAAGAAAAAATCATTGTCAAGACCAATGTCAGGGAGAATATTCCCTATGTTTTCTTCTAGAATTATTATGGCTGAAGATTATGTTCAAGTCTTTAATCCGTTTGCAGTTGATTTTCATGTATAGTCCAGATTTATTCTTTTTCATGTGGATATCCAGTTTTCTCAATACTGTTTATTGAAGAGATAATACTTTACTCATTGTATATTCTTGGATCCTTGGTCAAAAATTAATTGACCATATATGCATGGGTTTATTTCCAAGTTCTCTATTCTGTTCCATTGATCAATGTGTCTGTTTTTATGCCAGTGCCATATTGCCATATTGTTATGATTGCTATAGCTTTGTAATATAGTTTAAAACCAGGAGCTGTGATGCCTCTGTCTTTTTCCTTCTTTCAAAGCAAAGACTTGCCTTGACTATTAGGGATTATTTGAGGTTCTATTCAAATTTTAGAATAGTATTTTCCATTTCTGTGAAAAATGCCACTGGAATTTTGATAAGGATTGCAGTGAATCTGTAGATTGAAGTAGGTAATATGGACATTTAAAAAATGCTAATTTTTCCAACCCATACCATGGTGTATCTTTTCATTTATTTGTGTCTTTTCCAGTTTCTTTAATCAATATCTTATAGTTTTCAGTACACAGATCTTTCACCTAGTTGGTTAAATTTATTCCTAAGTATTTTATCCTTTTTGATGCTTTTGTAAGTGGGATAGTTTTCTTAATTTCTCTTTAGTATATAGTTACTTGTTAGTTTATAGAAATTCAACTAATTTTTGTATATTTATTTTGTATCTTGACTTTACTGAATGCATGCATTAGTTCTAATAGTTTTTTTGATGGAATCTTTGAATTTTTGGCAGATAGAATTTAAGTCATGGTTAAGACAGGGTTAACCTACTGCCAGCCCCACTGAAGCACCCCTGTGGGTGACAGAGCTACTTCAGGATTTGTCATCTGGCACCCAGAGATACTCCCAACTGGGAAAAACCATGTGCAATGAGGGTGCCTGCCCCCACTCTAGAGGGAAATTGCACCTCCCACATTTTAAGGGCTGCCTATGATTACCTATACGCAAAATACACATATTTCACAAGTCAATAGTAAACTCACAATTCAGGTAGGGCAGCAAATCCTATGTATGGTCCACCTTACTTCATGCTTTCAGTTTCTAATTGAAAGAAATTTGATGGTAATAAGAGTCAAAAAGGCACATATATGAGTTACTTTATAAGAGAGACATTGTAAGCTTTAACATGGATTTTTATATTTAAAAATACTGCCACTCAATTTTGTAGTATCTCCTATAATTTAAAATGTGTATATTTTAATACTCGAACACTCTACTTCTCATTCATTCTCAGACACCAGGAGGCACTTACAATGTTGCTCACTGCAACATTGTCCATAGTAGTTAACAATGGAGAACAATAGAAATGTCTATCAATAAGAGGGTGATTATATCAACTATGGTATAGCCATACAAAAGAAATGAGATAGATCTGTATGAACTGATACACAAAAATCTTCGAGGCATACTCTTGAGCGAAAATAGCAAATTATAAACCTATACAATAACTATAAAACAGTATGATAACTTTCTTTAAAAACTATGCCACATGTTTTACATATACATATATAAGCATATAAACCCACAAAAGATTCAGAAGGCTAAATGTCAAATTGATAAAGTGGATATCTCTGGTGGATGTGGTTAGCAGTCAGTTAGAACTTTAGTCTTTTCATGTTTTAACTTTCCAAGAAAATGTGGCAGGCAGAATTCTAAGATGGCCCCTGAGATCCCCACCCTCTAGTGTACACATCTTGCTTAATCCCTGGGACTATGAATTTGATGGATTTTATCCCTGTGATTAGATTATATTTCATGGCATAGTTGATTAAGAAAGGGAGATTTTTTTTCAGGAAGACCTGACCTGGTCCAAGAGCCTTTTAAATCTGGGTCTAGAGGTCAGAGGCAGAAAAAATCAAAGATTTAAAGCATGAGGGGCTATTCCATGCTTGAGAAATTCTGCATTGTTGAAGAAGGCTGCATGTCATGGGATGCAGGCAGCCTTTAGAATCTTGGCCTCTCGCTGACAGCCAGCAAGGAAATAGGAACCTCGGTCTTAAAACTGCAAGGAACTAAAGTCTGAACCAAAGATACGGGTTTAGAAGAGGAACCTGGGCTCTTGATGAAGTAAGCAGCCTGGCCCACACCTTGACTTGAGCCTTGTGATACCCTGAGCATTGAAATGTATGTAATTCATTACTTAAACATTCCACTTCTCATCAAATCTCAGACACCAGGAGAACCTAGCCATGCCATACCCAGACTTCTGAATGCAGAAACTGAGATTATAAATGGATGTTGTTTTTAAGCCACTATGTTGGTAGTAATTTGTTATGCAGCAGTAGAAAACAAACATAAATGTACTTGAGTATCAGTTTAAATAAAAATAATTTGATGTTACAATAATAATTAAAGTTTAATTATCCTTAATAACTTTCTTAGTAGGTCATGAAGATTCTTTGCACTTATAAAATGAATCTTGGGAGCTGTGTGTTATTTGTCCAAGAAGAGAGTAGAAGGCATATGTTTATGAATCAGTTTTAGGCTGTTAGGAAGAGCCTTCTAGCCCAGCAGTGAATAGTGGACCTACCTTTTGAGAACTGGCACCACTGGCACCTTAGAAGTCATCTGGTCTAGTTCCCCAGAGGCTGGTTCTAATTTATAAGTGGTGTGAACATCCTCAGTGTTGACAGGGAACTCACTGCTCCACAAAGGACCTCATTATTTTTCAGATAGCTCTAATTACTGTAAAGTTCTCTCCTAAAAATCTATCTTGTCATATTCACTTTGGGTCCCAGCTTTGGCCCTTCAGATCCATGGAGCTCTCTTATAAGTGATGGTCCAAAAACTCTCTAAGACCTTGCTCATGTCCCTGTGAACATTTTCATATGGTCTTCTTTACTATTCCTCAGGATAAAAGAACAAAGCAAAACACACCAAAATACTGCTTCTTCAGAACTGTCACTCTTGTTGGGGAGGTAGCCATAATTTACAAGTTGAACATGAATTTCTCGGGGTCATCCCTCAGTGGAAAGCCACGTTTCCCAAGTGTTCAGGGAAGATGAGCATCAAAGTCATCATGTGGCTGAAAGGTTTATGAATCATTCATGTACTTTCTGTGCCATCAGAATGGGGAAAGCAAGGGTTCATCCAAAATAAGTAAGAACAAGACAAGGTAGAATAAGATGCCCACTCTAGCAGATATTTTACATTTGACTGCACAGGCACATGATTTTGTGGCCACAGCCATAGCATAGAGCAGAATCAAAGTATCTCAGAAATGAAAGAAACTAGAAGCTTTCTTAATCCAGTTATCTTCCCAATACTTTAATTCATTTAAAAACAACCCCAGAATTTCTTGAATACATCTGGTGACAGGGAACTTGCTACCTGATGAGGCATCCAGGTGTATTAACACTTTCTTTTAACAGTTAGAAACATTTTATTAATTGATTTGAAATCTGTGTTCTTTTAACATTTTAAAATTTATGATCCCAGTTCTGTCCTGAATCTAAACATAGATGTGTCCAATCCATCTTCCTTTCAGATACATAAAGGAAACTGTCACATCCTCTTAAATCTCCTGTTCTCCACCTGAACATCTCCAGTTCTTTTACATTTAATCAAAGAGCCTAAGGTGATAAGATGTTTTATTTTGTGTGTGTGTGTGTGTGTGTGTGTGTGTGTGTGTGTGTGGCCATTTTCACATTGTCTCTTAACTGAACTTGTAACCAGCAAAGAACCCTGGTCCTTTAGGTCTGAGCTGATAAGAGGATGCATTGAGTTTCCTTGGCCCCCTGGTTTGCTGCAGACAGCCAGGTAGACGTGCAAGCTGTTTAGTGTTAGCAGTTATCAACCAATCCAAAGACATTTAAGTGACAGTCATTTCATTTCCTTTCCAATTCTTGTGTGGACCTCAGGGTCTACCTCACTACCTTCAGAACCTAGAGTTCTGGTTTCTAGGACTTCTAGAAGTTTTAGTCCATAGCACAAGACTCACATTCGATAACATATATCTAAATATAAATTTCTAGACATATACTTAATATCTAAATGTCTAACTGTGTGTATTTAATCACAAATGGTAGAATATAATACTCCCTGTTCTGAAGTTTACTTTTTTAGTTTAACTGTGCATTCTAAGATCTCTTAATCTCAGAACATACAAAGCTTCTTTGTTCTTTTTAATGTGTGCATAATATTCTGTTGCCTAGATGTGCTCTAATCATTTAATGCATCCCTTCTGATGGACTTTTAGGCTATTTCCTTTTTAAAAAAATCTTACAGTTATAAATAGCACTGCAAAAATACCTTTTTTTCCAATGAATTTTCACACAGGAACAAGGATATGTCTAGAACATTAGTTCTCAAACTTGAGCATGTACAGAATCATCTGGAGGGCTTGTGAAGACAGAGGAGGCTGGGCTCTACTCCCTGAATTTCTGATTCAGGTGGTCTAGGTTGTGACCCAAGACATTACTTTGCTCATGAGTGCTCAGGTGTTGATGGTGCTACTGCTCTGGGGAACCACGATTTGAGAACCACTGCTCTAGGAGATCCAGAAGTGAAATTGCCTCATCAAAGTCTCTGCTTAAATTCTCTTTATCCCTGTCTCCTAGTGCTTGGCTTAAATGTGAAGTAGGAGCACCAGGTGGCTCCAGGTTAAAGAGGGCTGTGAATGAGACTACCTCTGCCTTGCCCTGTGGTGGGGTAGGAGAGGAGGGCAGAGTAACCAGAAGCACAAGTCCTGGACACTTGTGGCGGTTCTAAAGCTTTATTATCCTTCAGGGCTTTAGTTCTACCATCTGAGATGTCAGATAGGGCACCACTGCAGGCAAGCTCTTGAAAGCTGTCATTCAGTCTTTAATCATCTCCCTGTCTGCATGTATGGGACAGGAAAACAACACCAGGCACCTTTGTTTACTCTGGGCTCAGGGGCTCCCTGCACAGCCAATAGAGTTATAATGTAGATTTATATCTGGGGAAATGGATGGTTTCATTGCTGTGAAGACAGGGTGTCCATCCAAGTGCTCTCCTTAATTTTCCATGACCCTATATGTCACCAGGTCCCACGATACCTTTCTTCCCTTTTCTCCAACCTGGGTCTTGGGTGTGGGGAAAGAATTTGTTGGACTTATTTGTTGAATTTATTGCTGGGCATGCAATAGTGCTCTGGAATGGCTATGTGTAAATGCCTCCATTTTACAGATTTGGAAACTGAGGCTGAGAGTGGGAGGCTAATGAATGGCAGAGCCCATGTTCAGTCAGTTGTAGAGCCTATAAAATGTGCTGTCTGTTCTTCACCTCCTCTCACATAGCAGTGGTAAAGTTCAAAGTGAGTGTTTAGGGTTAAATGCAGCATTTATGATTGTTGAGTCTGCAGTGTCAGTTGCACTTGGCACAGCTGAGGTGAGCTCCTCAGTGTCTCTCCTCACTTCCTCCGGTGTGACTCTGAGTCAGGGCCATGTCACTGAGGCTTGTCATAGTGACTAGTATGCCACCCTCAGAAAGAAGAGAATGTTCAGATCATGATGGACCCTCTGTTTCAGTGCTTCTGCTTCTGTTTCCTAAAGGAAGGGAACCAAGGCGGGTGAAGAGGGCGGAGGGAATATTAGACTGAGGTACAGTCAGAGCTTGCCCTTAGCTCAGACTCAGCCCTACAATTTACTAGTCCTAAGGCCTTGGGCCCTGGGAGCTGTGTGGTGCTTCTTTTCTGTAAAGGGCTGCCAACCCAAAAGGCAGTGTCCCCTGATGCAGGGTTTCCCAATTTTCCTGATAAGATCATTAAACATTCAGATTCCTGGGTTCTTCCCCTAGAAAATCTTGGTCAGAAGATGGGAGGTCGGGGCCAGGAATGAGGCTGGCCAGAATCAATCATGCAGAGCGCCCCACTGAGCCAGGAGCACCCTGTCAACCTCAGAGTTATGTAATCCAATAGAAGAGTGGGTCTCGTCCACTGCACATCACTCAGGAACAGAGACGGTCATCATTCAAGGCCCTCAACACCCTCCTACCCTCAACTCCCAGGTAGCCTGACACTTGCCAAAGGCCAAGTATTTTCTTGGGCTTATTACTGCAGAACTCAAACATCTTCAGGAAATAACTGAATAGACCTTTAGACCAGGAATAGTGCTTGTCCAACTGGCTAACTGGGAATTTTGAGACATATGGGTCTCCCTGGAGAAGAAGGGAGCCTGGAACTAGGGTGGAGGTCCTGAACAGGACAAGCTTTTATTTCGTGACCTTGTTGAGGACTGGCCCCTTGTGTTAAATTTTTTTAAAAAAGCGAAAAATCCCCTATTGTTGGTAGGAAATTATAATAATAAAAATGATTTCTAACATTTATTGAGTGCTTAGTCATTGCTGAAATTGATTTCCACAAGATGGAGGACAGTTTTAACTATCAAAATTAATGCCTTATTTCTCATTTTCACTGATGATGCCTCCAGGGGCACATGGCTTTTTGCACCAGTAGAAACAACCGGCCTTGGTCTTTACCTTCTCCGGACCAGCCTGGCTTTAATTTTCCTGCACAGAATTTGCTGTGTTCTCTGGTTTAATGGCAAAGGCTTCAGGAAGGAATCTCTCCAGGGCATGACCTGTCTATCATCTGCTCATTCTTAGAAAACAAAAGACAAAAAACCAACAAAGATACCCAAATGCAATCATTGCATTGTGTTGCAGATGCCAAGTGAATAGCACTTGACAGCAGATCAGGGTTTAAGAGAAAGAATGGCTACATTAGGAAATCACTTGTCTGACCTGTGGTTCTTGCTGTCACCTCAGGAATGGAAATGGGAATGAATCACAAGAATTCTGACACCCTTGGGGTAATAATTTTTGTCTTGTGTCTGCCTCCCATGGGCACTGCTTCTATATGGGCTGCCTGGAGGTGAGAGGTGGCTCCATTTGGATGTAGTTAACAGCATCAGACTGAGTAACTATTTGAAAATCTGTGTTTGGGTATTAAGCCTCAGAAATTTATTTTGAAATGAAATGTGAAGTACAAATAAGTTATAAATAAAGTGGAAGAGGACTTAAGTAATAAAAAATAAAAAAGGAAAGAGTTTCTATAAATGACATGGAAATGAATGGTCCTTCTTCCATGGAGGGCTGGGGAGAATACTCCTGGGAAGATGGTAGTTCTCAGACTACTACTCTGTGGTTGGTTGCAGCTGAATTTCTTAATGAAATAAGAAACTTGAGAGAATAAAAATTAAAAGAGCTCCACGTGGTTGTTAAATGTGACCTCAGGGGTCTGAAGATGAAATAAAACTAGCCAAGTTCTGCTTGACTCCAGTTTTGAAGAATGACAGGAAGGCCAGGACCAATTTAGTTAGGGAGAAATGAAGGTTCAGATAGGGATGATTTCTGTTGAATATTCTGCCCTAAATAAATTCAGATCTCCTCATCTGAAGAGATGACTCTGCAAGGCACAGAGAGAACTTGGCAATCAGAAGCATTTTCTTTGAGCAAATTTTTGGACCAGAAGACATGTAAAAAGTCTGTGTCTCAGCCTGTTCCAGCTGATAGAACAAAATAACACAGACTGGGTGGCTTATGAAAAACAGAAGTTTATTTCTCACAGTTTTGGAGACTGGAAGTCTGAGATCAAAGTGCCAGTATGATCAGGTGAGGACCCTCTTCATGGTCGCAGACTTCTTGTCGTCTCACATGGTAGAAGAGGCTAGGGAACTACTAATACCATCACCTTTGGGGGTTAAAATTTCAACGTATGAATTTTAGGGGAACACAAACATTCAAAGCATAGCAGACTGAAAGGAAGAAAATTTTTTCTTTAAAGAAAGGATAAGGTATTTCCTTTTAATGAGCTTGAAGTCTCTCCAAAGCAAAATTCTGGAATAAAATATCAAACAGATGATTCAAGCAATGATATGATCACTTACAGTTGATATGGAATTACCAAAAGTGAAGTATACTGTACTAAACCAAGCCCCTATCTTGATAGGGTTATTAGAGCCATAAAATCAGAGAATGCTTCAACGTAGCATGTCTGGATGTTAATGAGATGACTGACGACGGCTTTCTTGCTCTCCTGGTGGAGGAGACAAAGGATAGAGTCTGTGTTACAGTTATGTGAAATTTATTATTGATTGACCAATAATGACAAACTTGGAGATAAGTCTCTAGTGATTTGCCACATGACTCGGGCCTCATCCCTGCCTGAGTCATCATTTTACTAATGATTTGGCAAAATATATTAATGGAAGACCAGTCAGATATCAGTGGGGTAGGAATCTGGAAGATCACTTAAAAGAGCCTCTGGGAGGTGATTAGGTCCTAAGGGCAGACACCTCATGAATGAGATGAATACCCTTTTAAAAGAGGCTCCATAGAGCTCCCTCATGAGGATACAATAAGTCTGCAGTCCAGAACAGGGCCCTCACCTAACCATGCTAGCACCCCAATCTCAGACTTCCAGCCTCCAGACTGTGAAAAATAAATCTCACAGTTGTTTCTTAGCTGCCAGTTCTGTTACAGCAGCCCAAGTGGCCTAAGATAGTATACAGTTTTGTCAGGAAACAAAACTGTCTTCTCATCAATGCTTGCTTCATTCTGTGTCTCTTCTAATAACTAGAGCCTGTCTGTATTTTTGTCTAACGTGGTTAAATTGAAGATCAAATAAACCGACTTTCACAAATTTAAAAACAATTTTTAAACATCAGAATCAAAGCTCTTTTTCATCATAAAATTCACAATGAAATGTGGCCCCTGTTACAAGTTTACTCCAAGAGGGATTTTCCCGTGCCAGGTGGTCCCAGGGAACGTGGATATTCAAACACCATTTAAAAACGGCATAACACAAAGAGGTGCCACATCAGTAGGGCAGCTCTCACGTGATATTGCTTCCATTTTTGGCTCCACATGGCTCAGCAGACAGTGCCTGTCTTTTTGTCAGACCTGGAGTTGTCTCTCCTTCCAGAAGAACCGCTAGTGTAGATACCTCTTTTGATGATCAGAAATTGCTTCCTGTCTCTTAAAAGTTGAAGCAGAAGATGTTTCTTTAAAGCACGGAATCTGCTAGCATCCAAGTTCCACAAACATGTTTAGACAAAGAGGAATTTCTCATAGAACACTCTTCTCCTTTGATTTTTTTTACTAAGGAAATGCTCTTCTAGTGAAGGCAGAGATGCGAGAAGTCCTAGTACTAAATGTCTTTTTTCTGATGTTGCGTCTAGTATGTTCTTATTTGTCTAGAGTGTGCAATTTGTATGAAAAGAGAAAGATTTATGCATGAAGTAACAGATAACAGAGCAGGGCGATGAGTGGTTAAGAATGGATATGAATAGTGTGAACACTTTACTTACTTCATTCTCCAACTGGTTTCAGAAAGAGAATGATCCAGGCTGAGTTTAGCCAAGCCTCAGAAAATGAAGGGGATCATTTGAGGCTGAAGTGGTTAAGGAAGGCTTTTGGGAGGAGGTGACATGTGATTTGTGTCCTCTTGTTTGGGTGGGATTTCCTGGAGGTGTGTGTGAAGAATGAGAAGGGCAATCCAGGGAGAGACAGCACTGTGGACACAGGTAAGGTGGTGAAATGACTCTCCATGGATGTAGGAAGTCATCACATGGTGGGAGTAGAACAGATATCCAGTTATACGGAGTAAAACAATATCCAGTTGTTTAGGAAGAATAGGAATTAGATTATGAAAAACCTTCAATGTCTAGGTAGTGTTTGTCCCTGGAGTCACAGGCCATTGAAACCACTGAAGTTTTCCCAGCAAAGAGTGACAGAAAATGGAGTCTAGCCCTGGTTGAATAACACATCCCTGTGGCATTTATCCTGCACAGGAACGTATCATCACTGTATATTCTCTTCCTGTCTTATAGGCAGACTCAAAGGCCTTCTGTGATTTTAAGTTTATCCCACTGAATACACACTCTTCCAGCCAAGTCCTTGGTCTCCCTCTCTCCCTTGATTCCCCTACCCCTGTTTTCTCACTCTTTCTCTTGTCTTGGCCCTACTCGTGTGCACCCACCTTTCCCTCCTCTGTCTTATTTCCTATTATTCGGAGCCCATGGTCATCTGGCTCAGCAAGGGCTGGATAAGCTTCTTTAACTGAACAGTATATTTCACATTTTTGTATCACAGTGGGACTCTTTGTGGCTTTCTTTATTTCTCTACACAGAGAGTGTACAGTGACTTTGCAAATACATTCCACACTTAAGAAATAAAAGCAATAAAAGCATCAGTAAAGTAACAGGGAGGGCTGGCTTCAGGACTCCCAAGGGCATTTGTACTGACCCCGTTTTTGCTACCTTCTGAAGAAACACCAATTGCAATTACTCTCTGCCTAACTTTATCCCATAAATTTTAGCACATAAATTCTTATGGTTATAGAATTTTTCTTCTAGGTTTAGTACTATAAATTGTTGGTTGTAGAAAATCCAGGAAAGAAGATACGAGTTTGAAAAAGTTGTTTGATGTCTGAAAGCATTAGCTTGGTGAAGGTGAACTAGAGCAAGTTCTTTTATTCTACTGTCTTTAGTCGTGTTCAGTTAGGACTCAGGATGCCACCGGGAGTGCCAGACTAAGTTGCAGTTCCAGAAGCAGGGGAATGGGTGGCAGTGGTATTTTGGGGTTGACAAAAATAGCAACAAAAATGAAGAGACCTTCATGCAAATCTGTGCATCATTCTTGAATATAAGGTTTTCATAATACTTGAGAACTCATGAAACTTCTTGAAACAATTGGTGATTAGTGATGATCTTATGGTTAAAAAACAGTAAGTTCTGATATGCTCAGATCTTATCCAAGAAGACTTCATTTATCGGGTAACCCTGAAATAAAAATAAAGACATAAATTTACTTTCCTGATACCTAAAACTGTCGTTAACTTTATTATAACCATGTTTGAGGAAAAGACTTTGAAAACACTTGCAAAATGCCATGACTTCTAAGTGAAATCGATTAGTTAGAATGTGTATGTATGAAAGTTATGGAAAATCCGTATTGTCTTTTTTGGGGGGAGATAATTAGGTTTATTTATTTCTTTATTTAAAAGAAATTTAATGGAGGTACTGGGGATTGAACCCAGGACCTTGTGTATGCTAAGCACACACGCTACCACTGAGCCATACCCTTCCCCATATTGTCTTAAATAGTGATAGGAATGTATGGTTCTTATAAATGAAAACGCTAAAGTATGGGCACATCAAACAGGAATTGAGCCAATGGCTCAGTGATATCACAAGCACCCAGTGCTTCTCTGTGTTTTCTATGGTGTTGGCTTGAGGCCAGCTTGCTTCATGAACGCAGGTGGCTACCAGGAAATTGTGGGGATGGGTGCTGCCTTATTTTCTCCAATAGGAAACAAGAAAGTCGCTTTCCACAACTATCTAACAAAGTGCTGAGTTCAGTCTGAGTAGACTCATAGGTCAAGTCTGCCCATCCAGATGCCATCCTGGGGCTGGGGTGGGGATGCGGATGGGGTGAGGGGGTTGGGGGAGTAGAAGACCACGCCCTGAATTAGGCCTCCAGTACACATCCGTGTTTGATCCAATCACTGCGGTAAGTGGGTAGCAGTAGTTTTCATTTTAGTTTTCTGATTGTTAGAGCACATAGGCACTTTTATACCAATGGTTTAGGCAGTCATGATGATCGCAGCATCTCAACATTTATTATTAGCAAACAAGGTACCCTTAAAAATCTACTGGAAAAGGGAGAAGGGTAACAACTATGAAAGCTTGGAGATGGATATGTGAGGGTCCCTAATGCTATTTTTCGAGTATTATGCATATTTGAATATTTCCATAACAGAAAGGAAAGAAATAAACTATATATAAATAGACAGACAGACAGACAGTCACCTTGATGGTCCTGTTGTTTTTGTGGTCTTTTACAATTGTCATCTGGGAAGCCCATTCAACCGGTGTTTTAGCTCCCTACCCTCCTCCTAATGCCCCAACAAAATAGAGTCCGCAACCAAGTCTTAGGTGGAGGTCGTTTATTTAGGGAAGTGAACCCAAGGAACAGGAGTGGGAGTCTGGGAAGAATGAAATTGGGAGGCTGGGAAAGCTGGTCACTGCTGTGGGCAAATGGATCTCCTGAGAACCCTGTGAGGAGCCATGTGGAGTGCACGTCAGAATTGTTCCCTCCAGAGCAGAAAGAGGGCAGTGTTTATCCAGGGACTTTTGTTGGTCCAGGGTAACTCGTGCTTCCAGATGGGCACACACATCAGAATGGCTGAGGAGATTCCAGCAGATGCCAGGGAGCCCAATGTGCAGCAGAGCAAGGTGCTGTCAGGTTGCATCCGTGTACAGCTGGCTGCCACGCAAAAGCTGGAATAAAAGGGTGAGCAACAGGGCAGACGAGGTGTCCAGTACAGCTGGTGTGGTCTGAATGCTTGGCCTTCTGTTTACAAGTGCACATCTGCTGCTGGATGCCATCTTAGAATAGAGAAACAGAGTCCAGCATTCTTTCCCTGATGCTCAGTGAAAGGAATCATCCATGAGGAGATTTTCTCTGAATATGGAAAATTTTGATGTAGTAATTTTTAGCCTCCCATCTCTCTCCTCCTCCTGCCACCCTAGGCAAGAGTTCACCTTTTGAATTTTGCTTAAGGGCATTCATGCTCCAGGACACACTGCAATGTGAAAAGGCCCAGCTCAGTGGTGAAGGGACGATGCATTGCCTCAGAGAGCAGCGGGGATGAGTCGCTGCTACTGAAGACAAATGCCACATCCTAACTGGGTTTTCACCGGACACTGGAGCTGACATCTAGAAACCACAGGTCATACATCTCACAATTTCCCCATCGTTTTTCTACGTCCCCTGAAGTATATGAGTGACAATTGATGTAGGTTCAAATTACTTGGTAAGAAAAAGGGGTAGAGAAAAGAAGTGCCTTGAGCTGGTACTGTTTCTCTATAACTGATTATACTTGGGGATTTGGGATATACAGCAGTATATAACAGGATTATTTTGAACTTCTTATCTCATTCACTTACCTGTGTTGAAGGGTAGGACTTCCAACTCCTCATCACTCCTCCCATTGGGCTCTAATTGGTAGGAAACAGACCCAAAGAGTCAGTGAGAATCAATACATTAGCTTTATGAATGCTTTATTGTAACTGGGCTTTAGGCGATGTGGCATCTAATTCCTGCAACCTGGGAACTTACTACCAGAGATGGATTACTCTGCTGTGTAAAATAGGTCCACACACCGTCTTTTCTTTTTCATTATCCCATGGGAGAAAGACAAATTGTTGGCTATCACTTCCTGTTGCAATCAATGCCCATTTTTGTGGATTTTAGCCACAGCTTTCATACTTGCTCTCTGGGTTCTCTTTGCTTATAAGAATGAGTCTTAGGATCTCAAGCCAGGTGGCAGAGATGGCTAGTCATTGTCAAGGTGAGTATTCTGCCGCCATGGTGTGGACCAGTGATTGGTACGTGCTGCCCAGCCGAGGACTACATTTCCCAGTCGGCCACACTACCTCTGCCCTCAAATCTACCTGTGACCATGTAATTAGTTCCCACTAATGGAATATTAGTAGAAGTGAAGTGTCCCTTGTAGGTTAACATGGTGATGAAGCATGCCTGGGTCAACAGAAGATCTGGGGGCCATGTGCTCTCGATTATCAAGTAGTTAGTTTCTTCCATTTGGTGGTGGCTTTTAGCATCTGAAAAACTCAGGAAACATGCAAGAGATGCATGATCTGCGTACTTCAGAGAGGAGCTACAGCAGAGGATATGGGAGAGGGGCCTGCCCAGTTACAGTCCCACAGGCCACAGGGCCTTTGCACACATTCTTTCCTGTACCTAAACAGTTGCAAAGTAAAAAGCATTCCAGTCTCACCTGTGAGGTCTCATGTATTTCTACTCAGCCTTGAGAAACATCACCTCTTCTGGCCTCCCCTTGTCCCTTCCTCTTCTGTGTGCCCACAGCACAGTTTTCTCCTACAGTTAGGGATCTGACTGCATCCTTCTAGCTTTCTCTTTATAACTGGTTTCTCCCATCAGACAGAGCCCCGTGAAGTTATATGCTGAATTTGATTTATCATTATAGCCTGAGACATGGCACAATGTTAAAATCATAGGAGTTAAATTATGTTTCCAAGTGAATTGGTGCATTAATAATTAAGAGTTTGAGGACTTACCTGGGACTACCTCAATGTATCATAAAGTACAGTAGAATTTGTTTCCTTAAGCTAAATGTGAATTATTTTGAAAAATTTCAGTAAAGACTTAGTTTGTTGGTTTGTTCGTTTTGTAAAACCATACCGTGTTTCTGTAACACTTCCCTTCTTCTAACTCCTCACTCAAGAGTTTTTGAAAATCATTTGAGAATATTCATCTTTTCTCTTGTTCTCAATATGCTTTTTAAAACATTTTTAGAAGATTTAGATTTGCAGGATAGTCAAGAAGAGACTAGGATAGTGATCTTTGCCTCGTGACTGGACTTGTATGATAGGTTTTGAGGAGGAGGACCATAGAGGTAAAGTGCTATCTCATCAAGTCCCTTCTTTCACTTGGCAATATGCATTTTAGACTTATCCCTGTCTTTTTGTGGCTTGATAGCTCATTTCATTGTTTCCCTTCTTTCAACAGATATTTATTGCATATTTACTATGTCATCCATATTGTGGTAAAACATACATAACATAAAATTTATCACTGTAATCATTTTAAAGTATACAATTCAGTGGCATCAAGCACATTCGCATCGTTGTATGATCATCACCACTATTTCCAGAGTTTCTTCACCATCCCGAATTTAAAATGAACCCATTAAAAAATAACTCTCTATTCTTCTTTCTCTTGGCCCCTAGTAAACTCTAATTTGCTTTCTGTCTCTATGAATTTGCCTATTCTGTGGAGCTTATATAAGTGAAATCTTACAATATTTGTCTTTTTATGTCTGGCTTTTAAAATTTAGCTTAGTATTTCTAAGGATCGTCCATGTTGTAGCATGTGTCAGAATTTCATTCCTTTTTAAGGCTGAATAATATTCCATTGTATATATAATACCACATATTGTTTATCTGCTCACCTGTTGGTGGACATTTGGGTTGTTTCTATTTTCTTGACCATTGTGAATAATATTGTTATGAATATTAGTGCTCATTTTGTTTTATTACTGAATAATACCCCATTGTATGGTTGTATCACATTTATCCATTCACCTGTAGAAGGGCATTTTGGTGGCTTTCAGAGTTTGGCAATTATGAATAAAGCTGCTGTATACATTTGCAGCAGGTTTTTGTGTAGACATAAATTTTCAAATCAGTTAGATGAATACCTAGGACTACAACTGCCATATAATATGGTAAGACTATGTTTAGCTTTGTAAAAAACTGCCAAATTGTCTCCCAAAGTGGCTGTACTATTTTTCATTTCCACCAGGAATGAATGAGTTTCTGTTGCTCCTCATTCTCACCAGCACTGGATGTTGTCAATGTTTTGAATTTTAGCCTTTCTAATAAATAAGTAGTGATATTTTATTGTATTAATTTCCAGTGTCCTAATAATATGTGTTGTTTACCATCGTTCGTACACTTATTTGCCATCTGTATATTTTCTTTAATGAGGTGTCTGTTTAAATCTTTTGCCTAATTTAAATCAGATTATTTCCATATTGCTAAGTTTTAAGAGTTCTTTCTATCTTTTGTATATAACCCCTATATCAGATGTGTTTGACAGTTATTTCCCCCTAATCCATGGCTTATTTTTTCCTTCTCCGTCACAGACTAGATATTATTGATTTTAATAAGATCTAACATCAGTTTTTTCCTTCATGAATCATGTTTTTGATGGTGTATCTAAAAACTCATCGTCAAATCTATGGTCAATTAGATTTTCTCCTGTGTTCTTCCAGAAGTTTTGTACTTTTGTGTTTTACATTTAGGTCTATGATTCATTTTGAGTTACTTTTTGTGAAAGGGATAAGGTCTATGTCTAAATTAATTTTTTTTAATGTCCAGTTGTTCCAGCATTATTTATTGGAAAAACTCTTCTTTTCCACAGAATTAGCTTTGCTTCTTTGTTAAAGTTCAGTTTACATATGTGTGTAGGTCTATTTATGGGCTCTTTGTTATATTCCATTGATTTATGTCTCTATTCTTTTGACAATTCTTTGCTGTGTTGATTGTGATAGCTTTATAGTAAAGTCTTAAAGTTGAGTAGTGTCAGTCCTCAGAGTTTATGCTGCTTCTTCTTCAGTAATATTTTGCTATTCTGGGTCTTTTACCTTTCCATATAAATTGTAGAGTCAGTTTATTCATATCTATAGAATAGTTTGCTGTGATTTTGATTGGAATTTCATTGAACCTACAAGTTGGGAAAATGGACACTTAACCATACTGAGTTTCCAATCCATGAACATAGAATATCTTTCTACTTAGTTAGATATTGTTTGATTTTTTTTTTGTCTTTAGTCCTTTTATTTGTCCTGAAATCTGCTTTGTCTGAAATTAATACAACTATTCCAGAACTCTTTTCAGTTATTATTAGCATTAATGCTAGCATGATTAGTGTATCTTTTCCCACCCCTTAACTTTTAACCAATCTATGGTCTATTTATTTAAAGTGGATTACTTGTAGACAACATTGTAGTTGGGTCTTGTTTGTATCATCTCTGATAATCTCTGACTTTTAATTGTAATGTTTAGAACATTCAGGTTTAAAGTGATTATTGATTGAGTGATATGTACCATATCAGAACTGTTTTTGTTTGCTGCCCTTACTTTTTATTTTTTTTCTTTTTGGCCTTTTTCTGCCTTCTCTTGTTTTAACGAACATTTATATAACTCCATTTTCTTTCCTCTCTTAGCATGTCAATTATATTTCACAATGATCTATTTTTTCAATTAATAATATGAAAGATAAAAAGATTTTTATTTTATCTAAATTTATTCCTTCTTTGATTTGCTTTATTTTTTAAATACGGATCTGAATTTCTGACCTGTATTAATTTACTTCTCTCTGAAGAGCTTATGATAAATTCTGTCAGCATTTTTCTTCTAATGTTGGACTTTATTTTCAGCTTTATTGAGGTGTAATTGACAAATAAAATTGTAAGATATATAAAGTTACAGTGTTATGATTTCATATACATATACACTGTGAAAGAATTTCCCCATTGAATTAATTCACATCCATCACCTTGCAGATTTACCCCTCCCCCACTTTCAGTGAGAACATTTACGTTATACTCTCATCAAATTTACTTATACAATGTAGTGTTACCAACTATAGTCACCCTGTTATATTATATATATATATATAATACCTTGTTCATATTATCATTCAAAGTTTGTACCCTTTTATCAACATGTCCCCATCCACTCACTTTCCAGTCCCTGGAAAACATCATTCTAGTCCCATTTCTATCAGTTTGGCTTCTTAAGATTCCACATGTAAGTGATATCATGTATATTTGTCTTTTTGTTTCCTGCAGTTTTATTGAGATGTAGTTGACATACAGCACTGTGTAAGTTTAAGGTGTATAGTATAATTATGTGTCTTACATACTTCATGAAATCATTACATAAAATTTAGTGAACACCCACCATCTCATACAGATACAAAATGAAAGAAATAGAAAGAAAATCTCCCCTTGTGATGAGAACTCTTAGGAGTTACTCTCTAAACAGCTTTCACATATAACACATAGCAGTGTTGATTATTTTTATCATGTTGTACATTATATCCCTAGGACTTATTTATCTTATAACTGAAAATTTGTACCTTTTGACTGCCTTCATCCAATTCCTCCTCCCCCTACTCCCCACTTCGGATAACTACAAATGTGATTTTTTTCATATGGGCTTGTTTTTAATCTTTCTTTGTTTTTGAAGTATAATTGACCTACAATACTATGTTAGTTCCTGGTATACAGCATAGTGATTTGATATTTCTATACACCACAAAATGATCACCATGATAAATCTAGTTACCATCTGTCACTATACAGAGATATTACATAATTATTGACTACATTCCCCGCACTGTAAATTTCACACCCATGACCCATTTATTTTTAACTGGAGGATTGTACCTCTTAATCTACTTCACCTATTCTCTTCTCTGTCTAACCCCCTGCCCTCTGGCACCCATTTATTTTTTCTCTGTATCTGTGACTATTTCTGCTTTATTCTGTTGGTTCATTTCTTTTGTTTTTTGGATTCCACATGTAAGTGAAATTATGCATTATTCGTCTTTTTCTGTCTGACTTATTTCACCTAGCATAATACCCTCTAGGTCCGTCCATGTTGCCACAGATGACAAGAGTTCATTCTTTTTTATGGCTGAGTGTGTGTGTGTGTACCTCGCATCTTCTTTATCTACTCATCAACTGATGGACACTTAGGATATTTCCATATCTTGACTATTATAAATAATGCTGCAATAAACATCGTGGTGCGTATATCTTTTTGAATTTGTGTTTTCATTTTCTTTGGGTAAATACTCAGGAATGGAATTATTGGATCACATGGTATTTCTATTTTTAATAGGTTGAAGAACTCCCATATATTGTTTTCCATAATGTCTGTACCAATTTACATTCTTACCAACATTGCATAAGGGTACCCTTTCCTCCACATCCTCGCCGACACTTGTTGTTTGTCATCTCTTTCATAATAGCCATTCTGATGGGTGTGATGTGATACCTCACTGTGGTTTTGATTTGCATTTTCCTGAGAATGAGTGATTTTGAGCATTGTTTTGTGTGCCTGTTGGCCATCTGCATGTCTTCTCTGGAAAAATGTCTAATCATGTCCTCTGCCCATTTTTTAATAAGATTCTTTGTTTTCTGATGCTGAGTTATATAAATTCTTTGTATATTTTCGATATTAATCCCTTATCAGACATATCTTTTGCAAATATCTTCTCCCATTCAGTAAGTAGCCTTCATATTTTTTGATGGCTTCCTTCACTGTACAAAAGCTTTTTAGTTTGATATAATCCGTTTGTTTATTTTTGCTTTTTATTCCCTTGCCTGAAGCGACAGATCCAAAAAAATATTGCTAAGACTGATGCTTTAGAGTGTATTGTTTAGGTTTTTCTTCCAGAAGTTTTGTGATGTCAGGCCTTATACTAAGTCTTTAACCCATTTTGAGCTCATATATGTGATGTGAGACAGTAGTCCAGTTTAATTCTTTTGCATGTAGTGGCCCAGTTTTCCCAACAGCATTTATTGAGGAGGCTGTCTTTTCTTCATAGTATATTCTTGCCTCCTTTGTTGTAAATTAATCGACCATATAAGTGTGGATTCATTCCTGGGCTCTCTGTTCTGTTCCATTGATCTCTGTATCTGTTTTTGTGCCAGTACCATAATATTTTTATTTCTGTAGCTTTATAATGCACTCTGAAGTCAGGGAGCATGATAACTCCAGCTTTGTGGTTCTTTCTCAAGATTGTTTTGGGGTCTTTGGTGTTTCCATACAAAATTTAAAATTATTTTTTCTAGCTCTGTGAAGAATAGCAATAGTACTATAATAGGGATTGCATTGAATCTGAAGATTTTCTTGGGAAATAAGGTCATTTAAACAATATTAATTCTTCCATGCCATGAGCATATCTTTCCATCTGTTTGTCATCTTTAATCGTTTCATCAGTGTCTTATAGTTTTCTGAGTACAGCTCTTTTACCTCCTTGGTTAGATTTATTTCTAGGTATTTTATTCTTTTTGATGTGATTGTAAAAGGGTTTGTTTTCTTAATTTCTCTTTCTGAAAGTTCATTATCAGTGTATAGGACTGCAACAGGATCCTGTATATTTTTATTTTTGTGTCCTGCAAATTTACTAAAGTCATTGAAAAGTTCTAATAGTTTTTTTGTGGCATCTTTAAGATTTTCTAAGTATAGTGTTAGGTCATGTAAACAGTGGCAGTTTTACTTCTTCCCTTCCAATTAGATTTCTTTTATTTCTTTTCCTGTCTGATTTCTGTAGCTAGGCCTTCCAAGACTATGTTAAATAAAAGTGGCAAGAGTGGGCGTCCTTGTCTTGTTCCTGATCTTAGAGGAAATGCTTTCAGCTTTTCACCACTGAGTGTGCTGTTAGCTGTGGGCCTATCATAGATGGCCTTTATTATGTTGAGGTATGTTCCCTCTATGCCCACTTTCTGGAGAGTTTTTTTTTTTAAAATCATAAATTGATGTTGAATTTTGTCAAAAGCTTTTTCTGCATCTATTTAGAAGAATAGATGGTTTTTACTCTTTAATTTGTTAATGTGATGTATCACGTCGATTGATTTGCAGGTATTAAGTGATCCTTGCATCTCTGGGATGAATCCCACTTGGTTATGGTGTATGAGCCTTTTAACATATTACTGAATTTAGTTTGCTAATATTCTGTTGAGAATATTTGTATCTATGTTCATCAGTAATTTTGGCCTATAATTTTCTTTTTTATGTGATATCTTTCTCTGGTTTTGGAGTCAAAGTTATGCTGGCCTCATAGAATGAATTCAGATGCATTTTTTCCTCTGCAAGTTTTTGGAATCGTTTAAGAAGGATAGATGTTAACTCTTCTCTAAAAGTTTGGTAGAGTTCACCTGTGAAACTATTTGGTCTTGGATTTTTGTTTGTTGGGAGGTTTTTTTGGTTTGTTTTGTTTTTTAAATTACTGCTACTGGTAATTGGTCTGTTCATTTTTTCTGTTTCTTCCTGATTCTGTCTTTAGAGATTGTACATTTCTAGGAATTTGTCTGTTTCTTCTAGGATGTCCATTTTGTTGGCATATAATTTTTTGTGTTAATCTCTTATGATCCTTTGTATTTTTGTGGTGTGGGTTGTAACTTCTGCATTTTTACTTCTGGATTTGTTGATTTGGGCCCTCTATCTTTTTTTCTTGATGAGTCTGGCTAAAGGTTTATCAATTTTGTTTATCTTTTCAAAGAACCAGCTCTTAGTTTCAGTGATCATTTCTATTATTTTTTGGTATCTATTTTATTTACTCCTGCTCTGATCTTTATGATTTCTTTCCTTTTACTAACCTTGGGTTTTGTTTGTTCTTCTTTCTCTAATTACTTTAGGTATAAGGCTAGGTTGTCTGAGTTTCTGTTGTTGTTTCCTTAGGTAGGCTTGTATCACTATGAACTTCCCTCTTAGAATTGCGTTTGCTGCATCTCATAGATTTTGGATTGTTGTGTTTTTGTTTTCATTTCCTCTGATTCTTCAGTGACCCACTGGTTGTTTAATATCACATTGTTTAACCTCCAAGCATTTATATTTTTTGCAATTTTTTTTCTTGTATTTGACTTCTAGTCTGAGAACTGTGGTCAGAAAAGATGCTTGATATGATTTCAGTCTTCCTAAATTTACTGAGACTTCTTTTGTGGCCTGTATCTGATCTATCCTGGAGAATGTTCCATGTGCACTTGAAAAGAATGTGTATTCTGCTTTTGGATGGAATGTTCTATATATACAGCTACCAAGCATATGGTTTAATGTGTCATTTAAGGCCAGTGTTTCCTTATCGACTGCTGTCCAGATGATCTATCCATTGATATAAGTGGGATGTTAAAGTCCCCTACTATTATTGTGTTACTGTCTGTTTTTCCCTTTAAGTCTGTTAATAATTGCTTTATGTGTTTAGGTGGTCCTGCATTGGGTGCATATATATTTACAATTGTTATATATTCTTAAGATTGATCCTTTTATCATTACGTCATGTCTTCTTTGTTTCTTGTTACAGTCTTGGTTTTACTATTTATTTTGCCTGATATAATATTGGTACCTCAGGTTTTCTTTTTGTTTCCATTTGTGTGGAATACCTCTTTCCATCCCTTCACTTTCAGTCTGTGTGTTTATTTATATCTGAAGTAAGTCTCTTGTAGGTAGCATATAGATGGGTCTTATTTTTGTATCCATTCAGCTACTTTATGTCCTTGGGGTATTTAGTCCATTTGCATTTAAAGTCATTATCAATAGGTATGAACTTACTGCCAATTTGTTAATTGTTTTACAGTTGTTTTTGTGATTCTTTTTTGTTCCTTTCTTCTTCTTTTGTTCTCCTCACTTGTGATTTGGTGACTTACTTTAGTGTTATGTTTGAATTCCTTTCTCTTTTGTATGTATATGTACGTGTCTATTGTAGATTTTTGCTTTCTGGTTACAATGAGGTTTATACTATGTATGTGATTATTTTAAGTTTCTGATCTCTTAAGTTCTAATGCATTTTTTAACAATCCTGCTTTTTTTTTTACTCTGCCCTCAATTTTAATGTTTTGACATATTTCACACCCTTTTTTTGTATATCCCTTAGTTGCTTATTGTGGATATAGATGATTTTATCACTTTTGTCTTTTAATCTTCCTACTAGCATTATACATGGTTATCTACTACCTTTACTGTATATTTGCCTTCACCAATAAGCTTTTTCCTTTCATAATTTTCATATTTCTGGTTGTAGCCTTTTCTTTTGTGCTTAGAGGAGCCCTTTTAAAATTTCTATAAAGCCAGTTTTGTGACGCTGAGCTCTTTAAGCTTTCACTTGTCTATAAAATTCTTGATCTCTCCTTCGAATAAAGAATGATAGCCTTGCCAGGTAGAGTATTCTTGGTTGTAGGTTTTCCCCTTTTAACTCTTTAAATATATTATGCCACTCTCTTCTGGACTGCAGAATCTGCTGAAAAGTTACCTGATGGTCTTTTGGGAGTTCCCTTGTATGTAACTAGTTGTCTTCCCTTTCTGCTTTTAATATTCTTTCTTCATCTTTAATTTTTACCATTTTTAATTACAGTGGGTTTCAGTGTGGTCCTCTTTGAGCTGATCTTGTTTGGGACTTTCTGTGATTCCTAGACCTGAATGTCTGTTGTTGGTTTTTTCCCCCTCCCCCTCAGGTTAGGGAATTTTTCAACCATTATGTCTTCAAATGTGTTCTCTACCCCTTTTTCTCTCTTTCTCCTTCTGGATCCCTATAATGTGAATGTTATTATGTTTGATTCTGTCTCTTAAACTGTCTTTATTTTTTTTTTAATTATTTTGTTCTTTCTGTTCAGCTTAAATGATTTCCACTACTTTGTCTTCCAGTTTGCTGGCTCATTCCTCTGTATCATTTAATCTACTGTTAATTCCTTCTAGTGTTATTTTTTATTTCAGTTAAACTATTCTTTAGCTCTGTTTGGTTATTCTCTATATTTTCTAACTCTTTGTTAGAAACTTCTAACTTCTCACTGTGTTCATCTATTATTTTCCCAAGTGCTTTTATCATTATCTTGATTTCATTATTGGGTAGATTTCATTATCTCCACTTAATTTGTCTTCTTGGGTTTTATTTTTTTCTTAATGTCTAAAGTTTTTCTTTTAATTTTTATATGTTGGTAGTCATTTTTGACTTAAAATTAACTTTATTGAGGTATAGTTTGCATATAATACAATGTACCCTTTCTATGTGTACAGTTTTTTTTTATTTTGTTTTTTATTGAAGTGTAGTTGATTTACAATGTTAGTTTCAGGTATACAGCAAAATGATTCAGTTATACAGTACACACATAGATATATGCATATATTTTTAGATTCTTTTCCATTATAGCTTATTACAATAAATTTAGTGTAGTTCCTTGTGCTATACAGTAGGCCTTTGTTGTTTATTTTATATATAGTAGTGTGTATCTGTTAATTTTGAACTCCCAATTTATCCCTCCTCCCACCTTTCCCCTTTGGTAACCATAGTTTCTTTTTTATGTCTATGAGTTTGTTTCTGATTTGTAAATAAGATTTGTTTCTTTTTTTAGGTTCTACATATAAGTGATACATGATATTTGTCTTTCTCTGTCAGACTTACTTAGTATGATAATCTCTAGGTCCATCTGTGTTGCTGCAAGTGGCATTGTTTCATTCTTTCTTATGGCTGAATAATATTCCATTCCATCTATCTATCTATCTCACATCTTCTTTATCCATTTATCTGTCGATGGACATTTAGATTTCCATGTCTTGGCTATTGTAAAAAATGCTGCTGTGAATATTGGGGTACACATGTCATTTCAAATTATAGTTTCCCCCAGACATATGCCCAGGAGTAGAATTGCTGGATCATATGGTAAGTTTATTTTTAGTTTTTTAAGGAACCTCCATATTGTCTTCCATAGTGGCTGCACCAATGTACATTTCTTGGGTTTTATCTTATTCCTTTGTTTGGAACATATTTCTCTGTCCCTTCATTTTGCCTAATACTTTTTTTTTTTTTTTTACACTATGTATTTGGTAAATTGGCTATGTTTTCCTATCTTGGAGAAGTGGCCTTATGTAGGAGACATCTGATGAGACCCAGGAGTGCACTCCTCACTGTTCAGCAAAGCTACATACTCTAAGGGTGTCCTTTAAGTGTGTTGTGGATTCTTCTGTTGTGAAGGGCTAACTATTGTAGGCATGCTGGTAGCTATGGCTGGCCCTCATTCTGGTTGGTTGCCAGACCCTGCCCAGTATGGAGACTGCTGGCCACTGTTGGGTGGGGTTGGGTCCTGGCACAGCTGGCTGCATGACCTGGGGAGTCTTTCTCCTTATGCTGCCTCACTAGAGGGCAGTGCCAGGTCGGGAGGGACCTGGCTGTGGAGCCCTGAAGGGTTCTGGGGCTAGTACTGGCCTGCTGGTGGGGAGAACTTGGTCTTGGGGCTGCTGGCTGCAGAGTCAGGGGTTCTGGAGCTAGTGTTTGCCTACTCATTCATGGGGTCATAGCCTGGGGTGGGGTCCCAGGGCTTGTGTTTGCCTATTGGTGCATGAGGCTGGTTCTTGACATGGCTGGTTGTGGGATTTGGAGTGTCCTAGAGCAGGTGTTGGCCCACTGGTATGTGGAGCCAGATTTTAGTTTGTTCAGCTTTTTCTTATTCTAAGGGTGGAAGTGACAACTTCAAAGTTTTTTTATCTGTCAGAGCTAAAACCAGAAGTCCCTTAACATTTACCTTTTAGATTTTAAAAGCTACTTCAAACAAGAGGTTTTGATAAATGGCCCTTTATAAATGTAAAGTACAAATATTGTTTAAAATTTTGTGAATTCGATAGACTGTTGTCATCTTGGAAAAGGAAGAAAGGAATTGCTATTTGAATGATGAAAGAGGATATCTTTTTCTGCTCTCAGGGTAGGCTTGATAAAAATGTGCCCTCAGTAGAGATCACATTTAGGCTTTCTGAATCTGAAGTGAAGTTAATTGGAAAGATGTGATGTTTTATCTTAATTAGATTATAAGTGTCACTGCATAGGTCATTTATCCCCCTCTGGAAGCTTGCAGAGAGGGACCATTAAAAATCTTCCACCTTTGGCAAAATGTAGGGCAGATAAAGTGGCATTTCCCCTGGCCCTTCCCCAATCTGCAGGCATCAAAAAAGGACAAGTGAAAATGGAAAATAATGGCCTATCTGAACTGTTAGAAAATATACTCAAGCTTACTGGCCGGAAAATTACCACAAGTGTGCGCACGCAGAGGACTTTAACAGAAAGCAGGATCACGCTGATTTGTTTCACCTGTGTCTGCAGTCCTATCCGTGAGAAATAAAACATGTCAACCTGATAAGATGAGTAGATACTCAGCTAGGCTGTGAGACAACCACGAAATTCCACACTGAGAAAGACCTGTAAGGGAACGTGGGAGCAGTTTCTTCTGTTAGATTTTATCAGAAGCAGCCAGAGGGTAGCACAGCAGTTTGATTTTAAATGCCAAAAATCTCCCTAAATGGACCCTTATGCCAAAGAAATAAACTACAGATGGTATTTCTTATTCAAGGTTCACAGACACCTCCCACAAACACCAGACAAAGATAAAGTCAGGCATTCAAATGAGAGTAAGAATAAACATCTAAAATTTAGAGAAGCTATCTGAAAAAACAGCAGTAAAACTTTGATCAACGGAGCACAGCAGGTAGCAAAAGACTGAATATGTAGAAGGTAGTCAGATTTATTAAATAGAATCCTACTAAACAGAACCTCCAATCAGAAATACAGCTGAAATCCTTTTAGACAACTTAAAAAACAAAATATTATTGTACAGGTTAAATTTTTTAAAGCCCATTGCCCCAAATATTATTTAGAAACTATCTTAAAGTCAGTGTAGCTTTAGTCCAATGGCTTGCACTCTCTGCCAGTCTATTTTCAGAAATAATCCCCGAAAAATTAAAGTCTAGACTGATGACCTGAACCCCTAAAATGGATTTAATTCCATTCACCATATTTATACTTGAAGAATGACTCATACATTTCGGAAACTATTTTTGCAGAAGTTGCTTCCGCCTAATCCTTCGGTAATCAAACAATCTGATTAACATGAACATTTTATTATTGTTTAGTATTTTAGTTAATGTTTTCCTTTTATCTATTGTCCTTTACCCTGGACTATAATCAGGTGGAAAGTCGGCTATATTCAAGGGCATTTGGGGGTGTAGTATTCCGTCTATGAAAAAAGTAGGTTAAACATCAAGATAAATTCTCCGTAGTCCATAGCAACATAATAAATTTAAACAAGGCCAACAATCCTATTGCATCATTCTGTAATCATGAGCTATTGTACGGGAAGATATTTGATCCCAAAATTCACAGGCCATTTCTTCTGAACCCTGAATCATGGTATATGGTAAATGCGCTAATACCTTTGTGGAGGATGATCCATTATTCAAAATGCTGGTCTTGCCTAGAAAATTCATGAGGGAGAGTCACTGTACCACCACTACATTTTTCCACTGGCTTGGAAAACTTGGGAGACCTCATGAAGAAACTGTCAAATCCATTCATTCATCCATTCAGAGTTCAGCCATTCTAGATGCCCAGGCATTCAAATACAGCAGAGGGTCTTCTGGTTTGAGTTGCTTGGTTTCTGCTCGACATGTGCAAAGCACTTCTCTTAAATGGAAGATCGGTCTTTTCTTAAACCTCACTCTGATGGTGAAGCATGACACATGCCTCACTTAAGTCTAGGTTGCAGACTTTACACCAGCTAGTCTTGCCCAGATAAAGTTTTTGACCAGTCCAGAACCTGTAATTAATAAAAGCAAAAGACTTTGGTTGCTTCTGATTCATGTTAAGGTCACCCAGTGGAAATAAGAGCTCCAGGCCAATTTATGAGTGTCCCAGAATGTCAGTAGTTACTCACTTTGAAAAAGGGAACAAATAAAATAACAAAGAAATAGGAAAGTGTTCAAGACTTGGTATTTTGACTTGTTTGTTAGACTTTTTTTTTTTCCCTGAGAAAGAGTTGACATGTCTTGCACTCTTCCAAACACGAATGTGAAGATTTGATGATATATAAAAAGTTACTTATGGATCTTAAACATTTTGCACTTTAAAGTGGCTGTTGCTGTTATAATTAATAATATTACCATTATCATATGTGCCTTTATCTTTTTCACATATTTAATTATTTAACTCAATAAATATTTCTTAAGCACTGATAGCATGATGGCTCTCCCTTTTGCCTACTCATCCACATTGCCTTTTCAGGCAAATCTTAATAACCACTTCATCTCTGGCATTCATTATTATCTATTAAGTAGCAAGTGTTTACTGTTAAACTGTAAGGTAATATAAGTATAGACCTTTCCATGGCTTGGGTCAATCTTGGGCACAATCCAGGGTTTTAAAAGAAGTGTGTGTGTGTGTGTGTGTGTGTGTGTGTGTGTGTGTGTGTGTGCTTGAATCAGTACACCTTGCTTTCAGCATCTCCAGTTATACCCTCTCCTGGTACCCAGTTTCTTCTTTCTTTCTTTGCTGCATACCTACGTCCCAGAATCAAAGGGCTTAATTTTTCCAAGATGTGAGCTAATGATGACTTAGCTGTTGTCACCCATAGGATGATTTCCTATTTCTAAGGAATATTTGAAAAGTAAAAAAAAAAACTTTGAAATTCAAGGCAACCAATCTCTAATACCAGAATTTCAGGTTACTGGAGGTCCTGGTAGAGATGGACTTCTTTTTGACCAGTGGACAGCCTCGCACACGTCACTACACACCAAGCAATCTATCACCCATTCTACCTATAATTGACCTTCTTTGTTTACAGAATTTGACAGCTCAATTTTTTTCAGACTCTAGCATGTATGCCTTCTGGATGCAGTGTATTCAACTGAGGTGGAAGAGGAAGGGAAGAATTCACTAAAGTTATATTTAAGAGTCCAAGTGTTAATCTTTTGGGGAACATACTCTTTTGGGCTTGGATTCTGTACCAGCTGTATGTTTGACATCTAGAAGTTATAGATTTTATAGAACTTACAGAGCAGAGGCTGTGTCTTATGAACCTACGTATCCTTCAGCACACCTTATTCAAATAGGCACTCAATAATTCTTTAATGATTGGCATTATAAAGACAATTAGTGGTTTCTTTGTTCATCAAAGAAAATATATCTATCCTCATTTTTGTGTCTGTGTGAATCCAAACACTAGGCACCAATAAATCAAAGCTGATTACTTCCTTTCAACTTTTAAAAAATGATGAAGATTATTTTGGGTTAGTACTTAAGTATTCAAAATAGAATATACCAATAGAGTTAAAAACTGGTACATTTTAAAAACCACTTGTATTTTGACCTTTTAATAAGACACAAGCAAAAACAAGAGCAAAGCCTAGATGTTAATAGTTCTGATGTAATAGGACCTTTTATCCTTCAAATGAGAATTATTTTATATATTTTTCTTTCTGATTATGGAAATAACACATTTATTGGTGAAAAAAGTTAAAAACCCAGGAAAATTTTTTTAAAAATTTACCATCTAGAAATAACCATTAGTATTTTGCTGTATAATCTCCCATTTTTTCAGTGAATACTTAACATGCCATTTCCTTTTTTAATTTTTACATATATTGAATCATGTGAATGCATACAGTTTTGTGATAACTTTATCTCCCATGTACTTGCCTCTGCATATTGATTGATAGCAATTTAAATCACCACATGGAAATTCTGTGAGACAAATTTACAGAGTGAACTTTATAAATCATTGGGCAATTACAATATATGCTGGACCTGGGCTGCTACTGGATCTGGTTATTTAGAAACATCTGAATTCTCAGGCCCCTGCCTTCTTCAGGAAGGAATATGCTGCCCCTCACAAATGGGGCACTGCTCTTCCAGAAACTGAAATTAGTTTTTCAGGCAGCTTGAAAAAGTGTGTCTCTTCCTTCCCATTCCCTCCTTCATATCCTGCTTACCCTGAAGGATTTGGAAATCCTTTCACATTTATCTACATAGCTCTTACTTTTCCTACCTTTTTCAGAAATACCAAATAAATATTTGTTGAAATCGGTGTCACGATGAATTTTCTGCCTGCTAATAATAATATTATCTTATGTGCAGTAGGAGTGGGACATTTCAAATTTAGGAACAAGAATTTTCTGCAGGAGGACTTGCCATGTGGGTTCGGCTTGTGGGTTGTTCTTCAATTATCTTTTTTTGGAAATAAATCCATTTGCTGATTTAACTCCAACTTGCATTACTCTGATTTTACTGCTGAAGCCAGAGGAAAAACTAGTTTCTCTAAATATTTTTATAAATATTTTATGAGATTGCATTTTGACATCCCAGAATTATAGCTTCTAGAGCTGGAAGGAATTTAGAGAGTACATATACATCCTTAACCTAGGGTACTTGGGTGAACTTGAGGAGTCCATAAACCTCCAGAAATAATTTACAAATGTGTGTGTACATATCCATTTTTCTCACGATGTCCAAAGCTTTTATTAGATTCCCAAAGGAATCCATCGTGGAAAAAATGGTTAACATACACTCAAAGCCCTCATCTTAAAAAGAGCAAACTGAAATCCAGAAACCTTGTCTAAGGTCAGAGATTTAGTTGATAGCAAAGTACAAGTTATACTCCTCTCCCAAATTCTCCTTCGAGGCAAGTGGAGCCCCAGGGTCTTTTGCAGTGGTATGATGGCCAGTGTTTAATGATCAGTTCTCAAAAAAGTATGCATGTTTATAAAAACACAACTTTATTATAAATTTTATAGATAGAAAGGATATATATCATAAATAAATAATAAAATAGTACAATATACTTTATTATAAATTCCATATACGTGTAACTTCAGTGTGACTTGCTATTTCTTACAAAGTCTATGAGTTTTTATGATTCTGTTGCCAATAGTAGTGTCACAAAATCAAACTATGATGACTGTCCGGTTAGCCAAGAAGTTACTCACCTCACTGACAACCAAGTGTTGTTCCAGTATAAATGTTGCACATACAAAAGTGAGGTAACCCATTTGACAATGAGATGAGTGATTTCTTGGCTGAAGCTGACAATAGTTTTCATAGACTGTGATATTGACAATCTAATGACTATGGACACCCACAGTTTTCAGTTCAGTCTGAATTATTGATGTTTTCTTCATCACCGTTTTAGTCTGGACAATCAACAAAACTATAAGTTGAACCCCAATTTGTACTATTTATT
Source organism: Camelus ferus (assembly GCF_009834535.1). Classification (NCBI taxonomy): domain Eukaryota; kingdom Metazoa; phylum Chordata; class Mammalia; order Artiodactyla; family Camelidae; genus Camelus; species Camelus ferus. The sequence continues at coordinate 42,120,383 of NC_045706.1, read as the reverse complement.
GATTTCCACAGTGTAAATATTCCCATCATGGCAGATTTCAAGCTGTCAGTGAAAGCTTATTGGATGAAGAATTGGGAAGAAATACTGATAGCACATTATTGTGTAGTATCTTCACTATTCAGAAACAATGGACATAAATAATAAACTTGATAGCATAGATAGTAGTAAAATGTAATAAAAAGATGCAGATAGGATTGTCTTTTAGTATTTATTACCCTTATTTTTAATGTAATTTATTTAATTGTAAGTTTGTATAATTTAATTAAGTTAATTTTAATTGAAGTATAGTCAATTACAATTTGTCAATTTCTGGTGTACAGAACAATGTCCCAGTCATGCATACATATGCATATATTTGTTCTCATATTTTTTTCATTAAGGGTTATTATAAGATATTGAACATAGTTCCCTGTGCCATACAGAAGAAACTTTTTAAAAAATCTATTTATATATATAGTGGCTAACATTTGTAAATCTCAAACTCCCAAATTTATCCCTTCCCACCCCATCTCCCTGGTAGCCATAGATTGTTTACTATGTTTGTGAGTCTGTTTCTGTTTTGTAGATGAGTTCATAGTGTCCTTTTTTTTCTTTTAAAGTTCCACATGTGACTGATACCATATGGCATTTTTCTTTCTCTTTCTGGCTTACTTCACTTAGAATGACGATCTCTAGGTCTATCCATATTGCTGCAAATGGCATTGTTTTATTCTATATGGCTGAGTAGTATTCTATTGTATAAATATACCAAAACTTCTTTATCCAGTCATCTGTCGATGGACATTTAGATTGTTTCCATGTCTTGGCTATTGTATATAGTGCTGCTATGAACATTGGGGTGCACGTATCTTTTTGAATTAGAGTTCCCTCTGGATATATACCCAGAAGCGGGATTGCTGGATCATATGGTAGGTCTATTTTTAGTTTTTTGAGGAATCTCCATACTGTTTTCCATATGGCTGCACCAAATGTATAATTTAATTTTTAATAGTGGCTGAGCTTGACAACCAACTTACAAAATTCCTGAAATTTTAACAGTTGGCTTTCATGAGACAGTTAAAGTCAAGTCCAGCCCACCACTGGTTCTGTCCCTGCAGTGGTTTATAAGGCCCTGGGCTGTGTGTGGGAAAGGACTAGAACTGGGCTAACCAAGTCCCAGGACTATGGGACATGAGAGAATAAAAATAGTGTGTCTGCAAAGACAGGATCTAAAGCCAAGAAGACTCTGAATAAAGTGCCCCTTTCTAAGAGGTTATTAAAGAGAATGAGATACATCTATAAGCTCTACAATAGAAAGCTGTCCATGATTTATTAGTAAGTAAAAATTTACTTACAAATAGAAACACATTTTTAAAATGTGTCTATGCCTATATGTGTCTGTATGTAGAGGTCAGTATTCAGATACACCCTAAACTATTAACTGTGTCTAACTAGAGAACTGGTTAAGTAGAGGGGAAATGTTTACTCTTTACTTTTTACAGTTGTTTTTCACTGAATACTTGTAGGAAAATGTATGACAGTGGCAAAACAAAATAATCAAAACAGAGGAAAGAAGTGAAGGGCTAAACCAAAATATAAACAAAGAAACAGACAAAAACTATGGTAAGAAGCCAAGAGTCTATAATCAGGGAAAGCGCCTAGGGAGTAAAAAAAGTGAGTAGATTCTAAAAGGCAGCAGGAGACAAATCGCAAAGAAATTTCCATGGACTGAAACATGGATCCAGATTCGCTTCTATAAAGAAGCCTGCAGCCTTCATGCTGGGAAGAGAGAGACTTGTCAGCAGTAAAAATTTCTGTTGTCATAACCAGATGTTCTGCCTTCTTGGTTCTTTTAACCATTTTAACAAAAAGCAATGGCACGTTGAGTGGAATCCCTGGGGTGTGTACCATACAACAGTTCCTTTTACTAGAATTCCCAGATAACTGATTCTAATTTTAATAAGATGAGGAGTTGGTGCTGGAGGAAAATGAAAGTTGCTAGGGGGTTGCCTGTGACAGGGAATTCACATGTCCAGAGCCCTGTATGTTTGAGGTAGAAGTGAGTGAGTGAGAACAGCAGCACAGCAGTGAGAAAAGCAAATCATGGGGCGGGAAAGGGGCAGAATGAAGCCGCTTCCATGAGCAGGATGACTTGAGAAGGGAGAAAGATGTCTGTGAACGATGTTTTTAAGGGAACTTTCTGGGGATGCTGTGTAAACTTCCCACACTGCTTCCTTAAGGAAAACTACTGTAACAATGGACCTTGTTCCTCAGTGTCTGTGGAGTTAGATAGCTATGTCTTTCACTGTGACTCCACTTGAAGGCTGGACCACATGAGGACCAGATTACACTTACGTATCAAAGGTTAGGCTAGAGCTGTGGGCTTTCATATCTATCTACATTTCAAATTCCTCATTGCTTGATTTTCTTTTACATTTATTTTTGTGTCAACTCCTTTATCCACAGTGGGTGTTCAATATATGCTTGTTGGCTAATGGGTCAATGCACAGTGACATCCGCAGAGGATGCAAGAAACATCCATCTTTGCTCACACAAAAGCCAACGGAAAGAGAATATATGCCTTCAAAAGAGAGACTGCTCTGTGCTGAGACAAAGAAGGCTGCAGAATCTATAGCAGCTCAGCTTATTTTTAACTGGCATTATATTCAGGCTTTGAGTCAGCTTCTAGAACTGTTAAAATTACTTATGGTTACCAAATTAAATATAAATTCAGTGTTCCTAGTGCATATCAACTCGATTTTGAAGCCGCTTTGGTGTACCAGGAGGAGAACTAAGGTTGGAGTGAGAAGTTCTCCACTTGAACCCTGGTTGTGCCACGCCCTTTGCCAAATCTCTGGATTTCTGTTTCCTCATCAATGAAGTGAAAATTTTAAAAGACCTCTTACAAAAGTGTTTTGAAGTTAAAAGGAATTTGTGAGTATAAGCAGGTGTTGCTTAGGCACAGACAGGACCTAAATATTAGGAAGTTAAACCTTGCTGTGAAATTACGTTAAGAACGTAATGAACACAATTTTATTCTAGCAACTGGTTAGGCAGGACTTGGAATCAGTTCCCAATTCTTCAGCTGTAAATTAGACCTAAAGTAGGACCCACCTTATAGGGTCGTTATGAAGATTACATTAGATAATCATTCATAGAACTGTGAGCAGACTGCTTTAAATGTATTAGTGCTTAATAAGTGTTAGCTTTAAGGGTTATTTTCCCATCTAGCATTTTGTAGTACATCATTTGACTCCTTCAGATCATAACTTTACATGTTAGTATATATGTATTTGTATATATGTATACACATATACATGTATAGATAGATATACGAATATACAAAAATTTGCTCAAAGTTAATCAAAGACCTAAATGTAAGAGCTAAATTTGAACATCATAGCAGAAAAGACAGGTATACATTTTTGTAACTTTGGATTAGGCAGTGGTTTATTAGATGGGACACCTAAAGCATAAGCAACCAAAGAAAAAATAGATTGAGTAGACTTAGTCGACATTTAAAGCTATTTTGCATCAATGGACACTATGAAGAAAGGAAAAAAGACAACAACAGAATGGCAAAAATTATTTTCATATTGTATATCTGAGAAGGGACTTGTAACCAGAACATATAAAGAACTCTTGCAACTCAACAATGCAAAGACAAATTGCCCATTGAGACAATGGGCAAAGCCAGATGAATGGATAAACAAAGTGTGGTGAATACATACTACAGAATTTTATTCAGCCTTAAAAAGGAAGGAATTCTGACACACGCTACAACTCAGATGGATCTCAAGGACATTACTCTAAGTGAAAGAAGTTGGTCACAAAAAACCAAATACTGTATGATTTCACTTATATGAGATACCTAGAGTAAGTAGACAGATTCACAGAAACAGAAAATAGAAGAGTGGTTGCCAGTAGTGGGGAGGGATAGGAGAGGAGTGGGGAGTTGTTGCTTAATGGGTATAGAGTTCCAGGTTGGCAAGATGAAAAGCATTCTGGAGATGTGTTCTGCAATAGTATGAATGTACTTAATACTACTGAGCTGTACACTTAACAATAGTTAAAATGAAAAATTTTGTACTACATAGCTAATATAATTTCTCAGTTTATCCTCTTATGTGGAAGCCACCAGATGTAGTTGATTTGATGTTTTCTGTTTCCTAACCCCACTGGCATCCTGTTATTTTTTTGTAGCAAATCCTTCAGTTCTCAGTGGTTAGACAAATTTAGGAGGAGAGGGCAACCACCATCACTGCCCACATAAAATTTTTAAAAGATCTTTTGTTTCTGTCTTGATTATCCATCTACCTTCCCTATGACCCAGCCAGACTATGCTGCCTTCTCCATCATAGGCTACCACTGAAAAGAAGAAAAAAGGAGAAAACCCCCAAATTTTGGCATCTGACAAATTCCCCCCACTTCCATTGCCACCATCTTTTCTCATCTGGACCATCGTGTAACAGCCTCCCACCTGGTCTCCTTGCTAGAGTTCTTGTTTGTTGCTGGCTATTCTGCACACAGCTGCCAGTGTTCCTTCTAAATGTGAGATCATGCCATTTCTCACCTCAAAACAACCCAAGCAGGGCTTTCCTGTTACAATGCTCAAGGCCTCATCATGGTCTATAGGCCTTAAAAGATCTACCCCACACCCACCTCTCCCTTCCAACCCCATCTCCTAGCTCGCTCCCTTGCTTTCTCGGGTCCCAGCAGACTGGCCCCACAAGCTGTTGCGTCACAATTTTCGCATTTACGACTTCTTCTGCCTAGACTATTTTCTCTCCAGATATCTCCAGGGTTAATCTCCTTACTTCATTTGTGACTCTATCACTTTATAAGAGAGGCCACAAACACAACTTGCCACCCACCATAGTGACTCTCTATTCTCCTTCCTTGCTTTATTTTTCTTCAAGGCATTTACGCAACCCCAACCACCACATGCTTATACGTTTCTTTATTGTTTATCTTTTTTTCAAATGGATGGAAGTACAATAAGGTCAGAGACCATTTGTTTAGTTCACTGGTGTATTCCCTGAGCTTAAAGCTGTGACCGCTGCTTAATAGATGCTGAATATGTTGTTGAAAGTGGAATTAAAGTAGGGAGAACTACAAGGCTATCACATCTTTCCCCCTAAATTCCTGCTCTGTCATAGTTCCTTCTTCCTGCACAAAGACAAAAGTTCTATTTTTTTTTTTTTTAGAAGAGCAACCAATAAATGGCCCCGAATCATTTTTTTTTAAAAGTATCATTGGGTGGGGGGAAGGTACAGCCCAGTGGTAGGGTGCGTGCTTAGCATGCACGAGGTCCTGGGTTCAATCCCCAGTGCCTCCATTAAAAATAATAATAAAATAAAATTAAAATAAAATAAAATAAAATAAAATATAAAATAAAATAACAAATAAACCTAGTGACTCCCCCCACAAAAAAGGAGAACAACAGAAGTATCATCTACTTGGATAGCAAGAGACACATATGTCAAAGGAAAACACAGCCTCAACAGCATTTTGGAAAAGAGAAGAATGTTACTTTCAAAGAAGTGCAAGGGAGTTGGACATCAGAAACATTTTCTCACCAAATAAAAATATAATATCATTTAAAGGAAAAAAATATAAGATTTCCACAGTTACTAATTCATAATGAACTGAACATGTTGAAAAAACTAGACATTTCTCACAATTATTGTAGTGGCAAGGGCCAGGGCATGTCTTCACACATTATTATAAACACTAGGAGTAAAGTTGTTTCCTTGAACAGGAAGTGCTCAATGTTTCATTTATTTCAGGGACCAGACCTTGACAAACTGACCTGTTATTTTTGGTTTGTCTCCGTGCAAAGTGGTTTTGTTTTGTTTTCCTTTCTGAAGGTGGGTCACAATGTACATACTCATAATGACTCAGGGCAATATGTCCATTTTGCTTTCACACTCCTAAAATTCAGAAAGACTGATTGTCAAAGAATGACAGAAAAATATCTGGCAACTGAAAACCAAAGCAAAGTACATGTCACATTATTAATATTTGAAAAAGTTTGCTTCAAAGCTATGCTAATATGATAATGATGATCAACCAAATTGGAAGAATAAGTGAAAACTCTCCCCAGATATTCTTCTGGTGGAAACCGATGAGCCAGAGAAAGAAGTAGATTTTGTTAATTATCAATTATTACTTTGACTCAAACTATTGGTATTATTCATGAAGTTCAAAGTCAGTAGTGGAGGGAGATGTGAGTTGTCCAGCTTGTGCATGAAGAAGAATAAGTTTGTGTTAGAATACTTGCTAAACTGAAATGTTTCCTTAAAGCAGTCTTAAACCTCACTGGAAAAGACAAATGAGTAGTATTTTGATGTTTATCCTCCTGCTTTTTCTGTTTTAGAAGTAGTGTAAAAGGTGCAGAGGGAAAAATGATGAGCAATTTATAATTAAGGCATAATATGAAAAGGAATATATGTATGTGTATGTGTGATTGAAACATTATGCTGTATACCAGAAATGGACACAACATTGTAAAACGACTATACTTCAATTAACAACAACAACAAAAAGAAGGCGTGACCAAGGATCAGGGGTAGACTGGGTCAGTACTGGGTAATCTCAGCTGTGCTTATCTCTGGGGATACCTCAAACCATGATGCTAACCGTTGGCTAAACCTAAATGAAGGGCACGAAGATGGATCAGGGGCAACGTGTACCAAGCAAGTCAGCACATTTTATAGAAAATGTATTGATAGATTGCTTTGCATTTGTTTTACATTTTCTTGGTTTTACTATTGAATCTAGTCTATGTTCTGGTTTTGACTGTGCGACCAGAGTGGGTATAAGAGACTCCTCTTTGAATAAGTGGTTCTTCTGAGACCAAGAATCTTGCATGTATCTTGGTGTCTGGACCTGAAGTCAAAGCATATCCTGGGAATCTGAGAAAGAACCTTGGAATCTGTGCCTAGAAACTCGCTTCTCTCTGATATTTGCCGAGGCTTTATTTCTGCTGCTGTGCTATAATCCTTACCTTCATTGAATCCTTTCCTGAGTACAACTTCAAGAATCCATGCATTCTTTCAATTATCTGACCCTGTGTAATTACTGCAACAACATTAGCTTTCTTTCATACATCTTAACAAAATGACTCAGAAAGTTTGAAGAATAAGCAAAGATACATGGGCAACTGCAAAAAACAAAGGAAAGCAGACGTCACATGAATAGTATGAGGCAACCCCCCATTCATGGATAAAAGCATTTAATGATACAAAAAATATTTATGATGATACATAGTATATTATATAAATTGTATCATTATATAAGTATAATGATAAATGATAAATTCACAATAATAAAATAACTGAATCTTTTGGAACAAATAATATCATTATGGGAACATGAACACAAATCTCAACATCAAAAAGGAGGGTGGCATATGATCACTGGACAAGATATCTGTCTAGGTCTTTCTGGTCCTCACACAGCTGTGGCACAGGGATGACCCACCCAGGCTCTGGAGACAGGAAGTCAGGGTTCACATCCCAGCTCTTCCATGCTCAGCTATGTGATGCTGTTTAAGTCATCTAATCTCTCTAATTGTGTTTCCATAGAGCCAAAATGAGGGTGATGACACTATTGCCTACTTCTCTGATTACCATTTGAGTTTAATGAGATAATACATGTAAAAGTGCTTGGCATTTAGTAAGAATCAAATAAAAGCTAGATATCTTTATTTTAAAAATTATTATAAGAACCTTGCTTGAAGGTTAGTATCTTTTTTCCCCAAAGTCTTCTTTCTGGTTATCTTGACCACTGGGGTGGAGGAAATGAAGATGTACTTTTTTGATGTCCCATTCTCCGTGATTTAAGAAACCCATTTCATAAAAGGGGGTTTTCAGGAAAGTAATTTGTTCTTCTTTGGACATGTGATTAAAGAACAGCAACAATTTTGTGTCTGAGAACTATGCCCCTGAAGATAATCTGTTTACCCCACTTCCATTGCCCTATTTAGACAGATTAATAACAGTGCTTTAATCAAGATGTCTAAATCTGTGGAATCCAGTAACTGGACTACTATGACCTTGTTCACTTTAGGTGACATAGTTAACAGAAACAGATGAAAATCAATTAAAGATTTGTAATGATTTGACCTTTGGAGTTGGACTCAAGGCTGAATGCCAAAAGCCATTATTTAGTCCCTAAATAACTTTTTAATCTTATTTGTGCCTATTTTATTGAACAGAATTATTTGAACAAAAATATTCTGCTGTGAGAATGATATACCACCTTTAAGTGCTTTGGGGATAGCATTTAAATGACTAATGACAAGCATCCTCCTCTACTTATCTCTAATATTTTGAAATTCCACCTATAAATCATTACTAAATGACTTCATTATCTTTGGAGAACTGCATATGTGAATTAAAATGCCATCGCTCTGTTTTGTTACGTATAACCTTATTGACTCAATTTTCTTTTGAGCTCTGTTAAGCAAAGTCTTTGGGGAAAAATTTAATTTGAGTTAAAGCTTACATTTCCATTCACGAAGAAACTAATTCCACACTGGCTATGTCCTAAAGGGACTAGAAACAACTTAAGATCATTATCATTATTGAGGAAAAGTAGTCTTAGATTTTTATTAGCTTAATTTTTCATACCAAAAAAGGTAAGAACTCTGGGAAAGTGATACTGGGTAATAGTTGGAAATATTCTTCCAAATTAGGATACCAGAGTTATATAAATTAAAGTATTTATAAGTTGATCCATTGTTCTCTTCTCTTAGAAGCACATGAGTGAAATAAGAAAATGTCATTTTACTGTAACATAAATTGCATTTTCTTAGAGTAATTATTTATAAATCTTCAAAGAGGTGGTGGTCTTCAAAAGACGGAATAGTTTTTGAGTGAAGTACTGTCCAGTAGCCCACACAGAGTGTTCTAATATATGCTAGAAGTGAGGGAGGGGGAAGCAGATAGTGAGAGGACGAAAGATTTAAGAAAGCTTGGGGGTGTATATCTCACTGTGCATAGCATGCATGAGGTTCTGGGTTCAATCTCCAGTACCTCCATTAAAAAATTAATTTTTTTTTAAAAAGGGAAAAACAGTAAAAAAGAAAGCAAGCAAGCTTCTAGTATACCTAAGGAGATTGGGCAGTTAGAATAATCAAGGTCTTCTATCATGTGTCAAATGAGTGGTAAAAAGAGTAAATGAGGTCACATTTTATATGAATTTTAAATTGAACAATATAAAGCTATTAATAACACTCATATTTTGGCCTCCAAATTAAAAAAAAAGTGCCCCAGTTTCACAGCTGACTGTCTGAGTGTATTGTCATTGTTTTTCATGGTTTGACTGTGGCAAACTTTTGGTACCACTTTAGCTGATAAGTAGGAATACCCAACACTGCCAGAATTGCTAGCTATTGTTTATATATATGTTATTTTGATGACTACTGTCCTATTATTTTAACACTCATTATTATAATTTAAAATGTTGTTTTCTGTAACAAAGCCATTTAAGTATTCATTATGTGGTCATGCTAGTATAAGAGCTAATGCTAATGTTAAAAAAAAGGGGGCGGGGGGAGGGTGGACCCAAGCCAAGATCTTTGGAACAAAAAATAAAGGTGATGAGTAGAATACATAAAAGAAGTGAAAGCAATCCCCACCCTGCAAGAATTTCTTCTAAAGATTAGAGATAATGGTGAAAAAATAAAAGCAGAATTAAAGAAAATCTACAGTGGTTATATATAGATTCAGACATTAGAAGTATTTATCTCCTCCATGAGAATATTCATATGAAATATATCAGTTTTCAGTAATGTGAGGTCCTCAGATATATACTCTCACATAAAACATGACTGATAGGACCCTAAAGATTCAAAGGAAGGATGATATGTCTAGAAAAGTCAAATTTATAGAGACAGAAAATAGATTAGTTGTTCCTGGAGCTGGAGTGCAACAGGGACTGACTATAAATGAGCATGTGGGGGATCTTACTGGAATGATAAAATGCCTAAAAGGAGTCTGATGGGGGTAAAATTCAGGTGCTAGCAGGGCCATTTCCTTCTTTGGGCTCCAGGAGTAAGTCTATTCTTTGCTTCTTCCTCCTCCTAGAGGCTTCTGGCATACCTTGGCTCCTGGCTGCATCACTCCAATCCATTGTGACATCGCCAACACCCTGGATCCCTACCCCACTAACCCTTCTGCCTCCCTCTTCTAAAGATCCTTGTGAGTACATTGAAGGCCCACCCAGATAATCCAGGGTAATCTCCCAAATCAGGATCATTCACTTAATCATCTCTGCAAAGACCCTTTTGCCACAGGTGGTAACACATTCACAGGTTCTATGGATTAGGAGGACATGGGCATCTTTGAGGGCCATGATTCAGCCTGCAATAAGTGGCTAGAGAGAAGAAAGCAGGAACTTTGATTTATTCATTTTTGCCTCTCCATGCTTACCACTATGCCCAGTGCCTGGTGAATCTGCATTTGCCAAATTAAGGAGAGAACATGAGGAAAGTTACAAAGGTAGGAATAAACTGTGTGTCCAGGGGACTCTGACTAGGTTGTTAGAAGTAGACTGAAAGGTTACAGCATTAGGGGTGGTTAAAGATGGAGTGGAAAGGCCGACTGGGGCCATGTTGCTGAGTGCCCTGAAGATCAGGCCATGTTTTTAGACTTAAACTAGTAAGAAATCATTAAAGATTTCTGATTATGGGAAATAAATGATTATAGGGGGTTTTGCTAAAAGGTTAATCTGGTGAATACCAACCGAATTGGAGAGGAAATACTGGAGAAGGGTACACGTTTAGAGGCTCCTTCAGCAATCCAGCTATGAAATACTGGGGTTTGGGCTCCAGTTGTGGTGGTTGTAAGAATGACAAGGCAGAAGCTGAAACAACATGAGTAAAGAATTACCAGCATTTAATAGTTGTCACTATAAGGACATATAACTTTTTTTTTCCTGTTTTTGTTTGTTTGTTTGTTTGTTTTTTTGTGAGTGAAGGTAGATTTATTCAGAGAGATACATTGAAAGGCAAGAGAAAGGCCACGAGGTGTGGGGGTTGGGTGCTCAGATTAAAAGTAGGTACATACTCCATAGACAGAATGTGGGCCATCTCGGAAGACGGAGAGGGGTGGCCGACATATAACTGTTAAGATTGATTGTATTTGTGCTACAAGGAATTGAAACGTCAATATAATTAAATAAAAGTTGTTTGTTTTCTTATATAACATAGAGACTGAATGTAGGTGGCTGGGAATTTACATAAAACATTTTTTCCTATGATTTTACAGAAAAATCCAGATGAGAGTGTTGAGCTATTATTGGGAGTTAGAACAATTTTTTTTCCAAATAAAGATGTAGGAAACATAAATATAAAATAAACAATGTTTCCATTCCAAAAATGAATGGGCTGGAAGGATGTTTTCCTTAGGGACTTTCAAGGGTTTCTCAACAGTAAGTAATATTTGACTAGGTGCTCACCGTCCTCTGAAAGACCTTGAGAGAACACAGATTCTACAGTCAGGACTTCTATGACCCTTACAGTCTTGGACCACTTCAGGTCCTTTGTTGTCTATTGATTGTATCTGCAGTTGGAGTTGGAAGATGTGAGAAGTGGGAAATATATTTTTTAATGGCTATTTACTGCTTATTTATATAATGATTTTTGGCAGTTGCCATATCTCCTTTCTCTCTAGTATCTTAAGAAAAAAGAGAGAAGAGAGCCTTTTAGGTCATCTTTGGTGGTCACAAATGGGTAAGAAGCCGAGTAAAAAGCCTTTTTATACAAATGTTTTTCCTTTATAATTATACACAGCTATCTGAAGATCTTTTTAAAGTTCTTATTACAGCAGAAATGACATTGCCAACATGGTGAATTCAAATTCACAAATAAGCTCTCAAATACTGGCTATTATCAAAAAATGAGGATATTAAACTAATAATCCTGAAATTAACCAAGGCATTTATAGTTTGAAAAAAATAGACTAAATTACATTGAAGGTACTCTAGGAGCATCAATATGGTAACACAAAATAGTAATTCTACTCTTCACTATAACTGTAAAAAGAGAGCTTCCCAGAGCAGAAACTTTGGCTATCTGTATGTGGCTTTCACCCCTGCCTGAACTTCCTAATCAGCCCCTTCCATTGCTGAAGATTTTTTATGATTTCATGAGGGAAGAAGAAATGAAAATCTCATTCACTATCATGCTTTAAGGAAGACTTTAAAAAATGTTGGTTTTTAGGAGGAGGGTATATGGCTCAGTGGTTGAGTGCTTGCTTAGCAAGCATGAGGTCCTGGGTTCAATCCCCACTACCTCCATTAAAAACAAATAAATAAATAAACCTAATCCCCCCCCCCCCTTAAAAAAAATAAAAAATGTTGCTTGTTTATCATTGTGGTAAAATAAGTTATCCACAGTCACACGGGAACTCTGCGTTGCTCAGTTCTCTAATATTCTCACCAACACTCCAAGTGCTAGCTCTTCTTTTGGGAAGGAGTAGTTTCCTGTATTACGATCATCATTTAGACCACATTTACCAAAGGAGTACCACCTCTGAGCCTCTCTGACTCTTCCTTCTGCTCCCTGTAGGTGGCAGGAAGGTGAGTTGAGAGTTGTTACTCTCCCCATTTGGACCTCTTTTTGACTCAGGTCATGTGGCCTCTGGTCCCTATTCCTGCAAACTATCTCTCTTTACACACGTGTCTGAGAGAATTTAGGATTTAGAATCAGGAGGCAGTGGAAGATCTAAGCCTTTTGCCGCCAATTTCATTTCCTTGCCTTTGCCTCAAGGGTCATCAGATGCTGGCTTGAAGGGTACTTTTAAAATTTCAATTCTATTCTTATCCTTTGAGTAGGAACCTTGCAGGGGCAGGGAAGAGGTGGTAGTCTGCAGAGCATTGCTGCATCCCTGGCTGTACTGTCACTGAATACCTTCACGTTTAATTATCCTCCATGTAAGTTGGTATGACCAGTTTGCAGAGCCATTTGGCTATACTAAGTAAAGATAAACATGCACATATTCCCTGGCCAGCAGTTTCACTCTAGATACAGTGCTGGAGAAGCTTTCACACAGAAGGCAAGAAGGTACATCCAAGGAAGTTTGTTGCTGCTTTATGATAGCCAAAGAATGGAAATAACCTAAATGTCTATCAATAGGGGGATGGAAAGATTGTGGCATATTCACAGAATACAGTTTTATTCAGAAGTAAAAAGTGAACAATCTAGAGGTCCCACACCTCTCGTCTATAGAAATGCTATTATGTATTTCATGAAAACAATGGAGGCATATGTATAAATTGAATTGAAAATTGAATTAAATTAAGTTTAAATTTAAATTGAGTAAATTTTATTTACATTGAATTGAAAAAGAGAGACACCAAATTTAGGAGAGTAATTATTCCAGGGTAGGGGTACCAAGAAATAGAATTGTGGAGAGGTACAAAAAGGTTTTAATTGTAATATTTTAATTCCTTAGACCATGTGTGGGATACACATATGCTCATTGCATTATTCTATGTACATTTTCATATGCTTGGAATATTTCATTTCTAAAAATCTTCCAAACTCCTACGAGATGCCAATAATATTGCATATGGACAATTTACAAAAAGAGAGATATCTTTGAGATCAAAATATAAGGAGTAACTGATCTCTCCTGAGAAACCTTGGTGTTTTCTTTTCATTAACAAGGCAAATCACTTACTATTAATACTTCCCTTTACCTGCCTGTAAGCGCAGAACCAAATTTGAGCTCCAACTTCAGTAACCAAATAGTATCTGTACTCTTCCTCCTTGAACTTGATTTTCTGTCAAAGCGTGAATTTTCCCTGGTCCTGCATTTGTTTATTCTGTTTTATGGTGATATAAGCCTCTTCCCGTCCTTTGAGTGAGAAAAAGAGTTGTAAATGGAAATACAAAATTATTTTTCGTGTTCTAGTGTTCTCTCTGCTCACACAAACGCACAGTATTTGCACAGGGCAGGGCTGTGTATCTGCCTGTTTACCTTTGTGCACCTCTGTGTCTAGCATAGCGTCTGGCACATGGTAGGTATTTCATTGTTTGCTGGTTAAATGAGTTAATAAACCCACAAATTCATCCTTAAACAAATCTTAATTTTTACACATTTCAGAGGTGTCCAATTTGTCTTGTTATAAGTTTAGCTTTAGCAAACATCTTGGTGAATGAAGTTCTGGATTATTTCCTAAGGTTATTTTTCCAGAAGTAAAATTACATGCATCAAACGATGTGAGCATTGAGTGGCTATTGAAATGTTTTTCCAAATTGCTCTCCAAAAAAGCCTTCACCAGTGTCGGCAGCAACAAGCAACGTCTGAGGGTATTATTTCCTGCATAACACCATCTATATTCATGCAAAATTTTGTTTTGTTCTGTTTTGCAGTTTGATAGTTGTAAAATTATATCATTTTTAAATGTTAATCATTTTTAAAATGTTACTTTCCCTACAATTTTTATGGTGAACTTCATATACTCTTGTGAAAAGTCATCTGACTTTTCCAAACTTCATCATAGATTTTCATCATTTAGTATAAACCAGCAGAGAAAAATAACCCATGGAAAATATTGAGGCTTCTTAATTCCCCTAAACTGTCTTTATGGCCTATGGGTAATAAACATCTTTGGTCTTCAAATTTCTCACCTATAAACTCTATAAACTGGAGATGAGAATACATACCTTGGATGCCTATTGTATTACAAATCGTGTATATAAAATATTTACTAACACATAGCAGGTGTCCAGTAAGTAATAACTGTTATTATTATTTTAATTTAACCTGTAAAATTAGGTTCATGATCTAGATAAACATTGAGTTCGTTTCTTGGTCTATGGACATAAGGAACAAATATATACTAATTATGGATTCTTTTCATAACCCATCTTGAAGTACCTTAAGCAAAAAGTGGAATTTACCAATAGAAGGGTAGAATAATGAGTAAGAGGAAAGATCAGGGATCCAGCAGGGCCTCCACGTATAGAAGCCCTCAGTCCTGATGTTGCCAGAATGTTCTCTCATCAATTCCTATCTCTGTTCTCTCTGCACCTGAGTGCCAATCTCTTTCTCCACAGGCAGACGTTCCCCACACAACTGCAGAAAGCCCTCAGGTTTTACACCTTACAGCTTCAGTTTCTGAGGAGAGATTGTCTGGACAGTGCCTCAGGTCCTGAGTCCAGATAAGGAAGGGGCTTTTTGACCTCCCTTGGCTCAGGTGCCCATGTCTCCTAGAGCTAATCCCAGGCAACTCATTCTTTGAGGGTATATGTAGATTTAAGATAAAGTGGTCAAGGAATGGGGAATTAAAGATAAGATGTCTTCAGAGGGAGATGCAGTGTGTACCTCTGAGGAGAGAGAGGAGGATAAACCTCTTACCACAAAGCTTAGAGGATTTCAAGGAGATGACTTGAAAAGCTTGACCTGTGATTCATAGAGACTGTAGGCTAATGTAAAGCCTTTGTAAGGGGAAGTCTAAAGATTTGAAAGTGAAGCTGGCAGCCAAAGAGATTATTGCCTTGGAAATAGCTTGCAATCCTAGGGTTTGTCAGTGTGAAAAAATGCATGAGAAGTGAGTATGTTGGTACAGAGAGCAGGCTCAGAGTCATTTTAAAGGGACTTTGGACATGAAAAGCGTGGCTACAGACAATGGAACTCTTAATTTTGTCATTATGTGGTCTACCAGAAAACCAAAGACTGACAGTCTGTGACAGTTAATATTTTGAATCATCTTGAAGGAGTCAAGGGTTGCCAGATATTTGGTTACATATTATTTCTGGTATGTCCATGAGAGTGTTTCTAGCAGAGATTAACATTTGAATTGGCTGACGGAGTAAAGCAGGTGGCCCTCCCCTATGTGGATGGGTATCATCTAACCTGTTGAGTATCTGAATAGAACCAAAAGGTGGAGGCAGGGGAAATTCTCTCTCTCTGCTTGAAAGCTTGAGCTGGAATATTGATCATCTTCTACCCTCAGACTAGGACTTAATAGCATCAGTGCTCCCTGTTCTTATGCCTTTGGACTCTGGCTAGAACTACTCCACAGACTTTCCAGAGTCTCCATTTTGCAAATGGTAAATTGTGGAACTTTTCAACCTCCATAATCCTGAGTCCATTTTTTAGAATACATTTCTTTATTATATATATATGTAAAATAAACACATAAATAACTGTAACTATGTATAAAAATTATTTTATATATTTATATAACACTATATATTATATGTATCTAGCCAGCTGCAGTGGATTATTGCCCAAATATAGGAACCTCAAATAAAGAATGAGATAGCTTCAGAAATGAAGCGGTTCCTAAAGAACTTGTTTATAAACTCCAAGAAAGAGAGCCCCTTTAGGCACTGGGCAAGTTCAGAGAGAGTTACTTAAACTGTCTGCTGCAGCCAGAGAAAACCAAGACATCTTTTTGTTTTTCAAGGAAGACAGTGTCTGTACTTTTCCTCTTCTTTTATTTGGGTTCCCACAGAAGCAGACTCTTAGACATGGATGTGAGTTCACATAGTGTATTGGGAGGTGATCCCAAGAAGCTCAGGCAGGGGAGTGGGTAGTGAGTGAGATAAGGAAGGGAAGGAAGCCAGTAACTCATTAGAAATTGAGTAGGCTACTGGTATGGGAACTGAAGCTCAATCCTCCTGCTCTGGGTATAGAATGCACTTCAGAGTTATTCCAGCCAAGGGAGCTGGGTCTCCATCAATTCTTGTCAGTCATTTATTGAGGGCTGCTCCAGGAACATTAATTCCTCAGACATTCTTGCCTACTCTGGGTGCACAAGGAATGGGTTCCAGTGGCCAAAGGAAGTCCTTAGATGTAGGGTCATGGGGCTTGCCACAGTCGGTGGAAGTCGTGGGTGCCCTGCACTCAGCATGACGGGTGATGGGCAGAGCAATGACAGCAGTTGCCTCCCCTCCACCCCCTCCTCCTACTTGAGGCCCTTGGAGGTCAGAAGCAGCTTTGTAGGTGGGGAAAGAGGAGTGGAAACACCCTCCTGGGAAACCAAAGAATCCCACTCTATGGAGGCTTCCCATATGCAGTAGCCCCAGGCTGAAGGAAGGGAGAAGTCTAATTTGAATGGAGTTTTGAGTTTTTACTTTTGCCAGAACTGAGCATTTTAATGCCTGAAATGAGTAGTCTTGGGACTAAAAGGGACCAGAGGATGATTCACATTCTGATAGTCACCAGGAAATTCATGGGACCTGCCCTAGGTATCACTGAATAAATGGGAAAGAACTCAAAGAAGAGGGCTTAACAGACAGTGTAAAATATATTGGTTTTCTCATTGCATGAATTCCACTCATGTACCATTCAGCTGAAGAATTAAACATTCAGTGAATCAGACTTTTTTTTTGTCTATAGAATAACAAATACTCATACTAATAAAAATTTGAGAAATTCCCTGTGAGCAATTCAGGAATATTATTCAGGATCCATCTTAGTCCCTAAGTGTATTCACTACTCTGTGGTTGGGAATCCAGATTATTGGCAGAATTTTTTATGAATAACTGAGCACTTTTGTGATCTCAAGCACTGATTTTTCCATCCATTACTTACATATTGTGTTTTTGTAACTAAATAATCTTCAAATAGGCCTTGACTCCCCGCTGCTTCACTTAAATATATATTGACTTTATTTACTATTATTGACTCCTTAAAATTTCTGAGTGGGAAAGAGGCTTAAGGTGAGTAAAATCACAAATCTATCTATACGATTATGCTAAGTACTGGATATATTATTTCACTAATTTGATTTTTTATGGGACACTTACATGATTATAAAACTGAGAATCCTCAAAGCAACTGAGATGTTTGTTAGCACGAGAAGTATCATGAGGTCAGCATAAGCAAAAATGATAAAACATTTAAAATATTTTCCCCTAAAGTTGATATCAACACACAACTTTAATTTATAAACGAGAATAATATTATGAAGCTAATGAAATAAAGAATGCAAAATGGGACAATATACTATTCTTCCAAGTTAGTAGATTAATTGATATGAAAGTGCTTAGTGAAAAATCAATCTTGATCATACATGGGGAGGTCCTTGAGGAAAAGTTCCATTAGATAGCATATCTCTTTTTCTTGGTCTGCTTCAAAATGGTCTGATGTTTTCCCTGATGGACTTGAGACCCACTGGTTATCTATGGTGAGTAAGGATTGGGGATTAGGGAGAGGGGATAAGATCCCCTATTGACCTGGACCTTGCTAGCATGGCTGACAAGTGAGGATGGACTTGCCAGCCATGCTAGCAGGATGCCTGGGGCAGGGGAGGAGGATCCCGTGGCATAGTGACAGAGCAGGGATTTGGCATGAGGAAATCAGTGTTTAAGGTATACCTTTGCCCCTTGCTCTTTATTTGATTTTAGGCAATTCACTTATAGCTGAGTCCTCATTTCCACATCTGCAGAATAGAGATACTAATAAAACTGAAAGTAAGACGCTAGGTTCTGGCTCATGTGCCTGTCAGATTGGACTGATAATCAGAGAGGAAATGGATTTTTGGCCTGACGGGAAGGGAACTAAGTCCAAAGTTGAGAAATGAATTAACGATCTTGTTATATATACATGGTAGCCCCACTCTGAGAGATTCTGACTGATCCAGTAGGTTGAGAAGGAGGTCCAGGGAATCCAATCTCCTTGGTGATTTCTGATGTGCCATTTTGAACACCACTGAGTTAGGGGGATATGGCTACCCAGGAAAGGTTCTTTAGACAGCTGTCATATGGCTCGCAAAACGGGATAGAAATTCAGCTCTGAGATCAAGGAGGAAGGAGGATAATTTTTGTAACATGGGGAGTTGCATTCAAAGCACCTAACAACCATGACCATATGACTTGACTGGTAAATCTGGGGGAATACATGTAGGAGAAGATATGCTCCCCCAAACTAGTGCTCCAGAGAGCCCCTCAAAGTTTCTGGAAGACTATGCAACTGAGGCATAGTTTCCCCAGCTGCTCCTTCCCTGGATAAAAAGAACTCTGGAAGGCTTAATAAACAGTAAAGTGTGCAGGATGGCAGGATCAGCCCAGTGTGGGATGCAGTGGCCTAGATGTTAGCATTTGTCAATCAGTCATTGTTAATGCAAAATAGCGTATTGTTACTTTTACTGAACACTCTTAACTTTGCTACAGGCGAATAGCATTGTTACCTCTATTTTCTGTATAAGGAAATGAAAATTCAGTGAGGCAAAGCATCTTGCTTAGTGTCACTAAGTCAGTAGGGAACAGAGTCCAAGCTAGGATAAGAATCCAGTTCTCTTTGTCCTAAATCCTTTGCTCTTCTCATTGTAAGAAAATTTGCTCGAGAAAAGGCATAGGCATGTCCGCCAAGCAGAGTCAAGGAGTAAGACAGGTCACTAGCGAGGTAGAGAATGCAAAGGATTGGGAATTCATGTGAGGGACAGGGACGATACACAGAAGCCTCTAAGACCTCAAGATTAATAGTAGAAAATAAGAGGTAAGCCAAAAAATTTCTGTCACCCAAGAAAAAAGTCAACAAAAAGCTGGCAAGCCCGCAGGTTGTGATTTCATGCCTGAACAGATATTAAGGTTGGTATTGGGGAGGACCCTCACACCCTCTACAAACAAAAATAGTTCACTTAACGTTAATTACTACTGGTAAATTCACTGTGTCAGAGGAAAATGTCAGTTATTTTGTTGAATGGGGGCTTCTGTAAAAACCAACTGACTTAATTTTTTTTTTTTTACTTTTAAAGTAGATGCTTGGTGTTATGTGGACAAAGCTTATAGATTTTATAGATATAAGTTACTGACTTGTCTCCTCAGCTCCTAAAAAGTGTAATATTTAAATACCACTATCTTAGCCATAAAAACCAGGCCAATCATATTCTGATTTTGTCATGGATGCAAAGTCCAATGCACAGTTTGGTCCCACAGCACATTCACAGAGGAAACAGGTCCAGAGATGTTCAGCGATTCATCCAGAACCAGGACTTGAACCTATATTTCCAGGTCCTTGTTGTTTAGCCTCTTATTCCTCCAACCAATCAAATAGATACTTAAGAATAGTGGATAGGTTATGGTTAGTGTTTTGGATTGTTCTAGGAAAATCTTTGTAGTATAAATAATGAATGTACCTGAAGACCTTATTATAAATGTGCTCTGTGTTGGGGAGAGTGATTCATAAGCTCATTTGCTTCGTGACTCATTGTTCTCAGAAAATAACAAGGTTCCGAGGAGACAGTGGTTTTATCCAGTACTGGTCACTTGTTTAACCACTTTCACCTCCTTTTTGAAAAACGACAACAATACAACAGCCAGGTAGAGTGCTTAAAAGAGCATCAATGTATTCACCTTCATTATCTAAATCACACGACAGGAGAACTTCTTTGCTATGTTCATACCTATGAGAAAATTGATACTAGTTATTTCTGGACAGAGTACCTACAGATGAGAGGCTTTTAAACATAAAAATTAGAGGTGCATTATAACAGATCATGATTACTCATTATAAGCTTTTCCATTGCTTTGAGTCAGTCTTATCCCAGGTGTCATTCAGAACCTACAGAGTATTTTGAAGATTAGGTTGTCATAACACAAATTGGAGAGGGTATCAGAATTCATTCAAACTGAAAGTGTACTAGATGATGGGTTGAGTAGTAAAATGTGTAGGAGAAAATTCTCTTGAGATAATAATCCTCCTCCAACAGCTTCATGAGAAAGAAAAACAGCTTGCTGCAAAAAATGCATCTCTTGGTTTCCCAAGTAGGAGATTATTTGAAGGATGCCTGTTACTTGACACCAATGCAGAATGTCTCCTTATCCTTTTCGTATTTCTTTGTCCTTTTGTCTGCTTCCTATCGTAATCCAGGATGAAAATGAAAATAGGTAACCTGTGTAAAATTAATTCAGTTGCAAGTAATTAAGAAAACAACAGAACCTCAGCTCAGACTAGATTATACAGGGGCTGACTTATTGGCTTATGTAACTGGGAAGTTTGAGGGAAATCAGGCATGATTTAGTTGAGGGACACAAAGGATGCTAGTATCTTTATGTAGGGTCTGTGGGCGTCTGTCACTGAGGTCTACTGTTTTCCATAATGGTCTTGTTCTGACCCAATTTCCAATCTACCTGTTTAACAAGCTTAGGGAAAATGAAAAATGGGGGAAATTCTATTGGCTGTTTTCCAATAAATCCAGAGAAGCACTTAGACTCCCATTGGACTAGCATGGGTTCCATGCCCAACTGTGAGTCAATCACTGAGGCTAAGGGAATAGGTTATGTGAATGGTCAGGCTGGAGGGTCGTGTGACCACCATGGTTGGTGAGGGGGGAGCAAAGAAGTGAGGTCAAGTGAGGTCACATAACAGAGGACAAGAGCCATGATTTCTATTACTGGAAAAAGAGATAGGCAGGCAGAAGCGGTTGATATTTACCGTGTAGCCTGCTGGTTACCAGTTTTTGAACCAAAAAGGATTCCCTAGGGCCCAGAGCAAACACTTCTTTCCTATGACATTGCTCCTGAGGGGCAAAATGGGTCTTGGAGGCCCTCTGTCCCCACCTCTTAGCAGCCTCTGCTCTGCTTCCATCCTATCAAGTCTTGGCCCCAGTTCTCTCTTATTAGTCTGCCCCTTGCTGGTTTCATCACAGCCCATTCAGTCTACAAAAGAACCGTTTTCTCTAACCTGCCTGGGGTATACCACTATTAAGCTTGAGAGGAAAGAAAATTAGCAGAGGGTGAAGAGGAAAAAATAATTTTTCATTCCAACATATTATAGGAATTCATGTTAATTACATTTCTTTTTCTCAAAAAGTCTAATTCCTCCATCAATCTGGAGCTATTAACACAAGTGCAAGAGACTGTAGTGGCTAAAGAATTCTGTATGGGATGGTAACATGATTTGCCTTTGTTTACAATCCTGATGTGCCAAACGTCCTTTTCTAACAGAGGTTGAAACATTCTTTTGGTTTAGATTTAAAAGACTTATATCCTTTCAGGAATGTCAGAGCTCAAAATCAAATGAGACAATTGGAGCAGCTGAATTAATAAAAGCTCTGCTTATGGTTACACTTTTATTCCTAAGAAATTTATGGGGAGCTAAAATTCTCTAGTCTGGAAATGGAAAACAGCTTGCTGAATATTGACATTTATTTAACGTCTAGTTCATGTTTTCTGTGCAGACCAGAATTCAATTCACTGTTCAGCTAAATGTCTGCTTTGTTACATCCCTGCTGTTTTAAATGTTTGGAAATTGAATTGAATTCACAAAGAAGGTGCTAAGGCATTTTTGCTCATCTGGTAACTGAATACAAAACCATAGTGATGACAATTTTTAATTTCTTTTGGCCGTAGCTCCCAAGATTGTCATGTTCCATGTATACAGATGCCAAGTATCTTCTCCCAAAGTAAAGGATGAGCTGGGCAGGTGGCCAGTGGGTTGAACTGGAAGATTCTTCCTAAGTTGGGCTGAGATGAGGCCCCAGTCACTGGTGTATGCTGGAACTTGATTTGAGTGATGACTTATAAAGAGCGTTAAACAACTGACTCACCAAGTGAGTCACCCTTGCTGAGCCGTGCACTTTCGTTATTGTCAGAAAGCTATCAAGAAATGGTCTCATTGCTTGCCTAAAGCAAATGGAAATGTCTAGCATATTGAGTCTGCTCCTAGTTTACGCTCTGGATAGAGACCAATTTACACCTGAGGAGGGTGCCAGGACCCTGCTGTGGTGAGACTGGGAAACAGGCAGAAATTGTCTTCCAGCAGCTCTTCTCAAGCCTCCGTTGAGTGCATATTTACTCCTTAACTTCTTGACACACAAAGACACACTCCCAATCACTTCCTGGGTTCTGATGGTTGGACACTGTGGCTCTCTCTCATCAGATGACACCTTTTGCTCTGAAACTTTCCCCACTCCCTTGCTCCCTCCCTCTGCACCAAACTGATCCTCTAAGGTCCTCTCCCTTGGGCCTGGCTAAATGGTTGAAGTTAATTTAATAAACATGAATTTGAGTATTGAGCCAAGGTAGTTGACGAGATATTTACTTAACATTAGAGAAATCTAATTTATGGAAGACTGAAAACTTTCCTTCAGGCCAACATATGCATGCTTGGCACCTGAACAACTACCATTTGGAAAGGCATCACAGTTTGGTACAGAATGGACCAGGAGTTAGACAGGTTGGGTTCTCCATCTGGGTAATTTTGAATAAGTCTTTTAACGTTTTGGAGATTAGGTAGTCTTACCTCTAAAAAAGGAAGAACCGGTGCTCTCTTTTCTCACTGCAGTGGCCGTCTGCTGGCTATGCCTGCTTGGCGGGTATTTCCTCTCCTTTCCAATTTTCCTGTGCACAAATACCTCTCCCCACACTCAGTCCGTGTGCTTTGCTTTATGGTATCCTGGACCCCATCAATTCAGAACAGTTAGAGTTAGCCTGGGGACTTGCTGCAACTATTGGAAAAAAGGTGAACTCTTTCTGCTGGTAACATCAAGTGCCACCTTCATCTTTGTCGTATCGTCATCTTCGTCACCATTGGAGGAGAGCCGCAGGCCTAAGACATCAGGTTAGCAACACCAGTAGAAGGGTGTAGTCAGCATCATTCTTTCAGAATCTGCCCATCAGTCACAGGAAAGATCACTGGCTGGCCCTGATTGGGTCAGGAGTTCATTCTTGAATCTTGTCATGCTTGTTGCTAGATCTATTCCTAAACTACATGATCCAATAAATCCTCTTGTTTGCTTAAACCATATTTGAGTTGAATTTCCGCCACAGACAAAAGGGTTCCAACAAATCCAGCTTGAAAGCAGTAAAAGTTGCATGAACAACTGGCTTTTGTGCTATAGCAGGGTTTGGAGCATTTTTTCTGTCAGGGGCCAGATAGGAAATATTTCACGATTGTGGGCTACAGAGTCTGTCTCAACTCTCCAGTTCTATCCACTGTCATATGAAAGCGGTCATAGGCAACGTGTAGATAAATGAGTGTGGCTGTGGCACACTCATTCATTTTATATAGAAGAAATAATATTTTATACATAAATGTTATTTATGGACACTAAAATTTGAATTCTACATAATTTTTATGTATCTTGGAATATTATTCTTTTGATTTTTTTCCCAACCATTTAAAAATGTAACAATCACTCTTAGTATCAAAACAAGAGTCATGCCATGGTTTTCTTACCCTTGCTCTGCAGCAATATTTGACTGCCAGACTCCTAGCAACTGTCTTTCTGGAGATTCAAGAAAAGGTTCAGTGACAGCTCTCTGGACAGTCACTGAAGCAATCATTTTTCAGTGACTCCAGGCTTTTTGTTTTTGTTTTTTGTTTTTCTTTGGCCTTCTTATAGCTAATGTCTGCCCAGTTCATAGAATTGGCCACAGAGTGAATTTGATATGAATGTTAAATGGCCCAACCACTTCTCTGTATCTGTCCTGTTCTATTTTTCCCAAGGGACCTTTAAATTATATAATCTACTCAGACATTGAATTGAAGAGATCCACAAGGTACAGAATTGATCAATGTAGTCTATAAAAAATAAAGAATCACATGTTAGAGAATACATTGAAGAGTACTTAGCCATAGATTTATGGTCAAGACATGTATAGCAAAGACAGTGGCTCAAAGAGGAAGGTACAATGTGGTAGAAGAATCTCCAAATACTGAAAATACCAGATGTGCGAATCAAAGTGTTCATTATGATTATCATCAGCACTCTCCTATTGTGTGCATGGCTAAGTCCTAGGGGCTATTTACTTATTTTATGTATCTATAACAGAAATTATGCAGATGTTAAGTTAATAAATTAAGTAATGCCAGTGAAGGTTGTTCAAGGACAGGAAGAAACAAAAATATTAAAAATTTCAAGTAACATTTGGGCATGTGAGTCTGCATTTTCTCATAAATTAAGTAACCCAGCATCCCACTAGCTTTCTTCTTGAATCATTCTGGATACAGTGATTATTTATTTTAACACTATGGAGTATTACCTGAAACACTTCAGTTATTTCCCATGGATTACCAAATCACTTTGAATGCGTACAATTGAAAGACATTCCAAATACTTGAATTAGAAGTAATCTTCAAGAGCTAATCCTAAGATCCTCCTTTCATATAGGATTTCCTTGCTGAAATACACCTTTGCGTGACTATGTAAGAAAAGTGAGGAAAAATACGTGAATGTTCAATCACCCTGACACCAAAATGAAAAGCAATTCCAGTTCAAAGTAAGTACCCTTTATCTTCTGTGCCACACTTAAATTTCATCGAGATAAATATATTCTGTACACCAAATTCAACCTAATTCCCGTAAATAAAGCCAAGTGGGAGACTGTGGTCCTCCATTTTCTTTTGCTGCAGAGAAGAACTGATTCATGAGAACTGATGACTTTCTGTTCTGTTTTGATTTGACTTTTCACTTCTGTGGAGTTTTCAGATACCCAGACCTACAAGCCTTAATTCCTGCTGGGCAAAGGAACTTACAGAGGTAGACATCAGTAATATCAGTGTCAGTCTGTAGTGCCTCCAAGTGAAAATGGCTCCAAGCAAAAGAGATTGTTTGCTGTACAAGAAAAAAGGCATGCTTCTTCAAGTAGGATGAAAATAGTGATAAAATAATTTTCAGTACTGACATCTTTCCATCTGGTTTTATATTATTTCTAGACCTAAGGCTTGAAGTGCTTTGTCAAGAAAAGAAGTTCGCTCAAAGTTGTCTTCTCTCTCTTTTCTATTTATTTCTCCCCTTTTCTGTTCTACTTTACACTCTAAATCACTGTTCTAACCTTATTACATCCCCTGAAAAATTCTCAGGATCTCCCAAAGGCAAAGGGCACATGAAGTCCAAATTCTTAGCATAATATTCAAGGTGCTAATTTTGAATATTCAAGGATTCACATCTCCTTGAGATTTAAACTTGCCTTCTCAACCTATATTCCCATCAGTGCCCTTCAGACATTATTAAACAGGAAATTTCACAATTTCTGGTTTATGCCCTGTCTTTTTCTCCTCCAAACCTGGTTTCCTCTCTTGCCGTCTGTCAAAATTCTCTTTGTTCTTCAAATATAGTCATTGTCTCTAAGAAACCTCCCAAGATCCCCAGGCAGGGTTTAAGTATTATTGTGTTCCCACGCTACCATCTTATAGCACTGTGGATTATATTTCTGTATGTGTTTTTTAACGTGTCATCTTTCCTGCTAGAGGGCAAAAGTGTTTGCAGAGAATAACTGTATCAATTAAGTTCATTTTGTCTAATGTGTCATTAAAGGCCAATGTTTCATTATTGATTTTCTGTCTGGATGATCTATTGATATAAGTGGGCTATTAAATTTCCCTACTATTACTATGCTACTGTTGATTTCTCCTATTATGCTTGTTAATATTTGCCTTGTATATTGAGGTGCTCCTATGTTGGGTGCATATATATTTACAATAGTTATATATTTTTCTTGAATTGATCCCTTGATCATTATGTTGTGTCCTTCTTTGTCTCTTATAAAAGTCTTTAAAGTCTGTTTTGTCTGATATAAGTATTGCTACTTTGGCTTTCTTTTGATTTCCATTTTCATGGAATACCTTTTTCCATCCCTTCACTTTC
The DNA here is from genome assembly GCF_009834535.1 of Camelus ferus. Classification (NCBI taxonomy): domain Eukaryota; kingdom Metazoa; phylum Chordata; class Mammalia; order Artiodactyla; family Camelidae; genus Camelus; species Camelus ferus. The sequence continues at coordinate 42,093,848 of NC_045706.1, read as the reverse complement.
AGTCTGTGTGTTGATAATGATGTTAGCTGGGGGCTTGTCATATATCACCTTTATTATATTGAGGTAAATTGCCTCTATACAGTCATCTTTTGGTATCCATGGAGGATTGGTTTCAGGACTCCCCATGGATTTTAAAATCTATGACTAATCAAGTCTTTTAAATAAAATGGAATAGTACATTTAGTCCTCCGTATCTATGGGTTTGGCATTGCAGATATAGGGGACTGATTGTACTCAGTTTGTTGAGAGTTTTCATCATGAAAGAATGTTGGAAGAGCTTGAGAAGAATTGGAATTAATTCTTTCTTAAATGTTTGGTAGAGTTCACCTGTGAAGTCATCTGGTCTTGGACTTTTGTTTGTTGGGAGGTTTTAAACTACTGATTCAAACTCCTTACTAGGAGTTTTGTCTGTTTACATTTTCTATTTTTTCATGATTCAGTCTTGGTAGGTTGTATGTTTCTAACAATTTACCCATTTCTTCTAGACTTTCCAAAATTTTGATGTATAATTGTTTATAGTAGTCCCTTACTATTCTTTGTATTTGTCAAATATCAGTTGTAATGTCTTCTGTTTCATTTCTAATTTTACTTATTTGATTCATGTCTCTTTTTCTTGGTAAGCTAAGAGTTGTCTATTTTGTTTATATATTTAGCAAAACAATGTCATTAATCTCTTAAAGTTTCTCTTTCATGTTTTTCTCCTGTGATCATTGTTATTTCTTCTTTTTACTAATTTTGAGCTTAGTTTGGTCTTTTTTAGTTCTTTGAGGTTAGAGCTAGGTTATTTCTTTTCTTTTCTTTTCTTTTTTTTTTTAATGTAGGCCTTTATTGCTAGGAACTTCCCTCTTAGAACTTCTTTTGCTGCATGCTATAAGTTTTGGTGTTTTTCTCTCAAATTTCTCTCAAGATATTTAAAATGTTTTCTTTGCTTTTTTTTTTTTTTTGACCACTGTTTATTCAAGAGGATGTTTAATCTCCACACATTTGTGAATGTTCCAGGTTTCTTCTTGTAATTACTTATTCTGGACAGGTAACCAATCTGTTTTTTTCCTCTGAAGGGAGACACTGTCCCCATCCTCCACTGTAATTTGGTCTTATAAATGTCCTTGAAAATATAGTCTGAAATAAAGGTGGCTTTTCTTATAAGATATGAAGAAATGTAAGATCCATGGAGAATTGTCTCCCAATGGATACTGTATGCAAAAACAACAACAGCAACAACAAAACCCCCCCAAAACTTTAATCCATACCTCATCCCATTAACAGATACTAAATCAAATGAATCACCTAAATTTTAAACCTTTAAGTATAGAGTGTAGTAGAAAACATACAAGCAAATATTTCTTAGCTGTAACATCAAAAATCCAACTCAGCAGAGTTTGTAAACAGTGATTCAGAGGCAAAATTGAACTAGCAGATTAGTTTTCAGCTGGCTCATCTAGTGATTTTTTTTAATTAAAAAATTTTTTTTAATTTAAAAAAATTTCACATTTGGTGAATTTCTGACTTTCATAGAAAAATCTGAACATTTGGCTGCCTACATTTCAGTATGGCAACCATTAGGTATAGTTGAGAATGACCAATGACCCTGACCTTTAGAGGAGACATGTATTTCCAGTTGTTCACAGCCCTCTTGTCTTAGGCCTGATCATTTCTTTCATTTCCTTAACCTTTCAACCCTTCTAAGAATTATTATTTTCAATCCTGTTAACAGATCTAGATCCACAACCCATTCAGTCCAATAGTCAATGTATGACAAAAACTCATTTTCTTAATACCAACCTCGAATGTTAGTTTTAGAGAATATCGAATCCAGCCCTTTTTATTCTTCTTGCAGATGCATAAGCAAAGTAAGATACAAGAACATAAATCGCTTTACCTAAGGTCTGCTAGTGGCAGAGCTGGAACTAGAACCTTAGGCATGTCTGTCAATTCTTCTACACTGCATTCTGCCAGTTTTTTGTCTTCCAAATCTTTTCAACAACTATTTAAATATTTTCTATACTAATTCTTTGAGCTATGAATTTCATGTTTGTTAACTTGTGTGTAAAAATGCCTTCTCATAAATTGTCTTAATTTTGCCTCTTTGTATAAGTGGTAGAAAGAGGTTTGGTTTAAAAAAATCCATATTCGCCTCTTCTCTATGACCTCTTCTTCTAGATGCTTCGGTCATTTCTCCTCTAGTCTTTGTCTTTTGAAGAAACTTAACTTCTCTGTGAGGCTTGCCTTAGAAGTGTCTAGAGGTCAGTCTACCATAGGTTACTGATTTGTGCTTTAGGAAGACCAAGGAATATATGTGTAAGATTGTTCTCCATCCTACCTGCAAGGACCACCACACACAAAGGGAAGCTCCTTATGAAGAGAAAATGCTCAGCCCAAGAGCTACTGATAGTTTCCACATCCCCTTCCACTGGGTCCACTTTTGTGCTCTATCGTTTCTTTCCAATGATTTCTCTAAAGTTCCGTGACCTTTATACATAATTTTCCTTAATCCTTTCATATTGATGTTTTTCTTTTTTTTTTTTTTTTACTTTTACCTTTTTATCTCCTAATTTCTGCTCTTAATCCTTAATCTCCTATATTTATATGGGTTTTATTTTTATTGAATGGCTTTTTATTCTTTATCTCTTTCGTCTTTAGATTTTTATTCCTTAATCTTGTTAGCCCTTGCCTTTTATGCTTTATTTTAAACATCATTTATTTTCTTTTACTGTTTTTGATTGTTAATCTCCTGCCTTTGCTAGGCTTTTTAGTCTCTCGTTTTAATCTGTATTTTATTTCTTTTTTTCTCCCTCCTCCTTAGTGTTTTAATGTTACTGTCTTTCTAACCTCCCATTCTTCCTTAATTATTAAAAATTGATCATATATTTTCCTTGATTAATTTTTTATCATGGCTGATAAGGAGTGTAGGAGTCACAGAGAAGACCTATATTAGACTTGGGGAGAACTGGAAGATTCCTCTCCGTCCACACTGCTTTTACAGGTCCCTCTTAGTAACACCATTTGCCTGTCTTTCTCCTGAATTGTTCATCGTTTTTTTTTTTTTTTTTTTTTCTTTTGGTTTCATAAGATTATGTAACATTTATTTATTATAATTTTCTACAGCAGAGTTTTTCTCTGGGGACCTGAATTTTAGGATTAGCTATGGTCTTAGGGGTTTCCATCTAGAATCAAAGGGAACTAGAAGATTGGTTCCCTGCAGAACATTCTTTTATTGACATTTATTTATCTTAATTATTCCATCTTTAATGTGGAAATCATCATCTATAAAAACGTGAACAAAAAAGGTTTTTAAAATTTAATATAATCTTCTGAATGCAGTATTACAGGAGAAGTAAATAGTTCTAGTTTATCTCTCTTGCTCTTGTTTTACTCTTACTTTCATTATCTCTTTTCTCACTTGTAAAAATGAGGATTATAACGCTAACCCTCTAAGCTTGCAGTGAGAATTAAAAAAGAAAAATGTATGTAACAATGAACAGCTACAATGAATAGTAGCTTCTCAGTGGAGATTTCCCTTTTTTTCTTTTTTTTGTTTGTATATGTGTGGGTTTTTTTGATATGTATATATATTTTTAATTGAAATGTAGTCAGTTTACAATGTGTCAATTTCTGGTGTACAGCATAATGCTTCAGTCATACATTAACATATATAGATGTTTGTTTTCATATCCTTTTTCACCATAAGTTACTATGAGATATTGAATATAGGTCCCTGTGCTATACAATATGAACTTGTTTCCTTTTTTTTCCCTTCCTGGCCAATTAAAAATCATAAGAAATGAATTGCATATAAATTGATTAAAAGAATTAATTTTGAAACAAACTACAAAGCTTATAGAAACAATCAAAGCAGATGTTTATTATCAAACACAGTTAGCCTATGGAAAAAAAAGACACAACAAACACAGCAGTTATTTTGTTAATAGTTGTTTCTTCACTTTGAAATATATTCTTTCACTGATGATTGATGTCCTTATCAGGGACTCTACTAGACCTGAACAATATTTTTCTCTCTCCAAATAATCTTAAGAACCAAAGATCCAGGGTAGGAACATTTTTTTAGAATCAGATACATCACTTTAAATGAGAAATTTCACACTAAATATACCTAATACCTGACAGTGGTGATGTATATGGTAGCTTAAGAAAAAAACCCCAGAGAATTTCCATCCAAAAGCCACCACACTGCAGAACTTCCAGGGTATGTCGCCCACATGAGCTATACTCTAAGTAATGCCTTCTGGGCTCGTGTGACTCCCAACGACCTGCATGTCTAATTTTGATGTCAGCACCATTTGTTGTGTCAAGTTACCCTCTCTGTTTATTACTATCTCAGTATGATTTGTTTTTTTCCCTAGGAAAAATAAACACAACATTTTAATATGCAGCCTAGTTGTCCCAGAGTCCATTACTCATTTTCAGGCCAGAAGCTGAGAGAAGAAAGGTGGATCAAATCTTTAAAACTCTGTTGTGGCCTATTGCTATTCAAAGCCTGTTTAAAACTCTGCCTTTGATACTTCAGTGGAAAGTTTATTCCTTCCCCCTTTATCAGTATTTTATTTGAGCTTAAAGAGATCCATCTGCATTGTGCCACCACAAACCTGATAGTCATTCAAGTGCCTGTTTTAAAAAAACAACACTGGCCAGTTGAGCGTGACCTGAAAAGACCATCACATTTTTTCTTTAAATCAAATTTAAATATTGTAATTTTAAAATCACCTTAAAAAAACCCTCAGGTTTAATAAACAGATGTAGGAAGAACTGAATTTGGATAGCATATTTGGCCATGGGAAACAGGTGCCAGATGTATGAAGATAAGATCTTGATGTCTACTTGGCAAGACGGATTCAGTTTCCCAGTTTTGCATATCAAACTCATAACTCCAAACTTTGAGGATCTGAACCTGCTTGCTAATCAACTCTTTCATTGCACAGTTACCCAAACAAACGAGCAGACAAACAGAAGCTCTTACAATCTGAATAAAACACCTTAGGAAGATAGATACCCTGCCAATGAAATCACTTTTTTCAATATGATAGCAAAGTCTCATTTGACTCGACCCAGAATGTTGTCTATTCCAAACTATGTTTGGACACATAATCTATTCAGTCCATACATTTTTTGTGAGAATTTAAAAATATTTTGTATTTATGTGAATGAGAAACTATAAAAAGTAAAATTAAGTGAGCCCTCTGCAGGAGAACAGTCTGGATTTTCTGGATGACATCTGATAACCAAGGATAGTCAAGGGGGCTCAGTACCCCCCTTGGCAATTGTGTTAATATCCTGTGGCAGCATGCTAACTTGGAAATTTACACTGAGATATCAAGAGGTTGTAGAATCAGATAAAATAGGGTAGAAAGACTAACCACCAACATGCAGATTTTCAAAGAAAATATTCAAGAATTATTTATGACTTCTGGATCTTTCTATCCTTAGAGGATAGCAAAGGATAGAAAGAATGGAGATTCAGTGAGAATATTTAGAGTATTTATTTGGAGCATCCTGTGCTATGAATAACACACACACACACACACAAAGAGGGAGAGGTACTTCTTCCATCACCACAAACATTGTGAAGTTTTGAAGGGGATAGACTGTAATAGCTTATGTAGTTTAATGTTAAAATATGGGTACAGAGTGGGTTGGTTCATGACTCATACCTAAGAGTCAGCACCAGGGGCCCACTATACATTTCTTTATAAAGAACATATATATTGCTCAAGTTGTAGAGTAATAATGTATTTCATTTTTTGAAAAATTTCTATAAAAAATGAAAGATGTATTACCTTATTATACAATTCATTTAAAATATACATTTCTCTCTTGATTGCAAGTTTGGGCTTTGGGGGCCGGAATTCTAATAATCAAGGAGCAAATAAATGCTGTTTTACTCATCACTAACTGAATGAGAATTCTTTTATGACTAATTGAAGCAGCTTCAGGGTTTTTATCTACTTTTCCCCAGTCTTTGATTCAGTGTACAAGTATGAATTATGGGTTCAGTTGATTAGCTTAAAAGCAATCCTTTGTTTTTGATACAGGTACAGACTTAATATGACTTCAAGTGTCACGGTTGGTTGTTAACGCTATTTTGATTAATCTCACAGAAATTTTCACCTCAGGAGTGTGTCCCATTCATTGTTCCTATTTAATTCAAAGCTTTATGTCCTGAAACTACTTTTGCCTGGAATAGAGACATACCTGTCTTCCATAGAGTGAAGATAGATAAACGTTCTTTGATAATGCAGACGTCATGATTTTATTACCATGAACCAGCAGGGCCCCTAATAGATAACCAAACCAGCTCTGTAATTACTACTGAGAAAAGAAAAGATTCAGATCAAATGTTTAATACCAAAGAGTTTATATTGGGAGGATGAGATTTAGTCTGACACTCAACTGTGTTCTAGCCAACACTTTTATATGGCAAGTTTTAACTCTTCCATTATGTTGTGTTATATTTTGCAACTGGTTTATTTTGGAGGAGAGCTCAGAGTGCACAATTTAAATATTCTCTGGCTTTCCTGACAGTTACATTTTTAATTTCATAGGTGAGGATCTGATGCTTTAAATGTTTTCCAAGGTAACACTATTTTGGCTATAATCTATGGTGTAGAATTTGTGGGTTCAACTACCTTTTCTTTCTTATTTTATTAAAAAATTTTTAATGTAATTTCTAAAGGTTACTTTCCATTTGCAAATGTTGGTTATGTTCCCCATGTTGTGCAGTAAATCCTTGAGCCTATCTTACACCCAATACTTTGTATCTCCTATCCCTAACCCCTGTATTGTCCCTCCCCTCAACTGGAAACCACTAGTTTATTCTCTACATCTGTGCTTCTGTTTCTTTTTTGTTATATTCACTAGTTTGTTGTATTTTTTAGATTCCACATATAAGTGATATCATATAATATTTGTCATTGTCTGTCTGACTTATTTCATCTCCAAGTCCATCCATGTTGCTGCAAATGGCGAAATTTCTTTTTTTTTTATGGCTGAGTAGTATTTTGTCAATGGACACTTAGGTTGTTTCTGTGTCTTGGCAGTTGTAAATATAATGCTTCTATGAATATTGAGGGGTATGTGTCTTTTTGAATTAGTGTTTTTTCCCATATATATACCTAGGAGTGGAATTGCTGGGTCATATGGTAGTTCTATTTTTAGTGTTTTGAGAAACCTCTATATTGCTTTCCATACTGGCTGCACCAATTTACATTCCCACCAACAGTGTATGAGGGTTCTGTTTTCTCCATAGCCTCACCAACCTTTGTTATTTGTAGACTTTTTGATAATAACCCTTCTGGCAAGTGTAAGGTAGTATCCCATTATGTCAACTACCTTTTCTGTACTAAAGAAAAACCAATGCGACCTCCCCGCCCCCCATTTTTTAATTGGAGTATAGTCGACTTAAAATATTATATTAGTTTCAGTTATAAAGCATAGTGATTCAATATTTTCACAGATAATGCTCCATTATAGGTTACTACAGGATAATGCCTGTACTTCCCTTTACTATACAGTATATCCTTGTTATTTTTGTCTATTTTATACATAGTAGTTTGTCTGCATTAATCTCATACCCCTAATTTGTCACTTCCCCCCTCCCTCTCCCCTTGGTATCCATAAGTTTCTCTATCTGTGAGTCTGATTAGAACTACCATATGGTTCAGCAATTCCTATACAACCTTTTTAGGGGCTGCTTGGCCAGTGTAAGCCTCCTCTCTCAGCTCAGAAGTAAAATGGTATATGCTTGTCAGTCTTCACATTTTTCACAAAAGAAAATTAGCCATATCTTATCTTGGCTGGTTGTTAAAATACACATTTCCACATGTAACCAGAAGTTTAGGATAACTTCGGTCCAGGTCTTGACAGCAATCACTGGGCCATCTAATGCTTTGTCTGTCAAGCATCATTTCCCTCTTCTGGAAGTAGCAGCCTTCATTAGAAAATTACTGGTCCATCCCGTTATAGACTGAATGTTTGTGTCCCCCTGAATTTATCTGTTTAAGTCCTAAACACCGAGCGTGGCTGTTTTTGGAGATGGAGCCACTAAGGAAGTAATTAGGCTTAAATGAAGTCATAGGGTGGGAACTTTAGGGCTCAAGAGTTGCCAGTGGTCAGGATCTAGGCAAAAGACGCCAGTCTGAAAGAATGAAGCTAATATTCCTAGAAAAGCAGAGATGAGAGAGGGAGAGGGTATTGATTGTGGTCAAGACCTCGATTGCAGTTGTTTCTGAGGCCCGACTGCACCTCGTTCCTTCTGGTAATTTCAAGGGGAGCCTGTTAATTCTGTTTCGCCTAAACTAGTTTAAATTGGATCTGTGTCACTTGCAACTTGAGCCTAATACAGGGAGCATGACTTCCAAGCTTAATGTAATTCAAGACTCATAAACTTGGTGGAACAAGCACATTGTCTGATGGGTATGCAGTCCATTCTTCCCCCCATAAGGCAATCATAGAATTGTGCTCGGGCATGGAATCAGGAGCAATCCTGTAATAGTCTTAGAATTATCCTAAGAATCTTGGGAAAGTTGTACATGACAGAGCGTCTGCTTTCTTAAGATGAATATGATAAATATATTTCTAGCTGGAAGCACTAACACTGTTTTTAAGGAATAACATGCTTTAGTGAAAGGAGCATAGGATTGGATTCGAAACCCTAGAGTTCAAGTGAGGCTCTGTAACTTAGAAAAGTTTGAGTTCTTGCAAAAAGTTTAAATACTTTTGTGAAGCAGTGATACACAGAATATGGCTACTTATCACACACTGTGGTTGTACGTCAATACATGTGCAAAGTGTTTTGTAAATTAGGAACCATAAATCATATATGTGATTCATCAATTCCAATCTCACATTTATGATGAATTTCAAGGTAATTTGTTCAACTCTTTTTTTTATCTTGCTGCACTCTTAGAGCTCTGAATATTGCTGCCTGGGGAAATCTGCACCTTGCAGAGCAGAAAGTTGTGGGAAAAAAAGTTGAGAATATTGGCAAGATAGATCAGCAGTTCCATTGGCCTGGGCAGTTGGAGATCTTTTATCTGCCATCCAGCTCCAAGCCCAGGACCTGGGTCTTTTGGGTAGATAAAAACCAAGGTCAGCCAAGGGTTTGAGTGTTCACAGCAGAATCATTTAATTTGCTCACCCAAGGGTTTATTTAGTTTTCAGGATGTTGTCTGCTTCCATTTTAAATCTGTTTTGTTTCAAACTTTGGATTTCTCCCTTCAGGGGTGTGTGTATGTGACAGAGAGAGAGAAAGATAGAGAGGTATAGATAGACAGAGACAGAGAAGAAAGATTTTAATTTTTATCCTCCTGATAAATGTTCATTGAAGAAAATGATAGAATATAGAGAAAATATTCATACAAAATAAAATTTACCATATAACTCTCCTATGTGGAAACACTCACTCCTAGGTGTAAATTCTTTTCTGTACATAATATATTTATATTGTTTACATGTATGTGCAATTTTGCATCCTGACTTTTTAAAATAGCATCATATCTTGACAATTTCCTAAAGTCATTAAAGTTCTTAGTAAACACAACTAATGGCTGTATGATAACTCATAATCTAGGCATACCTTTTATATTGCATCATTACCCTATTTTGAGATAATTAAGTGAATTTCAAATTTTTGTTTTTATAAATAATGCTATGATTTTTTTCATAAAAGTCAGTACTTTAAAAAAAAACTTCCCATTTATTAGTGGTACTTCTTTTTGCCATATTTGGAGACTCTTCTACTTAAAAACAGTTTAGTTCTGAAGATTGTATGTAAGTCCATTTGTCTTTACATCCAAAAAACCCAGGAAGAACTAGTGCCATCTGTTGGCAGTGGACAAAGACAAGGACCTTTCTCTGGCTTGTGGTTTTGTTTATGACTGTCTAGGGCTCTAGGCTGAACATTCATAAGCAGGTGAGCTTCTGTTCTCAATTCTTAGATGTTGACTTTGCTTCTAAGATATTCAGTAGGGCTGTCCATTTATTCAATTTTAGACGTTATTTTTTATTCAAATAACATGCTCTGATTGTATGCATATAACACATTTATTGCAAAAATAAGAAAAACACTTGAAAATCTGGAGAAGAAAGTTAAAATTAAAATGACCAATAACTACTGCGTTTAAATTAACCTTTCGATATATTTTTATCTCAGTGTATGTTTGTGTGTGTTCGTGCTTTTCCCGCACATAACCAAACCTTTACTATATATTCATTGTGTTTATGGAGACCATCGTATACTCATCAGTCCTGGTGGCGTCCATCTTACATCTGGGTGTGTGAGTGACTCTGCAATTTTCTATGGACCATCTCTAGGATTCTCACTTTGCCAGTCATATGATTGGGTAACAGTCATAATGAAATTGGTGCATGAAGTATATTTTGTACATTAAGTATATTTTGTGGTCCATGAAGAAGGCAGATGTAAAGTTAAACCCCATATTGCGTCTACTAACTGTGACCTTGGGCAAAGTTTGACCTCTCAGAGGCCTTTGTTTCCAGACCTATAAAACAGAATAAATAATAATACCTCCTTTACAGGCATGTGGATCAAATGGAATAATGGACATAAAAGCAAATGTGACCTGTTAAGTCCCGTAGCCTTGTTGGCTAAGAAGTAAAAGATTTTTTTAAGCAGAAAAATGGTGGAAGGAGCCTGTGAAAACAAACACCAGGTTGCTCTTAGCTACAAAAGCCTCAAATCCAATATTCTGTTGCATTTAGGGAAAGAGGTTTGAGTGTTGCAGCACTTGGCTCATCTTTAGATCTTGCCCACTTTCAGTGCTGGTTTCGAATGTTGTAGAAAATTTATCTTTGTCAGCAACAGTGGTAATTTATATGATATACATTAATTCATTTGTTCATTTACTCATTGATTCATTAAATAAAGTATGAGTAACCTACTGTGTGTCAGGTACTATGCAAAACTCTAGAGGTAAAATGTAAATAAAGCATAGAAATTGATCTTCAGGAGTATACAGTCTGATGGGAGAAACAGGTGTGGAAGCGCACACCTGTGTGGGCCCTGTGCCCAGCAGGTGGGAAGGGTGGCTTCCTATCTCTCTGGCTGCCTGAGAATTCCCAAGTGGCCTGATCTAATATCAGAAAATAAATTAAGGAAGTCACCACTCAGTGTTTCCCAGCCGCCCTCTTATCCATAGAGGACAGATGCCGGTGTGGGACAGCCTCTCGGGTGGGTAGTTCAACCTCCTCCAGCCTCCAAGCTTGGCCCAGCCGCCTCTCAGACCCTTTAAAGAGAACACAGTCATTCATCCTAATATTGACCAACTGCTGGAGAACGGAGGGTAGGTGAGAAAAACAATCCTAGCTGATACCTGCAAGCCATATCTTACAATCCTAATATTAAAAAAGTTGACAATACTGACTTTTAAAAAAAATTTTAATCGTTTAGTTTTTCTTTTTTTCTTTCTTTTTTTAGTGGAACTGGAAAAGTTGTGAATCTTAACGTTCACCATGCAAACAACTTTTCTAACTACTGTGAAATAGAGATCCTATTAAGTTGTGGAAGATCATTAGTGTTTTGATGCCATCTTAGAAGCAAGTAAGACTGAGGAATACTTTATTGCTAGTCTGACTTTGTCACCTCCATTAAAATGTAAAGCCAGCCTCCCATCTCATGAGGCAGAGTGATGATGAGAACAATGGACAAAATAGCATCTGCAGCTTTAGATATTAATAGAAGGACTTTGAGGCACAAGGTGCAGGCTGAGTGGGAGTGCCCAGTGAGTTAGAATTAGGAGGAAGGAATCTGGAATGCTTACTTTTCCATTAGTAATGAAGGTGTTGAAGTCATCATTGTCACTGCTCTTATTGTGATCATTAATCCTAGGTTTTCTCAGCCAGCCAGTGCTAGAGAAAATAAACCAAGTGGTTCTTTCGTGTGGGATTGAACGTAGGATTTAGTTCATAAGAACCATTCCTAATGCCATCAATTTGAAGTCTAGATGAAAGATTTTCCAGGCATCTCACCCAGCAGCAACATGGCAATAAAAGTGTTTTATCTGGAAGATGTGTGAAGCTAGAAAAAAAAAATGTATAGGTACAAAAATACTTCGTTAGGGAGTTGGGTGGGGGAAGAGAATCTCTGTGTTTCTGAGTCACACTATTTGCTGATTTCTTTTAAAAAGGCAAAAATGGGACATTCCAGCTTGACACAACTGAGATGAAATCAGCTTGATCCAGCTGTGTGAAGCATCAGAAATGATTTCAGCTGGCTAATCTCTAATTATAGAATGTCTATTACTGGTGATGTATGTGGCTGAATCTGTGGTTTGACTTCCATGATCCCTGGCTTTGTGAAACGCTGGGATTTTGAGATGATGTTTTTTCCCTCTGCATAACAAACTAAACAAATTTAAATTAACTCTTAGGGCAAATATAATTAAGGAGATGCAGATGATACTTTTGTTCCTTTTGTTGACCAGAGTATGCCTGAACTGTGACTTTGGATGAAACTACTAAATCCTGTTTCCATGGGATTTAGGCCAGAGCATTCAGCTCTGACGTCCTAAGGTATTTGTAGAGGCCAAGGTCAACATCAGCAATTCTGAGTTTCGGAGCAAGTTTATTTCTCTAATGGTTTGTGTTTAGAGAAGATTCCAGCAGAATTACTGCATTTCAACTTTGCTCTGAACCCTTCATTGATCATTTGCCTTTCTTACTCTCCTCTCCGCTAATTCTGACTGTTTTTACAGACTGGTTTAGAGAGAACAAGTAATAAGGTATCAGTGTCGATGTATTAGTCTACTCAGGCTGCTATAAAAAATAGCATAGACTGGGTGACTTAAACAACAAATACTTACTTCTCACAGTTCTGGAGGCTGAAAGGTCCAGGGTCAGCGTGCCAGCTGATTGCTGTTCCTGGTGAGAGCCTCTTCCTGGCTTATGGATGGCTATCTTCACCCTGTATACTGATGTGGTGGGTAGGGAGACAGGGACTTCTCTGGTCTCTTCTTATAAAGGCATTAATCCCATCACAAGCACCCCACCCTCATGACCTCATCCAAATTTAAGTACCTTCAAAGACCCCACCTCTGAATAACACCACATTGCAGGGTTAGAGCTTCAACGAATGAACTTTGAGGAGCACACATGTTCAGTCCACAATAGTCAGGAAAACTTTGGTTAAGTTAGAACTTATCAGACTAACTCTAAACTTGTCACTTTAAGGGAAGGAGACAGATCACAGATAGACTTGGTTAAAAGGTATCTCATCAGACCCAAGGCAGTCATCCACCCGGCTTTAGTCATCATCTCTGTGTTTGGTACCACGTCGTTGTGATGGATGGTGCTCAAAACTCTGAAAAGTCTTAAGTTACCAGACAGTCAATATACAGTCTGTTTTCTGTATTCGTTCATAAAGGTGGAATCATGAACTACAAAAGTTTTTAATTTGCTTTGGAGTGAAAGGAGTTTAATTATAAGCAAGGCAGGAATTTTATATAATGGTGTCCTTCATTCCCTGGATATTTTAGCAAGATGTTATCTGGCCATATAAAAATATACAACACAACTTCTATTTTGATTTTTTAAATAGTCAATTGTTGAACAAATTTATCCTTTACCTCCCACACCAATCTGTTATTAAGCAATCATTGATCTTAACTCAGAAAGCATGTCTTTCCTTGATCCTTTAGCAAGCAGAGCCTAAGGCAAGGATTGAAGTGCTGAAACTTTATTTGAGAGATATAAATCTAGGGTGGCAAAGCTGAGGAAGAAGGCTAAATGAGCCAAAGAAAGATGCAATGCTATGTGATGTGATGTATTTCCATTATGGCTACCATGTCCCAATGAGCCACAAAGAGAAATGGCAAGTCATTCAGGAGGCAGGCTCACTTAGCATGAGGACCCTCCAGAAGGACTGTGAGGGGTACATGCACCTTCAGGCAGTCTGCAGAAGTAGGATGGGAAAGCAGATGATCTGTCTGACACTCTCCTGTCCCTCATTTCCAACTGGTCAAGTTTCACTCTTCAGGGACTTAACTCTCCACATTTCTAGATTGTGCCATCAGTCCCCTTGGCAGCTTAGGAAGCCACTGTATGGTATTTGTGTCCTAAAAGGCAGGGATCATTTGGCATGAGGGTCATGGGGCCATGGAGGCCTGAGAATTTAACTCATACCTCCCATCTCAGGGAATTTAGTGAATTCCCAGTGGCTTGTGGTCCAGGAGACAGCTGTTGCCTGAAAGCAGGGGACCGTCGGCCAACTGGAGTTGGCATACAAGATTCAGTCTGATACAAAATACTGCTCTCTGATTTGAAACTATATAATATGAGAAATTTAGAAAAAGTAAAAATACAAAAGAAGCAGCATGAAAATTATCATTTAGGAAAATAGACCTATTCAGAAATATTTAGTCTGGATTTTCCATAGAAACAGAACCAATGAGAGACAATCTATCTACATACATACATGTACAGAGATTTATTATAAGGAATTGGCTTATATGATCATGGAGGCTGGTAAGTCCACTATCTGCAAGGTGTGCCCATAGTGCAGGAGACCTACAGAGAGCTGATGTTCTAATTTGAAAATTGTCAGGCAGAAAGAGCCAGCATTGCAGATGAAGTCTGAAGGCAGTCAGCCAGAAAATTCTCTCTTACCTCAGGGAAGGGTGTATCTTTTTGTTCTATTCTGGCCTTCAACTGATTGGATGAGGCCCACCCATGTTACTGAGGGCAATCTGCATACTCCACTATTAAAATGTTAATTTAATCTAATGTTAAAGCCTGGCAGTTTAAATGTTAATCTCATCTGACAAAGCATTCTCCCAGAAACACACAGAATAATGTTTGACCAAGTGTCTGGGCATCCTGTGACCCAGTCAGGTTGATACATGAAATTAACCACCAAAAGGGTCTATCTGTCTTACTAGAAAGTTCTGTGTAAAAGAGTAGGAAGATATTAAAGCTAAGGAGTTCTGAATTCAAGCCCAGGCTCTGCCAGTTACTAGCTTTTTGGCCCCCAAAGTCAATTTATGTCTTTAGGTCTGTGATCCTCATCTATAAAATGTGAGAGATAGATGTCTAAGGACTTTATAACTCTAAAACTTGCTGACCATATAATTCTTAGTACTCACCTACAAAAGGTGTGTTGTAAAGTGGTGAGAGGTCATACTCCACCTACAGTTAAAGCCAAACACAAGAAATCTGTGTAAACTTCTAGCAAGATAGATGTGTCAGCTGTATGGCAGAAACTCCTGCTTTACTGAGGGGGATGAAAGAGACAGAAAAATGATTTACTGTAGAAGATTAGGGAGACAGTGATTCCTCTTTTTTCTGATTCCATATACTTTTTCCTTAAAGCAGAGCCTGTCATTTTGGGCCTGCATGTCAAGAAGCCACTGTAATCCCTGATGAGTAATTGTGTATTTTATGTTTAAGTGTTTGCTGTCTTGAATATTATTTGACATTTTAAATGTCTGATCTTCTATAAATAGCTGCTTAGGGCAAAGAAATGTCACTGCTATGAACAATGAAAATGAAGATTTCAGAGAAGAAATGGGGGAAATAGGTTTGAAATGGACAAGTGTTAGAATATTAAGTGAGATGCAATTTTCCTATCCTGTTCAGTCTTTTGTGGCTACACTGTAAGACCTCTGGCTTTCAGTTTGCCAATTCTCTTGCTGGGTTCTTGTGATAATTTTCTTAGCACCTTTCTCTTCTTGCCCCTGTTGTTTTCTTTCCTGTTGCCTTTGTGTGGGAGTTGCTGTGTTAGCACAAAAAAATCTACCCCTAAATGTACTGCCATCTATAATTGAGAACACATCTTCATGGATAATGATCATCCATTCTGAGTGTATGTAACAATTTTAATTAGATTATGCCATAGGTTGTATACATACATGAATAATAATAAGGATTATTATTAATATCCCAAGTTGGCTTTTGTTATTCAAATGTGAGAGACTGTGAGGTTAATAGGTTTGGTAACTATGCATATAAAGTAGTAAACTTGAGAAATAGCAAGTATTTGGTCATTTGGGTACAAAAATTTCCTTTGATTTTTTTTTTTTAATACAAATATGCCTTCTCAAGGGAATTTAATCTTGGATCAGTCAATTTGCTGTCATTCCTTGGGGGTACCCTCTGGTGCCCAAACCACATTCTCTAGAAACTCCTCTCCCTGTTCATACATATATGGTGCTGAGAAACTTCTCTCTCCTTGGCTGGTTAGTTTCTAACTGTAACTGAAATGACAATGGGTGTGCCAGCTGTGTATTCACCAAGGGCACAGAAAAGCGGAGAAAGTCCAACTGGAGAGGGAGAGGAGAGGGGAGAGGAGAGGAGAGGGAGGCGGCGGGGAGAGGAGAAGGAGGAAACAGACACTCAGCAGTGAGGAGAGGAATGAGAAATGGCAAAAGAGCACAAGGCAAATGTTAGTTCCTGTCCTTTGTACCTCCATCTGAAATAGAGATTGCAAAGTGGAAGTTTATTGGTTAAATCCAGTCCATAGAAATATTTTGTTTGATCTACATAGTTTTAACAAAGATTTTATATAAAAAAATCCATATTCCTAATTTAAAAAAAGATACTTTCTGGGAATCTTTGACCTACTTTCCCCCATAGCAACTGTGGGACAGTGGGCTGCAGCTGAGCCATAGGCGCCTCCCTCAGATAGAACAGGAACTCTGTCCAGTTCACCACAGTCCCCACCGTTCCCTATCACTCCTTCCCACCTGCCTCACTGCCTTGTGATAATTGCCTGGCCTCTTTAGGCTTTGAGTCAAAGAGCCTTGCAGTGCAGAGTCTCTTCTGTGGTCTAGTCACCTTTAAACTTGTATTCTCTCCAATCTATGTGGCATGTTGTAGGTACCAATGACTAACTGTGACTGATAAATAAAGATATTGCTGGGAAAAGGCCTTCTCTGAACATCTGAGGGATCTGCAGCAAGAATACAGATATTTAAAAGTAAGAAAGCAAGTTAACAAACTGTTAAGTAAAATCCATCCTATCCTCCTACTGTGGCAAATATATCTTTGTAATAACAAATCAAGAATATCTTATAAGCTATAGGTTTAATAGAATTAAATCTGGCAAAATGTCAAAGATGGCTGATTTTTCCAAATTATTTTTGCACCTATATGGTGGTTCTTTGAATGAGCTAGTGATGTTTTAAGGAATAATAAAGATCTACATGATTTATGAATCATTTTATATTTAGCCCATTTTATATTTATGGGTCTTGCTTTTATTTCAGCAAAACAAATACTTAGGTTGTTAGAACAAGATTTTCTAATAATTTGTGCTCTATTCTCAGCCATGCCATCCTTGTGAGTTATTGTGGTTCTAGATGGTTTTTTTAATTAACTTTATTTCAGAGAAACTTTATGTTCCTAAAGCAATAGCAATTGGAACTGTCAAAAAAGTGCTTAAAGCAATATTTCGATTTGGAAATAATCATGAACTTTAAATATCATATACAAGCCATGAATCTACATATCATGGTTAAACACCATAATAGGGCTGCATGTGGTAAAATACGATCACAGAAAATATTGTAATATAGTTTAATTTCATTATATAAATCTATTACACTTATCCCTTTATTTTCACCCTATCTTAAAGCAGTTTTAGAACCAGATAGTACTGTAAAGAATTGCTATCATGCTTCATGTATATATGCCTTTAGATATAGTGTGTGTGCGTGTGCGTGTGTGTGTGTGTGCGTGTGTGTGTTTGCACCATGCAGATTAATCTACAAAAAAAGGGACAATTTTATATGATTCAAACTGATATGCATTTAAGTTATTTGAATTATTTCATGTTGTAAGATGTTCTTCAGCTGCCAGCACCTCACTAGTTTGAGAGTGTCTCTAGAACTATGAATAGGGAAGAACAGGGGCTAATGGGCGCTCGGTGCTCCTGGGAAATACTTCATTATGCAGGAGGCTAGTGCATTTGAGCTCTCTAAGAGGGGTGACTGACAAACTAGCTAATTTGTCTTTTCTCTTACTCAAGCTTTTCTGTCATTCAGATTCTCCCAGTTCTCTGGAGCTGTGTCTGTGGGAAAACATGCAAACTACTGGGGCATTTGGACACAGTGGCTTTCTCTCCAAGAATATAAGGCAAGAGACGTGGAGCAGAGTTGCCGGAGGCTGATGAGGCATCAGAGGCAGGAGTGAACGTTTAACTACAGGTCACACTCCTTCGGTGCTGAGTCCCCAAAGGACCCAAGAGGCATAATGTGTGCGCTAACAGTCCTTAAAGCATGTGCCCAGTGCAGAGCCCCTCTTGCCCGAGTCTAAGGGTCACACTGGCTGTCAGATTCATCCTCCTGAAGTGTGGCTCTAATCGTAACAGGATCGTACTCAGGAGTATTCACAGATGCACAAAATACTGTCTAGCATGGCAGTGTGGGCCCAAGGTGGCTGGACCCAACATGACCTGCAGGCCTTCCTGCCTACTCTTGGCCTTCACCAGTCTCCTCAAAGGCAGAAATTGCAACTAAAACAATAAACAATAAATTCTACATGCCAGCCACTATATGTACATTATTTCTTTCCATCCTTAAAAGCTTGCAAGCTTTTGTAGTAGAATTTGAAACATAGAAGCATTAAGAAATTAGATATTGAGTCATTTCTTCACGATTCCCACCCAAGTCTGGCTCTGAAGGTGGTGATCTTTCCACCAAGGCAGGCTTTCCTCAAAAACTCAGAGATGGCTTTTCCCTTCTGCACAATTCCTACTGGCCCCGCATTTAAAATGTGCTCAGTTAATGTTTGTAGCCTGAATACACATATATTTTTACGAAAACCCCACAGGAGTAGATATCCACTTCATGGTACGTTTTCTTTAGGCAGTTTTTTTCCTTCAGAAGAATGGCTTCATTTACTCAAAAGGAGCCGACCTCTCCCCTCACTCTCCCCACAAAGTTCACATTGAAGTCCCACTTGCTGGTTCTTTCTGCCCCTGTAATCACGGCTGACTGGCTGTTGGCCAAATAAGGCGATGATGTCTGTGTAGAGCTCTTCGAGATTCTGAACAGTCCTCAACATTTTTATTCCTGAGTGTGGTAGTGAATTCCTAGCATGGGGTTATTTCCTTGGCTTTCTGGATAAAGCCATGAACAGAAAAATTGAAAGATTTTTTAAAAAATTACATGTATATGAAGGTTTTGTTTATTAGAGATAACAGACTGTATATATGAGTTGGATACCATTTGGCAACTTTAAAAAAAAGTAAGGAATAATTTAAAATACTCTAGCAAATAATAATACAATAAAAGTAAGTGGCGGCTTGATGACATCCATCCACAGAACTTACCGTGTACATTATCACAACTTAACTTTTCAGCTGCTTAACCAATGTGACTATTATTCCACTGCCTTCATCAATTTAATTTCACTATTCCAGGGTATTCTTGCCCAGGAAGATAAAAGTTGCAAATATATTTATTGCTTGTTTCAGGAACTTCCCCTAAAGTCTGTTTAAATGAACATTAAAACTAATCACCTCCTCAGCAGGCAGCAGCAAGCCAGTGTTTGTATGCCTCAAGACTCTTTGAACTCTACCTCAAAATCCTTACCTTGTTGTATCCACAGGTCATAAATCATTATATCATGATCCTTACTTGTCCTAATCATGTCCCCTTCCCACTGAATGATCCACCTTCAACTAGACCCCACAATCTCATAAATATTCCAACTTTGCCATCCTCACTTTAAGAGGGTGGTGAAAGTCTGGCAAGGTGGTGTTCTCCCTTAACAGGTAAGAATAAACTTAGCTTTGTTGTATCAAAGTCTTTTTTGATGATATTTTGGAGGAGCTGGCATTTGGTAAAAGAAGAATGGCTTGAATACTGATAATTGGAAAAGCTGAATCTTGTATATATGGGGCTTGTTACACGTGTTTCTCTACTTTTGTGTATATTGGGAAAGTTAAAAAAAAAAAAAAGCTAAAATCCTTGAGTTAAAACCTAGATGGGCTGGAGGCCAAGGAAAGGAGCTGGTGAGTGAGTGATGAGAGCTCAAGACAACGTGATAAGCAGGCTGGAAAATAGAGCCTTGGTGTCAGCCTCCCATAGCCCTGTGATTTGGTCTCCTTCCATCTGAGGGGTGTGAACACAAAACTCCCAGCACAATTCTTGACAGTATATAGCATGACAAAGCATCCCTGGCCCCTCATGAGTGGTACAGGCAGACCCAGGCTGCAATGCTGTTCTTACGAGCATGCTCTTCATCAGTGGTGGACTTTACTCTGGAGCTTGGAGAGTGTGAGGTGACCCCTCTTCTATTGAGTTGTTTCTTCTGATGGTAGGAAGATGGTATACAAACCAGTAAGGGTACTGTCAGTGTGTAAACAGCATAGGAGCCTGGCAGTTGGGAGAATCCCAGGGCCTGATTGGAAATCGGGATACTTCCATTGCCTCTTGATATCCACACGTACTTTGCTTGCCATTTCTTTCCTCACTTTCATTCGTGCTTCTCATAATCCCTTGTTCTCTCCTTCTGAGCCTGGCTTCAGTAGCCTCCAAACACTTCCTTTTCTCCACTTCTACTCCAAGATCTTCAGTGACTGTAATGAGGTGGGGAGAGAGGAAGTCATCTTAGTCCCTTCAGTTTCCTCCCATAGAAACAACTTCACACATGGTGGAGTCACAGTAGCCAGGCCAGCCCACAAAAGCCAGTTTACCCATAATGCAGCAGAAATTGGAGGCAGACAGTATTGAAACAGTCCCATTCTATTTCCAAAAATAGAGCACAATTTTCTGATTGGTTTATTGAAGCTTCTTAGAAGTTTGTAAGTAGAACCCATCAACATTCTGTGTAATGAGCCAAACAATGTTAAGTAGTCTTGCAATACCATTAGTTCAAATTCTTAATCCCTGGCTGGGCCTTTACCACTTCATTAAGTCATTTATTGTGTTGATGTGGTCATTGCCTAGATAACATTTTAACTTCAAAGTTTTTTTCCATACACACACACACAGATGTATCTATATATGTGTGTATATATATATGTATATCTACACACACATATATATGTATCTGTATCTATATTCCAGCTTTTCTTTTACTCTACTTTTTTTTTTTAAATCTGTCTCCTTCCCTCCCTCCCTCTCTTTCCCCCTTTCCCCTTCTCCCCTTTTCCCTTTCCTTATTTTCTTCCTCTTTCCCTTTCTTTTTTTCTCTTCCTCCCTCTCTTCCAAAAACAGGCCATGCAACTTTTTTACATTTCCCGAGAACCACAAAATTTTATAGTTGGCCAAGCCATTAAAGACTGTCAAATCTAGCTGCTTTCTTATTTAGGACACTGAGGTCCAGGAAAGGTCACTCACCCTACAAGGTTGAATGTGTTAGTAGTAGAGCTGAGGCAGCTTTCAAGCCCCAGAACTCTCCATCTGTACTTTTTCTTGCCTTATGCTGCTTTCTAGGTTTTTAAGCTTTTAGCATTTTAGTTATTAGATGAAAAGTATCTCTAATGGGTGATGTTTTAAAATTGATATTTCTTTGTCAGTTGATTCTAGATATTCTGTTTTTGCTCACTAGACTAACCATTTCTGATCTGTTTTGTGTTAGTAATTCATATCCTGTTGGTTCTACAATTTGATATTTACTGTTTTGGCTGAAAGGCACAGTATCACTGAATTTTTAATGATTTCTTGAGGACCATTAAGAAGTTAGTTGGTTTCTGTGCAAAGTCCAGCCCAGTAACAACAGGCCCAGCAGATGTGAGCTGAGTCCTGCGCTGAGGGATTGACACCAAATATAGAAACATAGCAGCCCTGACTGCTCAGGGGCCGGAGGGAATGTGGTTCCCTGTGGATGTGTGTGAACCACCTGCAACTGACAAGCAGCTCACAAAGTCCATAGAAAGTGGAGCTAAGCCATTGTCTCAAGGAGGTGATAAGGGCAAAATATATTTTATGAGTATGTGCTTAGTAATTAGAAATAGTTGTGGAATGAGACACTATGCTTTTGGAACTATAAATATCTGCTGTTTTTAGTATTAGCAAATAGTATTCCTGCCCAGCCTTAGCAATGTATGACTTTTGAGTTATTTTTTCCAGTATGATTGGTAGCTGGTACATTTTACTAAGTGTCGTTTGCCCACATTTGTGAGCCCTCTGGGGAAATGGCTGGGAGAAGGAGAGAGGCAGAAGAGAAAAAGAACACAGCAATAAGATTTTTCTTTGTTGCTACTGAGCAAAATAAAATTTTTAACTGCTTCATATTTGGATTTTATCCAGCTTTCATCTAGCTAGCTAATACTGGTTTCTTTAGCAACCTGCTCTAAGCTAGGAGTTCTTAATCTTTTCTTTCTTTTTTTTTCCCTCTTAAGCCACGCGGGATAGATGATGGCTGGGATGTGGAATTTCTCCATCAGTGTGCCAGGGTTGTGAGCAGTTCCCAGTGGAAGAGCTGCAACAACTTCGTCCCTTAACCTCCACTGAAGAATGCATGGGAGACAGAGTGATGCTATTATAGAAAAAAGCTTGGATCTGCTTTAATTTATTATTTTGAAATTCAGTTATTCGCAAAGGTCAGTATTTGACAAACAACTTGCAAGTTCGATCATGTCATGCCACGGTGTTGAAACAACACTGGTGAGGACGGTTGCTTGGATTAGCTCAATTTTTTCCCTTGAAAAAACCGGAAATCTTGCCTCTCTTCTTAATTAATAACTATATCATATATATATATTATACCCAAAAATCTATAGATTAGTGATCCATTGAAATGAGAAGTATAGCTATCTGCTGTCATGACTCTAAGGATAAGGAAATCAATAACCAATGTAAATGTCTGTGGCAGATTAAAATGGATACAAATTCTTTGACTCTCCTCCCATTAAGAGGTGGGTCTCTTATCCTGTCCTGGAATCTGAGCTGACTTATATCTTCTCTGAGTGATAGAGTATGGCAGAAGTGATGTCATACCAGTTCAGGCCAAGCCTTTAGTGGCCTGGCAGCTTCTACCTTGTCTTTTGGAGGTCAGCCACCATGTGAGAGGATAGATTACCCTGAGACCACTATGCTGTTGAGGTCACATGGAGAAGCCCTGAAGGATGAGGTGCTGTGTGGACAGAAAGGCCGGGAACATTGAGTTATTGGCTATTTGGGTGAAGAAGCCAGTTCAGAAGGCGGTCCTCCCATTCCACCTGCCTCAGCTGATACCACATTGATCAGAAATGACCAGCTGAACTCTTCTGGGATTTCTAACCCTCAAAATCAGGAGAAAAAAAAATTTTTAAGTCATAAATACAATAGATAACTGGAACAACATAGGTTGAGAATTTTAAAGAGATACAGAATATTATGTTGTGAGTGAAGGCATTTATATAAAAAGATTACCAGTTGAAATGTGAGCAGAGTTACATGGGCCGAAGCTCATGTATAGAGAAAGAGGATGCTATTGAGATTTAAAAACAGAGTAGTTAAATGGAACTGTGGGAGGAGAAAGAAAAACTTAGAAATTTCTCTTGAAAGGTGTAGGAGGAATTATGGGGAGAAAATACCCTTTCCCCTTCATAGAACAAAAGAGGTTTTGCTGAGTGGGCCCCAGGTATCCTAGATGTGTTCTGCTTATGTGAACCCCAGGAAGTGTGAAGCTGTCCTTCTTCAACTGGATGAGTCATTAAATTGCTATGTGTTTGACTAGAGCTTCAGCTGTAGCACTTTGCTGGGTGGAAGAGGTGCTGAAGACGATGGAATTGCCACTCCTACCTTGAATTGGTTTAATCATTCTACCACCTGGTAACCCAAGGGTTCCCCCATTGCTATCTCTCACTCTAGTAGCCCCCCACATGTTGAGCCCAAGTCATTTTTATCATTTCTTCTCTGCCCACCTACCACCCCTAAAGTAATGTAATTTCAAATATTCTAAGTTTTACTATAGTAAATAATTATTTAAGACTTTTTTCCTTATTTATATAAATGAAAACATTATGAATTGAATAAAAGTATATTTATTGTATGCTCCAGTTTTTGGAAGGACTGTATCTACAGAGTACTGCTTCTGTGAAACTGGAGGAGATAGCCAATGTAATTTTTGCTAAGACGTTTATTCTAAAAAGATGTGAAAGGTTAGTTTGATAGTATGAAATGTCAGATCAAACAATATAGAATTTCATAGGAATGTATGCAAAGCTGGGACTTGGGTTCAACCAACCAGTTGCTCTCCTTTCAGAAGGCACAGATGTGGATCTGGAGTAGCAGTTTATTTCTTTTTTTGTTTGTTTATGAATTTATTTATTTTATTGAGGTATAGTCAATTACAATGTGTCACTTTCTGGTGTACAGCATAATATCCCAGTCATACATATATATACATATATTCATTTTCATATTCTTTTTCATTAAAGGTAATTACAAGATACTGAATATAGTTCCCTGTGCTATACAGAAGAAATTTGTTTTTTAAAATTAAAAAAAATTTTTTTATTGAAGTACAGTCAATTACAATGTGGAGTAGCAGTTGACTCCAACATTCTGGGTCTCTAGTGTGATCAAACCAGCAGAACCACTCACAGTGATCTTGGGTCACATGAAAAGAATATAATGTTAAAAAGAAGAAGGTGCAAATCCCATTTCACTCTTCACTGAACAAACCATGCCTGGACTAATAACATGTTTAGGGTAGCAGATGCATTTTAAGAGGGTGTTTTCACAGTTTATCCAGTGCTACACAACCCAGAAAGACATAGATGAGATTCCAAATCACACCATGTGAGAATGTACTGAGGGAGTGGGGAAGATCTGACCTGGAGATCAGGAGATGGAGTAGATTAATTTTTTAGGGGCATTCAATCATGGGTGAAAGTAGCAAGAGGTAGGGAAGGGCTCAAGTGGAAAATATTTTCTCAAGAATTAGAGGAGTCTAATAAAGGAGTCTGTGAGGTATAAATTTCTTGTTCCTGAAGGTTTCAAGCAGCAGGTAGGGGACTGTCCTGGTACAAGTTTAGATATTAAAACAGAATTGGACCAGGTAACTCCTGAGGTTCTTGAGAATCTTACCAATAGGAAGGATGTATTTGATTATCTAAAATTTCATTCAAGCTAAGCTGTTAATAATGAAATGTGTTTTCCCCAAGAAAATCTTTGTTTTAATAAGGTGTTTTAATTCAATAATTCTAATACCATGTCCTCATTCTGTCCTGTAGCAAATACTGCTGACTGATCAATCCCAGTGCTCTTTCTGGCTGATCTGCAACCAAATCTTAGAAACCAACGATGCTCTGGGAAGCCGGTACCATCAACCGTATCAGCATAACAGCATGAAATCTGTTAGTTATCTCTGCAAAGCAAAGAAAGGAATGTCTAATACAGGAAAACCTCATTACCTGAAGGTAACTTGTCTTGGAAAAATCCCACCTACAGTTAGTCACTTAAAACAGAAGCTAGTATTTCAAAGTAAATAGAAAAAATTAAGGGTGAACAGAGCTTTATCTTGGAAAAAAATGATATTCAATATTCATTTGTTTATTTCATACTACAAACATTTGTTGTGTAGCTACCACGGTAGACACCATTTTCAGCCCTGGGGATAGAGTAATGAATAAGACCCACAAATCTTTGCCTTCAAAGAGCTCCCCATTCTAGTGGGAGAGACAATTATAATACAAAGAGGCAAACAAATATTAAATATCAGGTAGTAACAGGTCCTATGAAGAAAGTAAGGCAGAATAAAGTGATGGGAGCTGCTGATTTAAAGGGTGTGGTCAGAGATGTTTTCCCCAAGGAGGCACATTTGAGCAGATCTGGGGTGGTTGTCCCAGCAGGGGGAATAGTAAGTGCAAAGAGCCTAGGGAAGGATCAAGTTCACCTATTGGAGTAAGAGCAGGGAGGCCAATATGATTGGAGACAAGTTCAGTTGTCTCTTGGCCAGAGCGCATACGGCCTGGTAGATGATGGTAAACAGTAAATACACTATAAAAGTGTTCTTAACTTATAGTTGGGATATAATTGTGATAGTGAACTAATTCTTAGAAACAATAAAGAGTAAATTATGCCCATTGGAGAGGATAAACATAATTTTTCTGCAAAAATTTTAACATCTCAAAATGATAACCTTCGGCTCACATTTAACATTCACTGCATAATTTTAAAAGGTAGCATTTACAAAATTAATTAAGGGCTTCATAAATTTTTCTAAGAACCACTCTTAATCCTTTGATAGTCAGTTCATCCCCTTTGGAATTGACATGTCACCATCTTTGTTAATTTTTTATTCTTTAGTTGCTATTGCCAAAACCTTTGGTTTTGAACGTGATACAAGCCATTCTCCACCATTACTTCCACTGACTTCATGAAATCCTGAAGAATTTAATTTGCAAAAATTACAATTTTGCTTAGCAATCAATTTATATTGTATCTGTATTTTGCTGTCAGAAGAATCAGATTTTCAGACAGAGGTGAACTTGCTGTATACTAGCATTAATGGGTGGGGGGATGTTTGAATGGAGACCAGGATCAAAACCAGTCCACCATCAGTTTATATTTTTGGTATCACAACTTTGCTTCCCTGGGCATCTTTGAATCTTCAGGAGCTCAGATACTGACCGCTCAGATAATGAGGCCTCTTTAGTTCTTGTACCAGGTCTTGGGGCTGGTGAGGGAAAGGATAAGAAGACAGAGAACCAGGGAGAGTTTTCTTTATGGAAAATTATCTTTTCAGGCAAGAGTCTTCTCTTTCCACAGGGAAGCCCGGTCACTCCCAGGGGTCCTGGCAGGAAGCTCCAAGTCACTGTGTCCAGGACAGGAGAGCAGGCCTCTGTTGACTTCCTGGCATTGTACACTCCTGGCTCCTTGCCGCAGGGTCTTGCAGAAAGTGATTTCTCAGAATTGAATGTTTCTCCAGGGATGTGTGAGTATTTTAAATCAAAAGCTGTAAAGTGAGCACAAAGCCATTCTGGATGGAGCTGATTTCATTTTTAAGAGCAACCCATCTACGTTTAGTAGAGTTTTCATTTTTATTGTACTTAAAAAAAAAAAAACCTTTGTAAACACAGGGCCATTATGGGAAATAGAAAACATTATCTGTAAACCTACTATCCCAGCACAGCGGTTTGTACATACTGTTCCAAGCTTTATGTTTATATATTCTTATTTATTATAATAATAATAGAAATGATAATGATGATAACATTTATTGACTTTTTTCTGTCATTTTCAGTCATGTCATTTCATCTTCATTGGAAGCCATGAGAAAGGTCATTATTATCTCCAATTTTATAGCTGAGAAAACTGAGGCATGGAGTGGCTGTCCAAGTTCAGACTACTAGTAACTGGTAGGTCTTAAACCCTGGCAACTCTAGAAATTTCTTTCTTGACCACTACTTTATTGCTTTATATTTTGCATATAGCCAAGTCAATACATTAGAATTAAATTTTTTTCAATTGTAATAAAGACTAAGTTATTGTTATTAAGTCTGAAATTCAGATGTTGATTTTAAGAACATTGGTAGAAAAAGTAATACATTGAAACTTTGAACATGTCAGTGAATTAACCATATTCAAAATCTAGTGTTTCCATTTCCCCCTTAGTCTACTTAAATTGTATAAAATAGGGCTGTACTTACAATATACATTACATATATATACATACATAAATAATTACTCTAGAAACGTCATGATGAAAGGGACTATGTCTGTCTTGTTCATAGCTATGGAACAGCGACAAGCATGTAGCATCATTTGTTCCTTCATTCATTTGTTCAGTTAATAATTATACCAGTTAATCTGCTTTGCATTTTTCCCCTGATATATTCAGGGTATTCTTCCTCAAAAATCCTAGTTCAACTTGATACTAATAGGTAACATATATAACAAAAAACTGTGTGGTCTTCATTGAGTTTGAGAAATGTTGGTTAAAAACAATGAAATACTTTGCTTTGCTGCCTAATATGCATGGTTAAGTTATAATATATATCCTTTCAAAACTTATTTTTGATCATGTAACTTTCTTTTGTTTTCTTTTCTTGAACCATATGGGAAACACAATTCCTACTGAGGACACTTTGGGAAACACTGATCTAGAACTTACTTCTTCTAGAACTCCAGTATTAGCTTTTCTGATTCTCTTTTTGAACTCACCTTGAGCTACTATTTAGTCAGTTAGGGTCTCCAAAATAACCAGATGTTGTATGATTATTCATCAGTATTGTCCTGTTCCAAGTTGAATACTACAAAACAAAGCTCCAGACACTATAATCTCTAAACCTGATTTAAGATGAAAACAAATAATGTTAGAAGAATTTAAGTAGTTAATTTTTTTCCATACTGCCAAAACTGAGTTTTTTTTTTTCTGGGACATTTTTGTTTGTTAACCATAATCAACTGTATCAACAAAATGTTTTCATTGAATAAGAGTACTACTGAAAATCTTATTTTTGTCCCTGCTATTCATCTATTCATGGAGCTGCTGAGAATTCTTTTTTTTTTTTTTTTTTACATTTTCTTATTGAATTATAGTCATTTTACAATGTTGTGTCAAATTCCAGTGTAGAGCACAATTTTTCAGTTATACATGAACATACATATATTCATTGTCACTTTTTTTTCGCTGTGAGCTACCACAAGATTTTGTATATATTTCCCTGTGCTATACAGTATAATATTGTTTATCTGTTCTGCATTTTGAAATCCCAGTCTGTCCCTTCCCACCCCCCACTCCCTTGGCAACCACAAGTTTGTATTCTATGTCTATGAGTCTGTTTCTCTTTTGTATTTATGTTTTTTGTTTGTTTGTTTTTAGATTCCACCTATGAGTGATCTCATATGGTATTTTTCTTTCTCTTTCTGGCTTACTTCACTTAGAATGACATTCTCCAGGAACATCCATGTTGCTGCAAATGGCATTATGTTGTCAGTGTTTATGGCTGAATAGTATTCCATTGTATAAATATACCACATCTTCTTTATCCAGTCATCTGTTGATGGACATTTAGGCTGTTTCCATGTCTTGGCTATTGTAAATAGTGCTGCTATGAACACTGGGGTGCAGGTGTCTTTTCAAAGTAGAGTTCCTTCTTGATATATGCCCAGAAGCGGGATTACTGGATCATATGGTAAGTCTATTCCTAGTCTTCTGAGGAATCTCCATACTGTTTTTCACAGTGGCTGCACCAAACTGCATTCCCATGAGGATTTGCTGAGAATTCTTGTTTCTTTTCTGTGGACATTATTGAATACCTGCATTTATTTTATACAGTTGTTATTTCATGTTATTTTCAAAGGGCCCACATTATTTCATATACTTGTACAAGTCCTGTTTAAAAGTTGAATGCATTATGTTTTTCCATTCCAAATGGATCACTGGGAATGCTTAAATGAGAAAAGTATGATCTTTTGCTGCCTTAGAACGTTTGGAATCAATACCACAGAAAATGAGTAAAAAGGATTTCTGAAAACCTGGCAACTTTTGAATTTTTAGAGCTAAGAATGCTGAATATAAACTTACCTTTATTGGGCTCATTAAAACAAAGAGTAGACCTCATTTTGTGATGGCTAAATAATGTATACACAAATACAGTGAAAAGGCCATGTCAGACACTCCTGAACATAGCTCATTTGTGGCAGTAGGTGGTTTAGAAATGTATATATACTGTATATTAAATCATTCAAGGGATGACTATTTCTAAACTTATCTTAGTCCATAGGGTTCAGATCTAAGACCATACAGGCATACCTCATTTTATTGTGCTTCGCTTGATTGATCTTTGCAGATATTGTGTTTTTACAAATTGAAGATTTGGGGCGACCCTGTGTCTAGCAACTCTATCAACCCCATTTTCTCAGCAGCATTTGCTCACTTCATGTCTGTGTCACATTTTGATAATTTTTTCAATATGTCAAACTTTTTCATTATTAGTATTTGTTATGGTGATCTGTGACTAGTGCTCTTTGAAATTACTCTTTTAATTGTTTTGGGGCATCATGAACCATGTCCCAGATAAGATGGTGAACTTGAAAAATGTTCTTTGTGTTCTTTCTGACTGCTCCCCCATTTGGCCACTCTAGGTCTCCCTCCCTCTCCTCAGGCCTCCCTATTCCCTGAGACACAATAATATTGACATTGGTCCAGTTAATAACCCTACAGTGGCCTCAACGTGTTCAAGTGAATGAAAGAGTTTGTACATCTCTCACTAGCATCAAAGGTAGATATGATAAAACTTAGTGAGGAAGGCATGTCAAAAGCCAAGATAGGCCGAAAGCTAGGGCTCTTGCACCCAACAACCAAGTTGTGAATGCAAAGGAAATATTCTTGAAGGAAATTAAAGCACTCCATCCATCCTGCAGCCCATGAATTAAGGAGTGATTTAGACTTTCAAGTCTTATTGTCTAAGAAATACATTTTGTAAGGCTATAGTTGCCCTAGGTTGTGATTCTTCTGATGGATCTGGGCAAAGTAAATTGAAGACCTTCTAGAAAGGATTCACCATTCTAGATGCCATTGAGAACATTAGTGATTCATGGGAAGAGGTCAAAATATCAACATTAATAGCAGTTTGGAAGAAGTTGATTCCAACCTTCACGGATGGGGACTTTCAAGGGTTTGAGACTTCAGTGGAGGAAGTAGCTACAGATGTGGTGGAAATAGCAAGAGAACTAGAATTAGAAGTGGATCCTGAAGATGTGACCGAATTGCTGCCATTTCATGATAAAACTTTAATGAATGAGTTACTTCTTATGGATTATAAAGAAAGTAGTTTCTTGAGATGGAATCTACTCTTGGTGAAGATACTGTTAAGGTTACTGAAATGACAACAAAGGATTTAGAATACTACAGACTTGGTTGATAAAGCAGTGACATAATTTGAGGTGACTGACTCCAATTTTGAAAGAAGTTCTACTGTGGGTAAAATGCTGTCAAACAGCATTGCATGCCACAGAGAAATTATTCATGAAAGGAAGTGTAAATTGATGTGGGAGACTTCATTGTCTTATTTTAGGAAATTGCCACAGTCACTGCAACCTTCAGCAACCACCACCCTGACCAGTCAGCAGCCATCAATATTGAGGCAAGACACTCCCTCCACCAGTAAAAGATTATAACTCACTAAATGCTTAGATGATGATGAGTATTTTTTAGCAGTATTTTTAAATTAAGGTATGTACTTTTTTTTCAGAAATAATGCTATTGCATACTTAGTAGACTACAGTATAGTGAAAGCATAACTTTTATGCATACTGGGAAACCAAAAAGTTCATGTGACTCACTTTATTGCAACATTTACTTTATTGTGGTGTTGCTTTATTGTGTGTGGCTGCACCTACAATATCTCTAAGGAATGCCTGTATTATGCTTTTATTCAGTTACCTAAAAAATATTTAGAGAAAGGAAAGGAAAATTGCAAAGAACCTGTTGTTCTTTGAAAAGTAAATTTTGATTTTTTTCAAAGGTATAACTTTGAAAGTTAAATATATGACTCATATAAATATAGGCACAATCAGACATCTATTAATTTAATAATGAGAGGATCTATAAGATGATGATGCTCTTGGTTCTAAGAGCATTTTGAGGATCTGCATATTTATAGGCATTTAGAAAGAATGTTAGTATAAGATTGCTAGGTTAGACACAAAATTGGTTAAAGCTGCACAGTGCAATGAAACCATGAATGCTGAAGTCACCTTTTCCTCTGGACAGAGTGGACAAAATGTGCCATGTTAACATGTAAATCTACAGGGTCAGGGATCTAACCAATAGTGAATAGCAAGTCAGACACAAGTCCAGTTTCTTAGCGAATTAATCAGTCCTTGGGTAGACCTGAGAAATAGTGTCTCAGTGTGAAAGGTCTCCCTCTTTCCCCTTATTACTAAGTTTTGGATATTTTTTCTAATCTGAAAATAAAAATTTGATTTTTTTGTGTTATAAGTTAACTCATCTGCTTAGATAATTTGGACTAAACTCTACCATCTCAGCTGCTTCTGGGAGTGGAGAGATTAAAAGAAGGGAATGGGGATATTCTCAATTCAAAATTCAAAAAGAAGCATCTTTCCCAGGTGACTGTTCTCTCCTTCTTATCAAGGTCAACCTGGCAGGAGAAGTTAACAATGGAAAGAGGGCTGGACAAATATGTCCATGGGAAACAAGCAAGTAGGGGCTGGCAGCCTTCCCCTCTCCCAAGAGGGCTGCCTTTATTTAAAGGGGATAGATACCATTGGTGGATTCCAGCTCTCATCTTTTGCAAAGGTGGTGGGAGTGGAGCTCAGGCGAGCTGCTCTGGGCAGAGCAAGCCCCACCTGCAGCACGGTCTCCCCAGTTACTGGCTAATGCCTGGAATAAATTTGTCTGGAATAAATTCTCCACTCACCCTGTGTGGGCTCATTCACAGCTCTGAGGTCCAGGGCTGGGCGCTTCCTCTTAGGGACTAAAATAACAGAGTGCAGACAGATCAGATTTGATGCAGCGAGCCCTCCTTCAGAGGCTCTTTTGCCTGGGCAACACACACACACACACACACACACACACACACACCACACCACACCACACCACACCACACCACACCACACACACCGCACCACACACACCAGAAACAGCAGCTATGTTCCCCTCCCCCTTCTCGTTCCCTGCCAGCTTTTTCTGAACGATTGATGAATCTCTGCGAGCCTCCATCCCTAGAGGGGGTAGCTCTGTAAAACTGGTAGGAGACGTCTGGAAGAAAGCAAGTCCCCCGGGGATTTCACCTAGGCAGAAACAGTTGGGCTTTCCCCGGGGGTGGCTGGCACCGGGAGGCCTGGATTAAACGCGGCCAGGTGTTGGCAAGATTGCGGTCGGTCGCTCGGTAACACTTCAGGTGCTCCTGGCGGGGGTCCCGGGGTCCTGGCCCCGTGGCTGCGCCCCGCCCAGCTCTGTCCCCGCAGCCTCGCAGGCTGCTGGGCTTTGTGGTTCGCCCGTGCGGCTGGGCCCCTGCTGGGGGTGTCGTTACGAGCATGTGCAGACAGCAGCCCAAGGTAGAGTGAGCGTGCCGGGCGAGCCCTGAGACTTGCCTTGCAATGCCATGTTTGTGTATGTGCTCTAACTCCCGGAGAGCGAGCAGGGAGACGGCTCCCCGGCCGGACTTGGCTGATGTTTTCTTGTTTCTGTTTCAGCCTTCAGGATAATTCCTTCAGCAGCACCGCTGTAACAGAGTAAGTGATTCTTGTCAATAAAATAAGACTTGCATGCTTTTCTCTGGAAGCAACTATCTTCCACCGTCCCCCGCCGCTCGTGGTACTAGATGCATTGTCTCCTGCAATCTGGGGCTGTGAAGACTGTGAGGCATGCGGACTGATGGGGCCCAGAGATCTTTACAGGTTGAAATCAGCCTTTTAGCAACTATGGGAGAGAGATTAAAACAAACTAATTGCTTCCGGGAGCTCAGTGCTTCAAGATGTGTGTTATTGGAGTTCAGATATTTAAAAAATAAATCTATTTGATATGTCAGAAAGGAAGCATTGTTGTATTTTGCCAACACTGGTGTGTTTTCACGGAGCACGCTTGTATACATTTAGAGCAAATGGGAGATTGATGTGAAATGACTTGAGTTGAATTCCAGCATGTGATAAACAGGCTGAACTTATCCTCACCCTCTCTTGTCTACAGATTTTTAAGACACAGTAGAGTGAACTTTTCTTTCATGCCCTTTGTCAATTTTGTCTTCTGACCTCAAAGATCTGACTATAGGAGGAATGAGTTATCTAGTCCTATGGTTAAAGCTTTTGACTGGGGTGACAGACACCGTTTAAACATGAAATGAAGGAGTGTAATGTTTTACTCAAGGCGAGCATGCATGATTTTTTATTAGATATTTATAGTTTATGGGTTTAATCCTTGTCATCCCTTCCTTAATGTTTTCCTAATACTATACTAAGTGTTAAAAATTAATAGGTATATGCTAATACTATATGTAACATATATAATTTACATATGTATGTTGAAATATCTAACTTCACTTAGCAGTCTTTCTCTAGGCTAACTCATGATGTTTACTTCTGGGACCTTATGACAGAAGTCACTCTAAATAGCTTTTCAGGAAAAAGAGGTGTATAAGGTTGTATACTCAATGACATTTTAAAAAATGCTGCAAGTTTGATATAGAAAGTTGGGTCACTTGGAAACTGTTTGTTCAAGTTCCCTAAACAGCAAATAAATTATGTGTTTCAAATCTTATCCCTGTCAAATGTCTTGGTGATGGAGGGTAAGATTCCCAGGCCCTCTTGTTTTTCACATGCTTTTGTTTCTCTGTTTAGATACGATATTCTCTTGGTGTTGAGCTTCCTGCTCCCTTAAGTGGAGTTACTTAAAAAAAAAAAAAAAAAGACCCAGGGTTGATTTTAGAAGATGCAATATAAAATACTCATTGGGACATGCATCCTATTAATGAGATTGCTTGGTAACAATGTTACAACTTTGCTTTTGTGAGCGCCTGAGACAGGTGAGAGAGGCAGGCTGAAGTATACAGGCCAGAGATGAGGCTGTGACTTCCTGGTTCAGGGGCGCAGGTACTGCTTTCCTCCTTTCGCTGTGCCTCCAGTACCAAGTGCTTTCTGGGCCTGATTCTCAGGACCCCTATGTGGCCAAATCCCCAGAGTCAGCCACAGGCATAGCAGCTTCAAAATGGAGATACTTAGTTTCAGATTTCAGGTGGACAATTTTTTCTAAAAAAATAAGGTTTTATGGGTAAATGCTGGGGATAGTCTGGTGCCTTGTCTTTGGACACTCCCCAGGGAGTTCTGGTTGCATAAGATCCTGTTGTTGTTTTCAGAGAAGTGACAGTGATTTATTTTAAAAGGCACTGAGTGACAATTGGAATGCCATCTGGCTAATCTAAAAATCTGAGGAGCATATTTAAAACCTACCAAAATCTTCATAGGTGTAACAGAACAGACTAGGGTCATTTAAAACCAGTCATTGTCTAATATAACATTTCTCCTCCCCTCAGTAATGCGAACTGTTTCCCCTGGTTCTTTGGGCATGACCCCAAAGCCAGCAGGACCAGGATGCACTATCCTGGGACAAAGAAGTAGCAGGTGCTCAGTAAATGTTTGGATCTGGTCCTGGCATATAAAGAGGAAGCACTTGCCTCTCTTATATGTTTTGGATACAAGAAAACTTCCCCTTCCCTTTGTCCCCCTACTCCCACTTCCTCCTGTCCATGTGTTCGTTTCTTCCTGAGCACCTGAAATTCCACCTAGAGATGGTTTCTTTTGGATGAAGGACTCTGGTGGTGACCCTTATTAAATTGGAATTAAAAAGTCTGTGCCCCTGGGAAGTGGATTCAAGGTGTCATTAATACTTTAATATAAATTATGTTATCAGATAGTCTAACCTAACAGGGTTCTGCTTAGCCAGCTGGGGATCTTCTAAGAGTCAAAGGGCAGGGGAATTGGGAGGGACTCAAGGACGTATTTTATTCTTACTTTCTCCCACGCCTGGCCCTATCTGGACCAAGTCGGTTTCTTTTTCTACCCAAGTTCATCCAAGATCAGAATGGCCTTGGCCTTCCCTTTTGTATCTGCAGCACTCTTTCATCTGTTATTTTTCCATGGTCATTTCCTGTGGTGCCCTGCCTAACCTGCTATTTGAAATGATGCCTGGCCAGCAGTGAATTCTGCAACGACTTAATTATCATCCAGTGGTTCTCAAAAACCATCAATACCAACTGGAGAAGGGGACTGGGGCTTGTAAAAAATCCAGTTTCCTGAGTTTTATCCCAAAGTGGGAAACCAGAATGAGTGATTGTGTGGCAGTTAGCCTAGTGTTAGTCTGAGTTTTGTAAAGCTTTAGGTCAGTGTAAACGTTTTGGAAGCACACTAGTTATGTGGGAAGAAGAGCAATCTGGTTAAAAAAAACCCCACATGCCTGGGCCCCACCCTTGGAGAGTGGATCGAGTAGGGCTGGGGTGGGGATGAGGCTGGAACCTGCTGTTTTAATCAGCACTCCAGGTAGTGCTGACGCAAGAGGTTCCTGGTGTCACACTTTGAGAAGTCCCACAGGACTGCAGGCTGCACCTCTGCAACTTTGCCTTCAAAGAACATGGTACTGCAGGTGAATGGAAGTCCCCTTGCTGATTGCAAGGATAAAATACCCATATATTGTCTGGGCAACCACAAATTAGAACTCTGGGGCTTAGAGGGAAGTCATTTAATAGAGGTATCTTTCACAATTTTTTTTTTTTTTTACTGTGAACAACAGTAAGAAAAACATTTTCTATTGCAATCCAGCACACACATATATACATGAATTATTTAAACAAGTTTCATGAAATAACCCTCACTATATTGACATTTTCTATTCTCTTTCTCTAACAATAGTAACAACAACATGCTGTAGCTGCTGTCTAATCTCAATAGGTCACAATATACAGTTTGAAAAACATTGTACTTGAAGGTGTCCAGTTTTGAATATTTAAGACGAAGATCATTAAAAAGATTGGTCTTTAAATTCTTCCTACAACGTAGGAAGAAAAATCTCATGCCCAAGGCCAGTTGGGCACTTGATCTGAGTTGATTCTCTTTCAGGTATAGGGTTATCTAAATATGGGTTCCCACTGTGGAATCCAATTTTTTTTTTTTTATTGGGCCAATATTGTACATTTGCAGGGGGCTCTGGGCAAGGAATCAGTAGAGCAATCAGAAAGATACTAATTAAGTACAACTTGATGGTCTTCACTGAAGCAAATGAAAACTCAGTTCAACTAAAAGAGCTTGTATATGTGCACCATGGAAGCCACAGGGAGATCTATTGCATTGTTATATCTGCAAGCTAGGCATTGTGTTTTCTTGAGTGGTGTCTAGAGTTGTTCAGTAGTCCTTAAAATTGGATCAGCTAATTAGGTCTGGCCTCATACTTGAGAAAGCATCTGCAACTTCGTATGTTCTGGTGCCAAGTTTCCATTTTTAACTAATTATCCTTTGAGAAGAAAGATTAATAAATCAAATGAGGAGGAGAAAAAAAAGTTCTTGCCAAATTCCCAAACAATAGGTATTGTTGAGCTCTGAGGTGGAGCCTCTGTTTGAACTCTAGTTCTTTGGAAGCAGTAATTCTAGATTTCTGTTCTTCATTGATTTTTCTGCTTAGCTAGATTGCTTTTGTTGGGGGAACATCTTTATTCACATTACAATGATCTATGATCTATTAAAGTAAATGCCTCTAATGGAGGAGAACAAGGCAACATTTAGGAATTTAATTGTTGCTTTCTATGAGATGGACAAAGTGGATTATTAAGAGTCAAAAAGTGGGAAAGCAAGGATATATAGTTCATTTTGTCAAGGAGAGCATTTTTGTTAAGGCAATGGATTTTTTTTTTTCAACTGTCAGCAGGAGCAAAATATTTCAGCAGGTAGAGAGGGTTGGTGGCCTTTGTTTAATTCGTTACAAAACAATAATTTAAAGGGAAGTAAGGTAGTAAGGGGAGAGAACTGAAGCTGTCATCAGTTTGTTCTGTGGCTAAATTATACACCATTGCCAGGAAGCAATATTTAAAATTTTTAAAAGTGATTTCATATAGGATAAATACAATATTATGGTGATATCTATGTATGTAGATATTTATTTATTTACTGTGGTCCACTTATCACATTATGAATCTCTCAGAGCAGGATCCAGGTTCTTTTTCAACTTTCTATCCTTTAGTAGTCGTGCTATTCAAAGTGTGGGTTCACAGGTTGTAATATGTCTGAGACAAGAAAAGTACCGAAACAGGGACTATGCATTTAATAACTTTTATAGGGATTTGGCATTCCTGTGGCATTTTTACCAAATTATCTATCCACAGTGGATTGGAAATAGACAACCAAGTGGTCCATCCTGAATCCCAAGGGGTTTGAGAAGCACAGCTCCAGTGCCTACTGCAGTGCCTGGAAGGCAGTAAATGCTCAGTAAATGCTTGTTAAATTATATCAGGGACTAGACTTGCTGAGGGGCCAGAGTTAATGATTCAATTCAAGCATTTGTTGAGTGTCTTCTTTGGGTTAGCACTGTGGGCACTGTGGCACCGTATCTAGAAGAAGAAATTATGGTTATTTCTTTTCATGGAATTAACAACGAATTAAACACAGCTCAGAGGTACAAAGGAATTACTGGACAGTGCCAGGCAAAATTAGTTGGCTCCTGAAACCTCAGAATGAAGAGTAAACATGTATATATTTAGATTAAAGTGGGAACATGGCACGTGGGTGAACTTGGCTGGGAAAGTTCACAGAGCTTGTGAGACTTGAGCAGTGAAGGCTGAGTAGGAGTTGAAGATGGAAAAAGCATTCTAGGCTGGAGTGGTGTGGGGAATGGCTGAGAATGGGAACAGAAGCTCCCTCATACACTAGAGTGAGAGAATGGTCCTACTCCAGATTCCCTTAAGCAATGTGGAGCACTGGAGATTTTTCAGTATGGAAGAGCCAAGAATTTTTCACAAGGTTATTTGAGAAGATTTTGTGAAAAGGAAAGAGGTTGAGAAAGTCTGGTGGCCAATGGAGTAAACCAAATGGCAGCTGGTGTGATTTGGGACTGCCTAAGGCAGAGGTAATGCCAAGAGACATGTAGCAGAGTCTCTTTGGAGCCAACAGCAGTCCACCAATCTTGGTGTCCAATGTCCCCTCAAGCACTGTGAACACTTAGATCCTTGCTAAAATCTTGTTAGTTAGGTGATGCAGAGCAGTGGAGGAAAAAGGGCCATTACCTCTGGTTCTGAGCATTTAAGCTCAGATGATATGACAACATTGGTATCATTAACTGGTAGAATTTCAGGGAATCGTTGCTGGTTTAGGTGAAAGCAGTAAATATTGTTCTATTTTTTAAGTTTACTGGGCTGATCTTAAGATAATCCTAGACTGTTGCTGTTTCTACTGCAGCATACATTTGGATCTGATACAGTTTTATTCCCTCTCCCCAGGTGTGACGAAGACACAGTCTCTCTGCATGAAGATCAGACTGACTGCTCCAGTCTCAGGTATGACCCACCATTGCTTGCTTCTTATGAAGAACAGAAACCATCTGGGTCTGGTCTTAAGTCTCTTCATTGAATTCTAATAATTTATTCTCAGGTCTGATTTCTTGTAATAGATGATCAGCTCTTGAAGGAAGTTTGGTCTTGTCTACTTTTGGATACTCCCCAGGACAGTACATTTACATGGAGAGTGCTCAATAAATGCCTGTTGAATTAAACACTGATTAGCCCCTTTCAATGTTCCCATCGTAGATCCTAAGGAAGAGGTTCTAGCTTTATTCACCACCCATGTCTGGAGTGTGGTCTTGGTTATCAAGGGGTTCATGATACAATGGCAAAACCTTCCTGTCACCATTTCTTCCACATTTTATTCAGATATGCACTTTCAGATACTCTTTATTATTTAAGCAATGAAAGGAAGCTGATGTTTCCTTTCTCATCCTGTAGGTGGAGAAACTGAGACTCAGAGGGATGATAGCTCATCCAAGATAACATAGCCACTCTGAGAATGAAGTTGAGCTCAGGTCTGTCTGACACTAAAGTCCACTGTTGGATAACAAACGTTTGTTGAAGGCCTATTTTGGGTGCCAGAAACCAGTGGAGATCTGGGGTAGAGAAAGACAAACCAATCCTTGCTCCCAGAAGTTCAGTCCACTGGAGGAGACAGGCAAGAACACAGGTGATGACGCTGCTGTGCACTGAGTGCTGTTTCACTGGGATCAGGCAGAGGATTCACTTAGAAGACTTAGTGTAGTCTAGTGAGATTTCTGGGATGGATTCCTAAAGAAAATTACACATGGCACATGACTCTTTGGGGTGGGATATAAGGCCAAAACATCATGATGCTACAAAGGGAGCAACTTAGCCAATAGAGGATAGAGAAAATAATTCAAGTTGAAGGTACAGCAAGCAGTTCAGGATGGCAGGAACCCTGAGAGGTGAGGCTAGGAGTGGTAAGAAATAAAGTTCCAGAGATAAACAAAGACCTGATTCTGAAGGATTCATGTGCCCTGCTAAGGAGTTTATAATTTATCCTGGAGGTATTGGAAAGACTAAAAATAGCCCTCATGTTTTTTCTTTGCGAATAACCATTCACCTAAGGCCCTAAGTGAGAGTAATAATAGCCCCTACTTACTGGGTTGTGGCCTTGAGCCAACTTTCTGTGGTAGGCATTTCACAGAGACTATTACCTCTGCAAAGTAGAGACTCCAGGCATCTTATGGACAAGAGTCGCAGAGGTGAAGTGGTGTGGCTCAGGCTGTGTTATAACAAGTGGGAGGATCTTTTGGACTCCTGTTCTTTTCAGAATACCATGCTCATTCTCAGTTACAAGTGATTCCAATGAGCAGTGACAAATTACCTGTATTCTGTTTTGGGGATTCTGAGGAACCAGTTGGAAAATATATTTCTAAACATGACTTTTGTATTAGGTTTTATATTTGTGTAATGAGAGACAGATGCTTTTTGCTCCTCCCCCCCACCTTCCTTGCTTTTCAAGCCAAGGAAGTGAATGAGATGACATTGGTAAATTTGGGGCACCTTGAAAATATGATATAAAAATAAAATTCAGATATTATTTT
Source organism: Camelus ferus (assembly GCF_009834535.1). NCBI lineage: Eukaryota > Metazoa > Chordata > Mammalia > Artiodactyla > Camelidae > Camelus > Camelus ferus. The sequence continues at coordinate 42,053,369 of NC_045706.1, read as the reverse complement.
AGGAATGAGTCTATCACAAGAGACATTTTATTTATTTATTTATACATTTTGTGCGGAGGGGAGGTAATTAAGTTTGTTTGTTTGTTTATTTGCTTATTTATTTACTTAACATGGAGGTACTGGGGATTGAGCCCAGGACCTCCTGCATGCTAGGCACACACTCTGCCACTGAGCCATACCTTCCCCCAAGAGTCATTTTAGATTTGAAAAATCACTTTGTTCCCCTTATTTTGAGTGTTCTGGAATTCTCCTTGAATGAGGAACGTTTGGGTTACTGTAAATGCAGCTGTTCTTTCTTTTGTTGCACACCCAGGAACATAGAGTACTTGGATGGGTAGTAATTGTTTCTAGTGAGAGAAATGCATTTCAAACAAATTAGTGTAGTTCTTTTTGTTTTGTTTTTCAGTTACTAACATGAATTATTTCACTTCTTGGGTTTTTCTTTACCAGATACTATCTGTTTTAAGGCTTAAATTTAACTCTTTCAGCATAACTTTATTTCCATGTTTTGCCCAATTGCATGCACTCTGGTCAGGCTCCAGACCTCCTGTCCTGATGTTTTCTTTGATCTTCCCTCAGGGACTACCTGGAGCTCATCCTCTTGCTATCAGCTTAGTGAATTTAATCTCTTTCATTCGTGAAAAGGCATCCTGAGTAGAGGGTAGAAATCCTTCCTTTGCTGGTCTTGTCTCTTGACTTTACATGTCCTTGAGCCATGAAGAATTGATTCTTAGCTGACCTGGCCAAAATCTCTTTTATGGATGCTTCTGGTCGGGGACCAGGAGGGAAAAACACCACCTGGGGGAAGTGTCCACTCCTGCAGAATTGTATGACCTGGTAATGAATGACTGCCAATAGGTTAAGGATGATGATACTGCTTAAACAAAGGGAATGCTCCCATTTGGTTATGTCCATGGTGCTTGCTGAATTCTTAGCAAAATAAGAAAATAAAATACATCTAGATTTAAGACAGACAAATGACTTCAAAGAAGAGTGTTATTATGTCATTATTTTTGAGAAAATTGAAATGCCAGGGTGATATTGTGTTGAATTTGATTGATGAGTAAAAATGAACACTGTCCTCCCAGCCCTAAGTGTATGGAGGTAATGCCGGCCTGTTCAGTCTTCTCCAGCAATTCTGCACCAATAGGACCCAGATGCCGGGATCTTCAGCTTTGCATTGAGTGTTGTTCTTATGGCTTGGTCAGGTAAAATTTGGCCCTTGTGTTATATTTTACTCAGGTAGTATATCCTATTAAAATAGAGCCCTGTTAAACTTTTAAATGCTTCTTAAGTTGTAAGGAGATGATTAAAGACTTTCCAGTGAGGAGGAAGCATTATACCTTGAACCAAGGACACAGGCATGAGAGGCTGGAGACCCACCTGACCACTCCAGGCCTGGGTGAATTAGCCCTTCTATTCGGCACTTAATCTCTGGGTTTTATAGTCAGTCTATAAAGTTGGGGTGACAATAACTAAGCCATCTATATCACATTACTCTTGTGAGAGAAAAACAAGATATATGTGAATCCATCTTGAAGTGAAAAATTAAAAGCAGATTATGATAGTATGGACGAAGCTACAACTACAAAAAGTATACATCCATTAGCAAAGACTGGAAGGGAATGGGCGTGATCTCGAGTGAAATTCAGTTCCTCTGAAACTAAGTCTACACTAACAAGTTGGGAGGTACCGTATATATAAATAGAGCAGCAACCAGTATCACCAGCCTCTCTTTCCCACAGCAGGTTATTATACTCTTTTTGGTGCTTTCTAAATTGGATCTTTCTTGTTCTAGAGATGAAGACCATAAAGAAAATTACCCCGACGCCGGGCCTCCGCTAGAGGAGCCCGCGCCGCTGTCCTGCGCGCCGCCGCAGCATGTAGAGCAGACCGCACTGCTGGACGGCCTGCTGCGACCCAGCATGGGCAACTTCAAGTCCCGGAAGCCCAAGTCCACCTTCAAGGCCGAGAATGGGAGAAGCCACAGAGAAAGCCAGGTAGACCTCCTCAGCCCTTTGCCAAGACGGGTGCTTCTCAGGCGAGGGCACAGTTGCGGGTGATGGTCTGAGCACTTTATTTTGCGAGAGGCGATTAATGTGACTTGCGCACCAGCGGCCTGGGACGCTTGCTTGCACCGTGCGTTAATAGTGGAGCGCTCTGGACAGGCTGACAATTTAGCGCTCTTCCAAACTGATATTCTTAAATACTGAAGTCTGACATTGATTTAGAGGAGCTGCTGCATCATTTTGGGGGAGAGTGAAGGAAGACCTCCAGTTACCTTCATGTATCTAAGGCAGGTAGCTCTTTCCCCAAACCTAGAGATTCTTTTTCGCAAATCAAAAGTCCCAAGTTTCTCCAGAGCCATTCTTAGGCTGTGATTTAGCGGCTTCGGAAAAACACTCAAGCTTGTATGTGCCTGTTTGTATGTGTGTGTAGTATCTGGTTCTTTGAGGTCAATAAGTACTTAAATGTATGAAAGAAGCATCTTTTCAAATTGATTCAAGTACTGCATTATATACACACATGCACGTATTTACTTATTTTACTTTTCTAGTTGTAGAGGGATGTACTAAAGAATGTGATTTTAAAAAATCTTAAAAGCCCCTCAAATAATTTATGGTGCTTTTAAAAGAGATTAAATGAATATATCCCATTTTAATCTTGAGGTTGATGGTCCCAAAATTAAGATTATACTTCTAGTGCACCTAAAGCAGTTTTGGGGACGTAGGTGCTTCATTAATGTGACCTTTGCTTTTTTTTTTTTTTAACACTCTAACTGTTAAATAATGTGGGAGGCTCTAAGCGTAATAGGTTAATTATGTAATAAATTTAAGTCCAGTCCTATTCAGTAAAGGGGCACCAGGTGGTCTTCCTTCCTGTTAGAACAGCTTTAGCTGGGCAGTTTACCTGACCTTATAACTTTCTTATTTGCCTTGTGACTTTCATTTCATTTCTTTTTTGGCACGGTGACCTCTTATTGAGTCAGTTAATTCTGTAGGGAGATGAAATGCCCTCTGCATTCATGAAGCTGTGTTGTGATTATTTGAAACTGAGTTGAGTTGCAGAGAGAGGTTAAGTGTGAAATACCATTTAAGTTATGATAAACTTGAGACCTTGCCTGTTGCTGAATGTACCCAGCACTTGTTTGATTAGGAGTGTGGTGCTGGGGAGGACACAGGTACCCAAAGGGCTGCCTGCACAGTCTGGCTGGTTCCGGGAGGCTCTGACCTTGAATCTCCCACTAAGTGTCACCTGTGACATTGTGGGCTTTGGGTGACCAGCCATCTCTCCTGGAATGCCCTCTTTCTTGTCATCCTGTAGTCTGGCCTCATAGAAATTGCACAGTTATCACTTGTAATAAGGTGCTAATGGGGCATGTAATTCCCAACATGTTGCTCATGCACAGAAAGATTTCAGGAGAGAGATATGCTTGTATAGTCTTTGCTGGTAGTACATCATCGGAACCCTGGACTGCAGGCAAAACTTCCAGTTCATTCTTAACATCTCTATGTACACAATGAGCTATTTTTTTCCCCTCTAATGACTAAGAGAACTTTGATAATATTATTTTAGGTCTTCCATATTTTGGAGAAAATTGAAACAGATATCATTCTTCCCATTTTCTTTAAGGAGATATAATTAACATTGGTTGAGTACTGACCAAGAACTGAGCATCTATAAATAATATTATTAATAAAATCCACTAACACTTATTTAAGCATTTATTGTGTTCTAGGCATGTAGCCATATTTATGACAATTATCTTTTTGTACTAGTGGAAAAACTAAGGATCAGAGAGATTACCTAACCACTTTAGTAAGATTTGGAAGAACTTGAGTAGAATGTCTTTTCCATAAATCATAGTGTTTCTAACAAAAGGTACCCAGAACTTCCAACTATGTGTCTAGTGATTTATTTACCCCCTTATATCACTCATACCTTAATTGTTATATAAAACCTATTATTTCACCCTGGAATTTTTTTCCTTTGGTGATATATTGTGTTGCTAAGCAGTAATTATTATTTAGAAAGGATTACTTTGAGGGAGTTTTACAAGTGTGATTTTCTTCTCTGCCTTAAAGCTTTGTGATGTTGGTCACATCAGTTAGGCACACTTTGTTGAGTGAATGCTAGGTCTACTAGAATTTAAGTTCTTTGAGGTCAGTGAATCAGTCTTTGTTGTCTGTCTTTGGATCTCTGGCACTCAGTCACTCAGTATTATTCACTGAATGACTCAAAATTGGTAAGAGATATATATATATATATACATACACACCTAAATATGTATATATTTATTATATATATTGTGCATAACTTTTTTGTAAAATGGCATATTAGGTCTTCCATATTTTTCTGTAAAGTGGAAGCATAATATCTTTTCAATTATAAAAAGTCTCATTTTAAAAGAGGATATAATCATGACTCTTATACAGATACAAAGTAAAGATGTGTCAAAGATTTTATTTAAATTGTGAATTAATGACAGAACCAATAAGATATTACAGTCAATACAAAAAAGAATGCAAAATACCACACATTTACAGTCTGCCAAGGAATGCTGAAGTAAATTTAGAAGTGCACACAAAATTGGCCATACTTGCAGTATCCATAGCGTGATAATCAACTACTTTGCTGTGGACACAATTTGCATTTCTGTGGAGAGAAGTTATTTGCATTGTCATCAGTTTCTGCAAGTTAACTTCTATTTCTACATAGACGAACAAAAAGCAGAGATTATTCAGATAGGTGAGCTAGCCAGGACATCCACTAAATTTCAAAGTCTTTTATAATTGTTCCTCACAGTCTCGACCTCCCTCCCTTCTTCTTCCTTGTGATCATGATAATCTCAAAGAAAGATTAACTTTGATCGCAAGATAAGACTACTCTCCTTAGGTTTGGCCTTATTATTTACCTAGACAGGCATGGCAAGAGTGTTAATTTACCATCTAGTTCTTCTTACATATGCTTTGCAAAATCTAGAGCCGTATAGTTTTGAATAATTACAGAATGAACTTCTCTTTGGAAGCTTTCATAAGGAATCTCAGATTAGACTTCTAATGCCCCTGTTGTTTGCAATCCCAAGGCAAGGGAACCAAATTGAAGAAATTCTCTCCACCTTTTTTCACCTGCAGTACTTATGCATTTAGGTGAATTCCTCTTTTCTTAAGGTCCCCAAAATAACTTTAGATTCCTGGCCTCCAAGGAAGTGATGGTCCTTACCACCTATAAGGTTGGACCCTCTAAACTAGATAGCAGGCTAGTTATCCTAGGAGTCCTTTGTAGGCATTGACTCTGTAATTAAAGCCACGTTAGTTCCTTGAAATCAGCCTGTTCTACCTGATCCAAGATCAGTATGACATTTCAGGCAAGATGTTAGTTATGTAATAGAGTTATCCAATTTTGTCTTGGTAAAACAGAAGATGTTATTATTGAATATATGAAATAATTCTATTGCCATTGAAAGTAAGGACATTTGGTATGAGTTTCTGGATTCTAGGGTTTAGTGAGATTCAGGTATAATTTAAAAATATTTCATTTAAGTTTATATAACAGAATGGTTATATATGTTATATATATAATATATATAACAGAATGGCCGATGGATCAGAAGATGACTATCATTTGGAAAAGTTCCTACTCATAGTTCTTAAGAAGAGAGGGGGGCATACTATGTCATGCAGTGCCACAAGGGGAAGCACCAAGGTTGGTCAGGAGGAAGATGGAGCATGGGCAGAAGGCATTATTGTGGCTTTTATTGGAAGGAAAAGCAAGGCAGAGTAAGCAGGCTTAGAATTGGCTAGTTTGAATAGTTTCCGTGAACTCTGATGTATAGGGGTTCTCTCTAGTGGTCTGGTACCTGGCCCTGGGATGATTAGGGCAAAGGATGATTGCTTCTTGGAGTGTATGAATCAGGTAGAGGAGGTGGTTCAGCGTATGGGTTCTGGATTTGTTAGTTTGCATATGAATGGCACATTTCTATTTCCAGGGCAAGTCATTTATCTTGTTTGCTATAAAAATCTACTAAATAGTACGGGTAACAAATAGTTGAAGTAGAAAGAGAAAGGACTTTCTTATGGGGCCAGAAGACAGACTATATTAAAACAACAATATTCCAATCAGATAACCACTGTAAAATTTCCCTTATCAGTCCATTCAGTTCTGTGTAGTTAAACCTTGTTCCACTTGATCTTGGGTTAGCAATAGCAAGAAGTTGTCTGCTTCTGGACTAAAGTTCTGCAAGTCCTGACCCAGCCCACTGGTGTTATCAGACACCTATACCCAAGAGTCTGTTCTTTGGAATGTCAGTTATTTAAAGTATCTGGGCCTTTACCATGAGACTCTTGAGAATATTCTTCTTAGTTGATGACAGAGACCCTGACCTGAAGCTGATAGTAGAACCTTAAGGCAAGTGTCTGAAGAAAACAAACATCTATAGATCACAGAAACTGACAGTTATTTTCATTGATTTACTACTAATAATTTTCAAATGTGAAAAGTCTGATGAAAGTTCATAAGAAAAATGATTCATAATGTGACATGAAAACAAGATAGTGAAACCATTCCCATCAAGTTAGAATGTCTCAGGGGATAATAAAATAAGCCTATCTTTAAAGAAGTCAGAGAATTTACTTCTGGTTTTACAAAAATGGAGTAATATAATTTTTATAGATGAAAAAACTTTAAAGTATAGCATAATAGTCCTAAAAGAAGATGCCAAGAGTATCAAGTAAGACATTCGTTAAGTCTGGTGTAGGTCCTGGACATCTGCATTATTATTAAACTCCGCAGACAAGTCTGTTGTGTGTCCTGATTGAAAACCACTGGCCTGGATGATGCCAGATTCAAATGAAAGAAGTAAGGCCATGGACAAGTCTAGTTTTTAAATAATAACCACAGTTATCACTGATTACTCTATAGCGTTGTTGTCTAATATTATCAGGCAAAGTTCCATAGGACTGGAACAAATATACCAGAATTTGATAGAACTATATATTTCATAAGAGTTTGGATCAAAGGGTAAATGACCCACTAACTAGGTTTACCATGCACTGTGGTAGAGAGAGTAGTTCTGTTCATAAAGCTGGATTTATTTGGGGATCTTGAGCTTATGCTACAAATCCTGCTTGACACTGGTTGCTGTCATCAGAACACAGTTCTAGCTGGTCTGTTATGAAATCATCATTCCCCAAAAGTACCTGTGAAGAACCTACAGGCACAGCTTTATGAACTTAGAAGGAACCCTCTTTGAAGCTGAAGGGCACCATTATAAGAGTTTAGCTATTGCCATTTCTGGGTTCTCTCATCACAGAGTGGATCTTCAGTCTGATCCTAACCAGGTTGGGAATGGGGGTGTGGGCAAAGGAGAAGGGGTCCGATAGGAACCATTGAAAGTTTGGATCTTTCTTACCTTTCTGATCAGCCCCAAAGTCAGAATCAAAAAGTCTACTTATGAAGGATCAGACTCAATATTACAACAACTTTTCTTTAATTTTGGTTTTGGCCACCTCTCTGAGGGTAGAGTACAGAATCTGAGGTTTTATGTGTATGTCCGAATGTGATTCCAGTTTTTCACCAACAATGAATGATTTAAAAGAGGTGTATTTGCTGATCCAATAAAAGTCTGGGAATCAGGAAGGCAATGCAAGAATGTTCTCAAAGAAATTGATATTTAATATCTATATATAATAAAGATAATAAAATAAATAATATAATAAAAGTCACTTATGACAAACCCACAGCCAATGTAATACTAAATGGTGAAAAGCTAAAAGCCTTCCGACTGAATTCTGGAACATGACAAGGATGCCCACCCTCACTACTTCTGTTCAACATAGTATTGAAAGTCCTAGCCACAGCAATCAAACAATAAAAAGAAATAAAAAGTATCCAAGTCAGAAGGAAAGAGGTAAAATTGTCATTATATGAAGATGACATAATACTCTATGTAAAAACCCTAAAGACTTCACACAAAAACTATTAGAATTGAGAAGTGAATTCAAAAAGGTAGCAGGATAGAAGATTAATATACAGAAATCAGTTGCATTTCCTTATACTAACAATGAAATATCAGAAAAAGTAAAAAAAAATACTGTTTATAAAGTCACTTTATATAAATATATATATATATATTTATATAAATATATAAATAAAACAAAATACCTAGGAATAAACCTAAACAAAACAGTGAAAGATTTATATACTGAGAGCTATAAAATGTTGATAAAGGAAATCAAACATGATTAAAGGAAATGGAAAGATATCCTATGTTCTTGAATTGCAAGAATTAATATTGTTAAAAATGGCCATACTACCCAAAGCAATCTACAGATTTAACATGATCCCTGTTAAATTACCCAGGATGTTTTCCACAGGAGTAGAACAAATAATCCTAAAGTTTATGTGGAACCACAAAAGACCAAGAAGTGGCAAAGCAATCCTGAAGAAAAAGAACAAAGATGGAGGGATAACCCTCCCAGACTTCAGACAATGCCCCAAAGCTATAGTAATCAAAACAGCGTGGTATTGGCACATAAACAGACATACAGATCAATGGAACAGAACAGAGCCCAGAAATAAACCCAAATACCTACAGTCAATTTATCTTTGATAAAGGAGGCAAAAATATACAACAGAGAAAAGACAGTCTCTTCAGCAAGTGGTGTTGGGAAGGCTGGACAGCTATGTGTAAAACAATGAAATTAGAATGCTCCCTCGTACCATACACAAAAATAAGCTCAAAATGGCTTAAAGATTAAAATATAAGGCATGACACCATTAAACTCCTAGAAGAGAACATAGGCAAAATATTCTCTGATATAAATCGTAGCACAATTTTCTTAGATAAGTCTCCCAAGGCAAAAGAAATAGAAGCAAAAATAAACAAATGGGACCTAATCAAACTTAGAAGCTTTTACAGAGCAAAGGAAACCATAAAAAAAAAATGAAAAGACAACCTACAGACTGGGAGAAAATATTTGCAAACAGTGTGACTGACAGGGACTTAATTTCCAAAATATACCAACAGCTCATACAACTCAATATCAAAAAACAAACAACCCAATCAGAAATGGGCAGAAGACCTAAATAGACATTTCTCCAAAGAAGACATACAGATGGCCAATGGACATGTGAAGAGATGCTCAACATTACTAATTATTAGAGAAATGCAAATCAAAATACAATGAGGTGTCACCTCACACCAGTCAGAATGGCCATCATTAAAAAGTTCACAAATGATGAATGTTGGAGAGGCTGTGGAGTAAAGGGAACCCTCCTACACTGTTGGTGGGAATGTAAACTCATGCAGCCACTATGAAAAACAATATGGAGGTTCTTTGAAAAACTAAAAATAGACTCACCATATGATCCAGCAATCCCTGTGCATAACCGGAAAAGATGAAAACTCTAATTCGAAAAGATACACGCACCTCAATGTTCAAAGCAGCACTATTTATAATAACCAAGACATGGAAGCACCCTAAATGTCCATCCACAGATGAATGGATAAAAAAGATGTGGTGTATGTATGTATGTGTGCATATATATATATATATATATAATGGAATGTTACTCAGCCATAAAAAGAAGGAAATAATGCCATTTGCAGCAACATGGATAGAACTAAAGATTATCATATTAAATGAAGTAAGTCAGACAGAAGACGAATAACTTATGGTATTGCTTGTATGTGGAATCTAAAACAATGATACAAATGAACTTATTGACAAAACAGAAATAGACACACAGACATAGGAAACAAACTTACGGTTACCAAAGGGGAAGTGGAGGAGGGGTAAATTAGGAGTATGGGATTAACAGATACATACTACCGTATAATATAGATAAACAACAAAAACATTTATTGTGTAGCACAGGGAACTATATCCATTATTCTGTAATAACCTATAATGGAAAAGAATAAAAAAAAATACATGTAACCGAATCACTTTGCTGTACTCCTGAAAAATAACACAGTATTGTTAATCAACTATATTTCAAGAAAAAAGAAAAGTTAAGATATTTAGAGGAAGGAGAATGTTCATTTCACGAGGGTCAGTTTTAATTTTCCTTTTTGCTTGTGTATTCCTTTCTTCCTTAGGCAGAGGGCTTTGTTAAAAAAAAAGTGGCTTGGATAAGGACCATTTAATGACCTGTCTCCTGAAAGGTCAAGTTTTATTGATGCTAATATTAGAGTTTATTGATATAATGAACTTGAAGTTAAAACAAGACTTTAGTTTGTGCTAAGCAGAAACTCCTCATCAAAGTATATTCCAGTTAACAGTTTGCTATCCTGTGGAATGTCTTATTAAATAGCAAACACTCTTTCCAAGGAGGAGAACTGACTGAAGGCAATAGATCATATATGTTGTAATAATTTATGAAAAATTACACAAAATATGGGGAGTGAGTGAAATGGGTGAAGGTGGTCAAAAGATACAAACTTCCAGATGTAGGATAGATAAGTCCTGGGAATATAATGTACAACATGATGACTGTAGTTAATAATACTGTATTGCATATTCGAAAGTTGTAGATCTGAAAAGTTCTCAAGAGCAAAAAATTGTGTTAACTGTGGTGATGGATGTTAACTAGACTAATTTTGGTGATCATTTTGCAATATATACATATGTCAATTCATTATGTTATGATGTCATACCAGTTTTATCTCAGTGAGAAATATGTATGCCTTATCCCATGATTAACAACAAGCTCTGGAGGTTTCATCTCTCCCCTATAGAATATTTAGGTAATTTTTCACCTTGGAAAACTTTGGGATTGACTGTGAGACCATCTCTGTTATTTACTTTCTGTTTTTTGAGTGTGACCACCAGTCTTAATCAGTTTTTCCTGTTTTTGGTACAATTTCTACCATTTTCTAGAACTATTTGTCTCACGTCAATTTTTTATATTCACACTTTCCTGATTACATGGTGAAAAATTTAGAAACCTACTATTTAATTAAAAAATCCCTATTTATTGATATTACTGATTAAAATGAACTTGGTTTGAAAAAAGGCAATAGATTTTTATATGTTGTAATACTTTGTGAAAAATTAGAAGTGATTCTATATTGCTATAGTATTAATCCTTAACAACCTGATCTGGGGATGATTAGATTTGACTAACAGAACTAGCTTCATGTTTTGGACCTCACAAGTGTCCAGAGGACGTTTAGAGTTAGCATTGGTGGATCGAGTCTTACCATCTTCACTTCCTACCAGGTAGGCATCAGGCTATGCACCATCCTTCTGTCCTCCCCCTCTGGTGGTACTTTAGCAGAAGACAAAAGGTAGGAGGCTATAGAGAGAGTTCTTCTGCACTGAGCTGTGTACTATGATCGTGCTGCTAATCCACTTCCTTGGGGAGACCAGCTGTTCGGTCTGGTGTACATCAGCATTAGGTTTCTTCCACTTGGCTCTTGTAAATGTGTTAAGAGCCTGGAAAGGGATCCAGGACTGATTGTGAAAATTGCATTTTTATCTTTCTGCAGAAATGAAAACCCCCTAACCTCTCTTCAGGCAAAATAACTTAACTGTGGAGTATTTACTACATTTCTGTTTTTGGAGAGTACAGCTCTTATTCTTCCTGCGTTAGACTCTGAATTAAGAGAAAGACAAAGTTAATTCTGGGTCATTTTTTTTTACCCAAAAAGGAACTAAGATTCTGTTTCCAATTATAGTTCTACCTTATGTACATTGTTCTTAATATATTACTGAACCACCATGCTAGTGCACATGGTAAAAGCAAGAAAACTGGTACAGCTGATTGACTTTGAAACTGAGAGCCCTGGAAAGCTAAAATGAACTTCAAATAGAATTTCACTTGCTTTTCCCTGAAAGGAAGACTTTTAAGTTCTGAATATGCCTTTGAGGGATTTCTTTTTGCAGTGTGTCGAAAGCCTGAATTCATTGTGATTCTAACAATTGGTCTTAGATAATTGTTTTGACACATTCGTTTTTGTTGCTTTATTTCTCTCATGTGATTTTGCAGCTCCAGTGTAGAGGTTTTACTTCAGTTCCTGTTTAGGTGTGGATGTGGGGGAAGACTTGTTACTGGTCAGGACAAAAGGTGATCCTCTAGATTTTTGTTCCAAGTTCCCCATCACTTCTCTGAGAGTAAAATGTTTGAGATTCAGGGGGATACAGTTCTGAGAAATTCAAGGTCCTTGAAAGTGAGGCCATCTGAGTCAGTGTTCGGATTTACTTGTTTCTCATGGTGTATCAGATTCTGATCCTCCTCTTTGAAATAACAGCCAGCCTGTTCTCAGTGATGAAGTTGATTCAGAAAGATATTTTTAGGAAGGAACCTGGAATGTCTGTAATATAACTTTATTACTTTTTTTCAAGTGAACAAATATATTTAGCTTAATACTGACATGAAGGAAACTTAAAATTAAGTGATGTGCCTTGTTTGCCTGGGCATTGAATCTTAAAAGTTAAAAAAAAAGTCATCACTCAAGGCAGTGTGTGTTCAAATAACTGGTTTGAGACAAGCTTATGAGCAATGGGATACTTAAAACGTTGTCTTTGTAGTGCTCAAGGCCACATTATTTAACTGATACTCTGCTTCTGATGGATACAGAAGAATTCCCTTAAAAACATGAACAAGACAGTGTTGATGGTATTGGTTCACCTGAGTGTAGCAGTGGAGGATGGCACGGACTGATCTCTACTCACATGCTGCCTATAATGTTTAGCAGAGATGCAGGTGGCTCCCATATAGGATGGCTCTTAAATTTGTTGTTTTTCTTCTTCCTCTGCATCCTTTGTGATAAATAAATTCTTATTTAAAGAATCTCTGATTTTGTTCTACATAGTTCCCAAGGTGGTTTCTCATATCATATATATAGCCCTACACATTCAGCCAATAATCAAGACCCACCAACATATAGAAAGAGGAGTAACATGTCCATGGGACACCATTGTCCCTTTTGGCACCTGCTGTCCCTCCATGGGGTTCCAAGACTTACTCCCTCTACTATGGAGAATTTTCCTCTAATAACAACCAGAGGTAAATAATTGAATGGCAGTGTAGTGAGGTGGAAAGTATGATCTGTAGTTCCTGGTGGATATGGATTCAGATTCCTTCTCAGCCACTTACTTTCTGTGTGACTTTAAGCTTTGACTTACTAGCTCATTGTGTTAGTTTTCCATCTATAAAGCAGAGATAATAATTTGCATTTACTTTTAGAGTTTGTTGAGAATTGAAAGTGATAATGATATAACCTAACTGTTCAGCAAATTTCATGGGGCTAAAAAGAGTATATAGAATGTTTTATAGACTCATCTGGCTGAATAACACTAAAATTTCAATAACTGCATGTCTCCTGAGTTAGGCTCAGCTGGGCTCTGCTGCATCAACAAGTAATCCAAAACCTTAGTAGTTAAAACCAACAAAAGTGTGTTTCTTGTACCTGCTATATATCCGTCATTGGTCACCAGGAAGAATTTGTTCATGGCGGTCAATTAAGGACTCAAACTAACAAAATAGTGACAGTTTTGGATGTGTGGTTTTGAGTCAGAGAGAAAATAGAGCTCTGGAGGATTCTGAAACAATAATTAAAAGATTTAAGCCTGAAGCCGCACAATATTTCCATTCTCTACTAATGGACCAGAGCTGGTCATGTGTTTCCCCTATAACCACACCTGTATAACACAGGGGCAAGGAACTCTAATCCTACAATGCGTGCCCAGGGGGAGAATGAAATACTGGCCAGCAGCACTAATGACTTCCACATCTCTCAAGCTAGTATATAACCTAAAGCAAGAAGTTAACTGGTCTTTTGCCTCTTCCGGTCCTTCAAAATACTGATGTATCAATGTTCTTAATGTCAAGGACTAGAAGAAGAAAAAGAACATTAATTAGTCTAACTCACCAAAGGAGCTACATGGCATTATACTGTTGGTCTGAACAGAAATTGGAGTTTTATATAAACATCCCTTCTGTTAAACACCTGCTTCATTATGATCAGGAAAAAAGAAGTAGGTTTAGTTATTGACTTTGTCTCCATAGCCAAATGAAACTTCAGAGTTTGTCAGTTTTATTTTATTTGGAAATAATTGTGGTCTTCTTCTTGACAGAAGATTGTAGTGACTTTGGCTTATGTCAGCTAAACTTGTGGGGCTGTGATTAAGAGGCATTTTAAAATTTGACCCCAAAATAATCCTTCCTATAGAAAGTAGATTTGACAATTGGGATATTGTCAGCTGTGGGAGCTGTGATTGCATACACACGGATATGCAAATTCACATCCTCATGTACTTGGTGATATTTATCCAAGAGCAGGGTGTTCTTTAGGCAAAGAAAACAGCTTAGCGAGGAGTTAGACAGCCTGTTTTGGAGCTTGGAAGTGAAGCTGTTTGGAAAGTCTGGAGAGCAGAAACATAATGAACTGACATTTTGGGTAACTAAGAATTGCCAATCTAAACTTTATCAAACATGGTTAAATATCACTTTGAGACTGAGACGTAACATATCAACCTCAAGCCTGCAGTTTTAGGCTCCATATTTTGCAAGAGATGTAGTTGCCAGATAAAATATGGAATTCCTGGTTAAATTTGAATTTCAGAGAAACAATGAATAATTTTCTAGGATAAGTATGTCCCACGTAGATATTGCTTTCAACAGGAATTTGTTTTGTGCAAGCAAATATCTATATGGAACATACTTACACTACAAAATTGTTCATTGTTTACCTGAAATTCAAATTTAACTGGACATTGAGTTTTTATTAACTAAATATGGTGACTGTATCAAGAATGAATGGCCTGCACATTTAACCTCACTCCTCTTCCAAAGTACGAGTAACTAGTTGCACCCATTTAGCCAGAGAATATCAGGAACTAACTTTTTTTTAAGTTTGATCCCTTTAGGATAGTTAAAATAGGTACAGGAAGGGAAGTTAGCAGCCTGTCCAGATCTCGAGGCTTATTGCAGTATTTATTTCACATCGTTATTGTCCAAACAGTTTGAAACATTCTGGAAAAAGCAGCCCACTTTCTTGGGATGACAAAGCCTTAAAAACTGGGTAAAAGTGGGAAAGGCTTGAAAATCTGCCCTCAAAGTCTGCAGACGATCCCACTGGATGCCCCTTGCTATGAGCAGTGACTGTCATCAAGTTAATAGAAATGCTGACTTTAATCAGCCTGTTTCTGTGTTAAAATGATCGAAAACAACATAATTGATGTCAGACACTGAATGATAGCGGTGTTTTGAGCACGAATTGTACTGAGGATAAACAGCCAGACAGGATGCTGCTTTGAAAATTGCTGCTCTAGGCTGAGGCTAGTGCCACGTGCAAGAATGGCTTTCCTGTCTTAAGCATTCTTTCATTATGTAGTTGATTGACTTCTGGCATAGTATCTGGTGGTCTATGAGTCATGATGGTGCTTTGATTTCCCACTCAGCAAAGCCCTGCTTGGTTTTGCTCTGAATCTTTTTTTTCTTTTTTTAAACAGCTGAACTTTCTGCAACTTTAACTACTGCTTAATAAGTTGTAGCCACAATTAGGGGATTTCTTACAGGAACAAAGATGTTCAGCTCTGCTTCTTTTGTTCCTTAACACACTGAACTACAATATTATGATTGCTTGGCTTGGTGATGTTGCCATGTGCCAGATAAATTTTCTATAGAAAAGGTCATCCCAATGTTAGATTTTCAGAGTTTTCAGCTATAACTAGCATGAAATAACCAACAGGATACTGTCAAAGTTTAAAGCTCTCTTAATTAGTCTGCCAGTGTGGTGGGAGCAAACAGTTGGCTTTTAGTGTGTTTTAACCCAGAAAACACCGACTGTACTGAAGGTATGACCTACCAGCTTTAAAGCCACCAGGAAAAGATCGCTGAATGTTGTGCTGATGGATCCACAGAACAGCATTGTTCCCTCCCACCTCTTCCCTGTGTCCCTCCCTGTTGCCTACTGTCTTCTCAGTCGTATTAAAACTGACATTTGATTTAGAAACCAAGAGAGCCTGGTCCAGATATTGTGAACTCTGAAAGACAAGTGAACTGAATAAAAGACTGAATTAGTTCAGCTCTAAATAAAAAAACAGACATATACTAATGATTTAAGCCTCCTTTTACAATTTTATTTTATTTTATTTTTTCCTTGTTACTTATAAAGATTTGACAAGTGTGATCTTTTCTACCAGATGTGAAACATCAAGATGGAAACAGAGAAAAAAACCAAAACGTCACACCCTGTTAAAACTCTATCTCACTTTCACCTTATGCTAAAAAACAGGATGGGAACTCGGTGACTGGTTCTTAATGTGACAGAGTTGGAGAACCAGGGTCTGGATGTTCGAGCTATCCCTGGGCTGTCTACAGGGAAGGAACCTGCTGAGCTCTGCTGTGGCTGATGCAGTCTTGAGTCTCCAGGGTTTAGAGGCAAGTGAGGGGCCCCAGGAGATAAAAGGTGGGCTTGAGGTAGGCATCAGATGAGAGGGCAGCAGGGAACTCACACTGGAAAAGAAACAGGGATCTAATCTCTGGCAGTGATATAATTTGAATTCACAAAACAGTGAAAGTCTTTGTAGATAATGATTTTAGGAGATATTACTGCAGAAAATGCAGTAGCTGCAACTGTATTTGAACATTGTTTTCCTGTAATTGAAAATTTCATTATTTGATTAAAATTTCTGAAATGACACTTCTAAAATTTATTACAGTGTGATTGCAATGCTGTAACTGTGAGTACATTTTGTCATTGACTAGGGTACTTTTGAAGTTTGTTTGTTTTGGCTTCCTCTTACTTGTGAGCTAATTGCTTAAAGTGATTTATCTCAGAGCCTTTTAATATTGTATTCTTTCGAAGGAGGTTTTTCAACTGCAAACAAGACTAAAGAGCATGTCTTTAATACGCGTACAGATTATCTTCGTCTCCTTCTATCAAAATGGATGATTTTAATGTCACCATTTTTAGCTTTAGTGATTTGAGGACCTACATTCTATTTCAAAGATAGCCTGCTCTATGCAGACTGACCTGGCCTCTTCTTTTACTTCCCAGACTGTCCGTTTCAATAATAATCCCTTCCTGGGCAAAACCATCTATCAATTTTGCTTGATTTGCCAAAGCAGACTCAGTAACCCAGTGTTTCATCGGTGATGCTGGACTGAGTGTGCCAGAGGGGGCATCTGTTTCCCCTCTTGTAGCTTGAGGAATGTAATGAATTGGGTAGTGTCTCCCCAAAATTCATGTCCACTTGGAACCCTAGAATGTGACCTTATGTGGAAATATGGTCATTGCAGATGTATTTAATGTAACAGTACAGATGAGATCATCTGGCTGTAGGGTGGGCTCTGAAGCCAATGACTGGTGTCTTTATAAGAAGAGGGGAGGACTTCGAGGGACCCAGGGAAGAGGCCTCGGAAAGATGGAGGCAGAGATTGGAGTTACGCTGCCACACACCAAAGAATTCCAGGAGCCTCCTAGACCTAGAAAAGGCTCGGAAGGATTCTTCTCTTGAGCCTCTGGAGAAAACGTGCTCTGCTTACTCCTTGATTTTGGACTTCTGGCCTCCACAGATGTGAGAGAATAAATCTCTGCTGTTTTAAGCCACCAAGTTATGATAACTTTTACAGCAGCCATAGGAAAGAAACACCAGGGGCTTCCTGAAGTTAGACTGTGCATAGGCTGGCTCCCCCGTGCTCCTGGGGAACTGGCCAGGGCTGGATAGGATTCCAGTCCAGGAGGATGTGAGCCACTAAGCAGACGGGCAGGGCAGAGATGTGCGTATAGGACTGGGATCCGGTCACTGCAGTGGGGCACAGAGTGGGATTTGGGGACAGGAACAAGGCAGACACTCAGTGAAACTTCAGGGTGGCCGTTGCAGCAAGACACACCTGTTGCTGCGTTACCCACGCTGACTTTGCTTTCCTTTGACCGAGGACAGATTCAGTCCCACGTCTTGTTGGAGTCAAACCTAACACGGGCCAAGGGTCAGATGGGCTCTTCTAGGGGTGGAGTCAGAGGGGCAGGCTCATTCATCACTGAGACAGTGGGATAACCAGAAGTTTCTGGATGTATACTCGGGTGTTCACTGTTGGCATGGTTCTTTAGCACCGTGTCCGTTCCATGTGTTTTTAGAAGTGGATAGTACATGAATCGAAGGCTTTCATCTTCAAGCCCAGATATCACTTCTGGGTGTCCTTTACTTGCCAATATTACTGCAGTAGGAAGCCCTGGCTCAGACCTTGTAGGTCACATCTGGACAGCTGGAATCATTATGAAAATATTATTTCTGTGGTAATGATCATGCACAGCCTTGTCTTTTTAACTTATTGAGGAAAAATTGGCAAATATAATTGTATACATTTGAAGTGTACAACCTGATAATTTATATATATACTGCCTTGTAGAATGATTACCAAGATCAAGAGAATTAATAGATCCATCATCTCACATAGTTAAAACTGGTTTTGTGTGTGTTACCATGCCCTGGGTGAGAGCGCTGCCTCTTGTCATTCTGTTTATACTTGGACTCCAGTGAGGTCCCTCAAGTTACCCAGATGTGAAATGATGGGTAATAATACCCTGCTGTAAGGTTGTTCAAGGATTACATGACATAAGCCTTGTAAAGTACTTCCTCTAATGCTTAGTACATAGTAAAAGCTCAATAAATATTAGCATGTTTGCTGTTAGTAGGATTATTATATCCTCATATATTGTCACGATAGTGGGAATGAAAAGTTCGTCTCCTTTTAGAAAGAGACTGATTGTTCTGTGACCGTGGTTACCAGTAGCCATCAGAACCTTTTTTCACTTGTTTAAGCTGATCAATAACAGCAATCATTCCTGCTTCTGTAATCTAGCCCATCAGTGACAGCAGCCCTCAACCCTGTTAACACACCCAGTTATAAAGCCAGATGGTCAGCAACAGCTTAATTCCAGCCAGTGCACTGCTGCAAATCAGCCAGTCAACCCCATCCTCACTCCAGCTTGGCTTCTGTACCTAAAGATCCACTAATGCCTCAACAGTCCAGCCTCTGGAAGTCTCCCAGCCCCTCAGCTCCGTGAATCTCCAAACCCTGTATACGATCAGGTCTCTCTGCTTTGCTCAGTGAGGTCTGTGAAAGTGCAACTCTCCCCTGCTTTATCAAGCTTTAATTTAGCTTTTGTTCAGTTATTGAGTGGGGATCTCTTCCTTCCATAGTGGAGATCTGTATAAAGTGCTAAGGGACTGCAAAGATGAGGTCACATGGAAGAGTTCACATGAGGGGTGATTTTTGATCCAAGTTGTGCAGTAGGTATTAAGTAGAGAAAAACTGCAGGAGGAGGGAGTTCTAGTTTGAGGGAAAGCACCATGAGTGAAGACATGATTGATGATGGTGGCAGTTCAAGAGCTGCTACCTATTTGTCATCCCTGGACTGTGGGGCGTGCAGAGGGTGGGGTGATAGAAACTAAGACTGGAACGGTCTTTAGGGGCTGGATTGTATGGGGCTTGGAGTCTGTCCTAAGGAGTTTTCCTGTGCTGGTGCCTCTCAAACATTTTTCTAACGTTGTAAGTCCTAACCACAGAGGAGACTGAACTTTTACCATAAGAGGGTGTTTCTTTGAAATCCCCTGTAGGGGATATTTGTTATTCTATTTTGGCTGCCCAGCATCTGAACTCTGTTCTTGTGCTTGGAGAATTTCCCACAGGAGGGAAAAAAGCAGAATCTTTTTTTCCACTATAGAAGCCAAAATGCCAGTATTTGCTTTTCCAGCCTCCATTTCAGCTAGGACACGGGCAGAACCTGGGGTGGGAGCAGATGCAGCGGGAGAGGAGACCTGGGCTGTGTGCGGTGGTCATGGTGGTGGTGCCCGTGGCTAGTGGGTGGGTTGGGTGAGCGTTGCACACCACAGGACTGACTCCTCTTCATAATCCAAAGATTCCCATATTCTCAGCATTTTAGTCCTGTTGAAATCAGGGTGCTCCTGACAACCAATGTTGTAACAGAGTTTGATATGCAGCATTATCTACTTTTTTCCTTAAAAACTAAAATAATAACATGGTGGTCTTAGGGTCAGTGGCATTGGAGATGCAGCATGCTCAGTGATGGCAGAAGTGTCCATGCTGGACCAGTTCTGAGCAGTTTTGGCCTTGTAGCTCCATGTCTGCTTCTCCAGACCTTTGGGTTACTTTGTAAGCTTCCCAGTAGATTCATTCTTGGCTTAAATTAGAGTTTGTTTCCATTGTTTGAAGTGAAGAATCCTGACTGGTACATGCATGTCATCTTAAAAGTCTTAAGGATCCTGCAGTTTATTAACATATTTGTTTTAATGGAAACAGGGCTTCCCCCCCTCCAAATCTTCACTTAAATTTGATGTCCCAAGAAACTATACCATGTTAATAACTCATCATTCAACAAATATTTATTGAGAACCTCTGTGTGATATTATGGAAAATTAGCTCATAATGGAGCTTTTATTCCAACATATATCTTGTGGGTTTGCATCCCCCTGGCACAGCACCTAAAGCCTGCCATTCCTAACCCTGGGGACTTGACCTGGGTTAAGAAGCACAGTGCAGGCAATGGAGAGCTAGCAGATACTTTAACCTAAGGAAGCGAGGTGACCTGATTTGTAGAATGGCTTCTTATGGGCTTCCTTCAGTTATTCTTATCACCATTCACTGGGTGGAATCTTGTCTCCAAGGCTTCCTGTGTCTTGAAGCTCTATGTAAACCCATTTGGAGCAAGAAGCTATGACTTTTGGGTTTAAGATGCCAGATATCTGTTGAGCTCCAAATGCTTTTGAGTTCAAATGTTCTGGGTGTTAAGCTCTTTCTTCATTCCGGGTAACTGCTGGGTTTCTAAATGACAAGCTTCTTCAGCGTAAGTGATGCTACAATAAGAATTTGGGTCTAATAGAATCTTCTTAGACTTTTCCCAGTTCTACATAAAAACATTTTTCATGAGTTACTGTTACTTGGAGTATTCAGTTTAGTCCACTGTGTCATCCAATCTTACTGTGTGGAAAGAAACATTCTTTTAAAATAGAGACCACCCCCCTTTGAAGCAAAAACTTTACATATTCTACTTGTAGCTGAGAGTCTGTTAAAAGACTTGGAGATAAATAGTCCTAATCACTGTTCATTGGGAAATTAGACAGAGACACTGCTTGTGTGGCCTTTGATAAGACAAGTCTTGATTTCTAGAGTTGATCCTGGTTTGTACTAATATTGCGAAGAAGCTAGTATTTTTCACCTTTGTGGGATCCCCTACGGTCTTGTATCCGGGGTATTACCAAGGGAAGCTAGCATCAAAGATTTGGTGTCTTTTGACTACTGTTAAAATGGACAAGAAGCCATAATGCAGGTAAATGTTAGGTCTTCACAAGATACCACTATTTTTGATACATCTATTCTCTTTAGATATCTTAGGATAGTATTCTGGTCAGGATTTATATTCTTACTGCTGTTGATTTTAAATTTGAGTGAATGTAGTACATATTATTTCATTTCACTTCAGTTTATTTTAATTCCAGTTATAAAATGCTTTTGAAAATAAATTTCTGTGAAATTAAAAGCCATTCAAGCATTTTTGGTTTCAGAGATAACATTACTTCTCTTTCTCCTTCCACTGCCTTGTACAACATCCTTCAAAAAAAAAAAAAAAAAAAGCCAAAAACAAAACCTTGTGTTTTAAAGATGGGAGAGATCTGATGCTTCCACAAATCTTTAAAAGGAGAATGTTGGAAATGTTAGCTATCTTGATTGTGGCGATGGTTTCATTGGTGTATAGGTATATACATCTATCAAAATTCATCAAATTGTACATCTGAAATATATGTAGTTTACTGTACAGGAGTCATGCCATAATAAAGGTGTTAAATTTTTTTTTTAAAAAAGAAGAATGTTGGAATGACACGATTCTCCTTTATGTTAACTGTTCCACATTTTGTAAGAACAGTTAGATTTCCCAAAAGTCCACAATGACTGGTTCAATAGGATGAGAGACACATGTCCCTTGTTAATACAGGGACATGCTTAGAGCCCAGTGTTGAGAGTTGTGAAACAGCCTTGTCTAATGCTGTGTTTGTTCAGCACTTGGATGAAGCTCAGTGTTCTAGAGGAAGACCTAACGTTTTCATTCGTTCAGAATTTGTAAGAAAAAGTCTGGGTTGAATTTTACATGACCATCAGCTATGAAAAACTGTTAGACATAATAATGGAGACAGGATTATACTAACGATGATATTATAACATTATTATAAACATAATAATGTGTAAAACTCTGATTCTTTCCAAGTACTTAGATGCCTTCATTTAAGAAACATACTTGATAAATTATGCTAATGGATGGGAAAGCAGTTTGAGAGGTTTACATATTGCAAATGCAAGCTGCTGTTAGTTTTTGGCAGTTTCTTATTTATTCAGTAAAACAGCTGTTGCAGGCCGTTCCCTAGGCCAAACTCTCTTAGCCTCACTCCAGTTACAGAAATGAGCATGCAAGCAATGAGCTCCTGGTGTTTCAGTAAAAAATATTTAGTTTTTATGTTGTGGAAATTGTGTGTGTGTGTGTGTGTGTGTGTGTATTTCCCAAATCCATAAATGATGGATTCTCAGCATCAGGCACTGGTACTCAATGGACAGGTTATGCCTGACTGAATGAATCAACAAATACTTTACTAAGTGCTGAAACACTTAGAATAAAAGAAATGCAAGTCACAGAAGTCCTCTGTTGGGGTGCTTGCTTACATTTTAACTTGGGGGACATCAGCTAAGCGCACAGATTCTGCAGAGACTGCAGAAACAAGGCTATACAGGATTAAACACATGGAGGATGAGGGGAGCATCCAGAAGGAGAGAGGGCTGTTGATGTGGCCTAAAGTCATCAGAGGACATGGGATTTGAGGGGGACTCATGGGATATGGTATAGACTGCATATTTGTGTACCCTCAACATTCATTCCTATGTTGAAACCTTAGTCTTGAATGTGATGGTATTTGGAGATGGTGCCTTTGGGATATGGATTAGTGCTCTTGTAGGAA
Organism: Camelus ferus; assembly: GCF_009834535.1. Classification (NCBI taxonomy): domain Eukaryota; kingdom Metazoa; phylum Chordata; class Mammalia; order Artiodactyla; family Camelidae; genus Camelus; species Camelus ferus. The sequence goes on along the minus strand of NC_045706.1, from coordinate 42,030,390 downwards.
GAGACAAGCGAGGATTTGCTTCCTCTCTGCCACGGAAGAACACAGCAAGAAGGCATCCATCTGAAAATCAGGAAGAGGGCCTTCTCTATGACCCGAATTGGCTGGCCCCTTGACCTTGGACTTCGCAGCCTCCAGAACTGTGAGAAATAAATCTCTGTTGTTTAAGCCACCCCGTCTGTGGTATTTGTGTTACATCAGTCTGAACTAAAACAGGATATAAATAAGATGGGAACAAGGCAGGCATCCCAGGAATGAGGGAAGTGCATTGAGAAAGCAAACGGTTTGAGTCGAAAGGTGGTCAGGGCACTGAGGGGCCTTCTCAGAAGATATCAGGTATCTTGTGGTGCTCTTAGGCTTATTAATTTGATTGTCCATTAATACTATGGAAGGTGGGAAATGGGGAGGAATCTGCATTGACTTAGCAAAAACCTAGAACATCTTCTTTTCTTCTTCCTTTACCTTTTTAAAAAATTTTTTTATTGAAGTCTAGTTGATTTACAATGTTAGTTTCAGGTGTATAGCACAGTGATTCAGTTATACATATACATATATGTATTTTCAGATTCTTTTCCATTGTATGTTACAAGAAATTGAATATAGTTCCCTGTGCTATACAGTAGGGTGTTGTTGTTGTTGTTGTTGTTGTTGTTGTTTTCCTGAGCGATGATCTGTTTCGTTTGCGACTGTAGTCCCACAGCTAGAACCGTCCCTGGCACTATAGAAAGTATTCAGAATATCCTTGAATGAGTAGCCATCAAGGAACTATAGAGTTCATTAGTAACTAGAATTGAAAGGGCCCCTTTTGCCACTTGCTCACTGAATATGGAGCTTTCTCTTTAAGGATCCCAGTTTCTCCTTGTGCTTGACATTAGTGGAGAAGCTTGAGGATCTAGGGTAATTTTTGGGATGGTATGTTTGGATTTTTCTCATGACTGCTTTGGGAATAGAAGAATCATTTGATTCTTGCTAAACTAAATAAAATAAACAAGGGAGCTTGTGAAATGAAACACTGAGGGATATTTGAAAGCAAAGAATAACAGACATAGTTTAATCATTTCAGAAAATAACATGGTAGAGTTTCCATATCAACAGGCTGTTTACTTTCTCAGTGAAAGGGGAATAAAAGGTGGTTTTTCCTGGGGAGGTGACGTGCTGTAGTAGGAGAGATGTATTTAAAATAGTGTAAGCCTCAGCTCAAAGGGAGATGATTTAAAATATACTTAAATATTTCATTTATATTAAAATCACAGAAATTAGCACTTCTGATTCTTAATATTATAGTAATCTTTTAAAGTGAAAGTTAGTCACTAGCTTCTGTCATAGGCTTAAGAGGCTACGGGGCTGAGGAGGGAGTACAGACTTGATGAAGGTGCCATTAAGCCTTTCTTTCATGCGTCTGCCCTGTGGGTATGACCGAGCTCTAGTCGGAAGGCTTAACTCAGTGTCGCCATATTTATAGGTGCTGATTCATTACTCCCATCTGGTCATGATTTTTGATTACTTGCTGATGAAAATTCTATGTCTTTATTAAAATACATAGACTGTAAGAAACAGTGGCATTTATTTTAAAGAACATTATTTATAACATTTTCAGATAGAAGTCGTATGCTTGAGTGCACATTACTAATACGTATTGTTTCTTTTATTTCCTTACCCTGATTTTCCATGTGGAGTAAAAATCCTTCAGCATTACAGTGAGATAACAGATAGGTAGCGTCAGGCAGTAAGTTTCCTTCTGTCCACATTTTCTTCCCATCTCTCTTTCTTGGTCTCCTTTGCAGTTTTCCTCCCATCTGCCTGTCTCTTAAATGTTTTTAAAATGAAATATTTTTATTTTAAATTATAAAAACAGTACATATTCATTAAATAACTCAAATAACAGAGTAGTTTATAAATTAACATGTCCCGCATTAAAAAAATTAAGTACATAATAACACACACACATGTATTTGAGCTTCCCCTCCACCTTTCCCCAGGGGCTCTCACTGTGTATACTATTTTGCAGCTTAATTTTTAATTTAATGATATATCATCAGTCCCCTAAATATTTGTGTTTCTCAGGGTTCTCTTCTAGGTTTTCTCTTCTTTCTCTGCACATGCTGAATGGAGTTGTGCCACTTGTAGTTTTAGTCGCCTTCGTGCTTATTTCCAAATATATATCCCCAGCCCTGATCTGTCTCTGGGACTGCAGTCCCTCTATTTTCATGCCTCCTTGGATGCTGTGTGGGCCCTACCCCCAACTCTTGCTCAACTCTGTGTCTCTCCCAGTCTCCATCTCGGGAAGCAGCAGTATTACTCATTCCATTTTCCAGGCTAGAGATTTGGCATCATCTTTAGTCTTTCCTCTTTCTCATTCAACCACAGTATGTCAATCACCAGGCCTATTGTTTCCACCTGTTTAATCTCTTTTAAATCAGTCAGTCTTTCTTCATTCTGACTACCACCTCTGTAATGCCAGTGACAATCATCTCTTGCTTGGGGTGCTCTAATTATCTAACTGTCCTCCTTCCTTTCACTCTCCCTGCTCACCTTCTAATCCACTTGCCTCACAGGCCCCAGATGATCTTTCTCCAGTGCAGATCTAAACATGTCTTACTTACGATATTCAGGGACTTGCTACTGCCTTCAGAATAAAGCCCAAACTCGTGGGGTTCATATGATCTAGCTCTGCCTATGCCTTGCCCACCTCATTGGTCACCATTCTCACCTGTGCTTGACTCTAACCCCAAACATTGCCAACCACTCTGAGTTCCTCGAACACGCCATACTCTTACTTACACATTTGCCTTGGTACATTCTGTCTCCCCATCTCTGCTCCATCCTTTAGACCACTTCAGTGATCAGCCTCTCTCATGAACTGGGTTTGGTGTCGTTCCTACATGTCCCCAGAGTATCGCCCACACACCTTTATCCTACTATAGCATTGATATTTTGTACTGTACTAGCCTGTGTGTGGTTTGTGTCACTCCCACCCCCTCTATTGTCACCACTAGACCACGAGCTCCCTGAGGGCAAGAACTAGGAGGAGCACTGAATGTAGCACCTGATAGGAGCCACATCTTTGAACGATAAATGAATGTTTAGATGACCCTTGAATAACACAGGTTGGAATGCTGGGGGGCAAATATATGCAGATTTTTTTCAAAAAATATAGTAAGTATATTTTCACTTTTCAGATCTTTGTATGTGGGAAAAAGTTTGTGTTGATTAGAGAGAACAATGTGTGGAATCAAAAGAACTAGGGTTTGAGTCCTGATTCTATCCAGACGGTTTCAGCTTCCTGCCCTTTGGTGAGTCATTGATCAATTCCTTGGTTTTTGAGGCAGAGACACTAGTACACAAATTTTCAACAGGGAGGGTGGGGACAGGGGTGGGGAAATCATGCATCCCTAACCGCTAAGTTGTTCAAGGCTTAACTGGAGTCAGAAACCCAGGAAGCCCATAATGCTGAGAGGTGGCCTTTCCTGAATCCCAGCAGTTATAATGGTCAAGTCAGAAGCTTCACTCACCTTGAGGGATCAGGCTGGTGCAAAGGTCATTGTCAGCACTTTTCAGGGCCTGGGTGGGGCACTTTGAGATGCCAGTGCCACTAGGGAGTAGAGCAAAGTGATCATGACCAGAATCTGCCTTCTGCTTTCCTTCACGCTTCGTCCAGTTTGAGGCCTTCTGCAGACTCGAGTATGTGTTGCATTTGGAGTGAGTGGGAGAGTTGGAGGCTTGAACACGGCGTAACTGCTCAGTGGGGCAGGAGCTGACATGTGAGGATTCCTGGAGTGAGGTACTCGGATTTTGGGTAGTCACAACATCCATGGCGGCTAATCTTGGCGTCTCATGCTGCTGTTTAATCCTGCTACTCCCTGCCGGCCTCCAACTCCCAGTCTGTGTAAGCTCATTAAAGGAAGACCTTCGTTTCTTTATTTTATTTACCTTCATTTCTTTAATCTCTCTCTCGATCTGGAGTCCCCGTGTCCTTTATCTACATGCTGCAGAGAAGAAATAAATATACCTGAGAACCCAAATTCCTTGTGATTCTCTTTTATACCCTGTTGTATGCTCTGTTGATTTTACACTTGAATAGCCCCACCCCAGCCCAGCTTTCACTTTTTGTTTAATATGCCTGCATTCATATTGATACTTATTTGCATGGGCTACTTCTCAGGTCTCTGGTGATGTTAATTTGTATACGGAACCCAGCTCACCTCACATATCTAAACGGGAGTCAGCCTGCACATATGGGAAACACCTGTCTGTCAGGGAAATCGAGCACAAACCGACGACAACCCTCCAACTCAGCTTTAGCTAGTTTATCTTACTCCAGAAAATAGGACCCACCTGCTGTAAAAGGAATTCCCGCCCTCCCAGCCAATCATACCCCGTTTCCGCGCGGCCGTTGCCAACACGCTTGCCCAGAACCTTCCCGGAAGCGTGTTCCACGGCTTGCGAGGCCCTGGGCTTTCTCTACCCACGGATTGCGCTCTCTTGAGAAAAAGACACCACCCTCGTTACTAAGTTGTTTTAGTTTTGTCTTCGGACAGTGGTTAAGGAGATGACACGCAAAGACAGCTGCCGAATGGTCCGGGCCGGCTCCGAGATGCGGGTGAAGGTAGGAGCAGAGGCTTTTGTTTGGCTGCGCCTGGGGCCGCTTTCCGGGCTCTACAGTGCGCTTCCCTCGGATACGGCTTGGCTTGTTTTGCCTTCTGAGCTGAGTTTGTTCATCCTGAGTTTTCCAGGTGGGATGTGAGAGACTCTGGGTTTTCATGGTGAGACTTAAGGTCTCAGGAACTGTGCACAGGCAGCCAGAAACAGTAAATTTAGTTGAATTAGGGAGGATTATTTCAAGGGAAAATAATAGGTACCCCTTAATCTAAAGAAAGCAAGATGGCAGCCGTTAGGGGACTTGGTAAAGCCTCCAGATTAAGTCTGCAGCATAAACCACTAGCGGACTTGGGGAAATAAGAGAAGAAATTCAGACTTTTTTGATGGAGGGCGTATCAAAATGTAAGTAGGTGCAAGTTAGCTAGCTATTAACAACCACCATTATGAAGAAATATTTTCTTTTTCAATTGAGGTAAATTTGATATATAACGTATTAGTTTCAGATGTATAACATAATTGAATATTGATATACACTAGAAAAAATCTGGTTACCGTCCTTCACCACGCAGTTGCCTTCCTTCACCGTTTTTGATTTTTGCCCATCTCCAATCCCTTTCTCCTTGGATAACCACTTTGTATCTATGAGTTTCATTTGGTTTTTAGATTCCACACGTAAGTAAAATCATACAATATGAGTCTCTGACTCCTCTCACTTAGCATAATACCCTCAAGGTTCATTCATGTTGTTGCAGATGGCAAGATTTCATTCTTTTTTATGGCTGAATAGTATGCCATTGTATACATACACACACACACGTATATGTACACGAACTGCATCATCTTTATCCGTTCATATGTCAGTGGACACTTAGGTATCTTCCATATCTTGGCTATTGTAAATAATGCTGCTGTGAACATTGGAGTCATACATCTTTTCAAATTAGTGTTTTTCTTTTTCTCAGGTGAATACCCAGGAGTTGAATTGCTGGATTGTTAGATAGTTCTATTTTTATTATTTTTAAGATACTGCCATGCTGTTTTCATAGTGTTGCCACCAATTTACATTCTCACCAACAGTGCATGAGGGTTCCTTTTCTCTACATCCCTGGCAACACTTATTATTTATTGTCTTTTTTTATAATAGCCATTCTGGTTTTGAGTTCTCATTGTGGTTTTGATTTATATTTCCCTGAGATTAATGATGATGAGCATCTTTTCATGTGCTTTTTGGCAATCTTTATGTCATCTTTGAAAAAAATGTCTTTTCATATCCTCTGCCCATTTTTTAATTGGATTGTTTGGTTTTGGGGTTTTTTTGTTGTTGGATTGTATGAGTTCTGTATATTTTGAATATTTACCCCTTCCTTATCAGATTTGTGATTTGCAAATGTATTCTCCCATTTAGTAGGTTGCTTTTTAATTTTGTTGGTGGTTTCCTTCACTGTGCAGAAACTTTTTAGTTTGATGTAGTCTCATTTGATTATTTTTGCTTTTGTTGCCATTGTCTTTGGAGTGAGAGCCAAAAAATAATGCTAAGGATGATGTCAAGGAACTTACCATATGTTTTCTTCTAGGAGTTTGATAGTTTCTGGTCTTATAAGTTCAAGTCTTTAATCAATTTTGAGTTAATTTTTGTGTATGGTATAAGATAATGGTCCTGTTTGATTCTTTTACATATGGCTGGCTAGTTTTCCCAACACCATTTATTGAAGAGACTGTTTTTTCCCAGTTGACATTCTTGCCTCCTTTGTGATAAATTAATTCACTACATACGCATAAGTTTATTTCTGGGCTCTATTCTGTTCCATTGATCTATGTGTCTGTTTTTATGCCAACATCATACTGTTGTGATTAGTAAAGATTTGTAGTATAGTTTGACATCAGGGAGCATGATACCTCCAGCTTTGTTCTTTTTAAGATTACTTTGGCTATTTGGTGTCTTTTGTGGTTCCATACAAATTTTACAATGATTTGTTCTAGTTCTGTGAAAAATGCCATTGAAATTTTGACAGGGATTGCACTGAACTTGTAGATTACTTTGGGTAATGTGGACATGTTAACACTACTCGTTCTTCCAATTCGTGAGCATAGAATATCCTTTCATTTATCTGTGTCTTTTTCAAAATTTATTTTATCAATGCCTTATCAGTGTGCAGGTCTTAGACCTCCTTGATTACATTTATTCCTAGATATTTTACTCTTTTTGATGCATTTGTAAATGGGATTGTTATCTTAATTTCTCTTTCTGATAGTTCATTATTAATGTATAGAAATGCAACAGATTTTTGTATGTTGATTTTGCATTTGGCACCTTTATTGAATTTATTCTGTTTTTTTGTGGAGCCTTTAGTGTTTTCTATATGTTGTGTCATCTGCGGATAGTGACAGTTTTCCTTCTTCCTTCCCAATTTAGATGCCTTTTATTTCTTTTTCTTGCCTAATTGTTCTGGCCAGGACCTCCAATACTAATACTTTAGTCAGCCTGCACCTACTGGAAACACCTATCGAGGAAAGCTAACATACATCAATTAACAATCCTCCAACTAATCTTTAGTTAGTTTACCTTACACCAGAAGATAGGCCCAGCTAGCCTTATAAGGAAATACCTGGCCTCCTAGCCAGTCATGCCCTGTTTCTGTGTTGCCTCTTCTAATGCTCTGTAATACTCACTCTTGCCCATAATCCCTCAAGAAGAGCACTCTACTGCTTGATAGGTGCTGTACTCCCCCAACCCATGGATCATTTTCCCTTGAATAAAAGACATCAAACTAGTTACTAAATTGTTTTAGTTTTTGTCATTTGACAGTAGTAAACTCAGGATGTTGAAACATAGTGGAAAGAACTCTGAACTTGGATTTAGGAGATTGAGATTAGGATCTGAGTTCTCTAGGTCTAATGATAAAGTTTATGCAATTTTGAATTAAATATTAAATATAAAGTATTATGTCTCAATGCAAACAGTTTGAAATAATGTAGTCCCCCAAATTTATCAATATTTGCATAATTTGAAAGCTGTTCAGGTCTATTGAATTAGAAGTTGTGTTTATTTTATTGAAATACTTCCACTTTACCTGGTGAACAGAAATACCCAATGTCTTCTGTATGGGAATGGTCTTAAGATATATAAATATCAGATTTTTCAGGGAATTCAGGAAGGCATCTCTTGCATGAAAGACAGTCTTCCTAGCCTAGGTAAGTCATCTGTCTTGTCTTCTCTTGAATATTCTCACGGGGGAAACTGGAAGAGGCAAATCAACCTCCTAGTTTTAAATGAGGAAATGTAGGTTAAAAGTACCTAGTTTAGTGGTTGGTACAGACCAGGAACTCAGTGAATGTTACTTGATTTGGAAAATGGACAAGATAGACAACTTAAATTGAATGTTTTCTACTAGAAATTCTTGAAACTATAATGGTGATATCTCTCTATTACAGATAAGGAAATAGGATCAGAGATCCAACTTTTTGCATATGTGTGGATTTTGAACCAATGCCTGCCTTCCTTCATATGTTTTTTTGTGTGTTGAAATAGTGACTAAGGTAGACAAATTATTTTTGAAAATGGACTGATAGGACTAAAGAAATAGTTATCTAAGTTCCTTATTTCTTAATAGACAAGAACATTAAGTAATAATCAGACATACATTTTTAAAAAGAAATTAAAATCATCTCTTTCAGGGCTTCCTTTCCCCCAATCATGAAATGAATGTGATAATTGAATAGCTCTTTTAATCAGAGGTAAAGGTTTTTAAAACTCCCGATTATTCAGCAGGAGTTTAAGTTACTTTCACAGACATGTTCAGGTTTAAAGTAAGAGGAAGTCTAGGGTGATAGAGGGTAGATTTATAGCACTTTCCCTGTTTGTTCTAAGAGCTGAATATGTATGCTTTTCTGAGCTAGGAAGATATCAGATGCATTAATCATGTACTAATTAGAGCTCTTGGGAAGAACATGCTCTCATAAATGCAAGACATTGTTAGCAATGGAGTGATTAGTTATAAAAACACTTAATTTAAAATTTAAGCCAACAGTTGGAGAAAATAGCATTTTAAATCAATTTTGGAGTAAAATGGACACAGATAAAACCTCAAGTTTGAGAATATTGAAAAAAGTTAATGTTTTGACTGACCACACCTTGGAAGGATGATTTACAGGAAGCATATGTCTTTGAGGCCCAAGGGTAATATTCTGATTTGGCAAACTAGAGCAGATGGGCAAAAACTGGAATGAGGGTGAAGAATTCTTTCTTCTGCTTTATGGATCTCTACAAATTGGGAAGCTTGGAAGGGCCTGAAGCAGTGGCCATGCCACTGAGTTAAAACTAGATTCTCTCAAGTTCTCTGTGAAGCAGCTGGACTCACTAAGATCCCAATAAGTACAAAATATTGTATTTCACCATTTCTGCTTATGGGCAGCTAATTTTTTCTTATCTCAGCTGGGGTTTTGATCCTTTCAACCTAATAACTTCTCTACCATCCTAGCCTTTGCTCATGGATCAGAAAATAACCAAAATATGTTTCTTGTAAAATATCTCAGAGCTTAGTCGATTTGATTGCTCCTGCATATAGCAGAGAACCAACAAATCACTTTGTAGAGGCTGGACTTGGGAAATGCTGGAGGTGAGGTCGAAGGGTAGAAGAGGACAGTTGAGAACAGGAAAAGATGTAGGATGACTGCTCTTACAGATGCCCATCCAGACTGTGCCTGGCCAAGTGGCAGAAGATAAGCCTGGAGGAGGGAGTCTTGGCTTCTACTTCCCTTGTTCGCCTTGGTCCACTTGGACCTGCTCATTTGACAAACACATTAACATAGAAGAAGGCAAGGTAGTGTCTGCCCTCTCACACTTCAGTCTTTGTCAGAAAGTCAATTTTTAAAGTTCTTTGGGGGTGGGGATGTCTTACTTTAATATACCTCTCTTAATTATCAATATTCTTGGTGATTGTTTTTTTAAATTTTATTAAAAATTTTTTATTGAAGTATATTCAGTTTACAATGTGTTAATTTCTAGTGTACAGCATGGTGATTTATTTATAACATAGATATATTCCTTTTCATGTTTTTTTCATTATAGACTATTACAAGATACTGAATAGTGTATATAGTATCTGTAAATTCCAAATTCCCAATTTATCCCTCCGTCCTCCCCTTCCCTAGTAATCATAGTTTTGTTTTCTATGTGAGTCTTTCTGTTTTATAAATAAGTTCATTTGTACCTTTTATTTTTTAGATTCCACATATAAGTGATATCATATATGGTATTTTTCTTTCTCTTTCTGGCTTACTTCACCTAGTATGACAATGCCAAGTCCATCCATGTTGCTGCAAATGTCATTATTTTATTCTTTTTATGGCTGAGTAGTATTCCATTGTGTATGTATGTGTGTATTATATATCACAACTTCTTTATTCAATCATCTGTTGATGGACATGTAGGTTGCTTCCGTGTCTTGGCTATTGTAAATAGTGGTGATTGTTTTTTTCAAATTGAAGTATAGTTGACTTTCAGTGTTACATTAGTTTCAGGTGCACAACACAGTGTTTCAACATATGTATGCATTACTAATTGATCACCATGATATGTCTAGTAACCATCTGTCACCAAGCAAAGTTACTGCAGTATTATTGACTGTATTCCCTATGTTGTGCATAACATAACTGTGACTTGTTTTATTACTGGAAGTTTATATCTCTTAAATCTCCTTCACCTATATTGCACAATCCCCCACCTACCTTCCCTCTGGTGACCATTGGTTTGTTCTGTGTATCTGTGTGTCTATTTGTTTTGCTTGTTTGTTTTTTAGATTCCACATGTAAGTGAAATCATATTGTGTCTGTCGTTCTCTGTCTGACTTGTTTCGCTTAGCATAGTGTCCTCTAGAATGAGCCCTCTAGGTTCATCCTAGTCTTGCAAATGGCAAGATTTCATTCTTATGACTAGGTAATATTCCAGTGTGTGTGTGTGTGTATGTACCATCTTCTTTATCCCTTCTGTGGACACTTAGGTTGCGTCCATATCTTGGCTATTGTAAATAATGCTTCAACATAGGGGTGCATGTATCTTTTTGAATTAGTGTTTTCATTTTCTTTGGATAAATACCCAGAAATGGAATCATTGAATCCTATTGTTGTTGAAACATGGCCTCTGTACCCCACTTACCTTATTGAGACTCAAGGACAGAGTTTTGGATAAAGTAGACAAGGCAGCCTTATTTCTTTGCCAGGCAAAGGTTACTGTGGGGTAATGACTCTTAAGACTGTGAGCCTGCTGAGGAGAGAAGGCAGGGGGTTTTATAGTAAAAGTTCAAGGGGGTGGAGCTAGTTTCCATAAAGATGACTTACAGGGTAACAAATTGTTGCAAAATTGTTCTTATTTTTGTAGATGCAGTGATCTTCCTTCTACTGGGTATGAAGTTCACCTCTGGCTTTGGAACTGTCTTAATATTCTTGTACCTAGAACAAAGGATGCATAAGAAGGGGCTCCATGGAAAAGAGCTCTAGAGAAAAATTTGTATAGTTCAGAGTCAGGTTGATAAATGCTTTTAGCCTTTAAGCAGCCTGAGGCCTGGGACCTGCAGCTTCAACAACAGGATACAAAGAAACCAGAAGGGGTCCAGAAGAGGGTACTGGAGTCAAGAGGAGGGCATTGGTGTCAAGAACAAGGCACTGAGGGCAAAAGCAGGTCACTGAGCATGATCCCTGCAGGCAGCACCAGCACCACAAGGGGGTTGGGCGGACCACGCAAGCCTCCCTCCTTTCCAGCCTAACTCTGGTCAGCGGGGGCAGGAGAAAAACCTTTGAAACCATTATACAGCTAAGCCATTACAAACACCATTACAGATATCAGGTGGTCACTGATGACAGTAGGGTCCTGCTCAGTTAAAATTTGGTAGTTCTATTTTTAATTTTTAAAGAAAACTCCATACTGTTTTACATAGTGACTGTACCAATTTATATTCCACCAATAGTACATGAGGGTTCCCTTTTCTCCACATTCTTACCAACATTTATTTATTTGTTGGCTATTATCAAGAAGACATTCTGGTAGGTATGAGGTGATATCTCATTGTGGTTTTGATTTGCATTTCCCTGATGATTAGTGGTGTTGAGTATCTTTGCATGTGTCTGTTGCCTATCAGTGTGTCTTCCTTAAAAAAAAAAGTCTATTCAAGTTTTCTGCCCATTTCTTAATCAGATTTTTTTTTTTTTGTTACTGAGTTGTGTGAGTTCTTTGTATGTTTTGGATTTTAGTCCCTTATCGGATACAGGATTTACAAATATCTTTTACCACTCAATAGGCTGCTTTTTCGTTTTGTTGTTTGTTTCTTTGCTGTGCAAAAGCTTTTCAGTTTGATGTAGTGTCATTTATTTATTTTTGCTTTTGTTCATAAAATCCATGGGAGTCTAGCAGTGTGTGGCTTCTAACCCTTTTCAACCTCCGTTGGTTCAAAGGATTAGATAAAACACTGTCTTTGGGGGAAAAAACCCTGCTCTTCCCTAAAAGGATTAAGTTTTAGTAAAATGGAAATTTATGGTTCAAATTTTTTAGAGATTAGGAGGGCTGTTTCTTTAGGTCTATGAGTATGGAGGCTTCTCAATATGATGTTTAAAATAATACTATTAGTATAGAAACCTGAAACAAGCATCCTACCACAAAAATAAGGTTGCTTTTGCTGAACTCATTTGGGTTAAGTGTCCAAGGATTTCCTTAATACTAATTTCAGAATATTGAGCTTTGAGGGAATCTTTATAAAAGGAATATCATCATCAACAACTTCCATCCGCTGTGTGCCTCCAGTTGGTAAGCAGTAAAAGAGCATCTTTGTTACTGAGTCCAGACTCGTTCTGCTCACCACATGACAGGCCAGTAAATCGGGAGACTAGGTGTGGGGGCAAGGAATAATGACTTTATTCGGAAAACCAGCAGTCAGAGAAGTTGGGGACTAATGTCCTAGAGAACCATCTTCCCCAAGTCAGAATTTTGAGCTCCTTTCATGCTAAAAAGGGGAGAGGGTATGGTTGGTTGTTGCAAATTTCCTGTCAGAATCCTTTGTTCTTGTAGTTGTCCCTGTGGTCAGGTCGTGATGTCCCTGTAAACCTCCAAGAAGTCAAATGTTATTTTCTGTTCTGCAACTTTTTATCTTCATATGAATGGGGAAGTGTTGTACCCTTAAAGGTCAGAGCTTTGACAATGGGCCTTATGTGTATTTCAGGCTACAAGCAGCATTCTTTTACAAAAGGTACAGAACCAGCATGACTAAGCACAGGAAATAGAGCACAGGGTTGGAACCAAAGGAACAGATCTAATATGAAGTCAAGTTTGTTCTTCCCTACTACGTTTTGTTCAACAACTTTGTGAGTTTGGAGTATTAGCTCCATTTTATAGACAAGAAAACTGAGGTCCAGCTAACTGATGTAATTTACCTGAGGTCACATACCTAGAATACTTGCAGGCAGAGCTATCTCACTTGAAAACCATTGTTTGGATAATCTTGGCCAGTATTTGGGTAGCTGTAGAATTTTTCACAAGTAGCTACTATGTCTAGGGAACTATTGTATATTAATGGAAGCCTTTCATATAATGTGTTCTCCTGCCTCAAGCTGGAGGCTTAGAAAAATGGAATAAAAGAAAGGATCCTGGTAGGTCTAATTCATTCCTTTTCCTTAGCTCTGCTCCCCACTGTCCACTCTGTCCCTTTTATAGGAAGGCATCTAAACTATGATTTTGTGATGACTACTTGGCAAATAGCCCCACCAAATTATTCTTATTTTGGAAAAGTGACTTCTGAGACACCTGATGTATTGGCACTTGTACTGACTTCAACCCACATCTCTACTAGAGGAACTTGGTCTATATTGTCACCACAATAAACTGCACAGTCAGACCCAGATTCACTGCATCACATGAATGTTTTTGACTGCATGACAGTAGCCATCTGGATTTTCTAAATTTCTCACTGATTTTGGCCTTAGTGTTTCATTTATCAGGTAGAGAGGGGCTATATTATCCTAAGGAAAATTTGTCAGAGGTTTGGCCTAGCTTAAAGACCATAGTGATTCAATTGCTGAACTTACGTATGCCTTTCATTTTGGGTGTGTGTCCTTGTATTGAATACAGGTTCATCTTAGCTTGGGCATGTTTGTGATACTCTCTAGAATTAGCTTCTAGGGAGTTTCTAAATTGAGTAGATTTCATCATGGGATGATGGAACTAATAAGGTAATTTCTTTGGATGTAGAGTAGCCAGTGACACGTGTAGGGGTGTGTTGGGGGGGGGTGTGAAGGGAGGAAGGGACAGAGGGACGTATGGAGACCGAGCATGCTGGGGATTTGGAATTTATAAAAATAATTTGTTCCTTAGTTTTCAGACTAACTCGCATTTCTTTCTTATTACAGGAATGATGTATGATTGTTGTAAAAAAAATGTTTATATAGATGGATGCTCAAAGGAAAAAAAAATGACATCTTAGTGTTAGTCACTGTTAAGATTTGGTTCACTTTATCCCAATCTCTGTGTGTCTGTGTCTGTGTGTGTGTATACATTCATACATTTGTTTTTGCAAAAATGAGCCTATGCTATAAATATTCTGGAGATAGTATTTTTAGATATGTCTGTTCATCAAATACTCTTCTCTAATATTGTTAATGTCTATAAAGTTTAGATTTTTATTATTATTTTTATTTATTCTGTAACTTTGCAGCAACTGACTGATAGAAAGAGGCTTTTTAACTTTTGGGTCCCTCATTGGCCTGCTTCCCCTCTCCCATCGGCAGCGTGTGTTTGGTGTTGCTGCTGCCCTGACCTGAGACCCACCCCACGCCGGAGACACTGAGGAACTGATGGCTGCTGACAGTTCATCTGCTTTTGCTGTTTTTCTTGCAGGAGACAGAGCATGTGGTACCCAGCCAGTCAGAGTGTCAGGGGAGAACAGGAATGCCAGCTCAGCAGAGTCCACAGGACCATACCTTTAGGTGCCAAGAAACCGTGCGAGTTCAACCAAGGTGGGTCCTTTGTTGACAGAAGTTGCATTGGGCCTGGGAGTCCTTGCCCAGAAATGCTAATGCCTGTGCTGGCTACCCCCACTCAAGAGGCAAGGCACTTCTGTTGGCATTCCTTGAGGTGAGAGAAGCTGCTTAAAGAGGCCCAGACGGAGAATCATTGACTCTGAGCTTAAGAGAAATGTAAATAACTGCTTTCTCTGCCTTCAGTTGGAAGATAATGAGCCTTAAGGCTCAGAGGGGAGTGGAGACCAGTCTGCCCTTAGAGAAATGCTGATTTTATTGTGTCTGCTTTCATTCTCTGCTAGAGGTGATTAGGTTTTCTTCTGTGATAATGATTAGTGATGACAGTGCAGACATCAAGCCAATTGCTTTTCACATCTTCTGTCATCTGGCCCTCGCCACTTTTCCAGAAACTGGGTACTCCTAGCCTCATTTTATGGCAGGGGAGCCTGAGACTGAGACATTCAGGTGTTTGTCTAATGTTGCACAGTAAGAAGTTTGAGCCAGAATTTGAACCTCCAGATGTCTGATTACAGCATAGCAGGTGCTGCTGCTTCTGTGCTGATTGATCCAAGTGGTGCCCTTAAGCCCTGAAGTGGCCCTGAGGCTGGCTTCTCTGCTCTGCTAGACTTGCTGGAGATAGCCCGGGGTCCAGGGCAGGAATGTGGGCGGAAGGCTGTCTGTAGCCAGGTTGGCCTGGCCTTCGGATGGGAGCCTGGCATTGCAGCTGTCTATGGAAAGTCTCTTCTGGAAATAAACAGAAGAAAGAATTCAACCGCTAGTTGTGTCAGCTGTCTTTGTAGGATCTTGTGTACAGTGTAATCATAGCTCTTGCTCAGGGAAAGGGAGGGCTATACTTCTGAGCATGACCTTTAGAAATTTTTTCCAAGGCAGCAGAGTCGATATGAATCAACAACTACAGACAAGATTGGCTGTGTTATGAAATTGTGCTTTTAAATACTCAGCTTACTAAATGTGTAGAGCCCCAGAGGGTTGATGAGGACTGATTATCTGGTTGGATTCCTGGGTGCCTTTTCTCACCCTCCATCTCTCTTTTTTTTAATTAAAAAATTTTTCTTTTAATTTTTTAAAATTAAAATATAGTCAGTTTGTAATGTATCAGTTTCTGGTGAACAGCATAATGTTTCAGTCATACATGTGCATGTATTCATTTTCATGTTCTTTTTCATTATAGGTTACTACAAGATACTGAATATAGTTCCCCATCCTATATGGTGTAAACTTGTTTATCCAGTTTTATGAGGATTCTCCCTTTATTTCTGATGTAAGAGATAATCTCCCAAAGTTCAGTAGGTATTTTGTGCAAGTTGTTTCACATGTAAGTGTAGTTTTTGTTGTGTTCGTGGGAGAGGGTGGGCACTGCATCCATCTACTCCGCCATCTTGGCCTCAACTCCTGGTCACCATCTCTTGTCTGTTTATCTTGATCTCAGGTCAG
This sequence comes from Camelus ferus, assembly GCF_009834535.1. Lineage (NCBI taxonomy): Eukaryota > Metazoa > Chordata > Mammalia > Artiodactyla > Camelidae > Camelus > Camelus ferus. The sequence continues at coordinate 42,014,340 of NC_045706.1, read as the reverse complement.
GTTCGGTAAGACTCAGCCCTGTCATTTCTCTGCTGACCAGGACACTCTCCCTCCTTCTGGAGGCCTTACTGTAACAAAGCAGTTTTAGGCTGGCTGGAACCAGTTTAGGCAGTGACCCTGTCTCCCCCACATCAGACTGGTGACTGCTTCTCTCAGCAAGAATAAGGCCAACTATATATTCCCATGCGTATTTCAGAATAATAAAAAAGGTAATGCAAAACACTAAAAACAAAAGGAATAGATGGTGGCCCTTTGGGGTGGATATTCCACAGAAGCTGATGAAGAAAATTACATTAGCAGTTACCCTTCTCAAGATACTTGATATTTGGTACCCTTAAAACCACTTTATATCCCATGTACTGTGGAGAAGGTAAATGGTAATATTAATGTCATCAAAAGGAAAGTCAGCAATTTAATAGGATCCTGTGGTGGGAGTCATTTACATATGACTAGTAAGAGCTAAGTGTATTGAATTAGAAAAGCCCTCATGGGGCAACATAAAGGCAGCAATTCTTTTTCTTGTAAGATTTTACTTATTTTTAATTTTTATGATTATTTTTTAATGGAGGTACTGGGGATTGAACTCAGGACCTTGTGCATGTTAAGCAGATGCTCTGCCACTGAGCTATTTCTTACATTTGGGGGTAGGGAGTTTCATTAAGATTCTCAGATTCATAGCACCTTTCCCTAGAACAAAAGGGATGCACATACACACAAAAGTTAATGTAAATTTTTAGGAGGTTCCTAGACCTCTTCTGTATGTCGGGAAAAGGAATCAGATACAGGGTCACTGGGCAGCCTTCCTCACTAAGTCAGGCTTCTCTCCCCAGTAGATAGGCCGTTTCTTGCAAAAACAGATCTGGTCTCTAGTCTTTCTTCCTCTTCATTTTAGCAAACTTCCATAGGACCCCAAATACCTTGTTCTTTTCTTCTTTTTCCCTTCTAGCCTCTATATTCTGCTTTGACAGGATTTAGCTTTCTGAGCCAGCAGCATTCCAGAATTGTCTGTGCACCAGTGTTGGCAATCACAGGATCCGGTGTTAAGTCCCAAATCAGGAGCTTTGTTAGGCTAGTTGTGTCTGGTATATTAGGTTTAGTGTTTAGATTGGGATGGCAACCTTTAAACTGCAGAGTTATTTGTCACAACCATGGTGGCGTTACCTAGGGTCATTCTAATGGAACTTAAAAGAAAAACAATCTCAAAATATTACAGGGATTGTGAAATTTGATGAACTGATGAAATGAGATCTGAGGCTAAAAACAACTTTGAGTCAGGTAGCTCACATTCCTGATAACATTCCTCTTCCGTTTTAAGCCAGCATATGGCCAGGTTCGGGAATACCATGCCCAGTAAGAACTTGATGGTGACATGGTACTGTAACAGGACATGCCAGACCTAGGTCTGGCTCAAAGTGAGGGAAGAATCCAGGCTAAATCTCAGCAGGTGTAAAATGCCACCTTCTTGGGGATGAGGTGGGGAAGCATGTTCTTAGCATAATGAACACTTTGAGAAAAGGAAGAAAGACTTCTGCAGCAACGAGCCATCAAGGGGTCACATGCAATTTGGGTGAGTCTCAAAGGAGTAGTTAGTGTTCAGAGAGTGACTCCATCATTGTAGAAGTGAGATTTTGTAATTGATTGTGGCATGGGGTGAGTATTTATCTTCCCACGTGTGCCAAGGGGAAACAGTTTCATACCTTACAGCGCTGAGAGTGTGTTGTTAGCTCTTTCTAGCACCAGGAGCCTTTATCTTTGTGGGTGAGCTTCAGGGAGGCATATGAATGATTTTGCCAAAGTCTGAATGTGTATATACTATATTGGTTTTTTATTGCTACTGTAACAAATGACCACAAACCTGTGGCTTAAAACAACATAAATTTATAGTTTTATAAATTCTGTAGGATACATGACCAACATGGGTCTCATTGGGCTTAAATAAAGGCGTCACCAGGCCTGCACTCCTTTCTGGAAGTTTTAAGGGAGAATTGATCTATTTCCTTGGCTATTCCAGCATTCAGAAGCTGTCTACACTGCTTGGCTCATGGCCTCTTGCTGCATTTTCAAAGTTAGCAACATGGCATCTCTCTGAGCCTTCTTCCGTGTGTCTCCCTCTGACCGTGTTACTGGGTCCAAGCTCCTACTGCAGGTCTCATTGACAGGCCAATAAATTGAGAGATGAGTTGTTGGGGCAAGGAACAGCTACTTTATTCAGAAAGCCAGCAGACTGAGAAGAAGGTGGGCTAGTGCCCAAAGGTCCATCTTACCAGAGGTAGAATTCAGAATTCTTTTATACTGAAAGGGGAGAGGGTTTGGCTGATTTTTGCAAACTTTTTGGTGCTGGAATCTTTTGTTCTTGCAGCTTTCCGTGTAGATTTATTTGATCACACTGTTCCTGTAAACCTCCAACAAAACAAAGGTTGTTCTCTGTTCTGCAACTGCCTCTGTATGAATGGAAAAGTGTTGTAACTCTAAAGGTCAGAGCCTTGAGATGGACTATATGTGTATTTCAGGCTATAGACAACATTCTTTTACAAAAGGTGCAGAGCCAGCATGACTCAGCACAAGCAACAGAGTACTAGAGCTAAAGGAATAGATCCAATATGGAGTCAGGTTTGTTCTTCTCTGTTACCAGCCATGGGCAGGAAAGGTTTTTTGATTTTAAGGATTCATGTGATTAGTGGGTCCACTCCGATGACCCACTATAATTTCTGCATCTCAAGGTCCTTAACTTAATCACATTGGCAGAATCTCTTGTCACGAAAGGTAACGTCAGGAGGGGGACAAGGAGTGAGGACACAGACATCCTGGTGGGTGGCATTATTTTGCTTACTGCATGTGTTTATTTGTCCAGGGAAAATCTCTAAAGCATTTATCAGAATCTCATATGCTACCCATGACCCCCCAAAAGGTTTAGACTCACTGTCTTAATCTCTTCTTAAATCCAAGTTTGCATTCCCTCCACAGAGCCAGCCTCAGATATTGACTGAGCCCACTCTGCCCTTTTCCATTGCATCTTTCCTCCTATTTGCTATATCCCTACGTCCCTCTGTTATATTCCTTGGTGGTACAGTGCCCCACATCAGAGATCTCAGATATGGGGTCCTAGTATCTGGTATGGAGACATATTTGGCTTGTAGAATGTTTTAACATACTTTATTTCAATATTTAAAAATCAAGTTTTACAAATCTTTGTTCTTTTGAAAAATATGATGAGATAACCCAGGGCATACATTCCTACAAGGCAGCAGTTAGCTAGAGCTGAGAAGCAGCTCTCCACTTTTTCACAGTTCTCACCCAGATCTCTTCATTTATTTATGCTCTTTGCTTGGCTCCTGTAGGCATTTGATTTAAAATGCCTGCTTCAATCCTCTTCTTGCCAGCAACTGCTCATCCTTTGGATTCTAGCTGCCTGGAGCTAAGCCCTAATAAAGTAAGGGCTGATAATGCCTTAATGCTTCCTTTTCCAAGATGCTGTGTTTACATTCTAACTTGGATTTTTGGTGCATCTGAGTGGTGGGGCCACAAATTACCCTACCCTAGCATGCTCCTCAGTACCTGGAGTTTTTCAAAACATGTCAAACTATTGAACTGCATTTAGTTAGAGCAAGAATGAAGCCTTAGTAATCATTTAATACAACCCTCTCATTTTCTAGTTTGATACCCTGTGAGGCTGTGATTGGCTTAAGCCCTCACTTCCCTTGTAATAGAACCAAGACAAGTGCCATCAATCTGCTGAGAGCAGTGAGTTGATGAATATGCATTAGTTTGATTGATTTTTATAGCTAAAGCCAGTGCCAATCCTGTAAATGCTCAAGATATGACAAAGGGGAATTTATGAATGTACGAGAATACTAATGAAGTTGGGGATTTCTTACCCAGCTAAGTAAATTTACTTTTGAGAGTGATTAATTCACTTGTGTTTAAAATATTATATTAGAATTTATGACAGCATTAAGCCTTTTAATGTCGTTAAAGACCTCCTCTGTATAAACAGGAGCTATTCTATAGCAGTGTGTTACTACTAATTAAGTTGGTGGTTACATTTGCCAGTTGAAGTTCATTAGCTTCTTCATCTGGAAGTCCCCAGTTAGAGGGGGTTGAAGATTGGGGTATTAGCAAGGATAACAGCCTTTGATGGCTTTGACTATTTTTGTAACATTCCAGATAAAAGAAAAGGCTTTGTTGCTTTATGGAAAGAGGAAGTTTTGTTGGCAGCAACTTTTCCATGGGGGATAAATCCTTTCATCTTTTGTTTTTGAGAGAGACAATTTGTATGTGTTTTAATAGCTGATTGTTTCTTGTTCAAATGTTTTTCATATAAGTAAGCAGAGTCTTAATGGGCTCTGCTAAAAAGAAAAAAACACGAGTAAGAGAATGAGCATCCAGAGATTTTTAATAATAAAGAAGATAAGGTCTGCCTTCTTGGACTGTACCAGAGCGGGAGCTCTGCATGTCATCAGCATGTTCTTATCGGTGTACTCTTAGAATTTTTTTCTCTTCTTTTTTTTTTTTTTTTTAAATTGGGCAATGGGGTGAGGTAGAGTTTTTTTTTTTTTTTTAAATTAGCTTGTCTTGACAATGTTTTGAAACTCCCTGGTATGCAGTTGGGTAGTGAGGAGGTTCTAAAAATAGCTTTCTCTTCTTACACGGTGTAGAAAGGGGCCCGTATAGTGAGGGCTCTCCCACACCCCCAAATCTTGCCTCCACCCTGTGGGCACAGAAGCAGTCTGGTGGAATGGAAAGAACCTTCAGATTAAGAAATGGAGGGTCTTATGTCTATCAGATGACCTTGGCCACTTCACTGAAGTCCCTCAGTTCCCTCCTCTAATAAGAGTTGGGGTCAGATAATTTCTAAAGCCCCTTCTGGCTCCAACACTGAAAATGCTCAACATTCTAGCTGTTTAAAGGATTAGACATGGAAAGACTTTAGCTTAATAATACAAGCTTTTGCAGTCCCGGATAAAAATACTTCATCCTCCCTACTGTAGAGCACGTGCGTGTGCGCACACATACGCACAAACCCCACACCAAATCCTTAAACTGCTGATTGAAAATGAGCCCACACTTGATTATTCTGGGAATGAAATCTTTTTTTTTTTTTTTTTTGGAGGAGTCTGCCCTTGATTGCTTGATAAAATGTTAGCACTTTGGCTGGACAATGACTAGCGTAAAAATAAAAGGGAGACTCATTCTTTCATTAAAAATAATAATAAAATAAGTGAAACATGATTATATTGGGAAACAGTAAATTCCAAGGACATAAAATTTCTTGTGATCTTACCACCCAGATATGACCTCTGTTACCATTGTAGTGTGCATTTTTATGTTGTCTCTGTTGTTTTAATGTGGACATAAAAAAGAATGATGTATGAAAGAGGCTTTCTGATGCATTAGGGTTTGAATCTGTTAGAAGCACTGTTTATTTAAAGCAGGCCCCAGAGTATAAAGCTAGCTAGACCAGAGTGCATTCTGACTATACAGTCTTTATACATAGGCTGAGTAATGGGTTAATTATCACAAAGCTAGTGAGATCATTTATGGCCATGGTGAACAAATTTGATTTTTTATACCAAATACTTTAACATACAGTTTTCTATAAGAAACTCATTTTTCTATTAGAAACTTGTTTTGCAAACTTTGGTGTCATTATAACCCTGTGTTAGAAATAATACTTCTAGGAAATTGAATGAAAACTTTTGTCCTTATCGTATCAACATCTTGGAAAACTTCTTAGCCTAGCTTGGAATAGATTTAAGAGAGAAATGTCAATAATGATTATAGGAGATAGAGTGTGTATAAAATTAAATCTGATTTAGGACTTTGATTAGCTGGTTAAGTGTTCAGTGTTCCTGAGGACATGGGAATGAGGCTATTCTTTTACTTACTCTCTGTCTTCCCAGCGAGGCAGTGGCTACTCCAGTGCTGCTGGTATTATCGACAGGGTCATTCCTTTTCAAGACTAAAATATCTCACATACACACACATCGTATATAACGACACACACAGCTCCCACCACTCTGCCTCTATTTTTTCTTTTATCCTTTACCAATTCTAGGTAAAAACATTTTTGATTTAATTTGTATATGCATATGAAATAGATATATATGAAAGAGAATATTTGAAATCTATGTGAAATAGATACATGAATTTTCTGCATATATATGAAATCTTAGAAACATATTTCTTTGTAGCTTGTTTGTCCCACTTAATTTGTGTTTTTCCATATCATAAAACATTCATGGCTATGAAATAGTCTATTCTATGAATATACTATCTTTTATTTAACTAATTCCAAATTACTTGATATTTTGATGACTTCTAGGATTTATATTTATAGGTATTGCTATAGTAAGAATCATATAAAAATATTTTGTATATACATACATTATAGTTTCCTTGGTCTGTGCTTAAGGGTAAAAGCTGCCTAGGCGTAGGATTTGAAATGGTTAACCATAGTGAAACTTATGATGGACATGTTTCATTGTCGGATCTGGAGATTATCAATCATGGAAGAAGACAGGGTTATAATAGAAAATCGATAACTTTGAGAGAAGTAGGTGGGAAGTCACGTGGCTTTCTATATGTGGTGGAATCATAGGATAGTGGCTCTGAGTAAAATTGTTTGAGACAGTTAAGTCTTATTCCCTCCTCCATACCTGTGTATTCTAGGTATTTCTGTTTCATCCACTAGCCCTCATCGTTTTCTACTTCAGATTGTGCTGAAGGCAGGTGCCTCTGGTTCTCACATTCCCACCGAACATTTGGCAGTCATGCAGGGTTGTGGGGGACAGTTCCTTGTTATGTGGGACTGCTCTGTGCATGTCAAGGGCACTGGCTTTAGCTCACAGGGTGTCAGTGGGCACCCCAAGCCTCTGTGTCCCCAGTTTCCTAAATGTCCCCTAGAGGGCATACCATCACCCCCTTAAGAAATGCCAATCTTCATGATGGATACTTAAAACTTAAAAATGTTTTATGGGAGTCTTTACTTAACATGGGCACATGTTCATGATCTAGTTATACGTGGGGATAGAAGCTATTACATACCACTATTACAGTGTGATCCTCAGAAAGTCCTCAGATGTATCCCTCTGGAAGTTGGGGCGCTGCAGTGTTTATCCACACACTCCCCTCTCTGCTCTGCTGGCTGAGGTTTGGCCCCAGTGGAGGTAACTCTCCCACACCTTCAGGCTAAGGAATCAAGCTCTGTCTTAAAAACAAACAAAACCCTTGCGGCAGAAAACTGAAGAGACTTGGCAAATACTTGAAGTGGGGAAAGGTGAGTGAGCAGAGCTGTCCATGGGCCGGAAGCTCTGCTGAGACCACTCTGCCTCCTGAGCTAAGGACTCTGCACCGGAGCAGGTGTCTCATTATTCTGTACTCAGTGAGTGAAGTTAGTGAGGTGATGGGAGCCGACCGCTTTGTGTCCTGCTCAGCAAACCAAGCTATTATTAATGATGATACTTTATTGGGACCTCTACTTCTGCTGGATCTCCTGTCTTCAAGATCCTGTCACAAACTCTTCCTCCTTCCCTCTCCCCATCCTGACATTGGCCTTAGGGGCCTGAGTCCCCTTTTCATGTATTCTCCAGGCATTGACATGGTTCTGGCTGTTTCTTGTGTCCATTCCAGCCCACCAAGGTAAGGAGTGGTGCTTATCCCCGTGTGGTTGGGCTGCTTTGTGTTCAGAGTTTCTCAGTGTGTCTCCAAGGACTTAGCCCTTCGCTCTTCTGGAATGTGTTCCCTAGGAGGCCAGGCCAGAAACACCCAGGTCACTCCTGTACCCCTAGAAGTCCCTCAGCTGCACCCTTCAGCTGCTGGTCTCCTCCTAGGTCATTGCCCCTGGACTTTGAGGATAATGTTAACTAGGTGGGAATGCCCTGGGGTGCTTGGTAAATACACACCGGCAGTCCAGTCCTCTGGAAGTTCTGATTCAGGAAGTGTGAGTCCAGGAATCTGTGTAGAAGTGTAAGATGGGAGGTAGGACTGGGGCTTGGATCCCAGCTACTGGAGGGCCTGTTTTGGGGGTCAGCGTTCCACTTCTAGCACTGACACCCTTGTGCCCACTGTGGGAGTTCATTGACCTGGACAAAGAGATACGTGGGTTGAAAAGTCAGTTTATGAATGTCTCTCGACTTCTAGTTCTGTTTTCTGTCAGCTGTCTCTCTGAGAGTCCTTTGAAACTCTGTGCCCCAGTTTCTCCATCTTTGAAGTGGGCTGCCCAGTATTTGATCTCAGTCCTTTAGCAGAGTAATTTGGTAAAAAAAAAAAAAAAAAAATCAAGAAGAGATTGGCTTTAACACAGCTTACAGGCTGCAGGGAAAGGAACTTTATGTTTACTGGTTCTGAGGGCTATTCTTGTTTCTAATAATATTACTGGAATTTGTTGCCATTTTGTCTGTGTCTGCATATAGAGCTATTGTTTGTACATAAAGACTGTTTTGCTCAGTGGGTTGTCCTCTTGGGATATACCTTTTGTTTCCAAAAAGGTTTCAGGAAAAACATCAGTCATACGGACGGCTGACTGTCATCCGGGTATACATTAGCGTATCCTGTGTTGCTTTCTAACACAGGGCTTAATCAGAGGCAGTGGAATACCTTGAACTCTTAAGATGTGATCCATGGTAGGCACTGTGTAGCTTTAAGATTCTGATTGTTTATGAAGGACCATGAAAAGTGTGATGGAGCCTCTCCTTTTACTCTTTCTGCCTAGATTTTCTAAACATGGGTTAGAAAGCCACTTGCTAATCTTTAGCAGGTCTCCTCTGCAAGAAATGTACCTGCAGGTGGGAATAAGAGTCATCCCATCCTGCCAGTCCTGCTAGCATGCTCCAGGTGGAGGAGGGAGTGTGAGTTTTATCCTAATCATTGCACACACTCAGGAACGTATCAGAATCAGCAGCTGTACATAACCCTGGGGTTAATACTTTATTAACCACATGTGAGTGTCAACTATGTGTCTAATGCCAGGATTAGCTCTAGAATAAAATGTTAGGCAAGACTCATACAGCCTGTGCCCCATAGAGCTTACTATCACGAGACAGAGATGATCAAATAATTATACAGATACACGGTTAGGGACTGAGACGTGCTACACGGCAGACGTGGAAGATCAGAGTTTAGTGAGACATACAAGAGGGAGACCTGATTGGTCTGGTACCTGGTAGCTAAAGGATGAGCGAGTTAATTAGGAAAGTGGAGAGGGAAGAGCATTAGGGGCCCAGGAACAGCATGTGAGAGAGCCTGACGTGGAAAGGAATGTGGTGTGTCCAAGGGACTGGGAGACTGCTGGTGTAGCGGGAACACGGAGGAGGAGGAGGAGGAGGTGAATGGAGGTGGAAGAAGTCGGCAGATGTAGTCCTTCAGGATGTCACGGGATGCTTGAAGAATTTTGGTCTTTAAGTGTGCAGAAAAGTGGTGACGATGTTCTGTGTGGGAAATGGTTTGCGGAGGGTAGAGGAGAAGGAGATCAGGGAGGTGGCCCAGAAGACAGATGATGGTGATGTGGCCTAAGGTGGTCGTGGGGGAGGGAGAGGGTGAGGGGACAGATGCAAACGTTATTTGGGATAAGAAATTGAAGGAATTGTTAATGGGTTGGCATATTGGGCTTGAGGGAGAGGAGAGTGTCAGATAATTCTCAGTCTTTCATGAGCAACTGGATAGATGAGGAAGCTTTTCACTGAGATAAGGAATGCTTTTATCTGCTAATTTAATTATAGAAAGTTGATATAAATCAACAATCCTATGCTAAAATACTGCTTCTTCACAAATTATCACATCTGTGGCTTGACATTATCCTTGAGCCAAGAAAAATATCTTAATGCTTTGTTTGTTTTGCTGCTTTGAATTCCAGTCCACTTCCCAAGGGAAGGTCACTGCAGGATGACCCTACAGGCTGGCTCAGCACAGGCTTTGGGTTCTAGCAATGTGGGAACACCAGAAGTTTTTGAAAAAGTTGCACGGCCACAGGCGATCCACAATTTTGCAGTTGTAGAATCCAGAAAGAAACTCTTAACATCAGCACACAGTTCTCTTTGTTTCTCTATTTTGAAGTCTCTCATGGTGGTGGTCATCATGGTAGCAGTGATGGTGGTGGTGGGGGGGTGGGGGTGGGGGGGAGGGTGTTGGGAGTGATGGTGATTGGAGGCATCAATGCTGAAGCCGTATCAGGAGTCCAGGCTGCATTTCCCATGGCCTTGGCCTGGGCTGGAGGGCACAGTTGTGTTGGAATTGACTGGCCGTCTCCTCATTGCCCTCTCCAGTAGCACACTTCTGACGGAGATGTGCTTGGCCGCTTTCCTACTGTCGTTTTGGGTGAAGGGAGTTGAGAGAATTGGAGTGTTTTGGTGTGACCCAGTTTTGGTGTTTAGGCCAGCTTCCAGGCAGGATTGTAAATGATTCAAGCATTGTCTTGAAAGATCTTAAAAAGAAAACCTGTTCCAGTTTTCATTTCATTGCTAAATTCCTCTGGTGAGAAGCTTCTGTTAGATTTCTCTTCTGCCTTGACCTTTATCTTTTCGGATCCAGTGGCCTTTTATGTCTCCACATTAGTTCATCCTCATTAGCTCCAGATGACTTTGAGATTTCCTAGCAGCGTGAGCTTGGGCAGTTTTCCTGCATGCCCTGTTCTCCTTGCCTCATTTTCTTTTTCTCCCTAATACGTAGCACCTGGGCACCAGAGATCACTGGCTTATTTCCTTACGTTCTCTCTGCTTTCAGGAGAACATAAGTTCCATTAGGGCAGAGATGTGTTTCATTCCCTGTTTTATTCTCAGCACTAGCAATTGGCATAAGCTGGTACTTAATAAATACTTGTTTAATGAATGGATAAAATTATTTAATTGCCTGAACTGTCTCCTGTTAGGTCAAATGGATCTAGTAGTGCTAATCTCATGTGGTTACCACAAGGGTTGAATGAAATAATGTCAGTAGAGTGCCTGGAATTTACTGAAATTGTTGGGCTCTGCGTGACTCTCATCGTTCTTGTAACATGTTTCTCTTTAGTTCTAGAGTGCTGTTCTGGTTGGCTTCTTTTCTTCTTACTGATTCATCTTTGTTTTCTTCATGTCTCTTCTTTCTTTTATCTCCTAACTGGCCAGTTTCAGAGATCTACCCAGTGGCTCTGAGTAAGGATGACTGCAGCTTTTCCCTTTTTCGTCTTATTTACTTACAAGGCTTCAGTTATTTTATTAATAAAATGAACCATTAATCATCATCATTTATAAATCTCTAATGGTATTTTTAAATTTAATTATAGAATTCATGTGTTACGTTTATTACAGTTAACAGTAGCAGTAAGCATTGTTCATGAACTGTCCTTCAGTTTCCCTCCTGAGTTATCTATCTGCTGTGGTACCTGCTGTTATCTTCACTTTACGGATGAGGAAACTGAGGCTGAGAGGTTAATACCTTGCCTGTGGGTACACACACCTAAAAGGTGGTAGATCACGAAGTCATTCTTGGGTCTTGTTCCTTCTGCTTCTTCATTTATTCATCAACCCAGCAGGCATGTAGTGAGTGTGTATCGTGTGCTGGGCACTGTGCTGGGCTCTGGCCACACAGTGAGTTAAAAACTGATACAGGACCTGTAGCCTCTGTGTCACCACTGTCATCACCAGCCTCTCTCTCCTGAACCCACTGTTGAGCACCCGGTGCTGGGGCGAGCCCTGCTCGTGGGTTTTCACTTCCATATTTCAGCCTTGCTTCAAGCTTCAAATATCTAAGTCAAAACTCGTGAATTGCCTCTTGTTACGCCAGCTGCCCGCTCTCCCCAACAAATGACATATCTTTCTGTCTCCATTGTGGAAGACCACTCATCATCTTTCTTGTCACACAGGCTCAAAACTTTGGAAGAATTTTCATCACGCCATCTCTTTCGTTTCATACTTTGAATACGGACCCAAGACCTCTTGCTTATTTTCACCCTTGAAAACATCTCTTCTGTGTCTCTACCACCCCAGTTCCTCTCTGTCGTTCTAGTATCAGCTCCCATGCCCTGATCCTTGATTTATGGAAACTGTCTCAAGACTGGGTATTAATTAGTTTTATTCTCTGCTTCAGAATCCACTAGATTGTAAGTCTCCTAAAGGCCTAGAGTCTGCTTGTTGATTCTTATCTCCTCAGTACTGTCCCAGGCACACAGGAGACACTCAGATGGGTGTCAAATTAAAGCACCTTTGAGGCTTAGACTGCAGTTCTCAAACTTGATCTGGAGGTTTATGTGCGACTACAAATAGTTTTCCTGGAAGAATGTGTGAGTAATTACATGTAGGCTGTAATCTCTGCATCTCAGTAATACCTACTGTATATTTTTAACAAAGTCTGTTTCTGCTTTCTTCTGTTAGTATTTGCTACTGTGTTTTACAATCTGCTGGCATCAAAGCCCTGGAGAAATTTTTGATTGAAAACTGTAAAATGGTAAATATTCTTTCCGTTAGAGAACCTGACTTTCGTTTTTCTGGTGCTACCATAACTCTCTAGAAACACAATTTGAGAACCACTTTAGGTTACAGAGAAATTAGGAGCCATTCAAAGTTTTAGATGTTACTGGATAGGTTGGGTTTAAACCCTACACCCAAGGGGGACAGGATTCCCCCCATTTTGTAGTAGGAAAGCACTACTTGGTATTTTCAGAAGCTTTGGAATCATTGTTCATGGCTCAGGGAATTGATGTGCAGAGAATGGGTGTGTCAACAGCCTTCTTCCTCACTTTCTTTTCTCACTTGAGCTTTCTCTCCCTGAGCTCATGTTTGGGACCCTTAGACTTCTCTCACACCCAGGAGAGACATTGTAGACATCAGTGTGAGCATCACAGTTTTGTTTTACCATCTCATTTTTCTCATTAGAAGTAAATTGTTTGCACAGTTCCCAGTGCTAGGACTGAGAGAACTTTGCATTCTTAAGAATATTTTGAAGGAGTTTGGCTTGTGGCATTTCTCAGCATGCATCATGACTCTTAGAAATCATTAACCTTGATGATCATTCGGAGGACCTATGTGCTTTCTGTAGGACTCAAACTGAAGCAGAATAATAACTGTAAATAATTATGTCCCAAAATAAATCTTTTTATAAATGACTTACCACTGACTAAATCTTTTATTCCTTAAGATAGCAGGCCTTTTTATAAGGATAATAACTATAATTGAATATATTTATTATATAATAGCAAACTGCTGTGGAAAAACCTCAGTGTTATGTAATAGATGCCATTGAACCATAGCATTTGATGAATCATGATTTGGAGCTAAGCATCTGCCTGTAGTGGAGTTTGGGTTTTTTGTTTTTAACCTAAAAAATGTATTCTGAGTCAGTTTGTGTGATTTTAAGTCCTTTTTCTTCCGTTGGAAATTGTGAAGTGGCAAAATCTCGCTTTACATGTTACTCAACAGTTGCTATAACGTTTATTGTGTTAAGAGATAGGATGACATTTCCAGAAGCTATCTTCAGGGAACAAATGGTAACTTTCTGTAACAGCTGTAACAGATCATATTCATGTATTCAAAAAAATTTTTTTGAATGAATGAAAAAGCATTGGATTTGTGCTAGGTACTGAGGACTTAGCAGTGTAGAAAATGGACAGAATCACTGATTTCTTGGAGTTTACAATTTAATGGGGAAATGCAAATAAACAGTGTAATTTTAGGTAGTAATAAGCACTAAGAAGAAAATCTGAGGACAGTGCAGTAGAGAGTGAAGGGGAGGGGACTTGTATTAGAGAGATCAGGAGGACCTCATTGGGAGGTGACAGAGGAGCATAGATGATGCTGGGAAGAGTCAGCTTTGTGAAGATCTGGGGGGAAAGCAAATGTGAAGGTTTGAACAGGGAACCAGCACTGTGTGTTCAAGAAACAGAAGGCCAGGGAGACTGGGAGGGAGGGGTCAAGGGTGAGAGTGATAGGTGGTGGGAGAGAAGATGGGCAGAGTTCAACCCTGTAATATGTGGCAGGCTATTACATGGGGTCTGGTTTTTATTCTTCAGGCAGTAGGACACCACTGAGAGTTTTTAACAGGGATATGGCCAAATCTGTAGCTACCAGATTTAAGTAAGCAGTGTTTAAAGGTTTCTTTTAAATGGAAATAATTTTTCTTTGTATTTTATAGAATAGACCAGAGGGCTGCCATTTGGCCAAAGGATGCTTTTGAAACACGGCAGGACTTCAGTGAGGTAGGTGCAGTCGTTGCTGGTTGTATGGACATGAATCAGCCAATTGTGAAATGTATTATTCTTTTTCCTAGGACTCGAATATTTTCTGATTAAAACTTTTAAGTATTTTTGCTCTTAAGTGAACTTGTTTTCTTTGCAATTCTTTGGGTAATGTTTTTCCTTGCTTTGGAGCAAATATATTTAAAATATTATTTGCAAGGCTGCTCACTATGTCTTGGAGCTAAACCGAGTCCAGCATTCATTTCATTGTACTTCTTTCAACTTTGCTTTAGGATTATATAACCGTGGCTGTGACAGTTACATTTGTAAAAATTTCCTCTTAATTTTATTTTCTCCCTCCACTCCCTGCTTTTTTAATGGTTTTTGCAGTCTCAAATATGATCATCTTACTATTTTTCCATGGAACATGCTATAGTTTGGTGTTTGCAATATGGTCTTCTAGTATGCTTTGAGACACTGAAGCCATATTTTCCAATCCGAATGGTTTTCCTTTGAACTGGACATCACAATGTTAGTAGCTTGTTCTGGGTTTCCTTTAAAATATATAATTTAATCCTCCTATTGGAAATCAATATAATATAATTAGGATCCCTGTCGTTATGAATGCTTTAGCCTAAGACATTGGTTTGGAATAATCTGCCTCATTTCTCTTGCCTTCATTGTATAGTGAAGGAGCAGTGGGTGGTATATCTGATTAGGATCATAGCAGAAAGAATGAAAAGACTTAATGCTCAGATGTCGAGGAGAGAAGTGATGGGCTTCAGGCAAATTGTTCATCATTTGAAGATCCATCTCTCCTTCTCCAAAAAAAAAAAAAATGGTAATGAACTGAACTTAGGTGATTTTCTTTTTCCGTTTTTACTGTAGAGGTTGGCAGAAGTGAATAGTCAAAGTAAACCAAGTGCCTGATTAAACCAATTTAAATTAAAAAACTAAGATTGCAGAAAAGTCCTAAAGATAACAACACAAAACTTGTTATTTCCTGGTGCATAGAGACAAGCTTCAAATTCCACAATCTCTGTTATGGTAATAGGAGTGAAAAAGAGTTTGAGAAGAGAGGCAAGAACCTGAATCAATGAACACTGCTGTTTGTCCCACTGTGAACATCAAAATGCTAGTTGTAAAGAAGCACTGATTTGTTTTGACCTAAGTGACTAGAAAAATGAGGTGATTTTAAGAGCAACTTGTGATAGGTTTCAGGTAATTGGGAGAAACTGATTTGTGTGTTGGAACCCCGTGAGAATGCTAAGATTACTTGAGCATTCTCAAATCTCAATTGCAAAAAGCTATTTGAAAATCTGCTTTTCTGTATGCCTTCACTATACTGTATTTGCAAATTATATGAAACATGCCAGCTCACTACCCTGTGATTACATAGATGCAAGAGTGCTGAGTGGAGACATATAGCCAAAAGAGCAGTCCGCACCATATTGTAAATGTGTGCTCTTCAATGAGTAGGTGGTGCTGCTGATCCAGACTGGTTGATAACAGTGAGTGTGTGCTCGAAGTGGAATTGTTCCAGTTGGGGTAAATCGTGTGTGCAAATCATATTGCGGCTAAGATTTGAGGGTTAGAGGAAACCTTAGAAAAGCTTGAACAAGGCCAGTTCATGGTCCAAGGCCAAACAGGGAGTGTCATTATGTTCAGAAACATCGATGGAGATATCCTGTAGAGTGGGAATATATTTAACTGGGACTTTCCTAACATTTCCCAAATTTAGAGAACACTAAGATCTTTTATGGAAGAACCTCATAGTAACGTTTTTTTCTTTGGCAGCAGAGTCCTATGGAACACAGGTGGGGAATACTGCTTTATTGCTTTTAATGCAAGTAGAAAATACATATAGAAAAGTGTACATATCGTAAGTGTACAGCTGGATGAATTCTCTTCAAAGTGTGTAATGATCAACTACGTCAAGAAACAGGCATTATTAACATCTCAGACACCCCTTTTTAATTCCTTTCAGTCACTACTCCCTTATAAGTATAACTGTTCTTCAGACTTCCATAGATTTGTTTTGTCTATTTCTGAGTTTTTTATAAATGGATGTGTATACTCTTTTGAGTCTGGTTATTTACTCAGTATTATGTTTGTGCGATTCATACGTGTATGGCATGTAGTTTTAGTTTTCTGGTTTCCTTGCTATAACCCACTGTATGGTGGTTTCTAGTTTTTGACTTTTATGATCAGTCATTATTTGTCAACAATGTTGCTCACCCTTTGCACAGCTGATTTTTACAGGAGTATTATTCCTTGTATCTCTAAATGGAAATGTAAAGTGGACTTTCTTGTTGTGTTAACCATCTTCATTGCTCCTTGTTCCTTTATTTACATTCCACCCTTCCAACACAGCCTTCTAAGAAGTCTTCTAAAAAAAAAAAAAAGCCCTCTAGTTGCATATCTGCTTTCTTCCTTCCACTCCAACTTGCAGGTCTAAGGTCCAAAAGAGAGTTTCTTGAGCCTCATGAGAAGCATGGTCTACAAATATTTTCCAGACGTTTCCATGGACCTTAATATTGTAATTGTTGATTATAACAATTTTAAGGTCTTACATATATGCATTCTGTTTTCCTCAAATCTGGTTTTTCACCTCTACTTTTTGATCTTCTTAATTCTGCTTGCGGTATCACATATAGATGGGGCTTAGCTATATTTATTCCAGAGCTGGTACTTGACCTGAGAGCTCCTCTGTGCAGTAAGGTGATATATAATGTGTCATATCTACCTGTGAGTGTCTGTCTCTCTGTGTGCTCTCCATGCTTTGCCAGTAAACTGAAAAGCTCACTTCTTGTTTCTGTGCTTGGCATGAGTATAGATTTGATTCCTGCCAGCTTCTCTTTTCTTCTGCCAGTCTCAAGCTCCCAGTTTTTGACCTTGGGTCAGTCTCTTGGTGGGATTTGTATCTCCATTCCATGACTTTTGGTGTCTTGTCTATAATACTATAGGAACTGGTTTCTGAAAAACTGAATAAGTCTCCCTCCTACTGTTGTCCTGAGTTGTCGGACTCTGTCTCTGTAAGATATCAGGAGACTTCATTTGTTGGGGTCCCCTGGATCTTGATTGGAAAATATTCTGAACTTAAGGTCTGTCAGTGTCTCATTCACCTTAATCCTTGGTTTTAGTTATTCTCTCATGTCCATATAATCAATAATCAGTGAATAGGTTGAAAAGTTGCTTGAAGGGTTAAGTGAGAAAAATTACTGTTTTCCTTCTCCACATCCTAGGAGATCCCATTCCTGCCTTTAGTTTCATTTAAGGAAAATAACAGATGTAAAAAGAAAACTAATGGATCTCCGCTTCACTGAGAGAACATGCCATATTGGATACTCACACTACTTTTTCCGCCTCCTAGACATGTCATAAAGCATCACATCAACGTCTTTTAGTTTTTTATTTGTAGAATCAAGATAGGGTGTTCTGAAATGGGTTAACTCTGAGAGTGCTTTCGTTTTAACATTCACTGATCTCACCTTCATTGAGGTGTCAGTTGACCCTACAGGGCGTCCTAGAAATGTGCTCTATCCCTATGGCTACTTTGAAGTGCAGTTTTGATTTTACCAAAAAGATCTAGGACATTTTCGTATTTATGTGTGGTGTCACTCTCACTGGTAAAAAACTAGAAGAAAAAAAGATGCTCAGAGAGAGGTTGGATTTGGTCTTGTGCTCTGCTATATTCTGACAGAGGTCCTACCATGAAGGAATAAAACTCTTGGGAATACTATTGGAATTTTAAGGTCTATGTTGTAAGAAACAAATGTAATAAATTTTAGCCTGTGACATGCTCAGTAATGACCTAGTATCAGTAACAAGAAGTTAAACCTTAGATTTGTAATCACAGTTCTTATTCAAAGGGAACATCTGTTTTATTTAGCTGGCTATGAAAGAGGTCATTTGTCTATCTGAAATCAATATAAAAATTTATTCCTTCGTATACTGTGGGTATCTCTTATTTGTTGAATTATACTATTCAAAATAGCTCAGTAGTACCTTCAATATTAAGATCTCTTCCTCTTTAAAGTCTATGAAGAATTCCTTAACACTTGTGTTTTATTGTGTGCACATTGGCAGTGTCCCTCTTTGAGCCGATATGCACATTCATGTCTGTGTGTGTGTGTGTCTCCATGTGAAGGGTTTGACTGTCTTGTTATTACCATCCATAGGTTAGCGTATAGACGTTTTGGCTCAAGTCACATCAGACCCAAGATGGTACTTGCTATTATGTTTAAGATGTGTTTCTCCCTGAAAATTGTTTTAATTTTGAGAAAGTGGTCTAGCAAGAGGCTTCTTCAGGCATTTGATATTCCCGAGTTGGCTGAATGGTAATTTTTCTGTAGGAATAGGCAGCTGTATTTTTCTATTGAAATGCAAACCCAGTCTGCAGGGTTGGGACTTAGATCAGGAGTGACTGGGGATTTTTTTCCCCCAGTATTGGGTTTTTTTTCTTGTCACTGAAAGTCAGGTTAACCTGGCTTTAATAAATAACAGGATTTCATTGATCCACACACTTGAAACTTTAGGACCAGGGTAGGCTTCACGTGCGGTTAGATTCAGGGATTATAAGACTTGTCCTTAGATGCCGTCTCTTTCCATTTGTTGAGTCTTGCTTTCCTTTATTGACTGTATCTTTAGGCCGACCTCTCTCCAGGGACACATTATTCTTCCAGTTAGTAATTCCAGTGTATATCAGTTTTCTACTGCTGTGCAACAAATTACCAAAAGCTTATCAGCTTCAAACACGCATTTATTAGCTCACAGTTACGTAAGTCGTGAATGAGGTAGGCTTAACTGGATTCTCTGTTCCAGGTCTCACAAAACAAATCAAGGCATTGACTGTGATAAAGTCTTCTCTGAAAGTTCTAGAGAAGATGGAGAAGAGTCCACGTCCAAGCTCATTCAGGTTGTCGCCTGAATTTACTTCGTTGTGGTTGTAAGACTGTAGACACTGTTTCCTTGCTGGTCAACTGCTGGGGGCAGCTCTCAGCTTCTAGAGGCTGCTCACATTACTTCTTACATGGACCCCTTCATCTTTGAGCCAGTGGAACCAAAGCTTCCTGGGCTCCAAATCTCTCTGACGTCTGTTGCCAGCTGGAAGAATCACTCTGCTTTTAAAAGGCTCATTTGATTGGGTCAGGCCCACCCAAATAATCTCTGTATCTGTGGTCAACTGAGTTAGGACTTTAATTATACCTGCAAAATCCCTTCATAGCAGCATTGAGGTTAGTGTATGATTGAATACCAGGGTATAGAAATCTTGGGGGTTATCTTTAAGATTCTGCCTGTCACACAGTGGAAGAAGAGTCCTTTCTAGCTCCATAGAGTCCCATACTTGAGTCTCGTTTATCTGGCTTGGGGTCTGTAGCCCATTCTTGAACCAGTCACTAAGACTGTGGGGTTTGGAATAAGCTGATTGACTAGACATAGACATATTTCCCATCTTGGATTAGAAGATGGATAAATGGATGCTGGGCTGCAAAATATTGGTCTCTGGAAGCATAATATCCAAGGTAATTTTCCTGTGTGCTGGACCACTGCAGGATGCTATTTGGCATCTTTCTGGTATGGTTTCCTTCTGCTATGACCTTGCTTCCCTACCAACATTTCTTCCTCAGCAGGAATGGTGTGCTATATAATTCATTTGATTTTAGCCCACTTGTCTTGTCAGTGTCAACAATTACATATTGCAGCTAATGTGGTCATGATGTGAACCCTGGTTCTCTTTCCCAGTTGAATGAACTGCACAGCAAAGAAACTCTGAGCTGTTTCCAGGCCTCGTTTATTTTGACCCAGTATTCAGAGGCAGCCATCCAGCCTAGCTTCTGTTTCCAGGGCAACCAGGTTTGTAGTCAGCACCCTCAGGGGAATCCTTAAAGTGGTGTTGGCAGAAAAGGTGGCAGCAGCTGCTCATCTTCTTCCTTGTCTGGGAATTGACTTGGAGAAACTTCAAGGGTGTTGGCTGAGCAGAGAAGTTGTGCAAGGCTCACCATAGCTGACCCACCTGTGTTTGCCTTTTGCCTACCAGCCTTGCCATCTCCCACTCCACACAGCTTTGCCTGCTTGCCCCTGCTCCTTGCTCTGGTGTAGCACCACCATCCTCTTCCTTTGTGCTCACTCGTACGTTCACTCCTCTTCACGCTACTAATTCCCTGCTGTCTCACAGGAGGCTGGAAAGGGACTGTGTCTAGTTCAGTGGCTCCCAGGGGTCAGCCTGTGTGGTAGCTTTCACTGCTTTGTAGCTAAAGGAGAAATTTAAGAATAGTGTAGTTGGTTTTTCATAAAGCTGAGTCAGCAAACAACTCTTTAATTTAGAGATTGTTCTTAAAAACTTCATTTTGTGATTAAATGATGGGGAGGTTTGTTTGTCTCTCTCTCTCTCTGTCTCTCTATTTTCCCACGTGCTCTCACTTGGCAGAATATAAAGCTGACAGCTTTCATGAAATACTTGCTTCCCCCAACCCATCCTAAATGTTAACAAAATATTTTTGCTGGTCCTAATACCAGAATTTTGCCTGAAAGCTCTGACCTTTGGGATATTTTTTCTGAGGAGTAATTCTTTCTTTCAACAGTATTTCTTGAGAAGCAGATACACACCGAACTCTGGGTGGGAACTGGAGTGGGATATTGGGGCTGCAGCAGAAGGATGAATCCCCACTTTTTAGGGATTTGTAGTGACACACATCAGCTCAGTATCCTAGAGTCTGGCCTTGCTGGCATTGGTATCTTTTGCCTTTTTAGGACCTGCCCGCAGACACAGAAGGAGCAAATGGTAAAATTGGGATTAAAAGCCCCAGTGGTCCCTGTACTATGTATACATCTTACTGAGTTTAGTTTTTAAGCAGAATATTTTTCCAGGCTAAAAGAAATTGGAACTTTAAGTAGCCACAAAGAAGTAACCATATGGGCTACAACATGGACTAGACTTGTGGACTTCAGCCCAAGGAATATAATTGATGTTCTGGAAAAAATGACCTGTTAGGGAGTTTATTGATCTTAATTCCTGTGCTTTTGGGTAATGTAGGTACTAGAAGCTATAAAGAGAAACTATTGGAATCCATTCCATGAGTTGAAAATGACATACTCTGTTTTTAGAAAATCAATGTCTTATCATCTAGAAAAGCTCAGAGTCCTGAATTAAAATATGAGTTTATAAAACTGCATTATTCTCTCAAACATCTTGTTTTTATTGTTTGTTTAATAAAGTGGACATAGTGAGGATATCACAAAGAGGCAAACTAATTGCAGAACTCCCCCTTCCCAAGTTGAAATCAAATCATCTGGCTGGAAGGAAATTTGCTTTGGGTTGTCGTGTGTGGTGGCAAGATTGTCCCTGTTTAACAAAGAAGTGCTGCTGTCCTCAGAGCAGGACCTGGATCCTCTTGTCAGCAGAGGACTGCTTGAAGTGAATAGCTTGTTCTCTTACACTGAGTCTCTCCACTGGGTGGTGCAGGACAGTGAGGGCTGCGCATTCTGAGCGGAGGAAGCTGGGATGGGCTGAGCCGAGATTTGTCATCCTTCAGTTAGACTTGGCTGCAAAGCATGCTGGGACATAAGCCACAAAGGCCCCACATGGATTAGCCAAAAGCCCAGTGTCCTCGGGATGGGGTGAATGTGGCATTTTCCTATAGCCATCAGCATTGGAAGAGGTCCCAGTTCTTTTGGGAAGAGCATCTGGAGTGCAGCAGCATCAGTTCAGGAGGTAACACTGCCTTGCTCTGAGCACCTCATGCTTTATACTTCCTGAGGTGGGGGTCCAGCTCCAGGGAGGGGTGCCAGGACTAGAGGCTGATGAGGGTGTCAGAAGGCTGGGGGTTGGGGAAAAGCTATGGTTCCTGTGATCCATGGAGCTAAAACAAGCAACCAAGGCAGCATTTAGAGTGAGTCAAGGCCCTAGGGAATAGGGCAGTATTTCTCAAAGTGGACCTTGGACCTCCTGCATCTGAGGGACCTTGTCCCAGACCATAGAATCCGAGTCTCTCGCTGCCTGGGGGTGCACGTCTTCAACAAACTCCCCAGTGATTTGTAAGCATTTAAAAATTTCTGAACCAGGGCAGCAGGGAGACTTGAAATTAGATACTCAGAAGGGCCTCCCAAGTACCACCTAATGGGTCTAGGAAAACAAAACTAATACACAATGGCAGTGTCCTTAATGGTTGGCTCCTGTTCTACTCATTGTGTGAGGTTCAGCAGTGAACAATGGCGGCGTGGTTCCAGCCCTTCAGGGGTTGGAAAGAGCCAATAAACAAGGAGAGAAATAAATAAAATTACATATTATGGTGAGGATTGGGAAGGAAATACACAAGATGCTAAAAGAGAAATTGGGGGGCACTGTTCAGATAAGGTAATCAGAACTGGCTCAAGATTTGATGGAAATTTGACTGTGAATCAGCTATAGCTGAATTTGGCCTGGGGAGGTAGGGGCAGGGAGCAGATGAAAAGGAAGGGTCGTGTGTGTGTGTGTGTGTGTGTGTGTGTGTGTGTGTGTGTGTGTGTGTGTGTGTGTGTGTGTGTGTGTGTGGTGGGGTAGTGTACACATGAAACATGAAAGCTCAGGGAAAAAGAGTGGTAAGTAGAAATGGGGATGTTTGGGGACTCCATTGTATCTTCAATTTTGAGCAGATTTCCAATTTGATTTTGCTTCATATCACCATTGAAGATCTGTGTACAGTTCTTGGATGGATAAAGGGATGGGAGAGGGCCTCAAAACCTCCTCATAGACATGAAAAGTGAGCTGTCCCTGCTCTGCAACTGGTGAATTGCAGACACAGGCATCCTAAAATAATACTTAACCATCCAGCCTGTGTGGGTGTTCTGCATTGCAACTCAGCTAAGGTGGGACCTGGTAATTGTAGACCACAGAAAATGAGTAGAGTATTTTCTAAAACAAGTAGCCTATTTTCCATTATGTAAAGGGGAAAAATTAGCTTTTAGAAAACCACACCTAGGTTTCACGGATGTCCCTCTGGCTTCTTACGTGACCAGATGGGGGCATTGGGGGGAGCAGAGGTAGTCATTGTTCTTCAGAGGATTCGTCAGCCTTTGTTCACTTTTCCTGCAGTTCCCAGAGACCCAGTCAGGGAGACTTTGGATGTAAACCTGGAGCAGCACTGGCCGGCTGGCCCCGGGGGGAAAGGCTGGGGGCACCTTCACAGGGAGCGGAAGCCCCTGAGTGAGAGAAAGGCTGGACTAAAGTAGCACCAGGACCACAGGGGTTTCCTGGCCTTCATTTTTCTGGAAGGGGAAAGCTTATTCCTGCATAAAAGGTCAGTAAGTCAGGCAGGATTAGAGAGTGAAACAGCTGCTTGCTCACTCTCTCCCTGGGCTTGTGGTTTTCCCCTCCATTGCCCGGTGACAGTAATAACTGTCATCATTGTTTGATTTGTTTGCTTGTTTATTAGCTGTCTCCCCACCAGACTGGAGCCCCAAGAGGAAGGGGCTGACATCAGTCTCCCGCTGCTGTCGAGCGCAGGCTCTTTGTGCATTGATGCCAGAGCCCGGCAGCTGCACGTGTGGTGTTACAGCTGCATGGGGCGTGACCCTTTGCCAGTGCAGTGCCTGCGGTCCATCAGCCTTCCCAGGGGTGGCTCTGTGGGGCTCCAATCTGATGGGCTGGACTGGATGTCTCCTGTCAACGATGGGAAGGACACGTATGTGACAGTGGTGTAGATTGCTCATAGGTAAAGCCTCCTGGGTTCCCTGGTCATCGGGGCCTGTCCCACACAGGGTGTCCAAGTCCCCACCCTGTGTTTCTGTGCTGAGGAACAGCAGGCGGTCCTCAGGGGATGGGTCAGTTCGGGGTGGGGAAGGGACACAGCTGACGACAGCTGGTCTGCGGGGTTTCTCCCATTTTTCCCTCTTGGCCTCATTTATAGCAGTTAAGGTTTTCCCTTCTACTTGGAGGTCCTCTTGTCCCTTTCTCCTGTTCTATTTGTGATTCTGTTCTTCCCCATTCCTTTAAGCTTCCTCCTGCCCGGTATGTCAGAGAGGCATAAACCAACCAGGCAAATGGATCTCCTTTGACGCTCGGAGTCTTGGTTGTGTCTCAGTGTGAGTACAAGTGAGAGAGAAGGAGAGGGGAGGTGGGAGAGAACAACCCCGTTATGACATCGGCCATAACGCAGTCTCAGCGTTATACCCCACTCGGGGATGTGGAGAGGCCTCTGAACGTGATCCGACGAGCTCCTATGCAGTGAAACTCTTCGCTGTTTGTGTTGTGTGAACACTTGGTTCAGTTCCACAAGCACTGTCCAGGCAGCCCCTCTGTCAGACTCTGCACCAGCCTCAGTACACGTGCACATTTGCTTTTCTCTCCTTGGAAGTTGGAACGGAACTTACCAGTCATCTAGTCTCAGGTCCTTCCTGGGCAGATGCAGAGAGTGAGGCCCTGGGAGGTAGAGTGATGAGTCAAGGTCACAGAGCAGATGTGGGGTTCAGCCTCCTGCAAGACCAGCGCTCTGCCCAGCAGCCTCTGGGCTTCAGAGATACTCTTGATAAGCACAGTGTCCAGTCCTTGAGTGCTGACCATGGGCTGGTGCTGAGTGAAGCGCTCTCCAGGCCTTCCCTCATCTGCTGCTTAGAGCAGGTGCCACTGTCACTGTCATTATTGCCTCTGTTCATGGATGAGGAAATTAAGGCTCAGAATAGCCAGGACTCTTGCCCCAAGTCACATGCCTGGTATGTAGCAGAGCTGACGTGCCCTCCAGTTCTGTGTGGGGCCGTGTCCTTGTCTGCTTTGTGGAATATACAGGAGCACAGAGTTTACGAGAAGCAGCTGGTCCACATCCTCCCTCTCAATATAGGGAAAGAGTGGTTTTCTTTTACTTCTTTTTTAATTGTTGTAAAATATGCATCACATAGATGTGCCACTTTAACCATTTAAAATACGTAGTTCGGTGGTATTAAGCAGATTCACATTGTTGTGCAGCCATCACCACCATCCATCTCCAGAACTTTATCTTCCTAGTCTGAAGCACTGTGCTCATTAAGCCCTTTTAGTTCACTCAGCATATTATCCTCAGGCTTTATTCGTGTTGTAGCATGCATCAAAGTATTCTTCCTTTTTAAGGCTAAATGTAGGGTTCCATTGTATGTATATATTGCAGTTTGTTTATCAGGTAGATAGACACTTGGGTTGCTTCCACCTTGTATTAATCTGCTAATACTTCATTAGGGCCTCCATTAAAAAAAAATAGATAATTCAGACTGGGAGGCCCAAGCAACAAGCACGTATTTTCTCACAGTGCTAGGGGTGAGAAGTCTCAGATAAAGGTGCCAGCAAAATTGGTTTCTCCAGAAGCCTTTTCCTTGGCTTGCAGACGCTGCCTTCTCCCCGTGCCCTCGCACGGCCTTTCCTCTGTGTGTGTGCATCCCTGGTCTCTCTCTCTCTCTTCTTATTGGTCACATTGGATTAGGGCCTTGCCCTTATGACCGTATTTTACCTTAGTTTCCTCTTAAAGGCCCTGTCTCCAAATACAGTTACAGTGGGGGTCAGGGATTCAACGCATGGATTTGCGGGAGACAAGTCAGTCCGTAATACATTTCTTGGCTATTCTGAATAATGTTGCTCTGAATTTGGGTGTTCAAATATCTGTCTGAGTCACTGCTTTCATTTCTTTTGTGGGGTATGCACAGCAGTGTGCGCCCTGGGTCACCCGGCAGCTCTGTGTTTAGGACTACCATATTTGAGGAACTGCCTATTATTAGAACCACCTATTTGAGGAAGCACCATACTGTTTTCTGTAGCAGCTGTACCATCTAACATTCTCGGGGTCTTAGTTCTTAATTTTCAGTAGAGTTGTACTCTTTTTGAGAGGTCACTCTGATTTCCAAGGTCCTTTAGTACGAAGTTTGCCTGGAATCATTCCTTTCGCCTCCAGTAACCTCCTTGGTTACTAAATCTTTCCCAAGACATGGTGCCCTTACTCCTTCTGTACCTCCTGTCAGTAACCTTGGGCTCTCGCTTCTACACTTAGCTGCTGGGAGAACGTCCCAGAAAAGAAGCAGCAGCTGTTTAAAAAAAAAAAAAAAAAGGCCTGGTGGCAGGCAGGGGCTTCGTCCGAGCTATGGGCTCTTCGGCTGCAGCCCCTGAGCACAGGGAGGCTTGTGCCCTGTGCTTGCTCCATCTTTGTGCACAGGGGAGGAGAGGTCCTGAGTCTGCGAGGCACCTGCCACTTACAGACTTGCCAAGAGAGAACAGATTCAAGACATTCCTCAATGAGTGGCTTTTCAAACACTGCTGTTCATATTTACTCACACTCACAGAACAGATGAGGGGGTGTGTGTGTGGAGGGGGCCAGATGTAGGGGGACTAGGGGTGGGTGTGTGTGGGTATAGGACATGAGTGTGGGAGGTGGGGATGAGGGTGTGTGGGGTGTATATAAAGTAGGCTGTTTTTGTGTGTGTGTGGAGCAGGGGATAAAAGGGGTGAGTGGGAGTAGGAAGGAGAGTGTATATGGGGTGTTAAAAGTATATGTGGAGTAGAGTGTGTATGAAGGTGGGGGGCTGGGCACGAGGGTGTGGAATACAGGGGTGAAGGTGTGCACAAGGCAGGGAGTCAGAGTGTGTGCAGAATCCGGTGTGAGGGGTGTATGGGATGGACTGTGTATGGAGGTACAGTGTGGCAGCTGGCTATGCAGGATATGGGTGTGTGGGGAATGGGTTATGTGCAGGGCAAGCTGTAAGTAGGTGCGTGCGTGCGTGTGTGTGTATGTGTGTGAGCGTGTGTTGGGGGGTCATGGTAGGGAAAAGGACCGGTGGCTCCTCTCCAGTAGCCACCCCTGCCGGGACCCCAGCGGGCGGCGGGGCTGCTGAGGGCTGCAGAGCTTCCCTTCTGCCAGGGACGCAGAGCGGCTCACTCTCACCTGGTCGGGGGAGTGCATTTGCTGGGCGTCTGCGTCGCGGCAGGGTCCCTGCGTCAGTCTGTATGACTTTGTTCTTATTAAGGACCACGGGAGAAATTTAAAATGAGAGAAAAAAAGGGCGGGTGGAGGGAAGGTTGTGCTGGGAGTTTGGAAAGATAAATTGTTTCTCCCCTCAGTGGCTGGGTCATACTGAGGGGCCAAGGTCATGTCCCTCAATCCCTCCACTCTGCTCTTGATGAAAGGCAGCTGTAGCCATCCTGTGTGAGAAAAGTAAAGTAACTTCAGAAGACACGTACACTCATGCACGCACACACCCTCCTGCAGCCCACATGCAGATGTAGATAAGGAAGCCCCGAAGCACCTCCCAGATGCCAGGCAGACTCTGCAGCAGTAACTCTTTGTGCACTGCGGTCTGCTGCAGGCTTTGCAGTGGAGGGATGCTGGCTTTTATGAATGGTAGCCTGGGAGGGGCCTAATGTCATCCGCTCCTGATGTCAGCACAGTGAATGAAACACTTGCAAAGCGTAAAGCCTCAAGCATCCAGGCAGCAGATAACGTCTCAGATTGGTTCTCTGGGTGCAGCGTCTCTTGCTGACGAAATCACCAATCCCAAGTGTCACAGATACCTATATACATTAGGATTTAAGTGAAGCGGACACTGAGGCTGCCTGTGGAATAACGTGGATCTGATTCTGGCACTACCAGCTCAGCCTGAAGCACCTGAGGCCGAGACCCCCTTTGTGCCAGGTGCTGAGAAAGGAGCTGCAAACCCAGCCTTGGGTGTTAGGCATCGAACTGAGCGAGCCTGATGTTCTGCTTTTGCTGGCAGAATTCCTTGCTGAAGTTCCAAGCCTTGGAAACTGATCTGTGCTCTGCCTTTTTGACAAACCAGGAAGAAGCTGCTCAGGTGCCGGCAGTCAAGGACCCAGCCCCCGCGTTGACCCAGAGTGTGCCCGCCGAGGGGGCCGATGCTGCAGGTAAGAGGCTGGGCTGGGGAGGTCCTCAGTTCTACTCTCGGGCCAGGTTAGTCCCCTTGCTGCTTCCTCCTGAATGTGGCCCCTGTGGGAAACAGTGCCTGATGCAACGGGAAGGCTGAAGGGATCCCGGGGAGCTGAGAGGGAGCAGGAGGAATTAAGACTTGCTGGAGCCTAGAGCTCTCTCTCAAACTGGGGGCCAAGAGTCAGATGTCCATAAATGTTGTCAGGTGAAAAGCTATCCATCACAATTCCTTGTCTTCATTTTCCTATTTGGTCTCCTGTGACAAGCAAGTGGTATGCTCATGTCACTGGATTTACAGTATCTGTGCTGTCTTGAGACTCATGATATTTTTGAAGGATTGAGAGATTGGGGGAGTTTCAACATTGCTATTTCATTTCTTCTGTTAACTGCTTATAAGAGGATCCATCAACCCAGGGGAGGTGGAGGTGAGTGATACAGCTCCTTCTGACCCTATATTGTCTTTTCTGTCTCATTTTTTTAGCATTAATTTCTGTGTTGAAAAGTCTCACACTTGAGTCTCATTTGTCTGTTGGTTTCTCTAGTTTTAATCTCAGGAATAGTAGGTTGGCTAGCAAGCAAAAGGCAAATGCTCCCCAGGAGGACTTTGATAGGAAAGAAACACTAATTTACATGAGTAGAAATGAGAACATAGCTTATCTAACAGAAATGAGTCAGAGGTTTACAGACTGGTTTCTGAATGGTTGGTAGAAATAGACTTAGGTTAGCTTGCTTCATGAGATGTCCTTTATCGCCAGGAATTGAAGGAAGAGATTTACAAAGGTAACCTATTTCAGTATCATTAGCAATAGTGCATTTAAGACATTACTGTGTAACCCACGTGGTCTAAGTAGGCAGGACAGTCATCTTCGGTGTTTCAATGTATATTAGTAATAGTGGCTAATGATAGCTAGTAGTAGTAGCTACTATTATTATTGAAGACTGTCTCTGATCCAGGCACTGTTCTAAGCACTTCATAGCTGTTATATTAAATCCTTAAACCTGTGAAATAATACCATTCATAGTAAGAACACTGAGGCCTAGTGTGACCATACTGGTAGGTGGAAAATTATTTCCTTATGGATGCAGGTGGCCAGTTGGCTGTTCTTAACGCCTGGTGAGCTCTTCTACTCTGTTGGCTGTTGTGTTTGGATGAGATGCGAGTAACACTGGGCAGGAGCCAATGTCAGACCAATTAGGGAATTGAGTCAGATTATGAGACAATACCCTTCTTCTTCCACCAACCCCTTATTCCACTCTCTGTAACAATTAACATACAAAACACAAAGAAGTCTCAAGCCAAACACACATTAAGTTTTGAATTATCTGATGTTTTGTATAGCTTCACAAGGATCTGGCAAAGACTGTCCAATAAAATATTCTTTGCATGCTGGATATGGATATATATATATATATTTTTTTTAAATCATGACTTTTATATGTATATATGTCTTATTTTCCCCAAAGGTCAATAATAGTTTTACATTTTCTCATTCTGGATGGACAGGATTTTGAACAAACTTATTAGCACACTCTTTGTAAAATAGAAATGTGTACTGAGTTGGTGTAGGGATGGCCCCCACACAAAGAAACCATCAGTGTATTTCATGAGAAGTGTCAAATGATGGAAATGGGCAGAAGGCGCCTTACAGAGGAGGCTTGCTGGTTGGATGAAGGATTTTTTAAAATGTAAGTGAATCTGAGATGTTCCAGAGACTTCCAAGAGAGTTTATGAAAAAGAGAGGCTTCCACCCTGTGTTGAGTGTGTGTTTGCGGGGTGTGTGTGCTCGTGCATGTGCACACGCACTGGGCAAGAACACTTCTTGCAGGTGTTCAGAGATAAAACCCATCCTGATGTTTTGCACCTTTGCAGAGTTTATGAATAAGGAATCTCATTTAGCTAAAATAACCACATGGGAATTGATATGGGAAAGTGAAGAAGTCCCAGTCCCTGTAATTGAACCTTGGAATGCTTTATTTGGTGCTCTAGTTTTATCAGAAATCCCCCTGACAAAATCTAGAAACTGCTCACTGGATGTTTTCGGGGACCTAACAAGTCTTTTTATTTGGCAGGAATATTGTGAAAGTGGTGAGCATTTGGAAGAGGCTTTCACGATTCAAGTTAAGGGGTGGTTTGGTCTCATTGGCTTCCAAGATACTCATACAGGAACGCCATGCATTTTCTAGTCCATGTGTTACTCAATAGGAAGAAATTTATGCTCATATTAGGTCAGCAGTTCTTAACTCAGGGCCTGTGCATGGATATCTGGAGTGATCTTTGAACACTCTGAAGCTATAGTTTTTTTGTGTGAGCACAAAGCCCTGATGACAGTGTGATTGCATAAGATTAGCACAGATGGCCGTAAGTCTGTAAAAAATTACAGTAGCTTAAAAACTTCTACAGTCTAAAATCTTGTCCTGGGCCATATATTTTTAAAATTTGGATTAATGTTTGTTGATGTCAATATTTGGTATAACAAGGACAAGATCCAACAGGTGATTGTTACAGGAATGTCTGAATGGAATATGCTACCAATTAACCATCCACAGCAGACATTCAGAGATATAAATTGGTGTGATTTAAATAGGTTTCAAACTTAAGTCCTTTAGACTTGATTAAAGCATGCCTTAAGTAAAGTTGTTCAGCTTTGACTATGGGCATCTGAAATGATGTTCTGAGCAGAATACTGTATTCTCTATGTCTTGAGATCAAAATATTGAGTTTTAACTTGTGTTTATAGGATACAAAGATGAATCTCATCTAGTAAAATACCTGAGATGCTCCCCTGTTCTAGAAATCCACTTACAAACTACACTTGCAGCAAGAGCAGATTGTGTGGCATCCGGAGGGGCACTGTGTTACAGAGAGTATTCTTGAATCTTCCTGCACATCACAGTTACCA
This sequence comes from Camelus ferus, assembly GCF_009834535.1. NCBI lineage: Eukaryota > Metazoa > Chordata > Mammalia > Artiodactyla > Camelidae > Camelus > Camelus ferus. Next base: position 41,983,426 of record NC_045706.1, on the reverse strand, counting down.
GGAAGCTTTTGTATATGGGAATTCTCTAGACAGTCTAGGGTTGGAAGTCCTGGAGTCTTTATAGTTCATAAAAATTCTTAAATATTGGGAACCACCATAATTTAAATGGACAGTGTCTTGAATTAGAGAAGATCAGGTTCTCTTTGATCAGCAGGAAGAAGCTCACAGACCACGTGGACTTAGAACTCAGTGTCTGTGACAAGTTGGCTCAGATGATCTACTTCAGGAGGAGAAAGCTGCTTCAGCTGGAGCTAGAGATGAATGGCATGGAGACAGGAACAAACTTGAAGGATGTAGAGACTCTTAGGGAAAAGTGATAGAGGGGGTACCAGCTGCAAGGCAGCCTTGGGACTGCACAGAGAGTAACCGACTGTCCCAGTTTTAGCACTGGAAATTCCACATGCTGGGAAATCCTCAACTCCAGACAGTCCAGGACAGCTGCTCACCATACCTGTAGGTTGCAAACCACATAATGTGAGCTGGAAACCCACACAGTACTTAGGCTCAAAATCCCTCTAATCAACAGCCTCTTACAGCAAATGTTTCCACTGTGGCGTTAGTAAGCGTCTATTCTGGTGGTGTTTATTGGAAAATGGAATGAAGATTGTCTTCTTGGCTGCTTGTCTTTTTCAAAGTTTGTACAAGGATTGCTTGACATTCCATATGGCTAAGCTTAGTAACCCCTGTGCTGTCTGACCACAGGTGATAGTTTTTAGCAAAAGCTATTGCTGGAGATAATGAAGACTTATTACTAGTAGTAATAGTTTCAAAGCAATACCTAATTACTTACTTTATTCTAAAATCTTGATATTCAAATTGAACTTTCCATTAGGGTAAGAGCCTCAGTGCTAATGTTGCTTATTGGTGAATACTGATGTATTATATCTATTTACAGCCTATAGTTATTCCCATAACAAATTCTGCATGATCTGTAGGTCTCTTCCTAATGTTGAAATTGAATTGGGGTAGAGTCAAAGAGAAATTGACCTTCTCTGTCATATTTCAAGACACTGTCTACCTGATCAGAAGTTCCCAGTTACTTTGGAGTGCTTAGTAAACTCAGAGATGTCTGGGCTACTCAGCCTAAGATGCAGAATTAAACTGTAGAGATGAGACTTGAAAATCCCCATATTTGATAAGCTCCCTTGATGATTCTGATGTTCAGGGAGGTTCAGGAACACTTTCTAGAACACAGCACCCCTCCAAGGGCAACATGAAAGGTGTTCTTGCTGCAGGTCCAGTTTATAATCTGGTTCGGGAACAGGAAGCATCTCCGGTATCCCACTAGGTGGGGCTGACCATCCACACGATGGTTCATCCTGCCTGCAGCAGCCCTAGAGGGTCTCTGACAGTCAACAGAAGGGGGGTCTTCGTTACCTCAACCTCGGAAGTGCACAGAATTCCAGCTGTCTTTTAGAAACTGTATACATAGAGTTTGTGTATGTTTTTGTGTTTTTTTCTAAGTCCTTCTTGAACCTTTTTGTGTTTTCAGTAAGTAGCACCAGTTGCTTTAACTTGAAGATGGCTACCATTGTAGAAAGTGGTACTTCATCTTTTTGTCCTAAATTGATTCCCTTAAAGCAGTGATTTTCAACCTGGGTTGATTTTTTTTTTTTTTTTTTTTTTGCCCCCTTGGAGACATTTGGCAATATCTGGAGACTTTTTTTGCTGTGGGAGTGCTGTTGGCATCTCGTAGGTTGGATCCAGGGGTGCTGCTGAACATCCTACAATGTACAAGATCCTCTGCCCGCCCTGCATTGCTCCAGTAAATGATTATCTGGTCCAAAATGTCAGTAGTGCCAAAGTTTAAAGGTCTTGAAATGAATAGCATCAACATTAGCTAACAATGACCTCTTCACTTGCGCCAGGCATTGTTACATGAATTTTCTTATTTTACCTCCACACCCACCCTGTGAGGCAGGTGCCGTTATCTCCCCAGATGAAAGATGAGGACATGATGTTACAGAGTTAATGTAACTTGTTGATGGTCCTGGTGCTGAGTGGTGGGGGATTGGGAGGAAAGGGAGGAAGGGAGGAGTTTCCCCAATCAGACTCCATGGTCTAAGTATTTCAAACAGTGTCATTTGCCATCTGCCTAAATGTTAAGTCCACATAGTTCTCATATTCTAGAACTTGAGGCCTGTATACACTCCACATAACTAATGTGTTTTAAAGTCAGTTTTCAGTCCATCTCTGACTTTGTTTTGTTGGACTGAAGAGACCTAGATTTGCATTAGATTAACCTGGTGCAGCCCCTCTGTTCCTGTAGTCATTTCAGCACCTCTGATCTAAACCATCTCCAGGCCCCTATGCCTTTCTCGATGTGTCTTTACCTGACCTGACTAGTGTATCCCAGATGGAGTCAAGTGGTAGAATTTTATTTGTGAAAATGGGCACAGATCCTATCCTTTTGCAAAATGATACCATTGAGGGAAATTGGGCCAACGGTACAAAAGATCCTGTCTCTTATTTCCTACACTTGAAACAACAATGATCTCAACTTAAAAAACAAAGAATGCATGCCTGAAAAATATGGGCAGGGGGTGTTTTATAAAATAATTACTAAGTAATTATGTTTGTTAGATTACTTTCCATCTTCTTCCTAGAGATGCTCACTCTTTTCTTGGCTTTTATGTCATATAACTATATTCTATAAGAGCTCCAAAAATCCTATTCCGTATCAAACTGATAGTTTAGTGCTTATTTTTTGCCAAGAGTAGGTGGATTCATTTCTTTCCAGCTGCATTGCCTCCTGGCCCACAGGGAAGGTCATCTGCCACAATGGAGTCTGCTCATGGTTTGGGAGCTTCTTCAGTGCTTAGCATTTTACTCTTTGAAAAATACTAACATCATCTGCGAGCTCAGACTCATGATTGTACTTCCTCTTCCATGTCATTTCTGAAACATAAAATGAGACTAATCCAGGATCCTTTTGCAAGGGTTAGTACTGATGTGTCTGTCGTTAAGAAACGAATTCAACCCTGTTCTTTGGGGCATATCATTAAGTGAGTCTTTTTTATCCTTTACAAAATATGTAGCCCAACCATCATTTGGTTTTGTTTTTAAGCAAGTCTTGGGATGAACACCATGCTGTAGATTTCTGGAAATCCCCAGTTATATTCATTGCTCTACCTTTTTCAGAAGCATAGCTCTTTGTACTTGATGTGCTTGTTGGGCGAACTTGGAGAGGTTATTTGACCTCTCTGCCTCAGTTAACTTTTCTTTAAAAAGGGAAAAAGGATAGGATCGACTTCTTAGGATTGTTGTGAGAATGACATAGCATAATACCTAGGAGCTTCTTCGCATATCACCCGTGGTAAAGGCTCAATAAATGTCAGCTATCGTTATTTTAAAAACTGGGCATTCTTACTGTATTCAGAGCTTATAGTGCCTTCCCTCCAGTTGAAAATGCTTACATTTGCCTTTAAGTGTCTACTCTATCATAATTTATAACTACTGTCAAGGTGTAGAAATGACATTTAGTACCGTTTATTCCCTAGGTCCTCTCTAGGGTCTTGCATATGATTGACATTACACTAGTTCCCTTAAGCAAAAGGTATTTATAACAGCAATAATCTATAGAGCTGAGGGTTGAATAATTACCTCCTATTAAAGCTGAAACTACATTTGTTATCATAAAATCTATCCTGTGCTAAACCTGTGACATGACTTGGCTAGGAAAGAGCTTTACTATGAATAACTTTTCTCTGATGCTTTTATAACCATCGTCATAGTCTCTGGAAGAGGGAGCGTCACATTAACCCCTTGTTTTCCAAAGGAAGCATTTAAAAAATGATTTCAGAATCCATAAATGACAGTGTAATTCTCTGATACCACTTCTATAACTGCCTTATAAGGATGGGAAAATCAGTCCTACAGCATAAACCACAGGTGATTATTAAAATTTTTTTTTAATTCAGTTTTTAAGTCAGGTCAAGGATTGTGGTGTATCCATTGTCCCAATTGTTCTTGCCATGCTTCTTACAAAGGACTCTGAAGAGACTCATCTGGCCAAGGACATAACAGCTATGAGCATGTGGCATCTCAGAGTCTGGGCTTTTAACCAGTAGGCTTAGAGTCATGTTATTTTTTTAATTAACAGATTTTATTTTTAAGAGGTTTTATAGAAAATTAAGCATCCAGTAGAGTTCTCATATGCCTCCTTTCCCCTGCCTATAATTTCTTGGATATTACAGTCATTTAAAAGCCTTCCTTTCTGGCTATTCATTTTCTCATGCTTGTTAAGAATAGTCTGGAAGTGACCAGATGGTGTGCCTAGATGCTTATTGTCTGACATTGCCCTAAACAGCCCCCAGCCCAAGGTGGACAACCTCTCCTGTCTCTTTCAGTTCCCTAGAATCAGACTTTTCCTTACCCTTATATGGAACTGAGGGTCCAGCTTTTTGGACTAATTTTTCCGAGCTGACACTAAATGAGCCTCTAAAGACACCATCTGCACTGAAGGTTGGAATTTCTTTCAGTCGTCCTCCTGTTTGCTTTGTATAGGATTTCCCTTCTGCTTCTCAAAACACATCTGCTTGTAAATGAAAACCCCCTTTTGAAAATGGCTCTTGTTACCTTACTAGCAGATTTTTATCAGCTGTACCTATCGAGGGGATCATTTGTGTAGGAATCGACTAGAAGACGTGGGGAGTTGTTGAGACTGAAAAATGACAGCATCACAGCACCCAGCTTTCCCCGTGTATGCGGAGGGTGCTTCTGAATCTCAGACACTGTTGTGCGTGGTACTTGCTCTTTTGTCATCCCCACAGCTCAGCTGAGCACTCGACTCCACTTTTGTGACACAGGGAGGGGAAAATTTGCCTTCAGAGATGAGACACTGGTTACTGGCCCTTCTCCTTGGCTCTTCCTCAGCTGTTCTTTGACAGTGTGCATATAGGCAAAGAAGTAAGTCTTCACTAATCAGAGGAAAGTGAAAAGATTTGTCTAGTCACCTGGTAGATTTGTCTGTAAGATTGTTTCTTCTTATCTCCCCAAATTGTGCATTTGGTGTGGTGCTGTATAGAAACTGCTTCCAAAAGTATGAATTGCCCCTGCCTCATTGGTTTACTACAGAACAATGCAAAGAATAGACTTCTTTCCTTTCCCCATGTGACAGCGATCTGGAGATCTCACACCTGTCCCCGGTGCAGGCATGTTATGGTAGCCCACAGTACAATTCTGATTTAGGGTAAAGTTGCTAGTGTGTAAAGACCTCAGTCTGCCCCAGGCTAGAAGCTTACCTCACTGCACGATTCCTCAGAAAGAACTCAACGTTTGTCACCTAGCCTTGCCTGCTTTCTCACCCACCCCCACCGCGTGGTGTGTCTGTGTTTCTATTCCTTTTCTTCCCTCACGGCTTTCTGGCTATTCCTCTTTCCCACCCACTGCCTTGCCACGTTGTCTTTCTCTGTCTCCATTCAATCTAGTGGTCCCTACTCCCTCCTTTTCCTTTGGGACTTTGCTTTGCTAGGCTAGTTACCATGTGAAATTAAAACGTATTTAAGATAGTTACTGAATTTCATCTAGGCACTTACATTTATTGAGTATCATTATAATGCTGAAAATATGGGTGAGTTCAAATTGTTTACACCTCCCAAAATGATACTGTAAGCAACATACTAGCCCAGTGACTTTGTGATTTTCCTTTCCTTGGGCTTTTGGTGATACATTTTTTTAAACTGGAGGTCATTTATTCCTTATCTTTACCATTGAAACAGTGAAAATACTAAAAAAGAACTGTAAAAGTCTCTTAGGAGAGTACATGTAAGTTATTATTGAACTTCTAAAATGGTCAGTGACAGTGTACCCTGAAGATTTATGTGTTTATGTTTCTCTGTGATTTAGATGGTAATGTTTACTAGGCAGAAAGTGTTGTATATGTTAGATACAGTAGCAGCAACTCAAGTAAACAATATTCCAAAATTGTCTTTCTGTAATTCTTTAGGGAACAGGAGTGATAATATTAATTTATCTTGAAAACTACTCAAAAACCTATAACCTGGATATGTGTTTACTGATACAAATTTAATTACAAAAAATGCAAAATGCAGAGGCAGGGAATAAGTTTAGATTTGAGGTTTCTTGATCCATGTGGTTTTCCAGTTTTCAGAAAGGATTTTAAAATTTCTCATTGCTCAGCTAACCCAATGACCTAATCTACTGGTGGTTCATTTTAATTGAAATCAGGACATTGACTCCTTCAAAATAAAAATGATGCTGACTGCCCCACCCCCCGCTCCAGAAGTGGGGTTTAAATGGGAAATGCATGCTGAGATCAAACCCAGTTAGATTATGTCTCCTGAGCTCACACCGACACACGTGTAGGACCTATTGGGCATCTCCACCTGGGTGACCATAAGTGCTTCTTAACGTGCCCAGAACTGAACTCATTTTTCCCTTTGGTTTCCCTCCTGAATTACCTAACAAGGTGAAAGATACCACCACAAATACAAACAACAACAAACATGTATTGATGAGTTATTATACCCCTTTCCCCAGGCACTGTCCTAAGCACTTGAGATTCCTTATCTCTTTTTAATCCTGCTAACAATTTATGAGGTAGATACTGATGTCATTCTTGCCTGAAACAGGACTTGGCTTGCAGAGATGGTCAGTAAACATCTGTTGAATTGGATGCATTCTCATTATACAGATGGGAAAACTGAGATAGAAAAAGATGGGATAATAGGTCTCAGGTAGCACATTGGACAAAGCTGTGACTTGAATCTAGGCGTTGCTGAAACTATAGCTCATGCTTTTATTCCTGACAGCAAACTGCCTCGTGGGATCTGCAGGTTGCTTGCTGTAGATCCCAGCCCTGCTTTCACGGTGACGCACACCTCACCCCTCTAGCTCCCTGATGTTTCTGGTGGTCGTCCACAGAGGCTGGCATGTAGAAACCTGCTTTGGAGTGCCAGCCTCGTCCCACTCTGTAGCTCGATCAGCCTCATGTACCTGGAATCCCTTTTACTGGGATGGCTAGTTATTAGGGTGACTTCAGGCTACCCATGTTCTCGCTCTTGTGAACACTTATTGCCTTCAGGCGCTTAAATTCAACACACCTTAAACTGAATCCATTGTGTATCTATCAGGTGTTTTTTGGTTTTTGGTTTTGTTTTGGTGGCCTTTTTTGTCTGATGCTTGAGCTTCATGAGAATCATGGACACATACTTCTGGCTCATTTAGTTTTTAAAACCATCAAAGGCTGATGTATGGCATTTTGGAATGTTTCTGAATGCCATCTATGAGCCTACCATGATGGACAAACCCAGGAGTGCAAATTAACAAACCCACAAGCCCATGGCTAATTTGTGACTCAGATCTCAGCAGTCCATCTCAAGGGGTTGCAGATAGAGATTTATTTAAATTTTGCATCACTTTATTTATTTAACTTTTTAATTAAAACATTTTACTGAAGTATAGTTGATTTACAATTTGAATCTCTTAAAATTTCATGTTAGAAACGCATAAATTTCAGGCTGACTGATTGATGTAACAGCTGAAATAAAGCATCTGCTCCTGCCTGGGGTTGCAGCCGGATCAGAAGTGGGCTCTTGGCCTTCACACCTGATGATTAGTTCTCTTTTCCCTATTGCTCAGTGAGTGGGCTGCCAGGTTCAGAGATGTGGAGTCTTCTGTCATGGGCATTGGTCAGACCCTCTCTGCATGCAGCTAGCGTAGTCATACCACCTTCCGTACTGAGGTTTGCTTGGAGTTCATAGTACTCCTGTGGTTGTTATGAAGATTAAATACTTGCAAGAACTCTTAGGACAAGATTGAGGACATAGTGAGTCACTACATAAGTATTAGATTTGATTCTTCTTAACTTATAAATAAGAACTGGTAGGAGGGACAGTATGTTGAGGAGTGTGTTAGTTCTCGTTTCCCGTATTAACCCCAGAAGGACGCCTAGTGTGGTTGGTGCTTACTAAGAGAAAATAATATTCAACTTTATTATTTTGATAATACTAATTGTTAAAATGATGGTTCTCTTGGTTACTGTGCATATTCTATGGCTTATCTTAAGTGTTTCAACAAATATGTTGTACAGAGGGTGCATGGGTGAACGTTGTTATTTTTATTAGGAATTTATTTTAAAGTGTATTAGTTAAAAAGCTAACTAGCACATCAGATTCATGTTTCTTGGCCATCATTGTCTAATGAAGTTGAATTTTAAAAATGTAGGTTAAAATAAAGATTTTATATATATATATATATATACACACACACACACACACACACACACACACACACACACATATATATATACATATATTAAAAATAGGTTTATGTGGATATGGCAAAAATTTTGAAGGGAATACAGTTTCTTTTCTTTTCATCCTCACTTGGTCTTGAGAGGCGGGCACCATTATTTTTCCCATTTTACAGCTAAAGAAACTGATGTTTTTTAAAAAGGCTACCCTTTCTGAAGTACCTCTTAACAGGTGGTAGACCTGGGATTCACACTACAATCTTTGCCTTCTCTTGTGCTGCCCCTGGGGTTGTTTCTCACTTCTCTTCTCAAGAATGCTTTTCTTTTTCTTTTTTTTTTTTTTTTTTTTGAAATTTTTATATTAACTTTTATTGTTTTGTCCTTCCTTAAAAATTAAGACAGGTTCATTACAGAAGTTCAGAAAATGCAAAGGAAAAAAAGAAAAAAAACTATTGTGGTAAGAACATGTAACATGAGATATAGACTCTTAACTTTTTAAGTGTTCGGTACAATGTTGTTAGCTACAGGCTGGATGTTGTACAGCAGATCTTCTTTGATTTTTCTGTCATAGCCTGAAAGATGGTCCAAACAAGGACACACAGGTCAGTGAACTGGCTGGAGCCCCACAAGAAAGTATAAGCACCTGAACTCCTGGCTCCCAGACCCTCCTCTAAACCACACTGCGTCGCATGTTGGGCCCTGGCAAGCTTCCCCTTCCTTTGGAAGAAAAATCCATGTGCTCCCAGGGTCCCACCAGAAGCCACTTGAGTTTAATATTGCCATAAGCTTCTCTCTGTTGGGGAGCAGGGTCTGTAAGTGGAGGCCTGGGCTCTGTTCCCAGGATGGCAGCAATGATGATTGGCTCTGAATCTACCCCAGCCCCTTCTGAACAAGGAGCTCAATAATCCTGTCTACACAAATGCACACACACAGACATGTGCTCACTCATTTAGTTAAGCCACTTCATAACTCAGTGAGTTTAATCAGAGAACTCAGGCCCTACCTAATTACCAGTTTTTGACTGTTTCTTGCTTTCAACTAGACAGTGACTTTGGGGTCTTTGGGGCTCACTGCTTCCTTCAGTGGTGAACTGGGGGGAAGAGAGGTCAGGTCAGGATATTAATTAGGCAGCACTGGTCCGTGATGCGAGTGCCCACAAAGGACAGTTGCTGTGTAAGTGGAAGTTTACAGGTGCTGTCACTGTGTGGTTCAGAAAGAGCCATTCACAGCCGGCCTGTGATTCTGTGGAGTCATGTCTTAGGGCTCTGGGTTTCCGAAGCTGAGCTCTTTCCTCACCTCCCCTTTAGTCATGTGGTCAGGAACCCAAGTGCTCCTGTCTTGTCATTCTAAGACAGCACCAGGAGACTCCTGTTAGCTTTGACCCTGACACCACAGCTGAGCTGAAGGGTAGAAGGCCTCAGACCTTTACCATTTCAGGAGAAATATGCTGATCCCAGGTGCTTGCTAAAGATTCGTTTCTTCCCCATCATTTTTACCAGAAGCTACTGCCCAGAAACAGGCAACATAATTAAAATGCATTTCTTCTTAGAGCTTAATAGTTTAAGAAAAGGAATTGGTGAAGAATTCATATGATTCCTGGTGGGTTTTGAAGGTCATTGTTAGTGTGTGCTGTGATTTACTGGTTAGTAACTGTTACTCCCATTACTCCTTACAGCACTTGCCACAATGGCAGCATTTTCTGGATAAATTCTTCTTAGTAAGGGTGTTGCCTGTGGCAAGTGGTGTCAGTCCCACCAGCATACCTTGCCTCTGGGCCTGGGCATCAACGTTCATCTGGCTCCAGCTTTTCCCCAGGCCTGACCCTGTCCATTTCTGACCAGCCTCAGCCCCTGACAGAAGTGCTGTCAGTGAGCTCCAGAGTTACAACAGGAGATGTTATCCCCACTCCCAGCCTACAGCCCAGCAGGGGAGAAGCCAACTGAAAACACAGGAGGACCTAATCAGACCTTTGTTGCACAAAGCAAATTGCATTTCAAGCTCCAGAGAGTGAGCCATTCTAAACCTGATTAAGATTCATCCAGTACAAATTGTGATAAATGTTTGTTTTGGAAAAGTGGATTGTCAGTATTTTCAGATTCTGCTTATTCACCCAGAAAATCTGTTTTTCCTCTTTCTTTAGGGTAGTAGAAATAAAAGAAAGCCTTGGGTTGTCCTGACTTGTTTGCTGGGCAAAACTGAGTTTGTTTTGGCTGTCTCTTGAGTCACTCTGTACAGCGCCCTGGAACGGAGAGACTCTTATCCTGGCCACCCTGACCCAGTGTCCTAAAGTTCCCCACTCTACTGCCCTTCCCTCTGGAGCATAAGGCTTCTGGATTGGCCATGGGGGCAGGGAGATACTGAGCCCGTTTAAAAGGGGAGTAATCACAGTGAGAAGCCAGGTAGAGAGCTGCATTGCTGGGGAGATGATTTAGAGCAGGCTTTGGTTCTTGGTTTTTGTCTTTGTCCAAAAATAAAATGCTACGTAAAATTTTGGAGAAGAAATAGATTCATTCCTAATTCTAGCCTGCTTTGTAGTTGCTCCGTAGCTTCTTTGATCTTTTAGTGCATTGCTTTGTACGCATAAATGCATACTTCTTATATAAAACGGAGTCATGATTTTGTTTTGAAATTTGTGGTTTCCATTTAGCATATTCTGAACATCATCCCATGTTGATAAGCAGAGTTTTCCATTATTTTTAATGAGTGCTGAATAATTTTCTGCCTGAGGACTCCTCTCCCCTCTCTTCCTCCCTACTCCCTCCTCTCCCTTTCTTCACTGGCAATTCTGTTATACCTTTCCCTCCTCATAATCTATCCTCTTTTGCTCCAGTTTCATTTTACTTTATTGTTTTTTTCACTTTAACATTTTGTATATACTCTCTGACATATGTAAATTATATGAAACAAAGAATTTTTGTAGTTTTGGGCTTTGCAGGCTCTGTAACTGAAACCGAAATAACTTGTGCTTCCATTTTTGTATGAGTGTTGGCTTTGTAATATTTCTGTCCCAGTTCTGTGAGAACAAACATGACAGTATTTTAAAAGGCTTTCCTGTCTCCAGAAAGAAGAAGTGACAAAGAGCCAAGACATTATAATGGATGTTGATGATCTTTATTTAGGAACATGGCAGTCTCAAGCCCTCTGTCACTTCTAAGTCTTGGTGATGTATTTGTTTGCTCAGCCCCCGTGCCAGGCCACAGAGATGGGCTGGCTGAAGCAGACAGTGCTCCAGAGGACCTCCAGGGTGCCGAGACTAGCAGGCTGCTCTCCCATATCACCGATGGCGACAACCCGCTGCTGTCACCGCGATGCTCCATCTTCAGCCAAAGCCAGAGATTCAACTTAGACCCCGAATCAGCCCCTTCTCCACCCAGCACTCAGCAGTTTATGATGTAAGAAAATCTTGTTTTGTTATTGTCTTCATTTCACAAAGGTTTTTCAAATACTGCAGTTATAAACTACAGTGAGGTTTGTGTCTGAAGTAGAGCACACGTGCCTACCAGATGTACCAAATGCAACTGCAAGCCCTGAGCAATAAATGGCAAAAAACCAGTGTACTTTCACGTCGAGAATAGTGCTGTTTCAGTCCTCCTGTCTCAGGAGGAAATGGTCTCGAGACGCAGGCTGCCCTGGGGCTCACATGTTGGAATGTTTTTGGTGAGATGACCAGAATCTTAAAGTATACGTGCATGCAAATACCAGGAGTATCATTCTTGGTTACCTCACTAAGTATTTCCATGTCCAACAGGGGCCTTTGTGGTTGGCAACACTTGGGAGTGGTCCATCTCCGCTTAGTCTTAGATTCTATAAAAGTGGTAGCTTGCAATAGCTCCCCCACACAAAAATATAAATGTGAAACCATGTGCTCTTATTTTTTTTGAAGTTTTGCAAATAGTTTTGATGCAAAAATGAGTCTCCTATGACTAAAAATATGTGCAGGGAATTCCTAGTTTCTCCTTAATAACTCTTGCTATTCATGAATTTATCCAAACCTCAGTCCATGGGCTGTCTACTGATGGACTTGAGGGAGTTAGAGAATTATTGCTATTGCACAGTGTGTCAAGTGAGAAAGTGAATTCATTTTCTGGAGAGGAGCTCTATTCCTTTCATCAGATTCACAAAGCCTGTGTTATACCAAGAAAAGTTAACTACTCATTTAAATCTCCCTTGAAAATGTTGCTAAGTGGGGCTTACGCAACTTACTGAGGATAATAGCACAACAGGACTGTCTTGATTTAGTCTGAAATTGGTTTCCTCCAAGCTGTAGGAAATGCATTTCCTAGACTAATATTCTGACATTTGTAGACTAAAGTCCCTGATGACATTTGCCCATAATGAGTGCTGTGATCAGGGGTCTCCACTAGTGAGCAAATACTACCCCAGTGGACTGGTCAAATAATGAACTGCCCTCTGGACTTCTGTGAGAATCCAGGAGGCTTGGTTGGTAGACCAGCCGTGGTGTTGACTGGAAGACCATGGTTTTGATGATTATTTCCCTCCCTGTATTCTCCACAGGCCCCGGAGCTCTTCACGGGGCAGCTGTGGTGATGGCAAGGAGCCACAGACCATTACTCAGCTCACCAAGCACATCCAGAGCCTCAAGCGGAAAATTAGGAAATTTGAAGAAAAATTTGAACAAGAAAAGAAATACCGGGTAAGGACCCCGTGCTGTGGTTTGAACTGAGTGGATCGTGTCACAGGTGTATGGGCTTTTCTGCCTCCCTTCCTGAGTGCCTCTCTGTGCCAGGGGACGGCTCGGTTTCCATTGGCCAACCCAAGACCCATCGTAAATCGAGTTTCCCTCCTGCATCCGTCTTGTCCACGCAGGCTGCCAATTGATCTCCGCTAAGATATGTCCTAGTAACAGATTACAGCCCTGTCCAAGCTGTTTGATTATTGATCCCTCCTTAAGCTTTTGGATGATGGTCTTATTTTTTCTTTAACCTTTTCTCATTGGCATTTTGATAAGAACCTACTCAGGGCCCAAAGGGCAGAATCTCTAAATATGGAACAGAATGAGGGAGAGAGTGGGTTTTTTTGACAGTAAAGTACTTTCTGGTTGATGGATAGAGATGCATCTAGTGACACCTCTTCAGGTCTCTCAGAACAAGCCCTGACCCATCCTTTTCTGTCAGAGACACCAGGCTTCACGCTGGTGCTGTAGGGTTGCAGTCAGGAACCTTTTCTTTTCTTACATAAAAAATTTAAAAAAAGAAATGATAGAGTCAGAGGTGAGTGTCCTGATGGCCAGTGCTAGTTTTATTTATTTTCTCCAGTAGTGACCATGGCATAGAGAGAAATCATAAATCCATGTAGAATTGCATGAAGATATTGGGTATTTGGCAGAGGGCCCAGAACAGCTTGGGCTGTTTTATTAGAATGAAAGAGAACAGGGAATAATGTTGCATCCATCATGAAATATTTAAAGGCTCACTAAGCACTTAGTACAGAGGTGATCTGCAGGTTCCTGGTGTGCGGGTAAGTTCTGAGGAGGGAGGTGAGAGTGGGTGGTTTCTGTTCTTCCTACCCTGTGTCTCACACAGCGGTTTCAGATTCATTAAAAGAGGGATATTAGGGAGTGATTTTTAACTTTGCCAAATGAAAAAAAAAAAATCAGATTGGCTCTCTAGACAGCCTTAGTCAGGGTGTTGAAGGCTTCTCTTTTCCTTGAAGCCAGGCAATCAGAGCTACTTACTGTCTGTTATGGAGCAGGAGGGGGCTCAAGACATCCTGAGTCCAGGCCTTTATTTTACAGGAAAGGAAACTGAGGCCCAGCATAGACGTAACTTTCTTAAGGTAATTGTGTTCTGTCAGCTCAGGCGTGGGGTGGTTACAGATGAGTAGGTTTTGCGGTGGAGGAGTAAGTGTCCACATTTTGAAAGCTCCAGATACCCTGAGAGAAGCTGGTTTTCTTTGTTTGCTGCTGGAGTGTTATTGGATCTGTGATGCCCTCAAATTGGAAACTGCAGAGTAACATGTAGGGGCTCCTTTCCCAGGGCATGGTAGTATTTCCTACCTAGCAGTTCTGTTGAATCGGACTGATCTGTATTTGAATTCAGCATAGCCACTTAGGAAACTGTGACTTTGGACTTGTTTCTTTACCTCTCTGAGTCTGTTTACCCATCTGTAAAGTGGAGTTAATATTAGTAGTGACTTCTTAAGTTTGTGAGTTTTAAATTAGGGAGTGCATATATAATGCTTATTACAATTTGGGCTAAAGGAGATAGATAAGTAGTCCTAGATATTATTAACTTTTTAATCTGTTTGAATGATATTTGAACAGGCTATCCCATGGCAGCCTCTGCTTGTCAAAAAATAAAATTGTACACATTTTCCACTGGATTTTTCTACCTGCAGCCACAGACCCTGGATTATTTCTCTCAGCTAAATAGCCACCCAGCAGCTAACTATTTTAGGAAAGAATTTCTCCTGGCACCCCCTGCTTTTGTCTAGAGAAGCTTTAGAGCCAGAGAAGTTACACGTCCACACACTTAAACATGCAGATGGATGGATTTGGGAGCAGTAAAGGAAGAAGCCATCATGTTCACTGCTTCTGTGTGTGTGAAAATCTTTGGTGTAATCAGAGCCTTCCATGTCTCAGGAAATGGGGCTTCCCTTCATCCTTCCTGTCTGGGTGCCAGGCTGTGGTTAGAGGTTTGACATGTCAGTGGGCTTTAATTGGTTGCTGTGTGTATGGCTTTCCTTCTTGGCAGCCTGACTGTGGAACTAATAGCACCCGCTGCTAATTTTTGAATCCGAGCTCCTGCTGGGCCTCTGTGCTAGCGTGATGCCCTGGTACAATATACATCTTTCCTTCTCCGTTAAATGTGACCATTTCACTTTCCTATCCCAAACCATGTTTATTCCCTACAATTGACTTTACATTTAACTAAGGCTATTTCAACCAGGTATCCTCTTCCAGTAGTATTAGATGGTGTTAGAATTAGAAGGGATCAGCTAGTCTTGCTTGACCATAGAAGAAACTGAGGCCCAGAGAAGGGAAGTGACTTCCCCAGGTTCACACAGCAAAGAATTGATCTAGCCAAGGTAACAACTCAGGTCTTTTCATTACTAAATGTCTTTTGAACTGTCTTTGGAAGACAGTTCAAATCTAAGTGTCTTTTGAACTGTCTTTGGAAGACCACAGATTCTGTCCAGTGGTGCCCTCAATTATGTCATTTAGAACTTCAATTTTAATTACATTGAACAAAATCTAAACTGTAACCTTTGGGTTATGGCCCTTAGGGTCTACTAAAGTGAAATATTTCATTTCGGTAGTTAGAAGGCTTCTTCAAGCCTTCCATCCACAGTTTGTACGTGAAAACTTTCCATGTGATTTGAGAGCTGCCTTCCTTGTGAGCATGATTTAACCTCTTTTGAAAGCTCCCTCCAGAGTAGGGAAATAGAAAATTTATTTCAGAAAATGATTTCAGGCTTTACAATGTTTTGTCAGAAAATTCAACCTTAAATTTCTACTAAGTCCTGTTTGCAGTAGTGAAAGCTTATTTCATTGGTGGTTACTGGCAGAGGGTCTTAGGTTTTTGTTGTTTTTGTTTTTAATGGTATTTCAAAAGATGGCATTAACTCTGTGGAGCATATCCAGTGAAAACAATACGTTCCAGAGAATAAAATGTGTTTTCAGATCAGAGTGGAGAATTCTGTGAGGATTTCGAGAAACCAAATGTAAAACAGTGACTGTTCATATAACCAGACTGGCACCTAAAACCAAAGTGCTAAACATTGTATCAGGGAAGTAGTACAGTGCGGCATTCCCGCAGACCATGGGTAGGACCAGGCAAAGCAGTTTGGAGGTGTGCCCCCCATGCCACTGTCCGTGGTCCTGAAACCAGCGCTTCCCTCCCGGAAGCCAGTCTCCCTTCTGGGTTCCCCTAGGGTTAAAAAAATCACTGTCATTTTCCCTCAGTCTTATTTTCCACATTGAATTTAAAATGTATGTTTTCTACATCACTATAGAAGTGACAGAACCGTGTCTTGTGTTTCATAATTTAAATATCTAATCCCATGTGCATTTGGTGATCCTGTCACACAAGCACTGTTTTTCCTTTTGAATTTGAGAGGAACTCATTCCTCTCCCTATACCTCTCTCAGCAACAGCTTGCTGTTATACTTAGTGGATCCTTAAACATGGCAGAGCCCCCAGACCTCGTCACTAACAATGCACACTTTTCTGGCACTGTTAGGATGTTCATGATGTCTTCCTGAGCATTCCTGTATAGCTCTTTTATCCCCAATTCACAGTAGCCACTAATCTTCCAGAGCCTGCATGGCCACAGCTTGTTTAAAAAAGTTCCCTGCTGCTCTGTGGGGGTGCAGGCTAGGTGTTTTGGCTATTCTTCTCCCCTAGCTTCTCTTTTCTGTAGAAAATTCACTTTTATGCTCTGAAAAGAAATCCAGAAATCACGGTGAATGATTTGTATGAACAGAGTCATATCCTTCTAAAATTAAAAATACATTCTTTTAGCCGCATCCATGTGTGATTAGCTACTTGGTAGGACATACAAACCCCTACATGTATGTTTATTGGTGAAAACCTAATTCACTATTCCTTTGAAGGTCTGATAGTAACACTACTACCACTGCACCTCTGCCAATAATAATGACAATAATAGTATGTTTAATTGTAGCTAGCATAGCTACAGTGTTAACCACATGCATGGAACTCTTTTCAGTGTTTTACATGTACTCAATAATTTATCCCTCAAAGCAACCCTGTGAGAGAGATGCTATTATAATCCTCACTTGGTAGATGAAACTGAGACATGGGGAGGCTAAATAATTTGCCCAAGTTCACACTGAAATAAAGGTTAAGTTTTACTTTAATGTTAGCCCAGTAGGATATTGAGTCTATAGACAGTGAGAGGAGTAAAAATATGGGTTCCCCTGACATACTGACTTCTCAGATGATTGTCAGGTTTTAGAGATACTGAGATCTCTCTTCTTCAGCTTGGAGGATATGACTGATTGGGGCTAAGGTGTCCAGGTGGTGAGTGTTCCCCAGGCGGGTTGCAGTCATTGGTCATGATCAGAGGCAAGGGAGTAAGCACTGGTTTGCATCCATGCAGCCGTCTACTCTGACAGAAAGAATGGACTGGCAGTGGGGTGTTGGGTGTGGGTAGCTCACAAGGTGATTGAGAGTTAGACTGGAGTGGGCATTGGCATGGCTGGGACAATGTAAAAATTGCTGGGTGATCAGGCGTGTTTAGACATGACGTCCATGGCAAGGATGAAAGAGTGGAGGAGGTCAAGAATGTTTACTGTGTTTTTCAGAGGCAACTCCATCAGCTGCAAATTTCACGCCTGAATTTCTCTCCCAGCTTTATATGTCCCTAAACTATCTTTGTTTGCTTCAGTTGTGTAAAATTTTTGTTTTTCCTTTTCTCTATTTCTTTCCCCCACTTCCTCCCTCCCTCCCTTTCCCTCCGTTCTCCCCTTACACCCCCGTTTTCCCCTCCCTCTCAGCCTTCACATGGTGACAAGACATCTAATCCTGAAGTCCTGAAATGGATGAATGATTTGGCTAAAGGTCGTAAGCAGCTCAAAGGTAAATGCCAGCTAAGGGTCTCCTTTCTCATAAAGGAAGCAGTTAAAACAGTGATAATGTGCTCCAAGGAGTTTTTGATTCTCTTCTACCTGTGTTCTTTTTAACTTTGTCTCCTGCCTAGACTGGAGGCCCCATCTTGAAATAAGGAGTAAAGAGTCCCCTTCATTGTTCAATGCCTTTTAATAAGTCCCCCTGTGAAGAGACTGGGGAATTCCAGATTCCCAGGTGGAATGATTCACTTCAGTGCCAGGAACATTTCAGTGTGTGGAGAATTCACTTCCCTGGGTTATTGGATTCTTGGATGTTATAAACAGAAGAGGCCTGAGCAGTCATTTACTCCACATACCCCACTACACAGATGAAGACATTTGTGTCCAGAGAGAGGGAAAGGTGACGTAGCTGGGAGGTGCTGAGCTCGGAGTAAAACCTGTTTTCTTGCCTCCTTATCCAGTGTTCTTCTTTCTTTGTCTCTCTGGAGATGGTGGTGTGAAGATTCATTAACTCTAAAATCTGTTTTTAGGGACTGTGGTCATTTACCAAAAATAAATACATATATATTTTCTTCTTCCCTCTAACTCTTATTTCAATACTTAGAGATATGGGAGTTTTCCCACATTTCTAAAAGGATTGCGATAAAGAACTGGAAAGGAATATTAATCAGTGGTATTAAACTACAGTGATGTGGCAGGTTTATAAAATGTGTAGTGTTTAAACACCACACCAATGTCTAACTGGAAAACAAACATCAAACAAAGAGAATGAGCTATGTAATTGAGAAATCAATATAAATGGCCTCATTCCAACGACCAGTCCCTTGTAATTCCCTGGTAACTCCCAGGTGGCCTTTTTATTTTTAATTCTATAGGTTTTTATAAAGCCACATTGCAATAATGGTGATTTCCAGATTCTAAATACTGGCATTAGACAAAATTGTGAAATCTGTCAAGCTGGGGCTGGCACTTCCGTCTCCCCTTTCCCATCCCTCCTGCATATCCTCAGATGTCTGCATGTGTAATGCCTTCCAGAAGCACTTGCATTTCCACAGAGGCTCTTACTGACTGCACAACTTTCAAAACCCAAGTAAATGGATCTTGAGTGCAGACTTTCAGGTGCTGTGGTAGATAGCAGGGGAAAACTTTGGGGCCAGGTACCACTGGTCTTCCTCCAGAACAGCTCCTCTGAATTCTAAACCACTGAGTTACTCCCACACATGATCCTCCCCTCCATGAGATCCCAGCCTCAAGAGCCATCTCTCTTCACGTCTGACTGGGAGCCTGTGTTGCTGGCTTCAGTTATTGAGGCTGCCCTTGCCCCATGGAAAGCCGTCATCAGCACTGTTCATTTCCACCATCTTGGTGTTAGGGGAGGGGAGTCCTCAGGTTCTCTGCTCTTATTAGGGCCAGTGAGTCCTCCCTCTCTTGATAACTTGTGGCAATTCTCTTAGAACTAAAGCTGAAGCTGTCAGAACAAGGAAGTGTTCCCAAAGGCCCACCTAGAAACCTGTCCTGTGAGCAAGCCGCAGTCCCCAGAGAGAACGGGAAGCCGGAAGCTGCGGGCCCTGAGCCAAGCTCCTCTGGAGAGGAGACTCCAGATGCTGTGCTGACATGCCTGAAGGAGAAGAGGGAGCAGCTTCCTTCTCAGGAGGATTCTAAGGTACCTTGCTAACCTTCACAGGGCCCAGCACTCCACATCGTGCCAGTGAGATCATGATTTGACCAATTTGTAAGAGCACTTAGGTACCACATAAACATCTTTAGGTGACTGGCTCTGAAATTTCAGTCAGGTGAGTTCCTAGTGGATTATTAGCTGTGACCTAGGGTGCTGCCGCATGATTCCAGGATGTTGCCTTTCTGGAGGAGAGTGTGTTGCATGTTGATGGGAAACAAATGGTAAAGACACGAGGATATATCACTTCCCTTTCTCCCCTGGTTTCCCTCTGTAAGTTAGCAAATGAATCCAAGACTAGGATTACCATCTCATTTTACTGTATGTTTTATGTACAAAATGAAGCAGGGATGAGGTATAAATAGTAAGGGAAGTGGTTTGGTATTTTATATGACAAGAATGGAGAGTTTAGGGTTTCTTGAGGATTATTAGGTAATATGACTAAAGACTTCAGCTTTAGACATCATCGTTTTGAAATCTTTGCGAGACGCCTGGGTAGAGTTTTCAGTTACACGTTTTGGATACATGAGCCTGGAGCTCAAAGAGATTTACTATCTTTTACAAAAAGATTGTGAAGTGATTTCATGTTTCCCTAGTTAATCTTTCCTCATCCTGCATATCCATGCTTACATTTCACTTATGCCATGGAACCTTCCTTGTGGTCCTTCCTGTCAGAACGCTCAGAGTGGTGTGGCTGCCTTTTATTTCTTGAGTAATCTGCAGCTGCCCTGTCTCAGTTCTAACTATGCTGTGTGCCACTTTCTGTCTCTCATGTTACAGTACTTTAAGCTTCTTGAGTTTAGTCTGTTTATTGCTCATGATCCTGCAGTGTGTTTACGTGGTAGGTATTGAATAAATGTTTGCAGAGTGAATGGATAGATGAGTGAACAAACTAGCATAACTAACTTTGAAATGAAGTCTTCTTGAGAAGAATGCTGGCTTTACATTATCTAGTCTTAATCATAAGGTGGAACATATGCCAAATCCCAGAAGGCTCACCATATACCCCTGGTCAAGTCATTTACATTGGTACATGTGACCTACAAGTAGAAATGGACCCTTGGCCATCTCTGTCTTTGTGAAATACTTTAGACTTAAAAATAACCAATATATGTTTTGACGAGTAAATAGAAGATTTTTTATCCACTCAGCCAACCTGTCTCCCTCCTCCCACCCCTAGAGATTCTAGACTTTTGTGATAGTCAGTGAGTAAGTAGATGACTTATTTGTGAGGGTGAGTGTGTGTAAACACACTCATATGCAGGCATATCTGTGGTTTTCCATCCTTCCGTGCTTCTGATGGTCTTTCCTGTATTTTATAGTTACTTTGACCACATCTATGCAAGCAACTTGATGAACACCCAGGTCCTAATTCTGTGTTCTCCTCAATTGATTAGGGCAGAGAGGGATGAGTTGGGACTGGTGTAATAGACTTAGAGCAGGACTCAGTCCTTGAACAAGCCACTTGCTAATCATAAACACTTGCTAAACGAACTAATTCTCGGAAACACAACTTCCTCATCTGTAAAGTATAGATAATACCTATTTATATAACTATTGTGACACTCAAGGGAGGTGCCTGGTGACTGTTGGCAATCATTCATTTGCGGAAAGATTTGAGTGCCTTGTGTTGTGAGCTACAATACATGCTAGATACAAAAAATAAGCCAGATAGAGAAGTGATGTGGGTCACTGCCTTCATGGAGCTCATGTTTTTCTGGGAGTTGGGACACAACAAGACATAACCCAATAAATCATTAAAGATTTTGATAAGTGCTGTGCAAAGAATTAAACAGATGATATGATAGAAAATAATGAGCATGGTTTCTACTTTATATAGGGTGATTAGGAAGGCCAATAAGGTGACATTTAATGTAGAAGGATCAGCAGGCCAAGAGAGCAGCAAAGAGCATTCTAGACAGAGGGAACTGCAAGCCTGGAGGCCTTGAAGGAGGAGCTTGTTTGTGGTTGGAATTCTCAGGTCTGAGGGCTGGAACACAGGGTAGCATGAGATGAAGTCAGAAAGGTAGATCAGAGCCCATAACACAGGACCTTTTAGGCCACTGAAAGTATTGGGAAGCTGTTGAATGGTTGTAAGTGCGAAAGTGACACGGTGTGCTTTATGCTTAAAAGATCTTTCTGATTGCTGTGTGGAGAATAAATCAGAGGAGAGAAGACTGGAAAAGGGAGGATGAAATGGGTGGCTTGGACTAGGATGGTGGTCTTGGAGATGGAAAGAAGTAGACATATTCAAAGTATATTTTGGATATAGAATCAAAAGGACGTGCTGAATTATTGGATGGTAGGGAGTGAAGGAAAGGAAGAACCAAGGGGATGATGGATCTACTTACGGAGACGGGGGAAACCGGAGGAGCAGCAGGTTGAGTGTGGGAGTGGGGTCTGTTTGGGGCATAGTAAGATCTTTGAGGACTAGGATAATCAGCCATCCTAGGCTTCCTTAGACTTTCCTGACTTGAGCACTGAGTATTCCATGGCCCACAAAAAGCCTCAGTCCTGGGAAAACTGGGAAGGTCGATTACCCTATGAAGGCACCTAAGTCAAGTAAAAATATGCAAATGCAAGTCTGAAGATCGGAGAAAAATCTCTGCATTCCTTGTAAGTCATCTTTGTGTAAATGGAAATTTATTTCTATTTTAAATGAAATACCTGTTGAACTGTTTAGTAAGAGTCAGAAGCCCCTTCAGATAAACCTAATGTCTCTTCAGGAGGCTGCAGTTCGGCCCTTGGAGTAGAGAGCATTGGTTGTAGAGCACGTGTGCCTCAGTGTCCTCCACCGCAGTGTTGTTCCTGGGAGAGGCTAACACGGTGAAGCGTGAAGTGGCTGAGCAGCTACTGGGTGGCTCCTGGGGGGAGGGGGGGAGTCCAGAAGACACAGCAGAAGGAAAGGGAGGATAATACATTCCCACAATGGCTTGTATTATTCCTGGCTTCTCAGTGAGCTCGTTAGCATTTGAGTTTATCTCATTAGGTCCTATTTCTTTAAATTCAAATTGACAGATGTTTTTCATCTGGGGTCTTTGCTTTACTGCTGAAAATGCATTAAATATTAAAGCTTCCAAGATGAAGAGTTATTTCTTTCTGGAGAGACCTTTATTATGACTCTTGCTGAAATGTTTGCATTTGGTGTTCAGTCAGAGCCCACACTGACGCTGGGAAGTCCTGCAGTGTGGCCTCGTCAGTTCAGACCCTGCTGCTGAGTAATCTTCCTCTGTCACCTAGGGTTGATTTAGGGAGATAATCACTTCTGGGTCGCAGAGTATCTGCTGAGCGCTAGAAATGAATGAGTCATCCCCTAGGTCTGATTGTGGTGCCTATTTGTCTTTTTCTTTTGAAAATTCTGAATTGGTACTGGCATATATACCCTTTCTATGGTCCTTTCCAAGAACTGTAGGTGGGGTCAGGTGCACGGCACGAATTACCACAGTAGTGGCAGTTACTTGTTCTGGCCCTTCATCAGCTGCAGCATCTTTGAGGAGAAAAGCAGATTTTTAAAAAAACATCATAATTCATTTTATTTTTTAAGCCAATAAAAATTTAATAACTGATTAGTGAGTTGTGCATTAGAGTGAGGGGAGACTTACAGGTAAAGGGCACCAGAAGGAAGATCCATCTTCCTAGATGGGAAGTTCCTTTAAACAAAAATTTAATTTTCTGACTAGGTAATACTTTCTCACATAGTAAAAAAAAAAAATATATATAAAAGGCTACTCATTAAAAAGACTCCTTCCCACCCAGTCTGCCATCTCCAGTTCTGAGGTCTCCCAACCCCAAGCAGGTAACTCTTGTTATTAATGTTTTTTGTCTTCTTTTGGAGTTTCTATACAAAGCATATCAGAGAGTATCAATATACATTCTTAATTTGCCCCTTTTAAGCAAAGGTAGCAGAGCAGTCTTTGTAATTATGTCTCCTTTTTGCATTTTGCATATTCCAGATAGCTTTCTATATCAAGTCATAGACAGCTTCTCATTTTTTTTATTTTTGAAATTTATTCTTTAATAGCACCATAGTATTCCTTGTTTAGTAAGGTACGATGTTGACAGTACCCTCAGATCAACTAGCTTGATACCTTAGATAACATTTAGGGCCCCTGACTCTGTGCCAGAGGCATTTACGTAAGATAATTAGAAGCGATCCTCATTCTGCATATTAAGAATGAAGTTTCAGAGGTTTCATAATTTTCCAAATTAAAAATAGTGTGTAATTTTTGAATCTTGTTATCTGAACTCATGGCCTCTATTTTCAAGGCCAATATTAGTCTGCAATCTGCTTAGAAATCAGAATTGACTGAAGCCATTCTCTTCAGCAGTTGCTTTGTATGATAATGCTCATTATTGACTTTCCATGTTGTTTGACAGACCGGTTAGTTCAGATGGTCAGACTTGTTCCACATATACTGTCTCCCTCAGTGAGGGACTGGGGAGACTTAGACACAGGGAAGGTTTTGCAGGACTTTAGTCCCTTAAGCTAAAGAGTAATAGATTCCCACCACTCATTGTCCACAGCGGAGAGTGTCAGTTCTACTTCCGTCTCCAGGAGAGAGCATGTTTATGGGGGCGGTTCGAATGATTTTTATTAGTTTCTGTGGTTTACTGTGAAAGAATACGAGGGACCAGTGCAATGGGGAGAAAGGGAGACGAGCATGGTGGTTAAAGCACTTAAGCTATGGTAGGTTTCCGCAGACAGCTTCCTGACCAGAGCCCAGAAAGGAAGAACACGTGGGCTAGCCACTCAGCAGCAGTTCTGCCTGGACAGCCAGCTTATTTGGGGACTGCTACTCCACACCTTGATGATCTGAATGACCTACTAGTTAGGGGGCCAGGAGTTTTTTTTTTTATGACAGAGTTGTCAGGCTGTCAGCAAAACATGTCAGATTTTCTACTATGCACAGTCCCCTCTTGCTCAGCCTCCTGTAAGTTTCATTCCTTCTGATGCCATCAGAAATGGAGGAGCAGGAAGTAAGGATAATTAGCTTTAGGGTTTATCTCCTTACATTTATCTTTAACACCTGACAATCCATTCTCTCCCTTGGTATCTCTCCCTGGCTCTTTGGGGTTATTCAACATGGTCCTTATTTCCTTCATTTAGATAAAAATCAAAGGTTATATGCTACTAACATACCACAGTCAGCCACCAACATACAGAATTAGGGAGGGAGGATGCATTTCAGAAAAAGAGGGCCATTGAATTCAGAGGACAAAATGTTCTGATTCTTAGTAGAACATGGCTGAGGAATAGCCCCTTAGATTTGAGGCACCTGTCCAGCAGAGCCTACCTCTTGACTTGTTTTCCAGCATGAAGACTGACTTCACAGGCCTCCTA
Source organism: Camelus ferus (assembly GCF_009834535.1). Taxonomy (NCBI): domain Eukaryota; kingdom Metazoa; phylum Chordata; class Mammalia; order Artiodactyla; family Camelidae; genus Camelus; species Camelus ferus. The sequence continues at coordinate 41,958,643 of NC_045706.1, read as the reverse complement.
ATAGCTTGTCTCCACAGGCCTGTGAGTAGGAGCCAGCTCCTGGCCCACGGTCTCACCACTAACCCTCCTCCTGCAGGCAGCTGCCTTCCTGTCGAAACATACTTGAAGACAAGCATTTAGGGTATTAGAGTTTTGACAGTTTCCTCTACTTACAGCCATTGAACCCTCAAATCTCTCTTTGGGGATTGCTTTGGTGATGATTGTAAGAGTAAAAACATGGAATCATTGAAATGAAAGAGGGTGCGTACCTTGTACACATACCCTGACATCCACCTAGTGTCTGTGGAAGGAACTTTTCTCTAAAGGCATTCATCATTTTAAGTTGCTTTTTGGTCACTCTTTTCTTTTTCTCTTTTAAGACTAAATTTAGCTTTTCTAGAATCCAGAAAATACACTAAAAATAAATAAAATCACAAAAATCAAACTGTAATAGAGAGATGCCAGTAATAGTTACATACATCATTTTCTGAAGTGTTCTCTATGGAGTATGTCCCAATGAGATACTGAGTAAAGAACATTATTTCAGTGTTTTCTGAACTTAGAGATGTTTTTCTTTGTCACCTAAGAAATACATGAAATCTCATGGAATATATGAGAGAAAAAAAATTTTCATGTAAAGATGTGTCATGACTGAAAATGTTTAAGGAATGATGGGGCTAGAAAATGAAGGGTTCTTGGGGTTACTTAACCAATATTTAAAAGGCTCCACAGAGAAATATTCTTTCTACTGAAAATAAAAGAACCTTAGATTATAGCCTGTGGAATTTATATGATTATTAAAAACTAGAGTACTTTTGCATGTAAACCTGGGTTGTTAGATTGGTAGTAGGGAAAGGGACGTGTTGGATCCTGTGAGAATTTAAAGGGGTATATGATATAATCTTTGTCCTCAGGAAACTTGTAAATTATTTGGGGAGATAGGACTGAAACACGGGAAACAGCTAAGGCCCAGACAGTGAGACACGGAGAAGTTCAGAGACGAGGGAGATGAGTATTGGCCGGAGCGGTCCTCACCGGGGACAGGGGCGGGAAGCATGGGGTGACTAGAAGGCTTTAAAAATACACACGCTGGAGCCATTTTCTTTTCCCTCAAGATTCTCTTAGCGGATCTGGAAGCAGACTCAAGACACTTGGGCACGTGCACTTTGAGGAAAGATACCTGAGATTATGCTCTGCGCTGTTTCTCCCATTCCCTCCCCACTCCCTGCCAAGGGAGAACCTTTGGACTGGAGCGAAAAGGAGGTGGTGTGTAGTAAATATGTAGAAAATTAACACAGGATACACCTCAGGGAGGAAAACCAAGGCAAGCAGAGGAGTTTGGTAATTTTGGATGGAGAGGTAGGGGTAGGTAGGTAGGTAAATAGATGACTAATAGATAAATGGGAAACCTTAAAATTGTATGTACATTGTGACATGTTATAAAGTGTGCTTAGGGATGAGTCAAAGAACAGAGGGGTAATAGAATGCATCAGTGGACCAAGAGGTTATTAAATATTTTGGTCAGAAGGAAATTTTAACTCCAACTTAACTTGTCGTATAGGTAGGAAATTGAGAACTCAGAGGTTTTATCCAAAGTATTTAGTTTATGTCAGATTGAGCCAGTAAACTAGCATATAATCCAGGCATGTAGAGATGAAGACCTGGACAAGGTTGGCGTCTGTGGATACAACCTTGAAAGTCCAGATAAAATGCATGTGTCAGAAGAAAAATGGATAGATCTTGATCACCCATTGGTTTTTTAAGAATGAAAAAGTAATTAAAGAACAGGCTCCTCACTGTTTAAACAGTGGACTCCTTCAGAAAGCTGTAGACACATCTTTCTAAACTTGGACCTATTCTTTAAGAAACCTTTCCTCGAAGAAAACTGGCATGTAATGTATATGGTATCTTATGAATGACTGACCTACCTTTTCCTAATTACCGATGCATTAGAGTATTATTACCCTTACTCTGAGGCCTCAAAACATTTTTTTTTTGGCCTGCTAGAAATACTGACATGTTTTCATTCTTGTTTGAGAAAGGAACAATAATTAATTTCATGTTTTCCAGGTGACTAAGCAAGACAAGAACCTCATAAAGCCTCTTTATGACCGATACAGAATTATCAAGCAAATCCTGTCCACGCCTTCCCTTATCCCAACAATTGTAAGTCAAGATACTTGCATTAACTGGAAACCTGTCCTTGTGCTTGTACTGGTGTTTAGCTAGGGACAGTTATAAAGGCGCCTTCTTGGCACTGTTTGCTGCCAACAAGGCCAGCTGTTATTTCAAAAAGTAGAAATGTGGTCTCCCTCAGCCCCAACAGTGTGCTTAACAGTGACGGATAAAACTGTCACCAAATAGGAATATACAGCAACTCCGTTTTTGAAGCCAGTTTTAACATTTGCTTTCATTGCTTGGGTGAGGAGAATAAAATAGATTATAGTTTGGCGTTATCTAATTTACAGCAGAGCTAGACAAAACAGAGACTTTCTGTGTGTGTTGTTACTTTTTCTCCTTTAATATGTTCCTTGATATAATGCAACATTTGTCTTTGATACCATTTGACCATCACTGTGCAAGATATAAGTAGATCTTTTGCATTAGAAAATATGAATGTGGAAATTGAGTTAGACTGTTTTTAATAAAGAATGATTTATGGGAATACAGAACTAGAAAAAACACCACAAATCCTACTCCATCAATATTAAAACAGACACTTGCTCAAGATATCAGTATTAAAAGAAATAAGTGTTAACAAATATGAATTTAAGTATACTATAGTACATTTAGACTTCCACAATTCTAAAGATAAAGACGATACTGATTCCTTGTAAGAACATCTTTTGGTTGTGATAAGCATTACCAGAACAGGTTAAGGAGTAACTCCATTTTGTTTTGGCCTTTGTAGAGCTCTTCCCTGAATTTTTCAAGTTTCTGAGTATCCTCTGTATCTGAAAGTGGCCCACATAGAACTTGATTGTGGGTATTTCTGGATGACAGAGTCTGTAGTCCATCTCAGTCCAACCCATGTCACTGTTACGAAGCTGGGGCCCAGGGGTCTGGGTGAAAGGGGAGAACTAGTAGGCACTGTGGCCCAGCCCGGACTGCCTTCCAGACGTCTACGCCTTCGTTAGCCCAGCGAAGAGAGCTGGGTTTGGTGAGCGTTTTAGCCCAGGATGGCTGCTGCTTGGCTCATTAACTTCTGCAAGTTTTTTTGGTGCAACTGAGCAAGGGCTCCTCTTGGTTGCCTCCTTGTGGGTTCTCAGTAGGCACAGAGGTCACTGTTCTCATGATGTCTGTTTACGGTTCCCCTTCCTGTTCTTGCTTCCTCAAGAGGCACTTAGCATTTTGTGACTTTAACTCTTCCTATGATAAGCAGGAGGAAGAAGACTCTGATGAAGACTGTCCACAGGGAAGCCCACAACCTTCTTTGCCAAATCCAGCATCCCACCTCCCTGCTGGCGACCACCTCACCTACCCTAGTGAGACTGAGCCTGTTAGGGTCCTGCTGCCAGATGAAAAGAAAGAAATCAAACAGCCAGCCCTCTCCATGTCCAATTTACACGAGGCCACCATGTGAGTGTGAATCCTAAGTGTGGAGTTTTCCTTTTAACTCCTCTGGTCTGGGGGACCTTATATGTGCACACAAAATTCAGAAGAGCTATTAAACTCTCTAAAAATACTGTCTACCAGAGAGAAGCCTTAAAAGCACAATCTGGTTATCTATCCTCTTGCCAGAAAAATAGGGACAACAAAGCCACGAGGAACCAAGGCTTCTGATCAGATCCTGAAGATGTCATGAATGCTCATGTTCAGTTTGCTACGGTTGCACGTTTTCAGCGGGGTCTGGCTCCAGTGTCATGCTTGGTGCCGTGCGAAGCAGAGTTGCCCTTTGAAAATGCTGGACCAAAAGGAACTGGGATCCAGTGTTGGGTCCACAGCTGTCAAGGCCTTTATCCTAATCTATTCCATTTAGATAAAATGGTTTCTCCAGACTGGGCCTCAAGTAAATGAGCTGACCTTTTTATCCTAATGGCCCCTCAGTCAGGAGCTATTTGGCTATTCATTAATATTATCATTATTGTTAACCATTATTCAGTAGCTGGCATTCCTCTTGATCACTTGGCCTTCTTTGGTTTGTGTATTATAGGCCAGATTATGAGATTTTTCTTTAACGTGTATTATATTGTAGTGAGTGTATGCCCCAAGATAGAGATGGAATCCCCACAAATAAGGAGGCAAGACCAAGGACTAAGTTGTAAGCTGAGATTTGAGTTGTGCTTGTATCAGTTGGTACCCCAGTTTTAGCTCAGGGAAGAGTGACCTGTTTGGAAGCAGAGTATCAATCTTCCTCCCTCCCTTCATTTGCTGGCAGTTCTAAAACAGCTATTCTTAACTTTTGCTGGGTGTTGGACTTTTTTTTTTTTAAAGCAATGCAATCTTTTTCTTTTTGGAAAATGTGCATATATAATTTAAGGAAGTTCACAACATTTCTGAAACCAGATATAAGTTCCCCAGATGAAAATTCCTGCTCTAAATTTCTCTCTTAGGAGAATGGAGTAGAACCTGCAACAGAATTACAGCTTTTTTCTTTGGCTCTTTGTTTCATTCCCAAGGGTTTTGCCATTCTCTCTCTATACTAGATGAAGGGTAGAATTTTCTTTAAAATCTCTTCCTCATGTGCCTCTTAAGTTTAGTCTGTCACCAAGTACTGATGAGTATTCCTCCAGAATGTCTGTCTCTCCCTCATGTGTTCATATGTCCTTTACTCTCATTATTTTTTATAATGGACTCAGTCCACTTGCCTCCTGTCTGTCCTTTCTCTTTTCTTATGACATTGTTTTCATCAAGTTATTTCCTCTGTGATGTGCTCCCTTGGTCAGGCTCTACATGTGCCAAACTTACTCAGAAGACACTCTTGTAGGCAGAACATTTCTACATCATAATATACTTTTGCTAAACAGGTCAGTCAGCTCATGATAATCAGTTACGCTGGAGCTCACTAATGGCAAATACGTGTTTTACCTGACACAGGCCTGTACTTCTCGATCATCTCCGAGAAACCAGGGCTGACAAGAAGAGACTTCGGAAAGCCTTAAGAGAATTTGAGGAACAGTTTTTTAAACAAACAGGAAGGTAAGTATAGGCAGAGATATTTCTGAGCTAATATTTCCTAGAAAACTACTTGTAAGAGTGAGTTGCATTTTTTTGCAGGAACAGTGACTTTATACAAGACCTAAATAATCTGCACAGTGACTTAGACCCAGGATTTGTTTAATGCAACATTCTAATAGTGCTGTTGTTGGGTATGTTTTATGGGAGGCTGTAGCTATCAGGTATGAGACATCAAGATTTTAAAAAAAGGTGAACTTCCCAAGCCCCCAACTTTGCATAATAAATTTCATTATAGCTATTGAATTTATCTAACCCTTTAAAAAATCAATTTTTCAGCCCATATAACTTCTTTGTTCTTAGTTCCTTAGTTCCACAATTTATTCCCTACTTAAATAATTCTTCATTTGCTTTACATTTATCCTTTAAGCATCGGGATCTACCCTTAATTATTTTATTTCAGGAGTTTGGTCAAACGTTCACAGCTATAGTCTTTCTATCCCTTAAATAAATGTTTAGTCACATCCTCTACTTTTCTATGTCAACCCATGATTCTTTATGCACTCTGTTAATTTCTTATAAATTTTGGTGTACCATCAAAATTATGTATGTATATGTAAAAATATAAAAATACAGGTATGTATGTATATATGTATAAAATCATGAGATAAGGGTTATTTATTTACTTCTAGAAGAGACCGAGACAGGTCACTTAGCTGTCCTGAGCCTGTTCCCACAGTTGTAAAATGAAATGATTGGAGTCCCTGGGATTCTTTGGAAAGCTGTCGCTGTCACGTGGGACATCAGTCTTTAACTTTCCCAAAGTCAAATTGTTAAGGTGGCAGAGTCAGTGATGGGCGTCAGTGATACACTCGCTCCTCAGCATTCTTCTCCGTCTAGGTGCCTGCCTCTCCTGAATGGCTTTGACTTCAGCAGCTCGAGGGTTGCCCTGATTGAGAAGGGACTGTTTTCTAAAAGCGGCTTGGAAGCTTAGTCTAGCCACCTCTTAGTAACTTTCCATTTCAGGTCGCCAGTGCTGGCTCGCTCGGACTAGACCTATCAGACTTCTTCCTCTCTGCAAGTACAGAGGTAGCCCACCAAGTGTTCTGGCTGGAATCTTTCCTTCCAGTTGGTGACTAGAAGTCCAAATTACTTACCTTGCTGCTGCTGCTAACTATCTAATGAGGAATGTTATATGGCTGTTAAATTTAGAACATGAAACGTAATTTCTTGTTTGCTTTTTCCATTTCTACTTCTGCCTTTACAAAATTACCATACAATTTTTACATCTTTTTAACCTATTTGAACCCAGGAATTTGAAGAGTTGGAGAGCTGCCCCATGTGTTAGTGGTCCTGCCTAATGGTCTGCAGCAGCACTTGCATGCCTTTCCACATACGGGGAAGTTAATGTTCTGCTTGTTAGCATTCTGTGCACAAGTGAGTCCCAGACCGACTTCACATGCGCCTGATAGTTGACTGAGGTTATATGCCCTCTTGTGGCAACACACTTAAACTAACTGCAGAAGCGGTGCTATGTTACAAGTAAAATCAAACAGTTGAATGGCTAGAAAATATGGATCTTAATCTTATTTTCCTAAAACATTTCATTGGGAAAGGTTAACTATCCATAGGTAAAATAATCATGCAAATGGATTATTAAAAATTCTAAGGTACTGTGAATGTTCTTGGTAATATTCACCATGCAAGAAGCATAATTATATACATATGACATTATTAAGTTATGAGCCAAGAACTGTGCTTAACAGTAGTGTATTTTATATAATAGGAAAACTGCTTAAGGAAATATTTTGAAAAGATTTTCACTCTGGCCAGTGTACCCTGGTTTATTAGCCAAAATGGAGTATGCAGGGCCAGAGAAAATTACATAATGGACTATTAGTGTTTCCCTGTAAATTAGACCATTTTTTCACTTAGATCTGTTTACACAAATTAAGATAGTATTTAGACACCCAGTTATAAGTTTGGCCCAGAACACAGAATGGAGGCAAAGAATTATGTAACTGAGACAACATTTAAAAAGAACCCCGTGTATAGATTTGAGCATTGTTCTCTGTTCTGAACAAGATTATTTCAGGGCAGCATACAGTGTTACACCACAAGTAGATAACTACATTCTTAGGGGTTCTATTTATAGATTAACGGTTCTTTTATTTGTAATCTTATCAGTACTGGGAAAGTAGACAGGGTCTAGGTGGAATGTTCCGTGCTTGCTGCCTGCCCGGTGGTCTAATTGGAGAGTGCTCGTGCTTATTTTCAGTAGCAATTGTGGAGACTTCACGTGTGTTTTCCACCCTTCGTACTTCAAACTTACGGATGGAATATTCTAAAAGCAATTGGCCATCTTTATTAAGTAAGGAGAAAAGACCCTTCTGAGATCCTGAAGTAGCTATTGTCCTTTAGAAAACATATCCTGGCAATCAGTGTATTTTTGTGGGAAGGCAAATAGTTTGAACTCCAGGTGTTACCCAAGTATTCTTCAAAGTAAATGTCAAGAACATGTAGTAGTTAAAATGCATTTTTATAAAAACAGATGCATCATCATGTACCTAGTCTTAGTAGAATTAGTGTGCAAAGGGAATCACTACAATTTAGACTTATAAATTCCTTAAAGGAAATTCTCAATTCTCGGTGGTTCTTCTATACAGTAGCAGAGACAGATACAATAATTACAAGAAAACTTAGAAATATTTCATGTTTTTAAGGTAGATACTGAGTTTTCCTCTTATCACTATAAATTTGTTGTTTCTATTAGTATAATTTCTGTAGTATTTTTTGGTTGATATTTTTAACATCACTCTAAAGACCAAACACTGCACAGCATGGAACTGTGGTGTGGGTAATGGGAGAATGACTAGATAAGAAATGCCTTGAAGGTGCTGATTTTTTTATTTTTTACTCAGACCTTTTCAGTTGCCTCAACATTATATGTCTATGCACTGGATCATATTTGCAAAATACCTATGATACTTAGCTTCTCAAAAAGTACTGCTATATTGAGACCTAGTAACACATGGATGAGGGAGTGAATGAAGATGAAAGGGAAGGGAAAAAAAAAAGATGTAGAAATCAAGTACAAACTGCTACCCTGTCCTTTTTTTCATTTAAGAATTCAAAAAGGACTTTTAATGACTTGGTTCCTTATGAACTAATAGATGGTATTTTTTTTTTTTTTTTGCAGAAGTCCACAAAAGGAAGATAAGATACCCATGGCAGATGAGTACTATGAATACAAGCACATCAAAGCCAAACTGAGGCTATTAGAGGTCCTCATCAGCAAGCAGGATGTGGCCAAAACTATCTGAGGTACAGAAAATGTTTGTGATTGCTTTCACCTGAGAGAGTTGTTTATCTTCCTCTGCCATTCTTGCTAAGTACTTTTGACAACTGAAAACTGAAGCACTTTAGTGGTAGTATTAGCTGTTTTAAGAACAGAAGGGAGTAAAATGGGGGGGGGGAAATACAAGTAACAGTACAATTGGAAAATAAAATTCAGCCTTCTCCAGGACAAGGAGAAAACTCAGTATAATTATGTTAGAAAACAGCTATTTTATCAACTCTAAATAACACAAAGCATCACCATGTTCAATGGGTCACTTGTCAGAGAGAGTCTATTTAGTGTCCAAAGGTTGCTTATATTGACATATGGAAAACAGCATGACTTTAAAATATCAGTAAGAAGAAGAAAAATCTTAATTTCATGTAGGAAGGGATACAGCTAGTAAGAATGTAATTTATTTGAAACTTCTAATAGATTTTTAAGTGACAAAAAAAATTTACTACCTTGTCCCTTAAGTCTGCTAGGCTTTAAGCACCCTAAAATATACTAGAGTGTGTTACTGCTAATTTTTTATTTCTATATAAAAATAGCACAGTATTTTATGTTACTTAAAATTTTACATTTCTGATTACCAAAGTTCATTCTGATAGCATGTACTTTGTGCATTTATCTTTGTCTATAACTGAGAGATGTTTATATTAAAATATTGTATTGAAATTTGAAAATAGGTATTTTGGATAGATGTGTCTGTAGTATATAATTAATGTGATCACAGTTATGATTGCTAATTGTTTTGTTTACTCTAAGATTATATAACTATTTTTCCATTGGGAATACGTGTTTTTCTTAATGTTCCAAGGTCTGTTTGTAAAGTCAAAAAACTTTCTCATGAGCTGTAGTTGTTCCTCATTCTGTATAAAATGAAAGGTTTGGAAAATGGTTTGTTATGACACCTTGGAAGTGAAGCCAGAGTATTTGATTTACTTCATGAACTTTAGTGTATATTGTTTTGTTATTATTTTGTACCAAACCACATGTTTATTACTTTTTGCTTATGTAAAAATAAGTAAAAGGTCAACATTTTTCTCTTAATACCAACAACCATGTTTGTATTCACATTTTCATATAGTTTGGATGGGAAGAGTATTGACTTTTCAGAAGCACACTTTCACAGGGTTATTGTTTTCTCTGTATTTACCTGGTGGTTTATAACTTGAATCAGAATAATGTCCTTCATACATTTGTTTAATTAAGTCATCTACTTGTAACAGGACAGATTACACAGCTATCTGAGGTTTACAAACTACATCTTTGATAAGGGAAATGGTTTCATGACATGTATACAATTGCTATTAAAATGTAACTCTATATATTCTATAAGATTGTAAATATTTTATACAACAATACAAATAAAATATTTTTCTATTATATTTATTATGTTGAAACACAGTAGTTTCCTGTTAGCTAATATAAATAACACTGTCAAACAACAAGTTGGAAGTGCTGACAATTCTAAGCTTCAGGATTTAACTCATGCTGCAATTACACCCTTTCATGCGGTTTGGAGTTATCCCAATATTTGTTCAGTAGATTAAAATGAGTGCATATTTAAACACCATTTATAAGCTATTATTTTGTATTTTGCTAAAGCAGTTTATATAATTGTTTCGTTACATTTGGCATAAAGAAAAAATAAAAACATTGCAGCATCTAGGCAAGAAAGTGTCAGAAGGACAACTGAGGCTATTTCATCATTGAACGTAGTGGGAAGGGTAGGGAATAGGAAACACTAAAACAGCTCTGAATGAAATTTGAAAAGTGGCAGTTTGCTTTTGGTGATAGCGGCATGTGCATGCGTCAGTGGAAAACATCTGGTGATGAAAATGGACTACAGAGGATCAATGCTCCTAAGGGAAGAAAAGGACTAAGAATAAGAAAAGTGGGCATTAGCGTCCAACACTGATATTACAGGTTTTGCAGCTGGGATCTTTCTTTGCATTTGCAGTAGACAAACTCATGAGCTGATGACCAGTGATTTCTGCCACAGTGCCTAGAGAAAGATCCACAGGGTCAGTGTAAATGACTTCTAAAATGACATCTTGGGCATGGTGGTAAACCAGCATCCCATCTTCTTCTGTGCAGGTCAAAAATTTATTATCCTTGGAATTCAGTTGAGGAAGGCGCTGCTTACAAAAATCATCTCCTGGTGATCCCACTGGGGCAATAACAAGAATCACATAATGATAAGCAGTGTACATACAGTAGAAGTCCCCAAAGTATAAGTTAGTATTGGGGTTAAAAAGTTTTTCTGCCGCAACCTCAAACCTGTATCTTCCATAAGGTGAATCCTGGGGTGGTTTGCCAGTATTGAATTCAGTGCTGCAGCTGAAGAAGATGCCTTCTAGTTTTCCACTGATGGGAGAACCATGGCTGCCACTGTTATCCTTGATAGAGGGCTGCATAGCATTCCCATGATGCTCTCTGCAAGAGAAAACAAATGGTCGCTGCTTGGTACAGCTGTGGTAAAGCTACTGATGTACAGCGTTCAATGGTGATAGGCCTGAACGTCAACTGTTTGGTATTAAAAGCCTGAGTACTCATCCATCCTACCATCAGATCAAGGATAATGCATCTTTTGACATTACCTATAGGTGGCTAAATTCTAGCCTTGACCAAATCTCAACAGGCGCTCGGGCTACGAGAAATGCCCTAACACCAGTGACAAACGTCATCTTTGAGGAAATACAATCTAGCACCAGAAAGCGCTGGAGTTCCTATACGTGTCTGCCATCTCAGTGGATTCCTGAAGAGAAAACAGGTGTTTTAAGGACAGTTAGACTACGCAGTGAACTTGAAGGAAGAGAGAGAGCGTATTTTGATTTGGGGTAAGGTAAAGCAATATTCATTTAGGAATTCATTTCTAGAGGAAGATACCAAAATGAGTTCATCCCATGTGAACTGAGTCAATTTATCTAGGGTTTTTGCATAACTCAATGATTTGGAAAGTGTGTCAGCTAAGTGAAAGGTTCCTTTCTATTCAAGCACTGTGAATAACAATATGACATTTTAAATTAATCCTGATAAAGTGTGCACTGATTACAGAGTGCATTACTTAAAAGGATAGGATTCACTGATGCTAACGTAGCTTCAGTTAATACAGCTTTTTAAAAAACCAACGTTGAAAAATTGTACCCATGCTTTGGCAAGTGTGTATATGTGTGTGTGTAAATATATGTACATATACTGCATCAAAATATAATTTACATGGATTTTACAACTATCGTGGAAAATCCAAGAGGTAAATTTCCTTGTTAGTAAATACACCTTTCATACTAATATATTGGAATCAATCATATATACAATATTTTTTTCCATTTTCCATGCTCTCTATCTTTTTTCTTCTTGGAAGGATCTCTGAAAACAAATGGAACAAATTCTAGAGTATGCAAGGACCTGGAAACAGAAGGCCAATTCCCAGAGGACAGAGAAAAATCAGAGAACTGGTGACCTCTAGTGGCCATCTACAGCAAATGCTGGCAATAGTCCAGCAATCAGCCTAGTACCAAAGATGATTTATCCTATTAATGTATTATTAAAGAAAATAGCAACAGTGGATCTTTTATTTCTCATTTTATGCTTAACAAATATAAAGAAATGCCTTTCTTACCAAGTATGTATGGTCATCCCTATTCAACATCAACAGGTGTAGTTTGTGTTGCATCTCCCAGTTCATATTCTCTAAATTAGATGAATGGCATCTGCCATGAACTATATAGACTCAGGTAAATAATTTTATAGCTAAGCAAATTATGGACTAAACTCTGTATAGGATATTCCAACAGAAGGCAGGAAAAATTTTCACAATAAAAAATATAAAAATATATGATATTACAAAGTACTCAATTTGAAGAACACACATGCCTAAATTCATTTCTCTGTGATTCCCTTTGCATTTCCACAGCTTGCAGCTTATTTAGATCTGGAACTACAATTTTGATTTAAGAAAAACTAGAGTTAAACAAAAAATAACAAAACTTCCTAAATTTTTTTCATATACAATCCCGTCAAGAATACTTGAGTTTTAAAGTGAGACTAAAGCGTTTAAAATGACAATTTACAGGGGTTACCATGTAGAAGTTTTAGAACCTATATAGCATTTATCAATTTAAAAGCTTCAGTCTCACTTTAAAACACTCTCCTGAAACTTCCTATAAATATTAAACGGCTGTAAGTATTAAAACTACTTGTAGTGTGAAATTCTTTTGAATTCTTGGAAACTGCTTCCAGGGATAAACATAAGATATCTTAGAAATACTAGATAAACACTAGAATTCAAAAGTAAACAGATTTTCCTCATGAATAATTAACCCAAGATAATGGCTGAGAGATTTCTGTGTAGGCATAAGCCTGAAAATCTCACCTGATTCACCACAGTATTTTATTAAAGGGTCACCCTTTTATTCTCTCATTTTCAGAAACCCATAAGAAAAGGAGAAAATTTAGTAGTTTGTATGAGACAGAAGGCACTGACTTATTGGGAATTAGGGGAGTGTGTAACTGTATATGAAATGCTCATCAGTCTTAACCCTGGAGGTTTAAGATCTTCCACTCAAATTGATAGCAACTGGTATTACAAATGATTGTGGAAAGGAATCTAAGTGATGTGGAAAAAACATCCCACAATCTGACTTTTTCTACTTAATTATTTCTGGGAAATAAAAGTCAGAGTATAATCAACTGTTTTGAGAAGAAAGATGAAATTGCTGTTTCACAGAAGCAGACTCAGGGGAAACCTGAGCTAGGAATTTGGAATGGCACTTAGTAAAGCAAATCAGTGTACATATTTTGATCCTTACCGAATATAGTCAAAGTATTCTTTGTGCTGGTTACGATAAAAAACAGAAAATTTAAGCATCCGTCCTGCAATCACTTCGGCCTTCTCCAACAGCTGTGTTAGATGAACTTTTGAATAGTCTGAAAATAACCAAAAAAAGTCTTATTAAAAATACATTTATCAAAAGCATCAACTACAGGCTTATTACATTGTACACTATTAAAATTTACTTTCAGGAAATTCATCTTAGTGAATAGGAAATTACACTTAAACAGGAAAACATTATCTTTGTGAGGCATATTTTTTTTTCTTTCTGCAAAAGTGTTTGCTATGGTTTATGGTTGCTTTTTAGAATACCCTTGCATTTTTTTTCATTCACTGAAATTAAAGATCCTGAAACCAAAATGTTAAATAAGGAATGCAGATTCTGCATAGCCCAAGTAATGTCAATCAGCACCATACTAGCCTTTCTTTAATCAACTGATAAACCAAATAAAAGATTTATTGTAACCTGCAATCAGTAGCAGATGGAATTTAAAGGAGTAACAGTAAAAATGGTCACTTAATTTACTCCCTAAATCTTTGGAGTTGGCAAGGTAAATTAAGTATGACCATCTTATTGATGCAGAGATGGAGGCTTGTCACAGTTTAATTTGCCAAATGTCCATAAAGCTTGTAACTTAGAGACTAGATCTCTGGCTCCTGATTGGTAGTTCTTGAATACACAAGACTCATGAAAGTCTAAAGCATCTCTCAAACTAATCTGATCTTTTCACCAACTTTTTGTTTCGAAAACTGAGGATTGTTGCCAAACTCTTGTACTACAATCTAGGCAAAAATTTTGGTCTATAAAGATTTTAAGACTTTCCAAACAAGAGAAACCTAGTTGAACTACTCATGGCAGCATACTTTGTTTACTCACTGCTTTACTGGCTCAACAAACATTTAGGTTAGAACATATGATGTACAAGGCATCATGCAAAATTAAATGATCAAGTTAAAAGAAAAAAATATTTTTCTTCCTCTCAAAGAATTCACTGTCTAAGGGAAGAGGTAAATATACAGACAACTATGACTTACAGGGTTTTATCTCTGTCATGGACTAGACTAGAAATTAGTCAGTGGCATTCTGTTTTATTTCCAGTACTCTACACAGTGCATAGCACAATCATGCCCAATAAATTATGAGTGAATTATATGTCTAGATTGAAAGGCATTTTGTATAAAATAGCTTTCTCAAAATGTGCAGAGTCGAGGTTATGGATAAAGTTTATGCAAAATAAGCTATGAATTATTTTGATAAACTGAAATAACAAGCTTTGAACTGCTTAAGCTCCCATTAGATTTAATAAGATCTAAAAATAAAAATGCAAAATAATTCATAAAAATATTGTGGCACATTTAAAAGCTGGCATTTTCCTTATTTATTTATCCTATAATTTCCTTAGAGTTATAGGATGCATCTGAATAAAAGAGCAATAGGGAGATCACTCTGAAGAAAAGTAAGACAACAAGGTTTTTCTTGACAGACGTAGAAATAAAAGATGTACTAATGTAGTTATATATAGGACAGTGAATATGTGTATATGTGTGTATGTATATAGTTATTTCTGAACTGAAAATGCCAGAGGGCTTCTTTATGTTAAAGAAGAAGTAATATTTCACACCTTTCCCTATTGTCAAATCGGGTTTTAGCAGGTAAATTATAGCTTTTTAAAATGAATAAACAACTATGGTATTGTTTGGTGCAGTCCTAGGGAAAATACTATGTATTAAAACAGTGTCAAAAGATACTGTTTAACTGTGTCTTACTTAGATTAAACCTCCCTGGTAGGATGCAATAAAAGTAAATGGAAACGTGTAAATAAGAGTAAACATGAGGTAGATTCCAAGGAGGAATTTTAATTCAGGAAACAGTTGAAAGGATATATTAATTTTAGTATGACACAAATACAGGTAAAAGTCAAATCAGTAAGAATTCTTTACACACTATATAATATTGAAATCTTTAGCTATGTGGTTACTGCTTACTGGACTATGATGTATGCCATATTTCATTTTAAAATGTATTTTTTCACATTTTAGCATCTTTGACATGAGTCTGACAATAAACGTTGTAACAAAACACTGTTTCGCAGTTTAATTGGCAGTGTTTTTTCTTAGTGATACATAAAATGGTGGCTCTTATTATAATCAATGGCATCTTAAGGAGAGATACAGCAGTAACTAAGCACATACTGAGTCTAAAAAAAATGCAAGTGTGAGGCTATGGGGGAAGAAAAGCTGATTTATCTGAAGGATGTCTCAGCTGGGGAAAGTTGCCAAGCAACCTGCAATAGGTGAGGCAAATTGTTTTAAAGACTTTTTCCACAAGCTCCTTTGTGTTGAAACACTCAGCCTCTCTCTACAATTTTATAGAGAATACAATTACCTAGACAAAGAGGAAACAAAGCCCCTTCTCAGAGACAAAAGGAGAGGATGACAGATGTGTTAAAATAGAGATATATTTTTGCCCTTCACCACCTACTTAAGTGCTCAATAAATAATTGTTTCTTGATTGAATAAATAAACAAATAGATAAATGAATAAGATGAATGGTAACATTTACAAACCAGTCTATTATTAAGGTACAGTTCATGATCTAAGGGGATGGATTCTCCACATCAGATATCCCAGTGCTAAATGGCTGAGATATTTTCTAATTAAGCAAAGACAGACACAGACACACACACACACACACACACACACACGACTTTAGCTTAGAGATTTTCAGCATTCAAGTGAAAAATCCAATGACATTTCTGCTAGTCATTGAGATCAGCCTCCACCTCCCTTAGAGAAAGGATGCTCCTGGCTTCTTTAAGAGTTGTAAAATAAGAAATTAAAAAAAAATAAAGGAAGAAAAATAAAGCTCTCTCTCAAAATAAATCTCAAAATATGCTGAGTATATTTTTAAGCTGCATCAATTTTTATTTGCAGAGCTTTCATTTTGAAAAATCAAACTGTGCATGTAGCACAGAAGTAATTTAATGCCATTACCTAGTTTTTGCTGAGAACCTCAGCTCCCTCTGTCACAATGCTAGTGGCAATGCAAAAATGACCAATGCAAGATGTATCACTTCATAATTACAAAAAATATATTTTCTATAATTAGCTTTCCAGGAACTATTAAATAAGTTTTTTCCCCTGTATTTGTACCCGGTTCTCTTACCTGCTGTGCAGAATTCTATAATTTCACTCCATTCAGACACAACATAATCACCATCAACCTGTTTTGAGGCAGTCTGCACTGCTACTGTATACTCAGTTCTTGGGCTCAAAAACCAGTGTCCACGGACAGTCATCGGCAAGGGAACAGCTTTTGCCACCAGTTTTGTTGGAACATCCTAAGAAAGGAAGAAAGGGAAGTTGGAAGGAAAGAAGAAAGAGAGGAGAGGAGAAGGAAGGGAGAAAGGAAATAAACAAATTCAGCAGTATAACTTGAATCAATTGTAAATAATATGGAAGAACTTATTAAAGTCCTGGCTGATGACAAGTTTTCTGTTTAGAGATATTTAGCAATTATTAGATTCAAATCTCTAATTTTCCAGGTATAAAAATTAAGGCCCAATTTGATCAAGAGACAGGCTAGCTAATGACATAAATGTACTTGGATCCATTTCCAGTATAATATTCTTCTCCGTACACTCCTTAATATGCTCCTTAAAATGCAGTATTATAATATTAAATGATAAAGCAACACAAACAAAAACAAATAAAAATTCAACAGATTTAGTATTTTAAAATATTATATTTGTTTAACTTATACTATACAATAATTTTATACGAGTAGCCCATTATTAAAAATATGTGAGGGGACAGAACATTTTAAAAGTAAATGATCAGTTTTACATACAAATGAGGTGACATTTGCTTTACTTGTATTCAAGTATGGAGTCTATGTGTCACAGAAAAGTTTAGACATTTCTGAACAATGATTAATAAGGTAGTTAAACCTGCTAGTTGAATATTCACTGTACTTCCTAAGATATGATATTCTAAGTGTGGAATGAAGACAGAGGATCAAATCTTGATTTGACCCCTCATCATTTAATGCTAAATATTTCAAAACTACTTCAAGAAGGCAAATGTCAGCAAAGAGAATATGCAAGACCAGGAAGAACAATTACAATAGAAACATGGGGAAAATAACGACTTGCCAATCTTGTTCTTTCGCACTTATCTGGATGGATAAGCCTCATTTACCATTAGTAGTATAATTACACATCTACTACAATGTATAGCTTCCAGACAAGACAATTCTTCCAAAAGATTTGCCAAGTTAAAATTTAGTATCAATATTAAAAAAAAAAAAAAGGTCAGTTTTCATCATCAGTGAAAATACTGAAACACAAAGAATTCTTAAACCAGGTAACTATTATCCTTTCTGTAGCTACTTCTGAAGGGGGATGCCTGTCAGAAAAGATGTGGTAAGCAGGCAGGTAAGAGAATGAACACCAGAATTGCTACATGTCTAAAATACCTAAAGGTTAATTTTTATTCTCAAACCATAAAATAAAATTGACTACATAGAACAATTTTCAGCCCTAAAGTATTTTCACAAATATCCTAAAGTTTGTAAGCTGCATCACATTCTTCTTTTGGCAGTTATTATATGAAAACATGTGCTTCAGTGGAAAACTATGAATCGTCTGTAGCACACTTCTGCCTACCTCCTTCTGGTTCTATTTTTACAACTCTGTGATTTGTAGACAACTGATAACAATTCAGTTATTCTTGTCTAAATACATGCAAGTCAACTTTGTCCAGTGGAAGTACAACCCTCCCCTCCTGCTCTTGCCCCTTACCCCACCCCAGACCGGCTTTGCCTCCACTTCTACATTTATTTCAATGTCCTGATCCATAAAGGTGCCTTTTTTTGGATCATCCTTTGAATTGGTTGTAATACCACATCAGTTACCTCATTAGTGAGTTAAATAAAATCTTTAACACATGTTCATTTTCTGTATGAAACTCAAAGTTTCACGTTTTCTGGAAAAAACTATTTTAGCAATATACTTGGCATTTCATTTTCTAACAAAAATTTCTTAGAGGAATAGAGTTTCTTCCCAGTGTCATAAGTAATTAATACAACATTATTCCTTCTGTCAAAATGTCATCATATTTAGAAAGTTTCAAGACACAAATGAATGTAAGGATGTGTTAGGATTTTACCTTGTGTTTAAATTTATTGGAGTTCTTGTTCTCCTTCTTATTAAGGTCAATGAAATAGTGTGTAATACGATCCTTTGATTTTGCATCCATTTCCCATGAAATCTTGAATGAGTCACATGTAATGTTGCTTATTTTGATGTTATGTGGTACCGGAAGTTCTTCCATCTCTGCTATGCCACTGTCCTGTGATTTGTTACCTGCAGGAAAACAATCCACAAGATAGAGAAAATGCTTTCACTTTGGCTAACATTACAGAGCAGAATATGACAAATGACAAGACAAAAAGAGAAAATATAGACTTGCCACGTTTGTTTCATATATAAGGAAGGCATACTGGACCAAATGTTACTCCACTTCTCCTTCCTATGTTCCCTTCCCACCTCCGCCCCCAAACCAACATAAAATTCAATAAATGTCATTGTTATTCATGATAAAAATGGTAGGTCATAAATCAGCCACATAGCTTGTTCCTACATAGAATAAAATAGCAAATCTTGATCAACAAAAACTAAAAGCAACAATAATGAATGTCACCTGTGGCAATACCTTCCATTTCCAGATTAGACTGCGCTCTCCACCCCTAAGCTCCCATCTCAATTACTGATAGAAAACTTTTGACAATTCCCAGTCTTATTAAATCTTTGACCCATATTGTCTCATCCCAAGCTGTGTTGTGGCCAGAGAAACTGTATGACAATCAAAAAATAATTTCAAAATAACGAAAGTTCTTTATTGTCATTTCTTGAATAATACTTTTAAAAATCCTTCTTTCTTCTCTTACGTGCTTCTATCATATCCCAGTTTCCCCCACTCCATAAAACTCCCAGAAAAATTACTCCTTCATCTTCTTCCTCCTTCCACCTGGCCTCACAGAATCCCCAAATTGCTTCTGGCCTGAAGTCTTTCATAAGGAAAGTGAAAGGAAGAAACCAAGTGGCATCCTGTTAATGGCCTTGGGAAAGGGAAGGCAAAAAATATGCAAATAGTGATTTTTGTTCTATTTAGAAAAGCTCAGATTTTAACCTATTATTCTGACTGTAGTCAGGATATCTTTATTTATATCTTTAATATATCTTTAAGCAACATTAATGAAAATTTTTCTGGACTCTTAAGAGCAGAAATTTCTGTAGAAATCATATGCATTATGACTGTCCATGTAATTTTACAACAACTGAGTGAAAAATTGTTTCTTAAGAAAAAAAGCTATTTTGCATTTGATCCAATTTAATGAAAATACAACTTCAATACAGACACTAAAATAATATATTTTGTCATTTCAACTTCTATTATTATTTTATTCAACCTTAAAGTTACAAATAATTATTTTCTAGAATATAATACTTTGTTTTATACAGTTTCTCTTCTAATTATTAAAACTTGAGAAAAAATTTACCTTTATTGAAATGTGGTAACTTTTGCTCACATCATAATTTGCCATTCAGAACAATATAAAGCTCAAACCTAGAAACAATTTGTTTATCAAGAACCCTCATTTTCAAGCTACTTATACTCCTTAACAACCCCCCCCCCCCAGATTAGCCTTCATGCAGCTTTCTTGGGAAAAACTAGTATAGAGTATCAGTTTACATATAACTTCCTTCCTCTTCATGCTGTGTGCATCAATTTTTAACTGAGATTTTGAGATAAATGACAGAAGACAATGATTCTGTCTTTAAAACTGGTGAAACAGTGATCCACCTGACATTCATATTCAATAACTAGCCAATTCTACCTCAGATCTATACGATCAAGTGTACTTTCTTTTCAAAGGTAGCTTCCCTTTATCAGTAAGACTTCGTCTTTAGGGTAATTCTAGCTACGTGCTTCTACGTGCCAAACAATTTTCATAACTCTAGCTGTACTGCTCGTTGGTAATACTGAATGGAGAACCAGTAAGTGGCACTTTTTATCCATCCAAAATAAAGTTGCTTTTTCAGAACAAACATTTCAAAAGCACGTTTCTAACAACAGCAATTATTAAAATGCAAACTGAAAATATGGCCAAATTACACTGATTCATTTCATATATATGGCTCTTCTTTCACTGAACTTAAGTTGCCTTAGGAAAAAAAGATCAGATTTTAAAAAGCAGACTTATTGAAATATAATTTATGTGCCATACAACTATTCATTTAAAGTGTAAAATTTCAATGGCTTTTAGTAGATTCAGAGTCATGCATCCATCCACGTTCCACACAATGAATCAGAGAACATTTTTCTTTTATACCAAAAAGAAACTCCACATACCTGAGTCATCACTCCCCAACCCCAACCTCTTCATGTCCCCTCTGACCTCAGCCCTAGGCAATTACTAATCTATTTCTTGTTTCTAGATTTGCCTATACTGGGTATTTCATTTAAATGGTATCATAGAATATGTGGTCCTTCATGACTGGCTTCTTTCACTTAACATAATATTTTCAAGGTTCATCCATGTTATATAAATTCTTCTTTTCACTTCTGAATAATATTTCATTGTATGGATACACCAGCTTTTGTTTATTTACTTATCAGCTCAACATTTGGATTGTTTCTACTTTTTGGCTATTATAAATAATGTGGCTATGAACATTCATGTGTAAGTTTTTGTGTGAATATATGTTCTTCTCTTCTCTTGAGTATATGTCTAGGAATGGAATTGCTGCTGGTTCATATGGCAACTTTATGTTTAACTTGCTGAGGAATCGCCAAACTATTTTCCAAAGTGGCTACACCAGTTCACAATCCCACCAGCAGTGTAACTGGGTTCCAATTTCTCCATATCCTCATTCACACTTATCATCTATCTTGTACTTTTGGTGTCATATCTAAGAGACCATTGCCTAAGCCAAGGTCACAAAGATTTACACCTAAATTTTCTTCTAAGAGCTTTACAGTTTTAATAGTTAAAGTTTTAGATCCAGTCCTAGTTAATTTTCATGGTATATGGCGTGAAGTAGGGGTCCAGGGTCATTTTTTTTTTCATATGGATATGCAGTTGTTCCAGCACTGTTTATTTTAAAAGATTATTTTTTTTCTTCATTTAGTTGCCTTGGCACTCTTGGCAAAAATCAATTGTCTATTCTGGAGAATGTTCCATGTGCACTTGAGAAGAATGTGTATTCTGTTGCTTTCAGATGGAATGCTCTATAGATAGCAGTTAAGTCCATCTGGTCTAATGTGTTATTTAGGGCCTGTATTTCCTTATTGATTTTCTATCTCGATGATCTGTCCATTGATGTAAGTAGGTTGTTAAGGTCCCCCACTATTATTGTGTTATTGTCAATTTCTCCTTTTATGTCTGTTAACAATTGCCTTATATGTTGAGGTGCTCCTATGTTGGGTGCATACATACTTACAACTGTTATATACTCTTCTTGGATTGATCCCTTGAGCATTATGTAGTTCCCTCCTTTGTCTCTTGTAACAGTCTTTATTTTAAAATCTATTTTGTTGGGAATAAGTCTTGCTGCTGCAGATTTCTTTTGGTTTCCGATTGCATGGAATATCTTTTCCCATCCTCTTACTTTCAGCTTGCATGTGTCTCTAGCTCTGAAGTCAGTCTCTTGTAGACAGCATATATATGGGTCTTGTTTTTGTATCCCTTCAGCTAGTTTATGTGTTTTGGTTGGAGTGTTTAATCCATTTACATTTAAGGTAATTATTGACCTGTATGTTCTTTTATATGCACAATGCTATGAGGTTAGTAATCAACTACAAGAAAAAAACTGCAAAAACTGCAAACACGTGGAGGCTAAACAATATGCTACTGAACAACTAATGGATCAGTGAAGAAATCAAAGAGGAAATCACAAAATACTTTAAGACAAATGAAAATGAAAACACAATGATCCAAAACCTCTGGTATGCAGCAAAAGCAATTCTAAGAGGTAAGTTTATAGGGATACAAGCCTACCTCAGGAAACAAGAAAAATCTCAAGTAAACAACCTAACCTCACACCTAAAACAGCTAGAGAAAGAACAAACAAAACCCAAAGTTAGCAGAAGAAAAGAAATCATAAAGATTAGAGCAGAAATAAATGAAGTAAAGAGTAAAAAACAATAGAAAAGATCAATAAAAGTAAAAGCTGGTTCTTTGAAAACATAAACAAAATTGATAAACCTTTAGTCAAACTCATCAAGAAAAAAGAGAGAACCCAAATTAATAAAATCAGAAATGAAAAAGGAGATGTTACAACCGACACCACAGAAATGCAAGGGATCATAAGAGGCTACTATGAGCAACTATACACCAACAAAAAGGATAATGTAGAAGAAATGGACAATTTCTTAGAAAGGTCCAATTTTCCAAGACTGAACCAGGAAGAAATAGACAGTATGAATAGAACAATTACAAGTACTGAAATTGAATTACTAATTTAAAAAACTCCCAACAAACAAAAGTCCAGGACCAGATGGCTTCACAAGGGAATTCTACCAAACATTTAGGGAAGATTTAACACCTATCCTTCTGAAGCTATTCCAGAAATTGCAGGGGAATAAGCACTTCCAAACTCATTCTATGAGGCTATCATTACCCTGATACCAAAATCAGACAAGGATATAACAAAAAAAGAAAATTACAGGCCAATATCACTTATGAATATAAATGAAAAAATCCTCAACAAAATACTAGCAAATTGACTCCAACAGTGCATTAGAAGGATCATACACCATGATCAAGTGGGATTTATCCTAAGGATGCAAGGATTTTTCAATATCCTCAAATCAACCAATGTGATATACCACATTAACAAGTTGTAGAATAAAAACCATGATTATCTCAATAGATTCAGAAAAAGCTTTTGATAAAATTCCATGTCCATTTATGATAGAAACTCTCCAGAAATTGGGCATAGATAGAACATACCTCAACATAATAAAGGCCATATATAACAAACCCACAGCTAACATCATACCATATGGTGAAAAGCTGAAAGCATTTCCTGTAAGATCAGGAACAAGACAAGGAGGCCCACTCTCATCACTTTTATTCAACAAAGTTTTGGAAGTTTTAGCCATAGCAATCAGAGAAGAAAAATAAATAAAAGAAATCCAAATTGGAAATGAAGAAGTAAAACTTCTTTGCAGATGACATGATACTATACACAGAAAACCCTAAAGAAGGAACCAGAAAACTATTAGAACTCATCAATGAATTTGGTAAAGTTGCAGGATATAAAATTACTATACAGAAATCAGTTGTATTTCTGTACACTAACAATGAAATAGCAGAAAAAGAAATTAAGGGAACAATCCCATTTACCATTGCACCAAAAAGAATAAAATACTAGGAATAAATCTACCCAAGGAGGCAAAAGACCTGTACTCCGAAAACTATAAGACACTGATGAAGGAAGTTGAAAATGACAAACAAATGGAAAGATATCATGTTCTTGGGTTGAAGAATCATTATTGCTAAAATGGCCATACTACTCAAGGCAATATACAGATTCAATGCGATCCCTATCAAATTACCAATGACATTTTTCACAGAGCTGGAACAAAAAATGTTACAATTTGTATGGAAACACAAAAGACCCCGAATAGACAAAACAATCTTGAAAAAGAAGAATGGAGCTGGGGAAATTATGTTCCCTCACTTCAGACCATACTACAAAGCTACAGTTATCAAAACAGTATGGTACTAGCACAAAAAACAGACACAGCTGTAAGTGGCACAGGATAGAAAGTCCAGAAATAAACCCATGCATGTATGGTCAATTAATCTATGACAAAGGAGGCAAGAATATACAATGGATAAAAGACAGTCTGTTCAGTAAGTGTTGCTAGGAAAACT
Source organism: Camelus ferus (assembly GCF_009834535.1). Taxonomy (NCBI): domain Eukaryota; kingdom Metazoa; phylum Chordata; class Mammalia; order Artiodactyla; family Camelidae; genus Camelus; species Camelus ferus. The sequence goes on along the minus strand of NC_045706.1, from coordinate 41,934,424 downwards.
GGAAGTTAGACTGAAATTAGAACATTCTCTAACACCATATACAAAAATAAACTCAAAATGGATTAAAGATTTAAATATAAGACCAGATACTATAAAACTAGAGGAAAACATAGGCAGAACACTCTTGGACAAAAGTCACAGCAATATATTTTTTGAACCAGCTCCTGAAGTAATGAAAATAAAAGCAAAAAAAAAAAAAAAAAATGGGGGGATCTAATTAAACTTGAAAGCTTTTGTACAACTAAGGATACCATCAACAAAATGAAAAGACAACCTACAGAATGGGAGAAAATAGTTGCCAATGATGTGACCAACAAGAGACTAATTTCCAAAATATACAAACAGTTCATACACCTTAATATCAAAAAACAAGCAATCCAATCAAAAAATGGGCAGAAGACCTAAATAGACATCTCTCCAAAGAAGACAGATGGCCAACAAGCACATTAAAAGATGCTCAACATCACTAATTGTTTGAGAAATGCAAGTCAAAACTACAATGAGATATCACTTCACACCAGTCAGAATGGCCATCATTAAAAAGGCTACAAATGATAAATGCTGGAGAGGATATGGGAAAAAAAGGAACCCTCCTACACTGTGGGTAGGAATGTAAACTGTTGCAGCCACTACAGAAGACAATATGGAGGTTCCTTAAACAACTAAAAATAGACTTACCATATGATCCAGCAATCCCAATCCTGGGCATATACCCAGAGAAAAATATAATTCAAAAAGACACATGCACTCCAGTGTTCACAGCAGCACTATTTACAATAGCCAAGACATGGAAACAACCCAAATATCCATCAACAGATGACTGGATAAAGAAGCTGTGGTATATATGTACAATGGAATACTACTCAGTCATAAAAAAGAATAAAATAATGCCACCTGCAGCAACATGGATGGATCTGGAAATCATCATTCTAAGTGAAGCCAGAAAGATGAAGAAAAATGCCATATGATACTGCTTATATGTAGAATCTAAAAAAAAAAAAAAAGACACAAACAAACTTATCTACAAAACAGAAACAGACTCACAGACATAGAAAACAAACTTATGGATACCAGGGGGTAAAGAAGATGGGAAGGAATAAATTGGGAATTTGAAAATTCCACCTCTTGAGGAGTGATGGAAATGTTAACTATCTTGATTGTATAACTGTGTTGACTGTGATACATATATGTTAATAAAATTTATAAACTGCAATATGGTTGCCACCACAAAGTTAGCTAATAGCACCATCTTGTCCCACAATTATCATTTCCTTTCTGTGGTGAGAATACTTAAGATCCAGTTTCTTAGCAACTCTGAAGTACATAATACAGTATTGTTAATTAACTATAATCACAATGCTGTGGGAGAGGCAGAATTTTAACAGTTGAAGACAGTAGTGAAAGAGCTGAGGACATGGCATTCTAAATGGAAACAATAGAAAAAGCATTAAGCAACTGTATTTTCTTTATAATCCTTATTCTTTTATTTTAGGGCCATATTTCAGAATAGAAATCATGCAACATAATCTTTTCATCTCATTATATATGTATGTTTCATTATATATGCATGTATGTATATATGTGAATACATACATATGTGTATGTATGTATTCACACAGTGCATTCATCTGTGTGAATATATAATACACACATATATAATGATACAATATTTTTTCTTTTTAATTGCTTTGTTCAGAGATTTATTTACCTATCAAAATCCTTAAATTCCTTACAACCTGAGATGTCTTTATATTTACCTTTTTGAAAGATATATCAGAGGAAAAAAATTACTTGGTTATCAAGATTTCCTCATGAATTACCTCATGAAGTGTCTCCCCCAAAATGATTAATCCAAAAATAGTTTTGTCTGAATTAAGATTAAAAATGTAAACTACCTAATAAACAGATGTACTCTGACAAAAATTGCAACATAACATGTTTCTATTTATTGAGAACCTGTTTGTAGCAAAATTTTTGTATCATTGTCCCTTGGCCCCACAAATTTTGTAAAAATGAGTAATTTTTCTTCCTCATATTATCTTCCCTAGAAGATAATCTAAAATCATAGTTACAGTAGTTAAAAGGGCATAAATAACTCAGTTTAAATGACATAAAAGAAAGAGTATTAGGTAATAAAGGTAGTTAGTTTTAAAAATGGGCCTTAGGCTGTCCTTCTAAAAAAAAATTACAAGTGTTAGGTTTCACTTCCCTTAAAAGCAGCAATCAGGAAAAATTTTCTCTTATCATATCTTTTTTTCTTCCTAAAGTTTTAATGATAAAAAAATCAGCTACCATATAGTACAAACAGGAGGGCTTATTTTACAATGAAAATTGTATATATATGTTAAATACATATATTAATAATTTTCATTATAAAATAAGAGATACAGTCTGCTGTGGTAAAAATACTTTTCATAAAACATTAAAATGCTGCAATACTTTTAAAGTCATTAAAGAAAAACTAATTAAGACAGTAATAAAACTCAAAATAGTAACTATAACAAAATCTGAAACTGTTCTCCACTTTATTCACAATAAACTCCCAAAACAAAATACTCTCAGTAGTAACACTGAATATTGTTGGAACTTTTAGGAAAAAACAAAACAATAAAAATCTCTTGTAATCTCTATACTGTTAACATACTGCAGTATATTGTTTTATAATCTGTTTTTCACTTACTATACTGTGAACAATTTCCTATGATATATAATTTTAATACTGGTATATTGTATTCTATTAATCAGTCATCCTAATACCAAATATACAGATTTATCCAGTGTTTTCCTGTAATAATACTTCAATCAACACTATTCTATGTAAATTTTATGCATATCTATGATTTTTTTATCTTTGGATAAATCCCAAGAACTGCAAACATTGAATCACATTTGTTTTCATCAATTTGTATTCCCAACTACAGTTTTAGAATGTGTATTTTTTGTACTTTTATTAATTCCATGTATTACTATTTAAAATGTCTATGTATAAAATAGATAAACAACAAGGTCCTACTATATTGCACAGGGAACTATATCTAATATCTTGTAATAGCCTATAATGAAAAAGAACATGAAAAGGAATATATGTATATATGTAAAATTGAATCACTATACTGTACACCAGAAATTAACACATTTTAAATTGACTATACTAAAGTAAAATAAAATATCCAAGAGTTTTGATGGGCAAAAATTGAAATCTTATTTTATCTTAAAAAAGCAAAAAATGAGCCTTAACCTAAACCACACACCTTATACAAAAATCAGCTCAAAATTGATCTGAAAACTTAAATGTAAAACACAAAACCATTAAACTTTTAGGAAAAAAAAAAAACCAGAAGAAAGTCTTTGGGATCTAGACTAAGCAAAAAGTTCTTAGACTTAAAGCAAATGCATGATCCATAAAAGGAAAAACACTCAGACCCTCCCCACCTTTATTTATTTTTGCCTACTTGAAGTGCCCTTCTACCAATGCTTCAGCTAATTTCTCCTTTTTGCTTTCTGTATCTTGATGCCACTGTGTGTGTGTGTGTGTGTGTGTGTGTGTGTGTCTGTGTGTGTTTATAACTTCATTGGGCATTATAGCCTTTTCAATTAAAAATAACCATTTTTACCTTAATATATGTAATGTATTAATTATACAAAATAATTTGTATCCTGATTTATTTCTATTTGCATGTGTATGGTATATCTTTGTTCATCTCTGCATTTTATTTTTTACTTTAAATCTTTTTGAGTAAATTTGGTTTAAGTGTATCTTTTGTTTAGGTGGATCTGTTTCTGACCTCCAGGTATATGTTATCTTCTGTTTTCACCTCTGCCTTTTCTTTTATATTCTGAACAAAAAAACTAAGTGTTTTCTCCATATCTCTGATTTTTTCCTTCAGTGTGGCTTCCATTCTTTATCATAAAAGTTTCAGAATTGGTATGGCATTATAAATTTTCTTATATTCTCTCCTGTTCACAATTAGGTCTCTTTATATATTAATTATCTCTTTATGTACTAGTTTATTATCTTATCTAATCTTTCATTTTTTGTTTCATTAAATCCAATCTTGAATTTTATTGAGAATACAAATCAGAATCTATAACATTTACATGGTTTTACTATAGAAAATCTTTCTCTGCAGTGTTATTATACCTCTTATTGCTACATTTTTCTCCACCTATTTCTTTGTAGAATCTTTTCATAGATAGGTCTCATTTTAGTTTTTCTGTGTATTTATCCTTGAACAAGAAGACATTTCTAGGTCTGGCAAAGGATCTATCTCCTCGCTTGCTATAAGAGAATGCTATCAAACTTCTCCTCTTAGGTCTTAATCTGAAGGGGCAATTATGCATTTATTTTTCTGGTTAAGAGATCCTGAAGTCTGTATGAAGAGGAAAAAGAACCAGAGACATGGATAATTTGAGGACAGAAACATCATCTCAGTTTATACTCTTGGTTTTGGTTAACCTACTGATAGAGGACAGCTTGCCACCTCTAGCATTCTGTCTGGTCTGAAGCCTCCCTCCAGTTACAATGTAGAGCCAAGTTTGGATTCTTTCATTAATTGCTGATTCTCACATCAGAAAAGTGTCTTACTATTTTAGGGATATGCCTCAAACCTACCAGGTGGTACTAGTGGATAATACCACTTTCTGTGGCCCACAGCATACCTGCTTTCAAGGACCACTGAACCACAGCAACTAGGAAAATTCAAGTGGAGTTGTGCTCCCATTGATCCCTCTATCCACCAGATCAAAGGGTTATAGATCATGTCCCTTCCAAGAGCTTCTCCACTGTATTTCCTGCAGTAACACATGGTTTTCTGAGGAAAAGGAGTCAAAATTATACAGTCCTTTCTATAGTGGGAATTTCACGTGTAAATTATGTAACAGAGACTCCTCAGTGAGTGGAATGCTGATGGAACTTTTCCATAATTTACCAGTAAGTAAATTAATGGTATAGTCACACTGGATTTGTATAATTTCACATGGCACTGTTTCTCTGACTCTTTCACTTAATTCATTAATTTCTAAAATCTGGAATTAAATTGAAAGAGTTTCTAATAAAAAATGTACGTTACTCTATACCTTTACTGATTTTGACCCCTCAGCCCCCATCCAGGGGATATTTGACAATGTCTAGAAATATTTTTTTTATCAACGCAACATAGGGAGGATGCTACTGGCATCTAGTGAATTTACTCTGTGAAGCTTCATTGGTCCATGACATAAAATATCTAATCAATTCAATCAGTTAAGTTAAAAACCTCAAATAAGTCAGTTGCTTAATGTTAATGTATAAGTCCTTTGAAAAATAACCTAAACAGTTAATAACTTATTTTTTATATCACTGAACTCAGTTATTTTTATTTTTATTATTATTTTACTATACATTATTTAGTGGTATCCTATCCACTTGAATACATGTTTTTCAGATTTAAGATAGTTGTAATTCTGGACATCCAACTTCCAGAATTAAAGGAAACTAGGAACTGAGGATAAATATCCCTTAAGTATTAAAATAGAAAATAAGATATAGGACTGAGACATGATAGAAACTAAAGATTATGCTACACTACACAAGAGAGGTAAGAACAGGCTTGCATATTGAGGCAGCATTTGAAAGAGGACACAGGAAGAGCAAAGAATAAATTGCAGGACTAATCCAGGGAGGGAAATGTGAAACAGACACAGCTAAGAAAAGTGATGGAACCCATGAACAGATCTCAGAGGTAGGCCAAAGGCATTTCAAATATTTTGCGTCCCATTTTTAATAAGGTAACCTGCATTTGTTTGTTTATCTCTAAATATCACAAATTATACATCTCCATTATGCTAATACTCAAATTAATTTCCTACACTGACAGCATATCGCACACACACAAGTACACAACTACTGATTACAGATTGGCTAAGACTGTATATACCAGGCAGGCAGACAAGAGTTTGAATTCTAGCTATGCCACAAGGAATTGTCTGATCTTGTCTAAACCTTGCAAAACTCTCTAAGCCTCCATTTCTTCACAGGGTCAATGAGTTTTAAATCAGGTAACACAGACAGAAAAAACATTTAATACAGTATCTAGCATGTAGTAGACAATAAATGTTAGCTAATTTAACATTACATTAACAGAAAAAGCAATATAAATTCACTCTGTCCTTTGGTCTAATTAATGCATAATTCACTCTTCTAATTCACTCCAGAACGTCAGTGCCTCTGTGTCTTGAATGATTATTTTCTTTGGAAATCCTTCAAATATGCTGACATTCATTAGTGTCCAGATACACGCAACTATTTTTAGTAATCCATATATGCTAAAAGAGGCTATAAATTCCTAATTTTGATGTGACATTTGAGTATAAATAATATCTAATTATCTCATGCTTCTTGCTTGAATATACTCAACATTTATAAAAACAAAAACAAAAACAAAAACAAATCACACCTTATTTATTGTCTTTAGAGTGTTATTTTATCTTAGAGCCTGCCACCCTGCTTGGAGTATTCCTTCTTTCCACAGGCCTTTAGTTTTTATTTTTGTACAATATATCATTTTTTATTACCTCTTTTCTATGCACCTAATTCTTAAGCCTCTCTTTCTGAATTATTTCTCTCAGATTTATGATCATAGCACATGCTAATTATCTGTACATTTTTCATAGTTATTTCACATCCAAATCATTAATATTTTTGAAAGCATATTTCCCAATTATACCCATAGTTTCCAAATGGCATTTCACCCCTATTTTGGATCTTAGCATCTCTATTCTGTGATTATCCTTCCTGGGGTTGTTTCAAATCCATGTAACAGTACTTCTCTATTAAGAGAATTCCAATTTATTTTTCAAGAAACTTTTATGAGGTACTATTTTATTCTTCACCAAAGATGAAACTGCATTTATTGAACCAGCTGCAGGGCTATTGAAACCTCCTGATACCAACATTTTTTCACAGCTTCTCATTACTCTAGAGGTTAGGAGTTACAAACGGAGGACATAAAAATCCAACTATCGCAACATTAGGAAAATAGTTCTACAGGGAACACTGGCACCAGAATATTAATGAAAACTTTTCTTCTCTGTAAAGGCAATCTATGTGGTCAAAAGCAGGGGAATATGATCACCCTGGAACCTCAGACTCCTGAAGTCCAAGACACCAATATTCAAAAGAATCTAAAATGTAATTAAATTACAGTGCTCATGGACTTTACAGTATTTTGCTCTTTTGTGTGAAACCAAGAAAACTGGTTGATTTCTGTGATGCTGATCCTTCACAGATAGCACTGGATACTTCATTTCACAGAAGAAACAAGAGTCTGGCTTTCACTGACATAAGCAGCAGCACAAGATTAATGCTTCACACTATTAGTAGGCTTATCTCTCTTGGCTGTATCCTGTGTTAAATTCTGAGTTAAACTGCCTAGTCAGTTTTAAAATGGATGTGATCCCTGCCCCTAAAGTTGAACTGAAGCTCTAGTAAATAAGCAGCAAATAAAAAAGTGAAACTCATTCAGTATCTACTCTTCAGTTGAAATATCCAAAAATTATATATACGTGGTTTAAAATAACTAAAATAGCTATGATTTTTTTGTCATTTCTCCTTATAAAAGCCAAAATGTGTTAAACAAGTTTTAAAGATAAGATAAATCTGTCTTTCACTTGTTTCGGTACTCAAATGTCAAACCTATATGGAGAATAAAACTGAAGAACACACCTGTGACAAATGACATGATGAAAGAAATCTATAAGAAGAGAAACAATTTTGTATGACTGAAAACAAACACTAGATGACAACCGTAAACATCAAGGCTAGCCCAGGTTTTCTCACTAACTAGGCAAATCAAGCTATTTATACCTTGGTTTCTTGGTCAACTATAATAAGATTTAAGTATAGCATTCAATCAAAACCTTTTAGTAATAGAAACATTTATTAAACATTTGTACCCACTACACAGTGTTCTGAATGTTTTACATGTATTTTTGAATCCTCATAAAATTTATGAATTAGTATTATTATCATCACCCCATTTTAACAGATGAGGAAACTGAGGTAAAAAGAGGTTATATGACTTGACAAAAGTCAAATAGCTGATATAAAAGCCAAAATTTCAACCCAGGAGGCAAGCATTAAATTGTAGTTTCTTAACTGCTATAACTACAGCTGCCTTATGATCATTGCTCTAGAATATTTGTATTGTTTTGGGCAAATCACTTAACCTTCTCTGTTTACTCACTTGTAAAATAAGAGAACTTACCTGCATTAGATACTCTCTGAAATCACTTCCGTCTCCACACTTGGCTACCACATTTTTTCTAAGTTCAGTTTTCTTGAGCTTCTAGCATGTATTAGTTAACAAAATTTTCCATCACCTCATGGTCAAATTAAACATATCCTTTTATCGAAGAATTCAATTCTTTTCTCATAATATTTCCTTGCAATAGGGCCATTAAATGGGACATCATGGTGTAGTAGAGTAGGAATAGAGAAGTTTAGTATCTGGTCCAAGTTCTCTTATTGACATGTTGTACGACCTTAGTTATTAGCTAAGTCATTTTTAGTTACTAGCTAAGTCACTTACTTTCTCTTGAACTCAAGTTCCTCCTCTTTAAATTGAGGGGACTTGCCAATGTGTTCCATTAATTTTAGAGATGTTACATTTTTCTTGATTTGAAAAAGCCTAGATGATAAAAAGCAGAACTGATCAACTTTAATTTACTTAAAAGTCGACTATTTATGCCTGTCTTTTTGCCATTTTATAGTATTAAATCCTCAACAAGGACACCTAGGGGTAGAAAAAAGTGGGAACAGGCAAGGGGCCTATCAGTTTATTTTGCTAGTTATTAGCAATTCAGCATAAAAATGGTGTGAAGGGAGGCAGAATCTACCTTAAACTTAAGGTCTGAACTGCTTTTGCTGCTCCTTTTCTCCATGACTACAGAACAAACACGAACTGTTTGCATAATCCTATTCTTTGCTTTTTCAATTTACCTGAGCTTTGTTATTTTTATATGAATTCAGTAAGACATCTGTTTTGTGATTAATACCTTGTAGTCTACTAGAAATGCAGAGGAAGATATACATTTGAAGTGGAATTATTTCATGAAATAATCCTCTCTCAGGGAAAAAGATACTGTCCATTATGGATGTCAACTCAAAGTTCTTCCCTCCTTCCCCTTCTCTAATAATGACCCTTGTTCCCCTAGTATATTTAGTAATCTTAAAAAATTATCAATATATAAGCAAATTCATTTAATTGACATAAATGAAGGTACTTCCACGTAGTAAAATAATGAGCATCAATTTTCAAAACTTCAACAAAATCGTGGTCACAATTCATATAAAAGTGAAAAATAAATAACTTTTCATATAAATGGATCCAATTAGCATTATATTGTGACTTATAAAAGCAATTGTGGATAGAACACTTTGGGTCATAAGCCTGCTTCATGAAACTCTATCTAGAGACTAGTTAGTGAACCACATTTAATTTATTTATTCCCATCTGTGTAACTAAAAGCACTTTTATTGTACGAGACTTATAGATGGATGCTTCATGTTTACATATTACATTTCAGAACGTAAATATCAAACTGTCTAAAAAAATACCTACACAAGCAAGTCACTGATCAATTAACACTATAATTTGTTCACAGTTCTATTTACTTGGCTTTCTACTTTTTATTATTTTTAAATACTACTTTCTTATTTATTAATGGAATACATGCAGGAAACAGTCCCAAAACGACTAAGGGATACCAAAAAGTCTTTTAAAATATTTAGGATATAATTTTTATGCATATGATCAACACCATCTAATTTCAATAAAACTTATTCAATATGATAATTCCACAGCTTCCCCAAAATAATAAATATTGTATACAAAATCTGTACTTCTATATTGTAATGAAATGCTTTACCATGATGCTAATGAAGGTTAATATTCAGGGAACCTCATTTGCATGGTCTTCGTCCATGGCCTAGTGCATAATTTTTTATTTGTAATTATGTATTCTTTTTTCTAAAGCAGGTCTTCCAAGTTATATAAGGTTGAGGTGACACGTTATTTAGATCCACTCCTACAGAGCAGGTTAAAAGTTTTTTGAATATATGAAATCTAGCCAATTTTAACCTATTCTTTATTTTTTTAAAATTTCAAAATACAGCTTTATACAACTTTATATAAGGTATATACTTTAATATACCTTTATACAAGGTATACATCATGATTACTTGATATACATATACATACACACACACAATGGATAAATAGATAATGCAATTGTGGTGTGTGTATGTGTGTTTTTGCAAAATGTAGTCTACTATAATATTACTTATTAACTCAAGGTTATGAAAAGGCAGTTCTCCTTAATACATAAATTTTGAGTATTAGAATCTCCCTCCAAGAATGGCAAAATAAAATAAATATTACAAACTGTTTTCTCAGATACAGTTTCAAAGCTAATTGATTGGTATGTTCAACAGACATTAGTTGAATGCCTAAGTGCCAGAGATTAAAAGATCGATCAATGAGACACGAGTTCATTCTTTCAAGAAGCTTACATTATAATCTAGCAAACATATATATATGCATATGTATATAAGTGTGTATATATACGTGTCAATTTTTAAAGCTCTCTTATATACCCTTTCAGACAGTGATCAATTTCTTTGCTTCCCTTCATAACGAAAACTTCTCTGAACACCTGCCAAAACATGCTATCTCTATTTTTCACCCCTGATTCCCTCTTAGACCCAGTCAAATCTAGTTTCTGCCTCTACCACTCCAAGTCCTTATGTCATGTCACCAATAAACTCCATGTTAGCAAATCCAATGTATACTTTTCAGTTCTCCCCTGACTTTACCTTTCAACAGCATTTAACACAGGTCACCATCTACTGCTTCTTAAAACATGCTCTTAGTTTTTCTCCTATCTCACTACTCCTTCATATTCTCCAGACCTTTGTGACTAACTAAAAGTTAGTGTTTCTCAGAGGTCTACATTAGTGCTGTCCAACAGAACTTTTTACAATGATAAATGTTTCTTACGTGCTGTTTAGTATGGTTGCCACCAGCCACATGTGACCATTGAGCACTTGAAATGTAGCTAGCGTGAAGGAAGAAATACACTTCAAGTTTGATGTAATTTTAATTTTAAATACTCATTTGACCCTAATGGCTACTATACTGGATGACATAGCTTTAGAGAAAGCCCTTTTTTCTTACTTCTCCCTGTTAAGTGATCTATCATCTTTTCTGCTTACAGTTTCCAAGTTTATATCTCAAGATCTGAAGTGTATTTAACACCTCCACTTGGATGTCTCACAGACATGTCAAATTTAAAATATCTGAAACAGAACCCTTGATTTTCCTTCCCAACTTATGCTCCAACCCAGTGTTCCCCCATTTTAGTAAACTGGCCTCAGCATCTGCCCAGATGCTGCATCTAAAAATTTTAGATTTCAACAACTAATACAGGTTAACTAACCTTTTTTCAATTGTTCAAAAATTCAAGTTCTTTTCTCCCTGAAGTCTGCTTCCCCTGTCATATAATGCTTTACCTCCAGTTCTCAAAAAGCTCCCTCTCATCCTTCAGGTCTCTTATCTAAATTAAGTTTTTCCTCTTATTACAGATACTCTTCATAAGCTCCTTATTTCTTTCCTTCAAAGTTCTTCCATAATTTGTATTTGTTTATTTTTATCTTTAATTGGTTCTTTTAATTTGATCATAAGATCTATGAATGCAGGGATCATGTCCATCTTGTTACCAATATTTCCACAATGTTAACATAAATATTTATTGGATACATGAACTAAGTGTCAGTCCATTCCTCAAATTCATAAATGGAACGTTATTTTTATGCTTCTAAAATACCACTTAATTGGCAAAGGAAATTTTAATTATTTGATTCCCAAAGGTTCATAATAAAAGAAATTATCCATTTTTTCTTGTACTACTCAGTTGGTAACCTATTAGAAAGCAATGCTCACTTTTATAGATCCAATAAAGAAGTTATGTATACTTTAAAACACGCATGACACTACAGTGTTTTGCTATCGCACTGTATGGGTAAATCCTGCCAACCCCAGCCCCAAATAATATGTTCTTTCAGGCAGACAATAACAGTGAGCAAGAATTTATCTCTCCAAATAATTCTAATGGTTTTATCATTCTGAAAAGAATGTATAATATTCAAAGAAAGGAAAGAAGTGTACCATAAAAGGTGTACTATCTACAGTGTTACCGAGCCTCTCAATTCCCCTCTGCAACAATAACCATTATTAACAGTTTTTCCTTATATCCTTCCAGAATATTCTATGCACACAGCCTTGTTATCTGCCTTTCCAGATCTGGAATCATTCATTTCTTCAATTTCTTCTTAGCTGTTTTTCATGGAAAATGACATTTTAAGAGCATAATTTGGGCACTAAAAATATTCGTTCCTATTGGGTTGATCTTTATTTTTAGGCTTTTTCATTTGACAGACCTAAAAAATAATTGTTTTATTTTTAAAGAGGAAAGTTATTATGAGTTCTACTAATACTTCTATTTCAAATTTAGTACTATAGGATTTTAATTTAACCCCTTCAAATTATATTCCTACTTCCTTCCTCTCATGTCTGGTTCTCAGTGGGACTAGGAAGATAAAATTAGAATACTACTTACTCATTTTTTTAAATCCCACAATCCACACATTAACAGTCTGAGATAATATAACGTTACTACCAACAATATGATTTCTGTAAACAGTTGTTAGTTTTTTTTTCCTCAGCTCTGTTTTCTGTAGGGTATATATCACGAGGGAGGTACACTGTAACTGTTATGTTTTCAAGTCACTCGGAATACTTCCTCTCTGTGTAATTATGCTGCTAACTGGATAAACTCTGAAGTTTAATTTTATTTATTTTATTTTAAATTTTAAGAGTATTTTTGGTTTTATGTTTTCCCTGTATTAAAAGTTATCAATCTTTCTTATGATTTCATGGTTTTGTGTCACCCCTGAGCATCTGCTGCATTCCTAGAGTACATATTTTTAAATATTCATGTTTTTTTCTTGTGCTTTTATGGTTTTATTCTCTAAATGTTTACAACTTTGATCTGTATGGAATTACGGTAGAGTAGGAATCCATTTTGTCTTCTTATCCAAATGGCTATGTAGTTTCCCCAACACCATTTATTGAATAATCCATCTTTTCCCTCAAGCATTAGAAACATCTCTTAACCACTTATTAAGAGTCCAGACTCATAGCAGGCGTTTCTAGTGGTAGAAGAGTTAGTGACAATGGCTGAGAGCATCTACTGGCAATGGCACTAGTGGTAGTACCTAAAGTAGCCTATTGTTGTGGCAGAATCTTAGCTGTGTTGCATCTTGTTTTCTGCCCAACCTAGATTTTCTGGCTTTAACACAGATTAAGAGTCACTTGAATTTCTTTTAATATATTGTGTTTTGTTTCTTAAACACAGTAGTTTTGGCTGTTCGTAGCCAAGAAGCCTAACTTACACAATTTGATTTTCCCTCCACAATTCAATGGTGAGCATTCCCCAAAATGCAGCCTTTGGGTCTCTGCTCTACATTCTGTGGCTGAAACTCATGTCCATAATTACAATTACCAGAATTTTCACTACCATCCCCAGCAACTGACTCCTAATATGTACCTAATACGTATCACTGAACATGAGCTCATATCACCTCATTGTTTTTATATTTTCCATTTCACATGGTAAACATACCTACAGTTGGTTATCCTACCACTGAAAGCTACCTTTTAAATATTAATTTTCTAAAAATATTCTGAAGCTTTAAAAGATAGCACAAGGTGTTAAAGGCAAAGCAAGCAGAATGACATTGTTAGAAAAAGACAGGAGAAATGGCAGGAAATAAGGCCATGATTAGGAGACAATGGTAAAGTCACATAGTTTTTTTATGGTAGAGAGTTAATATTTAATAATACAGACATAAGCAACCACTAAATAATTTTGAGTAGTAAATTACATGATTAGATTTTTGTTCGAAAAAACCACTCTGGCAGCACTGAAGAAAGTGCAGAGGAAAATAATGAGACTATCTTTTTTCTTTTTTAAAGTCCTTTTATCCAAACAGATTTAGGATCTTACTACACATTATAAATAGTCTTCTACAAATTATTAACCAAAAGCTATAATTTGTAACCATATACAAAGTATGGGTGACACCTTGAAAATGACAGACAACAAATACAGTTTCTAATCAAATCAAATTGACTCAAAAACTGAATTATAATTTATCATTAATTTAATATCTATGATGCACAACTTGAAGAGCAGATAAAATCTACATTTAGAAAATTATTACACCATTGGGAATACATATAGCTTATCTATCATATAATCTTAAGTGTTACGTTGAGATGACTCTAAGTCTATGAGGGCCCATAAACTACAGGGCACATAGCTACTTAGGGAAACACTTCACTCACAGTTCGGTTTTACCTGTAGAAAAATAACATAAGCCCTTTCTTTGAAAAAGGGAAATACGAAATCAGAAATACAAGTTTAACTTTAAGAAAGGGATCAGCTTTTATTTAGTGACAGAATAAACAAAATCAGTTGGCCTTAAAAAAGTATTTTGGTTTATTCAGATGTTGTACTCTAAAGCAGCTAAAGTTATACTTAATGAACAAAATAAAACTCATTTGTGATATTCTTAAGTAAGGTCATTTACTGATGTTCTATTTTTTTTTTATCTCTTTTTAACTGAAGTATAGTTAGTTTACAATGTTGTGTCAATTTCTGGTGTACAGCCTAATGTTTTAGTCATATATATATATGTGTGTGTGTGTATATATATATATATATATTTGTTTTCATATTCTTTTTCATTATAGGTTACTATAAGATACTGAATATAGTTCCCTGTGCTATACAGTACAAACTTCTTCATCTATTTTATATATAGTAGTTAGCATCTGCAAATCTTGATCTCCCAATTTATCACTTCCCACCCTTTCCCCTCCAGTAATCATAAGTTTGTTTTCTATGTTTGTGAGTCTTTTTCTGTTCTGTAAATAGGTTCATTTGTGTCTTTTTTCTTTTTTTAGATTCCACATATGAGTGATATCATATGGTATTTTTTTTCTCTTTCTGGCTTACTTCACTTAGGATGATGGTCTCCGGATCCATCCATGTTGCTGCAAATGGCATTATTTTATTCTTTTTTATGGCTGAGTAGTATTCCATTGTATAAATATACTACAACTTCTTTATTCAGTCATCTGTCGATGGACATTTAGGTTGTTTCCAAGTCTGGGCTATTGTAAATAGTGCTGCTATGAACATTGGGGTTTGGGGTGCATGTATCTTTTGAATTAGAGTTCCCTCCAGATATATGCCCAGGAGTGGGATTGCTAGATCATATGGTAAGTCTATTTTTAGTTTTTTGAGGAATCTCCATACTGTTTTCCATAAGAGATGCACCAAACTACATTCCCACCAGCAGTGTAGGAGGGTTCCCTTTTATCGACACCCCCATTTGTTATTAGTAGGTTTTTGAATGATGGCCATTCTGACTGGTGTGAGGTGATAACCTCGTTGTAGTTTTGATTTGCACTTCTCTACTAATTAGCGATGTTGAGCATCTTTTCATGTGCCTACTGGCCATATGTATGTCTTCTTTGGAGAAACGTTTATTTAGGTCTTCTGTCTATTTCTTGCTTGGGTTATTTGTTATGAGTTATTTGAGCTGTTTGTATATTTTGAAAGTTATGCCCTTGTTGGTATTTGTACCTACTTAAAGCATATTCTATGACTTGTTGTACCTCTTGATAGGTCTTTTTGTAAAGTTTTTCAGAAACCTGGGTTATTGGCATAAACCCTATAAACATTCTATACACCCTATATATTCTTTAGCTATATAAAGACTTTTCATGGAATTTGACCTTGATGTAGATTTCTGTAACAATAAAACCATTTAGGTTTCTTTTGCTCCCTTTCAAGTCACTAGAAAGGAATTCTCGTACATGTAGCCAACTGATCAATTTACCATAATCTGTGGTCTCTTTAGTAATCACTACAGTCTGCCAAAGTTGAGACACGTGTACTGCAGTTTATGTTAGTTTGACTTTTACTTTGTAAATTATAATATGTACATAAAAAAATAATAAAGTATTAACAAAACAGTTTGAAAAACATTTCTGAAGTATACCTATTACTGATTTTATTTTGTGGGATGATATTACACTGAAAACTATAAAACATTAATGAAAGAAATTTAAGACAACACAAATAAGTAGATAGTCCATGCTCATATATTGAAATAATTAACATTGTTAAAGCGTTCCTACTACCCCAAACAATTTGCAGTTCCCTGCATTCCCTATGAAAAATTCCAATGGCATTTTTTACACAAATAGAAAAAAAAAAGTCCTAAAATTTATATGAAACCACAGAAGAATTTGAGTAGCCAAAGCAATCGTCAGAAAGAACAACAAAGCTGAAGGTAACATGCTCGCTGATTTCAAAATATATTACAAAGCTACAGACATCAAAACAGTATGGTACAGAGCATAAAAGGACACAGAATTATGGAATAGAACAGGAAGTCCAGAAATAAACCCATGCCTATAGCATCAATTTACAATAAAGGAGTGAAGAATATACAATAGATGAGGACAGTCTCTTCAATAAATGAAGCTGGCAAACTGGACAGCCACATGCAAATGAATGAAACTGGACTACTATCTTACACCATCCACAAAAATTAACCCATGGTGGATTAAATACTTGAACATGAGACCTGAAACCATAACACTGTAGAAGAAAACATAGGCAGTAAGCTCCTTGACATCACTCTTGGCAACGATTTTTTTCATTTGGTAATAGAGGCAAAAATAAATAAGCAAGACTACATCAAATTAAAAAGCTCCTGCATAGTAAAGAAAACCATCAACAAAATGAAAAAGGTACCGTACTAAATGGGAGATAATGCCTGAAAATCACATATCTAATAAGGCATCTGATAAAATATATAAACAACTCACAAAATTCAATAGCAAAACAATAAACAATTCAAATTAAAAAATGGGCAGATGAAATTAATAGACATTTTTACAAAGAAGAAATGCAGATGGCCAACAAGCACATTAAAATATATTCAGTATTGCTAATCATCAGGGAAATGCAAATCAAAACCACAAGGAGATACCACCTCACACTTGTCAGAATAGCTATTATCAAAAGAGACAAGAAATAACAAGTATTGGTGAGGATGTGGAGAAAAGGGAGCCCTTGCGCATTATCGGTAGGAATGTAAATTGGTGCAGCTACTGTAGAAAATAGTGTGGAGATTCCTCAAAAATTAAAAATAGAAGTGCCTTATGATTCAGCATTTCCACTTCTGGGAATTTATCTGAAGAAAAATGAAACACTAATTCAAAAAGATATATGCATCACCATGTTCACTGCAACATTATATGCAATAGACATGAAAACAACCTAAATGTCGATCAATGGATGAAGGATAAAGAAAATGTACACACACACAATGGAATATTATTCATTCATAGAAAAGAATGAAATCTTGCCATTTGAAACAATATGGATGGATCTTGAGGGTATCATGCTTAGTAAAATAGATCAGACAAAAAATGACAAATATTGTATCTCACTTATATGTGGAATCTAAAAAACAAAAACAAAAAGCAAGCAAACAACAACAACAAAAAATCCCCTGAATAAATGGGTATAGAGAACAGATTGGTGGTTGCCTGAAGCAGGGGTAGGGGTGGGTGGATGGAATGGGTGAAGGGGGTCAAAAGGTACAAATTTCTAGTCATACAATGAGTAAGTCATGGGGATATAATGCACAGCATGGTGGCTATAATTAATAATACCATATTGCATATTTGAAAGTAACTAAGAGAGAATACTTTGAAAGTTCTTATCATGAGAATTACAACTACGTATGGTGATGGACATTAACTGGAATTATTTTGTGGTCATTTTGCAACATACACAAATATCAAATTATTACATTGTATACTTGAAGCTAATATACTGTTATATCATTATACCTCTATAAAACACATTTAAGAAATGGTTTTGATCATAAAGAGTATTTAATTATGTAATGTAATCGTAATGACTACTTTTGAATGTTGAGTGGATTTATTACAAATACACCTTGCTCTATAAAGCAAGGTGTGTAAAAACAGAATAAAAAGTTCATTCTTAAAACTTTTTTTAGAGAAAGACAAATACAACATAATATCATTTATATATGGAATCTAAAATATGATACAAATGAAATTCTTTACAAAACAGAAACAGACTCAAAGACACAGAAAACAAACGTATAGTTACCAAAGGGGAAAGGGAGTTGGGGAGGGATAAATTAGGAGTTTGGGATTAGCAGATACAAACTACCATATGTAAAACAGATAAATAACAAGGTCTTACTGTATAGCACTGGGAACTATACTCAGTATCCAATAATAAACCATAGTGGAAAAACCACACACAGTTTTTCATATTCTTTTCCGTATATATACATACAAAACTGAATCACTTTGCTGTACACAAGAAACTAATACAATTGTAAATCAACTATATGCCAATAAATTAAAAAAATTTTTTGATCTTACACCTCATATAAAAAAAGCTGAGATTTCTTTGTAAATTATATACACATATTACTGTATAATATACAGTCATCCCTTGGTATAACTGAGGGGGATTGGTTTCAGGACCCACTGCAGATACCAAAGTCCATGGATGCTGAGGTCCCACAGTCAGCCCTCTGTAACTCAGGTTTCACATCTTGGGATTCAACCAACTGTGAATCATACAGTACTGTAATATTTATTGGAAAAAACTACATAAATAGATCTGTGCAGTTCAACCCTGCGTTCTTCAAGGGTCAATTACATTACAAAAATTGTAGATTATGGACAAAATAGAAATTTAATATAATAAAAATATGGTATTTAAAATATTTTATTACTAAAATAAGTATATGAATATGTGTTCTTATTTTGATAATCTTGATTTAACATTTTATGATATAGCAATTCGAATGACAACCTCTAAACTTATTTAAGATACCTGGTTTTAAGGGCTGTTACATTTGCAAAAAATACCTCACAAGAATGGGTACATCAGAATGGAAAAAGTGCATTAGCAAGTAGGTGTCTTATGAAACATTAATAATTTTTATTTCTCAGTTCCATACACCAATCATATAAAGGCATCCCATGCACATAGGGTTAGATGATAGTTTGACATATGAAATATTTATATAGATAAGGTTAATCAAACTTTTTTATATTAGATAAGATAAAAATATTAATAGAACTTCTATTACTTCTTCCATGGCCCAACTGATTATCTTATGTGACATCTGGGGTTTATACACAATATACCTATAGCATTTATGCGATACTTTTGAAAGTCCTTATCCTGTAGAAACAAAGCATATAATTTCCCCATAAAAAGTAGCAGAGTATAACAGATAAATATAGCCTTTTGCAGAAACGCTTAATGATTATACAAGACAATTAAAGTCATTTTAGAAGCAACTAAGTAAATTCTGGCACCACAATAAATTATGTTATCTTATATTGTTAGTATAATAACATTAGTCAATGCAAAAATTCTGCAGAACTACTTTTCAATATAACAAAAACTATTCTGGGTAAAATCCTTTTTCTCCTTTCTGTTTTCTTACATCATCACACTTAGCTTTCTTAGGAGTCTTTTACTTAAAAACAGTGTTGTTGACATTTCACAAGAGTTCTGTGTGCCCAGAGAAAAAAATTAAAGAAATGTTTATAGAAATGCTGGGCAAAAAGCTTTGCAGACTCGTAAGTAAATGATATGAATGCAGCATTCTAGAGTGTTTCTGAATTTAACTGTCAGCACAATAACAACTTTGCTATCTTAGACATGATTTATATAGAGATGAAGCTAAAAATGTTAAATCTTTGTATTTCCAATGTCTACTATTTACGTCCTCTTGTAAAAATTTCCCAAGATAATTTAAGAAAGCATAGACAATGTAGCTGGTATTATATTTTACTGCCACTTTGCTCTTCTGTCACATTCTTCTGAAGGAAACATAACACTAGAGAAATGACAGAGAACATTACTGTGGGAAAATAATTATTCCCTGATGAATGTGTTTCCTAAGTTTAGATTTCATATTTCAGATTTTCTTAAAGGACAGCACACCTGCATTTTAAAATGCAGTGAAATTAAGTAAATACACACACACGTACACTTTTCTTTGTCCTAAGTAGTATCCAGGATATATGCAGGTATCCAGGAAAGTACATTTAATTTTTTCATTAAATTATTAATACACAATTGTCTTTGTATGTCAATAAATTAAATTGTAATGTATTAATACTAAAGGCAAAAAACTGGGAAAAATATTCTTCAAATTACTATGAAGGCAGTGAAGAAAAAGTTCAATGACTGTTGATCCATATGAAGCTTTTAGAAATATTTGTGTAGCTCCTGAAATATTTATATAGATGAAGATACACTTCTACATACATTGGTGCAGAATAAAAATTCTGGTAGAGATGGCTAGATTGCATGTGGAACATTTATCACTACTTCAACCTCAAGTTTTATTAATATAAATTTTATTAGTAGAATTGGAATGAGTAAAGCTTTTAGCAAAACATACAGTGCAAACAGCAAATTCCAGAATCACTGTTTTTTCAGTCATTAGGCTTTCCTTTCTTCCCTTTAATCACTAAAAATAATAAACAAAAAACCATATCAAGCTGCAGGGAAATTAATACTGGATGTACTAAACTGTATGAAAATATATAAAAATAGGCTCAAACACCCAAACTTAGTGCAGCTTGAAAAAGTTACATAAAAACTATTATTAAAATGGAAGATTTATCTAAGTTTAGACCCCCAAATCTGTAAGGAACAAAAATTAAGTGTAAAAAAAACTCTTATTTAGACTAGCATCCAATACAGACCATAGTAACATTAAAATTAGCATGTTTAAAGTCAAAATAAAGTCTTGGAAGTACATGTTCAGTATGAAAGCTTTAGAAATAGCTTTGGTGAAGATTTTAGTTTTTCTTTAGGCTCCAGTGTCATTATTTTTCTGCTAATTTGAGTTCCAACAGTTTATTTTATGCACTGTTGCCAATTTTATGTTGCCAAGGAGGGAAAAATTAGTCCAGTGTATTTTCACAGTAAGCACAGAAAATCATACATTTAACTTTTTCCATCAATATAAGGGAGAGAAATCTACCGAGTATAGAACTTAGGTCAGTGTTATTTCTTCCATGTTAACTGCCCCAAATAACCACTCCCAAGCCACAGTTAATTATATCAAAAGTAATTAATTTTCAAATGCTCCTTTTAGACACCACAAAAAAGACACCAACTTTTGAATTTACTCACTCTAATAAGCGGTTCAACAATCTGACATGAGTCTAAAAGACTGACAAGAAGATGAGGGAAGAAACACTTAATAAAGGAGATACAGGAGCAACAGAAAAACAGCTTGTAGAGGACCACCAAATTTCATCTTTAGCCTCAAACTCCCTTCCTGAGACACAAATAGATATTTCTAACCACCTCTGGACATTTCCATCTAGGTAGGTATTCCACAAATATTTCAAACCTAATTTATCCAGAAAACACTTTAATAGCTTGAGAGTAGCCTGTTATCAAAGCTTTTCCTTCATATTCTCTCCAGCCAACAATTTCTACTTTATTTACTGGTGTCAAAATGTACCCAATCTCCCAATCTAGCAAACTTAGCCATTAACAACAACTCCTTTTTCATATCGCACACTTTCAGTTTAATTACAAAGTTAACAGATTTTCACTTCAAAAATGTTCAATTCCACCCCTAATTTTTATCTACCTTTTCTTAAAATTCCTATTATCTCTAACTGCCCTGTAAGAGGTTAGACGCTTGAGCTTAATATCCCAGTTCATTCCTCAAAATGATATATTAAAACCAGATATGTAATATCTCTTCCTTACCTAAGAACATCGTTGGTCAAGCTACACAGAGCGCGGTTCTCCAAGTGTGGTCTCTGAATCACCAACATCAGCATTACCTGGAAATGTGTTAGACATGCTAATTCTTGGGCTCCACCCCAGAACTAACGAATCAGAAACTGTGGGTGGGGTCAAGCAATCTGTTTTAACAAGCCCTCCAGGTGATAAATTTTGAGAACCAATGGCTTAAATTGGTTCTGACAAGTGATTTCATTTTTTTTTAACACACAGCTGATTAAGAGGTTCAGCAAACAGTATCATTTAACTTTCTTCTTAATAATTTTGAACTATTTTAAAAACTATACTACAGCATACATTAAATTGTGATGTTTTATGATTTAGCATAAACATCAAAATAAAACTTTGTTACTTCAGTGCACAAAATGGCACAATGTATAAAAAGTTATGGCACTGATCATGTTTCATGTTTGTTTTCTTGAAGTCAGCAAGTATTACTCAAGTAAAATTTTTACAAACATTATGTGCTTGCATGCAGTGTTCAATTAGTTGCAGGCAAGGCTCAGGTGCATCTGTTTGGCCCTTCAACTCATCAGAACAAATTAAATAGAGGGTTCATTTTGAATTTTGTGAACTTCTTTTTATTTGTGAAGTTATTCTAAGTTTGGGTTAGAGTTACACTTTTTCCAGCATAGGTTATGAAATAATTACCTATAAAACTAGAACTGGATCCCTAGTTAAAAGCAGGAATGTTAAACAAATGTTAACAATTGATGTAACATTAAGACAGAATTGGCTCCAGGTGTCTCAAAGTCTTTACTAATTAGTAGCAGTTGATTTTTCAGCTAACATTTGGGAGCTCTCAATAAAGCTAAAATACAATGTTAAATTTCAATGGTAGTCATCTGTTGGTAGAATTTACAGTGTAGTGATAAAAACTGGTAAATTTTCATGGGGTTTCGTAGTCAAGGTTTTGCAAATACAGATATTCTCTGCATTCCGAAAATTTGCTTTACGCCACTTGGTTCTTACAAAATATCTACAGTAGTACCTGTTTTTGCTAACCAAAAAATTCCAAAGAGGATTTTCCCTTCTACAAAAAAAAGGTGAAAAGCTAATATAATCTTCAGCATCCGTTTTGCAGGGAGCCATTACTGAGGCAGTATGTACCCTGAGCAGGGAGACCAGCACAGCCAACTTCCTCCCTGGGAACTACAGTCAGCATTCAGCATCAAGCCGCCAGAACTCTGAACTGTCTGTGAGCACCTGTGCTTTATATGGATTTATTTTGTGCATCCATTAGCAAGATGTGTCCTAAGGTAATTGCTTCTTCACTTTACATCACTTTGGCTTAGGAAAGCTTTCAGAGATACGCTCTTCTTTTGGATATGGAGTTGGGGGGAACCTGTAATGATATGGTCTTTGAAAATTCTGTAATTTTGAAAAAAGAAGTATGCCTAAAGTTATTGTAAATCTAGCAGTTAAAATGTGCTCGGAACAAAGTCATCACCTATAAACAATAGCATACACAACTGGAAAAAAATCTTAGTAAATCCTGCATGACAGTGCAACAAATATGTTAAATTGGTAAATTGTTATCAAAAAACTGAAAGAAATATTGGTACATGACTAAAAATGCAGAGAATACAAAATTATTCATCACCTATGCTTAATTCAAATGTTGAGATTATGCAGGATCTTTCCAATTTAACTGCATAAGAATACGAATGTGGCATGTCTCTCCATTTACTTTTGTTAAAATTTCCCAAATAGGTAAATTCAAGGATGCTAAAAACAACACACAATGGACAAGAAAATTTTAATGTCTAGATTACCATCAACACACCATCAACTAAACTGTCAGAATTATTGAGATAACTATATTGAGGGAAGTAGATAAATTTTTTTTTAAATTCTGTAAAAGCTATTGTCAGCTTTCATTGAGTAGGAATTGTTCAGTAATAAGGACTGGATATTAAGATATTTCAATATAGTTTTGCCTAATTACATATAGACAATCATTTAAATTGATGGATTTTTCTCCTATTTTTTTGAGCTAACTGTAATGGTACAGATAGAAAATTTCAAAGTTAATTTTTTCACACCAAACTTAGGTGGGTATACTGAAGCACAGTGTAAGTATTTCAAAAGAAATATGAAAACACTTTATTAATTAAAAAGTCCTTTGACAAATATCTTTCAAACATAAATAAATATTGACTATATAACTTTGTAACAAGCTGAAAAAACTGGATTTGACAATACAGTCAACACATTACCAAGCTTATAAATGCAGATAAAGTATCAGTAATGAAATTGATCCTTAGAGTTAAGATTCATCATTCAAATAAATCAAATTAAGCTATTCTGAAATTTTAAGAGATCACCACAAATAGGACTGTTTTAAAAATGTTATCAAAGTATCACAGAATATTACAAGACACATTATTTTCTCACTAAACAATGAAAAAAATGAACTGATGAATGAATCAGTTTTATCACTCTCCTCCAAAAGGACTTACACTGATTTAACTTTGGGAAGAAATTCTTACTATTTCTCAAAAAACTCAAAGAAAGCATATGAAAAAAATGTTGTGCCTTGTCTTTAATGGCATAGCATATGTCTAGGGAAGTTATAAGCCTTTCATACTATTATTAGATAGCAACACTTCCACAGGCTATAGAGAACAAAAAGATTTATCTATACTGGTTGCCACAACCACTACAACTAACAGTATATATGCAAAAATCCCACAACCCCTTTAAAATGAACCACAAACTTGGCCCAAATAATCATAATATCACAAACAAAACTAATCACAATTCAGAGTATGATGCTTTTTGTTCATCTCACATCTAGTGAGCGATTTCAAAATGCAGAGCACTTGTTCACATTTTTTAAAAGCCCGTATTGTAGATTTATTTCATCTTTGGTGTTTAAAATTAGCCTTCCCCAGCATGTGATCACTCCTCACGTTCAAAGGGTAAAACACAAAGCTCATTAGAGGTCACTCCCAAACTGAAGTCAAATTTTAATATTTCTTTTTCACCTAGGTTGTAGTCTCCCTAGTGGAATATATAGTTCTATGAACAATTCTCTTCTTCATTCTGGAACTTTTCCCCCTAGAACACAAGTGGAGTTGCTAAATGTTCAGGTTTCCAAGGAAGTCTCTTACCTTAGATTTCAAAAGTCTTAATGTTCCAAATTCTGTTCATTTTCTACTAAATGCCTGTGAAAATTCTCCTAAGACTCTAAAACTACCTTTATGCAGATGACTCAAAAATCTCTATTTCATAATGCTTTATAAGGTATCAAGTGGTTTAGTTTTTACCTAGTAATGATTCTGAAAATATTATCATTGGATGATGAATAGCCCTAAACAGTGGGGATCAAGAAAAAGCAGAGTCTAAAAAGAATGTAAATGTGTTCTCCTGTGGAGATCCCCACTGAAGCAGTAAGAAGGCAGTATATAACACTGTTCTGGGCATATGATTTCTCTGAAAGGGAAGTGCCTCTGGAAAAGGCACTTGGGACTTATTTAGGTGTCCAATAAGACCTTAAATTTGAGACATAAAATACTGTCATCATGATGTCTAAATACTATTTCCTTTCTCCTTTTTTTCTTTCTTGTCAATGATTCTTCTGATTTCCCAGACTTTAAATCCTAAAGTAGTCCTGGTCACTTTCCATTTTGTTTGAAAATTCAATCACAAATGCTCGGTAATGATTTTTGGATTTCTTTAGTACCATTCCTGCTTAACTGTCCTCCCATGTAGAGAACACACTGAGGCTGCCTATTTTTCCTGTTGAGACTCTTCAACTCTTCTATTTCTGTACAGGTCTTCCCAAATTCTAATTTTACTTCTCAAATGTATTTGTATAAAATACAGTCATGTTAATAAGACAGTTTAACTACTGTCTAGTAATAAAATATTTTAAACAGTTAAAATGAGGCAAATGCTTTAGAATGGTAGACAGACTTTAAATAATTTACAAACAATAAAAAGATTCTTACAGGGAAATTGAAAAGAAAAGGAAAACAAACCCACGAAAGAGGTAAATGCTATAAAGAAAACTTAAATTATACATTTACTAAGGGCAGAGAAGGAAAACCAAAAAGTAGAAGAATTATGCTTACTGCAGTAACTGATACAGCTGCCATTATTCCTAAAAACCAGGATAAAATATAAAAGTTATCATGAAACTACTCACCTAATTTAAAGGAAAAATCAAACTTAGACCTAAAGACAAGGAAACATCAGCAGCGATGAAAAAAAGTGACTTGGAAGTTGTCTAGATAGTGTTCTATGGAGTGAATTTCTAACTGGCTGACTTACCTAGGCAACAAAGCAAGTTGCCAATGTTACTACTTATGACATATCAGTCATTCTACCACTGGAGGGAGTCTGGTCACACATCCTTTGATGTGACTTTTACTCTAATAACTTCCTGGTCTTCTCTGGAAATGAATTAGAAACGCTACCAAGAATATAAATTGTTTTAATGTAATCTGATGTTTTTCAAGCTTTTTGTTTGTTTCTTTTAGTTTTTATTTTGTTTTTGGGTTGTTTCATACTAATAAAAATGGACAGCATTTCTATAGTCATATCTAAAGAAACGAATCCAGAGGTCACATGTGCCAGTACAGATGTATATTTAAAAAAAAAAATCCTAAAAAAAATTGTTAAATAAAGAACAGAGAAGGGCTCTGATGCAAATACCTACCCAAAGTAGGTATCAAGGTCATCAAAGCAACTGCAAACAGCAGGTTTGAAGTAGAAGCTGAAAATAGCTTTGAGGATTAATACTGAGGATATTACTGATGGGATAGAGAAATATCAGCAAAGGATAAAGTACTGTAACTATGATTTTACTATTCTTTTAAAATTCAGAATTTATAGTTTCCACTGACTACTCATGAAGTGACATAAGAAGGATTTGCTGTGTAAACCAAATATAACTGACACGAGAAAAAAAAAAAAAACCCCAAAGATCTAAACACTGGCCAAAAATGATGAGTTAAAAAGCAGCAGTTTAACTCAAGAAGGCATGTGGAGAATAATATTCCATTTACAGTAATAATTATTATTCTCTATTTTGTGTCAAGAATTGTGAGAAATGTTACATAAGTAATACTTCATTTAATTGTTTCAACAACCCTACAAAACTGAATTATACTCATTTTACATGGGAAAACTTGAGGCTAAAAAAAAGGTTAAATAATTTGCCTAGGGTAACATAGCTATCAATATTGTGTCAGAGGCTGACTCTAAAATGTATGTATTACCACCATGCTGTGTGCATGTCAGTGAGATTGAGTAGTGCCTACCCTGCATTCTTGTACTATTAAAGGTAATACTTAAGAGCATTCTTCCTAGGTTTCTGCTTTAGAAAATGTCATTAAGAATTATCTAATACAGAGGGGAGGGTATAGCTCGGTGGTAGAGTGCTTGCTTAGCATGCACAAAGCCCTCGGTTCAATCCCCGGTACCTCCATTAAAATAACTAAAAAAAAAATAAACCCAATTACTTCTTCTCTGCAAAAAACCCAAAAACCAAATAACCCCCCCAAGTAAATAAAATATTAAAAAGGAATTATTTAACTCTATCGTGCTACTAAGCACTTCTGTATTACTTTATTTCCAAAATTAAAATTTAAGTCACATGTCAATAAGGATAAAAAAGAACCGATTTATAATTTAAATAAATATGATAGAGTCCAAATTCAAAGAAATTTATCTTTTAAAATATGTAAAAGAAAAAACTTTTTTCCTTTTCCTCCACAAAACTACTATTAGAGACAAAGACAGGGAAATGGGCCAGCTTCTGTCTGTTCAATTTCTTTAAAATGTGTTCCCTTGCTAACTAGCATCATAAACTCCACAAACCATATCTAGGCAGTCATAATGCTCTAATCATGGAAATAATACTTGTTAAAGCTAGAACGCCTTGGGGGTGAATTTAAGTGCTGTACAACAAATTAATTTTGTATTTTCTTCCTTACTATTATAACAAGAGTACGGGGGCTTGGCTGTATATAAAGCAACATAAAGATTCATCTTTTCTTCTCAGCAAGGAAAGAGCTTCAATATGTATATGCATGATAAAAAAGATGAAGAGAACTAATATAGAATTCTATGTGTGGGGTCAGAGCTGTTTTGTCATATCATAAGTCAGTGAGGGTCTGAAGTATCTATGTGAAGAAACAAAACTGGAAATGAGTTCCCATATTACTGATGCTTCCAGATGAGATATTAATGTTTTTTTCTTTGATTTTTTTTGAAAAGCCACAATTAAAGTACATAATATATGCAACTTGAGGATGCTTCAGCACAGCAGAGATGGAAAATCAGAAACACTCCTTCACTTACAACAGAGATTATAGAAACTACTAGATCTACAGTACATCTTCAGAGCCTCCCCAACAGAAGTCTATCCAGAATCCTCATTTTGAACTACTGGTAACATCTAGGAAGGGCCACATACTCACAACCAAAATGCACATGCCTAGGATAAAAGCACACATGAAATAATGTGTGTGTATAAGAACCCTCTTGCTTAATTAAAAAATCCAATTATATGACCACTTGGACTCTATTCCATATTCTTCAGAGATTATTAAATATTTTGAAGAACTGTGAGAAAAAGAAGCATTGTAAATCGTTGCTAATAATGTAAACAGATTAATTTATTAGAAACTGGACAGAAAAAAAAACAAACATAAAAGAGGAGAGCCAGGAAAACATAAGACATACAGTTATGTTTACCAACAGCTACAGCTCTTAATTGATATGCAAAATATTATAAAATTTAAAATGTCTATAAGTGGAGAGGGTAAAAAGAAATTTTTATTAAATAATCACATGACACTTTTTCTTAATCTATTTTATTTCACTTCCAAGGATTTAATGTTGTTCTAATTTTTTCCCATCATCAGATTAATAGAGTAAAATAAAGAAAAGTAAAGAGCAAACAAGACAAATCTATTTCTATAATTATCAAATTATGAAAATATAGCACTTTATATGTACTTAAGCACATGATAGATCTGTCACATACTAATTTTTCTATGTTCTATATTTATAGAAGAAAAAAATAATGAGACCTGAGAGAGACCAAAAGGAAGGGAGTGAAGGAAGGAAATAGCATCTACCTGAACATTTCTCAATATATAATTATGATAAATAAAATCCAGTTGAAAAACTTAAAGGTACATTTAAAAGTTGTTCTGTAAAAATAACTGTATCATCTCTAAATTATCCCTATGAGGCAAAATTAACATTTTTGGAATTGACATATAGAGTCACAAAAAGAAAAGTTAGGCATTTAACAACATCTTTACACAAGATACGTTCAAATTCCACATCCTTCAATAAAAGAGTTAGCCCTTTGTATTTGTTGGTATAAGCTATTTTATAAAATGAAACACTATTTAATTAATCTATGTTGAATCAATTAGAAATCCGCAAATAAGCAGTAATTTTCATAGATACTGCCTACTACCAGTACCCCCCAAAATGAAATATTATATAATTTGCTCATTTTGCAGGATTAATAATGTGAACAGAAACAACTAAAAAATATTGCCAAAATAAAATTACTACTCGGAGAAGAGACAATGGTAAATGCAGCACATTAATTTTTGTACTCTATGCTATTAACTCTAAATATAATTTTTAAAACTTTATTTTTTTTAGAATCTTTGAAACGTGGTAAGTGAAATTTTAAATATTGATTAAGGCTTCTGAGGAGCAACCATCGATTGCCTGTTTCCAATAACTATAGTAATGAGCTTTTGATAAATCATTGAAGTAAATGAAAATAAAATCTACTTTTATTAGACTCTTGGTTTTCTGTCAAACCAATCTAGGAAAATCAAAATATTTACAATGGTAAAATTAGAAAAAGTCATTTCACAAAAGTATAAACTAAAACCCATAGGACTTCCTACGTGGTATATTAAAAATAATCTGCATGGTCTAACAGTGCAGGCTTATATATGGAATACCAAAACAAGGAGTCTTTTTAGATGCCATAAATATGTGCACCTATTACTATGGTGACCAAACTAGTCTAAGGATAAGAGAAATATAGGTAGCTGTTACAAGAATATTATTCATACTACACCTGGTTCAGAATTATTTGTTTTCTGTTTCAGAATTATTTAAAGTGGCGTTGGCTTCAAAGAGTAATTACTCAAAGGGCGATTATCCTAAATTTATAAATAAATGGAAACTCGGTGTTCAGTTGACCTAAACTGTACTGTATAGCAACGCCTAAGTTACCACCATGTAAATGACTCTGGAAACAAGACCTCAGCTCTCCTCTTGGATTACATACTGATCAATTTTACGACCTTAATTGTGAGGATATTAGTATACCTACATAACCTTGGCTAAAAAGCATTTTAAAATCATAATCTCTATACACAGTTAAACATTAATTTCATTTATAGCCAAAACTGTTTGGGATCATCTTAACAACATGTAAATTGTTTTCTCTTTGTCAGATGTACAATTTTACAATTATTTGGCCAATTAATACTAACCAGACGACTTCTTTACAAATGAAGTTTTATTCCACACCACTGAAACAGCACCGACTCTCCAACTACTCCAACTAAAACAGAAGCCCTATAACTAACCATACTGCATATAGTACTAGTTTATCTCTTTAACACTCAGACCTATGCTTAATCAATTTCCTTCTTTAGAAGACTACCAACTTTAACAACAGAATAAGTGATATAATATCAAGACACAATGGTGAGTACTCGCCACGTATTCTGAATCACAGCAGATATATTAGGCCACTTCCTTTACAGATTTTCTAGTATCTGAATCACAGCCCCAAACCATTAA
Source organism: Camelus ferus (assembly GCF_009834535.1). Classification (NCBI taxonomy): domain Eukaryota; kingdom Metazoa; phylum Chordata; class Mammalia; order Artiodactyla; family Camelidae; genus Camelus; species Camelus ferus. The sequence continues at coordinate 41,903,602 of NC_045706.1, read as the reverse complement.
GCTTGTGGCTGTCCTTGGTGCTGAAATGTACTCTTTCTGCCCTTTCACTGAAACGAAGCTGTCACCCCAATCCCGTTTTGAGAGGATAAAAAGGCTTCTAGACGTAGGAGGTCTGAAGATGGGAGGTTCAAAAAAGAAACTGTTAAGTTTCTGGGCAGAGACCGCTAACCAGTGTGTACGGGGGGGAGGGGATGCTAGAAACATCCTGAAGGTATCTCCCCTTCGGTGCCAGGAGACCCAGGAAAGCGGGACTGCGGCAAAGATCGGAAACGCCTCGTCCCGGGCAGGAACCGCCGGCTGCAACTGCGCCCTAGAGGGGGCGGCCCCTCGACCCGGGCCAGGCAGGCGAGGACGGCGAGAAGCGCCACCGCCGAGGACGACGGCGACTTTCCGCGCCAACGCGCGAGCCCCGGGGTCCTTTTGTTTCTGGAGTCTGAGGGGAGGGTAGGTGGGCGAAAGGAAGCCCCCACCAGCATTCATTTTCACGGGGGTGGGGAGAACAACAAAAGACCCCGCTGCCCGGGCGGGCAGGGTCGGCGGAGCCCCGGCAGCCGCGACGCCCGAGCGCGGGTTCGGCCCCTCTCAAGGTCCCGCTCTTACCGTCCCGGTCGCACAGCTGAATGGCCTCCAGGCTGAGGTTTTTGATCACCTCCTCACATGGGCTGGTGGGGCTGTTGAGGGTATGCTCCAGGCGCGGCACCTCCATTTTCCCAACCCCTTTCTCAAGCCCGCTATCTTCGTGTCCAGGCTCTCTCGGTGGACCGTGTGGGAGATAAGAGCGGGAAAGGGAAGGGGAGTGGTGGAGGGAGGGAAGGCAGCCTAGGACGCGGCGCTGAAGGGCCGAGGCTGAGCCGCCGGGCTAGAAAGCCGCTGCCGAGGCGACGGCACTGACAGGAGCTCCGCAGAGCGTGCAGCTCTGAGAGACCGAGACAGAGCCGGCGCGAGGGCAGGAGGCGGCGCGCTCCCGGCGGGGAGGGGACGCGGCGAACGGGGAACGTGAGGGAGAAGGCGCGCCGCGCGCACGCGCGAGAGAGGGCGAGCCCACCTGCTGGCGCGCGGCGCTATCTCCCCCCGCCCTCCCCAGTCCCTCTTCGCGCACGCGCCCCCGGCTGCCCTCGTGGCTCTCTGCACCCGCCACCTCTGCGCGTGAAGCGTCGGACCGCGGAGCGCGCGGGAACGGCGGACGGCGCGGCGTGGGCGGCGCGTGCTCGTCTCTCACTCTCTCCTGGTGAGGGCGATTTGGCGTCTTTCCCTCCTTACAGTGTCAGTGGAAAACCAGGTGGGCACTACGGCGTCTGCTCGGGGAGGTGAGAGTGAGAGGCTTGTTTGTTTATCAAGGATTAGAAAAATGGGGGTCCAGACCCTTTTACATCGGGTTTTGAAGCGAGCAGGCTACCTTCGCCCCCTCAAGGTCCCGGGTTACTGGCCGTCCAAACCCCGCTTGCTCAGCCAGCCATTCCTAGGAAACAGCTGTGTCTGTGTGAGTAATGAGCAATTAACTGAGGAGAGGCGCGGTTTAGGGTCAGGATTTTGGTCATCCCGAAGGAAGGGCAAGATGGGAATTCAGAACTGCCAGAAAGGTGAGGGAATGACGAGATGCTAGCCAGCCTGCTGGAAACGCAGCAGACGTGCTTTGGGGGCCGACAGCCACTAATCTTTTAGCGTTCGCAGTCTAGCTTCATCCATCCATCCATCCATTCAGTCATCCAACAAACATTGTTCTGGGCGCCAGGAAAGGGCGAAAAGACAGTACCTGACCTCATCACTGTGGAAGGGACCTTTTCCACAGTGGAAAAATGTGCTTCCTTTAGTTACCCTGAACTTGTCTGCCCAGTTTTTAATGTGGCTTAAGATTCTGCAGTGCACTCAGTGGAAGTGCAAAACAAAATTTTTTTAATACTATAGAAATAGGTCACAACCTATTGATCTCTGTTGCCATTTACTTCTTTGGAATAGTTTTTAGTTTTGTTGCTATCTTGGGGATCAAAAATAGTACCCCACCTCTTTTTAGTGTGCCTTTTTATTTGAAATTAAAGTTTCTTTTCCTTGATTTTTCCAATTTCAAACCTAAATATTAGCCAATAAGGTAACAATTCACATACAGATTGCTATATGCTACCCTTTCTAGGCACATCCATTTAGCTATAACGTGACAAAATATGGTTAATTGAAGCCTCCTAAAACAGAAGGACCAGCTTAAGATAAAGTAAGCCTATGAGAAAATTTGGCACAACTGAAAGTTGATAAAAATCTGTAGAGATAATTGGGTATCTTAAAGTGAAACGTCCTTATTGTGAACTTAGGTATCCTTCATGTAGTTTGAGAGAATTTTTGTGTCAAGGTAGGGGTGTCCCCCAAAAGAGGATAAATTACTACTTGTCAAGAAATATGACAAGATGGCGCTTATTGGTGAATTTTCTATGTTCCAAAACCTAGCTCTGGAGGACTAGAAATTGATTCTGTCAGCCCAAATACAGTGAGGTCATCTTTTATGGTATCAAATTTACAAATCTTAAAAGGAACTGTGTAAACTAGATTACCAATTTATTGATTTACAGATGAGAAACATAATTTATGCATATAATTAAAATTATATCTCATACAAGTGTTTAATAAGCACCTGCTATGTCCAAGGACTATACACTAGATGTTGGAAATTTTGAGTTCAAATCTATTGGGAAAGATAGACATTGACAAAGTAAGATTCTGATGAGTGTTATGAAAGAGGAAGTATGGAAACTTGTGGAAGTGCACACAGGGGCCCTACTGTAGTCTGGTTAGTTAGGAAAGCCTCTAGAAGGATTTAATTTTGAAGGAATGGGAAACGGTTGAAGGGCTTTAAAAAGGAAATTACCATGATCAAATTTGTGGGCCAGGATATTTGTGTAATGGGAAAGGGGGTAATGTTTTGGAAATATTAATGTGATTTTTCTGGGTACAAGACCTATTCAATCCAAAGCACCTTTCTGCTAAGAATTTAGATTGTTACATAAGAAATATGAAAGGAAAAGTTAATGTTTAACTTTTGACATTCTATATAGGATTTTTTTAAGCAAGTTGTTAAGCTTCAAATCAATACATTGTCAACAGGTGAAATATAAATACGTTCATGGTTTAATATATCAAGACTAGGCCAATTGATCCAAATGATAAGAGTTTCTCCTATGGTGAATACAAGATATCCCAGTCCACCATAAGGCTTAGGCCAGAGATTAGTATAAATTAGATGATGGTTATGAGGTAGGTAAAGTAGAAGAAAATCCTATACCCTTTGGCTCAGAGAATTATGGAAAAGAGGTAGAAGTGCTCAAGGAAGGCAACCAATAACATTTCTACTCACTCTCACCTTGAGGGTGTGGAGTAAGGGGTTGTAGCTTTAGAAATATCCAGATAGGTATGGGAAGACTCAAGTACAGAGAAATTTCTGCCCCTGTTCTCAGATCTTTGGGAAAAATCAGGATAGGATGTAAGTGAAAAGGTAGCAATCTGAAGGACTGAGGATTTTACCTAAAAAAGCTGATCTTTACCTAAAGGAACTGATTTAAATACTATTGAACTCAGACTGGGTTAGACTACAAGCACATTATTCTCCCTCACCTATATATCAGTGAATGAAATTTCATCTGCCAAAGATCTTTTTGTTTTCTTTACATGGCACTTTATTTATAATTATCTACAGACATAATCACACTATGATTTATAAGTTATTATTATACATGAAGAATCAGGCTAAAATTTGAAAAGGACCCGAAATACATCCCAATTCGATCCCTTAACCAATGTTGAAGTCCTTGACAGGAAATTGTTTATATTTTAATAAATGGTTAATTAAAATCCTAATGAAGTAACTCAAAGCCTTACTCATCCCAAGCCCAAATATGCCTCCTATATGGTCAATACAAAGACCTTAATTTTCCCCTCTGTTGATCATACACAATAGTGATAATCCTTCTTTCTGCTGCCCATGTATATTCATTTCTCTGGATAAATGTTCCTAGCTCTTTCAAGCATTTCTGATATCACATTACTTTGAGTCCTTCTATCACTCTGGACACTCTCCCCTGGACAGCTTTAATTTTTCTAAAAGATCTTGGATGAACACACTAGACGTGGAAATATAATATACATTTAATATGCATATTACAAATTATATTATAAATACAATATATAAAGGAGTACACAGTAGTCTATCAATGTCTTTGCTCTATATGCCAGTCATGTTGTATCACTCTGCTTACACACCCTGAGCTTATAATCACATAAAATCTATACCGCATATCTGAACATTTCTTATTTTCCCTGTGATGTTGTAAATTTTATGCACATAGTTTTTGCATACAGAAGATAGTATAGAATTATTTGATTGAAGTTCATTCAGTTCTTTAAATGTGTTTGAGTCTGTTGCAGCAACTAGCCCAGAATTTTATCAAACCCCAAGAAAAAGTAGGTTAGGTAAGCTTGTAAGTGCAGAGAGTCATTCTTAGAGGACCCACAGCCATAGGCACAACCCAGTTTCTTTTATTGCTAGGTAGAAGGAAAAGAATGAGAACCAAAACCATAGGTAAAAGCGAACTCCAAAAAATGCATAGTAAACAAAGGAGTCTTTTTTCTTTATCTCATAACATTACCGTAACTTTTCCTAAGCCCTTATTATTAATAGCAGTGTGAAAGAAAACTCATGATTGACAGAGACAAAGTTGAAAACAACTCATATTCTAAATTCTTTATCTTGATTCAAGTAAAGTCTGGACTTGTGAAGATCAAATGAGATAACTCATATGAAAGTGTGTGAGCTGTGAGGCACTTCAGAAAGTTAGGATGTTATTATCATGAGACACTAAGAATGCCATTAGGAAAGGATATCTGATCAGTTTTACAGTATTTTAATAGCTATTTCAAAACATTAAGAACTTCCATATTTAGAATATCTTTATGATGTAGAATGTTGGGACCCTTAAAAATTATGCCTGGTTTTGTTTGTTTTGAGTTTTATCTCAATTGTAGGTTTTTGCCAAGCCCATAAGCAAATACTCAGTATTGAATCTCTGCCCAGTATTTGATTTCTGCACTCCTAATTCTGGTTTCAGTAAATACTGATGGGAGAAGGTAGAGAACTATAATGATCTATCATGCTGTCAAAATTCAGCTAGCTTAACAATTCAGTAGCTTTTGCAGACCATTTCTCTTTGAAACCCCCACCTCCACTTTCACTTTCACAAGATGATCTCTCCCTCTCTCTTTTCTGGAAAAAAAAAAAATGAAGGCAGATTGAAGTTCTTTTATTCTTCTCTGTAGCTCCGTAGGTCCTGGTAAAACTTGCTACTTAATCTGTGCTCTCCATTCAGTGCCTGTGTATTGCAGAATAAATTTAGCTTCCTACTTTTACCCCCTCCAGCTGCTTTGGTCTTTTTCTTCTGATTCTCCTTTTTGTCTCTAAATATTACCAAATCTCCTTGATTTTAAAAATTATCTTACTTGAACCAACCAATTACTGTCTAATATGTTAATATTCTAAGATATAGAAGGAGCCCATTCTAAATTGTGAAGTGCCATAAAAGTGTTATTCATTGCCTCTGTTTCCTCATACAATTGATCAGCCATCTCTGCTACTCTTATTTTTACTCTTCAGAATCATCTTTGGATTTGCTAATATTTTTCACATCACCAAATATAAGGCCTTTTATCATCTGCATCCTCTTTGGTATTTCAGCAGTTCATTTCTGCTGAACATCTGTAGCACTGAACGCTATTGGCTCTTTTCCTACATGAGTGCTTAATGTTTATCAACTCTAGTTTCTAAGCCGCCCTCATGAGTGTAGGTGTTTGTTAAAGTTCAGCCTCTGACATTATGTTCTCTCCTGTTTAAAGCCATTTCCTCTGAGAATGCATGCATTCCCATAAATTTTAATGTTTTATTAGTGAAATTCTCACCTTTATCATCAGATCCCTATCTCAAGTTCCCAACTATAAACAAAAGCCATTGTCCTATTTCCAATTAACAGTTTTATTTACATTCCCATAACCATTTCTAATTGATCAATTCATTCCCAAAAATGATTCTCTTTTTAACTTTCCTCATTATAGTCACTGGCAGCAGAACCCTTTAGTTATCCAGTATTACCCAGTTTTCTGATTTTCTCTTTTCCTATTTAAACGAAACTCTTGAAAATAATTAAAATTTTGCAATAGTTCTTGGATGTGTAATCCTTTCCTGAATTATAAGTACTGCTAATGCATTAAGTTCTCATCATTTTGATCAGATAATTGAAATTATCATATACATAGTCTTCCTATCCCCCTTCTTCATGAGATCAGCCTACTAAAGCACTTTGTTAATCAGAACTTGCTCAATAAATTACAGTACCTACTTCTTTTTGTTCTGTAGTTAATGGTGAGTTACTGAAGTTCTTAAGGCAGGTGTATGACAATTGCAAAGCAATGTTATGAGAGGATTAATCTGCCCATGTTTCATAGGATGAATGGAATGGAGGATGATAAAAGTTTAGGAGATTATTATAGTTGAGGCAAAAAATAAGGTATAATAGATTAAGACAGTAGAATTGGGAATGTAAAAGAAGCAATGGATTTCAGAGAGTGGTGTTGTTTTATTGTTTTCTGAGATTATTTTTAAAAATCACAAAAAGAAGAGGTTCTTTGATATTTTAAAAGGTTAAATTGTTCACTCATATTATTGATGGCTATATGCTGTAAATATTAATATTATAGTACAGCATCATATGGCATATGAAGCAAGAAAAATGTTTGAACATACTACTTCCATCTTTAAAATAACATAGTTGTTTGCCAATGATATACAAGCAGATTAACTTCAAGAACTAATGCACCATCTAGTCTTTATTCTGTATTTGTGGATAAACAAAACTCAACTAAAAATGGCTCTCAGAGTAGCATGTTTTAGAATACTCTGTTGTCACTAGTTAAAATTTTTTTCTGTATGTATAATTTTTATTGAAGTATAGTCAGTTTACAATGTTTTATCAATCTCTGGTGTACAGCATAATGCTTCAGTCATACAAGAACATACATATATTTGTTTTCATATTCTTTTTCACTATAAGTTACCATAAGATATTGAATATGGTTCCCTGTGCTATACAGTATGAACTTGTTTATCTATTTTATATGTGTTAGTATCTGCAAATCTCAAACGTCCTACCCCCTTTCCCCACTGGTAACCATAAGTTTGTTTTCTATGTGTGTAAGTATGTTTCTGTTTCATAAATAAGTTCTTTTGTCTTTTTCTTAGATTCCACAGATAAGTGATATCATATGATATTTTTCTTTCTCTTTCTGGCTTACTTTACTTAGAATGACAATCTCCAGGTCCATCCATGTTGCTGCAAATGGCATTATTTTATTCTTTTTTATGGTTGAATAATATTCCATTGTATAAATATACTACAGCTTCTTTATCCAGTCATCTGTTGATGGACATTTAGGTTGTTTCCATGTCTTAGCTGTTGTAAATAGTGCTGCTTTGAGCATAGGGGTGCATATATCTTTTTGGATTAAGCTTCCCTCTGGATATATGCCCAGGATTAGAATTGTTGAATCATATGATAAGTCTATTTTTAATTTTTTGAGGGATCTCCATACTGTTTTCCATAATGACTAGACCAAACTCTATTCCCACCAACAGTGTAGGAGAGTTTTTTTTCCTCCACACCTTCTCCAGCATTTATCATTTGTGGACTTTTGAATGATGGCCATTCTGACTGGTGTTGGGTGAATAACCCTCCCAGACTTCAGAAAATACTACAAAGTTACAGTAATCAAAACAACATGGTATTGGTACAAAAACAGACATATGGATCAATGGAAAAGAATAGAGAGCTCAGAAATAAACCCACAAACTTTTGTCAATTAATCTTTGAAAAAGGAGGCAAGAACATTCAATGGAGTAAAGACAGTCTCTTCAGCAATGGTGTTAGAATAACTGGACAGCTGCATGCGAATCAATGAAGTTAGAATACTCCCTCACACCACACACAAAAATAACATGGCTTAAAGACTTAAACATAAGCTAAGACATGATAAACCTCTTAGAAGAAAACATAGGCAAAACATTATCTGACCTAAATCTTAGCAATGTTCTGTCTATCCAGGCAATAGAAAGAAAAGCAAAAATAAACAAATGGGATCTAATCAAACTTACAAGCTTTTGCCTAACAAAGGAAACCATAAACAAAACAAAATGACAACCTACAGAATGAGAGAAAATATTTGCAAAAGATGGGACTGAAAAGGGCTTAATTTCCAGAATATATAAACATCTCATACAACTTGATAACAAGAATAACAAACAACCTAATCCAAAAATGGGCAGAAGACCTAAATAAGCACTTCTCCAATGAAGACATACAAATGGCCAATAAGCACATGAAAAAAATGCTCAATATCACTAATTATCAGAGAAATGCAAATCAAAACTAGTTAAAATTTAAAAGGAGTTGGTTGTTGGGGGTAAGAAATATTGGGAGGTATAGAGAAGAAAGAACTTCCCTGTAGACTGACCAACTTTGATTGATAGCCTTTGTCTTATCTTTCTTGTTCTTTCCCCTTCTATTCAGTATGTATTAGAACAGAGATTTTTTAGAATGTGTTCAACTATACAGTCTTCCATAAATATCATGTCAGGAATCTTGAAAATAAATTATATATAGTGAACAGAGATATGTGAGTATATAGTCACAATCATTTTGCCACAGTTCTAGGTTGTTCTTGCCTTCATAGATGTATCTTTCTAGTTTTGAGTTTTTCACCATTCACTTACATATTTACATTACTGACAAACAGGATCTCTAGTCTGTTCCCCTCAAACACAGCTCAAAAATGCTTTTCTGAAATCCTGATTTAGTTAGTATCCCCTTAAATATAACCACAGAAATTTCCTGATTCTTTTTCTAGGATTTTTATCTTGGCAGAATTGGAGCTGTGACTTTTTTAATGATTAACACACTCTGGTTTCCCAGAGTCCCTTCTAGACTAAAAGAAATGCCTATAGGATCTCTAAAAGCTCTCTCATTGTTCTCAACACCCAGTTCCAACTCAAATTGTACTGTAACATTGGTGGAGTTCGCTAGCTCAAATTTGCAATACACTCATTAGTATGATATGAAGCCCTGATTCAACAACCACATCTGGCCTTGAGATTTGCTTTGTAATATTTGAATAAACAAAACTACTACCCTGCACTCAATTGGAGTTTAACTTTCCTAACTTCATCCAAGCTACGCCTGCTAGGCCAAGATCCATAAGGAAAAAGCATCAGGGTGGGCAGACGTTTATTAAAAAGATTACTCAGTCAGTGACATCCACTGAATGATGATTCAATGCTATTTTTGTATTTATGTATGTATGTATACATGAAGTTGGTACACATTATTGAGTGGTCATTAGGTTTTTCTGTGATAATACAAAGACACTGCTCATGTCAACATTTCCCCTTACCCCATGTTACTGTTGTTATCCTATACTGCAGATTAATAGAGTTGCTTCTGACTAATTTTAGCAAGAGGAGATGGCATCATAAAAATTAGCGAGGCAGCTATTCACAGGAGGGGCTTCAACTAGAAAGTGGCAATAGTGAGGGCCATGGAGATAGATAACTATCACCTTCTGCTCTTTCTAATAATGTCCCTGTCATTAGGACACACAAATGAGACTATTTGTTGTCCCAATATGTGTTCATATTCATTGTATAATATTTATAAAGGTATTAAATGTTTTAAAGACTGGAAGATTTGTTTTACCACTATCTTGTTTGAAAGTTCTCCACAATAGCTAACCCAAGTTGTATATGATTATGTCTCACAACTAGAAAATGATTTTCTCTTGAAGTAGCCTGCTATACCTAGAGAGAGCTCCAGAGTCGACATTGTATGGACTTAAAAACTTCCTCCACTGTCGAGGTTTCTCCACTTATCTTGAAGACATTGTTAATTCTTCACATGACAGCCATATATATATAATTGAAAACATTGCTATCTCTTCTGATTCATCTTTTCCTTAGGTTAAATCTTCCCATATGTTGCAGCTTGACTCAAAAGATATTGAGTCCTTGATTTCCTTTGAATATGCTCTAAAATTATATATTTCCCTCTTAAAATATAATGCCCAGAACTACACACAATATAATGGGGGTCGTCTGATCACAGTGAAGCAACTCATCTGAACTGTTTGTTTACAAACATGTACTCTTACATAAATTGACGGTTTATTCACATTAAAAATGTTATTTGATCATTATTTGACAGCGTATGACTATTTGTATTTGGAAAGTCCTTCACAGTAACTTGCATTTATTATTCCCCACAACCTTCTTGAACTTCTGTTTTCTAGGTTACAGAAATGCCTACGGTTCTCATTTTTACAAATCACAGATGACATTAAAGCTAATTATGCATAACATATCAAAAATGAGATAAGTACTGCAATGTAGTTATATTTTATGTAGTCTGTTGATTACTCTATGATCCTTAAGACCTTTAAATCAGAATATGTTATTTGAAGCTTGATAAAAATTGTCTGTGGATTCACACATTTTGTAGGACAGATAGTGTGCTAATATTCCATGGTGTGGAAGGTGTTGACAGTCCATGAAATGCAATAAAGGGGCCTCATTTCAGATATTCACAGAGCAAACCTGATAGCCTTATAAGGGTTTAGTTGATGCTGTTATAATGATAAAGGGGATTATTTCTTTGGTTTCTCATGTAATACTTTTATTACAGCATAGTCCGACATTGCGTTTACTTCTTCCACAAAAGTGTTGCTCAGCTAAACTAGTGGTCTGGAATATCACAAAACTGAGGAATTAAGGGCCTATATCAAACATAGCCAAGAGAGACTCTACAGAGACACTACATAGACAGTAACCCCACTGAAAAGGTCCTAACACTCCCAGGAACCAGACTGATAGAAATACAGAGTTAAATTCTAAGCCATCACCTGGCAAAATTGAACTTTTAAGACACATTAGGCACATTTAGTTTCATTTTTGCTGCACACTACATTCTGTTGTCCTGGTTTCTGTTTTTCCTTATTCACTGTCTTACATCCATGGATCAGTCACTCTGTCTAGATCTCTCCCTTTCTTTCTTTACTCCTTTCTTTCTTTCTCTCTTTCTTTCCTTCCTTCCTTCCTTCCTATCATAGTAGCCAAATCCCCTTGTGGGATCAGGGAAGGAAAAGAGGACAAAACAATACAGATATGATACTCAATTGGACCATTATAGGCCCTTATTAGTCAGCTCTATTTTGCTCTCTTAAGGATGGCTTTATAGATGAACAACTGTTTACTTCAGCAAATATATTAGTATGTATTCAAACTAATTTGTCTGATGTCACATCAAAAGTCAAGTGTCTAATTTGTTTTATACTTTTATTTTTAAAGTTTTTTATTTTTTGAACATTTTTTATTGAATTATAGTCATTTTACAATGTTGTGTCAAATTGCAGTGTAGAGCACAATTTTTCAGTTATATGTGTGAACGTACATATATTCATTGTCACATTTTTTTTCACTGTGAGCTACCACAAGATCTTGTATATATTTCCCTGTGCTGTACAGTATAATCTTGTTTATCTTTTCTGCATATGCCTGTCAGTATCTACAAATTTTGAAATTGCAGTCTGTCCCTTCCCAACCCCCGCCCCCTTGGCAACCACAAGTTTGTATTTTATGTCTACGAGTCTTTTAAAATGCTTTTTTGAACATCTTATTGAAACCATGCTAGAATTTCTTAAAACACTGTTCATAATGACTTTATTTCATGTCTTCATAAGAGGCTGTGAATCTATAGTAGTAGATGGTACAAATGATACTTTTACTGGTCTCACCTTCCTATGGACGAGCAGAAAAATCCTTATGGGTCAGAAACAAGTGATTAATTTTTTTCTTCTACCACTTCACATGCAGACTTAATTTGAATATATTAAGTTTCTGTTTCAAGGCTCTTGTCTTTTCTTTCTCAATCCTGGGCCTTCAGTGCCTTTATCAAGGTAATGGCCTCTAAAGGATTTGAAAGGATAAACTTGTGAAATTGTTTATATAGCTGAGTTATAAGATAATTTAGCTTTCAAGTTTCATCCATGATCCCTTGACTAGATCTATCTGTTCTCTGTCCTTCAATTCCCCAGACTACAAAGAAAACAGTAAAAGTAAGTCAGTTAAAAACTTTTCTTTTTCATTTTTGTTTTTTGTTTTGGATGGTAGTGGCCTGTGGATACTGAGTGGAAGAAGGATGTTTGCCAAATCATTGGCTTGAAGACTAGAATCAACAAATGTAAACTCCATTGGTTTGACTTATGCAATTTAACAAAGATTTTTAGTACTTCCTATGTGTAGGGCCATAAGAGCTAGGACACAGAGAGGTGTAAGACTTTATTGTGAGATTGAATTTACCCATGAGAAAATAAGGCTACTGCCATTGAGGAGACCTCAAACTCATGTAGATAATTTGCTTTTCATGATATGCCATAACCATTTTTTTGGTCAGAGAGAAAGAAGACATTGATACTTTTCTAGCATGCCAGTGTACACCCTAAAATACGTATAAAATATGACATTGTGCCTTCACCCTAATTCACTCTTCTTTCATTTTCCATGTTGTTTTATAGTGGTACTGATTGATCTACACTTGCATTCTGTGTAGCAAGCTTGTGCTTTCTAATACTGATTTAGAGGAGAAGGGTATATGAAGAAGGAGGGAAGATACAGAAAAAGATTAAAATTTTTATTAAGATATTTATAAGTATTGATGTTTCACCTTTTTACACAAAAAAGTAGAATTTAGAAGAAGGCAAAATGCAGCAAATGCTGCAGGAGAGGAAGAAATTGTGTGCTGTGTAAGCACAAAGAAGGGAGAAATTAATTTCAGCTAGGGGAAATCTATGTGAATAAAACACTTGTCCTGAGTGCCGTTAAGTACAATAAACTAAAGTGCTATCAGGTTGTTTCTCTAGGCTCTACATTGTACTCAAAGTGCTGCTGAGTCAACCATTTTAACCTGTAGAGGGATCCACAGAAGCATTCATCCTATCCCCAAAACAATTTTTTTTTCTTTTCTATTGATATATCAGGAAAAAATTGTTTAATTAAATGGCCCAATGTCAGTACCTGATATATTCTTTCAGATTGAGACCTTATAATGAGTAGAAAGGATGAATGCTGTGTGTACAGAGGTTATTTAACAATGATGAATAACGTGGTCAATTATATAGACAACTTTAATTTCATTTAATGTAATGAAAGTACTTGTGTATACTATAAAATACTTTCATACTATTAAAAAGGCTAGTATTTAAAGTCTTTATTTTTTTGTTTCGTCTATAAGGATTACTCAGGTTGGTCTGGCAGTATTATTTTTTAAAAATCTGGGTTTCTCAATCAACTCTGGTTGATTTTGAGTGATACTCTCTGATATCATAAGTTTTAATTTTTAAATTAAAATTAAAGTTATCTAATATTGTTTTCTTATGTATATTCTGTGACTATTACATTGAAAGTATCTGAGGCTATTTAATCTATAAATATTAATATAATTTATATTTCTCTCATCTAAAATATAAATATAAGAATAAATGTATATATTCTATAATTTATATTATGTAAATATATAATATACTTATATGTTATATATTTATATATCTATATATTATATAAGAATATATATTTATATCTTTATCAATAAAAACCATAGCAATTTGCATGTTTATAACCTCAATAATTCTTTTCTCTGCCCATGTCCTCAAATAAAGGCTAGGAAAACAAACAGTACCTGTTGTAGAGATGCTGCCTAATAGTGCCACAGCACATGACTTCCAAATAGATTTATAAATAGCATCACCAGTCTATTTTGCTCTACCTATAAGCACTGCATAATAAAAATCATTTTATAGAATATAACTTTTCAATTGCAAATTTTTACCTCAGTAAGTTTTTCATTGAGATATGCATGTCTTCTTCTTACATGTGAGATTTCCAATTATCTATTCTATGTAATTAAGCTCCATGCTTATGAAATATAAAAATGTCTTTTTTATCTCAGCTAGGACATTATAAAATTGTAAAGTCATCTTTTTATACTTCATATTCCATTACCAGGACCATTCACTCTTCTCTTTTCCCATTATGTCTTCTGGGCTTTTGCCAAGCATATACCATTAAGAGATAACAGTTCACACTTTCTCTTTGACCCCGTAGTGAAATTACAGTTACTAAAAGATAAAAATACAAGTAAATATTTCTATTACAGCTAAGATTTTTTTCCTAGTTAAAAGATACCTAAAGTAAGGACAATTAGTAAGCACACTAAGATCTATTCTGTATCCTATAATTTCAGGGATATAAGATTATAAAGTGATTGCATATTTTCATAAGGTGTTTCTTATATACACTTCTGTATATATTAATATACATGACCATCAAAGCTGAAGTGAGAGGTCTGTGTCTTTATCCTGAGTCTGAACTGCTGGTGCCGTCCTCATACTGTGTCTAGACACTCCTAAACTGTATCGATGTAACACACAGATTCTGGAGAAATAAAGAAATATCTTAAATAATGACAACTAATACGATTAAACTTTTTGAGCTAACTGATGACTTTTTTAAAACTGACTTGAATGAAAATGGTTTGGGTATCATATAATAATGGCAGGCAACATTTTTTGAGAATTTATAGGCGCTATTCTAAATACTTTATATGTATTAATTCCTTTAATACCTATAACAACCCTTGAAGTGAATACTCTTTTTATCCAAGTTTTACAGATGAGGAAAATGAACACAGAAGTTTAATACTTGCTCAAAATTTCAGACCTTGAATGTCAAGTAGTTTGGCTTCAGACATCTTTATATTCAAAAGAAAAAAGAAAAGATACACACACACATGGAGAAAGAAAGAAAGGGAGAAAGAATATATGTGTGTATTCTGTATATATGCGTATATATGTCTACTCAAATTCAGTGTTTTCGTTGCTTAATAAGAAAGAAACACTGAATTCAATTTTACAACTTACTGCTATAAAATTTTTACGGAGGAAGAAGACTCACTTCACACTTTCCTTACCCACAGAAGAAAGAACATAGTTACACAGTCATTTTCAACTCTTTCCAGTTTTATATTATTTTTTGAATAATTACCTGTTGGCAACTTTCTTTCTTTCTTTTTCTTGATGATGACAGTGATGGGATACCTGAGACTTGGGGAGTGGCTAAAAGGTTAAAAAGATTTGCATTTCCTGCATCCCCAGCTTCATCAGTCACAGTTTGTGAAATGCTTGTACTTGAAATAGAAGGAATCTTGATTTTATTATTTATGAAAAAAGACACACCTATGCTCAAATCCTTTGAGTGACAGAAGGGACTCCACATGTGATCTGTGATTCTAAATCAGCCTAAATTACAACTTCAACTGTCTTAAGACAAAATTAATGCTGCCCCTGGGGTTGTCTACAGTAGATTTGCTGGAAACACAGAATGAATGAGAATTAAAATAGTAAATTGGAATCTTTAGACTCATAACTAATTTCTTTGATGATGTTTACTTAATTACTATTCTTACAATACCTATTCAAGAAATGATGAACCATCTATATTTAGAACTATTAATTTTAAGCTATTTGCATACATAGAAGGCAACTAAGGAAAAATAATAGCAACCTGATTATAATACCTATATTATTTCTTTGAAGCAAGATGGAAAAGTAACTTGATTATATAATCACTTGTATTTTTCTTTTCTTTCTTTTTTTATTGAAGTATAATCAGTTGCAATGAGTCAATTTCTGGTGTACAGCACAATGTCCCCATATATGTATACACACATATATTCATTTTTATATTCCTTTTCATTAAAGGTTATTAGTAATACTGAATATAGTTCCCTGTGCTATACAAAAGAAATTTGTTTTTCTAATCTATTTTTATATATAATGGCTAACATTTGAAAATCTCAAACTCCCAAATTTATCCTTTCCCACCTCCTTTCCCCTGGTAACCATAAGATTGTTTACTATGTCTGTGTGTCTGTTCATGTTTTGTAGGTGAGTTCATTAGTGTCCTCTTTTTTTAGATTCCACATATGAGTGATATCATATGGTATTTCTCTTTCTGGCTTACTTCATTTAGAATGACATTCTCCAGGTCCATCCATGTTGCTGCAAATGGCATTATTTTATTCTTTTTGATGGCTGAGTAGTATTCCATTGTATAAATATACCACAACTTCTTTATCTAGTCATCTGTTGATGGACATTTAGGTTGCTTCCATGTCTTGGCTATTGTGAACAGTGATGCCGTGAACATTGGGGTGCATGTATCTTTTCAAATTAGAGCTTCCTCCAGATATATGCTCAGGAGTGGGATTGCTGGATCATAGGGTAAGTCTATTTTTAGTTTTTTGAGAAATTTCCATTTCCATAGTGGTTGCACCAACCTACATTCCCATCAACAGTGTAGGAGGGTTACCTTTTCTCCACACCCTCTCCAGCATTTATCATTCTTGGACTTCTGGATGATGGCCATTCTGACTACCTCATTGTAGTTTTGATTTGCATTTCTCTGATAATTAGTGATATTGAGCATTTTTTCATGTACCTACTGGCGATTTGTATGTCTTCATTGGAGAATGGCTTGTTTAGGTCTTCTGCCCATTTTTGGATTAAGTTTTTCTTTTTTTTTTGTTATTAAGCTGTATGAGCTGTTTATGTATTCTGAAAATTAAACCTTTGTCAGTCACATCATTTGCAAATATTTTGTTCATTCTGTAGGTTGTTGTTTTGTTTTGCTTATAGTTTCCTTTGCTGTGAAGAAGCTTATAAATTTAATTAGGTCCCATTTGTTTATTTTTGCTTTTATTTCAATTGCCTGGGTAGACTGCTCCAGGAGAACATTGCTGAGATGTTGGATAATATTTTGCCTATGTTTTCTTTTAGAGGTTTATTGTGTCTTGTCTTATGTGTAAGTCTTTAAGCCATTTTGAGTTTATTTTTGTGGATGGTGGGAAGAATTGTTCTAACTTCGTTGATTTACATGTTGCTGTCCAGTTTTCATAACACCGATTGTTGAAGAGACTGTCTTTTCTTCATTGTGTATTCTTGCCTCCTTTGTCAAAGATTAATTGACCATAGGTCTGTGGATTTAGTTCTGGGCTCTATTCTGTTCCATTGACCCATATGTCTGTTTCTATGTCAGTACCATGCTTTTTGATTACTGTAGCTCTGTAGTATTGTCTGAAGTCTGGGAGAGTTATTCCTCCAGCTTTGTTCTTTTTTTTCAGTATTGCTTTGGCAATTCTGGGTCTTTTGTGATTCCATATACATTTTAGGATAATTTATTCTAGTTCTGTGAAAAACCATCCTGGGTAATTTGATAGGGATCACACTAAATCTGTAGATTGCCTTTGGCAGTATGGCCATTTTAACAATATTAATTCCTCCAATCCAAAAGCATGGGATATCTTTCCGTTTCTTTAAGCCATCTTTAATTTCTTTAATCAATGTTTTGTAGTTCTCCATGTATAAGTCTTTCACCTCAGTCAGATTTATTCCTAAGTATTTTATTGTTTTTATGTGATTTTAAAAGGGATTGTTTCTCTACTTTCTTTTCCTCCTATTTCATCGTTAGTGTAAAGAAATATAACTGATTTCTGTATGTTAATCTTGTATCCTGCTACCTTGCCAAATTCTTTTATCAGCTGTCGTAGTTTTTGTGTGGAGCTTTTAGAATTTTCTGTATATAGTATCGTGTCATCCGCCTATAGTGACAATTTTACCTCTCCCCCCTCTTGAATTTTTCTATACAGCAGGGAGACTGAGGGTTCTGAGATACAAACAACAGTGTGCTGGTAAATGGCTATGCACAGCTCTGATTTACAGCGTTTTGACTAGTTTTTGTGGTATACTCTTGCTATGGGTTGATTTCAAGCTGCTAATGGTTTAGCAGCTGGCTTGCAGAATTTCTGAAAATTTAGTACTTAGCTCTCATAACTAAATTAATAATTATATAACTTGGTTACTTAGTCCTAGTGATAATAAGTGCAGGAGGCTTGTTGTGTTATTGCCCTATGCTTCACCCCTCGTGTATCCACATCCTTTGCCGTGTAACCTTGTAATGTCTTCCTGCTGATATTCTTGAACCAGCCAAATGGCTTGCTTTGACTAATGGGATGTTAGCAGTCATGGTAAAAGTGGAAGCTTGAAAAAGGCCGTATTTCCACGCTTTCTCTTGATTTTTTGCTGTTGCCATGAGAACATATTCAGGCTAGCAAAGTCAGATTTCCCTATCATTGCAACTAATACCATGCTAAATCAGTTGACAGTCAACCAATCTCAAGACATATGAGTATGAGTCTAGCCAGGATCAGTAATCTGTTTACCTGACCTACTGATGAGTACAGAAGCATGAACAAACCCAGCCTAAGTACATGGAGACATACAGACATATGAAATAAATACATTTAAAAAATGTATTCATTGAGGTTTTGCGGTTGTTATGTAGGATTATTTTGTTACTAGATAACTGATACAATGGTGCTATTATTTGGCAAGTTTTAATTAGGATGAAAATAATTTATACAAGAGGCAATATGCTTTGTGAAAAGAGGTCAGTGAAACTTAGGTTTCAATGTGACATCTACCAATTATAGGTGGATGCCCTGAGAAATTTATTTAACCTCTCTCTGCCTAAGTTTTCTCATTTTAAAATTGTGGATAAGTAGCTTTGCAGGGTTATTGTGGAAATTAAATACGTATCAGTGATTAAGAGCACACATCTGGAATCTGACTGCCTGGGGTTGATTCCCAGCTCCACCATTTTAATACTTGAAAGCACTTAGAATTATATAGTTTTCACTTACAAAACATATTTTAAGAGCTATCTAAACTAGAATTTGATAAATAAAGCACCTGGCACACAGCAGGAATTCATTAAATGTTAAGTATCATGTAACATAGCTATTTGTTTACTAAGGAAAAATTAGATTGTTGTTCTGGTAAAATTAGTTATAATAATTATTTATTTTTAAATGTTAGCAGAGATTACCTGAAAGGGGAGCAGAGTAGCCAAGCAAGGTTAAGGCAATGTTTGTAAGAGTTCCTTTAATCTCTGGTAAACAGGCCTATCAAATCATTACTATAACAGCTTCCAAGGAGAAAATTTCAACTTAGGATCCATAAGTACAAATTTAGGGTATCGGTTTAAATTGCTAGCATGAATATGATGTTTTTGCCTTTCTATCCAGCATAATATTTATGCAAGCTAGCTTTCCTGCTAAGGGAGAAACTGAGGGAACTGAGGAATGTATGTCAATACTAAGGCTTACATGTCAGGACTAAGGCTTCTTAGATAAGGTGGGAAAATAAAATCAGAAAGCAAATCAGAAAGAAAAAAGATTCAAGGAGATAAAGGCAATCAAAACCAGTGCCAATAGGTTAATATAAAGTAGAACCTGCCACAGAGTAGAAAGAGGAGTAGAAATTCAATACAGTTAATGGTGAATTTGTACATTCTGAAGATGACGCGACATTCCTTGCTTCCCAGACCAACAAAAGGAGGGCCGTGGTCAATAGCAGGTGTTTGGAATCAAGTTACCACTTCTTGGAGGAAAAGGAAAATATGGTGGTATGCAGCTCCTTAGTGAGAAATAGAGCATGGTAGGCATCTATTGGCCTGAAATTGAATTGTCATTTGAAATGTGTGCTCCCTTCCTAGAGTAAGCACCTAGGATGCATGAACAAGCTTGCCAAGATACATGAAACCTACCAACTGCTCTCCGTGAAAACAGATTTATACAGGAGGATTGAGGAAGCCAGAAGAAACCTGGAACATAGTTTTACTGACTTGGAAGTTTAGGGAGGGAATCTGGAAGACTAAGGAGGGGCACAGATGGATTTAGATCTCAAGTTGGGAGTTGTGACTTTGGCACAAAAAGCAGAATGCAAAAGTTAAAAACTGCTTATGCAGATGCTATTGGAAAATAGGGTCTTATTTTCTTTATGGTGATTTATTAAGCTATAATGATGGATTCTTGAAAAGGTATGGAATAGTAGGCAATGAGAGACTTGGAAGAGCATGCATGAAAAAATTAATCTGATTAGGAAGGATCAAATTTGAGAAAGAAAATATATAAAGAAAAAAATACAAAATCTGGTACTTTGGTAAATATCAAAGAAAAACATATTGTATATCTAATGATTCTTGAGAGAAAATAGTAGAGATAAGAATCAGGAACAAGGCTAGTTAAGCATGTTACATATTTCCTGACATAATAGGTTCTCGATAACTACTTATAGTTATTAACATAAATGGATGTATAGGACTGCAAAAAACTTTTTTAAAGTGTCCATTTTTAAAGGCCTATTCAAAAGCAAATCTAAACATTTGAATTAAGAGGGGAAAAACAGTCTCATGAATACCAAGATTTGGTGACGTTGAGTTTATGACTGGAAAATGGAGATTGTCGACAGAGCAATATGCCATGGGCTATGAGGGTTCCTGTACTTTCTGACTTGGTATTCCAAGAATGCAAGAGCTTGACTACATTTTGCCCAGGCCACCCCTCAGTTTCGTGTTTGCAGTGAGTAACCTTGAGGGATGAGGTAATCTCTTTCTTCAGACAGAGGACAGGTTTACTTGCACCTACTATGAAAGTAGTAAATTCCCTAAGCTCCATGTTCCTCTCCTGGAATACAGCCCAGTGTTTATGAAGGCATTCATTTAGGCCCACTTGCATTTTCCTTGTAGGATTTGGAAGGGCACTGGGAGCCAAAGCAAACCAACAGGAAGCTTGGGCTACTGCTTTGTTAAGAGTAATGAAGTCCTTTGTCTTTAATCCAGGAGTCTTGTGTCTTCTGCCAGCATCCATGAAATAGTATCAGGTTAGCTTATTAGTTTGTAAGCAGGGTGAAATCTCAGGACTTTTGTACTTTTTGACATTAATAAACTATATCTTCTTCATAAGAAACAGTTCCGATGGTAGAATGGAATAGTGCATGTCAAAAAGAAGTTACTGAACATACATGCCTGAGTAATTTTGCTCAATCTGTGTCCTAAAAGTTATCAATGGATTAAATGGAATAAGAGTCTTTCAAATATTGTTGGTGCCCTTTTGTTGTATGAGATTCTACTGAACTCTCTCTTTGGTGGTTTATATTTTTTGGTGGACTCTTTGCTAAATTATATTCAGCTCTGCCTATTCTGTTTGGGTAAAATTGAATTTTAACATAGAGTTCTTGATTTTATAATCTTTGGTCAAATTCTCTAAAAAATCACAATGCCCTTAGCCACTCATTTAAAAAAAAATTTAAATCACATGAGTTAAATAAGTTATGGTAGTAATAAACCATAGAGAGATGCTCACAATATCATAAATTAAAAAGCCTAAAAAATTGTATATACAATTAACTTCCAAGTTACAAATATATATCTATTTATTGATATAGCTATAGTGTAGCTTGGGATGATATGTATCAAATTTTATGGTGGTGGGATTAAGTATGGGTTTAATGCTTTCTTTGTATTTCTCAATTTCTACAATAAATGTGATATTTTATAATCATGAAAGTTCTTTATCATATTAAATTATTATAATCCATACTTGAAACTCATCTCTAGTTATTGTACATGGCATATAAAATAAAAAGAAACTTCCAGGAGTTGGTATCTAAAACATGTATAAAGAATTCATACAGCTCAACAACAACAAAAAAACCTGATTAAAACATGGGCAGAAGATCTGAATAGACAGTTTTCCAAAGTACATAAAATACAGATGGCCAAGAGACAATATTAAAAGATGTTCAAAATCATTATGAAGGAAATGCAAATCAAAACCACAATGCAGTATCACCTTACACCTGTTAGAATAGCTATAATTGAAGACAAGAAATAACAAATCTTAGAGAGGACGTGAGGAAAAGAGAACCCTTGTACACTGTTGGTGGGACTGTAAATTGATGTAGCCAGTATGGAAAGCAATATGGAGATCCCTCAAAAATTAAGACTAGAACTACCATTTGACCCTCTATTCTACTTCTGGGTATTTATTTAAAGAATGTGAAAACACTAATTTGAAAAGATATGTTAATCTCTATGTTCATCACAGCATTACTTACAATAGTCACGAAGTGGAAAGACCTAACTGCCCATCTACAGATGAATGGATAAAGAAGATGTGGTATTTATATGCAGTGGCATACTGTGCAGCCATAAAGAAGAACGAAGTCCTGCCATTTGCAGGAACATGGTTGGACTTTGAAGGTATGAGGTAAGTGAAGTAAGTCAGATGAGAAAGACAAATACCATATTCATGTGGAATCTAAACAAAACAAACAAAACAAAAACAAACTCATAGATACTAAGAACCATTTAGTGATTACCAGAGGGGAAGGAGGTTAGGAGATGGGCAAAATGACTGAAGGGGTCAACTGTATGGTGATGGATGATCACTAGATTTGTGATGGTCACTTTGTGGTGTATACAGATGTCACATTATAATGGCTTACTTCACTTAGAATGACATTCTCCACCTGAAACATAACAAAAAGAAAAAAAACTTCTATATTTATAGTCTATACTTATTTTATCTTCACATTTATTATTTTATATATCTAGTCTATCCATTTTATTGTATTGTAAATAATTGCAAATTCTCTTTGGAAGAGGTAGGATGTAAAAAATAATTGCAAAATTCACTCTTTTGCAAGTGTATACGTTTTAAAATGAAAGCCCAGAAAAAATGCTTGGGTAAACAGTAAAATACCAAGCAGAAATTTCTCATTAGGAGGAAATAAGTGTGGGGGTAAGCATTGTTACAAGTTGAATTGTGTCTCCTCCTGAAAAATACATATGTTGAAATCTTAACCTCCAGTATTTCGATATGTGATCTTATTTGGAAATACGGTTTTACTATTAAGGTTATTAGAATGATCCCTAATCTGATATGACTGTTGTCCTTATAAAAAAGGAAAAATGTGGACATGGAGATGGACATGTACAGAGAATAAATACCACATGAATATGGTTTGTAATGTGAGGCTATGACTTACTGAGATAGGGATGATTAGGTAGAAATAGGATCAAGAGAAAATAAGTGTCATAGCAATCTTGAAAAGAATATTTCAAGTAGTAGGTTGTGTGATCAAGAACATCAAATTATGGGATATAACAGAAGGGCAGTGTTAAATAAGGAAAAGGTACATTCATTCTTTGAGATCAGAGAGAACTGAGTTTAAATGTTATCTCCACCACTTACTAGCTGTGTCAGTTGTGAAAGTCATGTTGCCTCACCAAAGCTCATTTTTTCTCAACTATAAAGAAGAGGTAATATGTGTTTTTCTTAAATTTCATTGTAAATTGAGTTGTGACACACACATGTATACATAAAAGGCTTGGCAAAAATAGGTGCTCAATAAATTGAAAATGTTATTACTACTATATGACAATAAATGAAGGAAAAGGATCAGAAAAATAGTAAAAGGGTGTATTTTCTATTCTTTTTAAAATTTTAAAATTTTGTTTAGTTATTTTAATATTTTTATTGAACTATAGTCAGTTTACAATGCTGTGTCAATTTCTGGTGTGTAGCACAATACTTCAGTCATATAGGAACATATATTCATTTTAATATTCTTTTTAACCATAAGTTACTACAAGATACTGAATATAGTTTCCTGTGCTATACAGTGTAAACTTGTTGCTTATCTATTTTATACATAGTTGATAGCATCTGAAAATCTCAATCTCCCAATTTATCCCTTCCCACCCACTTCCCCCCTGCAGGTAACCATAAGTTTGTTTTGTATGTCTGTAAGTCTGTTTCTGTTTTGTAGATAACTTTGTCTTTTTCCTTTTTGTTAGATTCCACATGTAAGTTATATATGGTATTTTTCTTTCTCTTTCTGGCTTACTTCGCCAAGAATGACATTCTCCAGGTCCATCCATGTTGCTGCAAATGGCATTATTTTATTCTTTTTATGGCTGAGTAGTATTCCACTATGTAAATATACCACAACTTCTTTATCCAGTCATCTGTGATGGACATTTAGGTTGTTTCCATGTCTTGGCTACTGTAAATAGTGCTGCCGTGAACACTGAGGTGTATGTGCCTTTTTGAATTAAGGTTCCCTCTGGATATATGCCAGAAGTGGGATTGCTGGATCATAGGGTAAGTCTATTTTTAGTCTTTTGAGGAATCTCCATACTGTTTTCCATAATGGCTGCACCAAACTATATTCCCACCAGCAGTGTAGGAGGGTTCCCTTTCTACACACCCTCTGCAGCATTTATCGTTTGTGGACTTTTGAATGATGGCCATTCTGTCTGGTGTGAGGCGATACCTCATTGTAGCTTTGATTTGCATTTCTCTGATAATTAGCAATGCTGAGCATTTTTTCATGTGCCAATTGGCTATTTGTGTGTCTTTACTGGAGAATTGCTTGTTTAGGTCTTCTGCCCATTTTTGGATTGGTTTTTTTTTTTTAATTATTATTAAGTTACAGGAGCTGTTTATGTATTCTGGAAATTAAATCCTTGTCAGTCTCATCTTCTTCAGATATTTTCTCCCATTCCATAGGTTGTCATTTTGTTTTGCTTACGGTTTCCTTTGCTGTGAAGAAGCTTAT
This sequence comes from Camelus ferus, assembly GCF_009834535.1. Lineage (NCBI taxonomy): Eukaryota > Metazoa > Chordata > Mammalia > Artiodactyla > Camelidae > Camelus > Camelus ferus. Next base: position 41,878,957 of record NC_045706.1, on the reverse strand, counting down.
AAGTTTAAGTAGGTCCCATTTGTTTATTTTTTCTTTTATTTCTGTTTGCTGGGTATACTGCTCTAGGAAAACATTACTGAGATTTATGTCAGATAATATTTTGCCTATGTTTTCCTCTAAGAGGTTTATCATGTCTTGTCTTATGTGTAAGTCTTTAAGCCATTTTGAGTTTATTTTTGTTTATGGTGTGAAGTTCTAACTTCATCAGTTTGCATGCAGCTGTCCAGTTTTCCCAACATCATCTGCTGAAGAGACTGTCTTGACTCCATTGTATATTCTTGCCTCCTTTGTCAAAGATTAATTGACCATAGGTCTGTGGGTTTAGTTCTGGGCTCTCTATTCTGTTCCATTGATCCATGTGTCTGTTTTTGTACCAATACCATGTTGTTTTGATTACTGTAGCTCTGTAGTATTGTCTGAAGTCTGGGAGGGTTATTCCTCCAGCTTCATTCTTTTTTTTCAGTAATGGCAATTCTGGATCTTTTGTGATTCCATATAAATTTTAGGATTATTCGTTCTAATTCTGTGAAAAATGTCCTGGGTAATTTGATAGGGATCACATTAAATCTGTAGATTGCTTTGGGTAGTATGGCCATTTTAACAATATTAATTCTTCCAATCCAAGAGCATGAGCTATCTTCCCATTTCTTTAAGTCATCTTTAATTTCCTTAGTGTCTTGTAGTTCTCTGCATTTAGGTCTTTCACTTTCTTGTTCAGATTTATTCCTAAGTATTTTATTGTTTTGGATGCAATTTTTAAAGGGATTATTTCTTTATTTTCCTTTTCTGATATTTCATTGTTAGTGTAAAGTAATGCCACTGATTTCTGTATGTTAACCTTTATACTTGATACTTGACAATGACATGATACTATATATAAAAAACTCTAAAGGCTCCACACAAAAACTACTTGAGCTGATAAAGAATTCAACAAGGTAGCAGTTCTACTCTTCTATTCTATTGTTCTATTCTTAACAGTGGACAATCCCTGAATGTGCACTTACTATGTGCCAGGTACTGTTCTCAGAATTTACGTGTATTAACTTATTTAATTCTGACAGCAATCTCTTGAGGCAGATATTATTTTGATTTCCACTTTACAGATGAAATAAACAGTTATTTGCCCAACTCCACAAAGATGATGAGTGCAAGAGCCAGGATTTGAAGCAAGGTTGTCTAACTCTAGTGTTCATGGATTTCAATACTGTGCTACACTTTGTCTCTTTTAGAATCAATGGTGTGTTATCAGCCAGTTATTTAGTCTGTGATAGTCAATCTATATTCCTTCTCTAGTGATTATAGAATTTCTAAACACAGATTTGTTTCAGTTAGGGCAATTCTGGAAGATAGTTTCCTACCAAGCAACATCTACATTGTATATTCTTGGCTAGGAGAACATTCTTTTTTTTTAAACATTTTTTTATTGAGTTATAGTCATTTTACAATGTTGTGTCAAATTTCAGTGTAGAGCACAATTTTTCAGTTATACATGAACATACATACATTCATTGTCACATTCTCTTTCGCTGTGAACTACCACAAGATCCTGTATATATTTCCCTGTGCTACACAGTACAATCTTGTTTATCTATTCTACATTTTGAAATCCCAGTCCCTTCCCACCCCCCCTTCCCCCTGGCAACCACAAGTTTGTATTCTATGTCTATGAGTCTGTTTCTGTTTTGTATTTATGGTTTGTTTGTTTTTGTTTTTGTTTTTAGATTCCACATATGAGCAACCTCATATGGTATTTTTCTTTCTGGCTTACTTCACTTAGAATGACATTCTCCAGGAACATCCATGTTGCTGCAAATGGCATTGTGTTGTCATTTTTTATGGCTGAATAGTATTTCATTGTATAAACATACCACTTCTTCTTTATCCAGTCATCTGTTGATGGACATTTAGGCTGTTTCCATGTTAGGAGAACATTCTTAATAAACATTTTTGCCTTCCCAGTAATTGATTATAATACAGAATTTATTTTGGGGTTCCAGAGTAAGACAACTTGGAGATGTGTCCTACCTCTAATTAGTTACTTGATATCAGGCATGTAAAATTTAGTGGACTTTTGTTTTTTGACATTATGGCTCACAAAGTCATCTATACATTTTTTGGTGACAGTAGTGTGTTGTAATCAGTTCACATCAGCTCACAAGAGCTGATTAGTAAATTTTCAGGAATGTTGCAGCTGGTTGCTAAACACAGCTATTATTAAAAATTAAATTATATAAACCTACAGATAAAGTGTACACAAATTTATAAATATGTAAAACATTATTTTACACATTTTGCTGTCATCTATGTTTTTCATGTTATTGACATCTATTTTTATCTGAATGGAGGAAACACCGTAAAACAGCGTGCTGTTGCACATGTCTTCTATACTCTGTATTCAGTGATATTAAGTTAGTAGCTTGAAATCGTCCATAGCAGGAGCATTTATTCCACAAAAATGAGTGAACTAACGGTGCAAATCAGGAATCCTCCAGCTCCCTCCCATCTGGTTGTTAAAACCTTTATCAACACACCACTGCAAAGCTAACGGGCTGTTGCTCTTTGCCACTACCAATCCTGCATTCTACTACTATTGCTTGAACTACCATTTGGAGGATTTCAAAAATATATTTAGAACATGATTTGCCAGTATTTGTTGTTTTTAGAGATTCACATTGCTTAGTGAGGATTTCTTTGCCATCTCAGGAATCTCAGATCATTAAATTGTCCATTTTATGTTCTTTCAAATCCAGAGAGATTATGTTTTCTCTTTTTGCAGAAACTAATCATCAGATGTTTAGTCTTCCTGAAACTTTTGCCATTGCTACTCTTTAAAATTTTACTATTTATTAGCTCTTTATATTTATTCCCATAAACCGTGTTTGATCATTGAGCTCATTTTTTCTCAACTCAACTGTTTTCTGGTCCATCCCCACCCCAACCTATATGCAAGTGGGCACACTGATAAAGGGATAGCAGTTGTGAAAAGTCTTTCTGGAAATCGAAGTGAAGCTTAAACATAGCAAGAGGGTAAGTATACGAAGGAAGCAAAAGGAAAGAGAGGTAGTGTATCTAATGGTTGTTGGTACAGGCTCTGAAGTCAAACAGGATCGAAATTCCAGCTCTGCCAATTACTACTTTGAGACTTAGAGCAAGTTACTTAATCCCTCTGTGCCTTAGTTTCCACCTCTATAAAATAAGGATAATAATTGGATCCATTTCATATAGTTGTTGTGCAATAATGAGTGTAATGAATGTAAAATGGGCAGAAAATTATGTGGTACATGATAGGTATTATGTGTTTGTAGCTATTCCCTCTTTATATCAAAAGATAGGGATTTTCTCCCCCAAAGCAAGAGAGAGCTGGGTCTGTCATTTGTTACACATTTTCAGTCAAGTGTTGTTTAGTTAATAATATCTAAGGTAGCTCATATATTCATTCTATAGAAAAATTTAAACTTTGGGACAAGTGTGTTCCAAACCCCTATTCCTTAATTTTTAATTATGCACACAATACAGAAGCTGTTGGCAGTTGAAAAATGGACAAACATAATGGAACTGGCAAACTTATTCAGTCTATTTGAATGTGCCACATACAAATCAATTGTGCAGTGACCTATTTGGATCATTAAGAGAGTCAGCTAATTGATGTCCTGTGCGAGCAGGTGGTGGTTTGGCCATATGTAGACAAAGCCCTTGGGATGACCTACTTGGGATCAACATCCAAAAGGAAACAGTTGACTTATCCTAATGTGTATAGTGCTTATATTTTTAAAATACAGTTAAAGAACTATGAGTCTTTATTTAACAGTTGTTGCATAATTAAATATACAGAATCCCAAAGGGGTTGTCCCTATTTTTTTTTTACATTTCCCTATTATCTAGTGACTCAGAAGTAATTATGAAAGAAAATAATTTGATTTGAGGTTTTAGATGTAACTAAGGGTTTTTTTTGGTTTTTTTTTTTATGGAAAATTTAGATGTAACTAAGGTTTAAAAACACAAAAAAACTGTATAAAGCAAAGGACAATTTAGTTCTGTTTTATGAAATACTAATGACAATTGCAATGTACTTTTACTTTTGTTCTAGGCTGTTGAGAAACCCATTGGCTGCAACTATAACCTGTTCTTATTCTCCTCTTACTTAGAAAATATGATTATTAGTATATCTTGAGTATAAATAGCTTCCTAGGTGATACGTTTCCATAGGAGGAGAGTTATGGACATTTGCTCACTAAGTTGTTGCAAACATGAAATTCATACATTGTTATTCTGATCACATTAACTATCACCTACATTTAGATATAAAAATAGTAGGCCAACTCATTATCATTATTGATTTATAATGATAATGCAAGTTTTTTTATTATGAGCCCCCTCTCAACTTGTGCTAAGGAGCAAAAATACCTTGCCTAATGAAAACCATAGATAAGAAAAGCCACACTAATCAATAAGCTTGAGCCTGAATTTATAAATACATTGACTCATTTGGTTGACTTAGGGAAGGGTTAGTCATATTATTTACATGGAGTCTTTTCTGCCCTATCAGGCATTTAGCAGATAATTAGAATTAAAGAAATTATTTAATTTATTTCACATGTTGGGTTCTCTATTTCTTTATCCTTCATGAAGTAGGCATCTAAATATTGGGAGAAAAGTATTTTTTTAATATAAATAAGATACAGCAGTATGGTAAAGGCCCTGAAAACCAGTTAGCTAGCTATTAATTTCATGTCCTTATTAGAATTTTATCCTAAGTGACTCAGTAGCTTTCTTGTGAGTCAAAGCAAAATATTTCAGAAACTCAATCTGGGGTGGGGGTGTGTGTACACATAAGTATTCTGAGTGGTGTCTTACAGTAGCCCCCTGATCTTGTCATTGTCCTGTGAAAGGCTAAATACTTATATATGATATCAGGGATTGCTCATTCTCTAGGAAAGACACTATAGGAGAACATACTCTAGGAATAGGCACAATGCTACCATTGCCCCCCTATTATTATCTTTGACTTCCTTTTGCATACTTTCCTTCCTATTTCTGTCTGCAGACTTTCAATTCTGTGCATGTTTTTATCCTGCCCTGATAAAGGGGGACTTATCTACCTGGCTAGTTTAGGCACAGCAGATATGTAAAAGGGTTTGTGAAATGTGTGCCCTCCTGCTATATTACACGGATTTTTCTGTAGCAGTGTCACATGTGCACAAGAAGGTTTTTGGTGCCTTTGTGTCTCACTGACATTGAATGATGGACTTAGAACCTTAGTTATAATCATATACATAGGGGCAGTGATTACCAAATTGTTATATTTTTAAAGACAAATAATGAAACAATAAACATTACCAAAAGGGAATAGAATTAAAGTCCATAGTAAGTGGAGGACTGCTTTTCATTCTTCTGACTCCCAACCAGGAAAAATATCCATCATTGTATCATGACTAGGGATAGCAATTGAAATAACTGGTGTGTTTACCTAGGAATAAGAAGACCAAGTGGGAAATTAGAAAATTTATAAGCTGAAAGATTGGGAAGCAACTGTCTCACTTTTCTGATGATAATTGATCCACATGTATTTGGGAAACTGATTTTAGACTATGGCTTAAATGTAATTCAGTGGAGAAGGAAAAATCTTTTTAACAAATGATACTGAAACAATTAGAAGTTTATACCCCACCTTCAAAAGAAAGGAACCTCAATCCATAACTTGCCCTACAAACAGAAATTAATCAAAATGTATCATACATTTAAATTTGAAACCTTAAACTATAAAACTTCCAGAAGAAAACTTAAGAGAAAATCTTTTGTGATCTCATGTTAGGTAAACATTTCCTCAGCAGGACACCAAAAGCACAGCCCATAAAAATTGAGCTTCATCAAAATGAAAAACTTCAGCTCTTCAAAAGGCATTTTTAGGCAAATGAGAAGAAAAGCCACAGACAGGGAGAAAATGTTTTAAATTCATATGCCTGATAAAAGTCCTATATCCAGAATATATAAATTATTCTCAAACTCAATACTGAGGAAAACTGATAACTCAATAAAGATATACAGATGCTAAATAAATACTGAAAAAGATGGTTAACATCATGAACTGTTAGGGAAATGCATATTCAAAGTGCAGTGAATTACCACTACATACCTGTGACAATGGCTAAAATGAAAAAAACTGCTTGTCCTAAGTGTTGACAGGTATGTGGATATTCTGGAACTCTGATGCACTGTTGATGAGAATGTAAAATGGTACGACCACTTTGAAAAATGAGCAGTTTCTTAAAAAGTTAACCATTCAAGTACCATATTATTCAGCCACTCTACTCCTTCTGTTTACCTAAGAGGAACAAAAGGATTTGATCATATAAAGATTTGTGCCAAATTTTTGCAGCAGCATTATTTATAATAACCCAACTAAAAATAACCCAAATATTCATGAACAGGTGAATTGATAAAGAAACTGTGAGATATTACAACATAGGTGAATCTCAAAATAATTATGCTGAGTGAAAGAAAACAGATAAAAAAGAATACCTACTCATTTTATTTGTACAATACGTTTATATTACAAGCAAATTTATAGGAATAGGTAGCAAATCAGTGATGGCCAAAGGATGAATCTGCAGTGGGAGAATGGGGACAGGAGGAGTGTAAGGGAGAGATTACCAAGGGGCATGAGAAAAATACTGGGAATGATTTTTTTTAAATTACGTTGATGGTTTCATGGGGTATATAGCCATATGTCAAAATGTATGAAATTTCATTCTTCAAGTGTGTACATTTATTGTATGTCAACTATACCTTAAAAAGCTGCTAAAATTATGCATTTTTATCCTGCCTAATGTTATTTTTTATAACAGAAATTTTATATGTAGGAGATAAACAATGATTCTTTAAATGGACCTCAGGGCATTATAGGGCATTACAGATTTGTTTACACTTATAATTATGTAAACAATATTGATGAATAAGGTCTCTTAAAAGTTTATTGCTATAGAATGATTGTTATTTTAGAAAATTTTGTGTTGTTCCCCATTAGCAAAGAAGGAAGTGTCAACTTGAGAGCAATTTAGTAAAACACAATGATTTTGTCAGAATTATGAAAGATGTTTTGGCTTATTGCCAGCTCTGCAATTCACAGTGTTAAATGGAATAAATGAAAATATAATTTAAATGGTGCTACACTTAAATTTGCATTCCAATTCTTAACAAATTATGAGCATAATGTAGACCCTTGGACACCTGGGAAGATTTATGAATAAACTTAACTTGGCAAACATAATTATAATTTGAAACAAATGGGGCTGAGTCATGACCAACTGACTTAGATTCAATGATTGAACACAGGAACCTATTATGATAATATTAACAGGAACTCAACCTAGAGAAATTAATTTTATTTCTCCTAAGGATAACGGGCATAGAAGATGCTATTACTAGAAGAGATTTAAGTCTCAGCGGAAAATGCTGAATGGGTGTATTTACTTTTAACTAATGGGGAAATTCTGGGCAGGGACCAAGCTGCTGGAGTCTTATCGGTAGTCACTTTTAAGGACACATTCTTCTCATCTGTCCTCTTGAGTAGTGTTCCAGGTTTTTTATTATGGTATGTGAAAGAAGGAAGAAACACAAATTGCTGGAAGCAGAACATTTACAACTTTCCCACGACAATTTGTCAAGGCAACCCAGTGTACAACTCACTACCATGCCAGTTCTAAACCCCTGTTGAGTTGGTGATAATAAATTATATAGCCTGTAGAATAAGAATTCAGTGCAGTTACTAAACTCTTTTCACTCTGTCTTATTATCATTCAGTCTTAAACTGAAATTATGCAATAAAAAGGATCATGACCAGCATTTGTTAAGTACATAGAACATGTAAAGCATCCTGCTATGTATTTCATAATATTTAAATTTAATTTTCACAAGACTAGTTAGGTTTGTGTCATTTGCCTTTTTCCAGGGAAGGAACCTGGGTACAGAAAAACTAAGTAGTAATTTGTTTGGGTCACACTGCTGCTGAGTTACAGTGATGATTTGAACCCAGATCTCTTACTTTCAACTACATGCTTTTCCTACTACATAATTCTCCATTTCCTCTGTCTGTCTCAGTAAGTACCTTTTAATGTTTAGGTGAAATTGGACTTTCCTTTGTTCTTTTTTGAGAGCAACGTCTTTCCTTTGGACATCTACTAAATAAAAGAAAGCAGGGACAACTACCCTAAGATATTTTTCTGAATTATTGCATAAGGTAGTACCTAAGTTCTTAGTACTAGGTCTGGAATTACATGACAAACAATAGCGTCATTACTATCTTCTATAATGAGAAAGAAATATATCTTATAAAGACCCAAGAAAAATGAAAATGTATATTCACTCAAAAATTTGTACATAAATGTTCATAATAGTATTATTTGTAATATCAAAAAGTAGAAAGAACCAAAATACCCATCAACTGATAAATGGATAAATATGTATCATAGAATGTCCATATAATGGATTTTTTTTATTAATAACTCATTTAAGATAGAATGTCTGAGAAGGTAATAAATGTATGTTGAACTAGAAATGCTTTACATAATTCTTTTTTTCTTTTATTGAAATACAGTTGATATATAGTATGTTAATTTCAAATTACAGTCTAGTGATTCAGCATTTAAATACACTACAAAATCGCCACAATAAGTCTAGTAACTGTCTGTTATTTCATTATTATTAAACATATTCCTTATGCTGTGTATTACCTCTCTGTGACTTATTTATTTTGTAATTGTAAGTTTATACCTCTTCACCTATTTCCCCTATTCCCCCTCCTCTTCTCTGGCAATAACCCTTTTGTTCTTTGTATCTATGACTCTGCTTTCCTTTTGTTTGTCCCTTTGTTTTGTTTTTTAGATTCTATGTACAAGTTAGATTATATGGTATTTATTTTTCTCTGTCTGACTTATTTCACTTAGCATAGTACCCTCTAGATCCATCTATGTTGTCGCAAATGGTAAGATTTCATTCTTTGTTTATGGCTTTTATGTGTCCCGTTTCTTTATCCATTTATTTATTATGTATCAGTGGACATTTAGGTTGCATCTTTGTCTTGGCTGTTTGCAACAATGTTGCAATAAATGTAGAGATGTATATATCTCTTCTAATTAGTGTTTTTTTTTTTTCTTCAGGGAAATGTCTAGAAGTAGAATTGTTGGGTCACATGATAGTTCTATTTTTAATTTTTTGAGGAATTTCTATAGTGTTTTCCAAGGTGGCTGCACTAACTTACAATGCCACTAACAACACATGAGTGTTCCCTTTTCTCCATATCTTTGCCAACACTCGTTATATGTGTCTCTTTTTGTGCTAGAATCATACTGCTTTGATTACTGTAGCTTTGAAGTATAGTCTGAAATCAGGGTGCATGTAATCTCAAGCTTTATTCTTCTTTCCCAAGATTGCTTTGGCTGTTTTGGGTCTTCTATGGTTCAATACAAATTTTAGGATTATTGTACTACTTTTGTGGAAAATGCCTTTGGTTACTTTGATAGGGATTGCATCTAATCTGTTGATTACCTTGGGTAGTATAGACATTTTAACAATATTACTTCTTCCAATCCATGAGCACAGTATATCTTTCCATTTGTTTGTGTCATCTTCAGTTTCTTTTATCAATATCTTATAATTTTCAGAGTACAGGACTTTCACTTCCTTGGTTAGATTTATCCCTAGGTATTTTATTCTTTTTAATGCAGTTGTAAAGGAGATTGTTTTCTTTTGCTTCTATAGTGTGTTTTTAGTGTATACAAATGTAACAGGTTTATTTATATTAATTTTGTATCCTGCAAATTTACTGAGTTCATATATTAGTTATAATAGTTTTTTGGTGGAGTCTTCAGTGTTTTCTATATATAATATCATGTCATCTGCAAATAGTGACAGTTTTACTTGTTCCATTCCAACTTAGATACCTTTTATTTCTTTGCCTTGTCTGATTGCTGTGGATAAGACTTTCAATATTATGTTGAAAAAAAAGTAGCAAGAGTGAGCATCCTTGCCTTGTTTCTAATCTTAGAGAAAATGCTTTCAGCTTTTCACTATTGATTATGTTTGCTGTAGATTTGTCATGTATGGCCTTTTTTATGTTGAGTTATGATCCCTGTACACCCACTTTGCTGAAAGTTTTTATGAATGAATGTTGAATTTTGTCAAATTTTTTTTCTGCATCTAGTGAGATGATCATATGATTTTTATCTTTAATTTTGTTAATATAGTATATCATATGGATTGATTTGAAGCTATTGAATAAACCTTGCCTTCCTGGGATAAATCCTACTTGATCATGGTGTGTGATCCTTTTAATATATTATTAAATTCAGTTTCCTAATAAGTTATTGAGGATTTTTGCATTATATTTATCAGTGTCATTGGCCCATAATTTCTTTTTTTGTGGTGTTGTTATCTGGTTTGGAAATTAGAGTGATACTGGCCTTCTAGAAAGAGTTTGGAAGCATTCCTTCCTTTGCAATTTTTTTCTTTTTTTAACATTTTTTATTGATTTTAATCATTTTACAATGTGTCAGATTCCAGTGTTCAGCACAATTTTTCAGTCATTCATGGACATATACACACTTACTGTCACATTTTTTTCTCTGTGAGTTATCATAACATTTTGTGTATATTTCCCTGTGCTATACAGTGTAATCTTGTTTATCTATTCTACAATTTTGAAATCCCAGGCTATCCCTTCCCACCCTCCACCCCCCGGTAACCACAAGTCTGTATTCTCTGTCTGTGAGTCTATTTCTGTCCTGTATTTATGCTTTGTTTTTGTTTGTTTGTTTTTGTTTTTGTTTTTGTTTTTTAGATTCCACATATGAGCGATCTCATATGGTATTTTTCTTTCTCTTTCTGGCTTACTTCACTTAGAATGGCATTCTCCAGGAGCATCCATGTTGCTGCAAATGGCATTATGTTGTCATTTTTATGGCTGAGTAGTATTCCATTATATAAATATACCACCTCTTCTTTATCCAGTCACCTGTTGATGGACATTTAGGCTGTTTCCATGTTTTGGCTATTGTAAATAGTGCTGCTATGAACATTGGGGTGCAGGTGTCATCCTGAAGTAGATTTCCTTCTGGATACAAGCCCAGGAGTGGGATTCCTGGGTCATAGGGTAAGTCTATTCCTAGTCTTTTAAGGAATCTCCACACTGTTTTCCATAGTGGCTGCACCAAACTGCATTCCCACCAGCAGTGTAGGAGGGTTCCCCTTTCTCCACAGCCTATCCAGCATTTGTCATTTGTGGACTTTTGAATGACGGCCATTCTGACTGGTGTGAGGTGATACCTCATTGTAGTTTTGATTTGCATTTCTCTGATAATTAGTGATATTGAGCATTTTTTCATGTGCTTTTTGATCATTTGTATGTCTTCCTTGGAGAATTGCTTGTTTAGGTCTTCTGCCCATTTTTGGATTGGGTTGTTTATTTTTTTCTTATTGAGTCGTATGAGCTGCTTATATATTCTGGAGATCAAGCCTTTGTCGGTTTCACTTGCAAAAATTTTCTCCCATTCCGTAGGTTTTCTTCTTGTTTTACTTCTGGTTTCCTTTGCTGTGCAGAAGCTTGTAAGTTTCATTAGGTCCCATTTGTTTATTCTTGCTTTTATTTCTTCTAGGAGAAAATTTTTGAGATGTATGTCAGATAATGTTTTGCCTATGTTTTCCTCTAGGAGGTTTATTGTATCTTGTCTTATGTTTAAGTCTTTAATCCATTTTGAGTTGATTTTTGTATATGGTGTAAGGGAGTGTTCTAGCTTCATTGTTTTACATGCTGCTGTCCAGTTTTCCCAACACCATTTGCTGAAGAGACTGTCTTTATTCCATTGTATATTCTTGCCTCCTTTGTTGAAGATTAGTTGACCAGAAGTTTGTGGGTTCATTTCTGGGCCCTCTATTCTGTTCCATTGGTCTATATGTCTGTTTTGGTACCAATACCATGCTGTCTTGATGACTGTAGCTCTATAGTATTGTCTGAAGTCTGGGAGAGTTATTCCTCCAGCCTCTTTCTTTCTCTTCAGTAATGCTTTGGCAATTCTATGTCTTTGATGGTTCCATATAAATTTTATTATGATTTGTTCTAGTTCTGCGAAATATGTCCTGGGTAATTGGATAGGGATTGCATTAAATCTGTAGATTGCCTTGGGCAGTGTGACCATTTTAACAATATTGATTCTTCCAATCCAAGAGCATGGAATATCTTTCCATTTTTTAAAGTCTTCTTAAATTTCCTTCATCAATGGTTTATAGTTTTCTGTGTATAATTCTTTCACCTCCTTGGTTAGATTTATTCCCAGATATTTTATTACTTTGGGTGCTATTTTAAAGGAGATTGTTTCTTTACTTTCTTCTGTTGATTTATCGTTAGTGTAAAGAAATGCAACTGATTTTTGAACGTTAATCTTGTAACCTGCTACCTTGCTGAATTCTTCAATCAGCTCTAGTAGCTTTTGTGTGGACCTTTTAGGGTTTTCTATATATAGTAACATGTCATCAGCATATAATGACACTTTTACCTCTTCTTTTCCAATTTGGATCCCTTTTATTTCTTTCTCTTGCCTGACTGCTGTGGCTAGGACTTCCAAGACGATGTTGAATAGGAGTGGTGATAGTGGGCATCCTTGTCTTGTCCCAGATTTTAGTGGGAAGCTTTTGAGTTTTTCACCGTTGAGTACTATGCTGGCTGTAGGTTTGTCATATATAGCTTTTATTATGTTGAGATATGTTCCCTCTATACCCACTTTGGTGAGAGTTTTTATCATAAATGGGTGTTGAATTTTATCAAATGCTTTTTCTGCATCGATTGAGATGATCATGTGGTTTTTGTCCTTTCTCTTGTTGATGTGATGTATTACATTGATTGATTTGCGTATGTTGAACCAGCCTTGTGTCCCTGGGATTAACCCCACTTGGTCATGATGTATAATCTTTTTTATGTGTTGTTGGATTCTATTTGCTAAAATTTTGGTGAGGATTTTGGCGTCTATGTTCATCAGTGATATTGGCCTATAATTCTCTTTTTTTGTAGTGTCTTTGCCTGGTTTTGGTATCAGGGTGATGGTGGCTTCATAGAATGAGTTTGGGAGTATTCCCTCCTTTTCAATCGTCTGGAAGAGTTTGAGAAGGACTGGTATGAGTTCTTCTTTGTATGTTTGGTAGAATTCCCCGGTGAAGCCGTCCGGTCCTGGACTTTTATTTGTAGGGAGGTTTTTAATTGCTATTTCTATTTCCTTTCTAGTGATCGGATTGTTCAACTGTTCAGATTCTTCTTGATTCAGTTTCGGTGGATAGTATGTTTCCAGAAACTTGTCCATCTCCTCTAGGTTATCCAGTTTGGTTCCATATAGTTTTTCATAATATTCTCCTTTGATATTCTGTATTTCTATTTTGTTTGTTGTAATTTCTCCATTTTCCTTTCTTATTTTGCTAATTTGTGCTCTCTCTTTTTTCTTCTTTGTGAGTTTGGCCAGAGGTTTGTCGATTTTATTTACTTTTTCAAAAAACCAGCTTTTGGTTTGGTTGATTTTTTCTATGGTCTTGTTAATCTCTATTGTATTTAATTCCCCTCTGATCTTTATTATTTCCTTCCTTCTGCTGCTTTTTGGGGCTTTTTGTTCTTCTTTTTCTAATTCATTCAGGTGGTGGGTTAAATTGCTTATTTGAGATTGTTCTTCTTTTTTGAGGAAGGCCTGTATCGCTATAAACTTCCCTCTTAGCACTGCCTTTGCTGTGTCCCATAGGTTTTGAGTGGTTGTGCTTTCATTATCATTTGTCTCAAGGTATTTTTTAATTTCAGCTTTGATTTCCTCATTGATCCATTGTTTTTTCAATAACATATTGTTTAATCTCCATGCTTTCCTTTTTTTCTCCTTTGTTTCTCTGTTGTTGATTTCCAGTTTCATGGCATTGTGGTCAGTAAAGATGCTTGAGATACTTTCTATCTTCTTAAAATTGTTGAGGTTTCTTTTGTGCCCAAGTACATGATCGATCCTGGAAAATGTTCCATGTGCACTTGAAAAGAATGTATATCCTATTTTTGGGGGGTGTAATGCTCTGAAAATATCCACCAAATCTAGTTTTTCTATTGTAGTATTTAATTTCTCTGTTGCCTTGTTTATTTTCTGTCTGGAAGATCTGTCTAGTGATGTTAATGCAGTGTTAAAATCTCCAACTATGATTGTACTCCCATCAATATCCCCCTTTATCTCTGTTAGTAATTCTTGTATGTACTTAGGTGCTCCTATATTGGGTGCATATATATTAACGAGTGTAATATCCTCATCTTGTATCACTCCTTTAATCATTATAAAATGTCCTTCTTTATCTTTCTTTATGGCCTTTGTTTTAAAGTCTATTTTGTCTGAAATCAGTACTGCAACACCTGCTTTTTTGGCTTTTCCATTTGCATGGAATATCCTTTTCCATCCTTTCACTCTCAATCTGTATGTGTCCTTCTCCCTAAAGTGGGTCTCTTGTATGCAGCATATTGAAGGTTCTTGCTTTATTATCCAGTCTGCCACTCTGTGTCTTTTGACTGGAGCATTTAGTCCATTAACATTTACAGTAATTAGTGATAGATGTGTGTTTATTGCCATTTTGAACTTATCTTTGCAGTTGAATTGGTATATCCTCTTTGTTCCTTTCTTCTTCCTTTTGTGGTTTGGTAATTTTCCTTTGTATTATCATGGATTTTATTTAATTTTTGTGACTCCTTTGTAAATTTTTGGCTTGTGGTTACCCTTTTTGTAAATCTATCAACCCATTACTATAACTGTTTTTATTAAACTGATAGTAACATGATCTCAAACCCATCCTACTGTTAAAAAAATTTAAAAAAGAAAGAAAAAGATGTTCTATATTTCCCTGCCTCCCTCTCCCACTCTCAGTGATTTGTATGTCTTCTTTTATAATTTCATGTTTACTTTATTTGTAATTCATGAGTTATCACCTTTCCAGTTGTGAGTTTCTCATTTCTGTAGCATCCTGCTGCTTTTCTATTTAGAATAGCCCTTTCAATATTTCTTTTAGCATGGGTTTAGTGTTGCTAAACTCCTGCAGCTCTTTTTTTGTCTGTGAAACTCTTTATTTCTCCTTCTATCCTCAAGGATAGCCTTGCTGGATAAAGGATCCTAGGCTGCATCTTTTTTTCATTCAGGGCTTTGAATATATCTTGCCACTCCCTTCTGGCCTGTAGTGTTTGTGTAGAGAAATCAGCTGAGAGCCTTATGGGGATTCCCTTGTAACTTACTCTTTGCTTTTCTTTTGCTGCCTTTAGAATCCTTTCTTTATCCTTGACTCTGGCCATCTTGATTATGATATGTCTTGGTGTGGGTCTATTTGGGTTCTTCCTGTTTGGGACCCTCTGAGCTTCCTGTACTTGGATATCTGATTCCTTCTTTAAGTTTGGGAAGTTTTCAGTCATGATTTCTTCAAAAACCTTTTCAATCCCCTTCGATCTTTCTTCTCCTTCTGGGACCCCTATTATGCGAAGATTGGGACGCTTTATGTTATCCCATAGGTCCCTTATGCTATTTTCATTATTTTTTATTTGCTTATCTTGTAGTTCTTCTGAATGGGTGCTTTCTATTGCCCTGTCTTCTAGATCACTAATTTGTTCCTCTGCATTATCTAGTCAGCTTTGAACAGCCATTAGATCATTCCTCATCTCTGTCAATGAGTTTACCCATTCTACTTGGCTCTTCTTTATAGCTTCAATTTCATTTTTGACATATTTTATATCTCTAAACACTATCTCTTTTAATTCCTTCAGCAATATGATCACTCCTTTTTTGAAATCTTGATCTAGTAGGCTATCGATGTCTATTTCATTGATCTTTCTTTCAGGGGATTTCTCTTGTTCTTTTAATTGGGAAAGGTTTTTCTGCTTCTTCATCTTGCTCATACCTCTCTGGCACTGTGGTTTATGAAGTATCAGTTGTTTATTTTGGTCCTTAAGGATTTTATCTATCTAATACCTATTTAGGAATAAAACTTAGGAAAAAAAGAAAAAAAAAATAAGAGAGAGAGAAAGAATTTTAAAAGAAGGGAGAAAGAGGGTTTGAAAACAGTGTATAATGAATAATAGAAGAGCGAGTTGAAGCAGAGTATTAATCGGGTTGAGACGTCCTTTTAAAACCTTTACAAAAAAAGGGGGGGGGAGATGAATAGATGTATTTGAAACCTGTGTCTAATCAATAACAGGACATCAAAACCCAAAAGAAATAGAAATGAATTAAGAAGTAAAAATTAAGAGAGTAATAGAAAATAGAACAGGTAAAAACAGATTTAAAAAAAAAAAAGGGTGGGGGTTTGTCCGTGTTCTCCTGGAGTCTGTGTGCTTTTAATGTGAAGTCTTTCTGTCTTTGTCCTGTTTTGGAAGCTCAGCTTGCTGTTTTCAGAGGCCCTCCGTTGGCGCCCTCTTCTGTGCTGCTCCCAGCACCTGTCGGCAAGCAGATCGCGCCTCCTCCTAACACTGGGTCAGGTGCAGCTCTCCTCTGCTGTGGGCGGGCGGGTCGCTGCCCCTCCGGATGCCGCAGTCAGATGTTGCAGACTGGCCAGGTAGAAGGGCGGGTCGTGCCCCCTCCCAGCACCTCGGTCAGGGGCTGTGTTCCTGCCCGAAAGGCGGGGGGGGGGGGGGGGGGGGGGGCGCTCTCCCTCTACCTGCGCTGCCGGTAGTTCCGCTCTCTGTGCAGCTGCGCGCTCCGCCGCCCTGGTTGGCGCTCCGCGGGTGGGCTCTGGGAAGACCGAGGGGCAGCCTTGTCCCTGCTCCGAGCCAAAACCCAGCTCCTTGTTTGTCTTTGTGGAGCAAGTTCTCTGAGGGACCAGGATGGAAGGATCCTATCTGCCCCGGGCTGCAGGCCAGTCTCAGTCTGGCCTTTGAGGCTGCTAAGCCCTTCGGTGTGGATGCAGGTTTCGCCCCGCCCCCGCCTGAGTGCTCAGCGTGGAGGATATGGCGGCTGCGCCTGAGTCCCGCCTTTCTTCCCCCAAAAACTTTCCGCGGGTTTTCAGAGATGGGGGTGTGCACCCTTCCCCCGGGAGCACATCAACCTTGCTGTTTTATGGAGGGCCCAGGTTGTTCTGCCCTGTGCACTCACAGCCACTGGCGCGCAGCCCCTTGCGTTCCCCCAGGGCTGCCTCCGTGCAGCTGCCCCCATCCTCCGCCCGCCTTGGGCAGCCTGGCCCTGCCCGCTGCTGCCGGCCGCGTCTCAGGCTGGGTGTCGGGGGGACGCTCTGTGCCCATTTAACTTAGTTCTGTTAGTCAAGGGCTGCTCTGTACAGGTCCGAGCCTCGGAGGCTCCCCCTCCGTCCCGCTGGCCTCTCAGTTGGAGAGGGGAGACCCAGCGAGTGAGCGCCAGTCCTCCTTTGCCGCTCCCTCCCCGCGGGACCCGTCCCGCGCTGCTTTGCCTTTTGTTCTTTCTTTTTTTCTTTTCTCCTACCAGATTTTTGACGTCTTTATCTTTTGAAGAGGGCGATGTTCTGTCGGAGTTCCGCAGGTGCTCTGGTTGGCTGAGTGGGTCTGTAGATTGGGTCTTGGTGTATTTGTGGGAGAGGGTGACCTGCGAGCGTCATTCTACTCCGCCATCTTCTCCTACCTCTCCTGCAATTTTTTTGGAGTAGTTTGAAAAGGATAGGTGTTTACTCTTCTATAAATGTTTGGTAGGATTCACCTGTAAAACATCTGTTCCTGAAATTTTGTCTGCTGGGAATTTTTAAATTACTGGTTCAATTTCATTACTAGTGATTGGTCTGTTCAGATTTTCTGTTTCTTCCTTGTTCATTCTTGGAAGATTGTACATCTAGTGGTGTATCCATTGCTTCTAGATTATCCAACTTGTTAGCATTTAATTGTTCATAGTAATCTCATGATCCTTTATATTTCTGTGATGTTGGTTGTAACTTCTCTTTCATTTTTGACTTTCTTTATTTAGGCTCTCTTTTTCTTCTTGATGAGTCTGGCAGAGGTTTATCAATGTTTATTTTTTCAAAGAACCAATCAACCAGTTGATTTTTTATATATTTTTTCTTTTGTCTCTATTTCATTTATTTCCATTTGGGTATATATTATTTCCTTTCTTCTACTAAATTTTGGGTTTTTCCCTACTTTCCTTACCTGTCAGTTTAGATTATTATTTGAGATTTTTCTTGTTTCCTGAGGCAGGCCCGTATTGCTGTAAACTTCCCACTTAGAACTGCTTTTGCTGTATCCCATAGATTTTGGAATGTTATGTTTCCATTTTCTTTTGTATCAGGTTTTTTTAAATTTCATTTTTGACTTCTTCAATTACACATTGGTTGTTTAGTAGCATATTGTTTAGAATCTTTATTTTTTTCAGTTGTTTCTATTGTAGTTAATTTCTAAACTCATATCACTTTGGTCAGAAAGGATGCTTGAAATAATTTCAGTCTTATAAATTTTACTGAAAATTGTTTCATGGCCTAGCATGTGATCTATTCTGGAGAATACTCCATGTTCATTTAAAAAGAATGTGTATTCTGCCATTTTTGGATAGAATGTTCTGTATATATCTATAAAATCTATCTAGTCTAATGTGTCATTTAAGGCCAATATTTCTTTATTGATTTTCTGTCTGGATGATCTCTCCATTGATGGAAGTCAGGTGTTAATGTTCTCCACTATTGTTATATTCCTGTCAAATTTCCCTTTATGTCTCTTAATATTTGCTTTATAAATTTAGGTACTCCTATGTTGGGTGTATAGATTTTTACAAGTAGTATGTCTTCTTATTGGATTGATACCTTTATCATTATTTAATGCCATTCTTTGTCTCTTGTTACAGTCTGTTTTAAAGTCTATTTTCTTTGATGTAAGTATTACTCTCCCAGCTTTCTTTTCAATTCCATTTGCATGGAATATTTTTCTCACCCCTTCCCTTTCAGTTCGTGTATCTTTAGATCTGATATAAATCTCTGTAGGCAGTGTGTGTATGTGTGTGTGTGTGTATATATATATATATGTACATATATATGTCTATAGGTCTCCTGTTTGTCTATTCACTCTCTATGTCTTTTAATTGGAGCATTTAGTCCATTTTCATTTAAAGTAATTATTGATAGGTATGTACTTACTGCCATTTTGTTAGTTGTTTTCTGGTTATTTTTGTTGTTGTTCTCTGTTCCTTCTCTTGCTCTCTTCCCTTAAGATTTGATGAGTATCTTTAGTGTTATGTTTGGATTTGTTTCTCTTTAGTTTTTGTGCATCTATTATAAACTTTTGGGTTTGAGTTACCATAAGGTTCATATATAACAACCTATATATAGGTACCTATTTTAAGTTGATAATCTCTTAAGCTTCAATGCATTCTAATAGGCCTACATTTTTACCACATCCCATTTGTGTTTTTGATATATTTTACATCTTTTAATTTTGTATATCCTTTAGCTATTTTTTACTGTAGATGTAGATGATTTTATGACTTTTATCTTTTCACCTTCCTGCTAGCGTTATAAGTGATTGACCCACTACCTTTACTATATATTGCCTGGCCAGTAAGTTTTTCCTTTCATAATTTTATTTCTAGTTGTGGCCTTTGTTTTCCACTTTGAGAAATCCCTTTAACATTTCTTTAAGGCCGACTTAGTGGTGATGAACTCCTCTAGCTTTTGTCTGACTGTATAACTCTTTATCTCTCCTTCAGTTCTGAATGATAATCTTGCTGGGTGAAGCTTTCTTGGTTGTAGGTTTTTTTCTTTCAGCACCTTGACTATAACATGCCACTTCTTTCTGGCTTTTTAAGTTCCTACTGAAAAGTTAGCTGATATTCTTATGGGAATTCACTTTTGTATAGCTAATTGCTTTTCTGTTGTTGCTTTTAAGAGTCTCTCTATATCTTTAATTTTTGACATTTTAATTATAATGTCTTGGTGTGGACTTCTTTGGCTTCATCTTGTTTGGGACTCTCTGTACTTTCTGGTCTTGGATGTCTGTTTCCTTCCCAAATTAGGAAAGTTTTCAGCTATTACTTCCTCAAATAAGTTCTCTGCCCCTTTCTCTCTTTCTTCTCCTTTGAGGACTCCTATAATGCAAATGTTAGTACAGTTGCTGTTGTCCCTTCAGTATTCCCTTCAACTGTCATCATTTTTTTTGATTATTGCTTTTTTTTTCTGTTCAGCTTGAGTGGTTTCTACTACCCTATCTTCCAGATTGCTGTTCCATTCTTTCATATCATCTTTCTAATCTACCATTGATTCCCTCTAGTGTATTATTCATTTCAGTTATTTTATTATTCAGCTCTAATTGGTTCTTTTTTATATTTTCTAATTCTTTGTTGAAGTTTTCACTGTTCTTCTCCCAAGATCAGTGATCATTTTTATAATTATCACCTTGAATTCATTACTGAGTAGGTCGCTTATCTCCATTTCATTTAGTTCTTTTTCTGAGGTTTTGTGTTGTTCCTTAATTTGAAACATATTTTTCTCTTCATTTTGTCTAATTCTGTGTTTATTTCTATGTATTTGGTAGGTCTATTACATTTTCCAATCTTAGAGAATTGACCTTATGTAGGAGTTGTTCTGTGGGGCCCAAAATCACTTTCTCCTCTGGCCACCTGAGCTGGATGTTCCCAGGATGTACCTGGGATGTGAGTTGCATGTGTGCTTCTGTTGTGGTGGGGCCAGCTACTATAAGCCTGCTGGTAGGTGGGGTTGCACCTAGCCCAAGTGGCTATGAGGCCCTGCCTTGTTCAGTGGCTGCAGGTGAGCTGAAGGGTGGGGCTGGCTCCTTGTGCATCATACATTAGGTGCATGACTGCTGTGGGTCTGCGGGTAGGTGGGACACACCCCCAGTTCTAATAGGCTAGAGGGAGATCCCAAAATGGCACTTGCCAGCATGGTTTCAGCATGGTAGAATGAGATCCCCCAAATAGCTGCTATCATTGTCTCAGTCCACAAGGTGACTCCCAGCCTCCCTGGGAAGCTCTTCAGGGTTAGCATGTGGGTTTGACTTAGGTGCCTTTCAAATTACTGCCTCTCCCCCGGGAGTCAGAACATGTGAAATTTTTGTGTATGTGCCCTTTAGGAGCAGAGTCTCTATTTCTTATAGCCCTCAGGCTCTCCTGAACATAAGCTCTGCTGGTTTTCAATGCCTGACTCAGTGGGGGCTTGTCTTCCCAGTGCAAGACTCCTGGGCGAGGGAGCCTGATGTAAGGCTTGGACCCCTCATTCCTCAGGGAGGTCCTCTGTGGTTGTGATACCCCTCCTGTATGTGGACCAACCTGGGTGTGTGGGTCCTGATTAGACCACATCTCTGCCCTTGCTACCTGTCTTCTTGTGGCTTTTTTTTATTATCTTTATTTGTGGGAAATCTTTTCTGCTAGTTCAGGTTGCTCTCATAGACAGTTGCTCTGTAAGTAGTTGCAATTTTGGTGTGTCTGTGGGAGGATGTAGTTCATGGTCTTCCTACTCTGCTCTCTTGATCTTCTCCTCCATAATTGAATATTATTCATCAATAAAAAGGAATGAAGTATTTATAGACTGTACAACATGGATGAACCTTGAAAACATTATGCTAAATGAAAGAAGCCAATCACAATGATACTGGATGAATCCATTTATATGGAATGTCCAGAAGAGGCAAACTTATAGAGATGGAAAGTAGATTAGCAATTACCTACAGCTTGAGGGCATGGAGGTGGTGGGCAATGGGGAGTGACTGTTAATGAGTACAGGCTTTCTTTGTGCGTGAAGAAAAATGATATAAACTTAGATTGTTGTGATGGTCAGACAACACTATGAATATGCTAAGAAACATTTTACTGTACAGTTTAAATGGGTGAATTGTATAAATTATATCTTAAAATTGTTTTGAAAAGGTAACTATATAAGCAAAGTATACATAATCATGCTAGTCGAAGTAATCTGAAAAACAAAGAAATTCCTTTAAAAATCAATAATAGATGAAACAAATAAGACTAACTTTGTGTCAAGTTGGTAGTTTAGTCAAACATAGAAGAAATCTTTCAAGTATCTACAAAACTCAGTAATTTGAATGTATGTTCTTAGGAGATATATCCTCAAGACAAAAAGACAAAAGATAAAATGTAAAAGATATTTAGTAATTATATTGGTTTGCTATTTTATAATTAATATATGTATGTATTAGTTTCTCATATAATTCATTATATTATTTATTTACTTTACCCATAAATAATTACATTAATATCTTTAGGAATTATTATTTTAGAGTAAGTGAAAAGAGATGCAAATACTGATATTAAATGAGTTAAGGGGAAATCCTTAATTTTAATTGAATTATTAATGCCATCATAAATTCATGATGCATTTTTCCTTTTAAAAAATATTTAGTTCCCTGGTCTATCCATAGAAAAGATCCTGGAAGTAATATCAACACAATAGAAATAAATCACTGAGCCCAAATTGAAATCTCTAAATTTCTGTTCTTACTAAAAGTAACCAAGGCTTTTAGGAGAAATGGCTAATGCCACATCCTGGCAAGAAATGTACAAGATTAGCCTGGAACATCTTATTATGCTGGAAAGCATGGAAGTGAACAAAGACCACTGTGGTTGTGTCAAGAGGACTCAAGAGACAACTTTGAAAGGGCTATTATAAGCCAAAGATGGGCATTTGTGTATCAAAAGGATAATGGCTCCAATAGATTGAAGCGCCACCAGATAGAAGAAACTGATCAGATAAGAATTGTATACACAAACTTCTGCTCTAGAAGAAAAACATATATTGTATGTATCAGTATAACCACTGAATGTCCAGTAGTACTTCTACTCTAAGGGCATAAAACCCAAATGAACAGTATCTTCTCAGATAGCCCCAAATGGTTTCAATTTGTTAATTCAGTTCATTAATTCTTCTAAGAGCCCATGACCAAGGTGGATAAGAATAAATAAGAAACTAGAATACAAAGAGTTGAGTTGATGTACTCTGGGTTCCCAAATTGAACAGGAACCAGTTGTGAAGCTGCTTTTTCTCAAGATAGACACTCTACAAGGGCTTCTGAATGAAATGGCCACTGTTGACATTTCCTAGAAATGTATGTTTTTACTCTAAGATCTAATTGATCTATATGATAGTTTCTCTTCCTTCCACATTTAATTTAGGAATCTTTATATTTAGATATCCCCTGCAGGCTTTGATTATTACCCAAAACTTGGAATTTGGGCATTTTGTAATAATTATTTTGTTTTATATTATTTTGATATATAATAATTCCATGTGACAATATTTGGACAAACGTTTCAATACTACTGTCTTTCAGTCCTTCCTGTAGTAGCTTCTCTTCTCATATCCTTCTGCTCTCTCTCCAGCAAGTTCTTAGATATCTTACAGATACTGAGTTCTTTAATTCTACTGTGGTCAGAAAAGATACTTTGTTTGATTTATTTCCTTTATTGTTGAGCATACCATGTGCACTTGAAAATGAGGTGTATTTTGTAGTTATTGGAATGTTATTTAAGGGCAGATAATTGATAGTGCCATTCATATCAGTTATGTCTTTATTGAATTTTTCCTAGATCTACCAAATGCTGAGAGAGGGGTATTGATAACTCTTAAGGTGATAATGAAACTGTCTATGTCTCCCTTTAATTCTGTCAATTTTTGCTTCATTCACAGTTGACCCTTGAACAACTGAGGTTTGAACTGTGTGGGTCCATTTATATGCAGATTTTTTGCGATAAATATGTAATACAGAACTACATGATCCATGATCCATGATTGGTTGAATCCACAGATGCAGAACTGCAGGCACTGACTGCCAACTATGAACTTAGATACAGATTTTCAACTGCTCTGGGTCAGCGCCCCTGACCCCTGCATTCATTGTTCAAGGGTCAACTATATTTTGAAACACTATCTATTGTTAGGTATACACATATTTATGATTGTTAATTCTTATGAGTTCAACTTTTATCATGATGAAATGTTCCTGTTTATCTTTGGTTGTATTCTATCTTGAAGTCTTATTTATCTGATATTGAGTCCCTCCAGCTTTCTTATGCTTACTGTTTGCATACTATATATTTTCCATCCGTTTATTTTCAAACTATTTGTGTTTATATTTTAAAGTTGATTCTTGTCTAGAGCATATATTGGTACCTTTTTTGATAACCCTTTATTATTTTCTCTAATTTTTAATTGAAGCATTTGGTTCATTGATACTTATTATAATTATTGGTATGGTTGGATTTAGATCTCATATTTTATTATTCGATTTTGCTTTTCCCTTCTGTTCTGTTTCCCTTTGTTTCTCCTTTGCTGCCTTCTTTAAGATGACTTGAATTTTTTTTAGAATTTTATTTTAATGTATCTGTGGACTATGTAGCTATATTTCTAATATACATAGTAAATATTTTACAACATGCTTAGAGTTAACATTATTAGAGTATAAAATGTAGTAACTTTGTACCTCTATAGGCCATTTATTGTTGCTCTTCATCCTTTATACTGTAGTCTTCATTATTACATCTGTAAAATTAAACTCCATAACACAGTGGTATAATTTTTAAAGAGTCATTTCTTTCAATAAATATAAGGAGGATATTCTTTTATTTTTACCAATATATTTACAATTTGAAATTTTTTTTCACTTCTTCCTGTAGTTCTAAGCATCTAATGCCGTTTCCTATTACCTTGAGAATTTCATTAAACATTTCTCTTAAGGTAGGCTATCTGAATTGTTTTCCCTTATCTGAAAAATGTCTTTATTTTACCTTCATTTTTGGAGGATATTTTCACTTGATGTAGCATTCTGGATTCACAGGTTTTTCCTTTCATCACTTTAGCAGTTTTGTTCCACTACTGTCTGGTCTCCATTATTTGTGAGGTATTATTATTTGCCTATGTTTATAGGTCATTTTCCTCTGGATGCCTTTCATATTTTCTGGCTTTCTCCTTTTTGGAATTATGCAATCCTCCAGCCCCCATCCCACACAGTTACTTTCCAGTGGCTGTGGACTTTATCCGCTGGTTCTTCATGTCAGAGAGATTACAGGTTTTCTGTCGAGTTTTAGTCATTCCATGAAGTGTGTACTGTGGCTTGACCTCAAGCTAAAAGCTTTTCTTTGCCTTGTTAGTTTTTACTCTTTGATCAAGACTCAAATTAATCACGTTTTCTAAGAAATTTCTTTGAATTCTAGATCTAACTGGATGTGTTCATGAGTTTGAAATGCAATTGGCTGCATCTACCTGGAAATACTAATACAGTTACTTGAACAAAACCATGTTGGTTTTCCAAACCTAACTTAGAGGCAGTCAGTTCAAAGTTGAAATAGCTGCTCAGACAGGGCATTAGGGACCTAGGTTTTTCGCTATCTGTTTTCACTTCTATCTGTATAAAGCTTTTGTCCTTATAGTCTCAAGATGAAAGTTAAATCCCTAGACATTACATTCATTTTTAAGGTAGGAGAAGCGGCAAGGATAATTAGTGGGGTGACCAACTCAACTCACTTTGCCTGAGACTTTCTCATTTTTAACACTGAAAGCCATAAATTCCACTAATAGAACCAAAAAACAAAATCACATGAGATTCACCCATGGTTTTTGCTTTGCATGTTTAGAAAATATCTTGTAGGATTACAAAATAAAAACCAGAGCCTCCTACTCTTTCTGCAAAGATAGAATCTGATCAAGCTGTGGTCATAGCTCCTGTTCACAAGTTTGGATTATTATTGGACATAGATAGATTCCCTGGGTCATGGCATTAACAGTCTAGTTGATTATCTCCAGTAAATGCTATTCTGGAATTTACTTAAGTAACTTATTCTTAGGATCTTTCTTTAAGAAAGGCTTAGTTAAATATTGATATCACTCATGGTTATTTTACCAAGTTTTAAAAGTAATAGTTCAACATTTTTGATAAAAAACAAAGTACATATAGTTAAAAGCAAAATCAAAATACATATTGCTTTAATGCTTTCAAAATATAAGTCCAAACAGTAAAATAAAATCAAATAAGCTCAAAGAAATCTTAAAATTCTGATAGATCCAATTGATAAAGCAAAAAAGTTGAAATACAGCTATACCTGAAATTAAAACACAGGATCATTTATAGCTATGTTAAATACACTAGAACAAAATTTAAATTTTGTTTTAGAGAAGAACATATGTCTTTTATGTGGATGAAGTTGCTTTAATCAGACTGTATCTGTGATCAAAGGAGTTTGAGGAATCCAACAAATCCTCAATATTACTTATGAATCCTAAGGAAATTAAAATGTATTTCTAGCCTGTTCATTACTTGCTTTTTCCAAGGCATAAAATAGCATTTTGTTGCCTAAGGAACAGAATATAGATCTTTCCATGGTAAACATAAGACTGTATAACCTGGCTAATAACTATGTAAGACCTTATGTAACCTGCTATTATGTAAGCATAGTTAGGTATGTGTAGCATGTGTACAGTGTTGTAAAAACACAAAAACAAACATAATAGCCATTAGCATTTTCTTGTTCCTTGCCTCATTTTTTTTTCTTCCCAGTTTTCTCATGAACCAGTGATTGCAGAGTGTGAATACTAATAAAGTAACGCTTACCTTTTAATGAAGGTACTTTTTTATACATTTTCTCTCTTGCCCAATAATTATTTAACACAAATGCTTCTCAGCTGCGTTTCAGCAATGTAAAATGTGGTTTTTTTCATATAAGTGAAACCAAGTAGTTAATTTTAATGCTAAAGGTCTTTTAGGCCAGAAATGAAATGTATATTTAGCAATATTCCCTGACCCCAAGACTCCCATGGATCCACTCCTCTGACTTCAGTTGCCAAATTAACGTAAGTAAGAATGTAACTGTCTTGCCTGAAGGACTTGGGAATAAAACCTGCTAGAAAGCTTGGTTTAGATATGTGGAGATATTTGAACAGTCCTTCCTCAGTAAATTTTAACAAGTGATTAATTGAGGAGGTATGAGAGTTCCCAATTATATAGCCTCATTCGTGACCCCTGTCACAAGTTGAGGCCATCCTTTCCTGTCGACTCTACACCACAGCCTGGTCCAGGCCCAGAGAGCTTTCACTCTTCTTAGCTTGTTAAACTTGAGTCTAGAATTCAGTCGTTCACTTCAAATCCAACTCTATTTTGCACCCATAATTTCAAATATCATTGTGTCTCCCTAGCCAGTGCTCTTAACTACCAAGCTATATTCTTTTCTCAAAGTCCCTATATTTTCAGTTCTATATTTAGAAACTGTCTTTCTAAACTTCTTCTGGATACTAAATAGCTCAAACAGCTGAAATACTGTATGGTAATTACACTGGTACATGGCATGTTCAACTCCAAGTGGTCTAACATGGAAAGATGAGGTGATCTTTCTATCACATCAAGACAGTACAATGTTATGGAATCTCCTTTAGTGACTTATTCTTATGGAAAGGGTAGAAATTAGGAAGACTAAAAATTAGTAAGATGTGTTAGTGAGTGGAAAATATTGTCAAGTGGTGGAAACTTCAGTTTTACAATCATGTTTATGGATTCATAGATGCTTTGTAGAAAGGGATCTTGCAAGAACTCTGACATAATTAACATAACCTCAAATCCCAGCCCAAGTATATAAATATTCAGTAAGTTCATGTGAAATAGTATGGTTGGCTGAAAAGTAATTTTTTTAATTTCCATTTGAAAATGATATTCATGTGGACTAAAGAGTACAATTTACTAGTAAGACAGTAGAGTAGAAAGGATATTAGATTAGAGTCAAAAGGATGCATTCAGTCTCTTCTGTTTACTTTGGGCAAGTCATTTCACCTCCCTGGACATCATTTCACCTTTCTGGACTCAGTTATCTTGTTTGAAAATGGAGACTGAAATCCGTCTCACAGAGAGTAGTGAGAAAAAATATAAGATAAGAGAAATTACTTTTATATATACTTAAGGCTTTATAAAGCAAAATGGTTTCCTTTAAGTTAGAATAATAAGAAAATAGGTTTAAAGTTTTATCTAATAATAAAGATTCCCTGGGGGTCTTGTTAAACCTATCATGTAAAAAAGCATACAGTCTTAAAATTGAGTGGAATCTTAGATATCAGATTTTAGTTTAACATGCTTGTTTCACAGTCAAGGAATCTAACAATTAGTGATGCTAAGTACATTGTTCAAATGTATGAGCTGCATTTGTGTTTGTATTAGGATCCCTTTTCTCCTAATTGAAAAAAACTTACTCTGTCTTAATGTGGTAAGTTATGAAAAAATACTTATCAATACCATTCTACATAATGAATGTGGCAGCCTAGACACAGAGAACTTAAAAATGTTCTGTCTTAGGGCACTCTACATATTCAGGATAGAACTGGGGAAATACACACACACCCCCCTCCCACAGCACCATAGATCCTCTTAAAATGCCTTTCTACATGCTTCCAAAGCTACTTTCAGAAATTCATCAATGTATTATTTTAATACAAACATAAGTTTAGAAAGTTACTATTTCTCAGGTTTTTAAATACTCTCCTGGAGAATATTGTTCTTCTACTGTCATCTTTGCATCTACTGCCTTTTTTCTAGCCCTAATTCAACCACTGCACTACTTCCTATCATTTGTGATATGTGCGTTTCCCAGGACACACTATTTGTTCTGACAATCAGGAAGGTACACCTCAGGCACTGACATCTCTAGAAATGTTGCTGTAGTTGACATTGCTTTTAGAAAATGTGTATCCAGGAACTAACTTTTTAACCTGTGGTTTTATATTATTTTCAGTTGATGTTTTGCATTCCTCAGCACCCCCTCCACCACCTCCCTCTTCTTTTGTAAGTTGTTAAGAACTGAATGTTTGTGTCCCCCTAAAATCCGTATGTTGAAGCCCTAACCTCCAGCATCGCTGTATTTGGAGATGGCCCTTAAAGGAAATAATTAAGGTTAAGTGAGGTTATAAGGGTAGGACCCTGATCTGATAGGATTAATGTCCTTATGAGATACCAGAGAGCTTGCTCCCAACCCCAGTTCACAATGAGCACTCAGTAAGATGACAGCTGCCTATAAGCCAAGAGAAGAGGCCTCAGAATGAAACCTTTTTTGTCCTGGGACCTTGATCTTGGACTTCCCAGCCTCCAGAACTGTGAGAAATAAATTTCTATTTAATTTGCCTCATCTGTGGTATTTCTTAATGGCACCTTGAGTGCCCTTAACAAAATCCCATAGATCCATGAGTAGTAGTTCCAGATATTTATTAATTATTTTAAAATATGAATACATTTTCCTTGGTTGAATTAGTAGTAGTGGTAGGAGAAGTTACTGTGTATGGACACATGTGAAATCTTATTACGGCTGCTTTGTTGGCTTCTTGATTGACTGCATACTGTGGAGCACGTGAATACAGCTGAATGGGGTTGGTTTGTTTTATTTTGGTTTATAATCTGGCTGTTTTTTTTCCCTCAGTGATTCCAACTAGTTGGCTCAGTTGGTGCTATTAACTTGTTAAGAAACACAGATGCCTTTTCCTGGTATTCAGAAGCAACTGAACCTCTATGCCCTTTTTTGTTTGTTCCTCCTTTACCCTGCTGAATCGATGATGCATGGTTGCCTTTTCATTGTTTTGCTGAGGTTTATTTCATTGCCTCACACTTTTTGTTCATTAGACAAACATAGAGCAGATGATAAATAGTCACTGGGAAAATAAGGTGTTAGACAAAAATGCAACAATGTGTTTCACAGAAAATGGCATGTCATAGATGCTTTGTGTCTAGAGTAGAACAATTTAAAGATCCTTTGTGTGTAGGGAAAAAAAATTGGTTTTTAAAAGAATTCATGGGAGAGGCACCATTTTAGTCTGTTTTATAGGTGTTTAACACTGAACAAAAGAATGATTAAATATGCATTTGGCCACAATCCCAAGACTTTTCTCATGCAGTCCTCTAAAATCCCATATGTATTTCTCTGGTAGCAATTAATACACTGAAATTAACTCTTTCCCTCTCTGTATCCTCCCCGAAATGGAATCTCCTTGAAGTCAGGGATTTCATTTTAGTCAGCCTTGTTATCCTATTGGTTAGCTCAGCACATGGCTCATAAAAGATTCTCAATAAACATTTATTGTATTGGATTACATAAAAATATTCAATGGATCTGCTTTTATTAAGCCAGACAATATAATTGCTTGAACATTAGAAAAGCAGTGTTTTCTTCCCCTACTGCTCACACACAAAGGCATTCACTTAATAGTATGCATTAGATATTTTTCAGCCAACTAAACTGAGTGTGCATAGACAGGATCTTAGGACAAACTGACATTTGAAGCAAATTTGAGCAGCATGGAAACGATTAACTGCTGGATTACTTTAGTCTGTGAAAAAGGTTAAAGAGGAGTCTTTTTGCTCGAGGAAATAGAAGAGCTAGCTCAAGAAAATGAAAGGCTAAAACATGGTCGACCAAGCATTTCCCTTTCCTCAAGAATGAAAAACATAGTCAGAGGAACCGAGTTAAACGTGAAGTGGGACTATGGTAGTAAGGGAGATCAAATGGGAGGGCGATTTACTAAGGAGCAAGGTGGAATCTTTTTTCAAAGTGGGACGGATCTCTACTTAGTTGTTGTTGTTGTTGTTGTTGTTGTTGTTGTTTTGGATGAGGAAATGTCTTTATTTTTATTCTTTTAAGTATAATCAGTTTACAATGTTGTGTCAATTTCTGGTGTATGGCATGTTTCAGTCATACATATACGTACATATATTTGTTTTCATATTCTTTTTCATTATAGGTTAGTACAAGACATTGAATATAGTTCCCTGTGCTATACAGTATACACTTGTTGTTTATCTGTTTTATATATAGTAGATAGTATCTGCAAATCTGGAACTCCTAATTTATCCCCTCCCACCCCCTTCTCCCACTGGTAACCATAAGTTTGTTTTTTTATGACTGTGAGTCTGTTTTTGTTTTGTAAATAAGTTCATATGTGTCTCTTTTTTTTAGATTCCACGTAAAAGTGATATGGTATTTTTCTTTATCTTTCTGGCTTACTTCGCTTAGAATGACAGTCTCCAAGTCCATCCATGTTGCTGCAGATAGCATTATTTTATTCTTTTTTATGGCTGGGTAGTGTTCCATTGTATATATAGCAATCCTACCATTCCCAGCAATCCCACTCCTGGGCATTTAGCTTGAAGGAACTCAAATTCAAAAAGATACATGCACCTCAGTGTTCCTAGCAGCACTATTTATAATAACCAAGACATGGAAACAACCTAAATGTCCATCCACAGATAACTGGATAAAGAAGTTGTGGTATATACATATATCTACGTAGTTTTCTGAAATCATAGTTGGTGATTTTTTTCAAGCTTTAGTTTAGCTCCTCTGTTTAGGATTCTTTAAAAAAATTTATCTTTTATTTTGGAATAATTTTAGATTTACAGAAGTGTTGCAAAGATAGTACTCAACTTCTCCCAATCTTACATAACCATGATATTTATGAAAATTAATAAATTAACCTTGGTACAATACTATTCATTCAACCATAGACTTTAGTCAGATTTCCCTAGCTTTTCTGCTGATGAACTATTTTTTTTCTAGAATCCAACCTAGCATCATACATTTCATTTAGCAATGCATGGTTCTGTAAATTTCACTTTTGAGTTTTAGGATTTATGTCCTACAAAGCCCTTATATTAAGTCAATTGTATCTTTTGGCCATTTCCTTATTTAATTCTCTCAACTTCTTGTGTTTATCATTTATTCACCATACTCACTAGGTTTGTAAATCTCTCTCCAATTCACAGTCCCTCTCTGGCCCCTTTTTTCTCTGCCTTGTCTCATCTCTGAAGACTCCATGCTTCTGACCAGGAGAGTAATATACATAAAGTAGATTAGCTGAAATGTACAATTTTTACTTTCTTTTACATAATTTAGGCCCTTAGAGAAAACACATAAGCAGAGGTTGTCAGGTCAATCTGACAGCCTTGTTAATGTTATATTTAATTTGTATTATAACATTAACAGGGTGAATGTTTTTAATACTTTCTTAGAGTTTGGGACTAAGTAATAACTTTCTGTCCTTCCCAATATTTACCATTGAAGAATATCATGATTCCTTTCTGAAAACAATGATTTCTTTTAGCTAAGACATCCGTCAAATGAGGGTGAAAGATTTTATTCCAGTCTCTTTATCTGAGACTGTTGGAGTCCATAAATAAGCTTTAGCATGTCTGTATCCATAAATGAATAAAATTATGTGTGTAGTATTTTGTTTATAAGTGTAGTTTGTTTTCTAGGAAGGAGGGTTCATAACTCTCATCATATTCTTAAAAAGTATCTCATGGCTCCAAAAAGCTGAAGAACCATTTCTCTGGGATTGGAGGTGTAGGGGAATCTGTGTAACAGATAGGTTTGACTTCCAAATTTTAGTGCAAAAAATATTAGCAGCTACAAAATAATTCCAAATGCCTTAAATTCACAAAATAACTTTTCTTTCTTCTCCACATAATATTTTAGGAACTTAAAGTTCATTGTGATCTATCTTTATATTAATAATTACTGTATTTTTATCCCTGTGTTCTTTTATGGTAAATTCTTTCTGTTCCCTTTTATTTCCAGAGTCCTTTTCAGCCTGGTTATTATTCCTCCTGCCTCTGCTTGTCTCCATTTCACAAGCCACTCTTTCATCTATCATTCCTACCCTGTTACTTTCCCTTGACAAGACTGCTTGCTGGGCATTCGCCTGCCGCTGCCTCTGCCCTGGTTCCTTACTGCTCTGCTTGCTCACAGAAAGTGCTCTGGCTAACAGAGTGTGTAACCATAGGGACTGTCAGTTCCAACAGCATACCAAAAACACAATTCTGGAAAAAACATTAGCCTGACCCTTTCATGGGATCTTCTTAACAGAAAGCAGCCCATGTCCCACAGTAGAGTTAGAAATTTATAGTGTGGAACTAAATTTAAACATAAAGAAAACAGAGTCTCTCTTTTCATTTGAGAAGGTCTACTTTTCCTAGTCATTGGAAGGGGGAGGGCGGGGGGTTAGGGGGAGATCAAGGATGGATATTGCCATTCACCCATCCATATGTAGGCAAAATGCTCCTTTGCTTGTTCCCACAGAGCACAGTAACTCCCATATCCACCCCCTACCCGTATCGAAAGCCATGTGATATATAAGCAGCTTCTTTAGTTGTGTATTTTTTTTAACAGCTATAGTTTATCTCAAACTTCGGTTTTCAGCATTTGCAGATACTAATACTATATATAAAATAGATAAATAGCAAGGTCCTACTATATAGCACAGGGAACTATATTCAATACCTTGTAATAACCCATAATGAAAAGGAATATGAAAAGAATATATATATATATATATATATATATATATATATATATATATATATATATAACTGAATCACTATTTTGTACATCAGACACATTGTAAACTGACTATAGTTAAAAATCAAACATGGTTTTCAAACATAAAATGTAGAATGTGACTCAGTAATACTCGATGTAGTATGATGATTATCATTAGCATGGTTCTGCTTATTAAGCAGTACTTCTATCCCAGATACTCTGTCATGTGCTTTACATAATTATCTCTAAATCTAACAGTAATCCTAAGAAAGAAACATACTATTTTAACTGTTCCAATGAGGAAGCTGAGGCTTAATTGGCCCACAGTTACTCTGCTGGCTAGTGGTAGAGCTGGCCTTCTGCTAAGGCTTGCTTGTGTTTGAAGCCCAAGTTTGCAAACCCAAAGCTATAGTGCATTTTGATGGCCAGTTGAAAATAAGCTACTGTTGTTAGGAACTGGACACAAGAATAAGGGCGGCAAGGCGAGAGAGAAAGGGGCAACAAATATTAGGAATAGAGAGGCCTGTTCCAGACACTTATTGAAGAATTATATTAAGATGTGTGTGTTCTGTTTGCTTTAGTTAGATTTTCTTTTCCTTGAGATCAATAATTTGATTCACTTTAAGTGCTTTCTACATAATAGATGCTTAAAAAACACTTGTGGAGGAAAAAGGGGAAGGAGAAAGGACAAATGGGCTGAAAAGAAATGAGGAGAGAATGAGAAAACCATGAAGAAGGAAGAAAGAAGAGGATGGGGAAAGAGTAGAGAAAAGAAGCTGGCAAAAGGAGGCAGACAAAAAGTGAAGCAAGAAGATGAAGGGAGTGAAGCCCAGTTCATTCTAACTTCCTGACCCAGACAACTTACTGTTCACCACAGTCTGAGCTTTAGGGAATTGTCATGATGGAATTCAGTCCTTTGACATATTAGGTAGATAACCTCTGAGTGCAGCTTTTCAATGATAATTTCATCCTTCATATAATTTACAATCAACAGGAATCCCTAGTCCTCTAGGACTGGCCAAACATTGAAGGAGATAACCAGGAGTTTACAACATACACATAGGCAGCAATAGCCCAGAGGGAAAGGTGTAGTAAGTGCCATAGTGGTTTGAGGAGGGGAAGTGGCCTCTGGTTTGGATGGAGAGGGATAATAAAAGACTTTGAGTGCAGAAGTCATTCATTACTTGCCAAATGACTAAAATTACAAGGTTAACAGTGAGATTGAGGGGGGAGATACTTTAAGAAAAGGGAACATCATTAGCAATAGTACCGGGAGCGGGGAACTTGTGGAATTACTCATTTTGCTGGAATGTAGCTTACCTATTTGCTTGTCACTCCCCACTTTCAAGCCCTTCCTCACCCCTACCTTTCTAGCATTTTATCAGCCTTTTTAGTCTCCTTTACCAATTTTATTTTATTAGCAACCTCATCCACTCCCCTGGTTTCAGTTACTATCTATGTATAGACAAATTCCCAGTCTGTATCTTTGACCCAAACCCTTCTTTTTTAATAGCCAGATACAGCTATTTAAATATCTTACAAGTATTTCTCCTTGGATTTCTGACATAATTCAAACTTCTCTCAAGTCAAATTAATCACCTTCCTCCACCATACAGTTCCCTAAACTACATATCTGAGAGTCAGTCTTAGCAAGCCTTTCGCTTTTACCCTTTGATTCTATTTATCACCAAAGCTTGCCAGTTCTCCCTCTTGGAATCCTCCGTAATTCATACATTTCTCCCCATTTGTACTGCGTAAGTTCATGCAAATGTGTCTTTCCTAGATTTCTACAATATGCTCCTATAGGTCTCTTGGCTACTTGTCTTAATCCTCCTCAAATCCCTACTCTATATGTAAGCCAGATTGATCTTTCCAAAATTGTAATTCTTACCTTATTAGAATTCTGCTGGAACTCCTTCAGTGGGTTTGAGATAAAGTCCAAACTCTTTAATGTGACTTCTAAGACTCCCAGTGCCCTGCATTGTCTAACTCTTTAATTTTTTTAATTGAGGTATAGTCAGTTTACAATGTTGTGTTCATTTCTGGTGTACACCATAGTGATTCAATTCTATATATGTATAGATTCAGTTCTATATATATATATTCCTTTTCATATTTTTTTTCTATCACAAGGTATTGAATATAGTTGCCCATGCTATACAGTAGGACCTTGCTGTTTATCTGTTTTATATATAGTAGTTAGTATCTGCAAATCCCAGACTCCCAATTTATCTCTCTACCCACGCTTTTCCCCTCTGGTAAACAACAATGTTGTTTTCTATGTCTGTGAGTCTGTTTCTGTTTTGTAAATAAGTTCATTTGTCTCATTTTTTTAAGATTCCACATGTAAGTTGATATCATATGGTATTTTTCTTACTCTTTCTGGCTTACTACCTCCAGGTCCATCCGTGTTGCTGCAAATGGCATTATTTTATTCTTTTTATGCCTGAGTAGTATTCTGTTGTATATATATACACCACAACTTCTTTATCCAGTCATCTGTTGATGGACATTTAGGTTGCTTGGACATTGTAAATAGTGCTGCTGTGAATATCCGAGTGCCTGTATCCTCTCAGATTAGAGTTTCCTCCAGGTACATGCCCAGGAATATTTCTGGATCATATGAAAATTCTGTTTTTATTTTTTTAAGGAATAGCCACACTGTTTTCCATAATGGCTGCACCAAACTATATTCCCTTTTCTCCACACCCTCTCCAGCATGTATTCTTTGTGGACTTTTTAACGATGGTCATTCTGACTAGTGTGAGGTGATAACTCATCATAGTTTTGATTTGCATTTCTCTGTTAGTGATATTGAGCATTTTTTCATGTACCTATTGGCCATTTGTATGTATTCATTGGAGAAATGTTTGTTTAGGTCTTCTGCCCATTTTTTGATTAGGTTGTTTATTTTTTTGTTATTGGGTTGTATGAGCTGTTGTGTATTCTGGAATTTAAGCCCTTGTCAGTTGCATCATTTGCAAATATTTTCTCCCATTCCATAGGTTGTCTTTTCATTTTCTTTATAGTTGCCTTTGCTGTAGAGCTTATAGGTTTAATTAGGTCCCATTTGTTTGTTTTTGCTTTAATTTCTATTGCCTAGGTAGACTGCCCTAGGAGAACATTCTAAGATTTATGTCAGAGAATGTTTTGCCTATGTTTTCTTCTAGGAGGAAACTTCTCATCTTTGCCCTGCCATGCTGAGTGTCTTTCAGCTCCTTAAAAGAGCGGGGTTCTCTTTCACTCATTGTTGACCCTTTAGAGTTATGGGTTCCTTTCCCTCAATCATTCTTCCTTTTGCCTCTCTGATTTTACTCATTCTTTCCACCTTAACATGAATGATACTTTTTCACAGACTATAGAGTTTGAGGTTCAGTGTCTGAAGTGGTTTTAAATAGCCTTGATCTCTAAATTGGGGGTTACAATTTAGATGGTTCAGACAAAAGAGTTGGATGAGTTATCAAAACTTATTATGAAGATGAAAGGGATGATGGTGGCAGAGGCAAAAACTAAGCCACCTGCTGAAGGCATTTGAGGAAGGTGCGTGAATGTCCTAAAGATCAGAACACAACGAAGTGAGGATTCTTCTTTGATGTCGGATTGCCATTGCAGATTACCAGGAAGATTATTCCTGAGCTGCCAAGTCAGTGATTACTACAGCAGTGAGATTAAAACGAGTCCAGCTCTGATCCTTGGGCTTAATGATCCACCTCCAGCAGAGCCCCAGCTATGTCCAGAGGGAGCTCAACAGCTACAGTTGGAATCCTATGTAGTTCCAGTGGCACAAAAGAACAAAACTCTGGAGGTGGGCGGAGACTATTGCTATTGTATATACTCAAGGACACACTAGAGAAAAATAGGCTTCGACATATGGGGCTGATTAGAAGCCAAATTGATGGGAATAGGCATATTTTATTGATGATTAAATTCTGTGCTCCTAACCCAATTCAGACTGCCAATCTAATTAGCCTATGTAAATAGAGTCTTTTATTTACATTTTTATATCTCAGGTCCAACATTTGTAGGCTAAATAAGTTCCCCCTTAGAAGACTTAAACACTAAAAAAAGAAAGAAAGAAACCTTCCATCTCACTAAAAATTAGACCAACCTCCTCTAAAAAATCTGTGCCTGCCTGCACACACCAAATGGTAGTTGTCAGCTGTGCCAGTAACACCTGACAACTGGAATTGAATGTTCAACTCCTGAGTACTTTGGAATCCCTGACACAACAAAATCCAGACATCAGTTTCACTTGTAAACTATATTTTAGCTGTTTAATTCAAAAGTCATATTTTTTCACTTACTAGTTCATTTAACAACTGTATATTGAACACAATAGGACACAACTCTGCTCTGATGGCACTTACAGTCTGTTAGCAAGAAAGGTGTTAAATCATTTGTTATTAATTACAGTGCCCCTCAGTGGTATAGGTGAAAATACCTTCAAGTTCTTTTGGCCTTGTGGGCTCCAAGTCTAGGTTAACCCCATTTTGCAACATCATAAATTAGGTGAAAATGAAGTTAAGGCTAACAAATTTTAGATAAAACGTTTTTTAGGTTTCTTTATATAAGTTCCATTGCCTGAAATAATTAACTTCTTTATGATTTGGTTAAAACTTTTGTTTTTCTAGGTCCCATGAGTGAGTTCTATTGCCTAGAAAAATTGAGTCATCTATGAGTGATATGTGATGAAATCCAGAGAGCCGTTTCCCTGCTTCTTAGCTCAGGTCCCTGACAATGGATGAGCTACAGAACACAATGTGTTAGGAAAGTTGTTTGGCAATTTATTCCTCATCTGAAACCTAAGAGTCAGTTCATTCTCACTTAACAGGCAAGCATACTTCTAAACGGCTTTTTTGTGGTCCTATCATGAGTCAACAACAGAATTAGGACTAGAATCTGTCTGTGCTTGAAGTGCCAAGCTTTTGTCATAAATTCTCTCAGGCCATCCTTCCTCTCAAAGAATATTATCTCTTATTTCCAGAATGAATAGATCAAAATAATTGAGTTCAAAATACCTTCCAGATGCAATGTACCATAGAAATGACCCTATAATAAAGCAAATGGAAAATGGTAGCATTCTTATTACACTGATCATTCACTGGACAGTGGGGCCCTCAATTTAGGATTGGACTTAAATGACTTTAAATAAATAGTCCACAATGTCTATTGGCACAGAAATGGTCAAAGAAAGCTGGAAAAGGTATGAAATACGTTAAGAAGAAACTAATTGGAAACTTACTGCAATCTAGAGGAAAAGGAAAGTAACTCAGGCGAGACTCCAATGTGACTTGTGGGGTTTAGCAATAGTGCTGCCAAGGCTCAAAGTAGAGGAACTGTGTCCTCAGGGCTGACGACAAATAGAGATGAAATCATCAGAGTAGGAAAGCAAATTTGGAGGGACTCTGTGGGGGCCTTCAGAGGCCACAAAGAGAAAAATAGCCCCTTCAACTCTGGGAACCCTGCCTGGCTGAGTGAGTGGGCAGTGTCCCTGCCTTGAAGCCTGGGGATGAGGTTTGGGGAGAGTTGGAGGCAGGATGAGATACAAAGACCTGGACTTGGGAAGAAGTGAGTAGGAGGAAAAGGTTCATAATTCCAGATTGCTGAGGGGAAACTAGAGAAGGCCAGGGGGACAGAGGATCTTGGAACTTGTTGGGGGAGGGCAAGATCTGCTGGCAGAATTCTAAGTCTGTGGCTATAAATTGACCTCAAGTTTCTGGCACTTCTACAAACTGTGAAGGGTCTCTTTCAATTTTATAGAACCCTTTGGTGGGACTGATGTCCAGTAATTCAGTTTCTCTCTATTTATCTGTATATAACACATTGTTTCCTGTAGTGAAGGGACCATTGAATTTTCAGACAGCACAGAAAAATCACGCTTTTCAACTGCAAATGTAATGCCTTTTTTTAAACAACTGTCAAAAATCCATTATTGGAAAATCAATTCTACACCCGATTTCCAACAACAGATCAGACATACACAGCAAGTGACTTTCAGGACATTGTGAAGTGTATTTTCTTATTTCTGGACCAGGCATTCTTCCAGAATCTTTACTGAATCTCCTTTTTTTTTCCCTCCCCCATCCATAGGCCATCTAGTTGCCAACATTGCTATGCTATTACATTCCAGAAAAAAAAAAATTTCATGTCTCTCTGGTATGAAACCTAATACCCTTTTCATAAGAGTGCTAGAAGAGCTTGATTTGCATTTTCCTAATGATTAATAATGTTCAGCCTCTTCTGTGTGCTTATTTACTGTTTATACTGTTACATACCTATTGTAGAATGTCTAAATTTAAAAAATAATAACAAAATACCCCAAAATTGGCACTCTGGCAAGGGATGTGGAGCTATAAGGACCTTTATACATTGCTTGTGGCATAACCACTCTCCAAAACAGTTTGGTTTCTTACAAAGTTTCTTACGAAGTTAAGCATATATTTACTGTATTTCCCCACAATCCCACTCCTGGGTATGTACCACACTTACAGTCACACAACAACCTGTATAAAAATGTTTAAACAGCATTATTTATAAGCACCCCAAACTGGAAACAACCCAAAAATTCTTCAACAGGTGAATGACTAAGCAAACTGTAGTAATACAGTGGAATATTACTCAGCATTAAGCAGAAAGAAACTACTGATACATACAACAGCATGGGTGAACTTCAGAGGCATTCTGCTGAAGGAAATAAGCTAGTCTCAAAAAACTGCATACTATGTGATGTTTATATGACATTCTGGAAAAGGCAAAACTATAGTGACAGAAAACAGATCAGTGGCTGCTGGGAGTTACAGGTCAGGGAAAGGTATGATTATAGGAGGAGGTACAAGGGAATTTGGGGAGTGATGGAGTGTCTGTTCTGACTGTGATCATGGTTATATGATCTAGGCATGTGTTAAAACTCATAGAACTGTATACTCCTCAAAAAAGGGTGAATTTTAATGTATATAAGTTATAAATAAGTAAATAAATAATTAATGTGGAAGAAGTTGGTCTTTACCAAGTAAGCAGAAGTGGTCCCCACACAAGATTTGCTCCCTAACTGTGGATATTCACATATTATCTAGACTTAACATTCTGTCTTAGAATGTTGATTTAAGGCCTTGCAAAGGTGGGACCAGGATTCAGGTCTTCTGTTGTCATTCTACTTACGTCTTTCATGAACAGAAAACTTATGGGAAACTTCATTACTGCATAGAAAACAGCTCCATTTGAAAAAAATGTTTTAATATATTCTTTTAAAACAAGATTTACATCACATGTTTGATTTTAGTACAGAGCAGTGGGTCTTGGTGGGCCAGAGCTGCGACTGGGCAAATCCACAATCAAAGAGAGATGACACCCCTCTCCATCCCACCCTTGTCCCTGCTCAAGTATCTCTTTGCATCTCGTGAGTCTTCTGGAGATGGGAGTGGGTGCTGACTAGAGGGAAGGATGGATGCCAGCAGAAGCTTCGCCGGAAAGGATGACAGGGCCACTGAAATCCAGTTCATCATTAGATAAGAAAAATTTGGTTTAATGAGAGTCAGCAACAGGGCCCGAGGGGAGGAGAGGAGCAGTGGGTCAGAGTACAGAGTAGTGGCTGAAACCTACTCTGATTTAGAGAACACTGAAAGAGCCACGTTTAGGCCCAGGGAAGTGCTTTGTCCCTGTGACACCAGCACTGAAGTGTCACAGAGGAGAGAACCTTCTCCTTCTGGCTTCACAAGGACTGCAGAATTGTGCATCATTAGTAAATTTGGAGTGAACAAGCCAGGTTAACAAAGTGACTGGAGGCAGAGGCCAGGGAAATGCTGAAAAGAGCATAGAAGAGACAAGACAAGAGGTAGAAATTCCAGCAACACTTGGACTGACATGACACTGAGGGACCCTCCCTTCCTTCCCATGCCCATTGAGTTGAATAAAATATAACAAAAAATTATGATGAAATGCAAGCAAAAAGAAAAATATTAGATGTTAAAAATAAAGAAGACATATGAAAACAAGATACTGAACACATGTGCTTAATGCCACGATGACTGACCAATGGGGTACTATTCTCAAATATAATCCTAATGACCAGGATGTTGGGTTTTAGTTCCCAAGCAAGGACCAGAAATATAGTCTTTGCCCTATTAAAGGCAGAGAGCTGGAACTGAGATTCTTGCACGAATTTCAAAGATAGTATGCCATTAGGGTTCCCCCTCTGTAAAACTGAGTCTGAAAGTGGCAAGGAATCTTATCATTAGCCTGGGACTTTGAGTAAAAAAAAAAAAAAAAAGGACAAAATTAAAATAAGGTAGAAATAAAATACTAGGAAATAATGTCAAGGAGGTTGGGTGAGCTTGCTAGAGAACTTGAGAGGCCGTAAGTGTTCCATTAAGAACATGCACCCTGGAAGGGGGAGGCTATAGCTCAGTGGTAAAGTGCATAGCATGCATGAGGTCCTGGGTTCAATTCCCCGTGCCTGCATTTAAATAAACAAACAAACAAACAAATAAATAAACCCAATTCTCTACCCCCTTACACACACGCAAAAAAACCATAAGAACAGGAACACGTACCCTGAAGATAGGCTTCTGTGTTCAAATCCTATTTACTAGCTGTGTGATCTTGAACAAGATACTTCCCTTAATTTTCTCATTGGTAAAATTAGATAATAATAGTGCCCACTTGATCAGGTGCCAGCTTCATCAATATTAACTTGTTAATATCTTATCTCTAAAAGTGTTTAGTATGTACATTGACTTAAAGAGTCCTTTTAGGGAAAAAAATAGAATTTGAAGGTTACTTTCTTAACCTCATTAAGGTTACTTAGCATTCCATTTAAAGTCAAGAACAGAATGGGAACATCAACTATTGGTGTGTCTATTCAGTGTTGTGCTTTATTGTTATAGCTACCTAATAGCACTGATGGTATTTTTCTCTTCTTGAAAATTCCCAGTGAATTTACAGACAAATGGAATATTTCTTATTGCAGAAATAATAAGAATTCATTATGTTTGCCATATTTGAGATCAAGATAGAAGAGTTCTGCATAGCACAGAGAAATATATACAAGATCTTGTGGTAGCTCACAGCGAAAGAAAAAATGTGACAATGAATATACGCATGTTCATGTATAACTGAAAAATTGTGCTCTACACTGGAATTTGACACAACATTGTAAAATGACTATAACTCAATAAAAAATGTTAAAAAAAAGATAGAAGAGTTATTTGAATTCTTATATATCACTTCAAACAGTTTTCAAAATGTAATAGTAATTAAAACAATCCCAACTGTAACAGCAGCAAAATATGATATACTTTTGGAATAAATCTAACGAATGATGCACAAGACCATTGTGGAAAACATTATAAAATATTATTGCAGGACATTAAAAAAAAGACTTAAATAAATAGAAAGACCATGGTCAGTGAATGGGGAAACAGTATCATAAATGTTGTCTCCTCACAATTTATGCATTCTAAATTCCAGTCATACCTCAACAGGTGTTGTTCTGATTTTGTGGAATTTTATGAGATAATTGTAACATTCATACCAACTGTAAACAGCCATGAATAGTTGAAATAATTGTGAATAAGGAAAAAAGGGAGGATGCAACGTGCCACCCAGATCCCTCTTCAGGAGTGAAGGAATTCATGCCCCAGATGCTGAGTGCCACTGACAGACAGTCCTTAGTTGTCAGCTGCCTTCAGATATTGCCCCGATTGAAGACAGCCATCCAGCCCAAAACCATGCCCCTT
This sequence comes from Camelus ferus, assembly GCF_009834535.1. Lineage (NCBI taxonomy): Eukaryota > Metazoa > Chordata > Mammalia > Artiodactyla > Camelidae > Camelus > Camelus ferus. The sequence goes on along the minus strand of NC_045706.1, from coordinate 41,835,942 downwards.
ATCTAGGGCAGTCTACTGATCAGTGCTGGGGTACAAAGGCCCAGACTTTATACCCTAAAAGGCTATCCCCGATCCAGAGATCCCTGTAAGGTTCCCTAAGACCTTCACTGGGACTGCATCACAGCTCAACTTCTCCTTCAGCCCAGTTCAGCTTCCTTCCTTTCCCTTCCACATATTTTAATTCCAAGAGGAATTCATAAACCCCCTGCATACTAATATATATCTCAGGGTTTCCCTTCCCCACTGGAATCCAACCAGTGACTGAGGACTTTGTCTTTCAGATATCAAAACCTGTTTATTATACAGCTATAGTACTTCAGACAGCATGGTACTGACTTCAGAACAAATGAATATGTACATGAAACAGAAAAAGAGTGCAGCAACAGAACTTGGTATATATGAGAGGTGACATTATGTTAAATTGGAAAAAAGGAGCTATTTAGTAACAATTGCTCTGACAGTTGTCTATCATGTAGGGAAAAAATAGATCTATTACCAAAACATTCCTGCAAGAAACAAATACTTATATGTAAAAAGCAAAAAAGTAAAATTATTAATAAAATATAGAATATGTCTTTGTGATGAGGCAGAAGTTCTTAAATAAAATGCAAATATTGAAACCATAAGGAAAAGACTGATAAATCTGATTATATATACATCTAATTTTTTTTATTATATGCCTTCAGCTTGGAGATGTATAATCAAAAGAGTGGAACTCAGACTATAAAGAACTTCCACAAATTAGTAAGAGAGACAAATAACAGACAGAAAACTGGCAAAAGTTATGAAGTGCAAATTTGCAGAGAAAGAAACACAAATGGCCAAAAACCTTAAGAAATGATGGTCAAACTCACTAATAATCAATGAAATATAAACCTGGAAATGCCATTTCTCATCCTTTAGGGAAATAAAAATAAGGAGTGCAGATATAACAAATGTGGGGGAAGATGTGAGAAAATAGCAAAAACCTCTTTTGAAAGGCTCTTAGTAATATCTTACATATTTTATTTCATATGTATATTTTTGAGAAACTCATAGAAGTATGCATATAGTGACAGAACAATGATGCTGAGTGCTATCTTGTTTGAAATAACAAATATCTGGAAACACCCTACATGCCAATCAACAAGGGTTGAATGAAAACTGTATATACATATGATGGAATAATATACAGCAGTTAAAGTGAATTAAACACATTTACATGTTCCAACAAAAATCTTGAAAATACAACACGGAATAAAAATTTGTGTGCAGTAAGATACCATTTATTTACCAAATTTAAACTTGTGAGATAACATTGTATATAGTTTATGAAAAAACTTATCAGTGGTAAATATCTTTAAATGTGTTACAGAAGTGAAGTGTAACAGCTTCAGAAGAGTCGCTGTCTTTGGAGAGGAGAATGAGACGGAAAGTCTTCAAATGTATGTTACATTTCATTTTTTAATGAAAAAATCTGAAGTGAAAATAATCTGAAAATGGCAAAATGTTGGTATTTGTTGGTTCTGAGTGGTGATATGATTTTGGATGGTGGATATTTTCTGTGTGCTTGAAATGTTTTGTTGTGTATATTTTTTAAAATTTAAAAAGCAGTGACGTAGTAGAAGCTAGAAGTGAGCAGGAGTCTTGGACTGGCTTTGTAAGCATTTGCAAGCATTGTTTGAGTTTTGAAAATGTTTCAAGGCAATTTGTATTTTTTAAGATAAAATTTACATAGTATAAAATTTACCATTTTAATCATTTTATTAGCATGTTGTTTGGTCTCCATGCTGTCATTTTTCCTCATTTGTTTTTCTGTGGTTGATTTCTAGTTTCATGCCATTGTGGTTGGAGAGGATGCTTGAAATAATTTCTATCCTCTTAAATTTGTTGAGGCTTCTTTTGTACCTGAGTATGTGGTCTATCCTAGAGAATGTTCCATGAGCACTTGAAAAGAATGTATATTCTGTTTTGGTGGGAATATAAAGTCCTAAAAATATCAACCAAGTCCAACTGTTCTTATTGTGTCATTTAGTATCTCCGTTGCCTTATTGATTTTCTGTCTGGAAGACCTGTCCAGTGATCTTAGTGGGGTGTTAAAGTCTCACGATTATTGTATTCCCATCAATTTCTCCCTTTATGTCTGTTAGTATTTGTTTTATATATTTAGATGCACCTGTATTGGGTACATATGTGTTAAAGAGTGTAATATCCTCATCTTGTATTGCTCCTTTGATCATTATATAGTGTCCTTCTTTATCTTTCTTTATGGACTCTGTTTTAAAGTCTGTTTTGTCTGATATGAGTATTGATACTCCTGCTTTCTTGTCATTTCCATTTGCATGAAATATCTTTTTCCATCTTCTTACTTTCAATCAATGTGTGTCCTTCACTCTAAAGTGGGTCTCTCAAAGGCACCATATTGTCGGCTTTTGTTTTATTATCCAGTCTGCCACTGTATGTCTTTTAATTGGAGCACTTAATCCATTGACATTTATAGTAATTACTGATAGATGTGTGTTTATTGCCATTTTTAACTTTGTTTTCCAGTTGATTTTGTATTTCTTCTTTGTTCCTTTCTTTTCTTTTTTGTTTTTCTTTTTGTGGTTTGATAATTTTCTTTTGTATTAGCTTGTTTCTGTTTGGTTTTTGTGACTGTATTTTATGCTTTGGATTTGTGGTTACCCTGTTTTTTAAGTATGTTAACCCATTACTATATCTGTTTGCTTTAGGCTGGTAGTCATGTAGGTTCAAACATACCCTAAAAAGAACTAAGAAAAGAAAAAGAAAAGAAAAAAAAAAGAAAAAAAATCTATATTTTCTTGCTCCCCCTACCACTTTTTTTTTTTTTAATGATTTTGATGCCTTTTTTTTGGGTAACATCTTCATGTTTTCCTCTTGCAGCTCATTGCAGATATTGCATTTCCCATTATGATTTTCTTGTTTCTATAGCTCACTGCTTCTTTTCTGTTTAGAGTAGACCTTTTAATATTTCTTTTAGCATAGGTTTAGTATTGCTGAATTAGTTTGCTTGTCTGTGAAATTCATTATCTCTCCTTCTACTCTAAAGGATAGTCTTACTGGTTAGAGTAGCCTATGTTGCAGCTTTTTCTCATTCAGGACTGTGAAAATATCTTTCCACTTCCTTCTGGCCAGCAGTGTTTGTATAGAGAAATCAGCTGAAAACCTTTTGGGTGTTCCCTTGTAACTAACTCTTGCTGCCTTTGGAATCATTTCTTTATCTTTAACTTCGGTCATCTTAATTATAGTATGTCCTCGTGTAGGTCTGTTTGGGTTCTTCTTGTTGGGACCCTCTCTGCTTCCTGTACTTGAATATATTTCCTTCTTTAGGTTGGAAAATTTTTAGTCATGATTTCTTCAAATATCTTTTCAATCCCTTTTCTCTTTCTTCTCCTTCTGGGGCCCTTATTATGTGTAGGTTGGCATGCTGTATATTTTCCCATAGGTCCTTTATATTGTTTTCATTGGTTTTTACTTGCTTTTATGTCTGCTGTTCTGATTGGGTGACTTCTGTTATCCTGTCTTCTAAGTCACTTACTTGTTCCTCTGCATTATCTAGTCTGCTTTTGACTGCCTTTAGTTAGCTCGGCTCTTATCTCAGCCATTAAGTTTTCTGTTTTTAGTTGGCTCCTCTTTATATTGTTTCTATTTCCTTTTTATAGTATTCTGTGTCTCTTTTCATAGTCCTTTAGTGCTTTTATGACCCCCTTTTTGAAGTCATGATCTAGTAGATTGTCTGGGTCTATCTCATGTTTCATTCTTTTAGGGGACTTCTCTTGTTCTTTTAATTGGGAGTGGTTCTCCTGCTTCTTCCTTTTACTTACGTTTCTCTTGCTTCGTGGATTAGGAGTATCAGTTATATACTGTGGTCTTGAAGGGCTCTTTTATTTTTTGTTTGTTTTTAGTTAAAGTGGGAGTGTTCCTGTGTAGACTGTGTGCATCTAATAGTTTAGTTATGAGGGCTGCTCTTAATATGGGTGGTTGCCACGTCTTTCTTCCATGTGTGTTGGCTGTTAACCTTTTGATTCGGGGTGTGATTGGTGTTGTGGTGATCAGAGCCTGCCCTGATTGTTGTTGAGTGGGGCCTCCTTTTTTGTTCTGTGGTTGTTGCAGTCTTGACAGGGGCTGGGTCTGCTCCCCTATTGCTGTAATAGAGGCTTCTAGACCCATTTCTGAGATGTGGTGTATGGTAGGCAAGGTTGGAGCACTTCAGCTGGGAAAAAGAGTTGCTGAATGTACCTCCACAGGAGATGTCTACTGGGAAGTGCCTTCTGTGGTGTTGTCTGTCACTTGCGTGAACTTACGAAGTATTCTTTGTTGATGCTGCCTTTGTCCCAGTCTTAGATGTGGAAATGTCAGCCACCTTCTGTGGTATTCCCCAGGTTCTGGGCCCCTGGAACCACCAGTGCAAATCCGCCAATGCAGGCGCTAGGACCCACTGTAGCAAGCATGCAGTCACACGCCTGAATCCATGGTGTGCTGCAAGGTCAGAGCAGATTGTAGCCCTGCCTCAAAGCGAGAGACACTCCACCAGAGTTCAGTAGGTGTTCTGTGTGATTCAATGGGTTTGTAGATGTAATTCTTGGTGTATTTGTGGGAGAAGGCAAGCTGTGAGTCTCTCTACTCCACCGTCTTGGCACTTCCCCCCATTTTAATAATCTTAAAGTGACTTTTAGTATATTCATAATGTTGTGCAACCATCACCACTACCTAATTCCACATTTTCCATCCCCTTTTTGAGGAATCTTGCAAGGAACCAGAAGTCCTGCATTAGCGGTAGTAGCTTCGGACAAATGATGAAGATATTAATATTACGTGATTTTACATGAATTCACAGAGAGAGACCTGGGACCATTCAACTTACATGTTTGAATTGCTGTGTAAGTAGAGATTTAGGGTCTTAGTATTTTCCCCTGAGATACAAATAGATACGTACTCCTTGTAGCATTCCCAGAACAGAGTGACAGAGACATGTCTTCTGCCTAAGCCGTCTATGGACGTTGTCTCTTGCCTTCCTAGACTGTGCTCAAAGACTTAGGAACTGCTATAGGCTGAATGTTGTGTCCTCTTTCAGGGTTCATGTTTTGAAATCCTGATCCCTGATGTGATGCTTTTGGAGCTGGAGTCTCTAGAAGGTGATTAGGTCATGAGAGTGGGATGAATGAAATTAGTGCATTTATAAAAGAGCCTCTAGAGAGTTCCCATGTCCCTTCTGCCATGTTGGGACACAGAAAACAGCTGTCTATAAAACAGGAAGTGGACCCTCACCAAACAGGGAATCTGCTGGCACCTTGATCTTGAACTTCCCACCTCCAATAAGCGAGCCCAAGATAACAAAAAAATGTTAAAATCTCTACATCTCTGCAAGGGTCAGCTTAATTCTTTCTGCTTCATGAATCTTTCCCTGACAGCCTGATGTAATAGCAGATGCCTTGGACCAATGATTCAGGAGATTTCGGCTCAGTGAGGAACTACTATGGCTGTTAAAGCTTTAGGCAAATAATTTCTCTTTGAGTCTTATTTCCTCTTGGATAAAACAGTGAGTTAGGTTCCTTGGCTTACTTCTCTCATCACTCTCTGATTCTTCCTTGGAACTTGAGTGACCATTAGTAGTGGGCTTAGACTTTTGGTACTTAACATATACCAGCTTTTATTATAATTTTATCATTTTATATTTGTGCTCAGTCACTCTCTCTATATAGGTAGGTAGGTAGATAGATAAACAGATATCTCAATATAGATACAGTATGTTGTCTGTCAGAATCTTAGATCTAGTCACATGTTTTGCTGATTTTTTGCAAAACTGAAGAAAGAATATGAATTCTTTAGCATTCTTATATATTGTCCCATAATTGCATTCTTAATACTGAGGAACATATAAATCCAGCCTAAGATTCTTCTATTTGACTCTGGAAAGACTGAAAGCATATTAGTGTAGTGATTAGAAGTTTGGCTTGCAATCAGATGCATTGTGCTTCAAATCTCTGCTCTATCACTTTCTAGCCAGAAGTCCCTAGGTAAATCACTTAACTTCTCTAAAACTCAATTTTGTTATCTGCAAACTGGAGATAATAAAAGAATGTGCTTCATAAGTTTTCTGTGAGTACTAAGTGAGGTAACACAGATGAGCAGCAGTAAGCATATAGCTTAGCACACAGTAAGTATTCCCCTAATATTAGTGGTTGTTACCTGGAACTTTGATAGATATTTTTTGTTCATGGAGGGGGTCTCTGAGGAACTGCCAGGGCTGTGTGCAGTGCAGCAGAGTGTAATGTGAATCAGGTCAAGGTATTCAGGATTCAAAATTCAATTTCACCTGAAAGACTTTGGGCAACTCACTTAATCCTCACTTATCCTCAGTATTGTTAAAACTACCCTGTATTGTCTCAGCCTCCTTTTTCACGTCTCTCTTGCTAAGTATTTTCTTTCTGTTTTCCCCTCTTTATATAAACTGCTCGTAGAAAATACCCTGTTGATACTTGTTGACACCTTATTCAAGATTTCCTTCTCTCCCGAGGAATTTGTTTTTCAGTATAATCATTCAGCGAGTACTGATAGGCTATATATCTACTAAAGGAACTTCATGTATCAAGAACTGATGATGGGAGAAGGGTTTTGAAGTGGGTAGAGACTTCCAGTGACTCTGAAATACTTTTATTTGGATATTCTTCTTCTCTGGGTCTATATAAAGCTGGCTAAGAAAACAAAAACAAAAACAAACAAACAAAAATATCACGTTACCCTTTCCTTCTGGGTTGCTTGACAAACAGGATTAGTTCCTAAATCAGTTGAAAATCTTTTTATTCTTTTGGTAAAATTTTCCATTTCATACCTGGGCTCAGTGTGGCAACAAGCAGAATAGGATGAAAGCCTCTTAATCTTTCTTTCCAGGCCAGCTCTATCATCCAGCGTCTACATAACTGCTTTGTCATTGTGTATTCACACAGAAATATTTGGCCCTCTAGGACTATAGAGACATTCTGAAATAACTGTGCTCAGAGTTAGGGATCAATCTGAGCGCTGCAGCTGATTAGAAGCCTCAGTTTCTATAACTATAATAGTAAGAGAATGGACCAGGTGCTGAATTGCAAATAGGATTTATTTTATGGTCCTACTTTGAGTGATTGGGAGTAGCTGCTTGGGGTGCTGAGTTGAGACAGCTGAGATAAAACCTGAGGCAATGGGAGAGTATTTTGTGATAAATTAGCCATAACCATGGGATAGAGGAACAAGGGCCCTTAATGCCAGAATCTTTCCATCCCTTGACCACGGAAGGTCTTTCCAGTTCTAGCATCACATCATGCTATGACTGATTCTCTACTTGCTAAGGATGTGAAGTGTCTGCTCTCCAAACAGGTCAGCTACCTGCTGTAACCAACTAGAATGCTATTTACATGCACTGAATGTATTATTGCCCATTCCTTTCCTAAAGAATTTGAGGTACCCTAACTATACTTTTTAAAAGCTAAAAAAAGAATTCAGAAAATGGAATAGGAAATGAGATTAAATATATAAAAAAGAGGAAGGAAGTATAAGAACCAACTATGAAATTTGAGGTTTAATTTTAATCTCCCTAACTTTATCCTCTAGTACTGTATTCTCTTTTTCCATTTAATGCACATAGACCATGGCATAGGAAAAGTAGTCACACTGGCCAGGTGGTAATATGTGAAACTCTGGACATTTCTCAGATTTTCTCAGGAAAATGTCTGGTAGAATCCTGAGATTTGTTTAGGATTCAGCATGAAGAGAGAAATGCTTTTTGCAGGCTTACTGAGTCAGACTTGAGCAATCAAAACGATTGTTCTGTTTAAAATTCATCAACAGTAATGATCTATTGCGTCATTCTGCAAAGATGAGACTTAGGTCTCATGTGAAGGTTTTCAAAACCTCATTGCCATCTACAGTGCCCTTAGATGCAAGTTACTCAGTGCATAGTAAATGGATCAGCACAGCCAAGTTGGGGTCGGGGAAATAGTCACATTTTAAACTACACAGATTTTATGACTGGAATGGTATTTTTCCTTTTCTATTCTGCATTGAGAATATGTAAAAATAATAATAGTATGCTTGTAAATGATATATTTCTCAAAGTTATTCTTGAGACTCTCTACAAGATGGATTTTCAAAGCCTCTCCTAACTTATTTCATTTATATATTTAAATAAACATTTGGTCAATCACATTCACTAGGATTCAAAGGAATTTTATACTTTTTCCCCAAATGCTGTAGAATTTCTTCCCAAATGATTTCTGTGTTTTTGCCTTTACTTCTATTTAGCATTGTCTGGTTACTCCTTTAAAAAAAAAAGTGGAGAAGATATCTGGTTCTGACTAAGAAGTAGTAATAAGGATTGAATTTGTTCCTTTGCCTGAAGCAACTAAAGAATCAAAGTAAATTAAGAAATGATTTTCAAGATATTGGATATCAGGCAATGAAAGATAGTGATCTCAAAGAGATGTCAAACAAATGAGGGAACCCTAGGACTGTCAAAATCTGTTGCTTTGAGAGAGTTCCCAGACCAATGCATACTGAAGAGAAACACAGGCAAAGGCTGCAAAATTCTAGAGTTGAGAAGATGGAACTGAAAATCTAGAGAGATCAAGGCAATTAGAGTTTGCAGGCAGAATACTGGAGAGAGAAGGGCTGCAAAGAGAGAGTTCTCTGTAGATTGGCAGAGGGTCCCCCTCAGGTATGCAGCAAAATAATGATCAGGGCATACATGTGCAGAAACTATTTGAGGCTAGGGAAAAAGTACTCAAAAAGATTAGAGACAACAGCACTCAGATCCCACGTGGGGCCAGGACTAATGGGATCAGCTAAGGAATAGACTAGACCAATCCTCTACCAGAAAGGAAAAATTCATAATTCATGAACCACTGGATAGAATACTGAGAATAGTCTTGCTTCAGCAGTGGAGAATAATTAGATCTAGACAAAACACTGCTCAGGCCTTGCATTATAAATCTGGTAAGCAGTGGCAGAAAGGATCAAACCATTTCCGTATTACTTAGCTGTGTCCTAGAACAAAACCCAAAAATCATTATAGGAATACAAAAATATCCATCACCTAACAAGGAAAACACAATATTTTGCATCCAATCAAAAACTGCCAGGCATGCCAAAAACCAGGAAAATCTACAATAAGGAGAAAAACAAATTGGCCAAAACTGACCCAGAACTGACAGAGATGTTAAAATTAACTGACAAGGACATTGGAAAATCATTATATTATATTTCATTTCTTCAAAAAGCTAGAGGAAAAATTGAATATCATAATTAGAGAGTGAGATTTAAAAAAGACCCATGTCAAACTTTTAGAGACAAAAACAAGAAAATAAACTCTAGGAATAAAACCTAGATGAAAAAACATTAATGGGATTATGGCTGATTAAACGTTATATAAGTTTAGTGAACTTGAAGATATTGCAATAGATACTATCCAAAATGAAGCAAAAAAGACTACAAAATTTAAAAGAACATAAAAATCAGTAAACTGTGGCACAACTTCAAGTGACTTAATGTATGTGTAATTGGAGTTCCCAAAGGAAGGTGGGAACCAGAAAAAGATAAAGAAATGATAAACAAAAAATTTCAAATTTATGAAAACTGTAAACCTTCATAAAGCTTAAAAACCCCAAGAATAAGAAACATAAAGAATACTACCCAAAGGTACATCATAATCAAATTTTCCAAAACCAATGATAATGAGAAAATTTTATAAGTAGCCAGAGAAAATGTTACATTATATACAGAGGTGCAAAGATAAGGATGATAGCAAGTTTCTTGTCAAAAATGCCAGTGGAAACACATCAAAGCAACATTTTAAAATTTCCGGAAGAGCAAAAAACTCTATCCATCTAGAATTTGATACCCAGTGAAAATGTCTTTCCAAAAATGTCCTTCCAAAAAGTTATATAAAGGCTTTTTTTTGAAAATACATTTCCAAAAAAAAGTTACATAAAGGCAACATCCAAATACTGAAATAATTCATAAGCAGTAATATTGTACTATAAGAAATGTTTTAAGAAGCCCTCAGGCAAAAGAAAAATATTAGTTGGAAATTTGGATCTATACAAAGGCAGTAAAGATCTATGTTTTTATTATTTAAATATCTTTAAAAGATAATTGATTGCATAAGTAAAAATAATAACAATGAGATGTGGGCTTTATAAGATATCTAAAATTAAAATGTGTGACAGTATTGGCACAAAGACTAATAGGGTGGATATGGAAGTAAACTGCTATAAATTCCTTATAATATCACTTGAAATGATATATTACTATTTGAAGATAACCTGTGATAAGTTAAACATGTATATTCTAAATCCTAAAGCATCCCCTAAAATAACAGAATGAAGAATAAGAATTGTTAGTGAATAAGCTAACCAAGGAGATAAAATATAATCATAAGAAATGCTCAGGTTATCCAAAACAAAACAAAACAAAAAGGCAGAGAAAGAGGAAAAGGGGAACACAGAGCACATAGGACAAAGAGAAATTAAATAGAAGGTCGATTTAAATCTTGCCATATTAGTAAAGTACATGATGTATAAATAGTCTGAATCCTTCAATTAAAAGGCAGAGATTATCACTAAATGAAGATTTGAGACCCAAGTGTATGATGCATATGAACAAACCACTTCATATATAAATACACAAATAAGTTAAAAGTAAAAATATCGAAAAAGATATGCAATACTAACACTATCATTTCATAATGACAAAGGTATCACACAGTGGTGGTGGAAGTGTTAAATAGAACAATCCCTTTGGAAAACAGCTGGGAAGTTCTTTATAAAGTTAAACATATACCTGCCATATGATCCAGCCATTTCATTCCTTGGTATTTATTTACCCAGGAGAAATGAAAGCATACTGAGTTTAAAAGACACCAGACAAAAAAAGAATACAAACTATCATATAATTCTATTTATATAAAATTCTGGGAAACGTAAACTAATGTTTAGTGGCAGAAAGCAGATAATTTTTTGCCAGACAGGTAAGTAGGAGGGGATGTTGTGGGCAAGGGTGGAAGGGAGAGATGACAAAGGAAAAAAAGGGGTTTTTGGAGAGTGCCTTACGTGTTCAATATCTTTACTGTAGTTATGGATTCATAGGTCATTTTAAACATGTGGACATATGTCACATGCCAAAATTCATAAAATTTCACTTTCAGTATGTGCAGTTTACTGCATGTCAATTATACCTCAATAAAGCTGTTAGAAAGCAAACAGAATACAGTAGTATGCACAGAAGATACCACCTCAGGGTGTTGAGGATGCAGATATTTTACTACTTTCTCCTCTTCACTGCACACCTTAAACATTAGCATTTTATTTTATCAGCAGAATAGCTAACTTGATAACTGTCTCAGAAATAGACAGATGCTAACTAGGAACCTTGATAGGACTCATATTAACTGAATCTATTATCCCAAATGACTGCCATGTTGGCTTTAAGTATCTTCCCGTACAAGTATAATTTTTCATCAGTTTAAACAAACTTATAACCTCACTCAAAATTTCCTAATCCACCAAAAAAAAATTCATACCCTCCCTTTGATATGATTGTCAATGCATACACAGACTCACAGAGCTTGAAAGATCCTCAGAAACATCTGATTGCTTTTCCAGAGAAAGAGGTTAAGGGTCAGAGGAAATGAGTGACCAGTTAGAGGTCACACAACTAACTGAGCCTAAAATTCATGTGTCTTAATTCCCTGAGTAGGATTTCAGCATTTCAAAACTTAGAGGACTTTAATATAGAAGCCATTCAATAAATATTTGTTAAATTCAGAATGAATATTACAGATTGAACTAGTGACCTTATGCTCTCTTATTTCAAAATACACTGAATTATTAGAAAAGAAAAACCAAACTCTGTTGCCCAAACCCCTACCTCCCATCTTTCTACATTAGCAAGTTTCCTTTTTTGAAAAGGGACACAGTAGGAAGAGCATACACTGCAGTTATCTCTTTTCAGCTTGTCATTTCTGCTCTGGTATATTTAGGGCATGGCCTTTTTACCTGGGTTTATGGGAACAATAGGCCAGTACACACTCTCCCATTCTTTTTATCCTCTTTCCTGTGTTTCTTAATTTTACATTGCACTTGATTTTTGTATATATTTATCTTTTTATAGGTTCCCAGGGATTCTGGAAACATTCATTCAGTCTTCTCAAATTCTAAGCTATTCAAGGCATAAACTATGCATAAGCACTGCCAAAAGAAAGAGAAAGAGAATAAAAAAGGACTAGAACATCGCTATTGATCCATCAGAATAGATGGGGGCGGGGAATCTATGCATATATCAGTTAAAACTTGTGTCAGTAGTTAAGATGCCATGGTAAACAGATGCAGCACAATCATGGTTCTTACCATGAATGCATGCACAGAAAATTTCTCAGCTCTTTTTTTTTTTACTTTTTTTTATTGAGTTATAGTCATTTTACAATGTTGTGTCAAATTCCAGTGTAGAGCACAATTTTTCAGTTATACATGAACATACATATATTCATTGTCACATTTTTTTTTCCCTGTGAGCTACCACAAGATCTTGTATATATTTCCCTGTGCTATACAGTATAATCTTGTTTATCTATTCTACATTTTGAAATCGCAGTCTGTCCCTTCCCACCCCCCGCCCCCTTGGCAACCACAAGTTTGTATTCTATGTCTATTTCTGTTTTGTATTTATGTTTTTGTTGTTTTAGATTCCACATATGAGCGATCTCATATGGTATTTCAGCTCTTATTTGCACCATTGTTTTGTATCACTACTCCATAAACTAGTCTAAGGAGAAAAATGCTAATTTTTTGTGGCCCAATTTGAGTCTAAATTATAATTTTCTGATATTTTCTGTATGTAGTTTTTAAGAATTCTGACTGCATCCATAGAGATTGAGAAATAGTAGGTGTTAAAACAGGGCTAATATTCAAGGAAGTTTAATCACAGGATAGCATCATGTATTCTGCAAAATAATTGGAACACAGTTTACAATCATGACATAGTGGTTCTCAAACTCTGGGGTACATTAAAGTCATAGTGTACTCCCTTGGCCTTTCTCCCAGAAATTCTGATTTAGTAGGTTCGGAGTAGAGCCCTACAATATCCACTTTTTAACAAGTTTTACAAGTGATATTGCTGCAAGTGGATTTATGTTGATAAAAATTGTTCACCTCTTTCCTATTTTGTTGCTAGCAAAACTTTGGTTAAAATTCCTGTCCTACAGTTTACTAGCTAGACATCCTTAGAAAGGTCACATGATCTTTCTGTATCTTGACTTTGAGAATAATGCAGCGTTTGTGTGGGGATTAATGAAATAATACCTGTAAAGTGCCTAGTGCATAGTAGACATCTGAGTAATGTTAGTTTCCTTCCCCAAACACATACCATGTTCCTTCTTAATCTGAGCCTACACTAAACGTGTTTCTCTTTAATTCTTAACCTGAGTGTAAACAACTCCACAATTTCAGATCATAAAAAATCACATACCTCAACTCAAATGACTGGTTATCAGTCCCAGAAACATTTTTGCTATGTTTGAATGACTAAGGCATGACAGAACATTAATGCATGCATATAATTAGCCATGCTACAAAAGCCAGCTGATACAAGATTTAGAAACTCATTCAAGTGAAAAAAAATGTCATTACTAACTGAAACTTACCACAATGCCTTGGGTCCTGTTTTGCAAACTGAGAAATATTGCTTTAAGGTTGAATAAGAAGGTACAGAGCATTTCTGCTCATGGACAAGTATTCAAGGTAAATCCCTGTCCATTTTTTTTTTTTCAAAATGTGTTCTAGTTCCTCAGCCTCTTGTATTCATGTTCATCCAAAGATCTTAGATCCAGCAAGATGCTTTAACACATCCAAGATTTAAACACAAGTCCAGTGCACACTCAGGCAGCCCAGAAGAACACTTTTCAAAATGAGAATAATGTTTGGGCCAATAGCAAATAATGGGAAGGAAAAGCTCAGCAGCCCAAAGGAACACACAGAACTCAACCCTCTTGAGTTTTATGAAATTCTCCCTGCTTATTCATCAGGGCTGGATCCATGCCAACAGAGGTTATTAACAAAACTGACCAGGTCCAGATGGAACCCTAGTCCTACAGCTCTTCCTCCATCCTACCAATCCCACCAAATCTTCCTGATCCAAACGCTTAAAAAGACAATCCTTTCCTTAAGTGCTGCTCCACAAAACATTGAGAAAAGCATGCCAACCTTGTACTTATGCTAAAAAAAAAAAGGGCTAAAAATACAAACTTAAATTTTAAAATGTTTAATTTTTTAATCAAAACCATATAGGTACCAGGTACAAAGTTTTTAAATCAAATAGTCCTAATAACTTATATTAAAAAAAAAAAAAAAAGGGCCACTTCTCTCCTACCTCCAGCAACATCAGCTCCACTCTCTAAAGGCAACTACTTTCGAATATCTTACCTGTTTCTTCTGGTATGTATGTCCATATTTTTAAGTATTAACTTTAGTTTAATGTAATTATATAATTGTAATTCAATACTGTGCTAAGTCATGACATTATTTTCTTTTTCTGAACATGACTTTTGTTTTCCCTAGAGTTATTCATTGCATCCTTTAAAAAAATTCACTTGTTTTTCTATGTCTTTACACTTAAGTCTTTCTACACCCTCTGGCAGCCAGCATTTCAATAGAATCACTCACAAATGTAACTTGTCAGATAATTTCTTATTTACATTTTTCCTGCACTTTCCTTCTAAAGTCAATTTAGGCCTTCTATTTCAACTTGAACTAGTTTCCCTGGAAGGGAAACAGCACAGTTCTTATCCTTTGCCATTCTCCTGGGTTATTCCTGTAACCAGAACACGTGGCTTCTTTCTTGTTTTACCTTTTTATTTTGGTGGATGCTAGCTCACTATTAATGGCTTGATTTTAATATCAACTCCAAAGGATGCCTGAAAAAATAATTACTCCATTTATATTTTAGAGATACCCTCAAATAGAAAATTAAAACAATTTACACATGACTCTTAATAGGCAACTGATATGTTCTCGCAAAAGGCAAAATCCAAACTACCTGTTAGAGCAACCTAAAATGATGACAAGCTCTCCAGGTGAGAACGCCTAAGGCTGGGATATTATCCTTGGAGAAGACTTAAAATTTTGTAAATTTCCCCCTTAAGTTCTGTAGTTTCTCTGATAGCTGCTTGTCATCGGATTCTAGCAATGCACTATAATCGAATGCCATGTACAAGCAACAAGGAAAAATCAGCGACCATAAAAAAAGAGAAATGAGCTACAGACTTACTGGAGAAGTTTATAAAGCTTCTCTGTTGGGTTGAGTTATTGGTTTTTATTCTGAAACAGCAGCACTGAAGCACAAAAAATGCCAGTAATTGGGGTCAATGTTCAGTCAGATCCCCTCCAAAAAGGGATCTTAAGCCAGCCCCATTAGAATAAAACTTCAGCTTCAAATAAGCATGTGACGCCTCTAACTTTTCTATTAGGGAAAGTTAATGAGTTTCCTTTGACTAAAGTGTTACAAAGGTGTGAGTCTCAGAAATGAAAGTCTAGATACCTCAAACTCCACATTTAAAAAAAGATACTCTTGAAAGGAGACAAAATGTACATTAATTTCTATGCTTTTTTTTTTCCTGTGTAAAACCCTTAGGTTCAATAGCAAAGAAACTGGGTTGAAATGAGTAGAAATGAAATGATTGGTTCTTACCAAGAGGAGCACAGTGGTCAAAGACTAATTTTAATTTCACGTGCAAAGAAGACTATACGCTGCTAGACGGGGATCAGGCCATTAGAGCTTAGCCCATTGCTTATGGGGAAGTTTGTCCTTCTCTGTGACCTAGGAAGAGACCAGTAAGGCAAAAGGAACACTGACTTTTCTGAGAAACATTGGCAAGTGGCCTGAACATGAGTTCCTCAGAAGTTACCTGCTTGTTCCCTTAGGTCTAATATGCACCTGCCTGTATACCACACTTTGTTAAAGCTGTCACTTACTTTTTCTAAATGTCAATTTCTTCAACAGAAAATAACAATAGCATTGTCTTCAAGAGCTGTTCTGAGAATTGAAACTTTTTAGAAATAATAAATTATATTTACAAAAGTTTTGTGGTGTCTTAAAATTTTAGGCCACAAATGTGAGTATTTTAAGCAGTCCCCTTCACTCCTGAAAATATGACGCAAAGTTGGTATGAAAAAGTCAAGGATGGCATTTCTTGACTTCATGTTCCTCTAAATTTCCAATGATCTCCCTCCTGTGCCATGAAATCTTAGGCCATTCCAACTTTCACTGATTTTTCACCTCTAAATTTCTATGGCATTTAGTTTCTACCCACTCGTATACCCAGCATGTGTAGCCTTTGGCTACTTATCTTTTTCCAGGTAGAAGTTTTTTCCTACAAGATGGTTTGAGTACAGAGACACATTTTTGTATCCTCTGTGGTATCTAGAAAAATGTCCTGCTCTAAAGATTTTCTCGCTGCCAAAAGCCTACCTCCCCAAAACCTACCTGTGCATTGTATTCACTTGGGGACATTTTGTAACATACCAATGCCCAACCCCATCTCTAAATATTCTGATTTTTAATTGGTCTTAGATAAAATATGGGCATTTGTATGTTCTAAATGTTCCTCAGGTGATTCTAGTCTGCCACTGCTGCCTGCCCTCTTTTAAAAGAAGTTCTTCTGTAAAATTGGGTGGGGAAAGAAGTGGTGAATAGTGAGAGGAAAGCAATCTGGGTTTTTTTCTTATTGACTTGGAAGAATAGGCTCCCCTCTGGTACTAATTGTTTGGCAAACTTAAAAATTCTCTGACACCTCTCTAACTTCTCAAGACACTGAGACATCTCAGCCTGTCTCCTTAAGGCAGTGTTTCCCAAAGAGCCCTGTTTGCTCCTCTCATCCATTCATCCCTTAATTTGACAAATTCATTATTCATTCATCCTTTGACACATGTGTTCTTTGATTCATCCCTTTATGTGCCACTTTTTTATTATTTACTATGTGAACAATGATGGTGAACAAAATCCGATGCAGGCCCTGCCTTCATGGAGGTTAGAGCCCAGGACAGTGGTTCTTGACACTGGCTAAAACATGAATCACCTCGGCACTCGAAAAAAGTATTGATCCTTGATGCCCTTTAGGCTGGGGATTGGGATTCTTGAGTGGACCAGAGTTGAGATCCGGTGCGGGTGTACTGAGAAGCAGCATTTATTATAGGCTCTGTTGCACAGACATAGGAATGAAAGGAGGTGAATGTGCCTGGAGGAAGATGGCAGAGAGGAGGATCGTGTGAGGCAAGGCCTGGAACTTGGGAGACACTAGATTTAACAGGCTTCATTGCTGTAGGCCTTCTCAGAGTCTTCAGTAATCCATTGTTTTGTGACTCTCCAACAGGGATGTTGTATCCAGTAGTCCAAAGTCACTTTTACATAGAGCTTACTGAGACTCTCATGTTTCTCATTTAGGAAATACAACTTGTATGCATGTAAGTACAGAATGGACAAGATGGGTGGGAAATGTTGAAGTGGGTTGGGTAGAATAATTTTGTTCCAGAAGTTAAGAAGATTGGTAATGAATCTTCTAAAGTCCAGAGATCATTTTAATCTCTGAAGGATTTTGAAAGGGGCCTCAAATTGGAATTAATGACTGTTTATGTAAATGGCGTATAATACTACACAGTCATATGTTCAGTTTTGTCATTTGGCTCTTCACCACTCAAAGAATTATTTAATTATTTATTCCAGCTTCCCCCCAAAAGAGGCTTGTTTCAATATGTCTAAATGTAAAAGGCAAAGTATAATTGTAGGAGGAATTAATTATATTCATGATTTGAGCTAGAATTAAGGATAAGGATTACTAATCTTTTGAAGACAGCCTGTGTTCTTAATCCATTGAAAAATATCTCATAGTTAATGGGCACTAGATGACTATTTAGAGGAAGAACTTCAGGAAAACTTACTGAGAGAGAGGAAGTACTTGAAATTGACTATTATGGGTATCTTCCTATATAAACATGATTGCGAAGATTACTCACTGATTAACCTTTGCATACTAAATATGTGTAACTGGAATTTGAACTTCATTAGACTGTTTCATTTATATGGCTTTGGAAAACATTTTGACCTATTTAAGTAGTTGAGTCATACGCCTTAAATCAGGAACTTCAGAGGTATAAAAAAAAAAGAAGAGCAGTCACATTCATTGTACTTCCTGGTTATTGATACATGGGTCCACACTACTCTGTTGATGTTACAGAGTACACAGTTCATACCTTGACTCTGCTAATTCCTTAAAAAATGCTTTTTTGTTATTATTAAGTATGTCAACTAAAAATTAATTAATAGTCAATCAAAGAAAGAAACAGAGAATTCTATTCTAGCCAGCCTGGGGATTATAATCTGGGAGACAGTCTTTCAGAAAGCTCTGAAGACTGTTGAGAGGAGGTAAAGGGAGAGGCCAGTAAATACGTGATTTTGGTAAAGGGGTACATGCAATCAAGCACACATCTTGATAGAAGGTTACTGCTATTCTTGAGGAGGAGATATCTTAGTTAATGGTTTTAGTGCTTTCCTATGAATGGAAAGATGCAAGAAACTGGGTTCACAAAATTTTCTCCTGAAAGTATTTAACTATTTGAAGGCCAGTTGTCCCAGTTTTCCCAGAGCACAAAGTGCCTCATCTTGATCTCCACCCTGAGTTCTTGTTACAGTATATTGTAGGTTAGCAACTGCAGTGGCTAATGACTGGATTCTTAGATTCTTTAGAACTGGATGGTAGGCTCCATTTGTTATTTTACAATCCCTTCCCTTTTGGTCTTAATTTTGACCAAGGGTTGGGAGGCATTTTATGACTAATTTGTCCCATGATGTAAGGAATGCTCGTCCCCAGGTCACGTGAGAATTTCATTGATAGGCCACTCAGTGTCCTATTACTGAACTAGGCCCTGTTAATAGTAGCCAAGGTCTCTGGACCACCAGTTTCACTAGTCTGTTATGTTTCAGGAAATGGTTCCTTCTTGTTACCTCTTCCCATATCTAGAGTTACATTATTATAATCATTGCTCTTACAGAACTATATATTTGGTCAATTGTTTCAAGTCATCTGGTAATTATTATTTTTACCGGAGGCTCAATCACATATTGGGTAATGTGAGAAAACAATAATCTTGTAAAAAACACAGATACAAATTATGTAGCTAGTTGACATTAACAAGGTCATAAGAAAGTGTTTAAGCTAAGAACTTCCATTAGGTATGGCCCAGTATATTCCCAGGTCATCTGACCAGTCTGTTCCATACCAATTGCTATCTTTAAGAGAAACAATGTATTGGCATTATACATAAAGTTCACCAACGATGTCTGCACATACAAGAAAAGTGGTCAGCCATCGTGGAGCCTTACAGGATTGAGAAAGGAATGTTATCTTCTAAGGAGTTACATGGCTGGCACCAGAAGAAGAAAAATTGATCTTTATGGTTGAGCAGATATTTCTGCCATTAGGAAGGTCTGGTTAATGCATAATACAGATGCACAAAGCACACTAGAGTGGGGGATGGAGAGGAGGCCCAAACAGGCAGAGAAAAACATTTGGTGTTTAAATTTTTCTTGCCTTAAACTTTGGTTTTATTTCATTAAGTACATCTAAGTTTCAGAATAGAAGTAACATGTCATATAATCCCACAACAGTTTAATGAGACAGGTTTTTTTTTTAATTTTGAATTTTTATACAATTTTTAAAGATTACTTTCCATTTACAGTTATTACAAAATATTGGCTATATTCCCTGTGTTGTACGACACATCCCTCAGTCTATCTTATACCCAATAGTGTATACCTCCTACTCCCCCACCCCTTTATTGCCTCCTCCTACCCACTGGTAACAACCACTAGATTGTTCTCTATATCTGTGAGTCTGCTTCTCTTTTGTTATATTCACTAGTTTGTTGTATTTTTTAGATCTATATATAAGTATATCATACAGTATTTGTTTCTCTGTCTGACTTATTTCACTTAGCATAATACCTTCCAACTCCATCCATATTGCTGTAAATGCCAAAATTTCATTCTTTTTATGGTTGAGTAGTATTCCATTGTGTGTGTATGTGTGTATATAGATACATATCTATATCTGTATACACACATACCACATCTTTATCCATTCATATGTTGATGGACATTTTGGTTGTTCCCATATCTTGGCAATTGTAAATAGTGCTACGATGAACATTCGGGTGCATGTATATTTTCAAATTAGTGTTTTTGGTTTTTTTGGATGTATACCCAGGAGTGGAATTGCTGGGTCACGTGGTAGTTCTATTTTTAGTTTTTTGTGAATTCTCCATACTGTTTTCCACAGTGGCTACACCAATTTACATTCTTACCAACAGTGTGCGAAGGTTCCCTTTTCTCTACATCCTTGTCAACGTTTATTATTTGTAGACTTTTTGATAGTAGCCATTCTGACAGGTAAGGTGATATCTCATTGTGGTTTTGATTTGCATTTCCCTGATGATTAGCAATGTCATTTGCAAATATTTTCTTCCATTCAGTAGGTTGTCTTCATTTTGCTGATGGTTTCCTTTGCTGTGCAAAAGCTTTTAAGTTTAATTAGTTCCTGTTTGTTTATTTTTCTTATATTTCATTTACTTTAGGAGATGAATCCAGAAAAATACTGCATTTTTATGTCAAAGAATGTTCAAAAAATAAAAGTGTCCCAGGCAGGTATTATTAATAGAGAGGGTAACTTTTTGGTTAATTTTACACAGCTGCTAATAGCTAAACTAGCATCGGGATGATCTATGACTGACTCCAGAGCCTAAGCTCATGTTAAGGGATAATTTTTTTTAACAAATACATGATGAATGCATGTCAGGTATTTTATTTAACGCATTAAATAAATCAGAGAACTAGTAAGATGGTATAACCAGTTCAAAAGAGTATCCAAAGGACAGACATGATTATAGATCAGGAATGTTGAAATGAGTTTGCAAATGGACACGCAACTGGTTGCTTCCATATGGAGGAGGGAAGTCTTTGAACTTACAATGGATAAAATTTATTTGCATATCTATAGACAAGAATTCTTTTGTACTGCTATCAGTTACTTACAATTTACAGTGTTGTAAAATAGTTCAAAGGCAGTTAAAGATTCACAGTCCCCACAGAATAGAATAACCTGGAAAACGTGCTTTAAACAATGCATGTATACTGGCAAGGAGCCCTGTTCACGAAGAGAATAAACAGCAAGGTTATATGCTTTTTAAAACTAGAGACGTTATGTTTTTAATATCTATTTTAAGTTCTCATAGACTTAATAAATATATGTTGATGTTCACTTGATTAATTGCTGGCCTTTAGAATCTTGTTTTTGTTTTGTTTTCAAGAATAACTGGTATTTACATTTCAAAATTATGTTTACATCCCACAATTCTTTACTTACAAGCCGGGATCTCAAACTTAGTAGCATTTTCAGAGTCCTGCTTAGAGTCAAGGCATAAATCAGTACTTTAATTGAGTCCTGAGCTATGACAACAGTACAGCCAGCTGTGTTTATCAAAGACACATTATCAAAATCTGTCTGAGGGTTTAGCCCTATCTAATAGATAAGTGCAAAGGGTTTAATGAACTCATGTTCTATTCCCTTTGAGGTATTATAGAACACTTCTTTCTTATAAATCATTTGAGTGGTAGTTGTCTTGAATTGGTATAAATATTAAGTTTAATAAATGCTCTTTTCTTAGCCATTATTATCTCTTCCCTTTCCCATCAAAAAAAAGAAAAAAAAGAAAAAAGAAAAGAATTGGAAAACCATGGATGTACCTGCTAACCATCAACAAGGTTATTCCTGAGTTTTAAGATTATGATTCATGTGGTGTGTGTGTGTGTGTGTGTGTGTGTTCCACTAAAACTTTATTGACAAGAACAAGTAGGAGGTCCAGATTTGGCTTTTGGGCTATAATTTGATGACTCTTGGTTTAGGATATGGGCTCTGGAGTCAGACTGCTGGGTTTGATTTCAGGTTCTCTCCCTTACTAGTTTTGTAGCTCTGGGTGACTTACTAAATACCCCTGTGCTTTACATTTATCGCTATAATGGGGATAACATTGCAAAAGGACACTTGCACAGTGGTCAGTACAATGTCTGGCACACAGTAAGCTCTCAGTGAAGGTAGCTATTATTATTCTGTATTCAGCTGGACCCTTTAAGAAGACTGTCATATCACGTATCTGATTTAATCTTCTTTAATCCAATGAGATAAGGTCGGTAAGGATGATGATAAACCCATGGGTTGTCCAAGTTGATTGCTTTTTTAATCTTATTTCGTTTATATTTATCAATAGATATAAAATATTTCTACCAAGACCACATACCATCTTTGTAATAATACTTTAAAATATTTTAAAAAGATATTAGAAAAGTACAAAATTAAAGCTTCATGCTGGGGAATAAAACTAATGAAAATCTGTTTTTTAGTTAGTAAATCACACTAAGCCTCCCGGAAGAGTGGATTTGGCAAAAAAAAAAAAAAAAAAATTTGATGCTTTTAGGTTTTCAGTGTTCATGTGCTGGTTTTTTGTTTGCTTGTTCTTTTATTTATGTATTTATTTTTTATCTTCCTCTGACTTCCCAAAAGAGCAAGACTGGTGCTGAGAGTCTGATATAAGTGGAGATATGCAATCTTTTCACCCCTCCTACTGTGAGCTGCCTAATGAACAGTTGACAACTTTGCAAAAACACTGCGTGTACCAAATTTCCAAATATTTGGCTATGAAATGAGGATGGCTACAAATATCTTTAAAAGAGCAAATGCTATGCAGAGTCACTACATTTCCAAACTGGGGCCAGAATCAGCTAACTGTACACTGCTATTATTTAATCCAGCTGAAGTTTCCCCTAATAGAAGCTGGTCCCCCCCTAGCCACAGCTGGCTAATTACAAGCTCTATGTAGATTATTTTTCTCTCATTTGAACTGTTTTGGAATCCTCAGCCCAATATGGAATCAATAATAACACTCTGACTTCCTGTAAACATGCCTGAATATTTCAGCTTCTGAAAACCTGAGGCAAATTGTAAGGGAAAGGGAAGTCTGCAAATAAAGGCAAACTCTACTTGTATGGGGGAGGGCTTCTATGGCTGAGGGAGGTGATATAGAGATACTAGACTCCAAAATTAGAGCTTCAAAGTGCCCCGTTTCCCATCGTTTGTGACCAAGTAGTCACAAATTAATTATCATATAATCATAAAAGTTAAAAAAAAACCCAACAATAACAACAAAACATGGTTTGATTTTTGCAGTACTATAGTAATAACAAAAAACTCTTTTGTATTCTGCAGTGGTTTGTGCTTTTGTGCTTTATGTTTTGAAACATTTCCAAACAACTTATCTGATCGCCAACGTAAAAGTAAAACTAAGTGAGGTACCAGAGGAGATGTTTTTTTCTTTTGATAAAAGAAAAACATAGAGTGAGAGGTTAGTGACAGCAGGCAGAGAGAAACCAGAATTCTTGACTCCCAATCTAAGGTTCTCTCCATTAAAGCTAATTCCCCTCAGCAGTGCTGCTACCAGCATATCTACACAGTGCACTGTCTAATTAAATCCAAATGGCTTGTGAATTTCCTTCAGTTCCACCTAGGTTAGCATAGAAAATGGAGGAGAAGCAGTTCCTTTCCTTGGGTATTTTAAGGAGCTGTGTTAAGTTTTGATTATTAAAGAAATTCACAATCATCTCTTTCTTTACTATAAAAATTGAATCTCCTAACATAAGTACCTTAATGCTTCTAGGAAGCCACAGCTGCCCAAATCAAATTATTAAGAAAAATAGATACATAAAACTCCAGAGTACAAATAAACCTACCAAACTCCCATTGAGAAATAAGATAATTTTCTTAGGGATCTTCATGGACCAAAGATGAGGTTTCTGTACTTATGTTTATGTATCAGTCATTCCAAGCAACTTAATCAGCTGGAAGGCAAACTGTAGAACTCAGGAAGCAAATGTCATCAAAGATACCCAAGAAACTTCCAGGATTCATTGAGTATTAGAACCTGGGGGTTTGGTACTCTGGTTCAAAACCAATCTGCCTGAGTTCAAACCCCAGGTGTGCTGCTTAGTAGCCAGGTGATGTTAGTCAAATTGTTGATCCTCTCTAAGCTTCAGGGCTTTATGTTTTCCTAAGCACTGTAAGTAGGGATAACATTACCTTCTTAATAAAGCTGTGGTAGGTTCAAATGAGATAAAGCTTGTATTCCTGTGCAATGCATAAAAGCATTCAGTGCTTAGTATTCAGGGAATATTAATTTGAATAGCTCTTTAAACTAGATGGCACATTTTTACAATCAGAGAAAACAATCTGAAGCTTAGAATTTTATGTAGGTTAAAGGCATTTTATCCATTGAAGAGGAATTTGGGTATATGTTAACACATGAATATCAGATGAATACCCTCTGTATGTTAGGAAATAAGAAATAAACCCACACTAAACACACTCTGTTTACCATAATAAAGCTTTGAAAGTTCCTAGGTCTAATGTATAGGACACAATACAAGCAGACTATAATTACAGAGTTCATTACCAAATGAGTGGTATTTATCAGTGTTTCTCAAAACTGGGTTCTATGAACCTCTGTATAGTCCATGGTTGTATTATTATGGAAGGTCTCTGTGTGATTTTTTTTTTTTACATTTTTGTGAAAACTGTTTTAAAATTAATTAATGTAATCCTATTCTGGATCATTTTTGTGATAACATAAAGCTGAGTATTGCCACAGCATTTCAGTGCCAAAGTTTACATTTGTAGTTGTGATTATGATAGTTTGGAGTTCAAGTTATATCACTCTTTTTATGCTTACTAATCAGGAGTTAACAAATAAATGAAGTATTCCAGCCAATTAAAATGTAAGTCAATTTTGATAAATGAAAATTTTGAGTTATCATATGGAACAAGTTAATAGGCATACTTACCTCCAAACAATGTAGGATGTTACAGTGGACTAATATTCATGATAAAGCAAAGAAAAAAGGACCCATCACATAAAAATGATGCTGTTAATTATTATTTTTGTTATATTTTGTTTGTATGTCATTTGTAAATGTATTTTGATCCCATTGCTATACAAGTGCCTTAAGCTGAAAGTTTATATATACGTTCTTTGGCCTTTCTGAAGTCACTTCTTGGTCTTCAAAGGGTTTTTTGTGGCTTTTTTTTTTTAGGGCTTTCTACATAGGTAAGCATGTCTTCTGCAAATAGTTTTATTTCTTCCATCCTAACCTGAATTGCTTTATTTCCTTTTCTTCCTATATCACATTGGCTAGGAACTACAGTGCAATCTTGAATAGAAGTTTCCATTTTGATGGAGACTGACTTCTATTCCTGATATGAGTTTGTCTTTCCTTGCCTATGAGTCCTCAGTCAGCACCACTGTCTGCTGGCTTTCAGACTGTTTGATCCACTGCCCACAAAACTTTACATAGATCAAGAGACCTGTTTTAAAACAAAAGAAGTGCAGCAATGGGCACATTACAATGGGATCTACTAGTCCTGTCACATTGTACCATCCTAGAGCTGCTGGCCTGAGTGACAGAACTACCTGTTAGGGTGCCAGCTTAGAAATGATACCCAAGGAGGAGAGGATGCCATTTCTAAAAATCCAGTATATACTGTAAATCAATGACTACTGTATAGTGCTTTTATTCAATTAGCAAAATACATGGGTCCAGGAACCAAGAAATAGAAACAGGAATGGTCCTAATTACCTAATCACACTTAGTGACCCACGCAGGGAAGTTTTGTTCCTACAACTCTGGATTCTGTGAGTTTATGGAGGGAATAACAAAAGTCCCACTGAACTCCTTCTTCCAAGGCTACTTCTATCAAGGGACCGATGGACAAAAAGAGAAATTACCATCCTGGCAAGAATATTGACACTAGTCAGAAAGATAGGGCTGTTACATTAAGAAGAAACTCCATAAAACAAGAAAACCTTTAGTCTAAAACACTATGTCAATTTAAGTTCATATACTTTTTTAATCACAATTTTCACCTACTGAGTGCTTCCAATAGGGTCTGAGGGTCACTCTGCATATATCCAGACCTGTTAGGAGCACAGCTACAAGACATCAAACGTTTGCCTGCGCATCTTGGGGAGCTGGAAGGGAGGAAGAGTAGTAGAAAGGTTATCAAACCAAGGGTAGGAATGATTGGAGATGTTCAAGTTTATATAAATATTTAAATTCTTCAATCATTTATTAAGCAGTATAATTATAAATGTATGGAGAATAACATAGATCAATAGGATGACACCTTGTCTTCAGCACTAGCTACTCTTCACTTTTCTGTTCTCATCTGTCTTGATCTACCTCCCCCGGCTGTCAAGGCCTGTCTTCCTACAGGGTGTTAGGCCATTGCCTAGTCTCTTACTTTATTTATTTTCTTTGTTGGTCTCTCCAACTTTGTGAGGCAGTTTCCTGCCCATCTATCTTCTTCGCTATTTTATCCCTAGCACAAAGCACAGCGCCTAACACGTAGAGGTTCACTATATTTATTAAATGAATGAGTGACTAACCAATTGTAAAGCCATACGGTGGAATGCTATTCTATTTCAAATTATGCTGTGGGTGGATAATTAAATTTTATGTATTATTAATCTAAAAATAATCAACTTACTAAACAGTGTGTACTGTATAATCTCACTTTGAAGAGTTTGATCAAGAAGATTAACACATAAATAATAATGCTGGCAGTCTCTGGAACATGGTATAAGTGTGTAAATATTTTCTGATAGTTTTACCTGTATTTCTGCTTTTATCTGCAATGAATATATATTGCTTTTTCTTTTAACAAAGATAAATTTATTTTTAATAATAATGATGATGATAAACTTATCTGTTGAGGCTTAGTCTTACAGACTTTTGTCATGTGGAAAAACAGATAACTTCATTTTGTCAATGACTGAAAGTAGAGTAACAGTCTGGTCTCTGGAGCTGTGGTCCTCAATTGGAGACAGTTTTGCCTCCTTAAGGGTTATTTGGCAATGTCTAGAAACATTTTTGATTATCACAATTTGGGAAAGGGAGGGGGCAGGTGCCACTATCATTTAGTGAGGAGAGGCCAGGAATGCTGCTAAACATCCTACAATGCACAGGGCAACTAACTCCACACAACAAAGAACTGTCTAGTCCATAACGATAATTGGAGTGTCAAGTTTGGGAAACCCTACTCTAGAGTAATTAGCATTTTGATACTGGAAGCCTCTCTGATTGCAAAATATAAGACTTTAGCATCAGCTTAGTGGAGGAAAGTTTTTAGTGGCCAAACATAAAACTTACCTGGTTATAGATAAGTCATACATTTATTCAAAATGAAATTCATAGAAATACATATTTTAAAGATATACCTTTATTTTACAGCTGTGTGTATACATGGTTCATTACAGAGAAGGGAAAGATAGTATAAAACACACAGCTAAATAAAACAAGATTATGATGGCTATTTTCATTTAGTAGATTTGGAGTAAATTATTGAGATGATAGTGATCCCTTCAGAGCCAACATAATGCTCATCGGCTGCAGGTTCAGTTTTATTTAGATTTCTAAAGGCAGGTCCTGGCCATCAGGATGGCTGAACACTTCACAAGGGAGATTGCTCAATTTCACTATCTAAAGATCTTTAAAACAGAAACTAGATGAGGGTTTTGATGTTATCTCCAAATTCAAGTGTGTTTAATTTATTTATAAATTACTTTTATTAAAGGGAAGGTATAAGATATGATCCAGAAGAGTCATAAGAACAAGTTTGCACATTCTGTTGCTGTTTAACTGGATTAATTGATTTCTGTAATGTGCCATTTGGAGCAAAAACAACATCCTAGAATCTTTCCAAAAAATTTACTTCTCTCCATTCTCACAGACCAACAATTCCACTCAACCACATTACTGCAAGAGAGTGCTAACTGGCTTCCCTCCCTCTAATTTACATTGTAAACAATGGTCATGAATCCAGGTTGACCTCTCTGTTAGTTCCCTCAAGTGCAAAATAAGGATAATATCTTTCCTATAGGATAATGGTGAGAATTAAATGAAATGGCATATATAAAGCATCTAAACACTGTACGTGTGTGTTGAACACATGGTGGAAGCTCATTAATAAGAATTTAAAACAAAATAAAAATGTCCATGTTCATGGAGTGATGCCTTTCACCACCTCCCCAAGTGGCCACTGGCATTTATGTTTATGTAATAACATATTTATATATGGCTGTGTCCGAAATCCTGGGGATTTGCCAAACTGCAAGTGCAGTACGTTTTTAGATCATAGGAGTCTGAAAATTACTTGCTTTAATCTCATTCTGCCTCTTCTATTTTCTGGGAAGTAATATATCTTAGGCTAGTGCAAACCCTCATGTTGAGTAAAGATATCTTTTTGCCAAGTTGTTTGTTTGCTGGGCAGCAAGAGCAACTGAATGCATAAGAAAATAACTCTTCTTTCAATCACTTCCAGAGACAATGGGAATAAACTGACAGCACTGAGAATTTGTTCATCAGAAATTTAAAACTACTATTTATTGAGATTTATCTTTTTGCACTTAACTCTCATGGCTACCCTAAAAATAACTATGATTTATACTATTTAATGGATGAGGAAATTGAGGTTTAGAGAGATTGTGATTTGCTCAAGCTCACATGGCTCTAAACTACATGGTTTGGATTTAATTCCAGGTTTCTCGGACTTGTACGCAGACTACTTTTCAGCAACAGTGTATTAGAAGGAAACTAGATAAGCTAAATCTATTTAACTCACCCAGAGGTAATTGAGAGTTGAGAGAAAGTTAAGAGTTTTTCTCTAAACCAAATAGAGTTCTTTGCTTTTAAAAAAAAAACAACTCAAAATAGTTGACTGACTTATGAGCTCTCCCTCATCATGCTAAATTTTCTTTTGCTTCACTTTTAAACATAGCGTTGTTTTTGCCTAAATTTTCTCTCCTCAGTACTAATGTTTCCCTCCTCCATGCTAATGTACTTTTGTGTTATCCCAAGGAAGGAAAGAATCACCCAAAAAGATACGGACCTGTAGCCTAAATCTAAACTCTTACGTCTGTTTGCTCAAATTCATATGCCTTGGCCCAACCATTAAGTCTATCCATCTCTTTATTTCCTCAGTGGGAGACCATATTCCTTGAAGTCAGTTACAATAGGAACACACTTCATTCCTGGGATAAGCTACATGCTACTAAGGAATAATCAACATCATATTTAACACTAACCCTTAAAATACTTAGCTAAACAGAGTATGTAAACATGCTGAAAAGAAATTACTGCTTCCTTACCTTCCCCTCCATTCATGAGAATCATTTTCCCCATCTTTGCTTACCTTGGCAGCTAGTCAAGACCATCTTTCATTGCTATTCACTCTCTTTGTTATATCTGCAACATGTTTCAATTGTCACGGTTCTGTGCTCAGCTTGGTAATTAGATGAAGTGATGAAAATAACTTTTACTTGAGTCCAATTTTCTCTGCATAAAAATGACTCTTTCAGTCTTCTGATGTAATAATTTATAGGAAACTCTAGGTAGGACTAGGTCTAAAATTGAAATCTGATCAGGGCCAGATTCTTCTGAGTGGTATCAGAACCATCTTTTACATTGCTTTCTTTCATTGCAAGCTCAGATGCTATATCATAATTAATCTAATGAGCTCTGCAAATTTGAAGATTTCTAATTGATGACCAGGGGAACACTGTTGTCATCTTACACACTAATTCCTATCCAGTAATTTCTCTGGTTCCCAAATAACTTATTTATAAAGTCAAGGATTGGGGATCAAATTCCAAACTCCTTTCAGGTCTGCTATATACAGTTCTATTTACCTCAATTTCCATATCCAGATATATAACATAACAAGTCACAATGGAATTTGGAGTTTGGGCCTTTTAAAACTCACATTTTCTAGAATTGTGTCAGGAGAGAAACCTCCCTTTATTCAGCTTACTGGAGGCATTGGGTGGTACTGGAATTAATACCTGATTCCACACTATGAAGCATTTTAACTTGATCCAGCATTAACAGTAGTGAACAATTTACATCTCCATAGCCCTGTAATTTACAAATTAAATTTGGAATGGCAAACTGAAGTCCCTGCAAGGCTGGTCAGGTGACCTAAATGAATGAAGCTAGGTAGGGACTAATGTAAATGAGACATGGCATGTGTGAGATACATTGGAACATTTGATGCAATTCAGCAATCCACAAAATAGCACTTCTTTTTTGGTTCCCAAGATTTAAAGCTATGAAATCTGAATGAGTAGCAAAACCCTCAATGGGTGGAAAGCCATCTATAAAAGTCCCTGGGAAGAGAAGAGTGACCCCAAAGAGTCGAATTGCCTTTATTCCCTACAACCCCCCTCTGTGTGCCAGGGACACTAGGGCTGCTGGGCCAGCCTTCATTAGGAAAGTGCAAAAGAACTGGAACATTTCCTTGCTGAAGTACAAAGGCCCTTTGCCTCTTTTATTGGCTCAGAAGCTTCAGTCAGCCTCAGAGTTTCAAAGGTTCAACTAGCGGAGTTCCAACTGGGTTGGAATTGAGTAGTGCCCTGGGATACTGAGTAGGGAAGCAAGTGTCTCTGCCCACTCAATAACCCTAGGCTGATGAGATCTCCCTACGAAGGTTGAAACACTGTTTTATGATTTGAGCCATCCCAAGAACAGCCGAGAACAGGGTGATGAAATACCACTTTACCCTTCACTTTCAAACAACTATTTATTACTTGGAAACCTTTGAAAGGACATAAACAACTGCTCCTGAGGACTTACCAAACCCATTCTCTAGCATCACACATTCAGAGCAGGCAGCTTCTTTTGAAACTTAAAAAAGAGATGGGCCATCCTAGCTGGTAGTTAGAGAGGCAGTGATGGACAGATATATAAAAGCTGAGTTAAGTGAAAGGGAAAGAGAAATGAACCATTAGAAAGGGGCATGGCAGCTCAGAAGAAAAGTCACAGAGGAAGGACTAAGGCAAGTAAGCTCCATTGTGTGTTACCCTCAGCTCTCAGCCAAGTCAGAGGGAAGAAAGAGGATGATCAGCATACAGAGAACCCACTTATTGTCAGTTTTTGTTCCACTCTATTATGGTTAAGAGACCAGATAAGCTTTTTTTCCCCTTATGATGCTAAGAGGAGGGAAATTATTTATAAAGGACAATTACAAAGAGGAGGCTTAGTGCCAGATATAATTCACTAACGTCTACTGGCATGTTCCCATTACCCAATTCCCCACTCACATAAATTACACTACTAAATTATTCTGTTAATTTTGTTAATCAATTACACAAATATCTATTATCTTTTATATCTACTATGGGGAAGCCACCTTACAAAGTACTGGTGATATAAATACAAATGAAATGTTAATCTTGTATCCAAGTAGACCGCAGTCTAGTGGATGAGACAAAATATTGCAAAAACGGTAGTATCGGAAAGTAGAAAGAGCTCAGTCTTGAGACTCTGACAGAACTGCATTTTAATCTTTGTCCTGCCACCTGTTAGCTAGCTGGCTAGCTGAGCCTGTTTTCTCACTTCTAGAATACAGCTAACTTTATATTCAACGTAGGGCACATTTATGAACTAGGACTACCATTTGTCAAGTAATGTGGGTGTTTCATAAGTGAATATTGACTGTTCTGGACAACTTGTGTTTGTGCCTCTGGATCTGCACTCTGCTTCTCTTAACCCTGTTCTGTGACCTAGGAGGCTGACCTTTATGGATTACACATACAAATTGTATCTTCCTCTATTTGTTCTTTAACTTCTGGTTGGATTTAGCCAACTGGAGTCATTGGCAGTAGATTAGAGGGCATGATGGGTGTGAGGCTGAGGTATGTATTCTCTGGGCTCCCTCCTTGTAGACTTGCTATGGCTTTTTCTACCAGAGGTCACAGCTTTCACATGGTGAACTACGTCCATCAGGTATTCTCTCTGAGTCGTGGTAACTGCGCCTTCCCTTTCCTTCAGCTGGCTTAGGGCTAGTAATAATTAGGGTGGTAATAATTTCTGATACTGCTAACACCAGCATACTATCTTTTGTTGGTTTCCCCAAACTCTGCCTATACCTTTGTTCTATTAAACTTTCCTCAAATTTCTCAGTTGAAACATACCATCTGTTTCTTGTTGGGAATGTGATAAATATATGTCTTTATTAGTGTGAATAACATGAATAACATGGTGCTATGAGATCAGAGGAGGAATTAAAAATATAAAACCATCCTGGAGGATATCAAGGAGACTTTGGAGGAGATAGTATCTAAAGGATCAAATGAAAATTGATGGGAATTAGAAATGTGAAAAAGGCAGGAAGAGAATATTCTAAGCAGAGGAGTACCATAGGCAAAGGCTCACAAGCAAGAAGAAGCATAACATTCCAGGGGAACTTCAAGTTTTTCATCTTAGCCGGAGCATAGGGTAAGAGATGAGAGAACGACAGATGGAACTAAAGAGCTAAGTTGGATCAGTTCACAAAAACCATGTATGACTCTTTCCTATAGGCAATGAGAGACTGTTAAAGCTTTTTAACCTGGGTTATAATACTATCACATTACATTTTAGAAAGTAACATAGACAAGGGATTAGAAGGGGGCAAGACAGAAGTATTAAGTAATCCAGGTAAAAGAAAAGATACGGTAGCCAAAAAATGACAGTGTCAGAAGAAATGGAGAAGATGGCATGGATTTATTAGCTACTAAGGAAATAAACTATGTGTGATTTAGTGAGCAATTAATATAAGGATGAGGGAGAAGTTGAACATAGCCCTTGCCATCAAGTTTAATTCCTTTATATAGTCCTGACTTTCTCTTGTATAAAATGAATTGTTCATCCTCAAGGGAACTTTGGAAGACAGGAACGTTTTGACTTGGGCAGTTGTGTAACTTATGTTGCAGTTGTTCTTCAGAAAGAAGCAAATTAAACTTTAAGCCAGTGGTATACTGGAGCTATCTCACACGGGCTTATGAAAGTCAGTTGCATGTGTCTCTTCCTAACTCTTAATTCAGTGACATCACATTGAAAGCTTGAAATTGGTCATGGCAGAAGTCTTTATATCTTAGATATTGTCAAATTCTACCAATTAGGCTTTTATCCCCTTTCCCTCTGATGAGCTGCTTGCTAAACATTTATGAGCCACTATTTGTTAAGGCCATTTAGAAAAAAAAAAGGGAGGGATACCTCTGGTAGTGATGGCAGAATTGAGGTGTAACTTGAGTCAAAAAACCAAGAACTGATAGGCAAACTAGAACAGGAGGGCAAATTCTAGGACCTGAATGAAAGACAGGCTAGAAAGTTCAGTGGGACATCTATGAGGAGCCAGCTAAAAATGGACAAGTACCTTGGCACAGAGAGCAGAATCTGAAACATCTGAGGTAGCAGGTAATTGAGGTTGCTAATCAGTAATGAGAAATCAGGGTAGTCTAGGCCAAGAATCAGAAACCAGGAGAATCACAAGAATAAGAGATAATTC
Organism: Camelus ferus; assembly: GCF_009834535.1. Taxonomy (NCBI): domain Eukaryota; kingdom Metazoa; phylum Chordata; class Mammalia; order Artiodactyla; family Camelidae; genus Camelus; species Camelus ferus. The sequence continues at coordinate 41,802,440 of NC_045706.1, read as the reverse complement.
AAACATTAAAGATGGGGAGAAGGTTATATCAAGGCAAAGCAAGACACAGAAAGCCCTTAAAATGATGGCATACCTTCTTGCCAGTGTTTAAAAAGGAGATCCTCCATTTTCTTTCTGGGAAACTGGAGTGAAATCTGTCATCACCTCCACCATCCAGGTACCTTCCAAAGAATAAGGCAGCTCAGAGTTTAGAAAGTTGCCATGGTGCATGATATATATGAGATGGGCTTTTGTACATAGACAACAACTGGCCAGGTCTCGTCTTTGAGCCATACTTCTATAGTTCAGAAAGTCCTGAGGCCAGTCATTCAGGAGGTAGATGTTCAAGACGGGCCAAAGGGTAACTCCTTGTTTCCCTTAAGTATGTTGAACAGGACAGGCTAGAAGATTTGTGGAACCCAGTGCAAAATGAAATGGTAAGGCCTCTTGTTCAAAAGTATTAAAAATTTCAGAGTGGCAACAGCCGAACATTAAACCAAGTAAATGCGCATGAAGTTGGCCTTGATGATGGGTCATTTAGGGAACGGTGAAACATGGCCTAACATATTACCTTCCTCTGTTTAGTCCAGATCCTTTCTTGGGTTAATCACCTGTAAATGAACTTTAGAAGACAGGAAGATATTGACTCTTTGGCTGTGACCATAGGTCTGTTAAGTGCAGACTCCTTGGAACCAGGAAACTTAGGACTCAGAGAAACAGATTCTTTCAATGACTCCTGGCTAATGAAGCATCACAGCAAAGGGTGAAAGCTGTGAGAATAAGCGTGATTATTTCCAAGCATGATTAGTGGAATAGGCGAGGTGATATAATAAATAATGTAAAATTTCAGTAGATATAGAAACAAAAAATTTTCCTTTTTGTCCACATCACAGTCCAGTGAAGGCCAGTGAGACCTTTGCTCCACGTAGTCAGCCAGAGATGGAAGTTCAGTCTTGTTGGCCTACCTCCCTCTAGAGCCTTATAGTCGACTCCATTTAATTGGTGGATGGGGAGGAGAGTAAGAATCCTGTGTGGGAGGTCTTCATGGACCAAAACTGGAAGTGGTACCTATCACATTTCATTAGCCAGAGCTCAGTCATAAGACCACATTTGTCCACAAAGGAGACAGGAAAGTGTGGTTCTGTGCTCATGAAGCGAAGGACATGAATATTGAGGGACCCCAGCACTATTAGCCGCATGAAGACTGTTGTGACAGTTCAGGTACACATGATCAAGAGCAGCTCTGAATTCTGTTTTAGAGAGTTCTTCCTTTCTTTCATCTCTCCCTGCTTTCCACCATTAAGCAGATATTTGCCAGGAGCCTTAATGTGCAGGCCTGTGCTAAGTACACAGGAGTATAATGCTAATAACATAAAACCTGCACTCAGGGAGAACTAATCACAAACAGAGAACAACACACGTATGGCTTGCTTTTGATGACGCCTTTGAACTGATATGGCTCTGGCTTCTCAGAGCTGAGCCCTTTAACACAGTGCTAGACTCAGAGTACCTATTTGTCATATTAGAAAAATGTGGGTTTGACTCAGTAGATAATTTTTCCCCAAATAGACTCTCCCAAGAGAAGATTCAGTGGGACCCCACCAAGGCCAAACCTTCATGGGACATGGGTGTCAGAACATGGATGATCTTTAAAGTCCCTCTGAGCTCTGGCATTCTGACATTCTGAGAATTTATGTTCCTGAAACTAAGCAGAGCCAGGAAACCAGGTAGGAAGGCTGGGCAGGAACTAGGAATAAGAGATGAATGAGAGTTAGCAATAGCAGATTGGAATTTAGGAGTAAGAGCTGGCAGAATGGAGAGCCTATCAGAACACTGACTTGGGATATTTTCTAACTTAAGTATTTCTTTATGATGGTTAAGCAGTTGAGTGAATCTTCTTAGCACTTGGACCACTGCTTGGATTCTTAAATATGTAGAAGTCTTTAAACTTTGGAGTATATAAGAATCATATCAGGAACTCATTTAAAATGCAGATTCCCTGCACAGAATTTCTGATTCTATATTTCAAGGGCAGAAACCAGGAATGTGTGTTTTTAATAAGAGCTTCTACGTGATTGTGTCTCAGAAACCTTGAGGTTGAGATTACATGTCCCAAACAGCTACTGACTGTGGTGAGGAAGCTCAGAGGAGTCGGGCGTTTCAGGCCTTTTCTGGCCTATAAGGTGTCACGTGGCAAACCAGAGGTGATCAGCGTCCTGGGCAGTTTTGGTTTTTTTTTTTTAAAGCCTATTAGTGCTGTAGTTTGCCATTCTCATTGCTTTACTTTTTCTGCCAGCATGTGCAGAGTAGTTATGAGAAAAGGGGGGATTGCAAACAGACTTTCCAGCTGGATCTTGGTGTTGGCACACATCTGGATAAAAATTAGAGGAGACAGATCAATCCAAGAGACAGCTGTTTCCCAGCATCTCCCTGTGGGCAACACGTCTGGATTCAGGGCTCTTTATTCCCCTAAGTGGAAAGTTTAGTATCACAGAGGCAGTGTTTTTCTCACTTGGGCAGTTTGTCAAAGTCCTCTCCCAGTAAGGTTGACTTGTACTCAGAGCTGCCCTTGAGGATGGAAAATTAGGTCCATTCTCACAGACCACAGACTTGGGCCACTGAGAACTTCAGATGCTGCTAAGAAGGGCCCTGCATGTGACCATATCATATGCAGCTGAACTTCCTCCTTCCACACTTCTCAGAAGACTACATTTGAAATTTTTTTTTTTTTTTTTTTTTTTTTTTTTTTTGCTTTTCAGAGGTTGCCTTAGACCCTTATTGTAGCCCAGCTTCATCTGGAAACAGATGCTAATGGGGAGGGGGTCCAGGACATTCCTAAGGAACCAACAGATCCACAACAAAGTCAAGAACAATGTCTAGGACCTCAGATCCCACCAAGCAGTTCTGATTACACTACACCTTCTTATCAATAAAATTTCTTGTTCGCTTCAATTTCATAATATGAATGAGCTGCTATGGTAGAACCCCTAAGTGAATGAGTCTACATGCACAGAGAAATGATGTGGTATAAACTGTAGATCCTGAAAATATAACTGGAATACCCTTCTGTGTTGCACCTGTATCTCTGAAAGAGAAAATGTTTAAGTGAAGTTTTGACTTTCATCAGAGATTGCCATCTTTCCTTTTAACTGTGGAAGACTCTGCAGTAAACTGGGGCCTCTGATGACTAATGGAAAGGGCCATTCCATCAAGTCCTGGGATCTCTGAGTTTTGAAAACATAAGGATCTGGCTGCAATCCAAATGCAAGTAAAAGGAAATTAGCCAGAAAGAGGATTTCAAGTGAGGACAAATCTTGGCATGTTATTTTTTTCCTTTACTGAGAAATTCATTGTATACTTCTCATAATTCACAGTGATCTATGTGGCATTTCTGCCAAGTGGAATGGGTGGTCAGCACCCAGGACCACTCCAGAGGCAAGGTGAGCAGAATCTTCAAGTTCTCATATTGTCCTCTTCATTGGTGGGGGTGGGGTGGGGAGGGGAGGATGCAGACAAGGGGGCAGTCTGGAACATGTGGGGAGCTCCTACATGTGAGTCTCTGTCATCCACAGGTCAGGAGGTAATATTACCTCTACAGAATAGATTATTATGATTCAGAAGGCAGCAGAGCCAGGAGCAGCTCCATATCCTCAAACTACCATGGCAGCTAGTGTCTAGCCATAGTCAAAGTAACATTTTTATAAGCCTTTGGCTTCTGTAATGAGAGATAGGACCCTACCGTCCACTGAGTCGTGAAGAGAGTTTAGATGCTGAGCAACAAAAACTAACGAGTATCCACTAAGTGACTAGAAACACAAGCACAAAGGAGGGATGGGCAAAAGAATGGAGAATGAGAGACAATGATGCCTAATTAGGTCTAAGTCAAAATTTTGTGTAAGGAGAGATTTGAGTTTATTCATCCATCCAATTCAGTAGATATTTATTGTGTACTATAAACCAAGTACTACACCAGGCATTTGGTCCTCTGTTTCTTCATCTTTAAAACAGGAATCAGAATACTACCTCAGAAAATTGAGGTGAAGATTAAATGAGATAATGTATGTGAAGTTCTTGGCATAGTTGCTGGACATAGTAAGTTCTGAAAAGACACAGTTGATACTATCATTTTTGTTATTATTCTTAAATTATTATTACTATATGCTATTACTACTGTTTTATTGCTTTTATAATTATTTGGGACTTGAAAGATGAGCAGGTGAGAACCAGGGGAAAGATGGAGATCATGTCAGATGGAGAAACATTATGTTTAAGGGCTACAGGCAAGAGACATCAGAGCTTGGGGTAACTGGACATTTAGTATGTATATGAAATATATATAGTGTAGAGTATACAAGTATGTATATATGTATAATACGTATGTAATTGTATGTAAGTACAATATGTGTATACGTATACATATATAATAAATGCATATACATATATGCACATTTTATACACACACACACACACACACACACACACACACACACACACATACATATATTAAGTGACAAGAGATGGGATGAAGACAAACCACATATGATCATAAGGAGTTTTGTAAGCCAAATCTAAAGAGTATGGATTTACCCAAAGAGCCATCAAAGGGTATTACATAGTGGAGTAACATGCTCACACACAAACATCCTTCACACACACTCATATCCATAATTTACAAATAATGTCATAATACAGCTAGGGCTTACGGATGGTATAATTGAACCTTTTATTTTAATTTTGAGGAAATTGAGTCCGAAGGGGTAACATGATTTCATCAGGATAAATACAAGTAATTACTACATATCTTTTGACTTCACATACTTTGTTTTTTTCCATCACACAACAGCAGTTTAACACTTTTTCCATGGTTAGTACTCTGCTGTTGGCCGAGCTGGAAAACTCTCAGTTGAAGAGTATCCCAACTAAAGTACTTCCTCTCTAAAAGTCTAAAAGTACCTGTAGAAAATTCTAGTACTGAATGAATTGCCTATAAAATTCAGGCTTAAATTTCACAAAGTGTAGTACAGTGGGTCCTTGGGAATCCAGTGTCTTAAGCGTTTAAGGGCTCAGAATCATCACAAAGGTGTGGATCTGGGGCAAAATTTCACGACATGACCACTTTCCAACCCCCAGCTCCATTCTATACAGATAAAATGAAGTACACAGAGACCATAAAGACCAGAAGGAAAATTGTACCAAAGGAGCACCCTACAGATTTCAGGAGAAAAATCTTGCTGGGGAATGAACTTGCTTTAGTTTTGATCCTGGGCTTAGGGCTTGGTTATGTGTAGTTGTATTTTGCCAGCCCATGGAGACAAATTCCTTGCTACTCTTAGATGCCTTCCTCAATCACTGACCATCAGATTGTAAATTTGATTGCTTTTGCTCCCACCAACTTGCCTTTCCTCACAAACAAACTGTTCAAGGGCTATCGTCCTGATTTTCCATATGCTAAGAACAACTTTGAATTTACCTCCAAAATGTGTCTGTACTGGACATCTCCCTGTAGACATGCCTTTATCAAACCACAATTTAATATTGTATTTTTTTAAATTGTGGGTTCATGTGAGAAATGGCCACCAAAAAGCATCCTCTGAAGAACTGCTTTTGAAGGTACTTCCCATAATTTGGCTTCATGACATTCTTATGATTAATTTCTCCAAACTCAGTGTCAGAAGGACAGTTCATCTCTTCTGAAGATCAGGCATTTTTCTTCCCTTTTATTAGAATGAGAGTTATATCTAACTTTATTTCTCCTTTTTTCTTTCTTGGTTTGGCTGTCAGGAGCTTGAAGTTAACTCAATATTTAATTACTGTTAATAGCTCATCCTTCTCTATCTTGTTCCGCTAACTTCCCAAATGACTAGGTGAAGAAGGGATTGTCTATGGAGTGATTATCTGATTGAGGCTGGGAATCAGCCAAGATCTTGGAAGTGGCAATGGTTTTTAAGACAATCATTTGGACTACCACATAAAGGCAGCTCTTGTTTCCTCAGTGACGTCCTTGGAGACTTGGGATCTTCCTCTGTGTGACATTTGATGTCCTTTTCTTATCTACTTTAAACTCCATGTAAGAGTATATATTCATTTTTATTGCAAGACACTTAAAATTACTTTTGGAAGAAGGATTATAAATTATAAATAAATGATCATGAATTATAAATATATTCCAGCAATCATAAGTTATCTCCCTGAGACAGGCATTCAGCTCACCACCAAAACAAAGGGGCTATGAAGGAGCATCTGCAAGCACTAAGCTGCTGCAACTCATACCTTGTGAGCAAATCATGTGTCCTTGGGTGGCACTCAGACCTGGTGACCCAGGGTGAGCATGGAGAGAGAGCCATGAAATTCTACATCTTAACTTTTTTTCCCTCTGCAAAGGGAAGCAGAAAACTGTGGATTTAGTTTCTCCTCATTCATTAAATAAATACAGACAGTTGCACAGTTTTTAGAACTGCTTCAGAGATGAGCAGGAGTGAAATGAGGACAATAGCTGAAATGTTCTTCAGCCTGGGCAGCTTTCCTTCAGATGTTTTTGTTTGGTGAGCAATTACTTCTTGTTTCAAGTCCTGCTGTTAGACTGAATGGCTCTGTGAAATTGAAATGACAGTGAAGAAACGTTACTCTAACTTCCCTACGCTTAGGTACTGCTTGTCATTGTTACTTGATGCTGTCCCATTGCCCTGACACTGAGCCCTGGAAGGGCAGGCGTCCAGTGTGGATGCTTAGGCACCTAACTGTGTGTAAGTGCAGGAGGAGTTAGAGGAGAAAGAGACCAGAGGGATTGTTGCTGACGGTGGCAGTTGGGAACTGAGAACACTGTAGTTTCAGAGGGAAAGGGGAGAGCATTCCAGATGAGGGAGCTTGAGAAAGGAACAGTCAGAAAAGAAAGTGGGAGGAGCATGAGGATGGGCAGAGAGGAGTGAGAATACAAAATTTGGGTATCTGATCAGAAATGTGGAACGTATGAAAAATAGAATTTGAAGTAGTGAAAAGTAAAATTGCATATGTAGGTTAGGACTAGATTATCAAAGGCTATAAAAATGCAGTAGTGTTTCTACAAGGGTTGACAGGGGTATACAGTATGGATTAAAGGCCATAAAGATTACAGCGAGGAAAGAAACAAAAACCTGTTGTGAAAGTCCAGCAAGAGATGAGGTTAAGAGGTAATAAAATCTTGGACCAAGGTGGTGACAATAAAAATGGAGAAAAAAGGGCATATTTTTAAGTGGAAGAAAGAACCAGCATTCACTGAGCACCTACCATGTGCCTGACCCTTTACGTGCATTATCTTATGTACTGCCCATGACGACCTTGAAAGGTAGGTAAGATCACCCCAAGTCTACAGATAAAGCAGAAGACGCAACACTTTCAGAAATTCATTCAGCTACTAGGAGCAGGCAAGGTTTGAAATCAGTGCTTTCCAGCTCCAAAAACTATAATCTTCCCATTTCAGTTTAGCTCCCCCGAGAGACAAAAAAGAAAAGATGAAATTTGTTCTCAAAGATGATTTCTTAAAATAAAAAGATGATTTCTAGAGTCTGCATATACTGTAAGAAACAAAAATGTTGTCACAGACAGACAAAAAATGGTTATGAAAAATTTAAAAAGGTATGGAAACAACCCAAGTGTCCATCAATGGATGAATGAATAAAGAAAATGTGGTATGTATATGTACATATACATACATATAATTTAGCCATAAAATAGAATGAAGTCTTGCCATTTGTGACAACATGGATGGACCTTGAGGGTATTATAATAAGTGAAATAAATCAGATAGAGAAAGACAAATGCCATGTCATCTCACTTACATGTGGAATCTAAAAATAAAGGAAAAAACCTCCTAAGTTCATAGATACAGAGAAGAGATTCCAGTTATAAGTAAGTAAGTCACAGGGGTGTAATGTATAGCGTGGTGACTATAGTAAATAATACTGTATTGCATATTTGAAAGTTGCTGAGAGAGTAGACCTTAAAAGTTCTTATCACACACACATTTTTCTGTAACTATGTATGGTGATAGATATTAACTAGACGTACGTGATGATAACTTCACAATATATAAAAATTATTAGGTTGCACACCTGAAACTAATACTATGTTACATATCAACTCTTCTTCAGTAAAAATTTTTAAAAGTGAAAAATTAAAAAAAGAAGGGAATAATAGTAACCCTAACTTTTGTTGATCCTTAATTTGTTCTAGGTGCTATTCTAGGCACTTTATCTTCATTATCATACCTAATACTAAGAAAAAACTTACAAGATAAATGGAATTATTATGCTTATTCAGGTTAGGAAGCTGAAGATTGTCTGAAGAAGTGAAGGAACTTGCCTTCGGCTGGGATCCCCCAAGAGCAGAGTCTGAAATAGGGGCTTGCCACCAAATAGTTTATTTTGGAAAGTGACCCCAAGGAATAGTCATGGAAGACTGAGGAAAATGAGAGAGGGAAGGAGGGAATGCCAGTCCAAGTTGTGCAACTGACATGATCACTGAGTGGGCAACAGGACCTCAACTAACCTGGGACCCTCTGAGGAGCTGAAGAGAAGGCCCAATATTGTCCTCAAGGGACAGAAGAAGGAACTACTTAATAAGTGGTTGTCCCACAAGTGGTTAACTCCCCTACACTTGCAGGTTGGCCATGCGTTAGAATGTTGAACTGGTTCTTACAGATGTCCCATGGGGGCAGTGACAGAGCAGGAAGCAAAGGATAAGAGTGCAGCAGGTTGAGAGGATATGTAATGGGACACAAGAGGTGTCAGGAACACATAAGGTGCAGAGGCAGAATGAGAATTTGAATCCAGGTGTGCTGACTCCAGAGCCCAAACTCTTTCAGCATGCATCAGACTTACTTGTAGGGCGTGTTGAAACAGTCTTCGGAGCTCCACTTCTAGAGGTTTTGATTCTGTTGGTCAGAGGTGGGACTAGAGGATTTGCATTTTTCTCAATTCCCAAATGATGCTGCCAGTGCCATTCCAAGGACCACACTTTGAGAATTGTCCTACACATGCACTATGCTACCTTGCCGCAAGTCTCTGAGATAAGCAAAGGAGAAATGCATCATTATGGAGAGCTGTGTCCAATTCACTGACTTTCAGGTTCTTGAGAATCAGCTTGGATGCCTCGCAGAAGGAAAAGCTTCTCTTCTACGTGGAAACAAGATTTAGATCATAAGCACTTGTGCAAAAGTGATAAGCCTGGTTCAAGAGGCTCTTGATGATCAAAGAAGTGGTATGATGACTGTCACACTTCAGGCAGAAGTCCTGAAGACATAATTGTGAAACTTGGAAAGTCACAAAAATCTAAGGGATTTAGAGTGTGATGAAGCTTCACTTCAAAATGACAAAGCATGAGAGAGAAAAAAGACCGGCTGCTGTAGCTAAATCTTTATATCTGCAGTGCTTCACAACAAGCTCTCAATTTTTGCTGCATTTAATGAATACATATTACAAACAAGACTGAAAAAGTAAGAGTTCTTAGTTTCAAGGAGTTTATTGTTTAGCGAGGATGAGAAACAAGAATGCAATGAATTAAAAAGCTACCTAATAGCACAGGGAAATATACACAAGATCTTATGGTAGCTCGCAGACAAAAAAAAATGTGACGATGAGTATATATGTTCATGTATAACTGAAAACTTGTGCTCTACACTGGAATTTGACACAACATTGTAAAATGATTATAAATCAATAAAAAATGTTAAAAAAAATCTACCTATAGAGAGAAGAACAAAAATCCATTAAGAGCATAAAAAAGAAAGTAGCAAACTTCCTCAGAGAGCTGAAAAGGTGTTAATAGGAATGTAGTAATTAAACTGGGTGTGAAGAGGAATGGTGGTTTGCCATGCAAAGAAGTTTAGAGAGAACAGTCTGGGCAGAAGATCACCGTGCACTAAGGAATCACTAAGGACCTGGAATGTGCTGGGAACCATGTTGAGCTCAGTTTGATTGGAGAGTATCAAGATATATGTTGGAACCAGAATGTGAAGTTTTCCTGTGCCAACTAAAAGGTCGAACTTTATCTAGTAAGCAGCAGGGAGAGAGTAGAGGTGTTAAAATGAAATTTGGCACAAGCAGATGTGTTTCTTAAGATTTAATTTTCTAGAAAGATTTCTAGATGAAGTGTAGAAAATGCAGTTGATTGGAAAAATGAAGTGTGGAAGATGAAATGTGGAAATGAAGATCCAGAAGCAAAGCGATGGCAACAGGGCTACTCTATCCCTGTTGAAGAGGTCAGATTTGGGCAGCATGGAAAGATCAGAATCTAGAGTCCAAGTGGATTCAGGAAGTGGGAGAGAGGGAAGAGTTCAGGAGTTAGTTTTTAGCTTGGAGATCCTTCACAAATGTGGAGGATTTATCTGGCTCTCAGGGTAATGCTCCAGGGGTTTCCCATAATGCTTAAGGTATTTTGCTTTGTTTTTTTATTAAGCACTTGGACATAGGTAATAAAAGAGGTTAACACAAGATTTCCTATAGTGATCTTTAAAATACTAGATATAGGTAGAAAAAAATGTTTCAAGGTCATATAATTTTTCAAGGCCTTCTTAAATGTGTATTGGGACCCTGTTTCCAACTTACCTGGCCCTAGAATCCCTGTTTCACAGAGGATATCTCAAGACTAGTGTTCCATCGAGCACAGTCTGGGAAATGCTGGTTTAAGAGGTCCAGGAGCTCTTCCTCTTCACGGTGAGAGAACTTTCAGCAGACATAAAAATGGAAGAAGACCCTTTCCTCAAAAGACCACTGTAGTAGAGTGGACAAGTCTTAGGCTTCAAAGAGAGTCGTATCTGAGACAATGTTCTGATTCTGCCCTTGGTGTGTCTCTAATTTAGGGCAAGTTAGGTAACTTCTGGGCCTCAGTGAGCTCATCTGTGAGGAGTAAAATGACGCCCACTTTGCAGGGTTGTTAGGGAATTGGGAAAAATACATTTAAATATCTGATACTTAAGCAACAAATTAAAGCTGCTAATTTTACTTTAGAGAGGCTCAGAATTTCAGCTTATACTATTGTCACTTCTCCTGGTCTAAATTTGAATGGGTTGGGGATGTCCTTATTCCCCTCTATCTCCTGATGGCTTTAAATCCTCACCTTTTGCTGCTTATTCTTCACATTGCGCGTAAGTATTATTTCTGCCTGCCATCTGTTGGTGTCTGCTGTTGGTTGATTTGGCTTTTGTTTGCTGAACCAAGTGGCCAGTTCTTTGAAAAAATTATATGGCTCAAACAGTGGTGGTTTTTAGGGGTCAAAAATCATAGTTAGGAGAGTTTGCTTTTCAACAACAACAAAGAAAAGCAGAGTGAGAGATCTGGGGAGCTGAACCATGAGCTATTTCTGTACAATTCCATGGCTCCAGATCCAATTTCTGTTTTGCTAAGAAGGATGACTCATAAGACTAAATCACAAGCATGTCAGAAAAACCAACTATTATGACCTCTTCAGGGTTGTAGCTGAAAATGATTAACACGTTATTGTGAGGATACTTCCTCTGGCAGGAGGGTAGGTGCCGGCTTACCTGGAACACCCATAACTTGAGGTAGCTGTATCCTGTTCTCGATTTTAAGATTCTAAGCCAGTTATTTTTTTTTTTAATGCTGCACGATATTTGCTCTAATACAAAATTCTCAGCTTCTACTCAGATTCTCTCACAGCCAAAGTAATTTAAAAACCTTAGTGCCACAAGACTACTATTGCAAGATGAACAAATTTCAGGCATTTGCTCTTTTACTCTGCTGCTCAAAAAATTTTTCCATGACTCCCTGTTTCCTGAATTCATCACAAATTTCTTAATGTGCAGTTTAAAGCTCTCCATGGATACCAAGAAGCAAAGGGGAGCTAAATTATGTGTCTTCAGCCAGTGCATCTCAAACTTTAATACACATATGCATGACCTGGGGATCTTGATAAAATATGTTTCTGAATCAGTAGCTCTGGGCTCAGAGCAAAGCCATGACAAGACCTTAGGTGATGAGAATTAAGGAAGCAAAGAAGAGTATTAAGCACTAAATTGCTGGGAGTGGGATGGAGTGGGAGGGTGGGTACAGGCAGGGGGAAAAAAGCCAGTGAAGGGCCCCCATGGAAAATAGGAGTGAGAGATTTAAAAGTCAGGAGAGATTCCCAAGAGGTTTTATCTCCAAATGTGACCTTCTTCAGACAAAACCAGGGGGCCTCGGGTATCTGACTTGCTTTTCATGGTTACATTTCTCTCTGTCCAGGTACTTCATTCCAAGTTTGGAACTAATAGTCTGAAACCACTTGAGCCTGTTTTGTCAACATTAGAACTGTGTTCTAAGACAGGAAAGATGTGCCTTGACACTCTCGTACCTTAGAAAGATCTCCATCTGCCTGGGGTAGAGGTTAGGGCAGGCTTCAACTCTCTTTGATTTGAGAATTTTAATTGTTGTATTGAGGAGCCCAGCCATCAGTCACAAAGTCTAGTCCAAAGCTTCCTGAAAGCTTTCATGCACATTAGACTTGTTAAAAAATTCTAGAATCCTAAGTTGGTAGGGTAATTTTATTGAACACTTGCTATAGTAGATATCATGATAAGAACTCCATACAGATTATTATAAATCATCTCGTTTGAACTATGGTAAATAAGCACTGAATTAGTTTTCAGTTAAACTGAATGTCTAGTAAAATAATACTGAAACTTTCTTCAAGGTTTTAGTTTTAACCTGTCCTTTGTAGAAATGGTATAAAGTTACGGGTTTTCTTTGTTTTTGGATATTGATGTTTAGCTTCTCTTCATAATTTCGAGAGTGATAATTACAAAGTAATTACTTAAGACTCTTGCCTATAACTGGAGGTGATTTTGAGCATTAATGATGCATTTGAATTGTTCTTATTTGGTGTTTGAAGAACGTACTGTTCTAAAAAGTTTGAGTCCCTGGAATCCTTGTTTCTTCTGGGATTTCACTCAACTCCCTAATTGAGTCATTTTCATTTTAATCACACTGTTAGTGGAGCTACAATAATTTCACCGGAAGTCTGAGTATGGCTCTCACTTTGGCCTGTACGTGGCTAATATTCCATTTTGAAATTCAATCCATGGGTTGTGTTTCCTTTCACTGACTTCTGTGAATGTAAAACATTAACAAGTACTAAGTTGTCACTTGCTTACTTGCCTTTTTAAAGAGAAATCCAAAGGTTAATAAAATGTAAATGTCTTCTCAACAAAACTTGGCTATAATATTTAACTTCCCGTTTGTTTCTGGGATCACGTCCACAAGGAGAGCTTTCCCCACTATGTGGAATTTTTTAAACATGGCTGCTTTTGGTCCTGGCCTCTGCTGCAATGGTTCTAATCATGTCTGTGTATAGAATAACCCTGGGAGATTTTTGAAAGTGTAGATCTTCAGCCCCCACCACAGCTCTAGTGAATAGGATTATATTTAATTCTATCCCTGATCTGCAGGAACCATCAGAATCTTTCTAAGAAATTGTTCTCAAATTTCTCTGAATAATGAATCCCCTTTTGTGAAATCTATGAATCCTCTCCCTAGAAAATTTGACACACTCACATATGCACATTACATTTTTCATTTCAGGAGGTTCACAGATTTGAGGCCAATTCATATGTGCCAGATTAAGAACTGTTGCCCTGGAAAAGACAGCTGAGTGAATCCACATCAGTAAACATTTTGTCTTGATGGGTCACAGGACACAGGACACAGGACACAGCAGGGTTAAGACAATACAGAGAAGTCTCGCTCAGAGAGTTAGAGTGGGCTGAGAACAGGGAGGAAGAAATTCAACCCTGAGTTAGGGTCCTGGTTAACATGAAGTCTAGTCTGAATGGAGGCTTTCTTTATAAGACCCCTAGACCCAAGAGTGTGCAGAAACTCTCTCTTCTTTCTGATCCAAGAAGATTGTAATAGGTAATAGAGGTTTTTTCAATGCAATAAATATCTTTTTAGCACCTATGGTATGCCAGTTACTACCAAGACCTAGAAGTATGAAGATAGATCAGACACATGTTCTAATTTCAAGCAGCTCACAGCTAGTGACATATTCCATGTTGTTAGGTTTTTATACCCATCAGGCCCTCCCATAAGTCTACCATCATGGTCATGAACTATCCAGCCAAAGATACTAACTACAGTTGCAGAGATTTTCCTGACTGCTGTCCTACTTTCTATTTTGATTCAGTGCTCAGTGCACTGTTGTGTTGGTCCTCAGCTCCCCAGGTCAATCCATACTCCATATGCATTTCTCCCTGTTTGGGTTTGATAACCCATTTGGATTTCTTTCTCTGGCTTATCAACCCCATGTTTCCCCTGGACATTCGGCTGTAAATGCTCCCTTGGCTTCGGTGCCCCTGGAGCTCTGTCCTTCAACATCAACAGTCCTGGCCTTTAGAATCTTCAATAGGAATGCATTTCTGAACCTGGAGAGAAAGGCACTTTCATTTATTCATTCAACATTATTGGGTGACAGGCACTATTCTAGACACTGGGGATACATCAGTGAAATAAACAAACATCCTCAGGCTCACAGAGTTTATATATTAGTAGGAGGAAACACAATAAATATGTAATAGTTATATACACAAACACGTAACTAATACACGTAAACACAGTCCATTCCCATTATTTGAGGATTCTATATTTGCAAATTCGCCTACTTGCTAAAATGTATCTGTAACTCCCAAATCAATACTCACAGCATTTCATGGTCATTTATAAACATGACAGAGGAGTGAAAAACTTGTGTCACCCGACAGGCATGTTCCCAGATGAGGTCAAACAAGGCAGCACTCCGCCTTCTTGTTTCTGGTTTCATTCTGTCTCATACTAACAGGTGTACTTTTCTCAGTCTACTTAGCACCGAATGTTTTTCTCACTTTTGTGTTGTTAATAATTTCACTGTTTAAAACTGTCCTACAAGCATAGTGCTAAAGTGCTATCTAGTGTTTCCTAGTGCAAGAAGGTTGTGATACCCCTTACAGAGAAAATATGTGTGTTCAATAAGATTTGTTTAGGCATAAGTTGTAAGTTCAATGTTAATGAATCAACAATATGTATTAAGTAAAGTGACTTTAAACAGAAGCACACATAAAACAAGGTTATGCATTGGTGATGGAAGAAAATATTGTGAACAAGGCTTACAGTAAGAACATGGGTTCAGTATTTGTTAACTCAGCGTCCACCGTGACATAACCACCATGAGAAACAAGAACCAACTGTATAAATCTGATCATATTTTAGTTAATGTCATTGACAAAAAATAAGGTTACAAGTTGTATAGGAAGTGTTCTGGGTGGGGGCATGCTTTCCATTTACAATTATATGTTCAGGTGCCATTTGAGCAAAGAGACAAAAGAAGAAACTATGAGAATATCTTGGGAAAAGCACGTAATGGGCAGAGAGGAGAGTAAGCACAAAGACCAGAAGGCAGGAGCATGGCCAGGCACAGGGAATGGAGGGAGGTCAGTGGAGCAAAGGGGAAAGGAGTAGGAGCTGAAGCCAAAGACTGACGAGGAGCAGGAGATCCTGCAAAGATTAGCATTTTCTCTGAATATAGTGGGAAGCCATTGGAGAGTTATGAATGAGGAGAGTGGCATGATCTGACTTATGTTTTAACAGGATCCTCTGTGCTGAGCACAGACTGAAAGCAAACAAGAGTGGAAGCAGGTAACCCATTTAGGAGGCTCATATAATAATCCAAGGAAGAAGGGATGGTGACTTCGTCCAGGGTGGTAAAAGTGGAGGTGCTGAAGAGTGACTGGATTCTGGCCATATTTTAAAGATAGAGCCAACAGGATTTGGTGCTAATAAAATGTGAAATTTAAAAGAGAAGACGCAAGAATAGTGCCAAGGATTTTGGCCTAAGAAACTGGAATAATAGAGTTGCTGTTTGATGAGATGGGCAAGCTTGTGGGAGGAACAGGTTTAGGGGTAGGATAGCCAGGAGTTCTGTATTTTATCTGTTAGGTCTGAGATGTCTACAAGACCAGAGGAAATGTGGAATAGGCCAATAGACATATTAGTCTGGATTTCAGAGAACACGGCCAAACTTGAGAGTCATCATCCCATTGATGGTTTTAAAGCCATAATTCTGGATATCTAAGGGTGATATATACTCAATCCTGGTTACACATGCTGCATATAGATATCCATATCTATCCTAGTGGATAGAAAAGACAAAAGGCTCTAGTTCCTACCCTGGAATCTCCAGTATGATGGCAGATAAAGAAAAACCAGATAAGAAAACAGAGAGAGTACAGTAGGTGAAGTAGAAGGCAAAACCAAGAAAGTAATGTTGCCTTGAAATCCCAGGGAAGGAAGTGTTTCAAGGAGGAGGGAGTGATCGATGGTGTCAGATTCTGCAGATGGGTCAAGAAATATGAAAAGAGAATTGAGCTTTGGATTTAGCACACAGATATCATTGGTGGCCTTGACAAAGCAGTGTAGGGATGAATGCCTGACGGTGGTGTGTTCAAGAGAGAACAGGAGGAGATAAATCTGAGTCAGCAATCATGGATGAGTCTTTTGAGGATTATAGCTATAAGGAGGAGCCAAGAAATGGGGTGGTAGGTAGAGCGGATACAAAGGTCAAGGCAGATATTTTTATTAATGATGGTAGAAATTAAAGCATGTTGTGGTAGCAAGCCAAATTTCCATGAGTCTCTTGCATTTCTGTATGTCTTGGTGAGCAGAGACACTGTTGCTTCTCTTCTCAGCTTTCCTTTCAGGAATATTTGTATAATGAACAGCTTTTGCAAACAAGGAGGGTGTCTCCTTCCAGAACAAAGAGTAGGCATGTTTACTGTCCAGTATAATGAATAATTCAAGTTCCCTAAGCTCAGAGTTCCTCTCCTGTAATGCAGTTCACTGTGTGTGCAGGTGTCACTTGGCTCTTTTTGTAACAACCTGTGGGGTTTGGGGCTCAGGGAACCAGGACAATAAAATGCCAATCCTCTGGCTACTGCTGTTTCTGTCAGTAATAAAGTCCCTTGTCTCTGACCCAGGAGTCTCGTGGCTTCTGCCAGCAGCTATGAAACTGGCAGGCTAATTTGTGATTTGCAAGTAGGGTCAAATCTTAGACCTTTCACAGTTCTTGACATTTGTGTATTGGTAAGAACAAATCAATAGAGGAGAAAAAGCCATTGATGGAGGAGAGGGAAGGGAGAATTTCTGAAATGATGCCTTGAGTAGGTAAGAGGGACTGGAATCTAGTGCACAAGTACAAAATCTCAGACATTTCTTTCCTTGTAATAGAAGAGAAGGCAGACTAAATGGGAACTGATGCAGGTAAGTGAATTAGTGAGATTATGAGAATGTGCGGACATTCTCTTGCCATTGCTTTTGTTTCCTCAGTAAAATCTGAAGCATTGTCATGAACTGGGAGTGAAGTTAGAGAGAGAGGTACAGAGAGAGAAGAGAGAAAAAGGTCCAGCATACTCTTCTACGTGTGTGCAGACAAAATAGACAAGAAAAAAATAGTTGGATTGATGAGCCTCACTACAGTCCTAATTCTCACCAAAAGTGAGCACTCTTAGCAGGATACACTCATACTTACCCTTCATAATAAATAAATGCTGATGACTTTTGCCCTCTGGGCATCAGAGAATCACTGCGGTCAATTAAGTCTCCTTTCTCATCCTAGGAACATCCAATGCACAGCCAGCCAGGTGAAGTAAATCCAGTTCACCAATTAGACCATGGAACTTTTCCCCAAATGTTCTGGGGTTTATGTCTCTGTGCAAATAAAATTTTAGATGCACATTTTAACAGCAAGTGGCTATCTGGTTTACATTGTGAAATTTTAATTGTTGTACTAGAGAATGTCTGCTCAATTTGTGTCTTTTATTGGCAATGCTCTGTTTTCTAGCTTAGTAGACATTTACTTTACTTCCAGATAATTACTGTGGCTTAGATTTTAATGTCTTAATTCACTATCTTTATTAACTTTATGGCAAGAGCTGCATCACAACAATAAGTTCTTACAAAGATATGTTTGATGATTAAAAAAAAATATTATACCCCTTTCACCTGCAGAGAGAGGAGAAGACAGTATTCAATTAAATTTGGTCTCACTGAACCAATTTCTTTTAAAGCCCAGACACATGGACTGGTTCAGTATCATGACGAGACAGTCTCACCACAGCAGCTGTCTTGGCTGGGCAGCTTTCTCTCAATCAAAACATTCAAGCTCCAGACACTTTTTAAAATTAGCGAAGCATGCCAAGAGGAAGGATAAAGATGCCTGTATTTCTCGGTTTTATTCAGTCAGGACTCCCTGATATCTTAATTTGTTGTCATGATTTAATTAGCCAACCAACAGGGACTTCTTGGTACCTCCCATGTGTCCATGTTGCTTTGTATACTAGTCAAAATAGGCTAAGGCTCTGCCGTGGTCATAAATACCCACCAAATCTCAGTGGATAATACAGTAAAAGTTTATTTCCCATTCATAGAGAGTCTTGTGCAGATTGGGTCAAGCTCCTTCATCTTGTATCTAACTTGGTCTGTAGGCCCTCAAGGTTGCCATGGCATGGGAAGGAGCCCCTGGAGGGTTAAGGAGGATGGGTTGGAATAATCTCACTTTTGTCCATAGCACACTGACCAGAATTGGGTACAAGACCCTAACCCTAAGTGCCAGGGAGGCTGGAGAATGTGGGGGAGCACATGGATGGTTGGCGAGCCCCAGTGGTCTTTGTTGCTTTGTTCCAGATGCTGAGAAGGAGCACAAGGGAAAAGAAGGCCAAATCTTTGCCCCTGAGAAGATTTTTAACTTTTAGGGTGATGAAAGGGAAAGCAGCTGACATTTACCAAGTCATGTCAGACACTTTGCTATAGGTTTTTAAATATTTTAGTTCATTTTTGTATTACTGGACTTACTCACTCACTAATTATTGAGCAATGACTAAGGACTGAGATGTATACTCAATAACACCTTTCAATGCAAAAGGAAAGAGATAAATAACAAAATTGCCCAGCCAACAGAACAGAGTGCAGTAAGTACCACAATGGGAGGGTATTAGTTTCCTAGGGCTCTTATAACAAAATGCTGGGTGGCTTAAAAAACAGAAACAGAAATGTGTTCTCTCACAGTTCTAGAAGCCAGAAGTCTGAAATTAAGGTGTTATCAGGGCCCTGTTCCCTCTGAGACTCAGGATAGAACCCTTCCCTGATTCTTCCTAGCTGGCCATCAGTCCTGGGCATTCCTTGACCTGCAGCCTAATCACTCCAATCTCTGCCTCTGTCATCACATAACGTTCACCCTGTGTCTGTGTCTTCACATGGTGTCTTTCTCTTTTTATCATGGGTCATGTTGGATTAGGGCTCACCCTAATGATCTCATCTTAGCTAAATTGTATCTGCAAAGACCCTATTTCCAAATAGGGTCACATTCACAGGCACCAAAGGTTAAGACTTCAACATATCTTTTGGGGGGACACAATTCAATCTATAACAAGCAGTAAGTCCATAATTTCAGAAAAATATGAAGAAGTGACACCTGGGTCAGAGAAATTTCTTAGAAGAGATGGTATTTAAGCTAAGTCCTCTGAAACCTGCAGTGGACAGTCAAGCAAAAACATGAAAGAAAGGCATTTTAGGAAGAAGAACCAGGATATGCAAAGGTCCAGCAGCAAAAGAGAATCTGATGTACTATGCAAGCAGTTCAGTCTGGCTGGAGAAAGTGGGAAAGTTCAAAGTGACAAAGCAGAAAGAAATGGGGCTGAAGGCCTGGAAAGGGACCTGATCATGAAAGGGCTTTGAACAGATTGGAACTTCATCCTGAGAGTCCAAAGGTTTAAGCAGGGAAGTGATAGTATGAAGGGAAGTGACAGCTTGAGAATTTAAGAAGGAGCATGCTGGTATCAAAATGGAGCAAAATTGAAAGAAGTAAGGTTGGAGTTAGGAAGTTATTAAAATAATCTAGGTCAGAAGGGGTGGCAGCCCTAAGAATGGTAGCAAGAGTGGTGGTGAAGAAAAGTGGATGGATTCTAGATATATTTAGAAAGGGAAATTATACTTTATGATGGTCACTATGTGAAGGAGAGATAATGGCAAAAGATGACCCCTGGGTTTCACTCGATGTGGCATATAATTTAGTGAGACAGGGAACAAAAGGAGAGGAACTGGTTCTTCGGGGGTGGACTGAGAGTGGGAGAGTTGCTGAGCTGGGGATACCTGTAAGACATCTCACAGGGCACCCGGGCAGTTAGGTAGTGCTGTAGCTACAATCCCTGTGCTCCTGCAACCACACCCTATTACCTACCTACCAAAGCCGCACTAACAAAATTCTAAATATTGGAAAACCAAATATCAGTGTGTTTTCTGTACTGAGGGTAATAGGAGTTCATTGAAGAGAAAGTCTTGCGATCCAAGAAGAGAGAATCGTCTTAAAGGAGGAGGCAGACTCTCAAGCTTGGTCTTTGAATGACAGAATTTAGAGAACCAAAGAGAGGTTGGGAGGCACACCAGGCTGGGGCCTAGCAGGAGGAAAGACGAA
Source organism: Camelus ferus (assembly GCF_009834535.1). NCBI lineage: Eukaryota > Metazoa > Chordata > Mammalia > Artiodactyla > Camelidae > Camelus > Camelus ferus. The sequence goes on along the minus strand of NC_045706.1, from coordinate 41,781,998 downwards.
GAGGGAGAATGGGTCTGGCCTCTTGGGGCAGACAGTTCAATTTGAGAAACAGTGAGAGAGAAGATTGACAGGGTGCAGACACATGAGGGAGGCCTTGGCAGCCAAACAACTAGCTCTCTGCAGTGTCATCTTCCCAAAATGTCACTGCCTCTCTCTCGAGAGCATTTCCTGTTCCCTCTAGGGATGAGGAGAACAATCATCCCATAACACTTACTGAATGAATGAATGAATGAATGTCAATGACAGTTTCAGCCTGGGATCATCAATCATTTAAGTTTCCTTTTGGTCCTTGAGTCAGCATCTTTTGTTTATTTTGTTTGTTTGTTTGTTTTGTGACTTTTTAAATGAGAAGATGAGGCCACTTTTTAAGGGAAAATATTATTTTACCTTTTTAGTAGCAGGAATGTATTCTCAGAGGCGGTACCATGGAAAGAATCCTAGGCCAGAAATCCAGACATTTTGGTTCTCAGCCACTAATGAGCTATATGACCTTGGTCACTAGGCCTCCCCAGGCTCTGGTTTCTTCTTTTGTAAAATAAAACACCAGGTCAGTCCATCTCTACGGCCTCCTCCAGCTCTATTATTTTATGACTCCTTAATCTTTATGAGCCATGTTTGATTTATTAGTCTCCCCCAAACACTCTGCTCCAATGATGCAAGGGCATTATAAAGAGCTGAATTTTGACTGTTTTCACAGTATCAAAATAATTTGATTATTTTTATTCATTTAAGCAAATATGCAGGAATTTTTTTATAGCTGGCTTGTTTCATTCATTCCCTAAAACTGCACCTCATTAGGACCCAATTCTGTTCAACTTTGATACCAGTTGTACTCCATTGGACTGGCCCCAGGGAGGGTTCCTGGTTCAGTTATCTTCAGCAGTATCTGAAGAGCTGCTTAACCAGGTACTTGAAAGCTGAGGTTCTTCAACTTTCATGTGCTTAAGAATCCCCTGTGTGAGCTTGTGAAAATGCAGATTCCTGGGCACTAACCTCAGAGAGTCTGATTCTGAAGGCTGGAGGTAGCACCCAAGCCTCTGCATTTTAACAAGCTCAAGTAAGAGTCTGATGGAGGAGTACTTTGGCAATTATATAGGGGAGGAAAAAGATTATGTTGAGAAACGTTAAGTCAACATTGGCTGAGTTATGTATGAATTTTAAGCCAAGAACTTAATTGCAGGTATTTGTGTGTGCAATTGTTGAGATGATGGGTGGCTAGAACTATGATATGGCTCTGAAATCAGCAAATCCCTCTGAGGAAAGGTTGGGGAAGCAAATAGCTTTAAGTGGCTGCTCGGTGCCTTCCTGTTTTCCCCTCCCTGATTTCAGGAAAGAGCTGATAAACTCATTCACTCTTAGGTGTTAATAATACCTTAAAAATGATTCCTTCCTGGAGACTTTGCTTTTTGATGGGGAACATCTGCTGTGTGCGGGGAGGACTGCTTAGGCTGCGGGGGAGGCAGTCATCACTGTCCTAGCAGCCCCTTCGTTTCCTTGCATTTGGGGCATTGCTACCCAGTTGTCCTAGCATGGTAACTTGGGGGGGGGGTGCAGAACTGCCACATACAGTGCCAGGCTGCTGCCACACCCCCGACATATGTGCTCCCCAAATCCTGCCCCCTATTCTCCCAGCCTCATGGCCTATGTGAGCTTGGAGGATGCTGAGCCAACTGAGAATCTAGGACAAACCAAACTCAAAGTCATTGTTGAGCCCTGTCAAAGCCCTTCATGCTATAATAATAAAAGTAGATGTCTGTTATTAAAAAAAAAAAAACCTCGCTGTGGTTTTATTGTGCTGCTCTGCCTGGTTCATGTTGTCTGCTTCTAATCTGGGATCATCAGTTTGCCCTGATGCTAATGCATCCACTGAGAAGAGGTCCATCTTTCTCTGAAGCATCCTGTCCTTCTGGTCCAGGCTCCGTGCCTCAGACAAGGAGTCCATCAACTTCCCAGCTTGCTCTCTGCCCTCGCTCCGCACAGTGGCTCTGCTGTCGCACAAGCCTGTACAGTGCTACAACTAAGCTCAAGGATGGAGGGAATGGGGAGAGCCACTCTGAGATGAATCTCTTTTGAGACTCCTTGAGAGAGTTTTGTGCTGCTGAGCAGGGAGAGATTTTAATCAAGATTCCCAGTGTTATATGAGACGATTCTCTTTGCAGCTGAGAACAGTCTGGGAAACATTCCCCGCTTTCAAACAGGTTCAGCTGGATCTTTGCCTTTTGACTCTTTCAATTCACAATAAGTGGGTGTGTGTTTACAGAAGTTTCACAATTTACAATAATAAATTGACAAACAGTAAATTCTATTTATTTGATTGAACACGTTTGGAACTGAATTGGCCAATCTGTTCAACAGTATATAGGCACATAACTACACTACAAACTGGAGTCATAAATCAATGTGTCCTTCCCTGTATTCCCCACCCTACCTAGAACAGCCTAATCAGATGGTACTTAACCTTTACTCATCACACTCTCGGGTTTGGTGGGGGGGGGGGGCACTTCTAAAATTCAGATTCCTGGTTCCCATTTTCAGATATTCTGATTCACTGGGTTTTGGCTGGGGCTCAAAAAGCTGAAACATTAAACAAATACCCCAAATGGTGGTGATGCTGATGCCCATACGTGGTGAATTGTTACCCAGGGCTCTAACCCTTCAGGTATGCCATTCACTTCCATGTCTCCAGGTCTTTATTCAGTTTACCTCTGCTGAAGTGCCCTTTCCATCCTGGTCCCACCAGCAAAATTTCAATTCACCTTTTGAAGCTCCACAACAATGTCATTTCTCCTATAGCTTTCTCTCGAACTCCCTCCTCTTCTCCACCACAGTTCTCTGCTACCTCATCTGCAGTCCTGTTGTACTTTCTAAATAACTTAGCACAGTGTTTGCAGATACCTATTCATATGCCTACCTTTCTAATGTGTGAGCTCCTGGAAGGCAGCATCCCAGTCACCTTTGTTTCCTCAGTGCCCAGCATTGTATCCGATATGTGCTAGGTGCTTTAAAATGCATTGATTCTAATAAGCAGACACAGCTACAGGTGTATGGTACACCCGCACAGACTGATACACGGGGCATGGTGTTTTCTTCCAAGTATTCTAAAGTGTAAGTCAGAGCTTTAGAGTTCTCTCAGCAACATAAAGGCACAACAGGAGATGAAACCGTAAAGTAATCAGGAGGCCCTATCTTTGGGTAGATCATTCTCTCCGCTTTGGTTGCATTTATCGAAATTAGGTTATAGAATCAATATTTTCTCTATTGTGTGTGTTGCCTTATGAGAGAGCACTTGTTTCTGGGGGTGCACAATAAAGAAAACCAGGGGCAGAAGAGGAGGATTTTAGCGACAAGAACTGAGAACTGATTTCCTCACCAGGACAGCTTCTTTTCATCTTCAGCTAGGAGACCATTTTCTGCCTTGTCTTTGTTGCGAGCTTTCTTGGAAGCAGTGACTCCATGGGAACAGGCATTGCCATCACACGGCAGGCATTAGGCATCTATTAAAAGGAGATGAAAAGAATGTGAGATGTGGTGGGGCAGAGCAGAGGCAATGGAGAAAAGTGCAGAAGACAGGATTTTGATCGAGGGTAGACATCTTGCTAGTGGGAGTAAGGTGTGACTGGAGGGGGATGCGGTGGCATCTATTGTCAGTCCTCTTAAGATTCAATTATCCAAGGACCTGCAGCTGTCCCTCCTCTACTTCAATCAGCTGCAGAGATCCCATTGGGAGGAGCACCAAGCAGAGAGCTTTCAGAATCCAGGAGTGATGCAGCACTTGACAAATTTCGGGTTAATTCTGTAGTCTGCTTCTCTCATACATCCCCCTAAAGGCCTGAAACTCAGCTTGATTTCAGCCCAGAATCAAAAATATCCTGAATATTTCCTCCAGTAAATATTTTAAAAAGATGTTTACATCTATTACATCCCTTTTCCCAACTATGCTTAAAGGAGACAGGCACGGTATGAAGTCTGTTTTGTAGATGAATCTAAGGTCCAGTACTTTTCCTGAGGTCCCTCAATTAATGATGGCAGAACTCTGTCTGAGTGAAATCCCCCCTCTTCTAGCCATGCTTAGATGGTACAGGCTTGGAATGTGGAGAGGTGGGGGCCTATTATTTTCCTTCCCAGAGAGAAAGCATGAAAGAATAATAAAAGTAAGAAACTAAATATCCAGCTCAGTCATTTCAAAGATTATGGTCCTGTACTCACTAGGCTTTCCATGGGAGATCTGTGAACACTGAAGTCAGGAGAGGGGGCTTTAATCTGAAGGTAATGACAAACCCAGTGTAGGAAGAATCAATAGATTATTATGTGAGTCACTGAGCTTTGTCATGAGCAGCATACTTTCGCAGCAAGTGCCTTATTGCCATAACACAGCAAGATAAAAAAGGCTTCTTCTTCAGATCATAGGAATTAAAGCTATTACCACGTTAGGCAGAAATTATGTTTAAAAGAATTTGTTTATCACCTAAATCCCAGCTATCGGGTGCAGAGAACAAAGGCAAGCATTCTCTTCCGAACCTCTCAGTGCAGACTTTCCGGCACCAGTTAGTATTTCCCCAAGCCTCTGGTAGGAATTGGTATTAGACTACCAACTTCTGAACCATTTTGGGGTTAGATGGTGGTGGGAATTTAAGGTGCTCAACCTCCAAGAAAAGGATCCTTTTTTTTTTTTTTTTCAAATCAGTACACATTTATAAGAACCTGAACCACATCAGTCCATACTGTTTCTTTTGATGGAACTGAATGCTAGCATAGAGTACCAGACTAATGATAATATAGTTAGACTTCAGCAAAGCTCTCAGTGCTCTTTTGAGATGAAAGTCCATGAAAACAACATAGTAGCTGATAATGTAGCTGAAAATGACATGGTAACTATTTGGTTTCTAAAAAGGCCTAGATTATCAATAGTTCTGCTGCCTATTACCTATCTCCTTTTTTTATGTTTAAAACGTAAAGCATTTATGGCATTAGTACTATGCAGACACCAGTTGCTTAGCTGCTCAGTAACTGTTTTTTTTTAACACATTTATTGTAGTAAGGTTCCTGTACTACACATATTTTAGATGTATAATTTGATGAATTTTGATAGATGTATATACACCAATGAAACCACCACCAGAGTCAGGATAGCTAACATTTCCATCACTCCCCAAAAAGGCAATTTTCAAATTCCCATTTTATCCCTTCCCAGCCCCATTATACCCTGAAACCATAAGTTTGTTCCCTATGTCTGTGAGTCTGTTTCTGTTTTGTAGGTAAGTTCATTTGTGTCCTTTTTTTAAGAGTCCACATATAAGTGATATCATATGGCATTTTCTTTCTCTGTCTGGCTTATTTCACTTAGGATGACAATCTGCAGGTCCATCCATGTTGCTGCAGATAGCATTATTTTACTCCTTTTTATGGCTGAGAAGTATTCCGTTGTGTGTGTATATGTATATATATGTGCCACATCTTTATTCAGTCATCTGTCAGTGGACATTTGGGTTGTTTCCATGGTTTGGCTATTGTAAATACTGCTGCTATGAACATTGGGGTGCATATGTATTTTTGAATTATATTTTTCTCTGGATATATGGCCCAGGAGTGGGATTGCTAGATCATATGGTAAGTCTATTTTTAGTTTTTTAAGGAACCTCCATACTGTCCTCCATAGTGGCTGCACCAATTTACATTCCCACCCACAGTGTAGGAGGGTTCCTTTTTCTTCACACTTCCAGCATTTATTGTTTGTAGCCTTTTTAATGATGGCCATTCTGACTGGTGTGAGGTGATACCGCATTGTAAAGTTTTGATTTGCATTTCTCTAACAATTAGTGATGTTGAGCATCTTTTCATGTGCTTGTTGGCCATCTGTATGTCTTGTTTGGAGAGAGGTCTATTTAGGTTTTCTGCCCATTTTTTGATTTGGTTGCTTGTTTTTTTGATATTAAGGTGTATGAGATATTGGTAGAGTGGAGGACTACAGAGGTGATTACCTATCTCCTTTTAAAAAATGACTTTATTAGGCATATTTTACATATCATATAATTCACTCACATCAACTGTACAATTCAATAATTTCTTAGTGCATTTCCCAAGTTGGGCAACCATCATCATAAATCAATTTTAGAACATTTCTATCACCCCAGTAAGATTGCTCATGTCATTTTATGGGTTAATTTCCCACCCCACCCCCAACATTCCTCATCCTACCCAGGCAATCACTGATCTGCTTCCTGTCTCTATGGATTTCCCTTTTCTAGACATTTCATATAAATGGGATCATATAACATGTGGTCTCTTGTGTCTGGTGTCTTTAACCTAGCATAATGTTTTTGAAGTTCATCAGCCTAATTATGGGATATATCAGCAGTTTGTTCCTTATTATTTCTCAATAGAATTTCACTGTGAGGATATATACATTTTATTCATCTACTTAGCAGTTGATGGATCTGCAGGTTATTTACAATTTGGGGCTGTTATGAATAATATTAAGAAACTAGGATGCAAGTGTTTGTGTTGATGTTTTTATTTCTCTTGGATGTATGAACAATTCCTAGGAATGAAATTGTTTTTCTTAATGATGGGTTATCACCATCTCCTTTGCCATGGAATTCCTTTAACATGGTGACTCAGGTCACTCTATATGACATCTGACTTTTCTTTTTGAAAGAAAGTGAAAAGGGTTGGATGAGGTAGCCAAGAGATATTTGAGGGAAGAATTCCTCCAAGGTGCTAGCAATAAATTTTCAATGGAAAAAACATAGCCAGAAATAGGTAATATGTTTTATATAAAGTTGAATATAGAAACAGTTCCATTATATTATGGTAACATTTGCCATTCCCCATGTCCTCTCATTTGTTTTTCTAGTCCATGTCCACACTCATTTTCCTTAAACACAGGGTTCCCAGGATGGATACTGCTTATAAAAAACAAAAATGGAGTTACCATATGATCCAGCAATCCCACTCCTGGGCATACATCCAGAAAAAACTCTAACTAGAAAAAATGCATGCACCTCACTGCTCACAGCAGCACTATTTACAATAGCCAAGACATGGAAACAACCTAAATGTCTATTGACAGATGACTGGATAAAGAAGTATATTTATACAATGGAACACTACTCAGCCATAAAAAAAGAATGAAATAATGCCATAATGCATGGATACTCCTAGAGATTATCATACTAAGAGAAGTAAGTCAGGCAAAGAAAAATATCATATGCTATCACTTATATGTGGAATCTAAAAAAATGACACAAATGAACTTATTTACAAAACAGAAACAGACTCATAAACATAGAAAACAAACTTATGGTTACCAAAGGGGAAAGAGGAGGAAGTATTAATTAGGAATTTTGGATTTGCAAACACACACTACTGTATATAAAACAGATAAATAACAAGGTCCTACTGTATAGCACAGGGAACCATATTCAATATCTTATAATAACCTGTAATGAAAAAGAAAATGAAAAAGAATATATCTATATGTATAACTGAATCACTAAGCTGTACACCAGAAACTAACACAACATTGTAAATCAACTATACTTCAATAAAAACAAAACAAAACATACAAGGTTCCCAACATTAGGAAATAAAATGTAAACTCTTTAGTATACTTTTCAAGGTCCGGTGATGTAATTTCAACACTCCACTTAGTCAGGATATGGTCAGAAATACAGAGTCCCTGCCAGATAGTTCACGAGAGGGAAATTTACACAGGAAACTTTTTACACAGGTGTTGAAAGAATTGAAAGGCCAAAGAGAGTGGTGGTTAGGCAATGTAGATGTTAGCACACAGCTATAGATAGAAGCTGCTACCATCCCTGGAGCTGGAGGGACAGTAGAAAGAAGGGTATTATTAGAGGCCAGGGGTACCTGTGCATTCTTTTCTCCAGCTGGCTGACTCTGGAAAAAGGGAAGAGACAGCCTCTATATTCCAGAAACATCACCCAACACAGAGAAAGAGGGTTGAAATATTCTGGTTTATATTTTTTCCTGTCTTCTGGTATCTTGCCAGTGCATCCTTTTGGCCAAACCTAGTTGACAGCCAGTTGGCAAGTGCATCTGAAAAACCAAGGAGGGCAGGGAAAAGATAAGACAGCAAGCAGGTAGAAGTCCAGCTCTGTCTGCCCACTTGCCTTAACTCACAGCCCTCAGAATATATGTACCATGAAACTTCCAACCTCCCAAATAGAGCCAGTACAAATTTATTAAAATTTTCTGTGCCTTGAACAGAATTCTAGTGCTAGAAGGGATGTTATTGACCATCCAGGCCAATGGTTTCTGAAATCCTGTCGGGGGTTGCTGAGCACAAATCAGAGCAGAGCTGCCTTTTTTTTTTTTTTTTTTTCTGTCGTATATGTTAAAGCTCCCAAGTAAAATTCTCTTTGAATAAAGGAGTCTGTGGCCTAAAAAGGGAGACGTTCACTGGTTGGTCTAGCTCTGCACTTTACAAATGGGAAAAGTGAAGCATGAAGAATATAGTGACCTTTTCAAGAGCCTGCCAGTTTTCCTCCAGCAGCACAGAAATATTTGTTGGAGCAGAACAAGGACTCAGGTTGCTAGTGCTCTCCGCTCACCACCGACCTCCATGCTAAAGCATTGTGGCTCTCAACCTCTGATGACCCTAAGATTCACCTGAAGAATTTAAAATATGTAGATACCTTCTTCATCTCTTGTCATAATATCCAAGGTCAGGGCCAAGGAGTACTTTTTATTTTTTCAAGTCTTACAGGCATTGAGGTACAACCCCTAGAACAATTGCTCTGGAGAACTGTTCACTTACCACCAAGGCTCCTCAGTAGAGAGCAAATCCAATTACAATCAGTCCACCTTACATTTTTATAGCACTTTCCCATTTATTATTTAATTTAATCATAGCACAACCCTAGGTGGTAGATCACAAAGGAAACTAAAGCCTGCTCAAAGTTGCACAGCAGAAAATGAGTCCCAAGATTACAGCCCAGAATTAGAATACTGGGCTTCTGATGCAGTCTAGTGCTCTTTCTTGTCACCGCAAGTTGATCTTCTCCACTCCAGTTACTGTGCAGAAACATAGCACTTTAGAATGATTTCCAACAAGGAAACCATATAGAATCTCTGTTTTCTTAGGCATTACAAGTCTCATGAAAACAGTGACAATGGAGAACTTCCTAGCTTGACGCACATCTGCTATCTACAAGAAGACCACCCAATCCAAAAATCTCCCCCTAATGATTTCAGGAAGTCCCCAGCGCTCGCATCTCACGGGCCAGGAAGAATATTAGCCTTTCAGCATCTCACAGGGCTCACAATGCTTTTCCCCTCAAATTCTAGCCATAGTGGACTTTCTTCTGACTTTCTCAGCATTCATATGTGTGGCTGCCCTCTCACTTCTCCATCTTGGTCAAGACTGGACAGTCTTCTCTTTGTTCTGTAGTGTGCATTTAACCAGCCACCTCAACACTGAAAACCAGTTTTACTGGTTTTCATTTTTGATGAATAAAGTTCTTATTTTTAACCTCTGCCCTCTCCCTGTTTGCCCTCCTGCCTGGCATTAGCCCATTGCCTTTGAACCAAGTATGAGTTCTTCAACTTCTCTTTCTTTAGGGTGGACTTTCCCAGAAGACTCATAAGTTCTACTTGTAAATAAAAGCATGGTAGGCCTTTTCTGGAAATTTTGGAAATTTCAGAATTTATGATTAGGCACAGAAGATGGGAGCTCTCCTTGTTCAGTTGTGGATGAATTTGCCACAACATTTAATTTACTAGAATTCCCAATTCTCTGAGCATTCTGGTTAATCAAGATATTTTTATGTATACATCTCTAGGTAGATATTAGCAGTCATCATATTTATTGATTCTAAATCAGAAGCTTATTAGTTGTGATTCCCAAACCCACGCATTCTCATGGTGTGCATGAGATTTGTCTGGGGAATATATTTAAAATGCAGATTCTTGACCTTTCCATCCAGAAGCTCTGATTCAGTAGGCCTCAAGCAGGATCTGAGAATCAACTTTCTCTTAAGTGGTTAGATGACTCTGATTGGGTTAGATCAGGACCATAACCTGAGAAACTTGTTCACAAGCTCAGTCCTCTAGACTGGAACTGCCTGGGAAGCTTTTCTTAAAAGCCTTCACATAGGTTCCACTCCAGAGCTATCTAAAGCCAGAATCTGGTAAGAGAATGGGAGGAAGGAGACTGGGAGCGTTATCACTTCAGTAGACTTAAAAGATCATCTAGGATTAGGAACTACCATTTTAAGTTTTATTTTTCTCTAAAATTAAACATCATTATCAACATGTGGGAATTAATACTTTGATTTGGGGGCCAGACTTCCAGTAAGTCTGGCAAAAACAGAAGGCAGCAATAGGCTTTTCTTCATGAAAATGAATGTTTATTTAAGATATCAAGTACCTCAATAAAATGTGATACACTGAGGCTTAATGTTTAAATAATAACATTGGATGTTTAATTTAATACTTTTCATAGATTTGCTTTTCTCTGCCTTGTATCAATAAACTGTTCTACTAGGCTGAAAGGTTCAAATTAGGAGAAATTCGTATCGTTCCCTTTAGTACCTTCACTTTCATGCCTTTCTTTTCTTTTTTAGCAACTAGACGGGAGAGATTAATTAGACATATTTTTACTATATTGCCCTACCCAGATATCAGAACGACAATCTAAAAGAAACTAATATGCTTAAGGAGACAATGGGACAGAATATTTAAAATCAGAACTACCCTGGAAAATGCAAAACATATGCTTTCCTCTGTCTGAAATCCTGTGATTTTCTTATCCTCGGTTATATCTCTCGGCTGTTCCAAGCTGCCTCCCTCCCTCCCTCCACCAGCATTCCAGCTGCTAGGTGTAGTTTAATTAATTTAAATATAAGGTAGGGGATTGCTCTGCTGCTACTACCCTCTGATTTGCAAACATGTTTCCAATACAAATTGCTTTGATGATGGAGGCTTTAAAATTATATAACCTTCTATAAATTCTTTTCTAAAGTGCTTATAAACCTGGTCAGATTGAAAGGGTTTTGCTTCTTCCCTCTCTTCCATTCATTTACTCACTTGCACACTCTGCAGACATCTAGGAAGTGCCAGCAACTGTGTCAAGCCCTGAGTACAAAGATGAGTAGAGCTCAGTGTAGCCCCTGGTCCTGAGGAAGAGAGACAGTAAAACACATAAATAAACAATTTTGAGTCCTAAGAACTACAGTGATGTAAACAAGAAGTTATGGTGACCCACAGGATGAAAAAATTGCCTGGGGAAGGATGATGATGCAGGAGCGTCTGTCCAAGGAAGTGACATCTGAATGGAATCTTGAAAGTGAAACAGAAGTTTGCTAAATTGATGACACAGAGGCGTGCCCAGGGGAATAGAAAGGCTTGGCAGAGTAACTGAAATTCTTTCAGAACTGCAGAGGAAGACATGAAACTACAAAGGTAGAACCAGAGGAGGACAAGCGTGCTTGTGAGGAACATTCTGTAGACTGAGGAACCACTGACGGGTATTCTGAGGGAGAGTTGCAGAGGACTTTTGGAGTCTACCCAGCACGACCCTACTCCTGGGGAACTGCTCTAACAAGTCCTCTGAATGAGAGCGGTCATCTTCTCACAAGACCTCGTGACCTTGCCTCACCGGCCCCAATGATTGGTCCAGAGCTGGAGGACTGACCAGCAAGGCACCAATCACAGGACCACAACTCTCCTCCCTTCCTGATTGGCCAAGGGCTTGATGCAGGCAGGCTCAGGGGTCGGATTCTTTCCTTGTTGCTGGGAAAGCTCAGAACACAGGATTGTACAGCCAGAGGACATTCCCCTACCTGGTAGAGAAAAGCATTTCAGTCTAAAAGAGAATATACAGTTTTGAGCATACACAGAGAAGCAGAAGCAAGCGCCACGAAGAGAAAGAGAATTGTGACAGCTTTTAATGCTCTCCTTTTAGACTGGGAAGTATCCAAAGCTGCCCTGGTTCCTTCCTCCCAAAACTTGGTTCTTCAGGGACTTTTTCTACCCTGTGTCACACCCCTGCCCCGAACCCCTTCCCCCAAGTCTTCTAATTGTGTAAGCTAATTGGTTTTTGGCAGGGGCACCCAGGCTCGCAGACCAATGATGAGGGTCCTCATTCACCATCCTCTACCAGAAATGCCCACAGCTCCCCACACTGCATGGAAGGAGTGGCTTTACATAAAGCCCCAGTATGTCTTAACAAATCCCTGTTCAAGTTTCATGTCAAAAGAATACTTAGAAAAAATTGCCATTTTTGGAAAAAGTATTGAAAGGATACTGCTGATCCTTAAGCTACTATATCAGTTGCACAAGAAGCAAATAAAAGTATAATTGTAACTCCAAAGCAGCAAGCAGACAGGGTTAAAAAATTAAAATTAAATTAAAAAATGCAGTTTGAGAGGGGAAAATGAGAAACCATTCTTATTTCAAAAAATAAAACAAGACAACCCACTGACCAATACAGAAGTAAGTATTCAGAGTATATATTAAGATATCAAGTCAAAGTACATTCATTGTCTAGGTTAAAGACCAATTGTTTGAGAAAGTGCCCTGGAACTAAACTTGGCTTCTATTCATTTAGAAAGAAATAGGTGGTTCTGTCAATGTTAGGAGTCAGGTTGGAAAGGCCTTCAAAGGCAAAGTGCTGTTATCCATCTGAGCTGACTGGAGCCTGGCTGTCTCGAGCCCTGGGCAGATAACACACCAGAGCACTAGCCTCAGCTTCTCAGGGGCAAATCCCAAAGAGACCACATTCCTCTAATCTGGCCTGAGTGTTCCCACAGCACAGAGAGAAGTGAGAATATCTCTGACTTGCCAAAACCCATCTGAAAAGGCACTCCCCCTTTTCTCCCAAGAATTCTGGGAGAAGATCCAGACAGAAGCACTTTATGTGGGGCAATGTGGCAATACTTTAGCATTCTGTTTCCTCTCCTGGCAGGCAGACATTTTCCTTTTTGTCTGTTTGAGAAACTAGAACTGGATCATGTGCCTAGGATACCTAAAAGATGGAAATCAGTGACTGAGGGAAAAAGTGCAGAGGAGGTTATTAAGAGGGAACAGGGAGAGAGGAAGGAGGGTGAAGATGATTTTAGCTCAGCAATGCAAATCCCATGGTTCCGGCTAATACCAACTAGGGGACTCTACCTGGAGCTGAGCTGGGTCCAGTTTGCTCAGGGGACTTCCATTTGTGCAGGGAAGCAGGCTTTGGGAACTGTTGGCACCACCTGCTATGTTTAGGATGAAAGTCTCCTGTTTTAACCTGAGGAGGAAGTAGTTACATTTTTGGTGGCAAAACAGCGCTGAACTACAATTGAAATGAAAACCCATTCTTGCTGGTTGGCTGTGTGAAAGCCCTTTCTCCTCACTCTTGGACTACTCCAGAATCTCTCACAAATCCTCCAGATCTCACCAAAATTTGTACAGCTACAAAGATTTTACTGATTAAAAATAACTTTATTATTGTTTTTCTAATTACACATGCTCCTCGGAGGAAAAAATAATCACGAAGATATAAACAAGTACAATCTTCAGAGTAAAAACAACTTGAAGCCTATAAACCGATATAAACATTTTGACAAATAATCTTTCCATTCCTTCCTCCTTCCCTCCATTCCTGTTTCCTTTCCTCCCTCAAATATTTATTGAACACCTATTATGTGACAGGCACTGTGCTTTCAGAGGTGTGTGCAAGACCGAATAGTGTCTTTCCTCATGCCTTAGAATTTAATGGTCCTTGAAGAGCTCCACTTCTCTGTGCATAAACACACAGGTAGATATATACATATATCATTTTACTAATTATAAACAAATGAAATTGCTTTAAAGTCAGCCTATAATCTACTCACTTCTCCATTCAATAATAAGCCATAAACATTCCATCAATATGTATCACCACGTTAATGGCTCCAAAATGAGATTGCTCAGTAAACGAATGTTTTACATTTTGGCACAAAGTGCCACACTGTTCTCCACAAAGGCTGTTCCAATTATAGCAGGCAGCAAAGATATAGGAAACCTATGCCCCACACCCAGTTTACTATTGTCTTTCAATCATATTTATACTGATTCTTTTTATTTTCATATATTGCTTTTTTCCCGAATGGAATCAAATTTATCCATCTTTTCTTTCATAATTTCTTTTTTATGATGTTTAGAAAGGCTTTTCCCTCTCATCAAATTATCTTAAAAAATATTTTCTTCTCACATTCTTCTGGGTTTTTTTTTAACATTTAAAGCTTTGATCCATCTGGAATTTGGTGTAATGATTTATATAAGGCTGTAGATTTATTCTTTCCTAAATATACTTAAAATTGTTATTTCAAAAAGCTGTTTTTATGCATAGGCTGCAAGCTTTATGGTGTAATTTTGTATTTCTTCCACATCTACACTAATGCTAGAAATTCCACAATTAGAGACTAGTTTTTCAGCCTCAAAAAAAAAAAAAATCCTATAAAGAGGAAATACCTCAGGGTTTAGCAACCATTTCTTTGACCTAGTGTAAACTGAAACTTTTCTAGGAGCAGAGAAGGACATATGAGATGGATTTTGGAGTGAAAAGTGGAAGATACAGCATTTCTTGAGGAAAAGAGACACTAGGAAAAAATGTGTATTTTATGGAATGTGGAGCCAGTGGCAGAAGATAATAAGCAATAAAGCCAAATGGGAGGACAAAAACCAGACACTGGTGGGTCTTACATGCTATTTTCAGAATCTTAGACTTTCTTTTAGAGGAAGCAGGGAGCCATGGAAGTGGTTAAACATGGTGGAAACATGGCAAATTTGGGTTTGGTGTAGATCATTCCAATGCCTTTATGGATAATTAATTTGGGGACTAAGAGGAAACCACTTTGGAAGTAAACAAATTGAGAAGTAGTGAAGCTCTGAATGAAGGGATTGGTAGCAGCAAGCTGAAGGATTTGATAAATATTTACATGGTAAAATTAGCATGTGAGGGTAAAGGAAGGGAGAGGGGCTTGGATGAGGCCCAGATTTCTAGTTTATGATTGGGTAGATGGTGGCACCAATGTAATGAAACAGAACTTGCAAAAATGATTAGTGATTTTTCTCCAGGAAAATGCAAATTAAATTCACACCCACCAGAATGGCTAAAATGAAAAAAAGACAATACTAAGTGGTGGTGAGGATGGGAAAATTGGAACTCTCATATCCTGCTGGTAGTAGTATAAATTGGCACCATCCTTTGGAAGAGTGTTTAGAAATATCCACTAAGGTCAAACTTACGTATAACCTTGAGCCAACAATCCCATTTCTAGATACATACCTAACAGAAATGTGTACATATGTTCACCAAAAATCATGTGCAATAATATTATAGCTTCACTAGTCATAATAGCCTCAAACTTGAAATAACAAAATACTCCATCTGTAGTAGAATGGAAAAATAAATTGTTATTTATTTAATACAATAGAATATCACATAATTATGAGAATAAACATGCTACAGCTACATACAACAACACGGACGAATCTCATAAACATAATTTTGAGCTAAAGAAGCCAGGCACAAAGGAAACGTACTAGATGTTTCTGTTTATATAATATTCAAAAGCAAGCAAAATTAATCAATGGTATTAGAAGTCGGAATAGCATTACTTTTAAAATGGGGAGGACAGTGATTAGAAGGGGTCATGGGGAGGGCTGCTGGCGGCCAGCAATGACTTATTTTTTGATGTGGGTGTTGCTTACATGTCTGTGTTCACTTTGTGTAAATTCATCAATCTGTGATCTAAGCCTATGACTTGTGCTCTTTTCAGGATATATGTTATATTTCAATAAAAAGTTGAATAGATTCTTTTCAGAACTAAAGTAGTTCATGTGTGTGAATGGTTAGTTCTGTTTGGGGTATACTGGATATTGAAGTAGACAATCAAGACACATAATGGACCCCTGGGTAGGTGTGTCTGAATCTCTGGGCAGCAAAAACAAACAGCAGGTGAGAGGTATTAGCAACCCTGTGGGAAGAGAGTGTGAATGAGGGGAGCGGTAGGCCTTGGGCATAACTCTGGAGAATACCAGCATTTAAAGTGCAGGCAGAGCAAGGGGACTCATGTAGAGGATAGAAAAGAAACAGAGCATGTACAAATCATGAGCAGGAATTGCTTCAAAAGCCAAGGTAGTACAATTCTCAAAAAGAAAGTGATCAGTAACTTCAAATTAAGGTGACAGACTGTAAGATTAGGAGTGAAAATATCCGTTGGAGTTAGTACCAGCAGGTCATAGCATACCTCAGCTAGACTGATTTCTGTGGAGCAGTAGGGACAGTAGGGATAGCAGTGGTGGAGACCAGCTGATTTACACTATGGCTCCAACATTACCTGTGATGATTGTTTAAAATATAGGTTTCTGAGAGCCATCTTCCAAGATTTTGGGTCCTACAGACCTTGCCTGGGGCTCTAATGATTCTGAAGTCCGTAGTACCTGGACCACATCTTGAGAAATTCTGGGTTAGAAAGGAGCATGTGTCTTCTGTGAAGCCTAAAGCCTCCCTCAAAACTGGACAAGTCAACTGATCTCTCTGAATTTTGGCTGACTCATTTTATTAAAATGAGGGTGTCAATACCTAATAGGATTATATGTATTAGAATAAAATAGCTTAATGTTCATTTCATAATATATAAATATATATCAAATCAGTATGTTGTATACCTTAAACCAAAACAATGATATGTATCAGTTATATCTCAATACAACTGGGAAAAATAATGAGTTAATGTAGGTAAGTGCCTATTATTGTGTGTTTTTCCCTCCCTCCTCTACTATATGTGTAAGCCCATGACATTCTCTTTCCTGAAGGAAAATGTAAAAATAAAAAAATGGCACTTATATACACTGCCAGAAAACAATGTCTAATGAGAATCTGGCCTGAAGACAGTTCTTGATTTTGAACAATTTACAATTGTTAATGCTAGTGCTTCTTTCTTTTTTTTAATTGTATTATAGTCAGTTTACACTGTAGTGTCAAAAACAAAACAAAGCAATAACTACAGTGAAACAAATACTGATGTATAGCACATTCCTTGTGAGACCTTAAGAAATAATCTTAACTACAGAGCTTTCTGTGTGCCAGGAATTGTGTCAGGTACTTTTACTTAGATTTTACAGATGAGAAAATTGAGGCTTATAGAATTTAAGTGAATTACATAAGGTCATGCTGACTCTCTTTGATCTTTTGCCTCTGCAAGGGCTTTGATAAAGCTTTAGTATCTGTGCTATTTGCACATTAAGGAGATATGGTATAGACTAGGTTCTGAACTTACTGTGTTAAGTATAATTCTTGCTTAAGATGCCAAACAAATGGTATAGAAAAATCACCTCTGTAGCATAGAATGCCTAGGTGTTCACCAAACTTAATTCCTCTCCCTTCTGGGACTGCAGCTAGACTACATTTACAAAACTTTTAGTAAGGTGTGGTCATACAACTAAATTCTGGCCAACAGAAGATAGCTGGATGTGATGTGTACCATCTCCATACCTAGCCTAAGAAGAAGAAGATGAAAAAAATTAGGTTTCTCAGTCACTGCTCAG
Organism: Camelus ferus; assembly: GCF_009834535.1. NCBI lineage: Eukaryota > Metazoa > Chordata > Mammalia > Artiodactyla > Camelidae > Camelus > Camelus ferus. The sequence goes on along the minus strand of NC_045706.1, from coordinate 41,764,463 downwards.
AGTAGAGTCATCCTGTTCATTAGGAATAACCTTTTTTTTTAACCTTTTCTTCATTCTTATTTTTTATTGAAGAGTTGTCAATTTACAATGTTAGTTTCAGGTGTACAGCAAAGGGATTCTGTTATACATATACATACATTTTTTTTCTTTTCAGATTCTTTTCCATTTTATGTTATAAGAAATTGAATATTGTTCCCTCTTCCACACAGTAGGTCCTTGTTGTTTATATATTTTATATATAGTAATGTATATCTGTTAATCCCAAACTCCTAATCTGTCTCTCCCCTGCCTCACTTTCCCCTCTAGTAACCACAGTTTGTTTTCTATGTCTAAGAGACTATTTCTGGTTTGTAAATAAAATTTGTAATTTTTTTTAGATTTCACATATAATTGAGATCATATATTTATCTTTCTCTGTCTGACTCATTTCACTTAATGTGATAATCTCTAGGTCCATCCACATTGCTGCAAATGACATTATTTCATTCTTTTTTTTGGCTGAGTAATATTCCATTGTGTGTGTGTGTATACATATATGTATGTACATACATATGTATGTACACACCATATCTTCTTTATCCAGTTGTCTGTCGATGGACATGTAGGTTGCTTCCATGTCTTGGCTATTGTAAACAGTGCTGCTATGGACATTGGGGTGCATATGTATTTTTGAATTACAGTTTTCTCTGGATATATGCCTAGGAGTAAGATTGCTGGACATTATGATAAGTCTATTTTTAGTTTTTTATGGAACCACCGTACTGTTCTCCATAGTGGCTGCACCAATTTACATTCCTACCAACAGTGTAGGAGGGTTTCTTTTTCTCCACACCCTCTCCAGCATTTATTATTTATAGACTTTTTAATGATGGCCATTCTGGCTGGTATGAGGTGATAACCTCGTTGTAGTTTTGATTTGCATTGCTCTAATAATTAGCAAAATTGAGCATCTTTTTAATGTGCCTGTTGGCCATCTGGATGTCTTTTTTGAAGAAATGTCTATTTAGGTCTTCTGCCCACTTTTTGGTTGCTTGTTTTGTCTGTTTGTTTGTTGATATTAAGCTGTATGAGCTGTTTGTATATTTTGGAAATTAGTCCCTTGTCAGTCACATCATTCACAAATATTTTGTCCCATTCTGTAAGTTGTCTCTTTGGTCTTTTGATGGTATCCTTAGCTGTGCAAAATCTTTTGAGATTAATTAGGTCCCATTTGTTTATTTTTGCTTTTGTTTCTATTACTTTAGGAATTGGTTTGAAAAAAAATATTGCTGCAATTTATGTCAAAGTGTGTTCTGCCTATGTTTTCCTCTAGGAGTTTTATAGTATCCAGTCTTACAATTAGGCTGTCCTTTTTTGTTGGCATATTGTTGTTCATAGTAGCCTCTTATGATCCCTTGTATTTCTGTGGCGTCAATTGTAACTTCTCCTTTTTCAATTCTGACTTTATTAATTTGGGCCCTCCCTTTTTTTCTTGATGAGTCTGGCTAAAGGTTTATCAATTTTGTTTATTTTTTTTGAAGAACCAGCTTTTAGTTTCATTGATCTTTTTAAAATTATTTTTTAGTCTCTGTTTCATTTATTTCTGCCCTAATATTTCTGATTTCTTTTCTTCTACCAACTTTGGGTTTTGTTTGTTCTTCTTTCTCTAATTGTTTTAGTGTAGGGTTAGGGTGTTTGTTCGAGATGGTTCTTGTTTCCTGAGGTAAGCTTGTATTGTTGTAAATTTCCCTGTTAGAGCTGCTTTTGCTGTGTCCCAGAGGTTTTGGATCATCATGTTTTCATTTTCGTTTATCTCTAAGTATTTTTTGGTTTCCTTTTTGATTTCTTTGGTGATCCTTTGATTGTTTAGTAGCACATTGTTTAGCCTCTACATGTTTCTGGTTTTTGCAGTTTTTTCTTGTAGTTGATGTCTAATCTCATAAGACTGTGGTCAGAAAAGATACTTGATATGATTTCAGTTTTCTTAAATTTACTGAGACTTGCTTTGTGGGCCAGCATGTGTTACAGGAGAATGTTCCATGTGCCTTTGAGGAGAATATGTATTCTGCTGCTTTTGGATGGAATGCTCTGTAAATGTCAATTGAAACTATCTGTTCTAATGCATCATTTAAGGCCTTTATTGCCTTACTGATTTTCTCTCTGGGTGATCTGTCCATTGATGTAAGTGAACTGTTAAGATCCTCCACTATTATTGTGTTATTGTCAATTTCTCCTTTTATGTCTGTTAATAGTTGCCTTACACATTGAGCTGCTCCTATGTTGGGTGCATATATATCTACAGTTGTTACATCTTCTTGGATTGATCCCTTGAGCATTATGTAATGTCCTTCTTTGGCTCTTCATCCCCTCACTTTCAGTCTGTATGTGTCTCTAGCTCTGAAGTGGGTCCCTTGTAGACAGCAAATACATGAGTCTTGTTTTTGTATCCATTCAGCCAGTCTGTGTCTTTTGGTTGGAGCATATAATTCATTTACATTTAAGTTAATTATCAATACTTTATCAATCACTTGTAGTTTTGTTGTGATTATGAGAGGAGGAGAGTTCGTGGTCCTACTACTTGACCATCTTGACTGGAAATTCCTCAGTGCCTACACTGTTCTAATGTCTTTCTCTTTCTTGGTGGTTTTCAAACTTTTGGGTCTCAGGAACTCTTTATACTCTTTAAATTATTGAGGCCTCAAAGAGCTTTTTTATGTGGACTGTATTTATTAATATTTACTGCATAAGAAACTAACCTCCTTAGAAATTAATTCACTTGATGATGATAAACCTATTGAAAGTTAACATAAATAAGATAGTGGCAGTTTTCTTTTTTTAAACATTTTTTTATTGAGTTATAGTCATTTTACAATGTTGTGTCAAATTCCACTGTACAGCACAATTTTTCAGCTATACATGAACATACATATATTCATTGTCACATTTTTTTCTCTGTGAGCTACCACAAGATCTTGTATATATTTCCCTATGCTATACAGTATGATCTTGTTTATCTATTCTGCATATACTTGTCAGTATCTACAAATTTTGAACTCCTGGTCTGTCCCTTCCCACCCCTCTCCCCCTTGGCAACCACGAGTTTGTATTCTATGTCTATGACTCTATTTCTGTTTTGTATTTATGTTCTTTTTTTTTTTTTTTTTTTTTTTTTTAGATTCCACATATGAACGATCTCATATGGTATTTTTCTTTCTCTTTCTGGCTTACTACACTTAGAATGACATTCTCCAGGAACATCCATGTTGCTGCAAATGGCGTTATGTTGTTATTTTTATGGCTGAACAGTATTCCATTGTATAAATATACCACATCTTCTTTATCCAGTCATCTGTTGGTGGACATTTAGGCTGTTTCCATGTCTTGGCTATTGTAAATAGTGCTGCTATGAACATTGGGGTGCAGGTGTCTTTTTGAAGTAGGGTTCCTTCTGGATATATGCCCAGGAGTGGGATTACTGGGTCATATGGTAAGTCTATTAGGAATAACCATTTGGTTTTGACCTGAGTCAAAAAACAACTTCTATTTTGTTAAACCACTGAGATTTTAGAGTTATCTGTTAGGGCAGTTAGAATGACCTTGGAAGCCTTTTTCATTGGTGTCACACTAAACAGTCCTGTGATATCAACAACAATTAAGATGGCATCTGAGTTAAGTTGACAAATGTTACCAACACTTTTAAAGGCAGGAATCAAATTTACTGTAAAGTGTGAAGAAATCCTTCAAAAATGGAATGGAAATTCAATAATTATACAGATTGCAATTAAGAGCAAACACACATACTGAGATATAGGATGAGAAAGTGACTAAATGCTTTATTGCTGCAAAAAAAATCTCATGGTCAAAATGCAACATAAATTGGACATGAATAGGCAATGGATGTTGCTAGTTTAGATGTAATTATTAGTAAACAGACATACATGAACACCTAAAGTATGGGAAGAAGAAAGTCACATTAGTATAGGAATTGTCAAGAGTGGGACAGAGGGCTTTTTTAAATTTGAGAGCCCATAGCTCTCACCCATATATAAAAATTAGTCTTAAGTGTCACCAAAAAAACAACCTGAAATTACATAGAATGACATTAGGTTTTTAGTATAATGAACCATCCTTGGCTTTTTACTCATGTGAAGAATTGGTTATCGGTAGGGTGACTGTGTGACCCAGTTTGACCAGAACAGTCCCAGTTTATGACTGTTGTCTAGGCCTATTTATTAATAGTGCCCTCTTTCTTTCTCCAGAGTGCCCCAGTTTGAATGATAAATTATAGGATCACCCTTGTTTTGAGCCAGACTTTCCTTCCTGATCCAATAACTGATACTCAAGTAGAGCTACCAATAACCACTAATACTACTGTTGAAAGTTAAGTTGATGAAGCAGAAAACATTTTCCTTCTCTTTTAACTTCACAGAATAACTATTTAATTATACTTTGGGATAAGCTTGATGCACTGTCACCCTCCTCACCACCACTCTTAAAAGAGAGTAGAAGGAAAAGCCTTCCCTTAAATGCAGGTGACATAGACTATTGTTACAAACTCAGAATGAGCTTAACAAGCAACCACTCCTTCCATAATGTTTAATTATTACCAGAATGAAAGGCAGCAGAGCAATCATTTTTTTAAATGATAATCATCATTTAAGGCAGATATCCCCAAATTTTCCTAGATTATTCTGAATAACACCATGCCATAGACCCTGAGTTCTATTACAGACATTTTACAAACAGTATATATTAGAGAGCACATCAGGATGTCATTCTGAGTGATGCTTGATCTCTTACGATGCTTGGCTAAGATGATTTGGGGAGGGCGGTTCTAGGGAAAAGGATTACAACTTCTTTGAAATATTTCCCATGCTAAAGTTATTGTAGCCGAGGCCAAGGCTCTAATTCTCAATTTGGGCTTCCCATAGTCCTAGAGAACTCAAAGTGTCCATAAGTATGATGCACTTTTCTGAAGATTCAATTTTACTTTGGTGTTTATAATCTGAACTTTTTTATATGTGAATAAATGTGAGTATATTATTAAATGGAATTCAAAATTATACGTGAATTTTTAAGATAAAAGATGAGTTCCTGAAGAATCTCTCCTGTTTCTGGTAGACTACATTGTGACTCCCGCCATGTCTTCTGAACATTAGAGTGGGAAAAATTGGACAAGCACTGCTCTAAGGTAGAGCATTTGGGGGCCTTAATCATCTAATGTTCTGTTTGTTACCATGGTCCAAAACTCAGTTGGCTGGAATATAGCCTGAGGATTAAAAGCATAGACTTTGGTATTGAACAGATCTAATTACTATCCTATCTGTGCATTTACTGGCTCTGAAACTTTGCATATGCATAAAATAGGGATAATAATAGTTACTTCATAGGAGTATTCTGACTAAAGAATGTCTGTAAATTACTCAACACAATACGTGGGACATAATAAGCACTCCACAATTGTTCGTTATTATTATTTCTTGAGAGGTCTCTTGGCCCTATTCATAGGAACTCCCTATGATCACCTACGCTATATAATTTTGTTCTAGAAAGTATAAAAGGAGATGTGTGGAAACTGGAAGTGATCCTGAAAAAAAGCAGCAACAACAGCATTTTTTAAAGCTGGGGAGCTTTAAAAGAAAGATGAAAAGAGCTTGTTTTTAGCTTGGTGAGGAGGAAGCCAAAAAATGACAATAACATTCAAGTATAACAATCATTATGAGGAGAAGGCTGACAGGTTGTTTTCCATTTCTATACACTTGAGCACACGTAAATATTACAGCAAAATAACTTGATGTGACACAAATAAGAATGTCTTGTCAGGGAGAGTGACAACACTGGAACAGCATGCTAGATAGGGTATGGTTATATCAACCTGGGTGCATCTAAAAATATCCTGGCTAATTTAGGTGAAAATCTAGTTATGATTGCTATGGCTGACCTTTCAAATCTGAGTCCCAGAAATCAGTTTTCAGTCAGTTCAGGGACACAGTCTTTGGCAGATGTTCCTATCAGACTCTGTAACATGTAAGGCACAGACCTAGACTCTTTTGGAGACATATAAAAATTAATGCCATGTATAATTTGAAGAATAGTTTTAAACTTATAATGATGATAATAATGTTAATAACAATAGTAAACATCTGTTAAGTGCTTACTATGGGAAAGGCCCTATTCTAAATAGGCTACATGTCTTATCTTTTGCTGCTCAATAATTAGTTTTTGCACTTAATCCCATGAACTATTCTAGTCCAGGCACACCTTGGACCTTTTATTTTAAATCTCCTCAGGAGTGAATGCATGCTGAACAACACCCACCTAATCAAATTCTACCCATCCTTCCATGCCCAGCTTAAATTGCTCCTTCTCTGTGAGAGCTGCCTGACTTTCCCTAGTCATTTATTGGTTTCTCTAAATTCACAGCTCTTATCCTCAGTATGACTATTTATATGAGACTTAAACAGACCATTACTTGAGATATTTGTGCTGTTGATTTGTTTGGCTGTTCAACCCTCATCCTTTTAACTCTTCATGGACATACATGACGTCTTCCAAGCCCGATTGTAAAATCTACAGGGAAACCAGTGGTAGTAGTCATATGTTGTTTTCTGGCTATTCGGTATCCACTGTCCTACATTGGAAACAGTAGCTTGTTTCTCTCTCAGGAAGTTATCTCTCTTCGGTTGTGTGTGGCCTTGACGGGACAGCCCATCAGAGCTTTCTGCCCTTCCTTTCCAGAAGGGTAAGTAGGTAACTTAAGGGTTTCTTGGAATTCTCTCCCAGGGCTTTGAAGCTCTAACAAAGTATCACAAACATAGGGAAAACCAGTTGATTTATTCTAGTGGCAGTGACCTGGGGCAGTTGTTTCACTTCTGCTACCTTGGCTTCCTAGATCTACCAGATCCTGTTTTGGCCAAGCCTGCTATTTTAGCTTGATAGCCTTGCAGCCAGTTAGTCAGTTTTTCTGTTGCTGGCAACTGAAACGTGCTGTTACCGGGCAAATACTCTACTTCTTTGCATGGCCTGCCACACAAATCACAGTGTGTGTCACAGAGTAAGTGTTCATCAGTGATATTTTAAAGAATTTAGGTGCCAAAACAAGTACTGACAAAAAGAAATAAGATCCATGGAAGCATTTTATTTATAAATAGATAAGAGGTATAAAAATTCTACTGCAGAGCCCAGGAATGCTTTATTAATGATAAAATTGTTAAATGGTGAATTTACATAATCCCAACACCCCCCCAGCAACCTTTGCTTTGCTTATTAATGTGCTTGGTAGGGGCAAGTGGCACACACTGTAAAATCCCACAAAGATGCCCCCTAACCTGCTGGTTGCGCATACTTACTTCTAGAACTCCCAGCACTTCCTGGCCAAGGCCCTCCTTTAAGTAGTGCCAAAGAAGCTGATCTGAGCCAAGATGAATGACAGGCACTGGATCACACCAGGAATTCATCCCATTTTTATATTTTCAAATGGACTTAGTAGAGTCATACAAATGTGTACTACCCAGGGCTGGAAAGAAATGAGGACAGAGCTCAGAGAAGTCAGGCAGGGGTCGAGCATGAGACCAAAATATAAAGCAGTACCCACAGTAGCTGTACTCTTATTCACAGTCCACGGAGTTGGATCAGATAACTTCTAAAGCCTTCCCCAGTTTGGGCATTCTTTGCTTGTACTTCTTTCAGTTGCTCATAGATGTAACTCTCAGAATCAGCCCCACTATGAGGCCCTGGTAAGTGTAGGATGTTGAAAATGATGTTTTAGCACTTTGCTTAAAAGAAAAAACTCCATTAGTCTACAAACAGATTTTTTCATTCAGTAAACATTTGTTACTAGTCTATGATACAACTGTGCTAAGTGCTAGGAGGAAGGGCACTCAGAGACACAAAGAAAAATATTTACAGCTGCTGCTTTCAGGAGCTTATAATTTACTGAGAAAGATGCTGTGCCACTTTGTGATTTTTTACACCAAGCCCACTCTTTGTAAACAGTAGCCTTTCACATATCGACGTGACAAAGAATTCTTGCCTTCAAGGAGCTTTTAGTTCTTAATTCATTCACTGATTAATTAAACTGTACCAGGCTCTGTGCTAGGTGATGTGGACACCATCATGAGAAAGATTGACAAAGTCTCTCCTTCAAGGAGCTCAAAGGGAAGTGGGATGACCTAATTCTCCTACTTTGTTTTCCTATGCAAGTTCTTCATCTTCTCCAAGCCTTTTCTTCCTGTGGTCACAGTGCCATTTTGAAAAATCAAATCTGATCAGGTCATATTTCCCCTGCTTCAAACTCTCCAACATTTTCCCCTGGTATATAATGCAAACTCCTTGTTAATGCAGATAAGGTCCTGCTTTATCTGACTCTTGGCCATTTTAATTTGAAGGGTCTTTAAATGGCAGGATGGCAGCCCCTTATAATCTAATTCAGTCCGGACAGATTGCAGTTGATGGAATAAGCAGGCTGAAGTGCTGTCACCAAGCTTATCACAAATACCCATAAGTATTGGGTAATCATCTCCATCCCCCAGATCCAGGGGGGATGTGGTAAAGATCCAGAATTAAAGCCCATGGAGAAGTGGATTAAAGGCAGTGCAAAAATCTAGGGCAAATTATTCACCTTTTATTGCTCCAAAGCAAACACTCTGGCCTCAGTAAAATAGGTATGTGAATGGAAGAAGACTTAAGAAATGAGAAAACATGATATCTTGAAAGGATAATAGTGGCAAGGGTTTTTATCACCTTGCTAGACCTTTGAAGCACTCTCTGAACAGTTACTTGAGATGTTCTTGGATCCTCTTAGACTGCCATTAAAGACTGTGGGCAGGATTTGATGCTTTATCTGAGATATGTTCTAAACCATAAATGCACTTCAAAGGGTCTGTGATTTCTGCTGCCATCTGTATGACATTCATCAAATTCTCTAAAGCATTTGTAATTCAATAAAGGTTAAGAACCATGATAAACAAACCAAGGCTATGGACATAATTCCAGTACCGAATTCCAGTTCCCTTTGTTAATAAGAAGGGCATCCCAGATTTTCTCAGGTTTGTGTAAGAGGCAAGTGGTCACTGAAAATTTTAAGTGTCTAAAACTCAGTTTCCTTAGCTATTATTGGGAATATAAATACTTATTTCATGGGATTATTGTCCAGATTAAATAAAATAATGTATGTAAAGCACTAAGGCACAGTGCTTAAAATTTGATAGGCACTCAAATTGTTGTTGATACTGTATCATTTCTCTGATTCTCACAAGTTGTTAGTGCCTGGGATACTGTGATTTTTCACGTGGGGGCCCTCCCATCTGCTATTTCCATGCTCCTTTTTTTCCTCCTGAAAAACACTCTTCAGAGCCTATGTGAAAATATAGAACATTTGAGCTGGTAAGAATTTGGAGGAAACGCTTTACTTTAAGGAAGAATATTTTAAGTCCTGAAAGCTTACCCAAGGTCACAGGCCAATTAGTACTGCAAAACTAGGTCTTGACCCAAGTCTCCTGGCTCCTAGTTCAGTGGCTCTACTGCTGCATTATTATTGTCCGGAATTGTGAAGGGTACGCCCAAGCAGTACATTAGTATGTATTTACTGAAAACCTACCTAAATGAACCGAGAGCTGCTAAAGACTTCAGAAAGTATTAAATAAGGATGAGACATGTTCTTTACAATAAAATTATTATAATTTGTAACTCAAATGGGTCAGATTGCCCCTCTCATTGCAGACATCTTTACTCATTAATTTTACGTTAATTTTGAATCCTTTTTGTGATTATATCTTCAACTATGAGAATAGGGAGACACAACTGTATATGTGAGTTCTTGGTAAGCGGCTTATGTCTGATTATTGCTATGCAGAAAACTCCATTCTTGGGATCAGACACACAGTGACACCATTGTCCAGTTAGATCTCCCAGCAATCCTATTTTATAGATGAAATAAAAAAGGCATGGAGACATAAAGTAACTTGCCCAAGTCCCTCCTAGATGCCAAAGCCCATGTTTACACCACACAGACTTCTTTGAACTTTTTAACTTCAATATTAATCCCTAAAAACAAAATAAATGAAAAGGACAATATACAAGTATGATGCATATAAATTGCTTACTTAGTAGAAATTTATTCCACAAACATTGTTAGGTACCGATTACTTCCCAGGCTACATCTTCAGAGGGTAAAATTAGCATCACAGCAGCAGCCACAAATGGCATTTCCTTAGCTCTGCCCATAACCCCACCATGGCAGCTCGGATCCCTGGGTCTTGCCTGTGTTTGTGAATTAGTCCTCTGCTGCCAAGGGCCCGCAAGTGTTTCTTCTTTTGCTATTTCATTTTCTAGGTAATCAGTTGTGTTGCTCAGGCCTTTGTAGCCTTGACTTGTTTTGCTTCTAGAAGTTATCTTAAGGCAGGAAAGTTTCATTTACCCTGATTTGTGATATTAAGCAGGTTACAAAGCCATGCGGCCTTGTGCTCTGAATGCCCTACAAGGGTGTCAGTGGAGATCATTTATCTCTTAGTTTTAGTTTAACCATGAGACCCATAGTCTGGACCACAGGACATTTGAATAGTATTTCAATTCAATATCACCCTGCTTACTGAGCCTGGCCTGTGGCCTCTAGTCACACAAACCTGGAAGAGTTCTTTCCCAGAAGCCTCCTCAGGCCTTCATGCAAATAGGCAGCTGTGGACCAGTCCCAGAGACCTTTAGATAGTGTAAAGTGTAAAGAATGGACAGGTTCTCAGACTGTTAATTCTGTCACGTTCTCCTATGCGATGCAAAAGATAGCATGACCCCATTTCCACCATTTCCACTATTCTCCCCTGCTACATCAAATCCCCAGATCTCTCTTGGATTTATCCCCACATTAAACTCTTCCTCTATCTCGACACCTGAAACAAAGGTTCTGAATAGTGTGGCTGAGAAGTTACTCTCTACACATCAAAACACCTTTTCTGAACTAACATTAATTAACTTTTGCTATGTGTCAGATACTAATGTTGCATTCTTTTTTTAAAAAAAATATTGAACTATAATTGATTTACAATGTTGTATTAGTTTCTGGTGTACAACAAAGTGATTCACTGATATATATATATATATATATATAATTTTTCATATTCTTTTCCACCGTGGTTTATTAAAGAATATTGAATATAATTCCCTGTGCTATATGGTAGAACTTTGTTGTTTATCTATTTTGTATATAGTAGTTTGTATCTGCTAATCCCAAACTCCTAATTTATCCTTCCCCCACCCCCTTTCCCCTTTGGGAACCATAAGTTTATTTTCTGTCTTTTAGTCTGCTTCTGTTTTGTAAATAAGTTCATTTGTATCATACTTTAGATTCCACATGTAAGTTGATATCATATGGTATTTCCCTTCCTCTTTCTGACTTACTTCATTTAGTATAATAATGTCTAGGTCCATCCATGTTGCTGCAAATGGCATTATTTCATTCTTCTTTATGGCTGAGAAGTATTCCATTTTATATCTTCCACATCTTCTTTATCCAGTCATCCATTCATCTGTCAGTGGACATTTAGGTTGCTTCCATGTCTTGGCTATTGTAAATAGTGCTGCTATGAACATTTGGGGTACACGTATCTTTCCAAATTATAGTATTCTCCAGATATATGTCCAGGAGTGAGACTGCTGGCAATCATATGGTAACTTTATTTTTAGTTTTTTAAGGAACCTTCATACTGTTTTCCATAGTGGCTGTAATGGTGTGTTCTTTACATGTATCATTTAAACTGCAAAAGAGAGTAATAGCGGAGATGTGAAAAGGAAGGCTCAGAAAGGCTAAATAAATTCCCTCAAGTCATCCAGGTCTTAGGTAGTATTGCTGGCAATAAGACACAAGTCTGACCACAAAACCCCTTTCCTGACTACTAAGTTACATTGCTTTCCTTTAACTGCCTTAGTTTAATACTAATTTCTAAAATGCAAAATAGATAAAAGAACAACATACACAAATGCATAATTAGCATGAGTCAAGTGAGCATTTTCATTTTTAAGTCAAGCCCATTTCTACGAATGTTCCATGTTAAGAGCATTTTAGTTGATAAAAATTCAAAGATGCACATTTGCTAGTTGAAGCAAGAAAATGTCAATAATCCCACTTTATTTTATTAATTTAGATATGGCTCAGGCAAGTACAGCTGGTACTGCTATTCTTGGAGCTGGAAGGAATGAGGGGGGAAAATATTTCTGTTAACAGATAGACTCAGTCAGATTCAGGAGAAGACTGCTCTACTACACATCTCTAGTCATCCCCCATCCTGCTCTGCCCCTAACAAATCATCCACTGCAAACTGTGCTGGAGAGATGAATGTGAGAATGGAATTAATCAAAATAAGACGAGGGACCAACAGTCTATCACAGGTGGCAGTTTGATTAATGAAAGCCAGAAAGCATCTAGTACAATTTGGGAAATCAATGAGACCCAGCCAAAGGCAAAAACAACAGGAAAGCTCTAGCTCTCCCTAGAAAAAAAAAAAAAAGATCCTTTGTATTTGTTTAGATTCTCTGACCTAAGGATGTCAAGGCATTTTCTCAAGAAATTTCTTTTATTCTTGTCTCTGTTACGGAGAAATCAACACAGACTTTAATGCAGCTTTCCCTCTGGGCTGACAGATGAAACAGAAACAGAGAGAGAGGAAAAGTCAGGGTTCTCACAACTTTCCTTATAATTAATGCCTCCGTGAATGGGCACCCACATCTTTGTGCAGACATTTTGATTAAGCTTGGAGTACATATCTTTGGGGGCATCCACCAGATTCAAAGTGGTTCATCTCTGAGACTACTCCCTTTATTTAAGAAGTGAATCGTGGCTGCCATGTTTGCTCTGTATGTGTCTTCCTTGTCCCCAGTGTGGCCGTGACTGATTGGATCATGGGTGGACACCTGACAACTGGGGCTCATCAGATTTTTTTTCTAGTGACATGGAATTGGATTCAGAGAACTACTCAGTATGCATATCAGGCACTGTGAGGTGGGCAAAAGCAAACAGATAGTCTGCCGAGAAATAAATGAAGCAGTTGTTTAAAGAACTGAGCAGATATCTCCCTTGGTTCCTGACAGCTGTCAGGTTCCTGATTCTAGCCCCCGTGGGAGCCCCAACCATACAGTCTGCCTTTCGATTGAGTGAAACACTTCTGAATCCTGTTATTAAATCCTCCTCCTCCACTTAAGTTAGCTCAAGTGGATTTCTGCTACTTGCAGCTTAAAGTATCATAATAAGTACTTTGTCGATGGGTGTGTTGGGTCCACATTCTCTTTGAATGTCTGCCTTGCAATCTTTTCCAGTTCTTCTCGTACTTCTCCATCTATTTCTCAGCCTCCATTAATTGTGCCTCTTTTTTCTGCCTACCCCTTAAGTATCAGTATTCCCTAATGTGCTGTGCTCATCCTGGCTCTCCGTCTCTCTGACCTTTTTAGAGAATCTCACCTCCTCCACTGTTTCAGTTAATGCCGCCACGCACCTGAATCCCAAATTTAGATCTCTAGCCCATACCTCTTGACTGGTGTTGCCAAGCCACTCTGGATAGCCTCACAGGCTGCTTAAGTTTTAAAAATCTGAAATAATTCATTGTCCTCTTCCTCATCTCAAAAAATTTGCTCTTTCTCCAGTATTTTTTATTGGAAAATGGCATTACTCTATTATCAGTCACCCAAGCTAGATGCCATGGAGTTATTTTCAAATGGTTCCCCTCCCTTACCCCTTGTCATACTCCAGTCTTCGTCTCTAAATTGGGTAATTTACTACAGTTTCCTCAGAATTTTTCTTTCTAAAATCTCATATAACCGTCTCTAACCATCCCAGTCCATCCTCTACACGCTGCCAGAGTATGGGGCACTTTCATTTCTGTTCCATTAATCTATGTCTATCCTTATGCCAGTACCACACTGGCATGACCACTATAGCTTTCTAGTAAGTTTTGAAGTTGGAACACATGGGTATCTTTTTAAATATGAGGTAAGCTATGAGTCTGATTTTTTACAAGTTCCCTGAAAGTGTCTATTGCAGAGTTCCAAGGATGCCATAGACTAATGGTTAAGATGTGAGTTTTGGAGCCTGACTATTCACGACTGAATTCTGACTCTGCTCTTAATTGCTGGGTGACACTGGGAAGGATACCTGCTTTTCCTTCACTTCAGTAAAATAGGGATGATAAGGATAGTACTTTTCACGTAAATTAAAGTCTTTAAGTCATGTAGAACAGAAGATTGCCTGGGACTCCATTTTTACTAATAGTTGTTCAGAGGATCAGATAATGGAGCTGTGCAGAAAGAGAAAAGAAAATATGTGCCACTCTGATGACATCAAAAAATTTCCAGCAACTTGGCAGAATCTAAAAAGACAGTTTTTGAATAGCGAGGAAAATGAATGTTCACTGAGCAACTGTTCTTTTTGTGTGGTAAAATATATATGACCTAAAAGTTGCTGTTTCAACCATTTTTAAGTGTGCAATTCAGTGGCATGTATTACATTCACAATGCTGTGCAACCATCACTTCTGTTTCCAAAATTTTTTCATTACCCCCAAATAGAAACTTTAAATAATTAAACAATAACTTCCCAATTCTCTCTCCCCTCAGCCCCTGCTAACCTCTAATCTGTCTTCTCCCTCTGAGAATTTGATTATTCTATATATTTCATGTAAGTGGAGCCATGCAATATGTGTCCTTTTGTGTCTGGCTTATTTCACTTAAAACAAATTTTTTGATGTTTATCCTATTGTGAGCATATATTAGAACTTCATTCCTTTTTATGGCTGAACAATATTCCATATACACACACACATTTTGTTTATCCATTCATCTGTTGATGGATTCTTGGGTTGTTTCTATCTTTTGGCTGTTATGAATAGTGCTACAATTAACACTGACATACAAGTATCTGTATGAGTTTCTGTTTTCAATTCTTTCAGGTATATATCTAAGTGTAGAATTTGAGTAACTGATCTTTTAATAAAAAATAAAATGCTGCTCTGGAGTAAAGAAAGCTTTTGGCTCTTTCTCTGTCATACACACACCCTGTTCTTATGACATGAGGCTAATCTTGTCAGACCTCCTTGACCTGCGTGTCAGCAGCTCATTGTAATTGCTGTCTGGACCATAGAGATGTGAGTGCTTCTGGAGGAGGGCACACTGGGAAAGGGGGAATTCAGACTATTACCAGATGACAGACATCAGTGACAAGGCTCGAGGGAACTAGGGAGTCTGCCCTGAAATTCTCCTTTGCCTCCTTTTCTCTGATACCTCTTGCTTTTGACAGGATATTCTGTTCAACCCAAGAGTCTATGAAGTTATATAAGGACTCAGAAAGGAGTGAAGAGGGACTGTATGACTGTGCACATCTCTTGACCCTGCCAGGGGCCAAGGCTACCATTACAACAGCAGAAGCCACTGATGGAAAAGTCAAGGGGACATTGGGATGGGTTTGGTGAGGCAATGCAGCTATTGGTGGCTAAGAACATTCACAAGGAGGGAGGAAGTTCCTGCCACAGCTGTCCCTCCTCCTCACCTCAGTTCTGAAGGCCCACCTCGGGAACTGTCCCAGTGTCCCTGGCTCTGTCCCTATCCCAAACCTGGCACTACACCTTCTGGTGCTGCTCTCATCTGGCTGGCTCATGGTGACCTTTCCCCTCAGCTTGGTAAAGGTGAATGTAGATGGTAGTTCTGCTCTTTATTGTAGCCTGGAATAGAGAGATTGTTACTCTAAGCCACATGAAGAGAAATGTATGTTCTATTAGGTTCTATACATAAAAGGCATAATTTATGTGATTGTTCATGCTTGGAAATAATTTGTTATATTTTTTGGCAGAATAAAATATGTTAAGGTGATAGAATTAAGCTCATCAGTAATAAGAACGTGTCTCTCCCAGCCTATACTGGGTACACAGGGTTGTTAAAGGAGAAGGAATTATATAGAGGCCTTGAAGATCTTGGAAGGAGTCTGGGCTCCATTCCTGAGAGTTGATAGAGAATATCTGGGGCTCTGAGTAAAATGATGCCCTGAGTGACCTGCTTGAGACCTTCTGGGCATCATGCCTGACTCTTGTTTCTCCATCAGCTTAAGGAACAGTGTAAGTGTAGTGGCATCTGTAACTTCCTGGCCTACCTGTCACCATCACTGATTGGCAGAAACCCTGGAGAGAAGATAGGAAACAGATTGTCCTGGTAACTCTTGGCATTGACTTGGGTTGCTGGCCTTCTTGATAGTTCACTTACTTGAATACTTGTCTTGCTTCTTGCTTGTGTCAGAGAGTCAGGCCCAGCTAGAAAGGGAAGGTCAAAAAAGACAAAGGGGAAAAATACAAACTGAGCAAATAAAATTTTTAAAAATTTCTTAAGAAATCATGATTTTGTAGAGTACAGGACTTTATTGCCAAGATTCTGAAATATCACTTAAGACATTTGGCCAAGATATATTAAAAGACCTCTCTTCATGTCCTCAACCCTACACTGCTGGAATACCTTCTAGACCAGCAGATCTACTTGTTAGAAGTGATGAAGGGTTTACAGAGATTTTTCAGTCCCTTCCAGTACTTGGTTCATACACAGCTGAGCTGGCTCCACTCCCCTCAAGCTGAGCCACACATCATCTCAGCAGCTGCTCCACCCTTGTCCAGCCCCCAGATCCCTGAATGTCCAAGGAGAAAGGGCTTCCCTGCCAGGCCCACAGGACTCCTATTTTAGGTTCGGGAGCTAAATATAAGGTACGCTGACATTACATTTTTCTCTCTCATTCTGAGTAACTGAATATTCTATTCTTGCTCATAACATTTGTTAAAATTTTTTCTTCATGTGGTTCTGAGACATTTTATATGACTTGACTTTAAGATTCCATTTTCAGAGGGACAGTATTATGGTGAAATAGGAAAAAAAAAACAAAAAACTTGAGTCTAGACTCAGGCATCTCTGGTCCCAAATCCAAGGTCTGTGCCAAATTAGCTAGAGCTCTCTGGGCCTCAGTTTCCTTATATGAAAAATAGGAAAGTAATAGTTCATAAGGTTTTGGGGGGACACTAAATAGGATAATGAGGATAAAGCACACAGTATTAGGTTCCATACCTCCTTGCTCCCTCTGGGAAATCTCAGCTTCCTCATGTAGTGTTGTAGGTGATAAAGTTCCACGTAGTCTCCTATGATGAAGGTCATCTTGCACCTTACAAAGTCCATGTCACATCCACACTGCTTTTCTCATATCAAAAGTTCTTACTCTTGTTGGGAGTCCTTTGAAAATTATGTTTTCTTGAAGCATATT
The DNA here is from genome assembly GCF_009834535.1 of Camelus ferus. Classification (NCBI taxonomy): domain Eukaryota; kingdom Metazoa; phylum Chordata; class Mammalia; order Artiodactyla; family Camelidae; genus Camelus; species Camelus ferus. Next base: position 41,747,219 of record NC_045706.1, on the reverse strand, counting down.
TAATGACGTGAGGAAATGAATAGACTATATTAGTGAAAAAAGGAGATAAAAATATATAATATGAGTATAGTTCTCAGAAGATAATATGTGTCTACACATGTATGTACATGACACTTGGAATCATATTTGCTTTCACCTGGATATTACATGGTAGCTATTCAGCAAGATGCCAGCCTTTTTTTCTGATTATGGTATTTGTAAGCTGAGAAGAGAAGCAGAACTGCCTACATGGGGGACAATACAGTGGGAGAGAGGATTTAGCCAGGAGCTGAATAGAGAACAGGTATTTTTTTTAAAGCAAAATACTACTTGCTCTCTGAGGCAGTTTGTACCCCTTTCTCTCATTTGCTTGAAATTATCGGTAACATAGCAATTGCTCATTGTATGTGGAATGCTACATAGAAGATGAGTGTGGGGGAAGCCACAGGCTGCTGACAAGCTGCACTATGTAGAGGGTCACACACGAAACACACATGCATGCACGCGCATTGAAAAAAGATTAGGAAAAAACACAGAAATGTTAACTGTGATCATCTCTGTACAGTGACACTTCCTATTGAATTGCACTTTCCAAGTTTAAAAATGCCTCTTGGATGCAGATTAGTTGACAAGCAGAGATAATGGACCTATCATCCTGAGACCCAAGAAAAACCAAAGCTGTTCTGGTTCAGGGTTCCCATCCCTCCACTTCCCAGGGGTACTTTGTGCTCTTAGTTGTCTAATTATTTGACTAATTTTGAGTTTATAGTTTTTTTTAACACCCAGTCTTTCTGATCATACAACAACATACTACACGAAGAGGAGGTCAATCAGAGAGATTCACCCAAGGCCACACATAATTAGTGCCTGGAAGCCTTCACTCCATGTTACCTCTAGGCCTGTCCTTCTTCCCTTGTTGCTTTTGGTGTTGGTATATATGAGCATTAGGAAAAAACTCTGTGTGTGTGTCTGTAAAATGGTGTGTGTGTTGCAGAGAGGGTATGTGTATGTGATATCCTTGCTTGGGACACGGTCTGCCATATGGTTAGAAGTGTCTGCTGTTATCGCTATTGGCCCCAGTGTCGGAGCCAGATTGCTATACATTGCCACCTGGAGGTAGAAAATCAATGCCTAATTTAACATGCCTCAGAAAAGGAATGACATGGAAAGGAAGAAGGAAAATATTACAACATCCGCCTCTAATCTTATTTTCAGTACTTCATTAACATTGTTATTATTTTTGGAGTCTCCTAACCATTTCTGAAGAAATTTTTTTTTAATTTATGGATCATAGGATTCAAACTAGTATAATTCTTCATTATAATTTGCCATATGTGGGCATGTTGTCTATATTTAGCCTGTGAATATAAAAACTTTACCATGTTGCCAAAGTGCCAGGATTCTTAAAAATTTGAATCTACTCAAAAGTGTTTGGTTTGCAGAGGAATTAACAGCCCCAGAAAATTTAAGATACTTGCCAAGATAGATTGCAGACCCGAATTTGGATTTTCTCGTTCCTTAACAACTAGTTTGTGGGAAACTTACATAAGACTCAGCCTCGATTTTAGTAAGATACCGAAGAAACACATTTAATTTTTATGTGAGTTGGAAACAGACGTAAACTTAAACGGAAATGAGCTGTCCTTCATCCAGATGTTATCAGCTCAGTTCCATATTCTCCCTCAAAGGATGCCAGGAGAAGAAACAGCCTGGAGAACTAGGGTCCAGTGCTTCTTTCTAAAGTCCAGGCCAGGTTTTTCTTTTCAAATTTTGGATTTAAAGGGGAAAAAAAAGAAAAAAGAAAATGGAGTGGAGGGAGGTCCTTTATTGTTATCTGGCTGATTTCCTCACAATCTTTTCCTAAGTCTATTCCTTAGTTAATCACTCTGTATGGTTCTGCATTTATTTTCTCAAACAATGAAAGGTTAGGAAGATCCTACATGTTTTAAAGATGATGTCTAAATAGTTACTCGGTTGAAAATCTAGTCTCCCTTTTGTTTAAAAGGGCTTTTTAATTTTTATTTTTATTGTAATGATTGATTTGGGAGTAGGTTTTACAATTTATTCTTATCATTGTTGTTATAGTTGGTTGGTTGCTTGCAGATAACGAGCTTATTTTTTCAAAGAGTCATTTTGATAAGGTGGCTGTAGAAATGTTTTAGGAATCCACAGTACGCTTAGGAAGGATGCATTCTAAAAATAGCTTCATACACACTAGAAGATTGATTAACACCACAGACATGTACACACACACGCACACACACACACGGGATTGCTAAACCAGCAGTTTACTGTCATCACTAAACGTGACAGGGGTAACTTGCCTCATCCTACTCCCACTGCCTGTCTCTCCCTCCTCTTAGCGGGGCTGCCTGATGCCCAGCTGTAGCTCAGTATCCCCCAGGCTGACTTCATGCTAGTCAGAGCCCTCTGGCTGATGAGGAATCATGCCGTGCTTCCTTGCTAGCCCATTTCTAAGTATGAGCTACCATTTAGTTGCAGGGATTCTGCCTTGTTTCTGAGATGATTTGCACTTTGTGACACTCTTCCAGGACCTGGACCATATTATGGTCCCAGCTGCCGCAGTCTTATGCCTAAAATCTCCAAGGTTTAGCAGTTTTCCAGGAAGGAGACTCACTTTTATTCCTGACAAATTCTCCTAAGAACTAGATTTTTACCACACACCTGGGATTTTGTTCCAATCCTTCCTAACATCAGCAACTAGCCTATTTCCTGGGTCACTGCACATGACCTGCTCCTGGACTTACTGCTGATAATCATGCCCTGCAATTTCTTGAGCCTCAGTTATGTACTTAAGTGATTACCTTACTGCAAGTAGTCTATTAACAACACTGACTCTGAAGGCGAAGCTCAAATTATAGCTCCATCAATTATTAGCTGTATGATTTAGAGCAAGACACAATGCCTCAGTGCCTCAGTTTCCTTATCTATAAACTGAGGATAATAATACTAATCATACCCACCCAAATGAGGGGTAGTATTATTATCCTTAAAATCATTACTATCTCACATATTCACAATCACATAAACAGAATTTTAATACTATATTCTTTTAGAATCAATTCTGGGCACATAGTAGGTACTTAATAACTAGTTGCAGAATGAAGTAGATAATCCACTGTTACAAAGCAGCCTTTATTTGTTTGCTTATTTATTTATTGTGAACCAAACAGAAAAAAATCCCAGCCACAGTCTCAGTAAACTAAAGGAGGAGAATAGAAAATCCAAAGCAGATCACACCTCAAAAAATATTATTTTAGTTTCAGGATATCTTTTTGCTCTCAGCAGATCCCCATTTATAGAAGGATAAGTAGTGGGGTCATGATACCCTTAAGATACAACTCCACATTACATCAGATTTACTTCCTAAATGAAATTTAGAATAGATTAGTTTTTAAAAAGACATTTATAAACCATGACCCACTCATACTTCCTTGGTCTCTTATGTTGTTTGGAGAAAGGAGGGGACACAGGAAAGAGGGAGGAAGGACGAGTCAGGGATTATTGGTGGACAGGCCAGGCAAAGCCTCGCAGACCAGTGTGACTTTGAGGGCTGCGCTGGATATTTATTGTGTTTTATCTGCCTAGCTTCCATTCTTCCTTCACCTGATGTTAGTACCTCTGCTTTCAATTTGAGAACTCCCCTTCCCCAAATTCCTCACAAATTGGAAGGGGCCATCCCACCCTGCAGCTGCAGTAGACGTCTAGGATCCAAATCTCAGGCCAACTGGTCCATTCCATTTCCCTGGTTCCAGTGGTTAGTTCAAGCTTAGCCACTTGACTCAAGACAAGCCAGTTAGATATGAGTCCGCGATTTGGGGGAAACTGTTGGAAATAGAGATTCTTTTCTCACTGAAATACCTTAGAATGTAGGACTAATTTAGATCTGTTGACGACCATTTGGTCAGGACAAAAGGTACGACTGAATAAAAATGGAGCTAATGGAGGGGAAAGCAGAGCCTAGCAGTGAAGAATGCAATATTCCTAACCAAATTATTCAATTGTCTGGATCCAGCTCATCTGAAGGCTGTGCCAACTTGAACTAAGTTAAATGAGCCAGTGAATTCCTGCTTTTGCTTAGGCAAGTTTGAGTTATGTTTCTGTTACTTGAAAACAAAATTCTTAACTGATACAAGGAGTCAATATAGTCTTGAGATACATGAACTTAAAGTTGAGGTCTTTAGAAATGATTAGACACAAAGGAATTGACTTGCATTCACCAAACTTAAGAGACTGATGTATGAAACAGAAAATTAATTGAATAGACCTTTGCAACTCTCTAAGATATTCATGTCTTCTACCTATGGCATCCATTTCTCAGAATTATGTCACCTGAAAAGCAAAAGTCAGCAAACAAAAGATTGCCTCAAGATTGGGGATCAGAACAAAGGAAGATGGTTAACTTAAACCTATTTTATCCAGACTAGATGAAGTTTTATGACCCACATTTCCGCCCAAGAGAACACCTGAATTTGAACCTACTAGATTCAGGACATTTCTTCCCTGGGCAGCATTAGCCAGTCCTCAGACCTCCTTTTTATGCTTCAGATTGACTACCCCTCTTCTGTTCACAAAAACCTAATCAATTATTTTGACTCTTTCCTTTCTCTAAACATTCAATTAGATTCCATTTTCTAAATTGCAATCACATTCTCTTTCTGCCTTCACAAATCTATGTCCTGATCACCTTGGCTGAAATTGTTTTCACACTTTCCAGGCACACATCTATAAGACATTTCTTAGTTTGCACCTACAGCTGTCTAATTTCACCATTAATGGTGATGTTTAGTAGTTTAGTCCATGGGGGACAACAAGAGGAAGGGCACCTCACTATCACCACAAATACTGCCAAAAGGGGAAAGCTAATTAGGACTTGAGAGGTTGTTGTACATTTGGGTTGTGAACTTTCCAAGTACCTGAGCCCTAATTTTTTTTAATTGAAGTAAAATTCATAATAGTGAAATATACAGATCCTAGGCATATAATCCTAAGCAAAATAATGCATTTTGACAAATATATGCACTCATGTAGCCAACACTTGAATCATGATACAGAACATTTCCTTAACCCCAGGATGTTCACAGGGTCTCATTTTAATATCCAAAATTTCACAGAATCCAAATATTAGTTGAACTCTCAGTATCCATTGATTTAGAAAATACATGTGGATAGAAAATACTAATTCAGTAATGTTTTCACATAATTATTTGTTTTAATAATAATAGTGCATGGAAATAATTGAGTAATAAAAAACTCTTCACATGTATTTGAGGTATTACTTATTTGGTGTTATGGACTGAATATTCTGAATATTTCATGTTCCCCAAAATTCCTAACCCCTCATGTTATGGTATTAGGAGGTGAGGACTTTGGGAGGGTAGAACCCTCACAAATGGGGTTAATGTCCTTATGAACATTAGAGAGCTCTCTCTGCTCTCTGCCTTGTGAGAATACCACAAGAAGTCGGCTGACTGTCACGTGGCAGAGAGCTCTCACCAGGACTCGATAATACTGGCACCCTCACCTCCTGCCTGCAGAACAGGGGAAATGAATTTCTGTTGTTCATAAGCCACCCTGTCTATGGTGCTTGATTATATAGCAGCTTGAATTGACTTAAGGCATTTAGTGAATAGATATTTCTTAGTGTCCATGAAGATTCAAATGCCTTTAGAAATAACCTTCCAAACAACTCCCGAGGGGTTTGCATCTCACAGATTAACAGCTCCTGCTTTAGCTGATCCAAATGCATATGATCAGGAGCATCCAGTTGAAAGTTGAAATGTACACAGCAGAATACAAAAGGGTTCCTAATATCATCATGACCGCTTGGGTTCCTCAGTGGGGTAAACGTCAAGAACATGAATGCTAAGATCCATCTCTGCTATTTATTAATTAGGTAAATATAGTCAAGAGAATAATCCTTTTAAAATCCTAGTTACTTTCGTTTGTTAGACTGAAATGACTTTACAGAATTTTTATAAGGATCAAATGAGATAAATGGGTGAAAATCTTGAAAACTGTAGTTTTCATTCTTTGATTGCTACTCATTAATAAATATAATATTTGAAGGGATATATTTTATTGAAGTATTGTACACCTGGTTCTTTCACCTGACAAGTCATATGCTGATTTATGTGGATAGAGTCCCTTAACGTAGTACAAAATGTTCTTGCTGTTCAAGAAAGGTTAATGGAGGTTAATCCCAATCCAAAAATCTCAGCTTGATCACATGCAACTTTCAGAATATCAGAAAGATAGTCTTAGAACTGGACTGTGTGTTCCATGGATATGAATCTGAATTATACAAATTAGAAAAAAAAAGAGATTAAAGTGTAAGTGATTTACTCAAGTCAACAGAAACCATTGCAGTAGGATGAGGGCTCAAATTCCATTCTCTCAACTTCAGTGCTTTTTACTGCTCCTTGTTAAGAAATAAATTACTTGAGGGCATATGTTTTACTAAAGCATTTTTCACTCTGTCACCAAACACAAAAACTAAAACTTCCCTTTTGATATGTGGAATCATATTCCTACTTAAGAAAATATATGTGTGTAAAATCACCTTTCTAACAGTTTCCACTCTCCTGGTAGTTCTGTCTGAGGAGTATTTTAATTGCCCCAGAGACTAAAACATTCATTCTCCCTGCATCTCTGTAATTCACTTGCAGGATAGAATTTTTCCAGGGTTGACTGGGCACCTAAGAGCCTTAAGAGTGCATCGCAACTTCATAAGCTCTTCCATCACCATTCTCTACCTGTGAATGCACCTTGTAGAGTCACAGCTATGCTCCACCTCTGATGTCCAGGGGTTTAGTAACCACCTAACACACCATGGCATCCACAGGGGAAATACTATAAACTGAATGGTTTTAGAGTAACGAATGCTGAGAACAGATGAAGCAGCATGCCCAGTTAAGTCGTGTGTTTTTCATTGATACCCTAGGGAGCAAGAAATTTGGCTTTCTCTGTTTTCCAATTCACAGAGGTAGAAATGAGATGGGGCAGAAACAGAAGTCAACCTTATATTTCCTATATTTGATTCCTCTTTGGTCCCAAGGCTTGAAGAGCAGGCAGCAGAGTTGGTAATTAAGCTGAGATGGAAATGAACAATGCTGCCAAGTTGGCCCCGTTGTCATCTGATGCTCTATAATACTTGTCAAAATGTCACTGTAACGTCCTGATGACTCTTAGGTGAGGCAAATATACTTTACATTAATCCTGAAAAGCCAAATAATATTACAAGTTAACTTGGAAGAGACTATGTTGGGCAAACTCTACTACCAGAAGGACAATCAATAGCTGCAACCTCAGTGTCACTATTTGGAACTGCTTACAATAATTAATAATAAAACTTACCAGACCTTAAGATTAATACAGTATATTTTACCCATGCTCTCAATATGGCTGCAGATTACATCTATTGAAGTCTACAAATTGCAAATTTAATGAACCCCTAGGTGAGAGATTGTTTCAACTCATGTACCCTCTAAGCAAATTCTGTCTAATAAAAATAGCTTCCATTTGTTGAGCACCTGTTGGTCAGACAAAAAATGTATCATGTGGTTCATTATTCATGAGACCTCTGCAAGGGTGGTATTATCAGTAGCATAAAGCTGAGGAAACTGAGGCTTAGGGAGGCTAAGTAAAATTGCACACAATTACTAAGCTGATAAATGATGGACCAAGGATAGAACCCAGGTGTGGCTCATCCTAAACCCCATCTTTCAAACACGGGCAATAACATTTGGGCATAATGGCTCTATACGATTCACTCATCTTTCAAAGGCCATCTCAAGTCCCGCCATTTCCATGGGGCCGTCTTTAAGTGTTCTCTGCTGTTTCCTATAAAAACCACAGGTCTCAGTCAGAGTCAGATAGACCTGGTTTGAGTACCCCGCTCTGCCATTTATTGACCATTTGGCCCTGGGTGACTCATTTAACCTCACTAAACCTTAATTTCCTTACTGTAAAATTGGGATAATAATACTACACTATGGGACTTTTCAGAGAATAAAGGGAGATGCCTGAGAAGCGTACATGTAGTATCTGGTACCTGTTAGTGGCTCATTATTTTTGAGGATTTTCTCTGTACCAGACACTGTGGTAAAAGCTTTCCACTCATTATTTCACTTCATCCTCACAACCACCCTATGGTGTAGTTACTAACACTATTCCCATTTTTAGATGAAGCAATGAGGCTTTACAACATTGGATGTTTGGACCAATGTCACACCACTAGTAAGTGACAGAGCCAGCGAGCAGTCTGACTCCAGAACCCTCAGTCCTCACCGCTACGGGGGGTTCTTGAGACCCATGAGAGAGACATGAGATCAATTTAGTGGCTTATGATCAGCATCTTTTAATGAAATAAAAGAGAAAGCATAAAATGGATTAGAATAGAAATATTAGTATGTCCCATACAGTAAAGGTAAATATTCTGTGAAAATTTTGTTTTAGTGGAATGTGCATGTATACTGAGTGTTGCTATAGAGTGTATTTTTTACTGTAGGTTATGAAGATTTTTTACATACATGGCATTATACTCTCTCTAAATAATAAGCACTCAGGAGAGGATCATTCTCTTTCCCTTCCCTGTAATACATCGCGCTGCTTTACCCTGAAGCGCAAGGATGATGTCATTGTTGCTGTTGCTGTTGCTTTTAGTTTCACCTGGTCACACGTCATTGATAACTACTTACTGATCCATGCTAATATTCAGTGACCATGACTCTAACTTGAGCTATTTCATTAATTTATTTATTCACTTATTTAACAAATATTTATTAAGTGCTCACTATGTTCGCATATTATAGGAGGGACAGGAGATTCAGTGGTGAACAAAAGACACCGTTTCTGCCCTCAGTACAACCTGGTGGGGAGACCAGACATAAAACACACAATAACAACTAAAGCAGAAAGTTTTCAATTAGCATATGTGAAGGATTCTGTAGTATATTATAACCTAGGACGTATGGTATAGGTAAAAAGACACTACAGTCAAGTGTACCAAAAAAACCCAAACAGTTGCATTCGTTCAGGAGTAACCCAGAAAGCTTCATGGAGGGAAAAAAAAATCACTTAAACTTTAAAAAGTTTATGAAGACTTTACCCTCAGATTTTGTTTTACTCCTATGCAAATACCACTGAAGAACAATTATCTTACTTGTTTTTGTATTAAGCAGCACAAGGAGACACAAAAATCAAAGACAAGCCATGTCCAGTTAAGCTAAGCAAGACAATTTAATCTTTATCAACGGGTTGCAATATTGCTGTTCCTCTTTTCCCTCTTATTTTTTTTCCCTAGGTTTAAATGATGTATGATGAGGGTTTCTCAAGTACAAGTGAGACTGAAGTATTTTCCTACATAATGTACTGCAGACAGATTTAGAAATGTCGGTTTTAGATGCTATGATGCATATTCAAATTTTCCATGCAACAGATTAGACAGTAACATGACTAAGTGGAAGAGCCAGTGAGCTAAAATAACTCCTGTATGTCTCATAAACTGAAATATTAATAAAGTAGAAAATAAGAATGAGGGAAATTTAGGGATTCTCATGTCCCCTTTTTACAAGCTCATTTCTGTGGGTCCAGTTAGTGGAAAAGAACATGGTGTGGGGGGAATAAGAATGAAAAAGAATCAGAAAAAGAGAATAGAAGCAAAATTGAAGGGTCAGCATCAAAATACCCCCTCTCTATAAAACAGTGCTTATTATAGTCTTCCCTCTTAGTAGAATCCCTGGCTGAGCTACTGAGCTACTCTATAAAGCTGGCAACCTTTGTGTACTGCAGTGCTTCACTCACTGTTTATTGCCAGTTGGAAAGAAAGCTTCAGTTTGCATTTCAGTTTGTGGTGACTTTTCCATGCCATCCAACAGTCAAGCTTTTCAGGAGAACTTCTGGGTCTCTACTTCTCACCATTTTGTGGGGAACCTCATCAGGGCTGTGACTGCCTTGTCCCTAGGAGTCAGCTGGTGAGCTAGAGGAAAAGTCCTGTTCCACGCTGAGAGGGTTCATAATGGAGTAAGGCTGCAGCAGTCCTGACACGGCAGACTGCAGATGTCTTGGAGTTGGAAGGTGGAAAGAAACAATGCAAAGAGAATGGTAAATTCCATCAGAGGCTGAAGGACAACCTTGCATTAATCAGGTTTCTTTATGGTCGCACTGATAATATCCTAACTCAAACATGTAAGCGACAAAGGAAACTTGATTGGCTCACATAACCCAAAAGTCAAAATCAGGAATACTTGGGTCAGATGTTCAAATGTTGTTTTTGGACTCTTTCTCCACTTGTTGGCCAACTGTCCCATGTGTTGTTTTGTTCTTGCTCAGGCTCCCCCCAGTGATGGCAAAAATGACCACAGGCAAGCAGCACTAAGCTGACCTCTTCCCAGCTTCAAACCTTTATCCAGAGGAATTCACCTCTTTCTTAGTAATTCTAGCAGCAGTTTTGAGACTAAGTCTGAGCCGTGTGCCAGCAATGGGTATGGAAAATTCCCTAAAGGAAAACAAAGATTCTGTTACCAGAGGCAGGAGAGGTCAATTTGGGGCTGTAAAAACCAACAGAACCATGTACATGCTATGCCCCTTGAATGATCCTTTTGATCATCAACTAGAGGCAGAAATTTCACAGTCAGGGATAACCTGTATTCTCCCTTTTCTACATTGCCTCATAATCTGTGATTTTTCCTCAGGAGAATGTCAAAGACATTTTGATATACTAGGGTACCTGAGTGCTGTGCCATTTTGAAGTTTAGACAGAATACTAGTAGAAATGACAAGTTCTTTCTGTGAGTTTGCTGACACAGGGTACTTTAACACCCGTGCTAAATCAAGCAGCAGGCTCCCATAGCTCCAAGGTAAAGCAAGGATATGTCAGCCAATTTCCTGTCAGGAATTGATAGCTTTGGGTAGGGGCCCCCTACTCTTCTTTCTTGTGGACATGCCTTCATATTTCTGACCTTTTTCATGCTTCTTCTCATTTTACTGTTCACATGGGAACCAACACTATTTAGATTAGTGATCCCCAACTATTTTAAAAATGAGAATTCCTTTCGAATGTAAGAGTTCATAAATGTCTTATGACAGTAGTTGGATCTCTTGCCTATATTAATATATAGACTAAAAATATATAATATAAAATAAACACTAAAATTAATATTATTAAAATAAGTTGTATCATATTGGTTACAACACTTGAAATGTAAATAGTATATGCATGTGTAAGATGTAAGCTTTATTCAGTCTACATAGGGATGAGTAGATCTCTTACAATAATTCCATACACCCCTTCTTTAATAGGGTCAAGAAACTGAGGACATGACTTAGAATGATTCTTTTTATAGCTCAGGTGTTTGTTTTAACTGTAAAAGCCCAGGCCTCCAAATGTATGGTAAGAGTCCTACATCCAGCCTCCCCTATCCCCTATCCCTCTGTTTCCATTTCCTTTAAATAACTAGCTCAAACTCTAATTTCAATCAGGAGAGAACCAATCAGCAGCCCAGAAAATTGACCTGAGATTCACTACCAAGATGGTGAGTTAACACCAATTCCAGACAGTGAAAATGAAAGTGACTAACTCAACGCATGTATTCCTTGTGGAAGGCATCTACTGAAAAAGAAAAATGGAAAGCATTGGGTTAAGACTTACCTTTCAAAGAATAATGAGGAATCTCATCAGAAGCATAGCATTTCACTTGCAGTCAGGATACCAAGCTAGTACAGAAACATCTATCGAAATTTGTTCAAAAAGTAGAAATTTAATGTGAAGATAATTTTTGAGTTGCATTCTTGACAGCAGAGCCTACAGACAACTGCTTTTGGAGTTTCTTACATGCACTCTGGGTACCATTCATCACTGTCATGCTCTGATGAGCTCCTAATCTTCCTTCTAAATCCTTCCTCCAGCCTCACAGATGAGGCCAGTGGAGATGAGTGAATTACTCAGAGGGAACACACTCAAGATTGTAATCCTGAGCCACAGAATACCCTCTGAACTTTTAGGAGGAAAACAGTAAACAGTAAAAATAAATGAATAAAAAAAAGTTAAAATAATAACAGAAACTTAAATTTTAAGTTGCTCTCCCAAATCCCAAGCATTGATAACTGAGAAGTTCCAGTACTAATTTGTAGACAACTGTCCAACGTTTAATAAGAGGTATGCTATTGCAGATCTGAGTCCAAAATGGTACATTCAGCTAAAAAATTGAATAAAAGGGTAAAAAGTTTCAAGGATGGAGTAAAATTGTATTTCGTATGTACAAACCAGTGTCATTGTGTTTAAATGATCACTTTATTGTCAGTATAACCTCAGCCACTGGGGGATGCTGATCCCTGAAGTTATGAATGGTAAGAACAGGGGCTTTAGAAGGAGACTGAGGACCAGAAATCCTAGTTCTGCCATTAACCAGCTATGTAAGCTTGGGCAAGTAACTCACTTTCCTCTCTAAACTACAGTTGCCTTATTTTTAAGTGTTATTACAAATTTGCAAAATGTTATTACATGATGTAAAAACACTTAGAACAATGAGTGAAACATGTTAACTACTAATAAATGTTGGCTTTTATTGTCAATTGTATTAGGGACAAGTTATCTTACCTGTAACCTGAGCAGTAATTTGACATTCCTGGTCCCACCCCAGCTAATAAGAGAACGTTGTCTTTACCTGCTCAGATTCTCCCCTTGCCCTTGCCTTACGCTGTAAGAGAATTTTTCCAAAGTACTACTGTCGACCGAAATAAATGTACAGCCTAAAAGTTGAGAGTTATGTATTATTTGGCAGGAGGACTCAAGCCGGGATGATAGCCTCTCAGATCACTCTGAGGGACTGCTCCGGAGAGCTAGGATATATAGGAGCTTTACAGCGAAGACCAGGTAGTTGGAACAATAAATGATTGCTTGTTATTTAAAGAAAACCAGGCACCTCAAATTAAAGAGTTTAGTGCTTTTCTATGTATGGGAGGAAGCAAACACTTGGGCTCTTTGAATTCATTTCTTTGACAAGCACCTAGCTATCTAGGGCCAGTATCCTGTCCTTTCTTATTCTGAGTCCTCTCAGAATGCACCATTGTGAGTGGCTGCAGAGGCTGGGCTGCAGGGGCTGGGCTGCAGGCTTTTCTTCACTGGGGGGTGGCAGCAGCTGATGATGACTTGATGGTTTCAGCAGTCTTTGTTTACTGATATGGTTTGCAGTATTTTTCGTTCACACTGCCCTTTCTGTAAGAATAGGCAGAGCCACATTAAACAAAAGATAGGGGAATAAATCCAGACAGGCAGAGTAGACTTGCAAAATGAAGACTGAAAGGGTGGGACAGGGGATGTGCAGTCCACGTGTTACATGAGATAAGTGTATAGGGGAGTCTCTGCAATAGATTTGGAGTCTGAGAAACTGAGAAGGAAGCAAAGAGAGTTTTGAAAGGTGTTTTACTGTGGATTATAAATTGAATCTACTTTCATGATCTTTAAGAGATGAAACTAACAATTAGCTTTGAGTTGTAACTACTTTGGTTTCTGGACCATTCTTTTTAATGAAGCATCATGTGGAGATGAGGCCACACGGGGCCCCAGTTTGTACTTGGTTCATGTCCTGAATGTCCAAGTGGCGCTTCTGTAACAGTGCTGTGACAGGCTTGCGCTGACATGATTGCTCCTCCTCGTGACTTCTGGATTTATTGGGGGAACTGCACCTTAAACTTATGCAAATGAGCCTTCTACCTTCACCAACAAGCTCTTTTCCACCAGGAACTCCCCATAGAATAGCATTGCCTTCATCCAAGGAGTGAACAGTTGTCGATGGTACAGTTGTAGACACCCAACCTTCATTGCCATGACCCCAGATCCCAAACCTAGCCTCAGCCATGTTGGAGAAAGTAACTAGAGAAGGCAGAACAGTACAACCATTCCTCGATGACTCCTTCTATGACAGTGAAGTGTTCAAATAACCACTGGCATCATAATTTTGAGTGAACTTCCAAAAGATGCAGTCGAGATTTCTTTTTGGAAACACACATCAGAACTCTTTTTTAAGGATCTGTTCCAGATAATTACAGTGTTTTGCTGAGAAAAAACATCATTTGTTAGAGACCTTTGGGTACTATCGAACACCTTAAATTCACATAGTGACCAATATGATATACGAGTCACAGGAGGAAGAGATCACTTTCATGTGTTTCAAATATACAACTGAATAATCAGCATAATTCAAATGTTTATAGCGTTTAAATCATTCCTGCTCTGACTCATCCTTCAAATAGCAGACTCAAGACTAGCGGTTATTCCATCAGCCTCTAAATCACTCTTGTATAATCAATTAACCTCATCACATTCAGCTATTCAAACAGTTTCCACCAGTATACAATTTTAACGTCACCAATACAGTTTGTTTTTAATTACCAGCCTCACTAATGGCCTTCTGAAACTAATGCTTAGGGAAGTATTGGAAAGTTTCCTGAGTTGTCTCAGAGCTGTATACCTTTTCTACTCAACAGCAAAATGATTTGATGCTATTACATTTTAAGGCTTGGGGATTTTATCTTCCTGTATAAATATGTGCAAGTCAGACCACCCAAACCACCTCATTCCACACAAGGAACTTCAAGTACCCACTGTATTTTCCAAACAAATCAGAAAGTCTATAGAGATTCCTAACACCAAGGACTTTGTGGTGTTTGTTGTAAATAAGTCAGTGGATAATCATAAAACATTTCTTGGCAGTAACTAAATCAAGAAGATCAGTGATGGCTGGCCTAAGCCAGCTGTAAATTTTATGGCAATTTTTTAATGAGGCAAAGGGATGGAGCTTATTAGCATTTTGTCTTTCAGGGTCAAATGAAAGAAAGCAGGAGAGAGACAGAGAAAGGAATCTAGAGTATCTGGTATTTGGGATAAGAAGAGGGCAAAGAGTACCTAAAAGACGAAGAGAAAATAAAAGCCAAACAGAAGCCAAGTAGCTAGAAGTTTACCCAGTGTTTAGCTTAAGGGCAGAAAGTTTCAGTTTGATTTTGTCCTTGAGGGAAGCCTGCAGAAAGATTTCTGTGCCAGTGTGACCTTGGCAAACATAAAGAAGGATCACAGCTTTGGTATTTGGGGGGAAATATAGGGGAGAAAAGAGGAAAAGAGGTAAGAAATACATGGGGGGTCGAAACAACAGATAGCAGAAGAGAAACCAGGCCCAAAAGATAATAACCAGAACCAGGTTATGAGTATTACAACCCCTAGTTCTTTGACCAATTCTAACCCCTAAGGGACCTCCTCTGAAAAGTGGTTTGTAAACTTCTTTGATAATGGAAGTGCTGTGCCACCTTGATGGAGAAAATTGCCATTTCCATTAGGGACTATGAAAATGTATTCTGATTTAATAAAAACCTGAACAAGCCAAAGTAGAATCAAGGCTCACTGTTCCAAATTAAATTAGGCATTTCATTTCATTAATCCAGTTAGATGCCATTGGCTAAATGTAAGCCCAGAATGGTGATTTTTGAAGGAAAAGAAGTGGAGAGGAGGGTAAATGCCCTGAGAACCTAGCCTTCCTTTGTAGCTGCATAGACAAAGCCAGGGTGGATGTGAGCCTTAAAAAAGGATGCAGATAACAGGGCTGACATATGTCTTTGGTGAGTTAGCAAGCAACCTTTAAAGCAAGCACTTGTGTTAAAGCAGAAAGCAACCAGCCTCTACCTAGCAGGGACTCTACCTGGATTGAAGCATTAGTGTTCGGTTAGCTTAAACTTCGATGCAAAATTGAGCTCTGTTCCTCATGACATCACCACAAGCTTTTTATATGTGTTCTTACAGTTGTTTCTCATCTCTGACTTTTGCCTTTAGTGATGCCTTTAACTTAATCATCTAAGATCTTGCCTTATCACTTTCATTGTCTTTAAAAACAGAGGTCACAGAAACCTTGTCTTTTCTAAAATAATTTTTTTTTAATTCAAGAACTCATTTCTGTTACCTAAAGAGCCCTTTTGAATTCCCCCTTATAAGACAATGAGAAAAAACTTATAGACGCCTTAAAAAAAAAAAAAAAGCCCAGGGTTCCATTTTCTTTCTAATTAATTATAAAATAAAATAATGGAGACTGATTTCCAATAGAAACAAAGATTCTAATAATACTTAACTGTAATGTCTTGCATAAGTCCAAAAGAAGAATGTTCAAAATAGTGATGAAGTTGGCTAAGGATGGGGTAACACACATACTAAGCTACCATTTATCCAGAGCTCTAAAGGAAAGAATTCAGAGCTTTTGGAAAATTATTAATGTCATAAGGAAAGTAAAACAAACAAAAAAGAATTAAACCCTTGTCATTTAGTACCTGAGAGTGTTTTGCTTACCAAAAAAGAAAAAAAAAGAAAAAACAAGAAAGCAAAGACTAGAAAATAGCTAAATAAAGAGACAGACAGTTCAAGTAATTTATTGTAAGGAACAGTAATCAACTTCCACAAAGAAAGTATCAAAGAAGTTATAATTGGGCACAGCAAATACTTGATGTAAGAATTCTAATTTCAGACTTCCCTTGCCTAAATCCAAATTCCCATGCTTCAATACGTTCAATGAAGAATTAGAAATTCTTCCCTCTGAGTCAGACCCCAAGCCAGCCACATTGTTTCTGGTTCAGATTTTCTTTCTATGAGCCTGCCCCAAAATAAAGAAAATGAGTCACTGGAGTAGAAACTAGAGGCCTTAGATTCTTGCCTTACATCTTCAATTAGCTGTTAACAAATAAGTTATAAACTTTGGTAAAAATTAACCAGATGGATTTCTGAAGGTGTGTCCTTCAACCAGTTGCTTAACTGCAGGCTGGCTTCAGACCAACGAGTTGCATAAGCGTCCCTCAGTCCCTCACCTGGAAGGGGCCAGCACTTGGTTGAGTGCTCTGCAGTCACAGTCTTGAAATTCTTAATTTTTTAAGAAGGGGCTCCACATTTTCACTTTGCACTGGATCCCTCAAATTATGAGGCCAACTCTGCCTAAACCCTACGTAGCCTCTGTTTCCATATCTGTAAAATCAGGATGGGACTATTTCCAGCACTGTCCCAGCTTCACTGTGTGATGACACAAGTGCTTCAGGATCTCCTAGCAAATGGAGCACACAACTACACAACTTTGAGGAGGTTTTTCCGGAATCCCATTTCCAGCACGTATTCTCATCCTCCAAGTTCTCCACTATTCCCAGATGAGGGAAACTGCAGCATTTAACAAGTTGGCAGATTATCCTGCTACCGCTTTCTCGTCTCAGTGACTGACCTCTCATTACAGTGCCACCAACTAGTTAAGTATTGCCACAAGAATGCCACAAACAAACCACCCCAATACCGAGGGGCTAGAACAACAGCTATTATTGTTGTTCACAAATCCACAGTGGGCTGGCTGCTTCTGCTGATCTTGGTCAGGCCCTGGCTGGGGGTTTCTCTAGTTAAAGAGAGGAATGCAAAGAAGGAAAGAATTGGAGGCACTTTGGCAATAAATCTGCCGAACTCACATAAACCAGACGTTCTACTGCTGTAAATACTCTACCTCAACGACATATCGTTGTATGACCCTAAGCAAATCACTTGAGGTCTCACTCCATTGCCTCATCTGTATAAATGAGGGCATCTGGCCAGGTTACCTCTAAAGCCGCTTCTGCTCTGGCATCCTCATAGTTGGTTAACTTCTCTGTTCCCATTTCAACTATAGTTTCCAACCTCCTCTTTATCCTCTGGACCAGACACCTCTGTATCCTACAGGGCATTTAATCAGAGATGGATCAAAGTGATCAATTTAACCTACTTTGATCATTACAGTTCTGTCAGGCCCTAAAATCCTAATTCCAAAAACTAGAGTTCAGAATTCTCAGGGGAAAAGTTTCAGGTCTCAGCCATGCCAAAAATCCTCTTGTGTCGGAAAGGGCAGCACATGGGAATTTTCCTGGACCAATGCCTATGGCTCTGTGGCTCCTTTGTCTCTCCAGAGCAGACTCCTTTCTCATTTGAATGCTCCTGGTGCTACCCCACCCTCCCGCAAGACTGCATCAAGCACTCATGACCCAAACCGCAGTGGCACGGCTCACTGCAGGCCTCTGAGCTGGGGCAGCGTTCTTGTAAATAAATGAGAGGGACAGTGTGTGCTCTCTGAAGCCTGCAGGTCCTGTCAGCTTTATGCTTGCCAATTTACATGGCTTTTAAAAGACAAAACTAAAATGTCACTCCCAGATTCACTCTGGACAGTCAGATCTTTGCCCAGGCTAGGCAATGTTCATTTATCAAAGTGACTAAAGAGTAGTTGAATTATTTTTTCCCTTGTTGGAATCCCTTTTCCTCTTTGTAACTCATGATAAAGCCCTTTCTCTCAGTAAGCTCTCTCATAGGACTCTGTAAGGATCAAGGTCTTGTTTTATTTTTCTAAAAAAAATCGTGAAAGCCCAGGAGCAATTCCTACAAATATCTGCAACCCTGAAGTACAGGGCCAGCAAACGCAGCACAGAGGTGGATCTGCGTGCTGGATGTGGCTTGCTGAGCACAAGCAGTGGCTGAGTTTTCAGCTTGTTCAGGGGATGGGAGCTAAATTTGGTTTGTGCCGTTGTGTTTTAAACTCCAAACTGCTTTTGCTGCTGCCAGATACGCCTTTTGTTTGTGCATTCATTTGTGTTTCACTGTCTCTGAAATAAACCCGTCTCTTCAAATCAGGAAATCTTCCACTAAGCCGAAAAAAAGGGGAAAAAAAAAAGGAAGAGAGAGAGAGAGGTGATGATAGAGGACCAGCTAGTCTGTCTTTTACGTGATGACATGCCCGTTTCCTCTTCAGTGGTTTTTGTCATTTTGCTCAAAGTGCCCATGCGTTGGCATTAGGTTGGAGCAACACAGTGGGTTCTTTGGCCCTCAAGGTGGCTTTTGAAGGTCACTGATGTTTGGTCCTTGACTTTGCATACTGTTCAGTCAGTGCGCTGCTTTTCCCTGTGAGGTCTAGGGCTTTGTTTCTCCAATAATTAAAGCAGAAAATAGAATTTCCAAAGCTCCTGGATCAGAGCCTATTAGAATGAATGGGTAGGGAGGTTAGGAGTGGAGTGGCAGTCTGCCCTAGCCTCACATTTACATATTTTCACTTTTTGTCTACAAATTAGGTTATATATACAACCACAGAGATGCAAAATTGAAAGCAGGTATTAATCTTGTGCTCCATTCTGCTTTTAATGTACTTTAATGTTTATAAAACTATAATTATCTCTAAAATAGCATACACTTGTGGTACACTTCTTATGGTAAAGGTTTTAATTATTCAAGGGAATATTTAAAATAGACTGTAAACTTTGTCACCTTCTTTTGATTCATGTTTATTTCTTAAATAAATCAGGAAACTCAAATGTTGAAAGCTGCTGAAGCTTCTCTTAACCTCTGAGAGGCCCCACTTTGGGCATCACATCCTCTTCTCAAGAAAATCATTGGAGCATCAGAAACAGGAGCAGCAGAGCTTCACATATTTGAGTCGGGGTGAGGACTGGGCATCAAATCAGATAAAACATAAATAAGGGCTTAAGTGCTGCAGAGGAGGTGGCATGGTCCCCTGAGAGTGAAGGAACAAGGTGTTGGACACACCATCCAGACAGGGGACCTCTGAGCTGTCTCTGGATTCCCTTCCACACCTCACTTAGCTCTTTGGATGTCATGCCAACATCTTGGCTTGGCACACAAGGCCCTCTGGACCTAGCCCCTGCCCCTGACCACTGTCCAGCTCTTTTTCCCTGTGCATTTCCACCCAGAGCCTTTGCTTTGATCATATCACCAGATGTAAAAGCACCCTAAGGAGTCTGTTGAATATCTCCAGGCTTTCACACATGCTGTTTCTCCTGCCTGAACTGCCCCACCTCTTTCCTCCCCTTAGTGATTTAATTTCTTGAGGAAACTCTTATCCATCCCTCATAAATCAGCCTGCATCCTATACTTCTGGGCTCAGAAAGAACCTTGGGGGATAGTTCTATCAATTATGAAGTTATAATCTTTGCTTTACCTGTCTTCTTCTTGAGGGAAAGGCTACCTTTTAGTCATGATTTTACCCCCAGTTTATAGCACAATGCATGGTGTATGGCAGAATCAATGATGAACAAATGCATAAACAAACAAAGTGGACCAGAAGCCTGTTAGAAGTGCCGACTCTTGGGTCTCATCCCAGACCTACCAAATTAGAATCTGCATTCTAACAAATCCTAGGGGGATTCAATTGCACTTTAAAGTTTGAGGAACACTGATCCATGTTACCCTGAGTTCTCATTTCTGTAAACATCTGAAGCAGTGACTGTCCAAGGCTCCGGGTTTGTAATTACTAATGTACCTGCCCTGCACTGTGCTTAACTGGTCCATGTGCTTGTGTGTTTGCGTATGCTCACACACTTCCATTCTTGCCTTCTTACCCAGGAGACCATGGAAGGACCCTTGGCATTCTCTCATTATTCCTCTTGACATGCGGCACTACACTATGCTCTATGCCCAGAGTAGGCACGGGGTACAAATTTATGTCAAAAGCCAAGGGCCACTGAAAAAAGTAGGTTGTATAAAACTGTACCATACATGTCTCTACATGAAACACTTGATGTCAAACTAAATCTGAGGCTATGGGAAGGAGACTAAGGTAAATCACCTTGCCTCTAGAAAGCATCGAGTGAAATATAAATTCTTAGTAAATGCTACAGATAGCCCTCACCAATGTGGTCCCCAGCTTCCACTACTGTCCTTGAAGGAGACATCTGGCAGTTCATTAGCATCACATTTCCTGATTCATATTCTATATTTAACTTTCCTTAATCTTGTCATGCCTGGAGATTTAGCACTGTTTAATGACCCATATTCTTCCTTGGGACACTCAGGAAATGCTTCTCTACCTCATTTCATCCCACATTCCTTGAGTTCATACTTTGCAATTTAATGGCCTCAAGAGTTAATGCGGAATAAATGTAACTGTTAGTTTATTATTCACCACACTGGGTGGACCACAACGTATATGCACACCAGCTGAGTAATGAGGGAAAAGAAAAGCAAGCTAAATTCAGTTGGCAATATTTTTCACCTCCTTGGAAAAAATATTCCATAGAAAGATAAAATCTGCTACCACAGCAACAGGGAGAGGAACTGCTGGAGGAAAGTGATAGACGTGGGAAAAGAACACTAGCTTTTATTGAGATTCTGCTGGTGTGAAGTACTCCGCTTGGCACTTTATGTACATTATCTCATTTAACCTTCATCAACCGAATGAGGTCGGAATCCTAACCCCAATTTTAATAATAAAGAAAACAAGGCTAGGCATTCTCAGATTCACACAGCTAGTCATGGAGCTAGGTTTTGAACTTTTTCTTCTTTTTTAAAGTTTTCAATTATGGTAAAAAAAAAACCTCATATAACATCAAATTTACCATTTTAACCATTTTTAAGTGTATAGTTCAGTAGTGTTAAGGATTTTCAAATTGTGCAACAAATCTCTAGAACTTTTTTTTAATTGAAGAATAGTCAGTTTGCAATGTTGTGTCAGTTTCTGGTGTACAGCATAATGTTTCAGTCATACATATACAAACATATATTCATTTTAAAAATCTTTTTCATTATAGGTTACTATAGGATATTGAATATAGTTCCCTGTGCTATACAGTAGAAACTTGCTGTTTATCTATTTTATATATAGTAGTTAGTATCTGCAAATCTCAAACTACCCAATTTAAAAAAATAAAACTTTTAAATCTTTTTTATCTTGCAAAACTAAAGCTCTTATACCCATTGAGCACCATCAACCCATCCCTCCCCCAGTTTCTTTTTTAAACTAATCAAAGGCAGTATTTTGCTCATCTTTTCCTCTTTCTGTGTCTTTCTTCCATTTTCTTCACCTTCTTATGGTGCCATATAATTTTTGCTGCTCTGGTCTATCTCAACAGTGGGGAAAGGGATCTGAAGATGCCACGGTCTCAGGATGTTATCTTCCCTATGGAGTCTGTGAACCAAGTGGCAAAGAATGGATTGCCAGTGGAAGAAAATGAGGGGAAGACTATTTGGTTCTTGTAAGGCTAGAAATTTACTTGCACATTTTGCCTGTGTGAAAGCTCTCTATATTGACCATTGTTGCATTGAGTCGTGCCTGTCCAAAATTCTCAATTTTCCACCCAACCACGTACCTGCAGCCAGGAGTCTAGTACTACTGTCTCAGCAAGGGCACCCTTCCAAAGCTCTGAGGGTAACATATACACACTCAGTCTGGGAGACTGTCTGGTGGCCACGCCCATGAAGTGAGGTTGTCTGTCCCTGTCTGGCACCAGACATGCATTCCATGAAGATGAGATGGTGAAAAGGTATTGTGGCCTGGAGTGCAGGTTCACACAACTTTGAATCTGGCATGGTGACTTGTCTTATACGATCTTTGCATAATTCTATTTAAATGAGTTATTTATTAGATATTCAAAGAAAGGAAAACATTTTAATTGATGTACTAGAAAGCAATCAGAGCCTAGAGAGAATAGTTAGTAAATTCCAGGAGGAGGAGCGAGTATCCCCCAGCGCCTGCTCTCTCCAGAGTCCTGTGTCACCAGTGGATGCATCATGCAGCCATGGGCTCATTCTAGGCAGCCAGCATCCCACACTCCAGCCAATGGGAACACAAAAAGCATAGTTTCTTCCTGGGTTTCATGTCACCAAAGATGATGGACTCACTTCTTTCAGATTCTGCAGCACAGCTTTTTGAGCTTGGTGAGAGCAGGAGCTTCCTATCATTGTTCCGAAGCCTTGAGGGGATATGAAGTAGGCAGAGTTGGTTTAAACCCAGCTCTACAACTAGTAGCTCAGTGACCTTGAATGAATAGGATAGCTTTTCTGTATGTAGGCTTATTAAATGAGATAAATTTGATGAAGCACTTATTTTCTGGAATTGCTTAATTAATGTGCTGTTGTTATTTTTATTGTCTTACTATTTCCATTTCTCATACTATACCCTGGACTAAGACTTAGATCCTCTGATATTCTCCAAGAATGATCCTCTGTTCTGTTATTCTGGAGGACTGCCAAATCCAGCCCACCATGTTTTATAAATCAGGTTTTATTGAAACACATACAGTGCTCATTTGTTGATGTAGCGAGTCTATGGCTGCTTCTGTGCTACAATGGCATAATTGAGAAACTGTGAGACAGAGACCTCATGGCCCACAAAACCCTAAATTTTTACTCTCTGGTCCTTCACAGAAAGATTGCTTACACTTAAAAGATAAAGAATGGTCTAGAATAAGATCAACATAGGAGCAGAAGTAAATTCTAAGGACAGGGTTTTGACATTATGAGGACTTAGAAATTGCCTAGACTTAGGAGTGAAAAGATAGGATTCAACTTTCACCTCTACTCTTCTTAGCTGGATAACACTGGACAAATCATTGTAACCTGTATTTAACGTTCTTTCTCTGTAAAACAAGATAATAGGAACGCCTACATTGAATACTGGTAGTGAGAATTAAACAATTTACATTCAGGTCCTATAAGAATTCATTCATTCATTCATTCACTCACTCATGTGACAGACACCAAACCAGGTACAGTGAAACAACACTTTCTCTGGCCATATAGTACTTGCCTTCTGGCTGGGAAGACAGACTGCTTGATGTAAAGTGTAATTTCCTAATTAATCAATCTCTTTGTAGTAATTTCTTAAGATACTCATTTTAAATTGTGAAATCATACACTATAGAAATAAATGCTTATATTTTATAATTCTGCCTTTGGCTGAGCCTGGATCACAGACACTAAGTTGTACATCTTTCAGAATATAGCTGGTTATTTGCTTTTATTCAAACAATGGATCAGCTGAGTCCCTCAAAAGAAACACATTCACAGAGTTGGACAAGTTGTCTGGTGAATGTGACACATGCAGAGATGCTCACAGGATGATTTAAGCCTTTGTGCATTTACAAAACAAAGTTCAACCAAGCAAAATGGTGCTCTGTAGGAAAAACCCACAGACCACACGTAAATACACATCCACTTGGCTCAGACTCATAAAACTACTATGAAAAGAAAATACATGTCATTAGATGTTTTTCTGTAGATGTTTTAGGTTTTTTTCATTTAGATAGCATTACTTTTTGAAAATTACAAGGAATAAGCAGGCAAAATGTAACTTTTATTTAAATTTTTATCTCTAAATCACATTTCAGCCGAATGACAAAGAACTGCTTATTTGTTCTAACACTAGGCCAATGTCCCATGACACTTTATAGGTCAATTTATCTAGAGTAAATATGCATTAAGAACACATCACTCCTCACTAATTTTATTAATAAGTTTCTTCTTGAGTTTTTACTGCACTGTGGAAAGACTAATAATGTGTTACAGATTTATAACCTAGTATAAGATCTATCAATTTCCCTAATAAAAGGGTATCACTTTCTTAAAAAAAAAAAAAAAAAAGGCTCTTAGATGCTGGCCAGTCTACAGGCATGTCTCCCAGTTCAGTCATCTGACCATGGTTTTTACACCCTGTGCACAAAAGGGACATTTAGTATGAAAGCAGTAAATGAAAACTAGAGGCTGTTGTCAGATTGTCAGCCATTGTGCTCACATTAATAACCACAGCAGCTGTCTGAGGCTCAAATTAGCATCTTTGAAACAAGTTAAACACTTTTACCACTATTTAGAGCCATTTCAGAGACAACAACCAAAGTTTATGTTGAACTTTTTTGCTGGGTGGCCTTTAAAATAAAAATATCCTCAGAAACTGAAACTACCCTTTTTTTTGAGATGCTACTATGGAATTACCTGATAAATCCTCATTTCCAATTAACTAAATATTTTAAAAGGAGGATTCATAGGCACGTTAATTTATGCCACAGCTAACATGAACTCATGTAAATTCCTGTAATTTTAAGATAGAAGAGAACGTCCCCTAGGACAGGCACACTTCTCACTTATCAGGTACCCCAAAAAGAGCAATAGTATTCCTGACTGCTCACCCTGGCATTTGAAGAGAATAACCATTTCTGGCAAAGACAGCAATTCATGTTGGAGCCAGGTGAGTCTACCTCTCTGAATCTCCTGGGTTGAGAAAGAGGACTAGCATCCCTCCAAAAGAACTATTTCAAAAGCACGATAACTGGTGAAAATAAAAAGGGGGAGTCCATCTAGGGATTTGAGAAAACCTGTGACTCGATACAGATGAGCTGGCAATGAGTAAGTCAGTCATTGTGTCAGCTGCCCCTGAGGAGCCTGACAGCGCTGACTTCAGGCTGTACTGCTTAGGTTCTTCATATGGCCTCTTGGGACTTGTCCAGGGGAAACTTGCTGTGCTAAACTCCTGAAACGAGCTTCCCAAATGGAACAGTTGTAAGACACAGCCCAATACCTGGGAGCGAATGAATTTATCTACCAAATAAGGAGAGACAGCTGAATATTTTATTCAGAGGGCAAGTTGTTTACCCTCCGTTTCAATCTAACTCTTTAATTTCCTGAGTAATTAAGTAGATGGATGTGCTCTTCCATTATTCCCTTTGTATTTATGCTATTGGGAAACACCAGATCTACTCCTGGGAAGTCAGAAGTCCTGGATTCTCATCTTGGTTCTGCCCTCATTACCCTGTCTTATCTCATTGGAGAATTAGAATAAGTGGGTAATCTGTATAAAAGCCTTTTGAAAAATGTAATCATCTATTTATTAGATAAGCATTTATTAACTCCCTACTGTGTTCAAGCATAACTACACATGTGTCATCCCATCCTTAGGACAATGCTGTGAGATAAGTATTTTACATGTAAAGACAACGAGCTTCAAAAAAATTACATAACTTGCCCCAGATTTTTACGGCAATGATATGAAAAGCTGAGATTTAAATTCAGGCCTTTTGAGTCCAAGTCTGTACCCACTTGGCTTCTATGTCAAGTTGCTTCTAAATTTACACTAATACATTAAAGACTGCTAAGACTTAAATGTTTTATATGTAGTTAGCTGGTAACTTAAATGCTTTAACTCAGGGAGCCCTAACTTCTTGTGTAGAAGATGGTTCTATTCATTTTCTTGAAAGCTGGAGGGGTGGTGCTCACAGGGGCTGGTCAGTAGAATAGGTGAGAGGGCAGTGCTCCTCCTGCATGACACTTGCTGAGATTTCCAACCAGGGGAAACAGAATAGCCGTGAAGATGGTGATGGCGACTGGCTTGGAGAGCTACCATTATAGGCTGCTTTACATCTCTTAATTGGGTATTAACTTTCTGCGAGGAAGTACAAGCTGTGAGAATTCTGTGGAGTCCTAGTGGAAAATTTTTTGAGGGGACCTTTTCTTAGGATCCCTTAAATCTCAGTGTGTGGGAAACCCCCAATTCTTAATGCATAATGCCAACATAGTTGCAACCTAAACCTTTTGAGTATATTCATCCTATCTGAGTCATATAGGCATAAATGAGGGGGTTTAGTTGTATATTTTATCCTGCTCCCATTCAGCTCAATAACCTTCCTTCTGATTATAACATCTGTTCCTCTGATCTCCCTTTTTTCCTTATTATCCCTACTTCTTCTCTCCTCTATACACACTTATCTGTATGATCCTGACCCTAGATCCTGGCAACCTGATGCCAATGGCTCTGTTCATTAACAGTTTGGAATTAGAGTTGTCCACTTAAAATCATGCCTACAAGTCCCAGTGGAAATAAAAGCTCTTTGAGTAAGAACTCAGTCTATTCCTAGTCAGTGACCAAATAGCAAAGATGTTTCTTTGTTTGGAGTATTTACATGGATTTAAAGGCAGTTGGGTTGGAACTAGATTTAGGAGTTTTTCTTATAACTATTCCTTTTTAATAGGAAAAAAAATAACTAGACCAAAATGTTCCCAAAGAATCCCAAGGGGCTACTTAACCTGCGTCTCTGGAATTCTGTGCTTTCTCACATTGACCTTCAGGTACTGGGGACAGAAAAAACTAATGGCTATGTGGCTATGTGAAGCCAAATAACTTCTTGTGCTCAAATAAGTATTCCAATGTATGGGCAGGAAAAGGAGGTCTAAAATGAGCTCTCCTCACATGTACTTTGATTGCTATTCTTTTTTTCTCTGTAAACTGGCCATTTGCTCCTAGGGCATCTGTCTTGTCAGTGTAATTTAATGCCTATCAGTGTGGTGATGGAGAAAGTAAAGTGTCACTATCCCTTGTTTCTCAGCTATTCTTTTACCAAATGGAAGTACCACTCTAGAAAAAGTACTTTATAGGTCTATAAATGAAGAGGTAGGAAAAATGGATCTCAAAAGTGTGGCCACTGCTGGTCTCATAGGTAAAATAGCTTTAAGCTAAATGGAAGACAGCTTTGCACAAGTTATCTGTAGTGGGTTGAATTGTGTTCCCAAAAAATATATGTCGAAATCTTAACCTGTGGTACCTATGAATATGACCTTATCTGGAAAGAGGGTCTTTGCTGACCCAATCAAGTTAAGATGAAGAAGTGGATTAGAATGGGTGTTAAATCCAATGATGGGTGTCAGTGACAAGCTTCATTCCAAGTGTCCAACTCAGCTTGGTTTGCCATCAAAAAGTGGATGTAGTTAGGTTTTGCTTTTCACATAAAGCCCCCCAATTTCAAACAATTGAGGTTGTTTAGGCAAAGTACAAGCAATCTACACAAGCTCCTCTGCTTAGTCCACATCTCCTTGATGATGGAACCCTCTGTTCCATCACCCATCACCAGTTAGCACATGAGCCCTATCTGCTTCTCTCATTGATTTTACTTTAAATGGATCTCCCAATAGATCTGAGCTTTCAAACTTAAAATGTGCATAAAAAAATCAACTCAGAAGTTTATAAACTTCCGAAGAATTTTAGGTCCTGTCCTCAAAGATTCTGGAGTGAGTTTGGAGTGAAGAACTCGACACTTCCCTTTCACTCCCTTTTTCTTTTAAATTTCTCTGTCAGAGTTTTCTTTTCAATGATTCTATCTGTTTTTCTGTTTGCCTCTTTCTCTTTCTCTTAAGCCTGATGAGAGACCCAACTGAGTTTGGGGAGTAACAGAGATGAAACTCACGAACTCTAAACATTTCTACACACAAGCATTACTAAGCATGGAAAAAAAAAGAGCTATAAGAGCACAGTCCCAAGGATCTCAGACCTGGTAGAATCACCTGGGGAATAGCCAGTTCATAGTAAAATCACTTGGGGGAAAATTTAGCAAATACCAATGCCTGGGCCCACACCCAGACCACTTAAATCAGAACCACTGGTGGAGGAGCCTAGGTACTGGTAAATGTTTATTAGCAACCCAGGTGATTCTCCAGGTAATGAGCAGGCAGGGTTGAGCCTGAGAACCCTTGGAGTAATCAAAGGATATGTCTGCATAAATGTTGGCCCACAATGTCCTCCTTTGTTCCTCACAGGGATGCTCGCAGCATAGTGACAGTGGACAACTCTCCACAAAGTGCCCCCAGATTTTTATCCCTTGCCCCAATTCCCATCCATATCAGCACCTGGAAGTATCTTAGTCTACCAGGAAGGCAAGCACTGTGCTTCCAGCAACCCATGGCCCCTAGGCCTAGCTTCTGGAGTCCTGATCCTGACATTTTGCTATGCCATATTGAGGCCATCTCTCTTGGTCTGTGTCTGTGTTGCAGATTACACAGCCTCTTGTACAACTGGACCTAGAGATTTTCCGTTTATGTCTCCTTAGAGATTTTCCAGGAACATTCCTGATTATGACATACAACTATCTTTTTCATGATCTCCTTTTCACTCTCAGGGATGTACATTAAAGGGCAGCCACAGTCTATTCACTCTGCCTGTCTAAAATATAATGAATCATCCTTCTAATGCATTACTCTATTATAACGAATTTAACTGGAGAGAGAAGTTACCACTCATAGTCCCTCCCATCTTCCTGATAACTTTTTGAGATTTTGCCAAAAATGAAAAGAGAACTTGGAGCTCTGCAGTGGTCAAAACAGAGCTAATATTTAAAATTTATTACTTTTAAATTTTAATAGTTGCACATTATATATATGCATATATCATTATATATATCTACCAAGTTTAATTAACCAGCACCATACTGACAGACACTTAGGTTGTTTCAATCTCTGACTATTATAAACCATCATAGATATACCCTATATGTTTCTACATATTCTACATATGTATGTGCTAGTATACCTATAGGACAAATTCTTAGAAGTGATATTTCTGAGATAAAGTGAATGTGCGTTTATAATTTAAAAGATGTTGCAGATTGCATTCCACAGAGTTGCACCAGTCACTGTCCCGCCACTGATGTCTGATATGGATTGCTCCTTACATCTTCACTAACACAATGCAGGGTCAACAAGATCATTGCTATTCTGATGGGTGAAGATGGAATATCACTGTGGCTTTGATATGTATTTCTCTCATGATCAGTGAGACTGGACATCTTTCTAAATGTTTAAGATCTATTTTCCTATGAACTATTTCATCATATTTTTTCTAATTTTTTCTATTAAATGTTTAGTTTTTTCTCATACTCACTTATACTTAATTAGGAAAATGAACCTATGATATGCTACAAATACTTTTTCTTAGATGTCCATTTAGGATTGTTTGTGCTCTTTGTTCTTGCAAATTTAAGATCTATCCCAGTAAATATATGGATAGTTTTTATGATTTCTGGATTTTTGTGTCATTCCTAACAAAGCATTCCCCTCTCTGCAAATATATATATATTCACTTATATATAAAAATATTATATATAATACATAATATACTTGATATATAGTAATATGTAGTCTATATGTAAAAATATAGACTTTATTTTTTGAATTGTATACATATTTTATATATATATATATTTATTTTTCTTCTAGTACTTCTGATTTCTTTTTCTACTTTTAATGTTTACTGAACAATCCCTTATCCCAATGATAAGCAATGCCACTTTTATCATATACTAAATACATATTGAGGTCTACTTCTGGACTATATTTTAGTCCATTAATTGTTCTATTTTAATTACTGTCTTTTTATAATTTACATCCTATAGGACTATGCCTAACTCATTACTCTTCTATTTCATAATTTTTCTGGATGTTATTGCTTTCTAGTTTTCCAGATGAATTTAGCAACAGATTATCTAGTTTAAAAAAAACCTGAGGGTATTTTGATAATGACATTATGTTACACATGTATACATATACATTACATTAAATGTATATTTTAAATTAAAGGAAATTGATATATTTATGATGAGTCTTTCCAAAAACAAAGTATATGTGTAGTTTCATTTGTTCAAGTCATTATTTTGTATCCCTCTTTAACATTTAAAAATGTACTCACATAAATCTTGCACATTTCTTATTTAAGCCTAGTTTTTAGTTATTTCATGGATTTGGATTCTTTTCTTCTTTGATATTTTGAAAGAGATCATTTCTTCCTTTATAAAATTTAACTTGCTAGGATTTGTATATATGAACCTTATTGACTTTTGTATATTAAATTTTATTCAGTATTCTTATTTTCCAAGAAAGGCCAATAGCCCCAAGATATAGCAGCATAAAAAGTCACTAGAGGAGTAAGAAGAAAGGATAGAGACATGTTTGCGAACTAAAGAATATCAGATTAGTCCTTTCTTCTTTTCTTCAAAGGCATTATTTTAGGATCAAGGCAAGGAAATTTAGATGGTGACCATATCTGACAAACTGAAAATATAAACTGATTCCAAAAGGGTTTTGATAAAATCAGAGCTTATAGCTCAATAATCAAAACAAGTAATTCAGCATGTTTGGCCTTGCATTCAAAGCTTTCCCCAGAAGATGTACCTTCCTTGTCCACTCATCTCCTAATACTCCTTAGCATCCTCCTGTGACCTCCCATACAGTCGTGGCCATCTCCATGCTTGGCTGATACCAACCACCACTGCTTGCCATGCCCAGAAAGTTGTACTTCCATACAGTTGCTCACAGTACCTTGCCTAGAATGCCATCCTGCCATGTCTTCTCAATTCCAAATCTTATCTTCTCTTTGAAGACTAGCTTCTCCTCTAAGGAGCATTCATATGCCATCATTGTCTATAGTCTTCTCCCTGATGTTATTTATTAATGGCAGCATTTGTCTCTAAATCATTGCCAGATTTTGGAGTTGGATATCCCAATCTTCAAGTTCCAACTATGCCACTTACTGATATCTTAGATAAATTCATTAACCTCTCAGAGCCTTGGTTTTCTCCTATATACAGTGAGGGTAATAATATATAATGCACTTCTCACCCATGGTTATTATCAGGATTAAGTGCACTTTAAAATATTATACAAACTCTGAAGTGGTATCCAAATATAAAGGCTCAAATATAAGGAATCACCTATAGACTAAAAAGTTACTCTACAAAGAGAAACATACTCAGCCGTTTCCTCTTGCTTTAGAAGGGATTCAGGAAGGGGAGAGAAGGAGAAGAGTAGCTGTTCTTCTTTGAGATTCAACTAATAGGGTCCATCAGGCAGTGGGCTGTACTCTTCTGCTGGTTTTATCACAAATGCCAGCACTACCTGATTATGAATGGCTGTCCAAATGCTGTATTCAGGAATCTGAGGACCCATCTGGGAAGAGAGGGCAGATGGCTGTGGTCACTTAATAATGGCTATAGGGGCATATGGAGAAATAGCAGAACAAATGGCACACGTCTGCTTTTCTGCCCTCAGCCTGGGATCCCGTCATGGGAGAGCAAGGAGTTGACTCCTTTCACAATTGACCCTGTGATGTTTATCCAGTCTCTCTTTTGCCATTAGCCTGATTGTGCCTTAAATCTGATTGGGGTTCCATTTGTTGCTTCAATGTCTGACTAGAAAATATAGGCCACCCTCTTAGGGAAGTAATCTCAATGGGCACACTTCAGTCACGTCAACAATTATCTATTGTTCTTACACTGTGCAGAACACTCTTTGCTGGGGGCATGGAAAACCAATAGCATTTTTTGAATGCTTCCTGTGTGCCAGGCACCTGTATCAAGGCACTCTATGAGTTTTTTCATTTCATCTTCAATACACTCTGCCCATTTTACAGATGAGGAAACAAATTATTGAGGTCAAACATAATGTCCTTGAATCTGCAGAACTCTGTTCACTACAGTATAATGTCCCACCCTCCAGGGACCTCTGAATGTGCTGTACTCATTCACCCACTGCAGACTGAAAGGAATTTATTGACTGTTAAGTGAAACTCTTCAGATCTTCCAGTGATAAGACTTAGCAGTTTTTCTGTTGTCTTCACATAGAGACTATCAACCTAGAACAAATCTTGGGACATTTTCAAGACTACCTTATGATCTAAATTTATACTGTAGGAGCTGCTAACTGTTATTTTATTTATGGCACTCTGGATCTCAGTCTCCTTAGTTTCGTTACTCCTAATTAAGCTTATGTGGGCTCACAAAGCATCATTACATGATTTAATGAGAGTATTTTGAATTAATTATATGCAGACATTTTATAACATATTCTAGGTGCCTTGCTAAAATTGGAACTGCTTTTTATAGCTCCACCAGTGAGGGTGGCTATATTACTAAAGTTCCATTTCCAAGAATTATCCTCTACTTAAGGTAAAGTGTACAAGCCTCTGTATGTATGCTCTTAGAATTCTATGGTTTAACATGTAACTATTTGTTCTCAGTAAATATTTAACTGGAAAGAGAAGCCTGCCCAGCCCAAGTAAATTAAAGCATATTCAGACATTAATTAATTACTTTTAATTAATTAATTTCCCTTTGCTTATTATTGGTGATGGATGAGGTCAAAGGTAGATCATCATTCCACAATGGCCACAGCTACATTTGAGGTAGGGAAGTTACTAAATCTCTTTAAAAAAAAAAAAAAAAGAGGGATTTATATTTTAGCTGGAGTTAATTCCATGGTGAATCAAGTGAGAAAAATACTTGGCTCTCCCTGAGGCAAATGAGGTTACCATGACCTCTTCCAAGGTGTTAAGTGGTTCCTGGAAGTATAATTTTATGTAACATTTTATTATAGTTTACTCCCAGAATGCCTTTCTTTCAAAAGACTGTCAAGGTAAGTTTCCCTGTTCCTTCTAGTCTCTCCCCTCCAGCCCGATTTCTGAGAGCTAGTCCTATAGTCATGTCTTCATTGCTCTCACACTTCTCACCTCTGCCCTCCACCCATCTATACTTTTACCCACAGGATCCCCACCTCCTCCCTTTTAGCTTCCTCATCCTTTACCTTCCAGCCTCCCCATCTCCTTTGACCTTCCTGCATCCTAACCCTACCATCAAAATTCACCTGTTCTCTATCCTATTCTTTCAGGATTCTCCTCTCTGACAGACAATTTAATCAACAAGTTAATGCTAAGTATAGATGGCTGATGACAGATCAATGTGTAATATTTCACAAATAATTTTAAATAAAAAATATACACTGATCGACTGTGTAAAATACCGTATTTGTGCTAGAGGTCAGAAAAGATGAATGAGAAATGACATCATGCAATGTGGTCATCCACTTAGTCTTGACTTCAAATGAACCTGACTCTACTTTGAAAGGACAATGGTCAGCTACAAGTGGGGTTATTTGAAAGAACATGCTGCCAATTCTGAAGGTAAATTTCAAAAGAAATAGCAGCTTTAGTTGAAAGGGCACAGACTTTGGCATATCTGGACAGATACGGGCTCAAATCTAAGCTTACTAAATGGCTAAAATTAGGTAACTCAACAAATATTTCTGTGTCTCAGATTTCCCCATCTGCACAAAGGGGATAAAATCACCTACCTCTTAAACAGATAAAATTAAATGGTAGGTAGAATATTTTAAGCAAAGGCAGCATCTTAAATAAGTGAAGTTTCCCAAGGGTCAACCTTCTTGTCTACACTTACCTCCTTGTATGCTCCTTTAGACAACAAAAAGGTAATATTCTTTATAGTTACACCTGCTACAAGTGACCAAAGGCCCATTGTGGGCAATCTGCCACTTGACTGCACATTAAAAAAATCATTAACTCCTCTGAAAACTCCCCACAGAGCAGAACAGCTGGTCTTCTGTGAAATTCTTTGAGCCCACAAATAGTGGCACAGGAAGGTAGCAATAGAATGTCGTCTTGTAACAACAGAATGCCTACTTTCTAGCTCTCCCCTTGGTGAGTCTAGAAATGGGCAGCTCTCTGCTTCAAGTAGAATCTATACTCTTTTTAAAGATGGCTCACGGTCAGATTACTGTAATCTGTGCTTGTGCTCAGTGAAGATTTAGGGCTTTTGGATACATTCTCAATGACCCTATGAGGGCTTATGGCTTTTAAAGGCTTTCTAGGGGAAGGAGAGTAGCTGCTGCTTTCCAAGGCATTCCAGGGCACAGTCTTACTGAGTGTACTATCTAAAGGAGGGCTACCAGGGATCAGTGGAATCTGTTTAAATTCCATTTCCGCCCCTTACTATTTGGGGGCAAGTGTCTGAAAATTCTCAAGGCTCAGCTTCCACACTGAGAGAGTAATAATCACATCAGAGACTGTTATGAAAAATGAGAGTGATTAGGTAGTTAGAGAACAAAATGAACGTGTTTAGAGCAGTGAGTACAACCCCTGGCACATAATAAGAACTCAGCAAATTCTGGTTTCCTTCTTTCATCTAGCCCTAATCTGAGATTCAAGATCAGTCTTACCCTTAGCCAAGTAAATTTCCATCTATTGATATAATTTTAGAGGTAACAGGAAATTTTCAGAAAAACCAATCTTTCAACAAAGCATGACTGATTTGCTGATTCTTTCCAACAGAGCTCACTTGATTCACTCCCTTATTTCACTTAAAGTTCTGTGCATATGTCCCCTCCTCAGAGATCTTCCTGCCTATCCTGTCTGAAATAGCCCCCCTCCGTATCACTCTATCTCCTTATCCCACTTATTTTCACTCATAGCTCTTATTAGTACCTGAAATTATACTATATATGCATTTGTTTATTCCCTGCCTCTCCCCACTAATATGTAGGCTCAGTAATGGAGAATTTGTCCCCCTTTTTCATAGCTGTTCTCCCAGCCCAGCCTTTAGAACAGTACATGGACTTACTTGACAGGTGCTTAAGAAGCATTTGTTGCATAAAGAAAGAAAGAATGTTTTAAATTCCACAACTAGTCTTAATTTACTTCTCTCAAAGCTTTATTTATAGCAAAAACCATCATTTCTTAGGCATGTACTCAACCCCTTGACGCTTTATATGGATAAACTAATTTAGTCTTCTGAACATCCTCTATGAGATAGAACAATTATGATCCCCTAATATAGGTGAGAAAATGAAAGTTTAAAGAGGTTAAGTGACTTGCTCAAAGGCAGAAGTGCAGATGGGATTCATTCCAGGTTACTGGACTATAGAATCATCTGCATTTTGGGTTCCTCTTATCCCTTCCTGCTTCTACACTTGAATTCTACTATAGTTTGAACTGCCTCTTCATTCCATGTCAAGATAAGATATCTCTGGGGATGGGTAACATGAAACTGTTGTTACTCATTTACCTTCTTTGGTGCATTGAAATGCTAGAAAGTATGGTTGGGGGGGAGATACAGTTTGGAAGTCTGAGCATTTGAGATGGGAAATCTCAGAACTAGAATATTAGAGTATAAGACTATTGAGATGTTGCAGCATTTTTCCAGAGGTTATTCCACCTTATAATTATTCCACATCCAGAGCGCTCTTCCTCCTTAACACTGAGATGTTTTCCCTTTGCAATTTAGCATCTCCAAGACAACACAGCTCTGGGGGATTGCTGGTTTGACAATACCTCCCTGGGGTGTAAAAGAAGTCAATCAGACACAAGGTGAGAAATTGCCAGAGGTTGTTTTGTTTTACCTACAGTGTCATTTCTTCCTGCATTACTGAGAGTCCAGGAAAAGGTACTAGCTAGTTGGATTTGAATATCACCTGTGCAGACACAGTGCTCAGTATTTCTCCATGGGACAGACCACAGTCAGCATGCCACTGTTATCACAGCAGATAGGACTCAGGTGTTTAGCAAAAGGAACGAACAAGAGTAACAAGGTACCAAGTTGGCTATACATATAGGTAGGAAGGAAGACTGCTTCCATGTTTTAATTTGAGGGGTGCAACAAGCTACTTGTTTTGAAATATCAGTCTTAACTTTTAGTTTGAGATTCCTCCATTAGTGTCATTTCACGTCTAGGAAGAGATGTCTGCAGAAGTCTCCCTCGCTTGAGAAGGCAGGAAGGGCACATTAAGTTTGGATTAGCTAGCTGTTACCATAGCAACTAGAAGCAAGGCCCTGAGGGGGATGAAACATTGAGCAGGTAAGTTTTGATGAGGAGGAAAGGGACAGAGTGAGAGGTTAGATGAAGTGGCACCATAATTGGTAGCCCTGGGCAGCCATGCGGCAGTCATCTATAAAACAAAAGTTACTACTCGTTTTAGTCAGGTACAGTCTTAAATTTCTCCATCACAATGTTAGCCGTAGCTCACCTTGACATGGTTAGCTCCCACTCTCTTTAACAATATGTGAGTTTTAAAAATTCTTAGCCCTCCTCATCCTCTAGTACATTTCCAAGACAAATTTTGTTTAATTTTCTCAAGCAACAACGACAACAAAAATTAGAATCTACCTCTAGCCTTGTACATAGAATCCAAAGACAATTGGCCAGATACCAGGATCATTCTTATTATGTTCCCAGGTTCATTTGGGATAATAGATTGTAGGAGGATCATAGTTAAAAAAAAGTTTAAAAAACTGAATTTTACAAAAGTCATTATCCTCTGAATGAAGGTTTCCAGTGAAAAAATATATCTTAAACAGGGAGCAGGGAGGAATCTTAAAGGTTTTCCAATTCCATTCCCTTCTCCTACAGAGAAGAGTGCTGAGAGTCAGAGAGGTTAATTATGTCCTCTAACCACCTAATCACTCTGTCATTTCTAATTATTGCTAAGAAAAAATGCAGGAATTCCCAGTGCCCTCCATGTATGTGCACTGAAAAACCAGTTTGCATATCAGCAGGAAATGTCAGCATCCAGGCCAAGAATGTTCAGTTTGTTCATAAGAAGAGTAATAAGAGCTGACATCTATTGAGTACTTGTAATGTGCCAGGCATGGGCTAACTGCTTTACAGCCAGTATCTCACTTAACCTCTAAGTAGTCCTGTGAGGTATGTTTACCCCATTTTACAGATGAGAACATCATAGCTGAGAGAAGCTAGGTAACTTGTTTATAGTCAAACAACTAGGAAGGGACAGACTCAAGTTCTGACTCCAGCCACTGCTTCTGACCTTTAACACTAAACCGTACCTCCTGGCTGTATCCATGTCTTACTTTCCTGTAAGAAAACTAGGGATAAATAATCAACTATATTCACGAGCTGAATGCCTCCCTCTGACAGCTAAATCCATCCCCAAGGAAAGTCATCCAACTCTAGCCAACTAACCTATATTCCCTAAGTACCTACTTTAAATTTTTCTTTTCTGATTCTAAATATAAATTATATTAACCATGCAAAATTTAAAGATACAGACAAAGATGAGGGAGAAAATGAAAATCTCCTGTAATTATATCAAGGATCACATGCAGGGAAATCTTCTTTTTTTTCTTCCATATTAAGGACTACTATAGTTCTTGTAAAAATCAACAATAGTCTCTAGTATTTTTTATGTGTCATTTCCCTCTAGGAAATTCACATATTGAATGACCACCATCAAAGATTATTTACTTCTTGGTTCATTCATTTATCCATCTGAGATCTATTGCTTCAATGTCTGCTCTGAACTAGGTGTTCTGCTAGTTGCTAGAACACATTGATGGCTAAACACAGGCCCTGATCCTGGCCTCATGGAACCTATAGGTTAATTCTCTCAAAGAAGTTTTCAATGTATTTTACCTTCACTAGCCTGAAAAGACACAGATGCTTTTAGATGCCTGACTGAAGTAACTCTTTCCCTCAATGGGGTGATGTAGAGATATGTCTTATAGTCTCATAACTGACAGAGCAACAAAAAAATTTTTAATTATTGGTTTAGTGATACCTTATCATGGCAAACAGGTCACAGTCTGGGATTTTAAGGATTTTCCACCTTAAAGATTCTTTGTACATAGTTATTCCTTTGATGCTAAGCTAGTAGCCTTAAATGTAGAGGGTTAGGAAGGGGTCCTTATGCTTGGAATTCCTTTAACATGGTCAAAATTTGCCATTAGCCAAACACTGCTGAGGTTGACTGAAATGTGTGACTAAAACTTATTCTAAGCAACACACGATGTGGCCTCCTTTCCTAAGAAGAGGCATTTATGGGACTGAGAAGCCTGAAGGCTGTGGGAATGGAGGAGACAATTTAGAAGTCAGCCGGGGTTCTGACTTAGTTTCCTATTTCTGCTCTAACAAATTGGCACAAGGTTAATGGCTTAGAGCAAAACAC
This sequence comes from Camelus ferus, assembly GCF_009834535.1. Classification (NCBI taxonomy): domain Eukaryota; kingdom Metazoa; phylum Chordata; class Mammalia; order Artiodactyla; family Camelidae; genus Camelus; species Camelus ferus. Next base: position 41,708,908 of record NC_045706.1, on the reverse strand, counting down.
ATTTATTCTCTTACAGTTCTGGAGGTCAGAATCTAAAATGGGACCGCAGGACTGTGTTCTTTCTGGAGGCTCTAGGAAAGAACCTGTTTTACCTTTTCTAGATTCTAGAGACTCCCCACATTCCTTGACTCATGGCCTGGGTCACTCAGACCTCTGCTTCCCTGATCACATCTCCTTCATTGACTGTGGTCTTCCTGCCTCTCTCTTACTGGAACCTTGTGATTACAGTGGGTCTATTCAGATAATCCAAGATAATTTTACCATCTCAAATAATCTTAATCTTTCCTGCAAAGTGCCTTTTACCATATACAGGTCCAGGGATTAGGACCTGGGTGTCTTTGAGGGGCCGTCATTCAGCCTACCACAGGCTATCATGATGAACTTGAGTATTTCACATTTTTGACAAGCTGGGGCTGTCTGCAATAAGGATTTGAGTCCCTCTCACATTCTTTTTTCTCTCTTCCCTGCCCTTCAACTCAGCTCTGTCTGGATTCGAATACTGAGTCATCTCTGGGCTTTTCCTTCCTCCTGTAGGGAGCAAGACGTTGGTGGCAGAGTTCTGTTCCAGCTACCCTTCCTTATTTATTTCACCATAAGCGTTATTAGTGCTCAAGAAGCCCAAGGATACATTGCATAATTGGATTTGTGCTCAAAACTACGTACATCAGGCTCTTGAAAGACTTAGTCACTGAACATTTATTGTAGCCATATAATTGTAAATTTCTGGTTGCTCAGTTGGGGAAGATGAGCCTAAGTATACAAGTTTAATTTCAGAGGATGAATCTATGCACAAAAAGGTCTGTTCTCTCTGGCATAAGGACTGCAGGCATTTTGGTAATGGTGGCAAGCCAGTGGAAAGCATTTCAGTGCCACTTGATTTATACATGGGCCAAATTCTTAGGACCTAAAAAATTTAGAAATAAGTACCATGGCTGACCTTCCCTTTTAAATTGAAAGCTCCTTAGCAGAAAAGTCTGAAATTAAGATTATTACATTAATGTCAGTGATGGTGGTGTCCTACAGAAGGAAAATCATCCCGAGCAGAGATGACAATTCGGAAGCACATGTACTACCCTTACCATTCCATACCCAAGAGAGATGTCACTTATCAATCAAGCAATATTCCCCCCAGAGCCTGGATCTGACTTTAAAACCATTCCTGACTGAACTGAATGTTCCAGCCAGCCACTGCCATTCAAATGGCATTGGCAAGTACACAGAGCTCTGTCTGATGTCCCTGCATTAGAGAGCCAATGCCCTCTTGTTTCCAGGCATTAAGGAAAATTCCTCCTACTGCAATCCAGCAATAAAACACTTTGATGCCTAGAACACCCCTCAAGCTCAGTTTCTGGAGCTGGCAAAATCCTGAGAGAGACCGATTTAAAAGTGAACAGATGCTTCTACTTCCGTCTCCCTATTTTCTGTTTGGAGACCTTGGGTGGGGATCCTATCTCAGTGACTCCAGCTCCTCCTCTGGGGATACTGGATAATGGGGCTTTGGTCTCTTTCCCCTCCATGGAACTTCTATGCTTTGAATTCCTGCATTAAATGTGCAGCCCTGCCCCCAATTTCTGCTTTTTCCTTCCATAATGTTGTGGCTCTCCTCCTCATTCCTCAAACCAGAGTCCTGCTAGGTCCCTAAGAGTACCCTCCCCAAGGAATACTTGATAGTATTGTCAGACTCGTCAAAGGCAAGGAGGGGAAAGAAACATAAGCTCATCCATCCCTGTCTCTTTTTTCACCTTGTGGTTTCCACTCACAATAAGCAGCCTTAGAGGTTATCAAACACCCCACTGTGCTTTGACAGCTATTCATCCATTAAAGCCTCTGACTGCCTGGCATAATTGCCACTGTACTCCTACTCCATGAACATGGCTCCTCAGCTGTTCCCAGGCACCAGCTTGCTTTACACTAGGGCTTGCTAAGAAAGAGGAAAAACCCAGCTCATTCAAACAGCTCAGTGACAGGTGAGCCAACCTCATCAGAACATGGGAGGGGAGAAAAACCAGCACGTGCTATCGTGCACTTGCTTTTAATTAAGAGAAAATTATTCACTCAGATGACTCCCCCAAATTTTAGCTTAGGATCACTGGGAGGGTTTTGTTTTTTTTTTTTTTTTTGGTTTTGGGGTTTTTTTTTTTTTCTTTTAACTTTGGACTAGGGCCATCTGGAGCCTGCAGAGTTCTGGAAGAGCCGAATCAAAGAGTAGATCTTTTCAGTCTCCCGATTTCGTTTCAACGCCTTTCTGAGCCCCAGTCAATAATCCAGCTGCATGCTCTGCAGCGAAGCACATTTATCCAGCTTTGTGTCTGAGTTGCTGCCTGCAGAGGGGGCTTTTCAGCGTGGATACAAGCGGACTGATTGCCTTCCTTGCAGGGTTCCCGCCTGGGAACGCCCACCTGAGCGCCCGCTCTGCGGCGGCCACTGCCGCAGCCTGCCCGGGTCACGCCGCGGTGCCCAGGAGCCGGGCTGCCCAGCAGAGCGCACCGCGCTGGCTCCGAGCGGGCCGGCGGCGCCGCACTGGACAGGGGCCAAGGCGGAGAAATCAGCCGGCAGCCGTCCAACCCCAGAGCCCCTGCGCTGGGGAGGCCGTGAACCTCCATCAGAGGAGGCAGTTAAGCCGATGCTGAGAGGGAGCGCTGAGAAGAGCTTTCCAGGCAGGGCGATCTGTGACTCAGCAGAGGTCAATAGCAGAGCCCTCGGGTGAGTCCAGAGGCCCAGGCCCTGCCTTTGACATGGTGATCGGTCAAATACGCTTCAGGGCCTCATAGTTCTCATTTAGAAAAACCTAGGTGCTAGATCTTTATTTTTTATTTATCATTTTTGTTTTGGGAACGTTTAAAATATATAGAAAAATGCAAAGGAATGTAATTATTTATGTCTACCTTACAGCAAAAAGAGAGGATTGGTAACATTTTGTAATGTTTATTTCAAAACCTGTTTTTAAAATAGAAATGAAGTACAGCACAACAGAAGATGGACGCCCCTTCTAGGCCCTTGATCCTCCCTCCTTAGACCCCTTCCTCTCCTGCAGAGAAAACCACTTGAAAGAAATTAAGCACTTCCGTTGAGTCTATTTGCAGACCTTTTTAACTTATATGAAAACACAGAGAATATATAATATTGGGGATGCATTTTATAATTTGAATCTTTCTACACTTCTGTCCTGCAACTTGCTTTCTTTGCACTCCATGCTGTGATGTTTTGTTCTGTGCAGAGATCTAGTTCATTCATTTTCACCACTGTGTGGTATTGGATTGGGTGATTTTTAGCCCCTACCTGGTCTTAACACCAATCTAGTGGTTCTGAAGCTGAACATTAAAGTCACCTGGGGCGTTTAAAAATGCACATGCCCAGATCCTATTTTTAGAGATTCTGATTTTGTTGGTCTAGGCATTTGTCTGGGGATTCTGTGACTCCAGGGAGGAGAATTATGGATGCCTGCTATGCCTCTCTGGGTAGATTAGAAGCAATTTTACATTTTCCAACAGAATTATACCAACCAAAATGAATTTGCTAGGGATACTCCCTGAAACCTGCTGATAGCTGTGGCTGAGGGATAGCAAGAGTCTCTCTCCCTATATCTTACTGCTAAAAAATCATGTTTATGATCCCTAGCAATTGGCACATCCCCACCTCTGTTCCCTGGTAGAAATGGAGGTGCTCCTATTGAGAGGAGCATCAGAGAGATGACCCCATCAGGTAAGGGGGAAAACCTCAGAGAGTGCAGTGTGAAAGGAATCTAAATCACTCTCTTTTCATCATGTTGCAGCAAAAGTGGAAAGAAACTACTGCCAGGTAGTTCTACAAGAAAATCTATCAGACAGCTGCCCCTCTGCCTTCCCCAATTTTGATTATTGCCAGACTCAGATTGCTCCCAGAAAGGCATCTGTTAAACTGCCATTTGTAGCTCTCCTCAAGAGAGAGGAGTCATGGAAACTCGGGCCCTGCCCTCTGAGGGCCAGTCTTCAGGACAGAGTTCAGGCACCAAGGTGACCTTGATGGTATTTTATAACCTTTTCTTTCTCTTGGCCTCATTCTTTATGTTAGCCACAGAGGGAACTACCTCGAAAGAATGACACAATGAGATGCAGTTTACCTTTCTGTCCTTATGTAACAGAGTCAACAAATATTACTGAGTGCTTGTTAGGCACTGAGCTGCTAGGTCATGGGTATCCCATGGGCCCAGGGATATAGACTTCCCCTCCAGTTTGAGATATAGGCCAATGAACAGTTGAACAGTGTGAATAAAACATGCTACAGCAGAGGGGAGCACAGAATGCTCTGGGAAGCAGAGGAGGCTAGAAAGAGAGAAATCAACCTAGACTTGGGGTCTCAGAAATATTTCCTAGAGCAGCAGTTCTCAAGCAGGAGTGTGCATAAGATCCGCTCACCTCAGAGTTCCTGATTCAGTAGGTCTCAGGGGAAGCCTGAGAATTTGCATTTCTAACATGTTTCCAGGCCACTGATGTTGTTGGTCTAGAGATGACACTTTGAGAACCACAGTCCTAGAGGAACCAAAGTCTCAGCCTACACTACCCAAACTGTGGTCTGCAGACCAGCAGCATCATGACATAGACTCCACCTGGAAACCTGTTAGAAAGGTGGCAGTTCCAGCCTCACCCTGATCTACTGAGTCAGAAGCTGCATCAAGCCCCAGGTGATACCTATGCAATTTAAGTGTGAGAAACACCTCTCTAAACCACTGGTTCTCCAACTTGACTGCACACTGGAATCACTTGGGCAGTTGAAAATACTAGTGATGCCTGGCTTCTACCCCTAGCAAGTCTGGTTTAATTGGTATGGGGCGGGGGCAGGGTGATGAAAAGCTCCCCGAGTTGATTCTAATATGCAGCAAATTTTGAGACCCACTTGTCTAAGGTAAATGCAGCTGAGTAGGAGTTAGCCCCACAAAGACAGGCAGGAAGAGTATTACAGAAAACAGAATGTGCAAAGGCTCAGTGGCAGAGACAGCAAAGTGGGTTTGGTGAGTGGAAAGGGGTTTGGTGAGCTCAGAGTCCAGGAGTGTTAGACTTGGAGGAGAAGTGTTCAGTTTTGAGTCCAGAGGGTTACAGAGGCCACTAGTGGAAAATCCCAGAACCTGTCCAAGGACTTTGGGTTTTCCCTGAGGGTTGGACATAGTCAAATTTGCATTTTAAAAGTGATCAGTCTGTTTGCTATATGGGAACAATATGGCTGGTGTTAAGGCTGGGATTTCTTTGACTGTAATGAAACATATTATTGCTCTTCCTGAAAACTACTCCTTTCAGGAAATGCTGCTCTTTAAATTTAAAAATAGGGGCAATAGGATGGGGTTGGGGACAAAGAAAAACAGTACTGGAGGGTAACAGAATGTTACCCAAATTTATGGCACTTTGGCAAGAGGATTATTTTGAGCTGAAAGCAACTGAGAAGAAGCATATATAAGAAAAGCTCTCTGCCTTCTCCCTATTTGCCTAAAAGCAGGTCATAAATTTGTAAAAGTGCTTCCCCAACCAGGAAGAATAGAAGTTAACCAACAGAGACAACTCCGGACCATTCCTTGTTGGTCCAGAGACAGCACCAGAGGAATCCATGTAACAAGCCTCACTAAAACTAGCACTTATCTGCCATTGGTTTCCCCCGTATTTGCCTTCTCACAATTTGCCGCTGCTAGAAACTCAAAGTCCTATTCCTTTGTCTTGTCCTTTCTCCAAAATGTATTGCTCTTTTTCTAAGTTGATATATAAGCCCAAATTCTAATCACTCCTTTGAGTTACTCCTCTGAGTATTTCATGTGTATGGATGATGCACATGTTAATAAACTTGTGTCTTTCCCTTGTTAATCTGTCTTTTGTCAGTCTAATTTATAGGGCTCCAGCCAGAGAAGCTAAAATGGGTGGAGAAAAATGATTTCTTTTTCTTCCCTAGAGTCCCAATCAATGCATAAGGCTTCATTTATTTTGGCACTTCGGCTTAAATCATTTGGTTTAACCAATATTTACTGACCACTGTGTGCCAAGCCCAGTGCTGGTGCTGTGGGGCAGAACCCTGATCTCTGATGCTCTCTGTTGCAGAGTTGCAAGTTGGGGAACTCAGACAAGCAAGTGATTTTTCCAAAGAGCGTTCGTTTGAGTCTGGTTGAAGATTTGACAGTGCTGTTAAATGGGAGGATTCTGTGCCATCCAACTCCACGTAAGCCCTCAGCTAAACCGTCCAATGGCTCCATTCATGCTGCAGCTGCAGGATTCCTGAGGTCATGCCAGTGGGCTCTGGGAATGCAAATGAGGGCTCAGTCTTAGATTCTGACACCCTGTGAGCTCTGAGGAAGAACAAGCAGGCATTTGTTAGGGGCAGGCCCACAAAAGCACCACAGGAGAGGGGACTGAATGCCTCATGGGATTCCAGGCCAAATGAAAAAGTTGGTGAAACCTCTGCCACCACAGCTTGTGTGACCTCACTTGCTCGCTGGCTGTGGAAGCAGCTGATGGCCCAGCACCAGAAGCAGGGCCCCTAAACACCAACAGGGTGAGGGTGGCAGCGCTTCAAGAATGGAATCGGTGCTTTCTAATGCAAGGTGAGGACTGTTAGGCCAAGCCAGGTTATGGAAACAAAGGCTTAGTAAGGCAAGGAAGGGATAAAGGCATCTTTTACTGGAGTCCTTGGACCATTCCTCTTCACATGTACCCAAGAGGGAAACAGTGAAGAAAAAATACAAATGGCAGAGTAGAATTCCCTTAAAAAGCCCACAGAGAGCAGCAAAAGCTCAAACCCTTTCTAGATCATTCTTTGTGAAACTCAGTTCCCCTAGTAACTCAGATTGTTCATTTGCTCCTAAAATTTGATTCTGCTACCATTACCAGTGCTACGGTTGCTTATGGTACTCCAGGGCTATGTCCAGGCATCACTTACACTCTGGGTATTAGCACTTTTATGTATTATAGTGTGACTGAGACCATGCGTATAGAGGATTACTCCACCTCGCACTACTGATGTTTTGGACCACATGATTCTGTGTTGTGGGGGGCTGTCCTGTGCATTGTAGTATGTTTAGTAGCATCCTGGTCTCTACCCATTAAATGTCAATAGCACCCCCTAGTCATGTTGCTGAAAACATCTCCAGGCATTGCCACATGTCTCCTGGGGATAAAATTGCTCCCCGGTTGAGAAACACTGGTATAGAGGAAAAGTAGAAGAAGGTTTTGATATGAAATCTAAGGAAACAGAAGAGGGATCAATAGTCTTTGTTGCTTAGAGTTAGCAGTTTCTGCACAGGAAAGAAGCCCCAAATGACCATAGTCTTGAGTAGGATTTTAACCTTCCACATAAAATAAAAGACCTACGTAATACTAAAACAGCAAGCCACATGTATAGTCAGTCAGTTCAGTCACATCAACCCAAGGGTTTATTACGTTACATTCAATAGGCATCAGCTGTGCTTTGACTGTGTGCTTCACATCATCTAGGTCCTCACACAGCCCATGCACTATTAGAATTAATAGTAGAATTAGAACTCCTGTGATTAAACAGTAATGCCCCAAATGACTGCCTCTGGGAGAAACTTAATAGTCTTTCACAGAAAGTATCATGAGGCTGCAGAATATAGAAGTTAGTTTCAGCTGGACTCTGAGATGGAAGGGACTTTTTTCATGTCCAAAATATTTAAAACACTTCTCTCATTGTCATAGTGCAGAAAGGATGGCTGATCCTATGAAGGAGACGTAACTACCAAAAGGAACTCAAATATAAGAATTCAGGAGATGAGAGAGCCAGAGAAAAGAGGGAGAGGGAGAGAGAGGGAGAGAAAGAAGATCTATGGCAATAAGCTGCCACCTTAATTAAGAAAGAAGCAAACAGCCTGTATTTTAAAGAGCAGAAAAAAAAATCTCTACAGAAGCAGGAGATGAAGGCTTGGTCTTTAGAACAACTTGAAAAATTATGTAAGCAAAATGTGAGACATTCTCACTAGAATGTAAATTCTATAACACCCAGGATTTTTTTTCTCTTATAGTCACATTTTCATCTAGGCCTGTATCCCAGGGCCTAGAACAATGCCTGGTGCTGACAGGTGCTCAGTAAGTATTTACTTAAATTAATTCTGCAATTATTAATAGGGGATCTGAAACAAGAGACAGAAATCCCAGTGCTGTATAGACTCTGGGATCCACAGAGAAGGTCCAGACTGAACTAGAGTTAAAATTATTCCCTCAAAATGCTCAAAGACCAGTGTAGATATTTCCAAATGACACAGGAGATATTTTTAAAAAGCAGGATTGTTCTCAATTAGAGGACACCAAAGAGAAAGGACAACCAAATGTAATGTGTGATCCTTGATTTCATCCTGGAATGGAAAAAAAAAAAAACTGTAAGACATTTGGGGGATAATTGGAATAATTTGAATATAGACTATATATTAGGAATATTGCATCAATATGTCCAGAAAACTTTGTTCATAATAGCCTAAAAACTCAAAACAGCCTGGTGAGGTAAATAACAAGCTGAGCTACATAAATAATATAATACTGATCAGTTATAAAAACGAATGAACTACTGATATACTATGCAACATGAATGAATCTCACAAATTTTGAGAGAAAAAATGCTAAACTAAAATATGCATACTGTCTGACTCCTTTTATGTGACATTCTAGAAGAGGCAAAATGAATTTGTGGCAGTAGAAATCAGATCAGTGTTTGCTTCTGGGGTGAAGACTGGGAAAGGGCACGAGGGAATCGTCTAGGGTGACTGAAATGCCCTTTTTCTTGATAGAGACGTGTCTTAATAGAGGCATGGACTATATGCATTTGTTAAAACCAGTTGAATTGTACACATCCATATATTTCTCTATATGTAAATTGTCTCACTGTAAAAATTTATTTAAAAATTATATTGATGTTAAATTCTATAGATATAATAATGATATTGCCTTTGTTAGGAGAAATGCCCTAAAGTATTTGTGAGTGAAGCATTATCATGATGTCTGCAACTTATTTTCAGTCATTCTAGGGGAAAGGGGGAAATATAAAGACAGAGATCAAACAAATTGTGGCAAAATTTAACAGTTAATAAATCTGGGTGAAGGATAGACAGCAATTCATTTTACTTTTTATAATATTTTCTGTAGATCTGAAAATTTTCAAGATGGAAAGTTGGGGTAAAAATAAATCCAAATAATTTAAATAAAACATATCCTTAGCCATCTTTTCCTTAGTAAGAGGAATGGGAAGCTGACATGAACTACCCATGCACACACAGAGGTACAATTTGTTGTATGTAGGAATGTTCAGTCCCTCTACATAGTTCTTGTTACAGAGTGTGTTTAGCTATTCAACTCATCCTTTTGACAGGGCAAAAAATAAAATAAAAAGCCTCAGTCTTAGAAGAACCCTGGTCAAAAATAGTAGGAGATATGGGACGCCTTCTAACAATTTTCTGGGCCACCACCTGAACTCAACCATGTCCCCTCTATTTACTGGACACACATTTACCTAAACTGTTAATGTTTTTCAAATCCTTTCATCTCCCTGGAAATATCTGTTTCCCAAGGCTTCTGCACAGACTGAGTTCAGATAATCTGCCAAATGATCAGCACTTGATCTGATTTGTATTCCAAGATTGTCCAGTGTAAACTGGGTCTGGAAGGATGCAAACATGATTAGTTGATGGAGCCCAAGCCATAAATGTCATAGGTGAGAAAGGGCAGGTGCGTGGCCTGTGCTTGGGCGGCATCCTATAGAGCGTAAAGGCAGAGCACATTTAATTCTTTATGTAAATTATACTGTCTGTCAGGGTGTCAGATGGGTGAGAAAACAAAGATGTGAATTTATGGGATAAATGTGCGAAAAGAAAAGGATATGCCAGGTTCAAGAAAGATTTACTACAAAAATTTGTTACAGAGGAAATTCGTTCGGAAAATGCAGGCAAAACCAAATCTTGGTACTCTTGGCTTACAAGGCAATGAGAAAAAACATTTTTCTATTGCACAGTACTCATGACTGGTGAAAAAGTGTGCATACCAGGTGAAGTTTCTGTCATGGTATCATCAAGATAGTCAAGGAGGCCACAGGAAAGTTTTGAGGCATCTTCTGGAAAGATACTGTAAGGAAAACCCACATGGTTTCCTGATAATAAGGAAAAGTTGGTTCTTTCCTGAACCATCTATGCTTCTGGGTTAGTTGCAACAGTGGAAAGAGGCAATTTCTGATGTATTAGGGATGGTGTAATATTGTGTATTTATCTCCATGAAGATGATAATTCTCTCAGTGAGAAAATCTAGCACAGCTGGTTCTATGTGCAGGTTAAACAAGGAGTCACCAGGGCATGAATTTTAAGAATTCTTAGGAGTTCTCTATACCTGGATTCAGATTCCTACCATTGCGTGACTCCTAGGGGCTACTAACAATGCACTGAATCTACAAGGTGCTTTAAGTTTATCAAAGCACCTTCACATTGGGATCTCACCACACTGTAAGGCATAGAAAGTGAGGGATTTTAAATTTGTGTTTTATAGATGAGAATATTAAAACTCAAAAACATTGAGTCTTGCCCATGGTCATATAGCTAAGACTCAAATTCAGTCTTCTAATTCCTTTTTCCATTATGCTGCTGGACTTATAGGCAGGGCAAGGTAGCTAAGTAGGGAAGGATAACTCTAGGAGTACCTTTTAGATTTCCTCACTATGATGACTTGAATAGGTTTAGCAGCTTATATAGCTAGACACTTGCTGGGCAAAAGACATCTGACCTTGAAGGACAAAATTAAAAAGATGTATGTTTCATATGGAAGCAACTATTTGTTTTGGCCAAAAGAAGGAGGAGATCAGGCATGGGTGGGGAATTTCAAAAGGCACAAGGGGTCCAGGATTGTGTGAAATGGACAAAGAGAACGGATTAATTTAGAGAAAGGACTGTATTCAACAGATCACACCAAAGGCTTGTTGTCCATTACATCATTTAACCAAGAGTAATGTGAGGATTGCATTTTACTGTTTCTTATGGAAGTATCCATTTCAGCAAGCTAAGGAATTCCTGGGGGTGCAACTGAACTGTTGTTTCTTTATCCTCCTTGCTTCTCCTATAAATTGCTTTAATATGCACTGTGAGGGAAATTGGACCTCACTGGTAATTACGAGAAGTGGGTTCAAGCCACAGCCCCAGCAGCTCTGGGTCACAGCTCCTGGGTGAACTTCATCCTCTCTGGATTTGGCTCAACTATCTGGAAAGTGAGGGAGACTTCTTAAGTTCCTCCTAGCTCCAACGTTCTGTCAGCCTCGGTGCAACAAGACATAGACAGGAAATGGCACCCCTTGATCCCTCCTGTATCCAGCCTTTCAAAGTTATCTAGTCAGTACATGTGCCCCTACTGCGTCCATCCAGGGACACATGGACATGTGCAGAGAAAACCCTACTGTCTTGATGATCACAGTTCTGTTGGGAAGGTGCTCTGATCTTCATTTCTACTTCTTAAGAAGCTGGCCAATGCTGCTTCTGTCCCTTCCCTTTGGCATTCCAGTGATAATAACTGCCGTGATTATTATTCTTATATAATTATTTTATTCTTCAGATAGTCAGTGAAGCCCTGTAGGCTCCTTTCTGGAGTCTTCCCTTGGACCTCTTGAAGACTGTAACCTGGAATCAATAACAGGGGATATATCAGAGATTATTTCTCACTACAACTGCTCTGTGTATTGGTTTGCTCACAGTTCACATCTTATGTAAATGATACAGTTACATTTTATGAGTGGAAAATGAAGTGGGAATTTAATTAATGCACTGAGAATTGTACATAACTTTAGGTAACCCGTAGTTGTGTTTAATATGGGGAGGTTACCCCTTGCGCCTCCTTCAGTGGAAAAAATCTATTAACTGATAGTCCCATCCATGATTGTCTCAAAAGGTGAGGATTTCAGGCCAGGAAGGAGAGAAGAGCAATATGGGGAGGGGAGAGCCTTTTGACCCACCAGTGGGTCAGGCTGACCCTAAGCACTATGGTTCAATTAGAAGCATTGTGGCCAAGATACTGATAGGTCTTTATTTTTATAATCTCTAATATATTTTTCTGCCTAGGAGTGGGGGCATGGCTGAGTTGATAAAATTAGTAGCTTATGAATTTTATGTGAGTATATACAAAACTGTAATAATATGATTACATCTGTAACATAAATATTTATGAATACTATTAAAACTGTCTAAGACGCTGGGCTCACGTCCCCAAACGATCCTCATTATATTTATAGTAACCTACTTTTGGACATATGGTTAGATCAGGCAAGGAGATGGGTGAAAATAAATGGCTGGCCACCGTATTATGCCAAACTGCAGCCAGGGTGTGAAAACAAATAGTTCTTGATTTTTTTTTCTACATGGTCTAAGAATGTCACTACAAGCTAAATGAAAACTTTCCAGTGGACCCAAAGCATCTGATTTCTCACACACAGAATTGCATTATGTAAATGTGCTTAGCTCCACATAAAGGCAGGGGGAAAAGATTCATTGACTTTGGATTTTGCATGCTTTCAAGCAAATGTCTAAGTACACAGTACTCACTATTCTGGGCATTTAAACAGAACTGGGGAAGGGGGCATTGTACAGGGCTAGTCATTTGAGTTCACAGATACAACTCCTCTACCTTCAACTTCGTGACCACTCCATGACTCACAGCAGATCACAAACCTAACTTGGCTTTTGAAACTAAGTGATTCCTTGTCTTCAGCCTGTAAGTCTTTAAAATCTAATACATGTCTTGGTTTTATGGCCAGAAAATCCATAATGACATGTTGTTTGTTCCCTCTACTCTGTAGAAACACTTCAGGAGCTAATTCACAGTGTCATTTGCTAAGCAGCCATGTTATTGGAGAGCTGAGATTTACAGAGAAAAACAATTGCTTAATTGATACAGAGTCATGATGAGTGAGAGGATGGTAGGCAAATGAGGGGTGACACAGGCCTCTTCAGCCAAGCTGTGTGGTTCCAGAGTGCTGCAAATTCTTGCAGTGCAAGTGGCACTCCCAGTGTCTGGCACACAAGTAGCCGTGAGCAGTGTTAAGGAGAATACAGCCCACGGTACACAGATGTGAGAGGTTGTTGCGGCACTTTGACAGGCTAGCTGTGGCCATCTTGGGTGCTGGCCAGCGAGGGGTAGATCAGTTAACCCCAGAAATGCAATGAATACTCTTTTGGTCTAAACTGATCCAAGTCCATTTTGGTTCTCAGATCTCCATGTTCCTGTCTTCTACTTCCCAGACAAATTGAACCTGTTCTCTCTTTTACTATTATTATTGGACCAGGCTCCTTTCCCCACCAAGATGCCAACTAACTGGTCTGACAAAATTGCCCTTGCCAATGGTGTCATGGGGAAATCAAGAATTCTATCAAGCCAGTTTTCTGCTTCTCATGGCCTAGACTGGCCCCATGAGATCTAGTTTCCTCCTCTTATGCTACTCTCTGCCTGGTTCTATGCCACAGGCATTCTGGCTTCTTTTGCTTCTGGAATGCTCCTCACCCTCTCTCGCCTTTGACTCTTGGCACATACTTTTCTTCTGCCTGGAGCACTTCTTTCTCCAATTAATTTTTTGTTTGTTAAACCAAACTTCACTGATTCTCGAATATCCAGTACTTTACCCAGGAAGTTATTCTTGACACCCTTTGCCTCTCAGCACCCATGCTTCAGGGTCTTCCTCTGTGCTTCTCTGTAGACTTTCTCCTTGATGACAACAATTACTTGTTCAATGGACTAAGTCTCTGGGGGATGAGCTTCCTGAGTGCTGAAGTCTTTTTTGTTTACCTCTGTATCCTCAGCACTTATCCCAGGACCTGGAACATAGTGGACTTGACACATAGTTGTTGAGTTTTAATTAATAAATGAAAGTTAATAATTAATAAGTGAGAGAAGAAATGCATGATTTGCTCCAGTGGGTACGTTGCCTTTCAAAATATAGTTTGAAAGGATGCCAGTTGTTCAGGTGTGGAGTCCCCACTGGGTTTAATGGTAACCGAGAATCTTTTTATTTTTTTAATAGTGACTATACTGTACCTACCTTGACAGGTTTCATCACCATTGGGACTTCTGGTATCACATCACGGTATCAATTTCAAATTACAATGCGACTCTGCCATCTACTGGTGATATGGGGTAGTACTGTGAAACCTATGACAAGACGTTTTCATTTTCTCCAGAATCTACTGGGTTGGAAAGCTAGGAGAGGCTTAGATTCCAACACACTCAACCATTTCATTTTACTAAAGGGGAAGCCATTTCCCATGGAGAGTATATGATCACCCAGGGCCATACAGCTACTCAGTGAAAGGGCCGGAACTCTAATCCAGGCTTCCTGACCAAGTCAGGCTTTTTTTGTTCTAGATGCTAACAGAAGTACATCTGGCCAACAATGCTGACTTTTTCCAAAAGAAAATAAAACAACTGAAACTTGTTCCACGTTACATGCCAGGAATCTCTTACTCCCTTGTTTAAAACTCCTCACATTCCAGAAAGCAGAGGATCTGATTTTCTGCTCTCTGTCCAAAGATTTCCTGGATCTGAAGACAGCTGTATGGGATCATGTGGGAAAGATTAGACTTACAAAACTTGGAATTTCACACCAAAAAGTTAGACAGAGATGTGGAGCAGGGTGTGTGTTGCATGCCATTGGCTTGCCTGCCATCAGCAAGACTTGGGAGGGATTAGAAACACTCCAGAAATTTGTGTTCCGAGAAGCCGTCATCTTTAATGGAAAAACTGACAAACCATAACTGAAAAAGCTAGGGACTGCCACCCTAATCAGAATAGACAGCATTGGTGTAAAACGTTCCAGAAAGCTCCCCTCTGTAAACCTGTCAGACTTGGCTACAGAAGCATTAGGTTTTGCAACATACACATATTTTTATTTTTTTAGCTACCCCATGGGACTGGATTTAGCCATAGTCATCTTTTTTATCGGTGTGGATTGCATGAAAATATGCCTTTCAACATTCCTGGGATCAGTGCAGAGTCCAAACAAACCAAACCTCTCAGTACCTGCCAGCAGGAGTTTCATCTTTCCTAACAAGGCTCAGAACTGAGCACTTCAGGGACTGGGCTTCTGAAACAAAGGGAAAAAAAAAAAAGATGTGGCTGTCTGGAAGTTCTCACTGGGTACTTCAGAAAAACTTACCTGAAACTCTTTGGCTCTGAATGTACTTTAAAAAAAAATCTTCTTTACTCAAAACAGTGCCACCAGCTCATGAACATGTTCAGGCTTATCACTTTGTTCCATAAATTGAAAAAGTAACTACTTCACATTCCTGGGACAAACCAGGGGAGGAAAATAGTACAGGGTCCCAAAGAGTTAAGGATCATCTAGGGTACCATTTTGGTCCCTTCAGTGATGGGACAAAAAAAAAATCTTCTTGATAAAAAGGAAAACACTAAGGGAAATGTCAGTATTCACTCCATCAGTCTTTTCTCATGATCATCTCTCCTCCAGTCTCAACCACTAGCGTGGTGAGTGATGCTTATCATTTCACCATCCCCAGATGTGATCAAGAATGACCTTAGTTTGCATCTGAATCTCTGTGCACCCTTTCCATCTTCACACAGTGCCCATGGCTGAGAGCACTATCCTGATGGCAGAATTTTAGAGCACTGCATTGAGGTCCTGGAGACTTTAGCTCCTCAGAGAAGAAAAGACTGAGAACATTCACCCAGAGTTTCAGTGTGGTGGTTGTATGAGGACAAGGAGATCCAAATAAGCATCCAAGACCGGGTGAATGTTCTTGTGACTTGACCATTACCACTCCTGACTTTTCCCTCTTGGGGATGAACTCAGAGTTCTTGGAATTCTGGGACTCTAAATTATGTTTGAATGTCCCCAATAGCCTAGAGTGACAATTTCCCCCTTGCAAGACCCATGAGGGATGGAACAGCATCCCCTCCTCTGTCCTTTCTCTGATCTACATTAAGGAGATGCAGGCAACTAGAGCCCCTGGTTCTCCCTTTCTAGCCCTCCCATCATCCCACACCTGCCAACATATTTCCTTGTATCTCCACCTACTCCAACTATCAGCTACATTTACTCCACGCTCATTTTCATCTCTTCCCTGACTCACACTGTTATTTCAGAGTCATCATTCAAGATCAAACAGTCCAAAATAGCCTTGCAGACTTGCCTTGAGGCACCAGGCTCAAAAAAAATTATTAACTGGACTTAATCCTCCTTCCTGGCCCTATAAATAGGGTATGATGGTAGTGTGATTTTCATGCTGAAAATAACATAAACACTACACTTTTGAGAATTTTTGTATCTACCCTTAAATTGTGCCTAACTTAGTTTAGGCCTAGTTTAAGTGATTTCAAAAGAAATTCATATGTTGAGTTCATTCATATGTAACAACCCAATAATGCTGTTTTCAAAACAAGAATAGTCAGCTTCTACTAATGTTTAACAGTGTGGGCTCTGGCCTCAGCTGCCTGGGTTCACATTTGACACCTCTGAGCTGGGAGACCCATGCAAGTTACTTAACCCCACTAAAACCCAGCTTCTTCATTTATAAAATGCAGATAATAACAGTACTTCCCTATCAGACTGTTAGGATTAAATGAGATAATGCACAAAATGTAGTTAGCATAGTATCATGTGCATTGTAAATTCTATTGTTTAAATATATAAGACCGTCATTTTATATGGCAGACATTTCAACATGCAGTATCGCATTTAATCATGATAACTCCGTAGTGTAGGTACAGTCGTCCCTCTGTATCCAGAGGGATAGTGCCAGGACCGCCGCAGATACCAAAATGCCTGGATGCTCGAGTCCTTTATACAAAGTGATGAAGTGGGCCCTCCACATCCCCACGCCTTGCATCCCAGGATTCAACCCACCCTGGATCAATCTGCGGTTGGTTGGCCCCGCGGATAGAGGGTTGACTGTTCTTTGTCCCCATTTTGTAGACTGCTCGCTCTCTCCTGGAGGTAAAACTTTTTGCACAGCTTTCTCAAGGAGTATTTGCTCAGCCACACATCCTAGAGTCTGAAGGGGCCTCCTCACTCCACAGTGACATTTGCGCACTACTGTTCTTTTACCCTCTTGTAAAAGCCCCTGCTCCACCAAGACTCCTGCTTTTGGCTTTACCATCTTCTACTGCTCTTTGTCACTATTATCTACCAAATCATGGTCTCTATCCCCAGATTCTAATGTCACCATCCCATGTGACTTCATTTATGTTAATACCCAGCATCCTGGCTGCTGGGTTCCTTGAACTCTTCATCTTCTGTCATCTTCACTCCACTCCCAACTTGGGTCATGTGTTTTTATTGCCACTCCATGGACCTTGTTACCACCCAGAACAATTCTGCCTTCAAAATCAACGACTCAGACATGTCACAACTCTTATCCTTCCAAGTGGTACACACTGTTATTTCTGTAAAACCAGCTCCTTGAATTCATTGGACCACCCTCACAATTTCTCACTTATCAGTGTACTCATTCCTCACTTCCTTCCCTGTTCTACTTATATTCAGTGTTCGTTTACTTCGACCACTCTCATCAATTTCCTCAATTCCCTTGCCCCACTATCCTTTTGTCAAACCTACTTGGCTTCTCAATGAATCCAAATATCGACCAAGGTTGCTGAGCATGGTTGCAGAAAAAGCATCAGGGCAGAGTCTTGTCATTATGTGTTCATTGTCAGCATCTTCAACAGGACGTGACACACTGCCCAGAAATTCAGTTGAGTTTTCACCAGTTCTCTCTTCTATTCTCTACAGTGAGGACTACATACTTTCTCCATTGTCCTTAATTCTTTAACTTCCTCACATCCCTCAGTACTCAAAACAGGTGGCATCAACTCCTACCTCACAGAGATGATAGAGACCCTCAGAGGAGACAATCTCCAACTTCCCACCATCACACTGACAGACCCATGCACTTATGCAGACTTTCTTCCACCTTGCCTCCTGTCACTATAGAAGAGAGGCCCTTCTTTCTAGTTAGGGTTTAACCCTGCACCATCCCCTGCCCTGCTTTATCAGGGAGGGACCTTGCTTTATAAATTATCTCCTCTCCTATCTTAAATTTTTTGCTTTATACTGAATCTTTCCCTCCAGCTTTTAACTGAATTCAAGACTTTTAAAAATCACTTAACACTGAAAACAGCCCTGAAATGCATATTTGCCCTTCTCAGTTTCACAGACAAGAAATAGCAGGCTCATGGAGATTAATGAGGGAAAGATAGAAAAGCGTCCGAGCCCTGTATGCAGCGCCTTTCATCACGGTGCCTTGCTGTGTTCTATGGCAGCTGGTCCCACCTCGGCTCTCCTCTGTGGGCTGTGTAGATCTCTCTATTTCAGGTATCTTCGCTACAGGATTGGATTGATTTCTTGGCAAGCCAGTCTGCTGATCAATGCTCCAACATTATGACTTCCTCCCAGGCCCCAAATGATAAAGGGAAATAGTTGGGTAGACCTAATCTGTACTTTGGTTGCTCCATCAGTAAAGTGTAACTGGTAATGTATCTTCTTTCCACCTTCCAGCAGCGTTCTCCTTCTACTCCCTGCCTCCATTTCTCATCAGTAACGTAATAGAGATGGCATATCTCTCCCCCATGGAAGGTTTTCAATGGCTGAGGGGGCAGGTGCTACATAAACGCTCAATATATCCATCTTTTTTGGGATGCTGACTCCTTGCCTGAGCTGACAGAAAATTGTGATGTGGATGGGGCTGGGTGCATTTTCTTTAGAAGGGAAAAAATAGAGCAAGGAGGAGGAAAATTAGGTAAGCATCTGGAAAATTAGGAGAAAAGTAAGAATGTGGCCAAACAATTAAATCCACATCCACTGCTGCAGCTATTTGTGTCTGCCCGTTGTTAGTCTTAGACCCCAAGGAAACAAGGAGGCGTATAGAGTGCAGGATTTTATTAAAGGAAAGAGAACTAGAAGTGAAGAGGAAGTGAGGGGAGTGTGAGTCTTACAAGGGAGATAAAAAGAACAGATTAAAAAAAGAAACATAAGCCAACAAAGCTAATCTCTCCTTGTCAAAAATAGTAGGAGACTACCTGTCAGTGTTTGGTCCTTAAATTTTACCTTTCCAGTAAAGGTAGTAAAGCCTCTAAAATATAGGACTAAGCCAAAACAAAAACAAAAAACCCAAAGAAAACAAGAGACTTAAATGAAAAGTTATTTTCCTTTAAACAAAGGAGTAATTGGAAATCCTGAGAGAAAATTAAATTTGAAACTAAATTGATGTGAAGTCTAAAGCTTAAAAGTGTAGATAGTCTTGTCAAATCCTGGGTTTTCAGTTAAGTAGCTATGTGACATTGATCACGTTGCACTGAACCTATCTGAGTATCAGTTTTCTAGTTTATAAAATTATGGAGATTGACCAGATCCACTATTCTCAAACTTTGAGTTATGTTCCGTTAAGAATCACTTATTTTAATGAGTGCTGTTTCTGAGGAAGATTGACTGAGCATGGGAACAGTGTGGAAAGAGGACAAAAGTTTGAGAAATGCTGGACTGTCTCAAAGATTTCTTCTATAAAATACAGAACAAGATAATTTCAAGAACTGGTTTGGGACCAGTTTCATCTTTAGTAACTCATATAAGTCAGTTGGAAGGAATATATGTAGAATCTGTCATATCTTTTTTATGTGCATGTAACTGAAAATCAAATTTAAGAGAAGGATGGCACTATCTGGCAGAAAATAGGCTTGGCAGAATCTGTAGGAAGTCAAACTCCCTTTGATCTTGGTGTGTGTCTTCAGATATACAATGAAGAGGAAGCAGATTGCTTTTTAATTACTGGTACAGGGGTTAAGTTGCCTGGGGTCAGGGAGCACCATGGAGAACAATGAAAAGCAATCAGCCCTCAGCCATTCTCTTTGTCAATAAGCCACAAAGACCGGAGACCAGCTTCAGCCCCCAAATAGCAGAGCACTGGCAAGGGAATCAATTCAAACTGGAAAAGAGAAACCAGAACCTTGTTCAAAAACGTGGCAGACACACAGGGCCTTCCATCCATGATGTGGTCTTTGCTTACCTCATCAGAGTCATCCCTGCCTGTGGTAGGAGGAATGATGACCCACCCACCCCCACCCAAAGATGCCTACACTCTAATCCCCAGAACCTGTTACCTTGCATGGCAAAAGGGGTTTTGCAGATATGATTAAGGTTACAGACATTGAAATAAGTGTGTTATCCTGGATTATCCAGGTAAACCCATTCCAATGGCATGAATCATTAAAAAGTAGGGAAACCTTTCCTGGCTTTGGTCAGAGAAAGATGTGCACCAAAAGCAGGGTCACATGATGTTATGTTGCTGGCTTTGAAGATCAAAGAAGGAAGCCACAAGCCGAGGAATGTGGGTGGCCTCTAGAAGCTGGACAGCACAAGAAAATGGATTCTCCCTCACAGCCTCCACAAGGGAATGTGGGTGCTGTCATACTCACCAGACTAACCGACACCCCTAGTATTTTAATGATCCCCCTGATTCTTGGAATAACTAACCTAATTGTGCACTTGGGGCAATTTTCTGGTCTTCTACCCACTCTAGGGACATTCTTCATATTTGGGAAAGATTCCTGGCTGCGCAGCCACCAACTGCTTTGGGAATCTGTCTCCAAATAATCTCCTTCATACTTGTTGGCCAGCTTTTGACTTGATGAGGCTTGGTCACGCATCTTGAATGAGAAGGTAAATCCAAACCTTTTTTTAACATAGGTTGTAGGTACAGCATCAAAAATCAAAAGGGGAGGAGAAGGGTAAATTAGGAGTTTGGGATTAGCAGATACAAACTACTATATATAGGTAAACAACAAGGTCCTACTGTATAGCACAGGGAACTCTACTCAATACCTTGTAATAACCTATAATGGAAAAGAAGATAAAAAGGAGTATACATATGTGTATGTGTGTATAACCAAATTGCTATGCTGTAAACTAGAAATTAACACAACATTGAAAATCAACTACACTTCACTTAAAACAAATAATTTAAGAAACTGGCAGAGAGAGAAGGCACAGTATGGTGACCAATAAGACAGTTCCAGAAAAAGGAATTACTGCCTCTCTGTGCCTGAGGCTCAAGAAAGGTTACAGAGATGAAAATAAGGAGACAAAAAGAGAAAATGAGAGAGAAAAAGTAGTTTGACTAAATGTTTACATGGATCTTGGATCTTTTCTGCCATTAACATGTTTTACTGCAGATTCTTCATAACAGCCATTGCTTTTGGGCACTTCTCTGACACGTGGTGTATCATTAAGCCTCATCAATGTCCATCCCCAGTAAATAAGGGGCTGGGGTCGGGGTGGGCAGCAGACAGGACTAGTTCAGTCCTCTTTTCCCAGAATTCCCAGGAATCCCATGGAATTTAACAGGTGTTCCAAAATAAGGGGTTACATGAGCAGAAATAATTTAAGAAAAGAGAATGCTGGGTTAAATCAAAGAAAAATTAAGCAGATTTCTTTGCTGTAAGACTTACCTGAAACTTGACTATTCTAACATGCTCTATGACTCAAAGAGGACAGTTTGTGTTACAAAAACCATTTTATCAAAGGAACATCTATTAACATCTTGATGTTCAGTTTAGAAAACACTATCCTAAATATTCCCACAAAACACCCTAAGCTGAAATATAGTAGTCTGTCAATAAACACTTGACACAAACAGTGAATGAGAGCCAAAATTTCCAAAATGACCAACCAAAATCTTTTACTACATTTTGCTATTAGATGTGGGTGCAATCTAAATGTCCATCAACAAATGACTGGATAAAGACTGGTTCATGCATACAATGGAATATTACTCAGCCATAAAAAAGAATGAAATAATGCCACCTGCTGCAACATGGATGGATTATCATATTTTGTTTTGTTTTGGTTTGGTTTTTTTGGTGGGGAGAGGTATTTAGGTTTACTCATTGGTTTATTCTTAGAGGAGGTGCTGGGGGTTGAACTCAGGACCTCATGCATGCTAAGCATGTGCTCTACCATTGAGCCATACCCTCCCCCCTGAGATTATCATATTAAGTGAAGCAAGTCAGACAAAGACCAGTATCATATGATATCACTTATATGTGGAATCTGAAGAAAAAAGATATGAATTCTGTTTACAAACCAAAAACAGACTCACGGACATAGAAAAAAAACCATGGTTACCAAAGGGGAAAGGGCAGGGAGGGATAAATTAGGGGTTTGTTAAAAGACACACTTTACTGTTTATAAAATAGATAAACAACAAGGACCTACTGTATAGCACAAGGGACTATATTCAATTTCTTGTAATAACATATAATGGAAAAGAATCTGAAAAGAAAAAAATATATATGTATATATATATCTGTAACTGGATCATTTTGCTGTACTCCTGAAACTGACATTGTAAATCAACCACACTTTAACAAAAAATTTTTTTAAAAAGGAAATGCAAATGGACTTCATGAATCTACTTTTCTCAGGTCAACAAACTTCTCAGGTTGAACAAAACATTTGCAGGCAGTTAAACTGACTACTTGGGTCCAGAGCTTAGTGCCAACTAGTCAAAATAGGCTAACCATTTCTAACACCAGTTACAAACAATATTCTTAACAGTTTCAGTTATTGTTTAATTCATCTTTGAGAGGAAGAGAAAATGACGTCAAACAGAAGGCATTTGAGGAGATACTGGTAAGAACCAGCAGCATCTAATTACAAAGTCTTGATATGTGACAAGTGGAATGCCATCCAAAACAACCTCAGACAAAAACACAACAAAAGTCTGGCCAAGGCCAATTAATCAAGGGTAAAATCACAGAGAGCATTCGAGGTCTTTGGCCCTACTTCCAGCCTTACTTCTGGGACTTTCAAACTATTTGAAACTAACCCCTTTCAATGACTATTGAACCTATTCCTATTTTCTGAAGACAAGAGATTCTTCAAGGCTTTGTCAAGCTCAGTCAAATAACAAAATTGATTAGGCAGCAGGCTTGATGTTTTCTTCTAACATTGAGTCAACTGCATTGACTGGTTGTTTTTGTTTCCTATCAATATAGACTAAGTGACATGAATAGACAATATTTTCTCCTCCCGGTATTTTCTCCAGGGTTTTCTTTGTTTCTTTATGAAAACAAAAATGTTTATGCTCTGTTCTTTCCCGGGTGGTCATGATGAAAAATATCATCCATATGAGGACTCCCCTGACTTCAGAAGTCCTTATTGTTCTTTGTGATTTTCTGCCACACGACTGGAAGCTTATATCGACAATATAACAGCTTAATTATATGCTACCTTCTTTTGTCCTCTAATGGTTATTGGTCTGGTCTCCCTAGTGCATCCGATTGTCCTGCTGTGACTTCAGGAGAAAGTGGCAGATGGGCTGCTCCAATTTTAGGGCCCTGATGTTGTCATGATAATGATCCATTCAGTAACAGGTCAATTTCAGCCCTGACCCTTATTGTGCCCACATTCATAGAAGCCTGGGCATAAAAATATCAAGAATCAGTGAGAACAAAACTAGAAGTCAAGTTGCAGGAACTGGGACATATAGGAGTGGAGACAGCTGGGATTCTGGATCAGTACCAGAGTGCATCTGTCACTGCTGGGGCAGCAGGATCACATATCTGGGACAGTGGCAGATACTAGCTGTCTTTCCTCTCACTACTTCCTGCATCTCTCCACCTTCATCCCACAGTCTTCCCTTTATTGCTCCCTACACTCCTGCCTCTTGCCAAGGTAATTTAAATGTTGCTTGTTTCACCTCAAACTGGCAAAGAGAAAACAGCGATGAAATCAACTATGGGAGTCCAGAGAGTCAAAGTGAAAGAAACAAGACAGGCAGTAGCTCACTGATTACCTTTTCTCACTGCCTTCTCCCTGCTTCAGGCACCTGTACTCATTACACCAAGCTGATTACACTGACCATAACTAACATACTCAAGATGACCCTTTTGCTCTCCTTGTTTCACTTCCTGGAATGTCAGGTCTTCCTTTTCTGTGTCTGGTAGGTTTTGCTACCTAACATTAGAGACCCAACTCAATTGTACATTCTCTGCAAAGATCTGTTCCTCCAGAACAAATAAACTGCATGTAATCAAAGCCCTATCCTAATACAACATTGTAAATCAACTATACTTCAGTGAAAAAACAAACAAAACCCTATCCTTATGCTTCTGCAGTGTATACTGTGCTAGCATTTAACAGAGTACTGGGCACTAGTAGAAGAGTTTGTGTAACAATCATGCTAATTTTCTTCAGCATTTAGTGGAATTTGCCTGTGAAACCATCTGGCTCTGGGATCTCCTTTTTTAGTTACAGGAGTATCCAGATTTTCTATTTCTCTTTATCAAAATATTTGTATATTTTATGCATATTGTGAAATTTATCAGCATATAGTTGCCATAATATTTAATTATTTTTGAATGTAGAATTTGTATTGGTGTCCCCTGTTCTGTTTCTAACATTGATAATTTCTGTTTTCTATTGATCAGTCTTGGTAGTGGCTTTACAATTTTATTAATCTTCCCAGAGAACCAATTTTTAACTTTCTTGCTTTTTCCCATTGTGTACTTGTTCATTATTTAACTGATTTCTAGTCTTTTCCTTCTTATTTACTTCTTTTCACTTTCTTTAAGTATTGTTTCTTCTTCTGTTTCTTCCTGAGATGTTTGCTCAAATGAGTGATTTTCAGCATGTCTTCTTTTCTAAGACAAACATTCAAGACTACATTTTTCTGCTTTGGTTACATCCTCACATCTTGATATGTTACACTTTGTCATAAAGTTAAAAACATTTTCTATTTTAGACTGTGATTTCAAATTTGGCCCATGGGTTTTTAGAAGTATATTACTTAATTTCCTAAATTAGGGACTTCTTTGTTTTGCTCTTTTTCTGTTTTTGATTTTTAGTTTAATTTCACTCTTGTCAGAGTACATAGTATTAATTTTTTTCTTTTTTTCCTTACATCATTACAGAATATTGGCTATATTCCCCATGTTGTACAATAACCCAATATCAAATTTTCATCCTTTTGAAATTGGTTAAGATTTCCTTAACGACTGAACATACGTCTGTTTTAGCAAATATCCCATTTGTGCTTGAAATGAATACTTTTTGTAGTTTTGTGGTGTACTATTCTATGTAGGTCAATTAATTCAAGTTCATTAATATGTTGTTGAGATTGTCTATATCCTTATTGGTCATTTCTCTTTCTCTTTTTCTTCCTTTCTTGCTTGCTTGCTTGCTTTCTTTCTTCCTTTTGATGCTTTCTTCCTTTTGATGCTTTCTTCCTTTTGATGCTTTCTTGCTTGCTTTTGTCTGCTTGTTCTATTTATCACAAAGACTATTGAGTTAAAAGTAGACAAGTCAGTGATCTTGGATTTGTCATTTTCTCATTTCTTTTTATTTTATTTTATTTTATTTTGTGTGTGTGTAATTTCTTATTGAGTTATAGTAGGTTTACAATGTTGTGTCAATTTCTGGTGCACAGCACAATGCTTCAGTCATACATGAATATACATATATTCATTTCAATATTCTTTTTCACTGTGAGCTACTACAAGATCTTGAATGTATTTCCCTGTGCTATACAGTATAAACTTGTTTATCTATTCTGTATATACTTGTCAGTAAAGAATATGGAATGCTTCACGAATTTGTGTGTCATCCTTGCGCAGGGGCCATGCTAATCTCTGTATTGTTCCAATTTTAGTATATGTGCTGCCAAAGCAAGTGCTTTTTTATTTTTTAGATTTTTTCTTTATATAATGTGTGCCTATCATCTTATGGTAAAATATCTCTTTATCTCTAGTAATGTGCTATTGCCTTAGAATTTACTCTGTCTTATATTGGAATAGTTATCTCAGCTTTCTTCTGGTTAGTGTTGCATGATATACTTTCTTTTTATTTTTACCTGTGCTTTATATTTAAATTTTGTACCATGTAAGAAGCATATATATGGATTTTGTTTTGTATATACACTCTAGCAATCTCTGTCTCTTAATCGAAGTATTTACCTCATTTATATTTAACGTAATTATTGATAAATTTGGGTTTAAATCTACTACATGATTATTTTCTATTCATTGCATCTATTTTTGTTTTTATCCTTTTTTTGTGCCTTTTTAAAAAAATCAAATGTCTTTAAAACTATTTTCCTATTTTCTTCTTTAAGAATGGTGTTAGTGGTTATCTTAGACATTTCAAGGTGCATTGTTAATTTATGAAAGTCTTCCTAACAGTAGTTATTTTACTGCTTCCCAGATACATCACTGCAACTCTCTTTATTGTTCCCCATAGCCATCTACGCAATTGTTCTCATGGATTATAGCACTCTATATATTTTAAACCATAGAAGATTTTGTAATTGTTTTTCTCAATCATCAATATTTATTTAGATTTCCTCACTCTCCCCACCCACAGTGATCTTCATTCCTTCTTGAATTATTTTATTTCCATATGAGGTCATATTTTTCTTTTTCTGCATAAAATAAAATTTTCATTTTAGTAGTTTTTTAGTGCAGGTCTTTTGGAAGCAAATTCTCTCATTTTTGTTTGTCTAAACCTGTCTCTATTTTACTTTATCTTAGAGGACATCTTTAGTATATTCAGAATTTGAAATTGACAATTATTTTTCCCAACACTTTAAATATAGCAATCAATTTACCGAATTCTGGCATTCAACATTTTTGTTGAAAAGACAACTGTCAATCTTATTGTTTTGAAGGAGGATGTCTATTTTATTGTTGTTACTTTAAAGATTTTTCCCTGAGTATTTTGTTTTTTATCAATTTGAATATTTTCTGTCTAGATGTGGTCTTCTTTGTGTTAATCCTGCTTGGGGTTTAGAGCACTTCTTGACTATGTAAGCGTAATGTTTTCTGACTTACAGAAAATTCCTTACTAATATTTTTTCAAATGAGTTGTTTCTGTTTCCTTCCATCTCTTCTCCTGGAACTCCTACTACACGTGGTAGTCATCTTAACCATCTACCATATATTTCTTAAATTCCTTCTGTATTTTCAATTCTTTTCTTATCTGTGTGTTTAGATTTGGATATTTTCTACTACCCTATATTTCAGTTTAATGACCTATTTTTACTCCATGTGTGATCTGCTGAATGCGTAGTAACTGATACCGTATTTTTAAGTTTTACAATTTCCATTTGACTGTTCTTTTTTATAGATAACCAGTTTTCTGGCAAAGCTATCTTTTAAAAAATCTTCTTGATCATATTAATCATAGTTACTTTAAATTTCCTGTATCATAGCTGAACCTGTTTCTATTATTTGCTTTTTATTTTGCGTTTTTAGTCTGTTCCTGATTCTTGGCATTCTTAGTAATTTTTCCTTGACTATTCAACATTTTGCGTGAACAATTTGTAGAATGTCTGGGTGAAGTGATCTTTCTCTTTGGAGGATTTAATTTTGTCTGACAGGCAGGTGAGTATGTGAATATCAACTTCAGTCAAGGCTGGGCTTAAAGCTTTGTTAGAACTAGTTTGTGGCATAATAAAGATGGCCTCAAATTCTTTTACACTTTTCCCACCCAGTTGAAGGGTTTAGGTCTTCTCTGACAACTGGATGGGCTCTGGAACTGCTTTGACCAATATAATATGGTAGAAGTGATGCTGTGCCATTTTGGACCAAGATCATAAAAGATTGCCAGCTCTACTTCCTGTCTCTTGAGATGTCCACTCTGGGAAAAACCTGTCACCATATAAGAAGTCCAACTACACTGAGATTTCCATGTGTGACGAAGCCCAAACTAGTCATGTGGAGAGGATTCCTGTAGAGATAAATGCTCAGCAACTCCCCACCTACTCCAGACTTCCCAACCCAGGCTCCAGACACGTGAGTGAAGAAGCTTTCAAATGAGTCCAGTATCAAACACTATCTGGCTGCATATGAAGGACACCAAACAAAAACCACCCAACTGAATCTGTCAACCTCTTGAACTGTGAGAGATAATAATAAGTCACTGTCTTCAGTCCCTAACTTCTGAGAAAGGTTGGAAAACAGTAAGAGATAAGGGGAACATTGTCTACTTCAGGACTGTCTTTATTGCTGTTGTTTAGCCCTAGCCCTCAGTGCATTCCCCTTCTGGAGTCTCAGCTAAAAGCATGAGAGTGTTTTCCAAGGCTTCTCTACCTTGTTGAGCCCTGAACCCCAACTTCTGTCTACCCAGTGTTAGATGACTGCCAAAATCTCTGCTCAGCTACTTAGCTTCCCAGTTGTTGCTGTCTACTGTTTTCTTCAGAGATATGGCTTACTTTATCTTACATGAGCACAGCTAGGATCTGAAGGATGTCTCAGGGAAAATTTCACACAGAATTTCAGGCTCATTTCTCCAAGATTCCCTTCTTTCCAGGACTCTGGGTCTTCAATTCCTTGCTATCTTGGCAGCCTCAAGCTCCAATATCTGTTTCCTCACCTAATGAGAATGTCAAAATTCCAGGCTGTGTCAACCTGCTAGGCTTCTATTCCTTGATCTATAAATTGGCAAATGACCCAGGGTAAGATGTGGAAGTAAATGTGGGCTCTCTTCAGCACCTCATTTCTCTCAGAGTTCTTGGCCCTTCGAGTGTTGGCTGACTTGGCTGCTCCCCAGTATCTTCAAACTATTGTTTTATCCAGCTTTTACAGTTTGTCTTGGCAGGAGAATTAGTTTGATACAAGTCATTCCATGATGCCAGAAACAGAAGTCCTAGTGATCAGGCAGCTTTCCTGACCCACTACTTATGACCATTAGATACTCAAATACTCTTAATAGTCTTGGATACTCTTTGATCCTTTCTTTAAATCTTGTATAGGCTGGACTTATGACTCTGCCTGCTTGCTTCTAAACACCCCCAACATATTCACAACTTTCAGAGCACAGAGACTCATGACCGGATGCTAGTTTGGGTGAACTTTCAGCCATGGTATGGTTGAAAGGAGAGACTTGCTTATCATATTTCACTTCTTTTGCTGATGTGTCCCATCCTGCCTTGCTAACCAGCATACCACACTGGTAAACTATTCTGAATCCAAATATCACATCTTTCACCCATTTTGTGCAGTGGGAAACTGCATTCCAAGAATTATTCTGAAAAATGTTAATCATCATCATCACTACCATCATCATTATCACCATCATCATCATCATCATCATCATCTACTCACTGAAAATATGTGGAGACTGCAGATAGCTTTTTCCAGAGGTGACTCAGAAGGAGATCTCCACTTGACCTCGTCTAACCAGGAAGGAACTAAGCCTGCTCTGGCAATGGAAACAGAATATTGCAACATACGATTTTTTTTTATTCTGGCCTTTTCAATTTTGGCAAACAGAAACATCCCCACCCTGTGACTTGTAGAAAGCAGAAGCCCAAAAGGCTAGGCTTCAGACTAGACCCAAATCCAAGAGTGGTTAAAAAGAAAAAAAAAGTTCTCTACAACTATTTTGCTTACCAAAAAAATAAAAAAGAAAGATATCCACAATGTTCTGTTTTAAGGGACTTTCAGTTGACACCTAGGACTTGATAAATTGATTTGCCTGTAATTTCAAATTTAAATAGTGTTTACCCACCACAATAATAAAAGAGTATTAAGTTATACTTTCTTCTTTAAAAGTATACATTTATTCAATAATGCAATTACCAGGTATCCAATTATCATAATTATGCTTAAGACTCATCATACAGAGTCTGTTACATAAAAAGGATGGTTTGGGAAATATTATAGGGATATTATATTTAAATTACTATGTTGTTCTCATCACTGAGAGATAGGAAAGGAGTAAGCAAAAAGAAATAGAGCAAATGAGGGAGAAGGAGAAAAGGATGATAGTTATGGGGAGAAAAGAAGTTGACGGGTTTAGACATAAGTCCACATCCACAACATTGTAAAATGACTATAACTCAATAAAAAAAATGTTTAAAATAAAAAACAAATTTTAAAGCTATCTCAGTCCTTTCTAGATTTTTTGCATATTAATTTCTCAATGTTAACCAATTATGTTTTTTCTTAGTAGATCAAAATCTGTTTTCCTATATTCTATAAATTGCTTCCCTGTTTCCATGTCCATCTTTACCCTAAGGCTATGTCTTTCTGATGCATGGGGTATTTTGTCTTTTGCTGGCTAGAGATGAGAAACATTTTTATTTTCCATTCTTCACATTTTGAAACCTGACCAGTCTTTTTTTAAGCACATCTTCTTTCTGTACCTTATCATTTTCATCCAACAGAAATTAACTGATACTTTCAACATTGTGCCTAGAGATCTTCTTAGCCAAATCGAAAAGGTCATTAGGCATATATCCCTTGCTCCAAGTTTGCTAATCATTTCATTACTATATAACATGGGTTACTGTTTTTCCAGCCTCTCCTAAAAATTTCCTCATCATTTTTTCCAGCCTGAGCTTACAGTTGCCCGTCATTTTTTGCTTCCACTCATCACTCAAATGCCACAAAACCAATGGCACATAATGAGGATGTTGTTATGGGCATCAATTTCTGTGTGCATTAGTAATTGCTGTGCAATATATCATCCCCAAACTTAGCTGCTTAAAACAGTAACCATTTGTTGTTTCTCATGTCTCCGGTAGACTAGGCAGTTTTGCTTATCTGGACCAGACTTGACAGTTATCTTCTGGGCTCCTTCATGTATCTATGATCTATTTATAGGGGGTTGGTTTAGCCCTCCTCCATGGGCTTCCTCCCCCTCTAACAGGCATCCCAGCCTGTTCTCATGGGAGAGGCAGAGCTCTAAGACACCAGAAGTCACAAGATCTCTGGAAGTTCAGGCTGAAATTCGCACGCTATCAGTCAAACCACTTTCTACTGGCTAGAGAAAGTCATAAAGCCAGCCTGTGCTCAAGG
Source organism: Camelus ferus (assembly GCF_009834535.1). Classification (NCBI taxonomy): domain Eukaryota; kingdom Metazoa; phylum Chordata; class Mammalia; order Artiodactyla; family Camelidae; genus Camelus; species Camelus ferus. The sequence continues at coordinate 41,678,126 of NC_045706.1, read as the reverse complement.
GTCAAAGGAAATAGATCCCACCTCCTGACTAGGGCTGCAAAGGTACATGGCAAAGTACATGAATACAGAGAGAGGTGGACAAGTAGGGGCATTTTTTACAATCAATCTTCCATGAGCTATGTCAGAAGTCAGCACAGGGTGAGTGGGGAGCAATAAACCAAGAGCATTTTATGCAAGGAAGTCTTCAAAACAAGATAGTATCTGAGCTAAGTTTTATACCAGGGTTAGTCAAATGAATAAAAGGCAGAAAGCATACCAAGTACAGAAACTAACATGGGCAAAGACATTAGGCTAAGAGAAATCACACTAGGTTCTGGGAGCATGGGTACAGAGCATTTTCTTGATTTGGAATGCCCCCTCCCATCCAGTTTGTAATTAAAGAAATTACAAACCTTCCTCCAGGAAACCTTCCCTAATTCACCTTTTTTCGTCTATCAGTGTAGCTTCACGTTGCCTTAGTACAGGCATCAGAATGATTGGGTTTGAATCCTATTTCTTCCACCCACAATTTGAATAATCTCTCTGTAACTTAGTTTCCCGATCTGTAAAATAGTGATAACAACTTAATAGAACTGTCATAAGAATTAATTAAAATAATGCATATAAAGTGGGTAGAGCAATACCAGGTGCTTAGTAAGCTCTCTATAGCTATTGGTTTTTAACATTGTTGTTATTAATATTGTTAATATTATGGCAAAGAGCCAGTTTGCAATTCTGAATAGAACTTGTTTTGTATGTTACTTTGTGTGTGTTCCCTTCTCCCTTCCTGGACAGACAAGGCTCAAGACAGGGCGGAGGTTAAATGAACCTGGGATTGCCAGTGAATGCAGAATATGGGCCAAAGGCAGAGCCAGGAGCCCTCCTGTGGGGTGAATCAAGACTGGGATCAAAGTATTACCCATCAAGAGGCCTACTGGAGATGATTCACAGGAGGAAATGCTGCCTCTGAGGCAGAGCAAATGGGTTTGGGAGGGAAGATAGCAGGCAAGACCTGAAGAAATCCCCTCCTTTGTTATTGGGCAGTCTCAAGAACTTTTTATAAAGTGAAGCTTGACTGATTTAAGATGCTTTCTCAATTAAAATTAAATTCCTTTGAAGGGTGGGGGCAGAGGCCAGAGATTGAGTTCAATCCCTCAATGACCAGTTATTTAATCAATTGTTCCTACACAACTAGACCTCTATAAAACCTCCTAAATGACAAGGTCTGGAGAGTTTCCAAGACGATGAACTCATTGAAGTATTCAGAGGGTGGTGTGCCCCACCTGCATGGAGAAAGAGGCTTCTGCACTCAGGACCCTTTTGGTCCTCAACCTATGTACCTCTTTATCTGTCTGTTCACTTTTATCCTTTGTAATAAACTGCAGTAGTAAATACAGTAGTCCCCGCTATCCATGGGGTATAAGTTCCAAGATCCTCAATGGATGCTTGAAACAATGGGTAGTACTGAATCCTATAAATACTGTGGTTTTCCCAGCATCACTATTCTTGTGCTTTGGGGCCATTTTTAGGTAAAATTAGGGTTACTTAAACATAAGCACCATGACACTGCAAAAGTCAACCTGATAACCAAGACAGCTACTAAAGTGATGAGGGGATGGGTAATGTATACAGTGTGGATTCACTGGACAAAGGGACAATTCATGTCCTGGGCAGGACAGAGTGGGATGACACAGGAATTCACACCACTACTCAGAAGAGCATGCAATTTAAACTTATGAATTGTTTCTTTCTGGAATTTTCCATTTAATATTTTTGGACTGAGGTTGACTACAGGTAACTAAAACCATGGAAAGTGAAACTGTGGATAAGGGGAGACTACTGTATAGAATTTCCCTAAGTTCTGTGAATCATTCCAGTCAAGCTAGACAGAAGGGCAGGCTTGTGAGACTGAACCCTCAACCTGTGGGGTTTGTTGATAAATCCGGGAGTTAGTGTCAGAATTGAATTGAAATGTTGGATTCCAGTTTGTCTTAGAGAATTGGGAAATAAGAGCTATTCATTCATTCATTCATTCATTCATTTATTCTTCACTCATCCACTTACTTACTTATGATGCTCAACACTTTACTCAGGCTTTCAGTTGGGCTTTCCCACTCCAAAATTAGCCTTTGATGTGGCCAACCAAATGTGTAGTGTTAGAAAATCTCAAACTTTTATCTGGTAAAAAATTTACTTTATCACTTCTCTCCCCAAAGTATCTCCATGTCAAGTCCTAGTCACTTCACAGATTTCACAGACTTCCATTTTTCTCACCATAGACCCTTGCTCCCTTTCCTTACCTAATCAGAGCTTCTGAGATCAGTTTCTCATACCCAGCTCAGAGACTTCATGATGAATTTCCACAACTTTGCAGATTTGGAGCTGTAATCTATCTTCCCTCCCTTTTCTCCTTCAATTCTTGCAGAAAAGACTGAAACTATTGCTTTAATCCATTGACCTCAAACATGGACACAACTCCAGAAATAAACCAAATATAACAAAAAGACATTCCCAAAATAACCAGTCCTTAAGGCCTACAATCTTATTTAACATTTCATATTTTCTCAAGAGGTGAGTTAGTTAATATAAACAGGAAGATCCAGAATTCACCATCTGCCATTTAATTTATTTTTGGAAATACGAGATCTTTCATAAAACTGTTAGACCTTCTATGATGGATCAAGATTATTACAGCATTATAGATAAACTTCATATCCAATTATAAAAGAATGGTTACTTAAAACATAGTGCATAAATAAAGGTAGCATTATACAAACATTACATTTATATTTGTGAAAATATTTTAATAGCATTGGGAAATGCTTACACTCAAAGAATAGGGCAAAAAAGGCAGTATACAGAGAAGTATATAAAATATGATGTCAAAAAACATATACACACATAGAAAACTGGCTGGAAGCACATGCATCAAAATGTTAACAATATTATTTGTCTTTTGTAATTTTGTGTATTTTCCAAATTTTTCTGTGTTAACATCTGCTCACGTCCTAATGTGGGTTATTTTTTTTTAGGAACCACGAGGCAAATTGCAAATGCCAAGAAGTTAGCTTCAACAGTTCATAAATTTGCTCATTAAATTGCTCCCTATCAGAATAATAGAAAGCAGTCTGTTCTTTTCATAATGAGTTATTTCATTTTTCTCTAAGATGGGCACAATCTAAAATTTATCTCAATCAATTTCCTCAAATTAAACTGCAGCAAGACCTACTTTCCTCTGGCTTGTTACAAGTGTTATCTCTAATGAGAAATATAATTTTAACAAATGCAAAGGATGGGATGCCTGAGCCGTGGTGACCATGCAGCTTGCCTGAGCTCCCAAAAAACACAATAAGATTTTCCAGATTCACACTCCTATGCTCGGCATTGGAAGTCAACCAATAGGTCCATGCATGACAATGAGCCTCCCCCTCCCAGAAAAGGCACCAGAGAGCTTTTCAACACATTTAATTTTTCTTCTATTATCTGAGACCATAATACCATTCCCAGTTGTACTTAGCGAAAGCTAAATTGCAAATGAAGTAAAGAAAGAAAATGCACTTGATGGGGTAAGTATTTTGGGGGTGGATATAATGACAACATATCCCAAGATTCCTCACTAAAGAAATGGCTAAGATCCGAGGAAAAATCAAAAGGCAAAGGCAATACACAGTACAGTGGTGATAACCAAATTGATATCCCCTTTTCCCTTACTAGTTTCATAATTGTATATATATGGAAATAAATTTTTTACACTAACTTTCCAAACAGAATATTTTCATATTCAGTCAGGACCCTAGGATGAAAAGACTGAAAAAAATGTTCTTCCCTCTGATTCTGAATATAACTGAGTAGTCTAAAAGAAAATGAGATAGGAGGAAGGATGAAAACTGAAACAACTCCACTTCAGGGCCACAGGTTGAGGCTTCTATCCAGGGCTACAAGAGAGAGATCCTTGGCTACCCTGGGGTCTGCTGTCCTAGGGGCAGAATGCAATTACATTAGATGCTTTATACTTTGAAGAGCCTAGAATTTACCAAATGAAATGCATTTGTGGCCAGAATATGAATGACTATCACTTACGTGGCCCATAATAAGTCTCCAGTGAGTCATTTCACAAAAGTTGTCATTTACAAAAAATTTTTTTTAAAGCATCAGTGAAAGGGAGGCTCATTTTCAAGGCTAGATGTTCTCCTGTTATATTTTAGCAAACTCTCTTTTGCCTCACAATGTCTGCGTTGGTGAAGTTAAATATCTATGCTAGTTTTCAGTAACAGGACATGCATAAACACAAAATTCTCAGAGATGATCCTTACCAGGATTTTTAAGGGGTCTTCTACAGTCCCAGCTACATTAGAATCATGGGAAGGTACTTATTTAAAAATATAGATTTGGGGGGCTTACCCAACGCTAACTACCCACAATTTCTGGGGGTGGGAGGTCAAGGATCTACATTTTTTAAAACTTCTCTAGGTAATTTTTATGCCTGCTAAAATCTAAATATCATCACTCTAATAGGAAATTGTCCTTAGAAACAAACTGATGAGCAAATTATAAAACTCAATGTTAGAAGAATTAACTAACTTGCCACCATTCTTCTACTATTAATGGGTTTGCATGAAGGTCTGTCCTAAATGAAAAGAGGCATGCCCAAATTGCTCATGGAGAGGTGCTCAAAGATGTCCTAACTTTATCAGTGTAGAAGTTTATAAGGATAAATTGAGAAGCATCTTTTAAAGGCAAATATCAGATGTTTACACTCCATATTTTGCCTTTCAAGAGATATGCCTGCCTGATAAGCCAAATTGAAATCTATAGGTGCTAAGAAAGAATAGAATAAACAAGTGACAGAAGGACCAGAAGGGAAATACCAGCCCAGATGTCTGTAGGCTGCCACTACACACACCAGAAACCACCACAAATTCAAAGGAATCTGAGTGAGCCTGGAGTTTAGATTTATATTTCACAGCCAACTCTAATCTAAGATAGAAGAGATGTTATGATGTTATGATTCTCACATAAGTGAGAGAAGATGCCATTGAAGAGAGGTTTCCAAACTTGGTTGTATGTTTGAATCACTTAGCTAAAAAATCAGTTGTTGGTTCTCTTATTATTATTGTGAATTATTTATATTTGGTAGATACAAATATCGTCAGAAATATGACTTGCAAATATTTTATTCCATGTGATATTTGTCTTTCTCTGTTTGACTTACTTTCACTCAGTATAATAATCTCTAGGTCCATCCATGTTGCTACAAATGGCATTATTTCATTCTTTTTTATGGCTAAGTCATTTTTCACTGTATACGTATACCACAACTTCTTTATTCAATCATCTGTCAGTAGACATTTGGGTTGCTTCCATGTCTTAGCTATTGTAAATGGTGCTGCTATGAATGCTGGGATGCATGTATCCTTTCAAATTATAGTTTTCTCTGTATATATGCCCAGGAATGGGATTGCTGGATCATATGGTAACTCCGTTTTTAGTTAGTTTCCATGTCTTGGTTGAAATCACGCATATAATTTTACACATTGTCCAACTTTTCTATTGAGTCTTTTCCATATGAATCAGTTATTTTAAATTATCTGTTAGACAGTTCCAACATCCCTATAATAGCCACATCTGATTCTGCTGACTGTTCTGCTTCTTGTGAGTGTGAGTGTGAGTGTGTGTTTGACTTATGAAGGACAATAGAGACTGAGGTAAAGTAGATTTTGAACTTGCAATGGACACACCTTTCCTTCTGATAGGCCTTTAGTATTGGGGGGTTTGTGTTAATCAAAGACTCAGCTTGGGTTTGAGGTTTGTTGTTGCTTAGTTTGCTCTCACTGCATGCAGAGTTTCTCTAATGATAACATGTGTTTAGATTGGGGGCTGGTTGCCAGGAGGGTGTTTCTCATTCTTTGTTCCAATCTCAGCTTTAGGTCTCCCTTTTATGCTCCGCTGTATAGAGGGTATGAATATTACAGCTCTCCAGGCAGTCGTCCACCCGATTCTTTCACTCAATGGTTGTTTGCATTATGGAGGCAGTGAAGTAGGGGTTATGTGCTCTGATATTCTGATTAAACCTCACTCTTAGAAAGTTACTGTTTCCCTGAGTCTGGGGACTGTAGCCTTTAGAATCCTCTTGCCTATCCTCCAGCTATAGCTCTGGACCCAAGAAAAATTCAAGCTCCTCCCCCAGAGGCAGACGGTAACATCTCTGTTTCCTTCTTTCAGCTATGAGGAGTTTTTCACCATTACCTTAGGTGCAACAATTTTTGTTGCCCTCTCCTTGCGCTGTATAGCAAGGCTTTGTTCCAAAGAGGAGACGGGGAAATAGAGGAGAAAGATCGGTGCAGAGCTTTGTACTCCTGCCACAACAGCTGCTCTTCTCCTTCCCTGACCTACACCATGAAAGATTCTTTCTCACGATTCTCCTTAGTCTTCCTGGTGAGTGCCTGTGATTTGTAGAGATTCGTAGAGAAAAAAACTTGCAAGAGGATGTAAACTCCTCCCCTCTCCTACATCTGTGGACCTCAAGGTCTTCCAGCTCCCTCTCTAGCCTGCGTTTACTTTTGCCTATTTATCAACTATCCTAGCTGAATTCTTCTTGCTGGTGTCTGGCTGCATCTACCCAGGAAAGCAAGCTCTTGTGTCCCATCTTTGTCCGTATTTCAGGATTGGCCTGGTTGACCTTTGTTTCTTAAGTACTGCAGTCTCTTGGGTTCAAGGAAAGTCATGAACTTGAAAATTGCACAGCTCTTTATGTTCTTATAAAAGTGTGGGAGTAGCAATCTTTGTAGTCTCAAGATCTCCAAGCCCATCCTTTCACTTTTGACTTTTCTGTAATGTTATTTAAAATTAAAATACTTCACTCGTAAGAAACATACAGTTGGGTTTTGTGGTTTTGATTCAATTAATCTTCATTATTCATTGTAATATTAATCTATTTACATTTAATTACTGATATAACTGATTTTATAACTACAATTTTTCCATTTGTTTCTGTTTCTCACATATTTTATATTCCTTTTTTTCTTCTTTCTCTCCTTTTGGATCAATCACTTTTGTATTATTTTAGTTTTCCTCTTTTAAATAGTAAATATTATTCCTTTAATGACCACCTTAGAGATTGCAATATGCACTCTTGATTTATTATAGCTAACTCAAATAATTATCACTTCCCCAAAACCTACTTTAGAACATTTTCACCCCTTTAATTTCCCATTATCAAGTTTTTTGTTACTGTTCTCATGAACTTAGTTCTAATTACATTTTAAACTATATAAACATTGTAATTATTTTATAATAGTCAATATTTATTTCTATTTCTTGCATATTTACCCTTTTTGGTATTCTTCATTTTCTCCAACATTTCCATGTTTTTCTGTTTATTTTCCTTCTGTTGGAAAAAGCCCTTTTCTTATTTTTTTTTTTAATACAACCATACTAACAATGATTTCCATCAGAATTTTTCTGAAAATGTCTTTATTTGATTTTCATTTCTGGAGGATATTTTTGTTAGGTATGAAATTCCAAGTCGGCAATTAATTTTCTTTCAGCACTTTAAAGACATTGTCCAATTTTCTTCTGGCTTTGGAAGTTGTTTCTGTTCAGAAATTAGCTTTTCAGTTTGTGAATCCTTGAAATTAATTTGCTTTTTAAGTTCTGGCAAGTTTTAGATTTTTTCCCTTCAGTATTTTGACTATGATGTGTCTAGGGATTTTTGGTTTTTGTCTTTTTAATCCTGCTTGACCTTTGCTAAATTTCTCAAATCTTAGTTGATTTTCATCATTTTTGGAAAATTCTTGGATAAAACACCAAAGAATATTGCTGTATTCCACTCCCTTTTCTTTACCTGGCACTCCAGTTACAGGTACACTGGATCTTTTGATTGTGTTTCACCTATCTTTTATGTCACATCTGAGTTTTTCCCCCATTTTTTTTTTCTCTCTTTCAGTCTGTTAGGGTATTTTCTACTGACCAATTTTATTCACTGACTCTAGATTCTTTATTGTCCAATCTGCTGTTAAATCCATCAGTCCTTAATTTCAGCTATTATATTTTGAACATCCATTAGATTCCCTTTTTATAATTACAGTACTCTGGTGAAATTCTCCACCCTTTTATATTTTATCTCTCTTTTCTCTCTTTTTTCTTGAACATATTAATCAGAGCTCATCTATATTCTCATCTGCTAACTCCAATATTTGATCTTTTATTGTCTGGGCTTTTTTTTTTCCAGTTATCTATTGTATGGTATTACCTCTTCACATGTCTCATACTTTTCCTGTATGCTACAAAGTGTGTGTGTGAAAGAACCATAGAGTTCCCAGATGATGTTATTTCCCACCACAGAGGGGTCTTCTTTTCCTTTGTTAAGTCGAGTAAGGGACTACTCAACCTGAATCCATTCAGGAATTGAGATAGGTCCTCTCTGGACTTTGGTTTTGCTAAAGTTCAGTCTACCTCTGATTTGCTAGTATTTCTAGGGTATGGTCCTCTGGAGTTTTCATTTTAAAGACTGGTTAGTATTTGTCGTCTTGGCTCTATAAAACTTCAGTAGTTCTACTCTTCAGAGTTTTTCAGTTTAGTTTGTTAGTGTCCTGACATAGCTTCAAATCTGTCAGATGTTTGACCAGCAATGTGTTTGAGGAATCTCAACTCACTAGTCCGGCGTGAATGCCAAAAACTATGCTATTGTCCCTAACAGCAGCTTTTGCCAGGGCCAAACTTGGGTTTTCAGCCTCTTCCTGTGTTCTTCCTTCCCTTCCCCGAAGAGGTGTCCCCAGGTGAAAAGACATATATTCAATGTCAATTATATACTTCCTCTAGGGATTTCATTTCTTGCCTAATTTAATTTCAGGATTGGCCTGGTTGACCTTTGTTTCTTAAGTACTGCAAGAGATTTTGTTCAGCCTGTCAGATTTTTTTTCTTTATCTCTTAACCCTCATACAACATCAGGTTACAGCAAATGTCTTTTGTAGAAAACCAAAAAATTAATTGGGGCCTCTAAAATCTCCAATTTTTTAAAGATTTATTGATTTATCTATTCCCCAGTATCAGCCTTATACATGGGTCAAGTTCCATTTATCAGCCTAAACAAAAAATTGACATGTGCCTCAGGCAAAAACACGTAGCTAATTGTCCACTCACCGATAAATGATTCTCCCCACTCTGGAATTTTAGTCCAAGTAGTTCCTTAGACTTCTATATCTCTCTAATTCTTTTAATATGATTTTTTGGTGTATATATATATATATTTTTATTGATATGTAGTCAGTTTAAAATGTGTCAATTTCTGGTGTACAGCATAATGGTTCAGTAATACATGAACGTACATATATTCATTTTCATATTCTTTTTCACCATAAGTTACTACAAGATATTGAATATAGTTCCCTGTGTTACACAGTATGAACTTGTTTATCTATTTTATATATACTGGTTAGTATATGCAAGTCTTGATCTCCCAATTTATCCCTTCCCACTCCCTTCCCCCCAAGTAGCCATAAGTTTGTTTTCTATGTCTGTGAGTCTGTTTCTGTTTTGTAAATTAGTTTGTTTGTATTTTTTTTTTTAGACTCCACATATGAGTGATATCATATGGTATTTTTCTTTCTCTTTCTGGCTTACTTTACTTAAAGTGACAATTTCCAGGTCCACCCATGTTTCTGTAAATGGCATTATTTTATTCTTTTTTATGGCTGAGTAGTATTCTATTGTATAATTCTTTTCATATGATTTTTATTATTTGTCTGGCTTTTTCTAGTTGTTGGCCTCAGGGGCATAACTTACTAAATCTTGTCATTACCTACCATGAATTACTACATTCTGTTTGGAAGTAGAAGGCACCTTACCCATTCTTTAGAACATAATTGTAATTGGCCCTTTAGAAACACTCTGGTAAAGGAGAATCTCCACAAGATTCACCTTTATCTATACATTTACTTTCTTTACCTTTGAACAAATATCTTTATGTGCAAATTGCTTAAGTATGTTTGCCCAATATTGAGCTGAATATAATTTTTATGTGATCATGATAACCAATTAGAATATGAAAGTATCTAATGACCACCTGAAAATCACAAACGTTAATTTAGAAATGATGATACTAATACTGACAGGTGAAGGTAGTCAGTAGCCACTTATGAGAACTTGTTTCTGAAAACTTTTGGCTCAATTCTTCTATTGAGTTGTCTTCTTGTTATTTAGTTATAAAAATTCTTTATGTATTCTGAATAATTCCCTTATCTGCTTATTCTGAATAATTCCCTTATATGTTTTTCAGATATCATTGTCAAGTATATGGCTTGTCTTTTCATTGCCCCAAAGGTGTCTTTTGAAAAGCAGAAGTATAGAATTTTGATGTGGTGTAATTTACCAACTTTTTTATTGAAGTATAGTCAGTTTACAATGTTGTGTCTATTTCTGGTGCACAGCACAATGCTTCCGTCATACACGAACATACATATATTCATTTTCATATTCTTTTTCACCGTAAGCTACTGCAAGGTATTGAATATAGTTCCCTGTGCTATACAGTATAAACTTGTTTATCTATTTTATACTAGTCAGTATCTGCAAATCTAGAACTCCCAGTTTATCCCTTTCCACCTCCTTCCCTGCTGGTAACCATAAGTTTGTTTTCTATGTCTGTGAGTCTGCTTCTGTTTTATAAGTAAGTTCATTGTCTTTTTTTTTTTTTTTACATTCCACATATGAGTGATATCATATGGTAATTTTCTTTCTCTTTCTGGCTTACTTCACTTAGAATGACATTCTCAAGGGCCATCCATGTTGCTGCAAGTGGCATTATTTTACTCTTTTTATGGCTGTGTAGTATTCCAGTGTATAAATATACCACAACTTCTTTATCTAGTCATCTGTCAATGGACATTTAGGTTGTTTCTATGTCTTGGCTATTGTAAATAGTGCTGCTATGAACATTGGGGTTCAGGTGTCTTTTTGAATAAAGGTTCCCTCTGGATATATACCCAGGAGTGGGATTTCTGGATCATATGGTAAGTCTATTTTTAGTCTTTTGAGGAGTCTCCATACTGTTTTCCACAATGGCTGCACCAAACTGCATTTCCAATTTACCAATATTTTTAATGGATCATGCTTGTAATGTGTATCTATGAAATATTTGCCTAAACCAAGGAAGGTCACAATTTTTTTCCAATATTTTCTTATAGAGGTTTTATAGTTTGAGCTCTTAAATTTAGGCCTGTGATTCATTTTCAGTTAATTTTTGTGTTTTGTAAAATTATGAGTCAAAGTTTTTGATATATACAAATACCATATGGTATCTGATATTCCTGTACCACTTGAAAAGACTCTCCTTTCTCCAATGCATTACCTTGACACCTTTGTTGACTATCATACTGATTTGTTTCTGGACTCTTTTTTTCTCTTCTGTTGACCTATATTTCTATCCTTATGCCAATACCACATTGTATTAATGCTTAGTATTTTTTAAATGAAGGTTAAAATGCCTATAAATTAACTTAAATGTATTCACATACTTTGAAATCAACAGTTTGCTGTGTTACAAAATCTTAAGGCTTTAAATATTTAAATGACTTAAGTGACATTTTAAAAATTGTTAACTTTGAAACTCTGATAACCCATAAACAAATGCTAACAAAACAGAGAAAAGAGGCTTTTAAGATAAAAAAAAAATAAAGCTCTGTGAGCATATAGAACTGCAGAGAACTCTGGAGAAAAAAAGAAAGTTATTGAAATCGTGGAAAAGGGGGAAATTACAGAAGACTTACCAGAGTTGGCCACTTTAGTTGCACAGGAGACCATGAAAGAGATTTTTGAAGTATCAATACATGATCTGTAACCCAAAAAATATGGATAATTTTGGAACAGAGCTAGGTGTGAGAACCATATAACAATCAAATAGTTATGCCAGATATAAATAAATCAAACACACTTAAGCATCATGGAAGAAGCATGAGAAAATAAATATGCAGTGCAGAGATGAGGACTGCAGTGTAAGATATTTGGGTATGAGCTAAATATCAGAGAAATATATTATTATTTTTTAATAATTATTAAGATTTGTAGAATAGCACACACTTATACCGGTACAGTTATTTTACATTAAAAACTCTGCCTTTTACCTGGTAGACTAGAGGAAGTCATTATATATTAATAACTACCATTTTTTAAATGTCTCAGTTTGAGTCCCCCCAGAAGCAGATCCTGAGGCAATAATTCAATGCAATTATTTTATTGGGAAACAACAGGAGGAGTGGAGAAATGATAAAGGAAAGGGAACACAGCCAATAAAGGATGAGTTGTTAAGCCAGCTACTGCAGTGATTGGCTACAGCTTGATTTTTTGGAGAAGCAGTGGGAAGCCTTAGAATTATCCTGAGCTGCTAGGCAATTGAGATATTTATGCACCAGCACCTAAGAGTCATAATTTGTGGGCTTCTGGGGTGAGAGTGTTATTTCCCAGGCACTTCTGTCCTTCCAAGTCTTCAAGAATAGTCCTTGGGCAGAGAGCAGCATGCATTGGCAGTTGGAAGTCCAGCAGAGTACACACAATAGGTAAAGCCTGAAGGAAACAGATGAGGCACAGACAAATTTTACTGAAATGTGCTAGAGGACTTTGAGATTCCATTTAATACATTATTTATAGTCTTTGTAAACGCTGCAAGGGTTTTTTTTCCATCTTCACTTTAATGAGAGAGAAACCAAACCACATCTGATAAATAATTATTGTTTTCCTTTTGTGTACTAGACACTGTTCTAGACACTTGGGATAGAGTGATGAACAAAACAGATGAGAAATATGTCTATGTGGAGTTTATCTTGTAGTTGGGAAGACTGGCAACCATGTAAACTAAAACAGCTTCAGATGGAGATAAGAACTGAGAAGAAAAATAAAGCAAAGTAAGGGAATCGAAAATGGCAAGGCGTACTTTTTTAGAAAACTAGTTTAAGGAAGCCTGCTCTGAAGAGATGAAATTGAGATGAACCAAATGCAGTGAAGGGGCCAGCTGAGTGAACAATTCCAGGCAAAGGAACAGCATGTTCATAGCCCAAGGTGGATCTGTGCTTGGTGAACAAGGAAGAACAAGGAAGCCAGTGTGGCTAAAGCAGAGTGAAGAAGAAGGGGGATTAGTCAGGAATAAGGTGAGAGGTTGATCCTCATAGGTCATAGCAAGGACTTCATATTTAGATTTAATCGTAAGCGTGACAAGTAAGGGTAGAAGAAGAAAAACAAGTTAGGAGTTGACTGTGCTAATTCAGGGACAGTGATGGTATTAAATGATCCTCCCAAGAAGACAGAATTATTAATTGTTCAATGGTCAGTTCAAACACAAGTCTGTCTTCCTTCCAAGCTGATAATCTTTGTAGTATGCTATGCTGTGTCTCCTTTACAGCATAACATTTTCATTTCTCTAGAATTCTTTATGAATATGTGCAATCGAGATGTCTCTTTACCAAATAAAAGCAAGGGAATTCCCTCCAAATTGATAAATTTTTAAAAATTCTATTGACAGCCCAAATTTAATAAGCTTATGGCTGCCTTATTTTTTCAAATCCTGGGCACTATGAACATTTTAAATTTGCAGCACTAACACTTTACTAGTACTTTTGACTGCCAACCCTCAGCATTATCTTGTGGGGCTCGCAGACTCACTGAAATCTCAAATTGCTGCTTTTCTGTCTGCGATGTGCTGTGAGTTGAAAAGAACCCGGAGTCATTTGTTTCCTCTGCAAGCCTGAGGTGTTTCGTGAATCCGCATTTATTTCAGGGATGCTTTCTTTCCCTTGTGGGAGACTTTTAAGTCTCAAAGGTCAACAGAAAGCCTTGAAATATGCAGCCTTTTTCATCTAGCTAACAGCAGGGAAAGAGAAGAAAGAACCTAACAGTAAGAGGACATAAAGAATAAAATGAACGGCAACGTAATTTCATTTATGTTTTTCAGGCAAAGAAGGAAAACAAGAGAAGCCCTAGCACAGTAATAATTACCTGGTTAGCATTCTGGAACCTTGCTGGCTTTGTCACGCTGCAGGAGTATTGATGGGTCTAACAACTAATGACAGGATTATGACTCCTCTTCACAAACTGCAGATTGGCTTTTACAGACTTCCTGAGTCAGTCCCCACCAACACTAGCCCTCCCGAAGCTCCATTCAGGTACTAGAATAAGGCAGGTGGCCATTGCTCCCTCTCCTCTTTCTTGTCTCAGAGATGCAATTGTCTTCTTTTGTTGCGTACATCAATAATAAATCCCTCTGCCATTACCAAAACGCTTGAAGCACACAGGTAGGGGGGTCCTGGGTAATAATTCACAAGGTTATACATGGTTCATCCTTGGGAATCACGGGGTAGACAAGGGTAAAAGGGGCAGTAGAGTACAGCCCGACTGCCTGGGTTAGAATCCCAGTTCCTCCGCTTACTAGCTATGTGGGCAAATTACTCAGTCTTCAATGCCACAGTTTTCTGGCCTGAAAAGTGGGGATGATAGCAATAGTATTTACCTTGGGATTTTAGCGAGTTAATACAGAAAGCAATTCCTAGAATAACTATCCCCACGATGACACACATTCACACATAACCTGGTTCACTCCCATCCTTGGTCCAGCCTATGACCCCAGAATTCTACTCATCATATATCCTAGGATTGGGCTGAAGAAATGGGTATCACCTAATTAAGAGACTCCTGGAATCATTCATACTGTCCTGGGAGCCTCAGCTGGGATTTCAGGATCCAGAATTATTGCTCCCAGATGGCGTCAAGCCATAGCCAGAACAAGGATGGATTATAATTGTCCCAGGAAATTCCTAGCCGTCTAACAATGAACTTTAAATCATGCTTCTCTAGAATTTTGAGTTATTTGGACCCCACTAACTGCATTAGAGAAGGATTTTGGAATATAAATAGAGTAGAACACATATATGACTGTTGGCTATTGTTATTGCTGTTAGTCCTATTGGAAAAAGAGACAGTGTTGAGGTTAATACTCACAACTTCTATATGTCCATCTCATTGCAATAATAAAAGAAAAGCAATCAAATAAACTATTTTGTAATATTAAGACTGAAAAGGGATTTTTGATCTACAAAATGAGAGAGCAAGAGATGACCATGTAAATTTTCACATTTTAACTAGTTGTGTGGTGCAAAGAAGGGAGAAATAATTGAGATTTGGAAGAGAATTCATATAAAGCTTGTATCTTAACTGAAATGTACATCTTGTAAAAAAAATGGATTTTTAAAATGATAGTTGTTGCATCTTATTCAACTCCCAAGATAACTAGGATATCTCTAGGGCTATCAGTAGAGTTGTCTTTTTTTCTTTGACTGCAGTTGTTTTTATCACATTCTTGTGACCAAGCTTTTTAGCATTAAGTATTTAAGCAGGATGGTGGTGGGGTGGAAGAGGGGAGTATCACAAAGGGAGTGCTGCCAGTCTCCCAAGCA
Source organism: Camelus ferus (assembly GCF_009834535.1). Classification (NCBI taxonomy): domain Eukaryota; kingdom Metazoa; phylum Chordata; class Mammalia; order Artiodactyla; family Camelidae; genus Camelus; species Camelus ferus. Next base: position 41,662,709 of record NC_045706.1, on the reverse strand, counting down.
ATCTTTCTGTTCCTTGAATGAAGGGAGCTCATCTCTCCAACCTGAGTGTGCTATGACCTGCCCGTGGAGTTACTGTGAATTAAATATCATACTGTTTGGTACTCAAAAGAAATCACTTTCTACCTTTCTCAGCTCTATAAATCAAACTTAGAATATGAAGCATCACTGGCCCAAATAGATTGGAGCCCCCCTTATACTTAGAGCAAATTGGAATCCCTGCAAGTTCAGGCAAGAACTTGGGATTGAAGCTTCCTAAACCCAAAGAGAAGATCGATTTCCATGAGTGTAGGAAGCACTTAATGCACTGAGACCTGAGTGCCATGAACTGTGAGGCTTCATCTCATAGGTAAGGGGATCTTGACCATCAGCACTCAGGTCTCTTACTCTGAACTGGTTGAGGGTAAATAATTAGTATTTTCTGGCGTTTGCTAGATGATTGGCCTTTTAAGTCAAAACTATGTTTTTCATTTTTTAATCCTCATTACCATAAGCCGATATCAAGTAATTTTTCATCCTGACTTTTCCAGTCACCCATGGTAGCAGCCTTTTCATTACTTATGTATCACCAACCACATACACATTTGCTTATGCATTTAAATATTTTTTAAGTATAAACTTGTTTTATATATTCACATCCAATCCTATAACCTTGGATATGCATTCCAAATCTCAAAAAATAGCAGTTCAGCTTGATAATTCAGGTAATTATGAATACAGAAAACTAGCTCATTACTGAGCAGAAGAGAAGTCAGCCAAAAAAAAAGCGAAGAGTTTTGTTTTCCAGTGAGGGCTTCAACATTTAGCCTAAACGACTAAATTGATGAAAGTTTAAGTCGTGTATTTCTGAAGGTTTGAGGATTCAGCCCCAAAAGCAGAGCACAAATTTTAGTTTTATATATATAAATCAGAGCTGAAAATTAAAGTAAAATTAAAATATTTTCTGAAAAGTTTTTAAGAAAACTACTTTATTAACTCTATTTTAATAGCATATAAAATAGAGGAATTTATTAATAATGAATACAAAATAGCAGAAGATATAACTGATAAAAAGTTATCAATAACTTCTCTATTTATTATTTATTAATATGTATTATTATCAATAGATATATTGTACAAATATTATTATTAATAAGTAGAGAAGTTATTAATAACACATAAAATAGAGGAAGATACTACTAATAACCTTCCATCAAGGTATCTTGGGTATGTGTGCAGGTAAAAACGCCAGAGTGACGTAGAGTTTAAGAGTGTGAGTTTTGGAGGCAGGACCTGAGTTTAAATTTTAGCTCTGCCGTTTACCTAACTTGGGTAAGTTACTTACCTTCTTTGTTCCTCAATCTTGTCATTGATGAAATGAATAAAATAGTGTACCTACTGCACAGCATTGTTATGAAGACTAAATTCAACAAAGGTAGAAAAATTCCTGGCATAAAAGTACTCAGTAAACTTCTATTGTTGTAAAAGACTCAGCAATGAAAAGTTTTCCTACTTTCAGTTAACTTAATAGCCTCAAAGAGTACATTCACCATCCTACTTATTTCAGTTCAATAAAATCAACATTAGATACAATTTCTACCTGAGTTCCTCTAAGTTGCTTTCTAGTTAGACTTGACCCAAAACATATGTGAAAAGATGTTCAACCTTACTAGTATTTGAGCAAAGTAAAATAGCAAAATTCCCTCTTCACGTCTCAGATTAGCGAAGGTAAAAGGAATTCTAAATCTTATTGTTTGTGTGGGGCACACAGTGAGGGAAAGGGTCCTCTTCTACTGTTGCTAGGAGTCTATCTAGGCATACTTTCTGAGAGGAAGTTTGGCAGTATACATCCAAATCCATAAAATGTATGTTTTTACCCAGAAATTGAACATACAGAAATTAATCCTAAGAAAGCACTAGACAAAGAGGCAGAGATGCATAAACAGGATGGTCACAGCAGTGTTGTTTATAACAGTTTCAAATTAGAAGCTACTTAAAAAGTGGCACAAGTTAATGATACTGGGCCATGTCCATGAAGTGGAATTTAGTAGAGTCACTCATAAGACAATTGATTTTATATAGAAAAGATGATCTAGAGAAATTAGCAGTATTACAGCATGATTCAACTTTCTGTAATATGCATACATTTGTCTGCATAGCTTTACACCAAAATATTATCAGTTGTTATCTCTGATAGAATGACAAGTGATTCATTTTATGCTTTTCAGTAAAATATGGGCATTTTATAAAGAAATTATATTACTTTCGTAATCATAGAAACACCTGCGAAACTGGTTAATAAAAACTTAATCCAGTGAAACCCTTAAATCTACAAAAAAGCATCATGGTGTTAAATACTAGTTAACAGAGGCATTCAAAAATACGGCTTTATGGGTATTTTAGTTTTTTTTATTCCCCTAGCTAAATGGTCTTCAGTATGGGCAGAACAGCTTGATAGAGTATCAGTCAAGGAGGCTCTTTGGACCTATATCTGGAATAGAATTGTGGCTTTTTGTTTTGTTTCCCCCATGGTACCTTTACCCTCGGGGCAGTTTATTTCAGTTAATGCTCCTTCAGTCTGGCTGCTGGGTATAATTTGGAATTCATTGAATTGTTGACATGGTTGACCTGGACCAGTGTGATTCAAGGTTAACAGGACTAAAAGTCAAAATGAAAAAGAAGTTTTCTGGTACACAAGAAAGGCAATCATAGACGAGCTATTCTAGAACAGTGGAGTTAATGAGAAGCTATCTGCCTTCCATCAGTAACACCCAGATTCTAAAGATCTATATATTTAACCAGTCCTAAATAATGGTTAAAGTTTAGATGGAAGTTTTACAAGACGAGATTGACAGTCAAAAGTTAATGGCCCATGAAAAAGAATATATGTGTATATATATGTGTGTGTGGGTCTGTGTGTATCTGAATCACTTTGCTGTATACCTGAAACTAACATAATATTGTAAATCAGCTATACTTCAATTTTTTTAAAATTAATGGTCCATATTTTATGCTTGGTAAGGAAGGGTCATCGGGGTGAGGCAAGTGTTTAAATGAAAGAGTGTTTTAGTTTGGATAATCTGAAAAATACTAAACCTCTGAAGATTAGTTAATATAGGATCCGTAAAATTTTTTTAAAGTTATCTGAAGGCATCAGAATTTAAAAGTGCATTAAGAGTTTTCTGTGAGTACACATTTGGTAAAAAAAAAAAAAGCCACATACAAGCACTCATATATTATTGTATATTGCTTATAAATATTGTGTATTTAAATTATGGTGGCTAGGGAGGTCCTTTTCAGAAAGTATTCCAAATACAAATTTATCTGAGCCACTGATATTTGATAAGGCCAAGTTAGAATGTGCTGAGATGAATGTTTCAACAGAATCATCCCTGTGGTGATGTCTGTGTGTGAGCAGGGGAGCAAATGAGAGTGAGCTGAAGAGAGGAACATTTAGTATGTAGAGGAGAAGATAAAGTCAGGCAAGATAAATTAACCCAAGAGTTAAGAACTCTGAGTTCTCCCATCTCTGTGGGATGAATCTCCAGATCTTAGTCTCTCATTTATCATTATAAATAAAAGATGTGAACTAGGATGTCTAAAGGTCTTTATCACTCTAGTCTTTACTTGTTCTCTGCCTCTGTGGACTGCCATGTTATCTGAGGTGACAAACTACAAAATGGCAAATTTCAGTCAGAGTTTGTCAAAATAGCCATTTATGAAAATGCATTTCTCTTCACCAGACCACTAGGATCCCCACACCGAACATGACACAAATAGGGTCCAAAACCTAAGAGATTTAAATAAACAAACAAAAATGCAAGCAACCAAGCAACTGGAAAGAACTCTGTCACCCACTTATTAACAAAAACCTATTCCAGAGAGTAATAACCATAAAGAAACTTCAGCAGTTTATGGCTCCGTTCACAGAGACTACCAGTTTTAGATGATTGATCATTTTTTAAATGGTTGAGATTACAGAATATGCCAATTTGTGGCTCCTAATGGCATTTTTAAAAGTGATGTTCCATCTTTTCTCAATTCAATCAGTATTCAAGCAATAAAAGGCTACATTTTAATTATTTAAAGATGTGCTTAAAAACTGAAGTTTACACTTTGGTGGCAGTCACTTTTCATGTCTGAAATAATTTGAAAAGAGAAATACATTCTACCCTAGAATGTTTCACCAGTTGTCTCTTAACCAAACCCCAAGAATATTGCCTTAGCAAATTTATTCCTACATGGTAAATCTTCTAATGCAGTCTCAATATATATTGACCAACACACAACCACACATCAGGAAAAATAGCAGTGACTTGACAGATTCCATGTCAGACATGACTTTTCTTTATCTCTTTTTCTGTCCTTCCTTCCCTGCCTCCCTATGTCCCACCCTCTTCCCTCCCTCTCTTCCTTCCTTTCTTTCTTTCTTTCCTTCCTTCCTTCTTTCCTTAACTTTTTTCCTCTAAGCAAAAGATGCTGTCAAGTTTCAGGACTTTTTAAAGGAATGTTTTTATTCACAAATTATATATTCTACAGAATATACAAGCCTAGGGAACTGATTTAATAGGGAACATATTTTTAACATATGAAAAAGAACCAATTTGGTTGATGAAATAATTTCTAAATATTGTTTTAGACATTTACCATTCTAAATTTCAGTAGCCTTATAATGCTTTACCCTAGAAGAGTTTAGTAAAAGTACGCAGAAAGAAAGAACAGTAACTAGATCAAAAAGAGCTGACTGCAATTGCAGAGTGATGATCGTTATAAATAGGAATGTACCTAGCCAGTCAGAAAGAGCTGGTGAGGCAGGTCAAAGACAGTTGCTAAGTGCCATTTCCTTCACATCTTTATAGATGAGCTGCAAGATAATAAAGAAATAGAAAAATACATTAACTTTATCCTCAAAGGATACAGGACTAAGCATCATCATAAAGCCACACACATAAAGGAAAAATACAGAGAAATCTTAAAATGCTCTGAATGATTTATCTTAGTGGTTGGAGGTGCCTTAGGAATACTGTGTAGGGATAAGGGTAAATGAGCTGGAAAGAGCACATAACTCCCTCCAATGCTAAAAAATTTCCAGTGACTCCTCATTTTTTACCATAGCAAATCATCCACTACCCTTCAACATACACTCCACCAGAGTATGTGGTGGAATCTGTTTCCTTTCCATCTATAAACTCACCACACTCAAATATGATTTACATACTGCTGTCTAGTTTTCCCAACATCACTTACTAAAGAGACTGTCTTTTCTCCATTGTATATTTTTTAGGATTTTGGCTCCAGGCCTTCAATCTAGTTGACCTCCCACACCTCATCTGTTCTCCACCACCACACCAACTTCACGCATTCTGCCAGTGTCCTCTCTTCTCATTTATCTGTTTTTTTTTTTTTTAACATTTTTTGTTGGTTTATAATTATTTTACAATGTTGTGTCAAATTCCAGTGTACAGCACAATTTTTCAGTTATACATGAACATATATATATTCATTGTCACATTTTTTTCTCTGTGAGCTACCATAAGATCTTGTATATATTTCCCTGTGCTATACAGTATAATCTTGTTTATCTATTCTATAATTTTGAAATCCCAGTCTATCCCTTCCCACCCTCCGCCCCCTTGGCAACCACAAATTTGTATTCTATGTCTATGAGTCTGTTTTTGTTTTGTATTTATGGTTTGTTTGTTTGTTTTTGTTTTTGATTTTAGATTCCACATATGAGTGATCTCATATGGTATTTTTCTTTCTCTTTCTGGCTTACTTCACTTAGAATGACATTCTCCAGGAGCATCCATGTTGCTGCAAATGGCGTTATGTGGTCAGTTTTTATGGCTGAGTAGTATTCTATTGTATAAATATACCACCATTTCTTTATCCTGTCATCCATTGATGGACATTTAGGCTGTTTCTATGTCTTGGCTATTGTAAATAGTGCTGCTATGAACATTGGGGTGCAGGTGTCTTTTTGAAGTAGTGTTCCTTCTGGGTATATGCCCAGGAGCAAGATTCCTGGGTCGTACGGTAAGTCTATTCCTAGTCTTCTGAGGAATCTCCATACTGTTTTCCACAGTGGCTGCACCAAACTGCATTCCCACCAGCAGTGTAGGAGGGTTCCCCTTTCTCCACAGCCTCTCCAGCATTTGTCATTCGTGGATTTTTGAATGACGGCCATTCTGACTGGTGTGAGGGGATACCTCATTGTAGTTTTGATTTGCATTTCTCTGATAATTAGTGATATTGAGCATTTTTTCATGTGCCTACTGATCATTTGTATGTCTTCCTTAGAGAATTGCTTGTTTAGGTCTTTTGCCCATTTTTGGATTGGGTTGTTTGGTTATTTCTTATTAAGTCATATGAGCTGCTTATATATTCCGGAGATCAAGCCTTTGTTGGTTTCATTTGCAAAAATTTTCTCCCATTCCATAGGTTGTCTTTTTGTTTTACTTACAGTTTCCTTTGCTGTGCAGAAGCTTGTAAGTTTCATTAGGTCCCATTTGTTTATTCTTGCTTTTATTTCTATTGCTTAAGTAGACTGTTCTAGGAGAACATTTTTGAGATGTATGTCAGATAATGTTTTGCCTATATTTTCTTCTAGGAGGCTTATTGTATCTTGTCTTATGTTTAAGTCTTTGATCCATTTTGAGTTTATTTTTGTGTATGGGTAAGGGAGTGTTCTAGCTTCATTGTTTTACATGCTGCTGTCCAGTTTTCCCAACACCATTTGCCGAAGAGACTGTCTTTATTCCATTGTATATTCTTGCCTCCTTTGTCAAAGATTAGTTGACCAGAAGTTTGTGGGTTCATTTCTGGGCCCTCTATTCTGTTCCATTGGTCTATATGTCTGTTTTGGTACCAATACCATGCTGTCTTGATGACTGTAGCTCTATAGTATTGTCTGAAGTCTGGGAGAGTTATTCCCCTCTTTCTTTCTCTTCAGTAATGCTTTGGCAATTCTAGGTCTTTGATGGTTCCATACAAATTTTATTATTATTTGTTCTAGTTCTGTGGAATATGTCCTGGGTAATTTGATAGGGATTGCATTAAATCTGTAGATTGACTTGGGCAGTGTGACCATTTTAACAATATTGATTCTTTCAATCCAAGAGCATGGGATATCTTTCCATTTTTTAAAGTTCTTAAATTTCCTTCATCAATGGTTTATAGTTTTCTGTGTATAATTCTTTCACCTCCTTGGTTAGAAGTATTCCTAGGTATTTTATTACTTTGGGTGCTATTTTAAAGGGGATTGTTTCTTTACTTTCTTCTGTTGATTTATTGTTAGTGTAAAGAAAAGCAACTGATTTTTGAACGTTAATCTTGTAACCTGCTACCTTGCTGAATTCTTCAATCAGCTCTAGTAGCTTTTGTGTGGACCTTTTAGGGTTTTCTATATATAGTAACATGTCGTTGGCGTATAGTGACACTTTTACCTCTTCTTTTCCAATTTGGATCCCTTTTATTTCTGTTGCCTGACTGCTGTGGCTAGGACTTCCAAGACGATGTTGAATAGGAGTGGTTATAGTGGGCATCCTTGTCTTGTCCCAGATTTTAGTGGGAAGCTTTTGAGTTTTTCACTGTTGAGTACTATGCTGGCTGTAGGTTTGTCATATATAGCTTTTATGATGTTAAGATATGTTCCCTCTATACCCACTTTGGTGAGAGTTTTTATCATAAATGGGTGTTGAATTTTATCAAATGCTTTTTCTGCATCTATTGAGATGATCATGTGGTTTTTGTCCTTTCTCTTGTTTATGTGATGTATCACATTGATTGATTTGCATATGTTGAACCAGCCTTGTGTCCCTGGGATGAACCCTACTTGGTCATGATGTATAATCTTTTTTATGTGTTATTGGATTCTATTTGCTAATATTTTGGTGAGGATTTTGGTATCTATATTCATCAGTGATACTGGCCTATAATTCTCTTTTTTGGTAGTGTCTTTGCCTGGTTTTGGTATCAGGGTGATGGTGGCTTCATAGAATGAGTTTGGGAGTATTCCCTCCTTTTCAATCTTCTGGAAGAGTTTGAGAAGGACTGGTATGAGTTCTTCTTTGTATGTTTGGTAGAATTTGTTGTATGTATTGTAGAATTCCCTGGTGAAGCCGTCCGGTCCTGGACTTTTATTTGTAGGAAGGTTTTTTTATTGCTATTCCGATTTCATTTCTAGTGATCAGTTTGCTCAAGTGGTCAGTTTCTTCTTAATTCAGTCTTGGTTGACAGTATGTTTCCAGAAACTTGTCCATCTCCTCTAAGTTATCCAGTTTGGTTCCATATAGTTTTTCATAGTAGTCTCATATGATATTCTGTATTTCTATGTTATTTGTTGTAATTTCTCCATTTTCCTTTCTTATTTTGCTAATTTGTGCTCTCTTTTTTTTCTTCAAGGTTTGTCAATTTTATTTACTTTTTCAAAAAACCAGCTTTTGGTTTGATTGATTTTTTTCTATGGTTTTTTAAATCTCTATTTTATTTATATCCTCCCTGATCTTTATAATTTCCTTCCTTCTGCTGCCTTTTGGGGTTTTTTGTTCTTCTTTTTCTTGTTCTTTTAGCTGATGGGTTAAATTGTTTATTTGAGATTGTTCTTCTTTTTTGAGGAAGGCCTGTATCACTATAAACTTCCCCCTTAGCACTGCCTTTGCTGTGTCCCGTAAATTTTGTGTGATTGTGCTTTCATTTTCATTTGTCTCAAGGTATTTTTTAATTTCAGCTTTGATTTCCTCATTGACCCGTTGGTTTTTTAATAGCATATTATTTAATCTCCATGCTTTCCTTTTTCTCTCCTTTGTTTCTCTGTTGTTGATTTCTAGTTTCGTGGCGTTGTGGTCAGTAAAGATGCTTGAGATAATTTGTATCTTCTTAAAATTGTTGAGGTTTCTTTTGTGCCCAAGTACATGATCAATCCTTGAAAATGTTCCATGTGCACTTGAAAAGAATGTATATCCTATTTTTGAGGGGTGTAATGCTCTGAAAATATCCATCAAATCTAATTTTTCTATTGTATTATTTACAAATTTCTCTGTTGCCTTATTTATTTTCTGTCTGGAAGATCTGTCTAGTGATGTTAACGCGGTGTTAAAATCTCCAACTATGATTCTATTCCCATCAATATCCCCCTTTATCTCTGTTAGTAATTATTTTATGTATTTAGGTGCTCCTATATTGGGTGCATATATATTAATGAGTGTAATATCCTCATCTTGTATCACTCCTTTAATCATTATAAAATGTCCTTCTTTACCTTTCTTTATGGACTTTGTTTTAAAGTCTATTTTGTCTGAAATCACTACTGCTACACCTGCTTTTTTGGCTTTTCCATTTGCATGGAATATCCTTTTCCATCCTTTCACTCTCAATCTGTATGTGTCCTTCTCCCTAAAGTGGGTCTCTTGTATGCAGCATATTGAAGGTTCTTGCTTTATTACCCAGTCTGCCACTCTATGTCTTTTGACTGGAGCATTCAGTCCATTAACATTTACAGTAATTAATGATAGATATGTGTTTATTGCCATTTTGAACTTATCTTTGTAGTGGATTTGGTATTTCCTCTTTGTTCCTTTCTTCTTCCTTTTGTGGTTTGGTAATTTTCCTTTGTATTATCATGGATTTTATTTGGTTTTTGTGACTTCCTTGTAAGTTTTTAGCTTGTGGTTACCATTTTTTGTAAGTCTATTAGCCCATTACTATCATTGTTTTTATTAAACTGATAGTAAGATGCTCTCAGACCCATCCTACCAAGAACAAAAAATTTAAAAAAGGAAGAAAAAAAATTCTGTATTTTCCTGCCTCCCTCTACCACCCTCAATAATTTAGATGTCTTCTTTTACAATTTTGTGTTTATTTTATTTGTAATTCATGAGTTATCACCTTTCCAGTTGTGAGTTTCTCATTTCTGTAGCATCCTGCTACTTTTCTACTTAGAGTAGACCTTTCAATATTTCTTTTAGCATGGGTTTAGTGTTGCTAAACTCTTGTAGTTTTTTCTTGTCTGTGAAATTCTTTATCTCTCCTTATATCCTAAAGGATAGCCTTGCTGAATAAAGTATCCTAGGCTGCATCTTTTTTTCATTCAGGACTTTGAATATATCTTGCCACTCCCTTCTGGCCTGTAGTGTTTGTGTAGAGAAATCAGCTGAGAGCCTTATGGGGGTTCCCTTGTAACTCACTCTTTGCTTTTCTCTTGCTGCCATTAGGATCATTTCTTTATCCTTGACTCTGGCCATCTTGATTATGATATGTCTTGGTGGGTCTGTTTGGGCTCTTCCTGTTTGGGACCCTCTGAGCTTCCTGTACTTGGATATCTGACTCCTTCTTTAAGTTTGGGAAGTTTTCAGTCATGATTTCTTCTAGTACCTTTTCAATCCCCTTTGATCTTTCTTCCCCTTCTGGGACCCCTATTATGCGAAGATTGGCATGCTTTGTATTATCCCATAGGTCCCTTATGCTAGTTTCATTTGTTTTTATTTGTTTACCTTGTAGCTGTTCTGATTGGGTGCTTTCTGTTGTCCTGTCTTCTAGCTGTTCTGATTGGGTGCTTTCTGTTGTCCTGTCTTCTAGGCCACTTATTCGTTCCTCTGCATTATCTAGTCTGCTTTGCGCAGCCTTTAGATCAATTCTCATCTCACCCAATGAGTTTACCAATTCTACTTGGCTCTTCTTTATAGCTTCCATTTCATTTTTGACATATTTTATATCTCTAAACACTATCTCTTTTAGTTCCTTCAGTACTTTGATCACTCCTTTTTTGAACTCTTGATCTAGTAGGCTATTGATGTCTATTTCATTGACTGTTCTTTCAGGGGATTTCTCTTGTTCTTTTAATTGGGAATGGTTTCTCTGCTTCTTCATCTTGCTCATACCTCTCTGGCACTGTGGTTTATGGATTATCAGTTATCTATTGTGGTCCTTAAGGAGTTTATTTATTTATCTATCTAATGCCTATGTAGGAATAAAACTTTAAAAAAAAGAGAGAAAGAGAATTTTAAAAGAAGGGAGAAAAAAAGGTTTGAAAACAGTGTATAATGAATAATAGAAGAGCAAATTGAAGCAGAATAGCAATTGGGTTGAGATGTCTTTTAAAAACCTTTAAAAAAGGAGAAAAGAGGGAAAAAATGTATTTGAAACCTGTGTATAATCAATAACAGGACATCAAAACCAAGAGAAATAAAATGAAATGATGTGGATTTTTAAGAATAATAATAATAAAAATATTTTAGAAAAATATTATTAAAACTGGGAGAATTGTTTAAGAAGTAAAAATTAAAAGGGTACTCTCTTCTCATTTAAACACAACCCAAATTCCACTTCCTCCTGGAAACCTTCATGGCTCACTCGTTCATTCTTTCTTTCTTTCTTTCTTTCAAGTATAGTCAGTTACAATGTGTCAATTTCTGGTGTACAGCATAATGTCCCAGTCATATATATAAATGCATATATTTGTTTTCATAGTCCTTTTTATTATAGGTTACTACAAAATATTGAATATAGTTCTTTGTGCTATACAGTAGAAACTCGTTGTTTATCTATTTTATGTATAGTTGTTAGTATCTGCAAATTTTGAACTCCCAGTTCATCCTTTCCCACCCCCATTCCACCCTGGAACGGTAAGTTTGTTTTCTATGTCTGTGAGTCTGTTTCTGTTTTGTAGATAAGTTCATTAGTGTCTTCTTTTTTTCTTTTTTAGATTCTGCATATGAATGATATTCATATGGTATTTTCCTTTCTCTTTCTGGCTTACTTCACTTAGAATGACATTCTCCAGGAGCATCCATCTTGCTGCAAATGGCATTCTTTTATTCTTTTTGATGGCTGAGTAGTATTCTATTGTATACATATACCAAAACTTCTTTATCCAATCATCTGTTGATGGACATTTGGGCTGTTTCCATGTCTTGGCTATTGTAAACAGTGCTGCTGTGAACATTGGGTGGATATATCTTTTCAAATTAGAGTTCCCTCTGGATATATGCCCAGGAGTGGGATTGCTTTTAGTCTTTTGAGGAATCTCCATACTGTTTTCAACAATGGCTGCACCAAACTGCATTCCCACCAACAGTGTAGGAGGGTTCCCTTTTCTCCACAGATTCTCCAACATTTATCATTCATGGACTATTGAGTGATGGCCATTCTGACTGGTGTGAGGTGATACCTCATTGTAGTTTTGGTTTGCATTTCTCTGATAATTAGTGACATTGAGCATTTTTTCGTGTGCCTATTGGCCATTTGTATGTCTTCATTGGAGAATTGCTTGTTTAGGTCTTCTGTCCATTTTTGGATTGGGTTGTTTGGTTTTTTTGTTATTAAGTTCTATAAGCTGTTTGTATATTCTGGAAATTAAACCTTTGTCAATAACATCATTTGCAAATATTTTCTTCCATTCCATAGGTTGTTTTTTTGTTTTGCTTATGGTTTCCTTTGGTGTGCAAAAGCTTATAAGTTTAATTAGGTCCCATTTGTTTCTTTTTGCTTTTATCTCTATTGCCTGGGTAGACTCCCTTAGGGGAACATTGCTAAGATTTATGCCAAGAAATGTTTTGCCTAAATTTTCTTCTAGAAGGTTTATAGTGTCTTGTCTTTTATTTAAGTCTTTAAGCCATTTTGAGTTTATTTTTGTTTATGGTTTGAGGGAGTGTTCTAATCTCATTGATTTACATACTGCTGTCTAGTTTTCCCAACATCACTTTCTTTTTTTTTTTATTGAGTTATATTCATTTTACAATGTTGTGTCAATTTCCAATGTAGATCACAGTTTTTCAGTTGTGAACATAAATATATTCATTGTCACATTCTTTTTCGCTGTGAGCTACCACAAGATCTTGTATATTTTTCCCTGTGCTATACAGTATAATCTAGTTTATCTATTCTACATTTGTCTGTCAGTATCTACAAATTTCAAACTCCCAGTCTGTCCCTCTCTGATAACCTCTTTGTCTCATGTTTGTATAGCTGTGTATCAGCCAAACCCCCCACATCCCACCCAAACCCTAGTCTTACTAATGATGTCAATCATTAGACACAGCTCAGAGAGAATCACAGAGCCACCAATTGGATAATGTCAGTGCTTCTGATCATAAGTTTCTGATCTAGCTTTAGACTCTTGACTCCATAGGTCCTGAGCTCCCTCTAAGTCTTGTAATTCCAAATATTTTCCCAATTAAAGAACATGAGGAGTGCCAACTTAGGGTGTGGCTTCCAGGATTGAACGTCCTTCTGGTACCCTATCTTTTTTTTTTAACATTTAAAAAAATTTATTTATTTTTATAACAGCTTTATTGAGATATAACTCACATTCCACATAAGTCACCCATACCATGTAATTAATATCTATGTAATACGTAGGCACAAATTCAGTATCACCAACATCACTTTCTAAAGAGACTGTCTTCTCTCCACTGTTTATTTCTTAGGATATCTTTCCATTTCTTTAAGTCATCTTTAATTTCTTTAATCAGTGTTTTATAGTTGTCTGCATGTAAGTCTTTCACCTTCTTGGTCAGATTTATTTTTAAGTATTTTATTGTTTTGGGTGTGATTTTTAAAAGGGATTGTTTCTTTACTTTCCTTTTCTGATATTTCATTGTTAGTGTGAAGAAGTGCAACTGATTTCTGTATGTTAATCTTGTATCCTGCTACCTTGCTGAATTCTCTTATCAGCCCTGGTAGGTTTTTGTGTGGAGCCTTTAGGTTGTCAAATTTATTGCCATATAGTTGTTCATAGTATTCTCTTATGGGTTTTTTTGTATTTCTGTGGTGCTGGTTGTGATTTCCCCATTTTCTTATCTTATTTTGTTCATTTTTGTCTTCCCTCTTTTCTTCTTGGTGAGCCTGGCCTGAGGTTTGCCAATTTTGTTTACTCTTTCAAAAAAAACCAGCTCTTGGTTTGATTGATTTTTCTTTTATTTTTTAAATCTCTAGTTTATTTCCTCCCTGAACTTTATTATTTCTTTCCTTCTGCTGACTTTAGGTTTCATTTGTTCTTCTTTTTCTAATTCTTTTAGATGGTAGATAAGGTTATTTATTTGAGATTGTTGTTTTTTGAGGGGGCCCTGTATTGCTGTGAACTTCCCTTTTGGGACTAATTTTGCCACATCCCATAGATTTTGTGTCATTGTATTTTCATTGTCATTTGTCTCAAAGTGTTTGTAATTTCTTGTTTGATTTCATCATTGACCCATTGGTTGTTTAGTAGCATGTTGTTCAGTCTCTATGCAGTCATTTTTTTCTCATTTGTTTTTCTGTGATTGATTTCTAGTTTCATGGCATTGTGGTCAGAAAAGGTAGTTGAAATAACTTCCATCCTCTTAAATTTGTTGAGGCTTCTTTTGTGTCTGAGTATGTGGTCTGTCCTAGAGAATGTTTCATGCACACTTGAAAAGAATGTATATTCTGTTTTGGGGGGATGTAATGTCCTAAAAATGTCAACCAAGTCCAACTATTTTATTCTGTCATTTAGTGTCTCTGTTGCCTTATTGATTTTCTGTCTGGAAGATCTGTCCAAAGGTGTTAGTGGGATGTTAAAGTCTCCTACTATGATTGTGTCCCCATCAATGTCTCCCTTTATGTCTTTTAGTGTTTGTTTTATGTATTTAGGTGCTCCTATATTTGGTACATATATGTTACCGAGTGTAATATCCTCATCTTGTATTGCTCCTTTTTATCATTGTATAGTGTCCTTCTTTATCTTTCTTAATGGCCTTTGTTTTAAAGTCTATTTTGTCTGATATATTGCTACCCCCACTTTCTTGTCATTTCCATTTGCATGAAATATCTTTTTCCATCCTCTCATTTTCAATCTATGTGGGTCCTTCACCCTAAAGTTTGTCTCTCATATGCAGCATATTGTAGGCTCTTGTTTTATTATCCAATCTGCCACTCTGTGTCTTTTGATTGGAGCATTTAGTCCATGGACATTTACAGTAATTATTGATAGATGTGTGTTTATTGCCATTTTGAACTTTGTTTTCTAGTTGATTTGATATTTCTTTGTTTATTTCTTTTTCTTTTTGTTTTTCTTTTTGTGATTTGATAATTTTTTTTATTGTTCTGATTTCTTTTTGGTTTTTGTGACTCTATTGTGTACTTTTGATATGTGGTTACCCTGTTTTTCAAGTATGTTAACCCATTCCTATATCTGTTTACTTTAGACTTGTAGTCATATAAGCTCAAACACATCCAAGAAAGAACGCAAAGAACATCTACATTCTTCCCCTCTCCCATCTTTTATGTTCCCCTCTCCCACCTTTTATGATTTTGATGTCTTCTTTTACATTTTCATGTTTATTATCTTGCAGCTTATTGTAGTTATTGCATTTCCAATTATGGTTTTCTCTTTTCTGTAGCTTCTTGCTTCTTTTCTAGTTAGAGTAGACCTTTCAGTATTTCTTTTAGGATAGGTTTAGTATTGCTGAATTCTTTTTGGTTTTGCTTGTCTGTGAAATTCTTTATCTCTCCTTCTATTCTAAAGGATAGACTTGCTGGGTAGAGTATCCTAGGTTACAGAGTTTTCTCATTCAGGACTTTGAATATATCTTGCCACTCCCTTCTAGCCAGCAGTGTTTGGATAGAGAAATCAGCTGAAAGCCTTATGGGGGTTCCCTTATAATTAATTATTTGTTTTCCCCTTGCTGTTCATGGCCATTTCAACCTGCACTGATCTTTAAAGTCTCTGATCTACAGTACACTTAATATGCTCTCTTGTCTTGTTCCCTTTTGTTCTCTTACTGTTTTTGCTGTGAGTCTAGTTTTTCCAACTATAATCTCTAACTATAGAGCTTGTCTTCAAGGGTAGAGATTAAAAATTACATGTTAATTTTTTATTAAATTGAGTTTCCTCTACAATTTATGATAAGTATGTGGTTGATTGTTGTCAAGGCAATTTTGATATTAAAAATAGATATTTTGACTCTTTCACGTCACTCACGTTTCTGAGAATTTTGGGCATATGAATGGTTAATTTTCACAATCATTTAATCAACAAACCTTTATTAAGCCCCTTCTGCATTCCAGGCACTGTGCTATTTGACTGAGATACAGAGTTACTATGGCTTAGTCTTACAACTTACTAATAACAATCCTGGACATTTATATGAATAGCATTTATAGTTTAAGAAGTAATGTGATATACTTTATCTAATTTAACACTTACAGTAACTCTCTACTTCTGATATTTAATAGAAGCCAGGAATGTACTAATCATTCTCAGAAATCACTCTCCTGTCTACTTTATTGCTGTCAAGAGACCCAGTTCTACACAACATCTCCTACTATCAACCTTGGCCTACAGAGGAAGATCATAACTAAGAGTTTTGTCAATGCTGTTCCCCTTTTACTGGTGTGTTCCTTATGACATCAGTAAATAGAGTGTCTTCTGGGCCTTCTCACAGAATATAGTGGGCTGGTGGGTTTTCCTGAATTATATGATGTATCTACTCAAGCATGTCCAATTAACTTAGCTTTTTAATATCTTCTTTATTTGTTGCTATGAATTTATCTCCCTCAAAGCTTCTAAGAGCCGTCCTCAAAGACAGCATTAACATCATCTCTCAATATATTTTCCAGGGTGCTAAATGCTGTATTACTCAAAAGTGCTTCTATATAAGCTCTCCCATATGTTCTTCCCTGCTTGATCCAGCAAGTTCAGGATTAAGTACTGTACACTCTCTCCCAATTCTTGCTGACACATGTTGACTCGGGCCTGCAACTCCACATCCTCAGAATATAGCCCCTTTCCTCTCTCATCAGTCCCAGCACTTTCATAGCTGGACTGAATGGTGACTCAGTGCTAGTTATTCACCTGGTGGCGAAGGATGGAAGTGAAAGCAAGGCAAGGGACTTCAGCAAGTGGAGAGAACTGAACTTTAAGAGAGGTTTGGGCCACTTTTTCAGGCCTACTACGTTAAGGAAAATCAAGGGATTCAAGATTTTTTAGATAATCACCCCAAATTTCTCTGTGCCATGTCCCAGGGTCTCTCTTCTCCAAATATAGCCCTGCCATTGGCATAGAAAATGTGCCAAAGTTGAGAACTCAGTCTCTTCTATAGTCCTGCTACTTTTATAATTAAGATTTGGGACCTAATTTTCAGCTTTCTGGAGATAAAAATCTCTTTATATGTTGCCAACAGGAACCTCTGGCTTTCACATTCACTTTTTTAATTTAGTGATTAAACATCTTCAGTTTTCATTATCTTTTCCAATGTATTGATTGCCTCCAGCTATAGTCATTCAATTCCATAGTCATCATAATTACTCTTTTTCCCTTGTTCTGATTATCTAATACTGCTTAAAATACTCCCAAAATTACTGGTGTAAAACAGCAACAATTTTTGTATATTTACTGATTCTGCAGGACAGGAATTTAGACATGGCACAATAGGGAGATACTGCTTTTCTCGGCTTCATGGTTCTGGGAGACATCCTAGGAAGGCTCAAATACCTTGTTATACAAAGGGCTGAGAGCTGAATTTATCTGAGGGCATGGTTCCTAACTGGGAGTGATTTTGTCCCCTGGAATACAGCAATGTCAGAAACATATTTGTTTGTCACAACTAGGGGAAAGGGAGTACTGCTGGCAGTGGTAGGTAGAGGTCAACGATGCTGCTAAACATCCTGCAGTGTACAGGGCAGTCCCCCGAAATGAAGAATTAATTATCTGGCTTCAAATGCAAATAATGCTAAGTTTGAGAAATCCTAATCTGGAGGCTTCTTCCACCATATATTGGGCACCTGGGCTAGGACAGTTCAACAGCTAGGCTCTTCCAGGACCTCTCCAGGTGACAGGCTCCCTCATAGCATGGGAACCTAAGGGCAGTTGAATTTTTACATGGTGGTACGAAGTTTCAAAAATAATGCTGTCACTGAGCCATATACACTATAAATGATTAAAATGAAAAATATATAAATAAAAATCTGTTGTTTGAAAAAGAGTAAACAAATCTAGAAAAAAAACTGCAAGGCCTTTTATGACATTTTCATAAATCACATAGGATCACTTCCACCATAACCTATTGCTCAAAACAGTCAAAAGCTCAAATTCACGGATAGAGGACATAGTTCCTACCTATTAATGGGAGCAGTATAAAAAGTTTACAGCCATATTCTAAAGACAGTATACCCATATCTCTTATACATCTGAGATATACCTCTCAGTGCATTTTCTTCTACTAGTATCACATCCCAGTTCCGCACCAATTAATTATTAGCAATTCCTTTCCTATAGCATGTCAGGCACTACTTGTCCTCCACCTACCACCAGTGATCAGGTTCTCACTGCTGCCCGACTAGGGGGTTATCCAGCTCCAAAATCTCATTTTAGAGTCTGCTTCTTAGGATAGCTTCTGATTCCAGTTCTCACAGATCAGGAGATAAATACTGCAATTCTGAGGTTTGCATATGTGAGAGAGTTTTTGAGGGATGTTTTCAGGAACAACACCTCTGAGGATACAGGGTAAAAAGAATTGGGCAGAGTGAGAAGCAGAACTATGATGCAATTGCAATACCCTCATAGATCCTACAGGATGCTCTGAAGCTGGGATGGTTCTTTAGAGATGTCTGTAACAGGTAAAAGTTTCAGGCTTTTGTATCCCTGCACCAGCCAGTTATTGACTGCAGGCTGCTCCCTTGGAAAGGGGCAAAACCTTGGGTAAAGCAGTTATCAGTAGACTGAGGGCAGTTCCCCAAATAGGGACATGGTCATGAGCCTTCAGCGGCTAACACTCTTGCCAGCTGGAGGAATGATTTCCTAAACAAGGATCTGGTTGGTGCACTCACTATAGGTCTTATTATTTATTTAACCAAAGAAAGCTTTTATGATCCACATTTAATTTACTAGGGAAGAAAAATTGCCATTTACCCTTAGTGCTTGCTCTTTAATTGCCCTTTGGTTTACTTTCAAGTCCAATATGTTTGAGATGTGCCACTTAAGATATTATAGAATGACTCATCTGTGTAGGAATATGACCAATACTGGCAACAGCTTATAGCCTGATGCAAATAATTCTAGTTGCACACCACATGATTCAAATTTTAAGCAATTCATTAAGGGAAAAAGTTATCCTTTTTTTTTCTGTTCTGTGAAAAATAGTTGACCCTCTATCACAAGATATTTCATTCTTCACCTCTGAAAGAGAATTAAAATGTGTGCAGTTCACTGGAGCTCAGCTCAGAAAATAACTACATGGGCTGTTTGTTATGTTTCTTTCAATACCAAAAGGAACCAAATTGATGATAAAGTTTTTAAACTGTTAATTAACCCTTATGAAAGTGAAATGAAACCTGGTTGATCTTTTGTTTTCCTTTAGAATTCCTTTAGAAAGACTTGCTAAATGCTACCTCTACAAAGAAAATACAACCATATAGACAGGCTTTTAGAACTTCTATGGATTTTAATAGTTGGAATACCAGTGTTAGTAGTAGACAGCCATTAAAACTTAAGTGATAGACAGTAAAAGGAAGTCAAAGCAAAGGAAATTGCCTCTCTACAGCAGGGCCAGGACTAGGGTAAGGCAAATGAAGTGCCTAGGATACAAAACCTAAGGAGGCATTCACTCTTAGGCACTGATTCTGTCCTTACAGGACCCTGAAATTGAGTGCCTCTTAAAATTCTGCACCTTATTTCTCTTGCCTTCCCCTAATCCCAGCCCTGCTCAGTAGGACATCTGAACAGTAATCAGATATGAAGTATATGGAATATGTTTGTGTCTACATGGAGCATGTATTTAACAGTTCATACTGAATGCCTATCATTCTTTTAGTCCCCTTTTTGGTGGTTCTTTAACCAAAAGTCACCCCACTTTGTACGATGGGTTCCAGCTATCCTGATTATAGCCATTTTGACCAGGAGTCAACATCTGAGCTACAGACAGTTGTCTATGGTCTGTGCCCTCTGAAGCGGTCTACCTTGAGACCTCTGCCCAGTGGGGGCATTTCATACCAGATGGTAGCAGTTCAAATTAGTCTCATCATGTTTTGGAGATTTTGAATGGGACTTACAGTGAGAGTAAGCAGAGGCCAAAGTAGCACAAGTAGGAAATCTTACCAAGAGAAGGTCACTAGTAGAGAAGAGAGAATCTAGAAGGAGGTGGCTAGGAGCCAAACAGGAAGAAGCAGCCCATGGAGACTAGCAGAGATTGAAGAGTTAACTTCAGAGCATCAAAAACTATTTGAGTCGTGTCTAGACCCACTGGCTTCAGACTCCTGTGGCTGCTCTTGTATCTTAAGTTGTGAGGATGATACCCTTGCTTCCATGTCTCACTACCCAATACTGAAATGTTTCTCATCTTTCTTTTCTTTTTCCTTCTAATAAACCACTATTAGTAAAAATAAACTGTGCATTTTCATGTACATTTCAGGGCTATGATTCCAGAGGCTCTCAATTAAAGTGCTTTGTCCTAAAATATTTTCCCCAGCTGCTGACCATAGTTTCTAACCTTCCATAATAGGCGATTCATTTGTTTGAGTCCTGAATGTGTTTCAAGCTTGATGAATTCCCTGTTGAAATGCAGGTACCCCTGGAAGGGGAATATTTGAACTGCTGCCAGTCTCTTATTTTGTTTTATTTGCTAGTGAAACTCACAAGAGTGAGATGGAGAAAATTCTCCCAATGGGAGGATTATTTGATGAGGGAAGGGATGGAGGACTCTCCGAGATCAGTTTCATCCTATGAACTTGAGCTTCAGAAATACCAGGGCTGGGTCTATCTGCAAGTGATATTTTTACCTAGCTTACATGATTTGGCTTAAAACATATTTTCCTCTTCTAAGAGCTGACAACTTAGTTTACAAAATAAGATGTTAAAGTGATTGTTGACCAACCCAGAACTGAAATACCACCCTGGTGTTCTTACATATGCAAAGAGCACAGGAGTCAGAGCTAGAAAGACCTGAGTTCAAATCTTGGTTCTGCTCTTTATGCACTAGGTAACCTTTAGATAACGTGATTTTGCTTCCTGAGGTGTGTCCTCATTTGTCAAATGATGATACTAAGATTCTGTAGGGCCATTCTGAAGATTATAAATAATACAGGTAAAGCACCTAGCATCAATGCAGTAGGCACCCAATTAAAAAAAGTACCTCTCATATGGGAATATTTCCAATACTCTGATGAGTAATACAGAACTTTTGCTTTAATTTGAAACTTATGCCAAACACTGAAGACCCAATAAATCTTTGTTTTTCACTGTTCCCCATTACAGTCAAGCTTGTCTTTGTTCTATCACTTCCACACGCACTAGGCTGTCTTTGGTCTCTCTGCCTTCATTACAACAATGAAAGATGATAACATTATCACATGATTTATTATACAGTATTCTATAGTTTACAAAGGAATATTCATGTATTATCTGATTTGATCCAGTGAAACAGGCTTTATAATCCCCACCTTGCAGATGAGGAAACTGACGGCCAGAAAGTTTAAACAACTTGCAAAGGTTACATAGTGTTGGGCTGCACTCCACAGGTCTACAGGCCTTATAACTGCCTAGCCACAAAACTGAAGAAAGAATCCAGAGAAAGAGACAGCCAAGATTTACTGGATAGGAAATCTTACAAGAAGCAAAAGGTCCTGGAGTGAGACCCTGCCATGTATGGCAGACAGGACAACAGTCTTCCCGACTCCAGGGAGAAGGCTACCATTTATAGCGGGAAATGATGTCAGGTTGGCTCATCATTTACCATGGAAACCAGCGGCTAGAGCAGGGGGCAAGCATGTAGTTACTGATTATGCCCTATAATTAAGAGGATTGGATAGTCATATGAGTAGGGTGTAGGTGAAGCAGGGACTGGTTGGACCAGGGGATGTACAGAGAGCAAGAGAACCACCATCTTGAGTGGCCTAATCATACATATACTAAATAAGCAATAGGGTTCGCTCTAAATTTCAAACTTTCTAATTTCAAAGCCCGTAAGGTTTGCACAGCGGTTCTCAATCCTGGCTATTCATTTGAGTCACCTGGGCACTGTAAAAAACTGTCCCTGTCAGGGCTCCACCCCAGACCAGTTCAGTCAGAATCAGAATGGCACTACCCTGAGCTTTGGGAATTTTTAAACCTCCCCAGGACAATTCTTAGGCTGAAATAGAACAGTTCCAGTGAAAGTCTTGACTCTGCTGTGAAACTTTGCTCAACAAAGTTAAACCATCTTATCTCTCTAATGAATCTCTGATTGTGTTCATTAAAAATTCTACATAATTAGTACTTTCTTTTAGAAATCAGATAATGTAAATTCTGGAATGAACTTCATATTCTTAATTCATCTGGTTCCAAAACTTGCGTCTGAGGACTCATTCTTTCCAGGATTGGTCTGCAGAAAAATGAGAAGAATAAGGAGAGCATGGAAGTTGCAAGCTGACTTTCTTTTGGAAGAATTGATCATTATTTCAAAATTTGTTTGTGTTAAATGCCCATTCTTCTCAGAAGTAATGGTGGCTTATTTTGCTAATACCCTTGTTTAGAAACATAAAAAGGATTGACAACCCTTTAATGCATACCAAATTATTTTTGGAAATTTTACTGACTTGTAAAATCCGACAATTTCTGGAAGCTACTGATCTTTCCCAGTCCCCTCATGTTACAGAGAGGGAAACTGAGGCCCAGAGAGAAGTTCCAGTGCCCAAGTTCTAGTCTATGTAGAACTCAATGATTTTAAACTTATTTTTAAAAGCAAAGTTTAATTGTGCCTTTTAATCTACATGTGGTTCTAATGAATGCAGGAAAGGAAACATGATTTGGAAAAGAGAAAGTAGAAGAGTTTTAAAAAAAAAGCTGTAACTCAAGGGCTCTGAAATTGCAACCTAACAGATTTGAAAATAAGCCAAACAGAAATTCTAGAACTATAAACCCAAATTAAGAATTCAATGGACAATGATAATAGCCAATTGGTCACAGCTGAAGAAATAATCAGACAAATGGGAGACAGACCAGAGAAAATAACCAAATAACACAAGAGTAGACAAAAAGATGTAAGATACAAAAGAAAGACTGAAAGACATACGGCAGAGTGAAAAGGTCCCTGAAAGAAATAAGATAACAGAGCAGAGGCAAAATTTGAAGAGAATTTTCAGAGAATTTTTCCAAAACTATTGAAAAACATTAAGCCATAGCTTCAAGAAGCCAACCAAATAAAAAAATAAACACATTTAAACCTAATTCACTGAAAATGAAAAATGAAAGAAAGAAACCTTAAGAGTAGTTTTAAAAAAGGAGAATATCTTCAAAGTAGTGACAGTTAGATTAGAAGGGACATCTCAGTAGCGATTATGAAAGCCAAAATACCATGGATAGATACATTCAATATGCTGAAATAAAATAATAGCCAACCTGGAGTTTAATATCCGACAAAAAAAAATTTTTTTTCCCAAAAACAAAAGCAAGAGAAAAACTTTTTCAGACAAACAAGAACTGCAAAAAAGTCCTTAAACTTTCCTTGTGCCATGGCTCCTTTGGCACTCTGGTGAGACTACTATGACTACTTTCTCAGAATAAGGTCCTTAAATGCATAAAATATGTAAAATCACAAAGGAAACCAATTATAGTCAAATACAAAACATCTAAAAAACCAAATTTGTGATATAGTGATATGTTTATTTACATGCTAAATAACAAGACCTACATCCAGACCTAAAAAAGATCTAAATAACAAGCATCTATGGTAATTTCTAATTTCTAGTTAACTACAGTAATTTCCACATGGGATAAGCTTGTAAAAGTTTATCTCCTTGAGTTTAGTCAGAAAGCTAACTGCTAAGTTCTCTCGGGCACATCCAAGAGGCAGGGGCTGGGTCACACATGTTACAAAGTGGATGGCGCACATCTTTAATAAAGAGAATAATAAACAGTCAATGCTTGCTGCATAAACAGAATGTGTGGATTACACAAATGCGTACCATCTCTATTAAAAAAGAAAACATCCTGACGAAGAAATGTCGTCCTTCAGCATTTTCTCTTTGAAGGCATATACTCAACAAAGTCAAGCTTTAAATACTCTCTGCTTCCTTCCATCTTATTTAAAGAAAAGAAGATTCTGCTTTTGATTTCCAAATGTTTTTGTTCGCTTTAAGAATGAGTCTTCTCAAAGCAGTTAGCATCTATACGTAAAAATTTCCTTTTTAAACTGTTATTAATGCTATTTCTGAGAAAGTAGGTTGTTGATGTTCTTGTTCAGATTGTACAGGGGGAAAAGATATCTCAATGCAAAGAGACACTAGTTATTTAAAGTATTCCCTTACACAGAGCATTCCTAATACACTGTGGTAATTGCCTGTCTATGGGCTTCATTTAGCCACAAGGTACTTCTTCCTATCGGCATAAACATTAACAGGAAGAATTGATGTTTGGGTGAATATTGAATAATTTGAAAAGCTTTTAAAGCTTTGAAGTGTTGACTTTATTATTTTGCCAAGAATAAAAATTGATATTCCATCTGCTTGTGCTCATGGCTGGAGCTTCTCTCTGCCTTTGCTCAAACAACATGACCAATGTGCTCTCGCTTGCGGAAGCATGTTTTGTATCTGGCATTCCTCCGATGGTCCTAACCTTCTTCTTCTTTCCCTGATGAAACCACATGGAGCAAAATAATTGACTTCCCAAATTTGCTGGCTGAAATCTACACTGTGCACCATTTCCCACTCATGTACGCTCTATCCAGGTGGCAGAGGATCAACATTAGAAACAGAAATAAGTTCCTTTGTTTCCTGGCTACCTTTATTTCCTCAATCCAACCCTCAAAACATTGTAGGATTCCTGTAAAGCCAATATTGAAATGGCCAAATCAGCACCTCCAAAGTATCTTTGTGCCAGGGAGCAGAATCAAAATCAAATTGGTTCTAAATGCTTCAAGAAGGAGCCCCAGTTGTAATACTGTTACTCATTGTGGCTTCTGATAGCTCCAAATTATGAGGCTGTGCCACAACCCTCACAAGAAGAGGGCTGGCTTCTTCCTGAGACGTCATTAACCCAATTAGGCCAACCCACCAGTTGGGGAGGAGGGAGTTAATTTCACACCTAGGCTTCCAGAGAAATTCTGAGTTGTTTCAGATCAAACTACCAGATCCCTATAATGGCAGTAACAATCTCATGCCTTAAATGTTGCCTATGTTACTTGTGAGATTTGGATTTATTATGAAGGTTTGAGCAATCAGAACCATGTTCATAGATTCTATTAATGATTTATTTTCCATTTCACTTTATCTTGGAATAATGCATAGCTAATATCTGAGGGTATATTCCCGCAGAGATTTCCAAGGAAATTAATGCTAAAATGCTCAGATGCATTTCAGAACGTCCTCTTCCCTTTTGTGAGAACAAAGATTTCTTTAAATGATTTTGTTCACCCACCCACTTTGTTCTCCCTAGGGTGCCCTTCTGTTCAGCACTAGAAGGACAGTAGACAGGACCAGGGTGGCAATGATGTAGGTTATCTACATGGAGGCTGAACAAAGTTAGTGGAAGATACAAAAAGTTCCACCACACTGAGAGGTTCCTGAACAGGCAGCCCTAATGTTGCCCTTGTTATTCACCTAAGTTCCTTGTCTCCCGTCCTCATCCTATTCCTGCCACATGGCCTTCCCCCAAGGTAGTGCTAGCTAGGTCACCTGTTGCTCCATTGCTAATTACCATTTACCTCATTTGCATGTGTTATAAATTGCCTGTAACCAAGGCAACCAGGGATGGCACTTGTGCAGTCAGCCAAGCGTTTCTCCCATCTGGTCAGGCTGTAATAGCGTTCTTGCTCACCTCACTCTTGTGGTAGCAAGAAATACACGTTCAGCAAAATTCTTCTTCCTGTGTCATCAGTTTTCTCTAGATTTATCAATTAACTTATTTCTTCTAACAATTCTTGGTATGTTTTCCTCCTTCGATAGATGACACTTCCCATCACTCTGGTGCACTCAACATATTTCAAAATCAGGAGAAAAAAATATACAAACACACAGATTCACAGACAAACACACATTTGTTCTTGGATCACTGCCAATGAATGTGTGCACTCTATGGAAGGAACAGAAAAAAGGCCCTCAATAGGATGTTTATTCTCTGGGCATTTTCCCAGTAAAGGGAGGACAGACTGCTATGCCAGTGAGACATTTAGAGTAATGGGACATAAGATGAAAACACTTGAGTAGATTAGGCTGCTATCCATGGACCTCCTTTCCCTTTTATCTCTTGCTCTTATCCTCTTACTCTTTTAGAAATTTCATTCACTCTCCCATCTTTAACTACTGCCTATATAGTGAGAATTCTTAGATTTGTATGTGCAATCTGAAATGCTCCCCTGAATTCCCAATCCATAAATTCACCTGCCTACTTGACATCTGCATCTGGGTATTTATTAGGACTCCCAATGAGAATATATCCAAAGAAACTGAGCTCCTAATCTTGTTCTTATCCCACAGTCCCAGCCATTCCCATTTCAGTTAGTGGTAACTCCTTTATTCCGGTTTCTTATGCCAAAATCTTGGATTCATCCTTTATCTCTTTTTCTCTCATCATCACACATCAAGTTGGTTATCAAATCCTGTGGGCTCTACTTTCAAAATATATCCAGAATCTGAACAACTCTTTTATCTCTTTAACTGCTACTAACTTGGTCCAAGTCACTATTATCCCTTTCCTAGATTATTTCAGTTGGCTCTCACCTTTGTACCTTTCTATCTTGGTCGGTCATACTATATTCTCAACATATCTGCTAGTGTGGGTGAGCCTCTTAAAACTGAAGGTTAAACCTGATCAGCATCCTCCAGGGGCTTTCCATCTCACTCAGTGAAAACCAAACCCTCTTCATGGCTGATAAAGCCTAGTTGATTTCTCCTTCATCTTTTCTACCCTCTTGTTCTTGCTCAGTCTGTGCCAGCCATGCCACACTCCTCTTCAAGGATTTGAACTTGCTGTTTCCTCTTCCGCAAAGTTTTCTCACCAGATTTTTATCCATATGGCTAGCTCCCTTATCTCCTTTCAGTCTTTACTAGATAAAGGAGAGGGGAGAGAAAACTAATGTAAGAAAAGGAAGTGAGCAAAACATTTTATAAATGTTTATTTAATACAATAAAATTAGGCAGCTGCATCATTGTCTAGGAAATAGATCGTTATCTAGGTGCTAGGCAAAAAATCAGAGGAACAAAACATCTGGAGGAACAAAATGAAAGTAGAGTGAAATCTAGGAGAGTGAATAAAAATAAAATGCAAAGACTTTATTTATCTCCAAGGCCATGAGGGGTCCAGGTGGCATAACCTCAGAAGTTCCCTTTTTCCCCTGATGAGCACTGCACTGGAGAACTCCACGTAGGTAGCCATTTCCATTGCTTTGACTATGTTCATCCTGGGTGAACCTTTTACTAGGTTGGAACTGTAACAATCAAACAGAAAAACATGATCCCAAAGAGAAGCCAGCAAGTAGTGATTCAAAAGGTTAGGCTTAGAATTGAAAAAAAAAAAAAAAAAAAAAAAAACCTCAGGAGGATTTAAACTATTTTTCCAAAGGACCATTTAAAAGACAAGAAGAAAGTCCTTTTCTAAATGTAAAAGTAAAGGCGGTAGAGGTATTTATTAGTTCACAGAGTTGTGCTGGCTTGTAAGAAAGTTATTCCAGAATGAAATCCAAGTGCTTATTCTCTTCCTTTTCATAGATCCTAACTCAAAATATTCTGGAAATGAATCAGGCCAGAATACCACTTTTATCCAAATATTTATCTTAGTAGACTATCCTTAACCAAAATCATTCAAATGTGCCTTAAAAGTGTTTGAAACTAGGCAGCTTCTCAAGGTCTTATTTGATTGTATTTACTAATGTATTTCTGTAAGGAAGGTGCCAGTGGAGGATGAAAATTTAAATTATCAAAGCTAGGAACTGTTCATCTGAGTGCAGACTTTTTTATTCTGTAGTAAAGACCAGAATTTGTCTTTGGGAACGGCCATCTGAGCTGGTGCTTTTATTAATGCAGCTGTAGCACAAGTACTTCACCCATTTCTCTTAGAGAACACTGCTCCCAACACACAGTTAGTAACACAGATGAGATGTCTGATTGTGCCTTTACAGATTAAGATTTTTTTTGTTTTAGTCTAGATATCTCTATCCACAAAAAAGTATTGTTTTGTTCCTATGAAGGGTGTGTGTGTGTGTGTGTGTGTGTGTGTGTGATGTCTAAGGATGACCTACAAGAAATTAGAAGCTGAGACTGGTTGATGGCAGGAAAGATGAGGTCTGGCATGTCTTTACCTCATGCTGGTGGCTGGATCATTAAACAGAATGGATGGGATTTGCCAGCACCCACTCTCTGCTGGTCTTCTAAAAGCCCCAAGTAGCATACTTCCAACTGGGACAAGTCTTGTTGTCCAGATATTGTACTCGCTCTATCCCATGACTTGGGAGCCAGGCCAAATCCTATAAACAAGAGCATGGCATTCCTCTAAAGAAAACCTATGTCTCCTCTCTCAAATCACCTGAAGAGAGAAAATGGGGAAGGTTTTAGCCTGGAGGAGGAAGCGACACTTTCCACTCTTGGGCTGCAAGTTGGGGAGCCAGAATACTGGGAACTTCTGCTCAAAGGCGTATTTCTGAGAGGGGGTAGGCTTAGTTCTGGAAGCTGGTGACAATGTCAAGTAAAGAACCTTCTAGAAGGACATTTCCAACAAGTTTAGGAAGAGTGGTGTCTCTATTCAGCTCTAAGCTTTTTTTTTTTCTGCATTGTAGTTTTCTTCTCAGGTGACCAAAAAAAAAAAAAAGAAAGAAAGAAAAAAACCCAAAACCAGAATATTTAATTGTTCTTTGGTGATTCCCAGGAAATACTTGGATGGATACTTCTGAAAAAATAAATGGATTCCCAAGTTCCACCTGATGGGAAATAAGAATACTGGTTTGGGGAAAGGATTCCTTCTGAAACCTGGAGAACCCATGGAAATCTGGGGTGCTCTAAATTATGTGAAGGTTGCCAAGTTTAGAGTCCTGAAGTCCTCCAGCCTCCTGTGTTAGAAGAGGGGCAGCGCCCAGCAATAAGTCTTATCTCTGACATCGAACACCGCCTCAGGGCCATGATCCCTGGACAGATTCAGTTTCTAGCCTCAGTGACCAAATGCAAAATCAGGAGTCACTCTGTGCCCGGTTTAGAACAGTGGTTTAAGTATGTAACCCAGATTCTGTAAGTCATAACAGTGCTACTGAAAGAATAGCAGAACAGTGTGTCTGCGGTTCTGCCCTCACTGGTATTTTTGCAACACCAGCCTGCCCCACTTCAGACTGCCTCTGCATACTTCCTTACAGAACACATCACATGCTCATTAGCCTCAACTCTGGGCTGCAATTTAAGTTCTGTCTTCCCTCTGCTCCTGTTCAAGCTACTGTGGTCAACCATCTCTTCTTTAGCAGAGTATCTTGTGTGGCTGGGGCTCCACGGTTCATCTCCCAGGCTTCTGTCTCCAGTCTGCATGTAAGCCAGATTGTTCCATGTGCCAGAGGCCTCCTCAAGGCAAGAAGGTTCCTTTATCCCCACTTGCACACCCTCTGCTCCACGGCACTCCCTTCTCTCCTGGTCTTCCTGAGGTTTTATTAGAATTGTTTTCTTTTTTCTTTAAACTTCCTCTCTGTTGAAGTAATCTTCCAGAAACAATCCATGACTCTGCAAGAGATGATCCAGAGGACATACTGAGAGGCAGACACTCCACTGGACTTAGAGTTACCTCTGCCCTCTGACTCCAACCTATTTTCCTTGGCTTGAATTTGTGAACCCAACTCCCTCATCCAGTTGAATGAGTCTTTCCCATTCTGTACCCTGGGGATTGGCCCTCCAGGCCCTCAAGACGTGCCCAGACTCTAAGCAAACGAGGTCCTGATGGTGCTGGGAGTGAAAGCACTTTGGGTTGGGAGCAAGCACATAAACAGCCACCACCCTTTGACTGCATGTCTCACTGTCTGACCACCAGTGTTTTATTACTTTTAGAGATTTTTTTGATGGTTATCTTAAAAAATCATTAAAAGGTGATGATGCTTTGGGGGAAAGTTTTTCAGAAATGAAATCATTGTCCTTCTTCCTCCCAAGCTACCCTTCTCACTCAAAATCATTTGTATTCTTAGGCATACTGAGCTTGGCTCAAGCTGAAAACTCTGCCACAGGAAATATGAAAGCTTTTTCCTGATTAAGCTTCTCTCTTCCATTGAACTCTTCACTACGGGAAGGTGGGAGATGACACTTTAACCCCCTGAATACAGTCATTTGGAAGAGTTAAGCCCTAAGGTTACATGGCAGATACTTCAAACCTTGAACCCACTGGCCATCAGATGAGCTAAGCAAGCATGAGAAGCAAAGAGACCTAAGGAACATCGATAGACTTTAACGTTTTACTGGCCATTGAAAAGAAATTGTGCACTGCACTATTTAGAAATTCACCCACTATTACATTTTGTAAAGGGTATGTCTGCATTTATAGA
This sequence comes from Camelus ferus, assembly GCF_009834535.1. NCBI lineage: Eukaryota > Metazoa > Chordata > Mammalia > Artiodactyla > Camelidae > Camelus > Camelus ferus. The sequence goes on along the minus strand of NC_045706.1, from coordinate 41,632,308 downwards.
TGTACAAATAATTTATGCTAACTAAGGTTATGTTTGTTTTGTTGGCAGGGACACTCACTAGGTCCTGGGAAATCCAGAGAACAAATTGTTACAATAATTTCAAAGACTCTTTTGCTGGACTTCAGAACAGAATTATCTGATGGTGGTAGCAGTTGTAGATTTTTGCCAATGAGATCAGAACTTCCCAGAAGCAAAAGGCTTCATTCCCTGTGAATTTCTGGCAAAACTACATCTGAACCATGTTTTTGATTCTAATTAGAAAAGAAACTCGTGATCAGAGTGAAACACTTTCAAAACACATAAAAGCATGAAGAAAACAAAAATAGCTTACAATTCCAAAATCTACTGATAAGTACTCAATATTTTGGTGTATTTATTCTGTTATTTTCTATACTCTTTTATTGATACACATTTTATTCACATTTTAATATCTTTGAAACAGACGTATCTTGTAATTGGTGACTTGTTAAAATAATGATTAAAAGTGTTTTTCTCTTTCTTAAATGTAGGTCTATGAAATGAGGATGCATCTTAAAATCAATAACCACAGATTAGATAATCATCTCAGAAATGAAATACAGAATACATATGCATGCATTTGTGAACTCTGATTATATTTAGAAGGATTTATCATGGTTCTCTTATTACTATTTTTTATTCAAAGGAAAACACTTTAGTAATCAAAACTAATCAAAATTTTTATTCCATTTTCTCAAAGGATATCAATATATAACCCCAATTTACTTCTTAAAGTTCTCTTTCCCAATTCCATGCTTCCAAACCTTTTTGTCAAACCATCTCTAGTCTCCCCTTCTTTCCCAGTCTTCCTCGCTTTTCCTTTCTTTAGCCTCCCTCATTTTTCTTGAAATTATGTCTCTTGAGGGTGAAACTGACTGTATCTGGTGCAGTTCCTTTCTGCATTACAAAGGCCCAGAAACTGAACACTCAAAGAGTATTTTCATTAGAGATTAATGAGAGAGAGAGATGGAATGGGCAAATATCAAAATTTCTTTAGCAGGTGAGGAGGAAAAAGAAAACACATTAATTATTATTATCCCTGACAAAACAGATACACAGATACAGAGACATATATAATAATAGTCTTCTTCTAGGTATAAAAAAAATTCAACTTGGTGTAGTTTATTGCTTTGAAGTAGTAAAAATAATACAAAACAAAAGAAACAAAAACTCTAGTTTGTACGTAATGTTTACGTTCCTTTTATTCCAGCTCTTACAGTTGGCTTGTGATCAGGAAACATGAGTTAATAAACATGCATCCTCTTCTTAATATGTAATTGTTTAATATAAAAAAAAACCTTGAAAGTATGTTGTATCTTTGCCTTTCTCACTTATCCACCTGAACAGAACCTACCCACTGCTCCCTTGGTACCTTTGATGGATGTCACTTTAATGGACACAGTGTCTTGGAGGAGTTAATCAACCTTTATCAGACTTGATTTGTACCTCTTACCTTTTACTAAATTCTCAGAGTATTATCTTTTGACACAAAATGAGAGATGAAGATTAAAATGCTCACAAAGGCTAACACAGAAACTTCCATTTACATTAAGGTATAAATGCCTGATATCCGTTCCTTCCAAGGGATAGGTCCTGATGAAGACAAGAGTACCTTGCGGAAGAAAGATGGGGTAGAAAGGGAAAACCAGGAGGAAGCAAACAGCCAAGCCTACTGTTCCATCCCTTGGACTCTGGTCACCCCTAGACCTAGATTTCAGAGAGTTCACTATAAAATGTGGCTGCCTACCCATAAAAAGAATAAAATAATGCCATTTACAGCAACATGGATGGACCTGGAGAATGTCATACTAAGTGAAGTAAGCCAGAAAAAGAAAGAAAAATACCGTATGATATCACTTATATATCGAATCTAAAAAAATGACACAAATGAGCTTATTTACCAAACAGAAACAGACTCACAGACATAGAAAACAAGTTATTCGGGGGAAAGAGGGTGGGAAGAGATAAATTGGGAGTTCAAGATCTGCAGATACTAACTACTATATATAAAATAGATAAACAACAAGTTTCTACTGTACAGCACAGGGAACTTTATTCAATATCTTATAGTAACCTGTAATGAAAAAGAATATGAAAAGGAATATATGTATATATACATATGACTGAATCTGTCTGCTGTACACCAGAAATTGATACAACATTGTAAATTAACTGTATACTTCAATTTAAAAAATGGGGCTGGTTACCACACCAGGATTTTATCCTTTAAAAGTAGAGATCACGTGGGTTCCAAACTGTTTATACATAAGCCTGAATTTTTAAATTCATCAGAAAGTAAGGGGATCTTCCCCGATATCTGTTCCTCAAATTACAGTAGTTATGCTGAAAAATCTCAACACCTTCCTCCCTGTTCCCATTCTTCACCTCTATTTTCTTCAGCTATTTTATCTATGAGAGCAACAAGAGCAGGAATGAGAGAGAGAGAGAGGGAGAGAGAGGCTACATGTAGATAACCATCAGGCAAATCAGAGCCGAGGCATATTCCAAGCAAAAAAGGAAGTCAGTAAGGTGTAGCGTAATTGTTCTGTACACAACAGCACATTCACAAATAATAAACTTTAAACATTCTTTTATGTCCAACAATATTTTCCCAGGCCTCTTATCCTGCTGAGCACCCAGAGGTTGGCATCAAGCCCCAGGTGACACCACCTCTAAGGCTAAAAACAGGGAGGCAAGACAAGAAGGAAAATACCAAAGTCAATGTCAGAGATACATTTCACCTGCAAAGCCAATAGGATTCTACAATCGTTTGGACTGAGAAAACAGCTTCTCTTATGCTACTGTTGTAAGTCTCTGTAGTAGCTACCAATATTTAATAAGATTTTATTATACATGAGATTGTACATAAGAAAAGAAAATAGGGCATTGTCCATTCAAAAAGATAATGTAAACATCCCTCTCTTAACTGATGTCTGGGGAAGCTGAGGAAAGCACTCGAACAAGGGCTAGGAAGAACTGACAGAAAGAGTCATGAAGAAAGGCGCATCTGTCAACCGCTGGCTGGTGTGGGTAAGCAGAGAGAGTCAAACAAACCTTGGGTAAGTTAAGAAAAATTCTCTTCATTAAGGCTCAGCTGACTTGCAGATTTCAGTCAGTCCCACATGAGACAAAAGGACAGAGGCTTTGTCAGAGTTAATTGCAAGCTGTGACACACCCAAGCATAATGTTTAGGTAAACTTTAACAAACCTGAATAAGACAATGAAATAATAAAACAATGATAAACAAAAAGAAGGAAATAAAACCATCCATCATCTCCACCCCAAGTTATAAACCCTACAAACTTCTAGTGGATGGATCCATTCATTTATCCATCCACAACTTACTATGGAGTTTTGTGTCCTATTTTTGTAGTAAAACTCTCACTTATGTATGACTGGCTGCCTGACCTGAAAAGTCACCTACTTCTCTGCTTGTCACCCGAAAAGTATCCCTTTTTTGCTGTCACTGCTGGTAAGACCATTCTCCTTGTCTTCACATTTCTCTTCCTTCCTCAGCTGCTCCTGTTCCTTGATCCCATAAATATTTATAGAGTACATATTGCTGTTTTAAGTCAGACACTCTTCCCACCAAAGAGCCAGACCACTACCCCTGAAGCTGAAGACAGAGGAGGTTCCTACCCTCCCCTATCCAGACTCTATGCACCAGCAACAGACCCTGAAACAAATGTTGCCACCTCCTTTCAGACTGATCTGACCCCTAGTGTCCCTCTAGCCAGACTCCATCCTTAAGTGCTCTGTCAGGTTCACCTTGTCCCTTAAATTCCCTGTTCACCTTTTCACAGCTACACCCGTAACGATGTCACCACTAGAGCACGTTGGAATAACCCAGTCGAACATAGTCATGTAGCAACCCCAACATGTAAAATCATGAAGTGGAACCTTAGACCAGAATCTCTCAGGCAAAGATTTCAGAAAGGTGTCCTATTGCCCATCATCACAGAAAAGCCAAGGGCATTTAAAATGGTTTTAGCTTCTGAATTTGGTGAGCTACAGCTAGGGTGAAAAGAGGTCAAAAAACAGAAGGCTAATGAATCAGGTGTGTTTACTTTTTGAGACTCTGGTATCAGCAGGGGTTTTATATGCCTGGGAGGTATGTGTGTTCCATTTGCCTGGTTTTTATTTAGAAGGATTAAAAAAGGGATTGTGTGGGCAGCAGGACTGACCTTGGAAGTCTGAACATGGAGACAACATAGAATGGTGGGGAAAGCATCAGGGATCCAGGCCAGCGGTCTGACCTTGGGCAGGTGATGGAACTTGCCTGCGCCTCCAAGTCCTCAGTTGGAAAGCAGGGAGATAGTACTGGAGTGAGCGTTCAACACCAGAGATTAACACATAGTCAGTATGCAAACAACGTTAGGGAATATTAATGTCAATGAGTGCAAATGACAATTTGAAGCAAAGGCTGGATAATACCTTATCTGAAATGCTTTGTGCCTCTTAAAGAAAGTAGGATTAGAAAACTTAAGGTCCCTTTCAGTTCTATGGCTCTTTGATTCCCTGTGACATCCACTGTGGCCAAACAGTCACAATAACCAAATCAGTGACGCTTCGTGGAGCCTTGGTGAGCCGGGCAGTGGACTAGATCCTTTACACGTGTTATATTTCATCTGAGCCCAAACCCTATGGAGAATGAATTATTATCGTCATTTTACAGATGACAAAACTAAGGCTCCAGGGAGCAGATAAAGTACTCAAGGCTGTCCCCCGGGAAGTGGCAGAGGTTTAGTCCTGACCCAAGTTCTTCAGGCCTCAGACCTGCTCTCTTCCCAACATGCTGCATTCTGTGTGAAAACTGGAAATGAGTCATTCGTCCTCGGATGTTTTTCCAGGGGAGGAGAGTCTTTCTCCTCATTGGTCTACACTCTTGTAGAGTCCTTTTTGTGACCAATAAGAATATAAAAATGGTGCCCATCCTCAAATTGATTGAGCGGGGTGGGGCTGCCAACTCAAGGATAGCATCTGACTGGATGCTCATCTAATGCATTTAGCAGTCTTAGGGAATCCTAGGACAGACACTTAGAGGGTGAAAAAAGGAAATAACCATCTTAATACAGTGGGTTTTGCATGGACCGATAGCTTTTTAAAACTCCTGTAAAACTACAGGAAAAAGGATCTTCAGCGTTTTTACCTTTGAATAGGATAAAAATATTTGAACTCATTTAATGCTGGTGCCGCTATCAATGTAGCCACTGCTTCCTAGGCCTTAGAAGCTGGGGGAGATTGTGAAGGCCCTGGATAACAATAACAATGGAAAATATCTTTGACTAAGGCTACACCAATTACAGTCACTAGAAGCTGGAGTAGCCTCCCTTACTTTAGTACGATCCCAAAGTCTCCATGTGCCCCTTGAGAGCCTGTTACGTCTGTTTACTGTCAATATCAAGGTCACATTTCACCAAACTGCCTGCCAGCCTGACTGGCGAGCCACTAGTTCTGCCAATAATGGTCCTTCAGTGTCACAGCTGTGGCTCCTGCTGTCATAAGACTGCCACTCTTTCAGAGGCTGGGACTCTCAGAGTGGGGGTTATGTTTAGATTGGGCTCTCCAAAGTGTGGTTGCCTGTTTTCTTCTAATCCACTCTTGAGACAACTGGAAAAAGTTTACTTAGGACTGGGTTGGATTATATTTGAGTGGCACAGCCAGATCACAACCAAAACTGTACTGCCAGGCTGACCATAAGAGGCTTCCTCCTAGGAGAGAAGTCTGATATGTCAGAGCAGGTGCCTGGTCCAATCAGAATATTCCTTCTGGAGTGTGATTCTCAGTGTGTGTCTGTCTTTCTTCTGGTGAGATGAGCAGAATTCTTCTGAGGAGCCACGAACTGATCACTCATGTCTTATGGAAGAATTATGAAAAACTTTATGTATATCTTTAGGTACATCTTTTACATCTTCATGTAAAATTGATTGCTCCTTACCAGTAAAATGATTAATGTATTAAAAGTTTGATATAGAAATTACTCAGTGGTTTATGTTTCCTGTAGAACAGAATCAGCAAAACAAGAAAAAGGCAATTTTCTTCATGATCCTCACAGCTGTGGTCTTTGTGTTTCCTGTTCTGGGCATCCCAGATTCAGGCAGTGGCCGAAAGACTTTTTGAGTTTCAGGTTGTGTACAGAGTTATGCCAACCTGACGCCACTCCCATCCTGGGCTTGTCTCAGTTAGGGGAGTGGCCTTACACTCAAATGCTTCCTGGGGTTTGTGAGTAATGTAGATGAGTGCAGTGTTTCAGACATAATGAGGAGGTGGTATCTGTGGTAACCTGGAGTGGGCAGTTAGATACGTCTTTTAGAAGAAATCTGCAGCTGCCACCCAGCTTCAGCCAGTTTTTGCTATCTAGGAAGACAGGACCAGTGTTGCCAGGTCATCAAGTCATTACAGAAATCTGGGAATAATGATGATATAGGAAATATTTTCATTTTTAGATGTCGATAAATAATGCACTTTTCTTAAGCATTTTGTGAGCCAATACTTTCTGGACCAAATGAAATACATCTGTGAGCCAGACATGGCTTACACAATTTGGAACTCAGTCCTAGTCATTGTTTCTTGAGGTATGGTCCAAGGAGCACCTGCATCAATGTCATTTTTTTAAATAAAGATTTACAGCCTACCCCAAGCTTGTTGAATCAAAATCTCAGAAGTAAGACCCACCGATCCGCATTTTAAGTAAGTATTCTTGGTGGAAATGGAAGGGGAAGTTGGCCCAACATTGAGGTATTAGATTTCTGAGGCTGGGAGATTTGAGAGACGGACATGTTCCCATATCATAGATAACACATCAGGACCCTACCTCTGTTTTAGGTATTCTTCCTCCTCCTCCTCCTCCTCATTATCATCATCTTGATCATTTGACCATTTGACAGATATTTATTGAGCTCCTGTTATGCAGGTTCTGTTCTAGGCACTGGGGATTGCAGCACTGAATGAAACACACTAAACCTCTCTGCTCTCATGCAGCCTAATTCTAGTAGGGAGAGAGAGAGAGTAAAGAAGGTAATAATTTAAATCTAGTAGGTTAGATGGTGATAAGTGTGTGAAGGAGAAAAATAAAGCAAAGAAGGAGGACAGGAATTGTGTGTGGAGAGGGTATGGGGAGAAGGAAGTTGTAATTTTAGACAGGATTTTCAGAGATGTCATCACTGTCTTCAGCTGAGATCTTTAGGAGAGAAGGGGCGAGCTACACAGAAATCTGGGGGCAGGCACTCCAGGCAGAGAGAATAGCAAGTACTCTCAGACCTTTGTGATGTGGTGAATTGGAGGAACAACATGGAGGACAGAGCAGCCAAGAACAATGAGCAAGAGGAGAATAGTGGGAGATGAGGCAGAGGGAAGGGGTTAGACTGAGTAGGGCCTTGAGGGCCAGGTAAGGACTTCAGGTTTTTACTCTCAGAGAGACCCTGCAGGATTTTGAGCAGAGAATGGTAGGATCTCTCTGGTTTCTGAGAAGGAGGTGAAGAAAGACAATTTTGAAAGGTATTTCAATAATCCAGGTGGTTTGGATCATGGGGATAGTGGTGAAAAGTGGTTGAATTCTGAATGTGTTTTGAACATAGAGCTAACAGGACTTGCCTGTGCATTGAATGTGTAGTATGAGACAAAGACGAGTCCAGAATGACATCAAGGTTTGGGACCCAAACAACTGTAAGAATGGAGATGTTATTTACTGGGAGGGGAAAGATTGCAGGAAGAGTAGGGTTTGGTGCGAGGGGTGGGGGAGGGTAAATCTGAAACTCAGTTTAGGACATACTAGACTAGAAATGCTGATTAGCCAAGTGAGGATTTCAAGTAGGCAGTTGGATATTGGTTCAGGTAAGCCATCTATATTAGAGTTCTACAGGAAAATAGAATTAACTGTGTGTCTGTGTGTATATAAGGAGAGAGGAATTTATCTTAAGGAATTAGCTCACACAATTGTGGAGGGTTTGATGAGTCTAAAAATCTGATGGGGTAGGCCAGCAGGCTCAAGACTCAGGGAGGAGTTGTAGTTCAAGTCCAAAAGCAGAATTCCTTTTTGCTCAGGAAAGGTCAGTCTTTGTTCTCTTAAGTCCTTCAACTGATTAGGTGAGGCCCACCTGCATTATGGAGAATAATCTATTTACTCAAATCCATTAATTTAAATGTTAATCTCATCCAAAAAACACCTTCTCAGAAAACATCCAGTATAATTTTTGACTAAATATCTGAGTGCTGTGGCCCAGCCACGCTTACACATAAAATTAACCACTGTATCATTATTACCGTAATAACCATAGTTAAAAATTTACTGGGTGTCTACTATGTTGCCAGGTTTCATACAAGTGCCTAATGTTATTTATCATGAAACCTCACCCCAGAACACCACAAGGTAGATATTATTCTTATTTTATAAATGACAAAACTGAGTCAGAGGTTAAGCAATCTGTCCATGGTCATATGACCAAGATCCAATCCCACATCCAATTCCAGGGACTATCATTTTCCCTACTATACAACACTGTCTCCCAACCCACAAGCTCCTTATTTCCCCGAACATGCTATGCCACATGTCTATGCCTTGTCGCATGCTATTCTGCCTGAAAAACTCACTTTCTTCCTTCATCTGAGTAAGTTTTACACCTTCATCAAGACTTAGCTTCTGTAGGAAGGGTTGCCTTCTGCAGGAAGCCTTTAATTCCTTTTCTGACCTGGATTTTAAAAACTCTTCGTCTCTGCTCTCACAAGCAGTGGACATTACATGTAGCTGGAAAGGAATCATTACAATACAACAGCTGATTTGCTGACCTTTCTTCTCCTTTAGGCTGTATTGTAAACTTCTTGATGGAGGGAGTCTAATCTTATTCATCTTTGTATCTGCAGATTCTCAATACTGAGCCTCATACTTGATAAGCAACTCATAAATTTTAATGAATTTGTCTAATGAATGAATGAACAAATGTTGTGTAAAGGAAAGGAAGGCAGCAGGGGACCAGAGAAAGGGCATTAAGAAAGGTAAGGGGCAACCAAGAGAGGATAGAGTCATGGTAGACATGGGCAGAGAGGTCTGGTGAGTGATGCCAAATGATGCAGAGATGTTGGTAAGGCTGAAAACTAAGAGAGGCTCTTGGATTCACTGGGGAAAATGCAATGACTGGCATAGAGTACAAGTGGCTTAGTGGTTTGGGAAAAAGTTTCATTTGTAGAAATTTTAATGATGCTGACTGGACCAGCTGAGGCAGCATTACAGAGAACTCTGATCTGGGGCTTATAGGAGGTAGAATTTGAATAAGTATGTGTTGGGTGGCTGAGGGCAAGGAGCTTGTGATGAAATAATAGGCACAAAGCATCACATCTTTAAATTGGGGGGGGTGGTGCTGTGGAGACGTTGGAAAGTAATTGGGTAGCCCAGGTTTGGAAGAAAATACAACTCGAAAGGAAATACTGCCCTCCTCATTCCCTGGCAGGGTTCTCTGTCTCCCTGACAGCTCACCACCCATCAGCAAATAGGGAAGAGTGGATCTCACCTCTCTAATATTCAGATCACTGTGGTGTATAATTTACATGTCAATTCCTTTGATGAAAAGTGCAGTTAGAACAGTAACGAGTTTAGACATATTTCAAATGATGGAAATATCAAATCTGGTAACAACTCATCTCTTTTCTTCTGTGATTTCCTAGCCAATTCAAACGTGAAAAATTAAACATTTTTTTCTCTGCTTACCTTGAAACCTCAGAATAAATTTGCAGTGGATAACAAATGATCATTTCTCACTGAGAAATAAAATAAATGGCATACTACCAGTTGAGCCTGGTTAACCATTTCACATTCCTAAACTTCCAATAGAAATGAAACATCATTTGATATTATAATTCTAAAGATATGTGCGGCCTTAAATATATGGTCTAGTTTTTAACTAAACCATTGCATTTCTTTACTACTCTCTAACACAAGCTATTTGAGCCCACTGCTTTTAATAAGAACAGTGAGAGAGACTGGAGGCCTTTAAGCCTTCAACCAAATTTCAGGGCAGGGTTCAATCAATTCACTGTGCTAAGTGGGGTCATTTTTGCAGTACTAATGGAAATCATAGCTTTTTTTTTCAGACCTGACATTTCCATAGTAACTGCACAAGATCCCAACAGCACACAGATCACAGCAAATACTGGAGGAAGGTTCATTTACTTCTTACACGGGGGCAGTAAAGAATATTTTGTTTGGGGTTTTATCTTCCACATCTACTGCCTTCCATGCTGCAAATATTTAATGCAGGTTTGAGTTCAGTATGCAAAATAGTGTCTAAATATTCTGCTAGATGTTGTGGGTTTAACAACCAGAGCCCAGCAGACCTTTGAAAAGAGAGCGAGTTTCCTCTGTTTTCAACTCTGTCAGCCTTTGTTGGTCACTTAGGAAAAGAGAACTTTATTTGGAGATTCCTTTGGATAAATGGGCTCAAAGCCTCATGGAGGAATTCTTACCATCCACAGTTGACCTAATGAAAATTAGCACTTCTGCCAGCACACCCTAGTTTTCTTGGGTATCTCTCCAGTCTGTTATGAAATGTATCTGGTGCCTGGTTTGCTAAACTTCCAGATGGATACCTCTGGGCAAAATTGTTTTTTCCAGGCTTGATGAGAAAATTTAAATGCAATTACATTTCATATTCAACTATGACATGACAAATATTAAAAGGTTTTCTTCTAATATGCCAGGAACTTATAAAATACATCACTTACAATGACCTCCTTTGCCCCGCACCCTTCTAAAACCTAAAAATGATGGAAAACAATGCAGCTGCTTCTCATTATTTCCACTGTGCCTTCAGTTCAGGGCTTGAGAGCCCTGAGCCCCATGCTTTGGGAGTTAAAAATCATTCAATTTTTTGCTTTTACTCTAGTCCTCACACCTGTGCTCCCAGAACCCAGTGGGTAAAATGCTGTCCAAGTGGCCTCCGCAACAGTGAGAAGCACAGGTGGCCCTTGCTGACGTGAAGTTAGCAGAGCACATGCAGAGTTTAGTGACCAGGGGCCAACGTACCCGTTACCTATGGCCTCTTCTGCCAAATAAATCGAGCTCCATTCTAACCACATCTTACCCTGAGTACTGAAGAGAGGGAAGGATGTGGATTTGAATTAGTGGAAAGTCTTGAGTTCAAACTCTCACTTACTCATTAAGTTTATATTGAATTGTTACATTAAATATTATTATGCTCAGTTTACATTGAATTTTTATCTTGCTGAGTCTTTTTTGTTGTATCTTAAAATCCCTTTCCCACCAGGGTGTTGGAAGGATTAAATGCCATAATCTGGAATGTGCTTCCCACATCAGATGCTTAAGAAAACAACCTAGGCCCAGCTGAACCTCTAAAGTAGATTGGGTGTCCTTACTTGCTTATTAAGGCAGAAGAAACCACAGTTCCACAGCAACATCCAACCAAGGCTTTTAAAGACTCTCAGAGTTGGAAAGCAATCCAGACGTGTTCTAGTCCTTTCTGATGAGTGGCTTGTCTCTGTATCGTCTCTATCAATTGTTACTCATTCCAGTACCTCAGTAATGAATATTTCCACATACGGAATAATTGCCACTTCATCAATCAGCCATTTAAATTGTGAAAAATGAGAAGGGGGGGAAATCAACCATTTTGAGGATCAGCTGTGTACCCAGCACTAGATTGATATTGATATCACATGACTACTCTGTAAAGTAGGTATTATCCCAATTTTACAGACTAGGAAACTGAGGCTCAAAGGATAAATAATTTCACAAGCTCTCACAGCTTTATTTAAAACATCAGTGATCTCCAAAGGTGATATACTCACTCTAAAATGTCAGAGACTGGTCAAGTTTAGTGGAATCGTTCTTACCACTTGCACTATTCCAACATGTCTCTGTTCTTAATGGAGATGGATAGAGGCATATATTTCATCTTTTTACAACTCAAACTGTCTCTCCAAGTGTAACACTTGTCTATCCTTGTGTACCATTAGGTCAGAAGCCCAGACGTGCACTGCAGAAATTTGGAGCTATGCTTTCTGCAGACTCTGAAATGAGAGCTAAATCTATGCGGTTCTCAAAGATCCTGTTGCTAACTGGGCGATAACTACAAGCTAGGAAAGCAAGACGATGTTCTTTCTTGTTTGTCCTGGTGTCCCGAGTGCCTCTTCAATGCGTGGGACATGATGGATATTCAGCAAGTAATGATAAAGCCTAGTGTTTAAGCTCCATTGTGATTGAATAATCTTTCCTTGAATTTTTTAAGCATACTATATTGCCCTAAAAAAAAGGGAGATAGGATACTTTGAACCAAGGAATTGAGTTTTTAGTTTAATTTAGGAAAGAAATTACCTTCTTTCAGTCTGCCCTGGTTTGAAAGACACTGACTCATATCCTGTAGACTCTCGTATTGTTATTCAGATTTCACCAGTGTTAACAGACAGTTGGCAGAATCATTTAGCCCTCAGCCCCCCCCATTTAATTCAAGTTCCTTACCTTTAAAGAACGACTCATTATTTTAAAATTTTGTTAAGAAGGTAAGTCTCATGTTACGTGTTCTTCTTACAAAGTAATGAAAGAGAGGAGAAGGAAACTTTGGAGGTCATGGATACGTTTATGGCATAGATTGTGGTGATGGTTTCATGGATGTATACTTATCTCCCGACTTGTCAAATTGTATACATTAATGATGCACAGCTTTTTGTATGTTAAAAAAAATTTGCCAATAGTGAAAAAAAGGAACCACTTAGTAGATATTATTTCTGATAATGAAAGATTTTTCCATTATGGTCAGGATCTGGGAAGACAACTTCTACAATGCTTATTTTGAGGTTGATAAATACACCCCTTGTTCCCGCCTTTCATTGTGGGCTACATTTTCCATCCCTCCAGCTTCCCACATTTGCCCTGTGTGCTTGATGTGCTCAATTTGGGGATCTGGGGAGTGGGCACCCTGTGAGCACTTCTATTTGTGGTGAACCTATCTTGCCGCAATCTTCTTTTTCTCAGTTCAAAACACAAAATGAAAGGCCCCCGGGGAATGACAAATCCCAGATATCTTTTCCCTTGTTAAACTTTTATAAACTATTTTCCTTGGAGAGGTCCTGGACCAGATCTTCTCAAGACATTTTCCTTGCCCCCTGTCCTTTCCAGACCTCCTCTTAGGCCAGGACTAATTTCCCTGATACAAGGCTGACTCTTAATTCTCCTATTGAACTGTCTGGTTCTTCCTGCATCACAGCTCACCACTCATTCCTAATCACCCTCCCTCCTCTTTCTTCTTTCCTCTCTCTGCCATATTTTCATCTTGTTTCTCCCCCAGAAAACATAAGCCATGAGATCATCTGCCAAGATGGGTTTGGCATTTGGAATGAAGTTTTTCAGTGTCCTACCACATTTCCCAGGGGATAGCAAGAATTCTTGAGCTCTAAGAAAGTGTATTTTTCACTGATACGTAAAGAGGGAAGTTGTGTTTTCTGAAAATACCTCTGAACCTCAGGAAGTGAAATTAAGTAAATCCTTGAAAAACAAAAAGTAGATTTTCCTCATTTTAGGATCATTTCTTCTTTCCCCCATAACACAGTACATAAATTACAAAGATTGGTGGAAGTAGTACAAATGGGGCGTTATTACGCATTTCTAACATGCCAGACTGTACATCTTTTCAAGTTTTTTAAGTGCATGCTGCCAATTTCTCTCATAAGTAATGTCTTGTGATTCAAGTTCAGGAATTTTCTTTTCTAATCTCTTGTACTGGCCGCTGGAAGACATTAAGCCATTTATTCAGTATGTATGTGTTTAGTGCTTTCTATGTGCCATGGCAAGGAAACATTAACCACTGAACACGCATAGCATGCTCCTTCAGTTTCTCTGGAACCTGGTTAAATTGCTGAAACAGATCCCCCCTTACTATCAATACCATTTCCCGTTACAAGCCAGTGCTGATTTCATCCTTAGTTCTCCTCCTGTGTTTTCCTAAATATGCCTGAAGAGCCTGTCAGAGAAAAATAAGAAAAATTAAATGTCCGCAATCCACAGTGTTCCTCTACAACCCTAATCTAGCTCGCTGGCCTGTGGAGTAAGTAGTTCAAAGACCTTATATTCACTTCCCCAAGCCGCCTCCTCTTTCCATTTCAACAGGAAGTGGAATATTTGGTCAAAATCAAAGACTCCAATTTGGTCACCTGTTCTAGTGACAAAGCTTTCAAAGGGGTTGAAACAGGGATTCTCAAATGTGGTTGCTACTAGAATCATGTGGGGAAGTGAAGCTTGATTCTTCCCTCACTTGCCTGAGGGCAGGCTCGATTTTGTGACTTGTTTCCAAAGAATAAAGTAAGGGAAGGGAATAGTAACTATTTAAGTGGAGGAACCTGGAAAACGCTAACCAAGTGATGAAGGTTAACACTGCCTGTGACGTCACATGGCTAGCTCGGGAATCTGCTTTTCCCACATCAGAACTTTCTTAAGATCATTGTGCACATCCCTGCTTCTTCTGGGCATGGGCATTTTTTTGGCCAGTTTTTATCCGCTTAATTTTGTTGTCGTTTTTGTTGTTGTTATTTAAGTAAAATTCAATTTGGAATTATTTTAAATTCGCAGAAAAGTACCAGAGATGGTGCAGATTTCTCCTATACCCCGACCCAGTTTTAGTTTCCTCTCACATTATCATCTTCCATTATTGTGGTACATTTGTCAAAATTAGGAAACTAACATTGGTAAATTACTATTAACTATAATCCAGACTTTATTCAGATTTCACCAGTTTTTCCCTTTTCTCTTCCAGGATCCAACCCAGGGTACTGCACTGCATTGAGATATTATGTCTCCTGATTTCCTCTGGTCTATAAGTTTCTCAGTCTCCTTTCTTACTTTTTTGAAAGCTTTAAAGAGTACTAGTAGGTATTTTATAGAACGTCCTTCAATTTGGGTATGTCTGATACTTTTCTCATAATTAGACTGTAATTATGGGTTTATGAAAATTGTACCAGAGATCAAATGCCCTTCTCATCACATCAGAGGGTCCGAGCTAGCCACGTGACATCATTGGCAGTGTTAACCCTCATCACTTGGTTAGTGTTTTCCAGGTTCCTCCACTTAAATAGTTACTATCTTCCCTTCCCTTACTTTATTCTTTAACAACAAGTCACAAAATTGAGCCTACCCTCAGGAAGGTGAGGGAAGAATGAAGCTCCACTTCCTGGACAAGATAGTATCTACATAAATTACCTGGAATTATTCTGTACAAAAGATTTGTCTCTTTCTTCTCACTTATCAATTCAGTTATTTAATTATATCAGTATGAACTCATGTGTATTAATTTCATACTTTGGGTTATAATCAAATACTATGTTATTTATTTTGTTTCTCAAATACTTCCAGCTTTAGTCATTGGGAGTCCGTTCAGATTGCTTCCTGTGTCCCTTTGACCCCATCCTTTTATTTTTTTTTTGAGCACTGCCTTACTTTGTGGTAGTACAAGATACTCCAGGCTTATTTTGTATTTTTCCCTGCTCTGGCCCCAGAACCAGCCATTTCTCCAAAGAGACTTGGTTACTTTTATTGGGGGAACGATCATTAACAACCAAGATCTAGGAACTGGGAATGCTTGCTGCTATTGGAGTGTCACTGCTTTCAGTGAACCGAGCTAAGTAATATGTATTTGTGTATTAGTCTATATATAAACACGTATCTGTATTCTGTACTATTCACTGTGTGTGTGTGTGTGTGTGTGTGTGTGTGTGTGTGTGTGTCTGTGTGTGTCTGTGTGTGTGTGTGTGTAGCTAAACGTGCATTCATACTGATGTCCCCAACTCCAGCACCACAAGGTTCATTCTAGCCTTCCTTTCTTGCTTATCTGGAACTTTCCTCTCTGACTGAGAAAACTGTCAGCCACCATCCACCATCCATTTACTTATTTTTTGACTCGAGTATACAGAAAAACGCAGTTTCAGAATTGTTAATCCATATCCCACATAGAGAAATTTTAAAGCGCCTATCTCCGAGGCACCTGAGAACAATTAAATCAACTTCTGGGCTATAGCACAGGCCTTTGCTTAAAGTTTCCCAGGTGATTTCTATGTATAGCCAGGCTGCAAGCCATTGGGTAAGGGTCAGCACGCGTGGGTGGGATCTTTCTTGCCTCTCTTCCTGCTGTTTGCTTCCATACGACTTGAAGCTGGAAGGGCTGAGAGCTGCTCCAAAATGGAGGACGCACAGGCGGCTCGCTCTCCCGAGGTAAGCTTCCACTCCTCAGTTTGGTGGGAGGGGAGTTATTTTTCTCTTGGGCTTTTGACTCTAGGGCTTCAAATTTTCTGGTGTTGGCAAGTGAACTCAGGATTGGACTTCTTTACCATCGGAGTGTGTGCTCTGACTCTGGTATAGGTGGGGAAAAGCAAGCCTGCCTCACAGCCTGCTTGACTGACTCTCAGGTTATTTAAGGAAGAAAGTGCCGAGTATGTCACAGCCCAGATAACTAGTGTCATGATGTTGAGCACTGGTTTGTGGGATAAGACCACAGCTAGGACTAAAGGGTTACTTTGCCTTCGGTTTGCCTTGCTTTGCCTCCTGTGTGCATATTTCATACTTGTGGACCCTTGGGGAAGAGTCGTTAGTTAAGAATGAGATTTGGAGTTTTCTGGATATCCTAGCCTTAATGGATTTAATTTCTTATTTAAAAATAAACATAGGCAGGTGTTAACTCAATATGCATTATTTGCATAATACAAATTATGTTTTTACATTTTAACTAGGTTTAGTTTTTAATTAAATTAATAACTAGGTGGAGTTTAAAAAACTCAAACCATGCAAGAGTCTAAAATTTAAAATCCTCTTGTTCCCCACCTTCAAATCAATGTCTCCCTGAAGTAGTTAGTTTAGGTAGTACCTGATTTTAAGATTTTCTAGTGTTGACTATTACAAGTTTAAATAATATATTCATAGTTCTCTGGCTTCAGTTGTCGATACTAAGGGGTTTGTTGACTTCCCACTGTGCAAGATGAGAAGTTGAACGTATGTATACTTCCAACCACTTGCATCTCTGTAGCCTTATTGTTTGTTATATGTATTTTTTTAATGATCAAAATTATAATATTTATTTTATGTTTTATAATCATCACTTTGTGCTTTTGCTAACTCTGATACCAGTTTTTCTAGTTGCTCTTCTTGGTTAATAACTTTTTTGCTGTTAGTGTTCCCCAAATGTCATGTGATCTTTAGTTCAGGTTTTTTCAGTGATTAAAGAACTAGACTGATTACCATAGGTGCCTGGATTGGTCTTCTGTAAAGTTAGGATAATTTGGTTATGAAGAAAAAGTTAACTTAAGAAGATGCAAAATTCACTAGGAGGATTCAGAGCCATAGAACTGAAACTAGAAAATTGCCTTTGAAGGAAAGGTGCCAGGCAGCCAGCGGGCCGCAGAAAGCAGAAAGTAATCGGCAGCCTATTTAAGGAGCTACGTTTAAAATGACATAGCACCAAACACTTCTCCCCTGAAGTGCTCCACTCAAGATATAAACTCCTAGCAAAAGCATCACTGAGGCTATAGGTTCACCTGAGTAGGAATGAGGAGGAAGAACCCCATGGCTGACGATCCCCTCATTAATTGGAGCGGGTTGGGTAGCAGTTGCTCAAAGGGAAAAACTAAAGGGGGCAAAAAGGAAAGTTGGCAGACAAACGGAAGTCCTTCACCGTTTATCTGTGTAGGTCTGTTTCTTCAACACTCCCTTAAAAACAGGAGCGCTGCCTGGCTCGCTCTCCTCCCACTGCCCAGAATGTGCTTCCACTTAGCTCTTCTCATGCCTGGTTCCTTTTCCTGCTACAGATCTAAGTTCATCTGTTACTTGAGGAAGGCCGGCTCTCACATGCTCTCTGAAGCAGCCTCCACACCACCTTCCACATTATCCTGATTATTTCCTTCTTAGCCTTTTTCTGAATTTGAATTTCTGTTACTGCCTGTCTTTCCCCTCTAAAATGTGAACGCCATGTGAGGATGGTATTTGGAGCTGGGGTCTTTGGAAAGTGATCAGTGTCCTCGTAAAAGACTGCAGAGAGCTCTTTCCACCATTGACTGGGGGCGTGCCCCACCAGACAGTGAATCTCCTGGTGCTTTGATCTTGGACTTTGAAGCCTTCAGAACTGTGAGAAACAAATGTTTTTTGTTTGAGCCACGTAGTCTAAGTAGTTTTGTTATAGCAGCCCAAACAGACTAACACAGTGGGTCTTTAAATAATTATCCAGCACTTTGCTCACTTTGAGCTTGGAGCAGTAAGGATGCTCCCTGAAAAGGAGAGTTTATGCCTCTGTTTGGGGAAAACTGTGGCATCCCCTAATCTTTTCCCTTTTCTTTCGTTAATCTGATTCCATATATTTTATATTTTCCAGGATTTCCTTGAAATGTTCTGGTTTACTGCTGATTGTCTTTTATTTCAGAACTTTTATTATCACATTTATTTTCAACTCATTCTCTTGTTTCAATAGAAATTTGGGATGTTTGAGGTAGATGTATGTGCTGAAGCCAGACTTTTGACAAGATTCCAAAAATACTATCTTAATATCATTTTTCCATTTCTTAAAAGCACCACTTTCTCCATAATTTTTAATAGAAATAATAGGTTACTTATTAGCCAGATGACTCAACTTAAACATTTTTATATTAGATTGTTCTTGTATTACACAATAATATTACATTGAGAAATATTTTTTCATTATTAATGCTAACTGGAATAAATTGATTTTACTTCATACAGTAGTTTTTATTTTAACCAAAGCCGAATATATTTTCTTTCAAAATTTTCTTAATTGGTATGTTCAAACATCTGTTGTATAAATAGTTTGCTCATGTTGGCCCTCAGAAAAATGTAAATCCTTTAAATGAATTTTGAATTAATAGTTTAATTCAGCATAATTTTATATGACTTTTAGTGTATTATGTTTGGAAATATTTTAGATATACTAAGTAAGGTAAATAAAACTATGACATTATAAGAAAGTAATGGAACACGTATTAATGAACTTTTGATAGGAGAAGTCATAAAAAGTCAAGTCATAAAAGGTATAAATCAAAAAATTATTACATAAAATTTTCGAATTCTATATGGCAAAAGACAAGATCAACAGAATGAAAAAAGTAAGCCATAGACTAGGAAAAGATGTATTAGACAAAGGTGTATATACAAAGTGTATAAAAGGTGTATATGTTACAGAAACGACAGGCCAGTCAAGAAACAAGCACCACTCGGAGAGTTGGAGTACTCAGATTTATTACGCCGGCGGGCTCAGAGGGGCTTCTGCTCCGAAGCTCTGAGCACCTCCAAGACGTGCGCATGAGGTTTTATAGGGTTAATTACAAGTATGGGGCTATTAGCCAATAAGGTTCAAACAACAAAAAGCAAGGAATCAGTACACTGAAGCTTATCAATTCAGAACAGATCACGTTACTGACACTTGTTGAGCTTGGATTTACGAGTTAGCTTGTTAGCCCAGTAAACTGACACTAAACTTCAGATTTACGAGTTAGCCCGGCAGAACTTATATCAGTAAACCAACACTTATCACACTTAGATTTGTGACTTAGCTCGTTAGCCCATCTGGGCTTTTCCTTCACATATATACAAAGTATATATTAGACATGGGGTTATATCCAGAATATGTAAAAAATTCTGACCAATTAAGAAAATAATACAAGGCAAATAATATAATAGAAAAAATGGGCAAAGAAAATAAATTCAAAAAAGGAGAGATATTAGAATGGCAAATAAATGAAAATATGTTCACTTTCACTGAAAATGAGATAAATGTTAGTTACAACAAAACCAAAATATACTCCATTTTTCACCCATTAAATTACCAAAAATGGAAAAGTTTGGCAATATCAAGTATTTGGTCAGATTAAAAGGAAAACTGGTTTTGTATTCTGATGGTGTAGATTAAATTGATATTGTCACTTTGGAGAATAATTTAGCTCTAAAATGGGTAATTCACTGGGTAATATTCAATGGGTAATATTCTCTGATCGAGCAGTTTCACTTCTAGCTGTACACCTTTGAACAGTGTTTCTCAAGCTTTGGTCAGCATCACCTGGATTCTTGTTAAAATCAGCAGTTCCCAGGTTCCATCCCAGCTATACTAACTCAAATCATGAATGGAAGCCTCCTGGATGCATTCTGTTCATTCCTCCAAACCCGCTCTCTACCCTCACCCACCCTATTCTTTGTCCCAGAAGGCAGGATTGCATAACAGCATAACAGGGCTCCATTGCCCCTGGCTTCAGGATTGGCTTAGCCAAATAGCGAGCCCCAGCAGGAGGGCAGAGGAGTGAGGTTCAGATGTTAATTTCTTCCTGGAATATCTCCATTGGCAGGCTCTCTCACAGTTCCCCTCAAGGCATGCATTTGACTCCAGAGGATACTCTTTCTCCTTTCAAGTCCCAGTAACCTCTCTCTTCCCTTCGGATCTGGGGACTAAAAGCTCCACTGCTACTGGCACCAGATTGATGCAGGAAAACAGATGTGGGGCATGAGAAGGGCTGTGTCCCAGGTTTCAGTTGAGCCCCTGGGACGTGCCCCGCCAAGTGTGGGTCCTTGGCTTTGCACAGGAAAGAATTCAAGAGCGAGCCACAGTTGAGTGAAGGTAGATTTATTCAGAAAGATACATTGAAAGGCAAGAGAAAGGCCACAAGGTGTGGGGGTTGAGTGCTCGGATTAAAAGTAGGTACACATTCCATAGGCAGAATGCGAGCCGTCTCTGAAGAGGGAGAGAGAGAGGGGCACCTGGCCTCTAGGAGCAATGTTGCTGGTTTTTATGGGCTTGGTGGCTTCATATGCTAATAAGTGGAAGGACCAGTCTAAGGGGAAGGGGCTGGGATTCGCAGGAAGTTGGCCATTTTCCACTCTTTGACCTTTTATGGCTAGCCTTGGGATTGCCATGGTGACTGTGGGCATGTTATTCACCATGTTAATATACTACAATGGACGTATAATGAAGCTCAAGATCTATTAGAAGTTAAATCTCATCATCCTGAGCCTCAAGGCCTACTGGGGGTTGAATCTTTCACCATTTTGATGTTAACTGCTATAGCATTCCTTGAATGGCTGGACCCTGCCCCCTTCCTGTCTCAAGATGACTCTACTACTCCTTGCTTCACCAAACCAGGAGGCAGCAAATGACCAGCCTATTTTTTGCACAGCCATTAAGTTCAAAATGTTTTTTGCATTTTTAAACCATTGTAAAAAAAGGCGAGGAAGACAAGACAGCATATGGCCCACAAAACTTAAAACACTGCTGTTTGGCCCTTGACAGAAAAGGTTTTCCCACCCATAACTTATAAACTTAGTTTTGAAAATAATCCCCTTGTAATTAACCTGTTTCAGCATTTTTTTTTTTTTTAAGTTTTCCAACTTTCCTACTTGACCCTTGACTGTTCTGGAGGAGCCTGGAAAGCTCTGTTTATAGTAAGTGCCCCCCAGGTGATTTTACCTCCAGAGATTTTTGTCTTCGAGTAATTTCTGTAATTATGCCCAAGGATATATGTATATTGATATAAATTTTACCAGTTTTTATAATAAAAAAGAAGACAAACTAGCCATCAAAAGTGAGTGAAAAATGGCACATATTTAGATGGAGGGTACCCATGAGTAAAATATGATAATGAATAGGTCTCAAGTATGTGAAAAGGAAAAATCAAGTGATAGAACCATGTAAAGAAGATACAATGAATATAAATTAAAAATGTGTATTGTTTACAGATAAATGTGTATACTGGTTACTTCTGGGGGAGGAAGGGTAAGGGGTTACAGGGAAAAAGGGACCAGTAGTGGTGATCAAAGGGACTAGAGTGAATAAACACCGTTGATTGTCTGCTCCACACTCATGCTGTCCCTTTCTAGTTTGTCTTGCAGCTGATATTCTTCATATGGCCTAGGTTCTGCCAAGCAGAGACCTTGTGTACAATTTTAACAGGGGAGTCAGCTCTGTGAGATGGTGGTTCTGCCTGAGGAAATGCATGACGGTGAAAGCACGTGATTCTTCTGAGGCATTGTGGCAAACTTAGCTTCAAAACTCTAGCATCATAAGTACTGAGTAATGGGTGGCAACAGCAGTGGTGCTTCTGCTCCAACAGACCCATGATGGCTGGTCTAGTCTTTCGGCTGCATTGATCCTGGCTATGTAGCATCAAGCCTGGTCCTCTACCCTCGTGAGATTTTTATGCACTACCTTACTACCCTTTAAAAACCCCTTTCAGCTCAACTGAGTGGATTCTGTAGTCTGCAAATAGGAGCAGTGAACACATAGGGACTTTAGTTTAATTTCTTTTTAAAAAAAACAAGCAAGTATAACAAAACATTATTATATGTTATGAAAATACACTTTTGTTTGATTGTTCTTTGTAATTCTCTTTGCTCTTCCTCAAAAAAGTCTAATCTCTGTGTAGAACACATATGAGTTCTCCACTATTACTCTGCTGCATGTTAAACAGCTATTCATGATAGCAAGTTGTCAGCCCAACACACAGAAAAACAACTATTACACTCCCATATGTAAGGGTCCTAAATAATACCTATTATTATTATTACCTATCTTTCATCTTTTCCTCTAACACTTCTAGTTAATTAATGATTTGCTCAAATTAAACCATGCTAAAAATGTTCCTCTTTTTAATTGAGATATTTATACATATAACATTATATTAGTTTCAGGTATAAACGAATTAAATATTGATGTATATTGTAAAATGATCACCACAATAAGTTAACGTTCATCACCACACATAGTTACAAATTTTCTTGTGATGAGAACTTTTAAGACCTACTCTCTTAGGAACTTGGAATATTCAATGCAGGATTATTAACTATATTCACTGTGCTGTATATTACATCTCCAGGACTTATTTATTTTATAACTGAAAGTTTGTACCTTTTGACCACCCATTTCATCTACCTTCTAACAACCCTTCTGGCAACCACCAACCTATTCTCTGTTGAGGGGTTTTTGTTTGTTTGTTGGGGGTTTGTTTTGTTTTGTTTTTGAGATTCCACATGTAAGTGAGATCATATGATATTTGTCTTTCTTGCCTGACTTATTTCACCCAGCATAATGCCCTCAGGGTACATCCATGTTGTGGCAAATGCCAAGATTTCGTTCTTTTTTATGGCTGAATAGTATTCCATTGTGTATACGTGTGTATCACATTTTTTCAGATCAATTCATGCATTAATGGATATTTAGGTTGTTTCCCTAATTTGGATATTGTAAATAATGCCGCAATGAACAAGGGGTCCATATATCTTTTCTAATTAGTGTTTTCATTTTCATCTAACAAATACCCAGAAATGGATTTGCTGGATCACAGGGTAGTTCTGTCTTAATTTTTTGAGGAACCTCTCTACTGTTTTCCATGGAGGCTGCACCAGTTTACATTTCCACCAATGGTACACAAAATTCACTTTCCTTTTTTGCTTCCTTGCCAAAACTTATTTGTCTTTTAAATGATAGCCATTCTAACAGATGTGAGGTAATACCTCATTGTGGTTTTAATTTGCATTTCCCTGATAATTAGTGATGTTAAGCCTCTTTTCATGTACCTGTTGGCCATCTATATGTCTTCTTTGGAAAAACATCCAAACATATCCTCTGCCCATTTTTTAATTGAAGTATAGTCAGTTACAATGTGTCAATTTCTGGTGTACAGCATAATATTTCAGGCATACAGATAAAAATATATTTGTTTTCATATTCTTTTTCATTATAGGTTACTATAAGATATTGAATATACTTCCCTGTGCTATACAGAAAAAAAAAGTGTTTTTTATCTATTTTATATATGATAGTTAATATTTGCAAATCTCGAATTCCCAGTTTACCCTTCCCACCCCTTTTCCCCCAGTAACCATAAGTTTCTTTACTATGTCTGTGAGTCTGTTTCTGTTTTGTAGATGAGTTCATTGGTATCTTCTTTTTTCTTTTTCTATATTCCACATATGAGTGATATCATATGTATTTTTCTTATTCTTTCTGGCTTACTTCACTTAGAATGATGATCTGTAGGTCCATCCATATCGCTGCAAATGGCATTATTTTATTATTTCATGGCTGAGTAGTATTCCATTGTATGAATATACCACAGCTTCTTTATCCAGTCGTCTGTCAATGGACATTTAGGTTGTTTCCACGTCTTGGCTATTGGTATACAGAGCTGCTATGAACATTGAGGTGCATATATTTTTTCAAATTAGAATCCCCTTTAGACATATGTCTGGGAGTGGGATTGCTGGATCATATGGTAAGTCTATTTTTAGTCTTTTTGAGAACTCCATACTGTTTACAATAAAGGCTGCACCAAACTACATTCCCACCAGCAGTGTAGGAGGGTTTGCTTTTCTCCACAGCCTCTCCAGCATTTATTGTTCATGGACGTTTGAATGATGGCCATTCCAACTGGTGTGAGGTGATACCTCATTGTGGTTTTGATTTGCATTTCTCTGATAATTAGCAACACTGAGCATTTTTTTCTTGTGCCCTATTGGCCATTTGTATGTCTTCATTGGAGAATTTAGTTTAAAATGGTCTGCCTTGTTTACTTTTGCTTTTATTGCTTTCTTTTTTGGTGTCAGACTAAAAAAAATCACTACCAAGACTTATGACAAGGAGCTTACTGCTTGTTTTCTTCCAGAGTGTTACTATTTCATATCTTACATTCAAGTCTTTAATCAATTTTGAATTAATTTTTGTGTTTGGTGTTAGATAGTGGTTCAGTTTCATTCTTTTGCATGTGGCTGTCTGGTTTTCTCAACACCATTTATTGAAGAGACTGTCCTTTCCTATTGTATATTCTTGGCTCTTCATGGTCATAAATTAATTCACCATACATGCTTGGATTTATTTCTGGGCTCTTGATTCTGTTCCATTGATCAGTGTGTCTTTTTCTATCAGTACCATACTGTTTGATTACAACAGCTTTGTAACATAGTTTGAAATCAAGGCACATGATGCCTTCAGCTTTGTTCTTCTCTCTTAAGATGGCTTTGGCTAATAGGCATCTTTTATGATTCCATACAAATTTTAGGATTTTTTTTCTATTTCTGTGAAAAATGGCATTGGAATTTTGCTAGAGATTGCATTGAATCTGTCAATTTCTTTGTGTAGTATGGACATTTTAACAATATTAATTTTTTTAATTCATGAACATGGAATATCTTTCCATATATCTGTACCTTCTTTAATTTCTTTGATCAGTGTCTTGTAGTTTTCAGTGAAGAGCTTTCATCTCTTTGGCTAAATTTATTCCTACCTATTTTATTCTTTTTGATGGAATTGTTTTCTTAACTTCTCTTTCTGATAGTTTTCTATTAGTATATAGAAACAACAGATTTTTGTATATTGATTTTTTCAACTATATTGAATTTATTAGTTTCAGCAGTTTTTTGATGGAGTCTTTAGGATTTTCTATATATAATATCATCTACAAACATTGATGGTTTTATTTTTTTCTTTCTAATTTGGATGACTTTATTTTCTTGCCTAATTTCTTTGTCTAGGACTTCCAAGACTGTGTTGAATAAAAGTGGTGAGAGTGGGCATCCTAAGGAAGTTCACATTAAGGATGTATGATTGTATGTCTTTTAATTGCCTTAACTTGTTTAAATATTATAATTCATACCAGATCCACTCATGGAAATTAGACTTTCAACAATTTTTTTCATCATTGCACCAATTGTACTGTTAGAGGGTGATGATCAGTTCTGAATGGGGTTTAATCTATACAGTCATGACATATTTAATCAGTGCTGACAAATGTCAAGACTTACTTGCCTCATTAAATTCCTGGGTCCTGTAACTGTCACGTTACTTGATTTCACCAAGTATCATCCTCATTTGTAAAATTGGTGCTTAACTTGCATACCGGACTGAAAGCAAATAATACTTTTTTGATTTTTAACATGTTAAGTTTGATGAGCCTTTACTAATTGGAAATATTTACTAAGTAGTTGGGTGTATATAAAAGATGGAGCTCACATGAGATGTCATGGCAGGAGATAGAAATTTGAAATTTATACATGAATATAGTTGAGACCATGGGCATAAGTGATATTCCTTAGGGATACTGTATTGAGGTGAGAGGAGGACCTATTGCAGACTTTTAAGAAGTCCAATATTAAGTGGCCTGCTATATGAGCCTGCAATGATGTCTGAGAAAAGAAGGCTAGAGAAAAAGGGGAAAATCGGCAGAATATAGTATTATAAGCTCAAGAAAGAGAATTTATAATTGGGAACAATGACTATACTTACAGGTCAAGTAATCTGAAGATTGAAATTGTCTAATGATTTTATTGAAAAGGAGGTTAGTTGGCAGAAACCAGGTGTAAGTGCACAGAGGGAAACTTGGCCCTTCTTCTAAGACGTGAGTGAATTAAGAATGTTTAAATGTAAATGGAGAAGTTCCAGATCCTTTTTTTCTACTGTTTTCTCTACCTAAAATACCTTACCCCCATCTCTACCCATTTAAATTTACACATTCTTCATGTTCCATTTCTTCCTTTTTTTGAATGGTATTTTATATGAGTCAAGTTTAATTGCAGAGACCTGAATATACTCTAATTACTTTAAGCAGAAAGGGACTTATATAGAATATTACATGTATTCCTACATCACTGTTGAAAACACAGATTAAAATCTGAGTTTCCTGGAATAAGTTCAGAAAACACCACAGAGCTGCATTTTGAAGAGAGCTGCTGTTTTGTCCACAATCAGATGTCTAGATACTGACCAAATATTTTAGGAAATAAAACTGTAAATATATGCTATTCCCAAAAGGTAACTGATAAACATGTTTCAATTGGATGCTTATCATTCTAGTAGAAATGTTTATGCTCATCCTCCATGTGTACATATTCAAAATTAATATATAATAGTATGGATTTGCATCTTTCTAAACCACATTTATCTTGTATGATAATCTACATATTATCCCACAAGTTACTTTTTCACTTATACTAAGTAGAGATATTGAGGAGGCAGTTGTATGTATGTCTCTGGCACTAAATACTGTTTATGTCAGATTTTTTCATTAAAATTCAAGCTATAGTGTATATCACTGTATGGTTATCAGAAAATGTCTGTATTCCTCTGACATGAGCAGTTGATTCTCTTTACAATTTTCTCTGTTGACCAATGCTCCCTCTGTAACAGAACACTGGACAAAAAATACATGACATTGGACATTAGTCAACAAAAAACAGTGATCTCTAAGAGACAAGAAAAAAGTGAGGTGAGCCCTCTGATGCCCTAATTTATTGCCTTTAGAGAATTTTCATGTTATGGTACAGTAAGGACTAATTCAGGCAAAGCTTTGTGTTTTCCCTAAGCTGAAGAAACAGAGCTGAGGGGTCCAGGGAGATCCTATAGCTAGAATTCACAGGACAGAATACCAGAGGAGAGAAATATAAACAGAGATAAAACTCAAGATTTGCAAAGGGATACAGCAGAATACGAATCAGCACATGATTGTGATAAAAATATCCAAGGCTAGGAAATGAACCATGCAAAAGGATTAGAAGAAATGTATTCAGCGCTCACACAGTACTGGGAATGTGCCTGTTAATAAGTTTTTATATCTATATTTGTTAATTATTTTGACAGGAAACATGAGGTTTCTAGATCAGAGACAAATTTTTAATTACTCAGAACATATGTTATCAGTCTTGCATGCTCCAGTTCCCCAAAGGGCAATGCACTGGGGGCAAAAATCTCTTGTGTGTGCATGGGGTCTATATAGGAGAGCTGTACACCTGATACCACTACTCCTCCAGAGAGAGGAAGACTTCTGCTTTTTAACATAAATGCTCTTTGTGGGATAAAGGATGAAGATCCCTAAGTCAGTTATTAATAGTACCAAGGGCCCTTTATCTTTAACTCCCAAGGCTTGTCTGCCATTCAAACATCCTTTTATTCAGGTACCAGCAGTCTGTTAAGAAAGCATTATTTTCCTGACTCCTGTCCCCACCAAACTACAGAATCTTATAATTGAGAAGAAATTGGGTAGTCAGAAGGCTCTTACCTCAGCAGTGGGGATTAATTATCCATAGAATAAGTGTTGTGGTCACACCTCAGAATTTAAAAGCAAGGCCTAAAATGATCAAACTATTTTCAACAGGAATACAAAAGTGCCTAGCACCTCTCAAGGTAGAATTCACATTGTCCGCCATCGAATTAAACAATTTCCAGGCAATAAGGAGAAACAACAGAAAAACCCGCAATAAGAAGATAAATTAAAAATTGAAACTGAATGTAATGTAAATGCTTTAATTAGCAGACAAGTACTGGGAAAAAAAAAGGCATTTATAACTGTATTCCTTAAGTTAAAAGAACTAGAGGAAAATGAAACCTGATAAGTATGGAAGACATAAAAAATATCCTGATTGAAATTCTAGAGGTGACAATTATAATGCAGGAGACAAAGAATGCACTTGGTGGAATTAATAGCAGACTAGACATTGTGGACAAAAAGATTAGTGAACTTGAAGACATAACAATAGGAACTATCCAAAATGAAACAAAAAGGTTCATTTGAAAAAAACCAAAAAGAAGCAAACAGGCCATTAATGAACTATGCAACAATTTCAAGCAACATACTATATGTGCAACTGGAGTCCCTGGATAAGAGAAGAGAAAGGAGAATAAAGAAAAAATATTTGCAGAAAAAATGGCTGAAAATGTTTCAAATCTGATGAAAATTATGAACTCACATGCAAGATTCTCAACAAACCTCAAGAACAAGAAACATGAAGAAAACTATAACAAGGCAAGATCATGAAAATATTCTTTTATATTTTCTTCTAAAAATATCCCCTTTCCCTCATAATAATCACCATTTTCTACTTAAATTAGCCTTGCAGGAGAGTACTGTGATTGCTTTCCTTTTATTAAAGAATAATCCTCTTTTCTTAGAAAAGACATCCTTTCAGAACTTCGGGAGGATTCTTCATGATGTGAGGAGTGAGGAAAAGGATATGGCAGCCAGATCAGTTACATCAACCCCAGCAGTCAGAGGGCTGGCAGGTATCACAGCTGTCTCATTCTCAAGTCACCATCCGAGAAAGAAAGTACTTATGCCCGTGAGAGTTCTGTAGGCGTGAGAAAGAAAGATAGCAAGAGAACATCCAGTGAGAGTTAGCTTTCCCAGGTCCATCAGCCCGTGTTTGGGAAACCATTTCACTAACGATAACAGATAAGGGCTTTTATGTTCATTGTCCGAGGAGAGCTGCTTCAGTTTCCCCAGTCAATATATTTATGCCATGATTCAAGGTACTTCCCATTTCATTTCCTGACTCTTCTTTTGGCAGTCACTCTCAGTTCTTACGTTCAGTTAGCCTCTTGATTCTTCTTTAAATAAACAAATAATTAAAAAGGGGATGAAATCTTTATTTAGTCTCAAGAACAGGCTCTGGCAGAAGCAAAAACAGATCAGAACAGGTTCTGGAGAAGCTGAATGTCAGCTGTAACTGTCCCTTTAGACTGATAACTATGATTCTGTTTTTGAAACACCTTTGACAATTCTGTACAGAAATATACTACTTACTATGTAACTATCTTATTTCTATTTTTCTTCTTGAATAATCATAATTTTACATTTACATTTATTATCTCAAGTAATTTCAGAGTTATTAGCAGCATTGCTGTGCAACATTCTTTGGATTGGATTATTCTTCAAAAGGGAAATTGTTTTTTCATCTACTGTTTCCTTCCTGTATTGCTTAAAAGAATTAGAATAGGTATTGGTTACAAAGTTTTGAAGTATGTCCAGTGGAAGAGGTGACTTTGACTAAAAGAAAAAAATGTCTTTGAATCATCTTTTCCCCCAAAATATTCTGCTAATGATTACAGTATGCTTTATTTTATTTCTCAGCATAATGTAATAAACTGCATTTTGTTTTGCATTTGAGTAGACTGTGTCCCAGAACAATATTAAATAATCACAAACAGGCTGTGGTTTTTACTTTGGACTTTACTGCAGCATGAACTGTGAGGGGTGATGCAACTTTCCCTAATTGGCCCTTGTATGAAATCCTAATTCTGGACTTGTAATTCTATCCCAGCTCTAAATTCCGGGTAAGGTTATGTGAGGTTCTCAGACTAGACTCAGATAATGGTTGGTTATTATCATAAACAGCTAGTGAAGGCTTGACAAGAAGCTGGTGTTAAAGAATTCTGGGTGAAATTGAACCTCAGAGGACAGGAATACCCCACACCCCAGCTGCTAGCATATCCCGTAGCATCCATCCTGACCTGTTTAGCAGCATAGAAACCATATACTCAGTCAGGCCTAAAAGACTGCAGAGGGCTTTTAGTTTTCCAGGAACAACAGATTATTTCCGGAAAATAAAGTCCTTCCCTAGGAAAGAGCTGGTAATTTTGGATGTGCATCCTTGCGTGGGAGTCCTTGCAATTCCACTACAGATGTTGGTTGTTGCTAAGGCTTGATTATCTCTTAAGAAATGCTATAATTCGTTTTCTGTTGCCCAGAGCAACTTAGCTAGGGACGTAATCAGAATGCAACAAAAATGCTGCAAGGAAGACCAAGTTTATATTTGAAGCTACCTTATTTCCCTTACAAGTTTCCTCCTCTTTCCCTACATTCTTCTGGCATCCTGAATCCTCATACTCTTCCCTGATTACTCAGACATTTCTCCTGCCACTTACACAGGACTGAACTCTCCAAGCAGAAAACCCTTTCCTCATGAAATTTGCCTGCCCTGTTTCCATGATTACAGATTCCCAAAGATGAGGGTACAGGGCATCATAGAAATGGTCTGTCTTCTCAAGTTCAGAGATCCAGGAGAACCTGCTCCATCTGCAGCCCCAGTATCATAAGGGGTTAGTGGAGAACAAATCAAAAACTAAAATTACAGGCCATGTCTGAGTACAGAGTGGAGCAAAACTACCCTGAACAGTCACTGTTTCCCAAGGAATAGAGATTTTACTTTGTTGTTGTACTATGAGGAACAGGGATTTCCATTTCTTTATGTGAAAATTCCAGAGTCCATAATGCACAGAGAGAGCAGGGACAATGTGTAGTCTACAGTGACAAAATCAGAAGGGACAGAGGGCTAAGGGAGCTGTGGGTTTCTCTCCCACTTGTCTTTATCCATCTGGCTTTTAACCACTGCTCCACACTAAGTCAGCTTAGTGTCAGTTTTGCAAAATCTCCCCCTTGTTCACCTCCCTCGCCTCCAACGAGGACTCAGCGTGCTCCCCTCAGTATGTCTCTGTCATAGATTTTACTTCATGGTCCTCTTATCACTGATGAATTTCTCTCTCTCACCATAATACAAGTGTCGTGCCAATATGTTGCGTGTTATGTGAATTGTTCTCACAGGGCTTGGCACAGCATGGCATACAGTGGGTGGCTAACAAAAGTTCAGTCAAATGGTGATGTAAAGAGACATGATCTCATACCCGTGAAACAATCGTGTTGTTTATTCATCTTTACATTCATATCAGATACCCAGAAGTGTGAACTGTTTAAGGTAATGAAAAGATGCAAGTGTTATCACCCAGACGTGACCTGCTCTATTAAAGACTCAGAAGTGTGGCTTAGAACAGTTGTCTAGAATCCATGATCCATTTATCTGGCCTTCTGATAAAAATGGAAGCTGGTGAAAAGAATGGGAGTATGCATGTAAGGTAAAGAGAGTTATGCTGCTGACCTTTCTTGTGTGGTGACTAGCATGGGGCTCCCTGGCCCCAGAACAGCTGTGGACTTTCCTTGGAACCATATGGTAGAGGCATGAACCCTACACATGGGTCAGAAAGGGTCTCATTTCTTGTCCTCTCAAGGAAAGACAGATCAAGCTTGAAAGCTTGGTTCTTCCAAGAAATCAAAGCAGGAGGAACAAATAGACAATGTGATGCTATGTAGAAGCTGTCTTGTGTCGGGGGTGGGAGAAGGGAGGGCTGTGCGTGCTCTTCTGTGAGTCAGACAAAGTAACAGAGGCAAAAAGCAGGGGGAGTGTGAGGCCATGCCATGCAAGGAGGGGATCAAAGGGATGGAGACATAAGGCAATCTGTAATGGCACCATCTGGAGAAAGACCGCAGTGCCCTAGTTGGCACATCTCCAGATACTGCATGGTACTGAGCTGGCTCTGGCCAGACCGAAGCATTCATTTATAGCTAATAAGCAATCTT
Organism: Camelus ferus; assembly: GCF_009834535.1. Classification (NCBI taxonomy): domain Eukaryota; kingdom Metazoa; phylum Chordata; class Mammalia; order Artiodactyla; family Camelidae; genus Camelus; species Camelus ferus. The sequence continues at coordinate 41,600,142 of NC_045706.1, read as the reverse complement.
GTGATTGTTAACAAAATCTTCTGGGAGTTGGATAACTGTTTCCATGACTCATGAAAATATGCATTGTTGTGAAGTGAAGTTATATATTCTCAGGAGCTATGGGGTTCAGAGAAATTTTTTCAGTAGCCCTTGCCATTGAAGTTACAAAGAGACCATGGATGTCAATTTTAATCATGTATAAAGTTTAGCACACGCTGCACCCAACCCAGGAGCAATGACAATCCAGGGACCAGCCTTACATGTAACTACTTGAATAATGTGACTAAATAATTTTGGCACCAAATCTGTGTTAACTTACTATGGGTAGAAAAGAATCAGCAAGCCAGCTGCCAGACATTTTGCTGGATACTCTAGTTATCTCATTTAGTTCTCATAACAAACTGATGGGGTATGACTTTACCAGTAAGAAAACTGAGACTGAAAGGTAAAATAAATTGCCTAAACCATACAGCTAGCAAATAATAAAAGTATATTTTGGAGCCATTTCTCTTAAACACTTTCCACTTGCAGCCATAATATTAATGGGCATAATGGTTATAGCAAGTGTTTACATAGCACTCCTTTTGTGCTCTAAGCATTTCTTTGAGGTGACATCACTCCAGCCTCCGTTTCCTCACAAAGATCAACAATTAGAAAGCTATCCATGAACAAAAGCCGCTCTTGGAAAAGCCCTGGAGCCTGCTTAATAAACTTCAGCAACATGGGGAGGGGGGTGGGTGGAGTCTGAGAATAACTACACAAGAAGAGAAGAAAGACAATTCATTTTGCCTACATCATCCCATCCTTGAAATGGATGAAATTCTTAAACATAAGACTTGAAAACCATTAAACTCCTACAAGAAAACATAGGAAAAACTTCTTGTCATTGATTTTGGCAGTAATTTTTTGGATATGACACCAAAACCATAAGCAGCAAAAGCAAAAATTAATAAGTAGAACTACATCAGATTTCTGCACAGCAAAAGAAATGCTCTTTTTCAACAGAATGAAAAGGTAACCTATGAAATGGGATAACATGTTTGTAAATCATATTGCTAATAAGCAGTTAATATTCTAAAATATATAAAGGTCTTATACAACTAAAAAAGCAAAAAAAATCTGATTAAAAATGGGTAGAGGAACTGACTAGACATTTTTCCAAAACAGACATACAAATGGCTAACAGGTACATGAGAAGAAGCTCCACATCACTAAATATCAGGGAAATGCAAATCAAGTCCATAATAAGTTATCACCACACTCCCGTTAAAATAGCTATTTTGGAAAAGATAAAAGATAACAAGTATTGATGAGGATGTAGAGAGAAGGGAACCCTTGTGCACTGTTGGTGGGAAAATTTGTGCAGCCACTATAAAACACAGTATGGAGGTTACTCAAAGAATTAAAAATAAAACCGCCATATGATCCAACAATCCCACTTCTCAGTATACATAAAGGAAATGAAAACAATATCTTGAAGGGATATCTGCACTGTCATGCTCACTGGAGTGTTATTCACAGTAGCCGAGGCATGGAAACAGCCCAACTGTCCCTTAAGGGATGATTTGATAAAGGAGTTGTAGTATAAATACACATAATAGGAAAATATTCACTTATGAGAAAGAAGGAAATCCTGCCATTTGAGACAACATGAATGGATCTTGAGAACATTATGCTAAGTGAAATAAGTCAGAGAAAGACAACTACTGTATGATGTCACTTATGTGGAATCTAAAGAAGCCAAACTCATAGAAACGGAGAGTGTTGGTTACCCAGGGCTGAGGTGTAGGGAAAAAGGGGAGATGTGGATCAAGGGGTCTGTTTCATACTGGTCTCAACCTATCAGTAACCAGTGTTGTTGCTGGACTGGCCCTTGTGGTCCTTATCATGATTGCAAGATGAGCTCAACAATAATAGAAAACTTTTGGGGAATAAAAAGGATTTTTACTCGAAGGTCCTGGAAATTACACAGCATACTTCAGCCCACACAGTGAGGTCAAGAATAGGGAAAATCAGGCAGCAGTTCTGAGGTTCTGCCTTTATTGGGATCAAATGTGGGGACCTAGGGTTTCAAGGCCTTCTGTTTATTGGTGAACTTAAGACATAGAACAGGAAGGGAAAAAACAAGCAGCCCAAGTGGTCAGTTACCAAAATCAACCAAGATCTCTGAAACCAGCTGTCACATCCTCTCAGTGACCTCCTCCAATAGTTGGGACGAGGGTAGGATGGATATAAAGAGTATTGTGGGGGTTATGGAATAGTTCTTTATCTGATTGTGGTGGTGTGTATTACAATTCATAGAACTGTATATCCCCCCCCCACAAAAAAAGTCAGTTTTATTATATAATAGTTCTTTTAATGAAAAATAAAATGCAGGCTTTGCAGACAGACTTCCTAGGTTTGAATCATATACTAACTGTTTATCTTGAGATAGGTCATTTAATCTCCTTATTTCCCAATTTCTGTGTAAAAATAATGGTGGTAATAGTGACAGCCCCCTCATGGGGTTGTAGTGAACATTAAATGGGCTGAAACTTACAAGCATTTAGAACAACCCCTTGTGTATAGTAGATCCACAATAAATATTACTGATCATTACTAGTCCACACATACATTATGTGGGATTGATGTTTTAAGCTGTGTAATTTTAAAAGTATTACTTTTCAACAGTTTAAGTGTTCCTTAATTGATGAGTGGATAAAAAATTGGTCTGTCCAAACAATGGAATAACGTTCAGAAATAAAAAGGAAAGTAAATACTTACCCGTGCTACAACATGGGTGAACCTTGTAAACATTACGCTAAGTGAAAAAGGCCACACATACTGTATGATTCCACTTGTATGAAATGTCCATAATAGGCAAATCTATAGAGACTGAAAGTCAGTGAGTGGTTGCCAGGGGACGGGAAGAAATGGTAAAAGGGATGGGATTTCTTTTTGGAATTTTAGAATTGTTTTGGAATAGATAACAGTGATGTTTGCACAACTCTGTAAATATATAAAAACTACCGAATTGTATACTTTAAAGATATAAAGATATGAACTTTGTGAATTATATCTCAATAAAGCTACTGCTATTAAAGAAAAAACTCTGAAACAAAGGAGCCTGAGTGGTGGGGGAGCAGCTCGAGCCTGGCTCTTTATCTAGTCATGTGGCAGGCAAGGTGTTTATTCAAGATAGCTGTCTTTGAAGTGGATGCCTCTTTGAAGTGGATCCCTGGCAATCAAAGCTTCAGTCAGACACTTGCATTACATGAAAGAAAAACTGTCAGGTACAAACTTCCAGTTATAAGATGAATAAGTTCGAGGGAATCTAATGCAGGGCATGATGATTATAGTTAAAAATACTGTATTACGTACTTGAGAGTTGCTAAGAGAGTAAATCTTAAATGTTCTCAACACAAAAAAAGAAATAGTAACAATGTGATGGCGGTGTTTGCTAACACTAGCGGTAATCATTTTGCAATATGTAAATGCGGCAAATCAATACAGTGAACACCATAAACTTAGACAATGTTAATGTCAATTATATCAGTAAAACTGGAAAAGAAATTTTTTAATTGAAAATCACTTTATTTTATAAATTAGCTCATTTATTCTCATGACAACTTTATGAGAAAGATACCATTACTACCCCTGTTTTATAGTAAGAAAACTAAGGTCAGAGAATTTGAATAACTTGCCCAAGGTCATACATATTAAAGGGAAGAAAATGGGATTCAAAGCCAGGAAGTCTGAATCCAAAAACCATACTCTCAACATATTCTACTGTTCTATTTTCAAATATTCTGGAACCTAAGTGCTTCTCAGAATTTTAGACTTTGTAGCCAGACAGTGTCAAAAATCCAAAAGGGCATTGATAAGCCTGTAAACGGAAACACGCCTGACCAGGGTCCTAGGAATGAGAGAGGTGATAACCAAGTAACTGAATGGGAAAGACACCGAAACTTGTAGCAATATAATACACACTCCCACTGTAACACATCACCTCACCCAACACCTCTTGCTGGAACACCAGAGGTTGAGGGGAGACACCTGGAGGAAACTCAAAGGATCCGGGGAAGTCTGGCCCCCAGTGTTGAGGCAGATTCTACTTCCAACACTGAGCAGCTGCCCCACTTTAGGACTGCCATACCTGCTGCTTCCCTGCCGTAGATCTGAGAGGTAGGAAAAACATATAAAATCTACAAACACCAAGCACACACTTCATGGAGAGAAGAAAAGTTCAGATCAAAATAGCTGACTTGGCTTTCTTATTTTCCAGGACTGCATCAAATGTATCTCACGAGGAATTCAGCCATCTCTGAACTCTGCGGGAAGAGACTGTCAGAGAAGACGTCCAGAAGCCAGGTAGAGTGACCTACCTTAGTGTTTCTGGGACTGAGGGACTTCTAGGGACACAGACTTTGAGTGTAAAACCAGAACAGTTGGTCACCGTCCACTCATGTTAGGGTCAGGTTAGCAAGAAACCTTAGGATTCTTCATTCCAGCGCATTCCAGCCATGTCAAGCTGTGCTCTTCACAGCTACAGAGGCCTCCAGTCATGCAAACGTGTTCTGACTGTGCGCATTTTATTCTGACTCTCACTTCAGCTAGTACTGCTCGAACGCCTGGCACCCGTTTCCTTAGAATGGTGGCTTTATTCACTGACCTGGTCTGCTTAAATCAGATGGGATTATTTTGACTAGTTCCTGCCTCCCAGCCAGAGGGGCTGTAGAGCTTCCCGGCTTGTTTAGAATTTAACCCCATTCCCTTGAGCTGCTGACTCTCTGAACTGGTCATCAGATAGGTTGCCTGTGAACCTGGGATAGAGATGTCAGACATGAATAGTGATACATTTCACCATTTAAAAACTTCTCAGTTACAAAGCAGTATCTGAAACTGGCCCTAATGAAGAATTTTGACTAATTGTTTTTCATTAGGTTTTTTAATCTCTTATACAATTAAGCTTCTCAGAAGCATGTGTCCTGTGAGCAGGACCACACAGTGCTCCCTGGGAAGCCTGAAGATGAGGTCCTTCAGCATGCATGAGCATTTGGATTGCAGGCAGTCTGACTTAAAAATCCCCATTATAAGCAAGGCTGAGCATGTGGTAAGAGGCATAGCCCCTGTCCTTTAATTAAGAGAGTGCAGTCTAATTAGGCAACTGCATGCACGCGCGCACACACACGCACATACAAAAAATCCTGTAGTTCCCAGAGATTACAGATGTCAGGAGCTGTTAGTACAGAAACTCATTTCTGACCCACGAGGGAGGAGGGGAACCAGGTGTGAGTGCAAGCACTAAGGTTCCTGCCAACTGCAGCTGTTCCCTTCCAAACTGACCTCCTGACTTTGTCGCCTACACTTTGGAAAGACAACTGGATGCCCTGGGGTTGTCCTTTATGGAGGAAAGAATGACTCAGCCTTGGAAGGTGTGTGCAACACCCCATCTTCTCCTCTGCCCTGCTCACAGCCACCTGTGCAGTTCGGCCCCAGGGACCTTTCTGCTCTTTGCTCTGGCAGGGGGGCCTGCTAGAGTCCCATGATCTCTGATTATATTGGAGGAAGGACCCAGTCCTGAACAGATGGCCACCTTACTCACAGGGTACTTCATATCTGGCCAAGATAGGGTTATCTATCTAATGAGCAATCTAGCAAATGAGGTTGAACATGCAAGTATCCTTTTTTTGTATATGTATATTTTTTATTGAAGTATAGTCAGTTTACAATGTTGTGTCAATTTCTGGTGTACAACGTAATGCTTCAGTCGTACGTGAAAATATTCTTTTTCACCATAAGTTACTACAAGGTACTGAATATAGTTCCCTATGCTATACAGTATGAACTTGTTTATCTATTTTATATATGTTAGTACCTACAAAACTTAAACTCCCAATTTATCCCTTCCCACCCTCTTCCCCTGCTGGTAACCACAAGTTTGTTTTCTATGTCTGTGAGTCTGTTTCTGTTATGTAAATAAGTTCATTTGTCTTTTTTTTTTTTAAGATTTCACATACAAGTGACATTAGATGGTATTTTTCTTTCCCTTTCTGGCTTACTTCACTTAGAATAACAATCTCCAGGTATATCCATGTTGCTGCAAATGGCATTATTTTATTCCTTTTTTATGGCTGAGCAGTATTCCATTGTATAAATATACTACAGCTTCTTTATCCAGTCATCTGTTGATGGACATTTAGGTTGTTTCCATGTCTTGGCTATTGTATATAGTGCTGCTATGAACACTGGGGTGTATGTATCTTTTTGAATTAAGGTTCCCTCTGGTTATATGCCTAGGAGTGGGGTTGCTGGGTCATAAGGTAAGTCTATTTTTAGCCTTTTTGAGGAATCAAAATACTTGTTTTCCATAATGGCCTCACCAAACTACATTCCCACCAACAGTGTGAGAGAGTTCCCTTTTCTCCACACCCTCTCCAGCATTTATCATTTGTGGACTTTTGAATGATGGCCATTCTGACTGGTGTGAGGTGATACCTCATTGTAAGTTTTGATTTGCATTTCTCTGATAATTAGCGATATTCAGCATTTTTTCATGTGCCTATTGGCCATTTGTCTTCATTGGAGAATTGCTTGTGTCATTCTTCTGCCCATTTTTGGATTGGGTTGTTTGTTTTTTCATTATTAAGTTGTATGAGCTGTTTATACATTCTGGAAATTAAGCCCTTGTCAGTCTCATCAATTGCAAATATTTTCTCCCAATCCATAGATTGTTGTTTTGTTTTGCTTATGGTTTCCTTTGGTGTGCAAAAGCTTATAAGTTTAATTAGGTCCTAATTGTTTATTTTTGCTTTTATTTCTATTGCCTGGGTAGACTGTCCTAGGAAAACATTGCTGAGATTTATGTCAGAGAATGTTTTGCCTATGTTTTCTTCTAAGAAGTTTATAGTGTCTTGTCTTATGTTTGTTTAAGCCATTTTGAGTTTATTTTTTGTGTATGGAGTGAGGGAATATTCTAACTTCATTGATATGCATGCAGCTGTCCAGTTTTCCCAATACTATTTGCTGAAGAGACTGTCTTTATTCCATTGTATATTCTTGCCTCCTTTGTCAAAGATTAATTGACCGTAGGTCTGTGGGTTTATTTCTGGGCTCTCTATTTGGTTCGATTGATCCATGTGTCTGTTTTCATGCCAATACAATACTGTTTTGATTACTGTAGCTCTGTAGTATTGTCCGAAGTTTGAGAGGGTTGTTCCTCCAGCTTCATTCTTTTTCTTCAGTATTGTTTTGGCAATTCTGGGTCTCTTGTGATCATCTCAGCTGTTGGCTTATAGGCAGTAGACCATCAGGCAGGCTGAGTTAGCCTTAGTATAAGGTATAGGAGAACCTTACAGAGACCAACCAGGTACCAGATGGAATGAGACAGCATTACATACATTTAGATTGTGAAGGATCACGAATCTCTTATGAACAAACAGCAGGCTGGCCAGTTCCTACCAGGGAGATGCCATTATAGAGGGAAGTTCTAAGGAAGAGCAGCTTCATGCTAATGAGAGAAGTGTTTGTTCATTCTTACTGTCTGTTGCAGTGATTCTCAGACTTCAGCTTTAGAGGATCACCTGGAAGGATTTTAAAACACAAAGTAGGTCGAGGTGTGGGACCAGAGAATTTGCATTTCTAGAAAGTTCCGAGGTGAAGATCATGGGTTCAAGGACCACACTTTAAGAGGTGTGGATCTACAGGAAATAATATATGTAATCTATATATTCTTCTGCAGACCCAGCCCATACAGAAATTGTTACGAAGTGTCATAGACCAACATGACCAGGTATTTGTTGGAAAAAAGAGGGGTGGAAACTCACAAACAACATTCAGTCAATTAACTAGCAAGTATTCACTGAGGACCTACCATGTGCAAAACTAGGTCCTAAACTCTGGAAAGATTCAAAAGAGGTGTCGAATTTGATTGGAATCTAATTTGGAAAAATCTTTCTATAGGCCTATTTAGTCAGTGTATATAAAAAGCCTTAAAGTTTACTGTTCTTTCACCAAGCAACTCCATGTCTAGGAATTTATCCCAGGAAAATAATTACAGATGTTGACAAAGATTAAACTAAGGAAATGTTGACTGAAGCTTTTGTAAAGTGAAAAGATGGAAATCTAAATGATCGACAAATATAAATGTAAATGACTAACAGATACTACATTCTCTCTCATGCATGTGTGTGCGTTTCTCTCTCTCTCTCTCTCTCACAAACATACACACACACACACATTCATTCACTCACTCACTCACTCACTCACTCATTCTTCCCATGGTTCTCTAGACCAGTGGTTCTCAGAATGTCTGGAGACACTTTTAGTCATCACAGCTCAGGAGGCGGAGTGCTCCTGGTATCTAGTGAGTAGAGGCCAGGGATGCTGCTGAACATCCCATGATGCACAGGGCAGCTCTCATAACAAAGACTCATCTGGCCCAAGAATCGGTGGTGCTGATAATGAGAAACCCTGATCTAGCTTCACTTGCCAGAGAATTCCAGCAGAGCCGCATTGACTGTAAGGACTATATTTCATAGAATCAGGCCCAGCCGCACAGTGAAGGACTTCATTCCCCTCAGGGTCTCATGCTATTATTTCTGTGTTGCAGGAACTGTCTCAGGTGAATTTGTACCTGGGTCATGTAGGCTTTTTCCCTTAGCTTCTACCCATGTTGTGGCAGTTCAGAGAGAAATTCCTGCACAGCTGCTCATACCCGCCTCCAGGAGACAACGATGCAGCCCAGTCCACAGGCCTTTGGTGCCCCTAGAGCTGGCTAAAGCAGTCCACACAGTGTTGGCCTTGCCGCAGCTCTGTGGAGTCTAGTTACCTGAAAACCAAAGCCTCTGCTTTGGGCCGGCCTTATACAACACCCTGTGAGAAGGGTTCCTTTGGCTTCTGCCTGCAGCCACAGCTCCGTAAGACTGCAGAAAAAACTTGTGGGGCCTGGCCAGGGACTAAAAGCTGGGAAAAAAACCGTACTGTCCTCATCTCAGGTACCTGAGCCAAACCACTTTTCTCATCCTGTTGACAAAAATCGGCAAACAAATAAACATTTGCAAATCCATATACACAGAGTAAAAGTAAATACTATGAGTTTCTAAAGGCGCAGTTATTTCATTTGACATTTTCCACAACCAGCCAAATGGGTTAAGCTAATTTCTATTTCTTTGCCTTTGCTCATCCTCTAATAGAAGATTGCCCCACTTCCTTTCTGTCTACCTTCTGTCTAAATCTTACTGTCTTTTAAGACCTACTTCTCGTCTCCTCCAGGAAGTTTCCAAAATCAGTTAGAATGCTTTTGGCTCTAAGTAGCAGAATATTTAAAATAATTAGTCGTCATTATTTCATGTAAAAAGAAGCTTGAAGCTAGAGAGTTCCAGAGTTAAGCAATTCAACAGCCTAATGACTTCTCTCCAATTCTCTTGGTTTTGTCTCATGGTCACAAAATGGCTGCCACAACATCTCATCATTTTGGAAAGAGCCAAAGACAAGAAGTTAAGGAAAATGCCTCTCCCATGCTGAGTACATAAGAAGGAATTTATTAGAAGACTTTTTCTTTTTTTGTCAGAGAGGAAATTCTTTCCCAAAAGTCCCTAATAGATATATCTTTATATTTCATTGGCCGGAACAAAGCCAATCATTGAGATTAGTGTAATGGGCTTTAGAAACATTGTGGGTCATTCCTTGTACCTGGAGGAGGGACCCAACTTACCTTAGAATATTGCTGCTCCAAAAAAAAAAGAAAAGAAAAGAAAACCACATGTGCTTTGGGAGTACTTAAAAGGAGACTGGGGCTAACCCGTTACAATGCAGAGTAGCATAAAACCATCTTGGATACTATACGTAGTTAACTTAAAACTTACTTGAACTTGTTGATGACAAAAAACATATCAAGAGAGATACAGATTTAAGACCACAGACCCTCCTTGTTCTTTTCTATCATTTGCTATGCAACAAACTCAGTGAAATGTACCATAAAGGAGAGAGTATTGCAGTGAGAGTTAGCAAATGTAGGTTTTAGTCCCAATCCTAAATAGCAAGCCACTTAACTATCTCTGAGTCTCAATTTCTGTCACTCCTGGCAGTCTAATCTTCTCAAATACAGAAAATGGCACCTTGGGAAAGCTGGAAGCTGAAAACAAGTGTCCCTCATGGGCTGCCCCTGCTCACTTCTTCACCCTTCCCAGCCTTCCCCAGGATAGGAAGCTGTCATGAGCCATGGTCATGACTACTTAAAGTTCCTAAGTGCCAACAACAGAAGCTAGAGACTGAACACTGAAACACTGAATCCTGGACCTTAGGAACATTGAATAGAACATCTGCTAAGTGCAAGCCAAGAGTAGAAATGTTTGGAATTTCTAAGTGACCAAAACCCAAGAGAAGGATTTTATTCAGGACATTAGAATTTTTTTTTAAGTACTTTTTTAACTTCATTTTTTGGAGTAATTTTTGATTGACAGTAAAATTCAGAAGAAGGTGCCCCTTGTCCCTACACATGAATAGCCTCCCTATTATCAGTATCATTCACCACAATGGTACATTTGTTATTAAGAATAAGTCTGCATTGACTCACCATAATCATAATCATAATCCATCGATTACCTTAGGGTTCACTCTTGCTGCTGTGCATTCTGTGGATTTTGACAAATGTATAATGACAATATATCTATCATTATCATACCATATAAAGTATTTTCTCTGGCCTAAAAATCCTCGATGTGTTTCCCTCTTGCTTCTTCTCCATCTCTGTCAATTGATCTTTTTATGGTCTTTGTAGTTTGCCTTTTTCAGAAAGTTGCATAGTTGGAATCATACAGTACGTAGCCTTTTCAGATTGGCTTCTTTCACTTAGTAATATGCACTTAAGTTTCCTCCATGTCTTTTTGTGACTTGATAACTCCATTTTTATGACAGATGTTAAGAGATTTACTCTCTTAATAACTTTCATATGTATTTACAGCAGCTGTATGTATAGTTACCATGTCGTACAGTACATCCCAAGCACTTACTCATCTTACAGCTGTTAAGTTTGCACCTTTTGACCATCTTTTCCAATCCCCTCCTCCACCCCCTACCTCTGGTAACAATAAATATGGTTTCTTTTTCTATGAGATAGGGTTATACTTTCATTCTTTTATACGTGAATATCCAATTTTCCCAGGACCATTTATTTATTAAAGAAAATGTCTTTTCTCCATTGAGTATCCTTGGCCCCCTTGTCAAATATAAGTTGACCGTGTATACTAGGGTTTATTTCTGGGTTCTCAATCCTTTTCCCTCGGTCTGTTTGTCTGTTCTTATGCCAGTACCATACTGTTTTGATTACTATAGCTTTCCTGCTTTCTTCCTCTTTCTCTAAATTGTTTTAGCTATTCAGGCTATTTGTGGTTCCATATAAGTTTTTGGATTTTTTTTCATATTTCTGTACAAAGTGCCATTGGAATCTTACAGGGATTGTATTGAATCTATAGACGGCTTTGGGTAGTATGGACATTTTAACAGTGTTAGTTCTTCCAGTCCATGAACATGGCCTACCTTTCCATTTAATTGTGTCTTTGATTTTTTTTTTTATCGATGTCTTGTATTTTTTAGAGTAGAGAACTTTCACTTCCTTGGTTAAATTTATTCCTAAGTTTCATTGTTTTTGACGCTATTGTAAATAGGATCAATTTCATTTCTTTTTCAGACATTTTGTTGTTAGTGTATAGAAACACTATTAATTTTTGTTAATTTTGTATCCTGCAACTTTACTGAATTCACGGATTAGATATATAGTCATCTCCCCTGATCCACAGTGTCACTTTCTGTGGTTTCAGTTGCTCACAGCCTAATCATGGTCTGAAAATATTAAATGGAAAATTCCAGAAATAAAAAAAATTTATCAATTGCAAATTGCCCACTGATCTGAATAGTGTGATAAAATCTTGTATCATCTCACTCTGTTCTGCCTGGGATGTGATTTATTCCTTTGTCCAGCATGTGCATGCTATATACACTACCTGCCCACTAGTACCTGTATAGGGAAAAGCATGCATAGGCTTCAGTACTAACCGTGATATCAGGCATCCATGGGGGTCTTCGAATGTGTCCCCCACAAATAAGAGAGTGACTAGGATAAAAGGTGTTTTTAGTGGAGTCTTCAGGATTTTCTATGTATAAAATCACATCATCTCCAAATAGAGACAGTTTTACTTCTTTCTTTCTAATTCTGATGCCTTTTATTTCTTTTTGTTGCCTGGTTGCTCTGGCTAGAACTTCCAGTGCACTGTTGGCTAGGAGTGGTGAGAGTGGGCACCTTTGTCTTCTTCCTAATCTTAGAGAAAAAGCTTTCAATCTTCCTTCATTAAGGATGTTAGTTGTGGGCTTGTTGTATATGACCTTTATTACATTGAGATATGTTCCTTCTTTACCTAATTTGTTAAGCATTTTTATCCTAAATGGATATTGAATTTTGTCAAATACTTGTTCTGCTCTATTTAGATGATAACATCATGCTTTTCCTTCATCATTATTAACGTGATATAACACATTGACTGACTTGTGGTTATTGAAATATCCTATCATCTTAGGGATAAATTCCCCTTGATTGTGGTGAATGACCCTTTAATGTGCTGCTGAATTTGGTTTGTTAATATTTTGTTGAGAATTTTTGCTTCTATATTTATCAGGGATATTGACCTGTAGTTTTCTTTCCTAGTAGTGTTTTATTTTATGCTTTTGGTATCAGAATAATGCTGGCCTCATAAAAAATGAGCTCCTCTTTGTTTTTTTTTTTTTGGAAGAGTTTGAGAAGGATTGGTGTCAGTTCTTCTTTAAATAATTGGTAAAATTCAAAAGCAAAGCCATCTAGTACTGGGTGTTTTTTTGTTGGGAGATTTTTGATTACTGATTAAATCTACTTGCTAGTAATTCTATTCAGATTTTCTGTTTTTTCTTGATTCAGTCTTAGTACATTGTATGTTTCTGAGAATTTTTCCATTTGTTCTAGTTTGTACAGTGTGTTGGCATATAGTTGTTTGTAGTAGCTTCTAATGATCCTTTGTATTTATGTGGTATATGCTGTAATGACTCCTTTTTTATTTATAATTTTGTTGGTTTGGGTCTCCTCTTGTTTCTTTGGTTAGTCCAACTAAAGGTTTGTCAATTTTGTTTTTATTTTCAAAGAATCAACTTTTAGTTTGGTTAATCTTTTCCAGTGTTTTTCTGTTCTTTATTTCAGTTATTTCTGCTCTAATCTATATTATTCCTTCTGCTAAATTTGGTCTTAGTTTATTCTTCTTTTTCTGGTTCCTTAAGGAGTAGAGTTAGAGTTAGGTGATTTATTTGGGATCTTTCTTGCTTCTTGATGTAGGTTTTTATTGTTACAAGCTTCCCTCTTAGAATTGCTTTTGCTGCATCCCAAAAGTTTTGGTATATTGTGTTGCCATTCATGGATTCTCCGGATTTACTCTAGTGATTTCTAGGCTCATACTATTTTGATAAGAGAAGATACTTGGAACGATTTCAGTCTTTATGAATTTTCTGAGAGTTGGTTTATGGCCTAACATATCTAGAAAATGTTCCAGGTGTGATTGAGAAAAATGTGTGTTCCGCTGTTGTCCAATTGAATGTTCTGAATATGTCTGTTGGGTCCATTTGGCCAATAGTGTTGTTCAAATCTGCTATTTCTTTATTGCTTCTCTGTCTGAGAGCAAGATATCAAATCCCCAACTATTATTGTATTCCTGTTTATTTTTCCTTCTGTTAGTTTCTGCTTTCCGTATTTAGGTGCGCCAACATGGGGTACATAAATATTTACAATTTTTTAATCTTCTTCATAGATTGACCTCTTTATCATTATATAGTAACTTCTTTGTTTCTTTTTTAGCATTTTTAGTTTAAAGTCTACTTTTTCTGATATAAGTATAGAACCCCTGCTTTTTTGTTGTTGCTGACATTTGCTTGAAATACCTTTCGTTCATTCCTTCACACTTAGTCTGTGTGCATTTTTAAAGCTAAAGTGAGTCTTTGTGGAAGCATATTGTTGGATCTTGATTTTTCTTATTCCTTTAGCCATTCTGTGTCTTTTGATTAGAGATTTTGATGTATTTCCACTTAAAGTAATTATGAATAGGCAAAGACTTACTATTGCCTTTTTGTTAATTGTTTTCAGGTTTTTTATAAATCCATTACTGCTTGTTTCTTATACTGCTGTCTTTTTTTGTGTGTTTTGATGTCTATTGATATCAGTATGCTTTGACTTCTTTATCATGTTCTTTTGTGTAATTGCTAAAAATTTCCCCCTTGTGTTTACCATGAAGCTTACGTTAAATATCTTAAGCTGTTACCAGTTTAAAATAAGGGTTTAAATTTTAACTTCAAGAGGATTCCTGTACTTCATACTTTTACTCCCCCTTCCCCACATTTTAGGTTATTGATGCTACAATTTATGTATTTTTATATTGTGTAACTAATAAGATTATTGTTGTTATGGATATTTTGACTTCATTTGTTTTTTAACTTTTAAACTAGAATTGTAAGTCAATTATGTACCACCGTTATCATATTACAGAATCTAATGTTGACTATATATTTACCATTAACCAGTGAGTTTTATGCTACATTCTTGTTTTTATGGTGTTAATTAGTGTTCTTTTGCTTTCACTAAAATAACTCCCTTTAGCATTTCTTGTAAGACATATCTAATGGTAATGAATTTCTTCAGCTTTTGTCTGTTAGGAGAGTCTTTGTACCTCTATTTGTGGAGAACAGCTTCACTAGGTATGGAAGTCTTGGTTGACAGTTTTTTTCTTTCAATATTTTGAGTGTGTCACCCCATTCTCTCCTGGACTGAGATGTTTCCACTGAGAAATCCACCAACAGTCTTATGGGGGCTACTTTGTATATTACTTCTCTCTTCCCTTGATGCTTTTAAAATTATTTTTTTGTCTTGACTTCTGACAGTTATAATGTGTCTCAATGTAGCCCTATTCAGGTTCAATCTATTTAGGGTCCTCTTGGGCCTTTTGGATCTGGATGCCATTTCTCTCCCCAGGTTTGGGAAATTTTTAGCCATTATTGCTTTAAATATACTTTCTGTTCCTTTCTCTTTCTCTTCTCCTTCTAATTCCATAATGTTGTTTCTTCACATTGTGTACCATAGGTCCTATAGGCGTTCTTCACTCCTGTTTGTTCTTTTTTATTTTTGCTCCTAAGATTGGATACTTTTGAATGGCCTATTTTTCAGGTTGCTGAGTGTTTTGTGTGTATGGTCAAGTATGCTTTTGAAGCTCTCTATTGAATTCTTCAGTTCAGTTATTCCATTTTTCAGCTCTTAGATGTCTTTTTTTTTTTTTTATGGTTTCTACTCCTTTTTGGAACTTCTTGTTTTGTTCATGCATTGTTTTCTTTTAATTTTTAGTCACCTGTCTGTGTTTTCTTACAGTTTACTAAACTTCTTTAAGAGGATTATTTTGTATTCCTTGTCTGGTAGTTCATAGATCTCCATTTATTTACAGTCAGTTATTGGAGCTTTATTAGTTTCTTTTGGTGGTGTCATATTTATCTAACTTTTCAGATAAGTAGACTCCTTACATTGGTATCTGCGTAGTTGAATAAGCAGACTCTTCTCTAGACTTTACACATTTGCTTTGGCAGAGACTTTTTTTTTTTTTAACAAATCAGCTCAGTTTAGGTTTCTGGGCATGTCTGCTAGTAATGCCCCTGGTAGGCAGGGCCTGCTATTAGGGTCTGTTTTTGGATGAGGCAACTATTTGACCTCTGAGTTCAGGATGAGGGGTGTGCCACTGGCTGAGAAGCTGGATATGCCTGCTGGCTTGGTTTGCTGCCCAAGTGAGGCTGTAAGAAGGAATTTACAGTTGCCTGGTTTCTCTGGTGTTGCTTACTAGATGGTCTTGACTGGGTACTTTACTCAGCAGTAGGCAGGGCTGTGAATTAGCTTCCTTGCCCTGCCACGGCAGTAGGACAAGACCCAGGGCTTATATGCCTTGTGTTTGGAGAAGTCGAGCAAGTGTGTGCACTGAATTCCCTGCCATGTGAAGCCACTGGTTTTGCCCTGAAGATGGGAAAACTGTACTGTCTGTCCAAGTGCTGCTGTAAGTGAGCACTGTTGAATGGGCATTGCAGCTTCCTGTATGATCTGATTAGTTTCCCTGTTTGTGCATAAATGGGGCTACGGAGTAGCTTCCCTGCCCAGGCACAGCAGTAGAAGCAGCTCTAAGGTCAGTAAGTCTCTTTGTTTGTGGCCTTAACTCAAGCTGACCCATGCCTCAACTTCCCTTGGGTTGAAAAGGACCGCTGGCTTTGCTCTGCAGACTAAACTTTGCCTGCCCGTCTCTTGGCTTGAGCATTGTTGGGTTACCAGCTTCCAGGTGTTGTCTCTAGTTCTTCTGGTCAGATGGGGCCAGAAGCCAGGCTCCACAGCAGGTGAGCTCTCAGTTCCCTGCCTGCGTGGGGCAGGGAGGGGCCACTCCAGGCAACTCCTAGTTTTCCTGAAGAGGCTTTCCAGTCAGGAGGGGCCAGGAGCTAACGTCAGCCTTAGGTGTGCTATGGGTTAATTCCTCTGCCTGGACGTAGCAGCGGAGCTCTTAACACCTGGTACTGGCTTTGCCCTGGACGTGAGCTCTGCCCGCTCTCAGGTGGAGTGTTGCTAGGTTGCTAGCTTCCCTCCAGCCCAGCTGGTCATCTGGGGCCAGGAGTCATGCTTGCAGCAGCAGGTGGAGCTGTGACTCAGATCCCTTGCCTGGGCATGGGCAAACCAGGCTCTAAGGCTGGCAAAACTTTAAGGACTCGAATCAGGCAGACCTGCACTCCACTGAGTTTCCTGGTCAAAGTGTACCACTAACTTAGTTCTACACTTGAGCAAATCTGCTGGTTTGCAGCTTGGCAGGAAGGAACTTAGTCTGCCAAGATTTGAGTGCTGTGGTTGCAAGCCTCTCCTCTCTTCTCCTTCACAGTCAAATGCCCAGTGGTTGAGTCCTGTAGACTCCCATGGGGTGACACTAGAGTGGGGGCTCCCACCAAGCCACACACTGGCGGGGAGCTAGATGTCCCTCCCAGGCTCTGTTTTCCTGTGGAGGAACTACAGACTCAGAGGAGACCAACCACATGGTACTACCCTGGCCTGGGGTGGGGGCAACGTGGTCAGCATGTAGCCATTTCTTCTTGCCCATTCAGTGCAGTCTGTCTTGGTCTCTGTGGTATTGGAGGTGCTTCAGCCTCATCCCCATGTTCTAGGATTCTCTCAGTGGTGTCCTGTCCATGAATAGTTTTAGTTTTTCTTCTTGTGAGGGGGAGTGAAGTCAGGGGTGACCTGACCTTCATCTTGGTGAAGTCACTCTCCAGCTCATTTCTTTTCAGCACCAAATAATATTCCACTGTCTGAATGTACCATGATTTATCTGAATTTTTAAAAGTTGTCATGTGATTGACTCAGATTGGTCTGCATGCCTCCCTCCAAATCCTAGCTTCTCTGTCACTCTGATACACTCAAATCATTATCATCATCAGTGCTTACATTTGTTAGTGGTCTATGTGCCAGACATTCTGCTGAAAGCTTTGCACATCTTTATATTATATGATCCTCACAACAATCCTTTGAGTTGGATTTTATTGTCATCTTATTTGTTCAGGTAAGGAAACAGGCTTGGTGATGGAAAGCAGGGTGCCCAAGGTCATACTCGTAAAGCAAACTTGGCTACAATCATATCAAATGCAATTTGGCCTCAAAAGGTATCTGTCTTTTTCAGTTTTCCATTCCCAGAACATATTGCAGAGCCCACACACAGTAGCTACTTACGCAATAATTTTGGAATAGATTGATACAAATTGTGTTGTCCTGCATGACCTGTTGTTCTAATAGAATTAAAGGCCAGGGGTTCTCAGGACGTGAATTGAGAGGAGTGTCTTTTGTGTGCTCCATACTCTCTGGGAGACAGATGTTTTGCAGTGTATCAGGACCATTTCATAGATGGAAAAATTGAGGTCGATCGAAGTTAATTGCTAGAGGAGATTAGAGCTATGAAAAGAACTTAGATTTCCTGGTTTCTAGTACCAGCCTCTTCTCAGGCCAGTGAAAGTCCTCATTGCTAAGCGTGTTATTTAGCAGATTTGACTCCCAGTACACTCCACAATGATATCAGCCACCAGATAGTACCCCTAGTTGCTCCTACTTATGTTTCATTTTTGTTCTCAGTTCCATTTCCCCTTTCCAGTTTGAAGCTCTTCTCAGTAATTCTTATCCGTTTCATCATTTGGTCTTTGACACACACATCAAACCAAATGTCAGAACAAATATTCACAGAGCAATTATAGCAGATGGCTCATGCTGTGAAATGACACTGAGCTGCAGCCGAGCATGCTTTTTGCCCATTTCAAGAACAACAGATTCTGAATTTGGAAAGAAGATAATTGTAACTCATGTGTCTTCCACCCTTCTGCTTCCTGCCTTAGTTCAGGCACCTCCAGGACCTCCTCCGCTGTAACTGATTATGCAGTAATATTTATTAAGCAGAAGCAGAAGAGAAATGCTGGTCATTTGCACTTCTCTATGGTATCTCCTATTTTCCATCAAGTATCCTTGAACTCAGTTCATGCTGGCAAGTATTTGCTGAGCTCGTATGGTTGAGTCCTTACCTTAGGCACCATCCTAGCCGCCCACTGAGGCAGTGGAAAGAAGAATGAAAGCTAGCATCCATCCTCAGACTGTGTTACAAGGCAATATTTGACCAACCATGTGAGAGGGCTACTTAGAGCTACAGCAGTTCAAAGGAGGAATAAGATACTTCCACCCAGGCAATCAAGAAATCTGCATGGTGGAGCTGCCTTTGGAATTGGGCCTGCAGAAATGGGTAAGATTTCTCCAACCAGCGAGTGTCAGGGAGGGCACATCAGGCTGAAGGGACATGGACGTGTGCTCCTGGATATGGAGAATGTTCAAGGACTATCTAGCTGTTTACTCAGGCTAATCAGAGGGTATGTGTTATGAGTCTTGGAAGATGAGACTAGAAACGAAGTGTGGAGGGTCTTGAAAACTATAATAAGGAACTTGAACCTTGATCTGAGGAACTGGGGAATGTTGAGGTGGGGATGACTTTCCTGTCTGTCACCTTAAATTTCTAGGTCAGCTAACATCTAGGAGAGAAGTGTCATTGAATGGTCTTTCCCATATATTCCTCCACAAAAAAGGAAAATTTACAGATCAAATTGGCAGAGCCTCCAGCATTCTTTGGATCTGTTACTCCTAGTGGGCTAGTGCTGAGCTTCAGAGACAGAATCCAGGCTTCAGCCTGCCTCGTGCCATTTCTGGTCCCTGCCCCATGGGCCCCCTTTTCACTTCCTCTTCCCACTTTCTGTTTCCATGTGATGCGTGCCCAGGGCCCAGCCCCTAGGGATGAACTCAGACTGCGCTCCATCGACCCAACTGTCCAGTATCATGGCAGAGGGAAGGGATACCTCACTTTACCTCAACCATGTTCCCAAACTCAGTTTTGTCAAAGAAGCCCTCTTTGGGAGGGGGAATTGGAAGTAATGTTGGGTATGGACTCAGCTGTTAACAAAAAAAAGCACTTCATTTCCCCTTTGGATACTATTCCCTGAGGCCTTCCTGTTCTACTCTGTCTTTCCCTTCTGGGTGGGCCAGACCATCCTCCTGGAAATAAAAGCAGAGAGAATCTATGCATCAACAGCTGTGTCCCCATTCACCCTTCGCTGCAACCCAGAGAGAATGTGTCCATCACTTCTTCATCCCTCAGTTCCTTCAGGCAACATTGCTGTTAAGTCCAGCTTGGAAGCAATGTGGGTAAGAAACTGCTTGATATTTGTAATACTTGCTCTAACCTCTACAAAAACCAAACCCTCCAGGACCCTAGGATCACACAGGCTCCATTTACCTCTATTTGCAGAACTCACATTCTTCTCCTTCACCTCATTCTTCATACTTGCTCTCAGCTCTCAAATTCTAGAATTCCCACCCATAGTAACACCTCTAAAGACCATTTACCTCATTTGTATGCAGGTGTTCTCCTGAGGAGGAGCCCCACAGGTCACAGGTGTCCTACCCCAATGGCAGAAGCACCTCTACTCTAACATCCACGGTGTCCTTGGCTTACCTTACTCTGTAGTTACACAGTTCAAACATTCTGCAGGCTCCCCTCTGTATTTTGTTTCCCCACACAATCTTTTGTAATCCATATATGTTACTCTGAATCCACGGACCTCACCCATTCTTTTCTTCTTACCAACCCTGGTCTCTTTCCCCTTCCGACTCAGGATTATCAGTCTGATCAATACTGCCTTCTCATTAGCCCCTACCTATCTTCTGAAATACGTTAGCTTCCTCCAAAAAGGTGCCCTTCAGGACATTTTTTTCCTATTTATTCTTGTTGTCTTTTCTTAGACTACATTGCAAAAAGAATATAATATTAATAGGATAATTATGAAAATCTCTTATTATAATCCCTCCCTCTAAACTGTTTAAAATGTTAATTGCCTCTACCCCTTCCTCCAAATGGTGACATCCTTTTATGAACTCTTCTGCTGCATCAAAAGCAGTATCTTTTGTTTTCCATGGCTTTGATCTATTTATTTATCCCATTGTTCTGAACGATAACTATAAGGCCATTGTCCAGAGAGTTTTTAATTTGTTGGGTCACTTCTTCTAAACTCAGGCTTTCTTGACTCTTGGCTACCTGCGGGCTGAAAGGCAAACTCTGTTTTCATTTCGTTTCAGCACCCTCCAGGGTGTGAGGAGGAGATAGGAAATGTAGACCTGTACCCTCTCCTTGCTTTCTGGTTTAAACAGCCCTAACCTTAGCTTGCGCTATTGTCAGAAAGTCAGATCTCTGCCTCCATCTCCTGCCGTGGACTGCAGGGCCTGCTGTGTGGGTTGGTCCTGATCCTTCAGTCTCTCTTGAGCTTGTCACAACAGTATCTTGCTCATGCCCGTACTGTGTACCATCTGCTTGGGGGTTGCTTGCCCCCTTGAGGTGTGAGGCCCAAAGGGATCCTCTTGGAACCCATGCATGCACAACCCCAGAAAGAAGCATGTGGGAATTGATGCTTGGGGGAGCATAAGTCTGATTATGGCTGGTTGGAGAGACTGGGGATCCGTGGCCCTTGGAACACTTCTTGCAAGACCCCACGATCATCTCGTCACACAGCTATGTCCAGCTTGGGGATGCGCTGCCTTATCTTTACAGTCCTGCCTTCTCTGACTCACTCCCCTTTTATCTTCACTCCTCGTTGATCAGTGCACTCCCAGTGAAGTGTTAACACAAAAGATTTTCTTCTGTATTTTGGGGAAACCAAGCTAAGAAAAGAGCCACAACAACCAGTTTGAACATTAATTAGATTTAGCCCCCTTCCACTTTTAATTTTACATCATTCTTACTTTAGACTTCAGTGTATTGTGTAAATGCCTTCGTGCCTCATCCCCAATGATGGTTCCTCTATGACTACTCTCATTTACCCTGAGGCATGAGCTTGGATGAGAAGCATAATCATCCCCAAAGGAACCTGTTCGTATATCATTGTATGTCACTGGGTCTAACCCAGGATGCTTTCATGTTGTAATTTGCAGCTAAGCCTACCCTGTCTTTCTGGAATGACCTTAGAGCACTGCAAGGAGGGGATTCACTTCCCCCAAAGCTAGCCAATGAAAACCTTACCTCCCTGATAAATATGTCAGAACTGGGACATGACTTGGCTCAGATCCACATAGATCTCTATAATAGTGTCTGGTTTCAGGCATCTTTGGTGTATGTCCAATGTGAGTTTCCAAGCCTCTGTCAGCTTGTGTCCTGGATGATGTTCACAGGATATTTTAGCTCAGAATGTCAGAGTATAAATTACCAGGGTCATGTACTAATAAAAAGCAATTGGGATCACATGGTTAGTTACAAAAAGCACAGCAAGGCCTAAAGGTACATCCAATTGTCCTTTGAGAACAGGATACCCTGGAGTGGAGATGGGGCAAATGGCACTCCCACACATTAAACCCAGCCTGAATCTATTACTCTCCAAGATCATGACCTCCAGTTGCAGGTTCAGTTGCCCATCTCAGTAATAACCAAAGTATGTAAAAAGCAGTTTCATAGACCATAATGATTATGGATGCCTTGCATTGACCACAAAACAGGCAACAGCATTATTTAACTCATGATGATCGTTATTTATTTATTTAACTCATGATGATCATCAGTCCTCCACGGAGCCTCTAATGGGGACAGAGCAAGTGCCTGGTTCCCTGGTACCATTCAAAGTTTTACAAAAACCATACAGAAAATCTTTTCTAGAAAGGACAACAGCTGATGCCTGATACTCCACCATTGGTTCTTCATTCTGTTGGATAAAGTCATTATTTCTGGACAAGTTACCAACAGCCACTTTGAGAATTAAAAGAATTTCTTGCCCATTCACACCTAAGCAGATTTTTTTCTCCCTCTCTTCCTTAGGTGAGCTTATTTGACCTGAAAGCAAAACTGATTTGTCGAGGAAGGGGACACAGGCTGGGGAGCCTATGAAAATAGATACAGGAGGGGAAACTGGAGGGTCTAGAAGACTGAAGGGAAGCTGAACGCAGAGCCTGTCAAGGATAGAGTACTCATTCTACAGCTTTTTCCCCACAGATAATTTTGTTTCTCTCCAATGCAAAAGAACTAAGCATGCAAAGAGGAGGTGAACTAGCTGCGGAAGGAGAGATTTAACTAGGCATAAGGAAGAGCTCCCTCCTAGTAGCTTCTACAAGATAGGCTACTAGAGGGAAGGTGGGCTTTTTGTTCACTGATATTTGACCCCCTAGAAGCAGAATCTCACGTCTTTATCAGCTCTGAGCTTATCTTTGCCATTTCCACATGCATTTCCCACTTTCTTTGGGGTCTTTGCATTTTTTCCTTCTGGAGAAATACTGCAGACAACAGAAATTGCTGATGGTCTTAGATTATAGCTTTGGGAGGAGTCTCGATTATAATTCCTTTGGAAGATGCGTTGCCAAAAGAAACCTCAAGCCAATGTCACTGTGTCCATAAGCTGACCATGTAGGAAGATGGTCCTGCATCTTCCCACTCTCTGACCTCAGCACTAAAACAGTAGTGAATGGTTGGTCAGCCATTCCCAACCTAATCAGTTCATCTTCCACGCTGTCACTCTGGTTGAGCAACACCTGGAATTGCTGCAGCATTCTCTGGGTTGTAAACGTCTCATCCCGTTTGCTCAGGTGTTGGCCACACAGTCCAAGTGCTGGCAGGTAGGAGGTTGTGACTTGACCTGCCCTCAAGATTCACTATCTCCCTTGCCAACAACTGAACCAGAGAGAGTGACCTGTCTCTTGCTTTGGTATAAACAGGGGCCGGTGTGCCGGTTCTTTGACATAGGTGCAGCAGAGAAGGGAGACTGCCCACAGGTTGGCTGGCAATGTCTGGGTTACACATAGGCACACACACACTGTGTACACACAGTAGGTATTCAGTTAAAGAATTTTGAATGAACAAATGCAGAGAATCCAGAGTCAATGATGGAATGAGAAGATCCAAGGAAGAGCAAAACTCAAAAGTAACTTTGAAAAACCTTTATGTGGACCATGAGAACTTGTTGTGGTTGATGTTCCTTCTGTCCTTTTCTGGCCTTTCTCTCCCAAGCTGTCCCAGGACTAGTTCTGAAGCTTCAGTCCCAGACATCAGGGCAGTAGGGACATGCCCTTTCAAAATCTCTTCCTTCTTGTGTGCATGGCAGGAGCTGTCCTAAAGGGCAGGCAGGTAAAACTCATGTGGTTGTGCAGGGATGGGGATTGCTGAAAGGACACAGATGGCTGCCTTCTGGGACAAACACAATCTGTCTTCATTGATGAAGCTTAAGAGCCCTGACTCATGAGCCAGATTGCGTAGGGTTGTGTCCCAGGCTCTGTCAGCCATGAGCCATGATCTTGGGCAAATTATTTCATCTCTCTGATCCTCAGTTTCCTCATCTGTAAAATGGGGGTTTAAAAAAAGTACTCACCTCTTCAAGGGTATTATGGGATTAAATGTATTGACATCAGTTAAGCTCTTGGAACAATCCCTGGCATGTACTAGATAGTCAACGCTATACATAAATTAGCTTGCTCAAGAAAATACTTAACCAGAACAAAAACAAAAAAGTCACAAGAGAAAGGTAGCCCCTAACATCTGGGAGTGCTGCCTGGCACTCACAGCCAGAACTCACTGTTCTCCTGTTGAACACAAACAGTTTTACACAACATCAACATCAGAAAAGGCCACTCTGTGACCGTGATAGATGAAGACAAAAATGAGACCATTCCATCACCACGTCTGAACATAGACAAAACATGAACATTGTCCAACCCTCAGAATTCCAAACATCCCACTATCCTAGCTCATATGAGTCACTGCTTGTTGCATTTTTACATATTACACCTTTATCCTATCCTGTATCCTTCTAGATAAAATGCATTTTTACCCAGTCAGAATTACCCCTGTTTCCTGACAGCATCCCACCCAGAGCAAAACCTCTCCTTTAAACCCTTCCCCCAAATCACCTAACACCAGCCCAGATCCTATAAGACCTTTCTTTTTTTTTTTAATTGACATACAATCAATTACAATGTGTCAGTTTCTGGTGTACAGCACAATGTTGCAGTCATGCATACATATACATATATTCGTTTTCATATTTTTTTCATTAAAGGTTATTACAAGATCTTGAACATAGTTCCCTGTGCTATATAGAAGAAATTTTTAAAATCCATTTTTATATATAGTGGCTAACATTTGTAAATCTCAAACTCCCAAATTTATCCCTTCCCACCCCCTTCCCCCAGTAACCGTAAGATTACTTACTAAGTCTGCAAGTCTGATTCTGTTTTGTAATGAGTTCACAGTGTCCTTTATTTTTTTAGATTCAATATATGAGTGATAAATGATATTTATCTTTCCCTTACTGGCTTACTTCACTTAAAATGACGATCTCTGGGTCCATCCATGTTGCTGCAAATGGCGTTATTTTACTCTTTCTTATGGCTGAGTACTATTCCATTGTATAAATATACCACAACTTCTTCATCCAGTCATCTGTTGATGGAAATTTAGATTGCTTCCATGTCTTGGCTATTGTGTATAGTGCTGCTATGAACATTAGGGTGCATGTATCTTTTTGCATTAGAGTTCCCTCTGTATATATACCCAGAAGTGGGATTGCTGGATCATATGGTAAGTCTATTTTTAGTTTTTTGAGGAATCTCCACTGTTTTCCATAATGGCTGCACCAAACTACATTCCTACCAGCAGTGTAGGAGGGTTCCTTTTCTCTACACCCTCTCCAGCGATTATCATTTGTGGACTTTTGAATGATGGCCATTGTGACTGGTGTGAAGTGATACCTTATTATAGTTTTGATTTGCGTTCCTCTGACAACTAATGATATTGAGCATTTTTTCATATGCCTATTGGCCATTTGTATATCTTCATTGAGGAATTCCTTGTTTAGATCTTCTGCCCATTTTTGGATTGGGTTGTTTGTTTTTTCATTATTAAGTTGTATGAGCTATTTATATATTCTGGAAAGTAAGCCTTTGTCAGTTGCGTCATTTGCAAATATTTTCTCCCATTCCATAGGTTGTTTTGTTTTGCTTATGGTTTCCTTTGGTGTGCAAAAGCTTATAAGTTAAAGTAGGTCCCATTTGTTTATTTTTGCTTTTATTTCTATTGCCTGAGTAGACTGCCCTAGGTGAACATTGCCAAGATTTATGTCAGAGAATATTTTGCCTAAACTTTCTTCTAGGAGGTTTATCATGTCTTGTCTTATGTGTAAGTCTTTAAGTCATTTTGAGTTTATTTTTGTGTATGATGTGAGGGAGAGTTCTAACTTCAATGATTTACATGCTGCTGTCCAGTTTTCCCAGCACCACTTGCTGAGGAGACTATCTCTTCTCCATTGTATATTCTAGCCTCCTTTGTCAAAGATTAATTGACCGTAGATCTGTGGATTTATTTCTGGGCTCTCTATTCTGTTCCATTGATCCATGTGTCTGTTTTTATGCCAATACCATGCTGGTTTGATTACTGTAGCTTTGTAATATTGTCTGATGTCTGGGAGGGTTATTCCACCAGCTTCGTTCTTTTTCTTCAATATTGCTTTGGCAATTCTGGATCTTTTGTGATTCCATATAAATCTCAGGATCATTAGTTCCAGTTCTGTGAAAAATATCCTGGGTAATTTGATAGGGATCACATTAAATCTGTAGATTGCCTTGAGTAGTATGGCCATTTTAACAGTATTGATTCTTCCAATCCAAGAGCATGGAATATTTTTCCATTTCTTTAAGTCATTTTTAATTTCCTTAATCATGTTTTGTAGTTCTCCATGTAGAAGTCTGTCACCTCCCTGGTCACATTTATTCCAAAGTATTTTATTGTTTTGGATGCAATTTTAAAAGGGATTGTTTCTTTACTTTCTTTTCCTGCTATTTCATTGTTAGTGTAAAGAAATGCAACTGATTTCTGGATGTTAATCTTGTATCCTGCTACCTTGCCAAATTCTTTTATCAGCTCTAGTAGTTTTTGTGTAGAGCTTTTAGGGTTTTCTATATATCGTATCATGTCATCTGCATATAGTGACAGTTTTACCTCTTCTCTTTCAATTTGGATCCCTTTTATTTCCTTTTCTTGCCTGATTGCTGTGACTAGGACTTCCAAGGCTATATTGAATAGAAGTGGTGGGAGTGGGCATCCTTGTCTTGTTCCAGATTTTAGTGGGAAGGCTTTCAGTTTTCACCACTGAGTATTATGCTGGCTGTGGGTTTGTCATAAATAGCTTTTATTATGTTGAGTTATGTTTCCTCTGTACCCCCTTTGGTAAGAGTTTTTATCATAAATGGGTGTTGAATTTTATCAAATGCTTTTTCTGCATCTATTGAGATGATTATGTGATTTTTGTCCTTTCTTTTGTTGATGTGGTGTATCACATTGATTTTTGTATGTTGAACCATCATTGTGTCCCTGGGATGAATCCTACTTGATCATGATGTATGATCTTTTTTATGTGCTGTTGGATTCTGTTTGTTAATATTTTGTTGAGGATCTATGTTTATCAATGATATAGCCTGTAATTTTCTTTTTTGGCAGTATCTTTGTCTGGTTTCGGTATCAGGGCGATGGTGGCTTCATAGAATGAGTTTGGGAGTACTCCCTCCTTTTCAGTCTTTTGGAAGAGTTTGAGAAGGATCAGTATGAGTTCTCCTTTGTATGTTTGGTAGAATTTCCCAGTGGAGCCATCTGGTCCTGGACTTTTGCCTGTAGGGCTTTTTTTTTTTTTTTTAATTCTATTTCATTTTCTAGTGATCAATCTGTTCAAGTGGTCTATTTCTTCCTGATTCAGTCTTGGACTGTATGTTTCCAGAAACTTGTCCATTTCTTCTAGGTTATCCAATTTGTTTCCATATAGTTGTTCATAGTATTCTCTAATGATATTTTGTATTTCTGTGGTATTGGTTGTAATTTCTCCATTTTGCTTTCTTATTTTGTTTATTTGTGTTCTCTCTCTTTTCTTCTTGGTGAGCCTGACCAGAGGTTTGTCAGTTTTGTTTACTCTTTCAAAAAAAACCAGCTCTTGGTTTGATTGATTTTTTTCTCTTGTCTTTTTTTTAACCTCTATTTTACTTGTTTCCTTTCTGATCTTTATTATTTCCTTCCTTGTGCTAACTTTTGGTTTTGTTTGCTCTTCTTTTTCTAATTCTTTTAGATGGTAGGTTAGTTTGTTTATTTGACACTGTTTTTTTGAGGAAGGTCTGTATCACTATGAACTTCCCTCTTAGGACTGCTTTTGCTGCATCCGATAGATTTAGTGTGGCTGTGTTTTCACTGTCATTTGTCTCCAAGTTCTTTTTAATTTCTTCTTTGATTTCATCATTGACCCATTGGTTTTCTAGTAGCATGTTTAAGTTCCATGCTGTCATTTTTTTCTCCTTTGTTTTTCTGTTGTTGATTTCTAGTTTCATGGCATTGTGGTCAGAAAAGATGCTTGAAATAATTTCTATCCTCTTAAATTTGTTGAGGCTTCTTTGGTGTCTAAGTACATGATCTATCCTAGAGAATGTTTCATGTGCAGTTGAAAAGAATATATACTGTCTGAGGGGATGAAATGTCCTGAAAATGTCAACCAACTCTAATTATTCTATTGTGTCCTTTAGTTTCTTTGTTGCCTTGTTGATTTTATGCCTGGAAGATCTATCCAGTGATGTTAATGGGGTGTTAAAGTCTCCTACTAGGATTGTGTTCCCATCAATATCTCTCTTTATGTCTGTTAGTATTTGCTTTATGTATTTAGCTGCTCTTATATTAGGTGTATATATGTTAAGGAGTGTAATATCCTCATCCTGTACTGCTCTTTTAATCATTATGTAATGTCCTACTTTATCTTTCTTTATGGCCCTTGAAGGCCTTCCTAACACCACATACTGAGACACCACAGTTCACCAGGGTGCTTTCTTCCTCCCTGCAATGGAGAATAAATCCAGTCATCAGCTCCAGGTGTGCTCCCTGTGAGTCTGGCTGGGAGACATCGACAACTATTTTATGTGGAAGATCTACCTCAGGAGAGTCAAGGAACCTGGATGTCAGATTTCAAAATGTCATTTCTAAGCAGATAGCTTTAGTAGTTGTTTTTTCCAACAGTTTTGGAAGTGCTGCCCTCCAAAGATAACTGGGACAGAAGGGGAGAAGATATGAACATGTATTGAGTACATGCTGATTGAAAGATACCAAGTGAGATGCTTAAGCCCAATTGTTTTATTTAATCTTTAGCATAACCCTGGGTAGTAGTCATTTGTTAACTACACTTTAAGATGAGAAGCCTGAGTGTCAGAGAAGCCAAATACCTTGCTCTGGAATAATGACAAGCTGCTAAGTGGGCTAAATCCAATAGTCACCTTTTAAATTCCATCAGATCTCTGGGAGGAGCACAGCAGAATGTTTGGAATTAAACACTTTCCCAGCAATACCATTGGAGGAATTCAAAGATACATCAGACATGTTCCCCCTCCAGGAAGAAGGGCTGGGAATGGAGGGTGAAAGTAAAAGTGGGATGGGGGATATCTGCCTCGTTCCATGCCTCTTCCCCTTCCTGTGATAACTGCAGTGTTTTTCTTGATTGGAAAAAAAAAGGTAAGTTGGAAAACAGTGTATGTAAGTTGGAAAACAGAGTCAGTTTTTTCCCTTTTTGGCTAAAACACATAACCCTTACATTATTTTCCACGTCAAGGCTTCTTTAGGTTCTTTGACAATTAGAGAAATCAGAGCATGTGAATCCCCCAAGAGGGCTAAAGTGTCAGGAAAGAGCATTTCCACATTTATTCCCATCTGTGACTCCCCCAAGTCAAGAGTTTTCAACACACAGTCTGGAGGAGGTCCTGCCCCTTTTAAGCTGTGCACGTTCAGCTCTGACCCTTGCCTGTACATGATAGTCTGATCAGCACTTCTCAGCATTGCCTGCAGAGGGCAGGCTGCACAGAATCCCACCCTCTTGTCTGCTCCCAGAGACAGAGATGTTCCATTTCAAGTCATTTTCCAATATTCTAACCCATAATTCCACTCTAAAAACAAGTAGGCAACTTGCGACCCAGCCACATCAGCCCAGCCCACATTGCCCCAGATCTTTTGCATCTCAGCATAGTGGAAAAGAGTGGAGAAGAACTTGTGTTTAAATCCCATTTAATCTCCCAGTGATTCTATGACCTCCCACAAATTAGGTAAATGACAGCATCAGTTTTACCATTTGCAAGAGGGAGTGACAATAGTGCCACTTTATAATAGAAGATTTTGTTTTCCATGCTATATTTTTTTTCATCTCCTTCCAACAACAGTCCTTTTTATTTTGGGGCGCTACACCTCCCCTACTCAATCCATGTGGCTCTGTGGGCTTTATGCATGGGTGTGTAAGCCAAGCCTGCCTAATCAAAGTCAAAGACTGGGTCAGGGTTCATCATGTGATCTGATATAAGCCAGTAAGTGTCTCCTTCAGGACTTTTGCTAGAATATTGTGAAAGACATCTTTCCATAGGCTATAAACTTAGAATTGCTAGCAGCTGTCTTGGGGAGAGCTAATGAATAAAGCCAACAGAAAGAAAGGCAAAGCTGAGAGTTGGAGAAAAACGGATTCCTAAGAACATTGTTGAGCACAGGGATCCAGCCATGCCTAAAGCATTCCCTGGTCTTTTCAGTTATACGAGTCAATGCATTCCCTTTTTGGCTAAAACACATTTGAGATGAGTTTCTGTCACTTGCAACCTAAGGACTGCTAACCAATACATTCTCCCTGAAGGTGACTGTGAGGAGGAAATGAGATAATCTGTGTGAACTACTTAGCACAGTGCATGTACAGTACTTGGCAAGAGCTCAGTAAGCAGTTGAGAGTCAGCCTGCCCATTTTCACATCCTGATGTGTGCAAAGCTCTCTGGAAGAGACTGACCCCCTCTGCAGGCTGTGCTTGCCAGGAAGTCCCCAGCACTTTTAAATACCAAGACACTCACATTCTTCTCTCCTTTGAGTAACTTCTGATCTCTGCAGTTCTCAGAATTTAGCCAGGTACTGTTCCTCCCAGTGCCACCTCTACTTGTCATGTTGACTCTTCCATCTGACCTTTCTCCTCCCTGATACATATCAGGCTAAATCCAGGATATCTTAGAACATAAATCATGGGCTACTTAAAGGGTTCAGGAAGCAATTCTGGGCAAGGGTTTTAACCTTCATTTGACTACATGCTACCTCCTTCCTGTCCAATGCCCTAGGCTAAAGAAAACAATTTTCCTTCTCCACTGACCTGCCCTGTCCTGGTCCAACATCCCTTTTTCCTCTCATTTTACTCCCACTCTCATTTTATTCCTGATGTCCCACTTGATACGAAGCTGGTTTTAGCTTAAAGATTACAGAAAGGCAGATGATCCAAAAAGGGAGAAGAGTGGACCTGCAGGCTCCTTTGCAAAGCCCCTGGTCAGAATGAACAAGAAGTTAATGGCAGTCACTGGCCAGACCACATGGCCCTTTTACTTCACACACATGCCATGGCCCAGCCTAAGCAAGAGGCCAGGAAGAAAGGATTCTTTTATGATTCTGGCTTCCCTAAAACTCTCCACAGAAACAATAATGATAAAATTATATGCCGAATTGGCTGTTTATTGAATGGAGCCCAGTCTACGGGCCAAGTGTGGCTCAGATGGAGCTCTATGTGTCTTGCCAAGTAGGGGAAATGGGCCAAGGGAAGCATTCTCCCCATCACAGTTCCAGTGAGAAGACCTATGTCTAATCCCCCGAATCAGGTCACCTCTCCACATTCATTTTGCTGCACAGTTTAATGTGACAGCCACAAAAATGGAAAGGAAGTTGGACTGGCCAAGTGTTTCTGAGCATTCATAGGGAGCTGGATCAACCTTAGAGGCAGGAACAGCTGCATAATTGGTGGGCCCAAAATGAGAACGCATAGCCTCTTATTCAAAAATTACTAAGAATTTCAAGATGGCAACAGCAGAGCATTGAACCAAGCACAAGGCCTATCTAAGCATCTGGCCCTGGGTGGCTGCACTGGTTATATGTCCATGAAGCTGACCGAACTCAGAACCGAGGGATCCAGCAACATAGGAAAGATAAAAAGAGGTACAGTGATACAGATTCCCACCTCCACATCTTGTTGCAGCTTGTTCAGGAACATAGCTGTCTTTGCCCAAGAGGCAGATTTAATGATGGGCTTCGGGTACAGTGACAGTCCGGGAAGAGAAATGTTTTAAGTCCCAGCAGCGCGTGGGCTCCCAGACCCACAATGCGAGCTGCCTTCTTCAGCACACAGGTGCCACTGCCTGCTCTGGGTCCCGACTAACATCTCATCCCTTCAGAGGGAGAAACCTGTTGGTGTACGAAAAGAGGGAGAGAATATGGCGGTACAGAATGCGGCAGATCATTACTTCTAATGATGAGCTTGAGGACATGGAGGTTTAGGCTTTATCATACAAAAAAGAACTTCAGTAACAAAAATTGACTTTTAAAGCGGTTGGGGGGTGCTTTACAAACTGGGGGAAGGGAGGCCAGTCTGAAAGGCAGAATTCTAATAATGTAATTTTGTCCCTTCCCAGTACAATGTCCAACCCATTAGTCTAATACTCAGACCACTGCCTTATACAAATCTTTACGGAATCTGTGACTGATTTTCGATTATCTTGCAACTGATGTGTACACAGTACATGTTTTTAATGTGTGAGAGAGCTTAGAATGCATGTTCCTCAGGATTGCCCCATTTAGAACTCTTAATTGCCCCCCTTTTATTTACACTTTGAAGAATGGATTTGTCAAACAAAAGCAAATTGCAATTCATCCTCTACCAGAATTCTTTACATAGTATTTAAAAGGTGGTTTTAGACTCAAATTTACAATAGAAAATGCTGAATTTGAAATGATCACTTAACAATGGTCTGGTCCAAAGGTTACAAAGGCTGGGCTTCTAGCCCTGATATAAGAGAACCATCTGGGAAGCTTTGAGAAAAATACAGATTCCCTGAACCTTCCCCCAGAAATTTTTCATTAAGAGTGGAGCTGGGACATCTGTATTTCAAAACTATTGGTTTTAATTCAGTAAACATTAAAATTAGATGTATGGGCAGAAGCATGGCAAGTCAAAAAAGAAAAAAAGCACAAGGCAGGAATGAATGTTTGTAACTCACAAGTGGAGCTGAGGCTGAGAGCCAGGAGTGAGAGTATCATACGCGACCCTCCAAGCCGTCACGGGCACTGTACACACGCAGCCCCATGCACCCAGGCAGGACAGTAGATGTGTAGCTGCAGGAGGTGTATTTATTTATTTACAAAGGAAGGTTCTGTGTCCAAGTTCTGATCATGGCTTAACTTCAGATTTGCCATGGTGCCTCCCCCACTCCTCCCATCATGGGAATGGCAGTGCTCTTGTCTGTCCCCTCTCTACCCCCAAAAGAACTAGAAGAGATATGGAAGGCCTGAGCAGTCCTTGGAAAGGAAGCTGCTTCATGGAGCCACCATCTCAGGAGTCCGCTTGTTAAATGGAGCAGTTCCCACTGCGTGGCTGGAGGATTTGGACGCAGAACCTACCCAAGGTCCACACACACAGTCCCGGGGATTTCATTCTGCCGTGTGCAGAGGCTTGCTGTAGCATGTCCCCCACTTTCTCTCTTTTCCTTTTTACTATTGTATTTGGTTCCTTTCCCTTTCATGTGAACAGTTGTTCCTCATAATCCTCAACCAGCCTGTAGTTGGTTTGTTACAGTTGCTCCACGTGGTTTCTCCGTTCTGGTTCCAGAGCAGGCACATTGGTTTGGACATCCTCTTCACATAACTGTCAACTTGTTTCTCTAGGCTGTGGGCTGGAGTGGCCACTGTTTGGGATTTTGCTTCCTTTTTTTGCTGCTGAAAGTGTATCCTTGTCACTGCATGCCATGGGTATTGAGATGATTCCTCTACTTTAGCGAAACATTGAAATCAAATTCCTAGAGTATCCTAAAGAGGTAAAGTTCTAACATCTGCTAATAAAGAATGGCTCCAAACAAAGTGGCCTGGATTAGCCTTGCAAAGGTGAAAATGACAACGGGCCTGCCTCCAAAATGCTATAATATTACATGCGTGCCCCTCCAGCCTTTGCTTTGGAACCCTCCAAGCCACCATCTTGAGAACATCAAAGGAAATATTTTCCGCTTCGAGAGCATGCCAGATCCTAGAGGTACTGCCACACAAAATAAACTCTCCTCCAAGTGCCTGAAAATGCTATTTCCCCTCAATTGTGGGGAAGCATAAATTCACGGGACAGCGTGAGATGGAGAAACCAGCAGAGGGAGAATTTGATACACTAAGCACAGAGGAAGGAGCAGTAGTAGCCACAGGGCTGGCAAAAGAACAGACATCAACAGCAAAGCACGCTGATGCTGAGCACACACAGGAGGCGCATTCAGTATTTCTCCAGGAGATTTATTCAGCTTGCTGTGTCTTAAAGACACTTGAAAGCACATCCAAGTTCTCTCTAGGCTGGCACAGCTGGTAAAGTATGCGATGACAGTAATTCCATGTGGATCCTTTCAGATACGTTTTTAAGGTATCTGTTTTGAAACCTTATCACTGAGTCCTCCTCTAAGAGTGGTCTCTGGACAGGTGTGCATGGGAGAACTGTCTATCCCTGGTCTCCAGTAAGTACAGGAAGTGAGAGGAAGTGTTTAGAAACTATAATAATTTCATACTGCCACAATGTTTTACTGTATTTTACAACTGTATTAGTCAAATGAATTCATTTTTTTTAAATGCATTGAAAAAAGCTGGCTTTTTAATCACGTAACGGTTTAGGAAGCACCGGAATAACACCCAGGTTTGCATCACCTAGGTTTAATTGTTTCTAACAAACTGGCAGAAATACAGAATACCTCAGCAAGAAGTGCTGTATAAGGAGGACGTATAGTTAGGCACCTAAGGTTTGCTTTTAAATTCTTTCTTTAACTTTTTAACTGGCCTCTCTGTCTTGTTAACTTATTATTGCCTTAAAAGTAGTGTGACCAGAAATTAAGGGATCCATTTTTCATGTTTCCACTTCCTAATACGTTGGATATTCCAAAAAGTTTGCATTTATACTAGGCTTTTAAAAATACAAAGGAGATAGGTATTACTTTTATCATTCCTGTGATACTCTTTTCTAACTCAGTTCTATGTTCTCTGATATTTTTTAACAAGTCAGTTTTTTAAAGACATCATTATATGGGAGTACCTGATTCAAAATTTATTTCATGACAGGTGAAAGCTGTAACTGTCCTTAAAGCTACCTTGTTCCCACAATTTTGATGGAAATATTTAAGATGGTTTTATGTGTCCTTTAAAGATTTAAAATATATAAAGAAAGTAATAGGATGGAACTCCCCCACCCCCGCTGAGGAATTTAACTCAGATTTATGAAACAGGTGGTAGCATAACTTTTCACTGTGGAGAATCTTTCAACCTATAGAGAGAATTTAAGTAGAGCAATTTCATTTGGTTGTTGTTAGTGCCAGTTGAAGATTCTGGCAAAGAAGGGAAAAAATACAGGAAGTGTCACCCACCCACATCACCAAAGTTAAACCACTGAAGAACAGCATCCACAATGACTTTATGTATCAGACTGCATCAGCGGTTCAGACAAAGTCAGTAGTACTTCAGTGAAAATTTTGTTTGAACCTAAATTGTTTTCTAGATGTTTTGCTAAAGTCCTGTAATGTCTAATTCCCACAACCTCTCTATTAGGGATTAAGAAGCACTGAACACAGTAATTTCAGAGTCACTTATTTTCTCTGGCCTTGAAAAAAAGGGGGGGGGCACACACACCAAATTATTGAGCTATTCTTGTAATCCATCCAAACAGTCTATTACAAAGTGAAACATTCTAGTTACTGTAATTTTTTCCTAAAGATTCTGGTTCCCACACTGAAATTCTGCCTCCACAGTCAGACTGAGAATCCAGTTCCCAAAAATCTGTTCCAAAACACACTCATGGCCTAATCCTTGAGAAAGGGAACTTCAGGCTCCACTTGTCTCCTTGCAGAATGAGTCAAAGTATTTTAAAAAGCAATCAAAATGTGAAATCCCTTGATGAAGTGTTTTTGAAATGCCCTGGCCACATCTGTGGAAATGGTCAACTATTATCTAATTCAACTCACTTTTTAAAGTGGAAAACAACTAAACTTAGCACAAATCTAGGCAAATGGCTACTTCCAAAAGAGAAGAAAAGAAAAGCTCATTATACACAACCAAAGGAAACCAGTATTAAATCTCAGGGTAGTGGTGGGACCAAGGGAATTAGAATGGGAGAAATTGGGCAAAACCAGGGAGTAGGTTTGAGGTGATCTTAGGGGAAAAAATAGCCATCTGGAAGTAGTAAGAACTCTCTGGAACATGACAATTAGGCACAAAGTATATGACTATTAGAATTAGCTGCTAAATCCTCTCCACACGTTTGGAGAAGTCTGTTATCAGAACTCTGGTGAGTCAGAGGTTTAAAAGAATCAAAATAAAAAGCAATCAAATACAGTACAGATTTCTGTACAAAGTGTGAGGTCCTTGACCTTCACCTTCAGGAAAGTGCCCTGACTTCAGTCTTCAGTCTGGAGGCAGGTACCTGACACTGGAATTTATGGTTCTCATGATTAATATTCTGGCCCAGGAAATGGGCTTCCCCTCCTGAAGCAGAAGGCAGATGAACACAGTGAAGCTCCCTGATGAGCAAGGAAACATACAGTGAAAGGAACGCCCAGCTAGTAACCAAAGTAGCTGCTCCTGAATCACTGCTCACTATGTGCCATGTACCACGTGGGGTGACTAACACAGGACTTGTACTTCCCCTTCCAACCACTCTAAGAGGTAGGTGTTATTTCCATTTTACAGATAGGGCCTGTCAGGCAAAGACGGATTCTCCTGAGGTCTAAAGTCAAGATCTGAGTGCATGTTTGTCAAACTACGAAGTCCAGCTTCTTCACCACTCAGCCAAATTCACTGAAAGTTATCTGAATGACTCTTGAGGTGAGAAAAGGAAAAGACTTACCTGGAGCAGGATTGTAAGGGGAAGGAAAAGCAGGATCATAGCCTCTGGTGAAGACTGGAATTATGTAACATTGAAAAAACTTCAGTATATTATCCAAATTAAGTTAAATGCACATTAACATAATTGAATATAGTTAATAACTACTCAGGACAAATCCTGAGCCAATTTAATAATGTATACCAAGATTTACATAGCCAAGAGACTGAAATTCCCTTGGAAACGTCATCTGAGAGACTCCATGATTCCGTTGTCCAGTGTCTTTTGGGAGAGCTGTTTTTTTTCTTGTTATAAGATAATGATTTTATTCCCTTGGTTGTACAGTGTATCCTTACAGCTTATTTTATACATAATACTTTGTACCTCTTAATCCCCTACTCCTATGTTGCCCCTCCCTTCCCTCTACCCACAGATAACCACTAGTTTGTTCTCTGTATCTGTGAGTCTACTTCTTTTTTTGTTTTATTTGCTAGTTTGCTGTATTTTTTAGATTCTACATATAAATGGTATCATACAATAAATGTCTTTCTCCATCTGACTCATTCCATAATGCCCTCCAAGTCCATCGATGTTGCTACAATTTAATTCTTTTTTATGGCTAAGTAGTAGTATTCCATTGATTCCTTTCTGTCTTTCTGTCTGTCTGTCTATCTATCTCCATTAATCTGTTGATGGACACTTAGGTTGCTTCTGTACATTGGCAATTGTAAATAATGCTGTGATTAAAAATTGGAGTTGATGTATCTTTTCAAATTAGTGTTTTCATTTTTTTCGATATAGACCCAGGAGTGGAATTTCTATGTCATATCGTAGTTCTATTTTTACTATTTTGATAAACCACCATACTGTTTTCCACAGTGGCTGCACTAATTTACATTTCCACTGACAGTATATGAGGGTTCCCTTTTCTCCACATTCTTGCCAACATTTATTATTTGTGTTCTTTTTGATTATAGCCATTCTGACAGGTGTGAGGTGTTATCTCATTGTTTTGATTTGCATTTCCCCAATGATTAGCGATGTTGAGCATCTTTTCATGTGCCTTTTGCCCATCTGCATGTCCTCTTTGGGAAAATATCTACTCAGATCTTCCGCCTATTTTTTAATTGGGTTTTTTGGTTTTTAATGTTGAGTGTTATGAGGTATTTATATATTTTGGATCTTAGCCCCTTATCGGTCATATCAGTTGCACCTCTTTTCTCCCATTCAGTACGGTGCCTGTTAATTTTGTTGATGGTTTCCTTTCCTGTGCAAAAGCTTTCAAGTTTAATTGGGTCCTGCTGGTTTATTTTTGCTTTTATTTCCTTTGCTTTAGGAGACAGATTGAAAAAATGTTGCTGCAATTTTTGTCTAAGAGCATTCTGCCTGTTTTCCTCTAGGAGTTTTATGGTTCCCAGTCCTACATTTAGGTCTTTAATGCATTTTGAACTTATTTTTATGTACAGTGTTAGTTAATGTTCTAATTTCATTATTTAACATGCTGCTGTCCAGTTTTCCCAGCACCACTTATTGAAGAGACTGTCTTTTCTCCATTGTATATTCTTGCCTCCTTTGTTGTGGATTAATTGACCATAAGTGTGTGGGCTTATTTCTGGGCTCTCATCTTGCTCCATTGATCTGTCTGTTTTTGTGCCAACATCATACTGTTTTGATTACTGTAGTTTGGTAGTATAGGCAAAAGTCAGGGAGACTGATTCCCTCAGCTCTGCTTTCCTTTCTCAAGATTGTTTCGGCTCTTTGGGGCCTTTTGTGTTTCCATAAACATTTTAAAAATATTTTGTTCTAGTTCTGTGAAAAATGCCACTGGTAATTTTATAGGAATTATACAGAATCTGTAGATTGCCTTAGATAATACTGTCATTTGAACAATATTAATATTCCAATCCAAGAATACAGTATATCTTTCCATCGGTGTCATCTTCAGTTTCTTTTATCAGTATCTGGTAGTTTTCCAAGCACAGATTTTTTGTTCCTTAGGTTGGTTTATTCCCAGGTATCTTATTTTTGATGCAATGGTAAATGGGCTTGTTTTCTTAATTTCCCTGACACTTCATTGTTAGTGTATAGAAATGCAACTGATTTCTGTATGTTAATTTTGAATCCTGCAACTTTACTGAATTCATTGATGAGCTCTAGTAGTTTTCTGTTGGCATCTTAAGGATTTTCTATGTACAGTATCATGTGATCTGCAGAGAGTGACAGTTTTATTTCTTCCTTTCCAATTTGGATTCCTTTTATCTCTTTTTCTTCTCTGATTGCTGTGGCTTTGACTTCTAAAACTATGTTGAATAAAAGTGTTGAGACTAAGCATCTTTGTCTTCTTCCTGGTCTCAAAGGAAATGCTTTCAGCTTTTCATGATTGATTATGAGGTTAGCTGTGAGTTTGTCATATATGGCCTTTATTATGTTGAGGTATATTTCCTCTGTGCCCACTTTTGGGAGATTTTTTTAAAATGATAAATGGCTGTTGAATTTTATTAAAACCTTCTTCTGCATCTATTAAGGTAATCATATGGTTTTTATTCTCCAGTTTGTTATGGTGGTTCATCATGTTGATTGACTTGCAGATATTGAAAAACCCTTGCATCCCTGGGATAAATACCACTTGACCATGGTGTATGATCCTTTTAATATATTGTTAGATTCAGCTTGCTAATATTATGTTGTAGATTTTTGAATCTATGTTCATCAGTGATATTGGCCTGTAATTTTCTTTTTTATGATATCTTTTTCTAGTTTTGTTATCAAGGTGATGGTAGCCTCATAGAATGAGTTTGGAAGTATTTCTTCCTCTGCAATTTTTTGAAATAGTTTGAGAAGGATAGTATTAAGCTCTCTCTAAATGTTTGGTAGAATTCACCTGTGAAGCCATCTGGTCCTGGACTTGTATTTGTTGGGAGCTTTTAATTTACTGATTAAATTTTATTACTGGTTATTGGCTGTTCATATTTCTATTCCCTCTTGTTCAATCTTTGGAGATGGTACATTTCAAAGAATTTGTCCATTTCTTCTAGGTTTCCTATTTTATTAGCATAGTTGTTTGTAGTTGTGTCTTATGATCTTTTGTATTTCTGTGATGTTGGTTGTAACTTACCATTTTTCATTTCTGATTTTATTAATTTGGGCCCTCTCCCTTTTTTTCTTGATGCGTCTGGCTAAAGGTTTATCAGATTTGTGTACCTTTTCAAAGAGCCAGCTTTTAGCTTCTTTGATCGTTTCTATTTTTTTTTTTTTTTGAAGTATAGTCAGTTACATTGTGTCAGTTTCTGGTGTACAGCATAATGTCTTAGTCATGCATATACAAACATATATTTGTTTTCATTTTTTTCATTAAAGGTTATTGCAAGATATAGAATATAGTTCCCTGTGCCATACAGAAGAAACTTGTTTTCTAAATCTACTTTTATATATAGTGGCTAATGTTTGCATATCTCAATTGCTGCAATTCATTACTTCCTACCCCCTTTCCCATAAGATTGTTAAGTATGTCTGCTTGTCCATTTCTGTTTTGTAGATGCGTTAAGTAGTGTCCTCTTTTTTTCTTTTTTTTTTAATACATATGAGTGATATCACATGGTATTTATCTTTCTCTTTCTGGCTTGCTTCACTTAGAATGACGACCTCCAGCTCCATTCATGTTGCCGCAAATGGCATTATTTTATTCTTTTTTATGGGTGAGTAGTATTCCATTGTATAAATATACCACAACTTCTTTATCCAGTCATCTGTTGATGGACATTTAGGTTGCTTCCATGTCTTGGCTATTGTATATGGTGCTGCTGTGAACTTTGGGGTGCATATATCTTTTTGAATCAGAGTTCCCTCCTAGATATATGCCCAGAAGTGGGATAGCTGAATCATATGATTAGTCTGTTTTTATGGCTGCACCAAACTACATTCCTACCAGCAGTGTAGGAGGGTTCCTTTTCTCTACACCCTCTCCAGCATTTATCATTTGTGGACTTTTCAATGATGGCTATTCTGACTGGTGTGAAGTGATACATCATGGTAGTTTTGATTTGCATTTCTCTGATAATTAGTGATATTGAAGATTTTTTTATGTGCCTATTGACCATTTGTATGTCTTCATTGGAGAATTGCTTGTTTAGGTATTCTGCCCATTTTTGAATTGATTTGTTTGTTTATTAAGTTGTATGACCTGTTTATGCTGTAAATTAAACTTTTGTCAGTTGCATCATTTGCAAATATTTTCTCCCATTCCATAGGTTGTTTTTGTTTTGCTTATGGTTTCCTTTGGTGTGCAAAGCTTATAAGTTAAAGTAGGTCCCATTTGTTTATTTTTGCTTTTATTTCTGTTGCCTGAGTAGACTGCCCTAGAGAACATTGCTACGATTTATGTCAGATAATATTTTGCCTATGTTTTCTTCTAGGAGGTTTATCATGTCTTGTCTTATGTGTAAGTCTTTAAGTCATTTTGAGTTTATTTTTGTGTATGGTGTGAGGGAGTGTTCTAACTTCAATGATTTACATGCTGCTGTCCAGTTTTCCCAGCACCACTTGCTGAAGAGACTATCTCTTCTCCAATGTATATTCTTGCCTCCTTTGTCAAAGATTAATTGACCGTAGGTTTGTGGATTTATTTCTGGGCTCTCTATTCTTTCCATTGATCCATGTGTCTGTTTTTATGCCAATACCATGCTGGTTTGATTACTGTAGCTTTGTAATATTGTCTGATGTCTGGGAGGGTTATTCCACCAGCTTCGTTCTTTTTCTTCAATATTGCTTTGGCAATTCTGGATCTTTTGTGATTCCATATAAATCTCAGGATCATTAGTTCCAGTTCTGTGAAAAATATCCTGGGTAATTTGATAGGGATCACATTAAATCTGTAGATTGCCCTGAATAGTATGTCCATTTTAACAGTATTGATTCTTCCAATCCAAGAGCATGGAATATTTTTCCATTTCTTTAAGTCATTTTTAATTTCCTTAATCATGTTTTGTAGTTCTCCATATAGAAGTCTTTCACCTCCCTGGTCAAATTTATTCCAAAGTATTTTATTGTTTTGGATGTGATTTTAAAAGGGATTGTTTCTTTACTTTCTTTCCCTTCTATTTCATTTTTAAACACTTTTTATTGATTTATAATCATTTTACAATGTTGTGTCAAATTCCAGTGTAGAGCACAATTTTTCAGTTATACATGAACATATATATATTCATTGTCACATTTTTTTCTCTGTGAGCTACCATAAGATCTTGTATATATTTCCCTGTGCTATACAGTATAATCTTGTTAATCTATTCTACATTTTGAAATCCCAGTCTATCCCTTCCTACCCCCTTCCCCCTTCGCAACCACAAATTCGTATCCTATGTCTAGGAATCTGTTTCTGTTTTGTATTTATGCTTTGTTTTTGTTTTTGTTTTTGTTTTTGTTTTTTTAGATTCCACATATGAGTGATCTCATATGGTATTTTTCTTTCTCTTTCTGGCTTACTTCACTTAGA
The DNA here is from genome assembly GCF_009834535.1 of Camelus ferus. NCBI lineage: Eukaryota > Metazoa > Chordata > Mammalia > Artiodactyla > Camelidae > Camelus > Camelus ferus. The sequence goes on along the minus strand of NC_045706.1, from coordinate 41,558,164 downwards.
ATGACATTATCCAGGAGCATCCATGTTGCTGCAAATAGCGTTATGTGGTCGGTTTTGATGGCTGAATAGTATTCCATTATATAAATATACCACTTCTTCTTTATCCAGTCATCTGTTGATGGACATTTAGGCTGTTTCCATGTCTCGACTATTGTAAATAGTGCTGCTATGAACATTGGGGTGCAGGCGTCATTTTGAAGTAGGGTTCCATCTGGATATATGCCCTGGGTCATATGGTAAGTCTATTCCTAGTCTTTTGAGGAATCTCTATACTGTTTTCTGCAGTGGCTGCACCAACCTGCATTCCCTCCCTTTTCTCCACAGCCTCTCCAGCATTTGTCATTTGTGGATTTTTGAGTGATGGCCATTTTGCTATTTCATTTTTAGTGTAAAGAAATGCAACTGATTTCTGGATGTTAATCTTGTATCCTGCTACCTTGCCAAATTCTTTTATCAGCTCTGGTAGTTTTTGTGTGGAGCTTTTAGGGTTTTCTATACATCATATCAAGTCATCTGCATATAGTGACAGTTTTACCTCTTCTCTTTCAATTTGGATCCCTTTTATTTCTTTTTCTTGCCTGATTGCTGTGGCTAGGAATTCCAGGACTATATTGAATAGAAGTGGTGAGAGTGGGCATTCTTATCTTGTCCCAGGTTTTAGTGGGAAGGCTTTCAGTTTTTCATCATTGAGTATTATGCTGGCTGTGGGTTTGTCATAAATAGCTTTTATTATGTTGAGATATGTTTCCTGTATACCCCTTTGGTAAGAGGTTTTTTTTTTTTTATCATAAATGGGTATTGAATTTTATCAAATGTTTTTTCTGCATCTATTGAGATGATTATGTGATTTTTGTCCTTTCTTTTGTTAATGTGGTGGATCACATTGATTTCTGTATGTTGAACCATAGTTGTGTCCTTGGGATGAATTGTACTTGATCATGAAGTATGACCTTTTTTATGTGCTGTTGGATTCTGTTTGCTAACATTTTGTTGGGGATTTTTGCATCTATGTTCATCAGTGATATTGACCTGTACTTTTTTTTTTTTTTTTTTTTTGGTAGTATCTTTGTCTGGTTTTGGTATCATGGTGATGGTGGCTTCATAGAATGAGTTTGGGAGTACTCCCTCCTTTTCAGTCTTTTGGAAGAGTTTGAGAAGGATCAGTATGAGTTCTCCTTTGTATGTTTGGTAGAATTTCCCAGTGGAGCCATCTGATCCTGGACTTTTGTTTGCAGGGACTCTTTTTTAAATTGCTGATTCTATTTCGTTTTCTAGTGATCAATCTGTTCAAGTGGTCTATTTCTTCTTGATTCAGTCTTGGACTGTATGTTTCCAGAAACTTGTCCATTTCTTCTAGGTTGTCCAGTTTGTTTCCATGTAGTTGTTCATAGTATTCTCTTATGATATTTTGTATTTCTGTGGTATTGGTTGTAATTTCTCCATTTTCCTTTCTTATTTTGTTTATTTGTGCTCTCTCTTCTCTACTTGGTGAGCCTTCCAGAGGTTTGTTAATTTTGTTTACTTAAAAAAAAAAAAGCTCTTGGTTTGATTGATTTTTTTTCTATTTTTTTCATCTCTATTTTATTTATTTCCTCTCTGATCTTCATTATTTCCTTCCTTGTGCTAATTTTAGGTTTTGTTTGCTCTTCTTTCTGATTCTTTTAGGTGATAGCTTAGGTTGTTAACTTTAGATTGTTCCTGTTTTTTGAGGAAGGCCTATTTCTATATGAACTTCCCTCTTAGAACTGCTTTTGCTGCATCCCATAAATTTTGTGTGGCTGTGTTTTCATATAATTTGTCTCAAAGTATTTTTATTTCTTCTTTGATTTCATCATTGACCCATTGGTGTTTTTTTAGTTGCATGTTGTTTAATCTCTATGCTGTCATTTTTTTCTCCTTTGTTTTTCTGTTGATTTCTAGTTGCATGGCATTGTGGTCAGAAAAGATACTTGAAATAATTTCTGTCTTCTTAAATTTGTTGAGACTTCTTTTGTGCCTGAAAATATGATCTATCCTGGAGAATGCTCCATGCTTGAAAAGAATGTATATTCTGTTTTAGGGGGATGTAATGTCCTGAAAATATCAACCAACTCCAGTTATTCTGTTGTGTCCTTTAGTTTCTTTGTTGCCTTAATGATTTTCTGTCGGGAAGATCTGTCCAGTGATGTTAATGGGGTGTTAAAGTCTCCTACTATGATTGTGTTCCCATCAATGTCTCCCTTTATGTCTGTTAGTATTTGCTTTATATGTTTAGATATTCCTATATTGGGTGCATATATGTTTATGAGTGTAATATTGTCATCTTGTATTGCTTTTTTAATCATTATATAGTGTCCTTCTTTATCTTTCTTTATGGTCTTTGTTTTAGTCTATTTTATCTGAAATCCATATTGCTCTTCCTGCTTTCTTGTTTCCATTTGCATGAAACATCTTTTTCCATCCTCTCATTTTCAATCTTTTATGTGTCCCTCACTCTACAATGGGTCTCTTATATGCAGAATGTTGTAGGTTCTTGTTTTATTATCCAGTCTGCCAGTCTGTGTCTTTTGATGGGAGCATCCAGTCCATTGATATTTATAGTAATTATTGATAGATATGTGTTCCTTTCTGTTTCTTTTTGTGGTTTGATAATTTTCTTTTGTATTATCTTGGTTTCTTTTTGGTTTTTGTGACTCTATTGAATGCTTTCGATTTGTGGTTACTCTGTTTTTCAAGTATATTAACCCATTACTATATCTGTTTGCTTTAAACTGATAGTCATATAAGCTCAAACATATCCTAAAAAGAAAGAAAAAAAGAAAAATAATCTGTATTTTCTTGCTCCTCTCTCCTACCTGTAATGATTTTGATGTCCTCTTGTGCATCTTCATGTTTGTTCTGTTGCAACTCATTGTAGTTATCTCATTTCTAATTATGGTTTTCTCATTTCTGTAGCATCCTGCTTTTCTATTTAGACCTTTCAGTATTTCTTTTAGCATAGGTTTAGTATTGCTGAATTCTTTAGTTTTTGCTTGTCTGTGAAATTCTTTATCTTTCCTTCTATTCTAATGGATAGTCTTGCTGGATAGAGTATCCTAGTTTACAGCCTTTTCTCACTCAGGACTTGGAATATATCTTGCCTCTCCCTTCTGGCCTACAATGTTTTTGTTTAGAAATCAGGTGAAAAGCCTTATGGGGGTTCCCTTGTAACTGATTATTTTTTTTTCTTGATGCCTTTGAAATCATTTCTTTATCTTTAACCTTGGCCATCTTAATTATAAGATGTCTTGGTTAGGTCCATTTGGGTTCTTCTTATTTGGGACCCTCTGTTCTTCCTATACTAGGATATCTGATTCCTTCTTTAGGTTTGGGAAGTTTTCAGCCATAATTTCTTCAATTACCTTTTCAATCCCCTTTTCTCTTTCTTCTCCTTCTGGGACCCCTATTATGTGTAGGTTGATGCACTTTATATGACCCATAGGTCCCTTATATTTCTTTCACTAGTTTTCACTTGCTTTTCTGCCTGTTCTGATTGGGTGATTTCTGTTATCCTGTCTTCTAGGTCACTTATTTGTCCCTCTGCATTATGTAGTCTCCTTTTGACTGCCTTTAGCTTGGCTGTTATCTCAGCCATTGAGTTTTCTATTTTTAATTGGCCCCTCTTTTTATGGTATTCTGCATGTTTATTCATAGTCTCTCTTATTTCCTTCAGTGCTTTTATCATCCCCTTTTTGAAGTCGTGATCTAGTAGACTATCAAGGTCTATTTCTTAGATCATTTTTTCAGGGGACTTCTCTTGTTCTTTTAATTGGGAGTAGTTCCTCTGCTGCTTCATTTTACTTAGATCTCTCTGGCACTGTGGATTATGGAGTATCAATTATCTACTATGGTCTTAGAGGGCTTAAAAAAAAAGGATGTGCTCCTGTGTAGACTGTGTATCTCTAATAATTTTGTCGCATGGTCTGTTTCTAGTATAGATGGTTGCCATGTCTTACTTCTGTGTGTGTTGACTGTTATCCCTTTGGGGGTGTGGCTGATTTTGTTGTGATCAGAGCCTGCCCTGGTTGTTGGGCAGGTCCTCCTTTTTGTTCTGTGGTTGTCACAGCCCTGACAGGGGCCAGGTCTGTTCCTCTTCTGTGGAAGGGAGGCTTCCAGACCTGGTTCTGAGCTGCAGTGCATGGTAGGCAGGGTTGGTGTGTTTCAAGTTCTGTTTGTTGATGCTGCCCTTGTCCCCACTTCAGTGGTAGGAATATCAGTACTCTGCTCTGGTGTCCCCCAGGTTCTCTGCCCTCAGAACTACCAGTGCAGATCCACTGACATCTGGGCCACACACATGGATTGTGGCGTGCTATTGGGTCAGCACCACGTCCATGCATGGTAAGCAGGCTCGCTAAAATGCTGCTCCTACACTCACCCCTGCTGTGAAGACTCTGCTCATTCATCTTAGAGGCCTGCACTGCTAGAGTCTCCAGGCCTGCAGCAATTGTGCAGTCATGCTACCAGGTCAGCACCGTCCCCAGTGCCACATCCTTGTATTGTATTCAGGCCCGCTGAAAATGGCTGCACTAGCCCTCGCCCCTGCTGTGTGACAGAACTCCTCTCCTTGCTCATTTTTCTTAGAGGCATGGGTCCAAAAACAGCACCTGTGGAGCAAATCAGTCCCCTGTTCTTGGAGCTGTAAATAAACCTCAGTCCCAGGTATGAAGTTGCAGAACCCCTGGGTATGGATTCAGGTTTCAACCCCACCTCTGCCTGAGAGCCACGCACCAGTGAATATGGTGGCTATTGCTGAGCTCCGCCTCTCTTCTCATGAGAACGCCTGGGCCTGTGAAGACAGTGGCTATGGCCACGCTGTGTTCCACCCCTCCCCACAACACACACCAGCAGTGTTTTGTTTTTTTTTTTAATGGGGGATCCAGGCTATTTTATTCTGTATACAATCCCAGCCACAGCCCATAGCACACTCCAGCCCCCTGAGGCTGCCTCTGCACAGTCTGCCCCAACCTGCCACCCAGGTCGGGCAGCCAGTCCCTGCCCACCCCTGCCGGCTCATGTCTAGCACTGGGGATCACAGAGACCCTTATGCTGGTTTCAGTTCTGTTGGCCAAGAGGCTGCTGTGCATTCCTCTGAGCTTTGGAGGTTATCCCTCTGTCCCCACTGACCTCTCCATTGGAGAAGGGGCATCCCAGCATAAGAGTGCTATTCTTCTTTGCTTCTCCCTCCCTGTGGGACAAGTACCACGCTAATTTCCTTTCCTTTTTTTTTTTCCTACCAGATTTTGTGAGAAATTTTGTCTTTTGAAGAAGGTGATATTCTGTCAAAGTTCAGCAGGTGTTCTGAGTGAATGGGTGGGTCTGTGGATGTCTCTCTTGGTGTATTTGTGGGAGAGGGCGAGCTTGGAGTATCCTTCTACTGCACCATCCTGGCACCCCCCCTCTATTGTTTTTTAAATTTCTATTTATTTCTGCTCTAATATTTATGATTTCTTTCCTTCTACTAACTTTGGGTTTTGTTATTCTTTCTCTAATTGCTTTAGGTGTAAGTTTAGGTTGTTTATTTGAGATTGTTCTTGTTTCCTGAGGTAAGCTTGTATCACTATATACTTTCCTCTTAGAACTATTTTTGCTTTGTCCCAGAGGTTTTGGTTCATTATGTTTTCATTTTCATTTGTCTCTAAGTACTTTTTGAATTCTCCTTTGATTTCTTCAGTGATCCATTGATTGTTTAGTAGCACATTGTTTAGCCTCCATGTGTTTGTGTTTTCGCAGTTTTTTTTTTTTTCTTGTAGTTGATTTCTAGTCTCATAGCATTGTGGTCGGAAAAGATGTCTGATAAAATTTCAGTTCTCTTAAATTCACTGAGGCTTGTTTTGTGGCCTAGCATGGGATCTATCTTGGAGATGTTTCATGTGCACTTGACAGTATATTCTATTGCCTTCAGATGAAATGTATACCTCTATCAATTAAGTCCATCTGATTTAGTGTGTCATTTAAGGCCAGTGCTTCCTTATTAATTTTGTCTGGATGATCTGTCCATTGATGTCAGTGGGGTTTTTGGAGTCTCCTAGTAGTTCTGTATTAGGTCGATCTCTCCTTCTATGTTTGTTAATATTTGCCTTGTATAGTGAGGTGCTCCTATGTTGGGTGCATGTATTTCTAATTGTTATATCTTCTTCTTGGTTGATTCCTTGATTATTATGTAGTATCTTTTGTCTCTTGTAACAGTCTTTATTTTGAAGTCTATTTTGTCTGATATTAAGTATTGCTATTTTGGCTTTCTTTTGATTTCCATTTGCATGGAATACCTTTTTCCATCCTCTAACTTTCAGTCTGTGTGTGTCTTTAGGTCTGAAGTTTGTCTCTTGTAGGCAGCATATATATGAGTCTAGTTTTTGTATCCATTCAGCCACTCTATGTCTTTTGATTGGAACATTTAGTCCATTTACATTTTAGGTAATTATTGATATGTGTGTTCTTATTGCCATTTTGTTACTTGTTTGGGGGTTGTTTTGCAGGTCTTTTTTCCCCTTTCTTTTGTTCTTTTCTCATATGATTTGATGACTACCTTTAGTGTTATGTTTGGATTCCTTTCTCTTTTTTTGTGTGTATACCTATTATAAATTTTTGGTGTGTAATTACCATGAGTTTTTTATATAGCAGTCTCCCTCTCTCTCTCTACATATATATATGTATGAGTATATGTGTGTGTGTGTGTATAAATTGTTTTAAGTTGCCAATCTCTTAATATCAAGTGCATTTTTAAAACCCTGCATTTGTAGTCTCCTCTACTCATGATTACTGCCACAACTAGAAACAAGAAAATTATGGAATTAAAAAGCTCATTGGTAAAGGCAAACATACAGTAAAGGTCAGAAATCCTTTATGCAAAAAGCTAGTAGGAAGGTAAAAGACAAAAGTACTAAAATCATCCATATCCGCAATAGGCTGTTAAGGGATACATAAAACAATTGGGAGGTCTATTTTTGGAATTAACTTCTGAATATTACTGCATTTCCCCCCAGTTTTATTGAGCTATAATTGACATACATCTCTCGATAAATTTAAGGTGTGCAGCATAATAGTTTAACTTGCACATATTGTAAAATGATTGCTGCAACATTTATCACCCATCATCTTACATAGATGCAATAAAAAGAAAAAGCAAGAAAAATTATTTCCTTGTAATGAGGCCTTTTAGGATTTACCCTCTAAACCACTTTCCTATATATCATACAGAAGTGTTAACTATAGTCATCATGTTTTATCATCACGTACTTATCTTATAACTGGAAGTTTGTACCTTTCAACCACCTTCTGCCTCTGGCTTCCATAAATCTAATCTTTTTCTATGAATTTAAAAAATTAGATTCCACATGTGAGTGAGATAATACTACATTTGTCTTTCTTTAACTTATTTCAGTTAGCATAAAGCCCTCATGTTCAGTCTATGTTGTTGCAGATAACAGAATTTTCTCATTTTTAATGGCTGAATAATGAATGCTCCATTGTATTTATTTACCACAACTTCTTAATCTTAAACTCTATCCATTGATAAGACCTTTAGGTTGCTTTCATGTCTTGGATATCGTAAATAATATTGCTGCTATGAACATAGGGGTGGTATCTTTTCAAGTTAGTGTCTTTGTTTGCTTTGGATATATTTCCAGAAGTGGATTTGCTGGATCACATGATGGTTTTATTTTTAATTTAAAAAAAAATCTTCCACTCTGTTTTCCACAGTGGCTATACTAGTATACGGTTCCACTAGTAGTGCACAAGGACTCCCTTTTCTCCACACTTGACACATTTATTCCCTCATCTTTTTCATGATGGTCATTCTAACAGGCATCAGGTGCTACCTCATTGTGGTTTTGATTGGCATTTCCCTAATGACTAGTGATGTAGAGCATCCTATCTTGTATTTGTTGGCCATTCCTGTATCTTCTTTGGGGGAAAAAAATCTATTCAGTTCTTTTGCCCTATTTTAATTGGATTTTTTGGTTTTTTGCTTTTGAGTTGTATGAGTTCTTCATGTATTCTGGATATTAACTCCTGATCAGATGTATGGACTGAAAATATTTTTTCTCATTCCTGGATTATCTTTCCATTTTGTTGACTGTTTCTTTTGCTGTGCAGAGCATTTTAGTTTGATGTAGTCTCACTTTTTATTTTTGCTTTTGTTGCTTGGGCTTTAGAAGTCGTATCAAAAAATCATTGCCAAGACCCACATCAAGGAGCTTTTTTCATGTATTTTCTTCTAGAAGTTTCATGGTTTCAGTTTCAGGTCTTACATTTAATACTTTAATCCATTTTGAGTTAATTTTTGTGAGCAAAGTAAGATAGGGATATTGTTACATTCTTTTACATGTGAATGACAATTTATTAGAAAGACTGCCTTTTCTCTGTCGACTATCTCTGGCTCCATTTTAAATATTAGTTGACCATGTATGTTTGGGTTTATTTCTGTTCCATTATTTCTCTGTTTTTATCTAAAACTATACTGGTTTGATTACTATAGGTTTATAGTATAGCTTGAAATCAAGAAGGATGATTCTTCCTGCTTTGTTCTTTCTCGGGATTGCTTTGGCTATTTGGAGTCTTTCTGGTTCTATATAAAATCTAGGTTTTTTCCTACTTCTGTTAAAAAATGCCATTGGAATCTTGATAGGGATTATGCTGAATCTACAGATGGTTTTGGGTAGTTATGGACATTTGAACAGTATGAATTCTTCTAATCCATGTCCATGGTATATTATTCTATTTATTTGTTTTCTTCAGTTTCTTTCTTTGATGTCTTGCAATTTTCAGAGATAGATCTTTTACTTCCTAGGTTAAATTTATTCCTAAGTATTTACTATTTTTATTCTTTTGTAAATGAGATCCATTTCTTTATTTTTTAGGTAATTTTTGTTAGTAGGTAGAAATGCTGTTGATTTTTGTAGGTTAATTTTGCATCTGGCAGCTTTACCAAATTCATTGATTAGAAATAACAGTGTTTCAATGGGATCTTTAAGGATGTTCTACATATAAAATCATGTTATCTGCAGAGAGAGACAATTTTACTTTGTTTTTCAATTTTGATGATTTTATTTCTTTTTCTTGCCTGATGCTCTGGCTAGGACTTCCAGTCCTATGTTGAATAAGAGTGTAGAGAGTGGACACCCTTATCTTATTTCTGGTCTTCTAGGAAAAGCTTTCAACCTTTCTCCATTAAGTATGATGTTAGCTGTGGGCTTTATTACATTGAGATACATTTCTTTTATACCTTACTTTTTTGCACATAAACATTATATTGCATGTGAATATATATATACACAATATACTGCACATTTTTTTTAGTTTAAATATATGTACTGATCATTGTTTCTAAGAACAGATTAGAGCTTTAGCTTTTTAAACTTACATAGTTAACAAAGGAATAAACCCAACCACAAAATAAGAATAAACAGAATGTGGTAATCCAATCATAAAGGACAGTCAGATGTGCTTACACATATTCAAGAAATCAGTCATCTGAGTTATAAATAATAATTAGTTCATTTGTGTCCTTATTATTTTAGATTACACATAGAAGGGATATATGGCATTTTTCTTTCTCATACCTAATTTGTTAAGACTCTTTATCATGAAAAGATACTGATTTTGTCAAATGCTTTTTCTGTATCTATTGAGATGATCATAGTGTTTTTTTTTCTTTCATTTTATTAATGTGATGTATCATATTGATTGGTTTGCATATTTTGATTCATCCTGGCATCCAGCGATAAATCCCACTTGACCATGGTGAATGATACTTTTAATGTGCTGCTGAATATGGTTTGCTTGTATTTCATTGAGAATTTTTGCATCTATATTCACCCAAGATATTGATCAGTAGTTTTCTGATAGTGTCCTTTTCTATTTTGGTATTAGGTAATGCTGGCCTTGTAAAATGAGTTTGGGCATATTCCCTCCTCTTCAGTATTCTAGAATAGTTTGAAAAGGAAAGGTACTAACTCTAAATGTTTGGTAGAATTCCCCCATGAAGCCATTTGGTCCTGGACTTTTGTTTTGGGGGAGTTTTTTGACTACTGATTCAATTTCATTACTAGTGATTGGTCTGTTCAGATAGTCTGTTTAGTCCTGATTCAGTCTTGGAATATTGTGTTTCTAGGAATTTATCCATTTCTTCTAGGTTGTCCATTCTGTTTGCATATAATTGTATATTCTCTTTTGATTGTATTTCTGTGGTATCAGTTGTAATTTCCCCTTTCGTCCAATTTTATCTTTTGGGTCCTCTTTTTCTTTTATGAGTCAGAGTAAACGTTTGTTAATTTTTTTTATATCTTTAAAAAAATAGCTCTTAGTTTCATGGATTTTTGCTTTTATTTTTTAGTCTCTATTTTATTTATTTCTGCTCTAATATTTATTATTTTCTTCTTTATATTACCTTTTGGCTTTGTTCTTCTAATTCCTTTAGTTGTAAAACTAGATTATTTGGCATTTTCTTATTTTTTGAGGTTGGCCTGTATCACTATGAACTTCCCTCTTACAGTTGCTTTTGCTGTGTCACTTAGATTTTGGAAAGTTGTGTTTCTATTTTCATTCATCTCAAGGTGCTTTTTAAAAATTTTTCCTCTTTGGTTTCTTTGTTGACCCATTGGTTTTTTAGTTGCATATTGTTTAGTCTCAGTGTCTTGTGTTTTTTTTCAAGTTTTCTTCCTGTAATTAATTTCATGTTGCATATGTTGTGGGTGAAAAAGATCTTTGGTATGATTTCAGTCTTCTTAAATTTACTGATACTTGTTTTGTGGCCTTGCTTGTGATCTATCCTGGAGAAAGTTCCAAGTGCATTTGAAAAGAATGTATATTCTGCTGTTATGTGATGGAATTCTCTCTCTCTCTCTCATTCATATTCTCTCTCTATATATATAGATATAGATATATGGATATATATACATATATATAATCTCCATTTGAGCTAATGTGTCATTAAAAACCACTATTTCTTCATTAGTTTTTTTTCTAGATGATCTATCCACTGATGTAAGTGGGGTGTTAAAGTTCCCCACTATTACTGTATTACTGTCACTTTTCCCCCTTTATGTCTAATATGCTATTGATTCCCTGCAGTGTAGTTTTTGTCTCAGTTATAGCATTCTTCAGCTCTGATTGGTTCTTTTCTATATTTTCTAATTCTTCTTGAAGTGCTCATTGTGTTCTCCATTCTTCTCCCAAGTTTAGGGAGCATTTTAGTGACCATTCCTTTGAACTATTTATCAGATAAATCACTCATCTCTGTTTCATTAGTGTTTTTTTTTGTTTGTTTGTTTGTTTTTTTGGTAGGGTTCAGCCTTTTTCTTTCATTTGAAACACATTCTCTGTCTTCATTTTGTTTGACTTTCTGTGTTTACAAATTAGGTGACAATTACTCTCCCAGTTTTGAAAGTATGCCCTTGTGTCGAAGCATCCCTATGCAGACTCTGTGTGTCTGGTGGCTTTGGCAGAAGGGTTGGAGCTGAAGTGGTCATGGACCAGGGTTTCTCCCAGGGCATGCCAAGACAGTCACCTTGGTAGGTAGGGGTTGGGGACTAGGGGCTGGGGTCAGAGCCTGCTAAAAGCCAGGGATTCTAAGGTTACACTGGGGTCTTCACCTTGGTTAGGGTGAGGGCCACTGGAGCCCATTATAGACCATGGCTTCTCCTGTGGTGCACTGGGAACTGCTGCCCTGGTGGGTAAGGAGGTCTAGAACTGGAGCTCAGAATAGGCTGGGGGGTGAGGGGCATGCTAAGGCTGTCTTAGCAGACTGGCTAGAGTAACAGGTACTTTTTTCATTCTGCTGCCTCTATGCTGAAACTTAGAGCAAGTGACCCCTTTAAGAGCAAATTCTTGGTTTCCTCTTGTCCTCTGGCACTCCTGATTGTAAGTCCCAAGGGTTTTCAAAACCAGTTAAGGGGGCTTATATTCCCAGTGCCATCCCCAGGGCTGCAGTTCTCAATTTGGGGCTTTAACTCCTAACTTCTTAGGTGGGATCTCCAACTTTGTGATAGCCCCTTCTGCTTGTGGGCCACCCTCTAGGGTTGTTGGCCCTGACTAGATTGTGTCTCTGCCCCTTCTACCTGTCTCAAGGGTTTTTTCCCTTATATCCTTAGTTGTAGAAGAGCTGTTCTACTTGTCTTTAGGTTGTTCTCAGAGAAAGTTGTTCTATATGTAGTTTGGTGTGTCAGTGGGAGGAGTTGGGCTCAGAATCTCCTGCTCTGCCAACCTGCCTCCTCTTTTTCATCCTTTTTGTTCCTCAACTACATAATTTTAAATGTTTTATCTTCCAGGTTGCTGGTTCTTTCTTCTGCATGATCAAGCCTGCTTTCAAGGCTCTCTATCAAATTCTTCAATTCAGTTATTCTACTTTTTTCAGCTCTAGGATTCCCAGTATGGTTTTTTGGGGTGTGGTTTCTTTTTCTTTACTGAACTTCTCATTTTGTTCATGGACTACTTTCCGAATTTCATTGTGTTGCCTCTATGTTCTTGTATCTCATTGAATTTCTTTGAGGATTATTATGAATTATTTCCCTGACATTTACTAGCCCTCCATTTCTTTAGGCTCATTTATTAGTGATTTATTAATCTCCTTGCATGTTGCCACATTTACCTGATGTTTTGTGATCCTTTATTTCTTATGTTGTTGTATTTGAATAAGTAGGTTCCCCTTCCAGACTTTGCTGGTTTACTTAGGCAGAGACAGTTTTTCACCGGTCAGCTCAGTTGGTTTTTCTGGGCGTGTCTGCTGGTAACATCCTTGGGCAGGTGGGCAACTGCTATTAAGGTCTATTTTGGAGCAAGGCAACTGTTTGAGCTCTGAGGTTGGGGTGAGGCATGAGCCATAGCTGAGAACAGCTGGACAGACTGCTGCTGCTTGGTTCCCTGCCCAGGGAAGCTGTAGGATGGGCTCCGCAGTTGCCTGGATTCTCTGGTGATGTTTATTAAATGGTCACTACTGGGTACTATACTCAACAGTAGGTGGGGCTATGAATTAGCCTGCTTGGCAGGGTTGTAGGATAGGACCCAGGGGCTACACAGCTTGTTTGGGGACTGGAATCAGGCAAGAGCGTGCACTGAATACGTTGGTCAGATGAGGCCACTGGTTCTGCTCTGCAGATGGGAAAAGCCATGGCTTGCTCCTTTTAAGGGCTGCCATAAGCAGGGTTGTTAGAGGGGCTCTGCGGTGTTCTCTGATTAGGTTCTCTAGTCAGGCAGCCTGAAGGCTGTATTCAACATTGAGTAACGATATGAATTCATTTCCCTCCCTAATGCAGTGGGAGGAGCAGCGCCCATGAAAGTCTCTTTGTTTGTGGTTTTGATTCAACCCAACCCACACAGGGCCATTTGCTTTGCTCTGAAGGAGGTCATCTCTGATCTCCCGCCTCTCAGGTTGAGCATTACTGGGTTTTGCAGCAGCTTCCAGGTGTTGTGATACAGCCCCTTCCTGTCAGATGGAGTGGAAGCGTCACACTCCACAGAGGCTGGGGCTATGACTCGGCCCTCCTGCCTGAGTGGGACTGGGAGGGCCCGCTTCAGGTAACTCCCAGATTTTCCCAAACAGGGCTTCTGGTCAGAAGGTGCCTGGAGCCAGGATTGGCGGTGGGTGGAGCTATGACTCAGCTCCGTTACCTGGCATGGGCAGACCAGGCCCCAGGGCCTGAATGAGGCAGACCGGCACCCCTGCACCCCTCTGAGTTTCCTCGTCAGACTGTGCTCCCTTCTTGATTCTGCAGATGAGCAAAACCGCTGGCTGGGAATGCTACTTGGGCACTGCAGGGAGGAACTCAGACTGCCAAGACCTGAGCCCCGGTTGTTGCAAGCCCCTCCTTAGTGGTGTCTTGTCCATCAATAGTGATTAGTTTTTGTTTTAGTGAAGGGAAGCAAAGTCAGGAATAACCTGTTACCATCCGGGTGGCATCTCTCTATGACTGCCTTCTTGGAGTATCCTCAGGGATAGCAAACACATATTCTCTCAAGGTAAACTTGATTCCCAAATACTGCAAAGTCACTTGGAGTCAAATCTAAGAAGTGACAGGTCATTGTACAAGGTGTGTCATAACCCTTTTGGCCACACACTCCTTTTAAGAATGTGATTAAACCTATGAAACCTAGAAAAAGGAAGGGGAGGTGTCAATATGCTGCACTGGGAGCAAAGGCCTGTTTTTATGAGATAGGTACTTTCAAAAGTTTTGTCAAAAACCAGGGTTTCTAGGCAGCACTCGAGTTGGCTTGAAGTGCTATAAATTCACGGAGGCCTGTGTTAAAGGGTAGGGTATTCCATCCTTCTATTCATCTACAACACTTTCGTCTTTCTTCATTTTGAATGTAAGCCTAGTGAGGATAAGGCTTTATGGTTCAATTACTGGTGTCCCTAGAACAGGGTCTGGTACTTAGCTCTCATTAAGTATTTATGTAATGAATGAATGAGTTAACGGATGAATTATTTAATATTGGGTTCCCAAGTAATATTTCTAGTTATCAAAAGAACTCTTGTGCTAGAAACAATTTTTAAGAACCATTGGCACACGTAATTTAAGTGGAGATATTTCTGGGAGCATAATGGGTGGAGGGCTAGGGTTTCTGAGATTTAGACAAATCTCAGGGCAAGGCACAGTAACCATCCAGCATGATAGCACAGTGGTTAGTTTCTGAAATGGGAACCTGGGTCAAGAAGCCCAGCATCACTTTAGTAAGGAGCTCCTTTGCTGATGGATGAAGACATCAAAGCAATCGTATACCTGAGTCTTTATAAAAGAAAGAAGAAGAATAAACCTGTTCATAATCTTACTCTTTTTGTATGTACCTATGGGTGGCCACAGAACGGATGGCTGATTACTGGTCCTTGATTCTCTGGCTCAAATAAAGTGCCTTAGCTTCTAGCTGAAAATGAGGACCATCAATGCAAGACAACAGGACAGAGAGTGCATATTCAATTCTGCTGAAAACAGAAAAAAAAAAGTTAGAAAACAAAGACTCATTTCATCTAGCAAGGGCAATACAAACGGATTATATAAATTTATTTTTCATATAACAATTGATTAGTTTAGAAAAATTCCCATTTTCAATGTTTAATTCCATCTTTCATTTTTTAAAAAAAAAATCACTAAAAGGACAAAAACCCACACAAAAATACAATCTGTATCTGTTCTATATTTACAGATAACCGGTCACTATTAAGGCACAGATTGATTAAAAACTAACATTTATTCAAATAATCCAAATATTTTGTGCATCATATAACACTGATAACACCGTATACTGTAGTGTCATATTCCCTTCATTGCATCAAGAGAAAGTGAGAAAAGTCATTTCCAGTGTTTTTATTTATTTTTTTTAGCCACCCTATTTAATCTAGTTTAATTGGGACACTTTTCCCTTTGGCATAATATTAAAGCACTGTTCATAAAACCTGTATCAACTTAACACTGTAAATCCATTCCATCTTCCTCCTGCTACAGATGCAACAGGTTGAGAGCTGGGATAAAACTCTAAATGATTATTTTCTATTTGGGAAGGTCTTATTAAGTATAGTTGTTGAACAGGAAACAGATCTGGAATTCTTACCCTGTGCTGAATGTGTAGCATGACTGTGTTCATACAGCCCCATAAGGCAGGGAGCTTCCCGTAGTGACCTGCATACATGTGACATGTGCAGGATGATACCATTGTATTTGCACAGGGAGCAAGTTAGTTCTACATCCCCTTAGAGCCGTTACAATTGATAATTTTATGACAGGTCCATTATCTATGCCTTCAAGGTAACCAATTTTTTTAAGTGAATTTTTCTCTGTGCAAAATTTTAATTCTTGTTCTTACCTTAATGGTAACACTTAGCCATGGAAAAATGTCAGACAAGTATTTCTGATCCCGCACTTGTATGAAAGTCCCCAGTTGTTCTGTATGATTATCTAATGCCTTCTGAGGAGAGCCCGTGACAGTGGTTTATGTCCACGTAGAAAGTCTTGAATACTGAACATAAATAAGTCATTACAGTACAGGTAAGTCACAACATTTCCTATGGGAAAGTTTTCCAACAAATTAATACACTTGGAAATAATAATGCTTTAAAGAAAGAAAGGCACTTAGTGATTTTCTTCATGGATTGAAAACCCTTCATAAATCCATAAGAAGATGTCTGAAAAGACCTAGGAAACAATGTTGCCTGATTTCTTGGACTTTCACAGTATAAGATTGTAACGATGAGTTAGCCACTTACAAAATAGTCTTTTTTTCCCCCTCCTTCAGAATTCAGCTGTCTTTATAAATTGTTACCCTGGAGACTCAAATAAAGCCTTTCCATTCTCAACAAACCCAAGTCTACTTCAAGCAGACAGATGTGGTTTTAGGTAAGTCCTGTGACCATATGGAGCACAGCTAATGTGTACATAAAGACAGTAATGTATTTCTCCTCCTAATGGCAACAGTGCTGTCTTGTCAGATGATTATTTGTCTTTTTTAAATAAAGTGACAATCTAGGGCTCCAGTTATTGAATGCCGTCCATTCTCTATCATAAATCTCTAGTAGATATCAATTTAATCAGTTATGTACTGTATGCTTATAATATCTAAAAATAAAAGTTTGATATAAATAAGTGTCCTTTAGTGGCAGTATACTAAGAATAGCCCTTTGCCTTCAGATAACCATTAAGATCATTTTAGCAATAAAGGCAGCAGCTAAATATGATGACTGCAAAGGGTTAATATTGCAAAGTCCATTTGGTCTTTCTTTGCTTGTACCTGTTACGGTGAACTAGGTTCAACGCTGAGTGTTCCTAGGATGCTGACATAAATGAACAGAACTGGTCCAGAACCAAGTGGAGTCACTATTTCCCAAAGTCACAGAATATTCTGCACAAAAACTAATAATCCAGTACTAATTCAAATAAAAATTTAACGCAGAAAAGATGTGACTAAATCCGATTCGTACCAATACATCAAGTGACATGAAAATGAAAGAGAGCATTTCCACAGGACGAGAAGCTAGAAAGCGTAAAGTGCTGCAAGCCCTCAGCAATTGCTCTAAAGCAGTGCCAGGAAATTCCACTTTGATTATTTTTTTAAAAATCCCCAAATACCAAAAAGCAAACAAAATAAGTTCTATGTTTTCTGGCATCCCAGATGTCAACTCATCCTTCATTTTAAGTAAAAAAAATCAGTGCACATGTTATATAGGTAAATAAAAACGGGGAAAAAAAGCCCTATCCTCATATTGCAAATTCTGTCCAATTGCCATTAAAAAAAAAAGTGATCCACATGTGGCATTCTGTATGGTGACATAAGAACATCTTCTCTTTTTTCTTCCTTTCTGGCACAAAGTTCAGGTGCGAATAAGATGCTTTGGTCCTGATACCAGACACCCAGAGTGCTGAGGACGGTGTGCAGTGAAGACTGTTCAAAGAGCTCCTGTGTCCACTTGACAGAGTTGGCGGGCATGTGCCTGAAGGGTCCTGCTACCAGCGGCCACTGACACTAGCAATGTCTGAGTGATACTGACGGGGTAGCCTCCCACTTGCTCCGCCTTCCAGGAAAGAGGTGCGTGCATTTGGTGGTTCAAAAAGCTTTCTTCGGTTTTTATTTAATTCTAGAGAGAGAAAGAGAGGATTGTTAGCTCAGTGGGGAAGTTCTGTAATCTTCAGGACATGGCATTAGAGCTCAGAAATGGTGATGTGGTTAAGTTTTGGGGGGAAAGTTAAGTAGGTAGCAAAAAGGAAAACCTTTAGTCCACTGTCAAGACATTTTTGAAATGCTAGAACGTCTGATATGAAAGGTAGCATCTTGTAGCTGAGAGAACCAAGGACAGCAAATAGTTTTCATTGCAGTTTGTAAACTACCCAGGGGATATGTCATTCTCAGAACCCTCTGAAGTCCAGATACACAATATAAACAGTTCGACCTATCCCAGATGTCATTTGAGGCAAAGGGAGGGGGACCATCGAAGCTGGTAAAAGGCAGTTGAGAGGATGCATTACCAGTGACCCAGAAAATTATTACAGCTCAATAAACTCACCCATATCAAACACAGAAGTCATTAATTATTTAAATCAGACATGAAAAGAAGACTCCACATCTAAACACAAGAACATTGGAGGAGCATACTGATGAGTTGAGTTAAGCCCCAGCCCCATGGCTCCAGGGACTCATTTGCCTACACTCCTTGAGTCAGGAAGAGCTATCCGAAGAAGCTTACCAGCAGGTTTCTTTGAGTAAAAAAATCAACTTAGTAAAAATAGCAACAGTTTAGGAAATTAACACAACTGAAAATGACCAATACTTGAATCTAAATTTTCAGGGAAAAACTAAGATGCTCAATTTTAATTTTAAAGAAACCACAGTACTGTTTAATTTGTCTTTTCCCAACTCAAAATGATTAACCACAAAGGTGAACACTTGAAGCAGTGTCCCATCTTCCCCTTCATACACACATTCACAAATCCTCAAGTCAACTGATACAATTCTCACTAATGAATTCATACAAGTAGATAGAACTGTCAGTCTGTGGAAAGTGGGGTTTCTGATAGCTGCCAAATGCAAGTACAGCTGACCATTGAATCATGTGGGTTTGAACTGACTGGGTCCACTTCTACGTGGATATTTTTCAATAGTAAATACTAGTATTACCTGGTCTGTGGTTGACTGAATCTGCAGATGCAGAAGGAGGCACTGCAGATACAAAGAGTGACTTAAGTTATACAGGGATTAATGCCCATGTGGTTCAAGGGTCAACTGTATCTTTAAATTTATTCAGTCTCAGATAGAGGGATTATATAGATGATGTGCTTAAAGTTGTCTTTTTCTTTGGGAGGGTGGGGGTCAGGTGGAGCAAGTGAGTCGGCACCTAATATTTACAAAGTGCTCGGTGCTTTTTCAACCATACACACATACAATCCCTTTTTGAATTCTGAAGTTACAGGGCAAGCGATGGCCTGCTACAGGAAAGCTGAGGACGAGAACAGAGACTCAGGCAGGTTGCAGTGGGTCAGAGGTGTCCAGGGACAGCCATCTGGCCAGACATGCTCTTGTCTCCCAAGTTCTGAAAGATGGACCAGTGACCTTAACACTTCACCCCACTGCCTCCCAAAATGTCAGTGTTTGCCCCACAGGGGCACTCCAAGAGGGGAGACACCTCTTTGTTGTTTACCTCTAGGTTTTAGGGGAGAAAAGAAAACAACAGTGATTTATTAGAGCCTATTAATATGACAAGTACTTTACATTCTAAAGGGCAGGTAATACTACCATCCTCCATTTTATAGATAAGAAAACTTGAGTTTCAGAAACGGATGAAGTAGGAAGCCCTTTCTGCCTGAGGCAAAGGTCCATGCTGTGGGCGGCAGGGATCTACCCACTGGGTGGAGACCACCCAAGGCATCGGGAATAGAAGTTTGAGAAATTGGTAGTTTCAGGTATGCTGGATAACAGAGCCTTCCTTTCGCACTTTATATGTATACTAAATTGATTTTTTTTTTAACAGAAAAACATAGCTTAGAAACTCTAAAGAAGCAAGGAAGATATTAGGAGTAAAAAACATGCAGGCATGCATATGGATGGCTACTGTTTCAAGTTCCCCCAGAAACAGTAGCAATGACATTCCTATCACGTGTGTCCTGTTTAAAAAACAAACACAAAAAATTCAGAAATCAAGACAATTGAATATATTTAAAGGCACACTTGTAGGAGAATTAAAAATATCTGAATCCTCTTAAACATAGCCTGGGAAAGTTTTTATCGCCTTTAAATGAGGAGACTTTCTTTGCCCTCCATGTTCTCGTGGGGGGATAACCCATGAATCCAGGACACTCCCACACTATAGAGAAGGAAAAGAAAGGAAGGCGGCAAACACCGTTCTCTCCTAGCACATAAAACATGTACAATTAAGCACATGAAAACGATCGGGTCACCGAAGACATTTTTAAATAGATGTTGAAAACTTCAATGTGAAAAGTCACATCCCCCAGATTTTTGAGAGAATAAATGATCATGAAGAAAGTCAGCCATTCCCTAAAGATGTAGTTTCTAAGAGTGTGAAGTACACAGGTAAGTCTTTTAGAGAGATTATCAAGAATCAAGTCCTACCAAAGAGACTTCCGTTTTTTGTTGTTGTTTTTTAAATTAAAAAGCAAACTCCCTCTTCTGATTTTTTTTTTCAGTAGGCCTAAGGGGTAGTTTGGGAAAATACCAACCTTTTTTCTTTGAAATTCCAAGGTTCACACAATCCTGGCAGCTCTCAGGATCTTGGTGCGGATCTGAACAGAGTCACAAACTAAAAGAATAGGTCGGGAGATGTTAGATCTACCTGAGGCCGTGGCGGCAAGCCTGTCAACAGGATGCTAAACTTCCTTTCACTTAGTTCCTGTACACTTAGGTAACCAATCACTATAATTCTCAGAGAAAAATCGACTTGTGAATTTGGGGGAAAAAAGAATTTTTTTTCTCTGGTCCATTCTATTAGAGATAAATCTTAACTCCTATAACAATTAAAATAAATGTCTTCTGGCCCAAGATTAAAAGCAAAACAAAACCTTACACTGAAAGAACAACTCTTGATTTCCAGTTAAAAATCTACAAAATTTTTAAAAGGAATTTTGAGCAAACTCTATAGCTAAACTGTGTAACCACAAGACCAACGGGAGTCAAGGCTGCCCTGAGACCCTGCATCTATCTGGAAATGAAGTGCTCTGAGACTATAAATGAATGTCTGTTATCAGATGAGTTGAATTGGAAAAAGAAGCTTTTTGATGAAGTGTTTCTCTATAAAAACTTATTTCTTGCAGAGAAAATGATTTACCAGGTTCAAACAAATGCACTCAACAAAGTAAGGCAAAATCATCCTTAAAATAATCAAATACTTCTTGCTGTGCAGAGCATTCATAAGGCATCTTATTCAGTCTTTAATTCCCTTTAAAAGCAAGAGGACCTGTGAAACCCACTGAGAGGCAGTTTGGAGAAGCAGGCTACAATCTCAATAGAACCACACTAAAGATGATGATTAAAGAAAATATTTTTTAAACAAGGACTCAAAACGCCTCCTGTTTCACACCCTACTCCCCAGAACACACCTGGAATACATCACCTATGTATTCCAGAGCAGAAGTACTGACGATGCAACTGGAACCTGTGAAAATATTTAGAGATGTGTGCTTGTTGCTGGAAGTTTTAGAAAGTTTGTAATTGGGTTGGTGCACAAAGAAAGGACTGACTATTCATTATACTGTCACGGACATCCCACAAATCTCTAGTGAAAGATTATGGCGTTCTGAAACATACACTTCTCTGGTGTAAATGTGCTAGCCCACTGGCATATTTTAACAGTACTGGTGTGGTGACTGAGTTAATCAAATTTCAAGCAGTATATTAATTTTACTTTCAAACAATTAAAAGAATATAAAGATATATAAAGTTAATTTGGATCCAGAAATAGCCCTCTGAAGCTGAGCTTTAGGGTAAACAAGTTGAAAACTATGATATTGGCATAGACAGTAAAAAAGAACAAGGGACCCCTCCTAATAACACGTACTGGTAAAACCTCAGGTTCGCTTCACTCCGCCTGGTGAGCCATCACATGGAAGGGCAGGGCTTAGAAATGGAAAGTGACCCTACATGATCATCTACGCCAATCCACCGTCATGGGTATGAAACCAAAACCAAAAGAGGTTTGGAAACTCATCCAAGGGCTCATGATGTGGAGAAGCAAATGTCAGTTCTCCTATTCTGAATACAGCGTTCTATCCACTGTACCGAGCTGATACAAGCACAAGAAACAGCGGCTGCCCTGTGGAGCACCGTTAATGCAGCAGCCTGGGTGCACCGGGTGGAAGAAGGCTTCTCAGTCTGCTGTGTGCAGAACTCTATTTACCCATGGAGGAGCCTAACAGGCTGCCCAACGGCTGAATTTCCAGCCCTAAAGCTACTCTGCTTATATAGATCTAAAATCTAAAGCAGATATTGGGGTGGTGGGTAGCGTTGATCTGCTGCTAAAATAAAATGGAAAACTACGGAGGCTTTTAATTTTACTTGATGATCTGATCAGAGAATGCTGTTTAAGAAAGGACTTTCACCAGTTGGAGGCCACTGCTGGCCTCAAACTAGCAAAGCCTGCAAATTCCGTGTTTTGAAAAAGCAAAGTCATTTTCTCACCACACCTGACACCTGGTGTCTCTGTCTTTTTGAGAGACTGGCACACATATAAAATTAACACTCATGAACTTTATCAGAAAGTCTTCAGAAAGTAAGCACATCATTTTTTTGCCCCCTAATTTTCTTCCTCATTTCTGTCAACATCTTTTTGAGGTACATCGTTAAGTATTTGCCAACTCCCGACTCATCACCTGGCGGAGGTACCTAGTAAATGCATATAGAATATTTTCTTATGCAAAAGATGCACTAAAGTGGCAGTCTGGGAGACAGACCTTCAGACTCTCCTTCATCCTGTGACTATTTTTAGGATACTACACTCTTCTATGATTCACAAATTCTATTAAAACTTGGAGAAAAATTAAAAAGCATTAAGACAAGAAACACTACCAGGTTCCAGCTATACCCAGGAGCATATTCTTTTTCTCTGGTGCAGTGACCTGAGCTGGTTATGAGGGCACATGCATTTAAAGCATGATAACCAACCCAGAATAATTATTCACAAACCCAGTGATCATAAGTTAACACAACCACGAAATGGAGAATTAAACTGCTCCCTCATCCTCACATTCTGCAAGGGGAATTTGGGTTAGACCTTCCTGAAGAGATCCATTTTAAGGAATGACATTGTCAAGGCAGGTTTTCAGGCTATGCCTTAATGAAGGAGTGGGGGTGTTCTTGGCATATGTCAGCATTGGTGGGAAAACACTCTGCACAACCACGAAGTCCCAGGACAGGAAGCGAGTGATGGGCAGAACCAGCCCTGCTGGCTGAGACCACTGGCAGAGGTTCTTCAGATTTTAAGATGTGAATAAGAACATTTATATTCACCTGAGATTGCAAGCAGCATTTTCCTCCTGGCACCAAAAGTCGTAATTCCCAGCTCCTTCAGATCCTGATCTGTGAGAGTGAGGAATGTCTGAAGATCAATCTGTGGGTGAAAAAGTAATCTATAATCAATATATTAAGTACTTATTTTCTTCCTCCTTATAGGTTCAACTCATTATTACACTTGTTTATTCATTATGCTCTGCTTACTTCCAGAAAAGAATGGTGGTGTCACAAACCTCAGGGACAAGAGTTAAGTAACAGAGGTGGTAAAATGAAGGCAGTAATTCTAGCCAAAGACAGTCTAAGCCAATGATTTACTGCACCTGAGATATAAACTTAGGTCTTAGCATCCTGGCACTCAGGGCAAAAAGGAAAACACAAATTACACGGTTTTTGTGAACTGGTGAAAGGAGGAACACTTATCTGTTCAAGCGAGAAAATATTTCTTAGTTTTGGATTCTGACTTGGTTAAATGTCTCCCCATTAAAAAAAAAATAGCACCATAAGTGGTATCTTCCATTATAGTCTACATAAGAGTCACAGCAGAATTCACCAACTACCTCAGACCCGTGACACACTTGGCTCAGCCCAGCAGACGATCTCTGAAAGTGGCATATATGAAGTATTTCCAGGAACAGTGTAACTGTACAACCTGGCATCAGCAACAAAGTGTGGAAGGAAGCAGCCCAAGAGTCTCACCTTCCTTTGGAGACTGTCTGGAAGAACAGAAAGGCAACAGGCTCTGAAGCCAGAGAGACTTGGGCTCAGACGCTGTGCCACTATGCGTTGTAGGCGCTTAGGGTTGACAAGACCATACCTCACAGGGTTGTAGTGGACATTAAACATGATCTTAGATACAATGCAGTGCACTCACCAAAGGGGTAAAAGAGCTGGCAGCTATGGTTAGTAACAATGCATATAGACAGATCATCTGTGAAAGCTGCTAAATAAATCTTCATCCTGCTTAAAATAAATCTCAGAAGGTTGCTTAATGGGGGATTCTTGTTAAGTCATATCTGAATATTAGAAAATATCCTCCATGAAGGCAACAGTACCAAATTTCAACACACCTGCAAATAGTAAGATATACTTTTTACTCAAATTATATGGAAATTAATTTGCAATTTTCTGTTTTGATTTGGAAGGTACATCCAGATCTTGAGAAACCTTTTTATTTATCATTTATAACAGGTCTAGAGATGTTTTTTAGAAATTCTGGTCAAGGAAGATTATTTCAGGGATCCTCGAACTCTTCTTAAAGGTCCAGAGAATAAATATTTTAGGCTTAGTGGGTCATATGGTCTCTGGTTCACCTACTCAACTCTGCTGGTTTAGCTCAAAAGCAAACAGGCAATATGTAAATGAGTTGGTATGGCTGTGTCCCAGTAAAACTTCATTTACAAAATGAGGCACTGGGTCTGCAGGCTGTAATTCGCTGACCCCTGCTCCCGTTAATATTAGATAAGCCATCCTGGCTTTATATTATGTTTTCTTTCTTTTTGAAGTAACTAGATAAGCAGTAACTATGGTCAATTTATTTCTGTGCTTCTTCAAATAGGAAATAAATACATATATCAAAAACAAACCCAGAATATCATTGAATAACATCTAATCACTTACTTCTAAAACCTTCTATACATGAACAAATTAAAATACCTCTGCCCTTGAGCTTCTCAGCCACCTATATCTAACCAGCAAGACTAAGTAAATGCAGTTCTTTAATGTACTGATGATGAAAGTATTATTATTCAACTTAGAAAAACCCTCAGTTAAATGAACACTCATTTAGACGTGGGGAAAAGAAAACAAAATCATTATTATCCTGAAGTCCAAAATATCCATTTTTTGAGTGTTAAAAAAGTTCAGCAATTAAACTTGATAAGTTATTGAACCATGGGCATGACATTAGATTTATGATATAAAGTGCCTAATGAAAATCTTAGATTCTTTATTGACTGCTGCATGCCTGGGGATTACTGACATAATCAGATGTTCTCTAGCATGAAATAAAGCCAACTGGCATGAAACGTGGACCATGTCAGGATTTGAAAAACAGACAGATTTAGAGAACTGTTCTCACTTCCTGTTGCCGTGGATTAGCTGTGCCCTGGTGTTATGACTAGATCAGATGACGAGAAAGAATCATGCTTAGGAGCTTTTTTCTTTATGCCAGTGCTGCATGGCCACGGCTGATCAGTTTGACCAAAATCCATGGTAAGGATGTTTCAGGAGACATCTTAGTTCTGTCTCAGTTGAGGTAAAAGCCAAACAGTAAATTAATGAATAAGTTAACATGTATAAAAAGCGCATTATATTCTGTGAGAACAGACTTCAGTAACATGAAAACAACCATAGTTATTTCAGATGCTATTATTACTTTTTAGTGCCACAAATGAAGATATAGCAACAGATGAAACAGGAAAATCATATTAAATATAGACTTGCTGCTGACCTTAGGGAAGCCGTGAATCAAAAGTTCCTACGAATCAATATACTCCTTAGGTCTTTTAGTTTTGAAACTGGTGAAGGATGGCTATATGTGTTTTTGCAAACACAATTTCCTGTTTCTGCTATCCTGTTTACCAGCTGCACTAAATAAATAAGAAATGAGAGGGCGATTTTTCTCAGCAGCAAAACCAAGCTGTGAGACTTGCATAAATGCTCGGTGAAAGCACAGTCATCTTAGGTCAGCGAGTGGTTCCATTCTGCAAGTCGTCATACACACAACCAAAACAAAGGTGCCTGGGAAAATAAACACATAATGACTGACCTCTTGCTGCTGGAAGACGTCTGTGTATTTGCCCAGGCCCAGTTTGCTGAAGAGCTCAGGGAGGTCAGAGCCTTTGAAAGAGCTGTTCAGGTTACAGCCGTTGCTTCCTGTCAGCGAGGAAATGCAGTCCATGTAATTGCTGCTGCTCAGATAGTGTTCCGCTGAAAAGGAAAGGAGAGGCAGGCTTGAAGCACAAATGCCCAGAGAGAACGTGGTTTAATTAAAAGTTTTAATCACTCAAATATTCCAGAGTCATTGTTTTGGGCTGAATAGAGCAGTAGCTGCAGCAATACAGCCATCCTTTACTGAAGCATTGGCTTTTCATTAAGGAAATGCTGGTTATTGCTTTCAGGGAGGCTCTTGCCATTTAAAAGGTTACACTTGGGGGGCAGCAATTCAGCAACAGTGCCTCTGTAGTTCATAATCATTCTTCATATTCTCCCCAGGCATTCTGAAACATTTGCTCTTTCTAATTGATTTGATGTGAATTAAATGAGGAACTGGAAGGAGGACCCCTAGGGCACAATAAAGGTATGGAAAATTACAGGAAGTCCAGGCTCCTTTTGGATGCAGGATGGCCCTCCGTAGCCATCTACAGAATCAAGCAGAGCTGTGCAGCCATTCCTACCTGACCGACAACCGACTGTCACCACTGTGGGGATTCTATCCTCTTACACCAGACGCAGCTTCAGGAGGGATTCCCAGACTGATGGGGACAGAAGACACTCACCAAGCTAATCAGATCCATCTACTCTCCTCTGGGATCCGTGCATTCACCAAATCTAAGAATCTTGTTCTGCACTGCACCGGGTGCCACTAATTACTTTCTGTCATTGTTTTCATCTCCCATTTGAAAGTCCTATGTATATCTCAGGTGGAAGAAGTTTCTTGATAAGGTTTCTCTTTTAAAAATAGATGTTTCATCTCTTGTGGGAAGAATGTGTAGAGAAAAGGATCCAGGACCAAGCCCTGAGGCCCTGAGCCCTGGAACATTCCACCAATCGAAGGTAAGGCCCCAAAGTCACCAAAATAGACCGAGGAGGAATGAATGACCAGTGAGGTCCTGGTTCAAGTGTGACACGCACTGGAGTGGCCACTGACTTGACAACATGGACTTCACTGGCAGGCTGGCCACATAGTTTACTGTCCAAATGATAGGTTACTTTGAGAAAAAAAAAAAAAAAAGACAGAGTTACTGAGAATTATAGTGGGACACCTGATGAAACAGGGATGCCCAGAGAAAACCTAGACATTGGTAAAGGTGTCAGGAAAAATTATCTAAAACTTTGTTGTTCAATACAGTAGCCACTGGCCATATGTGGCTATTGAGCACTTGAAATGTGCCAGTGGGAATTAAAATGTTTCCGTAAGTGTAAAATACAACACACCATATTTTAAAGACTTACCACAAAAAATAAAGTATATGTCTTTACATTGATTACATGTTTAAATGATAATATTTTACATATATTGGGTGAAGCAAGTACATCAGTAAAAGCTGAAAAAATGTTTTAAAATATTTTTATCTGACAAATATTTATAATGATACACCATTTTTTTTTTTACATTTCTTTTTATCTTTACTTACAGTGTCTATAGTCTCTTTTAAATCCGCTAGGCTCTTAAAACATCTGACAAAAGCCAAAGAACAGTTCTTCTTTAATCAATCTTTTATCTTAACCCCAATTCTGAACTTCAGTGCAGCTAAGTTGCATAGTCAATTTTAATTATCCGTTGTTAAGTGAAGGGAAAGGAGATAAAGACAGAGGAGAGATGCACAGAGCTAATTTATGTTGGAATGTGAAACGGAGATCATTTCACCCTGAGATCTGCCCCTGGCACCAGCCAGCCTCTTAGCTCCATCCCCTGTGGGCGATGGAGGACCTAGCCCAGGACTCAAGGAGGCCTCTAGGTACCACGGACAGCATACTTGGGAATGAAAGAGTTGGCCATGCTTTCTTATTCAGACTTGGCCGACACCACGACCGGCCTTTTCCAATCTGAGACTCTTGATTGATGGTAACAACTGGCTGTTACTGAGTGTTTACTGTGCTCATTTAGATTGCCTTTCTTCAAGTATTCTTCAAATACTCCAAGCTATATGTTTCAGGCTTTCAAAATTGCCAGAAACCCTTAAAAAAAAAAAAAAGGCATTGGGGCATACCTGGTGATTACTGTGTCAATTCATGTCTGTTTATGGAGACTTATGGGTGCTGTTACAGACACAACCACGAGACTCATGCTCAGTCTTAATATTTGTTCAAAGCCTATGCTTTAAACTTTTTCTCCTGTTGATGTCATTTAGCTACATCTTGTCAGTTTGAAAAATCCTGTTCTTCACCTTTGGTAGCTGGGCAGACTTTCTTCTATTGTCCAAGATACTAATTTGACCACATTCTGTTCAACTCCTTTACATCCCTGCCTTTTCCTCATAATTTCGATGTTCATGTGTGCACGACTCATTCACACATTCATTCCACACACATTTACTGAGCACCTATGAGGTGTCAGACCCCATTAGACATCTGGGAGGAAAAAACAAATTAAGAAATAAGGCACAGCCTACTATTAGTGGCATTATAAATTAGAGCAGACACTATGGAAGACAGTATGGAGGCTCCTCAAAGAATTAAAAATAGAACTGCCATTTCAAGCAATTTCACTTCTGGGTATTTATCCAAAGAAAGCAGAAACACTAATTCAAAAGACTATATGTACCCCTGTGTTTACTGCAGCATTATTTGCAATAGTTAAGATACGGCAGCAACTTGTGTCCATCAACAGACAACTGGATTCAAGAAAAGGTGCTCTGTGTGCGTCTGTGTATACACATACATACATACAATGGATTACTCAGTCATAAAGAAAATAAAGTCTTGCCATTTGCAATAACATAGATGATCTAGAGGGTATTTCATTAAGTGAAATAAGTCAGAGAAAGACAAATACTATGTGAGCTCACTTAAATGAGGAATCCAAAAAAACAAAACAAAACTAAATGAAAACAGACTCATGTAAATACAGAGAACAAAGGGGTGGTTGCCAGAGGGGAGGTGGGGGCGGTGAAACAGATGAAGGTGATTAAGAGGTACAAACCTCCAGCTATAAAATAAGTAAACCACAGGGATGTAATATACAGCACAAGGAATATGGTCAGTAATACTGTAATAACTGTATAGGAATAAATGATTTCTAGACTGATGGTAGCAATCATTTCATAATGCCTGCAAATGTCAAATCACTATCAGAACACCTGAAACTAACATAATATTGTATGTCAACTATACTTCAATTAAAAAAAATAAGGCAGAAAGAATGCTTGGCTCATGGACACTAAATAATTGCTTACAGATTGAATACAGTCCCTGGCTCATGGAGCTCAAATTCTATAGAAAGAGAGAGATACGTAAGTAATTGTGCTTCAATACGACAAATGTGAGAGTGAAAACATATACAAAATGCAGTGAAAGCAGAGAACCACGTGGCCTGCTTCCCTGGAAAAATAGGGAAGGCTTCTCAGAGGCTTCTGTGAGTAATCCGAAACACTTGAAGGCATGGAGTCCAGAGTTTATACTTGAACATCACCCTAAACCAAATAAACAAATTCCAAGCTGGTTACATCTAAAAGTATGACTAAAAGTCAAAGCTCACTTGATTTGTTCTGTTTGCGCTTGGGGCTGCCAATAGAAGCTGCAAATTCACTATGCCTTGTGGGTCCTATTCCATTTCTGTCTCTCCAGTTATCAGATTCGCTTCCACTTCCCAGGTGCTCACGACTGTTGGACCTCGAGAGGGACATCGACGAGCCCTGCAAACAATCAAAGCCAGAAAAGGAAATGTTTAAAATGGTAGGTCTCCTGGGGTAGGAAGAGAAAGGAATCCACTTTGGACCACTACCGTTAATTTTGATTGCTAGCCCCTGCAGTTACCCACGGATGCTGATTCTCAAGAGGCTGCAATAACCGTCTGTAGCCTTTGTCCTCCAGTCACCAAGGACACTTGGTAATACGCACGGTGAGGTGTTCTTCCTTCATTATGAGGGAGCAGATTATGAGGGTGCCCAGAGGAGTTCTGAGAGCCCCAGCATAAAGATTCACTCCTAAAGACCTGGAAGAGTGGGTACTAAGACTCCTGTTTTGGGGAACCACAAGGCAAATCTTCCAGCTGGTAGAGTGGAGCTTCTCTGCCTTGTATCACGTAAGAAGGACGAATGGGGAAGAGGTGTAGCTACGCCCAGTGCTTTGACAGGAATTGAGCACCCAGGCTCTCAGAGTGGGAGGTGGAGAGGGAGCTGGCATTTCTTCTGTATCCAGGTAAGTATATGATCTCCCAGCAAATTACAAATACTTGGGAAAATTTTCCTTTAATTCCTCCAAATCTAAATAGAAATAGTAATTTAAAAGATCTCAAAATCCGCACTGAACTTGCATTTATTCATTCTTTATTCATTTTTAAAAT
Organism: Camelus ferus; assembly: GCF_009834535.1. NCBI lineage: Eukaryota > Metazoa > Chordata > Mammalia > Artiodactyla > Camelidae > Camelus > Camelus ferus. Next base: position 41,527,980 of record NC_045706.1, on the reverse strand, counting down.
CACTGTATTATAGGCACCTTACTTTGTACTCTATCTAGAGTATTAAGAGTCGGGGTTCTCTGACTCTAAAAGTTTTATGTTTACTGGCTAATTCCAACAGAATCTTTTACTAAGGAATGGTAATTACTACAAGCATTAATGAGATCATTATGCATTATTTCTATATATTTTAAAACTTCTGCATCTAAACTCTTTGAATATAAAAAAACCACTCATCTAAGCTGTAAGCTGACTTAATGCACACAGCTGTATCAGACCTGGCTAAACACGGTGTTTTCTAAAAACATTACGTCAAACACAATCTTGTAATATTTAATAGTTTGCTATCTACTAACTAAAGTATCAAAAGAGCAGCTCACCTCCACTCTTAGGTTTGTAAAACTTAAAATAATCAGACAACCTCATCACTCTTAGTGCTGGGCAAATTAAAAAAACTTTTGATTCCCAATGCAGGTTTTTATTTGCTCCAGAGAATATGGAACCGTTCCTAATGGTTTTAACAGATGAGTGGCAAAAAGAAAAGGAAAATCCCAAACCTTCTGTAGTTCTGTTAATGCGACAGAAATACTGCAGGTCAAAGCAGCCTTTTGTTTGCCCTTTGGTGTCCCAGTCTATCAACAAGTGGATAAGATCATATTTTTGAGTCTTGAAGAAAACAAAAATAAGCCTCAAGCTATCTGCTTCTTATCTAAAGGAGCTCGTTGGAAAAGGCTAATTTCTCAAAACTGCCTTAAAACTGGAAATAGTTGCTCAAATCTAGTTTCTCAGTCATCTGAACAAGGTGTTCACAGTATCAATTTCTTGCCTTAAGCAAGCTTCCTAGAGCAGGAAGCTCCTGTACCTTGATCCCCCGCACACCCACCAGGACCTACTGGCTAAACGTGCTGCTCCAGATCAGCATCTACTCCCGTCCGTTAAGAATAAGGAAAGAGAATGTTTCTAGCTACCCTCTAATTTGAAAATATTAGTGCTACAAGCAGAGATGTGGTCAATCTTTCAAAAAAACTTTTTTAAGTTCTCTCCACTTTTCCCCAGGTCCTTCTCAACCCCATCCCGTCCCCATGTCCTAACCCAGAGAAGCAATCCTCACTAATTGCCCAGTTTTAATCCCTCTGAGCTGTGACAGAAACAAGGGAAAGGCATGCAGCTGCAGAGAGGAACTGCTGCAGAATATCAGATCATGCTACCAGGGCCCTTCCACCCCATTTCAGTGGACTTGAGATGCCCGAGGGAAAGTTCAAGTCCTGCACACCAGGACGGATCTAGAACACCATTCCCAAAGAGAGTGTGATTCTCTCTCCATCAGCAGTGTTTAAAGGGGCCAGGATAAAAGCAGGTTACACGGTGGATACCCTGCCCTAATCTAGCTCGTCACATCTTCTCCCCCACCTTCAGTGTGAGTGGGCTGTTAGATGTTAGCCAGGAAGGCGGGACAGACTGGCCCAAAGCACGAAAAGCCACAGGAGGGGGTTCAGCCACTGTGTCAGGACCCTGCACACTACTGCCCACAGGAAGCAGTCTACTGTCCTTGGACAAGTGCTGGGGCAGAAGAGTCCGGTTCTGACATCATTTCTGTGTCATCCCTCTTGGTGTTACAGCCCTGTAGGGTAGTGTTTCTAGAAGGGTGCCTCAACTGGATCACACCAGGCTTTTGCTGAAAATGCAGGTTACTGGTTTGTGCTGGCTCCCTAACTGATGAATGGGATCCTGGGGGGAGAGTGCATTTTTATCACGTTCTCCAAGTGATTCTTACATCTGTTAAGGTATGGCAACATGGTTCTAGAACATTTACCTAGCACCTTTGCTATGTATCCTCTTGAGTTAAACCATTAGGCAGAGGAGTATAAGAAATTTTGCAAAATGAATTCAGGTTCTTTCTCTGACACCTACCACCATGACCTCAAGTAAGGCACTTAACCCATCTGGGCTGCTTTCCCTCTGGGAGCTTACAGGAATCAAATAAGCTTATGGATGAAAATGTACCTAATAAACCACAAAGAAATAAATGAATGTGATTTAAGATAATTATTACTAGTACTTTATATATGTTCATATACTGCTCTAAGTTATTCCTTTAAATATAAGAAACATACCTAGTTTGAATGTGCAGAAATACTCCCAGCATCAGCATTCACAGACATGATCACATCTTTCATCGGGCTCTTGGTTTCCTTCAGAGTGAAGTTCTTGAGTGGAAATAACAGTAGCCTATTTTTCAGTAAACATCACTGAGAACTTCCTACACACCATGCTACATACTGGGTGCTCTCTCCCTTGTCATCCTCGAAACAAGTCCAATGAGAAAACTGGGCTCAGAAGAGTAGAGTCACTCACCGGGGCTGTACAACTGGCGGTGGTGGCTGTCAGACCCCTCGGTCCCTGCACTTGACCACTACGCTGTTAGAATGCTCACCATTCAACCTGCCTTGCTGTTGGTCTTTGAGAACCAAATTAGCATTTCTAAAGTGGAGTATTTCCTCTCTGAAACTACAAAAACTCAATCAGCCATCTCTAATACTCTACTCTGCCAATGACAAAGGTAAGTGGAGTGGACGACTGTAGGCGCACCAGTGGAAGCCTAAGAATTAGCACAGCGGTTTTAAGGTTTCTGCCCACAAAAGGAAATGCTTATTTCCTCTCAGAACTTTAACAGCAGAAAGAGGCGTGTACCTCCTAGAGCCTCAAATTTTTCATAATGGTTCCGACATTCCAGCTGCTGACAGTAACTTCAATCTTTAAATACAGCCTGCCAGGTTGCTACTGTAAGTCTGACCATGAAATTCACAGGAGACTGTTCTTTTTGTATTGCAATAGCATTTTCTTTTTCACTTACTCAAAGGGACAAAGAAAAAAATTGCATGTTTGTTTTCGCCTTTCATTGACATTCTAATTTATTACAAAGAAAATGGGTGGAGAAAAGCAGGTCAGTCTCTAAATGCTAGTCATTAGGCTAACAATTATGATAAACTCTGAACCAGTATCTCTTTTTCAGCCTACAGTGTTGTGGTTGAACACGGCGATTCTTGGATAAATCATTCTCATCCACATTTGGGTTTACGCGGTCTCCCCAGTACCACGTGTGTACGTGCGTTCTGACTCCATCGTCACTTAGAAAAGGCTCAGAGCCACAGTCTGACACTCTCCTATTGAAAGGCCCTTGCTGAGTGAGTCATGTAGAGCCGGACCCAGAAGCCTGGGACTCGGGATCCCTTCTCCATATGCTGAGGATGCTAGCTTCCCAGTCCCCCGCGAGCAGTGCAGCTGGCGTCTGGGAAACATAACACTCTGGAGCTCTTGTTTGTGATACTTCCTGCTGTGTTCCTGGCACATGTGAACACACTGAATTTTTAACTCATATCTGAGAACTTGTTTTTCTTGAGTATTTGCCTTTTCCCCCTATGGTGGGCTTGCTAGTGATACATCTGTCCTTTGCTTAATCTCAGCCCTGCTGTATCACTTACGACACTCTCCCCCGTAACAAAAACACATTTATCCACATTTACATCTCCTTCTCAGCTGGTCAACAACTTACAGAAGACATATAAAAGATTGCAATTAGATTGTATCAATTTCACAGCAATATACTTACAGAAATAGAAATTTTTAAAAAATCACCATGAATGGCTTGCCTTATGTAAATACAGAATGAGAGGGGAAGAGATGATTGTTCTCTTTTCGCTGAAGAGAACAGACAGGAAGAATGGGTAGGGCATGACGCTACAAACCTCAAAAGTGGTTGTCATTGTGGGCTTATAGGACACATGGTTGGCCCTCCTCAGCTCCTTGATAGTTTCAGCTGGCATGGATTTAGAAAACCCGAGGCCACTCCAGGTATTTGTGGGTGTTCTGACCTCTGTCACCACTGGTTTCTTTAACATTGCTTTGGGAAACAGAACATAAAATAAATGTTTGGTATTTTAAATGTATTTCTTAAATGAAATATTGATGAGTATTGTTTTTTTGATACATGTAAAGAAATTATTATCACTGAATATTATTTCTTAACACAGAATGCCTTAAAATATCTTAACAAATGAAACATTTTATACAAAGTAATGGTAAATTTTTAAATGATACATATTTCTTAATTGATCTAATGCTAATAATCTATTCCACCTCAACAAAATTTGTGCAACATGAACCTAAACATTCTGGGTTTCTTTTTATAAATGGAGGTTCAATTTCACAGTTCAACATAAATATTGAAAAACCTTTTTATGTGTCTGTTGAAAAAAAAATCAAAGTATAGATCATTAACATATCACATACCTTTGGTTGCTAATAGCTTCTTTTGTTCATAGTCAAATGCCTGAAAATCAGAGAAAGTATCTTTATTGCCAGTCTATCTTAATGTCTTCCCCATGATTAGGGAACAAAGATTTTGACTACAGCCCATGAATCTGCCAGGGACACATGCTAATGTGACAGTAATCCAGACTGTCTGATAAACTTGAACATCCTTTCAAAACTAATTAACTAGAATAATAAATTATTACTTCTGACTTTGTCATGACAGTGATAAGAGTTAGAAATTTTCCTTCAAAAGGAAAAAAAAATCCTATTTACTATGAATATTTAACACACCAGGACCAACATATGCTAAAGTATAGGGCACAGCCTAATGATAGTTATGCTACATTTCAAAACAATGCATTATCAAAACGCTTTCAGGTTCTCTGTCAGCCTCCTTTGTTTCTCCAAGTCCCCTCTTCATTTAGGTAAAGCATGGCCTAAGGTGGCATGATGTCAAGACAACCCAGGAGATTATTTAGCCTAATCAGCATTGTCTTTGCTGTTGAAATGACACAAATGGTAAATGTCTAGCTTTTAAAACACATTAAAATTAAACCTAAATTTAAAAAAATTAACCTAAAGAAAAAAATAAAACCTAGTTATCTTTTGTTGCATAGGACTAGGATGACACCATTTGTTCTTCCCGTTCACACTGAAAGAGTGGCTGTGACAGTCAGGGCTATGTAGGGACCAAGGTAGGTTGTTTTGAAGAAAGCAGACCAGATACAATAGCTACATCTCAAATGCTAACGCAGTGTTCTCAACTACCCAATTTAGAAACTACCTTAGACTCAATTCAAGAATGTCTCAAGGGTCTACCAGGAGGGTCAAGAACCAGTTGGCAAGAGCTCTTTGGACCTTCCTCCCAGGAGGACTATGCCATCATATGTAGGGTGTCCATATAATTTATGGTCTGAAACAGGGCACTTCTGAGAGTAAACCGTGCTACAAATGATTGGTCCAAAATCATAAAAAGTAAACGGGCTGATCCCGACAAACCAGAAAGAACATGCCAGTAAACTGGGAAGGTCAGATTTTTAGATAACACGGTTTGATGTTTTTTGAAATCGTAGGTCAAAAACGGCTCCAGGAGTTAAAATCAGCTTTTCATGACTAATGTGTAAGGGCAAGTTGTGGGGAGATTCTAAATTCACTTGTTCAATAAATATTTATCGAGTGCCTTTTGGTTAAAGGGACTGTGCTGCACTTTGTGGAAGAAGACAACAATGAACTGAATAATCTATAGCCTCGAAGCATGTAGAGTCTTAGCAGGAATGGGTGAAAGAAATCACTGCAAAATAAATTAGAAAGTGAGAAACATGTGAAAAGAGAGCTGGAGATACAGAACTCCAAGAACAATCAGGAGACAGAGATCATTTCTAGCTGAAGGAATCAGGGAAGTCTTCCATCTTCCTCCCTGTCAATGCTCAGTGACTATCATTGATTTCTTAGTGATTTTTTAAGAGTCAGCTCTTCACTAATGGCATAAATACATCTATTTAAGTTGAAACACTATCACCAAGAATATTCATATCCATCCTAAAAGAAAGGACCATGAAAATGGTTCACTGTAGGCTTAAGCCTGATGGAAAAGATGAAAATCACAAAATGCACAAAAACCATAAAGGGATCACAAAGGGATTTGATACTTCTTAGATTATAAGAGAATTTTAATTTATATTAACTGAAAATAAACCCACCAGAGAAAATGTAATAAATGTCTTTTTTTAACTTTGTACTTTATAAAGGCCATGGCTTTTATAAAAACATTCGTCTAAAAACTCATGAAAATGTTCAGATGCAAAGGATTTAAAAAACAGACAAGTAGGATTGTACTGTAGTGTTCACTGGCATTATAGAAGTACAATTTAGTTCCATGAATTAATTTCTTGGATATACCTGTGACAGTGTCTTTGTTTGCAGGATATTGTGAAAAGTTTTCCCTTTTTTGGAGGTGGAGGATAAGGATGATAAATCCCTTAATAAAGTAGGTAAGTCTACCCAGTGATTCCGATACTAAAAAGTTTATAGGCATCTCTAAAAGCACAAAATCCTTATTTTTCATATTGCAATCGATATAAAGATCAGAATTCTGAATTTCATGATCAATAGTCTGCTTTGAGTACTTAACCTAGTATTTTGAAAATGGATACAGAGAAAATCCTGGCAGAAGAAAGTGTAAAATAATCATAAAAATCTGTGAACCAACATAATCATCAATCATATTTAGCATCTACTTTTGGAAAACTAAAGCCTCACATTAGTTATTTTTATAATGACTAAGGACACCAAACAAAGTTATTATCTCCATTTCACAGACAGAAGGATATTACATCTATTTATCCAAGACTATGACTATGACATGAGGCAATAATGCTGAGAAATAACAGCTCTCACATTCATCTAAATTCTTTTTAACAGATGAAAAGTGTCATTTGCATAAGACATAGTGATATAGACCATTTTATGTCATCTTTAATACTATATTTTAAAGAATTCTCACTTAAACTAAATCCTGCACTTCATTTTTAATGTTTATACCAAAACCAATTCCTAACTAGTGCATATAAAGTTAAATTTAATTTTGGCCAGCATGCAGAAGGAAAACTTAACTTCTGTTCTACTGCTTAAGACTCACTGAACTCCCTGTTCCCTCACCCACGCACCCTACATTTGGATGACTTACCCATTTCTTTTTATTTTTATCATTACCTGCATATTGACATATGATGGCCGTGGGGCCAGGCGGGCCCTTTCATTGTTTTGCTGGGCGGCTGCAGCCCTCTCTGCAGCACGCTCACTCCCTGGAGCCTTCTTGTCAGCCAGAGGGCTTTCTGCTGCACTCAGTTCAGGATCTGAGAGCAACCTGTCAGTGCTGCTGTGAAAGAGAGTTTGGAATTGAATGCTCCACTGTTCCATACAAATGGACCCAATGTTTCTAGGTGCCACATTTACTATGTACTTTTACCGCTGTCAACCATTTACAGGTATTACCTCATTTAATCCTCACGGCACTACTATGAGGAAGGCAGTATTACCATCCCTATTTTTCTGATGAGGGAAGTACCTTGTCTAAGGTCACATCTCTGGTGAATGGTAGAGCTGGGATTTGAACCCAGATTTTCTGACCCCAGAGCTGGTGCTGAAACTATTCATGATATTTTTTCACACATATTAAATATAACGATATACTGTAGTTGGTATATATGAAATAGACATACAGACAAGATTTTTAATTTGTATACATCAAGGAGATATCACTGACGTAAGCAGACTAAGTTAATCTGAAGGCGTGCAGATGGTCCAGTCCATCTGTGTGAAACATACATGACATTGCTAATAAGTCTGTGATGATAAAAGTAGCAGATAAATAAATATCCTTTACCATCTGTCCAGGGTGCAGGGGAAGAGCATGAAAGTGCTTCTTAAAATGGGGGACACTTATCTGAGCTACAAGACTTGATAATGCCCTGTACGTGCATCTCAAGTTCAAATCCAACTGCACAGTAAGCTCAAGTAAATCAGAAATAAGAAACGGTATTAGTCAAAGAGCTGATGTTTTCGTGCGTTCTTCTTTTTATCATTCACTACTCACTTGTGCCAGGGGAATTCAGAGGAATTTAGAAAGGGCTGTTGGAATACAAGAGGAGGAGCGATGAACTTTGACAAAAGTTCAGAGGCTTCACACAGGTATGGGAACTGGAATTTAAAGGACACCTTCAGGCTCACCAGTGCAAAAGGCCAAGAGAAGAGCAACTCAGCGGGAATAGCATAAGCAAAGAAAAGGAAGCATGTAAGGCAGATCACTGGTGGTTTTAAAGCCAGAATGTGACAGAAATTACTAGAACAAAATAAAGGACTGATCAAGCCAATAAGAGATTGGAGGCAGGGAGACCATTCTGGAAACTGCAGCTTAATGCAGATAAGAAATAAAAAGTCAGAAAACACTCAGGGATCACATTTAATGATGCAAGTAACAGCTATGTACTTTAAATGCATCAATATAGAGAGAAAATAAAATCATTTCTCTGACCTATACTAAATAATGTTAATTTGGGGTATTAGTACCATGTAAATAAAAACACAGATAAAACAGATTTGGACAAAATGAAGACAATGGTAATTAACCAGAGTTTATAAAAACAAACATTTTATTGAGAAAAAGGAAATAATATATATGCTATATTTGCCTAAAGATACTCTATTCTGTGCAGACAGGTAAGAAAATAGAGGAAACTGGGTGGATGGAGGTGCTAGGGAGCAAAACCTTTCAATGTAGAAGCATTCCATTGTTTTGCTTTTTTAAAAAACGTGAATAGACTGCCTATTTGAGAAAATAAAATAAATGGAAAAAGAAAATAGAGTAAGGGTAACACATCTGTAACGGTGCCATGGCAAGAGACAGTTATAGTTAACCTAAGTATTTATACTTACTGTAAGTTGTAGTAATTAAAATCATGATACTGCCAAGTATTTATTACAAAGGTGAACAATTAACTACCTTGGAACAAGGGAGCCATAGTTTAGCTTAGAAACTCAAAGCTAAATGAAGGTGAATTCACAGCAGGAAAATTTCTAATAGCAAAAATCAGAGAGTAAAAATTGCCCTGCTGATTCCTGAAAAGCAGAGAGAATGTTAAAGTCTCAGAGGCATATAGATGGTTTAGAAGACCCAGACATAAACGATAGAGAAGACTTAAAGGTACTGAAAAAGAGACAACAGGCCCCAAGTGGAGTCACTTGCTCTAAGATCCAAGTCAGCAAACTAAGACTATCCCTAACCTGACTGCGGTTTCCGCCTCTCCTAGCGATACAACCTCAGCCAGTCAGTCTGGACGTTCCTGGCCAACACTAGGGAGGTAAGCTGACTGATAGATCCCTGCCTTGACCGACTGACTGACATAATCCTTTCTTTGACTTCCTTGTCCCTCCTTCTTTCTGCCTTTAAAAATCTTTCTTTTTCTACAGCTCTTCAAATTTTCTTTCTACTTTGTAGATGGGATGCTGTCTGATTCAGGAATTGCTGAATAAAGAAAACTTGATCTTTAAATTTACTCAGTTGGATTTTGTTTTTTAACTCATTAAGTGGCAGTGATAGGACTGCAGGAGATTTCAACAGCTTTGGGGACAAATGAGAAACACAGGTGTGGCACCCGCAAACCCTTTCGAGTTCTCTGTCTCTCTCACTGTGTCTGAGGGCTGTAGGTAATCTCCTCTTGGTTCTGAGCTCTGCTTTCTTTGCAGGGAGCTCCCAATCTAACTGGCTTTCCAGTACAGGGCAGGTCAGCTTGAGCTGGCAGACAATTCTGCCTGGAGCCCAAGCCCCTAGCCTTTATTTCAGACCACGATTCTCATTTAATTGGTGGAAAACCCAGGCTTTGATTCTGTCCCAAGACCCATGTGGGAACTGTTAGTTCCCATTTGTTGAGGACTTCTGGTTCAGTCCTTTCCCAGGCCAATGTTCCATGCTGGGAATTGTTGGCGGTATACAAAGGGCCTTTTCTGGGCCAGGACACAGCATCTCTTGGTTACTGATGAAGTGTACACATTTGTTTGTCTTGTTTTGTGTAGATAAAGGCTATTGCTAACAGGAATGTCAGAAGCCAAAAGGCTTCAAAAATTGGTGAGTGCAGGTGGCACACTTAAAAAGCTGTTAAAGCACTAGCCGCCTAACACAAAGGCTCCTGTGTTAGGCCACAGAGCAGGTTAGATTGACACTAGGTCACCCACCAACGTCAAAAAGATTTCTTTGCAACAAGGTTCACTTTGTAAAACACCACAGAATCCCAAAACCTGTGGCACATCCTTCTTAGGTATTAACCTGGCTCCAAGCCACAAATAGCTTGGCTAAAAAAAATGGGATTCTTAAAACCCGAAGAGTTAAGTGTGCTATCTGCCAGTACACCTGTTTGTTTTATGTCTAAGAACTATGATCCTGGAAGCTACAGATATCTACAAAAATGGCCAAGTCTTACTAAAGACAACACAGAATTACAATGGCCATTATGAAGAACATTCCAAATAGATAACATTATTTAAGAAATTGTACTTAAAAGCAAGGGCTCCTAAATCAAACAGAATGGGACACCTATTTTAATTGGCATGCAGACGCCTCCAAACGGCTTCAAAATTCCAAAACAGATTCATTGAAAGATTCATTGCAAAAAGGCTAATGAAAAATTAAAGACACCAGAGGTACCTAAACAAGGGACTATGAGACTGATGTGACTCCTCCTGCTCCCCTCTACCCTCCTTTGTTTGAGCACTTGTTCTAGTAATCCTGTCTCAAATGTCTCCACTCTGAAGAGACTTCAAGACTAAACAGAAGTCTGCCAAATTAGTGGTCTTATAGACCCTCGTATCTACTGTCAAAGGGAGAGCCCCTCTATGGGACCCTCCCAGAGTTGTTGAGACTCTGAGGAATTTTCTGGTAAACTGCTACATTATTCTCCTAAATAGCTAAGGGAAACTAAATTAAAATTAATGAAAAACTGCCAAATTCTGGCCAATACTGAGCTACATCCACTTCCTTAAACCCCACTTGGGGTCTGCATATGGCATCCAGGAAAACTGGCAGGAGCTGGTTAAAGGTGAGAATTCTTACCAGAGTCAGCGCTCCTGGGGCTCTGTCTGTAGAGCCCAATAAAGAGAGGAAAATAAAATATCTTTTGCACCCTCTTGGGGAGCACCTCTGAAATCCATGAGGTTGTTCACTACCGCCAGAAACATTTACTGTTTGTCCCTACTGTACACTAGGTTAAAAGAATTTTTTAAAGTAGCCCTCTAGTCAGAAGTTGGTCAGAAATTGGAAGCTTATATTCAGAGCCTGATAGGAATTCTTTTTAGGCCTCTTCCCTTAAGTCAAAAACTCAGAGGGAAAGAAAAACCCTCTTAAGCCTTTGTGAAAGGGATTTACTAAAACACAGAAATCTTTTGATTTCCATCTTAGAAATCTTTTGATTTCCATCTTAGAAATCTTCTGATTTTCATCTTAGAAATCTTCTCCCTGATTTTATATATATATATATATATATATATATATATATATATATATATATATATATATATATATATAATTTTTTAAAGCAAATTAAGAATAATGTAGTTGGATGGGTGGATCAAACTATGATGTTGTTTAGGTTGCAACCCAATTCTTTAAGGAATTCAGAGCAACTGTATCTCACAAATCTTTGCAAAACTAGAAATACAGCTCTAGAGGTAGTTCAAAATCCACCTACGCCTTTTTCCAATCCTCAGACCTCCCCTATTTATCCCAAAAGGCTTATAAGCATTGTAGAAATTCTACCCTTAGGAAACCAAAGTCCTTGGAGAAACTTGCGTTCTTTCCCTGTACCTCCGAGATGTAAATATTCTACAAACTTCAGGGAGGTAATTCTTATCAGAAGGTAAACAAAAGGGAAACAGTCATTGAAACAAAGGTAGATAAAAAATCTTTTAAGTGGCTTCCCCACAAATGCTTTAACCATCTGAGTAGGTAAACTTAACTTACTCCATCTACCAGAAAAACAACTTAAATCCAACTTCTTTCATAACTAATGAATTCTGTATTATTGTACCTGATTCATGGCAGTGATTTAAAAATGAAATCCAAAAGGTCTCTGTTTGAGACTATTTATGTGTGCCTACATATGTGTTGCAGATGTATGGTATTTTCCACCTTCAGATGTTACTGCCAAAATTAATTTGTAAAAAACCTCTATTTAAATGGCTTAACAAATTAAATGCTCATATAAAATAAGTAAATTAAATCCAGTAGTCCTCCTTTATCTGCGGTTTTACTTTCCATGGTTCCAGTTACTCACAATCAACCTCGGTCTGAAAATATTGAATAAAAAGTTCCAGAAATAAGCAAGCCGTAAGTTTTAAACAGTGCACTTCTCTGAGAAGTGTGGTGAAGTGGCCATCTCCCTCCACTCCATCCTGGGATCCCCAGCCATGAACACCATCATGGCTCAACGATCTAGGACCACCTGGAGCAGACGATACTCCTTCTGACGTACCACCAGGTCAGTAGAAGCCTAACACGACGTCGCAATGCCTACGTCATTCCCCTCACTTCATCTCTTCACAAAGGCATTTTATTATCTTACATTATCACAAGAAGAAGTGTTTGAGTCTCCTTGGAAGGCACTATGTCAGATCATCTTCACTACCCGGATGGCAGCTAAACTACAGGACCCTAGGCACACATCTCACAGCTGAAGACGCCTCCACCCGACATCCAGTCCTGCACACCAGCCGGAGACCGAAGACTCAAGCTGACTAGTGAGAGAAGTGACTGAGGTAGACTGCTTCCTCCCAAGACCCGAGATCGAGACTTTATACTTTAAACGAGACTTTATACTTCTCCTTTTCTTTCATTTACTCAGAATTGTACTGGAAAGATAATACCGTCACCTGTATCCCAAGGCCACTGCTAAGAGGGGGTAACCTCTGGCATTTAGAACTTATTTCGTTAGATTTACTTTCTAAAGGCACTGAACACTTAACAAACTAGTAGCTTGAGTGGGCAAATGCAACAGCCCCTGCGAATGAAGCCCCGAACAGAGCCACTTCAGTGGAAGTAGTTTGTGCCCTGACAGCATTTATCTCTGTCTGTGGTGGCTATCGTTCTCCCTGGGATATGGATGCCTAGATGGCGTGCGCATTAACTGGGCAATGTCTCTTAGGTCTTCTAACTGTGCCCCTAATTATTTACGATCAAACTGAGACACTTCACTGAGCAACTTCCCCTGAATTTACACTGTCGATTTAGAAAAGATTTACCAAGAGGCTTCCATGATTCAGGATTCACATTCCATGGCCGAGCCCTACCCCCATGGTTATGAGTAAATTTATGTCAACCATTATCAGGAACCTCTCCTTAACTCTTGAAAATACTGTAGAATCTACTACTAAGATAACAGACGCCCAACAAACATCCTTAGACTCTCTGACCAGCGTTGTTCTTGACAATGGGATAGCCTCTGACTGTCTTTTAGCTGAGCAAGGAAGTGTCTGTGCTGCGGCCAACACCCCTTGCTGCACCTGGAATAACACTTCTGGGGAAGCTACAAGCCAGTTACATAAGGTCACTGAGCAAAAGCCATTTGGCTTAAAAAAAATGACTCTTTCAGCAAGGGCTTTAACTTATTTAATTTTGGTTGGTTTGAGTCTGGGGGACCACAGATAGTCATAATGATCTCCCTGGTGCATTGCATTCTCTCAAAAGTTTTAAATGCACGTTCACAGCCACTAACCACCAAGCAAATGATCTCCCTAACAGCTAAATGCCAGAAAAGAAATGAAGAAAATGACTGAGCAAACAATTGTGAGCCTGAAGTCATGACCTCTGAATACCACAGAGATGCAACAACAACAAAAAATCATGACCTGTGAATGTCACATAGAGAATAAGTAAAAGCTGTAAGAACTACAGAATCCTGAGAGTGGGACTAACGCCTCAAAATTTTCACATCTCTTGCTCAGGCTGAGTCTGATCAAAAGGAGAGAATTGGACACAACAGTCCCAAAATGGAGTCACTTGTGCTAAACCCCTTGTCAGCAAACCAAGACTTTATTCCTGACCTAACCAGTTTCAGCCTCTCCTAGGAATGTAATCTTAACCAGCCCTATCTAGAATTTCTTGGCCAGCACTAGTGAGGTAATCCACCTGACTGATCAGTGCCTTCTCCCAAAGGAAGGTGACCTTGTCTGAAATAAACCTTTCTTTTGTTTATGAATCCTTTGTCCCACCCTCCTTCTGCTTTTAAAAATCTTTCCTGCAGCTCTTTGGAGCTCCTTTCTATTTGCTAAATAGGATGGCTGCTGATGCATGAATCGTTAAATAAAGCCAATTTGATCTTTAAATTTACTCAGTTGAATTTTGTTTTATAGCAGTGGTGAAATTTACCAGGTATTATTTCTTAATTTAAAAAGCTTAAAAGGAAAAAGAAAGGGTAATTATAAAGAGAAATGAAAAAACTCAGATAAAATCAAACTCACTTGAACTAAAGAGCATGAACTATTGAGTTTAAAACAACTCCAGCCTATTATACACTTTCTATCAAAGGGTCAAGGGCCTTTAAGATTAAAATACATACTGCAAATGTGAGTTTTTCGTGCCTTGCAATAGTTCTACTGTTTGCCTCTTAGCACAGGAAACTTTGGAGGGACCCATCATCTGTTTCAAGTCACCAGCATTTCCAGAATGAGAAGGACTTCGAGGCATGCCGACTTCAACAAAAGCATCATTACAACCTGCAGAGGAGGAGAGAAAAAAGTAAAATCCGATCATCACCTTAAAATCAACAATCACCTGCAGTGGAAACAAATCAGAATCCAACACTATAGAGACATAAATGTAACAATTTTCAGCTGCAGAGAAGACATCTTAAATTCAGGCTGTCTCAAAATCTCAAGATGAACTTTGAAGAAAAGATGCTCATATTTTTGAAAGACTCTTAGGGGATGAAGGAGTTATAAAAAGAAATACTCTACTTGGAAAAAATTATACACACACACACACACACACACACAGAGTAAACTGATGCTTTCCTGCTACACAATTACATTCACTTTAATTGAGGGAGTCCAATGTAATGGGAAAGTGATTCTTTCTGTGGAAAAGTCCTTTTCAGTTTATCACCATGCTCTTTGGAATTTTATTCAAGATAATGTCTTTCTGCATACTAGAGGCAGGATGAATTATGACCAGTTAGCAAAACCAACTTAAAATCACTGCACAGACTTTCTACAATCCCCTTTATCCAAAATGCAGAGCAGAAGGAAAGGTACCTTCTGCAGGATTTGATTTGGGAGACACCTGCTCAGATCCAGTTGTTGGTCTGGAAGGATCACCATGATTCGCACTAAGCACTTTTTCTCCAAGCGGCGAGGTGGATATTGCACCATATTTTATATTTGGAGACTGAAATAATAATAGAAAAAATAACATACAGATATGGTCATAATTCTAAAATTCATTTCAGTGAAAGCTTAAATGTGTCACCTGTGGCTTATCCCTCACAAACAGCACTGATCACATGATTCTAGCTGAAGGGCATTACCTGTGCGTGTCCATTTAAAGAAGCAGAGATTTTTTTGCTTTCTGTCTGCATACTGTTGATATGGACATCAACAGGTGTCAAGCCAGGAGGCGGAGATGGAGCTGTGTGCCCGAAGGTGGGCACTCCAGACAACAAAATATTGGTTAATGTGGCTTGGGCAGTAGATGGAATCATAAGGTGTGGTATAGCAGAAAAACCTACAACATTGCATGAAGGCAAATATTAGACAGGAAAAAAATTCAGAATCAACACGTATTATTTTATCATTTTCAGTAATGACAACAAAAAATGTCATTTTTGTTGCTGCACATTCAGAAGAGAATTCAATTTTGATACCTCTGTTAACAGGTTTAACACATTACTATAAAAACACAAAAATTATGAAAATGGAAGAACACTTTAGAGAATATTTAATCCAAGCTCTTCACTGTGCAGAGGAGGACACTAGCTGGACTCAGCATGTGCATGTGGCTACCAAGCAAATCTGTCAAACTAGAACCTGCATTTCCTCACTGCCGGGTCAGTGACCCTTCCGTGCCTTTGCCACTGCCCCCTGCACATCATGCTCTTATTCCTGATCTGCTTGTCACATTGGAAGATTACATACTACTTTTATGAAAAAACTCACTTCTTTGCTATGCTTCATTTTAGCTAATTTACACACTGGGGAATCTGTCTGGCTACAGTATGCTTTGAACCATAATTTTTCCCTGAGGAAACAGAACCACTCATAAATTTCATTTAAAAACTGATCATGTCTAAGGATACACGCCTTTGGTTATACTTAAATGATACTGACCTGTGGCACTTGAAGTATTCGCAAGTGGGGGTGCCCACAATGTGGGGCTGGGGGTGCCAGAACTCGGACTTTGCAAAGGACTGACTGAGCTATTGAGAGCATTCAAGAGTGAGTTCGGAGAAGTCGAAGTGTTTAGAGACAAGGTGGTGGGTCCCAAAAGACCTGTAATGAATGAATGTGAAGTCAATACACATAAATTTAAAATTTTAAAATACAGATGGCACCAATATTGCCATTTAAAATCACACACACATAATCTGATATTTTCTAAATATAACATATGAGTGATAGACTACCTTCTTTCAAATATTCACATGAAACACTGCATGTGCACAACTCCAGCACAGGACCCAGCTTATCCAGAAGTAGATGGTGATCTGGAAATGGAAGACAGGTGTGCCCGGACCAGGACAGCAGCCCAGTCACTGAGCACCCCCCTGCAGCTCTGGACTCACTTCGACTGCCAGGATGAGCACAGCTCTGCTCCAGTGGAAACCCATTTTTATTTATCTGCATAACTCACTTGTCACCAGCTTCCAAACAACCTCTTTTCAAACCACTTACAATTAGCTGTGGATAGGGGATGTCTGCCTGCGGTGGGATGGCTTCCTTCTGTCCATTTGCAGACGGGCTAGCCTACCTGGAAACGTTTTCGTGTGGATGTCAAAACACATCCATGACTTCTTTGTGGTCCATCCCAACGCATATGAAAACTTTTCTCAGGAAAATAGTATTTGGGGGTTTTTGCTTCTTTTAAGGATTAAATGTTTGATTTAGTAATGAAATTTCCCTTTAGGCATTTCAAATATGTTCTGAAGAGTGAATCTGTATAATAAGTTTCCGGGAATACTTAGAGCATTAAGTATTACAGGATAGGGACAGTCATGAAAACATTTTTAAAAATTAAGTCACTCTGATCTTTTGTCCACTTTTTTCCTCTCTAGTGCAGGAGGAACTCAGTTCCTGCTAAGTCGCCTGACTGGCAATTTCCCAACTCACATGCATTGCAGTGTTACTACGACTCTTCAGATCTCCTCAACTGTAGGAGATTAGGGGCCAAGGTGGGGTAGGAATCTGACTTTACCTGTAATGGTGTCTGGGCAGGGCTATTTGGAATCCTAATCATAGTATAACCGTATTACACTTTCTAAAAGCAAGAATAGCTATTAAAAAATTTAAAGCCTGCTGAAAGTATATTTTTTTTCTGTCTCAAATCAACACTGAATGAGGCAGAATGATTTGTGAGGGTTGTTACATTAACTTTAAATATAATGTGCAAGAAAGTAGTGAACCCAGCATAACGGTAATATAGCAGTGAGCTTCAGCCCGCAAGATGGGAATCTGTAAATGAGGCAACACACATCTACTCTCTCAAGGAACTAAAGCACCGAGATCCTGCTGTCCTTTCATCTTTCTCTTCTTCGCCTTAGATATAAATACAGGTCCGTCTGCTTCCCTTGGTGGCCACAGGCTAGATTTCCTTTGTGGCTGGGCAAGGCAGGCCTCGCCTGTGGGAGTGGGGGTCCTGCCTGCTTTCACCTCCCCTTCTCCCCACCTCTCTTGCAGATTTGCAATTACTTTTTGAAAAGCACACTGGATAATCTTTATCTCTAGGGACTGATGGCAATATTGCAAATGCAAGGGAGAACAAACACATAAATTACAGTCAGTCTGCTCATTTCACTCTCAATGGCATTCTTAATTTAGAAGAACAAACACAGCCACTGAAAATAAAACAGCCAGACCTTGATTATTTATGCTGAAATAAAAAGAATCTGGTTAACAGAAATCCATAGAGTCTAACAAAAAAAATCAAAATGGATTGATTCGAGTTTTGTTGCTTTTCACCTGATCTTAAGAGCCTGAAGAGGGAGAAGTATTGCCTTTAAAATGTAGCCTCTAATGACAGAAAGAAAGGGAACTGGATATGCAATCCCCCAGTGACTAAGAAAGGCTATAATAATAAATTTTATACCTAGTCCAGTGAGTCCGAGGCCTGCTGAAGCTAAGATATCCAGGCTGGGACATGCCAGGCCGGCAGGGCACGATGCTGGGGACGGACTGGTTGCTATGGTAACCCCACTGCTTTCAAGTCCGAGGAGACATTTCCTTGCTTCATACATATTTAAGGCATTTCGCTCAACACTTTTCACAATCACAGACTATGAAAACACATAATGAGAAAGAAAAAGTGACATGCAAGTAGTCCACAATGAACTGGGGAGGAGGATGAGAAATGAATATGGTAATAAGAATTCCACTCAGGCACTGGATTAATGCTGCTTTAAAATCAACTGCAAATTCTAACCCCTTATTTCTGAAGCTCAGTCCTTTTGGTAAGGCCATGAAATGTTAGTCACCATTTGCTGGGTGTGGCCTGTGTGCCAGGCACTGATGGAAGCTGCACATATATTTCAATTCCTGCCAAACCCTTATGGGGTGGGAATTCTTATTCCTGTTCAGTGAGGTTCAGGGCCTCGCTGCCCACGGTCACGGCGCAGCTGTGGAGGGGCAGTCAGAGGGCTGCAACTTGGGGCCGTCCCTCAGCCCATTCTTTTTTTTCTCGTTCACATCCTCTTGCTTTTACACGAAAGCTCCCCTCCCCCTGCACCTCGTCTTTCCAAAACAAATCCAACTTGTCACCATATATAGACTGCACAGTAACAGTCACATTTGACATTTACAGTCTACTAGTTAACTAACGGACCCTGAGGTGCCACTATTTCTCGATGACAGATCTGTGGCAAAGCTTGTGGTAAAATTCATTTCCAGACAATAAATCATTTTTTTTTCCTCAATGGACCCATCTGCAGAACTGAAAATGTGCACCCAAGGGGGAAAGCCTCCAATGAACAATGAAGAAAACGTGTGGCTGAGAAAGCAGTGAGGGCAGTGGTCAGCCTCAGGGCCAGCGAGGCAGCATCACACGGCCCTGGGGCCACTCAAGCTCTCAGAGCTCTCACAACCTGTTCTCCCCTGACCCCGGCTCACTTCTCACTCAAATCTAGAAATCTTCCTATGCCTGTGCATCTCTACATGCCCAAGTCCTCAGAGGTCCCTTCTGTCTGTATCCTTCAGTCCTGGTACCTACAGTGACTCCAGTCAGCGCAGATTAGTCAAGCGTAAAGCTCCACGGTTCATAAAATTAGTATCCTATTCTCTAACGTGCAACTCAGTATGTCAAGTTCATTTAGAAGCAATCCTATTTTTTCCTTTATGGTTTTCTTCTGAGGAAGGCGTGTTTGCTTTTCTTAAGTTGGCCACCAAACACCACATTATTTACACATATACAAAATTGTATACAGTAATGCATCTTACATGTATACCATAGGCAGCTATGATAAAATTCACAGTTTAGAAATTTAAAAAATGGGAGTTACAATTGTTTGGTGTTTTACCAACTATAATAAAATGTATACATGAATGTTATCATGTAGTACATGTTATTCCACAACTTGCTTTTCTTTTCTTTTTTTTTTTTTTTTTAACACCGTCCTTGTCCTTTGATTTCTGATACAAAGCTTCATCAGCATGTCTAACTAGAAGCAGAACTGCTGGGGGCGGGTGGGAAGCCGGTCCGCTTTTCCAGCATGATCAGATGGTTACAAATGGCTCTTCAAAGTGGCTGTGCCAATGTACACGATTCAAAGTAGGAACATTCCTCTTTCCTCACATGTTCACTAGTACTTGATATCATCATAATTATCCCATTAAATTTGGGCAGTACATGTAATTAATGAAATTTTGCAACATCTTAGAGGAGAAATTCCAAGAAGGCTGAACTGGGGACATGTCATTATGTAAAATATTTATGAAGGAGAATCGGCACCTAATCTTTGAATCTCCCAGCGGCTCACAAACAGTAAGTACCTAGGTATTTGCTGAACTGCATCGGGTATGTACATGTATACTGACACACAGAACGTAACGTTTACTTAGCCTTATCAACTCTCTGGCAGCTTAGTAAACCTTCAAGTTACCAGATGGCAAGTTAATAAAAAAAGTTTTCTCTTTCCTTCTCATATATAATAAAAATAGTCACAAATGGACTCCAAAAACCAACACATAGATAAAATGATCATAATGAATGTTGTTACAAATCTGTATCTATATAAAATAACTAAGTATAACACATAATGATGGATATTATATAGAATATTTAGTTTCATGTATAGGCAAATACACACTTAAATGAAAATAAAACTATACAGAATGTGATATGATATGCGGTTCTCTTTGGGTCCAGACTCTGAACCCACCTTGCTCGGCTGTTTTGGCTTTGGTTTAATACTGATGAAGACATCGAGCTGCTCCATCAACTGAGCAATGAACTGTGGATCGACTTCAATTTCTTCCTTCATATCAAACATCAGCACAAGAGGAAGACAACCCTAGGAAACATCATGAGAGAAAGTGTGGGAGGTTAAAAGGTTACTCATTTAAACATCCAATAATGTAACATGCCTACAAAGAATGCAGTATCTTATGGATTAAGAAGTAAGCCAAAATATTAAAGCTAAGTTACATACCTTCACACAGCTTAGAATGCTGGTGTGGAAATAATGTTGAGGGGTGGAAACTATTTTTTGGATGACAAAAATACACATCTTATGTTTCTGTTTCTGGCTCTGAACTTTTAACCTACTCTCCACCTTGGAAAATTCCTCCACTCTCTGACTTTGGTTTTGTTAGTAATGCCAGAAACTAGTTTCTCAACCACATCAAGGGTACCAATACTGTGCCCTGGCTCAAAGACTCGCAGCAGTGGCTTTTTATCGCCTCCTGAATGGAATCTAAACATGTGTCAGCATTTTAAAATCTCCACATCTCAGCCCAGCTTTGCTTGTGCAATCATGGGCCTACATGTGTACACATCCGCCCCTTCCTCCAGACTAGACCACCCTCTTGACTATCTTTTAAAGAAATGCTGTCCATCGGGGTCTTTACTTATCGAAAGTATTGGGGTACCTCTCTTCTGATGCAGCTCAAACCTTACCTCCTTCCTGGAGTAAACTGCTACCATTATCCCTTCTTTAAACTATCTCACTTCTTAGCACCACAGAGTTCAGCACTGTTTTTTTTTATCTCTGATGCTTTCTTTCTGTCCCCTCATCTACTAAGTATAGGAACCACAACCCATACATTTTTTTTTTGATGCACAGGATACTCAGTGCTGGCCCACTGACTGACGGGTCTGCATGTTAAGTCTCAGAAGTCACCATCAAACATACTAGAACTAAAATGAAATCACTGTGTTCCGTTTCTCCTCTGGATAAGTGATGTTTGTAAGGACATTGCTATAAAAAAAAAGTGATGGCATTTAAAACATAAGTTAAAGCCTTTTAATTTACCCTTTCCTCACGTCTTTCAAGATTGTGCAATAATAATACTGCATCTCACTGCACACCCATATTTTGGCTGGTATTATCAAAGTATGAATATGAACTCATTACTGCACAGAATGCTTGAAAGTTCACTGAGCTCAGAATAAGATCTAAAGAACTTGAACAGTGCAAAAAAATGTGAAGAATAATCATAATAATCTTTGGATACAAAAACGCTATCTAATTAGTAGCATATTAAAAATAGCCTAACTCAGCTTGGCTACAAAAAATCATGCACAAAATTAATTTCTTAAAATTAGTGTATTATAACCTTTATTGATTATAACAGATTGTCGTCTGTCAGAAGAATTGGATCAACAATACAAATTTGGATTTTCTTTAAGTTTCTCAAAAACTAATTCTGTAAGTTAATAAAAGCAAAGGTCACACCTGAAGCTTACGGATTCAAATGTCACTAAAGGTCTAACTTGAACAGGAGAATACAATGGTGTTTATAATAAGAAAACTTGTGAGTCCAGAGTATGTCAGTCCATTTTGTTACTATATATCAACCTACACACTGAGTTTTTAAATGAATATAGGAAGGAAAGAAAAATTGCAAATTATAAGTTGGAAGCAGTAGTACATTATATAACTGCTATTTTTCTTCAATGCACGACACTCAAATTCATGGCTTAAATAGCATTTTTTAAATTGTTTCAGAGATTTATGAAATATTCAAAGTTTCATGCTACCAAAATTTATGTCTTTGAGGGTAAAATTTTAAATGTATTTTCAAAAGGTATAAAACAGACGCATTATGCTGTACACCAGAAATTAACACATCGTAAACTGACTATACGTCAATAAAAAATTAAAAAAATTTTTAATGTATTTTTTAACTTTTCTGTTTAAACAGAAGACTTTCTTTATCAAAGCAAACTAATACATCAGATAAAAATAATCACCTTTCACAAAATACAGCCAATTCTTTCACTGTAACCTCTTCCATGTTTAGTCTAAGTTTAAAAAAACAAAGACTGCAAGGAAATTACTCACCTAGCTAATGAAATTAAGTCTGTGAGGCACTATATACCTTATTCTTTTATTTCCTTTTACCAAGACACTTCCTTATTTGACCAGGATTCCAAAGTGCTTCTATAAATACCACACTGGTACAATATGTGCAGCAACATATCTTTTTTTTTTTTTTTTACCTCTCTGGGTACAGTGTAACATTAATTTCAGTAAACCTACCATGAGATATTGCCTTGCAAGACAGACAGACTCAATGGTGCCCTGGAGGTAGACGGTGGATTTCTTTTGTGGATTACTGGGATCAGGAAAGTGGATCTGAGCACCCGTTCTCTGCATGATATGTTTGATGTTGCTTCCATTTCGACCCATCATAAAGAGATGATGTTGAGCTGCAATATCTAGCTGTGTGCTCACGGGGATGGCGGATGCCAAGCTCCCAGCAAGATGTTCCAACAGCATGGCAGTTCCTTCCTAGGAGGAAGGGCGGGAGAGAAATAATCCTATACAGTAACTGTCCACACAAAGGGAAAGAGTCTATTGCACTTCTGACAGCTATGGAAAAATTCAACACGTTCTAAAAACCAGAATGTAATAAGAGAAAAAAATTCTGGGAAACAAATTCATCTAAAATCCTTTAAAAAATAAAACTTTCATGATCTATACACCTACAATGTTCAGAATTATCAAAACCACTTGCCTTCACAGCACTTGTGTTATTCTGAGACCCTCGTACTATCACAGTAGCACCATACACGCGGGACCGCTGTTTAAATGACACTGAAATGTTGTACGTTTGTGATATGTGCTGAATAGAGGGGGAATTAGGATCGGGCACTGGTTGAAGAATTCCAGCAATCGGTAGCTCAAACATCAGCACCAAAGGAAGCAGCTCCTGAAAATAAATTATGAGAACCCAGATCAGACAGTTAAATCGCTGGACATTTAGAGATGTGTATAATTCATTCATTCTTTTCTAAAGATGGAATCTTAAAGCATAAGGCTTTTATTACAGCCATAAACTTAGACAGACGGTATAAAGTTTTTTAAATGAAAGGAGCCTTTGGTGAAACCTGAGACTATGTAACCTGGACTGCCTGTGGCGTTTTTCCTCAGGAATCTTTTTGATCATTTCAAAATCATCAGAGAAACCAAGTCAGATAAAATCCAGAATGAGTCGAAGAAACATCTTCAATACATTAAAACAATTTCTGTCACTATTTCCTACATATTGAACATATGACCTGGATATAGATTGATAAACTATGGTATTTTTATTGCCTTACAATGCAAGCATCGCGGACACTGATTTACAGTCCATAAAGTAATAAATAGTTACCCGAATTCTAACTCGGGCAGATTCTACTCCTGCCGGTTGTCCTGCTATAGATACCTACAAAAATAAGAAAACAAAGAGTCAGATTTATTGTAATTGGACCCACATCTGTTTTTCCAGTTATCTACATCCTCGCTACTCAAAGTGTTGTCCAGGAAAGGAAACAGCAGGGCCTTTATCTGGGAGCTCGTTAAAAGTGAAGGATCTCAGGCACCAACCCAGACCTACTTGATCAGAATTTGTATTTTAACATTCGTGTCCGGTGATCTACATCACCTCCT
Source organism: Camelus ferus (assembly GCF_009834535.1). Classification (NCBI taxonomy): domain Eukaryota; kingdom Metazoa; phylum Chordata; class Mammalia; order Artiodactyla; family Camelidae; genus Camelus; species Camelus ferus. The sequence goes on along the minus strand of NC_045706.1, from coordinate 41,503,843 downwards.
GGACTTACCTAAAACATCACAGGCCCCAGCAGGCCATCCTGCCCCCTTCATAATTTCTCCTGTTCACTGCATGTTCTCCCTTTGGTTCAAACTCTCTGCATACGAGATGGACATCAACGTGCAGTGATGCTGCTGCGCTAAGTTCTCAAGATAATGAACTACTCCCATGCTGCCTGGCAAAAAACCGTTGCTCCAGCAGCCCTCCCCTGGGAGCTCCTGGGCCTTCCTATGTTGCATCCACTAAAGAACTACTCTCGGCATTAGGGGAAGGGGTGGGGCTCCAGGACACTGCTCTCGTGAGCCATGCCCAAGCCACACCAGCTGTCACATATTCTGATTACTGCCCTCGCTTCATCCATGGCTTTCTATCCAGTTCCTCATGTACGTGCCCACTGTCACCATCAGTCCCCCCCAGAGAACACTATCTTACTCATCTTCGTGGCTGACCTAATTCCTAGTAGTGTGATTAGATCAGGAGAGAAAACTTCTAAATGGCACAAATAATACCACCTGTTCTTCAAGTACTAAAAGCCTTTTCATGTAGACAGGTGAGTTCCACTTATTTTCAACCACAAGAACTGGAAAAAAATGTGTATAAACTAAAGAGAGACACAATTTAAGTCAACCTGAGGAAGTCGGACACTCATTCACTGTCTCTCAGAATGTGATGTGCCGTAGCCAGGAGGACCGCTTGTGCGATGCACAATCCCAGAAAAACATAGGAGCTGGGACCAGGCAAGCTTGCAGGTCCTCTCCTAACTCACAGGCCTTCTGAGCCTTTCCACAGGGGACCGCATTGTATGCTGCCCTGACATCCTTCCCTCTCTTCCGCCACCCATGTAGAGACCAAGAACTTACGGCCCATCTACAACTCATCTCTTTACAAAAGCAGAGCACCTCCGGTCTCCTTAGAGGAGGACACACAGTCTATCCATGTGCTGTCTCCGTGGTTACTCTTTTGCTCTCCTCTCCCAAAAGAAGACATGCATACAGAAAAATCAAGCTTTAATTTGTCCCGTAAAAGTTCATGTGAAAAGACAAAGCACCTGGTTGCTTTTTTCTGCTTGGTTATTCCTGTTGGAATCTGGAAAGTGGATGTGGCATCCTGTTTCTTCCATCACCTTTTTAATATTGTTGCCACCTTTGCCAATGACATGAGAATGTTCTGTATGTGAAACATCCATCTTCAAGGTAACCCGATTGCTCTACATGGAAATAATGTATTATTTCTTGATGCATGAAAAAGGAAAGAACAATTCCTTCAAACACCTTTCCCCCAAGGGAACTGTATTAACAAAGTGACCCAGTAGGAGATCTTACAGATTTCTTAATGAGATAATCTTAATCTATGAATGTTCAATTTCTATCTATTTCTCTTTGGCTAATAAAAAAGAAATTCTCAGGGTTTTTTTTTTTAAGTTTATCTTTTTATTTATTTTTTGTTGTTGGGGGGAATTAGGCTTGTTTGTTTAATGGAGGTACGGGGGATTGAACCCAGGACCTCATGCATGCTAGGCAAGCACTCTACCACTGCACTATGCCCTTCCACTATACACCTATCAAAACTCATCAAATTGTACATCTGAAATATGTGTAGTTTACTGTACAGGAGTCATACCACAAGGAAGGTGTTAAAAAATTCTCATTTAAAGACAAACTTGTCAGAAGAAATAGACAGATACATTCTTTACCAAGACAATGTTTTAGAAAGTGGCAGTTACGTAATTCAGATACAATTACAAATAAATAACTCATTTTTTCTTTAATAGGCCTTATTCATGAAACATAATTCAAATAACTAGAAACATATGAAAACAATTACAAGGCTGAGTATGTATGTTACTAGGACTATTGAACAATGAGAGAAAACTAGAAGTAAAAATAAAACTCAGAATGGAATAAAAAAAAGTATTTACAAATGTTTCCACAACTTCTCTGTCACTGTATGTCAAATTTGACAAAGGAGATGTAGTATTCTTGCTGGTAGGAAATGTGATGAAGGGACCACCAAGTACAGAACTCCAGGGTAAATGGCTTGAGTAAACCAATACAGAGTGTCAGATTAGTTATATTAAAGCAAAATGTAAAATTCTAAGGCTTCATAAATAATTATGAATTATGATTATGAATCAATTACAAAATTGATATTGAAATTCTTCAGTCCTTAGAAAGTAAAATTAAAAAGTCAAAATACAGCAAGATGTTAAAAATATCAATAGTGTTACATCTTCTGAATTCTTAAATTTTAAACTTATATCCATGAAATATTTTAGTTTTTAAACAGTTTTTAGTTTAACCTCTAAAATTGAAAAAAAAAGAAAAAGATATCCTTTTTAGAGAGAAAATTCTAAAATATTTAATAATTATAAGGTGAATCATTCTTAAAAATAAAAAACAACAGGAACAACAAAAAGGAACAAGAAAAGAAAGAGGAAGAGATCAGAAACCATCTCAGTAAATACTAGGTGGCAAAACATAGTGGTTAAGAACCAGACATCACCTCCCCACCCATCAGCTACTGGATCCCGGGCAAATTCCCCAACATCTATCTCTGTGCTGAGTTAAGGTATGAGGATTAAACAAATTAATATTTGTAAAGTGCATAGCTCAGTGCCTGGCATATAGTAAGTGATTTAGAAGTGTTTATTAAAATAAATTCTCACAAATAAGTACACAGTTTTACATACTTTAATTTCCCTATTGTCTCTCTCTACATATACTTGCACTGAGAGGAACATACAGGACAAAGTGTCAAGTTTCATGCCATCTCTCACACAGCCATACAGATTCCTTTGGTTTTCCACTGGCATCATGAAGGCAAATATGCTAATTCTTGAGATCTTTATTACTTGCCCTATACCAATCGGGGTCGATGACTTTCTGAAGATGGCATATATGTACGTATGTGCATACATATATACATACATACATATACATATACAGAGAGAGAGAATATATTATTCAATTACCCAGTATGAGAGAACCTATTCACATTTTAAACAGAACTTTACATCCATTGTAGAATCACACGTGCTTATTTTAAAACCCACCATTACTTTCTCCTGGTTTTTCTTCTCCAAATGATTCTTTCATAACAGCATGAAGTAGCCCTTGCAGAGACAAGGTTCTGACATCTGAGTGTCCTTAACATTCACTTACTTTTGTGTCTAAGACAGACATGATCATTTCCTTGGCTTCCTTAACATCTTCTTTCTTTCCAGAAACCTTAATATGGGGATCTACAAGAAATTAGAAACAAAGGGCTCATAAGAAACCCCCAAACTCTGTTTTAAAACTGATGCTACAATATAAGAAAAGTGATGCCATAATAAACCCGGTGCTTGGTTTATTCTAGGTGTATTGTCATTGTGCTAAAAACAGGAATATGAAAAATACCCAAACCGTGCATTTATCTACGTTTTATTACTTCTAAACACTAGCTAACCCAACTTTAAATTTAATTGCAAAATAAGAATACCATGTGATTATTTTTTAAACAAGGGAGGAGTCTAAGCATTCAACTTATTAATTCATCTCTTGCTACATTCCAGGCCCTGATCTAAGCCTTTAAATGCACTGACTCATTTAATCTACACACGGTTTTATGAGGTTACTTGCAGAGGAAACTAAGGCACAGAACAGTTTACTAACTTGCCCAGAAAACTGTTCAGGGCTTATTATAATCCAGTGATTTCTAACTCTGGATCCATACTTTAAACTATGTGATAATTTAGAAGATATTTTATGGATCAAGGTTAATAGAAAAAAACTTAATCTTCACTCAGTAATATTTAATATTTATTCAGAATTAGTATCAAGTGACTAAATACATGCTATATCTAAATACTACTCAGCCATAAAAACAGAATGAAATAATGCTGTTTGCAGCAACATGGATGGCCCTGGAGATTGTCATTCTAAGTGAAGTAAGCCAGAAAGAGAAAGAAAAATACCATATGATATCACTCATATGTGGAATCTTAAGAAAAAAAAAAGGACACTATGAACTCATCTACAAAACAGGAACAGACTCACAGACATAGTAAAAAATCTTATGGTTACCGGGGGAGAAAGGGGATGAGAAGGGACAAATTTGGGAGTTTGAGATTTGCAAATATTAACGACTATATATAAAAATAGATAGAAAATAAATTTCTTCTGTATAGCACAGGGATCTATAGTCAATATCTTGTAACAGCTTTTAGTGAAAAAGGATATGAAAACGAACATATGTATGTATATATATGACTAAAACATTATGCTGTACACCAGGAATTGACACATTGTAACTGATTATACTTCAATTAAAAAAAATTTATATATATGCACTATGTCTATTGTTTACTGCTGCCAGGGAATATTATACAGTCAAGCATTCACTCATTCTGCAAATATTTTCTGAACCTCTACCATGTGCTGGGCACTATTCCAGGGGCTGGGAGATACATCAGTAATGAAAAAGCAAAGAAGGACTCTGTCCACATGGAGCTTGCAGTCTTGTGCAGGGAGGCAAAAAGAAATCAAATAAACAAATTACCTACTATATCAGAACATAACTATTATGAAAAAAAAGAAAAAGGAGAACAGGACAAAGGATCAGGAAGACCAGCTATGGGAAGGGGCATTAGGCTTCACTAAGAAGTAAGGCATAGGGGAGGCGAGGCAGTTGGCTGAGCTAGGATCTTCCAGGTGCGGGGAGACATCGGAGCTGAAGCTCTTGAGGTGAGGGGACATGCCTCTTGGATTCTCTCTTTAATCAGGTTTTCAAGTCTCTTCAGCAGTCTGGGTGTTCTGTTACCCTACCATCCTGGAGTAAGCGGAAAGTTCTACACCATTAGCTTTAGTGATAAAGCTGAATAACAGAAAATTTACCATCATCACAGTCATTAATAATGCCAATCTTACTGACTGCCTACAACACACTGCCTTCTCTGCTAAGTATACTTCATACACTTAGGTCAACAACAGAGTTAGCTAATGTTTGCTGAGCAACTTCCAAATGAGCAAGCAGTTCTGCCCAAGTCCTTCTAAACCACTGATTATCTAAAACAATCTAGTGTAGATTTTGTCAAACTGTGGATACTTCCTGAAACTGATTTACGCTATCCTCCTCCACCCCACAGTCATCAATGCCATTGAAAGAGAGAGAGAAGAATCAAGAGACAGACAGACAGACAGGAATGAAAGACTGGAAGAGGAAGGAAACCATTTTCTAAAGTTACCCACTCTCAGGACCAGGATGGAGCAATCATAGTCAACAACAATACACCATGGAGCTTCAGAGCTCAGGAATGTATCTGGCCTCCTGGGGAGCCCTCCCCGCAGCTGTGTTTAATTTGAGTCGGTGCCATCACCTCCAGCCCCACCCTCTCCCCAGACTGTGTCTCCCAGTGGAGGCTCCTGGCTTGGGCACTTCTCCTTATCCTGTTCTTTAATCCCTCCTCTGACATTTGCCCCGTCAAAGGTACGTTGTGAAGATCAAAGACCTCAAGATTGGTTAAAACTTTCTAAAATGTTTAAATATCAGGTATTATAAGGAGAGGAGCCTAAATAAAAGTAGGGGAAAATTGAGGTTGGACCACCATAAGCTGGGAGAGCCTCCTGTCCACACTGCTTGCTCCTTAATGCATCCTAACAGGAACCGCCCTTTCTGTGTGAGGCTCTGGCCAACTTTAACACACTTACGTAAACAAATATTCTCTTTAGGAATTCCTATCATATCCATTAGGACTCCTCTAGACAATATTTACTCAAGAGCTGTCGACACTCAAAAGTTTGGTCTCAACGATCTTCAACTTTGCTTTGAACCACTGTAGGCTGACTCTGACATAAATGTCTACTAAAAATGCTCATTCCTCCAGCGGGGGTTCACAGCCTGGTGCTTCCCAAAACGTGCCTGTTCATCAGACGCACTTGCAGCACTTGCTAAAACACAGGTTCCTGGGTCTCCAGGACCCAGCAATCAGCATTCTGTTGTTTTCCCAAGTGATTCTTAAATCAAGGGTTGGACACGGTAGATCAAACCACATAAAAAATGTAATTGTAGTCTCTTATGTATTGGCCAAGTATATATAACATAAAATGTTTCTAAAGAAAAAAAAAGTTTTTTCACAAAATAAATTAACAGTAAGTACTGAGTGGTATGATAATCTGAAAACCTATTACTTTGCAGTCTGGATAATCACATTAAAACTCCTATGCATCTTCAGAGGGACAGGAAACCTCAGATCCAATTTAGGAAAGAATTTGATTTTCCACCATCTCTGCGTCAACAGAACAATAAACAAAATAAAAAAGCAAAAGCCTCAATTAAGAAAAAAAGTCTTTCAAAGTGAAAGAGCACCATCTAGTGACCAACAGAATAAACCATCAACGGACACACGCGACAGAAAAGTCGCCAACAGCATGCAGCTGTCTCCAGGACCCAAATCAGGACCCAAGTGATTCTTTAGATAATCAAGTCTTGTAAGTACGGGGAAAAACAAAAATGACAAAATTCTGGCTCAGACTGCTTAAGTGGCCAGTAGTTTGTATTTGTCATTCCCTTTTCCCTCTTGTCAGAAGATATCCACAGGATTGGAGCCCTTATTCCCAGTTGAACTTAATGTGCTCATTCAAACCGCAAAGTACAATTCTCTGCTTTCAATGAGCGTTACAGTTTACCATTCAGGCTTGTCCAGTGTAATACCACAAGGAACTAGGTTTCATTCAGACCCATTCTGGAAAAACTTGATGGAGAGATGAAAAATCAAAGTATGAACCATATTAATAAACCTAAACACAAGGAAAAGGTCAGCCATGAAGACTGCTGGAAGCTGGTGGAGAAACAGGAGGTAAGTGTGTAGTCTCCCCCTCCCCAAAGCTAACTGCTTTGGAGGACAGCTCTAATGTGGGCATGGCAGTTTGGAGCCATTACTCTAGAAACCATAACCACTGCTGTACAATCCACCCTCCAGCTCTCTGAACACAGGGATTGTCTTAACTGGTTTTGTAACTTCCACCCTGCCAAATAAGGAGCACATACTTAGCAAACTGTTGCTGAAAAGACTGATGGCTCCCCTATTTCTGGAGATGGCTAAACACAGAGAGGGGCTGCAAATCTGTAGTCAGAGTCTAAACCTCCTATCCAAGGTGACCAGGTATCCTGCACTTCCAAAACAGTTTTGATTTCAAATATTCTGATTTTAGTACCTCTATGAAAATACAGAAAACTGTCAGATATTCATCCTGATTTTTGGTTTTTTAGGTTCCTATCACATCAGTCTGCTCTGCTCTCTGGTGTCACCCTATGGAAGAGAGGAGACCAGACAGTGATCCAGCCTTCTATAGGTAACATGAAGCTGTTCGGACAAGGATATGATATGGGTGCTTTCTACGTGTACCCTGCAAAAGAGCTAAACTTTGGGGCAAAAAAAAAGTTGTTCTTTTTTTTTTTCACAACTCTATATGGAAATTCATAAGGACTTGGTAAGGCAACAATTGTTTTCATAAGAACATGCTAAAAACCATACTTTCAGTAAAGATAAACATTTCAAAGAGTTGGGATGTCTATACAAGCTTAAGTTATGGTTTTAAAAGATTATCTCTTGAAACTCTGGTTTCTGCTCTCTGGTCTTCCATCCTGGGAAACACTCCCATTCCTGGAAACACTGATGAGTATTTGATTGTCTTTTCCTTCTCTCCTCAAGCTTAAACCCCCGTTCCACAGCGTCTCACTCCTCACCCCATTCCATTTCACTCCTATCCCACAGCAAAAATCTATAGAAAAGTCTTGTTGGCCATTTCACCGCATTTATTATGCTACAGAAAGGAAGGCGCTGTTGACACTTGATGAATTTAAGCCTTCAGTGTTCCACCAATGATCTGTCTGTAACTGCCTTCCTGCCTCCATGATTGAAGGCTGTCGAGTGAAAAGATTCAATCAGAAAAATTCAAAGCAATGCTTTCATTCTCAGCATGTTCTCTTGGAGAGAGAAAACAACAGAAAATCCTTTGTTTGACTAACCCCACTCCTCCCACTCACAACACCTCAAAATAAAAGACATCACATTAGAACTGCGCATCTGTTCCATATTGTGGCCTAAAGTCAAGTCGGCTTTGGCACACTTATGCCTATAAACAAACGATCAAACTGGCCTTAAATCCGTAAGAAGAAACCAGTGGACAGAATTCACTTCCTCCTGGTTTGGAGCTCTCTTCACTTCTATTTCATGTTCTCCTTAAAGAGTCTTAGCCTTTAAACCTGTCTAACCAAGAAGGACACTGACTGGGGACAGGTCCATCAACACCACTGGGAGTAGTCGGTGTTGACAGGCAGAGGATTTCAACTTCCTCTGAAATTCCCTCTGACCACTGCAGATATATCCACCATTGGCAAGTAGTTCCAAAGTAGTAACGGCCAACATTTTTAAGTAAGGAAGACTTTGGCTCTAGGGTAAGAATTCTGTCAAACAGCCAAAATACATCAAGTCTCAGAAAAAGCCCCACACATCTCAAGGGCACTGCCTGACTTGGATCACACAGGGAGATGCTAGGGAAAACCAGCAGAGCCCACAGAGAAGGGGGGAAGTTTCCACGTCTCTGACTCTGCCACAGGCTACACATTCCCTTCATGTTGTGGGGAAAGATGTAGATTCTACCATCGTGATACTAAGTTCTGAATCCCATTAAGCAAAAACAAGCTCTGCCACCTTGGAAAGGCCACTGAGTCTCTAGAGTATGTACTTCCTTCAAAAAAAACGAGGGTGTTTGGTCAGATCATTGCTATACTCTCTCACAAATCTAAATTTCTTTGGTGTGACGCAGTCCTAACAGGTTCTTAAATAAAACTAACCTCAGAAACAGGTTTATTTTCCAATTTTTTGGTTATCTCATGATAAGTGGCTCACACCAAAGATATCACAATCTTAAATGTTTCCAAGAACCTGAAGATGCAGGGAGTAAACACAAATATGTCTGAAAGAGCAATCTGCTTCTGAGCGGAGGAAGGTTAGCTCTGTGCAACCGCGGTGACAGACACCCTCCCTCCCCCCCCCCCCCCGGCTTCAGACACGGCAGCGTGCGCTTTCCTTCTGTTTCGCAACACTCTAGGAACGCGGACATGTGTATCAAGTGTTCGCCCCACGGGCATCTCTTGCATAAGGTGCTTGTAGGCGTGCGCACGCGCACACACACAATGCAGCGACAACCCCACATGGAGGTGGGATTCTACCTCCAGCCCTACTTGAACAGTGTCCCAGTTCAAAATTAGACACCATCCAATACGTCTGCTGTTTTGATCACTTTTCCTTTAGGCTGGAAAGTCACTTTGCTGATCAGCAAAAGTGAATTGAGTTTACAGTCAACTGGCCATGGCCCAAGTTTTTCTGTGAAACTAAAAAGAGTTTCCATCTGACTTCTTGAGAAACAGACTTTCCTTTTTAGACAGAAATGTTATATGGGTCAACTAACACCAGTATCACAATTTTTTTTGAAGTAAAGATAGACACTTTGTCAACAGAGAGAGAAAACCTGAACTCACTTATTAAACCTGACTGGAAATGACTTTAAAAGAATGAAACAGAGTAACAGGAAGTCAATGCACTTTAAGCTTATTTTGTAGCCAGTAATATAGTTGCCAGATTCTTTCAAGGGATGCTCTTTGACAACAAGAATTTCAATAAACTGAGTTAGGGTAAAAGGGCAAAGAGTCTATTTGGACAGGAAGAGCCGAAGCTCTAAGTATTTAAGGCAAAATGTTGGTGAGTGGCCGTAACAGTTAGACATTACAACTGGGATCGAGAAAAAACAAATTCACCTAAGGCAACTATGCTGCTTTAGGATAAGCCTTGTGTTCAGCCTTATTTACCTTGTCTTAAAACAAAAAAAATTAATCTACCTGCCAGTCAACTAGAAGAGAAAAGGAACAGTGAGATGTGAAAAAGCAAATATATTCTAAATTCAAAAATCTAGTTTTCACCAGGGGAAAAAAAATGTTTCCATTATATACCATGATGCCCTTAGATAACTTCCTGTCAAAATTCCTTTTGGCAGAATGAAACAGTACTCAACAGAGAAAGGGTATTCTTGACATGACAGGGGCATGAATGACACTAACAAACGAAAAGACAGAAACTATGGCAAGTTCCTCGAGACATTTTTCAGTTAAGTATTTGGCAGTGATTAGAGATGGGGCGCCCTCTTCACTATGGAAATAAACACTTCAGGCGAGTTCTTGTGGAACGAAATGAAAGGGTGTACTCACGTACCAAGATGGAGCATGTGGACCCTTCATCAAGTTGGCAGAAACTTGCTATCAACCTGAGAAAATCTACAGCTAGCTAGAAGACATATAAGAGCTTTTGCTGATGGAATACCAGCGTTCCCAACAAAATCAGCAATAAGACAGTTCAAATATAATGATAACATGCTATTATAATTGTTCTTTACTGATATTTCAAGTTGAGGAGGAAATAAGGCATAAAAAAGGAGGTAAATTGTGCACATACCTCTTTTCTGTTAAGATTCCTCTGTACTCTATCAAAGGTATTTATTTAATCAGAAACAGAGTTTTAGGGATTCAGCAAAAACCTAGAAATAATCTCAGAGAAAAACAACAAAATGCAAACAAAGTATAAAGCAAACTTCAAGGCATAACAGATGAGATCACCAAGAACAGATGTATTTAAGGTGTGTGAGAACTGGAAAACAGTTAACGACCTTATCGTGTAAACCACCTTATCTTATGCAGCGTAAATTGAACTCTGAGCATAACTGCAGAGCTGCTGTTCAGGTAGAGGGAGGGAGGAAAAAAATTCAAAGCACAAGAGAAATCTAGCTTCGGAACACAGGGGGTGGAAAAAGAAAGTTAAAAACACAAAGCTTAACTCAATTAGTGCTTCAAGTCTTTTGGCATCCGAGCTCTGCACTCCAGAGATAAGGAACAGGATTCTGGGAAGGGAGAGGAAGGGGAAGGAAGTGCCAGGAGGAGATCTGGAATCGTCAGGATGGTTTTTACCTAAGTCTACAGAAAGTGTGAGCAGTGCGAGGTTATTCCCGGGAAGAACGCCACATATGGACAACTAGAGATGGGCAACTCGGTGACAGTGGGCAAGCAGCCCAAGCCACATCGCGTGACAAAAGCAAAAATCCAGGATGCAAGAACCCGGGATGAGGAAGGGGCGTGGAAAAAAAAACTAGCCCCGTGGAGTGGAACTGGAGTCCAGTCTGATACTCAGTGGTCCATCTAATAAAGGAAGGAGCCCAAAAGTGGGGTTGGAGGCTCGTGCCAGGATCAAGTATCCCCAGGAAACTACTGAGATAACAGCAAGTTATGCAAGAACTTCTAGGAGCCAGAAGTGACTGATCTTCCGTCTCTCTCCAAGGAATACTGATGCCCACAGTGTCCATGGCAGTCCCAGCGGTACTGCCTGTGGTCTCAACCCCAAACTCTGCATCTGTGGCCAGGGCAGACTGCTCCGTCTTGCAGCAGCTGGGACCACTCATGCAAAGTCTTAACACGTAACTTCTGGCTGCCGTCACAAAGAAGCCACCAGACATTGAGGAGTCACACACATTACACAAGGGACGTCCCATCAATGAAGATGTGACCCTGTCACACCACATACATGGTCCCTTTGTTTGATGTCTGGCCTATGCAGAGGAGAAATTTAAAAAACAGAAATTGTGTCTTTTGAAAAAGGTATTTGAGGCACAATTAAGGGTTTATGTAAGACATAGCACAATTTACGAGCTCAGTTCTAAAAATAACTCACCAGCTTGAGACTGGCATTAAAATTCTCCACCTTTCTCTTCTTTGTCGTAAGATCTCGTGAGGAAGTTTTACAGACTGCACTGCAGACCAGCTAATTAAGCGTTCAGATGACTCTGGGTGGTAAAGATAGTTCAATCTTTTTTGTGATCTCAAGAAAGTTAGTAATGTTTACAAAAAAAAATTGAAAGTATCTAATATTAGGTAAATGAGCCTGAAAATTATTTGGAAAATGCCTACCTGCCAATCCTTCCCTCCTACCCCCATTGCACCATCCACAGACCCGCTCAGCAGCTGGCAGGTGACTGGTTTTTATGCGGCCGCACAGCTTGGAAACAATAGTCATCCCCTGTGTCTGGCTGTAAACTATTCTCTGTATTGTTTTTCTCGCTCACTCACTCATACTTTTCTGGTAACTGTTTCCAGGAACTAGGAACCAAGTGTCTTAATTTCTCAGTCCTAAGAGATTTCTGTCTTCTGGGGGAAATGTAGTTTAAATTATCTAATAACTTTAAAATGGTCCCTTATTGTTCTTAATAAAAAAAAATCTAAAGTTACCTTGAGGCCTAACGATTTCTAAATTCAGTATTCACCAAATATTTATCCAAAGGTAATACTCCTGCTTAAATATCTTAAATAAGGAAAAATTGGAGAGTTCAGTATTTTAAAAACTGACTAATCTTTTGAGAACAAGGACGTAGGGGCGTCTCATCAAAAATCACAGAAAACAAATGTCACCTGATAAGGCGTGACCAATCTGTTGTATCTTTTCTAACAAGAAATTTGATCATCTTAAATAAATTTGTTTCCATACAGAGAGCTCCTCTAAATCAAGGGAAAAAATACTAATTGTCTCATAGGAAAATAGGCAAAAAAAAAAAAAAAAAAAAAGGGATAAATAACCTAATAGAAAAATGGCCAATCAATAGATAATTTAAATCATCAACAAAAGCAATATATAAACATGAATAAAATTTATTAAATTTTTTTTTAAATTGAGAAAGATTTTTTAAATTGTAGGGCTAACAAGGATATAATTAGACAAACTAACATACTCTTGATGGAAATAAAAACTGGTGAAAAATGTCTGGAGAGCAATTTGGAAATATTAATGAAGACTCATAATATCATAATTTCAAGGATACATACATACATATTCCATAGAATAAAGAGGAAAACAACCAAATTAATAGCAACTACTTCTAAATAGCTGGGTCTCAGGTAATTTTCATTTTACTTATGCTTCAGGCTCTTCTGTATTTTCTACTATGAAAAGAAATACGTTTATAATGTGAGAAAAATATGCATATTTTAAAAGAAGATCATCTGTATCAGTAAAACCTGAAACACCTTGCTCCCGTTACATCCTTGTACTTTAAAACAAAATGTATTTAAGTCAGAACTCCTTGTTTTCCAAGCACAATATTTCAAGAAGAATTCTCTTAAAAACTGAGACCTTTAAAAACGTGCACGATTATAACAACAGTGCCTTCTCAGTTAGAAAAGTTCCTTCTTTCTCACTTACAACTCTGTGACAGGCTTCTTGCCAGGCGTTTCCTGGACTTCACCTCTTTTTATTTGTTGTGCCCTTGCCCTTCATAGTTTATCGACGTACTTTGGCTCTAACACAGACTTCCCCAGTGAAACTGGAGCAAGACTGTATAATGATGGGGTGAACTGTAGTGGAAAGACACAGCCGGAACAGAGTCCAAAGAGTTGGTGAAAGGCATGTGTTCGTCGCCACCACTCACTACACATGGAATTCTTTCCAACATTTATGGCCACATGTCTCTTTTTCTTCAGCAATTGTTTCCAAAATAAATGGAAACAAAAGCAATCCTGGTAGTGAGATTATAGTGCTCCTTCTTGAAAGAATTCTTCCATGTCCCCCACCAAGCAAAGACATTGAGAGAAGCATTACTTACATATCATTCCCACAGTGCGATTAAACCACCGATTAACGTAAGTAAGTAATCATCTCTAAGTCAGTGCCCTCCTAACAAAAATAGCTTCAGCAGGGTGGCAGTAACAATTTCTTTGTCTGCTCAGCACAGAAGTCCAAGAATTGAAAACCTCTGCCCCAGGTTCCTCCGCTCTGCTCTGTGCCCAGGAAGCTGAACCAGCATCTCTGGCTGGAGCTGTGGCTCCATGGCGGGGACACCACTGAGCACCCTCCGGCCCCGCCCCTTCTCCCAGGCTCCCACCACTCTGTCCTCCCCCTGCCCCTTCAGCCCTTGGGTGCAAATGGTTTCCAGCTATTGCCAGTTTTTGTGCCTCTTCATCTATTAATAACTCTCCGCACATCTACTCTGTCTACTCTAAGTAGCTCGCTCCTTTGTTTGAGTTTATTTAAATCACTGGGAGTTGATTTTGGCTTTTGTCAGACTAAGACTGAGAGGACACCTTTTCCACCAACAACTCCTCTTCTTCTCTGGACAAGAAAGTGTGCCTGAGGTTGAGGTGGTGAAGTGGGGGACCCGGCCTTCAGCATCAGCGCCACCTCTTCTCCACAAAGGCACCATTAGGGGTGGACCCTATGCCTTCCTTACATGGGTTAAAAATAATATTCCTTAGGTCTTAGCAGACATGTTCAGAAAAGACTGATTTCCTCTTATTGCTCAACACAGCCAATCTCACAACTATAGTAAAGAACCGTAATACAGTTCTCTCTTTATTTTCTCTCCTCTGTCCCTCCCTCCCCCCACACCCATTGCTATCTCTCTGTCTCTGTCTCTCTGTCTCTCTCTCCACAGGCTATGCAAATGCATTTCCACCATATGGTCATGTTCACCCTGGTACATTACCAGAAGTATCCTGGCACCTTCAGATGTTCCTAGATAAATGTGTTGTAATGTTTATAGGACCTTTGAGAAACATGTGTGGATTCAACAGCACTTAAAAATTTCTGTAATATTTTCTGGGCTTCTATGCAACTGTTACCTCTAAAGTATTTGTTTGCATGCCTCCCAAAAAGACCACTATTTTAAACATATACATAGATCTGTTTTGTGCCAACTTCAAATCTACAGAAGTGGAATTTCTCTAAACCACTGCATCATTCTACAGCCGGACTCCCTTGCTGGGCAGGAAAGGTCTATGGATCATTTTTGTGGGGCCTGTGAACCAGCCTATAATTGCATTCAAAGACTGTGCACACCTGCTTTCGTAAATTTTTTGAATGAATCTATAGCGTCTCAATAAGGCTGAAAATGTTAAGAAGTCTTGGTCTAAGGAGTATGGAATTTTTTTCGACATTAGGAGAGCCTATTTTAAAACATTCAAATATTCAATTTTCGTTTGGCACTACTGCAAGCTGGTATTTATCTTCTATTCAGAAATTTTCAACAGTTATACTTTTGAATATAATTTCAGCAATTACATTTAAAACATGAATGCTAACCAATAAGATGACCCCAAACTTGTGTTCATCACTTCGCTCAGTTATTTTAAGAGACACAGGAGGAAATAGTAACAATCAGAAAGAATGGAAAGTCTGTGAAAGAAGGCACAACTGAATCAAGTTATTTCTTTTTAAAAACTCTTATTTTTTTTAAGAGTAAAAATCCTAGAACTTTTATCATTCTGCTCCAGAAATAGATCTTTATTCAACTGATGATGTGAAATCTTGTTTCAGAACAACTTGAATCATATCAAAAAACTTCAGACCTGGAATGGAACTGAGTCCTAATCCCCACCCCTTCTTCCCTCATCAGGTTCACTGAGGGCCCAGTTTTTTAAAACTCCCCACTCCCAGCAAGCTTTCTTCTCTGTAACATTCCTCCCGAACTGTCATCAAGACTGCTACAATCTTATTGACGGAAAGTGTACTACTTTTGCAACCAGCAAAAGTTATTTGTTAAAAATAATTCTCTTCAAACCATCTTCCTCATCATAAACCTCCAATGATTCCCCAACTTTACAGAATCAGAAACATGGACTGTTTGCTGTACTCTTCAAAACCTTAACGATTGGGATCTCACTCAGCTGTTTCTCTTTCACTTCCCTTCTTTCCCTTCATAACCTGCTACAGCCAAACCTAAACACTCACCATTACAACGAAACGTCCCATGACTCCCTATCTCCACGCCTCTGTGCTTGAAGTCATCACACAGCACACTGTTCCCTACGTTCAGCTCCACCTGTCCAATCCGCCCACCTAAGGTCAACCCCAACGTCACGTTTCATCAGGTCCCTGCTGGCTTCTCCTGTCACTGTTCATCCCTGAGCAGTCCTGCACATGCTCCCTATTATCCACACACCTACCACTCTCCTCAGTCTGCAGGCTCCCTGATCTGACGGGATGCACTGTGTGCATGTTTATATCCTCCACAGAATATGCTGCTCACTGCATCTTAGAATCCAGGCATTGGATGACAGGCTTTCATGAGACTGACTGAGATTTTTCATGCCTGTGTCCCCACCTCCTCCACGCAAAGAAGCCCACTGCTCTTGGCACACCCATCACAGCCACCAGCTACACTCGCCATCATTTTGTTCTGGGGCAATCGTCCCTGCTTCCCTCCCTTGTCCCTTCTAGGAACTGACTTTAAGTGAAGAAATTTTAAATTCTTTTGAATCTTTAATCTCTGGCACACCCTCACACCCCCTGCTGTAAGCGCTGCATTTCTCCCTCCCTGGACTGTCCCATCAAGTGCCAACAACTTCTCTTTTACTATGGGTTTAATATAAATTACATTAACATGTCTCTGATTAGCTTTATTACATGAGTATTTCTTTTTTAATGGGAAACTCCTATTGGACTGTTCGCATCATGAAGAGAGATTAATAAAAGACAATATGATAAACTCTTATTCCGGGCTTTTTAGGAAAACATTTATATGCGATTTGACATTTGATCTTTTACTTTCCCTCACTCCCCCCCCCCCCGGGGGGAGGGGAGGGTAATTAGGTTTGTTTATTTATTTTAATGGGGGGACTGGGGATTGAACCCAGGACCCCGTGCATGCTGAGCACACTCTACCACTAAGCTGTACTCTCCCACCTTCCCTCACTTTTAAGGAGTAGTAGGAACGTCCAACACAGCAGCACAGTAACTCCCTAGAGTGGACAGACTCCCTCTGCAGCCTGTGAGAGGAGAGCATTTGAGAAGAGAAAGGCAAGGATTAAAACGAGGTGTATCCACTTTGTTGTCACCTCATTGTTCCTCCCCGCTCCCCTGCACCAAAAAGCAAAATAATCAGATTAGATCATTATGGCCACAATAGGAATTCTAAAACCGAGAAATCAATGAAGACTAATTTAGCATAAATCCATCACATCTCTATGATTTATATTTTTCATAGCAGAATCTCTCAATGATACATTATAAATTAGAAAACCCAGCAAAGGAGTTTTAAGCAAGACTTCTAGAAGTTAAACTAGGTCATATCTGCTACATATTATAAATGATTACTCAGAAAATTTTAGGAATTTTCATTTTGCAATGGTAATTAAAAACTTAACCACTGGTTCAGATAGCTTTGAAAGACCATATAATAAAGACATGTAAACCTGGGACACTTTGCAAGTCCTATTTCCAAAAATCTCCCATGTTCATACTAATCGGTACAAAAGTCCCTAACCCACACTACTTTATTGAGCATTTTCTATGTATTCCCACTTTTAGGAATTTAGGCCCAAATCTTAAATATCTGGGGATCCTCTCAGCTTCCTAGCTGCTAAAATATAAACATGGTATATGGTTAATGAAATAAAACATATGATGAAGGTGAAACCTCAAAATAAAAAAGCCATCAATATTCACACAAATATTTTCCAAAGGAAGATAACAATTATTGAATGCTCAAGTTTAGACCTGTTTATGTATCTATGGTTGGGCCAATAGTGGTTCAGAGAATACCAGTTAAGAGATAGAGAAAAATGAGAAATTTAAAATCGAAGAAAATACATGACATGGTACTCATTTTCATAATGGTATAAAATCCTTCCCTAATGAAATATGGGCATGAAAGGGGGGGGGGTTGCTTCAAAAATTAAGAGATTTTATTGTTGAAGAAGATATCTTAGCTCCTTCAGTTGATAACTCTGAGATGATCCAACTGTTAAGATTTGCATAACACACACAAGTGTATGTGCTAACAAGGAAGTGAAACATTTTCCTGCACCCACACTCAGTTACTCTCCCTACTACATTCCAGGGAGAGCAGTGACATTTAAAAATACATGCACGGGGCTATTCTCCTACTACAGTATTCCATCAAGGTCCAGCTGCCCTGCCACGCCTCTCTACCCCTCCCCACGGCCCTGTACCCAAGACGAGATTTGCCCTTACTCTGGCTCATGGATTGCTTTCTCTTGGAACATGATCAGCATGAACCGCCTGTGCAACCACCAGACACTCACAGCAGTGTAACTGGAGAGCAGTACTACTGTCCGGCCTGAGTGATCAAGATTTTCAAACCAGCAGGAGGAAGCTTTGGGGGTTGGGGATGTGGGGCTAAGAACTGGGCCAAAAGGGAACATTCCGCACTGCATCCAGTAACACAACACGTCCTCTGACGTTACTGGGACTTGAAAGATTTCATGTGCCTTGTGGACTAACACTATCGTGTGCCTGGGAAAGAGATGGTAGTTATGGTAGTCGGATTCACTGGCATCTTTCAACAGACCTACCCTTCTCTGTAACACCTGCTTCTGTTGATTAAATTTTAACGGTGCTTTTTTCCTCTTAATAGAGCTCAGAAGAAGTGAAATAGGCATTAACTTTTCTGACAAAAGTATTCGTAAGTACAGAAGCATGAGAAGTACCCTTTTGGAGCAGGAGAATAGTCTTTTCCCCTTCTGAGTCCATATCTTAGAACCAAAAATTTTAGTTGGAGAAAGGTTAGACTGCTTCATTTGTGCTATGGCCTATCCTGAACTGTGCTCAAGTAGGTTTTCAAATCTGAGATACTAAAGGGATTCTCATATCCTTGTCAGAGAACATGTTTCAGGCTTCGCACTGAGAGTTTATTATGTGCAGCCTCACTAATGTGAATGTCACCAATTCAAACAAGGAAGCTTTGAGCCAGGCTGGGGTTTACTTTTCTTTGGAAATGAAGAAAGTGCTAATAAGTAAATGAATGTAAACAAAAATGGGCTAGAGAAATGCTATTTGAACACCATCTGGTCCTTCAGAAGCCAAATTTATACCTTTTAAACCATAAACTACCAACAGAATCATAACAACTAGTCATTAAACTAGTCTCCTCAGGAGTATTAGGTAATAATTTGATAATACAACCCAAAGGAAGGAAAGAAAACTTTCTTCAAATAATAGCTTTTGAATTCAAATTTTCTCCTAGTTAACACAGACTGATTATTCTGGATGAGTCGTGATTTACTGAAATGTTTGTTCTCACATAATTTGTTGATTATTCCCAGACAGGCTAGTGAACTTGCCCAATTTTATTCCATTTTCATTTCCTCAGTGTCCCTGAATTTCAGCCCACTAATTTTATATTTTTCTCTCTATTAGACAGGGATTAAAGAAAATTAAAGGCATAAAATTTAAAACCAACCCTTTTTCCTGTTTTAGAAATAAAGTGGGAAACACTTGACCTGGAACCCCCAAAAAAGGAAATTATGGCTCAGTTTCAAGGCTCTCTGTTTCTCTCTCCTGAGTCTGGGGCGGGTTTTACTCTTACTCAGGTCTTTTTGCCCTTCTGCTATATCAGCACATACACACACGTATCCCCTTCTTCACTTTCTGTATGCTTTACTGCCTTAAGCATTTCTTTCGCTTTTTCATCCACAAGTGAATTTCAGGCCCCTTCCAAGTTAATGGATCTCCCTGCCAATAAGGTGTCCGGAAAAGGATACCACATGCCAAGTACAGATTTTCCCCACAGTCACATAAACTAGATTTTTTCCACATCTGCTGCTCACGTCTAAGGTCTCTGGGTAAGCAAGCTAAATTCTTACAGATCCTTGATGGAATTGTGTTTCTGGCAATTTGCAGTCATTTCTAGCTCTCTGTGTTTGAACATTTGCCTAATAACATTCAAAAGCCTAAGGTAGGCAAATGGTTATTATCAAAGTAAAATCAGTATGAGTCCTGGTTCTACTGATGTGAACTGTTTCCTTCTCATAAAACGGTTTTGATAAACTGCCTATTTCCTAATACGTGCTTAGTGAACATTAGTATGTGTTACTGCACCTACACCTTCCAGGGGCCCCCAAACAGCACTAAACTTACAGCAATTTTATGACTGAGTCTTCACCCGGTATTCCTTCTCAGACTCTTTTCCCGCCTTCTCTGCCTCTGCTCCCGAGGTATCCCCTTTGGCATTTGTCTGTGTCATCTGCCTGGATAATCCATCTACTAGTGTAGCTTTAACTCCCACCCAATGCCCCGGTGCTTTCCAGCTCTAGTTTCCCAGCTTTGGTCTCCCTACAGTTCCAGCCACTAGCAAACAACTTCTCACTAACCTTACACTCTCCAATTTCAACATGGAAGGTCCAAAATTTATTACTGTCCTCTCTGCTTTCGGGAGAAATGGGCATCTCCAGAGTTTAGGAAGAAACATGCTTGTGCAAAAAAAATAGTTCAAAGATGAACAGATCACCAGCATGTGATCCTGTCCCACCTGACAGGGTCTGTGCTCAGAACTGAATTCCTCCTGGTTCTCTCCCCACCGTGAGTAATTCATCTTCAGCGGCACCCGCCAGGGTGGCGCTAACCATTATTAGGAATCACTGTATTTATTTTTTTCTTTGAATAAGGCCAAAATTTATGAAGTTCACTTTTATCTGCAAACATGTTCTTCCTTCATCTAAACCAGATTTAACTTGTCTTTTGGGGATGCTGTCTTAGGAGAAGCTCAGGGCTACATGCTCATAGTTCAAAAATCACCTTTAAAAGCTGGCCAACTTGTACGATCAGCTACAGTGGCCGCTGCCTGAACAATATAGGGAAAAGAAGATAAAATACATGTTAGGCAATAATTCTTCCCAAAGTCTCCGATATCTTTAAAGTAACTATCCTATTTTTTCAAGGTTTATTCATTACTGGAAAACTCTATTATTTTTATCCCTGGTAGGGATGGCAAGATTGGGTCAGTATGAAGATCTGACAGAACGACATCTGGGTATCAGGAGGGAAATCACTTCATGTTAACAACTCAATTGTCAGTGGCTTCCCCTACCTTTCCTTTACTCACAAAGAGATCACAGGGCTTTGAAACAGCAAACATAATAGAGCTGGCTTCATTTTTCATTTAGAACCTATGAAATTCAGATAGACCTTCTATTCCACTGAGTCTAACCACACAGGGAGGGGGGTTTGCTGTGGCCGTGAAGAATGCAGTGACCATCCTTTGTTCAAAGATGAAATTGCCCAAATACTGCACTGTGATTATAAGGCAAATCTAGAAAGAGAGGAATACTCTTTTATTTAATTTTTTTTTTAAGTTCCAAAGTACACTTGCATGTTTGGCCAATGCCTTTTAATTTCCATCTCACAATAAAAACTCAAGTCAATTGCCATGTAAAGAAAATTTTGAAGAGAGAATGTACAGGAGCTTAATGCCACATATGTCACCTGGCCCAAGTGGCCCATTGTGACAATCAGTCCACTCATTTAACCAGACAGGCCGGACCTCACCTGCAGCAGGGCAGACCCAGACCCCTGGGCTTGTAAAGAATGCCAGGCACCTAATAACCTACTCCTCTTTCTCTAACCACATGATGTGGAAACAAAAGAAAACAAAGTTGACTACATTTTTGGCCAGATACCATGGAAAACCTTATGGATTTTTGATCTTGGCACTTCCACTGTATGCTTCAGACATTTTGTACTGTATTCAGCAAGCCTGACAATGACCCTCTCCAATATTTCACAGACATTCCCATCAAGCTGGCTGCAAATCAGATCTCAATGTCTGACCCGACTTCCTCATGTCGGTGTCACCTCTTCCAGTCTCTTGTCTTGTTCTCTTCCAGTTTCCATGATTTTTGTTTTTCTGTGTTTGCACTTTCTTCAGCTTTCACTTACTTGGCCTTGAATTTGATAGGCTCAGAGAGGCTCCTGGCCACAAATTTCCACTCAAGTGAGGAGGAACGGGCCTGTCCCAGGCTGGGGCCACAGGGTGTGCAGCCTCTTTCCGATGTAAATCAACAACAGTGACACGTGGGGGAAGCAGTGCCAAGCTGACAACAGACACTTGAAAAAGGATTCAGATAGAAACCTGGACTCACACCTACCAAACAAAGCTGACTTCTACAACTGGACGTATCTGCATCTGGCTGGAGACTCCCAGTTCTTTCCTGATGGAAATATTTCATAAGAACTTTTTCCCTATAAAAATCATCATGGAAATGGTTGCTTTTCTCAGTGGCTGATGTGAACTTCAAAACCCATCAGTTCTTAAAATCTGCTGATGGAAAGGATTATATAGGCACTTAACTCCGCACTCCTGGAGGATGGTGACACAGTCCAGCAATCGGATTCCCACGCCAGTGCCGGCTCTGCGGTCTCCAGGAGAGGAGCCCAAGTCACGGCCTTCAGTTATTTATTCATTTATTTATTTTTCGTAAACAGAATCAAGGAATCAGCAGCCTGGACCATTTGTTAGTCAATTATTCTCGACAACCCTTATCTACAGGGGCACAACACCCTTTCCTGCTGTTTTATAGTATTTAAGCACACAAACATGTCTACATTTTTCTAAGTGATTTTATCAAAATAAAGAGAGACAGATGGAACTAATTAACGTACAAGGGAAATCACAATAAGCCATCCCTAAAATGCTATATGGACAGGTATCTCTGCCAGTTCCTTCAAAGGGAAACTGGATTAGGCTCCATGGAGCTTAAAGTCCTTCACTGACTCATTTTTCAGTGTTTCTCTCTTGTAGATTTAAAACCTCGTCACTGCCTTCTCCTCAAGGACTTGTACATCTCGTTTTCCAATGAGAAAGGAATCAACTTTCTTCCCAGCCCCATCCTTCTCCTTCTACAGACAGCTGGTACAGAGGGAGTGACCTCCATTCATGCTTTTTGGAATCTACTGTAATGGGATTTTAAATGTCTTTATTAATGGCCTTGGAATTATTTGTTTTAGAGTTAAAGGATACTTTTCTCCTGGAATGGACAACCCTGACTCTCATACAGATAGGAATTGAACACACGTTAAAGAGTTTTATTTATCTCATTATTAGTGAGAGAACCAGATAGATGTTATAACCTCGCAAAGGAGAGGTTTTCTCAGCATCATCTAGTTTCACACAAACTCATCATTCTGTTTATAAATTCTTAGTGTCTTACCTTACAGAATCTTAAATCATACCCCTAACGAATGAACTTTACATCCTTGATGACAGTGAATGAAGATGTTCCTTTGTCTGTAAAGGAATTATAATAACCTGTGACCTTTCAGGAAAAAACACAGGGAGGCTGTGTATGTTATGGCTCAACTGGTTCCTCTGGCACCATCGAATGTTCATCCGTGTCCCTCACAACTAATGTGAGCCAACGATAAGCACCCGAGACTGCGGGGTGTCTCCCGCGGAGAACCGCACGTCCTTCAGGGCGCATCCTCCCAGGTTCTCTGACGCTAGCTTTGCAGTGCCTTTGAACTATTTATAACTCCTTAAATTTTAGGTAATTGAGAGCAAAGCAGAATAAGTGTTGTCTCACACATGCAAGTAAATTCTGTCCCCTGGTGAATCACTTGACTTCCTTCCCCCTTCCCTTTAGATAAAAAGCCCGCTTCAGATTCATTTGTAAATTCATCCTGACGTTCCTTTATTCCATGAAAGTGCGTGCTTCTCCTTTGCAAGGTTATAACATCTGTCTGGCTCTCTCACTAATAATGAGATAAATAAAATCTCTAACATGTGTTCAATTTATATCTGTATGAGAGTCAGGATTTTCCATTTGAGGGGAAAATTATCCTTTAACCCTAAAGCAAATAATCCCAAGGCCATTAACAAAGACAGTTTAAATCCCATTACAATAGATTCCAAAAAGCATTTCTTGGCTAAGAGAAATTTCTCTGCATTCAGTTTTAGTTCAAATAAGTGACTTAGGAAACGTATTCTCCAGTGTTTGGTGGTGACGTATTTATTGTGGTGAGTGAGATTGCACCTAGAAGGTGCACGTGAGCTTCTCTGTGGAAGATTCATAATGTATGAGTTCTTCGGCTTAACAAGAAGCAAAACTATCAGGCACAGATGCATTAAGAAGCTGGAAAGTAGTGGAAACTGTCAGTTGGGGACTCACCAATCTGCTGCAGGAGTGTAATTTACAGTAACTGAGCACCCTTGGTGGAATAAGGGTTCCGTGAGAAAACCAACCCCATTCTCAGACCTGGCAACAAACAGCCAGGCTCCTTTTAGCACCACTGGCTCTTCCCACAATGTGTGAATTCACAGTGGACTTACTATTAAAACCAAAAACAGAGCTAAGAACGTGTCAGCTTAAAATGTGTTTATGGAAAACAGCTAACGCGATGCCATGTTTCAAACGACCACAATTCCCTCAGAAGTGAAACTTCCTCACCTTTCTGTCCTTCTTCTTAGTCTAACTGTATTTTTAGGTTTCACAAAACAGAAGGTGAACAAGGAGTTTCTTTTACAACAAAGAAAAAGAATAACGGAAAGTACTGTCTTAACAATGAAAGAGCAATTCAGCCGTTTTCATCCCTCCCCTACTTTGACTTGTAAGTCGGGGAAGAAAGTTCCTTGGCACTACCCAAATACGAACCGTGAGCATGCGGAGCTGTTCCTACCAATTAATCCTTTCCACGTGCCAGAAAAGGGCTTAAAATGCCTACTTCCCAGAGAGCAATCTGATTTTTTTCTCTAGAACAGTTTACAAAGACTTTAGGTTTTACATTTTTTGGTTGTTTTTGTTTATACTGGAATATGTTTAGACTTCTATTTTAATGCCTAAAGGTATTGTCCATGGAATCTAAATTGAGCTTTCAGCAAGAGGCCAGCTTAAAAAAAAAAAAAAAACCCTCATTGGAACAAATGCTCAGTTTTTATTTTAATTCCAGTTTCTTTTTTCTGATCACACTTTACAGAACTTAATAGTTTTTAGTCCCAAGAGCAACAGAAATTTTTTACAAGTAAGAAATAATAAAAGTTAGTCCCATTTGTTTCATTATCTTGGACCTACAGATGGTGAGAAGTGGCTGGGGAAATATTTCTGATGCTTGACAGCTTTTGGTAATGGTCTAAAGGGCTGAAATGGAATTATCTAGTCCAACAGTTTGGTTACTAGAAGTAACTTTGTCTTTACCAAATGGGAGATCGGAAGAATAATGGGCTGGTTTTGTTGTTGTTTTTTGTTTTTGTTTTTTTTTTCCAGTCACAGCCCCCATGGGGGAGGGGAGAAAAAAAGAGATAACTGTGTGCCAGTAACTGCTTGTTACTGAGTATCACACTCATGACAGCAACAGAATTGCCTCCACCAGGATCTACCACAAATTCCCTTTTTACTCAGCAGAATTCAGTGAAGTGTTCATTTGGTTCGGGAGGAGGGGGAGAAACCACCCAGCAATCTTTAGGCACCTACAGTGAGGGCTCCCACGTAATTCAGTGTCTCCGGGTACACACAGCACATGCTCAACGCACATTGTGGACTACAAACTTATGAACAGGGTGCATTCTAGAAGGGTTTTTATGGACTGGTTGTAGAAAATATGCAATGTATTTTCCCAGCCAAGAAAAAAATTTTTTTAATATGATGGCTCTGGTCCCAGGTTTGGCTCCCAAAGGCCTAATAATCCACTGGGTGACTAAGAATCTAGATGTATAATTTTTTAAGACAGAGAAAACATAATGCAAATGCACGTCAGTACGTCTTGTCTTCTCCAGAACCGCTCTGAAAAGCAAGCACGATTTCTAAGGCTGTCTCTGAGACAGGCTGCGCAGCTTCTCAGCGTCGCCAGCTTCCAAGAACGTCAAACCTCTTGCTGCGACAGCAAAAAGGGAAGCCTTTGATGAGCAGGCCAGTTGCTCACAGCTGATGTGAGCTGGAGGTTTCAGGCCTAAGGACAGACTGCATCAGTATGTGTAGCGTCTCGGGTTCTAACACACTTTACCCATGAGCAACCTAAACATACAGATCATCTTTGATGAACGTCTTCTCTTGGTCCAGTCCTGCCTACCTCCTTTACTCTCTAACTCAGAGCGCCTGAGAACGACGGGGCCGGACGCGAGCTACCCAGGTGCGCAGTTAGGAAAAGGCCTGTGCCCTTCCTGCCCCTCTTTCCAGACAACACTTCCTGAAGCGACGGAACCCTAAGTCAGAGATCCTGAATATCCACTCATGATCCTGAGCTACACGCTGGCAGTGGACTCTCTGACATTTATTTTTGTGTCTTTCACACAAAAAGCAATGCCCACACAGAGGCACTTTGGTATCTGGTGAGATTTTCACCTCCTACATCTCAGTTAGGCATGCATTCTCCAGTAGACACAGAAATGCAATAGTTGGAAAATGAATTGGTAAAGCCAAAAACTCCTCCTACAGAGAATGTGCTATGATTTCAAAGAACTTACTGAAATCTGTATTTCACAGATGAGAAATGTCCACACATTCTTGAGCAAATATAAATCCACAGAAGACAATATGCCGGTAGTGTTAACGTCCAACGAGGCGGCTGGTTTCATGCCAGGCAGAGAACTGGTATTATCTTACATGCACCCCTTGTCTATTCTAAAGTGAGGTATCTGATTATACACATGAATTATGTTCAGCATTGTGCATTTTAATTACATATGGCTATTTCTATGCATAATAAGAGTTTTCTTGTCACAGCAAATAAGAAATTAAAGCACCAAGAAAATAAATTGAAAATTTTAATGTTAGCACCTAGGGAAATTCTTTGCAAATACCATACAAGGATTCTTCACTACCAAAGTCTAATAAATTCACGTTATCTGGATCTATTAGGTCCCTGAGTTTCAGACAGGTAAGTTTTGATAGCATGGTTTGCACAGTGCAGCACACAAAGGATAGAAAGTTATTTCTTTTCTTTGTGAGATGAACCCATTTAAAAAGGTATCTCAATGTTGCCAAAGTGTCAAATCAGATATACTTGTACAAATATCACTCTGTTTATTCAACTCCTGCCTTTCCTCACAAAGGAATTAGCTGCTAACTTAATATGTCATTATTACCATGGAGAACCTTCTAGCAAAAACCCTAATAGGTGCTAAAGAGTTCCGATGACCAAGAACCTCTATGGAAAGAGGTGTGTCTACCCGGAGAACGTTTACGGTAAGAAGAAGCAAACAAACAGGGCTCCTGGGTGTCCTGCTAGAAAGAGAACCAGAGGCAAACTCAGTAAACTTGTCCTAAATATAGAAACAGGGTAAAATCAATAAAATGTTAAAAAAAAAAAAACAACTATGGGAGGCAGAGACTAGAGACTCAATATGCTGCTCTTCTACCCACACACACACAATCTCAAAACAGTGAGTTTCATTTCACCCAGAATGCTGTGGTTTCTAAGGAAGAAGCAACCGAGTCCACTGAGGAACAGCAAAAAAGCAGAAAAGCAAAAAGAAGCCTTTCCAACTGGTCTTTGAGTGAGAAAAGCTACTGATTTCTAAAGATGTGAAAGGGAATTGAAAAAAGGCCTCCATCCTGACGATGCTAGAATGGGTCACATGTGGAAAAAGGAATTTTTTTCCAAAGGAAAAGACGCAAAACTTCAAGACACTAGTGAAAATGGAACACGCAGAGGTGTGACATCTGAAGGGTGAGAAGAAGTAATGGCATAAAGAAATGTGGGGGGAACAAATCGAGAGGAAAATGGAGAAAGGAGAGGTGGGCAAAACCAGACAGAGGGCCCATGAGCACCTACGGGGCAAGCGAGGTCACCTCACGGCCGAGAGAGCAGAACAGAGAGGTGACCATCACCACGCCACGGGCAGTGCCACCAGCAGAGTCCCGGGCTGTTCCAGATGTGGGTGCGGCCGGGTCTACTCTAGACTCCACCGCTGTTGCCAAGATTTCCCCAAAACCCAATCAGAATCCCCCTTCCATGCTGTCATTTAATACACCCAAGGGAAAACAAAAATTAAAAAGAAAAAAATGTATAAATAATCCAGGAAGGTAGCTGAAAAACCCCCACTGAAACCTGGGAAGTGGTGCGGAGTTGCCAGAGCCCAAGAAAGAATTCACCAAATGGACTGTAATGTGAACCGACCAAATGTAAACCAAAGTCACATGAAGAGTCTCAGCTGCCCACCAAGGGACCCGCTTTTCTCAGTTTTTAGCTCAACAGCCCCTCTGGCTTTGGGCGCGGAGGCTGTAAGGCGGAGAACAATCAGAGGACAAATGCTGTCATCTGCCTCTTTCCCCAAGACGACCAAGGGCGAGACAGCAGTGCTGGGGACAGAAAGCAGAGCAGACACTAAAATGTGTGCCCTGGCAGGTTTTTTTTTTTTAAAAAAAGGAATCAAACAAACCAAAGTTTATAAGGGTAAAATAAGGCTGTTTAGCTCCCTATATTCGAACTTGGTTTAAATAAACTGTCACCAAACCCAGAACAATTCCTCCATGAAAACAAAAACAAAAGGAAAGTCTTGTGATCTGGACATGGTTGCTTTTCCAAATGTTCAGAGTCAGGCTTCTACTCACTGACAGTTTCGGTTTACCAAGGAACTTTAAGAGAAAGCAGATGTAACCTAAAATACAATGGCTACAATACATACTGTAATTCGTCTGGTATGGCAGCAATAAGCCTCAGGTCTGCAGGGTACCCGCTTGCAATTTTGGTCTGCTACAAGAAGAGCATTTTCACATCCAAAGTCCCTTTTCAGGCTTCCTCTTTTTTTCTCTTGGTTATTTGGAAGGTAAAAAATTCCTTATAGTTCAAGGAGAGTCTTACACAATTACACACACACACACACACACACACACACACACACACACACTCATTATTCCCTAAAGCCAGTACAGTACAGACGGCCACAGAAGGAAAAATTCCCAGCCACGCCTAAGGTGTCCCTGGGCTCCCCCTAGACCACACACTCCAGACATAGATGAGACGTTCCTTCTGCTCCCTGCAGTGTGGGATATCAGCTGAGCAGAGGCTGCCAACCTCTGGCAGGTTAGAAAGAAATCCAAATAGAATTCCAAGAGACTGCACCTCTCTCCAAGAGGAAACGCCCACTTTACAACAGCTGCAGAGTTTGCTGCTGCTGTTGTTTTTTTAAAACAACTTGTGACCAAAGGTGCCTTAATCCCCTGTGACTGGTTTTTGTAGACCTTCATGTTTCCAACCTCAGGACTCTCCAGTTGGCTGATGGAATTTGCTAGATTTATTCAGAGTCTTTCAAGTACTATTCAACAGAATCCAAAATGTCATTTTCTACTTGGAATACAAGAAAATAAGCACTTCCTCTCAAAGTTATTCACTCTAAATTCCCAGTACACTCCGTTTTAGCCAGATAAGAGGGATGAGGAGGGTACAAGAGTGAAAAAAGGCCACACTGTTCAGGGCCAAATGTTATAGTTTTAGGTGAACACTTTGTTCCATCTGGCAGTAAAGAAACAAAGAAAATCAAACCAAACCACGAACTTCTGTGGTAGCCAGCATAGTATGATTTTCATATTGCTGTTTTTACAGGGGTTATTGTTGAATCTAGTCTTCTTGTGTACCTAATACCTCAAACTTGCTTTTTAAATTGGTGATCAGTGAAATAGAAACACAAAAATTGATAAGCTCTACCACATAATGAGAATGCAGAGACACCACCTCCACCACAATGTCAATTTTAAGATGGGGAAAGCAAAAAAGAGAAAAAAGGAAAAGAAAATCTTAGGATAAAATAGAAAACAAAAAGGACAGGAAGGACAGGACAGGACTAGAAAAAACAGTCTTTGCCTATGATTTACTAAGACATGTTATGACATCTAAGAGACAAAAAGAACAAATTCCAGAAAAATATCAGGGAGGGAGGAAGAGAGAGAGTGTGTGTCTGTATGTCTATGTACATCAACTTAGTTATCAAGAGAAATGGCATCACAAATCAGTGGGGAAGCCTAGATTTCCTAAAAACTGGTGCTAAGAAAATTGAATCCTTTTATGGAAATAAATTTGGATCCCTACCTCACATCATATACAAAAACACATTCCAGATGGATCAAAGATCTACACCTGAAAGGTAAAATCAAACAGGAAAACAAAAAAATCAGGTAACTCTGAGCCTCTGGGCTGGTGGGAGACCAGCAGAGGCAGTCTAAATTTCCATCATTAGAGGAAGGAGGGATGGAATATCACACAGGCCTTCTTCCTCCCCACTTCCTCCTGATGGCTTAGCGATGCGGCTACCATCCTGTGACCACAGACGACAAGCATGAAGATCAGCATGTAACTGAGAGAATGCAAGCACCTGGAGCCTGGCCTCAAACATTATCCATCAGTGGAACTGGCCCTAGGCTGCTGGCCTCCAGATCTCTTGTGATGCAAGGAAAAACACAGCTTCTGCTTTTGGAAACTACTGCTGACTGAGGTTTCTGTTCTTTGTAGCCATGAACGACAGTGCATGATCAAGTAAATGCTACATATCCCCAAGGCTGACAAAACTATGCCCATACTATTTTTGAAAATGTCTCCTAATACACAGAGCAGATGTGCTCTTGAAAATAATCAAAACTAATTCCTCAATCAACAGCGTCTCTAAAATATCCAGTGGAGGATCTGAGTATCAGAGGAAGACTCAGGAGGAAGAGACATGAGACAGAAAGTGGTCAGCGGCCAAGGAAGATAATAGTGTTGGAGGAAAAGAGCTCTTCCATCACCCTTGTTGAGTCCTGGTTCAACTGCTGCCACCCCAGGGTCCAAAGGCCTTCAGGGTGGAATCGGCCTCAGAGGGACACTGGGACAGTTAAGAAGTCTCTGCACTTGTGTGAGACAGAATCAGGTCCATCTACTGAGATATTCAAACTCTGCCCCTGAGCACTTCTGAGATCAGAGAATTGTATAACCGTCCATTGAAAATGCCATCAATACAATGATGATAACAAAAGCTGGTTTATATGTTTCAGGCAACAACTCAACAATAACCCAAGCGCCAGTGGGCCAACCATGCCTCCGGTAAAACATTTCAGAGTTTTTAAAACAATTGAGAAATATCTCAGATTCAGAACTACTATTACACCAAACTAGGTTTTGGTTTTTGGATTTGGGGTGGGGGCGCATTTTCCCTCCTTACCTGAAACGGTATAAAAGAAAAAACGCACACAGCATTCGATTCTAGGTCTCAGAATAAGCAACACTGCACAAGTCCAAAGGCTCATGCTAGATCACAGCGAAGTACACCGCAGAGAAGTTTATAACAGTCAGGGAGACTTGCCATTTTAACACCTTCTCTTTAACTTGATTTTCCAGGGGGGAGAAAAAAAAAGCACAGTCTCAATTCCCAAGTGAATTAGATCACCTAAAAACACTGAGCCTATGAATTTTTGGTTCCAAAGATACACGTAAATGGATAAATGTTACAGGCACTTTAAAAATAAATCAACTTTCATTGCCTCTTAGAAACAAAATTTGAAGCATTTATAGTTCAATAAAGGAAAATTAAAATATAAGCAAAAAAATAAAAATAAAATATAAGCAGAGTATGCATTCTGAGTGACAGTAAGCCCCGGTTATATTTGGGGTTGTATTAGTTCCTGTTTTTCTCCACCAATACTGATCTGTTTGCTCCAGTAGTGAAATATTTTGCATCTTAACTGGTAAGTATTGTATCCCAAAACTGTAACACAAACACACACACACACAGAAAAAGATGAACTAGTTCCTACTAGGCATGTTCCTTCATAAACACAAAACATATCTCAGATACTATTAATAAAAGACTTAGTTAAATTTTAAGGACATCTATGGTTGACACAGTTTTTTTTTTTTTTTTGACATCTATATATTACAAACATTTACCAGTAACATTTCAAAACTGAGATGTTTAAGCTGACACCAGTCAAAATCACAGTAGAGACACTAGGAAACAGTTAAGATCAGTATTTTAGCAACTGTACCATTTATGTTAGAATCACTTCATAGTGTAGAATTTTAAAGGGGTATTTTAGATAAGTTACAGGAATGGATGATTTAAAAAAAAATTACCAGAGATGAGAAAAACAACTATAATCATTCTGAGCCCATGGCACTTTCTGAATTAAGAACAGTTCCTGGAAACCAGCAGCCCTGCTCCCCCCCCGCTGCTATTGATTTGGGTGTGTCCATCTTCCATTGCAAACCTCTTCTATCAGCTTGTGATTAATAGTTGATTCTCCAGGGTTGTGCATCAACTTCATAAACTCTTAACATTTCTTTTTAGAAAGAGAAAAATGTGGGAAGCAAAAGACTTTTCCAAAAAAGAACACAAACATGAAATGGGAATCAGCTGTGTTCAGTGAGAACCCTTCCCGCAAGAAAATATTTGTGGCTTCAAAAGAGTAAAGACTGATTCCAATTAAAAAGCAGGTGCCCTTCAGATTTCTAAAACTTAGGTCTTTCTTAAAAAAAAAACTTTTCACTTGGAAGTGATAACAGTTGGACGGTAATGTTAGTTATGATCTAGCTGTTTAGTTTCAAAAATCTTCCACTCAATCCAGTTTATGGGCAGAAACATAATATCCAGCAAGTAGAAATCTTACTTATTGTATTTCACTGATTTTAAGATGTATATTTCAACACCAGTGAAGTTGTGATGCACCTTCAACTGACAGCTCCCGCAGCCCTTGGTCCTGTGCTGGTCATGGATGGCACAGTTCCATTACTGTGCAAACTGGGACACAAAGGTTCATATTTTCACATTTGTGTCCAAACATTTCTAAAAGAGCTCTTAGAAACTTAAAATAATAATTCCAAATGACCAGAAAGGACCGCATCTTAGTTTAAATGGTAGCGTTTCTTTTCTCCCCGGGTGCTGTACATGTATGTCCCGTGGCACTGGAATCAATAAAGCAGGGCATAAATACAATCCAGGTAAGCAGCACTTGGCCGTGACTGGTGATTCGAGTTGCCTAACTGAGCATCAAGCCTTCCCACCGGCCAGTAGGGCCCCCACGCAGGAGAGTCCCAACTGCTTCTATCAGGCTTTGCCCTCAGTAGCGACGATGCTGGTTGTCCCGCTATTGGGAATAAACTGCTCACGATGCCCTAAACGCTTGCTCCATCCACCTCCCTTAAGCACGTCCCCACATTCTCTCCTGCTGTTTCCTCATGCACTATCCTGACACTGTTCTAGATTTTGAACCTTTACTCATCTTTCAAAGTCCATGTCAAATACCACCTTCTCTAAACAGCCTTTTCTAATCTCTGCATCTGTATCTGGTCTCACCCCCCAACTCGTTGAGGCACGCCAAATACTATGTCTGCACGATCCGTATTTGGGTATTACAAACGGAAGGCCTCAGGTTGGAATTCAGCTGGTGAACTACGTTTTGTTGATTCACTTTATGTTTTATTTTTAACTGGAGCCAACATTAAAAAAAAAATCACAAAAATCCGAAGTTTCAGTATTGGGTGCCCAGCTTCTTAGACATTTCAATGTGCAATCCTTGCCTTATCCAATTAAGGGTCTGAAAGTCTCTTGATGGTCGAAATTTTATCTTCGTAGTCCCACAGTAGCAGTTTTATAAACAGAGATTGAAATAAATATTTACTTTTTAGAGAAAAAACCCACCCTACTAACGTTACAGCTTTGGGGGATGCTCTGCAAAAGTCCTAACTGAAATGTCTTCAGTTACACTGAACTAAGTAAGTGGTTGCTATCATATATAATGAAAAGTGTGGAGAACTTTCATTTACTTTAATATGCTGGTTGTTTTGTATCTGCCTGTTTCTTCTGCTGTACATTCAAAAGGGGAGAGACTGAGTATCACTGAAGGTTTGAGGTTAATTTCTATAGAAATAACAACACTACAGTTTGCAAACACAGAATACATTTTAGACTTCTGGCATCCAATGAAATTAATGCTCCTTAATTCTAAGTGGAATTTTACAGGAAACCAACAGCACTCAGGAAGAGGACCTTATGATGCAGTCCATCTTTCTCTAAGTGTAGGTCCATTAAACATATTAGTATTGAGCACGTACTGCAAACCGTGGGCTTGGGATACAAAGAGGAGAAAATCATGAACAATCATGGCTTCCACCCTCAGAATTTACTGTCCATTAATTTTCCTAAAGAAGCCATAGAAAACGTAATAAATGCATATCAATCCATGTGACCACGGGAAAGTGTTTTATAATTCTCACTTCTTTGGAAGCTTTTCCTCAGTAAACAGTCCTGAATATTAAGTAGTCACCTTGGTCAAACCATTAGTGGGATCTTCTAGTCTGGTCCTAAGAGCTACAAAGCTTTTCTCAGGGAGTTTAAAACAATCGCGGGACTGAGAGGGCCCCCCACAATCACGCAGGGTGGTGATTCTCTCAGGGTGGTTCCCAGGCCAGCAGCAGAGTTGGCCTCACCTGGGACCTCGTGAGACATGAAAATTCTCAGGCCCCACAACAGACCCACTAAATCAGAAACTCAGGGGACAGGGCAGCAATCTGGGTTTTAACAGTCCTTCCAGATGATTCTGATACACATTCAACTTTGAGAGGCACTGACAGGACACAACCGCCTACATGTTGCAGAGACATTAAGAACCTTTAAAGGCCACTCGGCCAAAAAGTGACTTAACAGGGACTAATACACAGGTTTCCTGTTGCCTGATCAAATATTCTTCTACCACACCAAAACATGTACACCGTCTTTGCCACTTTTTATCAATGTATAAATATAATTTTGAACCACGTGCAAAAGCGCAGAGAAAGAATTATTGGTTTGAGATGTTTTCATTCTCCCTCTCTTCCCTTTTTTAAAAATCTGAATCTCACTGGAGATTAAGACCTTGAGGAAAACTAACTATTTTCTTTTTGCTGAAAACAAACAACATCGTTGGTGGGCCCCAGGATTGCATCTCAATACATATAAAAATAAAAGCACATACCAGCCATTACACTGTATGTTCATTTCTTTATCATCTGCCTGCTCTACAAGGCTGTGAGCTCCATGAAGACAGAAACTTCGTCTTCACGGCTTACTTCTAGATCCACACAGGAGACACTCAAAAGTCACTCAATTTGAGTGAATGAATAAATGAATTTAAATTTGACTTGTGTTATCACTTCAACTTGAGGATGTCTCTTCTCTAATTATATTGTAAGTTATTAGAGACTCAGCCTTAAATAATTTTTGAACCCACATCACCTAGTGTGGTGCGATATACCTTACCTATCTAAGAGTTGACAATATTTTTTTTCTGTAAAGGGCCAGACAGTAAACATCTTTGGCTTTGCAGGACATCAGGTCTCTATTTCAACTACCCAACTCTGCCTCTGTAGCAGGAAAGTAAGCAGAGACAATATGTAAATGATGAATGTGGCTGCATTCTAATAAAACTTTATTTACAAAAACAGGCAACACGGCAGATGTGGTCTGTGGAATGTGGTTTGCCAACCCCTGATCAAAAAAGCAACAGCGCTACAACTATTATTACTTTTATATTTAAAAGCAAATGAAAAGCTATAAGCAGCTTTCAAATGCCTATTTTTAGGGAAAGCACATTAATGTTTATGTTACTTAAAATCTATACCTTCTAAAAATGAAAAAAGTTGTGGAGACTTACATCAACTTGTTACATAAATTATTTATTTACTTATAAATAATTAGTCAACATAAAGTTCATTCCCGTATCTTTCAACATTTTTGATACAGAGACACAAGCAAGGTGGACATTAAGGGAAGGCTGCCTCATTCACTTCACTGACCTCACAAGCTTCAGGGCCAATGAAGACAGTAGTAAAAGGCTCATGACTTTATTTAATGTAATTTACTCTGGCACCCCAAAGCTAATCTCCGTTGCATCCCAAAAGGATTTAGTAACTAATATATCACTTTGTATTTCTCTTTTTTGTAAAAAGAGTACTTCCTTTGCAATTATAGCCCTAGGAAGACAGACCTGGCCCCCCAACCACACTGTGTGGTCCCATGGACCTCGGCTGCTACATGAGCAAGGATAAATCATTCGGTTCTGTTGTTAGGGAGAATGTCCTTTGGAAACGGAGGCAAAGGAGAGAGCCAAGGGCTGAAAGTCGCCCTCGCAAGCACTATTCCGCTGCCAGAATCACGGCTATTGTTATTGGCATTCACTATTTGAAGAAAATGAATTATTTCGCTGCTGTTGACATATCAGCTGACTTCAAATTTTTTCTTTCATGAGTTCTGTGAACTCAGAACAGATTTTTCCCTCCACCTCCTTTTTATTACATGTGATCACTGAGTGTGCTGGTAACTGTACGCTGCACTAGAACAATGCCTTCATATATTCCTGGCCTGGTTTAGGAAAGGAAAAGAATTCCACTCCCCTGTCCCACCCCTGCAAACTGAGTCACATCAAGGAACAGAGAACCACACGGACGGAGAAACACAGGCACAAACCCAGGCAGCCGTCACGTTTGCCTCAGTTTCCTCGGCGGCACACGTGAAAAGTCACCTACGCATTCATTTTTCCCTCTTCCCACGGATCCCACTTAGGCCAAATTTTAATTAAGTTAGAAGCAGGTGTTTTTCTTGCCCCGTCCTCCTCAGCAGAAGCAATGAGCAAGCAAATCTCTAGAGATGACTCTGCTGTCTAAAAGATTTGGGCTGCTTTACTTCTCAAAAATCCTGACAGGCTTCATAAAATAATCTTTATGAAAACATTTGTAACCTGTGAGCCACCTCGCCAATGTTAATACATTTTATTTCATTGTTTTGAGTCTTTGCCCACTCTAAATCATAATAGTTGATGTAGTTAGGTCATATTTTATGGATAAAAAAAAATTTCACTAGAAAAACAACCTCTCAAGGATAAACGGATTAAATGTTGTTCATATCTTCTTAACTGCTACTAGCAAACTTTCAGAGGCACTAACCAAAGGGGAAGGCCAATTTGGATGGCTACGAAAGTATGACAGAGAAATTATCCCTAGTCTATGTGGGTGCAAAAAACCAGCATCAGCAAATAATTCTTCCCACTTCTCTCTCTGACTCCTCTCTCTGCCTGTGGTAACATATCTGCTCCAAAACAGAGAAGAACTATACGAAAATATAAACACATCTACCCTGTAACACCAGCATGAGGTCAAAAGGGACAGAACAGTCCCCCAAGATTTCCACATGTTAACTCCCTGGATCTTGTGAATATGTTAGGTTACATGGCAAAGGATATTTAAGGTTGCAGATGGAATTAAGGTTGCTAATCAGCTGATATTAAAAGTAGGGAGATTTTCCTGAATTACATAATTGGGTTCTATGTAACCACAAGGGTCCTTAAAAAGAGAAGAGGGAGGCAGAAGAGGAGAGTCAGAGGGAGATGTGACTACAGAAGAAAAGGCTTTGAGGGTGGACGAATGGGGCACCCCCAAGCCAAGAAAGGTGGGCAGCCTGTTGGAACCAGAAAAGGCAAGAAAATGAATTCTCCCCTAGAGCCTGCAGAAAGGAACATAGTCCTACTGACACCTTGACTGTGACCCAGTGAGACCTGTGTGGGAATTGCGACCTACAAAACCGTAAGATAATAAATGTGTGTTATTTTAAGTCAGTAAGGCTGTGGTAATATGTTACAGCAGTGGTAGAAAACCGACATATTAGACAACTCTGCTATTTCAATTCCTTTATAATCCTAAGAAGCAGGTACCATTACTATTCCTATTTCACAGATGAAGATACTGTGACAACAGACATTAGTAACTTGCCCAAGGTCACAGAGCCAGTCACTGGCAGGGCCAGGATCCAAACCCAGGTAGTCAGGCTCCAGTGCCCACACTGTCAGCCACTGGTTTCCACTATGAAAGATATAACGCTGCAGAGAACACCTCATGAACAACCAAATCCTGTGGCTAAAATTTAAAGTGATGAAGAGTCATTGGAAAATCAGAGTTACCATGTGGTCAAAGTGAGGGAAGTGGTATGTTGCAACATTTAATCAAGAATGTGGATGTATCAGAATAAAGTCATAACAGGAGACAAGAAGAAAAATCTAATTTAAGGCCTGACTGAATCTGTGGAAATACACCAAGTAAAAATGCACTTGTAAGATCTCTCAAAATTAGTCAAATTTTCTCATTTCTTCCAGACCAGACATCCTGTCCATTTGCTGTAATTAATTTCCCTTCCGTGGTTCAGAGCTTATATAGCTACCCCTGCTCACCACCTCCCAATGTCTTTGCCATGACTTCTTGCATCCTTCTCCTGGAATTGTGGTCTAGAAGTGGACACTGTACTGAACACCACACAGAGACATCTGGATTTGACAAATGGGATCAGCAAATGGTTTCTTACCCAAGATAAGAATAAAGATGTCAAATCATGGAAAGTTCATCATGGAATTTAAGATTTTATGCTTTCTCCTCAATGGTCAATAAAATAAAACAGAATATTTAACAATAAACAAATACAAGATTTAAAATTCAAGTGTTTCTGGTTAAGGAATAAACAGCTTATTCCTTAAAAGCACCCCATTCATTATACCTGGGTAACAGTTTAAATCCTTTACAAAGCTTCAAAAAGCACACATTAAAATGGCCACTGAACTAAAACACTGAAAACTATTTTAAATTACATCTTTCAATGAATGTATGGCTTGATCAGGTGTTAACCGGGAAATAAAGTTTTTGTTTGGCAGAATTGGGGAGAGGGTGTATTCGAGAATACTGAGAGACTTTATTACACTACAAAAATCAGCATTATTAAAACAACAATCTTCTTCTGTGCTTAAGGAATTTAAAATTTTCAATCATAAAACAGTATTTTTTCCAACTGGCAACTGAAATAATGTTTGTTTTTAAGTAAACAAAACATTAAGACTATAATACAGTGTATCACTCAATTCTTAGCAGTTCATTTATAATTCTAATTTTATTAAGCTCATAAAACAAAAAAGATTTTGAAATATTTGTCCATATAACACCGTAAACAAGCTAAATTCTCCTGCCTTAGCTTATTAAGTAGCATGAAGACCTAAAGGCAATTTCATGGCATGAATATTTTACAGCAAAGATGACACTCAATACCTGCACTGAGTTTTGTTGTCATGGGGACGATATAGGAGAAACCATTTAGATGCCAGAATTTCAAAGCCCTTGAAATACTGCCTTCAAGTCTGGCTTCACTTATAACTTGGAAATCAAAACTGTGGTGACCATTTTTCTTTTTTTAAAAATGTATAACCCATCTGCTAAAAGAAAAAAAAAAAAGAAAGAAGTATTGACTTCAGTCTTTGAAAAGTCTTAAATTTCCTTTCCATGAAAAACTCTGAAGCTAGAGCTTACCAACCTGGGGGACCTGCTGCCCAGCAGTAGTCATGGAAACCACAGCACACGGTGTGAGCCCGCACCGACGCTGGCACGGTAAGACCGTAACTGACAAGTCTGGTGTATGTTTTTACAGCTGCTGTCTCCTTGTTTAATTTCTGTTGGTATTTTAAAATAAATTCAGCTAATTTCATCTTTTTCTTTAAGCTTATCTGAAAATCACCATCAAAATATCAGAAAATTTGCCCAAATGGTGAAATCAAGTGGCATCAGAGAAATGAAAATTCAGGAGAGAAGAGGGGAGGACCAGATCCTAATTGGCTGGCAGCATCCGTGTGCCATTTTACAGCTTCAGTTGCACTGGCCCTGTGGTCTTACATCAGCCCACGGAAGGCTGATAGCCAGACTCATACTTAGAGACCTGGAGATTGAATCTTCTTAAAAAAACAGATACTGTAAAGTTAGTTTAGTTCCAAGCCACCTTATTTTAGGCCTATCTCAAACTACAGTATTCCATGAACCCTGCATTCCAGCCTAATCAGCCTGCGTGTCATTCCATAAAGATGCTGTGTGCCCTTCTGACTTTCCCTCATCATACCCACCACCGGAATGCCCTCTGAGCCACCTTCCTACAAGGAGAAAATGGTCTATAAAACCATGACCAAGCCCCATCCAGCACACATGCCTTCTGAATTGACATAACTATGTTATTCATATGGCTTACTTGACATTAACTTCATGCATCCCAGAGTACTTAGGGGTCTACCTCACCTCTATGTAATACTGACCAGTTAAGAAGGGTGTTACACAACATTGTAAAATGACTATACTTCAATTTAAAAATACATAAATACAAAAAAAAAGAAGAGGGAGTTACAGTTCTCGATCTGATGGCTAGTTCTCCAGTAAGCTGGGCAGTAATAGAAGGGATGGCAAAAAACTAAGGAATATTGATTTCAACAATCAACAACGTAGTAACAGTGAAGTATGAATCTTTAAGCGGACCAAGCCAAAGTTGTATAAGACACACTATTAGAACATAATTTTTAAAAAAATCATACACGTAACCTCACAGCAGAGATGAATGACTCTTGAAAACACCACTGTGATACAACAGTTATTCACAAGGATGCTTCCTGGTGTCAGGAAATTCTTAAAATTCTCCAGAGGAGCTAGACACAGCATAATTCTCTCTAAAGAAAAAGATTAAACATATTTTTCTCAAGTTTTTTCTAGACAGCTTTCTAATAAAATATGCACACAAAAAATAAAGTATGCTACCTGGGTGTGAAGTGATAATCTCATCTAGAAAAAAAAACCCAGAAGCTTTCAAAGTGTACTGCTGTGGCAATTTGAGACATCAGCTTAGAAACTTCTATTTAAAGTCATAATACAATTGAATATCCAAACTTTATTGGCCCATTGTATAGCAGAAAAAGTTACAGTTCTGTCAAGTACAAAAAATACACCTTTCCTTTTTTTGGTATTCCAACTGTTTACTAGACATCTCCACCAACTACCTCAAATGCCACGAGTCCAAAGCTTAAATGATTATCCATTCTGTTCCCACACACACAAAACAAATACAAAACTGCTCCCTGGCTCACATTTCCTATTTCAGTTAAAAGTGCCAGCAACTGTGGTCACTCAAACCAGAAGCCTCTGAGTCGGCCTTGACTTGTTTCTTATCCTCAAACCCTAAACCCAACAATTTCAAAAGGGAACCAGTATCATGTAAAATAAACAGCACGGATTTAAATATAAGGACTTCTTATTAACTATAAAATCCTTGGACAAGATATTTAATCTTATTTGCTCTCAGTTACCCATTTTGTAAAGTGAGGATATGAGTCATCTAAGAATTAAAAAAAATAAAAGAAAACAAATAGATCTTGAGATAGATTTCTGTTATTCTATTATTGTTCTCTTGGAATTCACAAAGCATATTATCAGATTAAAGATTATGAGGAATAACATATTTAGAGCAAAAACTATTTCACTTTGTTTAATTACTCTTTCCCAAATTTATTTGTCTTACTTTTTTTTAAGGAATGTACTGACATTTCTTCTTCTTAAAAAAAAAAAAACAACTGGTTGCAAAATACTAACCTATGTCATGGGTTCTGTGGCTGTGTGTGGGGAAATGTGGGTGTCTTTTAGGGTGCTGCCCCCCTCACAGCAGTCCTACCAGGCCTAGGGGGTCTGGGCATTGAAGGGGCTCTGTTGCGGGCACCCGCCTTTCACTTTGGGACCAG
This sequence comes from Camelus ferus, assembly GCF_009834535.1. Classification (NCBI taxonomy): domain Eukaryota; kingdom Metazoa; phylum Chordata; class Mammalia; order Artiodactyla; family Camelidae; genus Camelus; species Camelus ferus. Next base: position 41,462,529 of record NC_045706.1, on the reverse strand, counting down.
AACACTGCTCAGGGCTGCTTCTGTCCCCCTGGGGGCGGGGCTCAGCAGGACAGATTTTCTTTTGATAAAAGAGTCAGATGCCTAAAAGAGAAACCATTTCCTCAATTATGTAAGATACTCACTGGATGCACTTTAGAAAATAAACTTCCTGTTTCTTCACTTCAAAAAAAATTCAGTATGAGGTTAAAGCTCATGACATCCCATACATATTAATTAAAATCCTTTCTCCTTCTGCAAATCAATCCTATCACCTAAGGATCCCACTCTTCACCTCATTGGTTCTCACTTGTCACCACGTCTCATCTCTCACCGGGATTATGGTCTACGCCTTCCAACAGCCCCTCTATTCTCTCACCTCCTCAGCAACTGCTCCACCCAGAAACCTCCCTACAATACAAACGTGAGCACAGCCTTCCAAGAAAAGAACAAACTCCATGAGAAACACACCCTTCTCAACTGGGCCCCAAATCCCCTTCCAGTATCTCTCACACCTGCCCAACTTGAGGCCCCGCTAGCACAGCTCTGGGAGCAGCGTTCACACTGTAACTGCTTGCGGTTCCAGTGGCTAATATTTTTACTGTTAATGAAATGCGTGTGCTTCCAGGGCTCTGCCTTTTCACATATCACTCCCTTGGTCTGTAAAAGCCACCCCACACCCGTCCCGTTCTCCATCTGGCAAACAAGTCATCCTTCAAAGCCAACCCAAATGTCACTTCTTCTGTGAGGCCTTCCAGAATGAGTTAGTCACTCCTTCTGTGGACTTCCACAGCACTTTGTTCTCAACTCTGTCCTGGGGATCTATTAAGATTCAAGAACAAAAGTAAAGGATACAAACACTGATTTAGAAATTATTAATTCCCAAAGAGTTTTTTTCCACCAAAATCCCAGGCACTCCATACTTCCCCTTGATCACACACACATACATACACACACAAGATCCAGGGAAATACTGGGAACAAAAAGCCTCAATATAATCAAATAAATTCAGACCCCATCAGATTCATCCAAATGAATCAGACCTGATCTCGTTTTGAATTAACTGATGGTGTCTTAACAACTTTTAAATGTCAAAGGAGTTTCAGGGAATAGCCCCAAAATTTTAAGAGTCTCATAAGTTTCCAAAATATAATTTCTAAATTGTAACAGTCTTTTCTTTATACACGTGTAAAACTTTTAGAACTCGATGGGGAAATAAACCTTCATTTCAAAAATTAACTTTGAAATAAGGAAATAAAAGCATATGCTATTTCCAGACACTGGTCATAATAATAATCGCTACCATTTGCTGGGGGCCTAGTGCCAGGACTCCCCAGGGCACTCCCCACAGACGCCCGCATGTACATCCTGCAGCTACGCAATGAAGCGGGAGTCATTATTTCTATTTCACAGATGAGGAGGTTGGTCACAAAGGTTAAGGGAATCCAGCTAGACATGACCCAGTGAGGACTCAAATCCAGACCCTGTGACTCCCTGGCTGAGGCACATACTCTATAAGCTACAAAATAGTACCAAAAGCCAGGCCAACTGGATGACTTTCCATGGAGCCAATTACCAAAGACTTGCTCAGACTGTCCATTTCAAAGGGGCAGCCTTCTCTAACCAGTAGGCTTCCACATGAGCCATTCACCTAAGATTTATATACCAATCTCTGAGAGTGCTAAACCAAGTCATCAAAAGTACTTTTTATTTCCTTATAAAGGGAGAAACTTTAACATCTCCTTTGAAAAGGATATATAAATATTTTTAAAATTTGACAGAACTTATAAATTCAATTTAAAGAAGCTCAGTCTAAGAACAAAGGAGTTTGTTATACTAAAATGTATCTATATTATCTCAAAAAAAAAACATGAGGGGAAAATCTTGCAGTTCATGTAAGAATTATTGGAAGTAAAGTACAGAAAATATTAAACCAAAGTTTCGTGAATTCTATTTTCTTTACTCTTCCAACCAAATCAATGTTTCTCATCTTGAACAAATATGACAAACAATTAAGACTTACGTTTCCTTCAAACTACTCAGCTCACTGCTGTTTGTCAAGTACTGGTGAGCACTGTGCTCTACTAAGTCTTCCACTGACACGAGAATTCTACACCGTAACACTGACCTTCAATTTAACTGCTTTGTAAGTAAATACATGTTTACCTTCACACATGGTCTTTCTTTAATCAGCATGGAGATAATTTTAAAATCTGTTTGCTTGTTTATACTTTCTAAAAATGCATCAATAAATCACAGATATGTCCATTAGAAATATAGCATTGTAGTGTTTCTTAAATTTTACGGAAATTTAGTCAGTCATAAATGCTCCAAACTGACCAATATTTCCACCTCTATGATGACTCACATGAGTTATTTAGTATTTGACTCTTCACAAGAAGCACCAGAAAAAAAAAATAGCATGTTACATTCGAGGAAGTAATGAATAAAGCAAGTACCAAATGTAATCACAGAACTCTGCGTATTATTTAAATTGTTTATGAGAGAAGAAATATTTGAAAAGCAAAATAATTTTTTAATAAGTAATTTTAACACTGCCTCATTTTGTTGAATCAAAATCTGTTTGCTGAATGCCTGGCAGCACCATGTACCACCCCTGAGGGAGTCAGTGGGCCATGCCTCACAAAGGGGCCTCTCAGAGGGAATGAAGACCCTCAACAAGTAATGACACTACAAAGGAGGAGAAAGAGAAATAGCTTTGGGTTTTGCATAACAAGAGTTTAGTCTGCTAAGAGCTTCCCTGTGGTGGAGAGCCACGAGGTAAGATCTGAAGAGCAAACAGGAGGTAAACAGGCAAAGCAGGGAGGAACCCGCCAATAGGAAGTGTGCGGGTGAGAGGAGCAGCAGACAAGCAGGCCCAGGGGCCGCGGGAGGAGACATCCAGCCCAGGAGCCCAGCGGAGGCGAGCCCTGCCGGTTTCCCTGCAGGATGCAGGACTCACTCCCCCTAGGATGCTGGGAGTGGCCAGCCCCTGCTGGAGAAACTCCCCTGCCTGGTCAAGCCTCCTTCCACTAGCATTTAGGGACTTCTCAGCTCATGATAAATAAAAGCCTGGCCCTGTGACCCAACTTGGGGCAGCTCTGAAGGGCCTCTCAATGCCAAAGCTTCCCGGGGGTAGGGGGCCCTGCCATGGAGGCGGGCCTGCAGCTTACTCCTCCCTCCCCCGTCAAGCCTTCTTCTCCACCCCGCCTTCCCCCACATGTTGTCTCCAGGGGGAGGGCACCCCCCACAAATGTCTCCGACACGAAACTCCCACTCAGAGTCTGCTCTCCAACACTGGGGTCGAGGGTGAGCGGGGATGAGAGGTTAAGTGGTGGACACAGGACAGCTCCTTCAGGGCCCTGTCTGGAATTCAGCCTGGGGGTTAAAAAATAAAGGTGTGATAAGATCACTATTTACATCATTAGAGGTGAGTCCAAAAAGAGGACAAGAGAAAACAAAGAGGGAACATCAGGAGAAAAATAAACAATGGCCCACTAGAGAATTTCTCCCCAGGCCTTGAGGCCAGGTGATCTGATCATCAGGGTGGATGTACCCAAAGCCTTTCATGGAAAGGAAATCATCTTGAAATTCTGATAAACCTGACTATTCCTCGGTTTGTATACTGGTGGTCCTCCAACCTTGGCTTCATGCATGTATTGTGATGCTCAAAGGCCTTAGGTTAGAAATACTAGAGGTCTAAGATGGCATTCATTAAAAAATTCTGGCATGGAACCACAGGAAGTTAAAAAATATCCCATTTCATGTGTCATATTAGCTATTTTCTAGTAGTGACACTATAACAAAATGAAAAAGAAAAAAGAAAAGAAGGACAAAGAAACACGTCCTTTCACCTTAAGCAAGACTTCGCAGTTTTAATATTTCATGCGGTCTAAAAGTCACACCAGGGAAAATTTATTGAAAATCTCTCCCTGTTGCCACCTGGTCGGTATTTTTGTATATAACTCCTTTGAGGGCTCTATTTCTTGGTTTCCAAGTTACCTAAAAGGTGTTAGCAAATAAGCCATAATTCTGCCAAAGAGAATTCATTCAAGGTGACTTGTACAAATCCATTTTAAACGTGGTCTTACTTCGAGATGTAGCCTACAAGAAGCAGAAACTTTTAAATTTGCATTTGTTGAATCAAGCCTCCTTCTTAAAAACCAAAGGAAAACCAAACGGCTGGAGGGATGGATCAGAGTGGAACAAGAATGGAGACCCAGTGGCCAGAGTACCGTAGCCCAGGTGAGCGGGGCGGGGTTTTGGGAGGAGAAACTGGGGTCGGGGTGAACAGACTGGAGCAATGCTGGTGGCCAGTCAGGGGCACTATTCCCATCTCCCTTTCAGAACTTGCAGTGCAGCTGCAAGACTGCTCCAGCTGCAGAGCTCAGGGTTCACCTCCGCTTGTAAGCCCAGGACACTCTCCCCCAGCAGCCCCCAAAGACTAAGCCCAGGGGCATATCAGGATCTTGTCCTTTCTGTTCACGAGGGATTTCCGTAACAGGCAACTTTTGCTTCAGAACTGCTGCTGGCCCAGCAGAGGCGCTGTTGGACCTGTGTCACAGTCTGAGGCGCCCCTGACCCAGTCTCCTCTCCCGCAATCTCCTTTCGCAGGTGTCAGAGCTAAACCAGGCCTCTACCCTGCTTCTTCCCCAGACATTCTCCCAACGGACACAGTGATGCCTCACAGCTGGAATCAATGGTACTTTGTGCCCGATGAAATGTGGAGGGTGAGAGACAGGGGTCAAGGGTAACTCCTGGGATTCTGGCTTGAGCATCTGAAACGGGAACTCAAAAAGAGGGACAAATCTAGGGAGATCATAAGTTCACTTGGGGTCAAGCTAAGAACAAGGCACCTATGAGAAATCCACTTTCATCCAGGGACCTAACGGTGCAAATAACACAGCTTGGGACACAGACAGGAATTCTGTGAATTTCTTTCCAGCTTGACAATATTCACTGATGATCCTGAATAGTTCACGTCACTGTAAAATTCAGTGAGGTGACTGGTGTGGTATGTGGGCTTTAGAGTCTAAAGGATACAAGCTTGATACCCACACCTATTAGCTGGACAGCTTCCCAGAAATGCCACAGTATCAGTTTCCCAGTCATGCATGGGGGTGGGGAGGTAATCCCAGGGTGGCTGTGGTCTAGCTCACTGACTGAGATATAGCAGATGCTTTAAAAAAGTTTACTTTGTATTTCTCTTCCAATCTCAGTGAACACATTTGTTAAGCACAAGTAACACCAACCTCTCCACAAGATGGACACATACACGGAAGAGTTTGATAAAATACATCCTAGAGGGCTTTGTGCCCTGTGAAACTCAGCATCAAAAGGTTTCAACAGCTTGTGGCACATCACAGCCGAAGGTGCCGCCACGCACCAGCCAGCTATCGTAGAGAGGCTGAGAAAACAGCCCCGACAAGGGCCTCCCAGCAGACCGCATGTTCCAAGCAGTCCTCGCTGCGGGCAGAAGTAAACAGTCACAAAAAGAACACAGCCTCTCCCCACGTAGATAAGGCATGTTTAGAAGAAACTGTTTTTTTTAATAGTATAAAAGAAACAAAACAAGCAATTTACTTCTGCTTAACAGTGGAGGGACTACATCCTCTTACTGTTTTTCACCATCTACCTTTGTCAGAAAGGCCATTGTGATTTATTTCCTGGAGAATGAGAATTTGTATGGCAACTCATGGGGGAATGAAAATTCATTCCATAAGATCTGCTTGACTGACAGTTGCAGAAACTAAATCCGCTTGCAGATATGGAAATACGCACAGCTGACTGTTTTTGTGCCCTCACACTGCACCCCATCTAATACCCAGCCTTCCCCAAATACTGATTTAATATTTAGACAAAGAAAATAATTTCTTGATGTGCCAAAAGATCAAGCAATGCCTAAAGCCAATGCAGGTAGTTTGGCAGCAAATTCTCTTGAAAAATAAGTTTTTCCTCTGAAAAATAGATCATTTGCCTCTTCAAGGAGAATTTTAAAATTCACTTTCCCCAGCTAACATAAAGTTACCACCAATTTCCTGAAAATGCAAACAATTCTGAAACCCCCAAATTATGATGACAAAGAAATATTTCTAATTCACTTCAGCATCAAGCTAAATGAAGACAAATGTTCAGGATTCCCCAAATCATAATCATTCCTTTTCATCCAGTTCCTATATACAGTAAGCAGAAGCAAAGTATTTATCGAGTCCATATGGACGCTTGGAAATGTTAGCAATTGTATTTAAAACAAAAATAAATTCAACTATGTCAGCATTTCAGGCATTTATAGCCAAAGATCACAGTCAAAACATACTAAAAATCTCATTCTAACCAGAAAGCATTTTCAAACTTTTCCAGGATGAACATTTTTATCATCATGATCACAGACTCCGAAGAGTTTAATTAAACACTGGCACTTGATGGGAACAGAGACCCGAAGGCCTCACCAAGCTCACGAGTCACAGGGAGACAGCGTTCGCTCCCCAGTAGTTGCAGATGACCAAGGCATGGTGGCAGATGAATAATTAAACACAGCCCTGACTACATGTTAGAATCCTCCTCATTTTTGTTCAGACCCTTGGGCACGTCAGTGACCACATTCAAAGAAAAGACTTTTCCCACGGATGGAAGTGCAGCTTTCACAGTCGAAGGTGGACATCAATACAAATCTCCTAAGAGATAGCTAGTACTTGTGTTCCCATTTTACAGATGAGGAATTGAGAGGTTTAAGGGGGCCCAGTGCCCACTGTTTCATAACGAGCAAGTAGGCTGAGCCAGGATTCCAACATATGCAGTTCTGGATCAAGACGTCATGGTCCTAACCATTACTCTGTGCTAGGCTGAGACCGTTAAAGCATAAAAGAAAGTGCTTCCAAGATAATCAGGATCAGCCAGTCCTGCACTCACCACAACCAGGCTGACTGACCACGCGGTGGCTGCGGCAGCCAGCGAGCCCTCTGACTTGCTCGGCTTCAGCTCAGTCTGGGACTGAGAATGTCCAGGGTGCTGAGGCTATTCTGGGTGAGACTTGGTCCCTACCAACACCACCTCCATAACATAAATCTCACCCAAATTTATCTGGCCTGTGTGCCTGGGATTATCCTTCCAGTTTTAAGCCAGCACACTCCCTGAGCACATATCTAAGTGTATCAGAGTAAGGAGACAGGGAAAAGAAGAGGAACCACTGGCTGTGTATTAGAACCAGGAAAAACTGCATCGGCAGCAAAGGGAGGTGTTATACCCATGTAGTCACATATCAAACCACCGACCCAGGCATCAACCATGCATGTTCCTATTCACACATGCACACTCAAAAAACGTTCTGAATACTACCGTGCACCGGCACTACCTCAAGAGCTGGCAACTGTTTCACAAAGTCCTATTCTTAGCGATTTATAAAAATGAGAAGGATTACAGGTGTCCACAGAGTTCAGCTTATTATAGCTACATCATGATTGTCTATCTAATCTCCCCATACATTCATAGCTTATTGCTTAAGCTCTTAAGCGGTATTACTCAGGTGTACTGCTAAATGAACATGAATCCTATTTTTAAAGACTATGTTTTCAATACAAAAAGACATCTACTTTTTTAATAGAACTTTTCTATGAATCCTTTTGCAATTGTCAAGTATGAAAACCATTTTTTAACTATCTGGCTAGAGATTTTGGACATATGCATTAAGCTTTCTCAAGGGGAAGTAAATAGGTAAACTGTAGCCAGAATGAACATTTTAATCACGTATGTATTACTTTTTCACTGTCCCATGGAAAATTCCATTTTCTCTCAGTAAAATTCAATTGGGTTTTGGAACAAAAAGAGCTATAATAAATTCTATCATCTTTTAAAGGCAAACATTAACATCAGTAAGATAGTTACAAAGCTCTGTAAGAATAGCTTCTGCTTCCTTTTCAATCAATTGCTTACATTTCTCAGGCAACTTCTTCACATTTTCTCAATCTCCCTCTCACACACATACTCTTTTCCTCCTGGACTCTAAACTCTGCCAAGTTCCAGGAGGAAAAGGTTTCATCTTACGTAACAGTCTGAAGATCTGATTTTTTTCCCCTGGGGTAAACTTGTTCCTTTGTACACAGATTAAAAGATATTTACCATCAATTGAGTTATTCAACCTTAAGAAACAAATGTAGAACATTCCATGGTAATAGGTGGATATTTTTAAGATCATGATCAAAAAAAAAAAAAAAAAAAAAAAGGTAGGAGGCCAATTCTAGTTGTTCCAAAAGAAAAGGCAACCAGTTGATTTCTTTTGTGTACAAGTAAGAGACACAGGGCGGACGAGGGCTGCACAGCCATCTCCTCTCTATGCATAAGACATGGAATAAAAAGCACTGTCTTATAAAATCAGAAAGATTAAAGTGCTCAAAAGTATGTTTGTGTTCTCCGAGTACAAAACGTCTGGTCCAGGGTTCTATACTAGAAGCTCTAAGCACTGTCAAGAGGACAGGATACCACAGAATGAACTGTGGATGCAGATTTCAGTTAGGGCACCTACGAGCTATATAACCATGTGGAGCTCTCTGAGCCTGTTTCTGCATTTGAGATGAGATGCTTAGTTCAAAGAATTTATTACAGTGAGATAAATTATAAAACATATACACTGTAAACCAGTGCCTGACTTGGTAGGTGTTCAATAAATAATAGTTGATTACTATTATTATTGAAACAGGTCAAAATATTAAACCCACTGTGGATAGTAATATAGTCTTATCTGAATGAAAATAGACATGTTTATTATCTGATTCCATTTTTATTTTTAATTCTTCCCATTCAAGGGGACAAAGACTTAATTTGGGGGGAGGGTTAATGAGGATCTTATTTACTTATTTATCTTTAGAGGCAGTACTGGGGATTGAACCCAGGACCTCATACATGCTAAGCACGTGCTCTAAACTTGAGCCATACCCTCCTCTCTAAAGACTTAATTTTAATGAGAAGGGAAGAGTTGATCAAATCACTCAATTTTCATTCTAATTAAAATTACATTACATAAAGGAACAGATTCTAATCCCTTATGGATAAGAGAGGGAAAGCAGCAGAAACCTTTTAAATAATTTTATAAGTAAAAACAACACTAACATTAAATCTACATTAAAGTTGATCTTGGCATCCCCAATTATAAAGGGTATTTTTAATGCACTGAGTGTGCAACCGTTCCCCATAAAGTTAAGAAACATCAATCAAAACAATCATAAGGCAAGCCTTCAACAACATACTTCAGCATACAAAAATCTTTTTTTACTAACTTTCCCCTAAAAACAAGTTTTCAGGAAACCAAGAGCCCACAGGATATCTCCTCAGGCAGTTCCAAATGTGTGGTGTCAAGACTAGTAATCCAAGCCATCTACCAATCCTGAGGTGGCCAGGAAGGCCCCAGGAGTTAGATGAGGGTCCACAGGTCCACCACAGTCTGAAGATTCAAGAACCAAGTGTATTTGTAAAAGTAAAGCAAGCAAACACACAACACAAACACATGAGGTTTAATTCCCCAAAGTAGCTATTTCTGCCTTCTGCTATGATGTGGTGAAACATGTTCCCAGCTTGCTCCTCTCCCCTCTTAAGGACGGGTAGGTGAGGGAGAAGGTAACTTCACAAGCTGGAACCTAGACCAGATGATCTACACTTCAGAGAAGCCCAAATGGGGCCCAGAATCAAGATGAAGGCAGAGAGAAAATCTGACGTCTTAAAATGTTTGCAGAATTACGTGTGGGCAGAGCCCAGAGTAGAGCCTGCAGCAGGGTGGGGCTGCCAGGAAGCAGAGAGTCTCCAAGGAAAAGCGCAGACTAAGCGAGATCTCTCGCTGCAGCGCACATTTAAGTCGGTCACAAACACACACGTCTCGTCTGGCTGATGTCTGTAAAACAGAGCCAAAAGGAAAGACTGTGCTCCCTGCCATTAACACATAATAAAGAGCACAGGCGGGAAATGAAGCCACACGTTAAATAAGGTAGAAATGACCAGCTAGATGACCGTCTCCCCAAACCCACCCCCTACCCACATGGCTAGAGAGAACTCCGGAGCCTCACTGCAAATGAGGAGGGATTTGAGCAAAACGGATTTCAAAGGGAGTAGAGCACTTCAGCTGACACTGTACCAGGCAGGTATCTGCGTTCAAATAAGACTCTGGCTAGTAAAGGGGCAGAGACAGGCAGCCAGAACAGGCAGCAAGATCTGTGGAGACTCTGATCTGCCTTCATCTCTCCAATTCCCTTCTCAGTAAGGGAGGCCAGACCCTGTGATGAGTCACTGGAGGTATCAGAATCAGAGACCTGAAGGTGCACTGTCTGCCTTGTCATGACAGTGGCAGCTGTGGCTTTGGGCAGACGTGCTCCAGAGTTGGCAGTTTGTAAGCCAAAGCCTACACATCCTGGAAGTCACCCAGCCCCGCCACTGCAGCAACCAATTCAGGGGATGCTGGTGGGACAAGGAGGGCTGAGCATACATGGCCACTCAGGCAGAGTCAAAGGCCTGGCAGAGAAGGAACGGGTGGGAGGGTGGCCAATACTCCCTATGACTCCAAGGAACCCTGTGCATAGCTCTGGGCTGGCACAGGTCACAACTACCGATGTTCTGGAACTGAGAGATGACCCAGATGTCCATTGGGTGGTCGAGAGGGAGCAGCCAGAGAGAGGGTCAGATCAATTCTAACCAGTACTTAATATCTGCGTATTTGAAAAATTACACACACACACCCACACACAAATGTTCTTTAGCCAATCATTGTGTTGAACTTCTATAAGAAATAGAACTTTTTCCCCCTTGTCAGGAGCCATGAGATTACACAATGACTTCAAATTATGTAACTAGGAAGTTATGTAGTTCCTAGATTGTGTAACATCTAAGAAACATGGATGCATTTATTTTCTTTCGACCTATGATGTAATTCTCACTGGAAAACATGCATAAGTTATGAGGTGTTTGCACATGTAACATTTTAAAACTGGCTAGCAAAAGCACTGATAGGCTGTTATGTAAGTCATTCTTCCATACATGAAAGTCAATTACCAAAGGAATATGAGCTTGGCTACTTAGCTTTAAAATCACATAAAATTCGGTAAACTGGAGTCATAATGACACTAACTGTTTCAATCTTACTTGGTTTTAACTCATTAACAAGTTTCTTTTTGCTTGTTTAAAGAATCCAATGTAATTCTGCTAAGCGACCTTAAAGGCGCTAAGAATTATTAAGTTGTGTAATTAATTATGCATTAGTAACTCACAAACTCAGCCAGCCATAAACTGAACCTTATCACAACCCAGACCATGCCACTTCTAACTGATGATTTCTTTCTGTGGATACATTCTCCCAGCAATGCAGCTCCTGAATGCCCTCAACCCTACAGGTGCTCTAGGTCATCGTGTCTGCTGGTTCCCTGCCCTCTCTCTAGCCTCCTGCTGCCTTCAGTCTTCCCTGGTCATCCATTTCACCTTCTCATCACACACCCTGAAATTCCCCCAATCTGTGCTCTCCACTTCTGAGTGACCAAACAACCAGAACTACAAATTCTACAAATACATACTATGTAGCCTCAGCTGGATACTAACTTGGTTTGGCAAGTTTTTATTCATCTCTATTGAATTTTCCATAAGCAGCTGTTCTGAACTCTCCTCAGTTTCTTCAAGTGTCCAGACTATCCCCCTATGCTCCCAAGAGATGACTTCATCTCCAAATAGACTGAGAAAAAGTAGAGGAAATTTACACTCAATTTTCTCCCCTTTCTCTTAAATCTATAATAATCTTTACTCTTTTCACCTCCTTCTCACCAAACTCAGGAAAATATGTTCAGACCAGTTTAAATAAACATTTATTGAGGACATACTACCAGCCGAGCATTCTACTAGGCAAGGACCTGGCAGAATTAACGACCTGGCTCATTAAACTCATGAGCATACCTAGTAGTCAACTGAGGGCCACAGAAACCAAAATTTGAAGTAGGTTATTTTATTAAAATGAGCATCATATCAGCAGAAGGACTCACAAATTGAGGTGAATAGCCCAAGGCGAACTAATCCTAGCCCCAACACATGTTCTCTTAAATCTAGCCCTGGTCTCCTATTTTCCCTAGTGCCATGCTCTTCTCTATACTTTCTCAGCCTAGACATCCACTCAACTGACTTTTATTCTTGTAAGGATGAAACAGAACAAGAAAAATAAGCTAATTTCACCTCAGCCCACGATGTGTCAAGCATCGCCCCGTCTGCTGCCATCCTGTCTCACAGACAGGTGCCCTTCAGCTTTCGCTGCTGCTTCTTCCCTTCCTGATCACTGTATTCTAGGTTCTGTTGCTCTCTCAAAGGCCACTGATGTGATCATTACTTAATTTTAATTTCCTATATATGATGTTTTATTCAATGGAGGTGAAGATCTGATTTAAAAAAAAAATGTTCCTAAAAAGAATTCATGTCTTATTATCTTATCCCTTAATTCAAGTGACTGATGAGTTTATAACATGATAATGCATATGAACCCTCCAAAATATATTAAATGGTAAACAAACTATCCATGTTTTAAACTCATTTCAACAGAATTAAGCATCTCTGACTCACAGATGTTAGGAGAAAAACATCAATAAACACTATTCTTTCCCTTCTAGAATAAGGTCCAACACAGAACATAGGGCTAAGGAAAGCCAGGGTTTCATTTTCTAAGAGAATGTAATAGACAGGACCACCCCTGCATGGGCATCTTTTCAGTCAAGCATCAGTTCCAAATGCTGCAGAATGTAGGTATGACTGTTCATGGAAACTGATTGGATTCACTGCTTCTTTTAGTTATAAGCAATGTTCTTGCCATTTGTCTATTAAACTCCATCAAGTGCTGACTTTTAAAATATTTGGATGCTAATATGATCATGAGGAAAAGTAGGAAAAGAATGAAATTGATTTGAAATTAATGATTACTGTCAAGTAAGTACTTCAGAATCCCCATGGAGCACACTTAACAACTACATTGTTAGTAACGGAAATATTTTTCCTAACTTGGCTCAAGCCACTAAGCATGACTTTCAGGAGAGGACAAGTGGACAGAAACGATGCTATGGCTGAGTCTCTCCCCAGTGATCGATCATCAGTGCTCCCTAACCTGGCAAGAATCACACCAGAGCTGCCAATGGCCTAGGATTCCTCAACTACCTGGATGACACCCAGGTGAGGAAGCTCAGGGCTCCTGCCTGCTCACCCACTAACATTTTTTTCCTGACCTGCTAAAATCACAGGTTTCCGGACCCTTTCTCTCTTCCTGCTTCTCTCCAGAATGGATATTTTTCTCTTTGTTGACAACAATCTAATGTGCCTGGAAACTGCTTCAAGTGTCTATGTTCCACTTGGGATCATTTTAATACTTCTGCAGATGGTTTGGAGCATTTTTTTTTTCTCACAATGAGCCATGAACTCTAAATCATTTTGCCATATTTCTGTACTGATATATAAAATACACTTGAGATCACTGAAGTCATTTTTTCACTAAACAAAAGAGTCGGTAATTAACGACGGGGAAAGAATGCCAATTCCATTTTTCCATGGCATAATGACTGTTCAATCATCCAAGAGGGCCATTTTAGTTTGAGTTCCCTCAAAAAAGACACTGAGACAAGACTCTGGGTTAGTGTGTGTTTCTTGGGCTTGTCTATTTGAGAGGTGGTCCCAGGGAGCACAAGCTAGGGAGCAAGGAAAACACGACAGAGAGAGAGGGAAGCCAACCAAGAAAACGGAATGAACAGTCACTGCTGGGGCTCAATCCCCCCAGGGAGTTCTGAGGGGACGTGAAGAAGTTGCCTTAGATCTGTCCCACAGAGAGAAGGGGAAACTGGACATTTGTTTTCTGACCTCAGTCCTTCACTGGTTGAAGGTTGTCCCCGGGAGAGTTCACACACCAGCATCACTGCCAGCACTTGGCTGCTCTGCCCCAGAGGAGTAAATTCTCGCAGTGCTGACCCGGGAGAGAAGGTCAGGGACGCAGCACTTGAGGTGGGAAGCTGTCAGCCTGCGTGGGAAATGCCCACCACAGGTAAACGTAGGCAGAGATAGACCAAGAGCCTAAGAACAGTATTTGTTACATCAGCCAACTACCCAGTTCCTTGCTTTTGTCAAGTCGCCATGTTCTGCCGACTCACCCTTTAAGAAACCAGAAATCGATGCGTTGTAACTGAATATGCTTCAATTAAAAAAGTTTCCTTGATCCTACTGCCATCAAATATGATCCATCACACTTGTCCTCCAGTCTTTACCCTCCTCCTACAACAATTGTCAATTATCTCCTGTGACCACCACCCCCTTCCCCAGACTTTACACTGTCTACAGAATGGACGAGGTTCTCATGAGGTCACAGCTCTCACTGATCTGCCCCACCTGTCCAACCTTATTAGCTACCAACCCTTCGAACTCTCTCCCTTTCACCAGCCTCCTCTCTTCCTCTAACACACAATGATCCTTCTCAGCTCTGAGTCTTTCCCACATAGAATGCCTCAACCCTACCCACGCTTCCAAAATCCACACAAGGAACTCCCAACTCCTAAGGAATATCATCCTTGGCTGTGGCTTGCACTCTCCTCCTTCTCCACTAAATGATTCTAGTCTTGACAGCAAATGCAGTTTTAAAAATTTGTTGCAAGTGAGTAGGGCAGAGGGTCAAACTAAATATCCAAGGGGCAGAGACTGAGATCAGTGCTTCTTTCCTAAGTTCCTCCAACACTCACTGTGGTGCCCACTACCCAAAAACCACCAGGAACACACCTGCAGTCAGTAACCTGAGACTTCTTCAGCTTGCTACAGCAGGAGAGAAGACACCAAAGAAACTGCGGCACCTGAGGAGGAAACTGAAGTATGCTTATTATAGAATCTGGGTTTGTTTTCGGTGATTCCAAGGTGTAAGGAAATAGTGGCCAGTTTTGGATTGTAAACTGTCCAGAAGTAAGGGAAATGTATTCAGTGAGTATCTTGGAAAATTTAATGTAGAAGGCAGAGGATTAAAGCAGAGTCAGAGTCATCATTGGTAAAGTAGCAGTGATCACTTAGGTCAGTCACGAGAGAGAGAGGCTTAATTACTTTCGTGGCTGCAGAGTCTCAGCCTGGCCTCAGACACACTCAAGGAGTAGCCCTGTCTGATCATTTATATTCTGTGAGGGGTATTCAGTGTGGCCAACTGCCAGGGCTCTTCTTCACTTTCTCAAAAATTACTCAAAAGACACCAGAATGACTTCAACCATTGCTGAATTAACTTCACATTTATTCTAAACCTAAACGATAATGTAAACTTTAAGTCCACTCCTGACAGGCACATGCACATGGAAGGGAGGAAGATGTGCTGGCCTTTGACACAGGTCCGTGCGCTCACAGTCCAGGAGGAAAGGGCAACGTCCAGGCTACTACATCACAAGCATGAAAAGTGCCAAAATGTAAGTATGTCTAAGAACTGAGTTCATGCAGGGAACAGAGTACAGACTCCATCTGGAGTGTGGGTGAAGCTTTCCAGGAAGACACGCCATCCGAGATGGATGTGGAAGGATGACTAGGAGCTGACCAACAGGAAAATGAAGAGTCAACACACAGCAGACACAGCAGACGTAAAGGTGTGAAATGGCTTCATGGGCTGGGGAACTGAACAGAAGTCAGTGCTGCTGAAACAAACTGTACTCAAAACCTGACCTAAGGAGAAAACCCAAGAGGACCTTTTTTGGGGGTGGAGAGGTGGGTAGTAATTAAGTTTATTTATTTATTTACTTATTTAATGGAGGTACTGGGGATTGAACCCAGGACCTCGTGCATGCTAAACACACTCTACCACTGAGCTATACCCTCTCCCTGCCAAGAGGATTAAAGTAGAATATACCCATTTGATCATGAAAGTGAAGGAAATTAAGATATATAGTTTGATTTCAAACATGTATGTCCTTGGTGGCTGAAAGTCCTTTTTGCTTTCTTCTCCCTCACTTTCCTGAATTCATACATACCTCCCAGCCAAGTGAAATAAATCAGAACCCCTTGGGGCTGTGTCAGATTTGAGAAAGCAATCACAACAAAGAAAGCAAAGGGGCATTTCTGAAACAGGGCAATGCAGAAGGTGGTTTTTGTTCTGTTAAGTGAACTGAATGCTGAAGAGGAAGTAAATTATACCAACAACTAAATATTCTTACTTATGGATCCCACTCTAAAAATGCAGACAATGTAGAAATGGAATGCAGGTCAACCCAAAATTACGTATTTAAGCATCTTTACCTTGAAAATAAGGGAATGGAAAAATTTTCAGAAACTTTCTCCACTAAAATATAAAACCAGAGCTCAATGATTCTTAAATAATATTCCATTTCTCGTGCCTTGCCAAATACATACACACATACACGTACATATATATACATATGTATATGTATATGTGTATATATGTTTAGACAAATTCCATGCTATTAATATTAAAGATCTAATCTTCAAATAGTTTACTTTGGAAATCCAGTGTGTTAAGTATTCATGCACACTTTTCTACAATCCTTCAAAAATTAACACATTATTAACATTTAAAGTCAATTCATCTCTTTCTAGTTTCAAATAGCAATGATCCATGAATTAGTAGTAAATAAATATTAATAGTGAGAAATGAGCCATTTGGACAATACAGTTAGAGACACACATAAGTAATCTTAAACTGCCGAGTAGAAAAAAGCAATTTAAAGGACTTTATTTCATTAGGGAAAAAACAGATGAACTACTGACTAGAATAGGGAAAGGGTATGATTAAATCAACAAAAGGACAATTGATAGGATGCAAGTAAGCGCTCCATAAACAGGTGAAAGTGTTCAATTTTTCTATTAATTACCAAAGTGCAGGAGACCACGTCTTTTTCACTGTTTAGGCTGCCCGAGGATGGGAAAGCACATGCTGGCAAAGACGGGAGGGAAGAGCCAGTCCCTTTCCAGAAGTGGGTCCCTGCCTGGTAGGGGTTCAATGGTCATCTGGGAGGACAAGGTGCAACCCTAAAAATTATCAAAGCTGCTCACTACCTGTGGCCTCAGAACTCTACTTGTAAGAATTTATGCAACAAAAGAGCTTATATATAAATGCACAAATAAATTGGACATTCATTGCAGAAAAATAGAGAACATAGCCCAATGTCCAGCAAAACAGATCTGTCAAAATACATTAAGATACATCCATACCCCACATACACACAATGGCATTTCATACAGCTATAAAAATAGCATTATTATTTACGTGCTTATATGGAAAATATCCTCTCATTTAAGTGGATAAACCCCATTGCAAAAAATGTGTGTGTGCATAGAACAAGCCCATTTTCACAAAGCGATAATACAGAGCTCTGTGCATAGACCAAAGAGCCAACCACATTCATACTCTGTTTTCTTGTTTTTTATTTCAGGCAGGGCTTATTCTGCTTTAAGAGTCATGTCTGGCAACAGGATATAAAAAGAACGTTAACTCCTCATTCCTGAAATCTCTCTAGTATCTTTTGATAAAAATGCCTGTTAGTACCAAGGTTTGTTTAAGAATGTTATAATAAGCCACAAACCATCCTTTAATGCCACAAAAAGACCATCTGAAGAAATGAGGATGCCACTATGATTTGTTGTTTTCTGTAGCTAATGAGAAATGCCACATGGTAGCTCGGTAATGTTTGCAACTGCAAAAGGCTTCGGGAAAATCATCTAATGGCTACGGACAGGCTTGACAGATTGTCACCCAGTTCTGTCCAGCAGTGCCGTGACTAATGGAGGAAAGCTAGGGAAATGCCACACGTGGTTTGGGAAACCATCAAAATCTGGTGTCCATCTCCAGGCCAAGAGAGGAGCACACGGCACCATCACAGTGTTCAAACATGGTCATAAACTGTCACAGTGATCACAACCACACATTCCAGAAAAGAGGGACAGAAGACACAGGCAGCAGGAATGGGGACGGTAGCTGGTGCATCCGTCATTCCCCAGCCCTGGGGCTACAGGCACAACTTAAAACACAGTTCAAACACTCACAGAGAATAAACAAGCAGTTGAAGTTGCACAAACTCCACAAATCAAAATAGACTGCAAATCAGCTTTTCAAATGTGTACACCTGCCCCCCTACCATGTCTTCTCTCTCTTACTGAAATTCTGTCAGTTCGCCTACATTGTTACCTAGGTATGCCCTTCCTTCGGGAGTCACCAATATAGATAAACTATCCTGTTTCTAAGGCTGCAAAAGGAAACTAGTTACACAGGGCATTGCGCTTCATGAAATGGCCTAAGAATCCAGTGCTGTGCAGACAGCAGTCTCCTGATACCACGCCTGCTCCTCTAAGCTCAGCATTTCTCGACCTCGCTCTACTGCCATTTTGCATCAAATAAGCCTCATTGTGGGGGGAGCTGTCCTGTGAGTTGCAGAATGTTTAGCCTCATCCCTGGCCTCTACTCATCAGATGCCAGTAGCACCACTGGCTACTGTGATAACCAAAAATATCTCCAGACAGTGCCAAACATCCCCGGGGGAATGAAATCGTCCCAGCTTGAGAACCACTACTCCAGATAAAAGTACATAAATCCCAGTAAAACCATGAATGGGTCTCAAAAGAGGCCAAAAGGAAGGAAAAAATACTGCAAAAGGCACAGGGAAAAATAAACATAAATCTAGGTTGAAAACTGTAAAAGATGGACATTCAGCAAGCTTCTAAAACGTGAGTAAGGAGCTGGGATTTCATTTCTTCTTGAAGAAGACAGTTAAGAAACATACTCTAAATCTGAGTGTTTTTAAATGAATGTGCAAGTGAATCTTCATTTGTCTGGTCACCAGCACTCATCATTAGCACCAACATGCCTGCTTGTGGAGTGGTGGGAATTACCCTGAACTTTGAAATCAATGTTTACAGCCTAACTCCATCACTTCAAACACTATCATGACAAGTTACACCATCTCTCCGCATCAGTTATTAACACGTTTAACAGGGCTAATAACAGCCATTCATGTAGGATTTTGTGAGGATTAAGAGAGATAACACACCGAGAACACGCCTATTACAAGGGAGGCAAGTAAGAAATATTTTTGCCCTTCCCCCTCACGGGGTTTAACAAGAAGAAAGAACTGTAGTTAGACAGGGTCCTGGGGTGGCACTTTCTTCACTAAAGGCAACGGACTTCAAATAAAACACCTGTTCAGGAAAGAAAAGGGCTGAAGGAAAAGGAACTCTTCCAAGGAGATGGTCACAGAGGCAGGTAAGCTAAGAGAGCTCATGACTTGGCTCCAGCCACTTTCTGGGGAAAAAAAGGTGTGATTTACCATTTAACCGTCCTTCTTGCTTTCTTCTTTTAATTTTACAAAACTTTTCATTGGTTCTTAAGAGATTTTGTGGTGCTTTTACACTTATACACTAAGAGTTATTGATCACGTAACATTATCTTTGTATATAATACATTTTAAGATGCTGATTAAAGTGTTGCACCCAATATATATGACTACTTTTTAAAATACAGACTTTACTTCAGAGCAGTTTCAGGTTCACAGCAAAACTGATGCAAAGTACAGTTTCAGTATGCCCCTCCCCACAGAAAGGCACAGCCTCCCCTACCATCAACATCACACCAACATCAAAACCTATTTTGTAGCTTCTGATGACTGTATAATGACATGCATTCACCACTTCCGATCATACAGAATAGCTGAGCTGCCCTAAAAATCCTCTGTGCTCTTCCTATTCATCCTTCCCTCCCCACAAACCCCTAGCAGATACTAACCTCTAATCTTTTTATTGTCTCCACAGTTTAGCCTTTTCTAAAACGTCATATAGTTGGAATAATACAGTACCTATTATTGGCTTCTTTCACTTCGTAATACACAGTTAAAGTTCCTCCATGTCTTCTCAAGGCTTGATAGCTCACCTCTTTTCAGCGCTGAATGATATCCCACTGTCTGCAGGTACCGGTTCGCCTACCGAAGGACCTTTTGGTTGCTGCCAAGTTTGACCGTGAATAAAGCTGCTATCAACATCTGTGTGTAGGTTTTTGTGTGGATCTAAGTTTTCAGTTCATTTGAGGAGATACCAAGGAGCGCAATCGCTCGGCTGTATGGTAAGATTATGTTTAGTTTTATAAGAAACTGCTGGACTACGTTCCAAAGTGGCTGTACCATTTCACAATGAGTGAGAGTTCCTGTTGCTCCGCGTCCTTACCAGCACGTGGGGTTGTCAGCGTTTTGGCTGCAGCCATTCTAACAGGTGTGTAGTGGTAGCTCACTGTTTTCATTTGCAAATCCCTCATGACATATGATATTGAGCATCGTTTCACATGCTTATCTGCCATCTGTATGCCTTCTTTGATGAGGTATATGTTATTATGGCCTTTTCCCCAATTTTTAACTGCGATGTTCATTTCCTTACTGTTGAGTATTAAGAATTCTTTGCACATTTTGAGTAATAGCCCTTTATCAGATATATCTTGTGCAAATATTTCCTCCCAGTCTCTGGTTTGTCTCCTTATTATCTTAATGCTTTCACTTTTCCATTGACTTTCTCACCTCTCCATTCTATCCCAAATTCGCTTCCTTAACTAAGTTAATGAAAAATATCTTTCTAAAAAACCATCAGATTTATTTGCTTTTTTCAGGTTTGAGGGGACAGTTGAAAAGCAATGACCACTTTCCTCTCCGGCCCTGGCACAGGAGACAGAGAGAAGACTGGAGCGAGCAGCTGCCCTGCAGTAGTTACAAGAAGAGCAAGTAAGCCCATCCCGGGGCCTTCAGGAGGGAAGAAGACGGAGTCTGCTGGAGATCGAGAAACAAACCCAAGCTCGGGTCCTGAGTCCAGATAAGGTGTCACATAGCATGAATCGTTTCACCCACAACATGAAGTGTGTGTGTGTGCATGTGTTGTGTGTCTGTGTATGAGAACATCACATTCAGAAAAGAACTCAAGTGTGCACGTTTGGCACTATCTACAAATGAGGTTATTCATGTAGAAAGAGATACACTGACATTCAGGTGTCCCATGAATGACAACCACCAGCTAATTTCCCTTACGTTTCTTTCCACTTCCCCAGCTAGGGCTGCTCAGAACCACGAAAGGAAGCTTCAGCCACAAATCATGTCCCACCTTCGTTCACTTAAGAGGTCTACAGGAAAGATACCATTAGTCACAGTACTGATAATAGTAATTCATAATAGTGAATGCCACTCCTTCGTGAAGGCTGTGGTTCTAAACCTTCTTCCTACACAATACACCGTAGTGACAGACATCCCCGTCCGTATCAGCAGTTCCACTATAACCATGAGTGAACTGAGCTGAGGGACCAGACAACCTACAAATATTTACTCAGTGCCAACTATGTGCTGGTTACAGCACTAGGGACACAGTGATAAACAAAATTCATGTACTCTTTACCCTCTGGGGAGCTAACTGCCTAGAACAGGGTTCTCTGACCTTTGTCACCCATTTTACATCATGACCTAGTCATATACATGTGTGTATTTGTTCGTATGTATAAACATACGTATATGACAAAAAGGTTCATGACACTACTTGCACAGTCCGGTATTTTCTTCTCTAATCTAGCTGTATTTTTTTTAAAGCTGGTTGTGACCCCTAAATTAATTCACGATACACTAACAGGTCACAACCCACCTAAATTAATTCATGATACACGAACAGGTCACAACCCACCCCTGGAAACACTGTGGTCCAGCACACGACGCCAGGCCTCTTTTCTGCCCTCTGAGTGTCACTATGGTAAAGGCCTCACCTCGTCCCAGGTGAGGACACAAAGCCAAAGTAGAAGCACACTCAACAAATTTTTTCCTCTGAAAAAGAATGAAGTAAACAGCCTACGGTTTTTCCCATGCTAAGATTTTTCTACCAGATATTGCTTATTCTGATGGAACACAACCAAAAATAATAAAACCTCATGGAATTTTGATGATTCTCTTGTTTATTCGAGGAGGAAGAGAATAGCCAAACTTGGTGCCAAATGGCCTCCAAAACAGGATGCATCAAGCCACCCAGTCAACACCTTTCATCCCCTCGCTGTCCTGGGGCGTCCTACGTGGTCGTCAGAGAAACGCACACAGAGAACAGTTCCCATCACTTAGTTAAACTCTGCAGGACAGCTCTTCCCAGAACAAAAGACAATCAAGCTTCATGAATGCTGACCTTATTTATTTGAAATCTGGCATGAAGACTGTCAACAATTTTTACCCACTTTACCCTTGCCAGTCGAAGAAGAAAGAGATTGATGAGCAAGTTAAGAGCAAGAAGAGGACTGTAAGAAAAATGTTTCCTTTATGTGAAAGAATACACTCATCTGGCATCACGAAGCACGCAGCGTGATCATACCAGGGTGATAAATTCTCATCACAAATCACTTTTATCTATTTGCTAAGGCAGCTTTGGCAGGATTTCTATTTGGCAAAACAGTTAAACTTGCTCCAAATGTTACTTGTACTTTAATAAAGCTGCATTTACTTTAAAATAGGCTGTGATTCAGAGTAACATTCAAAATTCTAATGAATGCCTGAAGTTATTCTATGTTAGTAAGCTTTTACAGTATTATATACCTTAGTTCTTAAATACTGCTCTCACAGGCACAAACCTCAGGTTTTTCTACATAAAGCAGAACGTTCTAGTATTCTGACCCCAAGAGCTGGAGCTTCATTTTCTTCCACTCAAAATGAATTTATGTTATACAGAAGAAATACTAAGGATTGCTTTATTTTTCTTAATCATGACTCACATTAAGACACTCCTAGACTGGCCTAGTTAAGTGCCCAGTATATTGACTTTTTTTTTTTAAATTGAGTTATAGTCAGTTTACAATGTTGTGTCAATTTCTGGTGTACTGACTCTTAAATTCTTAAGTTTTTTCTGGCTTGAATGAGGATTCAATCTTCCAATAATTTCAAATGCTAGGGAATATTTTTAAAAATTCTATAGTCCCTGAATTTGTATCATAAAACATGCACTTCCCCAAAATGTCCTGCTTACTAAATGACAATGCTCCTATTCCATTTTTTCCACTATCTTCTCTGTGGTTAAAGATGAATGGAAGACGAGTGAAAGGACACGAGGGAGGGGAGAAGGTGGCACAGGAGAAAGAGAGGTGGAGGGGACAGGACAAACACCACACGATCTTTTATCCAAAACTATCTCACACGGACACTGAACAGCGAGGTGATCATCACTCTACACTTATCCATGTTAACTGACTGCAAAGAAACTTAAAATGAATGAATCCATAAAGGTGTTGTCCTTTAGAAACCAAGATGGACATTATCCAAGAGCAACCACCACTGAAGGATGTTGCCTGTTTCTCAATAGCAGTCATCATTCGCTGCCTTTCTGAACACATGGTCTCCTCAGTGACTAAATCATGGTATTTCTGTGTCAGGTGGTGAGATTCTGGTTTCCCAAACTCAACCTTAAGAACCACTGGAGGAACTTGTTAAATATATGGATTCCCAGTCCCACCTCAGACCGACTGACCCGGAATCTCTAGAGAAGAATCTTCATTTCCTAAATGATGGCAAATGCCAGCTGGTGGCTTCTTGCCTTTCTGCCAGGCAGGATCCAGGCAGTTGTCATATGGCGGCTCTGACAAAAGATTGATGACTTAAAAATATAAAGTTGGGACAGGACTACTAGAAGTTCATTTGAAAAACACAGGACTAATTCCAATAAGGTAAAGAAAGGGACAGACTATGGTAACAGTAGCCATGAAAAATGTTTGTCTAGGCTCAAATATTCAACCAGTAAGCATCATAAATCTAGAAAGTGAGGTACAACACAAACACACGGCTGTACTGTCTCTCCAGCACGCCAGGGCTCGCCTGTCTCTTCCAAATCTCCACATCACCCTGGGACTCAGAATTCAATAACCATCCAAAACGTGGCACGGGGCCCTAGATACATTTCTATTCTTTGGTCTCATGAAATAATAATAGTTTGGGATGAAGAAGGCTTAAAATAAAGACCACTAACTTTCCTCTACGACGTTCAGAGGTGAGAAAGGACAGCCACGATCGGTGAAAGGGCAAGCCATTACCTCCTCAGGTTCCTCCTGCCATTTGCATGGCATTCTCACTAACCACAAACTGCAGTCAAACAAACTTCATCTCTGAACAAGACCATTTTAAAAATAATATAGGAATATTCATCATATCAAGAATGTTAGCCAAGAACTGATTCAGCAGCTGTATGCTTAAGTAATAAGAGCAACTCAAGTAAACTCTGAACAGTAATTTCCTCTAAGGAAAACTTTTGATTTCTTTTTCCCTTCCTTGAACTCAGCCTCTCTCTTTTGGCACATCCTGCTCATCGTGCAGTACTGTGTACATTCACAGCACTTCATAAATAATAAAAAAACAAAATGATGTCTGTAGACCCAGGCCTGGAGGAATCAATTCTTAGGCATAATTCCAAAGGTTAACTTTAACCATGTGGAAATTATGCTAAATGCCCTCAAATGTACTGCTGAAATATTCTTATTTTCAGAGCACAATGTATAATCAAAATGTGGAATATAGTTGGCCCTTCTGAATGGGTTAAATGTGTCAACGACTGGAAACAAATCTAAAACATTAATCCATTCATCTCCATATTATTTAACATCTCTAAAGTTGTAACCACATTTTAAACTAAAAAATGAATCAATTCTCCATTTCTCACGATCGTGGGGGGAAAACTGTAGTGTGGGTGACGCAAGGGAATAAGCCATCCAAAATTATCTGAGGTTGTTTTAATATTCTTGTTTCCTTGGGGGTTTTCTTTGGGGAGACATCAAGTTACATTTTTATTAAGCTAGTAATGAAGCTCATTTCATTCTCTAAGTTAAAATACCTGACAACAGGACATGTCCAAATTACAATTTATTCAAGTTGCAGGCCAGGGGTTTTGAATGGCCACAAACAACCAAACAGGTAGACAGCCCACTAAAGGCAGTTTCTCCTGCAGAGTGAGTCTACAGCAACTCAGCACACTGAAGATTAGGTGAGAAACTTATCCAACAGCACTTGGCAAATGCAAGGTTTCCACAAAGTTGTGGAATTCCACTCAGAAATTCACCATGTCTTCTTATGACGGCTGAGCACATAAGTTTCCCTTCTCTTACCTACCATGGTCACAAAAAAGATAGTAACAAGGTCAGAACTTCAGTAGGAATTCCAGTGCACTGAAGTCCAGTTAATAGCACTCACAGCAATAGCTGTAAAGTAACTTACACTCTATGTGAGGAGTAACTCTAACAACGTGAGATTAAAAGAAGGGAATCTGGACAAAAAGAAAAAAAGTTGCAAATCTTGCAGTGTTTAGGACCATTTAGCATGAAAAGTCACAGGGAAAAGGGACAGCAAACACAAAACTAAACAGCAACAAGAAAAAGGCTAGCAGATGATGGCCAGCTTGCACAACCACTGGTTTTTAAACTGCTTGATGGTAGCAGCTTCCATTATCTGCTAGCGACTATGTGCATCTTTTAATGAATTACACACAACCAAGTTTCTTGACACTGAGGTTATGCTGGGAAAAGAAAAACTATCCATAAAAATATATACTGGCAGATCATTTGAAAATACGATGTAACCTTGCGAGAAAACTAAGGGTCCCATACTTCCATTTCTGACCACCCAAGTGTGCGTGAGTGTCCTCTAGGTTAAAGCCGAGGGAAGGCCAGGCTAGAGAAATGCTCAGCCTGAAAGAGAAGTCTAGTGGGTTCTTCACTGTGTGACAGAGAAAGAGAAGAAGCCGACGAGAAAGGAAACTAAGTTCATATCATATTGGAAGGGAAAATAATCAGCTATTAAATCTGTGTGGTACAGAAAAAGGAAGCCTAAAATGTAAACAGTGTGAGTTCATGTGTTGAAAACACGCGATTACTTGTGAAGAGTTACCATGACTCGTGGTCATCCTTGAAATCATAACATGCTATGGCATTTTCTGGAATAACATTTCTATTATAATAAAATACTTTAAAATATCATTCTGCTATCGAATAAAAGGCTGTACATTGTTTTTCATTATGATAATCCTCCCAAAGCACTGCTATTTAACAAATATTTGGGGACAAACATGGTAAGGATAAAGGCTGATTTTTCTCCCTGGCAAACTTGCAAGAATTCCACAGTCTCCTTTATCAAAACTACCAATTTCTCCATCTCTCATGATTTACCTTTCTTGGATTTGGCTCCAATCTTCAGTTTTGACGGCCAAGCAATCTGCGTATTTGTTTCCTCCATAATCTGTAACAAAAATGAGAAGAAAAATGTTGATTCAATTAAGAGCTTGTATTTACAGATAAGATTTCTCCCCTCAAAAATTATTTTCAAGTCCTTAGCCTCATGTTGATGCAACAAAATGATCTTCTCTTAAAACAATGCAAAAAAATAAACCCTTGGGGGGAAAAAAGAGATGCATTTTTATAAGCCTTTAATCTATTAAAATATTCAACTATATTTTGTTACTCCCCATGTTCCTCTCTGTGATGCCCCAGAATTTTAACGTCAAGACCAAAAAGTACACGAATAAGTAACTGACCCAGTTTGATGCCAAACCATTCAAGATGCTTACACTGAATAAAATTCCCCAAGACAATCGCCAGTGGATTTCAACACACCAAACATGATCCTTGTAATACAAAACTACGTGGGTTAGGCCATACTTAATGAAGATTTTTTTTTCGGGGGGTGGGGTGACTTGCTATGGGCACATTTGTACTTCATTAAAACTGACGTAAAGCATCTAAACAGAACACCACGTCATCCTAAAGCTGCACTCCCCATCACCTTTCGCCTGGTCTAAAATAGCATTTTTGCCACAGTTCTTTCCCACTTACACACAGCTAACACTGGCCAAGAGGACCTGAGACCCCCATGTGCGAAAGCCCCAGAGCAGGGATGAAAGTCATGTGTGCAAAGCAGAGAATGTTGACGGTAAATGAGAAGAGTAAGTAACCAAAACACACTCATCCTTTGTTTTTCTCCACTTTTATCACATGAATTAGCCTAGATTCATATTTACTTTTATACCACGAATATAAAATTAATCAATCTAACAGAGCAAACAGCTAAACAAATTAGTAGGCAAATGACAGCAACTACCACTTAATCACTAGAATATTTATCTTTTAATACAGATTTGGAGTTAACAAAACAAATGAATGGTGAAGGCAGTGAAACGCACCAACAGTGCGATGCATAAAAAGCACCCTTTCCCCTCGGTGTTGGCTATGCACTGGGCACGAGGTGAGAGGGTCAGCATGTTAACGTGCACTATACTTCACTTAATCCCCTTGATCAGAGCAGAAGAGGGCCTGCAGCCGACGTTTCGGATGGGCAGCCCACAGATGCATTTTGTCAACCCATTATAAAGTTTTTCTTTCTTTAATGTGAGCCGACATTCTTAAACCTGGGAATTTCACATAGACATTCAGATTCTGGTTCTCTGGAAAAATGTGGCAGATTCAGTACCTGGAGCCCACGTTCCTACCCAGCCACACCCAGCTGGCACTGAGGACTAGATGCCCCCTTCACTCAGGGTCGGAAGATTGCAGGCTGGGTCTCCCATAATGAGATCAAGAGCCAAGTGCCATTATCATCACCACGTTTGCAGGGCAATGGGTTGGGTGCCGGCACAGAACTTGACATTCATCATGGTGTTTGCATTGCCGTTTGTCTTGGAGAAGTATTTCCCTGCACCCCTGTCTCTATTAAAAATTGGCAAACAAAAGTGAGTTCACACTATCTTCACAAAGTCAAGGTACCCGCCTGGCCCTGAAGGTAGGTAAGCTTGTCACCCGCATCCTACAGACCTGGCCCCTGCCTCTTCTCTTCCCATCTACACTGTCCGTGTTAACGTGTTTCATTGTCTTCACCATTAAATTGCTCAGTTAACTCTAAATCCACATTTTAAAATAAAATAAATGTTATCCTCCTCCACATCCTCTGCTGCAGCCGCACTGGGCCCCCCAAGAATGTGCCCAGTGTCCCCTTCAGGGCAGTGCACCTACCCTCACGTCCCCACCCACCACCCTCCCAACGCCCTCCCCCGCACCCCATCCCCCAACCCCTCACTGTGTTTGTTTCCCTCCTAACCTTCATCACAATCTGAAATTCTCCTTTTTTCTCTTTGTTAATCATTTGTCTCTGCAAAATAAAAGCTCTCTACCCTGCACACAGCCAGCACACATTTGGGTACATAAATCCTCACGACACCCTGAGGAAGTAGATTCCTTTATTCCCCACACAGCCGCAGGGAAGCAGCGGGGAGGAAAGCCCCAGAGCGCAGACAAAGACCATTCGCTCAGCCACCGCACTACACTGAATACGGGGCCTCTAGCTCTTTCAAATGTGTGTACTTTGGGCAGACTGTCTGGTTTTAACAACCTACAAATATTTATCAAAAGCCTCCTTAGGTGCCACAGGTGCCAGGGCCCAGAGCAACAAGAAACGATTCCCTGTGTTCACAAGCTCACAGTCAAGTCAGGGATGCGGAGGAACAAAAAAGGGCGACTGTCTGGCAGCGGGCTGGGTACCACACAGAACCAGCGCACCAGGGGCCCCGGCTCCTCTCCGGAAAGGTCGGGGTCGGGGGGACGTTAGTAAAGGGTTCTCCAAGATAAAACCTGCAAAATCACTCAAGTCCCAAAAGCCAAGTAAACGCAAATCTGTGGGCAAGTTCACTAGTCACTGAACGAGGGCAGGAAGGCCCAGGTAGGAGGGGTTTCTCACTGGTCACACTTTATCACCTATTAGTTCCAGTTACTGTACGTGCATCTCCAAAGTGACTGAAATTAGATTCAAAATTTTCCTCTAAGTTGGCTAAGACACCTTAAGAGATAAAATGGAGAATTACAATCTCACTATGATGCTATTGGTGTGGGAGCAGGAAGAAAATTATATACTTTTTCTTAATTAAATAATTTGGCCATTTAAACCAGTAAACTATGTCCAGTGCCATCATTATAATACTGTAATAGAGAAGCTTCCTTGTTGAATATTGCTGGAAGACATAACTTTCTGAAATCTTAATTATTTGCAGAAATTACCCTGCATGTGATCATCTCTTTATATTAAACACCAATAGATGCTCTATGACAGAAAATAATGTGCCACAGAAAATATCCTAACAGTAGGTAATAGTCACCAAGTCAAAATGCCTCATTACACACACTCCCTCTAAACCTCACACCAGTCCAGTGTCTCTACTGTGCAGTGAAGAAGTGAGACCCAAAAAACTTACTTTCGAACTACCCACATCAAGACTGTCCATGAGGGGAAGAGAGGATATCCCAAGCTTAGTATCCCTAATTCTAAAATCAGAGTTCCATCGTTCCGTACCACGTGATCTCCAAAATTCGATGAGCTGCAGTAAATGTCAAAATTTTTAAAGAAAAAAAAAATACTACTTTTGGAATTGGGCACCTGTAGCTGACCTTTCCCATATGACTAGGAAAAAACCAACTCCACTGATTGTTTGTGGCCAGCCAAGGCCAACCTCGGGGGTCGTTCACTAGGCTGCAGCCCCCACTGGAGCTCTGATTGGATGCCTTCTCAGACACCCCTTTATTTGTTCATCGCTGTGTTTAAAATACTAAGGGCACGTGGCTCAAGAATCAAAGACCAGCTCTGCCGCCTTCTTGCTACCGTGTTGGGCAAATTACTTTCATCAGCCTCGCTTTGTTCCTCTATACAGTTAATTACTCACACAGCTGCTGTTGGATTTCAATAATGAAACACGTGGGAAACCCCAGGCACAGAGCCTGGCACACACTGAGTGCTGGGTAACACCCTTGCTGTGTTCGTTCCTTACTGATGACACCTGGCCAGGCACTGTCCTAGGTACTAGGGCTACAACAGCAAACAAGGGAGTGCTCGTGGTCTAACAGGGGAAAAGACAAGTTAAGCCACCGTTAGGTACCATGTGCGCCGAGCTTCAGAATGGGGCAGGCCAGTATGATGTACAGAAGGGATCCTGACCCCGTCGCACACAGTCACAGAACGTTATCTCAAGGAAATGCCGCTAATGCTGTCACCTAAAGGAGGAGAAAGAGCTGGCTAGCTGGGGAAAGGGGGGATAAAGCGACCAAGGCAGAAGAGCAATGCGTGCAGAAAGGTCTAGAAGAGGGGGCAGGTACCCCAGCAAGCCTGAGCGTGATTCATGCAGCCAGCGGAGCTGCTTCAAGGCTCACCTTATGCATCCAGGCCAGGGAGTGTGTCCCTCATCTTCACCACCCTTCTATGGCTCTGTGCATGGACATGCGCAATACAGACTTGAAGACCCCACACAAACCAGAGCCACCGGCGGCCTGTGCTCACTGTCACTTGCCAGGCGTCAATTCTGAGAACTGGCAGGCTAACTACAAATGGGAAGGGGCCATACTTCACTTTTAGGCAGTCAAAATTCCGCATAGGAATTTACCAATGAAGCTTTTCAAATCATCATCTACAGTGACCCCAAGCCAGTTTCTACAGCTCAGACATGGCACACTGCTAACTGGTTTTCACAACAGCCAGTTGTGGGAGGAGCAGTGGTACAGGAGACACCAGCAGCAGAGAGCATGATCAGGAGGAGGGGGAGTACAGGTCTCCGCTGGAAGTGTGGGTGGAGGCTGGGCCAGGAACCCCAGGACCGACACTGAATTACTGGAACAGGGAGCTGGCAGCCATGTCCCCTGGCAGAAGTGGGGTAAGGGTGGGGGTCAGGGAGTTCAGAGGCATAAAGGAGGGCACCAAGCAGGTCAGAAGCTCTGTATCTAGCATGTTATGCTTAAAAAGATACCCTACAGGGTCATCAAGACAGGTAGATGGGGGAACTGGAAAAGGGGAGGTCAGGAAGCAGTGGCTGAAATCAAAGAAACCACAAAACCTCTGAGAAAAAAAAAATTACCATCATGTCTCATACACACAAAATAGTCCTGAAGTGAGTTCCAGCTTTTTTTTTTAATCTTATTATGGCCCATTTCCACCTGCACAAAACCAAAGTTCAAAGAACTACTCATTTTGAATCATGTCCTACAGACATTAAATTACACCTTAAACATTTTAAAGATTCTTGTTTTAACTCATAATTCTGGATGCTGTACATTAATAAAGCAGCTAATGAGTGAAGGTCAGAGAAAAAGCTAGGATTCCTCCTAGGGGCAAAAAGAGCTAGAAAGCTTACAGGTCAGTTCCACATGTTTCTAAAAAGAGGTCCCAGGGCTTCCAGACAACCCTGACCTAAGCGCTTCCTTTTCTTTTCAAAGAGGCCATGTCTTTGAGTTGAACAAGAGCCTGGGTGTGGACACACATGATGTGTAAGTCACTGAGTAGACTGGGCTATGGATGCAACAAGTTACCACTACATCCAATGGGTCAGCACGTTGGGCAAGGAGATCAGCAGGAGCAGCTATCACAGGGGCTGTGGGCCGTCTCACCATCCTCACAAAATCGAGACAGGTTTAACAGATAACCATGAGAATTCAAGTGACATTTAAAAAAAAAATCATGGAAACAGGACACTAAAAGCAGTTCATTTTATAGATCTTATAATGCATGGAAACAATGATACCTTTTCAAGAGGATAGTCTCCATTTTCCATTATCCAATTAATTCCTGCAGAACTTCACAGAGAAATCAATTCCCAGAAACCCACAAGACACCCTCATTCTTAAGCAAATCAGGATGATGTCCAAAGTGTTCGGTTTGCATTCAAGGAATAACTCAATTAAGTGGCGAACGCTGACCAAAATAAGATGCTGATGCCCCCCATTGTGTGAAATTTGAACTGAAAGCTAGGGAACATGCTGAAAATGACTAACGTTTCCTTTCAAGACTAAAACTACACATACCCTGACATTGCTTGAGCTAGGAATGCCTAGGTATGCAAAGCCACAAAACCTCTAAGGAGAAAATGACTATCTTCTGCCTCAGGAAAAAAGAGAAAAAATCTTGAAGTGAGTTCTAGCTAGTTTCTTTTCCCCCTAAATTGTATTATTGTCCTGGTTTCCACCTTTACAAAATCAAAGCTCCAAGAACAAATATGTGATTTTGAATCATTCTCAATAAACATTAAAAGACATCTTGAATATTTTAAAGACTTGTTCTAAGTCATCATTCTGGAGGCTGTATGTTTACGACATCTCAAACTGGTCAGTTTCAACTTCCGGACATCTTCACTGTCAAAAGAATCCCTTCTCAATCCTACCAACTTCTGCTAGGTTTCTTTAGCTGCTCTCTGATAACAGGCAGCAATCCTGTATATCACAGGGAGAGAGGAAATTTTGGAGAAGCCTATCTAAAAATGTAACTTTTTGAAAAATAACTTTTAAATTTCTATTGTTAGACTTACTGCACTCATTATTTACAGGGGATTCATAATTAAAATGGAACTTAATTCTTATGCTAATCTCCTATATGATGAAATGCAAATATTCATTGTAATGAAAGTATCTGACCAAAGAAAACCAATTTTGGAATATATACAGCAATTAAAATTAAGATTGTTAACATTAGAAAGAACAGGTACTTTTATAGTTCATTTTTAAGGTTACATTTCATCGTGGAAAGTCTGATGAAGATAAAATCTTATGGACAGGTAACAGCTTTGGAACCTAAAGGGTCATCTTAGCTTTCTAATTCATATTTGCTTTTCATAAACAAGGAGTAATATTTCCTCATCAAAGAGTAGCAGCACTGCTTTTTATATTAAAAAGGTACCTAATAAACCTGGGACCCTATGTTCTTATTTTGGTTTCAGTTTCTGTGGGGAGTAAGGGAAGGAGAGTGGGAAGGGGGAGTGACGTTTACAGAAGCTGGAATACGGAAGTTTTTTGATTGGAAGCAAGTTCTATCAGCTATTGAAAAAAATTTCACCTCAGATTTACATGCAATCACTTAAATTATATCACTTTTCTTAAATAACTTGCCAAAATTAGAATAAAATAAGCACAATCTAATCAAATCCTTCATGTAGATTCATGATTTTAAAAATTCCACTTAAATCCTTCAATGCTCAAGTTATAATAGTTGTATTCCATCGCCAACAACTTCCGGATTAGCACACCATGTGGAAAGAGAACGTATCTATGAGTGTTCTCTATACCACACATCCTGCAAGTCTGTGCAGCAATTATAGGATAATATCTTACAGGTGAAGGAAACCCTGGCCAAACCAACAACATCCTACTAACGTGCTTATTTCACCCAATTCTTCAATCCAGACGTAAGGTGAAAAATCCACAGGTAAATAATCAGGATCTCAGATCAACCCAAGACAGGTCTATTTATGCTGACTTTACTTGAACCATTTATTCTTGGACCAGGAAAAGAACACTCGGCATTCAGACTCTAAACTATTGAAAATTCATCGCCCACAATGGCTACCAGCTGGGAGCCATCTGCAGCTGCGTCTCCAAAAGACTAGCTCATGTGTGCTCTGCTTTCCTTGTAACAATAAGAAGGTCCACCTTCACGGAGAAGGCTGTTTCAAGTCACTTCGTGCACTAAGGGATTATGAGTCAATTTGCCGAACCACACCATAAAAGGAGCTAAGGGAGAAAAAAGCCAATTAGAAGACGCTGAAAAGTGGGGATGGGAAAGCAGTGAACTTCTCACACGAGGCGGTGTCTCAAAGCTGAGGATGTTTATTTTACTGAGACATTTGAAGCCTCTGTTGTATTTCATTCCAAATCCAAGAAATGTCCAATGATTCATCATCCCCAGAACAACTGCCCACATCTGCCTGACATTCACGCACACGTCCCAAGTCCTCACAATCATCTTGCAAATCAGACGTGTGACACCTGCTTCACAGTTGAAATCAGGCTTCAAAGAGGTTAAGCAGCAGAGAGGCACATGACACAGCCCAGCTCGATCCTAAGTCACATGATTCCCTGCACAAGGGCGATTTCTGCCTCACCTGGCTTATGAAGAAAGTGGAAGGCACCAGACACTGTGGGGAGGTCACCGTCTGAACTCTGCCACACTGACACAGTCACTAGCAGTGAGGGGCTGCCCCTCAACACTCTGATCAATTAATAACAGAGTGACTCATAGATGGCTCCAGAATGGTTCAGTCCAGGGAAGTATCCTCATCCCCACGCACGGAGAACGTGGGAAGCATTTTGGTTGTCACAGTGACACCCAGCGGCCAGCACTCCAGATGCTGAACTTCCAACAAAGGGTGGGAAAACTGACTCAAGATATCCACAGAGAAAGTCCTGGCTTTGCACGGTTTTCACATGCATGAATTTCAGTTACCACAGCTCAGTGAAACACTACCAACCCTCAAACAACACAAGTTTACATTACAGTTACCACAGTATATTAATTGTGATTGTGAGTGGTTGCATCAAATTACAAATTCCACTGCCAGCTCTTCAGTAGACAAATGATTACATATATAACAGATGCTCACCTTGACTAGTGACCAATCATGGTGCTTCTTTCAGAGTCTGTCTGTGATTATTCACTGGACATCTGTCATCAGTTCACGCACAGACAGCAAAGCAAGGAATTGTGCTGAACTCTCATCTTCCAGTGGTAAAACCAAGTGACATTTATGAAAAATGGATAACCAAAAGTGAAAACTGGCCAACAAAGATGAAAGTGCAGCAAAGAAACAAAAAATTATACGGCTGGAATTGAAATTTGAATCAAATGTCAATGGGTGTAAGATCAACAGCTGACACGGGGCATGGTGACGCTGCCGATGTCTGAGAGACTCTGAATACACACAGGAACTCAGCGAGGACAGAGGTATCAATGTAAAGAATGAAAGCTGTTCTGACAAAAAGGATTAAGATGCCCCAGGGGAAGACACACCAGCAAAACACTTCACATAAAAAAGTCTCTGGGAGATATTTCACAATTTTGAAAGTACAAAGGATGAAATATTTGAATCTGATCCAGATGTATGATTATGACACTTTACTGAGGCAAAGAAAATACTCTCTCCCTACTGCAAGTTATACAACAAAAAGAAAGCCAGCACTGTTCCAACTCGACAAGTTCTTGACAAGCTTTTTTTTTTTTTACAAATGAAAACACATTCTCAGTATTTCTAATGTTTAAATCAGGTGTTCTGAGTAAGTATCAGTTTTTCTATTCCTTTTCCACTTTCCTATACATTCATGACTGACAAGAGATTTTTTTTTAATGTTTTGACAAAGTTTTAAAGGTTGGAGACCATTCCACTTTCCCACTGACTGCTAAAAGGGCTTCGCACGATTTCAGCTTGCACAGTCGTTCTGAGGGTCCCACATCACTGGTACAAGGTGAGGACGACCTTTTATGCCCCACTGAAAATCACTGATAAGGAGTTTCAAATTGTTTATACTGTAGGCAGGTTTAGCTACTTTATTTCAAAAAGTTCGGAGAACTCTTACTTACCAATCAAAACCTAGCTCAAATGTGCCCTCCACTGTGAAAATTCCTCCAACTTTCCCAGTCAGAGGTCAGCCTTCTCTCTCCCCTCCCCATTCAGACTCTGTAGCAACAATGTTATAGTGCTTATTTCTTCGTTTATGTAACCAATCCCACCAATGAGTTCGGCTCCTGGTGGCCAACAACTGTATTTTCTCCATCTTTAAACATGAGAATCTAGCACTAGGGATCTCAATAAGCAGTGGTGACATAGTCAGCAGTGATGAAGGAGGCATCAGGAAGGCAAGAGGAGACTCCCTTTACACAAGTCTTTCCAGTTACATAGCACTCGGTGGATTACACAGTATGGCCGTTCCATCTACAAAGGCTCCTTTAACTCATCCAAAACGTGGTATTTTTGAGGAGTATGCTTATCAGAATAAATGAACTGAGTGAATATTCATTAAATGAAAGTCAATTCTAGACCACAGACAGGATTAATTCCCCCAGGGTATATCTGCTTTATGATAGAGGAAACCCACCCCTCAACCAAGATGTCTGAAGCGGTGGGATAGGTACAGCAAGGGGCAAGCTGGGCCAAGTACAGGCTGCGGAAAGTGGGAAACCTAAGTTCTGTCATTTCTTTTCCGGCCTATGGTTGGCACAGCCGTGGGGGAAGGGAGCACGCCCACTCATTTTAAAAGATGAGCCAGATTTTTGTGTTAAATCTCCTTATTTCTAAACGTTGGGACTCATTTCAATTATGTAAAAACACTTAGTAGGCAAGAAAAACATCTAGTTTCCACTTTTTGATCTATGCTCCAAACCAAGGAGAATTTTCAGGGCATATGAGTGAGTTATTCATGACGGCCTACAATGTTAGTGAAAATTTGGTTTCTTGATTCCCCTGAGACATAATGATCTGTGATTCTTCAGGCTATTTTATTCTCCAAGTATCACTTTATTATAATTGTTCAGAAGGATTACGCAGATCTCTACATGACATCATGAGTAGCTATAGAGATTTATTACATTTGAACTATCAGATTCTAACATTTGTGTAACTTGAGTGTAACAGCATACAGCTTGGGGTAGGGGGGATGCAATGCTATTGATATATTTAATGAAATTAAGTTACCAACCTTTGATTGTTAATTTTCTAACCTCCAATTTTTCATATGCCTAGTTACTCCATTCATATGAATCCACATTAAATACTTCTTTAGGCAATACATTATACCACCCAGCTCATCTTACTCTTCTTAGAGCAACAACCTTACTTAGCTTAGTCATCCCTGAAGGCACTGACGTTGATGAGAAATGGCAGATCAATACAATAACACAATGTCCTTGAAACATCAAGAAGAGGTAAAACCCCATGCAGGCTGTGCTACTGCAGCAACTCCACATGTAGTGTGCTCTGTAGATGAACACAACAAAAGTTTATTTCTCTCTCACATTGAATGGCCTGCATGAGTCAGCAAGGGGTTTGGCTCTACACAGTCATTCAGGGACCCAAGCTGATGGAGGCCCTTCCATTTTACAGTTGCCCATCTGGAGTCCATGGCCCCCTCAGTCTCCCTTTGGGAGAACAACAGGAAGAATCCTGCATTGATCTTTTACTGCCCTGGCCTAAAAGGAAAACACACTACCTCCCTCACAGTCTGTTGGCCATGACTACATATCTAGCTCTGCAGACCCAAAGGAAACTGGGACATGCAAGGGGCACCTAGAATATTTGCTGGGCATTACTGCCTCTGCAAGATAGTTCTTTAAAAGATTCAGCATCAGTTAGTCCGAGATCTTATTCCAAGGTACAACCTTCCCTTGCTCTTTTCAGACACGCAGCCTTTTAAGCCTGTCTCCACCTTGATATCTCACTAGCTCCTTAGACGTGTTTAAACTGAACACAATCTCTTCTCCATGCAACTGGGCATGGTAAGTTGCCTACCCAGAGTCCAAAACTCAACCCACTTATCTAAGACAGATGTCACTCCCATTGCCAGGGACTGGCTTAAAAATAGGCATGCTAAAACTCAACAACAAAAAGACAAACAACTTGATCCAAAAATGGGCAAAGAATCTGAATAGGTATTTCTCCAATAAAGATATACAAAATGGATAATAAGCACATGAAAAGATGTTCAACACCACTGAACACTGGGGAAATGCAACTCAAAAGTATAATGAGATACCACTTCATATCCAATCTGGATAGTTACTAAAAAAAAGTAACAAGTGTTGAAAAGAATGTGGCTAAAATGGACCTCTTGTGCACTACTGGTGAAAATGTAACACGGTACAGCTACTGTGGAAAACAGTATGACAGTTCCTCAAAGAATTAAAAATAGAATTAACATATGATTTAGCAATTCCACTTCTGGGTATATACCCAGAAGAACTGAAATCAGGGTGTTGGAGAAACATCTGTACTTCCATGTATCAACCATGTTCATAGCAGCACTATTCAAAAGAGTTAAAATGTGAAAACCCAAATGTCCATCACTGGATGAATGGATGAACAAAATGTGATACATACATACAATGAAGTATTCAGCCTTAAAAAGGAAGGAAATCCTAACATATGCTACAACATGGATGAACCTCGAAGACATCATGCTAGGTGAAATAAACCAGTCACAAAAATACAAATCCTGTGTGACTCCATTTATATGAGAAACTTAAAGAGTCATAATCATAGAGTCAGCAGTAGAACAGTGGTTTCTAGGGGCTGTGGAGAGAAAGCAAAGGGGAGTTATTATTTAATGGGTATAGAGTTTCAATACTTTTTGAAAAGAACTATAGAGCTGGATGGTGGTGAGGAAGGTATTTAATACCACTGAACGGTACAATTAAAAATGGTTAAGATGGAGTGACATCAGCATTATGGTGGCATGAGATGCTCCCTCTGTCTCTCCCCTTTAATCTACAACTAGTGAAACATCTGTAACTCAACAAAGGTTCCTCTGCCCAACACACCAGGCCACCAGAGACATCCGCACGTCCGCATACCTAAAAATGGGTGGACTGGAACACATGGAGGCGGTGAGACCAGGGAAGCAGCAGAGGTAGCATCCATGACCCTGGCCCTCAGCCACAGCGGCTGAGCCAGCAAAACCAGAGAACTCGGCAGCAGCAGGAGAGTCAGTGGACAAGGCTCTGGCCTCCCAGGTGCAAGTGCACTTGTAGCCAGGGGACTGGGCAGCTGCAGAAGCAGAGCCTACAACCCTGGTGCTGCCCCCTCAACATGCAGCAACAGTGCCCATGAACCCCAAAACCCTGGATGCAGAGAGGTATCCATGACCCCAACTCACCTCCCCATCCTTCCTTCTCCACCTGCTGCAGCAGCAGTGCCTGCAACCCAGGTGGCCCAGACATGGTGGAGGTGCCCACCCTCCCACTATTCCCAGCAGTGACGCCAGCAGCAGCAAGGCACCAGCAACCCCAGAGGCACAAACAGTGACAATGAGGGCATCAGGAGACATAACTGACAGAGAGGCAGTGGAGGATGGCAAGTGCCAATTCTCAAGATAGCCAAAAGGCAGCTCAGGTAAGAGAAATACAAAACTTGTGATACAGCGCCATCTACTGAAAGAAAAGCCTCTACTTACAAACCTGTTGTATTGTTAGAATCAAGTGGAAAAAAAAGCGTTACCTAAGGAAGAAAGGTATTCATTCACTACTTCAAATGCACCAGCAGAGGAACAACTCATCAAGCATCGTGAAAAACCATGGTAACATAGTATTGCAAAAAGAAAATGACAATTCTCCAGAAACCAAACTTAAAGTCATTTCTTAAAGGAATACTGCAATCTGAATGACAGAGAATTTAAAGTACCTGTCATGAAGAAACTCAGTGATGTATGAGAAAGATAGTCCAATGGTCTCAGGAATAAAACTTGTGAACGGAAACAATACTTTAGCAAAGAGACTGAAACTCTAAAATTTTAAAGAACTAAACAAATTCTGGACTGAAGAACTCAGTAAATGAGGCTTTTTTTTTTTTTTTTTAGAAAAACACATTAGAAAGCACTGGAAACAGAGCAGACCATATGGAAGACAGAATTAGTAAGTTTGAATACAGAAATCTAGAAATTACCCAGGAGAGAGGGCTAAGATTTTGTTTCTAGTAAAGAAATTTGGAAAAAAAAAAAATCTTGACTCCATTAGGAAGGGTAAGATGTATCAGAAGGGCAAGATAAAATTAATGAGTATCCCAGAAGGAGAAGGGAAGGGGAAGGGAGCAGAGTTTATTTAAAGAAATAACAGCAATGGAATACTACTCAGCCCTGAAAAATAAAATAATGCCATCTGCAGCAAGATGGATGGACCTGGAATTGTCATTCTAAGTGAAGTAAGCCAGAAAGAGAAATAAAATAACAATATTATTCATATGTGGAATCTTAAAAAAAAAAGACAATCTTATTTACAAAACAGAAACAGACTCATAGACATAGAAAACAAATTTATAGTCATCAGTGGGGAAAGGGGGTGGGATGGAATAAATTAGGAGTTTGAGATTTGCAGATACTAACTACTATATATAAACAACAAGTTTCTTCTGTATATAGCACAGGGCACTATATTCAATATCTTATAGTAACCTATAATGAATATATGTATGTATATGTATGAATGAACTATTATGCTGTACACCAGAAACTGACACAAAATTGTAAACTGAGTATACTTCTATAAAAAAAGAAAAAGAAAAAGAAATAAAAGCTGAGAACTCCCCAAACCTGGGGAAGAAACTGTATATACAAGTCAATGAAGCCAAGAGGATATCTAGCTTGATGCAAAAAATACCTTCACCAAGACACACTACATTAAAACTGCCAAAAGTCAATGCCAAAGAATAAATTTTAAAGGCAGCCAGGGAGGAAAAAAGACCGTAACCTAGAAAGAACCCCCATTAAGCTATGAGCAGATTTCTCAGAAGAAAGTCTACAGGCCAGAGAGTAGAATGACATACTCAAAGTATTGAGAGATAAAATACTGTCAGCCAAGAACATTCTATCCAGCAGTTATCCTTCATAGATAAGGAAAAATAAAGGCATTCCCAGCAAACATACTTTAAGAGAGTTCATTACTAGACCTGTCTTACAAGAAATGTTGAAAGGAGCTCTTCTCCCTGGAACGAAAAGGCAAAAATACACAAAACTTTTAAGTAAGGTGATAATCAGACAGGAGAAATCAGAAAAATGCAACTCTGTATCACAGTAATTGTTAAACACTTAATTATAACCTAAAGGTTAAAGGGGGGAAAGCAGTTTAAAAAAAAAAAAACTACAGCTACTTGATTTGGTATCAAATTCACAACATAAAAAGGGTAACTTGAGACAACAAAAACATAAAAGGAGAAGAGGAAAAGAACAGAACCCATAGACATAAATGAAGGTAAGATGCTATCCACATAAAAAAGACTATTTTAGCCATGAAACATTTTATACAAATCTCATGGTAACCACAAAACATAAATCTAGAGCAAAAACATAAAAGAGAAAACTGAGAAAAATATTACAGAAAACTGCCAAAATAAAATGGCAGTCAGAAACCAACACAACGGAAAAGAAAAAAGGAGATGCAGAACAACCAGAAAACGAAAGCTAAAATGGCAGCACTGAGTCCTCATATATCAATAATCACTCTAAATGTAAATGGATTAAAGTCACCAATTCAAAGACACAAAGTGACTAGACAGATGGAGTAAAAAACAACACTCAACTATGTGCTGCCTCCAGGAGACTCATCTCAGCTCTAAAGACAAACACAGGATCAAAGTGAAGGGATGAAAGATGATACCAACCAAATGGCAGCCAAAAGAAAGAGGGTGCAGCCATACTCACATGAGACAAAACAGACAAGAAAGGTACAAGAGACAAAGATGGACATAATATAATGAAAAGGGGGACAAATGATCAAAAAGACACAACAGTTATTAATACATATGAACCTAACATAGGAGCACCAAAGCATACAAAGCAATTATTAACAGACCCGAAGGGGGAAATTGATAGCAATGTAATAATAGTAGGGGACTTTAAAACCCCACTTTTATCAAGGGGTAGATCATCCAGACAAAAAGTCAACAAGGAGACAGCAGCCTTAAATAAAACATTAGACCAGATGGACTTAGATTTATATAGAATATTCCATCCAAATGCAGCAGAATACACATTCTTCTCAAATGCATATGTCGGGACACAAAACAATTCTCAATACATTTATAACACTGATATCATATCAAGCATCTTTTCCAGCCACAATGGTATAAAACTAGAAATTGATCACAAGAAGAAAGCTAGAAAAATCACAAATATGTGGAAACTAAACAACATGCTACTGAACTATTGGGTCAATGAAACAACAAAAGGAAAAATTTTAAAATGCCTGAAGACAAATAAAAATTAAAATATGACATAACAAAATCTACAGGACGCAGCAAAAGAGGAACTAAAAGAGAAGTTTACAGCAATACAAGCCCACCTCAAAAACAAACAAAAATCTCAAATAAACAGTCTAATCTTATACCTAAAGATCAATGAAACTAAAAGCTGATTCTTTGAAAAGATAAACAAAATTGGCAAACCTTTAGCTACACCCACCAAGGAAAAAAGAGAGGCTCTGATAAATAAAATCAGAAATGAAAAAAGAGAAATTACAAAAACATAGCACAGAAATATAAAGGATTATAAGAAAATACTATGAACAGCTATATGCTAACAAATTAGACAACCTAGAAGAAATGGATAAATTCTTAGACCCATACAACTTTTCAAGACCAAATCACAAAGAAAAGGAAAATCTGAATAGATCAATCACTAGTAAGGAGATTAAAACAGCAGTCAAAAACATCCCAAAAAACAAAAGTCCAGGACCAGACAGCTTCCCTGGTGAACTCTACCAAACATTCAAAGGAAATTTAATACCTATCCTCAAACTCTTCCAAAAAAGTGAAGAGGAGAGAAAGTCTCCTAACTCATTTTACAAGGCCAACATCACCCCTATACCAAAAGCAAAGACAACACATGGAAAAGAAAACTGCAGGCCAATATCTCTGACAAAGATAGATGAAAAAAAATCCTCAATAACAGTATCAGGAAACCAAATACAGCAATACATTAAAAGGATCACACCATGATCAAGTGGGACTTACTACAGGGAATCAAGGGTGTTTCAACATCTGCAAATCAATCCATGTGATACACCACAGTAGCAAAATAGAAGATAAAAATCATGATCATCTAAATAGAGGCAGAAAAAGCATTCAACAAGATGCAACCCCCACTTATGATTTTTAAAAAAACTCTCAATGAAACGAGTATACAGGAACATACCTACACACACACACACACACACACACACACACACACACACACATTATATATGACAACCCAGAGCTAACATCATCCTCAATGGTGAAAAACAAAAGTTATTCCTCTAATATCAAGAACAAGACAAGGATGGCCGAATCTTATTCACCACAGTATTGGAAGCCCTAGCCAGAGCAATTAGGCAATAAAAAGATATAAAAGGCATCCAAATTGAAAAAGAAGAAGTAAAATTGTCACTATTTGTAGATGACATGATTTTATACAAAGAAAACCATAAAGGCTCTACCAAAACACTTTTAGAAATAACAAACACATACAGTAAAGTTACAGGGTACAAAATCAATATACAAAAATCTGTTGCATTTCTGTACACTAATAATGAACTGTGATAAAGAGAAACTAAGAAAACAATCTCATTTACAATCACAACAAAATTAACAAAATACCTTAGATTAAATTTAATCAAGGAGGCATAAGACCTGTACACTAAAAACTGTAAGACACTGCTGAAAGAAACTGAAGAAGACATAAAGAACTGAAAAGACATTCTGTGCTCACTGGACTGGAAGAATTAACACTGTTAAAACGTCTACATTACCTAAAGTAATCTACAGATTCAATGCAATCCCAACAATATTTTTCACAGAAATACAAAAAAACAATCCTAAAATTTGTATGGAATCAAAAAGATGCCAAATAGCCACAGGAATTCTAGGGAAAGAAAAAAAAAAGAACAAAGTTGGAGGGAGCACACACTTTTATTTCAAATTATACTACAAAGCCATAGTAATCAAAACAACATGGTGTTGGCAGAAAAACAGACACATAGATCAAAGGAACAGAACTGGGAGCCCAGAAATAAGCCTACACATATATGGACAATAAATTTATGGTAAAGGAGCAAAGAACACAGGATAGCCTCTTCCATAAATGGTGTTGGAGAAACTGGGCAGCTACATGCAAAAGAATGAAACTAGACCACTATCTTACACATAAACAAAAATTAACTCAAAATGGATTAAACACTTAAATCTAAGACCTGACATCATAAAAAACCTACAAGAAAACACAGGCAGTATGCAACTGGTCACCAGACTTAGCAGTATCTTTCTCGATATGTCTCCTCAGGCAAGGGAAACAAAAGCAACCGCAAACAAATGAGACTACATCAAACTGAAAAGCATCTACACAACAAAGGAAACCATTAATAAAATGAAAAGATGACCTACTAAATGAAAGAAAATATTTACAAATCATTTATTTGATAAGGGATTAATATCTAAAATATATAAAGAACTCATAAAATTCAATAACAACAAACAAAACCAACCTGATTAAAAAGTGTGCAGAGGATTTGAACAGACATTTTTCCAAAGAAGACATACAGATGGCCAACAGGCATATGAAAGATGCCTGACATCACTAATTATTAGGGAAATGCAAATCAAAACCACAATGAGATATTATCTCTTGCCCATTAGAATGGATATTATCAAAAAGGCAGGAAATAACAAGTGATGGTGGAGAAGATGTGGAGAAAGGGGAACCTCCATACACTGTTGATGGGAATGTAAACTGGTGTAGTCACTATGGAAAACCGTATGGAGAGTACTCAAAAAATTAAGAATAGAATTATCATACGATCCAGCTATTCCACTTCTGGGTATTTATCCAACGAATATGAAACCACTAATTAAAAAAGATACACTCTCCCTTATGTTCATGGCAGCATTATTTACAATAGCCAAGATATGGAAACAATCTAAGTGCCCATAGACAGAAGAATGGAATATATACAATGGACTACTACACAGCCGTATGTCTAGAAGAGCCAAGCGAGGAATTGTGGGGAATGAATGGGCACAGTGCATGCTTTTAATTCAGATGTACATTCCACAAAGGAAAGAA
Source organism: Camelus ferus (assembly GCF_009834535.1). NCBI lineage: Eukaryota > Metazoa > Chordata > Mammalia > Artiodactyla > Camelidae > Camelus > Camelus ferus. The sequence continues at coordinate 41,417,990 of NC_045706.1, read as the reverse complement.
AAAGACATATGAAAATTACTCATTTCCCCCAAACAAATATACCTTCTCTCATTTTCTTGGAATTCACTGCCCTCCCAATCACCTTTCCCCTTGACTTCCAGACAGGGGTACAAGAACTATTTTAGTCCACCTTGAGAAAATCAACAGTCTCACAACAAGGATAAATGGTAATGGACACTGGACCTCAGTGTCAGGGAAACAACAGTGCGTGGCAGGGGGGTGAGACAAACAGAGCACCTGTCCTGCCCAGGGCTACCATCACCAGCTCCAATGGGCATGTACAGGAGCTGGCCCAACGCACCCAGCCTCTCAGATTTTTCAAGAAAAGCTACCAAACCAGATTGGTATGTAAAATCTCCTTGCTTTTAAATGTTGGCAGATACATAACATATCAAAAATCACTACTCAGACGAATATAGTGCGGACTTAACGAAACAGGCTTGTATGCCAAATACAACCAGCAAGCTACCCGTCCATTTCCTGTTTACCTCAGTTAAATTAAAAGAAACTCAACAGGAAAGGGGCAGTATCCAAAAGAGTGCATAGACGGTGCTGCTACCAGAATCAGAAAACGCAGTGCCTTATGGTATTTTATACCTAGCTAGGCTTTGATCTTAGGGAGAATGAGAGTGAACAGACAGCTTTGGAGCCCAGCACCTGACTTCTGGTCAAGGGTGTATGGTGGGGAGGCCTAGGGTTAAAAGCTGCTGGGAAACTGAGGCCAATTAACACAAAGTTGTACATGAATCCCCTGGCACATGGCAGGATTTTAAAAGCCACTAGACTTTCCTGAATTAACACTGGAAATAATTCCTTCCAAGAGGATGCCAGATAAATAAAGTGTTACCCCACCTAATTTATACAGTGTGGTAGAAAATATCTCCTGTACTCCAAATGTATTTTTCTGCGAAAGTAATTTTAAATCTTTCTGATAAAGGAAAATGTGTGGAGCCCATAAAAAGTTATGAGTAACAGTCAAAGAATTCACACATTTCAAAAATGAATTTAATTGATTATGAAAATTTCCAAAGAAGTTTCTCTGGAGGCTGTAGCTCACTAATGATGTCACAAGGGAGACCTGGAAAGACAAACATGCAGATGTAGGATTTCACTAATCCGCAACAGTGCAGAATCACATTTAGCAGTATTTCAGATTTCTTCATGTGATTCTTAGAGTGAAAGTTTCAAAACAGTTTTTGCTTTGTGAATTTTTAGGTTCTTAAAGATCCAAGGAGAATCCAATTAAAAAGCACTAAACTTTCCAAATGCTAATTTCAAGAAATTAAGATTCTCTCAATACATCCTCAGTTTCCAGCACCTAGCCACATCTGATAAAATGGCATATAATTATCACATTATGAAATGCGAACCCGTTGGTGAGGTATACTTTCACAGCCATGAATTCATTTACAACACAAGATGAGTGTGGGACTCTATCCTCAACTGATGGGACGACAATGGCAGGCAAACACAGGTCCAGCCACTGCTCTCACGAGGCTGAGCGTATAGTCAGGAAAACAACCAACCAAACAACCCTTACCAATGTATAATTACACAGAACAAGACCTTTCATGAAAGAAATCTAGAAGTTGCAATGATACCACCTAAAAAAGGGATGTCACGTAGTCTGTAACAGGGAAAGCTACCTTGAAAAAGTAAGCCACGGTATGGAGCATGGCTACATCAAAGGGGGTAACATGAATCATGCCAGGGAGAAGGATCAGCTTTCATTCACGTACAAATATTTACTACACGCCAAACATGTGCCAGTCATCGTGTGAAACATTAGGTATACTATAGTGAATAGAATTTAAACAGTCCCTGGTCACATTTACAATTTACTGTGGGAAATGAACAAATTTTTTAACAAAATAAGTCTACTTCAGGAAATGGAGAAAGGAGGGGAAGAAATCATTTTTTAAAGTGGGAGAGGGGTTAAAAAAGAACAGGATGCTCTGAATCAGAACAATAACAGGGTGTGTACTTTACACTGAGTGGGACTATCTCTCCAACGAAGGGTCATTTAAGCCAAGACTTGAAGGAAGTTAAGAATATATAAAGCTCAAAAGACTAGGAATAGACTTACCATATGACCCAGGAATCCCTCTCCTGGGCATATATCCAGAAGGAACCCTACTTCAAAATGACACCTGCACCCCAATGTTCATAGCAGCACTATTTACAATAGCCAAGACATGGAAACAGCCTAAATGTCCATCAACAGATGACTGGATAAAGAAGGTGTGGTATATTTATACAATGGAATACTATTCAGCCATAAAAATGACAACATAACGCCATTTGCAGCAACATGGATGTCCCTGGAGAATGTCATTCTAAGTGAAGCCAGAAAGAGAAAGAAAAACACCATATGACATCGCTCATATGTGGAATCTAAAAAGAGAAAAAAAAAAAGAACATAAATACAAAACAGAAACAGACTCATAGACATAGAATACAAACTTGCGGTTGCCAGTGGGGAGGGGGGTGGTAAGGGACAGACTGGGAGTTCAAAATTTGTAGATACTGACAGGCATATGTAGAATAGATAAACAAGATTATACTGTACAGCACAGGGAAATATATACAAGATCTGGTGGTACCTCATAGTGAAAAAGAATGCGACAATGAATATATATGTGTTCATGTATAACTGAAAAATTGTGCTCTACACTGGAAATTGACACAACATTGTAAACTGACTATAATTCAATAAAATTATACACACACACACACACACACACACACACACATATAAAGGACATCTCAGACAGAGAGTACAATGCAGCACAAAAGCCCTGAAGCAGGAGGGAACTCGGTGTTAAAGGAATTGAAAGACCAGAAAGGAAGGAGAAAGTGGCAACAGATGAGATGCAGAGAGAAGGGTCAACTTCATACAAAGCCTGGAAAGTCATGAGAAAGAGTGGATCTTATTCTCAGAGCACTAGGAAGGCAATGAAGGGTTCCAAGTTTTGGAGGAACATGACTGAATCTGTGTTTTAAAGAACACGCTGAAGGGGGCAGGACTGGCAGTAGACAGATGAGTTAGGAGGACACTGCAGTTGCCGGGCAAGAGATGACAGGAGCATGGAGAAGGGTTAGGATGGCAGAACGAAGAAAAGTCAATCAAATCCACATGTACTGAGGGCAGAACGCACAAGACTACTGACTGATTTGATTGGGGAGGTGGGAAGGAAAGGAAGTTATTAAGTTATCAACCACATCTCTGGTTTAAATAACTGGATAGCTGGTGCCATCAATGAAGAAAGGAGAAGAAGCAATGAGACTGAGGAAGTTAAGAGTTAAGTTTTAGATAAGTTGTATTTTTAAAGTCTATGAGCCACTGAAGTAGATTTCCATCCAAGTGGAAATATCAAGCTAAAGTTTTAAGAATCTAGTGATCAAAGGGGGAAAAAATCTAATTGAAAACATAAATTTGGAATTGGATAGGTGACATTTAAGGTCATGGAAACTGAGGCTCTCGCATAGGGAGGACACCAAGAAGAGACAAAGCAGAATGGCAGCTGGAAGGAACTGGGGGTACAGGAAATGGGCAGGTATTATTTCATGGTTATGGAGTCTTACTTTGAGAAGCTGGAAAAGTACTGCATGTAGATGGTGGTGATGGTTGCATAACAATGTGAATATACTTAATGCCACTTAAACATGGCTGAAGTTTTACGGTAAATTTTATGCTATGTGTCTGCTACTACAATTAAACAAACAAACAAACAAACGAAAAACACCTAAACCTTGAGAAACTCCAGCATTCAGACAATGGGCAGAATAGGAGAGGCTGAAAAATAAGAGGTAATGAGCTTCCAGAATAGTGGCAGATGAAGTCACAGAAAATGAATGAAAAACTCAAGGCTGATCTGCACACAGGAGCGTCCCTGAAGGGAAAAAGAAAAGAACTGAAAGCTACTGAGAAATCAAATCGGATGAAGACTTTTAAGTACTCTTTGGATTTCTGAAACACCAAGGTCAGGGTAACCTTGACATAATCAACTTAGTGGAAAACGAGCACAGGAGTTGGTGTGACTTGAGAATTGAGAAGGGGGTTTGAAAAAGGAGAATTATCATTAGTCGACAACTCTTTCAAGTTTTGATTATAAAAAGCAGCAGAAAAAACAAGACAGTGCTGGAGGGGAATGTGAGGTTAAGGGAAGTCTGGCAGTTGCAAACAGCCTACCCCAATGTTGACTTTCTCCCAGTTAGAATCTCCAGTTTTTACCTGGGAATATGGACCTAACATAAGTACTCAGCCTTCCTTGAAAACAGGTGTGGTCAGGTAACTACGTTCTGCCCAGGGAAGTGTTAGCCAGCTCCAGGAAGTCTCACCATCCAAATAGTGACTGTCTCATGTCCTTTCTTCCATCCTGCTGATTGGACCACAACGTCTGAAGTTCCAATCTGGATTATGAAGACAAGGGCCACAGTCTCGGAGTGGGAAACTGTACACGCAGAATCCTTTCAGGAGAAATAATCTTCCAACTTACTTAAACAACCATCATTGTGCTTTGCTTTCACTTTCCGTTTCCACAGACAATTCTAATCCCAAATAATACAGGCAGTTTGGGTCTGTTTTTAATACAGGAGACACTAAAACACAACTGTGTAAGTGGGAATGATCTGATCAGAGAGACATTCCAAGATAGAGGAAGATGAAGTCTAAGGTGAGAAGCACGTGGGATGTGCAGACCCAACGTGGTTAGAAATTTAAGAACCAGGGAAGATACGGGAGTCAAATCAATGCAGAGCCTTGCAAACTAAGGATTTTACTTTTTTATCCTAGGAGCAATGGGAAACAACTAGACGTTTTAATAGGAAAATAATGTGATCGAATGTGTATTTTTTCAAAGATCTTTGACCGTAGTTTGGAGAAAGTAATGGAGAACCCGGAGAGGTGGCAAGGAGCCCAGTAAGGAGGTTATTTTGGCAACCCAGAGGAAAATGGTGACAACTTCCAACAGGATAGTGATCATGGCACAATGCAAAGTGAGTAGACACGAAGACAGTACTGGCAGGACTTTGTATCTGACTATGGCTGAGAGATCAGGGACGGGGGCAGTCGAGAACGGCACCCGAGGTTATGAGTCGGGCAGCACTGCGCAGGGTGGTGCCACTCACTGACACAGGGACTCACGGAGAAGAGACACATTCAGGTGAGCTCAATTTTGAGCACACTAATTTTCAAGTCCCCGAGTTAATCAAATGGAAATACCCAGCAAGTAAATGACTTGTTCTCAGCAGCTTTGTTCATAATAATCAAAAACGGGAAGCAGCCAGTGTCCATAAACAAGGAAATAAACTCTGGTGGGTTCCATACAGTGTAATACAACTCATTAATAAAGATGAACGAATTACTGATATACGTGACAATATGGATGAAACCCCAAGAACATTATGCTCAGTGAGTCTTACACCATACAGTACATATGGTAGATCTCAATTTATGTAATATTCTAGAACAAAAAAGGTTATTGATTAAAAAAAAAAAAACTCAGAGTGGCTGTCACAGTGGGTGGGATAGGAGACTCAAGGGAGTTTGGGGGAAGGGGTAGGAGGAAACTTCAAGTCATAGTCTATATCTTCCTAAGACTTGGGGTTACTGGGATGTGTATGTTTGTCAAAACATATTGAATGCTACACTTACTCAAAATTTAACAGCAACAAAACACTAGGAATACGTATCAAATGCCAGTTGCTGGTATGCACAGTGAAGGGCTGAAGTGTGCTGATGTCTGCACATCCATTGGAAATGCATCAAAAAGTAAAATGGATGGACGAATAAACAGAAAGATGGACAGATGGATCCACATGTGATGAAGGAAGTATGGAAAAAGTAGTTACAGAATGTAAGTAGTGGGTATATGGTAGCCCTTGCATCATCCTTTGAAATTTTTTGTATTTTTTATAATAAAATGGTAGAAAAGCCTTAAGTAACCAAACCACATTTCTTTAAAAGCATTACCTGTAACTTCACAGTATTACAGACAAGCGCACCCCTCCCTCCCTCCTTCCCTTCACCTCTTCCCTTTTATTGTGAATCCATGAATGTTTACTACTAAGGCATTTGTAACCAGTTCAGTCACCAAAGAAAACTAATTTTATGCTGCTTGAAATCATCAAGGGCCCAAAATATGTACTTTGCAGAAAAAGAGTCAAACAGAAATATTTTAATGCACTTTAAGCAATGAAACAATAATTCAGGAGGAAAATGGGGAAAGTTCCAGCTAATATAGGGAAAATAATGGTCACTCTGAATTATGTAACATTTTGAGGGATACTATTTTCTTAGTTTCATACATTGGACCTATTTAACAAGTATGTAACTACTACTGGCATACTGAATGTCACATTATGTTACTTATTAACGTATTTTTTAAGTTTCCCTAGGAATACTGTTTATATTCTCAATGTACACTATCAAACACAAGCGTTTTACTTAAAACTCCTAGATCTTTCTTCACAAAAAAACATTAGCAACTATAAAATTATTAAGGGCTTAAATTCTACCAAAAATGTATCTTCAAAAAATAAAGTCAAATTGTCCCCCTTTTTCCCCCTGCAAAGGAGTTTACTGGGGATAATTCAACCAAAGAAGTACAGCAGGAATTTGTGAGTTAAAAACAAGGTGGTTGCCAGGGCTGTGGGGCTGGGACCTGGACGGGCATGAGAGCCTGACTGGTCTTCAGGGGCAAGAGAAGCTGTGGACTGGAGTTTGCACATGGGCGTCGGCCGAGGTGTTCTGGAGAATAATGACGGTGCTGACTGAGGAGGCCAAGAAGGGCAGGTAGAGGTGGAAGAGCAGACAGAGTGTCTACTGTGTGGCTGAACAGCACCCACAGGTCTACCAAGTGTTGCTTCTGAGTCTCACGTTCCTAGCGGCCCTTGTTGATGCAAGGCATCCATTTAACTCTGTCTCTCTGGTCCCTGGCACCTTCAGGGCAGGTAGGTGGCCGGGGGTGAGACCTAGACCCTTGTTTCCCTCCTGGTGTGCAGTGGGGCAGCATTTCCTTGGGCTGGTGCAACATAGAAACAGAGAGTGGCCCCCCAAGGCATAGGTGGGGGCCAGGTACAACAAGCAGGTGATGAACACGGTCTCCAGCAAGCTGACCTGCACCATCAGAGATAAACAGGGCCAAGCAGACACTGATGAGGGGGTGCCAGTGGCCAGGAATAAGTCATTCATCATGGGTAGAAAGATAACGTGGTCCTGCAGAAGTATCGTCTGGAATGGGGCACGACTCTCACCTTCTGCCAGCACTTAGAAACTGAAGGCACTGATGACAAGCAGAAAGCCACCGGTTTACCAGAAGGTTCATCATGTAGAAGCTGGACCTGTGCCTGACGGCCACTGGTTTAGATGAAAGCGCCAAAGGTGAGTGTGAAGCTCTGTTCATCAATGGGGAAATAGAAGATGTCCAGGTTTCAGATGCTGACCACCCATAGTGGCTTATCGTATCTGATGGACCTTCACTGTTGACACAAGCCCTGAGACCTGCAGGCACCTGATCCACATCCACAAACTCCTCAGTGAAGGTATCTGGAAGCCACAGGTTCTCAGCTGCCATGCTGCACTTCCTGACACCCCCACATTCCTCTGGGTTCCACCTCATCAACGGGTTGTACTAGATCCTATTTAGCCACAGGAACGATGTCATCATGTGAAGGAGATGCTGACATGAGTGGGAATGCTGTGGCTGATGTATGGATGGAAGCATTTCTGTCAAACACTGCTGGACCACAGGATCTATCCCATGCTGGTCAAGACCTAAGTCACTAATAACGAAAGTGTCTCTCTTTCTTGGAGCAGCAGGTAGAGAATGAGGCAGAGGAAGAGTCCTTCCCCACGGAGCCAACCTCTTTCCATCTTCTGCACCTTGGTTCTTCTCTGGACACTTAAGCGAGAATGTTGACTTGAACAGACCACAGGCCACACCTTGAGCCCTAAGCTCAAATAATCCTTTTAAGTAAAAAATTTAACTAAACTGTATTTTCAAAACCAGTAACAAATTAAAAGGCTCAATATCTACTCTCACTCAACCAATCCTTACAGAGAGCTTACTACGTGGCAAGCACTACTGTAGATACTACACAAGAAAAGAGTTTTCACTTAGTAGCAGAAGTATTTTAATTACATATTCATAAACACGGCTTAGGAAACTATGATTTATTGCTCACTGTCAGCAGTGAAGTTTTTAACATATAGTCTGGTGAATATTCTAAGACAAATAGCTTTCCTAACTGCTCACGCTATCAGCTTGGACTTTTACTGTATAAAACTTTTTACAATCCTTTTAAACTCCAAAAGAAAGGTTTATTAATCCCTCAAGTAAACATCTAGACACTATCTCTTCTTGGAACCCTACTGTTAAAGAAAAAAGAAATAGCTACGTGAACACAAGGCTGGTCCCAAGTCCTCAGTTTTTAAATTCTTCTTTGGTCTGATCAGAAAAATTATTGAACTAGGTACACCCACCAGTTTTAGAGAAGGAAAAGAAATCTTGTTTTACAAGTTGATGGGCTCTGGTTTGCATACTGTAACTGGCCCAAAGCAAAGCGCTTTCTATAAATGTAGTAAACAAACACAAGAACTCAATGTCACTAATAAAACTGAGTTTTCCCAAGTAAGAGAACTTCGAGTTACACACACCATCCATTTAAACTAATGCAATCCTTGGAATGTGTGTTCGTTAAAAGGGCAAACAAAGTAGTGCAAAGCTCAGAAATGATTCCTAGGATGCAGGCTGTTGTGCCAAAGAAAATTTTTGAGGTTTTCTTCAATGAGGGTCAGACCTAAAGGTGAGATTCAGAATGCTGTGAATTCATGTGGGAAAAAAAATTGACGGGAAAGTTTAAGATTTACACTTTATTGATCTTTTCCCTTTCTTTTCCAAGGTCATTCAGTGAAGATCAAAAGCTCACAACAAGAGGAATTCACAGAAGAAAAGGCAAGGAAAAGTCTTCAAAACTGCTTTTTTGTATAAATTGGCATACCTGACCCAAGGCAATAATATGCACTGACTGAAATCAGAGCATCTAAAGATGATATAAAACTTCTATTTTCTGAAGCTGAAATGATTCAGGGAATCTTCCAAAAGAAGTCTTACTTTCAGTCTGACCCTGTGCATTTTGTTGGGGGGAAAAAAAACGAAGGATCATAAAAGATTTAATTCTGCATTTACTACCAACTTTCTATTTAGTATGTCCACAAAAAAAGTAATTTACAGTAAGCCAAGATGAAACCAAGGAAAGAAACGTTTACCAAGCACCTGGTATACATCAACACTTCGTAAACACACACACACACGATCTCCACCTCATCCATACAGCCTTATAAAGCAGGCATGCTCCTCCTTCGACACTTGACAAGGAAGTTTAGAGAGATCAAAGATCTTGTTTAGCACCATGGAGCTTTGAATCAGGAGCATCTTTCAGTCCTGGCTTCGCCATTAAGTAGCAATAAATCTTACATATTGATCTTATAAATACCAGTCACCTCTGACACTCTATTCTCTCATTCGCAAAATAAAGACTCAACTAAACATTTCAGTTACATTAAAAGGTGAATTTGGCCTTTTAGGAACTGATGATGGATGCCCACACCCCCTTCTTCCCTTCCACCTCTCCCCTGTCTTCCTTGCCTTTATCCAGTTTCACTCTTCTTCACCTGTTCCACAAGAAGGTAGTAAAAGGAGCAGCACCTCTACCCCAAAAGTTGTGATATTTGGTAACACATCTGATTTTTAAAGGAAAAAAAATCTAGAACAGAGAAATTAAAACTACTTCCTAAAAATAAGAGTATTCAAGATTTCCATTTTATTCTATATTTTTTCATGATTGTTAACAAATGACATAGTCAACAGAACCAGACCCCAAGATGGCCCAGATTTTAAGCATCAGACAGGACATTTAAAACAGTAACAACTATGATAAGGATCTGACTGCAAAAATGATCACCGTGTACATATGGAGGGGGTGAGTTTACTAGAGATGAAAACTATATAGAAAGAGTAAAATGAAAATGCTTGAAATGTAGAACAAAGGCACAAACTGGAAAAATACTGACAAAACATACACCCAACAAAGGACCTGCATCCAGAACTCTTACTCCTCAATAAACAGCCCCAATGAAAAATTAGCAAAATGTGGAACAGACACTGAACAAAAGATTCCATAGAAATGGCCAATAATAGCACATGAAAACCTGCTCAGCAACACTGGTCATCAGAAAAATGTAAATAAATCCACAATGAGAAATTAACTAAGGTATCCACCAGAAGGGCCGACATTAGAAAGGTGGACAGTACCAAGCGCTGGAAAGGATGTGAAACAACTGAAATGCTCACACGCTGCTGGTGGGAATCCAAAATGGTAGAGCCACTTTACAAAACAATTTGGCAGCTTCTGACAAAGTGAAACACACACTTACCATTATGAGCCAGCAACTCCAATCAAAGGCACTTACCCAAGAGACATAAAAATGTATGGCCACACAGAGACCAATCTGTGAATTCTACAGAACCTTCATGTATAACGGCCATACAATGTAAACAATTCAAATGCCTCTGAACTGGTGAGTGAACAACAACAAAAAAGTAGTAAATCTACACCACAGATTTCTCCTTCTCCTAAGAACAGAAACAATAAACTACTGATATACCCAGAAACCCAGATGCATCTCGAAAGATTATTATTAAGCAAAAGAAGATGCCAAAGATTAAATACTGCATGATGCTACATAAATGACATCCTGGAAAAGGCCAAACTGGAGGGGGAGAAACAGATCTGTGGCAGGAAGGTGTGGAAGCTGAGGGGAAGGAAACGGCTCTTTTAACTGAATTTTCAAAACCAACTTACAGATAAAAATATTATGCACGTTATTTATTCAACAAACACTGACTGAGAACCTGCGACGTAGCCAGCACCACTCTAGACACTGTGCAACTGCAGTTGCAAGAGTCTGAATATTTGGAAAAGTAGCAGATGAGAACAAATGCAATCAAATTCATTTAGTACAAGTCTTCCACAGGCTGACAAGGTCATCAGGCAGAACTCTTTTTTTTTTTTTTTCCATCTTCTTAACAGATCATTACAAACTCTTCTTTGTTTTATCATGATGATTTACAATATATTTATTACCATGAACCATATGAAACTGCAGTCTAACCAACAAAATAGTTCTTTCCTATGTTCCCACGGATAAGAACCCAAGTGAGAAAGCTGTGAATGTCATCAGTGGTCATGTCACACTTTCTAGTTATAATGCAAAATAATCAATGACTGAATTTCTAGTCAAAACACCTGATGTTTTTGGTGAACTTTTTTTTCACTTTTCAAGAATTTGCCAAAAATTCAGACTGAAATCTGTTATTCATCTCAAAAACAGAGATGATTGCTATGGCGACTTAGCTGATGTCTGGTTTTGTATTTCTAATGTAAGAACTGAAGGACAACAAAACTATTCCCAGTTTTAGTTAAAAGTCTTATATTGAACTTCCTTCTTTATCCTTACTGGAAAACATACGAAAATCCTTCTTAAAAGGTTCATTTCATTCAGGCATTTTTAAAATGGAATATCCCTATAAAAAATATACTTTCCAGAATGAGAAAAATTAAATGGAGTATCTTTTTGCTGAAGAAGCTATTTTAGGTGGCATAATTTACAGAGATAACTTTAGAAAAAATTTTTTTTTCTTTTTTCTTTTGCTTTAACACTATCTTAATTTTTTTTTACAAGCCTTTGGGACATTTATATGCTTCTAGTAGAATATTTCCATGAACTGTGTCAACAATATCTCGGCCTGTATGGACTACTAATTCCACAGTCCCTGATGCTTCCTTCAGGTACATGAGATGACAGGTGTCACTCCACACACATGCTGAGATGACAGAACTGCGTGATGCTATGAGTCTCACACAGACGTCATCACCGTGAAAACACAGCGAGCAGGAATTCAGAACGTAAGAGATACAACCGTGTATCCCCCATTCATAGCCATTTTTGAAAATTCCAAAATACGGAAGTTCTCGAAGTTAAAAATACAGTTCTCTATTTTTCCCAATTTTCTTCTCAAACTACACTCTAATTTTTATGCTTTTCCTTTCTTGACTTCTTGATCTTTTAAAACTGGATCAAATCTCAGTTATGAAATTTAACCTTTAGTCAAATGAATACTACAAGTTTCATATTTTTAAAATCCAAACTGTATCAGATTTGAAATTAGTATAAATTCAATAATACTTAATCCAATTTTTCAAGTAAAAGTGAAATTTTACATCAAGTACTCTGTTATCCTCCAACCGACTTCAGATATTTTCCACTATGTAAGAGATTATCTAAAGTAAACTTGTGCCATAGAACCTTTGCAGAATGAACATGTGCCAACAAATAAGCAAAATCTGACAACAGCATACAGAGGTAACTCTACACCTCAATTTTAATTGTTTAAACCTAAACACTGTCGATAATAGCAACCAACTTAACAATCTTCAGAAAATGAAAAACAGATGCAAAGTCTTAGATCATCATGAATCACACAGCAACGCATTTCACTTTAGATCACTCCTAGGATTCTTTTGACTCCAATCAGGTTGGGGGCTTTGATTTTTATCGTCTAGACCACTGGCTCGCAACCACTTCTCCCTCCAGATTTCCTAAAAGGGACAGACAGGGGTTAGTTTAGGGGATGTGCTACTGCTTTCAAATGCCATTTCTAAACTCCAGGGAGAGAAGACGTAGGACCATCTTGATGTCAGTGCTCCCGAGGTGAGTGAAGAAGCAGAAGCAGAGGCATGAGAGAACTGCAGAGACCAAAAGAAAAATCAGAAAAATCCAAGCTCAGGACTCGAGCCCCTTTAAAGCCACAAATATAAAGAAAAGAATCTCCCCACTTAAAAACACCGCCAGAAGCAGGCTGCTACCAGTATACCAGATCACGCATATCCTACTACCACGAAGGAAATTAAAAGCATTAGAGTAAAATCCAGCTATCAATACCCTGCTAGAGCCTCCCAATTTATAAGAATTGCTCTCGACTCCATTTACGGGAGAAATGGACTAATTATAAAAAGCTAAGCTGCTAAAAAGATATATCTTCTCAAATCTTCATGAGAAAGAAATATATGTTTTGAAATATTTAAATCAGACCTAATGTACGTAACACGTTAAATACAGTGATTTTCAATCTTGGCAGTACAATTAATCACCAGTGGGTGGAGGGGAGACTTCTCTCTTTACATCCCCTTCTCTTCCCTCCCGGCATGAAGATGCTGAAATCCAAAGAAGTGTGGCCACGATGGGAGGGGTGGGGGAATCGTGCGCGGACAGCCAGGGAGAGAGGGGAACGGGGGAGCACAAAGATGGCAGAAAAGAGAATTCCTGAATAGTTGCAATATTGGTTACATTAGCAGACTTAATTAATTGGGCATAAGATTAATACACTGCGGATAATGAAAGCCAGTTTTCTCAACTTCTGGAGAAGGAAGGCTAGAAAGAATACTGAGGAATTGAATTACAAATTGAAAGAATACTGAGGAATTGAATTACAAATTGATCAGAATAAACCCATTTTTTTTTAAGTTATACAAACAGAGGAAGATACAGAAATAGTCACAGATATACACATGAGTATTCTGGGTCTCCAAAAATGTTGCCAAGAACTCTTGCACTCCTGTCACCCAGATTCCTAAATGTTAATATTTTACTGAATTTTTTCCCCTTTTATGTATTATTTCCTAGTTCTGCCTGCTGGGAGGGCCTAGAAGTAATGACACCACTGGTACCCAGATCATGATTCTCCTCAAAAGAACAAGGGTCAGGACAGGGGCAGAGAATATTGATGGGAATTTGTCAGAAGAACACAAGAGTCGATGGGAAAGAGCTCAAATCTGGGGCAATCTGACTATCGAAATAATGAAATTATCAGATTACAATCCATGGAATAAAATGAGAATTATTAATCCATACTGATATAAACAAGTAAATAAATAAACTGATGAACAGAGAAGAAAAGAAAGCCCTTACAGAATGTCAACTAACAAATGTAGATGGGAAAATTAAAATAAATAGTCACCATTCGGCATCTCTCAGGGGAGGGGGAGGCCTGAAAAGGAAGGACCATTAATGAACTCAAGGGCTTATGGGTGGAGACTGATGAAGAACAGGATATCGGCACAATCTGGGAACATCTCATAAAATCTAAATACAAAGGGGATGATGGTGACTTCACAGTGGAGAAGTCAGCATTCACCAGCCTCATCAGGTGATCACAGTTAACATCACCAGTGGCAGGACAGATCAACGGAGTATTTTTGTGACGTGATGCACTCTGAAGGGCATGGCATCACCCCTGCCAAGAATGCACAGCCTGAGTCCTGTCAGGGGAGAACACTGAGTGGTCCCGGCTGAGGGTTTCCCTACAGAAGGAATCGTCTCTCAAGAATGTGAAAAACAAGCAAGGGACAAAGGAATGTGTTCCATCTGAAGACGACAGATAGACATGCAACTAAATTCAACATAGGCTCATACGTACAGTTCTGGACTAGAAAGGGAAAGACAGGCATTGCTGGGGCATTTGGTGAAATCTGAATGAAGTGTGTGGACCGTATGATGGTTTTGTATAATGCTAATTTCCTGACAGCTAATAGACAGTTTCTTCCAATTCCTTCCCTTACTTTCCTTTGCCTTACTCTGCCCCACCCCCAACATGATGACACTGACACCCAAGCAAATGGGGCAGGAAGAATGGAGGTGAAGGGGGAAGAAGACTAGAGTGGTCATTGTAAATATAAGTGCACGCAGGAGAGTGTTCTTCTTTGGGGGAGGTACACTCCATAGCATTTAGTATTTGGGGTTGATGGAACCTTATTTCATTATTTAATATTACATAGATTAATAAAAAGGGGAGAAAACTCATTGAAAATGTTAACACTTGGGAATCTGGGTGACAGGAGTGCAAGAGGCCTTGGCAACATTTGTGGAGATCTAAAATTATTTAAAAGAGAAACTTACCTATTAATAAAGAATCCCCTGGGGAGGTTGTTAAAAATCCCAATACTCCAGGCTGTCCCTTCGACCAATCAAATCTTTGGGGATGGGGAGTGGAATCAAAGACCAATATTTAATGCTTTTAGGAAAACCCACCAACTTGGCACTCCGTGATGCACAGTAACTGCTCAGTACATGGTTGACACTACTGCTGAAATGATCATATTTAACATAATCTTACATGTCTACATGCAGAACATAATCCATATATTGAAAAATATTTTTAAATAGTTCTAACACAACTGACAAAGTCAATACTGCTAGCAGAGACAGCACTAAGAAAACGTAAGTAAAATATTAATAGTGATGGGAAAGTAAGTCTTTAATCTCTCAGATGCTTATTAGCATCACGAAACAATTACTGAATTTGATCTCAAATACGGATACAAACTAATACAAACATTATTTGCCTACAGAATCCTCGGAAATAAAGTATTGCGAATATTTTAAGGAATAAAAATAAAAATTAAGGCATGAAAATTCTGCAAGACCAAACTTACTAGAACTTCTGTGATTTAAAAAACTATGTCTCCTTACTGAAGTCAAAATCCGTACAGGCTAAACATGTACTTGCTGGAGTGGAACAAGGCAGCGGCAGTAATACTGGGTAAAGGATACACAGTACCCTGATTCAAACAGGACTGTGGATTGAACAGATGGCAAATGAAGGTTAGACTTCAGCAGTTTTTCATGCTCAACTATTCTGAGTTCAAACCTTGATGAAATGCTGTTTTCACAGACCTAAAGCCATACTTCAGAAGAGACCTGTCCAGTCTGATGCTTACGACGGGGGCTTTAAATTTCCGCAAATGCCTCTGGTGTGCACAATCTTAGTATGGGTGTGATTTATGGAGCATTTGTGCCACCAGTGGGGCTCAGTTTCAAAAAGAACCGAAAACAAACCAGACCCAGGAAGATGATGCAATATCCCTGGAATTTTGGAGACAACTCCATGAATCCCCAAACTATTTCTGGTTACTTGGCCAAGCTCAGGGCGGTATCTGTGTCTGCTCCTCCTCACTGAAAATGCATTTTCTTTTGTGAAATTTGGCAGCTACCAATCAGCAGCACAAACCATCAAAATTCATTCACCCTGGCTAAATATACACATTGTAGAGAATAACTAGCTTTTTAAATACAATGTTGCAATCACATTAAAAGCACTCAACAATTAGCTCTAAGGCAGTAACTATGTGCTACTGTGTGGCTAGTCTACTAATCTGTTCCCTGTTTGTCTCTTGTATTAGTGGTTAAAGTCTTTACTGCCATGGCCAAAACGTTCCAGTGCATATATACACCAGGCCGTCAAGGAGACCTCAGCTCAGCCTCCACGTGTACACATGCAAATTATGAAGTCTTCCACTAACAGCAGACAATCATTTGAGGAAAGGAAGAAAAAACTAAGCTCCAACTACATGCTAGGCAAAGTGCTTGTTTTCTTCTACCAAATGTGTAGACTATGTTTAAGAGTTCTGTAAAACAAATAAAAGCAAGCTACATCCAGCCAGGCAATATTAAATACCCTTGTCCCCAAACTCACAAAACTAAAATGCTTAACAAGGTAGATTTTAAGGTCCCTTCCAACTTTAAAATGTTATGTCTCTATAAAATGTTTAAAAATTCATTCTAAGGTAAAGTAACAAGGCATTATATAATTGACCAGGGTTTTTTTGTGTATGTATATATTTTTATTGAGGTATAGTCTGTTCACAATGTTTTGTCAATTTCTGGTGTACAGCACAATGCCTCTGTCATACATGAACATACATATATCCATTTTCATATTCTTTTTCACCACAAGTTACTATAAGATATTGAACAGTTTCCTGTGCTATACAGTATAAACTTGTTGTTTATCAGATTTTGTGAGAATCCTTGTGTATTTTGAAACAAGAGACACTCCACCAGAGTTCAGTAAGTGTCCTGTGTGATTCAGTCGGTTTGTAGATGTAATTCTTCGTGTATTTGTGGGAGAGAGTGAGCTGTGAGTCTCTCTACTCTGCCATCTTGGCACCTCTCTATAACTGACTGTTTTAAATGGGTAATGCTGTGAAATTCAAGTCAGAACAGTAAACACTGAACACCCACAATGGGCATATCAAAACTCACTGAGAACATGACTGTGAATTGGTAACCTTCCTGGTAACGACTATCATCACACCTGCATACATGTGTGTACACACAGTTACTTTCATTTGCTATACTGCAAATTGTCAGAAAAACACTTGTATTCTGGGTCTGGAGGCCAATCATTCAGCCAAGAGGCTGCAGTGCAGGTCTGTGGATGAAGGTTAATTCCACCACCACTAAGGGCCCCGAATCCCAAGACTTCCAAGTTTCTACTCACAACAAGTAGTGATGGTAAACTCTCTTTTCAAGGTTCTATTTCAGTTGCCTTTGGAAAATCACAGAGCTTTAGAGCTGGAAAGATTGTTATGTTCACTTTGCCTAGTTTCTTCACTTTACAGAGGGGATGACTAATTTGAAAAAGGGAAAGCAGCTTCTCAAAGCAGTGCAGCTGCTTAAGAGTTCTCTTGCTTCTCAGTATCAACACCTCACATTCCACCTTCTGAACTGTTGAGTAAGAATTCTTAATATGCTTTCTGTCCAAATTCTTTACTCAGTTTGGGACGGCCCTCTGGATGGTTCCTTAAAATCTCCTAGGTAACTCTGAGTAATTAACATGACCTTTCAATCATCTTCATCCTATTATCTGAAGAAAAATTCACTTTTATCTTAATCATATCTACCCTTGCCAAACCTGGAACAAGATTTCAAGGTCTGTAGAGAAGCTGTGGTCTCATTCTCCCACTATGAATTTGGAGTCTTAACATATTTTTCAACCACAACCACTACTTAAGGCAGTAGATGAATGAGGCTAAAGCTTTAAGAACACACGTTACACTTATGTGGCAACAGCACTCTGGATGTACATAATTCACCATGAGGACTGGAGGTGTCTTAAAAAGCATGTATGAGACAAAAGCATTGTATGAAGAATCAAGAGAATCCCAGAAGGAAAATTAGAATGGGAGAAGAATAAAGCCAAGGGAAGGATTGGAGCAGAGAATTTCACACCACACGGGCTTGAATGGTCACTTCCTTGGGCTGCAAATCTGACTCCTGCTTCCCTCCAGCAAAAAGAGAAACCACATTTGTATAGTATTCAACATGGTCCATAAAGCTAAAAAGTAAGCTCCATTTTTCAAGGCAAAAGCACAGAGTTGCTGGAATTAAGGTCTGTAAGCTGGTATTAAGATCTGTAAACTCTGTAAATTGGTGAAGCCACTATGGAGAACACTATGGAGGTTCTTCAAAAAACTAAAAGCAGTTACCGTATGACCCAGCAATCCCATTCCTGGGTATATATCCTGATAAAACTATAATTTGAAAAGACACATGCATCCCAATATTGAAAGCAGCACTATTTACAAATACTCAAGACATGCTACCAACCTAAATGTCCACCAACAGATGAATGGATAAAGACGATGTGATGTGTGTATATATATATATATACACCACAGAAGAAGAATATTACTGGAATATTACTCAGCCACAAAAAAGAATGAAATAATGCCATTTGCAGCAACATGGATGGACCTAGAGATTATCGTATTAAGTGAAGTAAGTCAGAAAAAGACAAATATCACATGTCACTTATATGTGGAATCTAAAAAAAAAAAATACAAATTTTATTTACAAACCAGAAATAGACTCATGGACATAGAAACAAACTGAGGTTACCAGCAGGGGAAAGTGGAGGGAGGGGTAGATTAGGAGTTTGAGATTAATAGATACACATTACTATATATAAAATAGATAAACCATAAGAACAAGCTGAATAGCACAGGGAACTCTATTCAAGTTCTCATAATGAGCTGTAATGGAAAGAATCTGAAAAAATATGTATGTATATGTATAACTGAATCGCTTTGCTGTACCTCTGAAACTAACATCAGAAATCAACTACACTTCAATAAAAAATTAGAATTGGGGGAAAAAAAAGATCTGTAAGCAATTTCCCTGGAGGTTCCCCATAGGGTCCAGTCTGTGATGTGGTGAGTGTCCTCCACAATACTGGCATGTGCTGGGTCTTCTCTGCTCACAGTCTCTCAATACAGGATGATGGCCTAGTGCCAAATAAAGAAGAGACAGCCCACCTCACTGGGCCGCAGAAGTACATGCAAGCACTGAAGTACAGGCAAAAAAGGCCAAAATCTCCCTTTGAGAAGTTGGCTTCACTCCAACTCCCAGACAAATGGGCGATTAAGGTCACAAAGCTCAGAGCCTGGTCACGATCACTTCAGCCTGGAAAGTGTTCAAGGCAGGCATTCCTCATCACCAACAAAAGTAATCTGGAAGTTGGGAGTGGGGTGAAGGAGGAGCCTAGTAATTTTTTGGTCTCTAGAAAGCGTGATTCAATGAACTCTATCAGAAGTTTTGCCATTAACATTTGTCCTTCTTATAAATTTCTCAAGACTCACTGCCATTGGTTTCATCTTCTCCTACTGAGACATTTTTTTCTTCTTGACTTATTTTTAACAAAGGAGCTCCAGGTTGACTTTGAAAGCTTATTAAAAGGATATAAACAGGCTGAGTTTTACTGAAAATAAACTATACACCAAGGAGGAATGAATGACTATGACATGCAATAAGTAATAAATGCAGTAATAAGTAAGTCTGAACTAGCAAAATAAGCCATTTCGATAAAAATCAGCTCTGGGCTAGTAATACCAAATAGCTTGAGGTCTGAAATGAGAAACCTAACAGCTCCACTTCAGCTGTGAGTAAGAAGAGTGTAGCCTATGTTCCATGGATGGCAGGCAAGACCCACAGAGGACAGGCCATCTCAGTCAGACTGCAGCCCCTCACAGAGTCATTTAGTCAAAGGCTGATATCACCAGCTCACAAAGAAATCGACTGGCAGGGGACAGTACCATGAACCCTGCTGTCACTACTTTCAACAGGGCTCGCTGGACCCCTCTTCCCCATCTCTTCTCATGAAGCTAAGCATCCATACACACATTTCTGGTCACTTTCAGTATTAGAAACTCAGTCCAGTTCAGTGCAGTACCCCACCCTCATAACCGATTCTGCTAACCCCATGCGCCATGACCAGCTGGATTTACAGCTCAGGAAACTCAGGGCGGCATGGGAGAAGGGACAGAAGAGGAGAGAGCAACACAGAGAGAAGGCACACTGGGGAGGGGGCACTGACCTTTCCTCCCTTCAAATCTCTTCCAAGCTCCAGAGCATCCATGAAGTAGGTGGGAACTAGCATTTTTTTTTTTTAACAGAAGAGAAAAGAATAGGAAAAGATCAGGTTGTATTACATGTAAATGTTATTTCATTAAACTTTTATCATTTATTTTTATGTAGATATGTACTGGGTCAGGGTGTAGAATGTACTGCTTACTGCTGGTTACAGTCAAAATACTGAAAATCACTTCTTTTGATTTCGGATGGTGTGACAACACAATATGGTGGTTACAGCATGTCCTTGGGAGCTGGACCACCTGGATCCAAATTCCAGGTACTAAATCTCTCTGTGCCTTGGTTTCCTATGTATCTAAACTATGAACAGTATTAGAAACTATGGTCTGGGGTGGTTGGGAGGATTAGATGAGTTAACACATTAAAGCCGACAGCACATGCCAGTGAAGATCAGCTATTAAGGGGAAGATGGAATGGAAGAAAAATGCCTCCTTACTTCTCTGGCTGCATCAGCAATCTTTTCTCCACTGCTTTCCAGTGCTTCCCTGGCTAATGCTAACCAGCGGCTGACAGGCTCAGCAGGGAAGGTCTGCGGGTGTGGCTCTCTTGTGGGGAATCTGTATGAGGCTTTGAGAAGCATCCTTGGTTCCACTGCACACTTCCCTGACATGAGAAAACCAACAGCCTCCACGTGTCCTTATCCTCTGACACCAGCAGAACACCCAGTGGTCTCTAGATGCTGAGCTCCACTCACTAGCGGTGAGTAACCAGAAAGACAGCTCTCCAGTCAAGTTATCTTCAGTGGTATCTACTGGACCCACAGTGAACTACAGGAGAATTTCCGCCCAGTCCTCTTTTCAAATCTCACATGGGCATTGGGGCACATCAGCACATCTGCACCAGCAGGTAATAAAACAGTGGCCCGCCTCCTCTTGCAGACACGTCCAGTCTTTGAGATTTCCTTGCGAAGTCCTTTCTCCCAAGAGATCACCTTCTCACCTCTTCATGGGGACGAGCCCCATATCACCAACGACTCTCCACCTCTTTCCTCCCACTTCCATCTTCTTACTGGGAAGGGGGTTTGCAGGGAAGAGGGGTGGCTTGTAGTAGCGGCTACTGTTCTTACAGCAGCTTCTGCCACCTCTTAGGAAGTGTGAAGAGCTGCACGGATTCCAGGGTTGGCAGTTCTTCTGAAGCTCTCTTCAGAATGCCAGGGACACACGGCCCTCCACTCAGTGTCCTCGGTGCCAATCATGAGGTAACAGGACAAGGTCCTGCGCAAATCTTGTGTAGTGGAACTACCAAGAAAACAAGAAAAGCTAAGAGGAAAGAGAAGCAAAGTGGTCAGAAGTCAACATGATCAGGAGGAGAGGCAGAAGGACCAAGGAGCTTTATGCTTAGGCAGTGGAGAGGATTTCCAAC
The DNA here is from genome assembly GCF_009834535.1 of Camelus ferus. Classification (NCBI taxonomy): domain Eukaryota; kingdom Metazoa; phylum Chordata; class Mammalia; order Artiodactyla; family Camelidae; genus Camelus; species Camelus ferus. The sequence continues at coordinate 41,396,296 of NC_045706.1, read as the reverse complement.
AACAGAGAGCCATTCTGTGCCTCAGCGCTCTGGCAGTTAAAGATACAGGATGGTGGGTGTGGGTGTGTGTGTGGGTGTGAGACAGAGTGAGACTGACTGATTCAGAGAATGAGGCTAAACATGGCATTGCTCTACTACGGCCTTTAAAATCATAGGACATCTCCACAGTAATAAACTAAGTCACAGCAGAGTGGTTATCACACAGGAGTGCAGTACACAACATGGAATAAAATTCTGTGTCTGATAAAAACCATTTATAGTTTAGACGCAAAGGCTTCTCTGAAAAAGGGCAGAAGGAAATGGCATTTAAAACGGGTGAGCACAAGAAAATGTTGAAGGATCAGTACCAGTTCAGACTCCACGTGCACTGGGATGTGTACGAGACCACAGCTCAGAGAGGAGAGTTGCTGGAATATTTTTATATGTTGTGAGCATCTAAAACTTCCAAGTACCACGTGCTCCTGCAGCAGATGATGACTTCAGCCATGTTCTACTGTGAAAGGTCTCCATCAAAAGCGGTGACACCGCTCACTGGGATGGCCTGGTGGCTTGCTGAACAAGCAAAATCTTCGGGGATTCTTTTTGGTTTGTTTTTTTTTTTTATAGTTGGTTATGTCATGTTTATTTCTGAAAACCTTTCCAAATTCAAATAAGGCATGAAAACACTAGATCAAGTTGACGAAGTACTCAGCGTGTCCTGAAGCTGGGGTGGGAAAAAATGTCGTGATTTCTGGAAAATACACTGCTGAACACAGTGTGTCCTCCGAAAAGTTTACAACACTCACAGTAACAGTCAATCACGGCAATGCTTGTCAACTTTTCTCTGTAGTTCGAGACCAAGCGAAGGACCAAAGGTGGCTGGAGAAAATTTCACCTGGTTTCACATTTGCAGGGCTGTGCTATGCTTCTCTCCCATGATTACACACTTTCTTTCTTTCTTTCTTTCTTTTTTTTTTTTTTTTTTGAGAAAGCACTCCCCAAATCCCTTAAGCACACATTCTTGCAATGGTGAAGGATAGCTCTTTATATCCCATCAACAAGACAGAAAAGGAGTTGTGAAGAGCCAAAGAGGGTTTTGTGACTTGGAAAAGTCTTAGGTTTCCAAAGTGCTGACAAGCCAAAAGACACAGGTTATTGTGCAGATGATGGTTTTCAGGAGTGTGGAAAATCACCTTGGGAAAACCACTCCTTCAGTCTTTGATACTATAACCACTATGATTCATTCCTCTGGATTCCAGATAACTAGTATTTTATGACGTTAAAATACTTCCTAAACTCATGAATTATCTGTAAGTTCTTTCAAATTTCTGAATTAAGCTAAAAGCCAAGGATTTCTGATACTCTAAAGCAGCAGAGAGATTCTGACATTCCTGCTATTTCCTAAGACAACCTAATTTCAATGCTTTATACACTAAATTTCTTGCAGCAGAAATTTAACATCCTCTCTTTTCAATGGTTCCTATAGATAAATTTTCAATGTTTAATGCTAGTTTTCTAGTAAAATATTTTCATATTATTATGGGAAAATTAAGTGATTCCATGATCACCAAACAGGACGTTCAAATCCATAGTTACGAACAAGAAAAGTTGATGACTAGAAGAAACAGAATATAGACTAGTTGAGAGAGTAAGTGACAATTAAATAAAAATTAATAGGCAAAATTATGATGGGAAGTTGAGCAGAGAGATGCTTCCAAAATTTGTATGTTATCTTCAGGGAGGAATTTGGCTGTTCTTTAGTTTCTGCTCAGCAATTCTGCTTTTTTTTTTTTTCTTTCAGTGAGTATAAAGCATTTTTTACCAAAAAGAAAAAGGTCTTTTTCCAAATGGAGTATAAACTTACAAAAAGAAACATCTTCTGTTGTATCCAGCATGTAAACTCCTTAGTGGTTAGTTTAAAAAAAATTAAATTCAGAAGAAGGCAAGAGAGACCTTATGTCTCTCAACTGCAGGGTTACCTGTTGCATTTTTCACAAAAGATGACCTAAAATAAAATTGTTACTCCCATTATTTCTATTGTGAGCTTCCTAAGAGGCTCTGTGCAGGAGGCACAGATACTATGCAAGCCTCCATCAAAATATTCCAGACACATGAGACTAACTAAAAAGGGCTATTAGCAGTCAGAGCAATACACAGAAGGATATCCATCTTTACAGTAACCGCCGTAGCCTCATTTCTATGTAATGATATCCAAACAGATAACGCAGGCAGCCTGCAAGACCCGAAGCCTTTTTGGAAGGACAGATGACAGTCATACCTCACCAGAACGCATGGTAAAGCTACTTCTGTTAGTGTATTGTGGAGAATTTCAGCCCAAACAATGGGTCACTCAATCCTTTTACAGATAAAGGTAAATTTCCTATTTTACATTCTTACTACTATCCCAAATGTGCATGTTTACTCTATTTGGGAAAGCAGAAAGAAAAGTTATATTTATCAGCATCTTGCCCATAGCATGGTGGACACATTTAAGAGGTGTTGTCTTTTAAACTTTGAGCCTTCATACCTCATCTGCATTTTCTAACTCATAGTAAATAGCATAGTACTGTTCTTGGCCTGGGGTGGGGGGGGGTCAGTGCAAAACAAAACACAATCAATGGACAGACCTATGGTTAACCAGTAATTTTTTTTTTAAGTTTTTCACATCTAATCACTAGTGCAGAAAAGGCATGTATTTCTTCAGTTTCATTGCTCAAAATTCATCTAGAAAAGCTATTTAAGTAAAAGACTGAGTACAACAAAATTTTGTTCATTTGCCAGAAGAAAGAGAAAGATACAGAAAGCCAGCATATCTTCGGCAGGCAAATCCAGTCATCAGAAAGGAAAGCACCAAAGGAAAAGACGACCGCTCCTGGCAAGAGGGAGCTGTTTTCTTTATATAGTTTCTCTCCACCCTTGAGGCAGTTCATATGACCTTGCCCACAACCTTGGATAGCACACCCTTGCTTAAAGTCAGTCACCTGGCCTCCTGGGGAGAGAACTTCATCACTGCCTCAAATGCCAGTGGGACTGCTGACAAAATTCTGCACTCCGAGTTTGAAGAGTAATAGAGTTTACTACATTCTGTGAGCCAGAATCACAAAATTTAAATTGAGAAACCAGCCAGGTTGGACGCTTGGGTAATGTCCTTTGTGTTTGTTGAAGTCTGCCTAGCAACTACTGGCAATTTCCGAAAGCACGTTCACCCTGGAAAAATAAATACCTGCCAAAATGCCAATATGGTTCTAATTGCATATCTTTTCTCTCTTTAAAACTTACCATCAGCTTCTCTACTTTGACCTAAGGTACCAAAATGATGTGTGTGTAATGGGGCAGTTGGGGGGGGGGGGAGCCTATCTGTCCATATAAAGCAAACACTTTGTCTAAACATACATTAAACCTTTTAGAATGTGGATACAACACCATTCAACAAATGATGTTATTAACAACTGACCTTTAAAAGTAACCTTGCCTCTAGCTTAAAATATATACAGCCATATTAAAGATACTTTTCAGCATACACCATACCGTCAAAATGATGGAAAGAGATAATATACACATTGTTTTTAACTTAAATTTTTAATCAAGAGGACATGGCAGAAAGACTATCAGATCTCAGATATCTTTATGTGGAAGACTTTTTCCCCCCTTTCTGCCCTTCCGGGTAACATTAGCCAAATTAAATTTAATTATATTTTCAAAGTTTAAGAATATTTAAAAATCAAAGCAAAAAAAAAAAAAAAAAGAACTTGTTCTAATCTTGCTTTTCCAGTCGCTCTAACGTGGCCCTGGATGCCCACGTCTGAGTCTTAAGGGGAGCCAGCTGTGGAATGTCACAAAGCGCGCGGGCAACACACCCGGGGCTAAACAGAAAACAGAGGCGCCCCAGCACGGCGGCGGCCGGTGGGGGCCATGTCTGCGCTGCACAAGCTAATGTGGAAAAAAGGCTGCTCCCCGGACTGCTTTTGAGATTTGGCTCAAAAGAGCTGCACTGCCTTCTCTGCACCACTTCTTGGTCTCAGGTGATGGAGTCAGCACCAGGCAGCCATGAAAACCTGGCCGGGTCAGTCACATTCTCTGAGCCAATTTCTTTGCCCTAAAATAAGGATAAAGCTACAGGGCTTCTGCAAGGATTACGAGAGCTCTCCTGCAGTGAGTGCCTTAGTACCATGTCTGATGCATTACAGGCACAGGAAAGGGTGGCTGCGTGCCGTAAGGGGTGCTATCGCCAGAGTTACTAGTGACAATGAAAAATAAACAAGCAATAGCTTACCTAACTCAGCTGGGAGAATAGAGGGCTGCTTCACAGCTGTGTAAGTCATCCCAGGAACCCTAAATTCCTAACTTTTGTAGAACTGCTCTCATTCATATTAGCACAAACGCAGCAGCAACTCTATTTTTCCTATACAGAGAGGTGAAAAGGAACAATCATACACCGGGCTAGGTGGCTGCTGTTGACAACATATTCTACCAGACACATACTGCAGTGCCTCCTTCAGAAAATTCAGGCAAACTCTTCTGAGGTTGAGGTTCCTGGAGCAATAAAACCTGTGATATTCCTGAGTCCCTGACTCAGTTTTAATCTCCTGGACCTTATGATTCTTACAACTGGTCAGGCTTCCTTTTTGGCTCTGGCCATGGGGCAAAGCTCTGATTCTGAGGTGTGTGCTGTAGACAAATTTTACTGTTCCTCACCTCAAATTATTTTCCAATTCTTAATTTTCCCTTCACACCAATTTCCTCTTGCATTTCTTTCAGTCTGTTACTAAATTATTAGATTATTAAATTACTAGATTAGTAGATTATTAAATCACTTCAAATCCCTTTTTGGAACAAGGGGTAACACAGTGGATCTTAAAGCTTGACCACTCTGCCATTCGGAATTCACACTAAAAATATTAACATTGCTGTGTTCAACCCAGGCCAGCCAAGTTCGAGTTTGGAGGTAATGGAAAGGTTTCTCTGATGGACAGATGGTGATTGATGACTCGGGAGGAAACTGCTTCAGGAAATATCTGGGAAGCCTGACAAAATTAGATGCAAAGAAAGAAGACGACTAAGACCTCTGTAATCAAAGGAGGGTGCTTCAAATTGCTAGATACAGCCAAATGTTTTTGGATGCACAAGGCCATCACGTAAGCGAGAATATTATCCCTCCCTCGGATGCTCATGTCCTGATCCGAGGTTGGCACCGTCACAAAGCCTTCAGGAGGCTAACCAACCACAGGCATTACAACTCCCCAGTTTTTAAGCTGAGAAAGTCAACTCAGCTTTCCTTTAAGTAATGGTTAGTTGAAAAAGCCAGACAACACAAAATTTCGTTTAGTGGTGTCCCAGAGAAGACAGATCTGGTTGAAAAGCCCCATAAGTAAATATCACCTCATAGGCAATTAAGGTTTCAGAATAATAGAAATGAATGGTCTATGTTTTCAGGAGCATATGTGTTGTTTGCTGATCTGTCAAATTCAGTGATGGGTTGTGCAGTCAACCACACCTTCCTGTAAGTCCACTGGCTGCATAGAGGACGACGGGCCAGGCCGGTGGAACAGGAGTGATGACTTCATGGCCCAGACACAAAAAACGGCAAGGTTTTACAGATGTCTCAAGTTACCAGGAACTCATTACAGAAAAAGTTCCACAAAGTTCCAGGAATAACACCAGCCTAGAACTCATCTCTCTGACTTCCTTCTCTGCCCTACCAGCGTCAGTCTTCTCCACATGGGAACACAGCACACACAGACTTAATAAACACCTCCAGGAAGATGGACAGGGCTCTAGACGGGATTGTGCTCTGCCCTCCCCCACCAGCACCTTTTACAACGCAAAGTAAGAGCCACGAGAAGCAGCTGCAGTTTATTGTCACTCACTCCTGAAGTGCAGGGCATCTTACCCTCACAAATGCAGACAACTCCTTGAGCTTCTTTTGAGGCACTCAGCATCGATCAACTATTTAATAATTCTAACTGCCTGCTCCAGAGTGACTAGACACCGTTCACTGAAATGCACAAAGCTGGCCTCTAAGAACTCTGGCTATTCCAGTTACTGTAAAGCAATTACAGTTCCAATTTTATCTTCCCAGCAGAATATTTTGGATCTGTGATTCAATTTAAGTTTCTTTTCCCTGTAAACATGTGACTATCTTAAGGTTAAAATATCAGTTCAGATGGGCTGCTATTTCATAGCAAGAGTTTAAGTACTACTAAAATGTGAATGGACTTAATGCCACTGAACTGCACACTTAAACGTGTTAAAATGATCAATTTTGTGGTATGTGTATTTCACCAAAATAACAAAAACCAAAGAATCCCTTAAAGTGAGTTTTTCTCTGACTAACCATGTTATTAACCAGTTGGCCAATTCATCTTTCATTAGAAAGTATAAAAGCTATTGGTTTCCTAAAATATGAGTGATAAGTTTCACTCCATCATTAGAACTTAAAATTACAAATGATTAGTTGAGGCTAACAGATACTTGACTAGCTCGGGGCACGAAGGTACCACCCTCCCACTTCCTTTCAGCTGCCGTGACTGCCTGAAACTACTGAGCAAATGTTCTTTCAGGAAAAGCACAGAAATCAACCTAGATGGCGCCAAATCATCCCCTAACCTCAGGAAGACAAACATCTGCCTCGGAGTTTGCAACAAGCCCTAGAAAAATTCCCACATGAAGAAAGGGCACGACAGCAAAACCACAATCCAAGTGTTGCCCTGATTTAAAAGGCAAACAAAACCCCAAGTCTGTCCAACAGAGAGCAGATAATGAATAGCAGTCGTCACATGCCAGAGCCTCCCTAAATCACTTCCTAGGGACCAGACTGTTGAGATTGGGGGTGAAATCCTTCTTTCTCCCCTTCCCCCTCCACTCTGATTGCTCTATAAAAAGAAATTATTTACCAACCGTCTTGACATCATAGGTAATGGAATAATACATCAAATGAGATGCTTCATTATTCCTGCTGAGGCTTAGCTCTAAGGAATGTATCACTGTTTGGGAAGAACTGTAAAAGAATTCCAATCAAGACAACTGAAAGAAAATACAATTACATTCTTAATGGGTAAGATTTCTTAAATGTGTTAGAGTAAGTGGGAGGGTAAAGACTTGCTTTTGAAAGCTGAAGTAAATACTTAAAAAAGCTTTCTGTCTATTCAAAGCAAATGATTAAAATTTAGCTGTCCCCTGAAATTACTTTGTTTTTAAAAATTGAGTTTTTTACTTGATGTGTTTGTCCTAGCCTTCCTCCATTTCAGCACCTTGCATGTTTCTTTCATAGATGTATTATAATCCATAATTATTTTATTTGCTTATTTTCTTATATTTTGTCTGTATCCTTTAGTAAAATTTCTGTTAGCTCCATAATGGCAGAACTTAAATCTAAATTATTCACCATTGTATTCCTAATGCCCAACACGGTACCTAGCACACACTAAAAAACTCAAAAAAATCATTTTAATGAGTAAATTCATCATTTCACTCATTCTATCAACAAATATGTACTGAGTAACTTTATTCCGTGATCCCTACAACCATCTTAAGATTTAGTAAATGTCTATAAGCTGCATATGTAAATTTCCTTGGTCTCTGGAATTAAAAACTCACGAAATGGAGAGAGGGGTAGTTTGTTAATTTCTTTAAAATCCAATGACTTAAAAACACCTTAAAATTTCACATGTGAAAAAACCACAATTCAGCTTTCTCAATATGAATAAAGACTACTTATTACAATTCACAATAGCCCCACCTGTTTACAGGTAAACATTTTGGTATAATGGCTCTGCCATCACTTTTGTTTCTTCCTATAAAACCAACACCTTTAGTACCAAACAGAAAAGAGTCTGCAAGGAATGTCTCCCCTAAACAAATGTAGGGCATATGATGTGAATCTAGAACAGAAACTATGCTGTGGATTCAATTCTTTTTCTCATCCAACCCTTTCTGAGACACTTATATTGCTTAATTCACTATATTTTGCTTCTGCCAGTAAAGGGAGTACTAAAGATAATGCTTTCTTACGCTTAATGAGAAATTACCATTTCTGTCCAAAATGCAGTTAACAAGAGCTAGTAATGAGGCCCAGGGCAAACCCTGAATCCCTTTTTTTGTACCTGACCCCATTTATCAGGACCACATGGTTCCTGAGAAGATTAACCTGGATTCATTTCAATGGCAGGCTTGCTTATCAAGACTACTTGAACAGCTGAAGACCTTCCGACTACACTATCCTTCTGGGGAGCGTAGGAAAATAAAAGCCTTGGCAAATGCAAGAGTGCTACATAATCTCACATGAAGAACAAATATGCTCTATGAGTGGCTACTACACTCTGTTTTGATTTATTGGGAATGCTTATGGTATGGGCATGGATCTGGGTACGAAAAAAACAGTGTCAGAGCTTTAGAGACCAGATGGTTCTGAGCCTCTCATAATGAAAAAGGAACCAGAGACCTAGAAAAGACATCCAGCGCTGGGATTACCTCCCCCTTCTTTCACCTCATCCAATGCTCTTTTCCCAATAACTATTAATAAGCTGGGTTCAGTAGCCTTGGACCTCCTTTCTCGTTACCACCATGCCACAAAACCACTGGGCAGGCTGATGTGACACACGTGGCTCTTCAGAAGAAGGAACTTTCAAGTCTGTGAACTCTGGGTAACCACGTATTGATGCACATGTGGCAGTGAGGCACTGGCGTACATCTCAGTAGCACTGAGACCAAAGTGAGGGCAGGAGAGTTAGGGGAGAGGAGCCTGAGACAGGGAGAGAGAAGAGCAGGCAAGAGCCGAAGAAACGAAGCTTTCTTCCTTTAGCTGCAGCTGGAGTGATTCCAAACCCAGACCCACATTTCAAAAAGAATACACATATGCCCACACCTCCTACTGGATATCTTCTAGCCGGCTTCTTTTTATTCCAAATCTTAAGAGAAAAAAAAAAACATACTTATTTACCATAAAATACAACTGCTATTTTCCATAATGTTAAGAAGATGGATAAGAAAACTAGCTTATGGGCAATTTTACATGAATCACCTCTCCATTTCTAGAATAATGCAAGTGATTCCAAATAAGTCACTATTTCCTGCCCTGATCTCTCTGCTACACTCTACTGTCTCCACCATGACTCTAAAACAGCTCTCCTGCTAGACGCTACTATGTCTGTTCTTTACGCCTTAGAAACTTTGACATCATCCTTCATTCTTTCATGTTCTTCTCCATTTTACTAGTTGCTAGCAAGATTCCTCACTCCCATTTCCTCATATTTGCCCCTTTATCTTCCTATCTCATATCTGCCCAAACTTTCCGGTCTTCTTCACCTTACGGTCCTATTTAAGTGGCTCCCCCTAACCCCCACAGCACTAGTCGACCATGCCTGTACCAATGTAATCGTCAGGTACAGTATTCAAACCTGTACTGATCCTCAATTACATGCCTCCCCTTATGGTGAGCAACCAACAGAATCTACTGTCTTATCACATCCCTGCAGAAGCCTAACAGTGCCCTGCATTCCATATTCAACAAAAGCCTTCCAAACAGTAATGACACATGGCTCCCACTAGCCCTGTCAACAGGTCAGTGGGCTGGAGAAAGAGGAGTTCATGAGTAGTCTTCAAAAGACGTTCATCACTCCGAGCAGAGAGTCATGAAGCCACAAGCTGAAAGCAGAGCACGCACGAGGAGGGAAGATGGTGCACATCTGAACCAAGATGGCAAATACTTGTGGCCGAGACCTCAAACGGTCCTTGAGCCATGGAGAGAACTGGCAGCTCCTGAATCAAAAAGTTGCTTGGATTTTCTTTTTATCCTCTTCTGCCAGGCAGAACAAAAATATTTTTTTGTATCCAAAATGAAAGTTGAGTTTGCCCTGATAATTCTTCATTGGTAGCAAACCTCACCCAGCCACAGCCTACCATTCATTCCCTGACAATTCTCCATTTCATAACAAAGGAGTAATAGGATTTCTATAAGTGACAAACTATCATGCTGCACAAGAACTTAACACCATCAACACCACCTCAAGAAAAAATAAAAAGAAAGGGAAAAAAAAAAACCGTTAAAGAAGCAAACATTTTTACTGCAAAATACAAAAATACTTATCAACATATGTCAATTAAAAAAACCAATAAATGGAAATCTTTTCTCAGCATAAGAATCCAGAAAGTAGAATCCTCAGATGAAGGCTACTATCCCCACTCCACTCTAAACTGAGAAGATCACCAACAATATTATAGACATGTGTGTGATTTTTTCCTCCAAGCAATTAAAGACAAAGTCTCACACAATAAAGCCCTGCAGGCTGCCCTCGGCCTCAAAGATGCAAGCACTGGCAGAGGATGTCTCTCTGAAGAATCCAATTGTCTCTCACATTTGCTCAAAGCTTTTTGATTTCATCTGATTTGAAACTGCTCACTTTCAACTGATTTTAACAACAATTCTCTCCTCACAAAGGAACTGTCGCCATTTTGCAAGAGGACTGAGTCTCAACAACCAAATGCTTTGCCCAAGATTTCAGTTTGGGACTGTGCTGGGACTCAGATCTCATGGCTCCTAGTTTAGTGTTTTTTGGTAACATGGACATCTTTTATCTGTTTCACCCACTGCTTGATTCAGAATGAGGACATGGCATGAATCAGGAAAGGGAAGAAGGGATAAGGAGACGACAGTATAAAGGAATGTCCATTGTAATCACCTCTCGGAACATTCAAGTTTTAAAAAAACCAGCTTCCCAGACCCCACCAGAGACACGTGCTCCTGAAGAGCTTCCAAGGTATCTTTCCAGGTGGTGTGGGAGGGTAGGGAGCATGACAGCACTGACTCTTACTGCTTTGATCTGTTTTAAGTAACAATAATTTACTGTGTTTTACCATTAACAAGAAATAAGGACGTGAGATTTTAATTTTTTCTTGGAAGAACATATGGATTTTTTTTTTAAGATGTGAATTGTCCGTGTAATGAAAAGAACAGTGAATTGAGTTTCCTCCCCAGCTTCAAGAATTAGGAAGTTACATGACTTGGACAGATGAATTAAATTCTCTAGGTCTTCCTTCATCTGTATGCTAAACCAGGAAATCTCTAAGACCCCTCCCAGTTTTGCAGTATCAAGATTCTAAGAAGTTACTTAGCCCCAAACATACCCACAAAGAAATGTGTTAGGGCCCAAAATACTTGAGTCTTTCAGGAGTTCAGAAATGAGTTGGACTATTAGTATATCAATCCAGAGCAACAGAATGGCAATGCAAGAAAATAAACTTTTTAATAAAATCCAAAATGATGCCATTATGTACGTGCAATGTATAAAGAAATGAAAACTGTCAATGTGGACTGGAACTGCCCAGAACATGCCACAGGATGGTGGGACTTTTTGTTACACAACTGGAGAGGGTCAGAGATCAAGGTGAGAAAGACCTAGGTGGGTAGATAATTTTATCTCCAGCCACAAGAGTCAGGAATGATTACAGCTTGGGGAAACCACTGGTTGATACCAGGGAGATTGGTTTGAGGAGCAATGAGAGACAAAGGTAAATAAACAGGAAAGAACCAGACTGGAATGAACACTCAAAGCCAAAGGTAGACAACTAGCTTCATCTAGACAGTGATGGAGAGATGTTAAAGAAATTCTGAGCTTGGTTATCAAACAATAGCAGTTGTGTCTTTGGAAAGAATCATGCACTTTCAAGTGATTTACACTCAACATTATCATGAGGCTCACTGATAATACACTTTTTAAGAAAGCCTCCTTTGTATAACGATGTGTCCAGCCCTAACACAAATCTTGGTCAGTGAAAAACGATTTCCAAATGATTCGCTGATTGTTTAGACTAGATTTTCACCAAAGAAAAAAAATTGATCAAACAGTATTAAGCATACTGTATACTATATGTGCCTCTAAAAAGTCACAAAATGCAAATAATTATCACATTAACAGCTGGAAGCAGTTTTGCAGGAAAGAACTTTTAACTGTATATTCTTCCAACTCCTAATCATGGAGCTTTTAAAAGTATGATATTTACTAACAATGCAGAAACTGGTGTTCCACAGTATACCCTCTTCGAAATCATATCATGAAACATTTAGTCCTCAGAGTATGAAACTTAAAAGAAAGTGAAATCCATCTATAACTGACACAAACACACACAAAATACACACAATGCCTTCCTTTTAATCAGCATTAGAGACCAACATGAACTTACAATTTCTCTTTGCATTTACCCATACGCCATATCAGTGGTCCCCAACCTCAGCTGCATGTTAAAAATCACCTGAGCAGTTTTTTTTTTTTAATACTAATACTCAATTCCAGAACAATTAAATCAGAATCTCTAATTTGGGCATCAATCACTTTTCAAGATCCTCAGGCAAACCTACACCAATGAGGGTTAAGAACACTGCTGTAGATTAAGAGTTTACTAACTTTAAAACGGTTAATGATAGAGTTGGGGAAATGTGAAAGGGAAGGAACATGAATTCCAGTTAATTCAGTTAGAAAACTTTAACCTAAAAAATTCAGCATTGGCTGTATTTATTCTGCATATAATACTGGATCTTGAATGTTCTTGGCCTTCTCTTCTCTGTACCTGTTCACCATTATACTGGTGGTTTAACGTTGATACTAGAAAATGTTAAGTCACTGATAGCCAACAATTTCTTTAAGAGAGGCTTTAATTTAGTACAAATAGAACCAAATTTTCTATTATTTGCCAAATTTGAATCATTGGTCTCAGAAGTTTTACTTTGATTCCCATAAAACACGGCCAGAAGTAAATTGCAAAACCAAAACTTTCAACAGTCTTCTTGGAAAATATATTTTTTTAAAAACTGCTATCATAGAAGGTTCAGGACTTAGTCAAATGATGCTTTTTCTTTTAGAGCCACCATTCCAAACTTGGAAATTTTGTTGTCCAAAACGGAATGAAAGTATGACAACAGTTGAAAACTTGTGTTTCAAAAGCACAGTTAAAAAGTTAATCTTCCTGGAATGTATTTACCCTCCAGGAAAGCAGAGGGAAGAAAAAAGTAGTAATACATCCCATACCCAGCGCTTACAAAGAAGTCAAAAGTGGCAAAACGAACTGTACTGCAAAGTGTTTGGTTATCCCAGCTATTGTCTTTAATTCTCATCATCTCTCAGTAGACAAAAGAATACGAACAACAGGATCTCCTAAACTGAATCTGGATTTCAAAACCTCCTACTCATCCTCTCACCCTTTCCCTTGAATCTGAATAATTAGCTCAGATAAAATGATACAATGATATGTATCACTTTTAACACATTTGCTTTCTCGGTCATAGCACAGAAAAACACTCTCCACTGACTCTTGTCTTTGCAACGGCACTCAGTTCCTTCTTTCTGCGAGGAATGCCTGTCTGTTTGCCTCCATTAAAACATTTAGGTCATGGAATCACAGATCTAAGAAGGCATTTTAACCTAATCTAAACCCTGCTCTCTGCTCAGAAACTCTCCCACAAAGCCTTACCTAATCTCACCCAACATACTAATCATACTCTTTTTACCTTTTCCTCAAATCCCTGCTCACTTTCTGCCCAGGGAAGCCTTCCAGGATTCCTCAGAGTAGAACAAGTCACTCCTCCTGTTTCCCCATCACCTGCTCTTGCCACACTGTCATCTCTTCTGTACAGTGTGACCCTCCTGAGGACAGGGGCCAGATGGCCACGCTTCCCCCCACCACGATCGTGCACCTGGGCGGTGCCACATTCACAGGCAGGGCAGTAAACATCTCACGAATGGCCTCTTTAGCATCTTTGTAAAGCCTGTCTTTAATCACTCATTCTAACCCCTTCTTGTAAACATCTTTCCCCCTCAGGCTGAAAGCTCTTTGAAGGTAGAGATTATTTCTTCTTTAGCGTTTCTATGAAAATAGAAGACAATAGAAGGTTTTAGATTCACAGAGTATGACATAGGCACACCATACATGTTAACGGAGGAGTGGGATACTGAAGTGAAGTCGTACTCATACACGAGAAGAAACTCAGTATCTATGTTCCAATTGAACAGTGAAAAATAGTATTTCAGTCAGTTTTGTTAAAAATTCTCAAAATACTGGCTGAAACCAAGAAAAATGTAGGCTCTCCAAACCTACCAACTTAGGGAAGAGCCACAGAGCTTCGATACTGCACCACCTACTGACTTACACGTGGATTTGGACCATCATCTTAGAAAATCCCTACAAAAATACAACAGGAAGACAGTCTACTTAAGAAAACAACTCCAAGCTAAAGGAGTTTAAAGTTTTCTTATTCACATAGGATTAGGGTTTCCTGGTAACTCCAAAATAAACAGGCACATGGGAGTTGAAGTTGGTTTTTTTTTCTCTCTCTCAAAAAAGTTTATTGATGGTGAACTCAAGAAAGAAAATCAAGAAGGAAACACAGAAGCCTCTATATATTTGCCTGTAGTTGGTTTCACCTCTGGCTAAATGCCTTCACTCCCAACCATCATCAATTTAGCCACTAAGCAGCAGCAAATTTGAGCAAGTGGATGATAACCTAGGGTGACAAGAGGACTAGCAGCGGTCAACGGTGAGGATAGAACGACAAACAGATACACTTCTCCTAGACCATTCTGACTCCACCAAAGGAAAATAAAAAGGTCATGAAATCTATTTTTTCACCATTTAAAGTGACAAAAGGCAGCTCCTTTCAAGAAGGAAACTGCCTCCAAAGAAATTTTTAAAAACTGCAAAAGAACTAGTTTGAGACAAACCACAACTGCTAAACATACAAAATCAAAGAGTAACATTTAGGATATTTAAGGATCAAGTTACTTAAAGAGGCAGAGAGTAACAAAGTGTTCTCCCTAACCACTATTAAGAAAAATAGAAAATGTTTTAGGCTGTACTAACCCATCTGTATGTTGGCTGACTGCAAACTTCCCACAAAAAGTACAATATTGAGTAAAACAATTATTAGTGTCAGCAGTCAAAGAGAAGGAGAAATCCTAAAACGTACAATTAAAGCCCACAACAAAATCTTTTTGGAAAATAAGGACAAGCTTTTTCCACCTAAGATATTAACAGCAATTATGATCTTACTATTCCTTGAATAATGCTGGCAACTGACTTACAAAAAGAAACACACCTTGAATGAGAATACAATTCATATATATGTATACACACACACACACACATACACACATATATACACATATATATGAATTATATTCAGAGTGTTCATCAGGTACCAGTATAGTACATTTTCATGTTTTCCAGCACACTGAGGTATTGCTGCTACAGACATATTTTAATGACCTGCTTTGGGAGAATGTCTTATGTATTACCTAGAATGCTGCTCCTTTAAAGATGTAAGTTAATTTGAGATACTCATTGAGGGGTTAAGCTACTCAACATCCCACATCCCACATGTTTGTGAACAGGTGCATGGATAGCCTTCTGAAGAGGATGATTATGCAATTATTCAAGTAACTGAATGTCTTTTGTGCATTTTTAGTCTGAATCTTAGTTTCAAGGCCTCACAAAGGTTCTCAGCCAAGTCAAGAGAAGGAAGAAGACTGCAAATACACCGACAGATCTAAACTTGAGAAGCATCACAAATGGCCAGCCCTCCACAGAGGCATCACTCACTTCCAGCCTGTCCACTTCTCTCTCTTTCTCTTTGCTCCACGCACCCTTCTGTGGGTGAGCCTCCGCTGCTTCCTCACAGCTTCTTCTCCCTATGACTCCAGCGTTTCCACGTGGTCAACACTGCCACCCCGGCTTCTCTCCCCACCCCCACCCTACATAAGGACCTTTCCCATCCCATTCCCATCATTACTGCAGGTCTCAGTTTCCCATTTTGCTAGAAACAAGTCTCACTCAGTGAGTTTTCAGAGCCAGTCACACAGGCCACGGCAAGTGTCTGTGGAAGAGTCATCACTGGGTCTGGTGCCCACATCTACATCTGTCAGCTGTGGCTGGAAGAGCTGGGCAATAGAGTTAGGTGATGTAAAACACGGCTTGCCCCTCTCCTCTTTTCATGGGAGGGTATGTGGGAAGGCAGGCATACAATCACACCAATGACAAGGTATGTACATTTAAAAGTACTATTCAGAGACAAAAAGCAAGGTAAGAGTTTAATTAGCGAAAGGACAAATTCCACAGCAATCTGTTTTGTCTAAATAAAGTGCAAAATGTTAAACACATCAAGCAGAAGGCTGCTTTTAAAAAACAGAGTTCCTAAATTCAAGAAAGGATTGATTCAGGAGATGACAATAAGCCATTATTGTAAGTCTCCTAGATAGAGTAAAATAGTAAAATATCAGGTGTAGACTTCAGAACAAATTTAATATGATTTTGAAATCTGAGTGTTCCAACAAAATAAAAAAGAATACAAAATCAACACCATTTATTTCACTATATTAACTTATCTCTAGCCCCTTGTTTAGCCCTCTAATGTACCACAATGACCTTAATTCAGAGCCCTACTCAGCAAAACTTACAGCTCTAGACAGAACTCTCATGACAGGAGCACCATCCACCTTAGAGGACATGATAACATCTGATTTAAAGAAAATCATTTATGTTTTATTAAGAATAGTCAAACAAAGTCAGGAAAGCACTCTTCAAGTCCTAGCTGCCACCAACTAACTATCTGACTTTGAAAAAAAAAAAAAATCAACCAAAGACTATTCAGATCATTGTCTAGAAGAAAAAGACATCACCACCACACCCAGTTTTAAAATGCACTGACTCTTCCAAAAACCCATTTTAAATCAGCAAAGCTTAAAGTTCTTTACTAACTGTCACAGCATTCACTGGAGTCACACTGAAAGGCACCGTACTGTCCCCATCATCTAATGGACTGTTCTCCTGCAGCCGAATCCTTTCCCCAGGAAACCTTGTGGATGCATACTGAAGAAAGAACATCACACAGGAGTTCTAACTACGCAGTCACAGAACCGGGTAAAATCTTTCAGAGGAATGCTTCCCACACTTCCATGTTCTGGCCACCTTAATGGCCATGTGGTCTTCAAGCAAAATGTCAGGTCAAGAGTTTACAGTGAGAGACAGAATACGTGAGCTATCTCTAAGCTTTACCTGCCAGTCAGAAATCTAGCATCCTTATTTTACATGCACCTAGCAATGACAACTGAAGCCAAACACTCCTCTTTGATTGGATGAAGAGCGGTAAAACAAACGTCAACTCCTCATGCCTGTGACCATTTAACAGTGCCTGAGAATTACATAATCTTTAGCTGCTTCTGGATCCCATCCATCCACACCATGGACACTGTAACAGTACAGGGTTAGGCTATAGCCAAAATACTGTACCCAGATATTGCTGCCACATTTAAAATGCAACCTTGATCTTGCTCCTGAAAGTGAATAGAATGGTAAGGGATCTGAAAATCAAGGCATATGATAAATAAAATCAAAGTATCTTTAGTCTGAAGAAAAGAAGACATACAGATTTTCTAAAAAAAAAAAAAAAAAAAACCTTCAAAAAATTTTTATACCTCCAACTGGCAAAACAAGGGCACATGGATGAAAGAAAGGGGAAAACTTTCTGAAAATTAGCACTGACTGAAAATGATCTACCTCGCATCTGAGCCCCGTACTGTCTTTATACCTGCTTGCTGTAGGGGATACAGAAGGAACTTCAGTACTGCAGAACCAAACGACCTTTCAGACTTCTTTCAACGAAATATGGTATGTTCTATAAACTGGCAATAATTTATGCATTCATGGGCAATCTCAACCTAGTTTAGCCATTACAATCTGTTTTTCTCCATGAAGTGGTGGTGGTTATTAATCCTGGTTTTAGAAGTAATAGGGGTTCACTGTACAGAAAGTAATGAGAACAAATATAGATCAACCATAATCCCACCACTGAGACAGACATTGTTAACATTTTAGAATAATTTCTGCCCCAGTAATGTTTCTAGCATAAATATATATATATATATATAAAACGAGTCAAGCTATTTATATGCCTTTTGTCCTAATTTTTGCACTTACATGATATTCGATTTTCCAAGTCATTAAGTATTTACCAAAAAAGCATGATTTTTAAGGCCTATACAGTAATCCAATCATAAAGTTAATTTGATTTTCCACATGATCCCATGCTTTGAGTTTGGTTTCAAGAAGAGAGAAGAACATTACAACCAGGAACAACTAAACTTTCACAAGATACAGATTTAAATTTATTACAATTATTCACTTTAAAAAATCAAAATAGCAATTAGGGTATATTCACTGCCATGAAACACACTCTCTAAAGGAATCTCACGGACATCCCCTGCTTCCATGTTTGCAGAAAGAGGAATAAAACAGCAAATGTGGTTTTTATAGAGCAGTTGTGTGAAATGACTGCCAAAATAAAAGCCGAGTATGCAACGTTGTGACAGAACTCAACAGGTGACAACGTGCTTGAGAATACGGGTGTGACACCCAGGCTTCTCGTGTCCAAATGAACACAAAGACACAGCTCAGAAGGCAAGAAGAACGGGTGATGAGCTTAAGACAGCCTTTTTCTTAATCTTTTCTCACTAGCCCTTATCTGCTGGACTCTTGGGTAGAAGACAGAGACCAAATTAAAAGATACAAAAATAGGACAGATTCTCATCTGTAACAACTTTCTAGAAGATGACCAGATAGCCTATTTTAGGGGCTGTTCCTTTCTTCTAAGTCTTGTGCGGGCCAGTTACCCTTATTTAGCCAGTCATATGAGAGAACAGTGATCACAGATTCTCTAAGTGAAGCTTATTCTCAGGGCTGTAATGCAGAAGAGTCAAGAACAAGAACACAGTGTCCCTGAATGCTAGCTTTCGGGCCTAACTGTCCATTAGTGATGACATCCATTGCTGATAACCCTTGCTTAAGTCTGGAATCAAAACTGACACTAATTCTGCACAGCCTTCTCAGCATGTCCTCAGAACCATGACGGCAAATACTCTTCCCTATATATACACCCTTTTGTAATGTCTGAATTGTGAATCATGTGAATTTACTACCTATTGAAACAAATATTAAGATCAAAATTTTAACTATCCTAATTTTATTGAAATCAAAATTTTACATGTTTAAGCATAAAGACTCAGAGAAAGTATATCATGGGCTATAGTCAACTGAATTCACTTCTAAATAATTAACAAAAGTTATTTCTATTACCAGAGTAACATGATCCATCCAACCTATACAAAACAACGGCCAGTGGAGAAAGAACAAGCAATTTTACTTGGGGATTTCTGCCTCCCTCCAATAGAAAGATTCAAGCAGCCCCCATCTAAGACTCATTCTGAGGCACAAAGGGAGCCCATATTCCTCCCAGCAATTTTCCCCAGAAGCCGACACATAAAACTTCCAAAATGACAAAAGTAATCTGTCTGCCTAAAAAGGATGAGTTTGAGGGTAATAAAAATATACCACATAAACCACCAAACAGTATCTTATTTATATGAATCTTACTGATGGCCCTTCTGAAAAGCCACAGCTTATAGGTCAGTTTCCTAAACTGACACATTTTGAGAATATAAAATCCCCCTACATTTAAAATATGTGATACGTACTTTGTGAAGAAATGATGTATATAACTCAATGCAGTGAAAAACTTGGCTTTTATCAATTATGATGTTGACTGGATTTTGTCTTCTTCAGCCACTGGGATTCAGCTTTCGTAAAGCATTTTGCTTTGATGACTCACATTTGTAATACAATCACTTTACTCATCCCCACCTAATATACTGTAACACATTTTCCCCTCCAAGATCTAGCCATAGTCATTTCACAAGAGAAAGAAAAAAAGAACAGATTAAAAGGAAGCAGGACAGACAGTGAGTAAGCCATGAACAACGGCCCAAAGGACTGTAAAAATCCTGGCAGATCATTTCCATGTGTTTCAATTAAAGTTGCCATGAGAAGTGGACAAAGAACTAGAGAGAATATCAATAAAGTTGTATTCATTCTCTCCTTTTGTAAGTACAGTTAGATCCAAAGAATGAAAATTACAATAACTGGAGAACTTGCAAAGTTTTAACATAGAAAAATATTTGGGATGCATCCAGTGCAAACAGTCTAATTTGTAATGCCATCAGCCAATTAGAGAACATTAAAAAGCACTTTATATACATTTTTAGTAGACACAGAAAAAAGGACTAAGGGTGTATAAATGGTAGTTGTCTTTCAAAGGTGACATGACTATGTAGATTTTTTTTTCTCTTTCCTGCATGTTAATTATACACTTGTTACAGACAACTTAAAAATGACTTGTAATAAGGAAAATGATTTGGTTTAAATGACTAGGAAGTTAAAATCCATAGATCAAATTGAGCATCAAAACATGATAATAACATTTACAAATTTGCCAAATTTTTCTAATTACAGTAAATTTTCTACAAAATCATTTCACCCATTAAAAGCTACCACAGGTTGAATTGTGTCCCCCAAAATTCATGTGTGAAAATCTTAACCGGGAGTACTTTCAAACGTGACCTTATTTGGAAATGAGGTCCCTGCAGATGTAATTATTAAGATAAGATCATTAGGGTGAGCCCTAATCCAATGCAACTGGTGTCCTTATAAAAAGAGGAAATTTGGGCAGAGAGAGACTCACAGGGAGACACCAGGTGAAGAAGATCGAGATCGGGGTGATGCCTCTACAAGCCGGGAATGCCAAAGACGGCAAGCCAACCTCCAGGGGCTAGAACAGAGGTGTGGAACAGCTTCTCCCTCACAGCCTCAGAAGGAACCAGCCCTGTCCACACCCTGACCTCGGACTTCTAGCCTCCAGAACTGTGGGACAACCAGTTTTTGTTGTTTAAGCCACTGGAATTCTGGTACATTTTTACAGCAGCCCTAAAAATTAATACAAAAGGTTTTGAAGCATAGTGTGCAGAGACATTACACTTTGACCACATGTATTTTTTTCCTACCAATCTGTCTTTTGGTAGATAGTGCTTGCAAAATCAGTATTTCCTCCGTATGCTCCTCCTCGCACCCTTATTATTGCAGTTATGTAAGGCCACACAAATGAGTTTTCTCCAGTGGAATGTGAGAGTAAGTGACACGTGCCAGAACCGAGCCTGGGCCTTCAGACCGTGGCACACTTCCCTCCATCGTCTCTCCCTCTTTCTCACCAGCTCACATTCCGACACGGTGATGACCCGGCTTCAGACACAGAGGTGACTTCCATGCCTTAAGGAACAGCAGAGCTATGTCTTAGAAGGGGTCTGGTCTCTAACTGGCAGCAGGGCATGACGCCACCCACCAAGCAGGAACATTCTCCTTAGAACGTTACATGGAAGTAAAATAAATAACTTTTCCTCAAGGTACTATACTGTATGGCTCGACTGCTACAGTAAGTTGGTCTTTTATCCTAACAGAGTAGCAGTGGAAATGAAACATTTTAAACACATACAATAGAACAGTACACAGAAAATCGGGGCTGATCTCTGAAAGAAACGGTAACTGTGACTCTGTGGGAGAAGTGTAAGGGTAGAGTAAACTGAACAACTACTAGCACAGCTCCAAATCTGAGACAATGTATTTAATGATCTCAGTAGCTGTTAAACTACAATTTTGACCCTTTGTAGAAATCTACCAGTTCTTATTCTTAAAGATATTTAAGTTTTTCCTTTATTTTTAATTGCAAAAATTATTAATGGGAATGATTACTTTAATATAATCATATTGTTATCATTTTACATATATTTTGATGGTACCAAAAAAAAGTAACATATAAAAGTCTCACACTTCTCCTCCAATCCCCTCTTTAGGGAGAGCCAGTATGAATCTGAGAGGTATCCTTTCAGACTCAGATGTTTTTAAAGTCAGGAGAGTCAAATTTTAAACTCAGCTCAAGAGAGATTTTGATTTTGGTTTGTGATACATGCCCAAAAGTCAAAACCAAAAAAAAAAAAAAATCTAATAATAAGCATATAGAATCATTATATTTGCATTTCCCTGGAAGAAGAAAGTTTTTTTCAAAGATGCTAATGACTAGCAATGTGGTTTATTTTTTGTTCCTCAATGTTTCCCCAAAATGCCATTATTTTTCATTGGTAGACGTGAGACTAGAAGAAAGTTTCTGGAGGACAATCCCATACTTCTCCATTCCTTCACTCTACTGCAGATGAACCATAATGTCTACTTCTGTCTGGTCAAAACACTAAAAATTACTTTCCGGAAATTGGGGATATTTGCCTTGTATTAAGTTACATGGCTTGTTTCCAGAGTAAATATCCAAATCCTATATGGACACTTGTCAATCAGGAAGACAGTCTTTACTGAACTAGAGAAGAAAATGAGAAGAAAAGTACTCCCATTTAGTTATTCAGAAACCTCATTAACCTGTGACCAAGAATGGAATCCACGATTCCAACTCAGTTTGTGGGACAGACACATGTTTCTGGATTCAAACATGTGTTTCCGTTTAAACTGCTGGAATGTATATATGGCTCCACAAAGAGTGATAAATATTAGCAAATCTTCCAAGAATGAAGGTCCTTTATAACCACATACACTGTGTTTTGATTCAGCTTTTTAAAAGTCTGAGTCACACAAAGCTGAGCAATCTGCTTTTCACATCTCTTTGTAAGTTTGAGAACATTTTTTAAAACCCTCCACAGATCGCGTGTATTTGTACCATCCCAGGCAACCCAAGGCAAATCTGTGACTTCTGCTATTTGTCCTCTCTTTTCTTCCCCTTGCGGCAAGCCTGCCCCAGCTAAAAGCAGAGTATTCTGAATCGCCCAAGGATTGAGTACAAGTTGGATATTAACCAGTGGCAGATAATGCCAATGAAAGAGGCTTCAGGCACAGGACACAAACTTCAACAGCATGAGCCTAAAAAGCAGGGGTGGAAAACTGTGGTCTGGCACATTCTACTCGGCTGGCACAGTATGTTTAAGTTTTTAACACTGAAATCCCTTTAGGAAAGGCAGCCCACATAAAGAAGGTATTTGGTCTTACAGGATAGTGTACCTCACCTTGCACCATGAACCCCTCAGATGTCATGTGCCAGCCAGGTACTTGACGTTGAGAGCTGCGTGAGTTCTTCCACCTCTGAGCCTTCTTCTTTTCTGTTTTTTCCCCTAGATTGCCCTTCCAACCCACCCAAGCCCACTTCTTCACTGAGCTAACTTTTACTCTTCTAAAGACCTCAAGAAGTCCTTTTTAATCTCAAGTCCCAGTCAAGTACTTAATCCTCTATGGCCCCAGACTTTCCTGCTATTTAGGTGACTGCATTATCAAACACCAGACTGATTCCTTTAGGGCAGGGACTATGCCTTGCTCACTCTGGTCTTTCCAGCGTGTTGCATGCAGCAGGTGGTTAAGTATTTTCAGAATGAAGAAATGGCAATACCAGTGTCAGATCTGAAAATACTCACTTTTAATATCTCTGGAAGAAAATGCAGATGAAGGATGAAGTTGACCCCCCCCCCCCAAAAAAGAGCAGGTCACACAGAAGGCAAGAGAATGAAGAGGCTTGTAAAAGCCACATCTGGTCACACAGGTATTTTCCAAAAGCTCGATAACCCTCTACAGTGATATTTAGCCTCATCCATAATTGCTGCATTTCACTCTAGGACACCTGCACGGTTGCCCCTACACACATGCTTTCTGGATCCCAACAACACACAAATCTAATGAATTCCAGTGAACAAAGGAAAGAAGAAAATTAACTCGAGTCCATTTCTTTGAAAGGACAGGCATCTTCCCTTACATAAAACACTTATTTTAAAACACAGCTAACTAGAATTAATCAACTTCTCTTCATAGTGTCTCATCTTCAATCAGCTCCACTCCTATTTCCATCTATGACTGGCCAGACTGGTTTCACGGAGGGTGAGAACTTAGAGAGGGCAGCGAGGGACACAGTGGACATGGTTACCAAGCGTGAGCAAGCAGGTCTAACGGTGCATCTTCTGTCGATTATATTTAACCCACTCACGGTCGTGCTGACCAGAAAAAAATGAAGAGGCTGTGAGCGACCACTTCTTTCCACCACCCAAGTCAGGCAGGTGTTTGGGGAAGGGGGAAGTGGGCGGCAGCAGGAAAGGGGGATGATCTAGGCAGCACATCTGGCAGCCCTCAAGGCCTCCTTGCCTCCAAGCAAAAACTTGACTACATTTGCCCAGAAGAAGCCTAAGTCCTAAACAGCCTGCTGCCCTTTCCTTGCCCCCACCAGCAGCTCCAGCTAGCTTACTGAAACCTATTCCCCGCCCCTTCAAATGGAAGGGGAGCTCTCAGGGGCCTCTGCTGGAGCAACTCGGACAGGTATATTTCTCCTTAATTATCACCAAGGTAGGAGTAAAAAGCAACTTACCTTTTGAAAAAAGTCTTCCCCACTTTTGCCTTTTCCTTCAGCAGCAGCTGTAAATAAAAATGTATACATTTAAAATAGTTTCATTTTTCAACCTATGCATTCAAAACACTCTCAAGTATCAGGCATGGGAATACAAAGGTAAACAAGACCCGAGCCTTGCTCTCCCAAAGCCCAGCGCACGCTTATTACAGGCCTCATCTGTGATGCAACATTGCTAAGCATAATGCACTAATCCAATCAGCTAGACATCTTTAATAACTTCACACCCCTTTTTCTGTCTGGAAGCCTCCAAATGTCTGTTTTCACACATGGATGAAAGTAACATTGTCCCCTGATTGTTAAGCAACTACATACATGAACAATGCATTGTAATATTCAGCGGTAGTGCTGTGAGCACTTCCTGTCTGTAATCAGCCCCAGGCATGAGGTTGCCTTTTCAAATGATGGCTTATCTGACAAGGCCTGCTAGGAGCTGTTTCAGTTTTATGCTTTCCAATGACTATATAATCTACTCGGATTTCGGCTGGCATCATATACTACTTTAACTCAATCCTTTATTCAACATTTACAAAGAGAGGGACCATGAGGACTAAAAAGTAATGGTGAGGGGAACAGACAACAAAATTTCATGTGAGTTTAACTGAAAGGTCATTGTGTTTGAACATTTGTTTTTGTATCTAAATGGTAGCCTACAAATAAAGGACAAACCCAGTTCTGTACGTTCAAAACTTTTACAACTCTGTGAACATTTTTTCTTTAATCTGTGGGGAGGCGTGGGAAATTTGACTAAAAGGAGAGACGGGGCAAAGAGCTGACAGCATCTTGCTTGCAACAGCCTCAAACTGCACTTTTCAGAAGGCAGACACCAAGTGTCAGCTTCAGGCCCCGGGTGGAAGAGTGGCTAACTGGAGAAATGAGCTGGAGCAAGAACTCCCGGAGACTGAAATCTAGAAGACCACGGCAGCCCAAACACCTGCTGGGCAATGTCATCAAGGGGCACTGCACATACACGTGGGTGCACACACGCGTGTGTGTGCGTGTGTATGTACGAGGGCACTCGCTAAAATTATTAAAGACCCAAGAGGTGTGGCAGATCTTCCCATTAAGTAGAGAACTCAAAACTCCAAGAAATTCTCTCTGCTCTGAAAATAATAAGTATTAAAATCTCAATTCACAAAAGGAAAGGGGTCAGAGTGGAGAAAGATACAGAGAAGCTACCCTGCTGGCTTTGAAGACAGAGGACGCGGTCACAAGCCAAGGAATATAGGTGGCCTCCAGCAGCTGGGAGAAGCAAGGAAACAGATTCTCCCCTGGAGCCTTTGGACAAAGTGTGCTCCTGCCAATACCTTGAAAGAGCCCAGTAAAGTGCATTTCTGCGTTCTGACCTCCAGAACTGCAAGAAAATAAGTTTACGTTGCTGTAAGCCCTGTAATTGTGGTGATTTGTTACAGCGCCAAAATGAAACTAATAATTTTAACTGTACTTTTTACACAAACACCACACCATCAACACCATGAACTGAGCAGAGACACTGATGTGAGCATGTGAATCACGCATTTACACAGACTCTTTGTAGTTAACTCTACAAGTTATGAATTTTTCACTCTGACTTGGAAAGATGCCAACACTAAAGCTTTTGAAAGAACATAAAAAGCAATTTTGAACCAAAAAAACAAAGCTCACTCTTCCTAAATAAATTGGCAAACGTGGCTGATCCCAGCCAGAGGGGCCAGCGAGATAGTAGGTCAGCCCCCAGACCTAATGACACAAAAGCCTTGGGGGCATTTCAACCCAGCCACCTCTTGGGCTATCTTTATCTCCATTTTAAAATAGTTTAAAGGGAGCCCCTGCTCGATGACACAATTGCTTGGCAATGAAGATTGCATACCAGGGCACAAAGATTGGAAAAAAAATTGCAGTGACGTGGAGGGAACTCTTCCTTAAAATGAAGTTTTACTAAGATGTTTTCCAAGGCCTATCGAGCAAGGCAGATGAACACCCCCTTCACCCACAGGGGGCTGCTTCACCACTTAGAATCTCTCAGTTTTAATTTCATGATACGATTACATTTTATTACAGAAACTTCTTTTAGGACACTTATTTTCCTCATGGCAAGTGCATTATGTCACAACCTTGAAATGCCCCTTCATGCCAAGTCCAGCTAAACAGACTTCATAGAATGGCCTTTCAATCCCTGGATGAATAAAAAAGGGGACATTTCCTTACTTAGACCCAAATTATAACTGTATTCCCAGGAAAAGCATCTAAAATGTAACCAAATACCTGCATTTTTTAGCAACCTTACAATTTGAGGGGGAGCAGGAGGCAGGGAGTCAGAGATGGCACTCTCATTGGCACCAAAAACCTGGGGCTCTTTTAAGTCCAAGTGTACAAGAAACTCCAAATCTGGGCCCGATTTTCCCCTGAATCCTGAGACGTGCCCATTTCCAAGACCGCAAACACCTGGGAACAGCCCCTGGCTGGGCTCCCGGTCAGCCACTGTGTCAGGCGCAGACCATGGGGAGGCCCGGTCAGCGGCCCTGTGCTGGGAGTGTCCTCACGGCATGCCTCGTATTGCTTTCCAGAACTGAGCCAGGTTGCTGGGTCTCCCACATGACTTTTACAGACCCCACACAAGCAACGCTGTCAAGACCAAAGAAGTCAATCAAGGGAGAGCAACACTTCACCAAAATCATTCTCTCCCCTCTGCAAAGAGGGGTCCTCCTGTGCTCACATTTGAGGGGCCAGTTCTCAAACTTACTCTAAACTCCTCGGTATTAAAATATAAACTCCTGAAGAAACGAGAGAGTGGGGGGAGGAGGTTTGCAGAATATTTCTCTCTCCGTGTAAACTCAGGTATTTAAGATGTTCATCTGACAGACCCAGAAAGGAAAGAGCAGCTCAGTCTCTCACCAGCTGCTGGTGAATCGAAACAGGCAAGGCCTTGCCTTCCTTCAACCTGCAACCTTGGTTCATACAGGCACAGCCATCCAACTAGTGAGGTGAATCAAGAATTAAAATTCAGTTCTAGAGACAATTTTCCCAAAGATCTTGTTACAGTCACAACTCTATCCAAATTAAAACTTACCAGAAATTTAATTTAGCTCCTCTTACTCTGGACAATGCACTAAGAAGCTAGTCATCTTACTCTTTACCCAACACCAGAGCTCAGCAACTAACGTCAGGACTGAAGGATAAAGAGTGCTTCTGGGGGACCCTCTGAAAGTGGGACTGCAAGAAAAAACATGATATGATACTATCTTGACCCAACAGTTTTCTTTTCATTACGTTTGGAGGGGGAAACGCTGCCTGTGAAATGAGCCAGCCCACGCCTGCCATCGCAGCACGCCCTGACCTTTGAAGGCTGACTCTCTTCTGTGGTACAACAGATCTACGGAGTCTTCACTCTCTTACACACCGGCACACCCTCAGGTTTTTTATTCACAGTAACATGAACGCACACACAGGATGATTTAGCAGGCTTTCTCTGTCTTTACAATATGCCTTCTGCCTTGATGTTCCAAAATTTAATCATCTGATTATAAAAAAAAAAAAAAAAAAAAAAAAACCCTGGGTTATTCCTGCCAATGAAAGCAACTGTCTTTATTTTCACGACACAGAACTCCAAGAATAAATTACTTCAATACTACTGAAACCTGGCTTTGTGGATTGTGCAGGTAAGCATTTCATATTTTAAGCTGAACAATTCATTTTTTATGTTTATTATAATTTCTCCAATGCTCTGCTATATTTTATTTCATATTTTTGCTTCGCAAGAAATATGGGATGGCAAAAGCCCCAGCCAATAAAAACAGCCAAAGTTGAAACAGGTGTAAACTATTACAGTCCCTCCAACTACAGGGCAAGTTTAGTTAATTACTGAATTAAAAAAGAGGGGGGGAAGAGCTCAATTTTAAATTCTTCACCGGGCATATGGAAACTTGTTTAAATATCCTTTTCATTCTGAAATGCTTTTCCACTATAACATCTGATGCTTTATGCAGCCAAATAAAAAAACACAAGGGCTATGTATTTCATATTTAAAATATAGTATGGAATATGTTTAAACATTCCTTTGAAAAGCAATGAGTTTTTTCACCTTTGTGAAATTTGAGCAAGAAAAAATAAATTCAAATTATAAAAAAAAATTGAGAAATAATTCTTCAAATCTATAAAGATTCAGGGCATTCCTCGCTTTTCCCCCCCACAGAACCTAACTGTAGCACATTTATAAATAACAAGGCTGCTGTATCTTAAGGGCACCTGTAAGATAAATGTAACCATTTAGCTAGTCTGATTTGCCTGCAAAAATATTTTACTAACAGTTTTTTTTTAAACATTCACTTAATGTATCAATTTAATCTACATGCTAAAAGAGCTATACCATATATTTTACTCATATATTACTGTTTTCAGAAAACTTCCCTACAATTTGGCCAATTCTACTGAGAGAGGAATCAGCAAGAGCTGTAGAAGATGCAGTTTCTGTATATCCCCAGAGAACTTACGTTCATGAATCGTATCTAAACTCTGGACTGGCGTGCACAGCTCTGAGAACTAAATGCAGAAATAGCGGACATTAAGTCAATTTTAAAGGTTCTTCGATTCACAATTAAAATCATTCAAATACTCTAACCAACTGAAGAACATCTCCCAAGAACATCTCCAAGAGGGTCCCTCCAGTAGAAAGTAGTGTCATCGGAAGGTTGTGTATCACAGTAAGTGTGAGGATTTTCAGACCCTGTCTCTCCTAAAACTCCCTCACTGCTTCCCAGAGTCCATTGAGAACAAATCAAACTCAGCCACTCTGAAAAAAGAGTCATGTACGCCTACTAAGAAAAACCAACAAGAAACAAAAATAAAATAAAATAAATTTTTTATCTTAGTAGTGGCTGGATATTTCAGGATGGTTTTCTTCAGCTTCAGGCTTTTTCCTTAAATACTGTTTTATTTTTCCAGTTAAAAAAATTCCCAAGTCCAAAAATACAAAAAATTCTTAAAGAGGACTATAAAACAAGATGTACAAAATGATCAATTCTGTATTTATATATACATGTGTGCATATACATACAATGTTTATGCTAGATTTAAAAAGACTTACAGGATAAACATAAAAATATTAACAAGTCTTATTTGAGTGGATGAATTATTGGGTCATTTATCGCTTCCTCCTTTGCATTTTTCAGAGTATCTTTAAAAAGTCTAAATAAATAGCTTTTAATAGCCTTTAATTAGGGTGAAAAATCACGTAAAAATCATTTGAAATTGTTCTTCCTATTAGAGAGTGAACCAAGGTTTTTACCTTTACAAATTTGTCACAGCCTCATTTTCAGCCCAGCGTATGAGACAACCTGGCAAATATCTGAAGGTCCAATGTGGATATAAGCTAACTAAGGAGACAAATGAATCATGTAGTATCAGCTACAGATAAAAGTCAATAAAATCACACCAAATACGGAACATCATAGGCCTTACTTAACTTGGCATTTTCTAGACTGAATTACTGATTATGTGCAACTTAACTCTCAGTAAGGAAGTTTTACCAACTTACACCTAGGGTAAGAAACTTCACAGCTGAAAACACTAAACAATCCAGTATTTGGAAACCCTCTGTAATTCACATCCAAATTTAATAGCTACCCAAAAGACAGAAAGAGATGCTCTCTAAAAGGCAGGAATCAAAAGAGAATGATTTTACCATATATTTCTAATTATATATCAATAATAAATTGTAGTTTTAAAAGAAAGCCATTTTTTACTGGAAGGTCACATTAAATGAAACAGGAAAAAAGAAAAAAAAAAACAGATAACACCTTAGTAATTTACCACATTCTAAAAGGGCTCAATGGCTAAGAGTCTGAAAGAAAAGGGATGGATTATCTATGATAATTTGGGCAAAGAGCATGAACTACACCAATCATCCAAGACATCCACGGCAGCTACTTTTTAAAAATTTCCTTTCCCACCAAATTTTCAACAGAGCTAATAGGAATGACAAAGATGATGGAGTGAGGAGAGGAGCCCTGATCTCTTCTAACAACGGAGGCCACTGCTGCCTCTCTAAAGCTTACATCTGCTAACTCTAAGTTAAGTCCTTTGCAGACTACACATCTCTCAAAACTAGTATTGCAGGGGATTTTTTTTTCATGTTAAATCTCTCAGGGCAACAAAGCTCTGCCAACAGTCTAATGCAAGGGACAATCTAAGACAGTGGTGGCCCTGGCACACTCAGAGCACAGAGTAGCCTCCAGCAAAGGCCAGCGTTCTCTAATCTACGGGCTTTAGTTTCAGAAAGCATCTGTTGCTGTCAAATGCAGGAAAACGAACTTCACAAAAATCTGAGAACATCTAAGTTATATGATTCATTGCTTCAAGCAAACTTGAACTCTTCAAGCAACCCTGGCTAACAGTTTATTCAGACTTCAAATTTATTGGCCTGACAATGAAGACTTCCTTGTGGGCTGATGATCTTAATGTATGTCAATGGACTCTCAGTCCAACTGATTAACAGAAACTTTGGTCATGTCAAGTGTTTTGCTTTCAAACCCTATTTCTCTTTTTTTTAAACATTTTTTTATTGCATTATAGTCATTTTACAATGTTGTGTCAAATTCCAGTGTACAGCACAATTTTTGTTACACATGAACATACATATATACATTGCCACATTGTTTTTTCGCTGTGAGCTACTACAAGATCTTGTATATATTTCCCTGTGCTATACAGTATAATCTTGTTTATCCATTCTACATATGCCTGTCAGTATTTACAAATTTTGAACTCCCAGTCTATCCCTTCCCACTCCCATCTTGGCAATCACAAGTTTGTGTTCTATGTCTATGAGTCTATTTCTGTTTTGTATTTATGTTTTTGTGGTTTTTTTTTTTTTTTAGATTCCACATATGAGCAATCTCATATGGTATTTTTCTTTCTCTTTCTGGCTTACTTCACTTAGAATGACATTCTCCAGGAACATCCATGTTGCTGCAAATGGCATTATGTTGTAAGTTTTTATGGCTGAGTAGTATTCCATTGTATAAATATACCACCACTTCTTTATTCAGTCATCTGTTGATGGACATTTAGGCTGTTTCCATGTCTTGGCTATTGTAAATAGTGCTGCTATGAACATTGGGGTGCAAGTGTCTATTTGAAGTAGTGTTCCTTCTGGGTATATGCCCAGGAGCGGGATTCCTGGGTCATATGGTAAGTCTATTCCTAGTCTTTTGAGGAATCTCCATACTGTTTTCCACAGTGGCTGCATCAAACTGCATTCCCACCAGCAATGAAGGAGGGTTCCCTTTTCTCCACAGCCTCTCCAGCATTTGTCATTTGTGGACTTCTGAATGATGGCCATTCTGACTGGTGTGAGGTGATATCTCATCATAGTTTTGAAGTGCATTTCTCTAATAATTAGTGATACTGAGCATTTTTTCATATGCCTATTGATCATTTGTATTTTTTCCTTGGAGAATTGCTTGTTTAGGTCTTTTGCCCATTTTTGGATTGAGTTGTTTGTTTTTTCTTAAGTCATATGAACTGCTTATATATTCTGGAGACCAAGCCTTTGTCAGTTTCACTTGCAAAAATTTTCTCCCATTCCATAGGTTGTCATTTTGTTTTATTTATGGTTTCCTTTGCTGTGCAGAAGCTAGTAAGTTTAATTAGGTCTCATTTGTTTATTCTTGCTTTTATTTCTATTGCTTGGGTAGACTGCCCTAGGTGAACATTTCTGAGATGTATGTCAGATGTTTTGCCTATATTTTCTTCTAGGAGGTTTATTGTATCTTGTCTTATGCTTAAGTCTTTGATCCATTTTGAGTTTATTTTTGTGTATGGTGTAAGGGAGTGTCCTAGCTTCACTGATTTACATGCTGCTGTCCAGTGTTCCCAACATCATTTGCTGAAGAGACTGTCTTTATTCCATTGTATATTCTTGCCTCCTTTGTCAAAGATGAGTTGACCAAAAGTTTGTGGGTTCATTTCTGGGCTCTCTATTCTGCTCCATTGGTCCATATGTCTGTTTTTGTACCAATACCACGCTGTTTTGATTACTGTAGCTCTATAGAATTGTCTGAAGTCTGGGAGAATTATTCCTCCAGCCTCTTTCTTTTTCTTCAGTAATGCTTTGGCAATTCTAGGTCTTTTGTGTTTCCATATAAATTTTATTATGATGTGTTCTAGTTCTGTGAAATATGTCCTAGATAATTTGATAGGGATAAACCCTATTTCTCTTAAATAAGCAATCTCTGAA
This sequence comes from Camelus ferus, assembly GCF_009834535.1. Lineage (NCBI taxonomy): Eukaryota > Metazoa > Chordata > Mammalia > Artiodactyla > Camelidae > Camelus > Camelus ferus. The sequence goes on along the minus strand of NC_045706.1, from coordinate 41,363,795 downwards.
GCACCATTTAGTTCAGCCTGTGGTCATAAGCACTATTTGACAACTTTGGAGTATTACATAATATTAGTTTACTTTTTTTAATCAATACTCTTCTAGCTTTACCAAAAGCTAAAGGATGTTCATAGCCTTTATGTAGCTCACATTGGTCTTGCCAGAGACCTGTGTTGTCCAAAACAATAACCACTGGCCACTTGTGGCTACTGAGCACTTGAAACGTGGCTACAGTCTGAATCCAGACATGCTACAAGACTACAAAACACAGTGGATTTCAAAGACAATACAAAAAAAAAGTAAAAATCTCATCAATAATTTTTGATTATATGTTGAAATAATTTTTTATATACTGGGTCAAAGAAAATTAAATTAAAATTAATCTCACCTGTTTTGTTTCTTGTTTATATGGTTGTAAAATTTTAAATTACATTGTGGCACACATTACGCTTCCGTTTCACAGTGCTATACTATAGGGGATAATAACTTGCTTTGCTATGACCCAAGGAGGTTTGAAAAGATCCAAGCAGAGAGCACTGTGACAGGCTACAAAGGACTGAAAACAAGGAATACTTCCAAATAGTGGGCGTCGGCAGCTCGAAATCAAAGCTGTTATCTGTCTCAACATCCTGGGAAACATTTTGAGGGGAAAAAAGAAAAAGGTTGGTTGGTGTCTGGAGAGGTGGTGGGAGAGTTAAAGTATTAGAGTAGTTTGAGTTAAACATACAACATTAATAACCATTTCCTTAATATCCAGCTTTGTCCCAACCCAAAACTATTTAAGAGTTTATGTGGATGGTTATTTAATGGAATGAAGTTTATATTTCTTTTGTGTTTGTAATAACATGGCAATGGAGCACACCAACTGGTTTTCAAATTAGAACCAAATGTGTTCCAGGCATGTTTAAAGTTCAGGTATACGCAGAAAATCTGTGACAGAGTGAACTATTTGTTATTCTCTCCACCAAAGTGGGCACAGGGGCAGGAGAGCGCAAAGGTGGGCTTGCTTTCATCAGGGCTACTCCAATCATCTTAATGCTGAAAGGCTCATTTATTGATTCACTTAAACACTACTTATTTAGCACCTGAGGCATAGAGAGAGGAGATAGAAGCTGTGGCATCAGAAAAAACTAGGTTCAACTCCAGGTTTACCAGTTACTAGCAGTGTAATGGCAAGTCATCCAGCCTCCCGAAGGCTCTATCTTCACCTCTAAAATATGCAAATAAGCACTCTATAAGAACTTAATAAATGAAAGCTCATAACTTTGGTCTCAAAGAACTTACCAGGAAGACTGTAAGTTCTTTGAGACCAATAATAAAAAAATGACAAGACTCTGAAAAGTTGAACATTATACATATAAGAGTTACAGGTAATAGGAATTCAAAATATGAATACAGTATGGAGCTTCTGAGCAGACTGTTAAATAAGGGAAGAGATAGAAGAGACATGGGGTGATGTGGAAAAGACATGGCAGGCAGAATGCTGTGAACACCCTTGTCTGTCTGTCTAAAACTTCAGTTTCCCTTTTATATGCTTCAGAGCCCTTAAAATAGCACCTGTTCCTAAAAGGAGTTGTAGGTGCAGGACAGCAGAGAGGACAGGGAGCTCCCCAGTGACCGGGAACGTGACTTTCCCAAGTTGGCTCACAGAGATTCATTACCAGAGGAGGCAATGCTCCCCAGAGGAGTGTCTGGAAATATATGGGTGTTTTCCGTTGCTGTCGTCACAAGATGGGGCAGTAAATGATCTTCTAAATAGCACATTATCTCTGCCTCTTCTCTCTGAACCATCAGTGGCTTAGACTTACTCAAGGGCCACGCACTGCCATGAAAACTACAACAGCTGCTCCTACTCAGGGTTAAAATTTGCTCCTGGGTACTGCACATGTCCGATTCTAGTGCAGCATACTCTAATTCCGGTCCACAGCTGCTGCACTGCTCTACGTGCTGAGGACTGCACTGTGGTAAGATGGCCACAGAGCAGTTATTCACCTTGGAAAGTATCAGCATACAAGGTCATTCTCTGGTTGGTGAGGACTACCTGTCAACAAATCCCACCAAAGCAGATAAGGTTTTAGTGCCTCACTCTAAAATATGAACAAGAGCAAAACAAAATGACAGAAAGAAAGTGGGGGAGGAGGAGATGAAGGAGAAGCAGAAGAAGGGAAAAGAGGAGGAGGACAGGGAGAAGAAAGGAGAAGGGTAGAAGAGGAAGGGAGGATTGGGGAGGAGGAGGAGGAAGATGAAGGAGGAGACGACAGTAAGGAAGGACAGGGTGGGGAACAGGGGAAGACAGAGGAAGGAGAATGGGGAATTTTTTTAAGCCTACAGTATTATCAAAATGAGAAGGAAAAGTAATGCACTCCCAAAATGGGACAATATTTTTAAAAGGAGAATATTTAGAGAATAAGAAAAAAATCTTGTAAACTAAAAATATAACAAAAATAATACATTTCTATCCAAGATTTAGAAAAAATTTTAAATCTCTGGAAAGGAAACAAGATGACATATGTATATAAAATAAAGGAGGAAAGATAAAATATATCTTTTTTAAGAAGGCCAGTCCAAGAGTCCAAAACCAACTAATCAAATTCTCCAGAAGGAGAGAACACAGAATATAAACTGGAGAGAAAATATCAAAAAAAAACAAAAAACAAAAAACAAAAACCCAGAAGTTTTTCAGAATTAAAAAAATAAGTTTTTATTGATAAAGCCAACTAAATATCTAGCTAAATGAATTAAAAATTACCCATATCAAGGCATAGCCTACTGAAATTTCACATCTGGAATAAAAGCATCTTAAAATCTTCCAGAGAGACTAGAACAAGTCACAGGCAATTATAATGGCATCAGAATTCACATTCATGCCATAGGAAGCCATGTGATAATGGAGTAAAGTCAAATTCTAAGGGAAATTTTCAACCCCAAATTCTTTACGTGGCTAAACCTTCAATTAAGTCAAAGGATATGGTGACATTTTCAGGCAAAGTTGAAAAAAAAAATTATTTCCCTACTAGTTCCTGGCACTATTATAAGTTGCATGCTACCAAATGAGGAACTCAGCCAAGGAAGTGAGAGACTTTCCCAAATATAGGAAATCGAGAGTTAAAGACAGATTGGGGGGGGGGGGGATTCCAAGATGGAAGTGAAAATAATTCCTTAGATGGTAGGACCATTCCAAGATGACAGCTGCACACCCAGAACAGAAGGCAAATGGTAAAGGAGGAAGCAGAACAACTAGCTTCAGGAGGAAGGTTCTTGGGGTGGGGGAGGAGTGGAGTAACTGATTAATCATCTGAAACCTTGACCATGTGGAAAATTACACTGGGAGGACATATAGAGTGTGGGAAGAGTTTGTAATAGGTATAAAGAATATTAAGCTTGAGGGGGAAAAAACAAGGCAATCATTAACTCCAGGGAAAACAAAATTCTAACAAAGGAGGAAATGAAATCTCTGTATACTCCTGGGTTTGTCAGGGAACAGCAGCAGATACATAATATAATATAAAGACTAAATACTGATTTAACTAAAACTTGCGACTTATCTTTATTGGGAAGAGAGGGGAGGAGAAAAGTGGACAACTAAACCATTTGTAACACAGAAGAGTTCAGTAGAATATGTCTGAAATAAATGAATCAAGAGAAAGCAATAAAAATAATCTAGAAAATGGAGAAAATACTAGAAGAAATAGCTCAAAGAGTAAAAAGCAACTGCAACTAAGGAATAGTACATGATATTATAGGAAAGGGTACTATGGTTTCCTAATAAACCTTTTAAACAATTTCATTTTTAAACTGTGTATATGTATTATTTGATGATCATTTTTAACGTACCAGACAATTTCAGTACTCTGGACACAGAAAGAATACAAAGGGCAAGTGTGATCATTTGGCCTAAGACCATTATAACTACATTTGCTAAGTACAAAGCAGAGCTAATGCTCTTCCATGATATGTAAAGATAGAAATCATGCTTTTAATTTTTTTATCTTGATCTTAGAGGCTGTACACTTATATTTTATTTTAAAAGATTCTGACTAAAGTTGAGTGGTCTAAATATCAGATTATGAAACAGCAACAACAAAAAGAAAACGGTAGCTGATCACTGCAGCCTTCAAGACAGCAGCAGCAAGACTTGCGGGTTCTTCTACTACTAGAATGCTGCGGGATAATGGTGGCATTAAGTGAATCACTCAAGGGGCAGCAGACTGGAAGAGCCCTTGTGCTTTGAAGTCTTCTGGGCAGTGCAGAATCCTGTCGGAAGGCAGAAGCAGAAAAAGGCCAAATGGAAAGGCAGCGGGGCAGAGAATGCCTGTAGCTGTCAAGAAAGGAGAGAGGCTTTTGCACACAACAGACAGATCTGAACTTATCTGAAGACCATTATTAAGAAAAATTCCACAGGCCTACCTAATACCAGTAATATTTAATATTACTTGCATGTTGGATCCAGGACTAAATGCGTGCCTTATTGTCCACTCTTCTATTGATTTCCTTTATGAGTTTAGAAATTGTACCAAGAGAATGTTACTGACCTCCCACTCCTGATGGAAGACTGTAATTTTCACTGCAAGGAGGACTCCACCTCTGTCAACGTACTGTCTAGGTACTTTCACTTTCTCCACAAAATTAACCTGTGAACTACCAAGCGGGCAATGCATTCACCTGACCTTTCTGTCATCTTTTAAGTTGTCAATAAATTTAACTATTATCACAAAACGTATCTTTTTTCATTGGACGCTCCCACTAGCTCGAATGAGACAGATCTGCTTAAGCAAACAAACCAATTGGACAAGGGCTTTCTAACATCCCAGTGGACTGTAGGCATAGCAACTTGAAGACACACTAGGGGAGAGGGGTGCTCACAAAAAAAATCATATTTTGGGGCCTCACCCTCAGACTGAATCTTAATTGCTATGGGTACCCCAAAATCTGCATTTTAATAAACATGCCAGATAGTTCTAACAAACAGTTAAGTCTCAAGCACTGTGACATCACCAAAATCACATGGTGACATGGATGCTTTTTGTTTCCAAACTCTCCATCAAATTGGTTTCCTAATATCCTGGCCAGCTGCCCCCACTGCCATCTTCTGCACATTTCACCTTAACCCCAGGACTACAGAGAAATACAATTATACTGAGACAGGTGAAAGGTTTACATCTGACAACATAAGTCATTCTTCGCATTAAGGCCATGCCAGTGGTGTGGGTATGTAGCATAATTCGTTACAGCCCAGAGAAGCTGCTTTGCAGGACTAACTAAAGAACAGCAGAAGCGGTCACAGACTTTTATTTTATTACTAAAATCATTTCCTCCTCTTTCTAAACCTGCTGTACTCAAGGACTGCTGAGCCAACATGGCCTGACACATCTCACGAGAGGGAGTGTAAAGTACTAAGACAGTCAGCAGGTGTCCGGTAGTCCTGGAGGACGTCTTCCTCCACTCAAGAGGACCAGGTCTATAATCCACAGGGTTATGGAATGAGTGCAGGTATGCAAAAGGAAGACAGCAAAGGTACTCATTCAGAGGGGCTCTGAACCACCATCTCCGCAGGTCCTGCTTCTGCGGCCAGCCGCACAACTCAACCTTCTGTACAATGTGGCTTTGCATAATCAAGTTACTACAGATCAAGGCATCCTCATTCAGAATGCCTAGGACAACATTTAGGGGAGCTCTTATTTCTTGAACTCAGCAGTTTGCTGCCGATAAATCACAAGCCTGCTTTTAGGAAATTAAGCAGATCCCCTCCTCTCGAGACGTTTAGTTTGAAGAAAGATAAACTCTGAGGGCTAAGCCATCAATTCTCATTTATGAAAGGAATCATTTGTTTTTGTTAAAGCTGATTGAAATCTAACATCTGATTATAATTTATTCCATTTAAGGTCCTTGGTTTGTTAACATGAATTCGTTTTTCATCAGTAGGCAGAAAACCACCTTTAAATGTGGTTTTCATCTCAAACAATGCTTGAAGAGTAATTTTAAGGTAATAGTCTTTGGCCTAGGATAAAAGTTAACGACCGGTATCAGTACCTCGATTTCCTTTCATAAAATATGTGCGTATATTTATGATGCAAACGTGGTGGTCATATTCTAAGCCATAGCTTTATTCTTATTCCCAGAATTGTAACTTTGGTTAAGGACCACATTCTATCTCAATTAAAATGAATCTGCTGTTAATAGCACAGTGGGCCTGGATGTATTCGTTTCCTTGAACAGTTCTATCTTCTCAGCAGTTTTCTGGTACTCTGTTTACTTTGGAAAGTTTAAGCTCGTTTTTCTTACATTCAAGGAACTTAAATGTCTTAGACCTAGACTATTCACCAGTCTCAAAATATTCAAGCTTTTCTAAAAAGGTAATGAAAATTTCTCTTCCAGCCTGGGGTTGACAGCTGGCAGTGCTCTGTCAAGTTCTAGATGTTCACACTTAAAGCACCTATCCTAATTTTTAAAGTGTAAAAATTCTCTAGATTATCTTTCCAATTTTGCTAAATCTGTTTAGGTTCATTTCAGAATGGTTTGAAAATAAATTCTTGGTATGTAATGGGTCAGATACAATACCTGAATGCATCCTTTTGTTTTTTTAATGGTATATTTTCCCAGAGCATGTAAAGACTTTACCTCAAGTAAGTAAAAGTTTTACAATTTATGTTAACTATAATAACCATGAAATTCAGTAATACTGTAAGCACCAGTAAGGATACAGTGCCTGCCCAGGGAAATGCAAATGTGTGTATATCATTTTAGAAAGTAATGTGATCTATATAAAGAGTACCTATAATTTCCATGTATTTTATGCAGTAATTCTATTTCTAGGAGACTAGATCCTAAGAATATAACCCAAAACATGAAGTAAAAAGGAAAAACTATTGGCATAAATATGTTCATTTAAAAATATTTATAAATAAGCAAAGGGCATGGAAAAAGCAATATGAGAGCTGAGAAGATACAGACACAGGCACTGATTCAAACATTTTAAGGTTATCTGAAAAGACAGTTTTAATGATTTGCAAAAGGTGAAGCAGTAAGAGAAAAACAATTAACTATCCAGTAAAAAAAACAAATAAAATAAGGCATGATTTGTAAATGGGTCATAAAATTGTATGTGCAATACTGATTACAACTATTATTCTTTTAGTATACACACAAAAACTAGGGCCATTCATTAAATGGCCAAAATGTGTATGCTAGGAAAGAATATGATCACTATATTATAGCATTATATGTATTTTTACTCCCCAAAATTTTCTAGGGATATAAATAGAGTACACTGAAAACGATCTCCCCCAAAATATAGACACACACATAACATAAAAGTAAAAACCACGTAAGTGTTTATCATAAGTCTATTCATTTTTTAAATTATCTCCTTTGAGAAAATAAGGACTTTATGAATTTGTGTTTACTCATATAGCTAACTAAACCCAATAGAATCTAAACTTCCAAATATTTTAAGAATATTTTAAGATTAACGAAGTCAAAAGGAATGCACAAAAGAATACATCTTGCCCAAATTCTTCAAATGTCTACCCAAGCTAGGATGTTTGCCTTCCAGCAGGTCCTGCCAAGCTCCTCCCACCACGCCGATTCAGAGACAGCCTTGATCTTCTGGTCCCCGGCCCTGAATCCACACAGACTCCCTGGGTACAAGGCATTTAGCTTAACTGTACCTACTCAGTGGCTATAAGCAGAACTCTACAGCTGTGGGCCTTCCAAATAAGCACCTTTTACAAGCACCATCACAAGCCAACAAAAATGATCTCAAAAAATGGGGTGCCATGTGATGTGCCTGTTACAGCAGCAAGGGCCAGAATTCAACTTCTCAAAATAGCGCTGCTGGACGAACCACGAGAAACCCCCCTCACACTCACCAGCAGAGACAATGCACGCAAAGGGAGGAGCAAAAAGCTCACCCCGAACACTTAGCAAAGACTATCCTGAGCCTCCCTACATGCATCTTGAAGCAATTCTTGAGCAATCTTTGCCTGAAGAACTTCCAAAAATGTAAGGAATCACAAAGCAGAGAAGCACCAGTGTTCCCTCCCATCCCTGTTCTACTAGACTTTGTGAAAGACAATCAAATGTCTTTCATTGTCTTGCACTGGTTCAAGCAAGAATGTCATTTGGGAGATACTCAGGTGGTTACAGTTTATGAAGAAATACTCCCATCGGAAGGAAAAAAATAGTCTCCTTTATTCGTCCCCCTTCTGCCCTGAAATGGAGGGAAACTGGTCTCTGAATTTTTAAATGGAGATGATCTTTGATGAAGCAATAGACACTGGATCCAATCCTCTCCAAGGTGGAGATAACAGGGGAGGAAGAGGACAGGTAAGTAAAAGAAAAATGAAGAAGAGTTTTTTCAAAACTTATTTTAAGGAGTTAGGAAGGAAAATCAACTATTTTCAACTATGCAGACTATTCTCTAATGATAGTGACTCAAAATCTGTCCCCAACCTTCTCCGCCACACACAAAAATAAAAATGAACAACGAAAGAGAGGACAAAGAATATTATCCTGATTGTAACCAAAATAATAGCCACACTACTGCATGTATTTCTCATCATGACACCTGAAAAAAGAACTGTGTCCAGATAAGACCCATTAATATAATGAATGAGGTATTTATTAGAGGATATTTTTCCCCTAACAAAATATTCTGTGGAAACTTTCATTCTAGGGAGAAGTTAAGGATATCATGAAGTCACATGTATAAAATTATAAAAGGTATGGAGAGAATGCAAAGGTTTTCACATCCCAGGAACTATGCTCTATGTGTTCTAGAAAAATAGTCATCACCACCTCATCTTGAGAAACATGGCTGAGCACTACTTTTTATGTAGGTATCAAACCTGTGATACTTGGTTGCACAGCCTAGAGACAGAACTACATACAAGAAGAATTCAGAGCACCTGGGACAATATCGTTTTCTCACTGCATCTTACAACCTCCCCGCCAGTTAAGCTTAACATCCCGTACTTCTTACTATGCCACAACAGAGGGAATGAATGTTTTCCAGTCTTCCCGAGGGAAGAGGCCCCCAAATCACACCCACACCGGGTTTAGTCCTTCCCAGCATTTCTCGTCTTCCCACGACTCAGCAGCACCTAACGCAACGGGAACAAGCACACACGTCTGTGGCACTTCAGAGCGCAGGATGTGAGGCAGATGTGAAGCTGGAAAACGCGGAGCCAGATGTGACTAATGAGGGCATATTTCCCAAAACTGGGGAGTATCTGTTTAGATCTTTGAGGAAAGGCAGCAGCGCACTTGGAGAAAGGATGAACAGACTAGAGAAGGCAAGTGAGCCCTTACAGTCAAAGATCGGCTTCGCAAAAGCAAAATTCTTTCATGTCTTTTTTATAGTAAAATATTTCCCACTGACTCCTAAACATGGGCATATGGTTATATTCCACACTTCTGCACAATCTCATTTCGTTCCTGTGGACCATCTGCCAGGCAGTTGCCTTTTTTTCAGCAGAGAATCTAAAGAATCTATAAAACTGTGAGGGATGGAGAACGGTGGGAAAGGAACTGAAACGCTCACGTAGGGAGTCACTTTCAGTTAGGCTGCAGGTCTACAGTGAAAGCTTTTTTTTTTTAAGTTTTTAAGTTCCCAAGGCTCCTTCTTTCAAACAAGGGGGAAATACACCCATTTTCCAAAGCATCCATCTTTACGAGAAATTCAAGTACCATAATTATCACAGTCTCCCTCAACGCACACACTACGCTTCTTGGTAGTAACTAGAACTGAAAAGCACCAAAATTCTTTAATTAAAGAGAAATTTTAAGAGATGCTCTAACACAGGGGAGATTTGTTCCTAACGGACTTCCTTATAATGAGTCACTTCATAGATAGAGAGCTGAAGGGTGAGAGCCAAGAGCAGCAGACACAAGTGCTCAGCACAAGCAGGCCGTTTACATTCAACCCCGCCAGAGACGTCAACGTCCTCCTTCCAGCCGAGGCCAGACTGAGCGTCGCGAGGGCAAGGATCAGCACTGCGTCCTTAGTCAGCAACTCCGCTGATCTGGGAAACTCTGTATAGAAGACGGATTTCTCCTTAGTGAAAACACCCCAAACCCTCTTAAGAGGAGGTTTCTGCTCCACACTCAATCCTCCAAAAATAAAGGGAGCAGAGATAAAATAATAAATATCATACCATCCACAATCCCACTGGATGGATGGCTGCTTACTGTTAATTCCATGTGAATAAAATGTTAGATTTTCTGGAAATAACTGCAAATGGGCGAGGATGGACAAAGCAGAATCTGCGCACTACGCAGTAACAGAAAGTTCATTACTAGCTTGACCATGTGTCCCCTGAATGACGCTGAGCAAAGTGACTTCACCTCCCTGCACCTCAGTCTCCCCTTCTGTTAAATGAGGGCAGAAATGGCTCCTGGTCATTATGCTTTTGACTGGATCCTCCCAGCAGACTCCGTGACAAGTACCTGAGTGAAAGTAAATGATGCAGAAGTTGATCCCAGGGGAGGAGGGAAAATGAAGCAGGAAAGAAGAAAGTGTACAGGTGTGTGTGTGAGGGGTCCCCTCTGTGGGGACCTCTCAGAGAGACATCACCGTGCTGCCCCCTGCGAGGCTCAGAGGCGGGCATTCACCTCCCCGCCCTAGCCTGTCACTGGGGGAGGCCAGCTTCTGCCGTGAGCAAACCCTGCAGTGCTCTCAGGGGCCTGAGGGACCAACTCATCAGCCAGTTTCAGCTCCACGTCCAGCTCCCAGGAAAGCCCTCAGGCCCAGGCAAACCAAGCCACTGGCCCCCCTACCTGGTGCTGTGAGTGGATGGGGTATGGCGGGGCACCGCCAGCGCCTGCTCTGCCATCCATCATGGGGATGGGATGTGCTCCTCCAGGCAGAGTGCTGAGTCCGGAGGAGCACTCAGCGGTGGATGAGAGCTATATCTGTATATTCACACTAACGTCAGAGTCATGGGATCTGCTCTCACCACCTGGGAGACATGAGGTGCCTAGACCACGGTGTGCCCACCGGGCATCACGCCCTCCCTGGGAGGGAGGGCCCCGCGTGGGGAGCTGGGTCCGCTGGAGAACACTGCTCAGGCCCTGCCTGCTTCAAAGGCTCCAGAATGCCACAAAGGAGAGGCTCTGACGCAAGAGATACCTTTCTTACCTGCTCTGTCACTGATTCGGAGCAGAGACGCTCAGCTTGAAATTCAGGTTAGAGATAAAAGAGAACTGAAGATGTCAAAACCAGTAGAAGCAGGTTTCCTGGTCACCTTCCACATCACCAACATTCTCCCTGCTCTCCTACAAAGTGAAGTGACCGATGCCCAAGACGGCCCTGAACCCTCGAGGCTGCCAAGACACACACACACACACCCCAGGGCAGCTCCACCCCCACCAGCTGCATCTGTTCCCAAATGTCTGTCAAATAAATAATCCTGAAAAATGTGACTATTTATAATCCTTCATATTCAGAAAATGCCTTGGCCCTATAACAACAACAACAAAAGTCAAAGTATATTTATATTTTAAGGGTATAAATATTTACAGTATGTGTATTTTTCGTATGATCCCCCAATTTATCCAAGTTTATCCTCTTTGAGTCACACTGGAAAAGCCCTTCCACTGTCTGCAACCACTTCTCAGTAGACAGCCAGAAACCACTTCTCCAGGTAGTACACGTCGGGTGGCTGGGGTATCTGTTCAAAGGTACTTCCTCGAACCATCTACGTGAGACTCTCCCTGAAAATGGCAGACAAGAAACCAAACTCTAGGCCCCTTCCTGACCGGTTATTAATGAAAAGAATGAACTACTTTCCACAAGACAGAAAAATGCAAACAATCCTATCGATTCCTGCTAACCTTAAACATGCTCTCAGATTTACTCAAAAGCCAGGAGCTTCATGAAGACCTGGCTCTTGGTCAGAATGAAATGGAGCTTCTTAGCCACGCAAAACCTACTGGCATTAGTCTGACACTTTATCTTACAAAATAACACTTCCAAACACTATAACTTTGATTCATAACTATATTAAAAATGTTTACAATGTAGAAGAATGAAACTAAGATCAAATTCAAAATCCTGAGGACAAAAAAGTGTTTCAAACAGCATTACTATCTCCATCCACAAACTTCACAATACTGATCTGAAATTTTGACTATGGGAAATATTTCTTCCTTTACCTGAAGCTTCTGCACATGAGGCTCAGGGAACTTCATAACCTGCCATCTGTAATGTACACCTGCTGTATTGTTTCAGAAAATTCAATTCTTGTCAATAGGGCAGAAAATTCAGCTCAATGATACAGGAAAAATAGATGGATAAATGAAACTCCTCAAACGTGTAAGCTTAGATAAGTAATGAGACGTGACAAAGTTGAACATTTGTGTGCAAACACAGAAAGGGATGGAAGGACCAAAAGGCACCTAAAAATTCATGAAGCACTAAATATACAAAAGGCAGATAATATTCGTAAGGCTGTAAATACGCAAGAGGCACCTGAGGTACTAAATATTCATGATGTGCAAATTATACATGAGCCATGTGGCACTCAATATTTATGAGGTCTTAATTATGCCACCGTGGTAACATCTTCTGCACAAGACACGCAAATAAACCCCATAGCTGGGAGCAGGCTAACTGGCAGATCCCTGTGTCTCTCTCACAGAGGTGTGGGCAAACCTGACCAGAGAAGTCACTGAAGCCAATTCCGTGAGCTCACTGATTTACACACACACACACACACAATGCCAAACAAGGTACATATGTTTATATGTAACTGCATGCTTCTATGCCTGTATATGTACTTGCATACACATATAGTGTGTAGTGTCTGTATGTGTATAGTGCATGTGTGTGTTTATATCTATTACGTGACATGTGAGAGCAGGAAATCTGTGCAGATCTTATACGCTTTGTATTTCAGGCAGCTAGCAACAATGCCTGAGACAGTACTCGGCACGCGTTGCAGAGCTAACTGCTCATCAACAGGGGCTACCAGGAACTGTAGAGCTTGAAATCCACCCAGACAGGAATCGTACCTATACATTTGTTTTTTACTCACCAATCCCCTAATCTATGTACCTGAAATGTAGCAGACCTACAATATACATTAAATGGGTGGATCAATGAATGAATACATGGATTAAGAAACAAAAGAATCAAGGAAATAAGTAGCATTTTTCAGTTATTCTACTTAGAGGATTTAATCCTCATAGAGAAAACTGCACGTGCCTACATTTTGACGACTAACTCGTATAAGCTCACTGTACAGTTACAGAAAAACTTTAAGGTGAGGATCTCTCTTAAACGATAATGTTTAACTGAAAGAAAACAATCAAAATGTATATTAGAAATACTGTGAATTTTGTGTGTAGTGTACCAAACCTTACCTTTCAAAACAAAAGTTGTTCATCTGTTAACATATAGTAACAGTACATCTTAACTACCTCGCTGAAGATATATCATTATCTGTCATACTGGGAAAATGACACCTACACTATCTAGAATTTTTATAATTAAATGAACAAATGAATTAACAATAATTATTGAGAAAACACAGCTGTTTTTTTAAAAAAGTGAATTTCAAAATGACCACACAGGGAGTTGTGTCACATGGTCCTGGATAGGAACAGAGCACACAGACCACCTGATCCTTACTTGACCATGCAAAACACTCTTCAAAACCAAAGGAAAGAATAGCAGTAAGAAGTACTATACAAATACATTACTCCAGTCTTATGAAATATCACAGATTGTTGATCTGGTTTACACAGCACTGAGTCAACTGAATTCCACTTTTCATTCTCTACCTCCAAAACTCCTTAAATTAACACTTGCCAATTAGAGATCTAAGGAGAAAGAAATTAATAACTATACAGGTGATGCTGCACAATGACTATTTATTCTGAATTTTTATTAACTGAGTAAAACAGGAACACTTGAAATCATGTTAGACTTTGTCAAACTCTTCTGTACTCATTTATTCAAAAAGTGTAGTATACCCACTGTGTTAGTCACTGTACTAAGAAAACACTGAACTACACTAACTCATCCCAGTTTCCCCAGGGGTTTTCCATTGTTAGCACTGAAAGTCCTATTTCTTCAGAAAACCCATCGGTCCTAAACTAAGTGGGATAGTTGGTCACCCACACTAAGAAATAAATGAAGAGGAAGAAACAGATATGATTCTTATACACACGAACCTCACTGCCCAATAAGGAAGAGAGAAATTAATTAGCCAACACCATGAGAAATCAGCAGAGCATCACAGCAACAGTCCTTGTACCCGCAATTACAGCTAAGGCCCAGAGCTAAGGACACCTCAGAACCTGTTCACAGAGTAGCGGCGGGGCACCAGATGCTGGGGAAGCCCTCCACACAGATATTACTAAGAGACACCAGGACTGGTCCCAACACCACCCAAACCCTAGTCAATATGTAACTGCAACTGACAACACAGGGGATGGTCACCTTTTGGGGAGAATAGAATTCATGGGGGAAGAGGTTATTTCTTCCCATTCCTGATTTGAAGATAAAAGATGTAAAAAACCACAAGATTGAGACTTAAACACAGAAATGAGAAAGGAAAGTTATCATCTCTGAAACATCATTAAGGAACGTTATACTCTACCTCACAGAAAAGGGAGTTTCAACATACCAGAGCCAAGAACAGTTGCTGAAAAATTATGCATGTGTACACGTGTGTGGTGTGTTAACATTCAAAGTAAGGACACTCAACTAGTCAATAAAGTAGTTTAGATTATAGACTGTGACAACAGTTATGAAGAAAAAGTACAGAGAAGTCCAAGAGCCCTCAACTGAGGTTCTTGACACAGTGTGATGGGCACAAGGAAGGTTTTCCGTGAGGAAGTGTACTGACCAAAATATGAAGAATGAATGTGAGTTAACTAAGTAAAGATGGCAAGTGGTGGCAGAGATGCAGAGGGACGAGTCCACATGATAGCCCTGAGGCACAGTGGAAACTGGAAGAAGGACCACAGAGAATGACGAGAAAAGGAACAGTAGTACAGTCTTGAAGCCACATCATAGACTTTTTTATCTTGAAGCTTTTAAGAAGAGAAGTGACGCTAGCATATTTGCATTTTTTAAAGTAATCACTCAGGCTAAAATGTGGAGAACATCTGGAGGAGGTCAAAAGGACATACCCAAACACTGTACACTTACAAGACATCGTGTTGTACAACCCACATATATACAGTCGTCTCTCAGCATCAACAGGAAGATTGGTTTCCTGGCCCCGGCAGATATCAAACTCCACAGATGCTCAAGTCCCTTATACAAAATGGCACTGGTCTTTGCATGTAGCCTACACACATCCGTATAGTTAAATCATTTCTAGACCACTTATAATACCTAATACAATGTAAATGCTTTGTAAATAGTTGTAAATACAATGTAAGTATTATGTAAATAGTTGCCTGCGAGCTTCAAATTCAAGTTCTGCTTTTTGGAACTTTCTGGAATTTTTTTTCTCAATTATTTTCAATCTGCATTTGGTTGAATCTGTGGACGTGAACCTGCGAATACAGAGGACTGACTGGACAATTTTCATTTGCAAATCATACCTCAATAAAGCAGAAAAAAAAAAACATACCGGGAGAGTAGTTAGGAAGTTCTACAGCAGTTCAAACAAGATATAAAAGGTGCCCTGGCACAGGTACAGCAGAGACAGATAGCTTTCTTTGCCCTGAAAGCTTTCTTGGAAGCAAAATCTACAAAAGTGGACGATAGATTACATACAAAGAAAGCAAAAGATGAAATCAGAGACAACACTGAGGTAACCATTTGCTCAACCAACAGACAGTAGAGCCATTTCCTAAAACACAGAACATCAGAGGAAGACTTAGTTTAGGGTGGGAAAGCTGAATTTTGTTTTGGATACATGCAGTTTAAGAGTCATGGTAAGCAGAATAATGGCCCCCACACACTAATCACTGAAACCTGTGAACAGGTTCGGTCACATGGGTAGGAAGCACATGGGCTAAAATAGGATTAAAATTGCTAGCAGCTGACCTTAAAGTAAGGCAACTATCCTGGGTTCTCTGAGTGGGCCCAGTGTCATCACAAAGGTCCTTAAAAGATGGAAGAGTCAGTCAGTGTCAGGTTTCACAGCTGGCTTTGAGGATGGAGGAACGGGCCACGAGCCAGGGAATGCAGGCAGCCTCTGGAAGCCAGAAGAGGCAAGGAAAGGGATTCTCCCCCAGAGCCTCCAGGAGGAACACAACCCTGCCAGCACACTGATTTTAGCCCAGTGAGATCCGTTTTGGACTCCGGACCTCCAGAACTGTAAGATAATGATTGTGTGTTGTTTTAAATCACTAAGTCTGTGGTGCTTTATTACAGAACCAATAGGAACCAAATATAAGTGGACTTTGAGACATCTGAGTGGATAGTAATTGAATAGGAATATATATCATCTAGACAGAGGATATACACCACAAAGAAAAGGGCCTAACAGGCTGGTGCTCAAATCATATCTCGTGACAGTTAAAGGTATTCTTTGATGTTGAACCTCATTTAATGGAAATGCCAATTTAAACTACATTGAAACACCATTTTTTATTTATCAGATTAAATAAAAGGTAGAAAGTTAGACTACATGATGCTGGAGAGAATGCAGAAAACTAGGCAATCTCACTGATTACTGCCATGAATACAAAGTGGGGAGTCTACGGAGAGCAGCTTTGTAGTATCATTTGAAATCAACTTGCACATACCCTAAAACTATTTGAAACCAACAGAAATACTCACCAATAGAGCCCTAGATAAATAGTATTAGTATATCCAGCCAGACGTTACAAAGAATGAGTACTGGTAAAGGACAACCTTCAAAGTATTAAGTGAAAAATGAAAAGCTTACAGAAAGTGTGTAGAAAATGCTAGAATTTTGGTTTGAAAACAAAACAGGTTATACAAACATATGCTTGTATATATGCACAGATGACCTGTGGGTGGAGAAAACCTTAAGAACCTGGTAGAAATAGTAATCTTAAAAAAAAAAAAAAAAAAAAAAGAGTAATTTGATGATGAAAGGAATGGAAAAAATTTACTTTTAATGTATATTTTTATCTTTTGAAATCTACCATGTGTATGTATTATCCATTCAAAGCAAAGAGATGAGCTTTTCTCAATCTCCCCAAATTGGAGCAAATGGGGTCCCTCAGCACTTCCCTCCTCTTAGTTCTAATACAGCATGATGAATACCCAAAATCCATCCTTTGAACTTTTTTTTAAAAGAACCACAAAACAGAGGCACATGAAAAGTTGAAATATCCTCTTTTTAAAACCTGGATTGTATTTCAAACATTCTCTCAAGGACCATATCAATCAATATCTATGGATCAAGAAAAAGAAGACATCTAAATCAGTATTAAACATGTATGTGTATGATTACAAACAAGTTGACAGTGAATGACTTAATATCATAATAAACTGATTAACATTCTAAATATAATCACTACCACTTAGTTTTTTGTGGCTCTCTGAAGTACACAAATTTAGGAAAGGACTATTACTAAAAGTAGTTCAGTTAATGCTTAAGAAGATGCTTCAGTGTATGAAACATTTGATATTATTAAGCACAGTTATCTGAGACATTGTATTATCCTTATAAAAATGAGAATATAAACAGGTTCTTATTACTTCCTTTAATAAATATGGACAAGAGAAAAATTTCACTGATTTCAGGAGACCAAGAAATAGTTACCATTTATTTTCTAAAAGAAAAATAATATAGCATAGTGACTACAGTTAATAATACTGTATCATATATTTGAAAGTTGCTAAGAAAGGAAATCCTAAAAGTCCTTACAAGGAAAAACAAAATTGTACCTATGTATAGTGACAGATGTTAACTAGATTTATTGTGATCATTTCACAACATATACAAATATCAAAACATTTTGTACACCTGAAACTAATATAATGTTACATGTCAACTGTATCACAATCTAAAAAAAAACAAAAAAAGAAAATAATTCTTAGACGCCTCTAAGATTTCTGTGCACAACTTCAAAATCTGAATACCACACCGTGGCTCTCCCTGATTAAAACCTTTCCTAGAATCAACTACAATAGCTGTCACATAAATTTTTCTGTTCTTACTCCCATCATTAAGACATCTTAAGCTGACTTAAAAATTAAACACAAAATTCCTCTGATGCTGATCTTGAAAAACCACTAGCTCTGTTATACACGGAGTTTAATCTCTCTTGTTTGTATCCCCCATTAAGTTTTCAAATTTAAAGGAAATGTTGTTTGAAATCAGGAAGGAGAGGCTGGTAGCACAGAGAGCCAAAAAACCCAAAGCATCAAATTCAGAGGAAAATGGAACAGAGTCAATTCTCACACAGCTACGGAACTAAACTGGAGTGAGTAAGAGTGGACAGTGAAGAATATGAAAATGAACATGTATATTCATGTATGACTGAAGAATTGTGTTGTACACCAGAAACTGACACAACACTGTAAACTGACTATAACTCAGTTTTTTTAAAATTAATTAATTAAATTTTTAAAAAAAGAGTGGATAGTGCACACATCATATTATCTAAAATAACTGGTAATCCCAAAAGCTGCTCTTTTATTCACTGGAAGACCTCAGGGCTTCCTTTGCCCTGTAGATTTACCTTTCTAATCATGCTCCCTTAAAGCTGATGAGCCTGCGTTCCCTCTGGGAGCACACAGCTCAATGGCCAGAGGAATCCAGAGGCACACAGGTGACACAGGGGAGGCGTCGGTGCCTCACAACTGGCTCAGCTGCTGGGGAGAAAACTCTCCCGTCACTTCATAACTTAGGAAGGACTGAGCACTTTCCACTCCGCCTCCCTCCTGAGAGAAGGAACTAATCCCCTGGCGGTGATAAGACGGCACCCAGTGAGAGCCCTAAATTTCTCGGCAACATAAGAACAGTGCAGCCAGGGAAACACTCCTCACCCCAGGCCAGGCTCCAGGGTGTGACCACAGTGACATGAGACACTGTTATGGTGTCTGCCACCAAGGAACACCCGCACACACACAGCGACTCCTGAGTAAGGAAATTTCTCCCTCTACCACAGGTGTAAGGCCACCTCAGCGGAACCTGAGAGTAAAGTCAGGGTGTCTTTTCTCCCACGTGGAGCAGCCCATCCCCAAGACGGCCACCCACGAAGCCTCACTTCCAAACCAGCTGTAAGGGAAGTTCCAGTGAAGCCAGAGGCACAAGCGAATCAGGGCAGCAGGTCTCTGGGGGAGCAGAGCAGGGATGGGTGGCCATCAGTGGTCCAGCACGAGGGCAGCTTTGAGCACCTCATCAAGTCCTCATCAGCCCAGACTTTCACGAGGGATCAACTCGTAAGTCATGTAGGTGTCATGAGGATTTATTTCAACACCGCCACTTCTTCCTTCACATGCACAAGAGGATGAAAGCTCTCACTGAGAAGCAGCAAAGGGGCGCGGGGAGAAGTCTGCACACCTGCGACTCCCACACGCACAGGTGGGAGAGAAGCACGGCTCAGCCACAGATTCCGAGCTCCTCTTTCATGGACGGGGACACAGCAACCAGATCCCCTGCCTCCTGACAGTCATGCCAGAAGCTGTCTATTTCCACTCCTTTCAAATCTCCCCATTCACCACACAGTGGTCAGTTTAAGAAGAAGTGATATCTGGAAAAGCCGCTCTCAAACACTACAAAGTTTTTAGCCATCAGGAGGCAATCATTTCCACTGTGCTTACTAAGGCAGGAATGTGGGCTATTATTTTAGGAACATTTTCAACAGCCAGAGTCAAAAAGAGAAGAAAATGTTTCTGCATCACTCTTTATTAGGAAGAAAAATAAATTAAGTAGACTAATACACTCCAAGTTTTCCACCAATTAGGAAGGTGTATTAGAATACACCGTGAGCCCTAGACTAGGGGCTGTGTGATTATACTGAGGAACAGATTTCAAAATGTACTTGTAGAAAAATAAAAAACAGCAATGGGAAGAGATTCTTAAGTCTCTGGAACAAAAAAATACTCCCTTGAAAACACTCTCTAAATGAAGAGAAAAAAGTGATCAAAAGTAAAGATATCAAAGTTGGAATGTTACTGAAAATGTCACACAGGAAAAGAAGGATAATTAGAAACTGAGGTCGCCAATCAACAGTACTTTTTACAAGAGAAAATTTTAGTTGTCCTTACCCCCATATCCACTTCTCCACACACTTTACGTGGTAGTAAGTAATTATTTTTTGCCTTATGACTAAATATAAAAGCTTCTGATATCACTTAGGTAGAAAAGTCGAAGTCAGCTACAGTGGAACCTCCTTTTGGCCTTCCATTAAGGAATAATAATTAAAAATTTAAGTAGGAAACATTCCATGTGTATGTAGTAAGACAGTGCTAAATGTGACTTTCTTTAAAGCAAAAACACAGCTTACTCTAGCCGAAATAGTTGCCAGTGCAGAAATATCTTTTCCACTTGGAATAAAATAATACTTCAAATAATCGTTTGGAGTGATTCCTTCTGTGCTTCCACCATTGTTATTACAAAGAATTTAGGGTTTTAAGAGCGTATTTTGGATTAAATGACCATGGTTTCAAATTCAGGTACGTATATTTATAAAACTCAAAGCAGCTTCAGAGAGATTGCAGAGAACTAGCAGAGATCCAGAAAGCATTGCAACGCAGCCAAAAACCTTTGGATAAATAACATCTGGCATTAGTGGTTTGCTATACTTGAGTTTCTCAACTTCCTCTCTGGAGAAACTTAAGTCCCTCTTGGCCTCTCTCTGATTTCCTTAAAAATGTTTCTGGAAACAGATACTTCATCGTCCATCTTCTTTATCCGGAGAAGTCCTGGAGGAATGGGTAGGAATCTACACCGGACTGAGTAAGCCCCAGACACACTGCAGCTCTCATGTAGGCCCACCTCGGTCTCAACTCTTGATCTTTTCCACCTGCAGCATCAGGGAGGAGCAACAGGCTGTGGCATCACCCTGATGTGGGTTCCAATCCCAGCTTCACGAGTTAACAGCCGTGTGCCCTTGAAGAAGTCTTTCACTTTCATGGGCTTCACTGCCCTCTTGCCCTCCTCCCTGGGTCTGTCGTGAGGATTCAGTGAGGTTACATGAAAAGAAACCAGCCCCTGCCTGGCACGTGGTAGGCATCCAATAAGTGGTCAATGCCCAGAGAGACCCAGCGCTGACCACGACAGCCACAGGTCCAGTAGACAGCTGGACAGCTTGGAAACCAACATCATCTGATATAAAGTGGCTTTCGCTGTCTCCGGCGCCCCCTCTGCTCCTGGCTGACCTGTTTGATTCTGTTCTCCCTCTTTTTCTCAGCTGCCACCCCTTCTGACTGGCTGTGGCTCTGTTCCCCTCCTCATCCACAAGCCTTCCACCAAATGACTGTCGAAGAATCCAGTAAAGAAAAAATAAGCAACCACTCATTCCTTCCCTTAACTCAAGCCATCTGGGATTCTATCTCTCACTAACTTGCTATTTTGTCCTCAAACAAGGAAGCCAGTGCTGACATGTTGTTAGGTGAGAAAATAAGGTTCAGAACAGTGTTACTTGAACTCATGTTTGAGTGTATTTTTGGAAGAGTTAAGTGATCCTTTTTAATATTATACTTTGAATATATACACCTTACTTCTGTAACATAGTTTCCAAGGTACAATACTATTTACACATTATTTGAGGAGGCACAGAATATATAAGAATTTTCTAGTTTAAACTGAGGTTAAGGATGGAAGGTGGGATGTAAAATGACTAAAATTCCAGGTTTGAATTATGTGAGAAGGCACAGTGGTTATAATGGACATTGAATGATACTCAAAGTGTGGCCTGTTCCCAGACAGCAAGATGACACTGAATAACAGAATTGAGAAGCATTTAGAAACTTTTACAGTAACTTGAAAGAGTTGTCACATGTATATGGAATAAAATAATTTAAAAAGCAGGGCTTATCTCTGCTGCTTTTCTAGTAATTTTCATTTTTCTCATAATTCATTTTCATTGACTATTAAAGGAACAGTACATGGAACAAAAAGGAACAGTCTACCACAATTTTAAAATTTCAAAGTACAGCTCCTACTCAATAGCTCTGTTCCTGAAAGACTTGGGAGAGAGACTTGCTTTGACCTCCACGGAGGGCACAAGTTTGTGGAGAGTATAAACATAGTTCATTAGGTGACATTCTGCCAAATCCACTTTCCCTTCTAAGGTGTGAAATATTATCCACATAAGGTGAGAAAAATAAAATGACTGACTGTCCTGAAACAACCTATTAAAAACAATTACAAAAAAAAAAAAAACAACCATAGTAAAGAGTATCACTTACTCTTCTTGTAAGTGCTCATTAAGCATTAAAATATTACAGTGAAAACCTGATATAAAAAAAATCTGTAAAATCACCCAGAGCTGTAACTCTGCAAACAACAAATCTCTGATGTGAAGTTGCCTCAGTGACGGCGAATGCTTCCCCCTCGCTGATGTGCAGACACAAGCTCTGGTAAATGAAGACATTACTGAGAAGGACCAACCGCGTGAGCAGAACCATGAGAAGACCCTGGCTGAAACACTGCTGCAGTGGCACCTGAGGAACTTTCAGGATCTGTGTGCTCAAGGGGAGGCCTGCAGGAACTTCTGCTTCCCTCAGCTGTAGATGGAGACACTACTTGCTTCTCAGGGCTGGTGTTAAGTGGGTGAAAGGGCACTTGTTGACACACTGGAGCAAAAGTTCTCAAAGTGTTGTCCAGGACCCTTGGGGACCCCTGACATCCTTTCCAGGGGAGTCTGAGAGATTAAAACTATTTTTGTAACAATACTCGGTCATTCTGTGCCTTTTTCATTCTCCTGTCCTCACAAGTGTACACTAGAGTTTTTCAGAGGCTACATGAAGAGTTAAGAGTGCAACAGACTGAATGCAGAAGCAGGCATGAGAATCCAGCTGCCTTGCAGTACAGAAGACACTACAGAGACGTGCAATAACATAAAACAATGTCATTCATCTCAAAGTCTCATTTTGGAAAAATTCAGAATTTTTCATGAAAAAAAATTTTTCATTAACATGCAATGGGTTTAGATTTATGTTTTAATGTACTGATAAATATATTAAAATTTCTCCATGTTAATTTCTAATACTGTCAATATCAACAGCTGTAATCTACACAAATGACATCTCTTTGGGAGTCCTTAAATTTTTTTTTTTAAATTCAAAGGGCCAAGAGACCAAATATTTAAACACTGCTGAAGGTGAAAAGGCTGTGTATGCTTTCATATGCAATCCATACATATAATCAACTTTGTATTTGTAAATATACCTTACTTCAGTATGCATTTCTAGTTTATGCAAAGTTTATTAGCATTCTGTGTTTTTATCTCACTTCAAGTTGCCTCTGCCCAGAAAACAGCACTGAAATGGCCTCTTCTCTGGCAACCATGTGTCCAGGTTTTCCAGGCCCATCTTAGCATCAAATATGTTTCCAATTTTTCCCATCAACCACAAAAATGTTCCTTATATTTCAACATTTTTGTGTCCAAATGCATGTCCCAATCTGGTTCTCACATACAAGAAAAATCACAAAGCATCCTCCTATTGTGTTCTCTGCAATTATATTTTAAATACTTCAGCACAGCTCATGTGACAAATGCACATTGGCTGGTTCTGACCCACACCCCAGGAATGGCTGGATACTCCAGCTAAGACCACTGCAGGCCTGCTTCCTTAGTATCTGAAAGCCTCCACTCAGGACACACTCCAAGGTCAGCCAGCAGGCATGTGAATTTTTCTTTCCCTTTCTTAAATACCAGAGGCTTTGTTAATTAGCAAAATAAATGTTAAAAATCGTTTTCATGGGAGAAATGGCAATATCTGTAAAATGTGGACTGGCTACGAAGACTGTAGAGTACCCCAGCCCTTGACCAAACAGAGCCCATGAACTGAGCAAGTCCAGTGGCCCAGCCCCTTTGGATCAGCACCCTAGGCTTAGCACTTCCAGTGCATGGGTTGACCAAAAGTTAATCATGGTGCTTGAACAACTTCCCTTCTGGCTGGAGTGAACATCACACAAGGACTGTAGGAAGGACATCACAGGAGGACAGAGAGTTAGGATCTCACTGAACTTATGAAACAGCCATACTGGGCCCTGCTCATTAATAAGGCTTTGCATGTGAGGCAGACTTCCATGTGAAATTTGTTTTAGTAGTTACACCCTCCCTGGCATAAGGCTATTGAGGAGCAAACCTACAGCCCTCACCTATGCTGCCTATGAGGCTATGAATACCTTCCAGAAAGGACCAAGAACTACAAACCATCAAATTAGTTTAGTAGTGTTAGCAAAACCTCTTTCAAACCATTGTGGCCTCAGAAATGCCTACTCCTTCTTGTCCAGCACTGTCACCTAACTAAGAGCTGCCTAGAAGGGCTCAAAAGCTTTACAAAGCCAGCATCTTCAGTACCGACAAAGGCCAGGTAAGATTTTTCCAATGGATGCACTTCAGAGTCTAGCTACCTTTTTATGAGGCATCTAGCTACCTTCTCCTGTAAGAAAAGTAGTTAAGGGAACAAACATCCATTGACTACTTTAAGGAGCCAGCACTGAGCTACGCCTTTGTAAAAGTGCTAGAAACTGGGCCTGACACTTCAGAAGACAAAAAGGTAGTCAGCTCAGGGCATCCCAGCACAATCACTAGCGCAGCCCCACCTGCAACTGGAGGAAGCAGGGAAGGCAGAAGAGAAAGTGTTGGAAGAGTGGGACGGAGCTGAGAAGGGAAAATACGCAGCCTCCAAAATTGAAGCCACATCACGGCGTTGTACAGTCATTTTGCTTGAAGTACGACTTCAGACAGTACGAAATCCGAAGTCAGATGTCAACTGTCCGCCTGAGTTTTCTTCCATTAATCCTGATGAAGAATTATTAATAATAAGCACTAAATCTTCTCTCCCATCCCCCAAATAACCAAAACAAACTAAATATCCATATGATGGAATACCACAGAAAAACATGCTCTCAAAGAATAGCCAATGACAATGGAAAACATTCACAGTATTTTATTTCCCTCTCCCTCCAAAAGTGAGGGGACCACCAACTACATACCTACATACACCAACATGGTGTTCTTCTCTCTGGCTGTTTTTTCTCACGCTTCCTAACATCAAAGATAATTCTTTTTGGCATACTGTCCGCCTAGTTTTCTCTACATATTTAAGTATAAATATATATGCTAAATATCTATCTACAAATAGAGGTATGAGAGACGTTAAATGTTTAAGGGTGATTTTTTTGTGTGGTTTTCAGTTTTATGCACATAAAGAATCATATTATTTTTAATGAAATTTGTTTGAATCCACAAATGATGTTTTCATATTAGGTTAATAATGGAATCCCCATGGAAGTAATACAGTCTTGCCTCTAGGTAATCTCTATAAATCTGGCCTCCATCAACACCATCTATAAAAACAATACACTGCTTGACTGTATCAGCTCAATTCAACAAGTTTTGAAATAAGCATTTCCACTAGCTAGGTACTTTGACAGGGCCAGTGGAAAGACAAAGGCTCCCTCCAAAATAAACTTATGCAAGTCTCTGAATTCTCATTACTCCATTCAGAACTGGTCAGCTCTGACCAGAGTGCCCTCCTAAAAACTTGCAGGCTACGAAGCAGAAATAAGAAAACTGGGAAGTCAGGTTCACAATTCAAATTGTTTCACGTACTGCTTACAAACCAGGCTAGAATGCACTGGATACACAGGAATGACAAAAGAAGGTAAAGGAAATGGGAAATTTGTGAAACGGATACCTTTGCTGGGTACTGAAAATGACCAGAGTCAAGAAAATATTTCTATGCAAGAAGAACAAAAAAAGACCAGCAGCAGTATTTTCACACACCCGAAACAGAAATGGTGTCGTGAAACATCTGACCAAGGTGACCAAGATCCTACTTTATGTTTCACATAAAGCAAGAGCATCTGGCAGAGTCTGACCGAAACTGTACTTGCTACCCATTTGTTTCCGTTTAGGTTGGGTCAACGCTAAATTACCAGTTGGCTTAGTGATTCCAGGTTAAATGGGTTCAGGTCCAGGAAATACACACCCAGTTCTGGTTTAAGTTAAATTTCCTATTGACACGGAACTTCCCTAACCTTTAAGTTTCCAAAGTGTATTCGCACAAATTCTGGGTTCTGCTGGCTCAAATACATTATGGCTAGAAAGTTAAGGGAAAGATAAACATACAAAGCCAAAGTAAGAAGCAGTTCTAAAGCTTGACAAGAAGCCTACGAAGACGGGATCAATTGGAATGAGTAACTCTGCATCTGTTCTGAATAGCTCCATTTCATCCTCTTTCAACACCAGAATCGTAGCTCCACTTATCCTGGCTGCTCCTGCCATTGCCTCCAGCCTATCACACTCAAAGAGCTCGTCCTGAGAGCTGGGCCAACTTGGAGAACCTTTAAGCCTACCAGGGCCAAACTTCTGAGAGCAGTGAGCCAGGAAAAGCACATGCAGGCATCACGCTGCAGCAGGCATTTCAATGTTGCAAGACAAGATAGAAGACAACCTTGGCCAAAGATAATTTCTCTAAGCCTGACATCAGAACTAGACGCTGCACCTATTGTTTTTAACTAAAACTCCTACGAAATTTTCTTGAGCTTCCCAGAACCAAGAAACACACATTCATCTCAATATTGCTCTGTGGCTGGGCGGTCATGCTGCTTCTATGCTGATTACTGCAGGTGATCAAGAAGTCACCTCGAGTTATAGTTCCCAAGGCTATAGGTTTGAAGGACACTCATAAAAATAAGTATTTCCCCCAGAAAGACTCCTGACATTCCATTCAACTGTGGTATAGAGCCACCGAGACGCTAAAATGTTATGTCAAGGACCCACGTTCCCTGCGGTGAAGGAACAGTAACAAGGGAGACAAGGCAACTCTGGGTAATTAAAGGGGTTTGAGACTGAAGACCCTCCAGAAAGCTGCACAGATAAACGTGGAGTTGCACCATCTCCAGATGAATGTCACTGGCTGTACCAACTGTATGAACTGTAAATCAACACATTACTTGATGGGCTGTTTCCCCTCTTTCAGCGTAACCTGAGAAAGCACACAAACAGCACTTGTAACTGCATTTTACCAAACACCCAGGTTCATTTCCCTACCTGTGCTATCTGAAGAAGGAAAAGAAAAAAATTTAAGCCCAAACTGAGAATTCTTAAGCGTAACCTAAAAAGTGGAAGGTCCTGACTTGGTTTTGGGGGAAACCTTTCCCTAGGAACACAGAAGGTAAGAGAGGGGAGGCCTGAGCGGTCTCCGCATCCCGCCGCAAGGAGAGCCCACGGCCCAGCAGCTGGGAGGTGAAACTACTTCTTTCAGAAAGGCCTTGGTATTTTCATGTCGTTCTTACAGAAGGTGTTCAGATATGATTCTTACCCTCTCTTCTGATAATCCAACGAGTAGAGAGAAGGTGAGGGAGGTGGGGGGAAGGCGATGGAGCACCAGGAGCAGGAAAGAGTGTGGAGAAGTCCAAGACAAACAGCGAACACAAAGACCAACCCTTACCTAAAAAAACCCTGGCTGGATGTGGGGGACTGGGAAACCTCCTGCCTCCTTGGAGTGGATGTGGTGTGCTGATGTGGGCGATCCATGCACAAGCTTCTCTTCTATTCTGTTTTTGCTGGCCAGCAACCCTTCCTCCCTTCCTTTCATCCCTGCCAGGAGGATTTCTCAGTTTAAACTTTGGGGTGAAGAGATAACCTGCTGGAACATTTTAAAAATACTATGCAACACAAAATTAGATTTAGAAGGCCTTGAAACAAATGTGACCCAGGTGTAGTGTGTGAACCTCTAAGGGGGAACTCCTCTTTGAAGGAAATAAACCAAACGGTGCTTAGCAAGGGCATTCCCAAGCCAGGCCCTTCCCATACAAGTCTGGGGCTCTGTCTGGCACCTGAACAGTCCGATCCAGCCTGCTCAGAGTCCCAGGGATGGTCACTAGGGGTCCTGAGGAGAATGAAGAAAAGGAGGGATATCCCATGTAGAGGACTTGATTCCAGCCAGTGTCGTAGAAGTTTCTGTATCATCTCAGCTGGTTCTTATGAAAGCTCTCCTAGAGACAGACACTATTAGCACCATCAATTGTGCAGATGGGAACTAAGGTAGAGACGTGGGGTAAATTACCCAAATTCATGTGGTGGGAAAGTTAGGATTAGAATGTCATTGGCTGCAAAATTCCTACTCCAGGAGAGATTAACATTTTTTTTTCTTTCTTGTCTTTCAGATTTCCTCCCTGCAGTATTCTGATCACCTAACATCCTTCATCTCTCTGAGCAGACCATGCCTCCCTCCTAACACCCGAGCCTTTATGCTAGAAGGTGCCTCTGCCTGATTGTCCCTGCCTGAGAAGTTCACTTCAGAACCAGATGATGGTATCTCACGACCCCCACCGGGGCAGCCTTCACCACCTTGCCAGACACAGTTGGCCAGGGGATCTCTAGACACTAGGAACTTGAAAAATACCACTATAAATTATCCATTTAACAATAAGCAATTTATTTAAATCTCAACTTGAAACTGCTGGTCTTAAGTTCTTGTCGGCTATACTATGTACAAGTCTAGTTATAGCACTGAGCAGGAGCTAAAAAATTAAAAATTTTTAAAAACTCAAATCAAATACTGAAGCATCAAAGTCAAATAAGCCAATTATGGGGGGAGGAAGAGGAAATAGATATATATTTTATGTATTATTTCATTATAGATACATTGTATATTTCCTTTTTTAAGAAACGACAAATCACTTTTCTTTCTTTTCACAGCTCTCACAAAAGGGGCAAAGAGTTCAAATTATTTCTGAGGGTTTATGGTAAAGACTGGTTCATGAGATCAACACTTCGGGCACTTTTAGGGAATTAATCATAGAAAACTGAAATTTATACTCCTAAGCAAAACAACTACAACAAAACTGAAGTTAATCATTAAGTATATGAAGTGTTCTACAAACGTATGAGACACCTTTTCCACACCTTTCATAAGGCACAGAGAGACAGCTGAACCCAGGTCATCACCACGAACATTAATGACAATGCCACACAGCCTCCAGGGACGTGAGGGGCAGCATCCCCAGACCACTCTCAGTTTTCACACCATTTCCTACTTCTCCCATCAGGTTTCCAACGGTGCTCCACGCTGACCACAGTCGGAGCGACTGGTCTAAGGATTCCTTCTCTAAGCTTCTGATGTGCCACTTGCAGCTGGCTGCAGACTTCGGCCCAGCTAAGGAAACTTGCTGAAACTGAGTAACGGAGGAAAACACTCGGGTTCGCAGTAAGTGCCTTTCTCATAGACGCCTGGGTTGGAAGCGGTTACCTGCCAACAAAACAAGCGGAGGCGGCACCGTGTCCGCCCGCCGGGAAGCACGGGCCGTGTCAGGATGGCACCGCCCTCCGTTAACCACGTCTCATGGCCGCCAAAGCCTCCCAGGCGTGGACGGTTACTACAGACACTGGTCTTTTTGCTGAGGTAGTTCAGCTGACCTATGCAATAGGAGAAGGTGTTGAGAGTCTTTTTCCCACTAAAGCTATTGACAGTGATTTTGCTCCAGCTGGCAATGAGAAAGCAAGTTCCGTTCTCGATGTCCCTGGCCACTTCCTGGCAAGACTTCAGAAAACTAACTGTTAAGATGAGTTTCCCCCCTGAAAAAAAAAAGTGTCGCACTTGCTGTGCTGCAAGGGTGTTTTAAACACAAACATTCTTTAATTAAATGGAGAATTACATCCCTAAGCACAGCTGAGTTTTAATGAATTAACAGATCTCTGTTACAAATTCCTCTAAATTTAGGGAAGCCTTTTTTTGAAAACCACCACCTCAAAATTTCATTCTTGTCAACTTTGACAACCCCTAGACTGTAAGTTTAACTAAATTCCAGTGTTGAAGTCAGTACTCATTTCCTAATTTGCTCATTCTTTTCTTCTTCCGTACCTTTAGTTAGCAGGCACTGTGTTCTGCATTAGATTTTAAAATGTAAGAAAGTTCTGCCCTCTAGAAACCTCACTGTTTGGGGGGTATGTTAGTTTCCTATTGCTGCTACAACAAGTTACTACAAACTTAGTGGCTGAAAACAACACAAATTTATGATCTAGCTGCTCAGGAGGTCAGAAATCTTAAATGGATCTTACAGGCTAAGATTACAGTGTTGGCAGGGCTACATTCCTTCCAGAGGCTCTAGGGAGAATCATTCCCTTGTCTTTTCTAGTTACGAGAGGCCGTCCACATTCCCTGCTCAGGCCGCCTCCCCCCTCTTCAAAGCATATCATTCCAACCTCTGCTGCTGTCCTCCTGTCTCCTTCTCTGTTATGACCCTTCTTCTTATATGGACCCCAATGATTACATGGGGCCCTCTGGATAACCCAGGACAGTTTCCCCAGCTCAAGATTCTTTATCACATCTGCAAAACCCCTTTGCCATATATGGTAATATATTCACACGTTTGGGGACTGGGACATGGACATCTTGGGGGGAGGGAGGATTTGTCAGCCTCCTATAAGGAGATTGATGGAAATAAAACCATGAATCCCAGCAAGAAAGCCTCCTCTTTATTCTTTAAGTCCTCTCTCTGAATTTTACTGACTCTTAACAAAATTCCTAAAAAGGTTAGTTACCTGCTAAACCATGTCACAGCACAACTGAACCACAATGTAGAAGAACGGAGGACATGTTAGGAGCCTAACTTCAGGATACAGATTAACATCAGACCAGGAGACAAAAATAAAATGCTCACACCCTACAGTACAAAATCGTGATCTTAAAACACTAAGAAAGTCAGTGTATTCAAGAAGGCAGAAAAGTGTATAAAGAATTTCAGAAGCACCTAAACTTAAAATTTTATCTGTTTTACAATATGCTCAATCTGATGCTGATTTTTAACAGACACAAGCATATATAGCCATGGGAAAAAAGTAAAGATATTAAGATAAAACCAAGATTAACAGTGATTATCACTAAAAAAGTACTGCAGAATAGTTAAAATAGAGGCACTTTTATTTTTTTTTTACCCTTTCTTGTAACTTTGTCTACAATAATCATACATTATCTTTACAACCTGAAAAATACATGCTGAAATACAGTTTTTACTCACTTGGGAGTTAAAAGTATAGGCTTCAGTTCTCCAGAAATACTGTTAAATTAGGATAACCCTTTCTGCTATAAGGCCACATTCATTTATCAGCTATTTTTATTTATTAATTGAAGATCTGCTCTATAGCGTTACCAAGCAACATTCTGATTATTAATTGACCCTCTCAGCTTCAGGAAAATGAATGTCTCAGAATAAGTACTTTAATTGCTATAAGCCACCTACAAATCTTTAAAATGCATTTTAGTATGGTTATAATCAGACTTATACACACACATATATGTAATATTTAACAGTTTTAGATGTGTAAATCACAAAGTCAGTCTACAGATATGGTCCAAACAAAGAGCACACAGGTAAGCTTAGCGTAAGTACAGCCACACCCCCAAAAGATAACAAAATCAACATCCAACATTTTACTCACTGAAATTTCATTTATACATGCACACTTTTCGGTTCATAGATGGGAAATATTAAACAACACATTTCTCATGCATTTCTTAGCCCTCTTTACAGGGAAAAAAAGAGGGAGAGGAAGAGAGAATAAAAGGAAGAAAAACTAAAAAAAGGAGAAAAATAGAAGAAGGAGAGAGAAAAATCTGGGTTTGGCCTGGATATTTACCTGGACCAGCACTACATCACAAACCCTCATTTTAAAAATGCCATCTCCCCGCTTCTTCCACAGATTAGTTGAAGAAGCTAGCACAGACTCTCAAGGACTTTGAGAGTATTAATCAATTTTACAACCTGAACCAAAGAGAGATCTACATAATACGACAAAGGGCTCCCAGTTACAGTATTTTATCTTTCCGTTAGAATTTAGTATTGTCCTCCCAGGGCAGGCAGTCCGGGCTGGGGGGACAGTGGTTTCCAGCTACCGTGAGGACAAGGGGTAGTCTGCCTTCTCCCTCAGAGGCTTGTTCTCTTTCCTAAACCTCCAAGGGTTGCACAGAGGCAGAGCTTTCTGGCCCACTTAACCGACCAGCTCCCCTGAGGACAGGATCAAGGAGGCTCTGCTCAGCCTCTGTTCAAGGTTCCAAAAGTCCTGCAATCCTTGACTGCAAGCCCTTGGAGATGAGAGCCCGGGCCTGCCATGTTCACACTGTGTCCCTCGGCACAGGGACTAGCAGACACATGCCAGAGATCCCTCACCTGTGCCTCCCTGCTAAAATCCCATATAGTAAGCATAAGGGCCGATAAAATCCTAAACGTAACATGCATCTTTCCCTCGATTTTCAAACTATGACCTTCTAACTCAGGAACACAAATAGTCAAAAATATTCACGTTATACCCAGGAGATGAATTGGCAAATCTGAAAAAGTGCTGGAAGGTTTGGCTTATAATAAAATGAAGCAAAAATGGTACATACGTAAATCAGATGCAAATCAAAAAGAAGAGAGTGTCAGAAGTGGCCAGCACCCAGGTTCTTAAATAGTTTCTTCTTCCCTATTCCCCTTTTCCGTTGATATGAGAACAAAATTATGCACAAAAGTGTGTCATTTCATAGATACTCTTTAATTGTTCCTAAAAGGACATCATTTCATAGGCTTTTCTTAAACAGTCAGAGCCATTCACATCCACATTTCCTAAAATCATATAAAATGGTTATCACAGCCCACTTTCAATAAAGCGGTGGAATTTCCCTACAGACTAGTTCACGACTGTAACTGACAGGTCAGTGCTCCCCTGGCTGAAGGTACCTATCTCTACGACAGGACAAGGGCCCTAGAAGAGCCAAAAGTTGTCTCTACCTGTCCAAAAGGATAGGGCAGAAGACAGCACAATGTCGTGGGTGTCACAGAGCCCAGAGAGTCAGCCCTTTGCTGGTGGTGTGACTGGAGGGGCAGCTTCCTATGACCTCACTGAGGATCGAGTCCCTCATCTGTAACGTCGCTGCAGTGCTCCCAGGGCTTCTGAGATGATGAGCACAAAGTGCCCGCCGCCTGCAGAGCCAAGGAGAGCCCCGATGGTTCCATGTGGCTATCGGCACTTCTGGAGCCCAGACCATTTTCTCATTTACAGACTTGATTTTGGGCCATGGCAAATAAGCAGTAACTAAGAGCAAAGCACTTTGTGAAAGACTTTGCTTTAAAACCATTTTATTTTTTAAACAGCCCAAAATGAGAAAGGGAAAAGGAAGACTGAAAATGACCCCAAATTACTATGCTTTGCCCAGATACATAACCAAAACATAAAGCTAAAACAAAGAGATTTCTAATTGAAATCAGCTTAAAACATGTCATCACCTTTCACTCACTGCAAACTTTGATCACATAGCTATCAGCAAATAGCACAGAGCTTTTATTTTTTTCCATTTGCAAGTCGAAAGGAAAAGTTGTATATAATAAAATGTGGAACAGGATTCCATTAGTAATTAAGTACACGCATTTGGGTATTCAACTACACAACCTGTTTCTTATAGCAAACACTGGAGAAAACGTTGGCAACTGTTTCCCAAGAAATTTCAATAACTTTGTCATATCACGAAAAATTTTATCACCTATAAAAATGCAATCCAAAGAAAATTATTTGTTTGCTGTCGCTAAGAGACACTCAAGGAAACTTTAAAACACTCCATTGTTTCTGAATTTAAATTTTTATGTATTCCAGAAAACAGATACACACAACCTACATAATAGCTGCACTCTGATCTTAAAACATGTTTTTAAAACAGAAAAAAGTGAGTAAGTATGCTACCATTTCTCAGTTTTGTTAAGTCATTCAGAATGTGAATTTTAATACCTTCCAGCATTCTCACTGAACTCTGAAGTTTTTACTCTGTCTTATAGGCCTTTAGATAAGTCATCAGTCATCCTAAATGTACAACAACATAATACTGTTCAAGCCACAGCAAAAGAACAAAAGTCTGGGTGTTTTTATTAAACAAGAGGCATCCTAAGTTAACAACAAGGCAATCCTAAGACTGTTACTTGGAGATCATTATGATCTCATACATAGGCAAGTGACGTCCTCTTCCAGCCAAGATGGACAAACAGGGACTGGATTTATCCACACACTTAACAACTCAAAAGTAGACAGAATATTTTAAAAAATGATTTTAAAACACTTGACACTAAGCCACAAAGGACAGTGATTCCTGAGAGATAGGAAACAAGCAAGGTAACCACATGAAGCTTATTGCCTGGACAGAATTTCCAGACTGGAGCACAAAGAGCACAAGGCCAGGCGGGCTGGTGAGCTCCCTGAGCGGAGCAGATGGAGCCAGCGGTTCCAGGAGGCTGATGTCCACCGTCAGCAGGGCACAGCACAAAGATGAAGAGGTGACAGAGACACGTGGAGGTATGCTGGGTTCCCCCTGGGGTCTTCAGCTGACCGAGCCATGTGCGAGAGAAAACGACCCAAGAACCACAAGAAAGGACGAGAGGGAACAATCCCCAAAGGCCCACACAGGCTGGAAATGGCTCCTCCTGTTCCCACCAATCAGAGTGGGAAATCTCATCATTAACAAGACATCAGGTCGAGTATTTAGCAGGGTTTTACCTCAGGAGGTGATAAAATTATAGTAAATGCTGCTTCATTTCTGCCTAAGAAAGCTTAAAAGCAAGACATGAAAGTATCCAACCCTTTCCGAGTGACTTAACTACATCCTATAACAAAGCTCAAGAATATAAAAATACCCAGTGCCCAACAAGATGAAAAGCACAATGTCTGGCATCTGATCAGCAATGAGCAGGCATGAAAAGAAGCAGGGAAATACGATCCATAACTAGGAGATAAATCAGTTACGGACAACTGACCCAGAACTGGCACGTGTTAGAAGTAGCAGATGAGGACATAAACAACGGTGAAATTTTTAAATTTTTAAGATATTCAAAAGATCCTAACTGAACTCCTAGAGAGGAAAAACTACAATATGTGGGGTGGAAAACACACTGGGTGGACAGCACATTAAGACAGTCACAGACAGTCAACTCCATGTCAGTAGTCTGTAAATCGTATTTCTTGATAATTTTTCCCTTCATACTCTTAACCAATTTGCAAAAAAAAAAAAAGATATTAGTAGATTTAAAGTCATAGTAATAGAGACTAAAATGAAACACAATGGTAGAAAGTACTGGAAAAAATAAACAGCATCAGCGAGCTGTGACACAACTTCAACAGTCTAATGTGCATGTAGATGGGGCCCCAAGGAGGGGGAACAGAAAAAAACGTTGGAAGAAATAATGGTTGAAAATTTACTAAATCAGATGAAAACTATAAACACATAAAGTCAAAAAGCTCAATGAACTCCAGGCTTAAGACACATGAATAAAACAACACTGACATATAGCGTCATCAAACTGCTTAAAACCAGTGTTCAAGAGGAAATCTTTAAAACAACTAAAGAAAAGAATACATATTATTTACAGGGCAACAAAGATAATGATTATCAATTTCTCAGAGACAAAGTAAGCCAGGAGATGGTGAAACGTCTTTAAAGTAATGAGAGAGGAAAAAAAATGGTTAACCTGTAATTATTTACCCAGTGAGAATATTTTTTAAAAATGAAGGCAAAACAAGAATGTTCAAGGGTAAGAAATAGTAAAAGAAATTCTTCAAAAAGAAGAAAAATAATTATCTCACCAAGGTCCTTAACTTAGTCACATCTGTGAAGTACCTTTTATCGTGTAAGGAAACATTCACAGGGTTCAGGAATAAGGACACGGACATTTGGGGGAAACTATAATTCTGCCTACTATACACCCTATACGAAGAAATTACTAAAAATGTTACACTAAAACAAAAAATAATAATAATGCAAGAGAATACATGATATTTAAAATACAATATAAACTGAGTATGACTGAGAAGAAACAGACGTATGAAAAAATTTGAGATTCCTTTGGACTTTGATGCCTGGAACATTCTCCTTTATCTGCAGATTTAGTAATTTAAGATTGGTTTTTTTCTTAACCACTCCAAGCATTCTGCAGCAAATTCTGCAGCAAGCAATATTTGTATATTTGTAATACTGTAAAAGCTCTTTTATTAAAAGAACTCACAAACAATCAAAAAAGTGATCTGAAAAAAGCCAAGGCTCCTGTCTTCCTGCATCAAGTGCTCTAGCAATCAAATTAATTCTAAGGACAAAATGAAATTAAGCTAACTTAACTCTATGTCAAAATTCTGTATGTAACATTTCTTGAAAACTTTTTCCCTTTTATACTCTTAACCAGTTTGCAAACTTTTATGCTGAGTGGATTTATGGCCCATCAAGAATTTCAGTAACTTATACATTTTTTCCTCACATGAAATGCTTCAATGCATGACCAAAGTGACTTATTATAACATTTTAGAATTAGTCACGCAATTTCAGAATTTGAGAAACTGCAAATGAGCAAAGTTAATCTTTTTCCACTTGCATGCACACACCAATGACAGTAAAAATTAGACAGAATCAAGGCTTCCCATTCAGCAGTAAAGTCACATTTTTAGCACAACCTGGGGAGTGTAACTGTCATCCCAAGTTAATAATTGGTCGTAATATTAACCATCCTCCAACACATCTAAATAGAAGTTCGTCTTACAAATAGGCTTTCTCATTCTGTAATGTATAAATTATCGAAATAAACATAATTAAGCAAATAAAGGGAAGACATTTTTAAAAACATACAATTTAATATTACTTCTCCACCCAAATGCTACCTTAACCGGGAATGACGGTTCTGATCCTCAGTGTAGAACGGCATGCTTAGAGAAGCGAGGACCATTTACAGAACTAATTCTCTTTAGTGATAACATCAGCGGTGAAATATTTCACTTGACTCTCCGCCAAGCAAGGTTAGGGACTATTTAAAAACAGAAATCAGGGCTTTGAAGCCACTATATTTATAGTTCACCAACTTCATCTATTTCCATTTAATGATTAAAACTCTGTTTAACAAAGGCCAAACCCATTTGGCCATCGTTTGGGTTCCAGACATACCAGGCCAACATTTCGTTTCACATGAGAGGCCTCACTGACACACATTTTTTGAGCACTCCCTGAAACTCCCCTTGCCACGGGCTGCTAATCATTATCGTGAGGAGAGGCGGGAATGCTGCTGGGCTCACTGAAAATTAACTGACTCCACATACAGAGAACCTCATTACCTGGACTCAGCTTCCCTTTTTTGATCTCGATGATCACAAGTGAAAATGTGCCTATTTATATGGATGTTTTAGGACTCCTGGTAGGGTTACCGCGGACTCTACTTTCTGACCAACTGGGCAGTCAGCTCTCTCCCCGACACGACACAAAAGCAATGCTGCTCAGGTGTAATTAATTCAATCAAACAGGTGAAGTATCTGGGACCACAAGCTGCACTTGTTAGCTTGCTCCTCATTCCGTAAGGCCAACCACCTGAGGAATCCAACAGCCTCCCTTCTCTTCAACAGTAAAAGAACTCTGATATTCATGAAATTGTCATAACCACAGAAAGTGCATTACAGCAAGTTTCAGAAGTTTGCACCATCTGAACATAACTCAAAAATTTTTTAAATCTCAAAAATGTACTTTTCCCCAAGTAATTATTCTAAAGCTAAACAATTTTAACTAAAATAATGATTTTACTCTCCCCACTATGTGTGAGTTACTTATGATTTGTTCTTTTACTCTTGAAAGGACTTTTAAGTATCTATCACGAAATCTGAACAAACATGCAAACTGAAAATAATGAGTTCAGAGTTTACACATTTGGTTGTGCTCTTTTTTTTTTTTTTTAACATTTTAGCAATCCCCTATTTATTAAATCCAAGCATTGCATTTTTTAAAGCAGTAACATGCTTACAATCGTGAAATAAGGAATGACTGCCAATACAAAAAGATCAGGTACCTTATTTATAGTTAAAGTCTAAACTCAGCTTCGTCAAACTGATAGCCTGGTTTTGCTTTGTTTTGTTTTTCTGTTATGCTCTTGATCAGACACAAAGCCAAAAAAGAAACAAACATAACATAATTAAGCTTATGAAGAAATAAAATAGCATATTAATATGCATTATAGAAAAAGAGGTAGGCAAAATGTAGCAGAATTTATACCAAAATTAAATTCTAACAAAGGTGGGGAAGAAAAAACTACCTGTAATTTACGTAGAAAGTTTAAAAAATCAGACAGTTAAAACAATATTACTACTAAATTTTTAAAACTAGGTCCTTCATTTTTGCCTTATCAAGTGTTCATATGAGTCCAAAGCACAAAGTAATTCTTATATTGAATATGCTAGACCTCAGCTTCCATTTTTTGGGGAAAGCAAACAAAGCATTTTATCCTAGCAAAGAAACCAGCATTTTATCTGATTCTTGGCCATTTCTTTATATTTCCAGAACTACTGCTATCTACGGTTGCATTACAAGAAAAATGAAAAAGCAGAAAATTCAGAAACTGAACAATACAAATGCCTGTTTGTCTAAGATGCTGCATCTAGAAAGAGCATCTATATCCTGCAGGCTCTTTATGAAAAGTACGTAACTGCAGAATTAATGGAAGCAATGAAGTTTAACTTTAAGAGCTTAAAATTTTCTAGTTTTTACCTTACCTCTGAGTGCAGCAAGACAGAAAAAGACTGGTGTCAGAACCCAGAGATGCAAACTCTGCTCAGGGTTCTAAAACAAAGCTAGGTAAGTTAGGTTAGCTAACCTGAGCTAATCCCTTCAACTACCCTCGCTGAACCACAGCTTTCCTTACTGCTGGAATCAGTGTGACGTCAGCAAATCTTCATGGCTCCTGGTGATTCTAATAAGGGATTAACAACCCTGAATTCAATCAATTCCTGCCTTCCACTTGCCAGCTAGTAAGAAATCACCCGTTAAAATGCTGATAATATGTAATTCATTTTAGTATTAACTATTTTTAAATATACACAATAAAAATTTTAGTTATTTTTAAAATAAAAGTTTTATTCTAAGCCATCCAACATAATCCAAATTCAAATATAAATTATTTGATGTTTTAAATTCTGTAGGTCACTATCCCCCTCAAATACTGTAAGTAACCAAGAAGCTAAAACTGTAATCATATGAGTGAATGTCCTCTCATCCAGACCCAGCAGGCTGACACTTTCAAATTTCTTATAATTTTTGTACTCTACTGGCAAAACTTCTAAAGAGCTAACCTTGAAAATGACACAAGATGTTTTAGCATACAAAATGATCACTATAATTCATTACAGAAAGCTAAAAATAGGGGGTCTCCCTCCCAAAAAACTGTTTGGTTTGATATATTTTATAAATATTTTCAGAAAATTAATTTCTGAAATTGATTCACACAGCACTCTTTGCACTAGACAGCTGTATTTGCATTAGCGCCCTACTGCTGCTGTAACAAATTACCACAAACTTAATGGCTTAAAACAACACAAATTTATTATCTTACAGTTTTCAAGGCCAGAAGTCCCAAATGGGTTTTACTGGGCTAAAATCAAGGTGTTGGCCGGGCTGTGTTCCTTCTGGAAGCTCTATTGGAGAATCTGTCTCTCTGCCTTTTCCAGCTTCCCGAGGCTAGCCACATTCCTTGGCTCATTTAAAGCCAAGCAGGGTCAGTTGGGTTTTTCTCACGTTCTATCCCTCTAACCCTCCTGCCTCCCTGTTTCACTTACCACCTTTGTGATTACAGTGGGCTCACCCGGATAATTCAGGCTAATTCCCCTATTTTAAGGTCAGCTGATAAGCAAACTTAATTTCACACCAGCAACCCTAATTTTCCCTTGCCCTGGTAACATATTCACAGACTCTGGGGATTAGGATGTGGACTTTAGGACAACTGCCACCTACCACATCTATTATTTACTAAGAAAGCCACTCACAGAATATAAGATGGACAAGCCCTGTGGGAGTCAATTTAATGAGGATGAAAAAAAAAATAAAACAACAATTCAGTGGGGAAAATACAGAGATAAACACAAGAACACTTAGCAACAAAAGACAGACGTATGATTTTTTTTTAATAATTAAAAATATGGCTGGCTGAAGCCACCTGCTGTTAGAGATAACAGTTCTACATACATGAACATTATTTTGAGGAAAGACATATATTCTCTGCCACAAGGAATGAGGTCTTTATCAATCAGAATTTTAGAGACTGATGGGGTCTTAAAGAGCTCATCTGGTCACTGAAAGCAGCGGTCCACCAAGACCCAAAGAAATTGTAACTTTTCTATGATCCCTTGGTTAGTGAATTTCAGAAATAGTCCTTTAACTCAATTTTTTGATTTCTGGTCAAAATACTGTATGAGACAGCAGAAAGAATACATTGGGTTCAGTACAGTGTGTTTAAGAAATGAGAGAAGCATGGAATTGCGCTTTGACAACACCAACTGCAGATTTTTCCAATTGTAAGTCCTGCTTAACGCTTACATGATTAGAATGCTTAGCTATTTGGTAAATGCACCTTTGTGCGGTAACCTATTGCTCAAGGATGTTATAAAGATGAGACACCATATTCCCTTCACCTAGTTTACACTGCATCACTGAGCACTTACTATATGCCAGGCAAGTCCTAGGTGAAAGAGATAAAGCAGTGAACAACCACCAAGTCCTGCTCCAGTGGGTCTTCAATTCTTGTGAAGGAACAGAGGAACAGATGAAAAACAAGTAAATAAGTACATCACATGTCAGGGAGCAGTTGTAGCCACTCTTACAGAGATACGAAGGAGGACTAGAGACGTGCATTCTCAATGTCACTTGAAAACAAACATGATGCGCAATGTTAAGAGTAACTGACAAGGGGAGGGTGGTAGGGGACAGACTGGGAGTTCAAGGTTTGTGGATACTGATGGGCATGTGTAGAGTAGATGGACAAGATTATGCGGTACAGCACGGGGAAATGTGTACAGGGTCTTGTGGTAGCTCACAGAGAAAATGAAATGTGACAATGAGTATATGTATGTTCATGTATGGCTGAAAGATTGTGCTCTACACTGGAATTTGACACAGCATTGTAAAATGACTATAACTCAATAAAAAAAGTTTAAAAAAAAGAGTAAATGACAAGATGAAGGAGATAAAAGATCTAATGGTTTAAGAACACTCGAACACACAAGCATTGTTATACAACTGAATGAGAACCTCCTTCTCAACTCTCAACTAAAATTTAATACCAATTAAGATCAAACTCAATCAAGACTGAGTGGAACTGACAAAACAATAGACACATAGATCAATGGAACAGAGTTAAAAGAGCAGAAATAGATCCACACAAATATAGACATCTGATTTTTGAAAAAAGGCACAAGAGCAATTCAATGGAAAACGGACAGTCTGCTCAACAAATAGTGCTGGAACCACTGGCCATGTATGCGCAAAGTAATTAGTAACAATAAACACAGGCTTAGATCTTTAACAAAAAGCAACACAAAGTGGATCATAGGCCTAAATATAAAATGCAAAACTATAAAGATTCCTGTACACCAGAAATTGACACATTGTAACTGACTATGCTTCAATTAAAAAAAAAAAAAAAAAACACCTATAAAGGTTCCAGAAGCAAAAACAGAAGAAAATCTACACAACCGTGGGTCTGATGATGAAATTTTGGATACGTACCAAAAACACGATCTAAGAAAAGATAAGCTGGACTTCCCTGTGAAGGATACTACTAAGTAAACAAAGAAACAAGTCAAAGATTGGGAGAAAATATTTGCAAAACACATATCCAATAAAGGAATTCCATATAAAAGATACAAAGAATTCTTAAAACTTAACACTTAGAAAATAAACAGCCCAATTT
Organism: Camelus ferus; assembly: GCF_009834535.1. Taxonomy (NCBI): domain Eukaryota; kingdom Metazoa; phylum Chordata; class Mammalia; order Artiodactyla; family Camelidae; genus Camelus; species Camelus ferus. The sequence goes on along the minus strand of NC_045706.1, from coordinate 41,322,015 downwards.
AAAAATGGGCAAGATGGGGGGAGAGGGGTGGAAAGGGATAAACTGGGAGTTAGAGATTTGCAGATGCTGACTGGTATATATAAAATAGATAAACAAGTTTATACTGTATAGCACAGGGAAGTATATTCAATATCTTATAGCAGTTTATGGTGAAAAAGAAAATGAAAATGAATACATGTATACCCATGTATGACATTGTGCTGTACACCAGAAATGGACACAACAGTGTAAACTGACTATACTTCAATTAAAAAAAAAGAAAGAAAGAAAGAAAAACCAACCTGAAGAATTTGGGAAGTTCTACTACAAGAATTCCCCAAAGCAGTAAATCATTATCAGAATAATCTCCTTTCATAAGTATAAATTTAAATATCTATAAATGCTATATAAAATTTAAGCATACATGCTTAAATGAGAAATGCATAAATCAATAAATAGATGAGTAGCATAAGGAAAATATTTCAAAGTATTTAACATGATGATCAAATATGTAAAAATATTAATAAATTTTTTTAAAAACAAACAAAAAAACAAAGGGCAAGAGATCTGAACAAACCTCGCAAAGAAGATACACAGATGGCAAATAAACATGTGAAAAACTAGTCAACACCACACATCATTAGGAAAATACACCAAGTAGGAAATTAAAATGAGATACCACTATACATATATTAGAATGGCTAAAATCCAAAAAACTGACAATACCAAATGCTGACAAAAATGCAGAATGGGAACTCTCATTCACTGCTGGTGGGAAGGCAAAAGGGTACACAGTCACTTTAGAATATGGTTTGGCAGTGTCATAAAGCTAAACATAGACTTAACAGACAAACCAGCAATCTCATTTCTAGGCATTTATGCAATTCATTTGAAAATTTATGTCCACACAAACACCTGTGTAAGAATGTTTATAGAAGCTTTATTCATAATAGCCAAAAAATTGAACAGCCTCAACAGGTAAATGTATAAAAAGAAACTATCTTCCCTATAGTGGAATACTATTCAGGAAAAAAACCAAAAAAACAAAAGACAGTGAACTACATAAAGTCATGCAAAAATATGGATGAATCTTAAATGCATATAGCTAAGTAAAAGAAGCCAATGTGAAAAGGCCACATACTATATGATTACATTTATGTGACCTTCTGGAAAAGGTAAAATTACAAAGATAGTAAACAGGTCAGTCGTCACCAGGAGGTTGGGAAGAGGTGAGGGTTCAATAGGTAAAGTATATGGGATGGTTAGGATGGTGAAACTATTCTGTAAATTATAATGGTGAATACATGACACTGTGCACTGGTCAAAACCCGTAAAACTTTACAGCATACAGAGAAAACCTTAATGTATGCCAATTTTAAACTGTTTATGAGGTTGGAGAACCCCAGGATGGAATGCAGACTGTGACAAAGGACTCTAACAAATGTGTGACATAAACTCACCAAAGTGGGAAGAGGGAAGTGCCAACCTAAGTATCCTCAGAGATAACTGCAGTATGGAAGGGTAAAGGCAAAAGGAACTGTGGATAAAATTATTTCTCACAGCAGGCATTAGTAAACAACTCTAAAACCACTATACACTGTATACCGAAGGTGAACAATTAAGGAAATGAATGGTGGACCGTGGGAGCCAGATGTCTCATGGTTGGAGCAAGAGTTTACAAACAAGAGAAGAAAGCTCCAACAATCCATGTGTGAGGTTAGAGTCGGAGCAACCAGTTCTGAGCTCATGTTTAGCTTAGTACAGATACAAGTGGATGCAAAGAGAAATATGTTTATATACATGGCTTACTATGCACAGTATAGCTTCTTGCTCTGTCAGTGAGAGGGCCTAGAAGTAACACATCTCAGCAGCCATGAGCACACCAGATCTTGGTTTTTAATACCATTCTCCAACTAAAGACACCAGGACTCCTCAAAGAAGTGGCTGATTCTAGGGCTGATCAAGGGCTAGAAAAGATGAGCATGGCCATCGTGCAGTGCCAGAAAGTAAGAAAGTGCTCAGTTAAAAAAAAAAAAAAGGTACAACAATGATGTGAATATGCCAAAGGGACACAGGAGCCAACTGAAAAGCTCTCAATGGGCAAAGCTGGAATCTGAGCAATAAAGTAGTATTGCCTTATATCACGAAGTATGAAATAAATATCCATGGTCCACACTGATATACACAAATGATTGAATAAAGAAAAGGGGGAGAAGAAACCTACCTCCCATGCAAAAAAAATCCAAAATATTACATAGGTGCTCCCTGCTCAGGAAGGTACAGCATAAGTCCCCACGTAAGTGTGGACTGCACCTAGTGACTTTCTTCCAAAGTGTCCAACATGGAAAGGGGAAATTTTTAAAGAATAATATTGCAATGGAGAAACCTGACAAATACTAAGTCAGCCAGGTGATCAGGATTAACATGCATAGTAACAGGTCACACTGTGTGTGGTAAGAATTGGTACTGCACCTCTCTGGTCCTCCTCCCCAAAACACAGAACCCCAGTCCAATCAAAAAAAAAAAAACCTCAGACAAGTCCCAACTGAAAGACAGTCTACAAATCACTTAACCAGTACTCCTCAAAACTGTCAAAACCATCAAAAACAAGGGAAGTCTGAGAAACTGTAGGCCAAGAGGAGCCTAGGAGACATGACAATTAATGTAATGTGGTGTCCTGGATTGGATCCTGGAACAGAAAAAGGACATTATGTTAAAAAGAAGGAAATCTGAATAAAATATGGTCTTTGGGTCATAATACACCATTATTGGTTCATTAACTGTGAAAATGTACCACGCTAATGTACGATATTATTAATGAGGGGAACCTGGGTGTGGGATATATGGGAACTCTCTGTACTATATTCACAGCTATTCTGTAAATCTAAAATTGCTCTAAAAAAATTTTCTTTAAAAAAAATGCTACAAGAATGAGTTAAAAATTCTTACCAGTGAAGAAAATAAGATTCCTCCATTATTTCTCTAGGTATCAATTTAAAATGCACCTAGAAGTCTGATTCATACCTTAAATATTAAAAATAAAATAAAAGCTGACACATTCACAAGGCAGGAGGCCAATAGGTTATCATTTTTTAAAGCCTATCATTTTTTAAAAGTACAAACATCCTCTGGATTCCAAAACTGATACTGTTACATTGATTTTTTTTTCTTAACGATTTGAAACTACTGATAACAAGATAACAAGTTAAATTACAATAATAAAGAGCACCATTCATTTCAGGTAAAACTGTGATCAACTGCGAGTGCCATCTGGATCTGAGTTTTTCCTGAGAGCCCCAGAGCCGACTCCTACAAGACTAGTCACCCTGACACCTCACTGGAGGAACGTTCTATAAGCATCACCTGCTACCTGGAGGGGCAACAAACCAGCTTCCTATACTCTCCACTGGAGGCTGAAAAGGGTTCTATTTTACTTGTTCCATAATTTTTTTTTAATCTGAACTCATTGCCAATAATAAAAATTGGGAGACTGCACGTAAAAAAAAAAAATCAAATTTCTGCCTTTTTGTTTGAACACTAGAAAGATCTGGCCACATCTGGCCTGCGTTTCTACAGGGCCACAACCTGATGTAGCAGAGGTGTTCCCTTTAGGCCAGGCACAGCCTCTCCAGTTTGCCTTAACCCCCACCACTCCCTAGTTTTAATATCCAAACCCACTTCACTTACCACTTACTTACAGCTCTGCACCTTCCACCCTATTACTCCTGAAATTCGAAAAACAGTTAACTTGGAGACACAGCAACAATGTCCATAAGCTAATACAAGTAATAGTATTTTTTGTCTCATGACCCAGAAGTATCCTCAATTATACTAGTAATAATGGGCAACAGGACTAAAAATGTCAAAACAGCATTAACTGCTTAGTTCTGGTTCAAAAGAGAAATCAAGGCTCAGGATGGGTATGTAACAGATAAAATAAGATACAATGACACACACTCTGCTAACTCCTGTCTACCTTTCGGAATCAAGAATAATGGGATGGTCATGGGCTCATTAAGTGAGACAAAGAGGAACGAGGCCCTGGGCACCTGTGTGGACTTCTTCTTTTGGAGCTGAAATAAGGGCCAGCCCAACTGAGCTGCTCTCCAGGGAGCTAAGCCTGCAGGGGCTCTAAACCTCTAGGGCACCAGAACATAACCAAACACAGTAAGACAGAGAAAATGGTATTTACCAGAGCCCAACACAGAAAGGATGCTGCATGTTTGGGAGAGAATAACTTGATAACCTTCTTTGCATAAACAGTGAACTCCACAAAAGACAGGTCAAAGAGTCTCCGAGAGAGCAGGACTAATTAAAGGGGTGGGTGGGCTTGTTTCACTAGGTGGAATGTGCAAGTTTGGGCAGCAACAAAATTTCCTGAAACAAGAAAAAGAAGCCTGGAGCTGCCACCAGAGGGCCAACTTCACCCTTCCCCCACGCAGGGCTCGCCTCTCCAGGCACTGTTCCTCCAACAAATACCTAAAGAATATGAGCCAAATATCGGCCTGAATGGAGTACCCACTTTTCTTGGCATTTTCTATTTCCACTACATATATCAAATGAATTTAAAGAAAAACATTGAAGTCAGGCTAGTTCAAGCTAGTCACAACCATTCAAATCCAAGATACAAGATCATGAGCAAATCTCAGACGCAGAAAAACACTACAAGTTAACATCAAACCTCATACTTTCGTATCTAATAAAGCAGTCACAAAACAGCCAAACTACTCAGTACCATAGTAATAAATACTCTAAGGAGAAATCAAAGTTGAAATTTTCCATTTTAAACTTTAAGAATGAAATTATTCTTAAAAATATATCCAAAGGATAACTTTCATTTGCTTTTTTGGGGGGTGGAGGGTGGGATAGAGGTACTGGGAATTGAACCCAGGAGCTCCTGCATGCTAAGCAGGCACTCTATCAATTGAGCTATATACCCTCCCACCTAAAGGATAACTTTTAAATCAACCTGCAAGAGCAGATTTATGGAAGTGTAAATGCAAGTATTTAATTAAAAACCAAGACTAAAATGCACATCTATACATCCTAAATTAAAAGGTGACTAAAATAATCTAAAAGGCTAAGCTGAAGCAAGCAGCACAACGGCCATACGTGAGGGACATACTACTTCTGCAGTAAAACAAGGGTTGTTTATACAAAGCCTGCAGGACCTACAGACGTGCAGAATAATTCAGCTGTATTTTCAAAGTAAATTGTTTCTGAGCCTGTAACTTGGTACTGAATAATCTGGATGGATGAACTTGGTTTTCCAATTATTTATTCATTTGCTTACTAGTCTTTATAAAGTTTCTCCTGAAAAAGTTGCCATGGTCAGGAAAACTATTATTGCTCATCCTACACAATCTTTACCACAGCCATATCATTTTTAAGAATGCACATACACAATGCTCATTGGATAATTTACAATCTAGAACGAGTTTCCAACAATAATTTACAAATAGTCAAGGATTTATTTTATTAGATGGAGAAGGCTCCCTCACCTAAAAGAGTTGTATGTCACATCAAGACAATGGGTCCCACTAAAAGAAACTAAATATATAAAACTCTAAATCTATAAAAACAAACATCAGGTCAAAAATAGGCCTCGCTTCAGGAAAATAATTCACTATATGATTTCTATGCATAGCTACAACATGTAAAACATCCAAATTGTGGCTTCATTTAGATATTTGAGGAGCAAGAATTAATAAAATGTTTTCCAATGTTTTGTATCACTTTTTATCATTTATTTTTAATTGTGGTAAAATACACATAACATAAAATGTACTATGTTAACCATTTTTAAGTGTGCAGTTCAGTGACATTAGGTACAGTCACACTGAGGTGTGACCACCGCCACCATCTAGGTGGTTTTCACCTAGGACTGTCTCATCTTCCCAATCTGAAACTCTACTTGTAACAGTAACACTCGATTTCCCTCCCCTAGCCCCCTGCACCACCATTCTACTTTCTGTATCTATGAATTCACTACTCTAGGTACCTCATATAAGAGGAATCATATTTATTTCACTTAGCATAACATCTTGAAGGTTCATCGATGTTGTAGCATGTGTCAGACTCCAGAGTTCCAAAATAGTTACAGCAGATAGAGTCCGCCACTGCAACTGTTGTCCAGGTGGGAAGACAGATCCCTGGTGCCCCAACCCACTGTATTACATTTTGTAAGTTCTATGAGAACACAATCCACATCTATCCAGTCAGTCTATTTATATCAACTCAACTGAAAGGGCAGATATTCTGATATATAAGAAATTACTGTGAAAGAATGTGCTTTTTTACTTGCTGCCATAATTATATATCTAGACTATTTTAAAGTTCAAGTGTAGCCAAAATATTTTTTCTTAAAACATCAAGAAATAATATTGCAAAATGAAAACCGAAAATTTAAGCATAGCTCTTATATGAAAAATTCATTGAAAGCCAAGAAATAATTTGTAACAAAACCGTAAGTGAAGTTCCATACAAATTCCCTTAAAAGTTACTCCCTCTAAAACTTAATGTCTCATGATGTTTTCCTCCATATCTTTAAAATTATTAGAAAAACTGGAATCATTTGATAAAAAAAAAACACTGAGAAATTCCACTTTTGTAATGAAAGACCAAGTAACAGATAACAGAGATCCTCTCACTGTAGTTATCTAGAAAAGATGGACTTTTTTTTTTTAAATCTTGGAGGCATTAGAGAATTAAAAAGAAATTGAAGAATTGCCAAGCCAGGAATATAGTGAGGTACAGAAGACCGGGAAGGGGAGGACAGATTTGGGGCCTTCCCAGGGAAGCACATGCTGATTTCAGGAAGGGCATCTGAGAACCCACATCATGCTCTCAGCTAGAAACTAAAAAGTCAGGAGTTATGTAAGACTCACTGGAGTTATGTAAGATTACAACATACTGAATAAATGTGTCATGAAAGTGACCATCCAAATAGCCAGTAAACATGAAAAAAATACTCAACTTCATTAGTAATCGAGAACGTGCAAATTTAAACCACAATGAAATGCTGCTACACACTCACCAGAAGGACCACAATTTTAAAAAGTGACAATGCCTATTACTGGCAAAGTTATGGAGCAGCTAGAAGACTCTAAGCTTATACATAAAGTGCAAAGTGGTACAACCACTTTGGAAAACTAACTGGCAATACCTTCTAAAATTAAACATATTTTTTACCATGTATCATTTTCATCCCTAGGCACACGTCCAATAGAAATTAGTCAACCTAACAGTATGCACAACAACATTCATAGCAGCTTTATTCATAATAGTGAACAGACAAAAATAACATGACTGGTAGTACAAAAAAACTGTAGTATTTGCATACAATGGTAGACTCCAGAGCAAAAAAAGTACAAATTTACAGCAGTAAACATGCTCAAATAAAACCTTAAAAACTGGTCTCCAGCAAAAATTATACTACAAGTAATAAAAGGATCTTTTTTTTCAGGATGAAAGTTAAGTACTACATGGAAACTTGGATATTAAGGAAGAAATAAAGAGCTCAAGAAATGGCAACTATGTAAACAGATTCACAAATAAACTTACCATCTTAATTTTTTTAAAATGCATATGGCTTTAAAATACATATGGCCGTATAATCCTACAGCCACCATGAATAAGAAAAAGGGCTATTGCCAAAAAGCTATTAGATAAGTTAAGTGGAAATTTTGTAAGTAATCAATTAAGTCAAAATAAGGCTGGATAGGAAAAAGCAAAGAACATTCCATTACACACTTGTTCACCGCATAATGTACACTAAAAGTGAGCGCTAATGTAAACGATGGACTTTGGGTGATTACGATGTGCTGATGGAGGTTCAGCGACTGAAACCACTGTACTACCCTGGTGGGAGACGCTGGCAATGACTGCATGTGTGGGGACAGGAAATGCAGGAGAAATCTCTGTACCTTCCTCTCAGTTTTCCTGTGAACCTAAAATTGCTCTGAAAAATAAAGTCTACTGAAAATGAAGTAAAATTTAAAAAAAAAAGACAAAACCCCATAAAATTATGTATCTAAATCCAACTATCTCATGCTTGTTTCAGCAACATATATACTAAAAAAAAAAAAATCCAACTATCTCAAAAATCATATTAAGTATTTCTGGAACTAAGCACTCCAATTAAAAAACAAGGATTGTCAGAGTGGAAAGGATAGACTAAAATATGTTTATACCACAGAAAAACTCAGCAATGAAAAAAATCAATAAACTCTAATATATACAAGAATATGGATGAATTTCAAATTTTAAGGGAGAAAGCCAGACCCAATAGATTATATATTATATAACTGTATTTACATGAAGTTTAAAAGAAGGCAAAAGCCAACAAAATATACAGGGATTCACATACATATAGGTGGTAAATCTATACAGCAAACTAAGACAGAGATTAGCATCCAAACAAGGAAGCTGGGACTTCAAAGGCAAGGAGTGAGCATGAAGAGAGTGCTTCTGGGATGCTGACAATATTTTCTTTCTTGACCTGAGTGATGGAAATACTTTATTGTTCATTTCTGCCACATTTTTGTATCTGTATTACACTTCACAATTTAAAATATTAAAAATAAAAACAAAAAGTTACTCTGAAGTGACTGACTAGATTATTTTATAACTAAAAGCCGTGGGTTTGAAATGTTATGACTGGAATAGTCATAAAAAAGCACACCACATTTAGAAAGGGCACTCAGAGCGACAACAAACAATAATTCAAATTCATAAACACAATAAATCATATAATCTCCCTCGATTAGCTATTTTCTAAAGATGAAATTCATTTTTGGAATAGACCATAAAAGTCTACCAATGACTAGGTCAACTTTTCCAAGAGATATAGGGTCTTCATTACTCCAAAAATCGCACAGTCTAACAGTAAACACCAAGAACTTTTAGACGACACACCTTGGTGTATTTTGAGTTACTAGACTACTAGACAAACAGCCAATAACATAACAGGAAGAAGGCTAGCTTTATTTAACGTAGTTTCTTTCACTTTCTTAATTAAAAATTACTGTGAAAATCATTGCTCAGGCCAGTTTAACAGCCTTCACTACCTTCATCCACCAAATTGAAGTAGGTATAGTACTTCTTCACCCAAAGGTTAACCTCTCTCAACATCCACAGCAACAACAATAATACCTAGCATTTTTAAATAGCTTTCTTCTTCTCTAGCACTAACTCCAATATTCCCCAGTCAGAGATTTGGGTAAGCCAGGTGTGTTCTCGCATCATTTGGGGTTCATAAACTCAGATATGCACTTACTCAGACATGGGATATGGGAAACCGGGGTATGCATTGGACTGTAGAGGCATATAGCTGAAAGAACACTGCATCTCCCACTTTTCCAAGCACCGAACTCATGTCCCTTCTACTGATGACAACATCAGTACAAGAAAAAGGCACGTATACCTTGGGGCAGTGGGGAAAATGGTCATTTGATGACATCTGTTTCTAATCTCCAGAAAACTTAATTCCGGTATGTGTAATTTCAAGATTTTTCCCTTTTTTTTGGTGCTAGATGAGAGTGGGTTTGTTTAGGTCTCTAGAGGACTCTACCATTGATATAAATTGCACAATCTCATAAACTCCTGAATAAGGTCTGATTTGTATTTGTACAGAGCAGGGTCAGAGCTTCTAGATCCACTTTCAAATCTAACGGCTTCATCATCACAGCCAACCTGAATTTCTCAACCTGCAAAACTGGGAAACTAATTTTTTAAGAGTTAGAATACTCCTTCACTCCAAACACAAAAATAAACTCAAAATGGCTTAAAGACTTAAATATAAGACAAGACGCAATAAATCTCCTAGAAGAAAACATAGGCAAAACATTCTCTAACATAAATCTTAGCAATGTTTTCCTAGGGCAGTCTATCCAAGCAACAGAAATAAGACCAAATAAACAAATGGGACCTAATTAAACTTATAAGCTTTTGCACACAAAAGAAACCATAAGCAAAACAAAACAACAACCTATGGAATGGGAGAAAATATTTGCAAATGATGTGACTGACAAAGGCTTAATTTCCAGAATATATAAACAGCTCATACAACTTATGAACAAAAAACAAACATCCCAATCCAAAAATGGGCAGAAGACTTAAACAAGCAATTCTCCAATGAAGACATACAAAAGGCCAATAGGCACATGAAAAAATGCTCAATATTGCTAATCATCAGAGAAATGCAAATCAAAACTATGAGGTATCACCTCACACCAGTCAGGATGGCCATGATTCAAAAATTCATGAATAATAAAAGCTGGAGAGGGTGTAGAGAAAAGGGAACCCTCTTGCACTGCTGGTGGAAATGTTGTTTGTATAGTCATTATGGAAAACAGTATGGAGATTCCTCAAAAAAAAACAATAGACTTACCATATGATCAAGCCATCCCACTTCTGGGTATATATCCAGAGGAAACTCTAATTTGAAAAGATACATGCACCCCAATGTTCATAGCAGCAATATACAAATTATACAATAACCAAGACATGGAAACAACCTAAATGTCCATCAACAGATGACTGGATAAAGAAGTTGTGGTATATTTATACAATGAAATAGTATTCAGCCACAAAAAAGAATAAAATGCCATTTGCAGCAAAATGGATGGATCTAAAGATCGTAATTCTAAGTGAAGTAAGCCAGAAAGAGAAAGAAAAATACCATATGATATCACTCTATATGTGGAATCTGCAAAAACAAAAGAAAAAAAGGACACTAAGAACTCATCTATAGAACAGAAACAGACTCACAGACATAGTAAACGATCTTATGGTTACCGGGGAAAAGGGGTGGGAAGGGATGAATTTGGGAGTTTTAGATTTACAACTTTTAGCCACTATATATAACAATAGATTTTTTTTAAGTTTCTGCTGTATAGCACAAGGAACTATGTTCAATATCTTGTAATAACCTTTAATGAAAAAGAATATGAAAATGAATATATGTATGTATTTACATTACTGGGACACTGTGCTGTATACCAGAAATTGGCACATTGTACCTGATGGTACTTCAATTAAAAAAAAAGAAAGAGTGCTTAAGAGATAATAAGAAGTGTTAAAATGTTCAAAGACTCATCTTGTATTACAGCTAAATAAGTACATCCTGATTTGCAGCATAATAGAGAAACACACTGTATTACTTTGTTAGTGCTGCCATAGCTAAGTACCCAAACTGGGAGGTTTAAACAACATAAATTTACCATCTCACAGTTCTGAAAGCTAGAAGTCCAAAGTGAAGGTACTGCAGGGTTGGATTCTTCTGACAGCTGTGAGGGAAGGCCAGGTTCTCCCTGTGTCTCTTCACACTGTCTGCCCTCTACGTGCCTCTGTGTCTAAAGTTTCCCCTTCTTTATAAATACACCAGTTACACCAGAATAGGGTCCACCCTAATGACTTCACTTTCATTTGATTACCTATGTAAAGACCCTATCTCCAAACAAGATCACATTCTGAGATTCTAAGGTTTAGAACTTCAACATATGAATTTTGGGTGGACACAATTCACTCCATAACATATACAGCCATGTATGTATGTGTATCTTACACATATGCACATATATGTGTTATGTGTATGTGTATATGTATATAATTAGAACCATTCTTACCAACTGTCAAAACAATTTAACTGTACTTAGTATTTTTCATTCCACTTCTAAAGTGCCTCATAGCCCAAGTAACGTGTATGTGTAACACAATTTTATTTCTTTTCTTTCTAGATTCATAACACAGATCACACACATATCTATGCCTCACAGCTAAACAGAGGTATTTCAAGCCAAGTAGCTCGAAACAAACATTCAAAATAGGGCATATTTTCCAACGGAGGTAAAGATTATAGTGTAACCAGCAGGAATGTGCAAGCAGGCAATAATTTAATTTAGTAGCTAAGCCAAACCACAATAGTCCACTTTAAAAATATGGGAATTTGAGAAAGTGATACTGTTACAATTGTTAACTATGGAATGCAAGAACATTTCTTTCAAACTTCAAGTCATACAAATCCATTTTGAGTATTTATTTTTTAAAAGAAATGTTTATTCAGCACATTTGGGATTTGAGGGCTTGAAAATAACTGAATCCTTCTTCCTGTTATGTGCGTGTTAGAACCAAATGTAAAGGCTATTACGAGGTTCCAGTTACTGCAGGACTCTGCCTTCAGGCCTGCTTATTTTTATGCATCTCTCAGAAGGAAATACTCATGGTTCAGGTTTCAATGGACGAATGCTTTCACCCTTCTGAAATAAAACTGCTTCCCCTCTCTAAACTTTGAACAAAAGATAAAGAACTAGTTATGATTCTTTAAGTGCCTTTTCTCTTTCATGCTGAAAACTTTCAGTTTTTAAAAGATTATGACTGTTCATAAAGGCTTATTTAAGGCAAATCTGTCATATTAGGTAAAAAATCAGCACAAAGGACTTTTTTCCTTTTTCTTTTCTTTTTTTTTTTTTTTTTTTTTTTTGGTGGTCCATAAAATTTACCATCCTAACCTTTTCTAAGTATACAGTACACTAGGATTAACTACACACATACTGTCATGCATCAGACCTCCAGAAGTTTTTCATCTTGCAAAATGGAAACTTAAACCACTGACCAATTTTCCTTTTTCTTCCCCCAGGCCCTGGCACCACCATTCTACTTTTTGTTTCTAAGAGTCTGATTATTTCAGATACCTCATATAAGTGGAATCAAACAGTATACATTTGTCTTTTTGTGACTGTCCTAGAGCTTCATCCATGTTGTAGCATGTGATAAGATTTCCCTCTTTCTGAATAAAATAATGCTATTTGCTGCAACATGGGTGGAACTGGAGATTGTCATCCTAAGTGAAGTAAGCAAGAAAGAGAAAGAAAAATACCATATGATATCATGCATATGTGGAATCTAAAAAAAAGACACATGAATTTATTTACAAAACAGAAACAGACTCACAGACATAGAAAACAAACTCATGGCTATCAGGGAGGGGAAAGGGGTTGGAAAGGATAAATTAAGAGTTTGAAATTTGCAGATATTAACTGCTATATATAAAATAGATAAACAACAAGTTTCTGCTGTATAGCACAGGCACTATATGCAATATCTTGTAGTAACCTGTAATGAAAAACAATATGAAAAGGAATATAAATATGTTCATGGATGACTGAAACATTATGCTGTACACCAGAAACTGACACATTGTAAACTGACTATACTTAAAAAAATAATTTTTAAAAAGTTATCAGAATCATTTTTTAATTCCCTCTTTTAAGTCTGAGTAACATTCTATTCTATGTACATACTGTATTTTCTTCATCCATTTATCTACTGTTGAACATTTAGGTTGCTTCCAGCACTTGGCTATTATGAATAATGCTGCAATGAACATGCATGTGAACCTCTCTCTCTGAGATGCTGTTTTCAATTCTTTGGCATATATACCCAGAAGTAGGACTGCTGGATCACATGACAGTTTTAATTTTTCAAGGAACTTTCATACTATTTTCCATAGCTGTTCCATTTTATATTCCCACCAAGAGTGCACAAGAGTTCTAACTTCTCAACATCCTCACCAACACTTGTTATTTCCTGGTCTTTTTTATAATGGCCATCCTAATGAGTGTGAGGTGGTCTCTCACAGTGTTTTTAAACTTCATTTCCCTAATGATTATTTCAGGTTGAACACCTTTTCATTTTTTTTTTTTTTTGGCCATCTGTACATCTTCTTTGGGAAAATGGCTGCTTAAGTTTCTTACCCACTTCTTAATTACATTGTTTATTGTTCTTTATCATGGGTATTAATCTCTCAATCAGATATATGACTTGCAAATATTTTCTCCAATTCTATAGGTTGCCTTTTCACTCAGCTGATTGTCTCCTTTGCAGCACTTAACTCTGATGTAATATCATTTGTCTATTATTGCTTTTGGTGCTTGTGCTCTTCATATTACACCCACGAAATAACTGCCGAACCCAACGTCATAAAGCTTTTCCCTATGTTTTCTTCTAAGAGCTTCAGGTCTTATGTTTAGGTCTATAATTCATTTTTGTTATTAAAATATGGTTGATGTACAATATTGTGTTAGTTTCAGGTATACATCAAAGTGATTCATTATATATTTTTTCAGATTATTTTCCATTATAGGTTATTACAAGATATTGAATATAATTCCCTGTGCTATACAGTAAGTCATTGTTGCTTATCTATTTTAGGTACAGTAGTTCATATCTTTTGATCCCATACTCCTAATTTATCCCTCCACCCTCCCTTTTCCTTTGGTAACCCTAAGTCTCTTTTCTATGTCTGTGAGTCTGTTTCTGTTTTGTATATAGATTCATTTCTATTAGTTTTAGATTCCACTTAGTGATATACTTGTCTTTTTCTGTATGACTTCACTAAGTATAATATTCTCTAGGTCCATCCATGTTGCTGCAAAAGGCAATATTTCATTCTTTTTAATGACTGAGAAATATCCCACTGTGTGTCTATACATATACGTACACACCACATCTTCTTAAGCCAATCTTACGGTGATGAGCATGTGGTTGTTTCCATGCCTTGGCTATTGTATATAGTGCTGCTATGAACACTGGGGTGCATGTATCTTTTTGAATCGGAATTTTTATCTTTTCTAAATATATACCTAGAAAACCGACAACATAATGCCATTTGCAGCAACATGGATGCTCCTGGAGAATGTCATTCTAAGTGAAGTAAGCCAGAAAGAGAAAGAAAAATACCATATGAGATCGCTCATATGTGGAATCTAAAAAACAAAAACAAAAACAAACAAACAAACAAAAACAAAGCATCAATAAAGGACAGAAATAGACTCACAGACAGAGAATACAGACTTGTGGTTACCAGGGGAGTGGAGGGTGGGAAGGGATAGACTGGGATTTCAAAATTGTAGAATAGACTACACTGTATAGCACAGGGAAATATACACAAAATGTTATGATAACTCACAGAGAAAAAAATGTGACATCGAGTGTGTATATGTCCATGAATAACTGAAAAATTGTGCTGAACACTGGAATTTGACACAACATTGTAAAATGATTATAAATCAATAAAAAATGTTAAAAAAAATATATACCTAGGAGTGGGATTGCTGGAATATATGGTTGCTCTATTTTTAGTTTTTTAGGGAACTCCCATACTGTTCTTCGTAACAGCTGCACCAATTCACATTCATACAAGCAGCGTAGGAAGGTTCCCATTTCTCCACACCTTCTCCAGCATTTATTTCTGGACTTTTTGATGATGGCCATTCTGACTGGTGTGAGGTGATACCTCACTACAGTTTTGATTTGCACTTCTTCATATTTTCATATGCTTTAGTGATGATGACCTCCCTCAGCTTTTATTTATCCATGAAAGTCTTTATTTCTCCTTCATTTCTGAAGGACAGTTTTGCTGAATACAGCATTCTTGGTTGACAGGTTTCTTTTTTCTTTCACCACTTTGAATAGATTATCCCACTCCCTTCTGGCCTATAATGTTTGTGCTGAGAAACCTGCTGATAAGCTTACAGGAGCTCCCTTGCACATAACAAGTTATTTTTCTCTTGTTCCTCTCAAGATTCTCTGCCTTTGACTTTTGACTATTTGATCATAATGTTTGGACTTCTTTGGGTTCATCCTAGTTGGAGTTTTTTTTTTTTAAGCTTCTTAAATTTGGGTGTTTATTTCCTTCCTTAGATTTGGGGAGTTTCCTGCCATTATTTCTTCAAATAAGCTCCCTGTTTTTCTCTCTTCTTGTCAGAGACTCCCATACAGTACATACTGGTCCACTTGATAGTGTCTGTAAGTCCCTTAGGCTTCTTTCACTTTTTTTCATTTTTCTTGCCTTTCATTCCTCTGATTCAGTAATTTCAAATGATCTGTCTTTAAGTTCACTGATACTTCTGCTTGACCAAGTCCAATGTTGATCCACTTTAAGTGAATTTTTCAATTCAGTTATGACATTCTTTAGCTCCAGATTTTGTTTGGTTCTCTTTTTATAACTCCTCTTTGTTGACTGGCCTCATTTTGTTCATGCACTGTTTACCTTATTTCATTTACTACGTTCTCTTGCAGCACACAGAGTTGCTTTAAGACAATTATTTTGAATTCTTTGTCAGGTAATTTATAGATCTCTATTTCTTTAGGGTTAGTTTCTGAAGATTTGTTTTATTCCTTTGATTGGGCCATGTATTCCTGCTTTTTGGTGTGCCTTGTCATTTTCTGTTGTGGTTTTTGCATTTAAAAGACAGCCACCTCTCCCAGCCTTTACAAACTGGCTTCGTACAGAGGAAGACTTCCATCAATCAGCCCAGTTAGATATTCTGGGTGCCTTTCAAACTTTTTACAAGGATGCATCTTCTCTGGGCTTGTGTGTGTGATCTACCAATTGGGGAAGCTTGCTGGTTTCTTTTTCATACAGCTTTAGCCTCCTGCCCCTCTGATGTCTGTCTGCAGCACTGCAGGTTCTCTGGTGCCCCCACAGGCTGCTGAGCTCTCTCTAGTTCTCAACAGCCACCAGCCATCCAAAGTATGCCAGTTCCCCATCAGCACTCCAAGTCAGGCAAAACAGAAACCTATCCCTCAGGTTGTCCCCCCAGAAAACTGGAATGTTGGCTGTAAGTTCCACTATTCTCTTTGCCTTCCAAGGGAAAAGCAGCACATTGGGCTTCTCCTCTCAACTGCTAGCTTTGCCAGCTTGAAAAGGGGGCTGATGTAGATAAAGTCAAAGCACTTTTCTGACCCATTTCACTGCAGCCATTTTTGCCTTTGAGTTTGCCTTGACATTCACATAGTGGCTTTTTGACCTGTATATTGTTAAAGCAGTGTTTCTGTAGGAGAGTGAATTCTGGAGCTTCCTACTCCACCATCTGTCTGACCACAGGCAGGTTCATTTCTGTAATCTCACAATACAGCAAACCCAGCATAAACATACACAACAGAAGTAAACAAGAATTTACAGTAAAGACTTTTCTTTGATTAGAACAAAAGTATGAAACATTTCAAATGCCCACCTCTATCTCTCCCTTTCTGAAGGTTTTTGGGGGTTTTTTTGCATTTAAAGTATATAAAGATACTGGACTGTACACAACACCTCACCTCCACTGCACTTCATTTCTGATTCCAGTCAGGCTACAGTAAAGAAAACAAACAAACAAAAAAAAAAAAAAAAAAAAAAAACAAGGCAAAAACACCACTTTGTGCTGACAGTGCCTCATCTCAAACTTACACCAGACAGACTTCTCACTTCTTGCACTGAGAGTCTGTTGGATGCCTGTAGGGACTCGTAGGTGTCACACATGTGTAACCCAGAAGTACACGGGAGGCAAACCTCATGGAGCAACCCTTAATCCTCTTCAAAGAGTGACAGAAGCTGATAGACTAACACTTTTCTGAGTCTCTTAGATGGGAGATTTATGGATGTAGACTCTAGGATTCACCAGAAATAGCAATCACCCTCAGAGGTAACCAACTCAATAATGCATCACTGTATTGGCTTTGCCTCCTTCTTCCGCATGTGACTCTACTTAAGAGCAATTCCCAAATAAACCAGCTGTCACACATCCTTATCTTGTGCGACTGAGGTAGGCAGCCCCAGACAAAGATGCACATTAAGTAAGTAGGGCCTTACTCTGTGGGGTCGTCTCTTCTTTTCTGTGAACAAGTACAGACAGGCTTCCTCTCTTCCACTAGACTGTATTCCTCTTAAAGGTAAAAGGCCTCATTCACTTGTGCAGCTCCATTACAAGACCTCACGATTTTAACACATGCCATAATTTCCCATTGAGTTTTTCAAATGGCCTCACTATTCCTGAATGATTTATTTTTTATTATATAGTTTTATTTAAGTATAGTCAGTTCACAATGTTGTGTCAGTTTCTGGTGTACAGCACAATGCCTCAGTCATATAGGAACATACATATATTCATTTTCATATTCTTTTTCACCACAAGTTACAAGATACTGAATATAGTTTCCTGTGCTATATAGTACAAACTTCCTGTTTTTCTATTTTATATATATTAGTTAGTATCTGCAAATCTCAAATTCCCAATTTATCCCTTCCCAACCCCTTCCCCTACTGGTAACCATAAGTTTGTTTTCCATGTCTGTGAATCTGTTTCTGTTTTGTAAATAAGTTCATTTGTCCTTTTTTTTTTTTTTTAAGATTCCACACATAAGTGATATCATATGGTATTTTTCTTTCTCCTTCTGGCTTACGTCACTTAGAATGACATTCTCCAGGTCCACCCTGCAAATGGCATTATTTTATTTTTTTTATGGTGAGTAGTATTCCATTGTATAAATATACCACAAGTTCTTTATCCAGTCGTCTGTTGATGGACATTTAGGTTGCTTCCATGTCTTGGCCATTGTAAATAGTGCTGCTTATATGAACATTGGGGTGCAGGTGTATCTTTTTGAATTAAGTAAGGTTCCCTCTGGGTATGCCCAGAAGTCTCAATGATTTATAATGAGAAAATATTCACAAGCTTGAAAGCTAATCATTTATGTAGAACTTCCTTCAAATTTATTTTTATAATATTTTTTGCTCAAGCCTACTTGTTTTAACTTAGTCAAATAAACTTTCCATAGATAATGCATCCCAGATGTCCATTCACTAAGAGTAAATATATTTTTGAAGGTAATCTTTCTGTTCAGGTGACAATATGACTGTCAACAATGTTTTACTAAATTAGAGATCTTTGTTAAAATAAAAAAAACACTTAAAACTCTATAGAACTATGCTAATCTTGGGTTTCTGTTTCCCATACAATTTTTTTTTTAACTTAAGAAAAACATTCCCCCTGGGTTAAAATAAACACTTCTTTATATGGTTCCTCTTGTAATACTCAAGCTAAACATGTATCTTCCTGGCTTTATAAAATTAAATTATAACAATCAAGCAATTTGAAAGATAATAGAAGCTTGCCAAAATATTGCCTTTGTTTGGCACGTCAAAAGCTCAAAATATGATATAGGAACCAACTCAAAACAGATAATATAAGCCTTATGGTCTTCTGTATAAGATAAGAGAAATACCGTTAGTTCTCAATAATCAAGAAATTACAATAATTTGGAAAATACCTAAAACTCGAACATATAAACGTCCTTTAAATTGAGATTTTACTCTAATGGACATTAATATGCTTCCCTGCTACATTTCTCTAGTGGTTTACATGGCGTATAAACCCTGGAACGTGAAACTTGGTAACTGAACACGTTGGCAGAGGAGGAAGGAAAATGTGACAAAAAGATGCTACTTGGGGACGCATACAACCTCCTTTGTTCACCTAACATGGGATGTCAACACCAACAAGTCTCAACTATAGTTTACACTGACATTCCTGCTCAATTACTGCAGAAAACCTTAAATTAGCTAACATCTAGCTCACAGACTACAGGGCACTGTCAACCTGACTGCCAAGATGTCAGAAAGCAGAGCTTATGGTCAGCTGTCTTGGGAGTATTTGCCCCTCCAAAGACACTCCAACAGTTTTCATTCCACCAGCTTCCCCATTTGCTGTGAATGTTCACGTGTGGGGTTCAAATCAGGGCAAATCACTCCCAAAATTTCTCAGGGGTATAGATCTGAGTCAGGCTCCAACACCACATGCCAAGTACTGCTGGGCTTGTATAATACGCAAAAGACTCAGAATGCTGAAGTTGGAAGGGATTTTAGGGGGCATGTAATCCAAACTCTGAGGGGTTAAATGACCGTGCAAGGTGACCGTGCCAGTGGCAAAAGCAGGTCATGAACTCAAGTCGCCTGACACCCGGTCACCCACTCCACTTATTTCCCTTTGACCCAAAATACCTCAATGAGTTATCCCAGTACAGTGAGTAAACTAACATAAAAGTCCACTTATTTTAAAAGTAGATTATCTTTTATTCGACAAGCCTTAAAATCATATTTAAACAAGTATCTGAAGATGTACTGATCTAAGAATAAGATAATCTAGTGTCTGTAACCAAATAAATTGAAAAATTATATTTACCTTGACCAATTTTAATCTGTAAAACTAATCCAGATCAGACACAGACAAAAATTATCCAACATTAACCTCACTTGAATTAAGTTTTGCATATCCTCACTCAAAACTCCACACTAATGTACTGTCACTAATAACACAACATTCTACACAGCCCAGACTGAGGGTGAAGAAAGACTACATTGTATGTGGAGAAATACTCTGCCTTATTTATGTAAAGCAGAACTATTTGGTGTTTCTTAAGGTCAAGTACATGCCCTAGCTTTAAAGTTCCATTCTATGAGGTCAATGCCAGGTCCACCAGCCCAAAATGGGACAGTTTTTAATTCAGATTCATCGTGAGTCATTTATTCTATAAACACAGAATTTTTTTCATAAACATAGAAATTCTGTGTATTTTCACAGCACTGGGATAGATGCTGGAGAGGAATAAGAAATTAATTTGAAACACACAGACCATTGCAGGGCACCAACTGCAAGCCAACTTTACATACATTATCATATAATCCTCATAATAACCCTAGGAGAAAGGTATTATTATCCTCATTTCACAAAGGAAGAAACAGAGAAAACTTAACCAAAGCTGGCAGAAGGCAATGCTTTGGAACGTCTGCATTCTCACCAAGAATTCTAACTCACCCCTGTCCTACCACCAAACCCCTCTGCATTTCACCTGGGAGCCGGGGAAGCACTGGAACCTATTCTGGAGTACAGTTTATCATTCTAGGCTCAGACTCGATATGTCTCCATACTACCTAAGAGCTATGAATCTATGACAACCCTAAGAAGAAAATGAGTATGTAGATCCACTCAGAATTCCAAAAAGAAACCCAGGCCCCAAATTGAAAGGACTTAACAGCTTTTCTGTCTATGAATCAGATCCAAACAGCATCTGTACAGGCATAAAGCATCAGAACAGTATTTCACACATAGTAAGTGCTCAGTTAAATTCAACTACCGCTTTCAAAATCACCATCATTCTTCAGTAGCCATAGCCCTCAAATTTTTTTCCTCAGAATATAGTTTCAAAAGAGGAAAAAAGCTACATAATTCATGTTCACTGTAAGGTGGTGTGTAACTGCAAAGAAATATTTTTGGACCAAATGCACCATTATGTAACCATAAAATTTTAATTCTGAAAACTGCTTAGAAATACAAAAATACTTAATATATTAGATTAGTGCTGAATGCAAAACAGTAGTCAGTGCTACAAGAGCAGCTACATAAACTCTATGCAAATAGTCAAGGACCATATTGCAAGGACTACATTTCACGGCAGAAAAATGAAAATGGCTGTTAGAATGGTTAGATTACCAGTGATTGTTTTTCTAAAAGTTCTCCTCATACGGCTTTTTAAATTTCTGTAATAAAAAAATGTGTGCTTTAACTTGTTTCATAATATATTCAAAAGGTGTCTATTACACCTAACTCAATAGGAGTTTGTAGGAAAATTGAATGCACTCTGAGCCCACTGTGCAATAACAAAGACAATGTATCTCCTCCACAGGAGTATATAGGTTTGTGCTGTTCCTCCAAGGCCCTTAGGATAGGCCACTCTAAACAACACTGTGCCAGTTATAAACTATGCTCCTAGACTAAAAATGCTTCAAAATGGTTTAATAACATGGAGAAACTACGAGCTTCAGGGGTAAACGGAATCAAAGAAAAGGATCTCAGTCTTCCTACTTTTGATCATCTTCATCTAAATATCTAGCAATATTTCTCAAAGTATGTTCCTGGGACCATGTAGATTAGACTCACATGAGATTCTTTTCAAACTACAGATTCCTTCCACCACTATGGCCCTCAAACCTACAGAACTAGAATCTCTTGAGAGCCCAGAGTTTGCCATTTTGTACAATCTCCCCAGGTGAATTTTATGCTCAGATTTGAAGAATGATTAATTCCCAGACATGCTAATTGGGTACAATAAACGTCACTCAAAGTTTTTGGTGAAAGAAACAAACCCTAACTCTGGACTGGTAATTCAATTATTTCCTAATTTCTCACAATCACCAGCTCAAATAAGTCAGGTTTGGGATCAAAGGTACAAGGAGCAGAAATCCTGCAAAGCTGTTGTCTCTTCTGCCTAACCTGTGGCTCTTTTCAGAAAATAATTTTGCAACTTTGTCAAGAGCCTTAAAAATATCTATTCCCTTTGCCTGAAAAATTTCACTAGTAGGAATTTTTCCTGTAAGAATAATTAAAGATGCCCTCTTAAAAAAAGGTTTTAGGCAAAAGGGTTTGGGGTAGCAGTGTCAATATTCATCATCTGCCAATATTGAGTATGTGCACTACATCTGGCACTGGTCGCATGCTTTACATGTAGTATTTTTAACACTCACAACCTAGGAATTATATTTATCCCATTTTAGAAATGAGAAGACTGAGGCTCAGAAAAGTTATTAACTTGTCCCAGCCCATGTAATCAATAAATGATAAAGCCAGTATCTATATCTGGGACAGTCTGAATAGAAACATTAGGTTCTTCCCACTGCCTGGCCACCTGAAAATGTTATAAAATGTCATAATGTTTGAGCAAATCATGATATGTCAAGGTAATATTATATAGCTACTTAAAACTATGTTCTTCAAAAATCTTAAATGAAATGGAAAATACCCATGATACAATGTTAAGTGAAAAAGAAAGGAAGTGTGACCCCAGTTTAGAATTTAAGGGACACAAGTCAAACAAGGGACCATAATTTATTTTGGTTTTGTCTAACACTGTACCTGACTATAGGAGGAACTCAATATCTGTGCAAAAATAAATTATGTGTGAACATACTTTTTAAAGACCAGTAAAAAAAATTCCTGAAATATTATCAGTGATTACTGCTGGATTCTGGACTTAGGGGTGACTTTTGGGTTTCCTTATTTACATCTGTTTGTACTTTCAAGTATTCTATAATAAGTTTGTATTACTTTCACAATGTGGAAAAAACGCAATGGCTAATTTTTAGATCTTATGTTTAAGCATCTTCTTCCACCAGATATGTAGTTAAGCTCCAGAGCAAGTCAATATGCCGACTAATACGTGGTCTATCTTACTCACTGTATCAGAGGAACTACTTTGTAGCTAGAAAGTGAGCATGGTATTTTTATATGCCAGCATCATAAATGGGAACAAGATTTAATACATGTTACAAATATAAATGCTTTTATCAACTTCAGTTATTAGTAGCTTATTAGGTAGTAAATTGATTTATAAATGTACGTTATCCACAAAATGTTTCTATTAATGGTTTGTGCATTTTGGTAACACACTGCCCTAAGTGCTAGTACCGCATGGATTAAAAATCGAATGTGGTGGCTTCTGCGGTATAACAACGAGGGTTTCTTGCCAAGATCACCCCCACACATTGCAAAAGCCACTAATAAATTAACCTTAAAATTGTGCCTCACTCCAGGTAGTTTATGAAGCATTTTACGTAAAGGAATCATTTGGGCACTATTATCCCACGCATTTTTTTAAGAACTATATTTTAAAATCAACAGAATAAACCAAGGATGAGCCAATGAGTATATTTTATTAGCTCATCACTCTGGGCAATTTCAAACAGCAAAACATGGCACAAATCTGATGATAACTCTACTACCAAACTGCTTCCAAAATGACTTCATCTTTTGAACAAATTCTGGCTTTGCAGCCAGATTCTATTGCAGTGACCACTCTAAGAAAAGCCAAAAGGGCAGGAGCATGAACTACACTGAACCCATCAATTCTAAAAGCAATTTGAGATGGGTGGTGGGTGGTAAGGAAGAGGGAGAGGAGAAAAGAAATCTTAGAGTAATAAAAGGTAAAACAGGCATTTGTATTGTGTCATGTAATTTTCAGTGAAAAAAAACAACAAAACACTTGACAGGGAGAAAATACTGGAGGAAGGAAAGATAGTTACAGTATTAAGAGGCCCTAGGTCCTGTTTGCAAATGGAGTAACAAGATGAGAGCAGCTTTCCATGATCAAAAGTGTTTTCTCTTTGGCAATTAGGTTTATTCCCAGACTAATGCCAAGAAGAAAGTCCACCCACATAAAAATTGCCAAATAATCTAGATTTCTGGAGATTATCAATGCAGGCCAAAGTGTCTGACACAGGTAACCTTTTGCTTCAGACACAACTTGGAATTTCTGTCACAACACCCCCTGCTTCGCCTGTTGTGGGGAAACCATGGGTTGGATCACTCTGCATCGGTTCTGACTCCCTTCCTCCTCACCTACTTCTGCTAGAGAAGCTGGAAAAGAAGCTACTTTCCCAGAATCTCTTGTAGCAAAGAATAGCCAAAGAAATACAGTGGGAAATTCCAGGAGGGAGAACTCTTTGTCACACTTTTGCCTTTTTAGGCGAAATCTGGAATAAAAAACAAGTTTTGTCCTCCTTTTACCCCAGGCCAGACCGCAACAATAAGTCCAAAAGCCATAGGTAAGGATGGCCAACGTCGTGGGGGAAGTTGCTGGGCTCCTTCAAGGCAGCTACT
Source organism: Camelus ferus (assembly GCF_009834535.1). Taxonomy (NCBI): domain Eukaryota; kingdom Metazoa; phylum Chordata; class Mammalia; order Artiodactyla; family Camelidae; genus Camelus; species Camelus ferus. The sequence continues at coordinate 41,297,563 of NC_045706.1, read as the reverse complement.
GGGGCCTGGACCTCTTAGCCCCAGTTTTTTTGTTTGGTCAAGAAAATAATCCCCTGGCTTGACGAAGCCACTCTGTGTTGGGCTTTCTGTTAATTGCAGCCAAATACATTCCTGCCTGTTAAAATCATCGATCTGACAAGCCTTTCCGTTTTAACTTATCAATGATCAACTTAACCAAAACCCCAGAAGTCTGCACAGAGATAAGACTGAGTGAGAGCGTGTACATTTACTGAGAGCACTGACCCCATGCCCACGAGCACAGGGCCCACCTCACATCATCCTCCTGGGACTCGGCAAAAGGCAAAGTGAGGACCCCAACCCAGGCCGGCTGGAGGGCAGTTCCTGAGCTCTTTACTGCCAGGCTCCACAACCTCTGATGGATTTTTTTCATTTAGTTTAGAAAACATTCTTAACCTTCAGTTCTGCTGATTCTATTACATGCGTCCTAATAAACTTTTCTGATCGGAGGAAGACTTTCACTGAAAAACAAATCACCCCTTCCCCTCCGTCAAAAAAAAAAAAAATTCATATGCAGTTGTTTCAAGAAAAAAAGCCTGGCAACCAACTAAGCCTTTGAAATCCTTGTCCATCACAAGGCACGGTGCTGCTGCTGCTCCTGCTGCTGCAGTAACAGTGACCAAGCACCGTGTGCCTGGCAGTGAGCTATGCATTTCACACACATCACCTCATTCTGTGCTCACAGCATCCCCGGAAGACAGGACTATGATTGTTCCCATTTTACAAGAGAGCAAAGAGAACACGTTAGCCCAGGCACAATATTTTCTTCGAAAAAGTCTCTTTCTGGACACCAATGAACCACAAGTTCAGAGCAACATAAAACTAAAAGGGTGATTAACTGATTTTGCAGCTAATCTCTAGTAAAAATATTAGAAGTGACTGGTTCAGAACTGTTCAAAGAATAAAAAATATGCAAGCCAAGAACAATGACAAGAGGGTGTAAAGCCCTTTCATCCTGAGCAAAATCTACAATTCCACCCTCGTGTCTAATACGGCTTCACTCAGAACGTACTCATCCACCTTTACAAGGGGCTAATACCCTCAGCACGCTGTGAGCTACCAGGAAGGCCAATAATAATATTTACATAGCTGTGAACATTCATTTATCATAAGATCATTTAATTCATTTCCCAATATACTTGATTTTCATTTTCAATGCAAGAATGTGCATTTTATGAACTATGATTTATAATGAATATGGTTAATATTCATTTATTCAGCACTTAAGTGGCCAGCACTGTGAGGTTTTTACATACATCTTTTTTTCTCTTAGTTGTCACAACCACCTCAGGATGTAGGCACTATGACTAACACCCTCTTTTAGAAAGGGGGCTACAGGTAATGAATTTTCCCAAGCTCTCTATTAAAAGGTAAGACCGACACTCAAATCCAGATCTGGCCAAGGGCCCCTTGCTTTTGAACACTAAGCTTCATAAAGTTATTTGATTTATTCTTGTTGTTTATCAGCCTTAATCAAGCCTTAACTAGAAAACTATATAAGCTTAGCTCTTATTTATTTTCAATTTCAGTACTCCCCCAGTTTCATATAGTTTACTTCATCTTTCTCCCTGCTCCCACAAAAACTAATCTAAAAAACTATTATCTATTTACCAAATCATAAGACAATCTTCACTAAAGTTTGCCAAATTAAAAAGATACATAACTATGTAATTGCTGCTTTTACTTTCAATCAATGTGTGATTAGCTGTTTTGGAGGCCAGTTCTGCTGCTCAAGCAAGCAGCAGTCAATGATCCTTGTTGTGCCCATAACTGTAAAAATGCAACATGGTTTTTAAAGTGTTTAATAGCAATATCCTAAAAGCCCACCAGATGTCAACCTCAATTCATGAAAATAGGTCGCTGCCCCCCTTATAACACTTCCTTCTATGATGAAATAAGGAATTCAGAACTTTGAAAATGCCTATGCCTCTAAATTTTATGTAGGAATTTTTATTTGCATGGCACACATATATGTTCTTTAACATAAAAATAAAAGTATAATAGTAAGGTATAAAACAAAGGAAAAGTATAAATATATAAATTCCACATTTGCCTCTCAGGACTCTGGCAAACATCAAGGCTGTATTTCTGACTCATTTAACCCATTTACTTCCTACTTTCTCACAGACCTTGCTCTGAACCTACCTTCCTCTTTACCCACCGTAACGCACATTTAATTGACTTGAATGAATCGATACTACCTCACATGAAGTATGAAGTCTAAATTTTGAAGATCAGAATTCAATAAATCAAACACAATTTTTGTCATTATAATGCTGTCCATGGTATCCACTCCAAGGCTGATCATACCCATCAAAAACCTAAACTAAACTTGAAAATAAATTCCCATTTACAAAACTGTTGACTAATAAGATTTTAATTTAGATTCAAACAAAAATGCGAGATACTCTGCATGGCTGTTCCAAAGTAATTTTCAGACAAAATAAAAACTAAAAAATAAAAAGCTAATGATTTTTTCCCTACATTTTTGGCCTGGTGGATTTTATGCATATCAATTCTTTTGGGATTCAATGATCATCCAAGAATGATATTTCATTTCTTTGACCACTACCCTACTGCCCATATTTTAACCTCACTAAATTTTTGGTCCACTGCGTAGAAGAATTTCTCTACTAATAAAAATACAACTCATTAAAGATTAACTTACCCCCAGGACAGTCTCTCTGGAAACAAATTCCAAGCATTATAATCACCAATTTGCACTATGCAGACTTAAAGGCAGAGAATCTTACTTATCCTGACTTAAACTGGAAACCTCCACATATTTTAAGGCAACTGTGCAAAAAAAATAGCAAATCCAAATTCACAATAATCAGAAACTCAACAAGGCAAATATAGACTTTTCTTACTCGGCATTTTTTTTAATGAAAAGCTTTCCACCCAAGAATATCTAACAATACTAGAACATTTGTTGACTTTCCAAACTTTCTACCTTGTTCTCTATTTTATTTCCATTCCACAATTATGAAATTACAGAATTCTTCTTTGTTCCCTAAATATTTAAACATATACTATATGCCAGAAATTGTGATAGGCATTGGAAATCTTTTGAATCCATGCTATATTTATTACTAGTAGTAACAAAAGTAACTGACATATTAAGCTGTTATCATTTACAAAGCAGTGTGGCAAGTTTTAGCTTATTAGGCAATATCTCTTTTAATTCCCACAAAACTGAGAGAGAAAGGTACTAATATCAGTCCCATTTTGCAGACAGGCAAACTGAGACAGAGAGGTGCCCAGAAACTGTCCCAAGGTCCTCCTGGGATTTGAACCTAGATCTGAGTGATTCTAGTACCCACATTTGCTTTAACCACCTGGTATAAAAGCAATGAGACACATGATTATGTTTGCTTCGGAAAACTAGTCTTATTCCTTCAAACGTGGTAATTCCAACAAAACATGACACTAGGAAGCCCACATGACAAAATGCCTTGGTACTTAGTGTGCTAGGTTTCTTTCTTACTTTCTTAGAAGACATCATTCACTTAATGATTTTACAACATTAATCAAAGCATTATGTTCGTTTACTAAAGAACTCTTTGCACTTTAAGTGTAAATATTTCATTGATACATATGTTGCTGAAGAAATGCTAACTCTATTAAGGCTTTCTGTAAAAGAAACTACCACAGCAAAGCAATTTCCAACCATCTCATGTCAGAATGTCATATCTACAAAGGGAACAGCCTTCAAATTTAAAAAAAAATGCCTCATTCATGTTTCATTTCATTCTAAATGGGAATTAATTCAAAAAAGAAATCCACTTCTAAAACTCAGGTCATGCAAGAGGGCTTCCTAGAAGCTACCACGACTGTGGTTACTTGTATGCACCCAGGCAAGACAGGTAAGGAAGACACAGCATTATTAGGAGATCCATCTTTCACATCCTTCCAAACTCATGTGGAAAACAAATTGGAAACCTGTTGAAAGGATAGGTATGTATGTTATCAGTTCAACCCAAACAAGCTCACAATAATATTTTTGAGTAAATTTAATATTTTGTTTTATAATAGATACTAGGGGGAAAAAAACCATGGGACAAATGAAGTAACTAAAATAGGCTACTGAAAATGCAACTGGGGTTTAATTTCCTAATCTACTTTGCAGTATTCTTAACCTGAACAGTTTATCACAGAAGTAACTCTCCTAGAAAGTTACATAATTTAACGGGGGAAAAAAAGAGGGAGAAGGACAGAGACATGACAAGCCCTGGGGATGTTTATCAATAAAAATAAGCACAAGGGAGACAAGTCTGTAGCTCATCCAAAAATGCCTGCCAAACACTCCTGCTATTTGTTTCCACCAAGTTATTGTTTTGGAAAACATCTTGTTCTGTCTTAAAATAACCTGCTTAATTGTTCTAAAAAACCACTGCACTTCCACGGAGGGCTAAATAGCTCCCATACTGCGATGCACTAACTGATAAAGTCAAAGTAAGTTATGCACCAAACCACAAAAGAAAGTTGGAAAGCTCCAATCCTCCCTTGATATAAGGACACCAGCTACTGAATGAATCCACTACTGCACCCTTAGTGAAAGTACTGCCTGGTCCCTCCACAGTATTTTAAGAATAACAGTTCTATGGATGAGGGAAATGAGCCACATTGACTACTACTGGCTAGTAATTAACACTTTTTTAAGGAAGATAAAAATGACCCTGGACATCCTGGCATTCGCTCTGAGAACTCCAATCATTCCCATTAAAAATCAGAATTTGTTCCCAGTCCGATATGGTTAAAGCTGTTATGCCTGGGAAAGTCCCACAGAAACGAGGGAGTTTAAAAAAATACAAAATTTAAATTTTTTTTAAAAACCCCATGTTGTGAAAGACAAAGTCTGACGCCCACAGTACGGGAAGATTTTTAATAATCTAGTGTAACTCAAGATGTGTTTTATAAACCAGTCAGGAGATGAACACACACTGTCCTCCAACTCAGCAGCGTTGCCCTGACACAATCCCCACGCTCTGGCCGCTCACCCCCATCCTGGCCCCTCTTACTCCTGGGTGGAGGTGGGGGTGGGGCGGGAGCTCTGGTCTTAAGCCTTGACATCTGCAGAGCGTTTCCCAATAGCAAGACAAGGCCCCTCAGCTGAAGGAAGTGGATACTGACGAGGAGAGAGAGAAACAGCTAGACCTCAAGACTGCCAGAGTGGGGAGAGTCACGCACACTCTGTGCGGTCCGACTGAGTCCGGATGTCACAGCCCAGGTGTCCGAACTAAAGTTGGCACCTCTAAAGTCCAAGAACGCAATTCGGGCGCGCCGGTGTACACACTGCCCTCGGCTTTCTGAAGCCGGTCAAGTTAGCACAGCGTTCCCGTGCGTGGAGACCTGGGAGGCGTGGAAGGGTGGAGACTCCCGCCAGGTCTCCACTCCCTGGGTGTCCCCCGGCTCCGCGGGGGAAGGGACAAGGAAACTAAGTCGGCTTTGGGCCAGAGTGGCGTGCGCTGGGGCGCTAGGCAAGGATGTTCGGGAAGGAGTCGGGGGCTCAGCCGGTGTGTCCGAGAACGCGCGGGGATGCCTACCTTGTAACATGGCCTCAAGTTTCTTCCTGTCCACGCGGAAGCGTTCCTCGCTCCACTCGGGGCTGTGCAGGGGCGCCCCGGCGACCAGGTCGTCCTCGGAGCCCGGCATGGGGGAGTCCGTGCTGCGCTCGCTGTTGGAGCCCGGGTCCGACTGCGCCGCCAGGTAGCCGGGCTCGCCCTGGGCGGCCATGGTGGGCACGCGGCGCTCGGACTCCAGCTGCGGCCGCCGCTCTGCCTGCGCCGCCGCCTCCGCTCGCCGGCCGGGCTCGACTGGCTCCCCGCGCCCCGGCGCTAGCTCGTCCTCCCGCAGCCGCCGACGCCGCCGCCAACGCCGCCGCCGCCACGGAGCCCCCGGCGCATCCCAGCCCCGGGCGCCACCTACGCCGCCCGCCGCCCCCGGTCGCGGCCCCGGTCCCGGGCCAGTGGCTGCGCCGCCCCCCGTCAGCAACGCCCGCGCGGAATGAGCGCGCCGCGCCGCCCGCGCCTCCATCCGCAGGGCCCGGCGCCCCCTCCCCGCCCGCCGCGCCTGCAGCCGCGCGCTCATTGGCCCGGCCGGCCCACGGGGAGCCGCGGCGGGCGGGCGGCCGGCCCTCGGCTCGCGCACACACTCACCACGTACACACTGCCACTCTCCTGCGCTTACACGTATAAGTCTGGTCTCACACGCATACTTTCACACTTCTTCCAACACAGAGCCTGGCCCGGTTGCAGCACAGCACCCTTCTGATCGCACTCGGAGTACACACAGATCCCACTTTATTTACGTACACACACTTCACCCTAAAACGCACAGCCCTGGTTGGTCCCACAAGTTTGAAACAGGAGGAAGAAGAAAAAGGGAAGGATTGCGGAAGAAACAATGTCCATCCCTAGCAGACATCACTGTGGTCGTTGCTTACATGAACTTTATTCCTCTACTAAAAGTTCAAAGCAGATGGCTCCTCTCATCCCAGCAAAGTAGCCAGGTGGAAGGACAGGAGGCTTACTCTTTATTGTGAGGAATGGGATTTTGTTTTTCTTAAATGAGGTGAGGGGGGAGTCATTTTCTATGTAATTCTCAAGGAATGGATTCAGCTGATAAAAAAAGACAGGCTCAGGAGGAAAGAGGCTCCGAGAGTCTTGTGGTGGTTAGCCCGAACCAGCCGGCATCTGGGCAGAGCTGTCTTGTCAGGGACTGAGGGCTTTTCTCTGTTCCCAAGGTCAGTCTCTTACAGATGATGACCAGCAGAGGAATCTCTGATCCCACCTTCCCAGGTCGGCCCATCACTGCCACTGTCAAACTTGGACTTGAAGCACCAGGGAAGAAGAAACTTGTTTGTATCAGGGATGCCATTGAAACTTTATTTTCCCCGTTCACACTGATTCATAACCCTCTTTTGTGACCAAGAGCACAAATACTTTATTTTTTATGGGGGGGGGGGGGGTGGAAGGGTGAGAAGCGGAGAATGAGATAGTTTGTAACCAGCCAAGAAGACTGGGTACTGGCCTACACAAGGGGCAAGCAGTATCATTGGCAGGAGCCCATAAAGAGTCATGTACTATGCTTAAGATTAGTCAAAATTCTTATAGGTTCAGTTGCCTAATTAACAAGAATTGACTCTGTGCTGGGTCCTGTGATATGACTGACAGATGAGGAAACCGGACTGTGGGAAGTCAAGTGACATGACTAAGGTCACACAGCAGCAGATAATGGAGCCAAGGGTTGCAGCAGATAATGGAGCCAAGGGTTGAACCCAGGCCTGTGCACCTGACACATCATCTCCACAAAGCCCTGCCTTGTGAGCAGAGAGCCCTCCTGCTCAGGGTCCTCCTGAAGACCCAGGAGCAGATGCATAGCTTAAGTGCTTGATTCACCACCATGTGTTCCTTCTCAGAACTTATTCATTACTGTGCAAAGCACTTTAATTTAAGCATCAAAACAGGTTGTCAAGGAGCCCTCTATCAAAGATGTTTACAGTCTTTTTCTGTCAACAAATACTTTGGTGGGGGGGAACCTACCAAGTGATGGATACTGTGGTAGGCCTAAAGAATAGTGACCAAAAATAAACACTATCCCTTGGCTCCTGGAGCTGACATTCTAGTGAGAAAGACAGAATGGCAACCAAAAATAAATATATAAATCACTCAGGAAAGTAGAAAGATCTACCTGTACTAAGCATTACAAATGAGACTCAACATACAAGACAACCTGTAATAAAGTAATGGGGTTCAGAGAGGTCAGTGAAAGCTTCTCTGAGAAAATGAATCTGGGGCTAAGAACAGAAGTTTGAGAAAATATCAACTGGGCAAGAGAGAAGAAAGAGCCTTCCCTGAAAATGATTGTTTGCTCATAATAGCATTATTATGATCAAATATAAAATTATCCTTTAATTCCAGTTGAGGAAACTGAGGCACAGGAGGTAAAGTAAGTTACTCAAGGTTCTACAAACAAGTAAGTTATCAAATCAAGATCTGAACCCAGACAGTCTCCCTTGAAAATCAGACTTCAGGTGCCCTATGCTTAGCCATTAAGCTATCTATCAGCTCTCAGTAGGATCAGCATAAGCAAAGATAACGTGGTTAGAGGAAGCAGCATATGTCCCTCCATTGGAGGAACCAAAAGAAAACCAGCATAGTTGGTAAAAGACAATAAGAAAGCAGGTGGTGCTTGCCAAGGCAGGTGAGATGTATAAAGAGTAGAGCATGTAAACCCTATAGGTCCAGTGAAGGAGTTTTTGTTTTTATCCTTAGAACAAAAGGAAGCCATGTAGAGCCTTTAAGTAAAGGATGATTTACTTAGATTTGCATTTTAAAATGATGACAGTGGTTATAGGATGGAGAACAGACTGAGGGACAGGATAGAAGTAGTTAGGCCAATTAAGAGACTATACAGGAAGTTTGGGTAACAGATGCTGGTAGCTTTTCTAGAGTAATGAAGATAGAGAACTGTGCGAGGATTTGAGAAATACTTTGATGGAAAATATCATCAACTAGATTGGTAACAAATTGGACACGGGGTGGTGCAGAGGGAAATGTCAGGAATGACTCTAGGCTTCTGGCTAACATAATCGGAGAGAGATAGATACCATTAACTGAAATAGGAAACACTGGAAGAGGACTGACTACATTGGAGGAAAGATGAAGTTGAATTAGACATATTGAGTTTATGGTGCCATTGAGACTTCCAAGAAGATGTGTCAAGTAAACAACTGAATATATGGGTCTGGAGTTCAGAAAAGATCTTGGATAGAGATTAAAACATTTTATTGATTTGTTTCTAGGTGGTAATTCTAGCCATATACATGGCTACTACTGTCTAAGGAATGAGAAAAGAGTTAAAGAAAACCAAGGAAAGAGTCTTTCACAAATTCTAATATTTAGTGATCTGGTAGATCACAGTATAATGGAAAAGGAGATGAAAAAAGTGATAAGAAAAAAACAAAACAAATAAAGTTTTGTCATGTAAGCCCAGGAAAAGGATTATTTCCAAAAGGAAAGTGTGATCATCTTTGTATAGTAAGGGAGGTCCAAATTTTTTGAGGGAGGTCCCTGGAACCTTAGCAAGAAAGCCAGAATGGAGTGGTGGAGGAGTGAAGATAGCTAATGAAATGAAGAGTAAAGGCAACAGTTTGAGAGAAGTTTGGCTGAGAAGGGGAGGAAATAGCAGTAGCTGAAGAATAATGTGGGTAGAAGATATTTCTTGTTTATTGGGTTGGTTGGCTGTTAGGTTGGATGACAATCAAAAGGTGAGGTTTGAGCACCGGAAAAACCACTACACATGATCCAGTTGACAGAAATTGAATACATAAGAATAAAAGGAGGAATCAATATTATAGGAATCTGAAAACAAAAACAGAATAGACTCCAAGACACAAGCAGAGGAGAAACAGTTCATCAGAAGATGAACAGATGGGTATAAATGTTGGTTAGTTTGTAGGTTTTGTTTCTAGAACACAAGGGAATCCCATCTGATGGCATTTATTTTCCCCAAAAAAGTCAAAGTTATCTGTTGAGAGTTTGGGAGGAGAGCCACCAGAGGTTTGAGGAAAGTAAAGGGGTGTGTGTGTGTGTGTGGGTGTGTGTGTGTGTGTGTTTAAAAGTTTTAAAATAGCCTTTTGAATCTGTAAAAGAATGAGTTAGACATGCTGCTGTTTTAAATCAAGTATACCTCAATAAAAAATGTTTAAAAGAATGAATTGGTACTGTTGAAAGCCCAGTTGATGTTGGTAGTTATAAATTTATAATGGGATCAGCCTGCTTGTCCTGACTTTCTCCACCAGTGTTAAGCTTCTTGGGTGCAGGCACAGAGAAAACAGAGGAGTCCTGCCAAATAGATGAAACACCAGCAGCTAGAAGGCAGTGCAGCAGTGCCTGATGGATCCTTTTCAACATCCATCTTCAACTCCTTCAACAAAGAAGTAAAACCTAGCAAAACTCTCAATCAAACATGAGGACAAATTCATGTGTTAAGTAAGAGAGGTCTCAAAGAAGATTCTTTTCCTGACACTGAGCAAGCTCTTAAAGAAGTAAAACCTAGCAAAACTCTCAATCAAACATGAGGACAAATTCATGTGTAAGTAAGAGAGGTCTCAAAGAAGATTCTTTTCCTGACACTCTATCTGAGCAAGACTGTGCCACCACAACAAGGGAGTACATCGAGATGAAGAGAAAAACCTGAAACAAGGAAAATAAGAGATCCAGCACATGATAGAGGCAAAGGGGCTCCTCAGAATGATGGTGAAAGGAGAACAAAAACGGAAATAGGTCGGAAGTCTCAAAGGTTGAGATTTCTTCTAGATTAAATGATAGAATTCCTGAGTATGAACATATTCAGAGGAGATTAAGAAAGTTGGTGGAGACTTTGGAGTTAAAGTCATGATTGGTTTATAGAAAACGATGGAACAAAAAAAAAAAAAATAAAGACAGTTGATAACTCCAAGAAAAGCAAAGCATTATGCTGAAAAGTTAGAGTAGTCAGAGTAAGCTACATGGCTGAGGATGTGTGTATGTATATAACTAGGATGTATGTAGTTGTAATCATGTAAACCACAGATACTGATTTAACCTAAGTTATAAATAGAACTAGATTAGGAATTGAGGGACTGGGAAGTATGCATGTGGGTAGTGGGTGCTTTGGGGAGCAATGGTTAAAAAAAAGTGAAACCTCATCTGCTTTAGGGGAACATAAATGGATAATGACTCAAACTTTTTTAAAATCAAGAAGTAGCAATATAAGCATGTTATTTCGAGATATGAAGGTAAAAATAGAATGAAGCTGCAAGTGTTAACAGGGGTTGCCTGTAGGAAATGGGAAAGCATATGGTACTTCTGGTTGTTATACAAGTCTTCTAGAACAATTTGATTCTGTAAACCATATGGATGCATAACTTTAATTTTAGAAATGCTAATGAAGTTAATAGCTTATAATGAAAAAGAATATGAAAAGGAATATATATGCATAACTGAATCACTATTCTGTACACGAAAAATTAACACATTGTAAACCAACTATACTTCAATAAAAAAACATTAAAAGATAAAAAAAAGAAAGAAAAGCTAATGAACTAATCCATAGTACTGTCATTAAAATGGTATATAAATAACAGAACCTTGAATTCACAACTTTAAGTGCAGTGCTTTCCTACAAAAATTGAACCAAAATTAGAATAATTGACAATCTTTTTTGTCCTCTTTAAGTATATTTGTTTTGTTTGCCTTTATCTTCCTACATTATTTAATAAAAGAATAAATTTCAATTACCCAAAAGTATAGGAACAGATCAGATGCCAGAGAATCAACGTTGTAGATTTTATTTTAGTGGAGCAGGGCTCTCAAAAAGCAAATCACTGAGAAAAACTTGAGTACCTAAGATCACCTTAAGTCTTCAAGTTTACAAAATATGAAAATCCATAGGAGATTAAAAACAAAACAAAATTAGAAGTCAGTATTATGTTACATTTACTTTAGAAATGAATGCTGGACTTTTTGATTAGTGGTAATCTGATGAAAAAATCTCCTCTGGGAACATTTTAAAGTAAAATAGGCTGGTGTTCTTTCCCAGACTCTCTTAATTAGTTTCTCTGAGTTAGTTTCTTCTAAGGCAAAATACAAAACTATTGATCCTGAACTTATGTACTTTTGTAAGAGTTTCAGCAATTTACATTAAAATCTCTTTTCTATTTTAGTTTAAAATCTTGGCATTTCAATTATGTTTGAATAATCTCAGTATGTGTCCAGATATTATTCAGTTAAATGGCCTGCAAAGCTCTTAGCGGGCTCCTGTTTAGCGAGCCCACCTCATTCTCTTTTTACATTTCACCCTCCAACAGTACAGAACAATTTGTAATTCCTGGTCTAGCCCTGCGCTCTTATCTGGAGCGCTGCTTTACAAAAAGTATCACTGCAGCTGGAATACTCTCTCCCATCTTGTTCACCTGACCTTCACAAGCTCCTCACCACCAGGTGGATTTAGCTTCTCTTTAACTTTTGTTTCGAGTGAATGCTGTGCTCATTCCCATCAAAGCAATTATCTTTGCATCTATTATCTTTATTATCATCATAAGCATCATCATTATTATTATTTATCTGATGTCTGAGATTCTGAAAGCAGGAAATGTGTCTTTACATCATTGTCACCAACACCCAGCAATTGCCTGGTGTAAGTTAACAAGCTTTTAACTATGCACTTAGAAACATATGTTTAGAAATTATTTTTGATACAGTTTCGATGATTATATAACCAAAGAATAACTCAGCTGAAGAAGAACATAAAAGAAAAGTCAAAACTCTAATGCTAGAATTAAAAGCAGCTGATAGGCAGGAACATTCTCTTAATTTGCCACTGAGGAAACAAAGGACTGGAGAAATAAGACCAATTGATTAGGGTGACACATTTTGTGAATATCAACTTAGAATCATCAGTGTTGAATTTGAAAAAAATATCTGGTCCAGTCCTTTGACTTCACAGTTCAAAAAACTGAGACACACAGACTCAAAACAAAAATTAAGATGTGCAAATATACACTTAAAACTTATGAAAAAGCTGATTTTTAGCAAAGCATCATCCAAGAAACAATTTATTTCACCTCAATTTTTTTTTAACTTTAACTTTTCAATGAAGTTTTTTGGCCTCAAATTATACAGCCATGGTATGGTGCAGTAGATTTTAGAGATTAGTTTGCTTTTAAATGACCATTCTAAAACTATGTAAATTTTCCCTGTGATGTCAAGTTAAAAGAGCAGCCATGTAGTTAACATTCTATTTTCATGCCTTCAGAGTTGGTTCTAGGTGGAGGCTTATTTGAAATATACATAAATGAAGTAATAAAGGAAGCTGAGCATACCATGTGTAATGTGAATGTCTTTTCGGGCTAATAATAATACCTAGCACTTATTGAGCATTTATAATTTGCTGGACACTGTTAATTATCTCACCTGGCTCTCACCACAATCCTATGAGATTGGTACAATTATTACCTCCATCTTAAAGAAGAGAGTAGCTAACGCCTTGAGAGGATAACATGCCTGGAGACCCACAGTCTGGAGTGGTTGTGATTCAAACACAGAGACATCTGACACAGATGGTGTTTTTAACAATCACATGGGATTTCCCTCCTACCTGAGGCGATCTGATTGGATGCAGGTAATGCAAAATTTTAGAGGTGGGAGGTACCTAAGGCCCATTGATGCTGGCAGTCTTCACATTTAAAAACTAGAATCTGTGTTCCACATAAACTCTGATGCAGAAAGCTCTCACAGAAAATTAGTAATAACAAAGCTGTTCTGGTCAAAGAAGGACAGGGTATTTCACTAGCTCAGTCTTTGCCTTCCATGATCCCAGGATTCCAAAGGCTCAGAAAACTACTGATTTCTTTCCCTCACTCTCTCTCTCTCTCTCTCTCTCTCTCACTCACTCTCTCTCTCTCTCTCTCACACTCACACACACACACACACACACACACACTCACACACATTTATACCTGGGTACAAATGAAGTAGAGCAAAAGTGACTTGCCCAAATTCCACAGCTCAAAGCACCAAGTCATGTTCAGGTTTTTGTTGCTTTCTCATCAGAAGGGTTTTGTGTCTTCCAGAAGTCAAGGGCAGAGGATATCTTGTTATCAGGGAATATCCTAGGATTTTCTTATTATTTCAATAAAATAGGCTTCTAATAAAAAAAAAAATTCTGAAAAGTAAAAATGTTCATTGGGGTTTCAACACCCCGGGGCTGAAAAGTAAGAGAGAAAATGTGGGTCATTGAAGAGAATAGAGTAGATTAAAATGGAAGAAGAAAGTTAAACAGCAAACAAAAGAATAAAAGAAAGAAATGAACTATTCCAGTCACTTACCTGAATTCTAATAGTACCCAACACTCCACTTTGCTAAAGTGGGAAAGAAAAAGAAAAAAAAAAAAAAAACCAGCTACCAGTACTATGATGAAACTACCACCCATGGAGATGTGTAAGCCTCAGCCTCATAGCTCCTACAGTTGTCCAAGTTTCAAGACACATGTTAATTGTGCTTTTGATCTACTAAACCGGTATTTCACCCTGTCGTCCAGGATACATGGACTAACTCTCACACATAAATTTATTCTCATGACTCCCTGGGACTGAGGAAGATGGAATGTTTAGCAAAAGATGACAGATTACGCATGTACAAAATTGTACCTTGCTACATTTTTTTCTGATGGACTGACAGTCTGCTGGCAATGAGACTTTTAGATCCAGCCAGAAATGAAGCCTACAAAGCCATAAAAACATCCAACCTTCAGGGATGTGAGAACTGGCTCTGCTTCTAACACTACACTCAGTTGCAAGGTAAATTCTACCAATGCCACTTATGTGCTGAACCTCACGTCAAATGAGAAGAAGAAGATTCCAGGAGTGAGGGCCAACGGAGCATTGAAAGTGAGCCTTCCTGGGCAGTTTGAATGGCAAAAATGGTTCATAGGAAAAGTGTGGATCATCAAAGGAAGGACCGGGCCCCAAAACTGCAGAAATGCCAGTGGCCAAATACATGGCACATACTCTACCACACCCTCAACCTCCACTCATGGCTGACATTACTTGTTGATCACAGCCCCTTCCACTCCAGTTCAGGAAATGCTTCTCAGTAAGTCCAAAGAGCCAAGACAAATTATTCTGAGTTGGCTCTTAAAATGCAACTTCATTGCCATGTTGGATCCAGTGCTGTGGTTAAGGGATTGGAAGACGAATAGTCTTTCAGTTGGACAGGCTGTGGACCCCTCCTTCAGAGAAGGTGAGCCTAAGAGCAAAGGAAGTAAATATCCTACTCATTGTCTGCCAGCTATTCCCTTGGGGATCCCTGTGTTTTTGTACAAAGGAAATGAATGAGAATCAAATTGAATCTACTCCAGATTCAGAATGTGGTAAAGAGCTATGATCATGCAGAATTATCAGTAGGTACATGCTCACAGCCCTAAACCGGACATTAGAAGCCCTGGATTTTAACTCTCATTCTTTCATTAATTCTGTAACTTTAGGCAAGTCTCTTAATTTCACTGAGCGTAATTTCCTCACGTGTAAAAACTGGGAACAGTTTGGTTTGTACTATCTGAATTTTCAGTTTCCTTCTAACTCCAAATTTCTATGAGTTAAATACAGTGCTCACTTATTACTCAGTTCAGCAACAGACAGTTTCTAGTTAGAAAAAGTTCTTTCAAAGAAGAATAAATAGAATAAAGAAAGAACAGGAAGACCATCAAATTCATTATGGTGGAAATAGTAGCTCATAAAGGTAAAGGCTACTCAAAGTCAATGTCACAAAGAGGTAAAGAATATAGACGTTGGAACCAGAGCCCCTGTGTTCCAAGTCAGCTATCACACTTATTACTTTTATGACCTGCACATTATTTAGCTCTTGCTGTATAACAAATTACTCCCAAAGTAACAGCTTAAAACAACAAATATTATTAGTAAATTTTTAATCTAAGTATAACTTAGCTGGGTGCCTCTGGCTGTAAATCTCTCACAAGACTGCAATCAAAACGGCAACTGGAGTTGCAGTTTCATTCAAAGGCTTAACTGAGGAACAATCCACTTGCAAGTCATTTATATGGTTGTTAGCAGTATCCAGTTCCTCATGGGCTTTGGGGCTGAGGGCATCAGCTCCTTGCTGGCTATTGGTTGGAAACCTCCCTCAGTTCCTTCTACATGTGTCTCTCCTAAGGCAACATACAACATGGCAGCTGGCTTCCATCAGGATGAGCAAGCAAGAAAGCAAGAGAGAGCAAGTGGCCATATCATAGTCTCTTTGTGGGCTAATTTCAGAAGTGACATACCATCACATTTTCCATGCTCTGTTTATTATAGCAAGTCATTTAATCCAGTCCATAATGAGGGAAAGAGAATACATATGGGCATTAATAACAGGAGGCAGGAATCATTAGTACCATCTTAGAAGCTGCCTACTCCAACCTGGGACCAAATATTTTACCTCTTTAAACCTTAGTTATCCGTTTTTAAAATTTTTTAAATTTTTTTATTGAAGTATAATTGATTTATGATGTTTCAGGTGTACAGCAAAGTGATTCAGTTATATATTTTATATATATATATATATTCAGTTATATACTGAATATTCAGAATATATATTCAGCATATATATATATATATTCAGATTCTTATACATTATAGATTATTACAAGATACTGAATATAGTTCCCTGTGCTATACAGTAGGTCCTTATTTATCTATTTTATATATAGCAATGTGTATCTGTTAATGCCAAATTCCAAATTATTCCCTCCCCACCCCTTCCCCCTTTGGTAGATAACTATAAGTTTGTTTTCTATGTCTGCAAGTCTATTTCTGTTTTGTAAGTTCATTTGTACCATATTTTTTTACATTTCACATATAAATGATATCATATGATATCTGTCTTTGTGTGATAGGTCCATCCATGTTGCTGCAAATGACATTATTTCATTCTTTTTATGGCTGAGTAGTATTCCATTGTATATATGTATCATATCTTCTTTATCCACTCATCTGTCAATGGACATTTAGGTTGCTTCCATGTCTTGGCTATTGTAAATAGTGCTGCTAGGAACACTGAGGTGCATGTATGTTTTCAAATTAGAATCTCCTCTGGATATATGTCCAGGAGTGGGATTACTGGATCATTGCTCTATACAGTTTTCCATAGTGACTGCACCAATTTACATTCCCACCAACAGTGTAGGAGGGTTCCCTTTTCTCCATGCCCTCTCCAGCATTTATTAATTTATAGACTTTTTGATGATGGCCATTCTGACTGGTGTGAGGTAATACATCATTGTGGTTTTGATATGTATTTCTCTGATAATTAGCAATGTTGAGCATCTCTTCATGTACCTGTTGGCGATCTGTATGTCTTCTTTGGAGAAATATCTATTTAGATCTGCCCATTTTTTGACTGAGTTGTTTGTTTGGTTTTTGGTTTTTTGGTTTTTGGTTTTTTTTTTGATACTGAACTGTGTGAGCTGTTATATATTTTGGAAACAAAGCCCTTGTTGATAGCATCACTTGCAAAAATTTTCTCCCATTCTGTAGGTTGTCTTTCCATTTTGTTCATGGTTTCCTTTGCTGTGCAAAATTTTCTAAGTTTAATTAGGCCCCATTTGTTTATGTTATTTGCTTTTGTTTCCATTACTCTAGGAGACAAATCCAAAAAAATTACTCCTGTGATTTACGTCAGAGTTTCTTTCACCAGTGTCTTACAGTTTTCAGAGTACAAGTCTTTTGCCTCCTTAGGTAGGTTTATTCCTAAACATTTTATTTTTTTGATGCAATGGTAAATGGGATTGTTTCCTTAATTTCTCTTTCTGATGTTTTGTTGTTAGTGTATAGAAATGCAACAGATTTCCGTATGTCACTTTTGTATCCTGCAACTCTACCGAATGTATTGATCTAATAGTAATTCATTGAGCTCTAGTAGTTTTCTGGTGCCTTTAGGATTTTCTATGTATAGTATCATGTCATCTGTAACCAGTGACAGTTTTACTTCTTCCTTTCCAATTTGTATCCCTTTTATTTCCTTTTCTTCTCTGGTTGCTGTGGCTAGGACTTCCAAAACTATGTTGAATAAAAGTGGCGAGAGTGGGCCTCCTTGTCTTGTTCCTGTTCTTAGAGGGAATGTTTTCAGCTTTTCACCACTGAGTATGATGTTAGCTGTGGGCTTGTCATATATGCCCTTTATTATGTTGAGGTATGTCCCCTCCATGCCCACTTTCTGGAGAGTTTTTATCATAAATGGACGTTGAATTTTATCAAAAGCTTTTTTTGCATCTATTGAGATCATATGTTTTTATTCTTTAATTTGTTCATGTGGTGTATCACATTGATTTGCAGATACTGAAAAATCCTTGCATCCCTGGGATAAATCCCACTTGTCATGGTGTATGATCCTTTTAATGTATTGTTTGAGTCAGTTTGCTAGTATTTTGTTGAGGATTTTTGCATCTATATTCATCAGTGAACTCCCTTATTTAAAATAGGCATAAAGTGGCTACGTCCAAACGGTGTGATAAAAATCAACTAATACCTTATAAAACATTTAATTTTTTCAGGACTTGGAATGTAGTAAATACTCAATAAATGATGGACATTATTTCTAATAATTGTTTTGTGTAGAGAAATTGAGAACTCTACTTGAGGAAAGAAGAAATAAATAAGAATTTTAAAAACTCTAATATGAATGGAGGAAATGGAGATTTGAAAGAGAGGAAAAAGGACTCAGGAAAGAATTAACCAAATTTAAATTAAGAAATCAACACTAACTTAGAAGAAACTAAAGAGTAAACAGACATAATGAATAATACCAGAAGAGGAATAGAAAAATTGAAGGAGAATAATATTTTAAGGAAAAATAAAGAAAGAAAGATATATTTTAAAGAGATTTAAGAGAAAGTGATAGAGTTAGAACAATGGGAGGAGGACTCCCACATAATAGGAGTCTCTGAAGAAGAAAATCAAAGCAATGGAGCAGAACAATACTAAAAACTGTAATTTAAGAAAACTTTCATGAAATAAAGGATGATATGACTCTACATATTTAAAGGAGTCTTCCAGAACTTAGGAAAATCAACCTAGAATAGCCAACCCTGAGAATATTCTAGTAAAAGTGATTATATTTTTTAAATAAGAAGAAAAACAGTCTTCGGACTGCCAGGCAAAAAAGTCCAAATCATTTATAAGGAGAAAATAAGATCGTAATCAGACTTTTCAACAGCAACATTTTATGCCACAAGTCAGAGAAATAATACATTTAATATAATATATTCAACTTATTTTATATTTATTATAATATATTCAAGAAGAGAAAATTAAGGCATTCAAGGAAAAAATTAAGAAAACTCCCATATCAAGGATTCTATATGCAGCTAAAACTTGTTTACTAGTACAACAAGGCTACAGATAAACTGTTATGAGTATACTTAGAAAATATTGCTCCCAAGAGCCCTTCTTACGGGGTCTTCTAAAGAATCTACTTTAAGCTCTCAGCACACAAAATGATTTGGGAGATATCCAATATAAGGACTGAACATTAAACATATATTACCTGCAGAACTAAGACTAAATGATCATGATACAGGAGACAGTATAGTCTGTAATGTCTCTATGTGCTGACAATGTAGATATAATACAACAGAAAGAAATGAGGAAGAACCAGGAGAGCATATGAAAAACAGAAAAATCTTAAAAGAGAGAAAAAAGAAAAAGAACACGATAACTAACAAGACCATACACCATCATTGCCTTCATGCTTACAGGCATTAAGTTAGGAAAGTCATCTTACTTTAGCAGAAATCAGTAAGAAGAATTTAAGAATTGTTCCAAGATTTTTGCCTTTCAGTGGCTTTGTATTCTGCATTATGAAGAAGGAATTTCAGATACAAAAATTTTCAGAATGAAATTTCTATGGTGCCTTTCTTCAAATGTAGCCCAAGGTCACCTATGTTAGAATCACTTGGAGTACTTACTAAAAATGCAGATTTATGGGACTCTTCCCAAACCAACTGAATCTGAATCTCACAGAGGGAAATGGAGGAAGAGAGCTTGAAGATCTACACATTAACATGTTTTCCAGAAGACCCAGAAGTCATTTGAAAATCACTATTTTAAATTCTTACTCCAACAAAACATAATCTCTATGTCCAGGTGTCACACCTTTCTCTAAAGTTGGGTCTTGCTGGCTGGGGCACAAATGACTGGGATATAGTCAGTTCCTGCAATATTCCTTTCACTGAAGTAATAAGGTATCCAATTACATATTCCTTTTTTTAATATAAAGAGAAATTAAACACTTCAATGATATTTTTCCTCTTGAAAATCAACCAAAAATCTTCCAGACTCATCCTTCAACCCATGTTCAAACACATTGTTCAAAAATCCAAACCACTCAAACCCCGCATATTTGTGATTGAAATCCTCCCTCAAATATGTTTCAATTACTGCCGTATTTTAACTCCAAGTTAAATTCTACCATCAGTTATACAGCTCAGTATTCCCTGATTATAGCACATACTTAGTGAAAACAAATGGAGTCTGCATTTAATTCCTATATTAAAATTGCTTTTCCATTGTATAATTTGCATTTTATAAGGCCAAAGGCAAAATGGCTAAAATAACATTTGAAGGGAGTATGTGACTAGCTAAATGGAAGAGGAAGAGTGTATTATGAAAGCTCAAGGTCAAACCAACAATTAAAAAAAAAACAAACTTGCTCTTCTTGGCAAAGATCTTTATATTTTTGAATTCTTTCTTCTTTCTTTGGGCCGTTACACCTGTGGTTTTGTTCTTACTGTTTCACTGGTACAATATCTCTGATATTTCCACATAAAACATCTGATCCACACAAGAAAGGGATGGGATGGAAAGAAGAAGGATCAATGCATCCTACTTGATTGATACATTCTCATTTTTAAGACTCAAAAGTCAATGCCTCAGTGGAGACTTTCCTATCCACCCCCATCCCAAAGGCAGAATTGACCACTGCTCTAGTGTCTTCATGGCACTGTCCCCTGATGCTGCTGTGGTACCTGACAATTCAGTTACTGTATGCAAACCCATCTTTATCTATTAGTTCATTAAGTCCCTCAAGAGAAGGCTCAGTCTCTTTATCTTTATATTCCCAGCACTAAACAAAGTTAACACACTGGAGACACTAAATACAGTGAATGAATTAATGTTCTACTTTCCAACAAAACTGAACGAAAAGGGGAAAAGATAAAACATCAAGAGTTCTGCTCAAGCACAAAATAACCAATAGAATTTCTCTCTTGCTTTTTTTGGCTCTAAGTGACAGTTTATATATATATATATAAAACCATATATATATATGGCTTTTAAATGATTATTTTCATGGACTTTAGAAGAAGAGCTATTTCAAGGAAGGGATTAAATGACAAGCAGTAAAAGAGGACTAGCCCTTAGTATGTGGTGCCTATCTACTCTTTACAGCCAGTTACTACCAAATTGATGCTGGTTCTAAATATGTCCGGCAGAATGCAGGGTTGGGTTAATGCTCAGATTCTCAAGTAAATAAAATAACATTTCCCCCAATTGATTTAAAAATACCAAATTGACAATTGAATATCTTCAATTTTAAGTTTTTCTGTCAAAAAAGGTTTTTAAAATAATTTTGGAAACTACTGCTACTTTTTTATTGACAAAATCAATTGGATTTACTTACTAAGCACAGATTAGTGGAGAACTCAATTACCATGAACCCATGCTTACCTTCTTAGACAACTTGTCTTCTTCATAAGCTTTTTCGCCTGTGCTTATGGATTAATAACTCATAACCAGAGAAACAGGAATGTCCAGCTCTCATTTAGCACCTTGTGACTACAAAATGGGAATCATGTGTATATTCGAGCACTCTCTGTGAGGGATTAAGCTACCGTCTCTCAGCTACAAACTGGCTCTTTTATATCTGCTCCATGATGCTGGGCCCGGGGCTCTGCACATGCCATCTCTCTTTTGCAAAAGCACTTTCTGTTAGGTTCTGTAAATGGAAACAATAGAGGAGACGAGAAGGCTGGAGGAGGAAGAAGGGATCTGCTCTGTCCTTTGTGCCACCTGTTCCTGTCATCACTGTCCCAGTAATGTCCTTTGGCGCCAGCAGCACAGGTTAGTTGCAGTTTTGAGCTTCTTCCACCCCTGCTGGAATTAGCTTCTTACTCAGAGGTACCAAGAGCAGGTGGTGGCACCGCCTCTGTAGAGGTGGTGGCTGGAGCTTCTCGGGGCCCCTCCACACTTGCAGGTTTTGTTACTCTAGCTCTTCCTTTTGTCCTCCCAGCCATGGGGATCACAGTTGCTCCCCGCAAGTGTTTATCTGTACTACCTTAATGTTCCCTTTTTGCCTATGTCCAATACTGAATAATCAATTTCCTGTATTAAATGCTTTCTGTTAGAAGGGTGAGGGAGATGGGGGAGTAGGAAGATCCTCTGCTCAACTCATTTCACAAGCACACCAAATTTACAACTATTTACATAGCAACTATTGATGAGAGAGACTAGAATACAACAGAAAAGATCTTCTACAACTAAAGATATAAAGAAGGACCCACAATGAGATGGGTAGGGGGGAGCGGAGACCCAGTATAGTCAAGAATCAAGATCCACACCCCTAGGTGGGCGACCCACAAACAGGAGGATAATTACAACTGCAGAGGTTAACCCCAAGGAGCAAGGGCTCCAGCCCCCAGTTGGAATCCCTAGCCCAGAAGTCCTGCACCAGGAAGAGAAGCCCCAAGAATATTTGAATTGGAAGGCTGGCGTGGCTTACTTTGGGGAGACCCAAAGGGATATGGGAAATACAGATGCCACTCTTAAGGGAAGCACACAAAATCTCACATGATCTAGGACCCAATGCAGGAGTAATTTGAAAAGGGTCTGGGTTAGACCCACCTGCTGATCTTGGAGAGTCTCCCAGAAAAGCAGGAGGCAACTCTACCTCACCTCGGGGACACAGACACTGGCAGCAGCCACTCTGAGGAGCTTGTTCTGCCATGTGGACAGAGTGTCATTTTGGAATCCTCCCTCTAGCCTATTAGCACCAGAACCTGGTTGCACTCACCACCCTGGGATGCCTCAGGCCAAGCACCTAGCCATGCAGGGACACACCCCACATACCAGCAGGTGGACTGTGTTAAGACCCCCTGATCCCACAGCCACCCTGGGACACAGGCCTGTCCACCAGAGGGTCCAGGACCCAGCCCCACACACTGGTGACCCAGCACTAGCCCTGGGACACCAAGGGCACTGCAGCCAGAGATAATGGGACCTGGCTCCACGCACCAGTGAGCCAGCATGAGCCTCGTGTTGCCCTGGGCCTCAGCCCCACCCACCACCAGACCAACACCTGAGACCCCTCAGCCCACCAGCCCGGGATACAGCCTCACTCACCAGCAGGCCAGCACCAGCTTTGGAACACCCTGGAACCTGGTGCCAGCCATGTCAGGAACCTGCCCCATCATCAGCAGGCCGACACTGGGAACCCTGGCCCTGCAACTATTTATTCTAGAACATGATTCTGCCCAACAGTGGACCAGTATAATAAGGGGCTGAAGGGTCCCAGGGCCCCAGCCTCACCCTCCTCATGACCTGGCCATGCCAACCAACAGCTGGTAGCCTCTACACAAAGGAGGGCCCAGCAACCAACCAGACTAGGGGCCACTCACACGTATCAGGCTGTCCATTGTAGTCAGCCGACCACAGCAGAAGGAGAAGAAAGGAGGAGCAGAAAGATAGGTGAAGGGGATTAAGAGATACAAACTACTACATATAAAATAAATAAGCTACAAGGAATATATTATACAGCACAGGGAATATAGCCAATATTTTATAATAACTTTAAATGGAGTATAACCTATAAAAATATTTTTAGATTCATTTCTCTTTATTCTTTGTTGTTGTACAATATATCCTTGTGTGTGTGTGTGTGTGTGTGTGTGTATATATCTGTTGATGAACACTTAGGTTGTTTTCATGTCTTGTCTATTGTAAATACTGCTGCTATGAACACTGGGGTGCATGTATCTTTTCGAATTAGCATTTTTTTTCCCAGATATGTACCCGGGAGTGGAATTAATGGGTCATATGGGTAGTTCTATTTTCAGTTTTGGAGAAACCACCATATTGCTTTCCACAGTGGCTGCACTAGTTTACATTTCCACCAACAGTGTACTATGGTTCCCTTTTCTCCACATCCTCACCAACATTTTCACTTGTAGACTTTCTGATGATAGCCATTCTGACTGTGGTTTTAATTTGCATTTCTCAGATGATTAACAGTGGTGAGCTTCTTTTCATTTGCCCGTGGGCCATATGTATGTCTTCTTTGGAAAAATGTCTATTCAGGTCTTCTGCCCATTTTTTAATTGAGTTGTTTGGTTTTTGATGTTGAGAAAATATTGAATCACTATGTTGTACACCTGAAAGTAATGTAATAAAAAATAAATAAATGAAAAAATAAAAAGGAAAAATACTTAGGTTACAGGTTTATTATGATGATTAAATATGAAATGTATGAAAACTAGTGAAGTGCTCTAGCAGATTATCAATACATAAAACCTATTGGAGGAAATGCTCAAAAATTTCTCTTTGCTAAAAATAATAGTGCATTTTTTGTTTTCTTGACTGAGTTCTGATAACTTATTTGTGATGGTGAATGTATAATGTATACATAAGGAAACAGAAATATCAGGTTCCCCTTCAGCAGACTGTGATTGCAAATGGGGTCACATTTATCTTTCACCAAGCACTTCTTCACCAGCTAAAACAGAAGTTTAGTGCCACCTCAAAGGGCTCTTCAAAGAGGACATTATATATTGTCACACATCAATCTATTAGCATAACCCATTATGAGACATCCACAATGTAATGTTCCAGCTCCCACTTAACCATGTCCATGTCTCATAAAACTTCTTTGAAGACATCTCAATGTCAATGTCTTTGCCAAGTCTACAATAGCTGGTTGCTTCCAAAGCCATCAGTTCTCCTGCACCTGTTTGGTCCTATACATAAAATAGGAAATGCCAGAACTTCCAAAGAGTGACATGGGACCATGTCAATGCTATATACTGTTAGGTTAGAAAAACAGCTTTCAGAACAATATTCATGGTATGGCATTATATATATATATATGCTATTTTTAAAAATCTTGATTGTAAAATCATGGGGGAATAAGAGACTGAATATATATATATTGAAGTTAACAGTTAACAGTGATTATCTCTGGTTGAAAAATATCACAGATTTTAAAATGTTTCTGCTTATTTGTATTTTCTATTTTATTTGAGAAAATATAAATTATCTTAAATTTAGAATTTTAAATGTATACTTTATATTAAATCCCAGATGATTAGACATTGTTCAAAATCATAATTATTGTGCATCCTACTACCAAAAAGAGTTAAATCTAATTAAAATTTTCTCCCAAGAAGAAAACAAAACTAAAACAAAAAACGACAACAAATAAAAAACCTCAAGATGTCAATCAAGAGTGATCTAATTTCCTCCCCACCCTTTTTTATAACTTGTACAAAGGTTAGCTTTAAGTTACTTGGTGTTTCAAGTCCTAAAAGTAGTTTCCCAAAGTACGGTCAGTTTATTCTGTTAAACTATACTATTTCATGGAATTAAATATGTGATATTAACCCATGTACCTAAATCTTTTAACAGAGTTTGGATCTACCTATAAAGATCATAAAACTGAAAGTAAATGAAACTGCTTTTTTAAAATCAGCTAAATTCATTTGTCTGGGAAGCTGTTTACCCAATACATGATTTCTGGTCTGGTTCACCCATTTTTCTGTTTTTGGCATCTTTGGAACCTTTTATTGTATACCACATAATTACAACCATTCCTAGCTAGCCAACACATACTATTTATGCCAAGGGAAAATAGGTACCTTGGTTTTTGTGTCATAAAAGTAACAGAGTTTTTTGTTACGTTTAAGAGATTTTACCCCAAACTTTCATCTTTTATTTTCTTAGGATTGATACTCTTTCTATTCACTAATTTCAGGATTATAAAATTGGAAACATTATCTACCTTTGAAATTTATTTTCTATTTGCCTTTTGATGATGCAATAAATATATTTATTGGTATGCCCTGACTTGAAGACAACCTATCACTTGGAAATTAAAATTTGCAAGAAGCAAATGTTGAGGGGGAGAGTGGTGGAACTGATAATTCTAATTCAAAAGAGATGCCTGCATGTCATGACTGTCTTGACAGAGAAGAGGGAGTCAGTATTAGTAGGCTGTGAAGTCAGAAAAAGAAAGAAACACTTAAACTTTATGTTACATGTCTGTAGACAAGTAAAAAGATACCTGAAATTATGTCTATGAAAGGACAATATGATCAATTTCAATTTATAAAAAAGTAGTCTACAGCACACATTTTAGGAACAAACATAGCATGGAAATCCATATTCATCTACAGTGGAAATGTGTCCTTCACTTATTAACATTGATCAAATTGAGTGTCTGCCTTGTTTCAGGGTGTTATGCAAAATGGTCACTGATGCTGAGCATGGAGTTCTGGCCTAGCCAGCCTTAAAGGGAAAAATCGGGAATCTTTTAGCCTCATGCAAAAGAAAGGTAGTAAGCCAGTTAAAGAAATTGTTGGTGGCATCAGTGATACCCCCACGTTTTATGGTTCTCCGGCAAAGTTAACACTGGAGGTGGTGGGGTGTGGATGGGCCCAGGAGGGTCTGCTGGGTGCCAACAGTCTCCTGTTTCTACAAGAGTCACTTTTGCTTTTCCAGAGACATATCAAATGTCAGGAGAGTATCTCCAAATGTGCAGTCTAGTGAGTAGCTTGGAATTTTTACTATGCATACGGAATGCTCATACTCAGAAACTGTCCCATTTCCAATTGGTCCAGTCTGCATTTGGCAGGTTGCACCAACTGTAAAGAAACACATGAAATCACTGACATGAGAAAAAAATGCCATTAAGTTTGACAGTAATGAGTTGAAACACCGAATGACTACTAAAATGGCACTGTTGATTTCTCAGTTAAATAGTATTTGTAGCTATCTTAAAGTAGTTTTCATGTATTTCAATAAAAAACATTTACTGATAGCTTACAATGTGCTACTCACTGTTCTATGTGCCTTGGGTTTATTACCTGATTTATTGCTCACAACAATCTTTTGAAATAAGTTATTTTATTATGACCCTCTTACAAATGAGAAACTTGAAACAAAGGGGAAGCAATTTAACCAACCACAGTCAGCTACTAAGCATCAAAGCTGACCCACTGTACGTGCGGCCTCCATAATTAGTTTGAATGCTCTGTTTTGCCAATCCATGGATGCTTTAAAGGTTAACTATTTTTTTAAAAACTTGATTCAAGTTTTTCCTGGAATGTACCAGATTCTATCTGCCAGTTTTCCAGTTGATGAGTTTCTATATATAGATCTTATGTGTACCTCTCACATAGTTTGAAAAGTTTACTCTCATAAGCAAGCAGAAAAGTTGCTATTTTCAGGACTTATTCGAGAAGAGTTCTTTTTTCCATAAGCTACTTTTTGAGCAGATCATGGGACTCTCAAAATAGAATAAAAATAGTAAAGTTTAAACTTATTTGGGTAATGGAAGCGAGAAATATGCATAATAGAGGATGGTTTCGCTTTTCCTCTTTGTACACCTCAAAAACATCTGAAAAGATTTAACCTTCTCAAAAAAAAATGCTCACCTTTGGGCTGAAACCAAGTAGAAAGAATTTCACTTCCAAAGGAAGCATTCAAGAAAAAAAATTCTGAGTGAATTAGACGAGGCAATTGCTTGGAATTTGGTTGCATACAAAGCTACATTTTGTACCCACACGTGCTCTAGCATTGGCTTCCTGCTCAGTCAGCACTGATAGTTATTATTCTATAAAATAAATGTTTGCTTCCCAGGGCTATAAATTCTAAGACCACCTCAGAATCTTTAATAGACTTCATCTCTTACAGCAAAGAGGAAAACAGCCTCCTTTGTCTTTTGGTGCAGTGTTTAAGATGTGGTGGGAAGAAGACATTGAAATATTTCCCCATCTTCTAACCCAGCCCCATATCTAGTGGCAACTTTATTATGTCCTCCATGGAATGCAATGGATGCCCTGTCGGTAATATAGGCGGTATCTCCTTGGTCCAAAAATCTCATCAATTTAGTAATAGTTTTTGGCTATGAGGGAGGAGGAAAAAGAAATATTACAACCTAAATCATTGGCTGAACACAGTGATTGAGGCATGACTAGATACCAGATACATTAAATTATGAAAAAGTATGACTTAGAACTGAAGAGATCTGAGTATTTGTCGAATTGAATTACATTGAAATAAAAGCTATCAAAGAATTAGAACCAGAAATTAAGAAGCACCCCCCCTTCTTTTCTCTTAAGTTACGTCAAAGATGGTGGCCATCACTACCACAGCTTTTTCTAAGAGAATCTACTCCCAAGCCGAGCCCCTACTGCATCTCTAGTTACAGTTGACTGGATGATGGAAGGACATTTGACATAATCTGGGCCAATCAGATTTTTCCACTCTCAGGATTTGAAATTGGGACACTGAAAGACTGGCTCAATTCACTGGGGAAGACAAGTTTCAAAGATATCAAAGTCTGGCTCAGAGTCAAGCTCACAGCCAGAGCCATCACCTATAAGTCAAAATTATTGGAGAGCAGGGACAGACAGCATGCAGAGAGAAACACAAGAATGCAGACCTTGCTGCCTTTGAAAGGTTGTGGAATAGCCTCAGTTCCCGGGTTTTCACTGTCACTGCCTGTTTGACTCAGCTGTTCTTAATTTGCTGCACTTTGCTAGTTTTAGCCCTAAAATCAACTTTTTTTTTT
This sequence comes from Camelus ferus, assembly GCF_009834535.1. Classification (NCBI taxonomy): domain Eukaryota; kingdom Metazoa; phylum Chordata; class Mammalia; order Artiodactyla; family Camelidae; genus Camelus; species Camelus ferus. The sequence goes on along the minus strand of NC_045706.1, from coordinate 41,269,163 downwards.
CTAAAAACACTTGACTGCACTTTTTTTTTTTTAAACAAAACGGTCCCATTTTCCATTCTCAAACCATTATTTGTTGCCTTCGTGGCAGCCACCACGTAATATTCATGCATACAGATGATACCTGCTACAGTATTTCCTAGCAAGAGCCAAACAACCAAGCAAAGTTCGATGACTTGCCCAAGGTTTTATCATCTAAGCCAGAGCTGGATTCTAAGCCAGGTTTTCTTTAACACCCAATGAAGTGAGATCTGCTCCCAGTCTGGTCCTTTTCTGCATGCTTTGACCAAAAGCTTCACTCACTTGGAAGTAAATATTAGCTGTTCCCAAATTATCTTTCCAAAGTTTGTCAGTACACATTTTCTTACAGAAATAATATTTTAATGGTGGCCAAGTTTCCAGGTTAGGCCTGTTCTACTTATCACGAATCTGAAACCCATTTTGTTTATTAAGAAAACAGTGCCATACAATACTTGAGCAATGGTCGTTATTAAACAAAATAGCAAGTTGAATACAGATTCTTTTTATGTATTTTGAAGAAGGGTTGAAGAAGACCAGACTTTATTGGAGGTTTTATGCTGATTCCTAAGAGTGGGTCTGGGTATTTTCAAATGTGCTTTAGAGCTTTAGGAAACCAGCTCTTCTCCATTATGTCTAATTACACCTCAAAAGTTAACACCGCTAGGAAAAAGAAAATCTCTGAACCGATATGCCCCAAAATGTTATCAGTGGTTGCCTCTTGTAGGTGAGGTTATATGAGACTCTCTCTTTCCCCTTCATACATGTTTATATCATTCAAACTTTTTAAGTGACTCGGTATTACTTTTATAATCTGAATAAATCCAATAAAAACACAAAAATATTTACAGCTTTCTTTTCCTGGATACTGTTCTTACCACAGTCTCCAGTCTCCTCCTTATTACTTACAATCATAGTCATTTCTGGATTTACAAATAGAAGACACAGTGCAATTTATTGTGCAGAAGTAGAAAGAAAGAGAAAGCTAAAGAGAATTTGAGATATGGGAGAGAGGTGAAAATAACTCAATTGTGTTTTGCCTGGGGTATCATCATCGAGAGAAAGGAAGTAGGTGGTAGTGGAAAAAAAGAAAAAGAGAGAGAATATTTCTCTACTTTAAAAGACCTGGAATGGTTTTCTGGAACAGAGAAGTTAAATGGGGAAGATGTAGAATTGGTGTATACAAGACTGGGACTGCCACAGAGTGGGCATTTAGAACAAGGGGAAATGCCTGGGTAGACAATAGGATCAGCCTTACCTAGAGATGGAAGGAGGAGACAAAGTGGATGGGAAGACATTCCTCCTCACCTCCCCACCAGTGTACCCCCTGAAATGACTTCACTAGACTTCCTTCAGTATAAGAAGGGTCTATGCTCTACAAAAACAAACTGAAGTGAGGCATGCAAACCCTCTTGGGAGAGTAACAACTTAAAAATCACACAAGCATCATTCATTAATATTAAAAGCTATAATTTATAGAGAATAAATTTGCTATAATGGTGAAAAAATTGTAATATAGTGCTTGAGGAAGGGGAGTGGAACTACCATAAAAAGTAATTTAAAATAGCTATCATTTATTGAACATTGTGTCTGACATTGAGAAACAAAAAGACTTCGTGTGCATTTCATTTAATTGTCTCACTATCCCTATGTGTAATGAGCAAATTGTGGTTCAAGATTCCCAGGGTCACATGGCTAAAACGCCAGCACTAAGACTCAAAGAAGATAGTGACTAAAAGGAGATCCAGAAACACTCCTCAGCCATGTCCCAGTTAGACCTGAGGATGATCAGAATATCATTTAATTAGAGAAAGAGAAAATTGTGGGAAGGGAGGTTACAGCATCAGTAAGGGGGCTAAAAATTAGGTGGGACAATTTTAGGGTGATCAGCGGGAAAAATGTGACCATGCTGCTTTGTCCGGGCCCACCTGGACCCAAATCTACACGTAAATAACAAGTGCAATGCTGACTGATTCCCATAGGTGTAGGGAGAGGACATAAAACAACAGGTGTCTCTTCTCTGGCCAACAAGGCAAGAGAGATTCTCCTCATTCAAAGGGAAAACTAAATCCAGTATCTGACCATGCCTCACAGCCACTTAAAGTGAGTGGGGGTGGGGAGTCCGGTCAGCAAAATGGAACCAGTGTTAACACTACGGACTACCCCGGACCCTGATCAGTGTCTTCATCCTCCCTCCCCTTCTGTGGTTTTCACAGAGCACACCTCTCATCACTCTTAGTCCTTCTACTCCAAACAGACCCTATTGCTTGGGGTTCCTAACCATTGTAATTTGTAAGCCATTTTCGAGAAGTGATGCTCCAAACGCTCACTCAGATCACTGCTCCCCAAACGCATGTGATGGACACAATGTCACCTAATACTTCAGGGACATTTCCTCATCAGCAGAATGAAGACATCAGGTTCAGTGGTCTATAAGCTTCTTTCTCCAAAAAGAAAAGAATAAATGAAAAATGAAAACCAAGAGGATACCAACTATTAAGGTAAATAGAGTATGTAGTCAATATATATTCTTTCTGACATTTCCTTTGATGAACAGTATTCTCTCCCTCTCTCTCCTTCCATCTCTCCCCTTCTCTCTTTCTCTCTCTCTGTCTCTCTTTCACACACACACACACACACAGGTTGAAGACACCATAGATTCGAATATGCACCATTTCTTTATGTACCACTAATAAAGAAAAAGATACTACCAAATGACACACCATTGATTGTAAGATGCATCCCATCTTCAGTGATATTGAACTAGATCCCAGAATCAATGAGATACACTCAGGTGTTGGGAGACTCACTTCTTATTCTAAGCCCTGACACATTACTGGCATTTGCTACAACATACCTATACTAGTCTATCAAGTAGTGCAAAGTTCACTCTTGTTTCTCCCTATTACACAACCCACTTTCTATCTACCAGTGGTTCTTCACACCCTCACTCCAGGCTCCCTGAAGCCTCAAGTTCCCACTCATTTCCCAAATGTCTCCAAAACTTCCTAGAGGTGTCCCTTACTGCTAACCATGATGATTTTACCTCCTCATGCTGCCTTGTCCCTCTGAAAATAATTCAGTCATGTATCTCATTCTCTTAGGTCTTGCTAAATGATTGGAATAAAAATTATAAAGCAATTATAGCTAGAGTTTTCATGATGGGCAATAGAATTTTCAGATGTCAGTTTTCATCCTAATGTAGAAGTTCTTACAAAAGAAACCAAGTGCACTTACTGAGGAATAAAAAGAGTGGTATACGGAGAGGAAGAGTTTTGTTCCCTTCAAGGCATACTGCTTTGATCACTATTTATTGCCTCAAATATGTAAGTCTGGGTGGCCCAGCTGCCTCCTTACCACAGGGGCTACCAAAAGTCTGGGGAGAAACCTCACTTTCCTTTGTCTCTTGAGGAATGCAGAGGAAAAGCCTTGGGAGTAAATCCAAGCAGCTTCTATGACCACCACAGATGCATTGCGGGATCCTCCTCTCCCTCCCCCTCTCCAGCCTCACCATCACCTTCCCCTTGCTTCCCTCTTTGATTCTGCTCCTTAAAAAAACCTTCAAAATTAAAGTAATTCCCTTTCTCCAGGATCTGTATACAAACCCAATGCCTACATTTTGAATACTAATTACATTTCAGGTTGTACCTTAATTTTGGACCCTTATTTATTTTTATTTCTCTATTATTTTCCTGTGATAGATATAACTTAGGCATTTTATTCTTTTTTTTAATAAGAAAGGCATTAATTTGTGGGCTCTTAATACCTTTTTAGCACTTTCCCCCATTTAGAAAGCCCTTTTGTTGGTACCCAAACATTTGAGAAGAACGGGAACATTTGAGATTTCTCTGATGGGCATTGTGTCAATATGCATCAAAAATCTTAATATTAAGCAGGAGTTTTAAACCCAGAAATTTCACATCTAAGAACTTATTTTAAGGAGAAAATTTGAGATATTTAAGGATATTCATTAAGTGTATTGCATAATTTTAATCATTATCAATTTGTTTCGGTAAATGCTAGTGAATTCAAATGATGGACTATTAGGCAGCCATTATATGTCATATTGTTCAAGAATATTATTGACATGGAGATGCTCATAATAAATTTCTAAACCAAAAAAGCACATGCTACAAAACAAAATGTCCACTGTTGTACCATTTTCACATAATATAAAGGTTAAAAAGTGTAAAATCAAAGACATCTTGGATCAAACCTTTGTTCTAATACCTATTTCTGGCACTTGCTCCTTACGCATATGTGGGTAGGTTATTCAGCCTCACCAAGCCTCAGTTTCCTCATATGTTATTTAGAAATAATAATAACCAGCTCATAGGAAGATTAAATAAATAATGGATGCAGGGCTCTAAGTACATGGCCTTACCCATACTCCATAAATGATCCTGAATGAACATGTGTGTCATTTGGGGGTTTTGATTACAGGTAACAGAAGTAAATTCTGGCCAACTTAAATAAAATCTATTTAAAACAAATGCAGGAAAATTGGAGAACTAGGCCTCCAACCAGAAATAGGCAGAAGCCAGTTTAGCTTCAGGGTCTAGAAAGCAGGAATTATAGGATTGGTCCTGGCAGGGATGTTGCTGCCGGGAAAAAAGAATGCCAACCCCTTCACAGACCAATTTCACACACTCAGAAGTCAAAGTCCCAGCAGAGAGCTTCCACCAGCCCAGCTGAAGCCACTGCCCGCCTTCTGGCTACAGGAGGCAGGAAAGAAACCATCTGGACCTTCAGGGCACAGGCAGCTGGACTTTTATCTCAGCAAGATTACACACAATGGTGGCAGGTTGACTCTCCCAAAGGAAATCAGGGTTCTGTAATGAAGAATGGTGGACACTGCTGGGTGGCCGTGAAAAGGACAGATGTTCTTATAGCACATAAGCATGATGCAATTTTGAAAAGGAAAAAACAGAAATCAAATAGTAATTTTTTTTTAAAAAAAAGAAAGCTCTTTCAGGTACATGTGACCAGCATAAAGCGCTGTGAGGAAGGCAGGAAAGGACTGATTTTCACTTTACTCAGAGAAACTAAGACTCAGGGAAGAGAAGGGACCACCCAAGGACTCCACGCTTGGTTTGGGGCAGAGCTGAAACAGAGAGTCCTGACTCAGTGTCTGAGGCGGCTCCCCGGGTACCCAGCAGGAACGGTCAAACATTTCCCAGGTTTCTCTGCTTCCCACCCCTAAAGTTCAAAGGACACATGAGTCACATGATTACTGGTGGGTGGTAGTTCCCTTTCATACTGCTTGCTGGTCCCCCAGCTGCCTGGAGTTCAGGCCCTGAGCTGAGGCTCTGCTGGAGTCAGTACTGGTGGCATAGTCGAGGGTGGCTGGGACACTGGGCAGTCCACCTCTATTGCATTTGGGGGCGGGAGAGGGTGGAGAGCCGAGGGCTGAGAAACCACTGGAGAAAGAAGTCAGACAAGAGGAGGACAAAAAGTCAGGGGCCAACCTGGAGAGGGAGGGGGATGGAGAGCAGGCAGTGGGAAGACGGATAGAATGATTTCTTTTTAAGCCAGAGAATTGGGGAAATTGTTAAATCAGCCAGGAAGGGGCCCAGTGGTGACCAAAATCTCCTGCACCTGGCTGCAGAGGGAAAACGCTAAAGCCTCACAAAACTGCCATCCCCCTCTCTGGAATAAATCTCTCCTTGTGATTCACTATGATATTTGACATCTGAGTTACTGAGGGCTGTTTTCTGCTTTTCATCTCTCCTTCCAGCTTATAGAAGGGCCCACCAGAAAGACCAAACCAATTGCAAATTCCCAGATTCCACAAGTTACAATAGCTGAATAGTTCTAGGAATATCCTATTCAGGAGTCATCTTACCTAATATATGCATTTTTTTTTCACTTAGAGAAACCGAGACACAGAATTACAAATTTATCCACAACTGTTTACTTTTAAGACACTTAAAATATGATGATCTACACCAGGGATTGGCAAACTTTTTCTATTAAGGGCCATCCAGTTAAGTATTTTTGTTGTTGAGGGCCGCATGGTCTCTGTTGTAATACTCAACTCTGCAACTGTAGAGCAAAAGCAGCCATGGACAATATATAAAAAATGTATATGGCTTTATTCCAATGAAACTTTATTTACAAATATAAGGCGTGGGCCAGATTGCCCAGTAGGCTGTAGTCTGACAACACCTGATGTAGACCTAATTATTTACTGAATACATGAGAACATCCCAGAAAAACATACGAGCAAATAGTGGATTACAATTTATGAAGCTTTCCTCATCTAATGGCTCCACCAGTCCTGTGAAATGGATACTATTATACTCTCCACGTTTTCAGATAAGAAAGGGAAAACACATGCAGGTCAAATAACCTGACAACGATCAGAAAGCTAGAAGGTGGTAGGTCAGTATTTGAACCCAGATCTGTCTCACTTCAGGATTCAAGAGCTTATCTACATAGAGTTAAAGAACACAGAGACCTAGAAGGCAAAACAAAAACTATGTCAGTTTCTCACAAAGCAGTTTTTTTTTTCATGTTATTCTGAAGGAAATGTCCAGTGGTTTAAATATTTCAGTAATGCATCTATATCAGCAATTTGGACGAAGCATGAGTCTGCCTCTCCCTCTCTCTCTCCTCTCTTTCTTTCCTGTAATATTCATTTTGTTAACCTCTTTCTCGCAATTTAACTGTCAAGCTTTCTCAAGCACACACACCAAGATTTAAGGAAAGATATTAGCTGGAGCCCACCCACCTCAGACACTGGGGTGTGAAAGGTCTCTAACACTGAGAGGAATTTAAGCCTGAAGGGGAGAGGAGGACAGCTCTTGATGATTACCCTAAATTTTTGAAGCCAAACCAGGGAAGACTTGAGGAAATGACTCACTGAACCCAGGAGAAAGAAAAACAGCCGAGTGATGGCAGGAGAAAATGAGGATAATATAGCCTTACTGTTAAAGTGAGGGTTAGAAGTCCACAGAGACCCAGAAAGGAAACACTGAAATGGCTGAGCTACATTCCTGAAGCTAACATGCAATATTGTTTTATCAGGCTTATGGCTGTTTGGGCCAAGAATGAGGCAGGAACAGATTTCTTCTTAACAGAGACATCATCACATGTTCTTTGCTGTCCCCAGATTGTCTCCTCTGCTGGAGCCCTAAGGGGAAACCACAGCCATCTCTGTCCCTTCTACTCTTGAATCACAAAACTGGTTGTTCCTGACTCCAATGCTGAGATCGGTGTGACAAACAGACATACAGCCATTAAAAATCTCCTAACATTTGTCCAAGCCCATGAAAGGATGTGGAGCCATCAATTTTTCAGCTAAAAAGAAGCCTGATGGGAAAAGATGGGGAACATGTTCAAGCATGAGTACAGTTGGCTTTCACTTGGTAGATCGTTAGAAACAAAAACAAAACTATGAGGTAAGTAAACTTTGTCCTTGGCCTTTTCCTATCCATCTATCAAATGTCACTGAATTAACCTTAATGCAAGGCTCTGATCATGTCACTCTGTGTACAAAGACCTGCAAAGTTAACACACAGTACTGGTAATAGTGCTGTGAAACAGGTATTTTCAGTATACTGCTGGTGGAGATGTAAATTGGTACAGTCTCTAAGGAGAGCAATTTGGAAAAATCTACCAGAATTACAAATGTATGTGTCTTTGGTATAAGAATTTATCCTATAGCTGTACTGCATTTGTATGAAATGAAGCATGTACAAGATTACGTACTGCAATATTATTAGTATGACTAACAGATTAGATACACTTCTGCTCCTGGATACAATGTAGGAGGTTACAGGAGGTCAAAGCTCTTTCTGCAACAACTAAAAAACAAACGGATAAATGGAAAGAAACATGTTAAAGACATCAAGAAGATGAGGAGAATTAGATGAAATAAAAGTCTTTCTAAGGGATGGGAAGACGAAGACACCCCAGGCTCTCAATGAAAGGCCTGGAAAGGCCTTGCCTAAAGGACAGAGACAAACCAGGGATAGACAGAATCTTGCTAAAATTGTAAATCCAGCCCTATTCCAACTCCGTCTATGACTGAATTGAGGTGATTAGCCACTGACCTTATCTTCCTAACAAAGAAAAAGAGGATCCCTCTCTAATGGAAGATATCATCAGAAGTGAAGTGTCTACAGTCCTTTTACACACAATGCCTAGCATACACTCAGAATATATTATATATTCAAAGAAGCAGGAACAGTGATTGATACTCAAAAAATAAAATAAATACAAACCCATAGAGGACTGGGATAATGAAGTTATAGTAAAAGTGGAATACAATAAGTATGCCTAACATGTTAAAGAAAACAGAAGAAATGATACAGGATTTAAAGAGAAAACCAGAATCCACAATATAAAACAAAAATTTCAGAACTAAAAATATGTAATTTCTGGATTTAAGACCATATTGGGTGGGTTTAAGAGCAAACAGGACATAAAAGTCAGGATTACTGAATTCAAAGGCTGATAAGTAGTAAATACACAAACTGAACCACAGAGAAAAACTAAACTGGAAAGAAAAAGTATGTCCAAACATGAGACATACTCCAACAGTGTAATATAGGCAGAATGGAGTCCCAGAAGGAGAGGTGGGAGAGAAAATGGAGCAGGAGAATATTTGAAAACATATGACTGAGAAATTTCCAGTAACAATGGAAGACATCAACCCACCAATTCAAGAAGTTCAACAATTCCAAAACATTGTAAACATAAAGAAAACTCATATGTGGACATATTATAGAAACTATTTTTTTAAAGGAGAAATTCTTAAAAGCAGGCAGAGAAAGAAACACCCACTGTCTTAAGGAGAGCTACAGGAAGACGGACTGCTACCTTTTCAGGAGAAACTGTGTGTGATGGCCATGGAAGTGCACTCCTCACATCTTCTTTCAAGAAACCCTACTGCAGGGAGCATATCTGATTGACAGCTGCTGCATGTTCAGATTCACTGAAACCTTCACACGAAGTCACACTTCCTTTAGGCCGCTTCTAGCCAATGAATGAGCACAAAGAAGGTATTAGAACCAAGCCACTTGAGTAGATGTGGGATTTCTCTAACAGGCAGCTTAGCTAAGGAGACCTCCACTGGTCTGGCCAAGCATTTCTTACAATTGTTTGATAGTCTGAGGCCTTCTGACCAATCCTTTCTTCCTTCTCATCTTTCACGGGTGTCGGAACTTCCTGGATGACTGAAGGTTCTCCCTACCTCCTCCTCTCCTTCTCCTTTTATTTTTCACAAGCATTTTTCCTCCAGTAAGTCTTTCTTGCATCTTTAATATCATCTTGGTGTTTTCCTCAGGGAACTCAAAGTGACACACTATGGAAGTCAGAAGACAATCGAATGACTTCCTTAAAGTTGTGAGAGAGAAAAACACTGCCAATCTAGAATTATTGGCCAGTGAAAATATTTTTTCAAACAAAAACAAAGGGAACGTGTTGCCAGTAGCACATCATTGATGTAAGTACTATGGGGACTTCTTTAGGTAGATGGGAAATTTTCTCAGCTAGAAACACAAAAAAACTGGGAGGAAGGAAATGAAAAGCACTGAAAAGAGTATACACCTGTGGATAAATAGAAAAGAATACTAACTTCAAAGCAACAATGATAATAACATCTTTTAGAACTTAGAACACATGACACAGTGTAAAGTATATGACAACAGCTCACTAAAAGGACTGGGACAAGTGGAATCAAGTTCTAAGATTCTTAACATTCTTCAGGAAGTGTACTGGTAAGACAGACTGTGACAAGTTAAGGATGCATATGGAAGTCTTTAGGGCAATGGCACTCAACTGAGAGCAATTCTGCCCATCAAGAGACATTTGGCAAATGGGTAGGTAGGTAGGTAGATAGACAGCTGACTGACAGAGAAAGAGGGAAAGAAATATTGAGGGAGAGGGAGAGAGATTTGACAGTATCTGGAGACAGTTTGGGTTGACACAACTATGAGAGAGGTGTCAAAATGATCCTCAGTTGTGACACACTAACTAAAAGACAGAGAATGCCAAAGTAGATAAATAAAAAATCTGACCCAACTATACACTGTCTCTAAGAAACTTACCTCAAGTTTAATGACATAGGTAGGTTAAATGTAAAAGGATAGTAAAAGAGATTCTAGGCAAACTCTAATCAAAAGAGAGCTATGGTGGCTGCATTAATACCAATGTAAACGGCAGAGAAAACTGCTTACTAAGGACAAAGATGGGCATCACATAACGATAAAAGGCTCATTTCACCAAGAAGACATAGCAATTCTAAATATGTTTGTACCTTTAACAGGACTTCAAAATGCATGAAGCAAAAACTGATGGAACTAAAGCTAGAAATAGGCAGATCCACAATTACGGAGACTTCAATTTGTCTCTCTCAGTAATTGATAGAACTAATAGGAAATCAGCAAGAATGTAGATGAACTGAGCAGCACCATCAACCAACTGGATCTCACTGATACTTTTAGAACCTTCTGCATCCAACAGCAGAATACACATTCTTTTCAAATGCATGTGGCACAGTCACCAGCATAGACTATATCCCAGGTCATGAAGCAAACCTTAACACATTTAAAAGAACTGAAGTCAAACAAAGTATGCTCTCTCACTATAATGGAATTAAAACAGAAATACTTACAGAAAGATAACAGGAAACCTAACACTTGGAAATTAAGCAACATCCTTCAAAATAAACCCATTCATCAAAGTCTCAAGGGAAATTAGGAAATATTTTAAACCAAACAAAAATGAAAATACAACATATCAGAATTTATATGATGATTTAAAGCAGTGCTTAGAGGGAAATTTATAACATTAAATGCTAACAGAAAGGACCTTGATAAACTAGGGAAAAAAGAGCAAAATAAACTCAATGCAAGTAGAAAGAAGGAAACCATAAAGGTAAAAGCAGAAGTCAATAAAATAGAAAACAGAAAAACAATAAAGTCAAAATGCCCAAAAACAATAAAGTAAAAACAAGCAGAAATACTAAAACTCATCCTTGATAAAACAAATAATGTGAATACTCCAAAAATATTTGAGAAATCAAATTCATGGTTTAAAATCAAGAAAAAAATTCATGGAGCATTTCTTTTTGTTTGTCGTGGGAAGATTTCAGGTTGTCTTAGCTCACTGTATAGTCAACAGTGAAACGCTAATGTTCTTTTCTTAACCCCAGTTTGTGTTAAATTTTCTGTCACCTACAGACAGACTTCTAAAACATCACAGTTTTCTAGAGTTCAGAATAATATTAGAATTGTTGAGCATCCAAATACAATGCTGAGATGACCCAGGGTAGTAGTTACAGGAAGACTGATGGCAGTCACAGAGGTAGTAGTGGTACAGAGTAGCAAGAACTGTAGCTAAGGGATACAAGACACTTACCTGTGGTGCTCTGCGAAAAACGCACATGTGCAATAGGTAGGTGTTGTCGCGGAAACAGAAGTATAAACGTTAAGTGAAAAAATAAAACAAACAGTACAATGGAGCATCACGTGGGATTTTCTGAAGAACAGTTTTCTTTCCAGCCTACTGTTTGGTCGTGATCTTCTTGCTCTCAATAGAATGGAACTTTAAAACTGGACATTTTGGGGAGTAGGGGAGGGTATAGTTCAGTTAGCATGCATGTGGTCCTGGGTTCAATCCCTAGCACCTCCACTAAATAAATAAATAAGGGTGTGTGTGTGTGTGTCTTTGTGTGTGTGTGTGTGTGTGTGTGTATTTTTTAACTTTGCCATTTTTTCCCCACCCATAGGAAAATGTTTGAAATGGCACCCACTTGGCTTCCAGGAGAGTACTTCCGACCTGAGAAAAACCAAGTCCTGGCAGCATCAAGATCCTGCCAAAAAGGGGGGCCAGCTTTGTGCTTCTCCAGTCAGGACTTGCCCTTTTTACCAATTAGACCATAGATCTATCAACTGTACTTGCTGAGGCTCCCAGGGCCTTCTGAAACAGTCCCCCTACCCCCTTCACACACACCACGAGCAATGAATGGACACAGAGTGTCTGGGAGAACTTCCAGCTTAACGGGAGGAATATCTCAATGAGATGGTCCATCTTTACGCTGCTCTAACAATGATCTTCAAAGAAAGTATGTAGATTCACCTGCTCACTTATTGAAATAAGACCCTGAAAGGGCTACTGTGCAGTGTTTCGAACTATGCCCATCAACTCTTGCTAATTTCAAGTAACTACTTTTCATTAATCTCCTGAAAGTTGAAAGAAAAAATTACATGCAAGTGAACTGAAAAAACAAACAGATGAGCCCCACTTAGTTCTACATTTTCTCCATTCTAATGAGGCAATGGTCCAAGAAACCACATTCCTGCCCTTATAAATCAGCTGCCAACACGAATGTGATTCTTCAGCTATGAGAAAACGTCTTTTGAAGGGTACAGGTTGGTTAATATTGGAAATTCTTATGTACTTTGAGAGATAACACTATTTGCCCTGATAAGGACCAGTGCCTTTTTCTTCCTTTTTATCTGAACTTGTCAAGAATCAGTCATGTCACTTTGCATTTTTCCTTTTTCTTCCCCCTACTCTTGCCTTCTATGGGATTAATGCCAGCAACATGTTTTCCTGACATGGTGGTAGATGTAATCCAGTATTGACATCCCCTTTGTTGAATAAAAACTTGAGACTTAGAAGTTCTCACTTAGGAATAACAAATAAAGGTTACAATGAGGAGCAGCTACAAAGCAAGAATATACTAACTGTGCCAGTGCAAGTATCCAGCTTTATGACTTTGAAATCTCTTATTGTAAATCAGTTCACTGGGGTTAAGTTTTACACATCAGGTGGAAAGAAGATGGGTGGGCAGAAAGAAAGAAGAGAAAGAAGAAGGGAAGGAAGGGGAAAGAAATCCAGTTGGGGTTCAGGTACTTGGAGGAGTAAGTCAACTTTGAATGGCGGAAAGAAAATGCAGCCAACTCTGGAATTTCCAGCCACCTATTGGTTACTGTTTGGAAAGAACTCCTGACTGACAGACGGAAATTTGCTCTCAGCAAAAAGATCCTATTCTGAGTTCTATAAGCCTGGGATATAGATGGTTCTCAGTAAATATTTGGTAAATAAATAATGAATGAATAAATGTATCAGTTTCTTTTGGTACATGAGTAAAACCGAAGCCTACACATGTTTAGTGAGCTGCTCAAAATCATATAGAAAAACTTCGGTGCCCAAGGTGTATTAGATGGAAAACGTAAGAAAGACCACCGACTGGGACCTCAGAGATCTGGATTCTGGTTTGGGGGTTGTTGTTTCACTTACTGAATCTCTAGATTGCAGAAGGCAGGGACTCGCCGGTATTGTTTTTTGCCGTACGGTCAATGCCTAGCTCGGGATGTAGTACATCCTAGATAGTCAATGAATATGTAAATAACTATCATTGCCTCCTCTGTAAAATTTCCTTTCCCCCATGTGAGAACTGAGGAGGCTGGCACCAAGGCTTTCTGGGTGCTCCTTCTAGTCTTACACCACGATGAGGGAGGACTTAGACTTAGGACTTAGTCCTCGTTTCATCCCCCACTTTCCAGCTTCCACTGCTCAAGTTGTATGGGAGGGCAAATACAGGTGGGTGAGGTTCCAACATCCTTCTTCCAATGTTATACCGTCATCCCTCTGAGCTCTTATTTCCACAAGAAAAACCACAAAAATGCAATCTTAATTGAAAACAGTGAATCAATCAATTACTTCATTGTCTATTTTGTAAAATGAGTTCCAGAATCACCACAGACCTCCCAATCTCTCAACCTCCGCAACCAAAGATCCCCCAAACTTTCACATTAGGTGGTTCTAGCCACTCTTCCCTAGAAAGGAGGCCGAGTGACATTCTTTCTCCATGTCTTCTGGGGGTTCTCAATAGAAATAAACAGCCTGGGAAAACAAAAACAAAAACAGCAGCAACAATGCCCCGTGTATCATAGGAGGGTGTCCTGGAGAGAGAGGGAAATTCTCCCCTACTCCTATTGCAAGCCCTTCCCTCTCCTTTCACAGCACCCTTTGGGAGAGAAAAACAGAGTAACTCTGAAGCGTGGGCAAGAGAACTCGTGGAACAGGCAGCATAGCTTCCTGTTTATCCTGAGGGTGGGGACTCACTCATCCAGAAGACACATGTTTCTCTTCTTTGGGGAACTTCTTTCCTGAGGAAGGGCAGCCCCAGCAGTGGCTCACCCTGGGTGACGATTGGGTAATTTAACACCGTATCCTGAGGAGCATCCTGGCCAGGGAAGTAAAGAACTACAATTTGACCTCTGACAGACCGTGTGGCTTTGGAAACGCCACTTTCCTCCCTGCACTTCAGATTCCAAAAATTTTAAAACTTACTGGCCCTCGTAAGTAGTTACAAGATTCCTCTTTGAAAAATCCTTTTCTTGTATCACTTAGTTGTACACCTGAAACTAATATAACATTATATGTCAATCACAACTCAATTTTTAAAAAATCATACATAATATTGTAGACATTTTAAATATACAGACAAGTTTAAAGAGAAAAATAACAGTCATAATCACTGTCAACATTTTTGTGAATTCCTTTTGGTGAGCCTGCTGGGATTTTAGTGTCGCTGAATGTATAACTCCTAGTGAGGGTGGCCCCTTTAATGTCCCTCTGACACTTACACTTGTGCCAACAATGCTCTCCACATAGCAGGAAGTCAGGGAACCCCCTTTGGTAACTAGCTCCCTTTAGACTGTGACATAGTCTTTTGATGCCCTTGGTGATAAGTCATGAGAGGCTGGTTGTAAACACTGGAAAAGTCACGTGAAGACAAATTTGCACGATTAAAAGGATGGCCAGGCTGGGACCCTCCATTTGGTGTTGATCATTATCATCATCATCACTATAAAAACTGTTTTTCACCTTTCTCTGAAACTTCCAAAATTTTTGATGCTTAAGTGTGCAGAAAGAGAGGGATAAATTTCATCATGTTATAGTAACATTTCCCAGAATGTGTTCTATGACATTGATGTTAGAGATGTTCCCCTGGGGGGAAAAAAAAGAGGAGTTCTGTGGTCGAAGGAATTTGGGGAAAGCTACATACTTCACTCCCTTAAAGACTCACAGTGCACATTTACTGTATTTCTCTGCAAAGAAAATCCTTTAATTCTAATTACCTGGGTTTCCTAAACATATCTGAGTTCAAGACACTGAGATTGCCACATCAAGTTGCCTGTCAGTCATGACAGACTGTTTAGCCTGGTGGACAAGCACGCAGACTCCCATGGGCACATAGCTTAACTTTTCTGAAGCTCAGGCTCCTCTTCTACAAGATAAAGATTCAAATTTTACCTACATCTCAGGACTACTCTAAAGACTAAATGAAATAAAACATGTAAAGAACTTGGGGCAATGACTGACACATAGCAAGTGCTCAGAAAAATGGGAGCTCTTATTACTTATGAGTTGGAAGAGATGAAATGATGATGGGAGGATGAGGAAGAATGAAACTTGCAGAGGAGAAGGGTAATGAGGGCACTGACTCCTCTTAAACAGGACAGCAAGTTGTTGCTTGGACCCAGGACATCTATTTTTGACACTAAGGCAATCTATACTCCAGAAAGGCTCTCCAAGTACAGAACATCCAAAAATGTTTTCTAAAATACAGAATTCATATTTTTCAATACATAGCTGAACTAGTGGGGAGAAGAGGAAATAACAAGAAAGTACAAGTCCCAAGAAAAAAGTAAGCATTGGAACCACCTTTCACTGGGGGTCATTTTATAAGTCTCTAGTAGCTGACAGCTTGAGTCTAACAGTCTATGCACAAGTGGCAAAAGCACTGAAATGTGGGAGGTTGTATCATAGACCACTGTGTAAATTCAGGAGCCCCTAAAAGATAATGAGTTCAGTGGACAAATTAGGAGGAAAAATTTATGAAAGAACAGTAGTGGGAACACTATGCTGTTTCAGCCTTAGCTCTAGAAGGAGCAGAATAAAAGAAAAAAAATCTCCCCTGGTAATTGCTAACTCATCATGAGCCCACCTCACAGATTTGGAGCTAGAACTCACACATCTAAACAGCCCCAGGTGGATAGTGCCATAAAACACCTAACAGAAGAAGCCAGTCCTCTCCTGAGGAACACACTTAAAGATGGGCCTCAAAGTTGCCAGAGGAATTTAGTGCGCAATTTAAAAAGACTCTAAGTGTATTTGGAAGCAAGTCATCACCAACATCATGAAATAAATAAACTGCAGAACCAGCCTTAAGCAGACTGCAGATGATGGAATGATTAGATACCAAACACAAAAATAAGTTTAAAGAACTATACAAAAGTATTTAAAGTATCAACATTGATGAGACAAAGGGGTAAACGACCAAATAAAGTGTCTAAAGATTTTTTTTTAATTCATAATTAAAATTTGAACCTCAAAGGAAGGTTTAAACATTGGTTTAGACACAGATGAAAGGAAAACTAGTGACCTGGAAAATAGATCTGAAAAACATTTCACAGAATGAATCGCTGTTTCTGAAGGAGAGACTGACAAATCCACCACCAAAGTGAGTGATGTTAATGTACATTTCTCAGTAATTGACAAAGAAGCAAATGAAAAATTGGCAACACCATAGAAGATTTTACTGCATAGTCCACCTGCTTGAATTTTCAGTGCTTGGAGGGATGGTATCATTAGCTGCCAGTCACTCAGCCCTTAGCATTAACTGTTTTACCTGATCCTTCTCCTGTGATAGCTAGCCTACAATGACTGACAGAAAGAGATTTTGAACCTGTCTCAAACCTCAAGCCTTTCTGCAAGTAGCCTTCCAACAAGACTCTCCTGAAACTAGACTTCACTAAGGCTTGTGTTTCTGTGTCTTCTGGTTCTTAACATTCACCACTTTGCATAATTACAGATGTTTTTCTCCTTTTATTTGTATTTGGCTTCCATTGTAATACATACACATTACTAAAATTTTCCAAACTACAGATAAGGCCCCCACCAAATAATAAAAGAAGAGGAAGAAAATTTAAATAACCCATGACCCCACCATTCATAGGTAAGTATTGTCAGTGTTTTAATATATTCTTTTCAGTTTCCTCATGTGTAATTTCATTCATTCACTGTTTAACACTTACACCATGCCCCACCCTATTCCAGCATGTGGGTAACAGTGGTGAAAAGTCAAGTTCTTGCCCTCATGACACTTACAATTCTCCTACACTTTCATAGAGGTAAATAGACATACTTTTAATTTTAAAACTAATGAAGAGAGAAAACAAATGAGATCATCAGTTAGCAATTACTCATGTTGTTCATTATCTGTTATTTCCTCATTGAGGAACCCGATGGCAGTAATCATAGTATTCTTCATATCACCTGGCAGAGTATCTGCTTCCAGTAGGCACTCAACAAAGTTCTGCAGGTCCCAAAGTTGAGATGGTTAAAGGGAGCAGAGGCAGTTGGAATCATGGGGCCCTCACATCTTTGGGCAGGCTCTAGGGTACTGGCAAAACCAGCTCTCTGGGAGATGGGCAGGGGGTGGTCCTAATTTGTAGTGTTTGCTGATTTCCATGGTGTAAATGTGCCCACATGGTCAATTTCAAGCTTCCAATGTTACTCCCTCTGAGCATAAAGTTTAGAAAACATACTCGTTACTGATTCTCATGAAGTGGTACAAACCAGCTCTGGCCCTGATAGAACACTTACAGCTTTCTGCTTCCCCATTCTGATGGTGCCCTGGAGAATGGGACCTTCTCCCAGGAGGAAAAGAGGAGCACAGAGAGGGAACACCGCGATGCCAGAGGTCACTTTGGATCTTATTTCCCTTTCTTTTCAGAATCCTGTCCTCATCACCAGATAATCAGAGAGTCATCTAGAACAAATAAACACCTACTCTGTGCAAGACCATGGTGCTGCATGGGATATAGAAAATGCAAAGTTGTGCTCCCCACTCTCACCATGTCATTAGGGAGAGGGTCAGAAAGATTGCGAAGTGATTATAAAGAATGGTAGAGAAAATGAACTCTCTCCAAGATATGATTTTTTACAGACCTTCAGATGCAGTATCACAAGGGCTCTCGTGTCAAACATACACAGGACAGGATCAAATTCCTTACCCTGCCACTTGTAGGTTCTGTGATCTTAAGCAAGTAAGCAGCAACTCTGTGTCCTGACCTCACAGATTGTGATGAGAATGAAATAAGACAATGCAGGGACCGTTGTCACATGGTACCTGGCCCACAGCAAGTACTCAACAAATACTAGAGTTAGTAACAGTACCGTTGTCAACAGTATTTGTCACACCACATGGACAAAGACAACAAAATAGAAAAGATAGGGGCTATCTCATGGACTCACCAATAATCCACTTTTATTAGAATCTGTATGATGAATGGAAGATCAGATTGGATAATTATTTGGGGAGGGTACTGAGAGCCAGGGTGAGAATTCTGCAGTTGATTTTATAAATGAGGAAGAACCAGTAACTATTCAGTGACATGATCTGAGCTGCAGTTTGGGAAGATCAAGGTTGACTTTGTGCCACTTTCACAGACAGGTTTGGTAGTTTCTGCTAATATCTGAACAGATAAAGAAAATGTTGAGCGCCGTCACAGGACCTAGGCTATCGGGGCTTTGCCCTCAGGGATCTCCCTGTAGCCTCATCTCTGGGGATGATTTGCCTCCAAAGCAGGCAGCAACGATTTTCCTGGAACCATGCAAAGTCTTCTTTTCCCTTTCTTACTTTGTTAGTTTTTGGCTCTTAGAGTCACTAAATATAAACATCCTTTAAAAGGATCCCCGGCCAATTCATTCCAATGCATGTAAGAGTTATCTAGGAATTGAAGGGACGAGCTAAGGCCCATCACGATAAGCCTGCTTCCATGTCAGTCCATAATATCTTTGCCCAAGTTTTGGGGGGAGACAGGTCACTAACAATAGCTTTCACATTTCTCATGATCTTATGCAAGAGACTAATTTTTCAAGTTTGTTGACACATGAAGCAAATAAGCTGTTGGAGAAGTTTGTTGCAAAACTGGAAACAAAATGTATCTGAAATAGTTGACAACCGCTGAGAATCAGGGGTTGGGAGGTGGCCCAAAAATTCCTGCTTCCTGTTGAAAGCACACTCAGCTCAGTGGGAGACGTTTGTCTGGTTGTGATATGTAAATGATCTCCATTGTGTATTTACGCTTGAAATTTTCACTGATCCTGTGATTTCAGGCCATGTACACCCACACAACTAGGGTTACTTGGAATCCTTGACTGGAATGCATCGGGAGTAATTGAGCTGGTATGCCATCTTTTGTTGATAATTGGAAACTTTTGGACACAACACAAAAAAGTTACAGATTGCCCGGGACCTTGCCATATGTTTGAGGAGTTTTAGCAACAATTTTCTGCACAGTCCTAGCTGGAACTCAAGAAGAACTTTGTGACTACTGCACAGGTCTAGCCCTACTGGTCCCAGAATAGTATTTCATAAACAGAAATAAGATCTTTGCCTAATAAATTATTCATAGACCTGGTTGGGACCCCATATTGCACAAGATCTAGTCAAAGGGCCTTTCTTTCATTAAACTACAGTCAGGCTGCAGGGCAAAGATAAAGGTTTCCACTGCGAGGCAAATTAAACACCCCCATGCAATTTATCATGTGTGCTGACTTAAACTGGAGGACTCAATGGGATGTTAAATATTTTCCACATCTGATTATAAAAGTGAGAGAAGAAACACAGATGGAGATGATTGTATTTTGGATGAATTTGGGAAACCAAGGAGGCTTATTTTTTAATATACCGCATTTTCCTCCCCTAAATACTAGTGAAAGAATCATTTTTCTGGAAAAACCTATCATATCAAAACTAGTCAGTCAAGATGAGGAAGCAAATATGATTCACAGGATATAAAAACAAAAATATAATTAAACACTAAGTATAAACACAATGAAAGTTAAAAAACAATACTGGGTATACATCAGAGAAAGCAAATTTATGTAAAGAAAACATGGTATTAGAATTGTTCAGATAATGTGAAATAACAATATTATCAATATCAGATGAGGTTAATAAAAGCCAGGATAATGAAAACTTTAGCTGGGCTTGGAGTAGGGTAATAACTTAGTGGAAGGGAGGGATCATGGTTAGTCTAGAGAACTTGGGACAGAAAAGCAAAAGATGAAGTTTCCAATCTTGCTTTCCCACTAACAAGCTGTGTAATGTTGGGTTACTCACTTATTCCTTCTAACCTCAGTTTCCTTCTCAGTAAAGTAAGGAGGCCAGGCTCTATTATCTTCATTCTCTCTACCCATGCTAAAATTTAACTTCTTGCTCTCTCTCCCTTTCCTCACATTTCTGGGATTACCTCACATTAAATCAGTGTAGCTAAGAAAATCAAGAGTATATCTTTAATGGGATTTTATATTGAAAGTTTTCTGCAAACAAATGGCTTCATTCATTCCACCATTTATTCATTCTTTTATTCATTCAACAGAAATTGATTTCAAAGCCCAACACCTTTTGGGAACCATATACTCTACTATCCCATAAAAGGCTTCCTGTATAAAGTATAAGAGTGAACAAGACAAATTACTTACCCTCAAGGAGTTTATAGTCTGGTGGTAGAGACAGACATAGGCATTTAATAAAAGGTCTAAGTGAATGATAGAGGTAAACACAGCAAATGTTGGGAGGATAAAAAAAGGATGTCCCTTTGTCATATAGGGAAGGCTTCCTAAAGGGGGAGACACCTGAGCTAAAGGATGAAAAGGGGTTAGCTCTTCTAGGTGGAGAAGAAATATGGCCAAGGTGCAGAAGAGGAGAAGCAGAAAGAATTACATGCTCCTAGGAGTTGCTAGAAAGTCAAGCACAAGGTAGAGTGACAGGACAAGAGGTAAGCAAGGACTAGACAGTGAAAATTCTGGTTTTTGGTTTTCACCTCGATCTACTGATTCAAATTCTCTTGGGATGAGGTCTTTCTTGGGTTCTGTGTTTTAAATCCTGGCATTTCACATGCCACCTAAAGTCTGAGAATCATTTGTATTAGATGTTTTTATATCCATTATTTTTATTTAATTTCCACCACAATACTATGAGTTATGGGAGCTGAGGTTCAAAGATAGATTTCATTCCCTGGAAGAACTGATGAGAACAAGATCAATATTATGCACTGAGTAAACATTCAATAGACGGACAGATGACTGTCTGAGGAACTGAGAATCAAACTAGGACTTGGGTGCCAGAAATACACTTTGAAATGGCAATTTAATCTCTAAAAGGCAGACTATCCAGAGGAAAAACTGAAGTACAAAATCAGATATAATCATACTAGCAGTTGAAAATGCCTCCTAAAACCTCAGTTTCTATTCTGTAAAATGGGAATAATAAAATCTTTCAAAGGACTGTGTAGACTCTGAGATACTACCCTACTTGCCCAAGAATAGATTAGCCTGCCATACGTTCATGGATGATAGAAGAAGATAGAAGATTCCTGGGTCAGAAACAGAGGACAGTTGATGACTTACAGCAACAGCAGTAGATAGAGAATCAGCATTTCTGCACTGGCTCCCCAAGCCCCATTTCCCACTGGAGATGCAAAGAGGATTGTGTGACAAAAGAGAAACCTTGAGTTTAAGGAACAGGAATCTTTTATAATGGTCAATAAACATGCCTGTCCTTTGTTCTAACAGGAGACACCTGTCTGTCTTCCAAGGCTGTTTGTTATCCAAGCATCCTTCAAAAGCTAGTCTGGAACAGAGGGGAGCCAGCCAGCACCTTGCTCATAAGATGTGCAGAAATTCAGGACCCACATGGAATTGTCTCCGCATAATAAATCCCTCACAAATTTAAAGCATGTAAGTTATTTAACAAATTGTTTGGAATACAGAAATAGCTCAATAAAAGTAACTATTAGAAATTTTCAAATGTATTTAAAAAGTGAATGATGAACAACATAGAAACTTATTTTTTCCCCAAATCCATGCAAAGGCAAATAAACACCATTTTTAAATACAATTTAAATGTGCCAGTTTCTTTACCCTAGAGAAAACTCAAGAGAATCAAACATCACAATAAAATGTAAATGTGCCATGAATCATGAAGCCATGAAAATACATTGAAATGTTTTGTCTGCTAAAACTCCGTTGGAACATGTTACACAGGCTTAGTTGAGAAAGAAAGGTCACTCAGAGAATAAGCCCATCCTCCAAACAAAGTCTTTTAATTTATGTGCATAAATTAAATTTGGGGTTGGTTTTGTTTGGGGGTTTTTTTGCTTTTTTTTTTTTTTTGGTTGTCTTTTGCCCTAAGACAAGATTAAAAGTTAATTTTAAACTCTTCCACCCCACAAAAAAGTAACTACTATTATTAGTTATAGTAATTGTCATTTGGGGTTTTGTTATAGTAATTGTCGCTTGGAGTCAGAAATCTGGATTTTAGGCTCTTAATGTTCTAATACTGGCTACTAAAAAGCAAATACATGCAGAAACAAACTCAGAGCCCAGGCAAAATATTTCCATGAGTTTAGTCCAGCCCACCAACTAGGAGACTCTGTTCAATCCCATTCACTTGATACCACTTAAAACCTAAGCTTATATTGCTACTTAGCCCTTTTTATTTTATTGTGTAATTTTCAGTGCTCAAGTGCTATCTCCAATTACGTCTTGTTAAGCTACTTAAGATATTTGAGAGCAGGGATGGTGTCTTGCTCAGGAGATAGCCTCAATTGGTAAATTCTCCTTTGGGTTATTTCCTTTAAGCTTTTGAAATGGCTTGCTTCCCTCCAGAAGACTTCTCTCTGCCTTGACACAGGAATACAACAGCTGGCTGCCTCTGGGAGGTTGAAAATAAACAGGTTCAGAAGCTCCGAGGACAGCAAATGGGCGTTGTAGGTGGAGAAACAGCCCAAAATAAATACAGCTGTTGAGGCGGAAAATTCTATTTACTTTGGCTCTTTTGAGGTCTACACTGGGGGAGGGAGGGTTGCTAATCCTGAGACTTTTCATAGAATGACTGTGGAGACCCCACTCAGGGGCTGGCCCCAGTGCTAAGCACATTTTTATTAATCATTCAGTATATATTTGACGGTTAACAGATAGACTAGGTATTTCAAATGATGGAGGACATTTTTTCAAAATGAAATCGATGTTAAAGGTCTTGGCCCTGGAAGGCCTGTGTTAATATCTTTTCTGGTTTGGAATATAACTCACATTGAACATTCTTTAACAACTAGCGTTTGTTTGCCACGTAGACATGATAGAAAAGACACTAGCTTGGGAGGCAGAAAACCTGGGCTCTTGTCTTAGTTTGCTAACCAGCTGTGTGACCTTGGTAAATCATTGCAATACTCTGGGCCCCAGTTTCCTCAACTTTAAAGTGGAGGATTCAGAGAGATCTCCAGGGGGAGCAATGGGAAGGGTGTGGGATGAGGAACCAGAAGGTCTACATGCGCAGCCCGGCTCTTATCATTCTTTCCTGTGAGAACCTGGATGGCAAAGACCAGGATCTCTGAATCCCTGTCTCTACCTCTGCCATGCAGGACTAATCCCAGTCTCCTTCCTACTGCTGCAGCTGTGAATCAGAGAGTGGAATTTACACAGAAGTGCTCTGTAAATGGATACACAAGCATGGACGTTGGTATCAGGCAGACTTGTCTTTGAATCCTGACTTCATCACTTCCGTGAGCTTAAGGAAAGGTGATTTAAGAACTTCAAGCATCATTTTCCGAATTTACAAAACGGAAACAATAATAATAATATTATCTACTTCCTAGGGTTAGGTTGTTGTGATGATTGAATCAAGCCAAGTTATGTAAGCAAAGTGCTAGAAAAAAGCTTGGCACAAAGTGTCTTCGGTAGTAATTATTATTTTTAGTAAAATACAAGTGACATTGATAGAAAATCTCCTTTCCACAATTCTATGAATCTGATTAGCTAAATCCCAAAGCAAACTTCTTTTTTACAAGTTGATCTGAACCAAAATTGTTTCTCTCCCTTTATCCCACCACCAAAAGAAAAAAAAAGCATCAAACAGCAAAACAGAAACATTGACCCCGTTTAAGTTGAGCGTGAACGCAGTTGTTCTCTGATGCCCAGGAGAGAACAGAGCCAAGGTATCCAAACATTCTGGCCCAAGCTTAGCCTGCCCTACCTTTCTACCTATTGCACTGAGGTAGAAAGTAATGGGAAAGTTTCCTTCAGAAGAAAAAAGTAAGCCACAAAGAGAAAGAAAAATGCCATACGATATTGCTTTAATGTGGAATCTAAAAAATGACACAAAGGAACTTATTTACAAAACAGAAACAGACTCATAGCCATAGAAAACAAACTTATGATTACCGGGGGGAAGGGAGTAGCGAATTGGGAGCTCGAGATTTGCAGATACTAACTAATATATAAAACAGATAAACAAAAAGGACCTACTATATAGCACAGAGAACTATATTCAATACCTTGTAACAGCCTATAATAAAAAAGAATATGAAAAGGAATATGTGTGTGTGTATGTGTATAACTGAATCACTGTTCTATACACCAGAAATTAACACACCGTAAACCAACTATACTTCAATTTTAAAAATTAAAAAACAAAAAATAAATAAATAAAAAGAAAAGATCATATTCTTTTTTTTCCCCCGAGAAGGGTGCCCATGAAAGTACTTGGATTTGAAGAGATCCAGGAAGCAAAAGTAAAAATCCCAGACAGATACTGTTGTGAATTGTGTTCTTAGGGCAAGATTCCAGATTTCTTTAAATCACAGGAGTAACTCTCTAAATGTCTCTCTAGACCTTGCCAACCTCATAGGGTACATTTGTATCCAAATTGCATCCAGATGGCAAGAATTGAGTTAAAACTCTCCTCACAAGACAACTAAACTAATCATCCATTTATTCACTGATTGACTCATTTGAAACACAACTCTTATGAGTCTATTTAATAATAGGCACTATGCTAGATCCTAAAACCACAAACAGGCAAAGTCCCTTCTCTTAGTAATGATCTGGAATAGAAAGACTCTCACACATATCCCCCTAAGGGCTTTTTAACATCCGGGCTCTAGTGAGTAAATATTAAGATGCATGAAACATCATTATATGTATCTATGCTAGGACAGGTATCTTACTGCTGACAATCTGTCTCCCACAAAAAGGAAAGACTAACAATATACTAAAAATGTTCATGGAACATTATTTATAGTGTTAGTAGCAGTATAAATGTCCAACAAATTGAATAATGATTCAAAAAGTCAGGTACCTGAAAAAAACGGAACACAATGCAGATATTTAAAAAGATGTAATTATGAAGATCAGCAAGATGAAAATTGCTTATTCACTGAGGTGATAGAAATAATAAAAATTATGATATATCAAGGACACTCAACGCAGGGTATGATTACATATATGAAAAATATGTGTTTGTTTCTGAATAAGACTTAGAAGGGAATATAAAATATTTGTGGTTTTATAAAGAGAGTGGAATTTTGGATGTTTTTTTCCTGTTTTTTCTGGATTTTCTATAGTGTTATTATATGTGTAAGCAAAGTAAGAGGTTGACACGTGCTGTGATTTGAGTGATGGAGGAAATGTTTTTTTATCCTTATAAGTATCTCCTTTAGCAACATATCACTGAATACAAAGTTTATCAGTTTTTAATTCCCTTTCATATCTGGTCCCTTTCTGCATTCTCAGTGACAGTTGCTTTTGTTCAACTAACCCACCCATGTCTCCATTTTCAGAATTCCCAGGTGTTTCTCCATTCAACTAAAATACTTTTTTTTCTCAGATATTCTGTCCTGTGTTAAATGACTTTCCCTCAACACACCAGACATGCATGTGTATATCATGTCTATGCCTCAGGTTACCACCACCCTTGACATTAAAGATGCAGGTACAAAGCATAAACAGCTTCCTTTCCTGTATTACATGTATTCTTCCTTTGGCATGACTAATTCCAGAGTCCTTCCATTTATCCTGGAAAGTAGAAGAGTGTATGAGCTAAGACTTCAGGTTCTACACAAGAATAGCTAATACACTTTGAAGAATTAGACTAAGGTGAGGGGACTTGTTATACAAGATATAAGTTTAATTAAAAGCCAAAATAAATAAAATAGTGTGGTACTCTGCTCCTATTAATGATTAAATAGCACCTATTAGACTAACCCTCTACATATAACAAATAATATTCTAGAAAAAATATAAAAACAATTCCCTGAAAGAACTGGAAAGCAACTAAAAGCAGGTAGAAACTGTGGAGGAGTCTACACTAAGATGAAGGTAATGGAACTGGGTGAGTTTTTCATTTTCAAGTGGATTTTTATTTGCACACAGGCATTAGTCAGCTAAAACTCAGATGGAAGTCAGCAATCTTAGTGGCTTTAAAAACCGAAGAACAGATTTGGGCCAAAAACAATAGCTGAAAGGTGAGGGGAGAGATCCAGGAAAGGAGGAAGTCAAAAAGGGAAAGTCCCTAATTCTGGATGTAAATTCTACCCAAATATCTGGCTGATCTCTTAACTGTGCATGCATGAAACAGACTCTAAATAGCCTTGATAAGGCTGAAAGAGATAAACATAGATTTTTACCTTCATGGTAAAGAGAGTTAGGAGCTTGAAGTAAGAAAAGTTAATTGCCTACAAAATCAACATTCTCAGAGGAATCTAATAGAGACTACAAAATATCTTTACAGTGTCCAGGATATAATCCAAAATTACCAGACATATAAATAAATAGAATAATGTGATGCATATTTAAGAGAAAAGGCAATCAGTGGAGAATGACTGGCCAGTTATTGGAATTAGCAAAGATTTTATTTTAACTATCCTCAAGAACATAGAAGAAAAACATTCATAATGAGTGAACAGTAGAAAATCCTCCAAAAGAGAAATGGTAATTATTTTTTAAAATGAAAATTCTAGAATGAAAAAATATGTCTGAAATTTTAAAATTAGAGATTTTTCTCCAAAATAGATGAAATGACAAATAAAACAGAGCAAAAGCTCAGAAAAAAACTCATGAAAGTGCAGACACTTGATTATGTAACTAAACTGACATTAAATATCAGTGGGTAAAAAATAAACTACTCAACAAAGTATATCAGGATAAATAGGATAAATGGACATTCATATTAAAAAACAAAACAAAACAAACAATAACAAAAAATAATGGACTGCTCCCTTACACCATGTGTGAAATCAACTCTAGACTGATTAAAGACTTAAATGAAAAAGGCAAAACTTTAAAAATTTACAGGATAATACAGTAGAAAATGTTCATGACCTTCGGGCAGGTAAAGAATTCTTAAACAACACGCAAAAACTACTAAAGTCATAAATTGATAAATTCAAATATATTTTTAAAACTTTAAAGCTAGATACATTAGAGTGGTATAGAGTATGCTGCCATTTTATATGAAAGAAGAAAAAAATGTATATACAGAAGCAGAGAAAAGATAAACTACAAATGAAAATGATTATATGGACTGGAGTAATAGAGTGGAGTAGTTGGGAACTAAGAGAGGAGTGAAAAAATAGGGCTCAGGACTTCTCTGAGTAAATACACACATATCTATCTATCTATGTAAACATACATATTCAACTGTGAAACACATAAATATTTTTAAGTCAAATCAAAATGGATTTTTAAAACCCAAACTCTAAAATTGAATACAAACAAAAACAAATGACTGTATCTATAAATCAAATTGATAGAACACTTAACCACACTGGAAAATAATTAATTTAATTCAAGTAAATTTTGAACACAATTCTTTGACTGTTCACACTTACTATGGTATAGCCTAAAGACAAAAATGAACTGCAAAGAAATTTTGAACTCTATTCAGAAGTTTTGAGTTGAATAAGGGTATTGGTGTTACTGTTCTAAAAATGTTTCGTGTACACTGTAGGACAGAGAAAATGACAAAATACTGTTTGCAGTGTTGTTTGGATAGCAGAGTTTTCACTATGGGAGAAGGGAGATAAAAAAATGGAATGGGAGAAGATAAGAAACACTATGACATTGCATTTGATACATGTAATATCAGTAAAAAACACAGGATTTTAAAAAATGTTATTTCCCTTTTCCCTGAAAAGAGCTAGAAAAAATGGGGGATCACCAGTAGCCATGAGCACAACTAGAGCCCAGGTGTTGTATTCTAAAACTCATTCCTGACCAAAAGGAACCAGAACTCCTTGGAGAAATGGCTGAAACCAAGTACAGGACCAGGAATTTACAAAGTAAAACTGAAACATCACATGGTGCCAGAAAGTAAGTATGTGCTTAAAAACTAGGGGATTCATGTTGTTATCAGCAACAAAGCTAGTTTCCAAATGAAAAGTTACTTGGAATGGTAACACATAGAGGGGACAAAGGCAGAACAGTGACAAGGGTGGAGGGCTCAGATCTCTGATCATTTACCCTCCATCCTACTCCCATCCTCATTCTGTGGCAGCTCCTGAGACCCACAGGTTGAGAACAACTGTTCTACTTAGAGGAGCCTGAGTTTAACGTCTGGAGACTTGGATTCTAACCTAAATTTGACCAAACATTAGCCATATGGTTTTGGGTAAATATTTAGTCTCTCTGGACTCATTTACTTACATATAAAGCTACTAATATACCTATTTCACAGTTGTTGTGAGGATCAAAGAAGAGGACTATTGTTAAAATGCTTTGAAAGTTTAAACAGAATGGTTCTATACTAGTGGAATTTATTGTACCCAATGGGGCATTTAAACACAGTCTTGTACATCATTTGGCAGCTGCATTTTTAGCAGTTGCCAAATGGTACTGTAGCGGTAAGGGATTTTTTGATACATATCAGGGGAAAATGGAGGTTCCTGTCCAGCCTTTCCTTCATCACAAATTTACTAGACATGTACTGTGTCAGGCATCTGACAGCACAAAGACAAAGAAGCAAGATTGGGATCTCAAGGGGTTCACTGTCCAATAAAGGAAAACTAGCACAAGTAAAATACTTGCAATGTAGTACCAGCACAATGCTGGGAACATTCATATTAGTTTACAACCAGAAGATAATTCAATTAGGGATGCCAGAATTCAGGGTAGAGAGAGGTGGCAAGGAATACCACATAGAAGTGAAGATGCCAACATAGTAAATCAGCTGGCAAAAATCAAGGACTATTAACTTGGAGGTAAAGATGGCAGGCTGAAAACATGCACCTACTTTCACTCACCTCTGAAACCCCACTAAGGTGGCAACCTGAATCTGGCAGTATAGTAATAGATATAGTAATATAGCAAAAGGATATAATATAAACCAAGGTGGGTCTACACCAGCAATTCTCAGTTGGTTTAACACTTAAAAATAATCAACCAATGGAATTTGCCATATTAAGAAGTTCAAGAAGAAAAAATTTTAAATCAATTCAGTAGATGCAGAAAAAAATTGGTAAAATTCAACATTCTTTTGTGATTAAAAAGAAAATGCTCGGTCAACTAGGAATAGAAAGACTCTTCCTTATTTAGAAATAGTATATAAAAATAAATTTTATAAACCCACAAGCAATTTTTAATGAGGAAACACTGGAAATTATCTGTTTGATATCAGGAACAAAATAAGGATGCCATTATCCCACTTCCTGGCAACACCGCCCTAAAAGTTCTAGTCAAAACTATAAAGTAAGACAAAGAAACATGATCAATATAGGTTGAGCACAAAAATGTCATTATTTGGTATGATTATATATACATATAAATACAAAAATAATCTAGAAATATATTATTAATTCAGTTTAGCAAGATTTCTGGATATATAATCAAAATTAAAATTTGTTATTTCATAGAAAATCTGAATAGACAAATTGCTAGTAAGGAGATTGAAACAGTAATTAAACATCTCTCAACAAACAAAAGCCCAGCACCAGTTGGCTTCACTGGCAAATTCTACAAAACACACAGAGAAGATTCAATACCTATCCTTCTGAAACTTTACCCAGAAACTGAAAAGATGGGAAACCTTCCAAATGTATTTTATGAAGCCAGCACTATCCTAATCCCAAAACCAGACAAGGACACTAAAGAAAAAGGAAAGAAAATTGCAGGCCAATATCCTTAATGAATATAGATGCAAAAATCTTCAACAAATTTTAGCAGACTAAATCCAACAATACATTAAAATGATCATATACCAGAATCAAGTGGGATTTATTCCAGGGATATAAGGATGTTTCAGCATTTGTAAATCAATCAATGTGATACACCAAATAAACAAAATGAAGGGTAAAAACTATATGATCATCTCACCTGTCTCAACAGATGCAGAAAAAGCATTTGACAAAATTCAACATCCATTTATGATTAAAAAAAAAAAAAAAAACTCTCAACAAAGGAAGTAGAGAATGTACCTCAACATAATAAAGGCCATATGTGACAAGTCCACTGCTAACATCATACTCAATGGTGAAAAGCTGAAAGATTTTCCTTTAATCAGGAACAAGATAAGGGTGTCCACGCCGACCACTGCAATTCAACACAGTATTGGAAGTCCTAACCACAGAAATTAGGCAAGAAAAAGAAATAAAAGCAATCCAAATCAGAAAGGAAGAAGTAAAACTGTCACTATTTGTCGATGACACGGCACTACATATAGAAAATTCTAAAGACACCAAAAAAACACCTAGAACTAATAAATTCAGTAAAATGTCAGGATACAAAATCAGTATAGAGAAATCTGTGGTGTGCCTATACATTAATAATGAACTATCAGAAAGAGAGTTTTTAATATCATTTATAATCACATCAAAAAGAAAAAAAACCAAGTAATAGATTTAACCAAGGAGGTGAAAGACCTGTACTCAGAAAACTATAAGAGCCTGAAGAAAAAAATTGAAAAAGACACAAATAAATGGAATGATATTCCTGCTCATGAATTGGAAGAATTACTATTGTTAAAATGTCCACACTATACATAGAAAAACCCAAAAATACACAAGAAACAATTACAATAGGAAGATTGACTCTACTGGAAAGTAAGACATTAAACTATAGTACTTAGTGGAATGAGGTAGCGGTGCAAGGATAGGCAAATAGACCAATGGAAGAAAATATGTGTGCTCCAGAAGGGACCTGCACATATGGAGAGCTGACTTAGGAGAAAGGAAGTACTGCAGAGTAGTTAGAAATGGGTGGACTTTTCAATACATAACGACAGGGAAGTGGAGCATTACTGGGGGAAAATGATGTTGGAACACTTGACATGCAGCAAAATCAATTCCAGTTAGCTCGTGGCACTAAATAGGAAAGGCAAAACAATAAACCATTCTAGAAGATGATATAGGAGAATATTTTTAGAACTTCAGGGTAAGAAAATATACTCAAACAAGACACACAAAACATATAAGATTAATATTAAGAAAAATATTAATAAGCTTGACTAAATTTAAATTAAATACTTCTGTTTACGAACATACACCATTGAAAGAAATAATGACAGTCCCAGAGCAATGAGTGACCAAAGCATGTATATTGTGATCATTTCTTTATATTATGTCTCCAAAAAGAGAACCAGGGCACCTTATAGAAATGGCAGCTCTAAATCTGTAACAGGAAATGTACAGGATGAATCTGAGATGTCTTGCCTGGCCTGAAAGCTAAAAAGGTATCCGTGGCTACTAGAGAGATACTGAAAGAACACACGAGCCAATTAGAAGGGGCTCATATAGGCCAAGATGGGACAACTCAAGCATCTAAAATATAATGGCTCTGATGGATTGAAGTACATCAAATATATACAAATCCATGTGTCCCTAATGATACTCCAAATAAAAACTCATTGATCAATATTAGAAGTTGCTAGAGCATGAAATCTTTATTCTAAAAATGATAAATAAAAAGAAACAATCAAGTTTGTACACTGTTTCCCGGTACACTACCTCAGGCTAACAAAATAAGTGACCAAGGAAATTTCTTCTTTATAAGTGAACCATAGCTAGTAAATTCAAGAAGAATGATAGCATTAGGGAATATATATGTTCATGTGTAAGTGAAAAATTGTGCTCTACACTGGAATTTGACACAACATTGTAAAATGATTATAAATCAATAAAAAATGTTAAAAAAAAAAAAAAAAGAAGAATGATAGCATTAGAAAATCATCAGTTTGAAACCCCTAATGAAATAATTCATTTAGGCAATATTGGTGGTCCAGAAATACTAGGTGAAAGGTTGATGGGGAACTTTTCCACGGATAGATCATATTGACACTATCTCAACTCAAATCTCAACATGGCTAAGAGTGGAAAAACCAGACATTATGTGCCTCCAGACATGATGGAGAGGAACTATATAGCATTACGTCTATAGACTAGCAACAAATATTGGGAAAATTAAATTGAAAAACATTACCATTTATAACAGCAGCAAAAATATTAAATACTTATGGTGACCTTCGGTTAAGCAAAGATTTCTTAGATATGATGCCAAAAAGACAATTCATAACAAACAAATTCATCAAGTGGACTTCATCAAAATTTAATACTTCTGCTCTTTGAAAACCATTTTTTAAATAAAAGAATGAAAATAAAATTAAATTAAAGAAAGAATGAAAAGACAAGCCACATACTGGGGAAAATCTTTGCAAAGGATATATCTGATAAAGGACTTGTATCCAGAATAAATAAAGAACTCTCAGAACTCAACTGTAAGAGAACAAACAACACAATTAAAAACTAGACAAAAGATTTACTCAGGTACTTCACCAAAGAAGATACACAGAAGGCATATGAAAATAAGTTCAACTAGTCGCTAGGGAAATGAAAAATTAAAAGCACAGTGAGGTACTACATACCTATCACAATGGCTAAAATTAAAAAGACTGGCCTTACAGAGTATGAACAAGGATGTCAAAAACCTGAAACTTTCATACACTGCTGGTGGGAATACAAAATGGCACGCCACTTTGGAAAAGATTTTGGCAGTTTCTTTAGAAGTTAAACATATTCCTAGAATATTATCCAGCTATTTTATTCCTAGGTATATACTCAAGAGAAAAGGAGATATATGACCATACAAAGATTTGTACATGAATGTTTATAGCAGCTTTATTTTTATTAGCCAAAAAGTGGAAACAACTCAAATGTCCATCAACAGGTGAACAGATAAACAAATTTTTGTGTGTCCATACAATGGGATACTACTCCACAATGACAAGGAAGGAACTGGGAACACAACAACATGGGTGAATTTTAATTATGCCGAATGAAAGAGTACACACTGTATGAGTCTATTTACATAAAACTCCAGAAAATTCAAACCCATCTATAGTGATAGAGATCAATGGTTGCTTAGGGAGGCGCAAGGCAGAGGGATTACAAACGGTCATAAGGCTGGTCACAGGCCTACTGCATGGTGTCAGAGCACCAGTAAAGCAAAGAGAGCTTAAAAGTGGGGAAGGGACCAGAAGCAGTGATAGGAGATTGGTTGCCTACAAGGGCTTGATCAATTAAGTAAATTTGTTAAGAATAATGGGAAGCAGCTTTCTGACTGTTGGGAGAAAGGGAGTAATAATGTAGAAAGAGAAAAACTAGTACTGAATTAAAATTAGAGTTATCATTGTGGACTCATAGTTTTTAACACGTAGATAAATTGATAGAGAAATAAATATAGGTGTACATATGTATTGTTATGTGTGAATATTATATATACACATAAATGTATGCATACACATACCTATATTCTTTAGCTATGTCCACTAAGAGAGCATGGGAGCAACAATACACTCAAGAGAAATGAGCAAACCAACTGCCCAGACCTTGTTCTCTAAATACCCACTAAAAGGAATCTTACAGCTAAATTTCTTGGAGGAATAGCTGGTTCCAGGGTAGGGGCGTGAAAATAGAAGTTGATCCTGGAACAGTCTTCTTGTGCCAGAAAATGCAGAATTGCTAAAAAAAAATGATGGTGACAGGTCAAAGGGGCAAAGAACTATCCTGAAGGGACCACTGTCTGGCATGATTTGAGCATCAAAATAAATTATTAAAGCATTATAGCCCACTTAATAAAATTGGAAACCATGACTCAAATTTAATATAAATTTTAAAATGAATAAACTAAAAGTTTTGTGGGATATTTAAATAAGGTACTTCAATATCATCAAAAAATCTTTCCACAAGAGAAAAAGGAACCCTCCTACATTGTTTATGGGAATGTAATTTGGTGTAGCCACTACAGAAAACAGTATGGAGGTTCCTTAAAAAACTAAAAATAGACTTACCATATGACCCAGCAATCCCACTCCTGAGCATATATCCTGAGAAAAACTATAATTTGAAAAGACACATGCACCCCAATATTCATACCATCACTATTTACAATAGCCAAGACATGAAAACAACCTAAATGTCTATTGACAGGTGAATGGATAAAGATGTGGTGTATATACACAATGGAATATTACTCAGCCATAAAAAAGAATGTAATCATGCCATTTGCAGCAACATGAATGGACCTAGAGAATATCATACTAAGTGAAGTAAGTCAGACAGAGAAAGAGAAATATCCTATAATATCATTTATATGTGGAATTTTTTAAAAGATACAAATTTTATTTACAAGCCAAAAATAGACTCATGGACACAGAAAGCAAACCATGGTTACCAAAAGGGGAAGGGAGGGGGGAATAAATTAGGAATTTGGGATTAACAGATACATACTGTTCTCTGTATATAAAATAGATGGGAAAAAAAACAAGGATCTACTGTATAGCACAGGAAACTACACTCAATTTCTTATAATAAGCTATAATGGAAAATAATCTGAAAATATGTATGTGTATATATATATGTATGTATATGTATAACTGAATCACTTTGCTATATACCTGAAACTAACATCGTAAATCAACTACACTTCAATAAAAAATAAAATAAAATGAAATCTTCCCACAAAATATCTATTAATTAGAGTAAATTTACAGTTGAGAAGCCTAGAAGACTTAATCAGCTTAATCAAAATGAACAACAATAATGGAACATAGAAATTATGTGCCATCTGGTAGAATGCAATGAAAAGAACATAACATCACTTTTAGAGTTTTTCTGCCAAAGATGTATGCATTAAATCTAATCAAGAGGAAACATCAGATAAGCTCCAGTTAAGGGACATTTACAAACTGACTGACTTATAATCTGTAAAAGTTTCATGGTCCTGAAAGTCAAGGAAAGGTTGAGGAACTATTCTGGGTTGTAGGAGACCAAAGATACAGGACAAAAAAATGCAACATGTGACTTTAAACTGGGTCTACTAGCTATAAAGGACTTTACTGAGACAAGTTACAAAACTTGAATGGAATCTAAGGAGTAAATGGTACCACATCAATGCTAATTTCCTGCTTTTGATAATCGCATTGAGGTTATGCAATAGAATGTTGTTTGTAAGAAATACTAAAGAATTCTAAAATGATGATTATGTTAGCAATTTATCTCAAATAGTGCAGGAAAAGAGAAGTTTTAGCCCATATTTTCAACTTTTCTGTAAATTTGAGTTAATTTCAAAAATTTTTTTAATGGAAAAAGAAAGTCAGCCACAATAAATATGTAGTGTGTGATTTCATTTATATAAAGTTTAAAAACAAACAAAAATATATTATTTAGGGATATGTAACTGGGCGGCAAAACTAAAATGAAAAGCAAGGAAATTGAAACATAGAAGTTAGGTTAGTGGTTACCACCAATGGTAGGGAAGAGTGTTATGTTTGGAAAGGGAAAAGCTAGGAGAGTAAGAGTCAGAGTAAAAAGTGATGACAAAAGCAAAGTTAGAGATACATGATCTGAGTTAAGACTCAACCAGACATTGCTGGCTGTGAAGATGGAAGAGAGCTTATAGAAACTGGAAAAGGCAAGATAATGGGTTCTCCCCTAGCGTCTCCAGGAAGCAATGCAGCCCTGCCCAACACTGATTTTAACCCAGTGAGACCTTCGGATCTGTAAAATAATAAAATTGTGCTGGTTTAAGCCCTGACTTGAGGTAACCTGTTGCAACAATTGGAAGCCAAAATGTTGGGGAAGCATAAAACTTGGGGGAAAATATCAAAACAGGTAGCAATATTGTGCCAAATAGGGCCAACCAAAGTAGGGCTCCGCAGTGGTGAACTCTAGAGGGCAGTAGGAGAGTTCTGAGTCCTGGAAAATGGGAATAACACACTCCTGAAGGGAAAAAGGGTCCTAGGGAAAACAGTCCATGACAAATTTGACTTATTTCATTGTGTTCCTAAACACAAACCCTGGACTTGGAAAAGAGAGAGCAGGTTTTCCTTCTGGTGTTTGGCAGAAAGATTCCTGAGGTTACAGGTAGAGACTTGCTGGATAGCCTAAGGGAATCAGTCACTTTATCGTTACCATCAGGTACTCTCATTTTCCTAGCATGAGCCTGGCCAGCATCTTACCTGAATTAACATGAGGGACAGCCTTCCCAAACAGCACATGAGCTGCAAGTCTGGGACATTTCTGAGGTCTGACTCCAAGCAATTCCTGCAATCCTTGAATAATCGCCATCCCCACTCAAACCAACGCAAGTTTTATTTGTGTAAAAACTCCTAGCCAAAGTCCCTTATTACTCTCAGTTATATGATTGATTACCTTAAACCACACTAGCAGTAGAGTAAGGCATCAAAAACAGAAAAATCTGCTTATGCAGTCTTTGGATCTGAAAACCAAATGGAAACATTAATATCTTAAAGCTGAAAGCAGTTACTGGATAAAACTCCTAAGGAACCTTGAACAACCTACTGAACCAAAACAACATCCTGTCCCACAAATGCTTTCAATTCATGTTGTGAAATAAAACAGACATCATGTTTTTACCCTCAGAACATAAAACACAGTATTGAGCTTCCAGTGCTATGAAATAGATATACAATTTCAGCAAGTAGGATGAATAAGGCTCCAGTTCTGTTGAAAAATAATTATGGCTTCATGTTTATTTTTTTCAGGTTGAACCTATTGCCAGATAATTATTTCAAAATGAATCTCTTTCCCAATCCTCTGGAAAAGAATGCTTGGTATGTTTTGATTGGTCAGTGCGCCATCAAGCATTTTATGAGCTCTTTGCTTAATCTGATGTTAATGTATTCTTTTCAGGCAAAGGAGAAAGACTCTGCCCAGAGGTGACAGCAGTGGTACCTGGATTGCTCAACAGACACTCACCTGGTTTAACAGGCCAAAAAAGGAAGGCAATCCTAACCTCCTTTTTTTTAAACTCATATTCTTCCATTTTGTTCCCTGACTGACTAGCTTCCAAAGCACCATGCACTTCTCCATCATATCAATGCACATATTCAATGTCTGAATGAGTAGTAACCTATTCAATGTCTGCCTTCCCTGTCATATTGTAAGCTGCATGACGGAAGGGACCATGCTGATCTTAGTCTCTGTCCTATTCCTAGTGCCTAATACTGTGCTTGGTATGTGTAAATTCTGCTTAAATATATTTTGAATGAATGAGTAAATGAACAGGCAATTGCTTCTTTCCCTAAGGGCTGAGAAGTTTAATCTCAAGACATCTAGATGCTTTTGAAATAGCTCTTTCTAGACAAGTACAAATGACACAGAAATTTTCTAAATATACTATTGGTTGAGGAAATATTTCTTTATTTGTTCTGTCACACTATCAAAACCCTCTTATCTGACGATCTCTTCAGCATGTTTATATTTAGCGTGTATGTAGTATTTTTCTCTTCTTTTTGTTATGCTTATATCTTATCAAATCATATCTTTATGTGTTTTTACTTTGTGTGCTCTTAGACTCCCTCTCTGACTGCTCTGGTTTGAGGATGCTGCAGGTAAAGCACCTTAGCTGTCCTGGCTTCAGGTTCAGCATTAAATACCAGCAGTGGACAATCCCAGCCCCTTTTTAAGCAGAGATCAGACTGTTTGATTTTAATAGAGAAAGAGAGTCCTAATGAAGAAACTCTCAGGCACTAGAGACAGCAAAGGAATGGCTAAACTTAACCTTGAAGTTCTGTTCTCTCCCTTTTAGGTTTTGTCTTCTGATCAAATAAATAACCATCAAAAAGGCAAATTTCCAAGGGGAAGACTTATTGGTTTATGACATCAGGTTTTAAGAAATGGGGCTTGCAGGGAAAAGTACAAGCCTATGTGATGTCCTCAGAGGAGGGAAAGAGGTGGGTCTAAGCAGAATTACAGCTCTGCTCAAAGCTGTTGCTCATCTTGTACCACGTTTCAGTTCTTTCCCACATCCCTTCCTCAAGTTTTCAAAAATGTGGATTTGGGTAACTCTGTCAGCCTTGCCTCTAATTAAAAAAAAAAAATTGCCATTTAGTGATGGGAAAACAGTCTGTCATATGGATTATATTAAAATTACTGTGCAGATGGCACCAAAAAGTTACAGTGTAAGAGTTCACAACTTTGCCCCTCTGTGACTGTGTGCTTGCCTCCAGGCCTTCTGTGAAGCTAATCAGGACAATGGATAGAAAGATCTGAGTATTGGAAGATAATAGGCAAACTGAGGGTGTATATAATTTTAACCTTAGAAAGAGGGGGGAAACTTACTCTGTCTGGGCAGAAAAGCGGGGAAAGAGCAGAACTCTGAGTGCACACAGGGATGAGAAAGAGATCTGGTGAGATGATCCGAGAGAGCCTTTGGAAAGAACTTTAGAGTGGGTAGGGAATAGAATAAGCGACGAAGAAATCATTTTAAGGACTTCCCCAAGACAGTCTTCTGATTTTCTTTGAGAGTCTCAGTAAGTATTTGAACTACATTCTGATGAGTCTGATTGTGAAACTTGTGTTTAGTTGAATGTGACACACCGTACAGACTGGACCACTTGGGGCCCCGTGTTTAAATGGGTTCTTTCTCTCTTTCTCCTTTCCTTTATCCCTGTATATAGGGAAACCAAGATGAGTAGAACCCAGCTAACTGAAATTTTCTTAGCTAATTTAACTTGTATTTTTTTCCCAGAAAACTCTTAGGAAACACAAATAAATGAAAGAGAATTATGTCATCCAAGAAATTCTCTTAGAACGTACATATGCACAACTGTGACAGGATATGTACGCTCCCATCTTTAATACTGTCTGCATCTACAACTCTATTAATATGAACACTCAACTATAGTTCAGAATGATGAGCCTGAGCTACTTTTAAAATCTTTTTGTACATACTAAAGAAACAAAAGTAACCAAAAGAGATTCTGGCATAAGGCTCAGTCCCTTCTAGCCCTGGGCATTGTGGTTGAGAGCAGTTGGCTGCACACCTGCTTGGCCACCTTAAAGACACAGCAGTTTGAAAAGGGATCAGTCATTTGTGGCCACCTGTATACAAAAGGAAACCTCACCTTGACGTACCCACCATTTTTGCTCTTTATTTTCTTTAAAAAATCGGACTTTATGAGCAGCATCTGAAAGATGCCCACTTGAATCTCTCTGTACCCTGAAGGAACTTAAAATACTGAAGGGCAAAGCAACTAGAGTCTTCTCTTTCCCACTGGAAACATTTTCCCAAAATGACCCATTTCTACCAGTTTTGTTTATACTTCCTGAGCTGGGACAAAGAGGCAGGCCCTCACACCCACACACCATTTACAGGCATTACTGTGGCCAGTTATTTTATTTTATTTATTTTTTTGCCTCCTTTCATTTCTGTTGAAAAGAAAGCCCTAATTCCAGCCTCTACTGATGGTTTTTCTCCCAGGCCACACATTTGGCCAAGCCCCGGGCCCCAAGACCTCCCCAAAACACAGAGATGCCTGGGAATCTGAGACAGGTACCACTGATTATTTTAGCAGTCCAGGCCTTTTGTTTCCATTTGCCACTGTTACTTAAACAATTCTTTGCACATGCCTTTCGAGTCTCTCACTTGGTCTTTTTCTCACTAGCTTATTTACCCTGATTCTCTCCTCCTCTTCTCGGGCTGTGGCTCTTGCCATCTCTGCTAGAATTGATATCAACATCGTGTTGTGTTTACGTCTCCCCCCAGTGCCAGGCTCACTGATGTGGCGAGTGGAGCCCTGGGGAATGGAGTTGGGGAGGCTGAGTCATCAGTCATCATCTCCCATCGCCCTGGGTCTGCCCAAAATGACAGAGGCTCCTCTCACCACAGTGTCACTGGGAGACCACGCAGAAAGGAGTGGGAGGACTTCTCCCATTGGACACTAACCACTTTAAGAAAGGGCATATTTTTGGCAGAATGGTGTGGAGGTGTTAAGATAGAAATCTCAAGGCAGCCTCCACCCCACTTCGTCCTTCAGGCCTCTGCTTAAAGGTGATCCTTTCTAAATGGGTAAACCACTCTGGAAAGCTACTAAAGCTGAACACATACACACTCTGTGACTCAGCATTTCCAACTCTGAATATGCATGTACATGCATATACAGGTATCCCCCGCTTTTCAAAAGTTTGCTTTATACCCCTTCACGTTAATCAAAGACCCAACTTAGTACCTGTTTTTGCTAACCAAAATAAATCTGAAGAGGGTTTTTGCTTTTGAAAAAAAAAAAAAGTGAAAAACAAAAGCAGCGTTCAGCATTTGTTTTGCAGCAAGCCATTGCAGAGGCAGCAAGGGAACTACACTCAGCATCGCAGCATCAAGCCACCAGGGCTCTGAACTGTGCCCGTGAGCACCTGTGCTTTATCTCTGCTTATCCTGTGCCTCCACCAGCAAGATGTGTCCTAAGGTAGTTGTTTCTTCACTTTACTCTGTTTTGGCTTATGAAAGGTTTCACAAGAACACCCTGTTTTCGGTTAGCAGGGGAAACCTGTACATATTTTCATATTATATATTTATATTATGTACTATATATTCAACATACATCATATATACATATAAATAAGTCTATTTATGTGTTCACTGAAAGACATGTTCAAGAATGTTCATGGCAGCACTATTTATAATAGCTAAAAACAGAAACTACCAAAGCACCCATCGACAGCATAATGGATAAAGAAACAGTGGTATATTCACACAAAAGAATGAGAGTAATCACACGTAGCAATGAGAATATTCACACATAGCAATGAGAATAAAAGAACTATATCTAGACACAACAATACGGATGAATGCCACAAACATAACACTAAGCAAAAGGAAGCAGAAAGAAAAAGAACCAATACTATATGGTTTCATTTATATAAAGTTAAAGTCAGGTGAAATTAATCTATGCTCTTAGAAGTCAGGAGAGAAGTTACCATTGGGATTATGACTAGAAGGGAGCATGACAGGGGTCTTCTGCAGTGCTGGTAACTATATTTCTTATCTACATGCTGCTCGCTGATGTGTTCAGGTTGTGAGGAGTTATCCATTTTTCTATTTGTATGTTATACTGCAACTAAAAGCTTTTTAAAAAGTCAGCTTCTCATAAATGCTACAACGTGGATGAACCTTGAAGACATTCTAAGTGAAATAAGTCAGATACAGGAGAACAAATATGGTATTATTCCATTTACACGAGGCACCTAGAACAGGCAAATTCATAGAGATGAAAAGTAGATAAGTGGTGACCAGCGGTTGAGGGGACAGAGAAATGGAGAGTTAGTGCTTTTCAATAGGTACAGAGTTTCAGTTTGTGATGACAAAAAAGTTCTGGAAATGGAGGGCAGTGATGGGTGTACAACAATGTAAATTGACTTAATGCCACTGAACTGTACGTTTTTAAATGGTTAAATGGTAAATTTTATATTATGTATATTTTACAATTTAAAAAGTCTACTCATTGCAGACTTTTCCAACCACTGCACATAAAGAACCACACTGCCAATCACTTCTATTACATATTTCCAACATAGCAGTTTTTTACTATTTTGCTACTTTCTTGTTCCTTATTTATTCTCAGTATCCTTATCATCAGTGTATACTAGAATTTAAGCTCCGTAAGGATAGGTAGCTTGTCTGTGTTGCTTAACTCTAAGTACTAGTCTTAACATAGTAAGTTCTCAATAAATGCTTAATGAGTTAATACATTTCCTGGGTAATCTGAAGCAAGTTATGAAACACTTCTGCAGACCTTTATTCATTCATTCTACAAATCTTTATTAAGGACTTATGTACATATTGTGGGGGGTTCAAAGTGAAATGAGGCAGCATGTTCCTACAGAAATAAAGCTAGCTCTTGCAAGTAGAAGTCCATTGGCCAGTGACATAATTAGTAAGTTAAAGAATCAGGATTTGGACCCAGGAAAGCCGAAGCTATTAATCACTACACCATTCCAGTTATCCAGAGTTGGTTTATGTTGTTTACAATTGAAGAATTCTAACACGTGAAAATTGGTTCTAGGGAGCAAGTTGTAGGGTGTAGACCATCAGGGAATTGTGTACCCAGAGAAACAAATTTAGCCCCACCTGAAAGTACCATCTATGCTTCTGAGCCAAGTAGCCTCAATATCTACTAATAGAAAGATTTTTCTCTTTCTTTTTTTCTTTTGTTGATAAAAATTAACCAATTCTTGCAATGCTTTCAGAACATAAACTTTCTTTTGAAATGTCTGGTTTTGCATATGACTCCAGGCAACAAATGAAAGCTGGTCCTAGTCCCTGGCCTGATGACAGTAGATGTAGCGTGAGGGGAGTTATTAGCTTCCTCTTGGAACAGAGCTCTTAGTATGGCAAAAAGAATGGTTTCTATAGACAAGGAAGTGAATTGCTTCCTTATGCAATGAAATTTTAATGGTGGGCTTTTGAGATTGAGTACTTGGAAATCTGATTCATTTACTAATTCTCATAGCAGTCTCAGCCCTGCAGCTACAAAAGTTAGGGATTCTTGTAGGTTGCTGGTCATAAAAAAACTTGAGTAATTTCAGTT
Organism: Camelus ferus; assembly: GCF_009834535.1. Classification (NCBI taxonomy): domain Eukaryota; kingdom Metazoa; phylum Chordata; class Mammalia; order Artiodactyla; family Camelidae; genus Camelus; species Camelus ferus. The sequence continues at coordinate 41,226,463 of NC_045706.1, read as the reverse complement.
TGCGACTCTCTGAAAATCAAACTCTGAGGTTGATTTTGTAAGCTGCAGGTTGAATTGGAGTCTTGTCAAGTATCTTGTGTAAAAATCTGGACATTTATCCAGTAAAGAATCCACTTACTGGAGACTCTGTATTTGATATACCAGCTGGAGTAATGAAGTCGTTCTAAGAGTGGCTGGTATACTGCAGATTCATGGAAAGTGCCCTTGGACTTCAAATACTCCAAGAGCAGCTGTTGAAAAGCATAAGTAAGTAGAATGTGTCTGGTTTAGGATCTATCCCATGAAGTTGAATCAGTCTAGATATTTCTCATACTAGTGTGTGAATAGTGTCAGGAAACACATCCCAGCTGTGTCTCATACACAAGGAAAGCATGCAGAATAGCTGAGGAAGTTGGCAGGCATCCTCGGAGCTGTAGGTCCCTCAAGCCAGTGATAGCAGAACCCATTAGCCAGTGTGTCTGTGGGGGGCCAGCGAAGCCATGCTACACTAATGTTAGTGTGGTTAGTCCTAAGAAGCCTTCCTAAACTGTCTCACTGTCATCTGCTAGGTAAACACTTTTTGAATGAATTATGGCTGCGAGCTTGGTCGCCAACATGCAGTCCAAGAGATTACCACCTCACATGTCTTATAATAGCAGCAGTAGTGGGGTCACGGTTGCATGCTTTAGACATGGAGCCAAGCACACGGGAAGAAGGAGCTCATTACTCCTGCGATTTCCTGCTGGTGCTTCATCGGTTCACCTGATGGCTCCCAAGAGCACAGAGATCCGGATGACAGTGCTATACTTGGGCTGCAGCTTTTGTTTGCCTTCAGCCCAGGGCTCAGCTTAGAAAAACAGAAACCACTTTAGCTATTGTAAGCAGGAAGGGATTTAAGAATGGGGTGAATATAAAATATTAGAAGATCTGGAGAAGTAAATTTGAGGTAGGACCTCCAGGAATGGCTCCCAAATGACAAAACTGCCCTACCAAGGCACCAGGTAGAACCGAGAAGGTAGGATCAGGAAACAGTCCTGGAACTGTTAGCTCCGGAAACTCACAGCCTAAGCAGCAATCTGAGAAGCATGATGCCCCACAGGTGCTGCTGTTAGCCTTCAAAGGCACGCTGCTGGACTGGCATCATCCAAATCCACAGTCAAGACCCCATGCCTTGACGCCCACGGAGCTAGTGACTGGACATGGTGATGCTACTACAGAAAGCCCAGCCGCCCCACACCACGCTTGCCTACAAGAAACAGAAGCAGTAACTGTGCTTCTCCATGTCCAGTCTCCGTATCTGTCTTCCAACGTCCCACAAGTTCATCTGATTGGACAAACTTAAATCACATCTGGAACCTTAACTGTAAGGGAATTGAGTTTTTGCCTGTCCAGCCTATGTGGTACAGACAGGAGTCCTAAAAGGAGGGGAAAGGGGTGCCAAGCACTAACCCACTAGGAACCCCAGCCAGCTCGCTGTGTCCCTAGAGGGAGCAGCGGGCAGTGGGTAGCAAAAAAAAAAAAAAAAAAAAAAGGCATTTCCTGGCTTGAAAACAGGAGTGAAACCAGGAAAGAAGAGAGAAAAGAAGAGAGAAAAGCCTAGCTCAGTGGAGCTAGGGGGAATTTTTGCTGCCTTTCTGAAATCCCTATCAAATGCTGCCCTCTGATGTTTGTGGAATAAACTACTTTTGAAAAACGCTAAAACAGAGCCTGATGAGAGTATGCGTGGAGCTGCAGTTATCCAGGGTGAATAGCTATGGATGTCTGAATTTCATAGAAATTGGGAAAAATCCACTGAACTAGACAACAAAACTACTTCCCAATGAAGCAGCCAATTGACATTCAGGTTTGCCAAGGTGTTGACTCAGACCTCTTGATATAGCTTACTTTTTCCTTCATAGCAGAGTGGGAGTAATTTCAAATATTTCTTGATTTTCATGTAAAGATCAAGATCATGTAAAGATCATGTAAAGCATATGATCAATTAAATTATAAATCATTTTCATAAACTATGGGTCCAAGAGAAGACTTCCAATAAAGCATTTAATTTATTGCCAGTATTGTTAATTTAATTTTGACTTTTCTTGGTCTGTTATCCATCTTTACAAGATCCTTGTAACCATACCACCATCATAGTTAGTGATTAGGAGAACATCACTGATTTCAGAATTTTTTATGCCAGGAAGCGTAAGTGTATGTCAGCAAAACAAAACAACGCTCTAAATAAAACATTGCTCAGTGCAACCAAGAACTGAAGGCTACTATGTTTAAAATTATTAAATCCAAAGCTATCAATTGCAATACAAAACACTTGCCAGATTCATGGATTGAATAATAAAATCCATGGATGAGGGGCTGTCCTTTGGACACATGAAGCATGCCCTTACCTTGTCCTTGCTTGATCATGCTTCCCCCTGGAGGTGCATCCATAGAAGTGTGGTTCTCTTTTGTCTTCCTTCCAAGCTGCTAAGGTGGTAAGGTCCAGGGTCTATGCTCACGGGTTGTAGTCATCTCCTTCTCGTCCCTCTTCTTCCCTCATGGCCATTTTGTGGTACACCAGAACTGTGGCTGGGGATCTTTGGATGGGTGAAATTGAGTAAGGATAGGCTTCCTCTTTGGACAACTTCATATGAATTGTCTATATTGGGTTTAGGGGTCAAGGAGCACATTTTTCAATCAAGCATTCCTCTGTTTTCCTTTGTTAACCTTCCTTGACTATATGCCTTTCTTGGTTATTCTTTGGTAGGATTTAAATATTCATGTGTCTCTGGCCAAAATAATTTCTACTAGCATTTCAATGTCACTCTGATTTCTAGTTGGATACAATCTAGAGAAGCCAAGGAGATTGAGAAAAAGCCACCATGGCAGGAATTGTAGCACTCTTTTCTGAGAACTGTCCCTACCCTAAGACCATCATCTCTGAAAACTTATAAATATTTGGGAACTCTTTGACAAACAGTATGAAACTATCCAAGTTTGAGGCTAGAGCAGTACTAAGATATGAGAAGCTGGAGATGCTCAGCCGAAACCACTTTGTATATTGCTTCATGCCAATAAACCTTCAGTTTCCAGGTGCCAGTCCCCATTCCCACTTCTCTCTTGGGTCCTCTGGCATTAAGGGAAAGGCATTTGCAAACAAGTCACTGCAGAGATCAGAGTGTTTCCCCTCTGCATAGCCTGGGGGACATGCATCATGCTTTTCCTGCTCCACTGTTTGCTTTCCCACTGGGGAAGAGGTGGACTCATCTTCAGGATGCAGGGATGAAAGGCTGCAGAAATCAACAAGCTTGAAGCTGTGTGGGGTCAGAGCTGTGTGTAATCAGTCATTAGGGGGCCCTGATCTCCTGATCTGCTTCAAAGCTGTGGAATTTGACTTGAGGGATGTCATCCTGCTGGGTTCACAGAAGAAATTTCCAGGGGCTAGAGGTGAGGTCTAGCCACAAAAGTGAGATCATAGACACAGACACCCTTAGGAAAGAGTTTGTAGTGCTGTTGTTATGATAATGACAATAATAAGTTAACCACAAGGACCCTCCTGAGACTGTCAAATCCCTCATGGTGGGTTGCTTAGTCATAGTACAATAGAACAGTGCGGATTTGAGAGCAAAATAAATGTGATAGAGAAACGATTTCAATGTTCACAAGCAGGAGACAGATTAAACAAATTATGGCAATCCCTATAACAGAATAATATGCAGCTGTTAAAAAAAATTATGTAGTGCCCACATATTGCTGATGGGTGTTATGACTGGTACTTCCTCTGTGGAGGGTAACTTGGCACCACAGATCAAAAATGCAAATGCATATAACTCTAATCTGGCATTACCATGTATATCCTACAGATATATTCACAAAGGAGCAAAATGGCATCTACATATATGCATGCACAAGACAATTTATGGTAGCATTTTTTGTAATGGCAAATGTTTAAAAACCAACATTAGGGAATATGTTAAAGAAAAGTTATGGTACAGTGGAATACAGTACAGCCTCTTAAAAAAGTTCTCTATGTCCTGAGATATTGCTAAATGTAAAAATAACAACAAAAATCAAGCGGCAGCACAGTATGTGTATTACATCACTAGCTGAGGTTAAGAAAGCAGAGGAGAGAGGGAAGATTATTTTCTGGAAGGAAGACAGCTGACATTCACTCCAGTTCGCTGTCAGACTCTGATGCCTTCAGCCACAGCCAGCTGGGGACTGAGCTGTTCCTGAACTGGGCAGCATCAGCTGATGAAAAAGCTGAGGGTGTCTATGTCCTCTTGCACAGCAGATTTTAAATTTTAGTGGGCATAGGTATCATCTCAGTTACTTGCTGAAAATGAAAATTTAAGGGACCTTTAGAGACTGGGACTCAGTAGGGCTAGGGTTGGGCCCTGGCATGGGGAGGAGGGTGTTTTTTTTTTAAACAGATTTTATATTTCAGAGCAGTTTTAGGTTCACAGCAAAACTAAGAGGAAGGTAGAGAGATTTCCTGTATGCTCCCTGCCCCTGCCAAGGTATAGCCTCTCCACCATTAACAACATATCCTGCCAGAGTGACACATTTGTTACAACTGATGAATGAACATGGACACACACCACTATCAGCCAAAGTATGCAGTTGACATTATAGTTCAGTCTTGGTGTTGCACATTTCTATAGGTTTGGACAAATGTATAAGGACGTGTATCCACCACTACAGTGTCACACAGAGCAGTCTGACAGCCCTAAATTTCCTGTGTTCTACCTTTTTATTGCTCCTTCTCTCCTAACCCCTGGAAACTGCTGATCTTTAACTATCTCCACAGTTTTCCCTTTTTCAGAATGTCTTAATAGTTGGAATCATACAGTACGTAGCCTTTTCAGATTCTAGTAGTTACGTTGTGTTATTTCATTGTTGTTTTATTTTGCATTTCTCTAAAGACATATGATGGGGAGCATCTTTCCATGTGCTTACTTGCCATTTGTATACCTTCTTTGGTGCAGTGTCTGTTAAGGTCTTTGGCCCATTGGTTTTTTGGTTTTTTGGGTTTTTTTAAAACAAGCACAAAAGGTGATTCTGGCGCACCAGATCCTTGGCCCAGTCTTTGAGAAACTATGCGACAGTAACCAGAGAACAAGCATCTGTGATGATAAAGTCTCACATTGTTGAAGTCAGATCCAGGATCTACGAGAAGGGCATCCAGCCATGCCATTTGGCCTCAAGCTCAAGTTCAAGAGCCCTAAAATTTGGCTACTGTTCACTGACAAATTTGTTCACGGAAGCAAGCTCCTCCACAAATTCAAAATTTTGGTCCTTCTGAGCTTGAGGGTTATCTTATATCACTTAATAATTATAACGGAAATGCAACAGAGATAATTTGCTGGTCACCCGGTTATTCACAGACAGAATATTTTACTCATTTCTGCTGAAATTTTCATTTCATTTTACCCACTGGCTTTGGACTTAACTTGCTCTTCTTCCGCTGTCCTAAGGTGAAAGTTTAGGTTGTTGATTTGTGATCTTTGTCTATAAGGTAGGCAGGAGTACCTATACATATTCCTCTAAGCACTGCTTTAGCTGCATCCCACTATGTTTTGGTATGTTGTCTTCATTTTCACTCATCTCAAAATAGTTTCCTTTTCTCTTGTGATTCATTTTTTGACACATTTGTTATTTAGGAATGTGATGCTTAAATTTCATGTATTTGTGACTTTCCCAAACTTTCTTATTGTTTCACTGTGATTATTTTGTATGATTTTAATCTTTTTAAACTTACAGAAGCTTGTTTTATGACCTAACATATATGGCCTATTCTGAAGAATGTTCCATGTGCTCTTAAAAAGAAAGTCAATATGTTTGGCCACACATGGGAAAAAGGGAAAACAGTCTTTCAGTCAGTTTGATTCCACGCTTCAATAGCATTAAGCCTACTGGCCAAGGTTTATATTGGGGGTTCAACACCATGGGAGGTGGCATCTATTTCAGAGGAAATTCGTATCTTACTACATGTTAAAAGTAGCATAGAGTTGGCTAGAAACCATATTTACCCATCTTTCATATCATGGCATACAAAAAACACTAATATTCACAAGGCATACTGGAGTAAACAGAAGAGGCTCCCTAATGAAGCACTGGCTCTTCTAGGCAGTAGCCGACTACATGAAGAGGTGAAAGGAATGAATAACCAAGAACATTCATAACTAGAGCAACTGTGTCATGTTGCCTGTCGTCCAGGTATAACTTTTAATAGTTTTCCACTTTTTCAAAAATCTCCCAGCTTAGATAATGGGCTATGATTAGCTTATCTATAACCCTCTCAATACCAAATACTTCTATCAGGTTGGGAAGCTCTGAGCTAGGGCACTGCTCCCACGAACTGGTTCTCAAGCTTAGCTGAGTATTACTATACTTAGAGGACTTTTAAAAAACACCAATGCCAGTTTTATCCTCCAGATTCTGGCCTAAACATCTGTATGTATAAAAGCTCTAGGGCTGATTCTGTTAAGCAAGCGCTGAGAATCACACCACCTAGTTCAAACAGAGCCTGCCCTGCAGTAGCGCATCACTCTACTTCCTCAGTTTAAGCAAAGTAACCGGGAAGAAACAAACTCTAGTCTGTCCATTTTCATGAACTCCTCTCCTGCACCAACCAATCCCAATGTCTCTCCACTCACCTTAAGGATTAACCTTTGTTATCGCCTTCCCCCAAACCCAGAACTAGTGAGACTTCTGTGTTTCTACTTCACTCACTCTATGTGGTTCGCTCATATTGGCTTTAATGAGCACCTCTTGATTCCTAACTCCTAACTTCCAAAAATACCTAGAAATTGTTGCTCTGTTGATGGTACTGTTTCCTGTTTTCTAATGTTGCTTTATTGTCTGCTATACTTGTTTTGCATTTCTTTAGTCACTTTAATAAAACCTTGGAAGAGGGAAAAAGAAGACTTAGTCTCATCATTTTCAAGCCTTTTTTTCATCACTTGGTTTTTATAGAACAATGACTAGTTATTGTGGTTGTTTCGTTTGTGTACATTTTCTAGCTCTTACCACCCAGCAACAAATTCAATCAACAATCAATTCCCATTTTCCCTAAGAGGAACACTTCTCTTCTGAATCCAAGATAACACCATCAATAATAGTACTGACTATGAGTTGTAAAGTCACCAGTCAATTTGTCAGTCTGGCTCTTATTACAAATGACAACTAGGAGCTTAGCAAAAGTAAAAACTGAAGGTGAGGAGTTTTGGAAAAATCTTTCAAACTGTTAATATCTGATACTAAACATACATAAATTCAGATGCTATTCATGTCAAAATTATAAGAAAATGTTTCTACTTTTAACAAATCTCCACTACTCCCCATCTACAAAGTATTATAGTCAGGGTACAAATTTCAGCTTGGAAAAACTACTGGCAATTCTAGGTAACTACCACCAGTAAAACTGTTCACCTTAGTCACACAACTACTGAAGAACTGTTCAGACTGCTGAGGAAAAAAATTCAAAATTGAGTAGAAGAATGGTCATAATGCTTTAATAATTTCTAATAATAATTAATAATAATAAACAACTTTAGACTCCTCCTCTCATTGCTTCCCTAACCAAGATTCAATGAATAAAAATTTCAACTTAAAAAAAGTAATTTTTTAAAAATCAAAGTATACTTGACTTACAGTATTACACTATTTTCAGGGGTATATCATGATGTAATGTTTTTATAGATTATACTTCATATAGTTATAAAATATTGGCTGTATTTCCTATGCTGTACATTATATCCTTGTGGCTTATTTATACGTAGTAGTTTTTACCTATCTCCTTCATCTATTTGCCCCTCTTCTCTCTAATAACTAGTTTGTTCCTCTGTATGAGTCTGTTTCTGTTTTGTTATATTGCCTAGTTTATTTTTTAGAGTCTACATATACATGAAAACGTACAATATTTGTTTGTCTGACTTATTTAACTAAGTGTAATACCCTCCAGGTCCATCACAAGTGGCAAATTTTTACTCTTTTTTTTTATGGCTGAGTAATAATTACATTTTATATTTACATATGGAATTAGGGTACACATATCTTTTTGAAACAGTTTTGATTTTCTTCGGATATATATACAGGAATGGAATTGCTGGATTTTTTAACTCTTTGAGGAACCATCATAGTTTTCCACAGTGGCTGTGCCAATTTACATTGTTATTAACAATGTACTGGGGTTCCATTTTCTCCACATCCTCACCAACACTTGTTATTTCTTGTCTTTTGGAGGATAGCCATTCTGACAGGTGTGAGGTGATACCTAATTATGGTTCTGACTTGTGTTTCCCTGATTAGTGATTCTGAGCATCTTAACACGTGCCTGTTGGCCATATGTATGTCTTTGGGAAAATGCCTATTCAGTTTCTCTGCTCATTTTTCAATCAGGTTGTTTGGCTTTTTTGATATGGAGTTGTTTTGAGTTCTTTATATATTCTACATATTAACACCTATCACATCATTTGCACATATCTTCTCACAATCAGTAGATTGCCTTCTCATTTTGTTGCTGGTTTCCTTTGCCTTGCAAAAGCTTTTAAGTTTGATTACATCCCATGTGTTTATTTTTGCTTTTGTTTCCCTTGCCTGGGGAGACAGATCCAAAAAAATATTGCTATGTCCTATGTCAAAGAGCATACTACTTGTTTTCTTCTGGGAGTTTTATGATTTCAAGCCTTACATTTAGGTCTTAAATCCATTTTGAGTTTATTTTTGTATATGGAAAAGATGTTCCAATTTCATTCTTTTATATGTAGCTATCTAGTTTTCCCAGCACCATTTATTGAAGAGATTGTAATTTCCCTATTGTATAATCTTCTTTGTCATACAGTATGTGTTTGAGTTTATTCTGGTTCTCTAATCCATTCTGTGGATTTATGTTTCTGATTTTGTTGAGAATTTTTCCATGTATATTCATCAAGAATATTGGCCTGTGCATTTTCTTTTTCTGTAGCATCTTTGTCTGGTTTTGTTATCAGGTTAATGCTTGCCTTGTAGAATGAGTTCAGAAGTATTTCCTCTTCTTTTTGGTGGAGTCTTTAGGGTTTTCTATATATAATATCTTCAATTTTTTTGGAATAGTTTGAGGATAGGTATTACTCTTTAAATGTTTGGTAGACTTCCCCTGTGAAGCCATTCAGTCCTCAGCTTTTGCTTCTTGGAAGTTTTTTAAATTAGATTTAATTTCAGTACTGGTAATTGGTATATTCAGATTTTCTATTTCTTCCTGATTTAGTCTTGGAAAATTGTATGATTCTAGGAATTCATCCATTTTTTTCTAGGTTGCCCAATTTATTGGCATATAACTATTTGCAGAATTCTCTTCTGATTGTATTTCTGTGATATCAGTTGTCACTTCCCTTGCATTTCTAATTTTGTTTACTTGGGCCTTCTATCTTTTATTAATGAGGCAGATGAAAAGTTTATCAATTTTATCTTTCCAAAATACCAGCTCTTAGTTTCATTGGTCTTCTCTCCTGATTTTTAGTCTCTCTTTTTGCTCTGATCTTTATTATTTCCTTCAATTACCAAAAGTATTTTATTTGTGAACAATGTGAGACTGATGATACTAGCTTTGTATAGTTTCGCTTTCTGTTTCTTATTCTTCCCAAAGGTTCAGTTTTAAAAAAGAGTATTACTGCTTTAAAATTTCAAAACATATACATACAATCTGTACTTATAACATTTTCAAATTTGTAACAGCTTAGAGCTTTGAAGAGAAGGAGGGAGAGTGGCTGTGAGGACAGGAAAGAAAGGGAGAGAATATTCTTATAGTAAAGATACATAAAATTAGAAGAAATAATGGGGTACTATCACTTAACCATATAAAAACTTCCTGCTACTTTAGCACAACCTGGTGGTGACTCTAGGTATAGTAAATGTCAGGCAAATCAATAAAATTTTCTAGTTACTTTAACTACACTTGTAAGTAGTATCATTTTAATTCAGAAATTTAAATACACACATTCACAGGGACTATTTAAAAAACTTGTAAAAAAAAGGAGTTAGCCAAAAGCAATAGCAAAATTACATGATTACAGTAGGCTGAATTTGCACACAATATTCATTAAATAAAAATCAGAAAGTAAAATCATCACACACGCCCTGTCCATCATCAAATTATTCCAAAAAATCTAATATTGGTATGCTAATGAACCAAAGTGTAAACATCTCTTTATGACCAACTGCTCAGACACCATAAACACCACTTTCATTTCTTCAGCATCCCTTCTCGTGGCACTCTTCTTTACCTCTTACAGCAATTACTTTGTTGGGTCAACTTAAAAGCCTTAAAAGTAAGAATTTATATGACTGGCCAATGGTTTTTGATGTAAATTCTTACTCTTTGTAACAACAGAAAACTTGTGTATACTGTTAAACTGGATGGTATCTGATATATGGCATGCCAGTCTTCAACATGTACTAAATTTTATTACGGTGTAAAATCAGGTTATCCTAATATTTGAAGCATTAACAATTTTTTTAGAAACATAGAAACCCAAATATTATCATAAAATGGTCTTGCTCTAGCTCTTTTCACCATATTAAGATGTAAATACTTGAGAACTTACTAGACACTGAACTCCACAATATACTTGGGAAGACATGATTTGAATATGTTCACTATAAAGTACCAAAAGAGCTCAGAAGGTAATTGCAAAGTCATGTTTTATACTACATTTGTCCTACAGGTGTTTACATAATTCATTTTTCTACTTCACCCATTCTATAATATTCATTACAAACACTGGCTCCTGGGCTCATCTGAAGCATAAAGCACAGTAAATGATTTGAGTGATTATTTTCTCCATTTTCCTAAGGACAAAATCAGCACTATTCTAGATGCTACAGGGAATACAGCTTAATTCTCTCCTGGAAACCTAACCGAGAAAAACTTATGACAGACACTAGCACACGTCTTTTCTTTCCTAAATCCTCCCCCCAAAAATAGTCTAGCCTCAGACCCCTGGTGTCTATTTATCTAATGACAGACTCCATCCTGTATTCCTAACCACAGGGAAAGTTGTTTGAAAACACTCAACTTTATATATGTAAATCTTATGTTTCCTTTTAAGTTATATTTTTCTTTACAGTCCCTACCTTTATCAAGTTCAGTATATAAAAAGTCATTTTTTGTGACTTTTTACTTATTTTCTATCCACAAACAACAAAAATCTTCACTTGTTTCTGGAGATCTAGGATATACAATTTTTTGTGTAATCTTTTGCATAATATAAAGTACATATAAATTTTGAGTTATCCTATTTTTGTGAACTGATGATGACAGTTGAATTATTTAGCTCAAAAAGGTGGTGTGGATTTTACAAACCTTTGCTTTGACCCTCCTAAAATGATAAACAAATGCTAAAAGATGATGAAGTTTATGTGCTAACCGGCAATCTCTTAAGGTTCATTTTACCAAGCCACAGCAAATAATTTAAGAGAATCTCATGCCACACTATATGGATCAGCATTTGCAGGCTATGCAGCTCTTTAGCAAGTAGTCAACTCTGTCACTGTTGCACAAAAGCAGCCATAAACAATAAGTAAAGGATATGGTATGACTTTGCTCTAGTAAAACTTTACTTATGGAAACTGAATTTCATGTTAATTTTTACATCTTGAAATATTCTTTTTTTTTTTAAACATTTAAAATATAAACACAGTTCTTAGCTCACAAGGCCATGAGAAGCAGGCTGGATTCGGCCAACAGGCCAGAGCTGGCTGTCCCTTTTAGACTTTTATAGGTTACGCAACATGTTTTAAAATGACAGGTTCCAAGTCTAGAGATTCTGGAGACTTGTTTTTTTATATCTCTCATTTTAAAGCTTATACCAGACAAGTTTTCTACTTTCTGGATAAATATATTTACATGAGAGAGAAAATTATTCAGAATACAAATCTTACTTTAAAAAAAAAGACAGAAAGCTGCAAAATAGATTTGGTACATAATTTCTTAGTTTTTACTTTAGGAAAAAAGACCATGAGGAAAAGATTTATAAATCTCACCATCCCTTTCATAAAAGTTCCAACTGACACCAGCAGTTCCTCGCATGTACAACCATCAAATCTGACTGCAATATGAATTACACCTAGGATTTGGAATTTACCAAGATGAGTTCTGGACACTCTTTTAAAAATGCACAGTTGTATCATAGCACACTATGGCTTCCACAAAATTTGAGACACTGTTGAACAGGAAACTCCTGCTTCCATAATATAAGGAAACAAGAATACTCTTTCCATAGTCATCAAATATAAAAAAAAAAAAAAAACCCTCACAGTTTGATTTACCTTTATCAAAGGTAAAATGATTCACTTGTTACCTTTCATCGATTATTTTGATCCTCAGTAGTTCCTAAACACAAAATAAATTCCGCATGAACTCTCATCTGTTTGGGTTTTCAAAGCAAGATACCAATACAAAATGTATTGAACTGGCTGGCAGAAGTCCATGGGCTAAAGAAAAAGAAATTAAATATAAAATGTTTACCAACTTTATCCTTTCTAATTTTACAACAGCTTTAGGTATTGAGACCTAATTGGTTTCTTGTGTCTATCCATTATGAACATAACTCAATCTTCTATTTTAATACTCCTCAGTGTCATTTTTTGCTGGGTGCTTCATTTTGCGACGTATAAGATCATCTCGTCCAACTTCAACCATTTGTTCTTCCCAAGATTTCATTTCATTATAATAACGAATTTTATCATCTTTAGCAAGTTGAATATATACCTGAGAAAAAGTGTAATTGTTAAAATGATTTCTTTAGAGGAATTTCTGCAAATAATTTCTGAAATGCTTCCCTATAAATTACCTTACTATTGTGCATGTATAAAGGGGGACTGAAAAGGAGTGTTTCTGTGAGGTAAAAATTAGACAAGAAAAAGGTAAGAGATAAAGATTTTTAAATATTAATGAAGTTGTTACAATTTCAAGGCTTGGAATGTGGAAAAGGAGCAAGAGCAGACTGTGATCATCACTAGATAGAGCAACACTAAGTTATAAATGACAATGTTTTAAAAACCAACTTTATTTGCAGCCAAAAACTACCAAAAGAAAAAAGCCAAATTAGTTCCAAGAATACGAAAATAACTTTAAAATATTTTAACTGTGAACTTAGTGATATAACGTTGTTTTCACATGAATCAAGACTTGTCCTAATATATTCTCATAGATATTCTAACTAGACACTTGAGACTAGAACCATACTACTTACTTGCTTTTGAGAACTAGAGAGATTTTTCCAGTTTTCATTTACAGTTTTCAGCTTTACCTGTAAAACAATGTATGTTTAAGAACCAGATATAGGGACTTCAGTGACTAGAGGAAGGTTTTTTAAATTATTCATTGCAACAACAAAAACTCAGATAATCAAGAATCATGGGCAGAGACTCACCAATTCTTGTACATTACATCCTAGGACTTTATTTATAACTGATGTTTGTACATTTTAACCACCTTTACCCATTTCGCCCACCTTCCCCCATTTTGGCAAATACTAATCTGGTTTCTGTATCTAGAGTTGTTTTTTTTTTTTTTTTAAAGATTCCACATACAAATAAGATTATACATTGTCTTTCTGACTTCACTTAGTGTAATACTCTAAAGGACCATCCATGATGTTGCAAATAGTAAGACTTCCTTATTTATAATGGCTGAATAATATTCCACTGCATATGTAACTTTCTTTATCCATTCATCCATTAATGGACACATTGGTTGCTTCTGTGTCTTGGCTATTGTAAATAATGCTGCAGTGAACATACGGGTATAGATATCCTTTTGAGTTAGTGTTTCGCTCTCTTCAGAAAAATATGCACAAGAAGTGCTGAACCATATGATAGTTCTATTTTTAATTTTTTGAGGAATCTCCAAATTGTTTTCCATAGTGATTGCACCAATTCATATTTCCACCAAGAGTGTACAAGGGTTCCCTTTCCTCTGCATCCTCACCAACACTTGTTATTTCTTGACCTTTTGATAAGTAGCCATTCTAACAGGTATGAGGTGATATCTTAGTGTAGTTTTGACTTATATTGCCCTGATAGTGATGCTGAGCACCTTTTCATGTACTACTAGCCATCTGTATGTCTTCTTTTGGAAGAGGTCTATTCAAATCCTTTGCCCTTTTTTAAACAGATTTTTTTTTTTTGCTATTCAGTTGTATGCATTCTTTATATATTTTGGATATTAACCCCTTATCAGATAAATCATTGCAAATATTTTACCCATTTGGTAGGATGACTTTTTGATTTTGTTGGTGGTTCCTTTTGCTGTGCAGATATTTGTCTTTCTGGATTCAGAAATATTAATATTTGAGTATAATCTACATCCTGTCATAGATTAAGTTTAAAAACTAAGTGTTTTTATTTCCTCTCTGTAGCTTAGTGTTTTTTTTTTCTAAAATTTGTGCCGAAGTGTTTAGGTTAGCAATAGGAACAACAACTGGTCCTTATTCTACTTAGCTGAACTTAATTATGTGACTTGGAAAAAAGTCGTATTACCTCCCTTAGGCTTGGTTCTTCATCTATAAAATTAAAGGGATGCAGGAATCCCACAGCTGGAGAAGAGGCAGAGAGGAGAGTGAGTACACCTCACACAGCCTGTGCTGTTGCTCCCAGACAGCAAAGACTGAAGGGGAAAATGGGTGGGTGGAGAATGAGGGGCAGAGACAGAGGGACAGGAGAAGGAGAATATGAGGGAAAGAGGAATATGATTTGAAAAGTATCTGTTTAAAGCTAGGAGGGTAACATCAGTGATTTTAAGAAGTAGAGTTAGAACAATGAACTTTACTATTCTGACCAAAGCTTTGACAGCATTTTATTTTCCTATCAACAAAAATAAAGGTACAAAATAGTATCTGAGCCTACACAACCACTATGTTTTGAACATTTTAAATTTATCTTTACAAACACATCTAATATATTCAGGTATAGTTACTCACTAAATAACTGTTCTCTTAGTTTTGGAAAGAATTGCTTAAATGCCCTCATTTTTTTTTTTATAACTTAGCTTGCTGTGGGAAAGTCAAAAAGGCAGATTGATTTACAATGCAGAATTCCCAAGTAGCACAGAAATTGGCAGCACCAGATAGGTATAAAATAGAGGTGAAGGTTGGGCTAAAACAGGAGGACTGATGGAAGAGGTCTGTTTAAAAAGAGGTTAAACCCCCACCATGGAGGACATTCATCCTTTCAAACAGTTGCTCTGTGAATACCCAGGACAGCTGGGGTAATGGTACCATGCTGAAAACAGGGAGATTAAGTGAAAATGTATATCCCAGAAAGAAAAGCAAAAACTACACTGACAGAAAAGAGAAAACAATACAGGTAAGTTAAGAAAATCAGAGGACTAGTTCAGAAGATGCATAAACAAGTAAGAGTTCAAGAGAGTCAGAAGGAAAAAAAAGGGAGCGAGAGAAAAGGGGAGAAAAAAGAAATCAGATCACATTCAAAAGATCCACAACGAAAATGGCTTTATACTTCTCAAAAGCAATTTAAAAAGGCTACAAGAGAAAGGAGCAATCTTTTAAAAATCTTGAGAGAACATGATTTCTACCCTAGAATTCTATGTCAAGTCAACCTATCAAACAAATGTAAGTGGAGACATTTTTAGACATACAAAATCTCAAAAACTTAATCTCCCATGTACTCTTACTGGGGGAGATGCTATAACAGAATTAGTAAACCAAGAAAGACAACAAAAGAAGCAAAAGCACCACAAGGATGAAGAAGGTCCCAGGATGTCAGCTGAACACTAGGTAGAAAAGGAAACAACCAAACTGGAACAAATCAACAGCTCCAGATTCAAACTGACAGAATATCTAATGCAACTAAATGTACTCAAAGCTAGTGAAAACTGAAGAGCCTGAGGCTGAATTACTGATAGTACATAAAAAACTAAGCAAATAAAAAACAAGACATAATCAATTTCAGGAAAAGTCTTATAAGAAAGGAAAAATAATCTTAGCAAGTGGAACAGCTCACCTATGAATACAGTTCACATAGTAAGTACTCAATACTGATCTAAACAAAATTATGGTAATTATATTGGGCAATAGGGTGATGGAACTGTGAATAGCAGAATGAGAAAAAGTTAATTTTCGTCTTAAATAAACAGTGGGAGGTAATGCCTAAAATAGGTAATGCTTAAAATTTCAAAAAAATCAAGAGGTAACAATATAAGGATATTATTTAGAGATGTGGAAATACCGCAAGAATAAACTAAAACAAAATGTATTTGCTTTAGGAGTAAGGACCCTAACTTAAAAACTAGTATCTTTCATAACAAACCTTATTTTGATTCTTTCTACTATAAGGATGTATAACCAACATTTTTTACATGAGTAAAAATGATATAATCGAGTTAATTTTAATTTCCAGGAAAAAGACCCAGCTATGAAGATTCCAAGACGATTCCAAAGTACAGAGTTGAGAATCACTGATTTAGAAGGATTCTCTAGCATATAACGTTCTTATACTAATAAGAAAACTAAGTCCATGGTAAATTCGTGACTGAGCAAATTTCAACTTAAAAAATAAATAGGGTGACTACTATATATAAAATAAACAAATTTATACTGTACAGCACAGGGAACTATATTCAATATCTTGTAGCAGCTTATGGTTAAAAAGAATATGAAAATGAACACATGTATGTTCCTATATGACCAGAGTATTGTGCTGTATACCAGAAATTGACACAACATTGTAAACTGACTATACTTCAATAGAAATATATTAAAAAAATAAAAAAAAAAAGGCTTGCATTTTTAGTAATGTAGTAATGTAGATTTAGTAATGGACACTATATCCAAAATCCCAATAGAAGTAAATCAGCGAAAGTATGTAGCCTGAAAAAAAGTACATAAAACATACACATTATTTAATCATATATTTAACAGGATGTGCGAAATGAACTAAAGATCCAAGTAACCCAAAGAGGCAGAGGGGCAAAAACCTAAATCTCAGACTGACAAGAGTTAGGGATCTGAACACTTTTCTTACCACGTCATATTATAAAAGGAAAAATACAACTGCCAATTTGGAGCTTCTGAGAAGGAAATAAAGGAAAGACTAAGCCACAACAGGAATGACAAGCTTTTTTTTTTGACACATTCATATGACGACATTCACATGTGTAACACATTGCCATGGGCATAACCAAAATGTTACTAAAGGATACAACATGAAGCCATAGATGATATGCAAATCCTGGTACAAAATATTATACCTCTACTCTCATTCTTTCCTGGTGATTGTAAAACAGTGAAGAATTGCTGGAAAGGAAAAGTCTCCAGAAGTTTAACACCTTTATAAACTTGAAAATTTTACATGTCTTTTAAATTAAAAAAGTTAACTATATATACATATTGGCAACTACATATTCAAATTAATTGTATGTGGTAAGAAAAAGGATTTTTCTTTAAAAGAGATACAAGAAAGAGGGCCTTATTTGTATATGGTACTTGTTTATAGTATTTACTACTTCTTTTTACCACCTGACATATGGCACCACTAAAATTTCTTGTCAAGGTATTTAAAAATTAGAATAAAAAAAATTTTTAAAACAAACACAGTTCTGTTTTACCTGTGATGTACCATCCTTAGCTTCCTGGAAGCGTTCAGCTATAAAAATGTTGTAAGCTGAGCGTGGTCTTTTTGGTTTTCCAAGCATTGTTAACTCCTGAGTATTAAAAATCGAAGAGTGAGATGAAGTTTTAACCTCTGAGACTTAATTTTACCTACAGAAACTTTAGTCACTACTATGCATTACAGAATGTTCTTTAAAGTGAGTATTACAATTCTTATATAAAGTATGTGACTATTCCCTCTTAGGGTCAGAATTTTTTGATAGTACTATTTTGAAAATTATTATAATTTTATTAATTATTTTTCATACAAAAACATTTCCTTTACATATTATTTTCATGGTCTCCATGAACTGAATAACTGAGCACATATGTACATAACCTTTCTTAAAAGATAAAACAATCTCTGTTTCATCCTTACAGGACACTACCATCTCCTTGGACAAATCACTATGTGCCTCCACAACTCGTGAACATCTGTTAATAAAACTCCTATTTCATTTCCTTCTCTGCATGTCTCTCAACCTTTAACCCTCAATAGATGTGTTAGATTCAGTTCTTTTTACTAGGTATCAAAAGTGGGGTGGGAATGGAAGAGAATACAAGTATTCCTTGCTATCTAAATCAATTCCGTTTCTAAGCTCAGAGGATGAGGGATATTGCCTATTTAGTTTCTGAATTTAAATAGTATTGTAGTTTATAAAATGATGTGGCTTTTAATAGCAATTTGGTATAGTCAATAACAAACCCAATTTTCATGGATAAGTAAAGTAGGGCTCCTCTGATTTACACGTAGAGATCACTTCCTTCCTCCTGAACCTTTCAGTCATGCAACTACTGTTGACTCTAGGCATTTTACAACTTAACCATGCATCACTTCCCCTTCTGTTTCTAGAGCTACTACTAGAGTTTTCTCTCTTAGATGCTTCAGTTGCAACTTCCTGGTTCCCACACTTCTCACCTGATCTCTAACTAGTTGGAACTGGGAACCTAATGGGAAGAAAAATTCCTACAGGAGAGAATGGAAATCTGCAGGAAAAAATACTCAAGATTCAGGTTTCCAGTTCCCCATGTAAGAAGCTTGGGAGTCACCACTCTGTCCCAACAAGGATAAAAGCTCAAGAGACTAAAATATCAACAACTCTTCTTGGATCCACAGAAGAGGACACAGGGCAAACTGCTACCCCCAAGATTGGAGACACAGACACAGACAGGTGAACACAGGGAGCTTATAGAAGGAGAAACTCAGAAGTGGAAACCCGTGCTGGGTAGGAAAACCTGAACTATAGTTAACAAAATGCTAGAGGTTCCACATGGGCAACTCTGAGAGTTTAAAAACTCCAGGGGGACACAGTCATAGGAAAGCCCTCACAATATTGTGAGATTTACCTCCAGGAACTTTACCAGATTCTCACACTAAATATCAAGAAAAATCCTCTCCTACTCCGAGCAGGAGGAGAGGAAAAGGAATTTTTTGAAATGGCTGAGCACTTTATTATTCTTAACAAAGACTGCCCTCAAGGAAAACTAGTTAATCAGAACCTAACCTGCTAGGGTACTATCAGAGCCTGAACTGAGTGAAAGGAATACCCTGAGTGGCAGCTCAGTCAAGCCATCCTGTTCCACCAAAGGGAGGGGGAGAAAAATCTGAGGAACACTTGTGAACTTCACGATGCAAAGGCATAGGCTCATTAAAGGACCAGGACCTAATCACAGGACTGTATAACACTTGCCTTGCCCCCCACACCTTACCACCACATTAGCAAGGCCTATTTACAGCAGTTCCTTTTATCTAGCATATCATGTTTAGCTATTAAGAAAAAATTCCAAGGCATACTAAAAGGTGAAAAACCTAATCTGAAGAGACAAAGCAAGCATCAGAACTAGACATGGCAGGAATGCTGGAATTCTCAGACCAATCTCTTCAGCAATATTCAGAATCAAATTCACCATTAGCTATAGAACAATTCAAATCAGCAGGCTATTCTAGATAAGACTCAGAAACGAAGATTCTTGCTATTCCTGATTTAGCTATTTCAAAACTATGTTCCTACAGCTTTCATGCTAGTCCTAACTATATATCTTAAATTCAGATACATCCAAGAGTATCAACAAGGGTTTCCAACACAGACTCAAAGGCAAGTGCTTCTCTAGTGGCAGAAGGGAACTGTCCTTTTTTCCTAACTGGAGTACACCTGATGACATTCTACCATATAGCCACATATATCATCAAAATAAGAAAAAAAGACCTATATTCATAGATACATAAATTTCAGTTCTTTGTCAAAGGAAAAGAATATTTCAATGATACTTACTCTCTTTTTTATTAACGCTTTCTTTTTTAAACGTTTCTGCATGATTTCTTTTTCCAACGATACCACCTGACTTGGAGTTAGTTGCTCTTGAATTCTATTTATCTCTTCTTTGTATGCCTGCCAGTCTGCCCTGTAAGCATCTTCATATATCTATAAATTAAAAGACCCAAATAAGAAGTCACTATGCTGTTGCTGGCTAATTAAACATAGCACATCTGCCAGGGAGAGACAATTACATAACTTTGGGTAAAGACATACCGAACCACCAGGTAGAAAATGTGCCTTGCAATCTCATTTATAAATCACGTATTTTTCATATACATGATAACCAAGGTAAGAATCTAGCAATTGGCTTCCAATTTCAAATTCCTGCCAACTCTTCACTGCCACCCCCATATATCCAGTCTCATCATCTACATGGATCAGAAGGTATGAAGTTCCTTTTGGGCAATGGATGTTAAGTAAAACCCAGGGCATCTGGTCCCTTAAAGGAGATGACAACTGTTTTTAACTGAATAACTGGTCAGCAATGTTGAAAACCTATATGCTTACTTTTTTCTCTGAATCAGGAAGTTCCCTCCAAAGCTCAGCAATTTTTTTTATCAGTTCTGAATTTTTCGCATCTATAGAATGGAATAGTGAAAAAAGATGTCACAATTTTATGTCTCAGGATTAATTTCTAAAGACTTCCAGGAACACATAATCCACTAGCTCTGAAAGTTAGTATTTTTACAGACACCCCTATACTCACACAACTTAATACAATGATTTATCTTTCCTTTAACCAGCTAATTTAAATGATAAATAACTTAATGCTTTAACAGTGTTAAAGTCTGTTATCGATTAATTAAGGAATATATCACACACTACCAAAATGGTCCTCAGAAATTCATTATTAGTTTAAGCAATTGGGTAATCAATGTCTACAAGATTTTTACTTCATATTTCATTGAAACAATTTTTTCAAGTCTTTCAGTAATTATCAAGATCATAAAACCTGACTAAACAACAAAATATAGTCTTGATTCACATAACACCTCCTTGTATTTCATAATACCATTTGCAAAAAAACTAAATCATCCTAAAATCAATCATTTTTCCCCACTTCCTTCCCCATCTTAACTGGAATAACAAGGTATAAATGATTTAACAAACCACTTGTTAGTTTCAACTCCTACATTTTAAAAGATGTAAGTACTTAAGCATGTGTCTTAAACCAATTCTTTATAATGTGAGATTACAACTCATTTGATTTTCCCAAGTGCCTGGTGATGCACTGTGTGTGAAAGGGCTTTAGAAATCATAAGCAAAGGCTATTACTAATTTAGTCATTATTTTCACACTATAACCCAAATGAAGACCCACAGTCTTTCTAGGGAGTCAACAAACCTAACTGGAAATCTCAGGAACTCAAGAACCAATTTTCAGTGAAAAAGCACTTGAAATTAACATTAATTTGTGCAGAGCTTTAAAGTTTACATAACACTTCCACAAAGTTATTTCACTGCAACTTTAACAATTCCCTGAGGCAGAAGGAGGATCTAGTAAGCAAGAGATAAAATGATTCATCAATGGTCCTCTAGGCCACTGACAACTAGGCCCAAAATCCAGCTTTTTCATCCTCTTCCCTGGGTGCTTCCCCCTCTATACACTATTTTTAAAGTATCTTTCACTAGTCCTCAATTACATTTAAAGCACCTTTATGGTAAAAAAAAAAAAAACCAACCAACCAACAAACAAACAAACAAAAAAACCCTCCTATTTTACAGTCCATTAAACTGAACGGTTATGTTTCTGCAGGCAGTAGGTGGTTTAGTAGTGTAAATCACGTTTGCAGTCTAACTGCTTAATGATCTCTTTATTACATCAGGGAAGAGTACAAAGCCCAAAATTCCTTACCTGGGTTCTGAGCTTTAAATAAGGGTAGCTGTTCTTTAGAAAATCGAACGTATGAAGTCATAGGCTTCTTTGGATAACCAGTCAAGTTGGATGAATACCATCTCGGTACATACGCAAAACTACATACAAATAAAAAGAAAATAACCATCATTAAGCATTTAAGTGCCCATATTCATATGCACACGAACACAGATGCCAAATAAGATGTCATCAAGATGCTAATACGACACCGCCGACAAGAAAGCTAGTTACATTTAAAATCCTGTCCTATCCAGGGGTAAGAGCTTGCAAAACTTAAGTCCCAAAGCCCTTACCTCCTTAGGGCAGAGAGTGGAGGAAAGCTCCTGGGCCCCGCCTTCTCCATGCCTAAATGAAGGCGGGAGGCTCTTGGAGCAACTTCGCAGGGCACGCCGAACCGGGTGCTCCAAGGATGAATGGTGAAGAGGGGCGGAGAGGAAGGCGGAAGGTGGACGGAGGCCGGAAGCCAAGGCACTGGGTAGTGATGGAGTAAGGCCTGGTCCCAAAACCACGACCCCCTAGGCAAGGTCGAGGTGTGAATCAAAGGGCCAAGATGGCCCTGACCTTTTAGGAGGATCAGAAAGGGGAGAAAAGCGCCTACATTCCAATCCCAGGCTGTCCTGAGCCCTGCCGCCTCCTGAGGCGCAGGCGGGCTGTCCTACCTGAAGGGAGAACGCAGTCGACTTCCACAGCCCGCACAGAGGTCCGCTCCTGATTTTCCCAGGGCACTCAGCACGCCCCACACGCCCCGGAGCAGCGCCATTGCAGCCGCGGACAAAGCACTAACCAAGCCCCAACCTCGTACAGCCCCCTGGCACACAAGAACAACTCCAACAATGACGACTTGAAGCCGTGAGAAACTGTCCAGACCCCGCTATCATGCCCGCCACTCGCGGGGCACTGTGGGAAATCGCTTAACATCCGGTTTAGGCAGGAGGCGGGGCAAGGAAGTACTGGCGCAGGCGCTGTACCGGCTACCCTGGTGGGCAGTACTGCGAAGGAGGAGGAGGAGCTCGGGGGCGGAGAAGGGAAACCGCAGCCCGGCTCGCCTGCGGAGGGCCCTGGCCTCGAGGGGGCGCTGCTGAGCCGCCTCTGCCCCCGGGCCCCCTCCGCGGTCTGTTCCGCCGCGGGTCCTGGAGGCTGATGGAGGCACTACGATGTCCTCACCCCGACCAGGCACTGGGTGGCGTCCGCCTGTGACGGCGGAAAGGGCTAGGACGTAACAAACAGTATTACCACGAGGACATGGGTAGCTGTGCCGCCCACGCTGCTGAGGTCAGGCTGCTGGGTGCTGCGAGCCCACCTGAGCGCCTCAGTGCAAGCAGGAGTCCGACTACACACTGCCGAGGAGGGGAATGGAACATGGTTTCAAATCTAAAAATGCAGATTCCCGGGCTTTACTGCAAAGCGTGATTCAGTACGTCTGTGTGGGTCCCATGCATCTGTATTTTTAACAAGTTCCTCAACCTTTAACAAGTTCTAATGCCAGTAGTCATGGGACCACATTTAAAGCAATACCATCGTCCCATCCACTGCAACCATCGGTGACCCAGTCTTCAAGGCAATATGCTTAATTTGCAGGAAGGAAACTTTGGCTAGTTAGCTGTCCGGAAACGGATTCTAGCCCCAGCGTTAGCATTAACATTTTGATCCGGGAACGTCGCATCCCTTCTCTCAGATTTAATTTCTCCCACTGCAGTTAAGGATGTTGGACCAGATCAGAGTTTTCTCAACCTAAGCTCTGAGAACGTGTGACAAGTACGCCTTGCGATGGCGTTTGCTGTACAACTGTTCTCCCTGATGGCGTTTGCTGTACAACTGTTCTCCCTGGGGGTGATGGCATGAAAAAGATTGGGAAGACCGAAACTAAAGCTATCTAAGAGCCCTTCTAGCGTTTACATTCCAGTTTCAAGGATAGCCGCCTCCTGAAACAGCCTTTCCTCTGCTGGATAGCTGTGTTAGAAAATTCTCAGCAGTGTAATATGGAACGGAGAATCTGCTATCCTTCTGTAGCTTTGGAATCACTGGCCCTTTGATGCTGCAAAGGACTAACCCACTTCTTTTCAGTTATAAGCAAGTATCACCACTTCCCTTTTCACAGATTCTCAGGATTGAAAGGGACCTTCTAGGTCATCTGTTCTCACCTCTCACCCTGTCTTGCAAGAAACAGGTGTTTGGGGGAGTTTTCTTATGTACAAGTTCCCAAACGTAGGTAAAAGGCAAGACATTCTCCCCACCTCCAGTAAAGTCTAGTGGCAGAGGTCAAAAATGAACAATTACAATTTCTGAAACAGTTTTTCTCTACATTTTTCTAGAATATTTCTCTTCTTTCAGATGTTTGACATAAAGTTACTCTTCTTTTGGATATGTAAAAAATCTTTTTGTGGTTTTAAAAATGTCATTTTGATAAATCTTGCTGTAAAATTCTTATAGATCTGATCTGTAACATTTCTGTTCTCATCAGATGCCAATATTCCTTAAAACTCATGTACACTGCAGTGATAATTTTATTCCAAATTCAGTATTTACACAAAAAATGTAATTCTACCTACTTATGCAAACTCTCTTTAAACAAAAAGGCATACGGTTTCATGTATATTCACTTTACAAAACTTGAAGACTTACCACAGTCTTCTCCAGGGTTCCGTCCCTTTATTATGTTTTAAAAGTTCATCCATTTCCATCACATCAGCTATCAGTTATATCCTCATGATTCCCGTATTTTATTTTGAATCCAGATCTCTCCTTTTGGTCCCACATCTGTATAACTGCTCTCTTCTGTGCATCTTTACCACTATGTTTCACAGCTACCTCAGTTTTCCCTAAACAGAATTCACTATCTTTCCCCTATCTTGAACTCCTTCTCTTGGTAAGAGACACCAGTAATCCCACTGAAATTATCTAAGCCAGGAATTGATAAATCATTTTATAATCTCCCTCACTCCTCCCCCATCGACCAACTGATGATAAGTTGCTGATTCTACTTCATTAAATTCTCTAGGAAGTACTTCCCTCCTCTTTGCCTCTATTGCCACTGCATTTGTTCAGGCCAGTAGTGTGATGATATATCAGCTCTCCATGGCGTAAATACTCCCACCATGGCTGATTTCAAAGTACCACCTGGATGTTGCTGAACCTGACATACACATAATTGGCTCTTCAAGCTGTACCAACCAGCTCCTGTATGCCACTGGTTCAGGCTCTGCCATATTTTCCCAAAATCTGATGTAGTTCTCCTACTTTCAGTCTTATTTCCCTCCAAACTGTATTCCACACTGTCACCAGGTCCATCTTTCTAAAAGGCAAATCCCATTTATTCATTTGTTTATCAGACACGTATGGAGCACTAACTCTATGTACTTGAAATCTTCAGTGGCTCCTGATTACCCACAGAATCAAGCTTCAATTCTCATACATGGCATACAGGTCCTCCATGAACTGGCCTTTCTGTTTCCTCTATAGCATCATTCCTCACTTCCCCTTTGTTTGAAATAATTTATTAATTAAATAACCACTTCTTCTTCTGATTTAATAAGTACATCAAACCACTTCAGTCTGGCTCTGAGTTTACTGTTCCATTTTCTGTGATATGTCAAAGTTATGGAAATTACTGAATAAGAATAGAGGCTTAGAAGTTAGACAGATCTAGGTTCAAATCCTGCTCTTGTTACTTACTAGCTATGTGACCTTGCCAGATGACAATCTCTCTGACCCAGAGATTTCCCCTCTGTGAAGGAACAGTAATGGTTGATTCTTGAGATCATTATGAAGATTAAATTAGAAAATGTGTTAAAGGTTCTTAACATGGCCTCTGGCACATAGTAAAAACTCAATAAATAATGGCTATAATTTTCCTTACATTATTCATAACAATTATTATTAGTATCTAAATAATTATAGATATGGTATGGATTGTCCTGAAACAAAAAAAGTCAGATTTGCTTCACAGCCCTGTCTTTACTTTTCTGGTTGTTTCCTCTCCATATTAAATAGCATATGTACATACATATTATATATCTGCATCGCTTCTCCCCTTCTATTGAACTTTTAACATTTTTTAAATTAGCAATGTTTGAGTGTAAACACTGTGGTAGGTGATGAAAAACTAAAACAACATACTCCTAGGTTGGAATCATTCTTTAATGTTTTCAGAACATTTTAATGTAATTGTACTTAATTGTATAATTCCAAGTTGAAGAAGTCAACAGAGAAGGTATTATCATCATAGTTCCCAACTTATAGATGAGAGAAATTAACTTCAGAAAGCCCACGTTGCAAGGTTGCAATAGTTAGTAAGTTGTGGAGGTGGAAACCTGGTCTTCCAATTCATTGTCTTGTGCTTTTCCCATTATCAGACTCTCCCTCAGACTCAGTCAACACATCACATCATTCCAGCTCAAAAGATTTTCCTTGGATCTTCTAGGGTATATGAGCTTGTATTATTTTCTTGTGACATCATATAGCACTCCAGTTTTTAATCTATGTTTATGTGCAAATATTTTTTCCTCAACATTTGGTAAGCTACTTGAGTACAACATTAAGTCTTCTGCTTCTTTCTGTCCCCTATAGTACCTAGCATAGTGTATTGAGCATGACAGATGGATTGAGGGACAAAGAGAGTGACAGAGAGAGGGAGATAAAAAAATGTGAGAAGATTAGTACCTGCACAAATTATTTATATACAAACAGCCCCATAGAAAACAGCACTTACCTGTTACAAGTGTCATTGGCCAACAGGAGGGACAGCTATGGGTCAAGATGGGAACCGTGTAAAATTTGGGAACATGTCTATGAAAACAATGATCACATTCATTGATAACTGCACACTGGTAAAGCTGAAGGTAGCACCAATAAATAGCAGTAGTCAGAGACCAAGAGAATTCCCTGATGAATAACAGAGTTAGATACAGAGATATCACTTCAAGAAAAAAATATTCCTAAGAGAAAGCAGTCTTGCTTTTGTAATTATAATGGATAAATAATCCAGCAACAGTAGAAGCAATCACCTAGTAGGCTCAGCACGGGGTATAGATGTGATTCTGAACTCATAAGTAAAATATATTTCTAGAAATAAGATTATACTGTAAATACTACATTTAAAAACAATTTACTCTCTACTGTGTAGCACAGGGAAATATATACAAGATCTTATGGTAGCTCACAGAGGAAAAAATGTGACAATGAATATATATATGTTCATGTGTAACTGAAAAATTGTGCTCTACACTGGAATTTGACACAACACTGTAAAATGATTATAAATCAATAAAAAATGTTAAAAAAAATTTACTCATCAGCAGTCAGATAGCACTATGATAGGCACTAGAAGTGGTACAAAAAGATGACATCATACCTGTTTCAAAGGGGTTACATTTTGACCGGGGAAATAAAGTAAAAACATACGAACATTACAAAAGTGTAACAATTTATTGCAGCAATGTGAGAAAAAATTATAATCTGAATATCTCTGAGCTTATCTTTCCTACAAATCAAAATTTTAATAAAGTTAGTTTTCTTCATTTACAACTTTTTTCAAAATACAACAGTAATATAATTTATATATGAAGAAAACTACATGTATAATTTTCTTCAAACCATTTTCTTTCATTTAGAGTCTATTATCACATCACGAGTTTGCCTTTAAAAACAGTATACAAAAAGATGGAAGAGATAAATTAGAAAGAAAGATCTATTGCATATTAATAGTTCCCATATACCCAAATTAGTTTACAAATTATTTCTCAATTAGAACAACATCTGCAAGCATCCTTAATTATTAAGAGTGTATCAGAGTTATTTCTGGCCACTCACTGTAGCAGTATTATGCAAAATAAATATAGCTTTTCTATTTTAAAGCTGATTCTATGAGTCAGCAGGAGGAAGGACAAGTAAAAAGGATAGCTATAATTTTATGCAAATTTATAAAACCCAAATTCACATTGCCGGATTTGAAAGCTGATTTAAAGAATGAAAGAAATTCAGAATAATTGTATTGCAGGAATAATGCTATTAATAAACAAGATAACCTACATCATCTGCCCTCACATTATTGTAAAAAACATGATCAATACAAGTGATAGTAACTATAATTTATTGCTCAACTATGTGCCAAGCATGTTAATGTATTATCCCTAATCCTTTCATAAATCCTACAAGGTGGAATTATTTCTATTATACAGGTATGGAAACTGGTATTCAGAGAGTTATATAGAAAGGATTATCTCCCTTGTTTCATCTTGTTAAAAATTTCCTGTAAATCCAGTTTGCAGCTTTGAAATTATATTTGACTATAAATTCACAGTTTGCAGCTTTGAAATTATATTTGACTCTATGTAAGCATACTATAGGCAATTCAGTCATGTTGTTGCAGTAGTTTTTTAACACTCCCTTACATTGTATTGTTTATTCCTATCCTCATCCTCATAAAGACTCTTCCTTGTCTTCTTTAACAATTAGTGGATTGTTAAAATAAAAGAAGTTCCTTTATTCACTCATTCAGTCATTCAAAACCACAGGCTCAAATTTTTTAAACTACACACATTCTTATGCCTGTGTGTGATGCGTAAAAATTGTGCAAAATAATACACACAAAATTGGGTTTAATGGTGACTATACCTGAGTATTTCAGGAGTGAGTAGATGGCACTCACTTTTTACTTTATATGGCTCCATATTGTTTTACATTTTTTTCAAAATACAACAGTAATCTTTATCTTTTTAAATACTTAAAAAAAAAAACTCAGTTCTTTGTAGAAGCCAGTACAATGTTAGATACTGCAGTAAGTTCTAAAAATACAAAGATGACTAAGGCATGATCCATCTGTTTAAATCTGCTGGGAGAATAGGGGATGGCTTCATAGAGTAGGTGACATTTGAACTGTTTTTTCAAGTGAGGAAGGGTGGAGATACTTTCCAGAAAAAGAAAACAGTGTGTACAAGGCACAGATATGCACGAGGGCATGGTGTCCTTAAAAACACAAAATGTATGTGAAATGAGAGGTATGAGACAAATCTAAAGAGGCTGAGTCGCATTAGGTTGTGAAGGGCTATGTGTAATGTGCTAAGAAGTTTGTCAGCAAAAGATGGACAAGTAACTTTTTAGGCAGCTTAAACTTGTTTTTAGAAAAACCTCTTTGGTAGGAGCACTGACTGATGGGAGCGAGGAAACTGTAAAGAAGGAGATGAATTAGGAGGCTATTGCTATAATCCAGGAAAGAGGTTGAGATTCTGAACTAAGACTCTGCCATGGCTCATATTGCAAAGACATTTCTAAGTGTAATCACCAGGATTTCATTAACTAGTTAAACACCTGGAAGCTAAGACTGGCTTGAGGATTCTACTATGACAGACTATTCCAATTCAGATTTGATACTTTGCTAGATAAATAGCCCAAGACAAATGCTTTTATTATATCATTTTGCTGATCAAAAACTTAACACTGATTTCTTGCAGGCTATCAAATCAAGGTTTTACATCCAGTATTCTCCACCTAATCTTTTTCTCTCATTAATTGCACATAAACCTACCAAGGCCACTTTCACTTATTTTTACTTTATTATTTCCAGGACAGTGTTAAATCAAATATATATATATATGAGTTTGGACATATTGGAGAAGGTAAAAGGAACAGTTGGATTTTTGCACGTCAACCCTCCCACCAGACAGCTCAACTCCATCTTCTGAGCCTGTGATATCTCCAACAAGGGAAAGTGAGAGTAAGTGCCCACCTGGCTTCCCCAGGTGTGTGGAACACAGAAAGGAGTTCTCTCAGCCCATCCAGAATACTGAATCATGAACTTCAGAACTGGGGAGTAGGAAGAGGCTGGGAGAATGCCTGACAGAATTCCTGGAGGGCATTAAAGGGACACGGCTCATACTGTGTTGTGGACTCCATCAAGAAACCAGCCCATGAGCTGCAAGGGACACATCACCTGTGGACCCCCAGCTGGTTCACAAGCATCCCATGTTTGGTACACCACACACACACACACACACACACACACACACACACACACACACACACACACACACACACACACACACCCGCCCTGTGTCCAGCTCCCTGCATGCATTTCTGATAACAGTAGTGAGAGCCAGCTTTGGCATATGGCTGGTGAACACGCTCAGAAAGCCAGCCAGAATATGCAGGCCAGAGAGACTGCAACTTGAGCATTAGCGCCCCCTTTGAGAAAACAAAAGGAAAGCTGTCAGAATTCAACCTGGTGCATTACAGGACTGAGAAAAGGCATCCAAATTTAAGAGGTCCGCCACTAATGGAGCAAGAAGTATGGAGCAGGTGTGTCTATATAAGGTCTGAGAAAGCCTCAGAATCCCTAGCAGGGCTGGCAGAAGTTATTTCTCTCCTGAAGGCAGTTAGTAAATACTGGAGGAGGTGCTACTTCAAATGCAAAGACAGCAGCACACAACTTCAAGGAACATGAAAATCAAGGAAACGTGATGTCACAAAGGATCACAGTAGTCTTCCAGGAGTTGATCCTCAAAACAGAGATCTGCAATTTACCTGAAAAAGAATCCAAAATAGCTGTTTTAAGGAAACTTAATGAGCTACAAGAATATACATAAAGACAATTCAATGAAATAGGGAAGTCAATAAATGAAAATATTAAGACGTTTAACAAAGAGATACAAATCATAAAAAACTGAAACAGAAATTCTGGAGCTGAGGAGGTCAATGAATGAAGTGCAAAGTACAGTAAAGAGCATCAATATCACAATGGAATAAGCAAAATAACAATCTGTTAGTTAGAAGGCAAAAACTTTGATATTATCCAATCAGAAGAGAAAAACAATAAAAAAAATGAAAAAGAGTGAAGAAAGCCTATGTGCTAGTAAGAGAATAAACCTTAAATTTTCTAACCACAAAAAAAGTAATGATGTGAGGTGTTAATTAGCTCTACTGTGGCAATCATTTTACAATATGCACGTGTGTGAAATCAACCTGTTGTACACCTTAAACTCACACACTGTTTTATGTCACTTGTATTTCAACAAAGCTGGTGGGAAAAGATGAACATTGAGTGTAATGTCAGCACCAGTGAGGACTACTCACTTCCTCATCAGGTAAGGAAGAAGAAACATGGAATTATGGAGTTAAAGGATTGAAGAGGGCACTTTAGGCAGCAT
This sequence comes from Camelus ferus, assembly GCF_009834535.1. NCBI lineage: Eukaryota > Metazoa > Chordata > Mammalia > Artiodactyla > Camelidae > Camelus > Camelus ferus. Next base: position 41,195,524 of record NC_045706.1, on the reverse strand, counting down.
GAACATTTTGACCAAAGTCTGAGATTGAGAAGCACCAGTCTCTACTGAAGTGGAAGAGGTTAAGAGCCAATGGGAACTGTAGGAAGTTTGGTGGGCACCAGGGAGTTGAAAATTAGTCTGGAGATGCAAGTCACGTCAGATCATGAGAGTCTTAAGGACTTAGTACTTTAATCTACTGGTTGATATTTAAACCAAGAAAATGAACCTGTGAACCCACAGGACACTGATATATAAATCCGATAAAAATGAGCTTCACTGTTTGAAGTAGAAGTGTAGGATTCAAAGGCTAACCCATAAGCATCTCCCTTCTTTCTTTCCCAGACTCCTCTTTCTTTCTTTGCCGAGGCTGTGGAGAACTATTAAAATTTTTTAAATGATAACCCACAAGATGAGATTTGGGTTAAATGAAATACTTTCATATTTCTGAGGATGACAAATTTGAAGACAGTCCAAGGGTAGGAAAAAAGGTAGGAGGTTGTAGTAGTACCTCTTCAAAGAATGAAGAGGTAGGGATTTCTGTTTCCAGATCGGAGGTCCTACTGAGAATCAGAACTGGATGAAATACATCAAACTGAGCTCTGAGTATCTGCAGTCATTCTCCTGGAGCAGAAGCTAGAGGCTGAGAATTTGGGCTGAGCACAGGCAGTGAGCACCATTAGGGGACAGAGAAACTAGCAGGACTTCCTGTGGTTGCATAGTGCTGAAGTGACAAAAGTGGAAACTTAAAGGACTTCAACACGCAACTGGTTTTCTCCTCAAGATATGTGCCAGAATCAGGCGATGTTGATAAGGAAGCTAAAGAACTAAACTTGTGAAAAAGTAGTATAATTTCCTGCCATCTCACAGCATTAAGACCAAGGCCGGCAGAAAGACAGGGGCCCCAAGGAACACACTAGGAGTTAAAAGACTGAAGTGGGGAGCTGACACTGATGATCGACAGTCCCCCTTTTACCTGGGACACTTGTTGATTTGGACTTAGCATAAGGCTGAGAATTCAGGCTTCATCTCTGACAGAAGGTGACTGTTCATGATTGAAAAACAAGTAGTACTTCTGGTGGTTGCACAGATCAAAAGTGATAAAATGGTGGGTTTGAAAGGCTTCAAATGTATGGTTAGTTACCCCTCCAGATGTTTGCCAAATTCTGCAGCTCTCAGAAGCAAGAGGATAAAGCTGTGAATCAAAAATACTATTGAAAAGCAGAGTGGAATCTTCTGGTCTGGGGAGACAAAGACAATCCTAGAAGGCTATGCATATGAAGAAGGGTAAACCAGACAAAACTCTATCACTTAAAACTGCAAACCAGACTCAACTAAGTGCGGATCCTAACTGCCTTAAGGTGATCGTCTTTACACGCTATTCCCTAGCAGAGGAGAGGGTGAGCCCTCTCTGGTGGAACAGAACATCATACAGAGACTCTTCAGTTTTTATACACAATATCTGGCTTTCAATAAAAGCATAAAACCACACCCACAGGTGATTCCGTTCATTGAAGTTAGCAGACAAAGACTTTTAAAATAACCATGATTAAGGACTTCAAACAATAGAAAAAAACATGGACAAAATAAACAATTTAGGAACTTAATAGAAAACTAAAATATGTTTAAAAAATCAAATGGTATTTCTAAAACTGAAAAGATACACCTGAAATTAACTACAGCATCTGAAATTGAGTGGATGGGTTTGAGGGCAGATTGAATACACAGAAGACAGGGTTAGTGAACTGGAAAAAAGGTGAATACAAATTTCCAAACAGAAGCACAAAGGAAAAAAGAACAAAGGATAACACAGAAAATGGCTAGGAAATATGTGGGATATCGTTAAAAGGTCTAATATATTTTATACTGGAGTCCTAAAGGGGAAAAATAGAATGGGGCAGAGGCAATGTTTGATAATACAATGGCTGAGATTTTCCAAAACTCACGAAAATATATCAACCTACAGGTTCAGGAAGCTGTATGAACCTCAAGCAGGATAAAGACAAAGAAAACCACACCTTGTAACATCATAGTATAATTGCTAAAAATAAAAAACAAAAGTATAATCTTAAAAGCAGTCAGAGAAAATAGACATTATTTTTAAAGCAGCAACAGTAAAATGGCTGATTTCTCAACAGAATTGTGGCATCTGAAGACAATGGAATGATATCTTTAAAGTGCTGAAAGAAAATAGTAAGCTAAATTTTATTCCCAGTGAAAATATCCTGTAAAAAATGATAGCAGAAAAACATTTCAAGAAAAAAAAGTATTTGTCACCAGATTTGCACTAAAATATTAAAAGGAAGGCAAATGATCTCAGATAGAAACATGAAAATTCAAGAAACAATGAAGAACACTAGAAAAGTAAATACAGAGGTCTGTATACTGGCAATAACATACAAAATAAGAATATTAACATTTGTGGAATTTAATATATATGTAGAGTCAAACTTCGTAACAGTAATAATGTAAAAGGTGAGAAAGGGGTAACGGGCCCAAGTAGTTTAAGTTTCTTATATTACTGGGAAAATGGTATAAGTAAGAATTTATACTAAAAGTATAAGACAAAGATGGATATTTTAATTCAGGGTAATCACACACACACAAAAAGAAAAGAATGTCTAACAAGTTATCAGAGGGGAAAAATGGGATTATTATAAAGATTGATTAATCTAAAAGAAGGCAAGAAAGGAGGCAAAAAATTAAACACGGTTTAAAAAAAAGTCAGGAACATGGTAGAAACCCAACTACACCAGCAATTCCATTAAATGCAAAGGACTAAATACTCCAATTAAAATACTAAAACTGTCATATTGGACAAAAACCAAATCAAATAAAACCCAACTATGTAATGAGCACAAGAGACACAGATTTTTTAAAAGAAAGTTAAAGAACAGAAAGAGATATACACTGCAAACACTAGCCAAAAAGAAAGCTATTTTAATATTAGATAAAGTAGACCTTAAGGCAAAAGCATTATTATAAAGAGAGACATTTTTTAATAAGATTCTCATTCTGCCAATAAAACATAATGAGAATGATCCTTTTCTCATTAAGAAATATCTCTTAATGAGGCATTCTATACATCTTTTTATATGTGAGTTTACTGTATGTGTATCCATTACTATGACTTCAAAATCTTTTTTTTTTTTTTAAGGAGGTACTGGGGATTGAAATCTGGACCTTGTGCATGCTAAGCACGTGCTCTACCGCTGAGCTGTATCCTCCCCACAACTTCATAATCTTTAAAGCAAAAATAAACTAATAAATAGACAATTTCACAATCATAAAGATATGAATACATCTCCCATAATGGCTGTGAGAACAAGCAAATATTGTGAACACAATTAACAAACTTGATCTAATTGGCACATAAACTCAGCACCTAATAACAGATTCATATTATTTTGAAATGCAAATGGAACATTTATCAAAATTTATCATATTCTGGGCCTTAAATCAAGCTTCAACACATTTCAAAGGATTGAAATAACTCAGATTATGTTTTCTGGCCATGGAGAACTTGGCTAGAAATAAATAGCAAAAATTTAAAAAACACAATTGTCTGAGAATTAAACAATACATTTGTATATACAACTCAAGGGTAAATGGAAAAATCAAAATAGGAATTATAAAACTGAATGATAATATGTAATATTTCAAAACTTGTAAGATGCAGGTAAAGTGGTGCTTAAGGGGAAATAGTCTTAAATGCACATATTAGAAAATAAGAAAGGCTAAAATTATCTGTTTCAATCTCAACAAGCTTAAAAAATCAAAACTAAAAGAAATAGAAGAAAATTGTAAATAGAAATCAGTGAAATGTAAAACAAATGTACAAGAGAAAAATTTTAAAATCAAATGATTCTTTGAAAGATTAATAAAATTAAAAATCCCTTAGCAGTCATCAAGAAAAAAGAATGAAAATATAAATATATAATATGTAAGATATGATTATAAAGAGACTATAAAGAGGATATCATGAACAACTCTATGCCAATTAGATTGATAATTTAGATGAAATGCACAAATTCCTTGAAAAACACAATTTAACAAAACAGAGTAACAATTAGAAAATATGTCTAGTCCTATATACGTTAGAGATAGAATTTGTTATTAAAACCTTCCCACAAAGAAAACTCCAGGCACAGATGGCTTCAGAATGTTCTTCAAAATATTTAAAGAAGAAATTACACAAACCTTACACAAATTATTTCAGTAAATAAAGAGGAAATACTGCCCAACTCTTTATGAGGTCACAAATACTCAAAAAAGGAAATTACAGGCCATCTTCTCTTATGAACATAGATGTGAAAATCCTCAACGAAATTTAGCAAATAGAATCCAGTGATTTTTAAAGAGATAATACATCTCAAAGTGGGTTTTGGTCCAGAAATGTAAGGATAATTTAACATTTGAACATTAGTTAATATCACTCATACTACATGAAAAGAGAAAAAGGATAAAAATCACAATAATAATCTTACTGATGTAGAAAACACATTCAATAAAATTCAACATGTAACTCAACAGTGATAAAAAATCCTCAATAAACTTAGGAATAGAAGGTAACTTAGTAATATGAAGCAAACACCATACTTAATATTGAAGTAATGAAAGCTTTGCCTGAGATATCAACAAATAAGGCTTGCTACTACAATTTGTATTTAGCATAATGCTGGGGGTGATCCTCACTAATGCAACAAGGAAGACTGCACATGGCTTCCTAAGACGCTGCCTGATCTGTCTCTCCCCCTTACTGATACAGCTGTGTATTTTTGCTGTGTTGCTATAATAAATCTTAGCTGTGAGCACAACCATATGCTTCGTCTTGTGAATTCTTCTACTGACACACTGAATGTGTGGGTGGTCACAGGCCTGCCAAAACAAGTGTATCAGGAGTGCTAACACAAGTGGTCTCACAACTGTTCCCCACAACATGTATATTAAGAGTTGACAACAAAAAAATCTCGTACACAACTCATAGTGATCTTTTGCACTAGAAAGATCTTAACACAATCAAGTAAATGAGATGAGGAAAGCACCGCTCAGAATTTGCACTTGTGCCAGCATAATCAAAGCGACTTCCTCCCGAGGTAAGAAAGGAACATCCCTCCCTCTACAACAGTAGAACCTAAGAGAGCACTAAAATAAGTCTGTCAAGAAATCTATCTTCATGGGAGGGTATAGCTCAGTGGTTGATTATGTGCTCAGCATGCACAAAGTCCTGGGTTCAATTCCTAGCACCTCTATTTAAAAAAAGAAAAGAAATAAATCTTATCATACAAAAATGTCCCCCAAATGCTAGAACTTTTACGTGAATATTCCCTCTTCCTACTAGTTCAGTTCATTTACAATTTAAAACCAAGTGTCCAGAATCCAATTTGAATATGGTTTCCAACTATGTCTCAAAGCATCCAGGACTTCCAGAGATAGGATCCTAAATCTCCAAAAGACTACCCATTTCCCTTCTTCCAAGGAGGTCCTTAAATTAATGGTTAACCTATGGAGAAAGGCTCTTGGCTTGGAATTTTCAGTTAGGTAATTCACATACTCTGTTAGAATTAAACAAAACAACATACTCAAAATGGTGATCTGACTGACCAATATGCCACTGCTGAACTTTGAAGATTTTTAATTAATTATGAGAATTTGGGCTTACTCCTCAAGAGTGTGACTGTACAATTCAGATGTAAGCAAAGGCAAACAAGAGTTAGGCAAGTTTCAAAAACTTTAATAAAGGAAAAAGAGACACTTCTAAAAATAAATGCCACACAAATAAAAGTTTTTTTAAAAAGTGGAAGATATTCAAGAAACAAAACCTTTTATTATCAAAATATACTAAATACTTAAATATAATGATGTTGCGTGTTCAAATTCTGGGCTAATGTAGCTTATAATAATGTAGCTAGTAAAGTAGTGTTTTTCATGATATGGCTGTTTCAAGACATCACTTAATATAGTTACTTTTTAAACCTATATTTTCTTAAACATCCATTTCACAATTCATTTCATTATCTTACATTCATTTATAAAAACACATTTTCTAACAATGGGTTATTTTGTGCTTTAATAATAATGAACCATGGTAAAATACTTCAGTGATTTAAATGCTTTGCTAATGACTACACCCATCACAGATTCTTGCACACTTATACAGCTACTGCAATCATCAGAAGAGCTACAACCCTTCCTAAAAGTGACACTCAGGTTTGGTAAGCATGCTAGTAATCAGAGATGTATTTTTTTTTCCAAGTTAAAACATTAGAACTTTCTAGCTTTCTTTAAAATCTGCAACAATAACTTGCTTATTTAAATCACTTTTAACTGACAATTTATAAAATAGGAAAAGTATCATTTCAAAATTTTCTTTGTAACTTCTACGGTAAAAAATGGATGTCCTCTTTTAAACTGTGATGGCACTAAAATTCTATTTTAGAAATTCTAGTTTTACACTGTTAAGAAATACATCAGTTACACCTAGAGGGGCATTTTAATGAATTAGCCTAATTATTCTTCAAGTCTATAAAGATTTTCTTCAATCTGGGTAACACTACCTACATTCATCTCAGTACTTTTGTAAATAATCCATTTTAGATGTGATCTAAGACAAACCCCAACTTATTCTAAACTCTCTTCTATAACAAGGAACCAACGTATATCATCCTTTAGATTGGCAACTTGGCAAACAGATACAAATCTAAAACAACAAAATTTATATAACTAATGGTGATTAATGCCTAATACAATAGATCTCATTCTCATAATTTGGAATTAATTTTCATGCAAAATTTCATATAGAGTATTGATCCTTACTTATAAAGTAATTTAAAGTAATTTTTAAAATCTTTTTAAGTAATCAAGACAAATAGTAGAAAAAGCATTTTATTTATATGGAAAAAACTACATTAAGATCTGTAAAAGGTGTCAATATAATATTGCCTATACAGGAAAAAAATTCAGATGTGAATAGCAACAAATAAAAGTTACACATCTTCCTACTTAGCAGTGCAATTAATTCACATTGCAATAAAGTTAAGTCAAGTATAACAAAATCAAAACAAGTGTTTCTTCATAATCAGTATACTGAGAATTACAGTGTAAAGATCATTTCATGTTTAAGAAATCTGCAACCTACAGAATACCTTAAGACAGGGGAGACAGCCAGTTAATTCATTTCATTATCAGGTGTTGGGTTTTATCAATACTGTTCACAGGAAAAAAGTAATGAGTTGACATACATGTAAATAGAATATATTTAGTCTATACAGTAAAAAAATACAAATTATAAAGTGAGCTAACAAAGAATGAAATCTGAATACAGATTTATAAAACTGACGACATTCAGACAACACATACAGTATTTTCCATGTAAAAACATCTAGCTTCAGCAAAAAATAATTTGGTTGCTTTTCAGATGCATTGTAGATCTTGTAAGCTGAAGATGCAGATGTCCAAGTATCTTAAAAACCATAATAAATGTCTTTCTCAATGCATACAAAATGATAAATGCTCTCATCACAGTCTTAAGGATATTTTTGGAAGTTTGTTTTGTCTTGCTTCAGAAATACATTTAAAATGGGTAAAAATCAAAGGATTTCATGGTACAATGAAACAGTAAACAGTGCTCAATTTACTGCTAATGTTGAAAAAACCTAGCTTTTACAGTACTCTGGTATATATGAAAAATTTTTTTATTTTACATTGCATATTTCTGAGTCCATTCTCTTGCATGTCTGTTGTATCTGTAGGTATACAAAAGGGATATAATCAAAACATAAATTAAATCTTTTAGAATCTATCTATATAAAACTGTATACTCTACCTTCATATGCTTAATTGCAATAATCATACATACACTAATTATTGGGTCAATGTAACTTAGGCTCATGAATAAATAAAACAGAAAACATAAAATGATTTTTTAAATTAATGGATCTCTTCATAACCTATATGAAAACATACCTAAATCATAAAAAAAATGAAGAAACCAACTTCTAATAGAAACCTATAAACGCCAACCCTGAATGGGCACTATTTGTAAAATGCAAATGAATCAATGTAAGTAAGATAAAACAGCTTGAAAATTAGGTCAGTTTAGTGGGGAATTAGAAGTAACCCTCTTTCTGGGAAAGGCTAAGCAATATGATATTCAATACTTTCCAATTATCAATTTTTTTCATTTATAAATTTACTACCTAAAATTATAGTTCTTTACTACCAAAAAATATGCATACTATGCAAATGCAGAAGTACCATTAAATAATAAAGGATTAAACAATAAGTGAGACGGAAGAAGATTCTTTGTAAAAAGACTAATAGAGTTTTTAAAAAAGAAAGGTTTACTGCATTGGAAAGATAAACAAACAATATAAACATAACAAGCATAACTAAATGTATTTTAAAACATTGATAATACTTATGTTTTGGCAGATTACATAGAAAATGTACCCAAAGAGAAACTAACATAAGTGAACACTTACTTTTCTTTGTCTGATTTATAGATTTGTGCAATATCTGGTACTAAGGGGTCATCTGGATTAGGGTCACAAAGTAGAGAACATATGGACAATAAAACTAGATTTAAAAGAAAACATCATATTAGATTCTGAGTTTTCTACTTTATACAAATTACACATGTGAAAATAACTATACTGAATAGACAAAACTTAAAAAGAAAACATATAATAAAATGAACACATTAAATTACACTTTAGGTTAACTTTGGTTGGTAGCAAGTATCTAATTTTTTAAAATGCAAAATTACTGTACAGTATGTATAACACAAAATTATTATAACTTTTGAAGCTTTAAATTCAATTTGAATTTCTACTTATTTAAAAAATGTGAGCCTCCAAAGTAGCTATTAATAACCTTTAAACTCAAAAGTTCTCTACAAAAATATTTTTAGGTAACAACACATATACCCCAAATGGTACATAATGGAAAAAATACTAGAATGGCATTAGATGTTTCTTAGAGATATTTTTTTACTTTAATGAGAAAACTGTCCACTTTTTATTCCATTTTAATGCAGAAAATTTGTGTTTAATCAATTAAAGGTAAAGTAATCAAATGATAGTTAACAATCTACTATTTTAGAGATCATGCTCATGCATTTTTTCAGCTTGGGCTTAGTGCTAAAGAAGGAAGATTTGTAAGATTATTTTCAATGAATTTTTTATTCCATGTGCATTATCCATATCAATGCATTTAAAAATAATATGAACAGCTATCACTTCGTAACATATATTTTAAAATGTAAATGAAAGTTGAAAAAATATGGTAGTTGTTTCTTGGAACATTACATCAAAGTACTAATGCAAATAGCTATAATTTTTAACAAATGTAAGTATCTGAAAAAGGAGGGAATAGGACTCTGGTTCCTCATTTGTCTGCTTCAATTACATGCCACCGCTTCTGAGGCGGTACAAGAAATCTCTGGAAAAATCTTTCATCTTCACTTTACTCTACTGTATTCCTTTATCTTTTCCTACTCTTACAGAAGTGAATTTATAAAGTGGAGCTGATTCTTAAATGACATGGAAAGGGATTGCAAAGAACTAACAAAATCTAATACTTTATTCATCTTTTTTATCTTGTCTGCCCAGTGAAATTTCAAGTCTTGTATGTTAAACCAACAGGGTAGATTATCTGGGCTCAGATCTCCAGAAAGTTCCCAGACTAAACTCATGATAAAAAAAAAGACATTTAAAATATAAAAAGTAGAAAATGTACAAACAAAGGAAGAAGGTTTAAGCTACAATAATAAGCAACAGGGAAGTTCTTCATCTCCCCACTCCTGCTGCCAAGAGCCACGTCCCCTGATTTCGCTATTATGCAAACAAATCAAAATGTTTTAAGATAAGGAAAAAGGTAATAATAGTTGACAATCATTTGAGTGCTTACTATGTGCTGGGTGCATATGTGGTATACGAACATTTTAAGTCAGAAAACCTGTCATTCAAAAATAACTAACTGACCTGAAGGGTTATTACTTATCTAATACTTGAAATAATCATGGTTGTGGACACTGCTTCCTAAAAACCTTACCACTTTTTAAAACAAGTATTCAGGTAGCATTTATTTTAAAAAGTGTTTTAAATGACTAGGGATTCCTCCCCCAGATTCTTCAAGAGAAACAGTTTTCTTAATTTTATAAAAAGGGAAAACTGCCAAGTTCCTTTCAGGGGCAGACGCTTCTAACTCAGAACAGTAACTCAGGTTCTTTTCTGTTAGAGAAACAAGACAAAATTAAGAGGCTGGCACAGCAAATAGTATTGGCTAATGAAATAAAACAATTTCCAATGCTCTATATACATATCTCATAATTTAGCAAAGAATGTGTTAAAGTTGAGAATCCACATGGATTGTGTACCAGTCCTTACAATGATGCTGTTGATTATTTGAAGTTTAGACTAACATGCTATATGTACTGCATTCTTCTGAAGTGTGGAATATGTCTTCCATTTTATTTTTTACATATAGAATGTGTATTTTTATTTTAAAATTTTATTTTTTTTAAAATTTTTATTGAAGTGTAGTTGATTTACAATGTTAGTTTCAGGTGTATAGCAAAGTGATTCAGTTATACACAAACATACATATATATTTTCTTTCCAAATTCTTCTCCATTATGTGTTACTACAAGAAAATGAACATAGTTCCCTGTGCTATACAATAGGTCCTTGTTGTTTATCTATTTTATATATAGTACTGTGTGTCTGTTAATCCCCAATCCCATGTCTTCCATTTTAAATCATTTATCTGACTAATCTGACATTTCTTCTTACATGAAGTAAAAGAGATATAATGCTTTACGCATTGTATCAATAAATAATTCCATTTAATGAAAGAAAAAACTGGTCCTAAAATCTTATTTTTAATTCTGTCTCTTTCTCCCTCTGTGTCTCTGGTTCTGTCTCTCTCTTTTTTTAAAAGATAAAGCCCAAACTGAAGGGGTAAAATGTCAACAGGCTTATCCCCAAATTCCTAGCTCTAGCATTTTAACTTTCTCTCATTTCATCATTTATACTTGCCCATCAGTCCCGCAAGCTAACTGTTAAAAGCGAGAACAACATAAGAGCTAAGAAAGCAAAGCAAGATCAAAGCAGAAAAAAACATAGTAGATTGGCTTTTTTACACTTTGTTCCCTAAGATACTCCTGCTGTGTTTTTCTTGTTTCACTGTTATAAATCTGATAAACGAAATTACCTTTTGATACAGTCAGAGCTGGTGACCACTGTGACCTCAGGATATCAAGACAAATACTTCCATTGCTGTTTATGTTTGGGTGGTAAATTTTTGTGGTGAAAGCAATCTAAACATGAAACAAAACAAAACAAAACTGTGATAATCCATAAACTGAGAAACCAAACAGAACTAATTTGCTCTAGGGTAAAATGTCCTCAGTTTTATGGGATCTTAGAGGAGAAATATATTCAGCACAAACTGGATGAACATCTACTTTATGCACATGTAGTTTTATCTACTGAAAATGTGAAAGTAAATAAAGTCAGTTTCCTGCCTTCCCCTACCCCAAGGAACTGAGAAGTATTTTGGAAAGTGTAGTAAATTAAGTCTGTAATAGCTAGTGTGACTGGCTGAGTAGCAATGGAAGAAATCAACCATTGCTTTCATCATTCCTCAAAGCAATCCTTGTCTTAACTTGATTATCAAGTGACACCTGGAAGTGAGATATTTGGAACTAAAATTAGGGTGTTGACCCTGTTTCAGAGGAAGGTTGAGGAGCCCCAGCTTACTTGTCCTAAGAAATCCACCAAGAATTCTATTCTCCCACAAGAGTTGTTACATTATTTCATATATAATATTAATCAGGTGTTTTCAGAAATCTAAAATAATTATTTCCTCAGTTACACAATTTGTTAATGATTTTCTCCCTCATTGATACCTCCATCATTTGTTTCCTCTTTAGATTTAATAAGGATGTGCTTTTATCTTTCCTATCACACTAAAGGAACTGTGTCATATTTTCTTGTGTCTTCCCCAATGCAACAGAACAGTACAGGTGCTCAATAAATGTTTGCTGATGACTTAAAAACTGAGAAAGAAGGGTCAACCTAGGAACGACTGAATGGAAAATGCTAATTCTTGACCATAAAAACTTCCCAAACTATACATAAGGAGAGAAAGACAAGTAGGGAAGCTAATTTACAGCCTAACAGATACTACCTTTTATTTATAGATACAATACAATATTTGAGTAAGAAAGTATATTTTAGATTCAGTGGTTTTATAAAACAGTTTGAACATGCTAACCTACCCACAGTCTTCTGACATCATGAAAATATCTCTGGATAGAGTAAAATCCCTGACCAGGACTCACGTCAATCATTAAAATAAAAATACCTTTGGTGGTTTAAAAGGATAGTCTGTCGGAAAATGTACAGTGAGAAAGAAGACTCCACCTTGATATGCGCTATCAGGCTGAAATTACAAAATAAATTGCATCAGTGTTTGATTACTATATTTATTTAGTAACCTAAAATGATTTCCCCCAAAGTTACCAGTTTGAAAAAAAAATGCCATCTTGTCAAAAGTTCAAATCATTTACCTTGAAAACAGGTTTCTCGTTGCAGGCACGAAGGAGGATTTTCCAACAATCATAATGGCATCACAGTTTAAAACAAAACAAAAATAGGACACACACAGTGGTGTGATTTGCCCAAACAAATCTGTTTATGAGTACAGACTTTTAAAGATCAGTAAACACACAAGGCTGTTGGGAGAAAAGAATAATTTTCTACAGCAGCAATCAGTATGGAAAAAAGGACTGGGGCTACTGTTTACCTTCTTAATTATGAAACTTAAGTTCTGACGGTACTTTAAAGGGCAAGAATGGAGATGAATTGAAATGACCAAGTTATGAAAAGGCTAAGTGACACTGCTACATCATTTAGATATCAAATCTTCACTTAGCAACAGTTTAGAAGATAACATGGAAAATGCAAAAAAGCCCCAAACAAAACTAGACAAATTCAATTTCATACAATTATCAAATTAAGAAACAACTTTCTAACAGGAATTTAAATTTGGCCATGTCTTTTTATGGCAATTAGGAAATATTTATAATGTTACAAGCAAGGAGAAAAAAAAGGATGATTTTTTAAAAAGGAAAAAAGTAGCAAAAATACCTTAAATTCTATTTTAATTCCTTTATATTTAATCAATTGTATTATATTAACAGTTTAGTAATAATAGCAAAGCTCATTACTTCCTCCTTAAGTTTCTGCATATACATTAGAGGACTGTACTATAGAATTATTCTTACTATATACATAATTCTAATTCATAAAAAATTATAAGGAATGTAGAAAATGTAAATAAATTACAATCAACAGATATGGTCTGCTTAGATATTCAAACGATACTACAGAGCAGCGTATTTACATTACTAAAGGAAAGGGTAGGTATGAGTACATAATTGTCACCATTTGCTACACGTGATTCACCTAAGAAATATTTGTCAAGGGCTATATAATTCAAATGGCAAGGGTGAGCCTTGAAATGATACTATTTTGAAGGTCTTAGTAAGCAATGAAAAACAAATAGATTCTTACTAAAAATTCTTAGATAAATAAATATGGTGCACTTCACCCTTTTAAAAAACTAACTTAATGTAACAATTTAGTAATTTAAGACACTGGCCCAGGACTCCTGCTCTGAAAATTCAACAGTTGTTCTATTTTTTAAAATTTAAACATAAGGGAATAAGATTAAAAACTCTATGGCTTACTAGGTAGGTAAGGCTCTGTCCCGGGAAGGAGGAGAGAATGCTGTTCATGGAAACATGTTACTAAGTTACTCTCACCCAGAAAATAGATTTGAGCTGGCAGGGCCCATTCTTATGCAATCAGATTTTTGCCCACAGAAAGAAGAGCCTGCTTCAAGTCATAACTGCTTCTCAGGTGTAGAAAGAAAAAAATCTTAATAAAGGTAATATGTGTTAAGAGAAGCCAGGCATAAAACAGCAGATAATTTTAAGTTCAAGACAATGCAACGAAACCAAGAGGCCAGTTCCTGAGGTGGCAAGGACAGAGCCACTGTGATACTTAAGTATCAGTTCTCCCTCACACACAGGAACAGCGATGAGACTGACTGCAAACTGGTGCTTGTTCTGTGTAGGAATTCCATTACTGGGTTAATTAGACTCACTTCTAAACTACTAGAACTGTTGATGTGAGAATAATTATGATTAGTTCTGGACAACTGACTCCCTGTGTTTAAAAAAAGATAAAGCAAACATGCAGCCTGGTTGCAAATTGTGGGCGATCCATTACTACGCCTAACAATCATGGATTTGGCAAAGACAACGCCATCCTAGCAAGTATTTGCCACCAGGGCTCTAGAAAATCATCATAAATCCTCTACTCATATTTTGCTTCCTGGGTGATTCAGGGTACAGGAAACTTCAACCCTAGCCACAAACATCTGCTCAAAGGTGAAATGTCAAGAATGAAGCATGGCTGAGGGATTTAATTTCATATATATGAATCATACTTACAGGCCCCATAATAGTTGCTTGCCAGTGGAACACTGAAACAAACAAAGCAGTTTTGGAGTCATTAACAAGTGTTCAGACCTGTATTATTAATGGTAGTAAAATCCTAGCAAGAGAGCAAAGCTTACAGTCATCGCCCACAGGTCCAGCCGAACAGTGAGCAGGGGGGTCGCGTTGTAGATCACTTAATTCCTGAAGCGAAGAAAAAATACTTCAGGTTAATTCTTTTCCAGGGAAACATGCATAATAATCCATGAAGACACAAACTACTCATTTTAAAATCATTTTAGGCAGTCCTATTCAAAAATATGGAGACATAAAATGTACTCTGTCACTGACAGGTAGAAGAGTATGGAATAAGGATATTAAGTTCCTTCATGAGACAGCTCCAAACTTTGGGAAAAAATCAAATGGGTTAAAATACGGTTTTTCTTGAACATCCCTAAGACAAAATATTTAATGAGTATCTACTGCATTCAAGGTAACGTATATTAAGTGCTAGGTATGCAATACGTAAGAAACAGATCCTACTTCAACAAGCTCATAATCCAAGTTGGTCAAGTGAAAGCTCACAGAGAGATGGGTGTTACAGGAACAACGTGCAGGTTAAATGGAAAGAAAGGAGAGCAGTGGGCCACATTGTGAAGCCTAGCACACTGACTCATATGCTCTTTCCTGCTCTCAAGGAAGCAAAGGAAGAAACATGGAAGCGGCGCAGCTTTAGCTGGCCAGTCCTGGGTTGGCATTCCAGCTCGAGCCCTGTGACCTTGGGGAAATTACTTAACTTCCTTCCCTTCAGTTGGAAGGAACTGCTCACCCTCAAATATGAAAGGGTCACATTCAATACGAAAGACCGAATGTCAGGAATGAAGAATCTAATTTAGTTGGGAAGATCAGGGAATGTCTTTGAGAAAGTAACATTTCAGCTGAAATCTAGAGAACGAGAGAGTTAATTTTGGGAGAAATGAGTGACATTGGGAGGCAGAGCGGTATAAGATGAGGTTGAAATTGGCAGAGGCCAGGCAGAAAACTGAGAACAACATACACCATATTAAGGATTTGGGGTTTTACACCAAGTGCATTGAGAGGGATGTTAAGAAGTGGTATGATCTGATTTAAGAGATGGCTCCGACTGGTCTGTGTGTTGAATGGATTAGAGGTGGGAAAGAGAAGCTACAAGAAGAGGGGCTTGGACTGGAGGAGGGGCAGGTAAAAGAGGACGGGTCTGGGATATTTTGAAGGGCTTACTTATCACAGGATTTGATGATGAATCACATGTACAGAGTAAGGAGAAAGGTCACAAATACGTATGGTGAAGACTAGTGGCAGCCAATATTTACTTGATGTTTTACCATCCTAACAATCCTGAGACATAGGTGTTACTATGCTCCTAACTTTGCAGATGAAGAATAAAGGTGCCACACTTCACTGTGTGCTCACAGAACTAGTATAGGGTGGAACTGGGAATCAAATCCTGGTAGTGGAACCTCTGGCTTTTTAGCTTCACAAATGTAACAAAGGTAGATACCACCTACTGAGATGTGGGACGACTACAAGACACACTGATTTGGAAAACAGACACAATGAATCTGTGATCCTTGTGACACCAAGGAAAAATTTAGCTCAACATGCAGGGCTGGAGATTAAAAGGGACTAGCTATCAGAAAAAGCACTGTATACACCTGGTATTTAAAACCGTGCAAATGATATAAACATTTTCATGGGACACATGTAAACAAACACTGTATTCAGCAAATCTAAGACACCATTGACTGTAAACTACATCTTTATTTTATGTACCAATAGTTAAGGAAAAAACTCTGCCAATTAATTTTAAGACACCATCAATTATAAAGACACATCCAGACTTTAGAAATGTTAAAA
This sequence comes from Camelus ferus, assembly GCF_009834535.1. Classification (NCBI taxonomy): domain Eukaryota; kingdom Metazoa; phylum Chordata; class Mammalia; order Artiodactyla; family Camelidae; genus Camelus; species Camelus ferus. The sequence continues at coordinate 41,179,143 of NC_045706.1, read as the reverse complement.
TGAAAAAGACGAGCGCCTTAGAATCACTGCAATACAGTGGTTACAGCAATGAGTTCAGTGTTCTAATAGAGACAAACAAGGAAGAGGATGTGGTAGGGAAAAGAAAGTGATATATGAGCTAAGGAACTGGGCCAAGTGCAACCTCAAGTCTCCTTCCAAGGCGTCCAGTCTTTCTCAATACACCCTCTACACCCTGGTACTTTCATTTTTGTTTTTTGTTGTTTTTTTCCCCCACAGCTGGTGCCGTGCTTCTCCTCCTGACAAGAATTAACTAACAGAGTTAGCGGCTTCTTTGGTCCAGGTTTAGTTAAACAATAAAGAGGAAGATTTCAGTCTTTGACCTAGTGATAGTGGTTAAAAAAGCAAGGCTTTTCAGTTCAAGTCCATGTACCATCACTCACTTGCCAAATGATCCTGGGCAAAACATTTTTTTCTCTACAAGCCTTAAGTTTCCTTTAATACAAAATGGCATTACAGCCTTCATCCACAGTTTCTATGATAAACAAGTGAAATGGTACATATGAGGCATACAGCAGTCTCTGGCACATAGAAGGCATTCAAATAAGTGTTAAGATAATATGAAAAATGTTAAAAAAAAAAAAAGATAATATGGAACTAGGGGTAGGGTATAGCTCAGTGGTAGAGTGCATGCTTAGCATGCAGGAGGTCCTGGGTTCAATCCCCAGTATCTCCACGTAAAAAAAAAAATAAACAAACTAATTACCTCCCCCCTCAGAAAAAAAAAAGATAATATGGAACTGATGACAACCATCCAATTCTCTAATTATTTAACCAGTTTAAGTGACTGGGGAGGAGCAGTTCCCAAGTCACAGCCCCATTTTAGAATTACTGTGCTTTACTTAACATTTTTCTAAATTTGGGCTTTTAGGAGATTGCTTTTGAAAAGATTCATCATGTTGAGTTTTCTAAACATTAGTTTAAATGGGTAAATGGAACTTCTTTGCCCTTAACTAGAAAAACTAGTTAATTAGAAAATGATAGTCTCTAATTGTGGTTTAAAAAAAAACTGATGACTTGCATGTATATATTTTATTAGTAATGTATATGTGAATAAATTATACATACACATACAAATTAATTTTGTTCAACAAAAAACCTCAAACCATAGTTTACTTGGAATAGCCTTGAATTGTGTTCAAATTTCAAATGTCAGACTGTTCTTTCAAATCCCTTTAAAATAGTATAGAAAAATACTTGTTATCTTGTTCTCGTTTCTTTGTGTCCTGATTCTACCTCCTGTTTGAAGTTAGAGCTAAGAACGAGAGATAAAATCTAACAACTGATCTACAAAGGCCAGGTTCTTAAGTTGTCTATTTAAAGCTCACTTATAGGAAAGAGGCAGTTGACAGTACATCATTCTTAACAGTCACAGCAATCATTCCTTACGACTAATAACGACTCAAGCACTTTGGTGAGGAGACTTACACAGCCTAGACTCTTTTAAAGGGTCTAAATTTCTAATGTTCTCTCCCTTTGTCAAAATGTCTGGAAACGTTCCTGGAAATAAGCCACTGAAACTATGGTGCATATGCACAGACAGAATGACCAACAGAAAACAAAAGGCACAATAAATACCCTCCCTTGCCCACAAAAATACAGGTCTTAAATTTGAAAAATGAAGAATTCTGAGATGTGCTAAGGAGGTGAAAGTATAAAACAAACAAAAACTACAAACAAACAAACCAAAACTCATCCCTTTTGCTCTTAAGTCTCTTCAGAAGCCAGTGTACTTCTAGATAAACACAAGAAATCAAGGACTATTTATACTTGTTAAATTCTCCCTTTGACTGAGTTTACTCCAAGGTTTTCAAAAACCACCCTATTAATTGATTTATGTTTTCTCTACTATTATTGGCATTCTTATTTATCTACGTCTAGCATCACACCCACATATGGAGTATTAAAAATAGTTTAGTGATTCTTATATTTCAAAAGGAAATGCTAGGACCAGTAATCTCTTCCTTTGTTCTTCACTCTTTCTCTAAGAATTAACACTGACTTACACAAGTTGCTCAAATGTATAGGATCCTCACAAAATCCAAGGCTCATGGCTATGATTTTATCCCATGCTGATTAAAAGTAAAAGGTCCCAGAGACAAAGCATTTTAAACCATTCATTTTAATTAAGTATTGTATCTGTGTGTATATGTGTGTGTTACAGAAGCAAAACAAAGGAAAACAGTGCTTTGTAGGGAAGAAACAGAGAGAGCACTGTATAAATAGTCAAACCCCCACAAGGCCATCACCCAAACCAAACCACAGCCAACCTATTAGAGTATCTCCACCCATGGCTTTGGTGGGAAATAAGCATGTCACTCGATGTTGGAGAGAGAGTAAGTTGAGACAGAATCTTCTGGAGGGCAACTTGGCAGTAACTGTGAAAGCAGAAAATGAATATGGTCTCTGACCCAGTAATTTCACCTCACTGTAATAATTGTCCAAAATAACCTTCCTTCTATTGTTACCAAGTCCAAACTCATTCTATTTGCTGCACAACAGGCCAATAAATGAGAGATAAGGTGTTGGGGCAAGGAATAACGACTTTATTCAGAAAGCCAGCAGACCGAGAAGATGGGGCACAAACGTCCTGGAGAACGATCTCACCCAAGTCAGAATTTAGGCTCTTTTAACACTAAAAGGGGGCAGAAGTGTGGTTGGTTGTTGGAAACTTTCTGGTGTCAGAATCCTTTGTGTTCTGAAACTTCTTATCTCTGTATGAATGAAAAAGTTTTATACCCTTACAGGTCAGAGCCTTGAGAATGGGCTATCTTCAGGCAATAGGCAACATTCTTTTACAAAAGGTGCAGAACCAGCATGACTAAACCCAGGAAACACAGCAAAGAGTTAGAGCTAAAGGAACAGATCTAATATGGAGTCAGATTTGTTCTTCCCTGTTACACTATCTTCCTGTGCCCAAATTCTATCCATTGTCCTTAACAGTGGCTGTCTTCCCAATGGCCACTTAAAAAACATGAGTTTTGGAGTCAGAGCTGGCCTTGCTACTGGCACTTACTAGCTATGTGACCTTGGCCAACTTGCTTGACCTCTTGCTCAAGTGCCTCATATGGGGATATCACTGATGACCTCGAAGAACTACACTGAAAATTAAATGAAAACACGTAAGTACCTAGCTTAATATCTGCTGTGTATAACAGAAGCTTAATAAATACTAGTTTCCTCCTTTTCTTTCCTCTTCTACCAAAATGTTATTTTAAAATCAGGATTTACATGCATTTTATTCATGGATTCCTCCACAATACTTAGCACAATGCCTTTCATATCAGGTGTTTGATAGTTTGAGTTAAACAATAAAATTTAAGGAATAACATGATCAGTAGAGCATAGATATCTCAAATTTCTATTTTTTAGGAATGCAAATGATTAGATTTGGCAATAGAATCAGAATCAATTACTCCTTCATGTAGATATACAGACTGCATATAATTTAAAAAAAATCTTAATAACAGGTGTTGAAAATAGTGAAAAATCACTTGAAAACACTGGGGGTAGCTTTTTATAATAACATATAATAACATCTAGAAATGAACCTCAAAAGAATATTAATCATTAAGGTATTAAAAACACATACCACTGCCACAACTATTTTCAATTTACAGAACGTATGACATTCTAGCAAGGTGTTCAAAGCCACACAGAATTCTTGTTAGACATTTTTGTTATGGTTTTTCTGATTTAGAAGCCCTCAACACTCTAAACATTCCATTCTTATTGTTTATTTAAGATGCTGCTGACCTACTTTCAGGACATAGCTTTCGGCTGCTTTTCCAAAAGGAGTTAGGGATTTGTGCTGAGCTGACCTAGTCTCAAAGTTAAGTTGTCTTCCAAACACTAGCAATCCTTGGTGACAGAGCTACCCATAGACAGAGCTGCCTGTCTGGACAGAGGTTTTTTTTCCTTACTTGTTCCAAGCTCAATTTAACCAGCCCAACTGATTATAGCAAGAGTTTATTAAGCACTTCAACATCCTTTCTAATAGGGATCATGATTCTGATTTTATACTCTAGTCCCAACTGTACACTCCCAATCTTTTAAAGATTTATTTTAATGACATAATATTATGATGCTAATAAAAATCTTCATAAGTCACTGGTCAGGCACATTTGTTAATGATTAAACTGGGGCATGAAATTCAAGGAGAACTTATTTGTGGAAAAAAGTAACTTCATGGGGGAGGCAGTGTATAGCTCAGTGGTGCATAGTATGCACAAGGTCCTGGGTTCAAACCCCAGTGCCCCTCTTAACAAAATAAATGAATAAATAAATACTTAAGTAACTTCATAAGATATGGTTTAAAAGATATAGAAAAGAGGTCCTCTGGATCCTTAGAAACTTCCACGTAGTTGTTTCTCCAAGAAAATGTATGTAAAAATAGCTACAAGCCTCAAGGGTCACCATCTGAATGTGTTCATTAAGGTTTACAACACTCAAGGGAGTGCTAGAAAGAAAGTTTCTCCTAGGACAGAAGTGTGATCTAGGAAGGAACCGGTATAAAATAGCTTGACTGGCACAAACTACCTTCTATATCAAAAATAAACACAAATATGAAACATTAAAAAGGTTATAAGAGGTAGGAAATGCTGAAAAGCCAGACGGATTGCCTCAGGGTTTCTACCTTACTCCACTCCTTTAAACTTGTGGCACACCACAATGCTTAAACACAAATAATCCTCATTTGTTAAAATGTGGATTGCTGGAGCACAGAAAAAGGTGAGAGAGAGAGAGAGAGAGTGTGCATGTGTGTGTGTGTGTGTGTGTGTGTGTATTTGTCAGTTATTACAAGCAGCAGTCAGGGCTGCTGCATTTTGCCCCACAGGCCATGTGCACCAACTCCAAGGGGCGCCATTTACATAGACTTCAATGTGATTGGTACCCTCCCCAACCCTTCCAAGGCTCTACAAAGTTTCATTACAGAAAGTTGCACATAAAAGAAGTGGACAGCACATCCTTTAAGCTGATGTTTGACATCTGAGTAGGACCATGAGAACTTACTTTAACTTTATTTCATCAATTTGCTGAAAATGGAAAGAAAATGGCAAACTTGGAATTCAAAAACTACAAGTGAAGACAGTGACATTGTAGTGGACGGAAATGGAAAATTTTTCAAAATGCTATGCCACTAAAGAAGACAGTACAAATGTTGGCACAGATATGAAGCAACTGGAACTCTCATATGCTGCTGGTAGAAGAGGAAAAGTTTGACAATAACCACTAACAGTGAACACAGGTATGCTCAAGGACCCAGCAATTCTACTGCCAGCTATATTTTGAACAGAATACAGAGAAATCATATGATGTAAAAGATGGCTATCAAATAATGATACTAGCTATAAACCCATACATGAAAAGAACTTGTTACAGTAAACACAGTGTGTATACATATATTTTGTGTGTGTGTGTATATCTTTCAATTTCATTTTCAGTGACTTTTTAAATCTAAAATTGAAATACAGTTTCAATTTCCTTCTCCTTTGAGACAAAGTAAGTTTAAAACAAACCAACCTTATACTTAAACACAGATCAATCAAACTGGTGAAAGAATGCTAAAGTTATCTGTGTAATCTGTGTCAGTGAAGCAGTTTTCTGTTCCAGTGTGACTCACACTCAAATAAAAAAAACTAATTAGGGTATTTAAATTTCAAAATAAAGATATACAGTAATGAAAGGTAGATTACAAGATAGTCCCTATATTATGACTGGCACTATAAAAGCACTATGAATCCACAAAAACAAGTACTTAATGCATTTATATAGACTTACATGGCTAAGCACCTCTATTCTGGTTCAGATTTTTATAACCAACTAGACACAAAGAAAAGTACTGAGAGGCCTGAAGCTGAATTTTAAATTGGCAAGGATGGTATGTTTATAACACCCCCACAATATGCTGAGTGTTCTCCATAAAACCAACTTAGACACAGTCCCTGCCTCTAGGGGACTTAAAATCTAAAAGTAGACGAGGCTGCCTAATTCAAAGAAAGTAAGCAAATAAAAGGAAACAAAGAAGGGAATATAAGAGAAGAGAGGGCTGCATTAATCTCTCAGCTCCCAGAAGGGTAACAGCCCAATCTGAACAGTAGAGAATGAAAGCTAACAAGTCAGTTGCCTTATTTATGGTCAGACTTCATATGACACTATGCAGTAAATATTCTCTAAAATTTATGCTGACCAGACTGAAAATGCTTTGTTCTTGTCTACTTTCAACATTCAGAAGGTCTAAATTTCCATAATAGATATAATATATACCCCACCGGGTGTGTGTAAAGGACATAAGCAGCCCATGCATAAGGACTGATTTACAGTCCAAATTCTAAATTACTGAATCCAAAGCATATGAAAGCATTATTTCAAAAATCCTGGTTCAACAGGCAATTAATTAATGTGACACAACCATCTTTATCTCAAAACTCCTAAAACAAGGCAGTGATTCTTACTGGATTGCATTTTTGATGTTGTCTCTAAAGGGATATAAGAGCTATATTTGGTTTGTCTGTAAATAAACATTTCATGGGCTTATAGTTCAGACTCTGATCTCCTTATCCAGTTGACTAGAGCTATTTCAATAGGGAGATGTCAAACAATTCTCAGAAATGTCTCTGAATACAGACTTCTTTAAGCCCTTGAATTAAAGAACATCTTTATTTTAAACCATGGAGATTCTTGCTGGAAGACTTCAAAATGCTGACGACATCCAATTAAGTTATAGGGACCAAATTCACTTCAACAAACTGGTCCTGGCTGCTTCTCTGTCTCTTTGGATCAGGTATCTCTGGCAAAGGCTGTTTATTAAAAGTAATGATATCAAAGCAGCCAAATTCAACACAAAAGGAAGAAGATCAAAAAAGCAATGATGCCATTGACTTCACCACATCAAATTAATATTTACTGAATCTGAACTATAAAGAGCACAATTTAGAATAAACATTTGAGGTCAGGATTAGGGACACTGTCTACCCAATGCCTCAGATCTGCAACCACTTTCCCCCAGTGCTCTCTAAAGCAGCCATAATGACTTCCAATTTCCCAAAATGCTATCTTGCCTCTAATTTAAAACATGGCTTCCTTTTAAAGAAAAGACTCAATCACCTCCCTTCACATGTAATACTTCCATTGTAGGAATTACATAAATAAAAACACATCTTAGACAAGTCCAAGGTATCCCAGGGGAAAAAAAAAAACTGTATTTGAGTCTACTTTACGAAGTATTATAGTAAAAAAGCACTTATTCCAGTAATCCGAACTCTAAACTTTGGAATTTTTCCCTTCTTGTCCCACCCCACCCTCCCACCCCCGCACATGAATCAGTACCAAGTTATTCAGCTTCTCCTTTGGTACAGATCCTCCCACTGAAATGGTCCCAGGAACAGGCTAGTCATAAAAAAAACCTGAGGTCCAAAGGGCATCAGAGAAAAGCCAGAGGAGAGACATTTCAGGGTAAGAAGCCAAAAGTGTAAACCAGGGAGATGCTATGAAGGAATCTGAGAACAGACTAGGCAGTAGGCGGAAGACTGGCCAGACTGCCGAGCCTTAGAGGTGTGACCTGCAGGGCCAAGTAGGGGCAGGCATGGGTGGGTCAGGCCAATTCAAAAAGGCCAAGTATGTAATTTTCTTACATACCCTTCTTACATACCCCTCTTTCCAAATGTCCTCTGCCATCACGCTAGCTCAAATCCTTTTGGGTTTCACTTAACAAGTGTAATGATGTCCTAACTGACCTCCTATTTCTCTACCAGCACAGTGGGGTCAAAATCACCTTGTTAAAGTACCACGTTAAACCGTATCAGTGCTTTTCATTAGCCTTAACAGAAGATGTATAAATCCTTAAAATGCTATAAATCCTTAAAATGGCTGAGCAGACCTTCCAGGATCTGACTCCTCTCTAGCCTCATATATTCTCCCACTTCCCCCAATGTTTTCTACACCAGTCATAATGACTTTAAATTCCGCAAAATGCTATCTTGCCCCTAGCTTCAAACATCATTTCCTTTTAGACAGAAGATGTTTTATACCCTTATTAGTTTTAAATTTTCTAGACAATGCTGGCTATCCTTACTTTCCTAAATATCTCCTTATTACATTTTGTATATGCCTTATATACGTAAGGTGCTGCCTAAATGCATTAACTTGAATCTAAAAAATCTACATGAAAGGCAGTTGTGTAAGGCAGTTGTCTAAATACATGGATAAAATAATCTTCAAAGTATAAAAGATACCTGTGAAACAGATGGATGCTAAATGGAATTAGAAAAGTACATTGTGTTACCAGTACAAAAACAGAAATACATCTTATTTGCATCACAAATAAATGCTCTTTAATCAAAAAGTAATACGTCTTTAGAGGCTCACTGATCTTATACATTAAGATGTCTATTTCAATTCTGACAATTTAAAATAAATAGAATGTTAACTCAAGTTTCATATAGCATTGCTCAATATTTATTTTTATAACCATTTTTCTATGGAACAAGAACAAAACAGTAAATAACATTACTTAGGTGTGCCAAAAATTATAAATCAGAAAGGACCATAGAAGTTACCTAGTTCAATCCATTCCTAGATAAAGAGAATAAAGGCTATGAGTTTCTTGGCCAAGGTCACAAAGCCAAAGCTAGGACAAAGGCTCAGACCAGCTGATTTCCACTCCAGCACCCTTCCCAACCCCAAACAATACTCATCTCAAGGCTGTAATAACTAGAGCACATTATTCTCAATCAACACTGGAGCCAACAATGCTCCAGGACTGAATTAAGGCCATTTGCACATTTTCAGCTATGCTCAAGAGAAACAAAACTGTGAAGAGTGAAGCAATGAAAAGGAATTCTTATTACCTTTTCCCAGGAGACTTAAGGTTAGACATGAACACTACTTCATACGCTTTGAGAGTGTTTGTGCTCAAAGACACTCTGAGATGCAAAAAAAAAAAAAAAAAGATAGGAAATTACATACAACTTTTCAAACACATAATAGAATTTTGACACACAATGGAACATGCAACATAGAACATTTGGAGTGCCCCATTATGAAAAATTACTATTTACTTCATGGTAACCAAGAAAGACGGTGCTTCAAGGAAAAAGAAAAAAACTAGCAATCTAGTTCTTAAAACCTACTTAAAACACAAACTTATCTACCAATGTTTACCAAATATTTACTTTCTCACAGCTCTGTCCCTAATAGCTGGCATAGATATAGTAGGCACTTAATAAGTATTTGCATCATAAATTAATCTCTTTTAGCATCACTCAGTTCTATTCTTAAATACTGTGGTTGTATTTTATGACTATAAAATGTTGCTACTTGTACTAGATAACAAAGAGCACTGACAGTTCGTATTACATAGAAATATTTCCAAGGCTAGAATATTTTACATTATGTCTTTATCTATATATGTGTGTGTATGTGTTCATTTGCTTTCTCTATACATACATGTTAACACATATATGTACATGTATGAATATATGGCAGGTATTTTTGACAATATTGTTTTTACCTAAAGATCTTATGCTATGGAACAATGATTTTCAATCTTCCCTCATGGTAATTCATAAGAAAAACATTAAACATCACAACCTAGTACACATACACATACACACACACACAGGGACATATATACATAACTAAAACAAAAGTTTGAAAAAACAACACCATTACTACACCCAAAGCACTAATATTTCCTTCTCCAATTTTTAAAATGTTGTTTGTGATCCTCTAAACTGATTATGTCACCCCTGTTCTGAAAGCTCAGGGAAGTACAAGGAGACACTGAGGCACTGGGAAGGTGTAGACCTTAGTTTGGCATTCATTCCTTAGGCATAACCTAGACTCTACAGACACCCAGCAAAATGAAGACTAGAAATTATTAAACTTCATTCACTGTTCATTCAAAGGCTATGCTGAACACCAAAAGGGTGCTATTATTGCGTAAGTAAAAAAGAGAGACCACATTCTGGGCCCTAAAACAAATCTCAAAAAGTTTAAAGGAGTCAAATAAAAACACATATTCTCTGATCACAATGGAATTAAATTAGAAATCAAGAACAGAAAGCACTGTAAAATCCCAATTATTTGGGAAATAAATAATATACTCCTAAATGACTTGAGTCAAAAAATAAATTAAAAGGGAAATCAGAACATATTTTTAACTAAGTGAAAATAAAAAACAGAACACATCAAAACTTGGGGCAAGTAAAAACACAGGCAAGAGTTTTACAGATTTAGAGAAGAACATGAGCCCAGGCACCGGGTCTGTTAGGTCCCCTCCAGAGCAATCCAAACCACTCACAAAAGGAGGGTGGCCTCCTGGAGTGAGAACCATCAGGTTAATTTTACTGGCTAAAGAAGTTTAAGGTGAAGGAACCAATCCCCTACCTCACCCCAGTTAGAAAGGCTTTCCAAAATCTCAAAGGAGATGAGAAGCCTAATAAGCAAGGTGCCGTCAGTGAAGGAGAAGAGTCACACAAACAGGGTAGTATGACTAGAGAACAGTGGGGGAAACCTCCGAAAAGAGACAAGTCTGGAAGCCGCAGAGAAAGGTGGTGATCAGATGGGCAGCGCCAGACTGTTTCAGGATGGCAGTGCCCTCCCATACTAAGGACAACCCCTGGAACACAGGAGCCTCGGACTACCATCTAATGTGTGTTAACTGAACCTTCACAGATTCATCCCAGAACTAAATATCTTTTATTGCAGCATACAGGGTTAAGAGGAGAGAGGACAAGTACCTCAATAATAGCTTTTAAGTGTAATACGAGTTCATCCACTGTTGAAAAAGGGATGAGGGGAACTAATACCTTGGAGACACCTATTAACTCAGTTTGATGGGAACTATTAGACTGACCATTTTGATTAGTGGCACTCATTAAATATGTTTTCTACATGTATTTCGGGGAACTAAAACGAGTAAGGATGCTACTCTCCTTCGCTGGAGGCAATCCCACATCCTGCTAGGTTTGGTTTTTATAATATGTACCCGGCTTCCTAAAATAGGCACAAACAGCCATATTTGGATATGCTATTTATTTCCACAGAGAAGGAACCTCAGAACTTTTAAACTAGGATAGACAGTAGTTATCTTGTCTTTTTACACCTTTGTTGTGATGAGGAAAGAAAAATACATGATACTGGGGCCAAAGGAAGACTGAGCTTAATTATAAAGACTTAAAAGCAGAAAAATTCATACAGTGGCTTTTAGATAAAGAACACTTTTTTCCTTTCATCTCAGGACAAACCATTTATCTACCAAAAAGCATGAATACTGTGTTCCTTCTTTTTAAAAACTTTTTAAAGCAGTGTCTTTTTTTTTGGAAGGAACCTGGAGTCTTAGGCTTAATCTTCTAATCCGCCAGTCTTCCTAACATATCTGTGCAAACTGAACTGCTGACTACTATTCAAAGTCATTACAGGAACTAAACAGCTAGATCAATTCATAAACTACTTTCTCAAATGAAATCTTCACAATGAGATGATACTTATGACAAAACATTTATGAATTACATTTATGAATAAGTGACAAAACAAAGATGTACAGATATATTATTCTTTTACCATGTTAACTGATCCAGTGCGTATGACTGCAGAGCAGAAATTTACAATGCATAACCAACACGAGTGATCCATCAATGAAAATTATTAAATATGCCAGTGTTAATTATAATGCCACTTTACATTTGTATAGAAAATTCCAGTTTGCAAAATACTTACATCCATAAGTTCATCTGACTCTATGTCTTTCAATTTAGGTAAAACAGATATAAGATGTGAGTCCATCTGGATAGTGAAATAGTTAAGAGCATGGACTCTGGAGCCAACAGTCTGGTTTGGACTCCTAACACTGCCACTTACCACATATGTGATTCTGAGTACACTACTCAACATCTTTGTGCCTTAGTTTCATCTTCTGTAAAATGGGGATAATTGTTTCTATCTCTTGGGCTTACTAATGATAAAATCAATTAATATATGTCAAGCACTTAGTACAGTGTCTAGCACAGAGTAATCATTATGTGTTACACATGCTGGTTGTACTTCTCAGCAGCGTCATTAGGGACAGGGGAAGAAGCTAGTAATTCAGAGCCAGGAATAGAAACCAGAGCTGCTTCTCCCATTTGATGCTCCATCCACAAAAGGCTGGGTGTTTCTTGTTTTTTTTTTTAAAGTATCCTAAGATTTTCACACTGACATAAATAGTTTAATGTGAAATTGTATAAATTGAAAAATTCAGCAGCTTAAAACATTCATAAAATTGTATTTTAATTTATATTTACATATACATTTTAAGTGAAATTGACTACTAAAAAAAAAATCCATCTTGGGGACAGAACTATACATTAAGGAATAGATATCTGTGTTGCTATATTTGCAAAACAAAACTCTTTTGTTTCACTTTTCAAAAGATAGATCACATCATGTTAGTATGATTATTACTTCAATTTCTTGACAAATTAAAAAAATCTAGAGGGAAATATACTAAGATGATGATGACTGTATTAGGATTTCCTTTTTTTTTCCTTTCTGGTTTTCAAGACATTCAGTATTGAAAAAAAAAAGTTTATTTCCAAAAAAAAGTTTACCAAGGTTTGAAAACAGAATTGATAGAAAAAACACTTCAAAATTAATTCTAGAAAATAATAAACGCCCAGCTGGAAAACTGCCCTCTTTTTCAGACATGTTTTAGATATTTCTCCTCAGACTTTGTTCAGATTTTTTTCCTTTAGTGACTTAGGTGACTGTGATAACATCTACCACTGCATCTAAAAATAGGGCATGGGTGTGTAAATTTATGAGCTGAAATGCAAAACTGGCACTGGATGTCTAAATTAGAGTATTAAATCATTTAGCATACTCAAGCATAAAAATATATTTAAGCACTCATATCCTCATACTTTGTATATTCATACAATTTTAACTCAGCCATCTTTAATCTTTTCACATGACTGAAGAAATGTAAAGTCATGAACTTTTTAACATTTTCAAATATGCCAAGTCACTTCTTAAGAGATTAACCTGGACAAAGCACTCCACTCCAGATCTCAGGCTCCTTCTCTGAACAGAAAGGAGAGTAGACTAGAACATCAGTGATTCTCAGCCTTCTTTCTACCCCAGCCCAACCGAGGGATTCAACATCTCTCCATTTACAGCAGCGGAGACAGTCTGAAAATGTCCCGGGGATGATTCTCATACACCACCCCAGAGGCTGTTCCTCTGCCCTCCACTCCACTCTGAGACTCCACTGCACTACTGCAGAGTTCACTGAGGTTCTGCATAGTTCTAAAGTCTGCCCGTGTGGGTACAAGAAAATCACAACCCAATGACCTGGAAGGTACTTGACAGTGTTACTTTAATTAACTTAAAAAGAAAGTCCAAAAGCTAATATGTACATTCTTTTGCTGAAGCATCCAAGATTTAAGAATTTGTACACTGATGATATCAAAGAGGGGTTTGTAACTGTTCACGTGGCAAACAGCACACCTCCCCTGGAACTGGCTTCTAATCAAGGAGGTAGGTAAAGAAAGAGGAAAAGGGGGGAATCAAACAAAATAATACCACCTAAAGTTTGAGGAAATGGTTTGAAAATGTGATTAATGGAAAGAGATTTGTGCAGGTCAACTTTTCCAACAGAAAAGGAAAGCCAAAGATTGACGCAGAGATGGGATGTTATGTGATTCCAAATTTCTTCTCCAAAATATCAATTTGTTAAAGGTCTGACATCATTTCTAGGTAAGAATTTTTTTTTTTTTGCCAGACAACTCTGTTAGAAACTAATAATAACTAATACCTACTAAAAATACGACTTGGGTACATGCCATATTACAAATACAAGCCAAATATATTCACTCAGCATGATGATTGATAATTGCCCAGTATAATACTCACAAATAGTGTCAATTTTCTTTGAATGTCTAATTACTGTGGACAAATTCTATACTATTCAAATCTATTCTATGTGTAAAGTCTTGCGAAAAATTCTCACAACTAGGGAAGAAGGAAGTGGAATTTTAAGACTTCCTTGGAAAATATGTGCTGTTTACTTCAAATGTGAGCCAATATTACATCATCATTAATAAATATACAAAGCATGGCATAGATGCCAAGTAGGGCTTCAAAATTAGAATCTAACTATATGAAAAAAATATGTACTTGCATTATCTTCAAATCATAAAACATATTAATTAATAAATGCTAATTAGCTTTGTGTTTTACAGTGAGAGGAATCTTAAAAGACACACACACACACAAAACCAATATTCTAGTTTTAGTATTTGAACCAAAAATAAAAAAAAAAATTGGCTAGGTCTCAAAATTGTTGTCCGCTGTACCAGAAGATGCCACCAATGGAGACTGAGAACACAATGTATACATCTCTATCACTGCTCTACTGATTCATGCCTGAAAAAGCTGATAAATTCTTTTGGTAGGCATAGATGTCTTCTGAAATCCTTTACAAAACATGCTATCCACTGTTGGCTTAACTGGCTGAACGAACTTCTCATTAAAAAAACAAATTCTCCATGTTCTCCCCATGAACTACAATAGCGAAACCTAAAACTTGCGTCAGTGAACAGACCAAATAACCCAACAAATAATAAAAGTAAACAGAAAGAAAATGCCCTAACCCCAATTTTGTAAGACGTTCACATTAAAGACGGTAGTGATAATATTATGCAAGGTAAGACAATTCTTCACATTGCGTTGGGATGGATAAATATGTAATGAATATAATACATTTCTTCCTCATTCTATACCCATGCGTCAAAGCATCAAACAATTTAATTTGTGACAGTTTCTGTTGTGTCTCAAACTTTACTTACAAGTTTATCATGAGGGAAAAAGAACCTGCTTGGCTTGACTCACCATGAATCACAGCCAGGAGGTCATCTTGTTGTGTATCAGCAACTATGTTTTCACTACAGCTATGTGACCTGAAGTGGCAGCAGCAGAGGCACCAAAATAGAAGGGGCAGGAGGCTTCTCGGCCCCAAATGAGCTTTTCCAGCCCATTCGGGCATCTGAGCAAGAGCCAGCCGCACAGGAGAGAAAGAACAAACCCAACAGCTCCGCGGAGGAAGGCTGCAGGCCCACCACACCTTCCTAGCCCTCCCCAGGAGCTCGGGGAAGCAAGAATATCAAAGAGAACGGGCTTAAGAAAACAACGTGGAGAAAGCAGCATGACAAGGGCCAAAACTAGCCGGGGGTAGGGGCAAAATCCAGCCGTGACCGTGAAGCACAGATTTCGGGGAGGTCTGGAGATCCCGGAGGATCTCCAGACGGGGGCTCCGGGAGCAGCTCCGCCGCGAGCGCACAGCGGGCTCCCTGCCTCCAAGCACCTCCAGCCCCCGGGACCTGCCGGTGCTCCTTCCTCACCTGCCGGGTGCCCGCCGGCCCGGCCGGCACCTCCGGCCCCCGTCCCCGCCCCAGCCCCAGCACACCCTCTCCTCCTGTGCCCTCCCGGCGCGTCTCTCGGGACCACCGCCGGGGTCAGCGTGGGCAGGGGGCCGAAGCCCGCCCCGCCGCCCCAGGCCCGGCCCGGGCACTCACTTTCTGAATCCGCTTCAGCGCCATGGGTCAGGGAGGGCGGTGAGGACACTGGCGGGCGGCGGGCAGCTGCGGGGCTCGGGGGCGTGGGGTCGTCGCGGGCTCTGCTCGCCGGCTGCTCGGCTGGCTCAGCCGGGTGGGTCCCGGGCTCGCCGCTCGCTGGCTCGCTCCGGGCGCCGGTGCCTGCTCCGAGTGCGCCCGAGCGCGAGAGTGCGCGAGTGTGCGGGCGGGGACGCCGGCGAGACTCTTTTGTTTCCGCTTCTGCTTCTGGGAAGGAGCCAGCGCCCGCCCCGCCCCGCCCCGCCCCGCCGGGCACACTGGGAAGTGTAGTTCCAGCGCGCTGCGAGGGCGGGTTGCTCAGAGCCCACCTCCACCTGTAGCCTGGGCTCCAACCTGTGAATGTGGACAATAAATTAGCTCGCAAAGCGTGTACAGGAATTTCTAAAATGTGCTACAGCTGATCTTGTCATTGTTACCTTTACAGATTTCACTCTCTTCTCAAATATATAAATTGCCTCAATTTCTCACACGTGCACAGACTCACATCAGTTATGACGCCTCACTTAGCTCCCTAGTTCCTATTTCAAAAGGCGCCTCCTCTCTCCGAGCTAATCCCGCATGTCCGCCCCTCCTCGTAACTCTGAATTCTGAGCTTCATCCTCACTCTTGACTCCTTCCCTTCCGTTGTCAGTACACTATCGCTCAATCCATGCAGTCTCCTCGCCCTCCTCATCCCCTCAATTCTTAAGAACTTGAGTGCTCATTAAAATTTGGCTTCTGCTTTCAGCACCGGCAGAATTCGGTTTTCACCAAGGTTGCTCTTGAGGTTCTAATTCCCAATCCAGTTCACTCCTTATCCTCCGTGATGTTTTTGGGCCACTGGATTGCTGGTCATTCTTTTACATTTCAAAACGTTCACTGCCTCTGGCTTCCACAGCACCACAGTCGCTGGGTCTTCTATTTCTCTGACTTTCCATTTTCCATTACTAGCTCCTCTTCTCAAGAGTGAGAGCGCCCTGGAGTTCCATTCTCTGATCTCTCATCATCAATACCTTCCTGGAAGATAGACTTCGTGTCCTTCCGTGAACTGGGAGGCCACTCAGTGTGGCTGGAGGAGCTCGAGCTGTGTACACTTACCCCTATTCTGGGACAGAATCCCAGCTCTGACCCCTGCACACTGTGTGACTGGGTAGCCACTTAAACCCTCTAAGCCTCAGTCTTCTCATGACAAAAGAGATAATAATATCTGGGTATGTTATTGCAAGAAGTAACTGGTATTAATATAATGTACCAAACCCAATATCTAATATGTTGAAAGTGCTCTATAAAACTGATTTCCTTATTTATTTTTATTTGTATGATGATAGCTTTAAAATCTCTCTTTCCAGCCAAACTTTCACCCCAGTTTCAGCTTTTTATGTCCAAAAGCCTACTGGACATGTCCACCTTCCTTCACAGTGGCCAGGAATCAGAATGTCTTACAAGGTGAGGGTTGGAGGAAAGCTTTCCAGGAAGCCCCAAACAAAAGCTACCATAGCACTCTAAAGACTTACAAAGAGCAAGGGGAAAAAAATCTACTCGCGTAACGTAAAATGTCCTAGGAAATAGGATAGTGAAAGAATGACAGAAATAATGAATGGAATCTGAAACTTAATTTAGAAGCCTCTCACCCCCTCCCCAAAAAAATTAAAACTAAAAAATTAAAACTAAAAGCCAGGTCTGGAGTCTGGCTACTCTTTTAACTTTCCTTTTCCTGAGGTCTCCTGTCTCTGCATACTGGCCCACCCTCCTTTTTCCAGCATCCCCTTAGCTTCTCTTGTACATGGCCTCAGCTCCAACCACCCTTACTCTACTTTTTGACACTCTTCCAGTAACTGCTTCAGCTGCTAAACGGCCCAGCCTTTTGGTACTCCCTGTTTATCTCCCTAAAAGGAAGACTCTCATTGCTATAACCCATCTTTTAACTCCAGGCTATAAACTGTCAGCTAGGGAGCAAAGTGTGGATTGACTACTCTTGGGTTGGTTAGCCACCTATGGTCCAATCAGCTGTGGGAAGTTTGAAGAACTTTGGGGCAGAGGATTCTGAAACGCTATTGGGGCTAGCTTGATGCACCATCTTTGGGACCTTATCCCAACATTGCTCTTCCTTTTTATAGGGCAAGCCTGAGAGTGTCTTTGTAAATAGGGGAGAAAGTCTTGGCTTGGACAGACCAGCTGTTTTAGAGAGTTGCATTTCCAAGCCGGTCGTATTTGGATATCATGCAGGAAGTGAGGCCATGCTCAGCCACTCCCACTATGGGGAAGCACTAGTTGCAGGTAACTCATTACCAAGAAGCCCAGAAAAGATCTCCAGGGTCATTAAGTGGGAAGTCCTGATAGAACAGTCTTATGATCACTCAATAGATCACAAAAACACACTCAAGCAGAAGGTACATTCAGGGCCATTTCATTCAGAAGGCACAGAGAACCCAGGACACTGGCATCAACTTCTCCCTATTTCTGGATATCCTACATTCTACTAAAAGATACCCTATTCACATCACTCCATTGCTTAAAAGCCTCTATTGGTTTGTATCACGGAAGTCTAATGCCTCAGCTTACTGCAAAATATCCATCCCAATTTGTCCCTAAATGCCTCCTTTCCGTCTTTAGCTTACACACTATAGTTAATTAATGTCACGTATCCTTGCATAATGCATTCTATCTGCATAGAATGATTTCCCACCAATCACTCAACAAACACATTCTTTAAGACCCAACTCAAATGATACAGGCTTTTATGAGATCCTCCTCTACCTATTCACTGAAGTGGATTTAATATTTATATTATTCTTTGAATTTCAGAAGCAAGATGTTCCTACTCTAGGGATATCACTGATCTTGCTCATAACTGGCTATCTTACTAGAACGTGAATTCTATGAACATATGGAAAATGTCTTTTTTAAAATGAGCTAAAATTTACATGCAATGAGATGCACCTATCTGTATGCAATTCAATGAATTTTGACAAATGAATATACCTGTGTAACAACATCACAATCAAGACATAGAACACTTCTATCACCAAGAAAACTCCCTTGTGATCCCTTTCAGTTCCCAGTAGGGAACCACTGTCCCGATTTCCATCACCATAGATGAGTTTTATCTGTTGTTGTATGTCATGTAAATAGAAAAACACAATACAAACCCTTTTGTATTTGACTTTTTTTAGCTTAACAATGTTTCTGAGATTCTTTCATTTTGTTATGTGTATCAGTCGTTAATTCTTAAATTGTTGAGTAGTATTCTATGGTATGTATACGCTATAATTTTTTCCTCATTTCTCAGGTTGATGAACATTCGGTTATTTTCAGTTTGGGTTTATTATAAATAATGCTGCTATGAGTATTCTTGTACACATCTCTTATGTGGGCGTATGTTGACATTTCTCTAGGATAAAACCTTTTAACTGAAATTACTGGGTCATACACACAAATGGCCAATAGGCACATGAAAAAATGCTGAATATTGCTAATTACCAGAGAAATGCAAATCAAAACTACAATGAGATATTACCTCAAACCAGTCAGAATGGCATCATTCAAAAGTCCATGAACAATAAATGCTGGAGAGGCTGTGGAGAAAAGGGAACCCTCCTACACTGCTGGTGGGAATGCAGTTTTGTGCAGCCGTTATGGAAAACAATATGGAGATTCCTCAAAAAACTAAAAGTAGACTTACCATATGATCCAGCAATCCCACTCCTGGGCATATATCCAGAGGGAACTTTAATTCAAAAAGACACATGCACCTCAATGTTCATAGCAATAGTTCATAGTACAATAGCCGAGACATGGAAACAATCTAAATGTCCATTGACGATGACTAGATAAAGAAGCTGTGGTATATTTACACAATGGAATACTACTCAGCCATAAAAAAGGAATAAAATAATGCCATTTGCAGCAACGTGGATGGACTTGGAGATCATCATTCTAAGTGAAGTAAGTCAGAAAGAGAAAGAAAAATACCATGTAATATCACTCATATGTGGAATCTAAAAAGAAAAGCTATTATTATTTAGAAACCAAAATCTGGGCATTTGATGTATCACTATTATTGGGTGCAGTTATTCCGAGGCCCTCACCATGGACAAAGTTAAGGACTATATGCATGTGTGTATATGCAGGTACAAACATTTGCATTTATAGCTATTTCTATAACTATCTTGATATAGTGAAAATTGAAATTTACACCAATAGCTCCAATTCAACTCTAACACTATGAAGTTCATTCTAATTTTTTCATTTCTATATTTTAAACTCTCTCTCCTGGCAACATGAACATATCTCCCATTATACTCAAAATACTTGCTTCTTATCATCCTCTGATGTAATTCATCTCCTAATATGCCCTGGTATTAGTTTCCTAGGGCTCCCCCCTGCTCCCCATCCCCTGCCAAGTACCTGTGATTCCCAATTGGTCTCCAATGCTCTGGACTGAGCCACCTCTCCCTCCATCCCCATATGGATGACTTTTTCATCCCATTCTTGTTCCAACTCTCTGTTCTGGGCTGTCTCACTGCATGAAAGCTCTCTTCACCCATTCAGGCTTCAACACCTGCATCAGGTTACTCTCCCCTCAAAATGGACGCTTTCTTTACCGTGTTTAAGCACCCCACAGTGGGGTGCTTCCCCTTGTGAATTCCATCTCCTATCCCCTGGCTCTGATACCCCCCACCAAGCAACCCTCCCACCAGGACACTTTCCTTACTCCTCTTGCTCACTGACAATCCAAGCTGGAATTTCCTTTTGCATGGATGCTCTTACCCAACTTGGGCTCCTATACCTTGCACCAGGCATCCCTCTTTGCAGACACTGTGTTAGTTTTCTATTGTTGAGTATTAAATCACCACAATCTTAAAGGCTTAAAATGATACCTGTGTATTATCTCACGGTTTCTGTAGGTCAGAAGTCCAGGCAGGGCATAGATGGATTCTCTGCTCAAGGTGTCACAGTCTGTTAAATGTAGCAAAAGGAACTATATTCAGTTTCTTGCAATAACACATTATGGAAAAAAATCAGAAAAAAATATGTATGTATGTATGTATGTATATGTATAACTGAATCGCTTTGCTGTACACTTGAAACTAACATTGTAAATCAAGTACACTTCAATAAAAAAAAATTTTATTTTAATTAGCAGGGGGTGGGAGTCTTAGGGGATGCAGTGGATTTAAATAGTTTCACTAAAAATGCATTTCCACCCAGAACCTCAGAAGGTGATCTTATTTGGAAACAGGGTCTTTGCAGATGTAGTTCATTAAGGACCTCAAGAAGAAATCATCCTGGACTTAGGGTGGGCCCTAACTCCAATAACTTGTGTCTTTATGAAAGAAAGGAGAGGGAGATTTGGACACAGAGGTGGTAGACACAGAGAAGACCATGGGAACAGGGAGCCAAAGATTGGAGTAATGATGCTACAAACCAAAGAATGCCAAGGATTGCCGACAATACCAGAAGCAGAGAGAGGCATGGGAAGCTATCTCCCTCAGAGCCTCCAGAGGAGCCAACCCTATGAACACCCTGATTTTAGACTTCTGGCTTCCAGAAAAGTAAGAAAATACACTTTTGTTGCTTGAAGTCACTCAATTTGTGACACTCTGTTATAGCAGCCCTAGGAAACTAATACCAGAGCATCTGAGAATTCTGCTTCCCGTACCTTCCTTACCACACCCACCCCGTGTGGATGCCCTCCTCACTCTAGCTGGGCTCTGACACCACACTGCGAGCCACTGTGTCTCTCCCAACGCTGGCATAGACGCCTACCTTGCTTGGCCCTACCTGTTGGCTTTAGATCTGAATTATTCAGGGAGGGAAGGAAAAGGATGGGGAATAAGAAAAGGAAGAATATGAGGAAAATCTTCCAATAGATTTGTAGCTAATCCTTTATATATTTCTTTTTCCTCTTTTACCTTTCTTTCTTTCTTTCTTTCTTTCTTTCTTTCTTTCTTTCTTTCTTTCATTTGCTCTAAGGATTAAAATACGTGTCTTAAATTTATCAGAGTATATTCAGAGTTAACATTGTATCACTTCAGGTTAACTGTAAGCATTTACAATGGCTTAACTCCCTGTTCTTTGTGCTATTGTTACAATATATTTTACACTTATGAACATTATAAATCCCACAATATACATTATAATTTTACATTAAACAGTCAGAACAAAGATAGTCTTTTACATTTGTCCACATATTTGCTATTTGGGGATTCTTCAGTCCTTCATGTAGATCTAAATTTTCATCTGGTGTCATTTTTTTTTCTTCCTCCTGAAGGACTGAAAGAAAGGTATCAGCTGGGCTGCCTTCCCATCTGGAGCTTGAGGTCCTCTTTTAAGCTCATGCATAATATAGTTCCTTATGGTTGTAGGACTGAGGTTCCCATTGAACTACTCTCTTAGCAAAATTCAATTTTACAATATAATGTTAACAACTATAGTCACCATGCTGTACATGAGATCCTCAGAACTTATTCAACTAGTAGCTGAAAGTTTGTACCTTATTACAGACCTCTCCCTATTCACCCTCTCCCTAGACCCTGGCAAATATTTTTCTATTCTTTGTTTCTATTAGTTTGATTTTTTAGAAAAGATTCTTCCATGTATAAGTGATATCATACAATATTTATCATTCTCTGTCTGGCTCATTTCACTTAGCATAATGCCCTCAGGGGCTCTTCATGTTGTTCAAATGGCATTGAACTGTACACTCTAAGCTTGACGGTATGTAATTATATCTCAATAAAACTAGTTTTTTGTTTTTGTTTTGTTTTACAAAGATTAAGTCAGTTCTATCCACATTGGGCTTTGAATCCTCAGGATTCATCACCATTACTGTTTTCCTTGGATTCTTCCCTGGTCAGTCCTAACCCAGCTTCCATCTTGAGGCTGCTGAGTTTGTATTTCCACCCCCTCCAAATAAGAAATGAAAGAAGATCTCTGAATCCTCCAGCCCCAACATCTGTAAAGTAGTTCGCCACACTGGCTGTGCATCAGAATTAGCAAGAATCACTCTTTAGAAATCCGAATTGGGGCAGTGAGGCACAGGGAGGCACAGGGACGGGTGGCCCCAGCAGCTCACCCACAGGCCTTACCCAGAGCCACCTGGCCCTTTCCTGCCTCTGCTCGCCTGGCGCGTGGCCCACAGACCCGACCCACTTGCCTTGCCTGCCCCGAAGCTCTGGGAGGCAGTTGAAGAAGATAGTTCATTCCCTCTGGGCCAGACCTAGGAGGTGGTGGGAGCTAGACTCCACGTCTCCATGCGACCGTCACCCACGGCAATGAGAATCCTGACTTTCTTGTCACTCGGCAGCAGGCCTGCAGCAGAACCATCACCCAATGGCGGCTGCATACCTTGTTGAACTGGCCACATGGATTGCACTTCCTTTCAGAAACTCAAATTTTAAATGGAAATCTCTGCAGGATATAGAGCAGCCGTTGTCAGCACTTGGACTACAGAGTGGTTTCCAAGTCATGTTAGTTGGGAAAGAGATTGGTCCAGGGAAAGAGGCTGAATTAAGGAATTGTCCTATTTGGAGAAGTCCCTGGAGACGTTTGCTGAGCAAGTGAAAGAGGTGAACGAAGAGCTTCTTGGGAGCAGCTGACGTGTGCTGGCCAAGCACACCTGATAGAGTCAAAACAGACACCTGGACTGTTTATGAAGACACTAGAGAAACTGACACACTGATCTGGCCAGAAGTTTTCAGAGCAGAGTGCAAAGGAAGGGTTTGGTGAAAAGAGTCAGGCATTCCTGGCGAACGGGGCATGCTGGAGTAGAGCCTGTGCCAGGAGTCCAGTGTCTATAGTCCATGAACTTCACCCTGGCTGAGCAGGGCCAGCAGAGTGGCTGCCCTGCCAGGGACACCACCATCAGCTTTGCTCTCTCTGGAACAGGAAGTTATCTGATTCCTCAGGTACTGCTGGGAATAGCTGCTGATTGCCAATTTTGCTTTTCCTCCACCTGCTCTCTATGAAGACATGTTTGTCTTTGCAAATATAGAGCTCCGTTTGGTTTTTCCTTTGTGCCTCTTTGTGGCTATGCTGTCAAAAGTCTTTGTCTGTAAAGGGCCTCCCTGCCCAAGTGCTCCCAGCTCTTTTGACCTGTGGGTGCTTTTTTGGGGCTGATGAGAGCTCTCATTTATTATAAGACAGTTCCAGGCATAAAGACCACTGTGGTCTTCAGATACAACAGGGCCTTTTCCCTGTTGTGATTCTGTGGTTCCATAACTGTAAAACCAGAATCACCAGGAGGTGGAACCCAGTCAGAAGACTCAGAATAGCTCAGAATAGGTGTGTGGTGCACATGAAGTCAAAACATTTCCTTGTAAAGCATTTCCAGAATAGCTGTCTGGGCTGCTGGCTGTCAAGATTCTATCCTTACCCTCTCTCCTACTAACTCTGTCCAGCTACAGGCCAGGAGACTTCAAGGGGACCATTTCCAGTCTGGGGCCTGTGTTTGTAGCATCAACTTCCTTATTCCCAAGTAAGCCTCTATTGAGTTAGGACCCAGTGTTGAGTGAGCCTCTGTTTGAAACTAGACCAGAACCATGGTTTGAGAGGGGCACAGAACAGAGAGCCTTCATGGTTATGAAGTCAGCCATAAACTCAGGAGTGACAGACATGTGCTTCCTTCAAGGGTGTTTCTGTTATGTGTACCCTTCTACAACCTGCATTTTTTTCAAAACTGTTTCTGTCCATTTGTAGCCTATTTTTTTATTGTTCATGAAAACCACTTTTGAGCACTGAACAGCAAGCAGAAGAATGTTTGAACATTTGGGGGGTTTTGTTTGTTTGATATGGTATGAGAAGGAAAAGCCTTCCGTGGTTCCAGTCAGAATCCATTTTAATAAAGCATTGAGCAGCCCTGGTGAATTAGTTAGGGGTCCCCAGAGAAACAGAACCGATAGGGTCTACAGACCATAGATATGTTAGAAGAGATTTATTATGGGAATTGGCTCACATGATTATGGAATCTAAGGTGTGCCATGATATGCTGTCCGCAAGCTGGAGAACCAGGAAAACTGGTGGTGTCGTTCAGTCCACGTCCGAAGGTCTAAGAGCCAGGAGAGCCTAAGATGCAACTTCAGTCTGAGACCAAATGCCTGAGAAAGAGGAGGGAGGGAAGGGGATGCTCGTGTAGGTTCTGGAGTCTGAATGCCCCCAAACCAGGAGCACCGGTGTCCTCTGATGTCCAAGAGCAGGAGAAAATTTATGTCTGAGCTCAAGAAGAGAGGGAGACAATTCACCCTTCCTCAGCCTCTTTGTTCCACTCAGGCCGTCAACAGATTGGATGACACCACCACCGTTGGTGAGAAGGATCTTCTTTTCTCAGGCTGGTGATCGCCCCCACACACACCCCCTCAAGCTGACACATAAAATGAACCACATCTGGGTGGCTAGGACTCTCCTTGAACAGAGGAGCTGCATCACCTCCTTCTTTAGCACAGTGCCCAGCAGATGGGCTCCCGACAGTACACTCTGAGGCAGGGTGGTGTTTCACTGAAGTCCCAGAACTTAGGGCTCGGCTCGTGGGAGCCAGCATGAGGAGGTGCTGGCGGCAGACCAGTGGATGAGTCTCTAGGCTTGGGCCCTCTCATCCCACACAAGTACTGGAACAATTTGGCATTTATTGGTTTTCCTAACCTATCTCAGTGGACTTGGTAAGTTTCCTCATATAAAAATTGGTTTAACAGCACCCATCTCATAGAGCGACGTGAGATAATGCACGTGATGCACTTAGCCCAGTGAGAGGATCATGGGGCTTCTTAGGAAAAAATTAGCTGCTGTTGTGTTTGGATTCTACTTCAGAGCTTGTTAGAAGAATGGCTTCTAGCACTTGAAAAACAGGTTTGGAAATCACTGATGTGGCCCTTGTTAAAAAAAAATGTTTTAAGAAATTATACAAATAGTACACGAATTCATTTGTATAATTTCTTAAAGAAGCAACAATGACAACACAGCAGTCTCCTCTCATGTTTTCTTCTCTAAAATGAAAAAAGAAATCTCTATAGGAAAATGTCCCTAAGCAACTCAGTTCAGATGTTTCATGTAAAAAAGATGAAGGTACTGATAGTCCTAGAGCAGAAAGCTGTCTGTGGAGAGAATCTTATTCCCTGATTAGATGTGTTCTACCCTTTTGCAGAGTTCTTCCTTTTCAGATCTCTCTTTTTCTTTTTCTTTTTTTTTTTCAATTCTATTTAATAATTTTCTCCTATGGCAGGAAATCTCTTGCCTCTCCACAAGTATTTTCAGAAACTTAGTCCCTTCATCCTTTGATGGGACTTGTCATATTAGGCTATGATATAAATGTGCTGGATGGAACCTGTCAACTCCAACCTTACACTTCATCGCTCTGGGAATTTTTGCTCTATTTTCCAATAGTTGGACATTTTCCATCTGATATTACCATGTAATAGTAAAGGGTATTCTTTAGAGGCAGTAAATGACTACCCTGCTCTGTTATTTCTCTAAGTAATCCAGGACAATATATGACAATTTACTGAGAAAAAGAGGCACTAGGAATTTTACTTCTCAGTTTAAACAATATTAAACATGTGAATTCTATAAAAGCTGTTAAACAAGTCTACATGATACAGCCCTTTAACAAATTTATTTCCGAGTGCCCAGAATCATGGCTGGATATGCTTTTCTGCAAAGCCTAAGAGGATCTAATTATGGGCAGTCAATGCAGAGCCAACTACATAATCAATTAAAAGCTGCAAGGACTCCAAAAGCCAGTCTGCCCAGGAGAACCTTTATACATGTATCCATGTATCTTGTGAGAGGCAATTACTTCTGACTGCCAAGGAGTTTAGTGGCTGGGGTCACCTTGGGCAAAACGGGGATAAAGTGTGTATTCCTAACTCCTTTCTGTACTTCTTTCTCCTTTTCAGAAACTTTCCTCCCCAATACCCTTCTCCTATTTCCCTCCCTCTTTCCTTCTCTTTCCCTTTCCCTCCCCTGCACCTAGGACTGCAAGAGGGACTTTGCTTAACCCTAAGGATGATAAATGCAGTGTTCCTTAGCCTTTAAAAATTCATGCCTTCAACCTTGGAAAGGAAGGAAATTCTGACACATAGATGAATCTTGAAGACATTATGATAAGTGAAATAAGCCGGTCACAAAAAAACAAATACTATGTGATTCCACTTATAATAGGTATCAAATTCATAGAAACAGAAAGTGGAATAGCGCTTTCCAGGGGCCAGGGAGCCTAGAAGGTGGGGGGAAGGAGGGATTGTTGTTTAATGGGTATAGAGCTTCAGTTGTGCAAGATGAAAAATTTCTAGAGATTGGTTGCACAATGATGTGAATATACCTAACACTGCTGAATTGTATACTTAGAAAGAGTTGAGATGGTAAGTTTTGTGGGGCATTTTTTTAATCACAATGAAAAAAAAAAAAGTCTTATTAAAAAGACAAATGTTGGAGATGATGTGGATAAATTGGAGCTCCTCATACACTGCTAGTGGGAATATAAAATAGTATAGCCACTTTGGAAAAATATTTTGACAGTTTCTTAACAAAAACATAAACTCTACCAAATGACCCAGCAATTTCACACTTTAGAATCAACCTAAATAAAACATATGTGTACAAAAAGACATCTATGTAACAATATTCATAATGGCCAAAAAAATGAACACAATCCAAATATCCATCAACAGGTGAACAGATAAACTGAATGGGGCATATTCACAAAATGGAATATTATTAGGCCATAAAAAGGAACAAACTACTGACACATGCTACAACATGGTTGAACACCAGAAATGTTATGCAAAGTGAGAAAAGCCAGACGCAAAAGACCTACATATTGTATGATTCCATTTATATGAAATGTCCAACAAAAGTAAATTTATGAAGACCGAAATAAAGCAGATCAGTGGCTGTCTAGGCTTGAGAATGCAAGTCAACAAGCTTGCGTTGATGAACTGTCAAGAAGCACAAAGGAACTGTTTGGGGTGATGGAAATGTTCTAAAACTAGATGGTGGTGATGCTTAGACTCAATAAATTCACTAAAAATCATTGACATGTACATTTTAAATTGGTGAATTTTAGAGTATGTAAATTATGCCTCAATAAGATACATATTAAAAATAAACTCACCAGATGCAGGCTCACCTGCACCTGGCGAGCCATCCTGGGAGTAGGTCCTCCAGCCCTATTCAAGTTTCCAGGGCAAGTGCTTCCTGGAGCAGAGGTGAGCTGTCTCAGTTGAGCTCTGGCCAACATGAAGATATGAAGGAAAATAAAGACCCATACATACACAAACTCACACCCCCAACAATAAAAATAAATGTTCATGTTCCCACAGATTCTAACATGCTTCCCCTACTTTCTCAAAGAAGAATGTGTCCATCATAGAAGAATTTCCACCAGTGAACTGCACTTTACACATAATCAGAAATAAAAAATAAAAAGGGGTGGGGGTACAGCTCAGTGGTAGAAAGTGTGCTTGGCATGAACAAGGTCCTGGGTTCAACCCCCAGTACCTCCATTAGAAAAAAAAAAAATACAATCACCTTTCAGCCTCCTAGCAACCCTAGAGGGTGGGCACTAGGAGACATGCAATATAAAACAGCACAGATGGTCAGATATCCCAGTCATAAACATTAAAATACAAAAACAGTCTGCTTTTTAATTAAGGAAATACTTCTTATTAGCCCCATTTTACATATATAGAAACTGAGATTTAAAGTGGAAAAAATTATTTCCTGAGGTCACATAGCCTATAAGTGACTGAGGTAATAGCCAAGCTGTTAGCCACAGCTCTTCACCGCCTTCCACTGCACCAGAATATGCTTCTGAATGTCTGTGTTCCCCTAACAAATAACCCCTTTCTCTTGTGGACAGTCGATCTCTCAGAGGGTGGGATTTGGCATTCACTCTACCAACCCTTCTATTATAGAGAGAGCAGATGGGTGACTCCACCCTGGGAGCCAGTCCCTTTTGTACACTTGTCTCTGGCTTTTACTTGCCAAAGAACTCCATCCATTGCTGTCCTGAAGAAAAGACACAAACTCTATCATTAAATGATGCAGAGACGCAAGACATGAGGAGAGTTAGAAAATGTGGGGGTAATCCACCTTGTAAAACTTGAAAGTTAAAGAGTTCAGCTGCCTAGAAAACAGTGAAGAGAAAGCACATTTGACCACGAGAAAAAGCGAGAGACTTTGGGCAGAGGCCCTTTGTTTGCTAGGAGATAGCTGTGCTGTTTTGAAGCTTGCCTGTCGGGAAAGAAATGGAAGAGGGCAATTGATTAGAAATGGGAAAGAGAGCCACAGTGTCTGGGCTTTGACAAAAACATCCCATAAAGGTGCACTTACATAAGTGACTGCTATTTGGTTAACTTCTTAAGTCTCCCCAGCCCACCACTCTAGTGGGGGATGGGGAAAAAAACTGAGTCACATTTTAACATTAACATCCCACCCCCCTCAAAACAAAGCAAGTCTTCAGCGTCTGGGTTGAAGTTTCTCTTGCCTTGGCAGGAAAAGGAGGTGGAATTCATGTGAAGGTAGGTGTTGAGGTAGGTGCTGTAACTACACAGCTGCTGTAGCCTTTGTACCTTAAAAAAGGGAAACCACCTTTTAAAAAAGTCTCAGGCAACTGACAGGTTTCAGAACATTAAGCCTCTTGGAATAATTTTCAGATGTAACACAGAATGCTGGGGAGGGGAAAGGGAGAGAGAGAGACAGAGGAATTACAAGACCGAAAAATCAGTATCAGAGGCAAGGAAATTGCAAAGTCATCCCTGATTATGTCATTTTGTGCTGATTCCACAATCCTCTGTATTAGTGTGTGGATCAGCATTTGGGCAACTGTAATATAGCTGCCCTGAGTTGAGAACCGAAAGGAGTAAAATTTAGTAACAAATATATTACATAGAATTATGAACTCGTGAATGATCCAGCAGTGTGCAAGGGCACTGTTCGCCCTGGGTACAGACTACATGGGGCTCACTGTAGAGAATTTAACAATAATATAAAGCTGCCAGCAATTCTAAACAAAGTCAGTGAAAAAATTCTCCGACCCTCAAAAATCTTTCACTTATGTTAAGTTATAAACCATCGCTGCAGTCTCTTTTCAGTTTTTTTTAACATCTTTATTACAATAAAATTCACCTACCACAAAATTCACCTATTTAAAAAGTACACAATTCAATAGTTTTCAGTATATTCACAGAGTTATGCAGCCATCACCACAATCCGAGTTTAGAACATTTTCATCACCTGTTGGGTTTTAGTAATACACTAGTAAGCTTCTAATTAGCACATTTTTTTATTACTAATCCTTTAATAGGTTTGCATACTACATGCAAGTTAATTTGGAGAATTTCCAGTTGTACTGTTGACTTCTGACCCAATGGAATTTAGCTACATGCATTCATTTTGAAAATAAGTTCATAATGATTGAGCATTGTTTTAGGTCATTGGGCAGCTTTTGCCTCCAATCCTTGTAATTTACGCATACTTACATTTAAACTATAGATTTCAAATAAACAATGATAGATATAAGCAAGTTTCTCTTGTTTTTTTTTTTTCTGGTATGAAAGTTTTAGATGATGTTAATCAGATACGAAAATATTTGCCAACAGCGAGAATCAAACTTGAATAATATCTGATGAAACGCCAAGCTTTGAAATTTCTCCCTGAAGATCTGTGCACAGAAATTGAGGAGAAGGCTATATAACAACAAAATTTCAGGAAATGGGACATTCACATTTAAAAAAGAATAAAAGTTCAAAGACTGCCAAGAGAAATAATGAAAGATTCTGGTCTTACATTGCTAGAAGAAATCAAAAGTCAATGTTTGAATTCCAAGCACTGGACATCAATTTTAAAGCAATGGATCCAAAAAAATGCCAGTATTTACTATTATTCAGTCATTTTCACAGATTTTTTTTTAATAGAATGAAAACCTGTGGAAGTTATTACTAAATTACTGAAAAGGTAAATTCTGGTAAAGGTAACATTTTAGTAGAAAATTTTTGATGTGGAGACTTTTGAAAGCCTCTAGAATCAGACCTGAAGACAAAGACATGAAGTGTATTGCAATTTCTGGAGTTTCTTTTTAAATCTGATTTTTATGACTCTGCCAAATTTATCGTGACGTTTAAAACCTTCCTTAACTCTTTGTATGTCTGTTTCTGTGTGTTAAAGAAACCTTTTCCAAGTTAAAATGATTGAAATGTGTTGTTTGCTCTGAAGATAGATCCACAAATCTGGCCATAGTATTAACTTGAAGATACAAAGAAGGTCTAATTTGATAAAGCTACTGACAAGTTTTTCTAAGTTAACACCCCAAACAGAAAATGTGATGTTATTCATTTCTGCCACAGACCAATATGTAGGTGTTTTCCTTTTCTTTCAAAAAAGACATTCATGTAATTAAACAGCATGGATGCTATTTTTCTTTAATTTTACTGAAATATTAAAATTTTAATTTTTACCAGCATGCTGATATACATAAAGTTAAATAAAAGAAAATTTTCTCCATCTGCATTTCTTTTCTGGCCATTATTATTATTCATTTCTTTTTACAATATTACTGAAGCTAATTTTGTCATATAGAATAGAAGGTGTTGGTGTTTAAAAGCAACAAGAACAAAATGATCTACTCTGGATGTTGGGTATGCAAGATATTTAACCACTACATTGATCGTCTTTGAAAATTACATTGTGTTTCGTTCCTTTTTTTTTTTAAACCTATGTTATCATAAATAAAGATATACTAATGACTTCCTGCAAATTACTCTGTTAGAACCTGGGTGGGGCATGACTCACATCTGGAACTCACACATGTCAGATGCTAGGAATGGCATCATGTTTTTGAATTAGTCATCCCAACAACTTCACGCTGTAGGTTTTATTATTTTCATTTTACAGATGAGGTTTAGAGAAGTTTAGCAAAGTAAACAAGGTTACATAGTAACACGTAATTTCTAACTAGTGGATGTGAATCCGGATCTTCCTCCAATGAGAGGTACTCTGCTGCAGGTGTTTGGAGCTGAACTGGGAATTCAGAACCCATAAATGAAGATGAACAGATAAAATTATATAAATAATATATGGCAAGTGCCCGTAAAGACCTGACTGAGATCTTTATTGGATCAAAAAATGGAGCCGTCACTAGGGGTTCTTACAGCTGAGAAGGCTTTATGGGAAAAAAGTTGAGCAGGAATTGAAAGGGACTATTTATATACAGAATTATAGAAGAAAGAGGAAACTGCATAAGGAAATGTGAAAAGTTGGGTCTGTCAGAACTTTAAGTGCTGAATTGATTTAGAGGGACCTGCTTAGAGAAGAAAGCTCATGTCCTTTTGGTTTATCTATTATAACTGAGGCAAAATTCTACCAACCATTTCCAGTCATCTTCAGATTTGGGCTTGGATTCCAGAAGCTAATGCCACTCCATCCAATGTAACAAATATTTTGAGCGTTGTAGCTATGGGTAAAGCTTTACACTGATTTTTCCTGAAACCTTATGATTTTAATCATAATTATGCATATCCACACAAATATACACTGACACAAATGTACATTTTTCATACAAAATGTAGCTATGAATAAAGCATATACAAACTCTTCTGCACTTTTTTTTACTTAACATATATTGTAGAGAGTTTAGTATCAGTACATAAAGATCTACCCCATTTCTTTTAAAAATTGCATTTTGTTTCATTGTCTGAATTCTATTCTTTAACCCTTAGGTTGTTTCTTTTGGTTTGCCGTTACAAACAATGCATCACATAATAACCTCAAAACTATATCCTTTACTTATGTGTGAGTGACTCTAGGATAAATTCTTAGAAGTGGAGTTTCTGGTATATGGTATGTTAAGGTTTTAATTTTTAAAGATAATGACCTAATCCCCTTCATAGAGGTTAACATTGATGGTTTTTGTATTTATCTGAAACTAAGTTATTTTCTCGTAGAAACAAAAGATTGATCCATTAATGCTTAGTACTGGCTGCTGGGTCCAGTGAAGCAGCCTACCATGAAAGTGCATTCGATTCGTTTCAGCCCATATTGCTGGGGCCTGTGCTATCTGCAAAGCATAACTTAAAACAGGGAGGAAGAAAGAGAACTGGGAAGGCGAGAACTGGAGACACAGTACAAACACTAGAGAAGGAAAAAATCCTCCTGCACCAAACACCCACTTTCACACAGATGAAAAGTGCAGGGAAAACTTTTTTTTTTTTTAACGGAATTACTGGGGTTTGAACCCAGGACCTCACGCATGCTAAGCATGCACTCTACCACTGAGCTGTACCTACCCCCTCATCAGAGAAACTCTGAAAGAAGAAGTCTTTCGTGTTTCTTCCAAGGCTCCTCTCAAAGCCTTGAGGGGTCGGGGTTAGGGTCTTGGCTGTCCCGGTCTTCGGGCAGGCAGGAGACTGTGGCAACAAGCGTGGGTAAGTACACTGAGGAAATGAACACAACCAAGGTGATCCGCTAAGCAGAAGTCTAGCTGCCAGCAACAGAGAAGAGGGAGAAGGCTTTGGAGGGGTACCATGAGGAAGGGGGGGGGGCTTCTCAGGGGGCAGGAAGGAAAGTGATGGGGAGAAGCGCAGTTTAGGGACCAGGAAAAGGGAAGTTGGTTATATCGGAAAAGGTAGGGGGATGTGGTTTTTTGAAAAAGGTTCATTATAATCTCATTCTTATCATTATTTCTCAAGTTTCGTCTGTTGAAAGCCACTTTAATGGGTCCCTACCATCTAGACTCAAGTTCTGTTTTCTTTCCTTGTGACCAGGCCCAAGCATCTGGTGTCTAGTCCTCCTCCTCTCACCTCTTTCCTTCTCTGCAACAAATGGTTGGTGCAAACCTGCCCAGGTAATTACCTCATTTGTGAATGGAAATTCTTATCCCTGAACCCCTTCCCCAACCCAACAGACAGAATACATAATATAGGGTGAACTGATCATCTGAATGCAGACTAAGATTTACTTTGCTGAAAAAACTCTGAGCTCTTTCTAGTTCCAATTCCTTCAACAGGTCCTCCGAGAAAAAAATCCCCTTATATATCAAACCCAAGAAGAGGGTACAGATGAGATGCTAGTTGGAAGCAAAAGCCCAGGAACTTTATAAAGTTATAGGCTGGAAGTTTGGAAGAGATATTAAGGGTTACTTGGTCCCATACTTCAAAAAACACAGGAATCCCCAGACCTGACGATCTGTAATGACAAGATATTCTAGTGAGTCTGGGAACAGATCAGCTCCTGCGATGGTTTTATAGTTAACACTTCTCTTTATAGTGAGCCTAAACTTGCTTTCCTTGTACAATTGACCCACAAGTCTAACTGTAATATCTGTGGTCATAGGAAATAAATGTAACTTCTCACTTCTCTGAATGCTTACTATGTCATTTCTCTAGGATTTATTATAATTTATCTTGAGATATTTAATGTCATAATTAATCAGTGAACAACTATTGCTGGTCTACAATGTGGCAGGTATTTGCCTACATTCTGTTATTATTTCAATGACTAGGACAGGGCCATGCCCTCAAAAGCTGGAATGGGTAGGAGACACATAAACAGATAATAATAAACAATTACTAAGTGCTATCTCTACTAGAGGTTTGAACAAAACACTGTGGAACAACCGAGGAGGGAGGAATGAAACATGTGGATGGGGTACCATGAAAAAACAACCAAATTCATCATTAAATAACAATTTGACCTGAGTTTGGAAGGATGATTATGCATTTGGCAGATGAAGAAGTGGGAGAATAATTTTAGGAGGTGTTGGTTTCTGGGATTTCTTTTTGGCTTTAGAGAGGCAAACTAGAGTCTGGAGGCCTAAAACTCCTTGCTCCCTGTGGTAGACAGACTTTAATATGGCCCACGATGACCCCTACCTCCTGGTACTCATGTATTTGTGTAATCCCATCCCCTTGATTGTGGGTGGGGCCTGTGACTTTCTTCTAACCAGCAGAATACTGCAAAGGAGACAGTGTGTCTCTTCTGCAGTTATGTCTCATGAGGTATAACGTGCACCTTGACAGCACTGATAAAGCAAAGGTCACGTTAGGGAGGTCTTGTGGCAGGGAACTGAGGGTAGCCCTTTGGCCAGGAACCAGCCAGGAACTGAAGACAGTCTCTGCCGACAGTGAGAAATGCAAGATCTCAGCCCAACAGGCCACCAGGAACAGATCTCTGCTAATAACCATCTGAGTTTGAAACAGATGCTGGCCCAGTCAAATCTTGAGATGAGATGGCCAACACCTTGATTTCAGCCTCAGGGGACCCTGAAATAAAGGGTCCTGAGCCACAGAAGCTGTGAGAAAACAAATGTGTGCTGTTTTAAGCTGCTAAATTTCCAGTAAGATTGTTAGGCAGCAATAGATGAGTGATACCCTTCTGCCTTTTCTCTTCCTGTGTCTTTTAGTCCTCTTCCTTGTATCCCCCGGTTTGCAGTATCTCCTTTCTTCACTCTCTTCCTTCTTCCAGAGAGAGGAACTAAGCTGATTTCTGCCCGTTTTAGTCCAGGATGCTCTCCCTCTTCTTTAAATACAGCAAGTAGTGACTTCAGCATCCATCTTTGTTTAGGACTGAGTGAAAAGTGGAGTTGTGTGCAAGGACTTGGACTTTTGGAGTCAGAGAGACTTGGGTTTGATTCCTGACTCTTCCATGTAACAGCTGTGTGATCTGAGCCAAGTTATTTACCTCTCTGAGCTTCACTTACAGTAAAATAGTTCTAAAAATAATGAACCAGGGTTTGGAAGCTTTACATTTCAGGAATTTGCTTCTAGTTAAGCTGCTTCCTCTAAGGGCATCTCTAAGTACCGTGCTCTCAACCGAGCAGCGGCAGGATCAGTAGCTAGCTGTTCTCTCCAGCAACGCCAGCTAGCGTTAACTCGTGTCAGATATGAAAAGAGTACTGATTGTAAAGGAGTCATTCACTCTTATATCATCTGGGGAAAATGCCAGTATTAAATATAAAGCCCTGGTTAGTTCTTATCAGAAAACTTACTTATTTGGGGATGGAGAAGATTTTATGTATTTCATTTAAACTATTGAAAGAATGGGGGAAATCTCTTTTGCATTTATTTCACCTTTATAATGCCTTAAACAGAGACTTGACCCCCTTTTAGCAGACTCTGATAGCACACACACCATTCACGTAAAGAGTACTGCTGGGGGAATGGGATAGCTCAGTGGCAGAGAGCATGCTTAGCATGCACAAGGTCCTGGGTTCAATCCCCAGGATCTCCATTTAAAAAAAAAAAAAAAAGGATGTGTTTCAAGTAACTTTTAAAAAAATGTATTCCTAGTGTCTATTGTGGACAAAAGTGTTTTATAAAATTCACCTGTCTTAGAAATGAGAAAATATTCTGTAGAGGAAAGTAGCTGAATAAGTTATGGGGAAAGAAACCATTCCTTACACTGCTTAAAAAGAGAATAGAAAACAGAACAGAAATAGGCTGTATTCCTACTCCTAACAGATGCACACCAGGAGAGGAAAGGCCTCTTTAAAGGCCAGGTGCCCAATATGTCCAAGTCTGAACCCCAGGGTCTGGCAGTCTCTGTTTTAAGAGCATCTGCCTAGTGGAGAGAAACCAAGAAATGAAAAACCTGGTGAAGAAAATAAGGCAGAAATGAGAGGACAGGAAGAAAAGGGGCTGGGAGGGACACTGTTTTTAGAGGAACCTCACCCTCCTTTTAAGTTTAATCACTCTCAAGAGCTGCAGAAGCTGATGCCCAGCCTTCCAAGAAACTGGATGCAGCCTAGCAGCTGGGCATTGCTCCAACAGAAGATCCAGGACTGGTCAGCAGTTTCCAGAGTTTTAGTCTCAAGAAGGTTATCTTGAGAAGTTGGGCTCAGTGGGGGTAAGTGTAGGGAGAAAAGAAGGTTCTAGCTACTTCTACATGGGAAGTAGAAAAGGGAGGGGGAAAAAGAAGTTTAACCAGCATGGAGAGGGTGTAACAAAGTTTGGAAAATGATGCAAAAGCTGACGGAAAAATTGAGACCTTTTTCTGGTCATTCATTCCCTTGGACTGTAGTGTTGGAACAGGATTTTGGAGGCCCTTTTCTTGTTGGATCGCAGGGAACTGGGTGGAAGAGGGGATTTGGGAGAAGATGTAGGAGAGCCAGGGCAGCACTTGGGGGTCGTCTCTGGGCAGAGGCCATTCGCCGGCTGGTTCAGAGGAATTTCAATAATTTAATATTTGAAATGGCCATCCTGGCGGATTCCTGGCCTGAACATCTGCCCAGCCAGTGTCCCTGCCCGGGAGGCCCCTCAGGTTCTTACTACAGTTTCCTGGGATCAGTGGGGCCAACAGCTTAAGTCACTGGGCCAAGTGTGCCTCTTCAGTCTTCTTTCCTAGTGTTGAGCTGCCTACAAAGAAGTACTGAAATATTATCACTACTCTTCCTTCCAAACAACACACACACGTTTTAAAGGAAATCCACTGCATGATACATCTTGATCAGTCTTATGCAGTTGGACAGTTTGCCCATCTCGTACCAAAGTTTCACAGGGCCCATCCCAAAATTACAAACTCCAGAAGCAAAGTCATACCACATACAAGAAGGAAAAGAACCAGGGCTCTCAAAAGTGCTCAGAATTCATCATAGACAAGCGTGTGGAAGTCATCCAACTCCATGTAACAGAATCCCTCCACCACCTCCCAAGGGCTCCTCTGTGGTCCTCCGCTTGAAACCCTCTGTCAGTATGTATGAGCTGTGTGTCCTTGACTTCAGTATTGTCACTGGGCTTGGTACCATCCTGCTGCTACCTTCAGTGCTCACAGGAGAGTTGCTCCCACTGGGTGCTTGTCATATGCGGTGAGCCCTGCTACCTCTGCTTTCATCAGGCTTCTCAAGAGGAACCTTCCATATCCATTGCTTAAATGGCACTGTGTTCTCTGCAGCCTTCAGTGTCCTAGTGCTGCACTTGCATAGTGCAGGAGAGTGTGAAATATCCCTACCTATCTCATCCAACGTGCTCAGATGTGGCCTCAGTTCCTAGCTCTAGGGACAATCTGCATGACCAATCTCCCCTCCAAAAACCTCTCTCCCTTGGCCCACTCTATCTATTTCCTTCTTTTCCCTTGCTCAGTTCACTTAAATAAATCCTTTTGCTCCTCTCTCATTCCTGGAGTTTAAATTGCCTTTATTGCTTCAGTTATCAGATGGGGCCAGGGATTTTCAGATTCCGAAGGTAGGACAAGCAATGGGGAAGAGGCTTGTGCTGTGTTCTGGACAACGGGTAGAGTACCTAAAAGAAAGCCAGCCTTATGCACTGTTTTTGTTGTTGTTGTTGTTGTTGTTGTTGTTGTTGTTGTTGTTGTTGTTGTCGTCGTCGTCGTTGTTTGCTTTTAACATTTTTTATTGATTTATAATCATTTTACAATGTTGTGTCAAAGTTATGCACTGTTAAAGTTAGCCTCCTGCTAACATAGCTCCAATAAATGGAAAGGATGTCTGTCTCCTTCTTGGCCTTGGATTGCATTATCAAGCCTCCTCTCTGTTTCCACAGCTTTCGTACTTACCAGGAATCAGAAAAATGTGAGGGAAAAATTTCCCCACCAATGCCCTGTGCCACTATTCCTAAATCTCTACAGAATTCTATCTTTCTTCTCAATCTTTTTATTATGAGATTAAAAAGCTTTTTTTGTTAACTACAAAAAGGTGACGAGTATATCATACATGTTTGTTCAAACAGTACCCCCAACCCCAGTTTCTTGTTTGTCTTTTGATCTTAGTTATTGGGTGTTTGTCATGCAAAGTTGTTGTCTTTTAATGAAGTAAAAAATTATGGCTTCTGTGTTTTGTGTTATATTAATGAGTCTTTCCCACTTCATGAGTTAAAAAATATTGTTCTGTCTTTTCTTTCAGAACTTTATAGTCTCTCACCATCTTTACATTTTTGGGGAGGATTAGCATTTAGTGTAAGATATCAGGTAGTGGCAGGTTTCCAACATTATTCTTTCCTCCCAGCTGGATATTTAGTTGTTTTAGCATAATCCTTTGAATTATTTATCCTTTTAATGATGATTAGAAATAACACTTTTACTTTAAATTCTTATTTGAATTAATATCCTTTCTAAGCTTCAATTCTTTTCATAGTTTTTTTTTTTTTGGTGTGCAAATTCATGCTCCATTATCACACCATTTCAATTATTATTGTAGTTTAATAATAGGTTTAACTGTCTGAGGTTGCTAATTCGGGGTTTAATTACAGGTTTTGCTATCCTCCTACAGCAGTCTGGAGAATGTCTCAGTGAGTGCTCAGGTCAAAAGCCTTGCAGTGATTCTTTCTCCTTTTCACACACTATGGCCAGCCCATCAGCAAATCTGATCTATTCTATCTTCAAAATTTATCCTGAATCTGACCAACTCTCCACCACTGCATCCTAGATGAAGTCGCCACCATTCCTCTCATCTGGGTTATTGCGAT
Source organism: Camelus ferus (assembly GCF_009834535.1). NCBI lineage: Eukaryota > Metazoa > Chordata > Mammalia > Artiodactyla > Camelidae > Camelus > Camelus ferus. The sequence goes on along the minus strand of NC_045706.1, from coordinate 41,140,130 downwards.
CGCCTCCCAACAGGTTTCCATGATTCTGTGTTTCGTGCCCCTACAGTTGGTCTCTGTACAGGAGCCTGTGTTACATGTAAATCAGATGTCAGCCTCCCGCTCAGAAACCTCCAGTAGTGTTTGCTCCTTCTCGGAGTAAAAGACAAATAGTCACGTAGCTCTAACAACTTTTCTGGCTCATCACTTCTCACTCCCTCTTTCACTCAGCTCCAGCCCCAGGGGCCTCCTTGCTGTTCTTCAAACACATAAACAAAAAACGCTGAGCATAATATACTCTATGCCTTTACACTTGCTGTTCTGCCACCCATAACCTACTTCCCTCAGATGTCTATTTAGGTTGGTAGCAGAGAGGGAAGGCAGGGAGAGATAGTGCAAATGTGCTCGTGGCATGATTCTTGAAGAGGTAGGAGTCAGACACTGTCTAATCAAATAGAGGAGAAAGTCTATTTCATAATAAAGATAACAATTAAAACAAAAATAGGAACTTTCCAAAATTGTCACAAGAAAAACATACACCAACACAAGTGTAGAACATAGAGTGAAATTTTATTTTTAAAAAACTAAAGATAAGAAAGAAATCATTAAAAGATGATAGAAGTAAAACTTATCTAACTACTTGTATCCACAGATATAAATATGTTAGGATCTAACTACTAAAAAAAAAGACTCTAGTTGAATTACAAAATAAAGAACATTCTGCACTTCTCTTATGTATATTCTGCACAGAAAGTACAAAATTAAAATTACTCAGAAAATTTGAAAAAGATGAACAAAGATCTTCTAGGAAAATACAAATAAAAGAAGGTAGGGGTTATGATATTAATTTCAGATGAGATTAAAGTCTGGAAAAGAATTACAAAGATGACACTTTATAAAACTGTGCTGTATACAGTGACGTTCTTACAGATAGTCATGCCCGACTCACATGTACAGTTTGACCAATTATTGGGAACTGTAGGTGAGAATCTGAAGTTGTTTTCTGTGGCCTTGAATCATCATTTAAATGCCACCGTCACTTTTGAGGCCATGTCTCAATATTGCCTGCACGGTGATTTACCTAAGCTTTTCTTTAAAGTGACACATTCCTTAACTGAGATAAGTTTATTTCTAATATAAAAACTGGCAAACGTGAGAGTTAATGCCATATCTAAAAAGGGAAGCTGTTCCTTTAGTCCTGAGAATGCAGTTCCATGTCACCAAATTATTCAAATGAAGCCAAAAATCTACCTTATTACAGAAAATCTTCTGGTTTTTTAATGTTAGCTTAAAGAGGTAAACAAAACCTGCCAGTGGCTCTTCTGGCCACGGGTCTACCAGTTCTCAGTTTTTGTGTTAGCAGACATCAGGCATCCCTCTTCCCTCCAATGTCAGCCAATGTCTCCTACAACTCAGTGGCCTCTCTTCTCCCTTCATCCTCAGCCACTGATAACATCACTGATGACTTACCGGGACTTGTAAACTCCTTAAGAGAAAGGATTATGTCTTATTGCACCTCTGTCCCCCTCCCCTCACCTACCAGAGTTTCTGGTACTTAACAGAGGTCCATGCATTCACTTGTGTGTTCATTCACTCACTCAACAAATATTAGCTGGTAGGGAAACAGAAAAGACTTCATGGCTTAAGCGAAAAGGCTTCTAATAAGTGTAGTAAGGACTCGGAGAGAAAATAAGCAGAGTTCTGTGGGCTGCAAAGAAGGGGCAGCTAATCTTAACTGAGGGAGTAGGGATGGCTCCCCAGAGGAGGCAATGTCTGTCTGAATTGATTCTTTGATTCTTGGAGAAGTTGGATTTTTATATATATTTTAAAGTATAGGGGGGCATTCCAAGAAGAGAAAGCAGCTTGGTATGGTATCTAAATTAGGATGGAATAGCTGATTCCTAGAGCATAGTTTGGGAATGCTGAATGATGGCGCCAGAGGGTAGTCGGGCTTGGTCATGAAGAACTACACTGAGTCCATAACTTCACACGCCACTAGTGCCCTATACAGCCTAAAGCCTCTCTGCTTTTTTCCCCATTGGTTTCTCCGCCCCGCAGTCCTTAATGTCTTTCTTCTTAGTTTCTGACTGGGAATATCTCATTTATCCTTTATGTACCAGTTCAATGCCAGTTTTTCTGGAAAGATGGTCTCAACCTCTCTGTAAGCCCTAAGAACGGAATTTGAATGGATTGGATCACTGTAGTTTGCACATACTTTTATTTTAGCTATAATGATTTTGTTTTAGGCTATTATTATTAGTTTTCCAACTAGGTTGGAATCATTTTAAAGTTAAGGGCTGTTTTTAAGTATGTCTTTGTATCCAACCAAAGTGTCTGTTAAGATATTTCATATTTGTTCCTTGAATGACTAAATATCTGCATATTAGTGTTTGGGGAGTGTGAAAGGAACAAGATTGTCATTGGCTTCTCAGAGGAAATCGCATTTGAGATGGATGTTGAACATAAGTAATATTATACACAAATAAGACGGAGGGAGGGCAGATCATGCAAATGGAATAGCAGAAGATACGATTTCTTACTAAATTATTTGGGTTAAAATGATTGCCCAAGTGACTAGTGGGTTAAGAAATTTGATGGCATTTGCATAAGAGGAAGGTTGTCATGAACTTCCACTTCACACTGAACTCTTCTGCTGCTTTACCTCTGTTCAAACAGTTTTGAGGGAGTGAAGCCATTTGTTCATTTATTCTAGCAGATTTGAATGGACTACGACAGGTCTTTCTTTCCTTACTGTGTGTATTTTAAGACTCAGTTTATGTTTGGCTTTCTCATGTAGTCTTTTCTAACTATTGAAACCCAGGGAAGTCCTTTATCTTTTTTGAATCTCTCTGGACCTTCTGCTGGTACATCTTGCAATAAAAATTTAACCTCCAAAAGCAGTTTGCTTCTTTTGTAATTGCATACCTTATACTTTGATTTATATCTGTAAAGTGACTTTTTAACTTGAAGCTGATACATGTAAAACATTAGTATTTTCCACATATACAAACACACACACAGAGAAAGAGATAGTTGACTGTTCATTTCATCCTCCCAAAGAATTATGAATTTATTGAATCCTTCTTACCAAGAAGGAAAAGAAATCTCCTTACTCTTCAGAAAATTAGAAGATTAAGGCTAGAGAAATGTGCTTCACTCGGGAAGTGGATTATTTTAAATGTTTCCTATCATTTAAGATGTGTTTGAAGGTGATGTGAGATTAGAAATTGTATTTGATATCACACACATAATTTCTTGGAGCTCTTACCCTGCACGTGTGCATTTTTCTGTGCCTACTGATAAAAAAGTCTCAGATCCACTTGCTTTGATCTGCTTATTATTTGGAGTTTGATTCTACCCTTAGGGTTTACATTCTCCTCTGTTTTTCTGAGGATACTAATAAAAGCTTAGCTAGATGAAACAGCTTCTTTGAAATCAACTAGTATACTCCCATTAGTCAACAGCACTGCAGTTTTTCTATTCTTGATTAAATGTTAATAAGAAACTTACAAGAAAGAGACTGCTCCACTATACCTAGTACCTGGCCATAGAAAGGTGTGGCCAGGTCTCCCCCTGGTGGTCGTGGTAATAGGTACCTGGGAATCTTCAGAACTTTGCATTTCTCACTAGGCTTTTTCATCCTATGGAGCAGATGTTAACTAAAGGACAAAGTGGGAAGGAGAAAAATGTAGGACTGTTTGGGTTACTTCTCTCAGCTTATTTCCAATCTTATCACCTTTGTGCGGTGTTTATTGCTTCTGTTCTTTTCCAGTTTCTTGTTCTGGATGTTGATCAAAGAATGTAATAATCAAAGAAATCTTACACACAAACTAACTATGATTGGTTGACTGTGGTTCTAACCAAATGGTAGTCTTTGATCAAGAAAAATTTTCTGAACTAAAATGGTCATGGCAGATGCAATCGTAACAATTTTTACAGCACTCTGGTACTCTGTTAAACAGCTGAACAATAATGGACAATAATGAGCAGCTGAGTACACTTACCAGGTGTTGAGCATGGGTCAAGCGCTTCATGTGCATTTCATCTTCATGACAGCCCTGTGAGATAGTCAGTCGCATTCTCCCTGTTTTATAGGGGCTTAAATAGGGTAGTGATCTGACCAAGGTCACACAATGGAAAAGGCAGAGTCCTCAGCTCTTTACTTTGTTAGAGACCCTCCTACGTGCTAACTGATGGGCAGCAAATACTGAGAATGGTTCTGGTGTAAATATCCACTTAATCTTCCTCTTCAAAATTACTGTGTAGTATTGCTTAATCTAAAACACCACTATTGGTACTGAGATCATGAAACATTTCCATGTAGATCAGGTATTTCTTTATTAGCCAGTGACAATACATAACTCCACTGATTTGACTTCTTGGCCTCACTGGTGAACTGATCAAGGTTGAATACAAGACCTTTTCAGTTTTAGCCCAAGCAATGAGGGTTTACCTACCTGGGTTTAATCCTGACTTTGTCTTGCTTTCACTTGATGAATGAGGGATGGCAACTGGATTTCATCTTGCAATTTAAAGTCAGAAGAAAAAGACTGTTCAGGTGATCATGCCACAGGAAGGAACACTGCAGACATAACAAGGGGTAGAACCAATCAGGGCCATTTTGGAGAAGAGGGCAAAGTGGACCACTCTGAATTGGTCTCCCAGCCTTGAAAATTAAAACCTCTCCTCCCCCTCAGACATTTACTCATCCTCTGGTTCTGGATATTTTCCCCTTGTGCTCTTATACTTTTTGTAACTGTCACCCTCATAGCTCTAATCATATTAATAATGGCCTGATGATATAACAACCTCCCCTCCTCCCAAGAGTTATCAGTTGATAAACTACATAAGGGCAGGGATTGTTTCAGTCTTGATACTTACAGCATGGCAAACAGTAGGTACTTAATAATTATTTGTAGAAATTGGTGTAGAAAGACCTGGCAATCTAGAAAACTGATTTTTTCCCCCTCATGCAGAAAAATAGGTGACTTTTTTAGAAAATTGTCCTGGGGGTGTTAACGAAGTAAGTTTGCCAACGTTCCATCATTTCTTTGTATTATTTATGTAGAAAACCATTTCAAATATCCTTCTATCTTGCTTTAAGTAGGGGACATGCTTTTAGGGTAAGTTATGTGTGAGATGATAGATGCTCCAATACATGATCTCTAAACCTCTCAGGTAGATATAATTCCCCTTTTACATGTTTAAAAATAATGACAAAAGAGCTTGTATTAGTCAGGGATCTCTAGAGTTATTTATCTATACCTATCTACCTGAAGTCCCAAGATGTGCAGGGTGAGCCAGCAAAGTGGAGATGTCCGAGAAGATCCGATGGTGTAGTTCCAGCCCAAAGACTGGCAGGCTTGAGACCCAGGAAAAGTAGATGTTTCCATTCAAAGGCTGCAGGCAGAAAGTCTCTCTTCCTCCAGAAAGGGTCAGCCTTTCTGTTCTAATCAGGCCTTCATCTGATTCAACGAGGCCGAGCTACATGAAGGAGGACAATCTGCTTTACTTAGCCTATCAATTTAAATGTTACTCTCATCCAAAAACATCCTCACAGAAGAACCTAGAATCATGTTTGACCAGACATCTGGGCACTCTGTAGTCCAGTCTGGTGGACATACTAAATTAACCATCATGGAGAGCCACAGAAAATTATTTCTTCAAGTGGCAGAGCAGGGATTTTAACTTAAGTCTGATTTAGAAGCCCATGACTGTTGCCCCTGTCCACACACTGCCACCAAAGAGGTGATAAATGCAATTAGAAAGCCTTCTGGGCTGACAAACCTTTGGTCTTTTTCTAAACAGCTTTCTCTTCTCCTGAAGCAATGTCCACAGATCTTAAACATCCCAAGTGCCACATTTCCCCCCAATGATAAAGCATCATGTGCACACTGGCTCAAAACAAGCTTATCTAGGTAGTAGTACTTGCTTGTTGGTTGGGTTTTATACTAGAAGTTTAAGCATGGAAGTATTGATTAAATTATAGCCAATCTTGTCAGGATAAGATAGCTCTTAGTAAATTTTCCTAACAGGCATGTTCAAAGTCTGTAATACTGCATACAGAGGAGCAAATTTGAAAAAAAAAAAAAAGATAATCAGGATTTGGGGGCAGAACAAGACAGAAATACTGACTTTTTGGCAATTACCTTTGTATTCTTTTAAAATTACATTAAAATCTCTTATTAATTAAAACAAGTGTTTATCAAACACCTGCTATGTACTGTTTGGGGTACTGGGCACATTGTAGTGGTCAAAATTTGAAACATTTTCTTTCTCAGGGTTAAAAAAAAATGTCATGTAGCATTACCAGTGTCTCAGCAAACCAGACGCCAAAAGTGTTAAGTCACAGAATTGTAACCTAAACTGTGACCAGTGACCACACTTCTGAGAGCACTAAAAGTTCTTCAGGATCAGGGACTTACTCAAGTCCATATGCTGGATGGCATTATTAAATTAAGAGACGCAATTTATGATTTAATATTTTCATTACCGGAGACTCTACACTAGGTGGCGTAGCACTAGAAGCAGTAACCAGCAGTGGAAAGCCAATGTTGCAACTTCTGTGCTAAAAGCAGTTTCCCAGTGGATCCTAAGAGAAATAGTATTAATTGAGAAAGGGATGAGGTTCTTTTAAGTGATCGTTAGAATGCTCCTTGCTGGAAGGGCTGTGGAGGTGGAGAGATAAAAATGTTCATGTGATGGCTGCAGGGCAGACTGCGAGTTGGAAAGATGAAGGCTGATCAATTCTACACGTACAAAATCATCATGGTATTAAGGTGATACACAGCCTTACTGTGTAGGAGGGGCAGAGCCTGGATCAAGAAAGTTTAGGATTGTTGTGCAGACATGAAGTACATAAATGGAACTCTAGCTTTCATCGTTGGGAGATTTTGAAATTAATTTAACAGATTTAGTTAAGTTTAATGGTTGACAGAGCCATAAGCAACACCACCTCTCATGTCTATCCTGTATACGGAGTGAGACGAGCCACTGCCTAACCTAAAAACGAAAATGGTGGCAGGCAGATATTAGCAGCAGAAAAACAATTTATCTTACACTAATGAGCATGTGCCTGATGGGCAATGTTCAAAATTATTTTAAGTGCAAAATAGAGCTGGGAATCTATAAAACTCTGTATACTTACAGATGAAGACAACTTTTGAAATAGCACTTGAAAGAACCAGGTCTTGACTTCTGCTGGTCTGTAAGGGACAGCCTGGAAGAACTAGAAACAGACTCAGGGGCAAGGTGTTACCGCAAGTGAAGAACAGCCAGTGTACACAATGCCTCACTGACAACATTCTCAGCTTGGCACGCTTCTGTTCCAGGTTTGAGGTTGAACTTTTGTTGTTCAGAGACCTTTGGGCTAATACTGTACTAATACCCCTGATTTATAATCTGAAAGATATTCATTCATTTACTGATTAAAATTTTATTTAGTCTTTCCCCTTGGGCATGATTCCTGGCAACTTCAGCTCATACATGCAATTCTTTTGTTTATCAAATACTTCTTAAGTCCATAAAAAAAAAAAAGACTTTTCTCAGGAAGGCAGATGTGCAGTTAACAATCATCCTCTGCAAATCTCAATGTTGTGTATTTTATTTTATTCTCCTTTAAAGTCATAGGTTGTGAAGGGGTTGGAATGGATTGGCATTATTCTTAGTTTGGATTCATGATGATAAATTGAATGGAAGTGAAAACAACTTTTTACATTAATAACTGCTTGAAACCTCAATGCATTGTGCTAAAAGTCATATATGAAAAATTTCAAATATATAAACAAAATCAATAAACCTATATTATCTTAATACCTTTATAAAATTGTCTCAGAACTTTGGATAAAAACCTTCGCTTAATTGTTCCCAGATTTTTAGATTTCATGAAGCAGTTAAAAAAAAAAAGTAGGGGCCGATACAGGGCTGCCAACTTTTTATTCTGTCAGGTAAGAATATTTAAAGCAACTAACACCACTATCGACATTTCACAAAAGGATACTTCAATATCACAGAAGTTGGAATAACCATGTAATAAAAATTAAATTCGATTTGATGATCTTCTATCAACCCTTTTTTTTCCCCATGTGGATGCAGACATTTTTTTAATCTTGGTCTAGAATCTGCAAACAAATGCTTAAAATGCCATTGGTCGAACCATTTCAATTAAAAGGCTAAAAGGCGAGTGGCTCTGCCTGAAATCAGTGTTAAAATCAGGGAGGAAAAGCAGTTTCTGACAACTAGTAGAGTAAAACACCCTCATAGATCCCCAAGCACTAAACATTTTGCTAATTAGGAATCTTGATCCATGTTTATCTTAAAACAAAATCCTTCATAACTAATATAAAATCAAATAAATCCAGCTACTTTGAAGAAAGACTGGTATACATGACTGTATCTGTTATAATCTGTCAAGGAAAATAACCCCAAATCATAGATTATCATAATTATATAACCTGTCATAAATGATATAATCTAAACTGCAAGCTTTTAATACTCCAAAATCTTTTGTGTTCAATTATATGGTCTATAATAAACACTTTAAGAATTGTCTGCAGGAATAGGTGAATGTCGCTATAAATTACTGCAAAACAAGTTTCTTCCTAATGTTAGATTTCTCAGCCTGGCACAAAGTCTTATTGCAATCACTGAAACATAAATGATAGAAAAAAAAGTGGTGATAGTGTAGGGGAGCCCACTTGCCTGATCTCTCAATTAAATGAAAAAGCAATTAGAAGCTTTAGGGTGCTTACATGAGAACAGTAATTGTACACAAAGATTTTTGTGTAAAAATACCTCCCATTAGCTTAACTACACCTACTTTACTTTTTAGGTTAAGTAAATAGCATGAAAAAGTTTTAACTATCCTAAAGGAATTCTAGTTCAAAAAGCATGCAATAGAATTTTAACATGATCTTGGGATGACTTTTATCTATCATATTGGATTATCAAAATGCTACAGTAGATGTGCATTTCACAGTTAGGTGATCACTTCCAATTTCACTATAAACATACCCACCTACACCACTGAAAAACAGTTTTGAGCACTTGTGTTGGTTTCTTTTTATACTTCCACTAGCTATAAAAATGCATGACTCGTACTATTTCAAATTCAAAATTAAGAATACAGCTTAGTCTGTTCAAAGGATATCCTTTCATTGGTAACTTTGGGAGTTCACAGATATATTTTTCTTTTAAACAATACCCTTTAAAAGCAAGATGCTCTCTTTTGTTGACCCAATCATACTTACTTAAAAAGGAGGGGAAGAGGCTTGGGAAAAGCTCAATCAAGTATTTTGTAGGTAGAATCAAGGTTTGTAGTACTTTAGATTTTGTGCTGAAGATGTGCCTTCAAGGTAAGTTCAACTAAATCATGTACTTAAAAACCAGTACACAGAATTTTGGGATCAACTTTACCTAACCATAATACACAAAACCATACATTTAAAAAACATCAGGGATCACACGAAATGCAGGAATGCTAATGTTTGGTTTCACTGATTCCTGTGACTTCCAAGGTAATTCTGGATTCTATAAAGTAGAAAATTGTAATTGACTACTACTGAGAATTCAAGTGTATGCAAAAAAATGGTAAGAATATTTACCTGTTAACCTGTGTTAATTTCAAACTACGTTTGCCTACATTACATATATATTTTGCCATGTTTTTTCCTTCTCACTCTTAAAACCCAAAACCTAATTAATACATATTAACTACTCCTGTCTTAATTCTTCTATTGCTCTTAATTATTCTCTGTTTTCATATTCTCTTTTTTCTGACTTAGCAATGAAATGCCATGTTTCTGGTCTAAGTCTTTGAAGAACATTACATAAACAAACACTTGTCTTCAAAATTTTGCTTTTAAAAAAAAGATTATACAATTTGAGAGAGGATGTAATTTTTCCCCCCGAAATAGTTCCTTTACTAGAATCAGTTGTGTGCCTGATGATCAAGAATGAGGAAATAAAAATCTTCCCATGCCTTTAATCTGGCCTCACGACCACTGTTTCTTTTACGGATGTGTCTTTGCAGTCAAGAGACCTGACATCATGTGCTCCAATTCCTTCGGTGTCCCTAGTTCAAGTGCTTGCCACTTCTTGGCTAGAATTCTGGAACATTACATTTTAAGACATCCCTTCATAACTACTTTAAATCTAAAATCACTTTGATCTAAATTTCCACTATTCATTTCTTTAATGGACCAATTAAATATCCATGGAGATGAATACAGAGAAGTTCCTGCCCCTTTATTATTGACCTGGCTCACTTAGAATTAAGCAGAATTAACATTCAAAGTTCATTTTGATTAAAAACACAGAGGCCGTATTTTCTGTGTCATTACCACTGTCAAGAAGAAAGCCAAGGTCGTAACAGATTTTTCCCAGACTGTTATTAAGAGATTAATGTAGCCTAACCACACCCGATTTACTTTCTAGTTTCCTAAGTAATATTAAAGTGTTAATTTTTCTTTGAAAGTTACAAGTATGATCTGCACATACATGATTTTGAGAATAATTTAATATGTTAACTTCAACATCCAACATCTTATATGCTAATGTCATTATTTTTAAATGTAAAGAAATGGATCCTTACAAAACCAAAATAACCCACAGGCCATGAGGTTGGTTTTTCCTTTTTCTTTTTTTTTGGTTTAAACAAATGTGCACCACGATGGTTCAACAAGTAAGGCAAGTGCCGTGAATATGAAAGCTGTAGTTTGCAATATACCACATCTAGAACCCAGGGGAGGTGAAGTAGACAGAAGTGGTAGTCATTCTAAATTAAACAGTCGGGTGATAACATCACGACAAGTTGGTTTGCAGCATCAAAAGTGTCTGTTTAAGTGTCTTTTTTCTTAATGATCAGGGGTCCCACGTTGTCACCAGTTTCTTCATTGTGTTTTGTGTGAGCTCCATCACAGAATGGGAACTAGGAAGAGAGAGATTGTGAAATGTCTAACTGCAAAATCAGTATCATGTGCTTATCTTCTATTTCCAGGTATAAATTCTATCTTGGGGCAGCAATATAAATGTACACAAAATTTACATTACTTCTATCAAAAGATGTGGTACAGAATATTCATATTAAAAACAAGTCCTTGCAGCGAAAACATGAACCCAAGCTTTCAGTGTTTTATTGGCATGGATGAGGAAAAGAGGTTATTAAAAAAAAAACAAAAAAAAAAACTAAAATGTATCCCACAGCAAAGAACAGCATTTCAAAGTGACATATGTTTAATAAACAAACAGATGATTTTACAGTGAGAATAAAAGTTTACATTGTAAAAAGCTCAATTTGTATAAACAGCACACACAAAACATGTCACTGTAGGGTTTTATGCACATAGGTTATAAAACGAATTCTGAAAAGTGAAATATTTGTGAAAAGTCTCAAATAACTTACTGAAATAGCATGTTTAAATTTTATTTCTTTTTAAATCTCACATTGATAATACTAGAAAACTAATACATTTTCTCAAATTACTTTTCTCCATATATCGAATAAAGAACAGAGAGAAATCTAAGGAGAAATATACAAAAGATAAAAGCCGTACATCTAAAATAGGAATAATAATCTGGTTCTGCCTAAAAATTGAAATTCACATGTTTCATCATGATCTTAAAATAAGTAAAGAAATAAATATTTCTTTAAAAAAATAGTAAGTAGATCCTGGCTATTTGTTAATAAACTTTCATGCTTCTTTAAAGTATATAAAGTTTTGTATGCCTTTAAATGTAAACTTAGTATTCAAAATCACTTTGTTTAGGGGCACAGATATCTTTTAATAGTACTTTCTATATCACTTAACCCCAGGAATTAGTGACTTAAGTCAGAATCATCTCTCAAACTTCATGTGAAGATTAGGCATTCTTATGTTTACTCATTAGAGATTTCTCATTTTAAGTTAATAAAAAGATTAAACATTTTTTTTCCAACCAAGAGCCAAAATGAGTTATTTCAACACAGAATTAGCAATTTCTTAAGAAAACATTGTATATGTTAATGGAATATATTTATTGAAGTCAATTCATAATTCTTAATATAGTATAAATGTATGAATGGCAGTTACTTGGCATTAAAATTCAAATGGTAAATTACATAAAAATATTTTGTGTTTTTTCCAGAAAGTATCTTGTTTTATTTTTGACCTTTCTATGCAGGACAAAGAAAACACGTTTGTGGATATATACTTTCAAACGTAATCTAGGAAGTATAGCAGTTTTTGTATTAAATAATAATGTGATGAAAACATGTGAATTTTAATAATCCTCTTTCATTTAAAATTCTGAAATGTGTTAAAAATGTCAAGCGAAGAGCTTAAATTACAAAAAGCACAAAGGGTATATTTAATTCAATTTGTGTAATATCAGTACTTAAAATTAAAAATATAAAGGTCAGAAAACTGATGAGGAAAAAAGTATAGCTCACAGATGCTTCTAACATTTGTTCTAAGATGTGAGCATTTCCTTACTAACAAATCCTGGAGAAAAGTTTGTGAATTAAACTGGCTGAATGTCCTATATGTCCAGAAAATACCCTATTCATATTTGTTAACCCAATTACAAAACTACAAATCTCAAATATCTTTAAAACTAAGAGAAAAGAAGGTAGCAGAAGAGGTTGGAATAAATGTTTAGGAGAAAAAAAAAACCCATTGGAGATCCTTGCTCTCCACTTGGAAAGCTAGCTACGTTATCAGGGTCTTCATAAAAAAATACAAGATTTCTTTCTTTTTAACAAGTCTCACATCTCAAGTTACGATGTTTCTATTTTTAGGGTGATTCAAGATGGAACTAAATATATATTTTTCCTTAACTTAACTCTTCTACTTGCAAAAACAAAAATTTAAAAAAAATCTTTCTCCAACCTTTGTATTTTTAGAGTTTGATTTACATTTTCCAAAGGAGTTGTCTGGGGCCATTTGGCTCATTACCATAAATTGCTCAGAGAAACAAGCTTGCTTTGGTTGAGAAAGAAAACAAAAGCAATGAGATCTTTGAGACTACCTGAGAGAATATGACATTTTATAGCATTTTTCCGTACTTACTTTAGTAAGATGTAAGATAGTAGATATAATAGGAAAATGTGTAAGAAAAATTAAGATTTTATAAGGCTGTCCTTATGTGGACTGGGCAAGCAATGTAAGCAATTTTCAGAATATTGCTTCTATGAAGAAATAAAGTTAGTGCAACTCACTTACAAACCATTAATAGGATGCAAATGATCTCTTTCACACAGACACAAAGACACACAGACACACACAGGACAAAACCAAAAAAAACCTACTACTAACCAAAAAACCCAACTCAAATCCTGAAGTTGTTAAGGAAAGAAAATGATTCTACAGTTACATTTCATTTTCATTTCAGCTGCATTCCTGATGTGAACTGGCTCACCTATCTTCTCTTTCTTGATGATTTCTTAGTCTGCATTCTTCTTCTGTCCTTGTTCAAACTCTCCCCTGCCTCCGAAACGGCCCTCACACAACTCAGCAGATGAGGTAACCTACCTGAGGTGAGTGGGGTGTGGGAATCTAGTCAGACTCCGCTGCATGCTCTTCCCTCTTACAACACCGTTCCCTCACCTTGTTTTGAAACTAAGACTATTTTCCTTTTTAAGGCTGAGTTTCCAGTCTGTGTGTGCACTTTCATCTCCTTCCACCCTCTTTCAACATACCGCTGTCTCAAACAGAGTCTTTCCCTGCAGTCGCTTTAATCATTTCCATTCTATTGGCTCCTTTCCCTCCCATTTCACTTGTGGGTAGCCTTTTTGTGAAATACTATGAAACAGGCTGGCTTCTGAAACAGCAGAGGACATGCCAATTCGGGGGAAGAGGAGAGGAGTGAGGTGTTAATAAGAGGTAATTTCTGCATATGACTAAGAGATCTGATTCATTAGGTCTGAGAAAACTGCTCAAAATGTTAGACACACACAATAGGTTACCAGTGATGATACCCTAAGAATGAATTAGAAGCGGGGGAAAAAAATGGACAAATTAAGAGAATGAGGTTAACAGATACAAACTACTACACATAACATAGATAAGCAACAAATATTTACTGTACAACACAGAGAATTAGATCCAATATATTGTAATAACCTATAGTGGAATATAATCTGCACAAAACATGGTACACCTGAAGCTAGTGCAATACTGTCAATTAACTATAATTTAAGCAAAGAATGAATTAGAACTGAATTAGTCTATATCACATGTAACTTTTTTTAGATAGGAGTTTAAATTTTGTTTTATTTCAAACACAATTGGTTATATGAAGGGGGAAAAAAAACCACCGAATATCGCCATCTAATCAAAGGTATTAGTTACAAGTTTTCTGTGCAGACATGTAAGTTTGTGACTTGGCACCTGTGTGATAACCTTAGGAACTTCAGGAATGTGAGGGAGTTTCCAAAGATGTCTGGAGAATAAGAACATCCATTAACTTGAATAACATTCAAAGTGAACTCTTAATTGATTCATGTGGGAATAAAAAGTACCCAAGATTCAGTGAAAATTCAGAATTGACAAATCATAGATGCAAAAAGGATTAATAATAGCATAAAAGGTAAGCTTAAAAAGAAAGACAACACAGAAAATAGAAAATAAATGACTGGGCTGGCATTCCTTTCCTTGAAGTCTACCTATGGGAAACGGCCATCTCCAGTTTAATCATCTGGAAAATCTAAATTGTATGATGAAAGAATAATCCTGGAATGTTTTGTTGACTTATAAAGTCAAGAATAAACATTTAAACCACTAGCTTGTGTCCATTTGTGATTCTTCCTGAAACACTTGAGATCTTATTCTATAAAAGTCCGTATTTGCTTTATTGACCCTTTACCCTCTGGAAACACCCAACCAAAGCAAGCACCCTTTACTTGACAGCAGAGCTAAGCCTCAGAATTCACTCAAGCAGTCCTTGTATTTCTTTTTCTTTCCATTCACTGTCACATTTACCAAAATTTTGACATATATTCAGCCTTTTAGCATTTCTTTAGTAGTAATTCATCCTGTAACCCATTTGAACATAACTATTCTAATTATTCTGTTGAAATTACACCAAAAGGTCAATTGCCTAATTGTTTAATCCAACTGTGATAGTTTATTCACCTCGTGGGCTTCTGCACTGGCTGATGTTCACAACTGAACCTTCTTTGAAACGTCTCCTTTTTCCACTGTGAGGCCACAATAGTCTTAGTTTTCTTGTAACTCTGGCCTAATTCATCTCCTTTTTTGGCTCTTGTTCATCTTTACAAAATGCAGAAAATTCTCCAAGATCTCATACTCAGCCCTTGATTTTTATCTCTATCAAGGATCTGCTGCATTCCTGCGCTTGACTCATCCGTTCTGCTGATCTCTATCTCCAACCTTGATGTCTCAACTTTAGTCCCACATTTCAGTCTGTCTGCTGGACATTGCCATTCAAATGTCATGTCAAAGTCACTCTTTGAAACTGAACTCCTCTTCACCGTCCTGGAAAATTGGCTTTTCACCCTGAATTTCTTATTGCTGTTGATGGCACTACCTCTTCCAATCCTACAGGCTTCCACGAGCTTTAGTTTTCCTTCCCCAATCTTCCATGCAAATCAGTCATTGCACTTGGCTGATCCTTCCCTCCAAATGTTTCATGTATCTGTTCATTTTTCTCCATTCCCATATATATTATATATATATATAATATAATGTAAGTATAATTTTAGGTCTGAAACCCCTGACAAGGAGCTCCCCCATGTCAGGAGGCACAAACTCCTCACACTGGTACTCAAGACACTCCTCAGATTGGACTTATTCCTTGGGGGACGGAGGTGCAAGGACCAGACTAGATTCCTCGTTGATCCATCTTTGTTCACATGAGTCTTTTCTAGCAGATTCTGAGAAAGAGTCCCCAATAATTGCTAGTGTATTCCAATGCCACAGGTCTTTCCAGGGGCAGTTTAACTTCCATGTCTATCACTACTCCTTCCCAGAAGATTCTAGCCCAGAGTGTAAGCTCTTCCTTTTATTTAAAGCACTCGTACTCCATCTACTATACACATCTACAATACTTGCTGTTTTACTATTCAACTGTTCTCATGCATGTAAGCATAACAGATGCTAAATGAACGATTTAAGATCACTGACTAAAGAACTATTACAACTCTGACTTAGAGATTCCGTGATTTCTAAAGGTATTTTTTATATTTTGGTGAGCAACAACAGAATGAAACCTATTACAGGTGTTAATTTTTTAAAAACACACCAGATCTAGTCTATAGAATATTACTGAGGATTATTTTCTAGCAACACACTAGTGCTTACAAACAATCACATTCCAAATGAATAGTGCTCTTCTTAAGGTATAATTTGTTGTAATGGGACTATTAACTTTTGGTTCATATTCTACATGTTCATCAAGTAGTTTTCAGACATGATAACATGATCTAAGCACTGTATCACCAATGGATTATACAAGATCAGTTGTATCTGGAGAAGCAGGTTAGTGGAATATGCTTTCTAGTACTATTGTGTGACTTCTTTGTTATTCGTGATATGTGATTTGTGATAATGGCTTTCCACTGTGGGAAGAGGTCCCTGACATAACATGCTTTCAGAAATAGATATATCACTCTTATTGTCCATTTTCTTAGGACTTACAGTGTCATCTTTAGTGAAATCCAATCTATTTAAATGCTAATAGTGGCAGTACACATAGTATTTCACCAGATTTCTCAAAATATACCAGAAATTTTGAAGTCATTCAATGTCTGAAGTGTTCGCTTCGTGACCTTAGGAAAGCATTTTACCATCTTTAGATCACTAGCTATCATCACTGTCTAAAAGCTGCACATATCACAGATGACATTTCTAGATGGAACTTGATAAAATGCAATTCTCACAAAAGGAAATTTTCAAGATAGAAAAAAAATCCTGTGTTAGATATTTACATTTAGGAGGTGCAGCTTATAGAAAGCTTAGGATACAGGGTCAATATATTTACCAGGTAAGAAATTTCAGGGGTGATTTTCCACAAGTTTCTCCTGACATTTCTAAAACTTGTCCTAGAATTCAGGAGCTTGAAACCTCAAGGAAAAAAAAAAATCACCTCTTCTATTTCTTCATTTTTAGGCTGTACACTTCTTTTCCTGAGATTGGGGAGGCTAAGAGCCACCTGGGGAGAAAATTCTAAGAGTAAATAAAAGGGATTTTTTTTTCTCTTCTTTGGTCAAGAATATGGTTACATTCACCTGAACTCAATGAGGGTACGATGTAATTTTACTGCATGGAGGTTATACATTTTAGTGAATATATTCCTGAAGAGTACATGGAAAACAGAGAAAACCAGAATCTATTAAAGAAAGGAAGAAAAGAAAAAGGCATATCTTAACAATATCCGATGACACCAGTTTGACGGAATAGTTCAAAAGGAAATGTTATATTAAAGGTGGCACTGACATAGAGGACTTATTTCTCTTACCTTTTTGGACCTCCAACAACGGCAGTACACAGCTTTATCTCCCAAATCCTCCATGTCAAATGCATGTACTACCTTGGGGTTGTCTTTTTGGATGTGAGGATTTACCATGGACTTGTTGCGATGATCTTTAACATAAAATCTTTTGTAAGCTAGATAGCCAATGGCAGCTGTCCCAGCAGCAATGGTAACTGCGGCGATCCATTCAACTAGAGCAGGGAAGGAAAACAGGTTTGAGCAAAGCCAAAACAGACACTAATAACCTAACATGAACATTTAGGGAATCCCGTTTGGGGATATTAAGCATCCCAATAGTCAAAGGGTCTTAATGTTAACGAAATGATCAGAACACACTGGTGTAACAGTCCTTGGTTAAGATTTTCCTCAGCCCTTACTGAGGCAATTGTGTATTTTCTATTGAGTGATGTTAGTTAAATTAAGATAGAAGAGGGAAACTTAAAAATTATTTTATAGATGGAGAAGGAAAAACAAAGCTTAATAATTGTTAAGTGCTCATAAATAGATTTAAAATAACATGAGAGCTTGCAGATATCTTTAGCTTAAAAAAATTAACATGAAAAAATTCAGATTAGAAATAAGGCCATAAAAATTCAGATTACAAATAAGACCCTCTCACCTCCCCCCAAAAATCAGGAGGTGATAATGTTAACAAAATGACTCACCAGAATTCATTTATATAGTAGGTCCTTTAGTCATTTAAAAATGCATAACCACAAACAGAATTGGTATCCAAAGAAAAAATAAGAAAGGATAATTAAAACAAAACCAACCCTTAATATTAAACACTCAAGGGAATATATCCAGCAGGATTCTGGGCTTCAAAGTCATTCAAAAGTTGTTGTTTTTTTTTTTAATTTCAAAGTAACTTATCAAAATAAAAATTGGAATGTACTAATTTCATAGAAAATATAATTACAGTTAGATTCTCATTTAATAAATTCTAAAATTTTACTCTTCACCAGTGGATGATCTGAATTCCCTACACACTTCATTTTAAATTTCATGACATTTTTCTGCTCAACTACTTGCTTGACCAATAAGCCATCTATGGATTCTTTTCACACAGATTTTCAAAGACCCCTTAGAAACCCAAGCACTTAACAGCTACCCCAGTTCCAGAGAATTTTGGAGAGAAGAGAGTTCTGCATAGTCTGGTTAGCCTCAGCCTCAGAGGAGAGTGGTCTATTCCCAGCATGGAGTGGACTGCAGGAAGAAGTTGAACAGGGGTCAGGACAAACACACTGGACTGCGTCCCAGCACTTCCTGAGTCAGATCTTCACAGTATTTGAAATAAGTTCCCAGACTATCAAATAAAGCCCTAGAGAGATAAGTACAAAAAACACATTCCAAGGCCAAACAAAAACATATAATGAATAATTAACTGTAAGAATTATTTGCACTATTGAGTCAAATTTCTAATTGTACTAATGTGATTAATTACTCAACCTAATAGTACTTTCCATAAAATTGGAGCTCATTCTTGCAAAACTCTAACGGAAAGGAACAACCACTCTCACACTTAGTCCCTTTTATCTTGGTAGCTTATTTAATAATTTAGTTTTAATCAAATGTTTCTAATTAGCATGTTCCTTCGATTCTATTTGCAACCACAGTATTTTTCTCTACAAAGAAATTTCGTTTGTTTCCCTGCCCATACATTTCTATTCCTCCCTGCCAAAATCCCCTAAAATAAACATTAATTTTATGTCCTTCCCAAGTGCTACTTGACTGAGAAAAGTTAACAAGTCATATGACAGCTTCAAACTTTTGAGAAGAGATATTTTTAACTACACACCCTGTGTCAATTTCCCAAATTTTAGTGCTGCTTCATGGTATCACTCTGTGGCAACTTTAAGCAGAGCTGAAACTTCACTCTGATTTCTAGCTTGATTCATGATCTTTTCATTTGCCATGGAACTCCCTTAAGAAAATGTCAGCAGCTATGGCAATCCACACTTAGCTAATGGAAAGCCACTCTGAATAGCTAATGTACCCATCACAAAATGGGCTAAAACACTGCCTTGTATAGTATGTGCTCAATAATGTTTGGTAAATGTTAAATCTTCAGTATAAATTTACAAAGGGGTAAATATCCCAAAGGACTAAAATAACACAATTCCCTAAATGGCTGTTGATCTTAGTTATACTTCACTTTCGAGGTGAATTTTGAAGTAATCTCTAACAGATTTGTTTTAATGATGCCTGTATTATTATATAAAGGCTGAGATCCAAAGAATAACTACAATTTGCTAGGATTAATCTGTTTCATGATATAAAAAGAGAATCCTACAGGAATTTCTACCCAACACTCACGATAGGTCAAAAGAATCTTTCTTAGCTATGAAAACATTCTTCTATTTGCTTTTCTTATATTACCAACTGAATCCACTGGGTGGCTTTTTTTCTTTTTTTTTAAAATCTTTACCTCCTCTGGAGTTTTTGATGGTGAAAGAAATGACAGAATAACTGACGAGGGAACTGACTGTAGGTATCACCCAAGAGTGGCTGTCCCATGGGGAATCAAAACATGCACTCTGTGATCCCACTCCCTAAGAAGGGTCACTCAGGACCCTATACAAATGTCACAAAGCCATATATGTGCTAGGAAAATGGCTTTGTATTTGTTCCAATAAATTTTTTAGAACCACAGGGTTAGATAAGGTCTTAAAAAAAGTACTTCCATCCTTCTCCCCTTTCCAAATTCTAACTCTCTAATCTCATTAGAGACAACTGTAAAAGTTTCCAGAATAAGAAAAATGCTGCTGTTTTATTGTTTCATTACTGCAGCCTGAATCAGTCTTTTCTGGCAAAAAGCTATGGATGCCACTGGCAACTCTAGGGAAAAGAAGGAAAAGGAAACTATACAGAGACAGACAAGAATGAGGATAGATTCAAAAGTCAACAATTAGAGAAACAATTGAAAACCCAGGACAGTAAACAAATAAAAACAAAACCCAAGTAACATTTAGGTCTTGATAGCGTACATGTCTATTAAGAATAGACACCATCTCTGATTGAACAAGGTACTTCACCAAGACCCAGTTTCTAAAGATGTTTCAGATGGCACCTTTCAGACATTCTTTCAGAACTGGAGTCCAGAAAAAAATCCTGAGCATTATCTCTACCTCTTCTAGTTTATCCTTACTTTTCTTCTCTGTAGACCCCTAGCAAGGTACAGTATTCCTATAGTCAGATCAAACCCCACCTTACCCAAACTTGCTTAACAGTGCTTTCTACCTATACAAATACCATGAATAGAAAGAACAAAATACAAAAAATACATTTCTAAATAATCCCTCCCTTTCCTACTCTTCCCTTGGCCTCCTATTGTATAATCTTTGGTTTTCTCTCTGAATTATTCAGAGATAGAAAAAACATCAACTTATTTCCAAATCTCACACCCATGTTTACAACCTATTTCTTGGCTTTTCTCTACCAAGAGAATCATTTTGCTTGAACCTAAGACAGAAGTCTCACCCTGTTTCTTTTCCTTTAGACCCTTTTCTGTCCCAAACTGTCCTCTCCTGCCCAGCATCAACTGCCATAGAATCAGAATGCTCCTTTCATCTCAGGAAAGGGGGAGGGGAGCTGTGTTTAAATCTTTGCCTGCTTGAGGGCTCCCCCAGATTAGTAGGCTGTGCCTGGTAATGTTTTTCTCCCAAGGCCTGCTGTACAGGTGGTCTTCAATGTTAGTTAAGTAAAAAGAAGTAACAGATAACTAATTTGAACTTGTGGCTCCCTCTGTCCGTCCTACTATCACATTGCTCTTACACCAAATGACTTCTCTTAGACCTCATCTTAATCTATTGTATCAAAGCGTGGAATTTAAATACTTCCTGAGATTAAAAATAAAACTGTATTATGGAACATTTCAGACACACACAGGAAGTACTATAATGAACTCCCAGTTACCCTCACTCAGCTCCAATAAGGCTTAACTCACCACCCATCTTGTTTCATCTATAGCTCAAATCACTCCATTATTTATTGTTTACAACCTATAGGTGCTCTCTCCTTTATCTGCAGTATGGTCTGCACATTCCTTCTCAGATAAAAAAAAAAGCCCTTGAAGA
Source organism: Camelus ferus (assembly GCF_009834535.1). Lineage (NCBI taxonomy): Eukaryota > Metazoa > Chordata > Mammalia > Artiodactyla > Camelidae > Camelus > Camelus ferus. The sequence goes on along the minus strand of NC_045706.1, from coordinate 41,118,609 downwards.
GTTACCTTAAATGACTTGATGAATTTATTGGATTCAAACAGTATTTTTGTGTGGTTAAATGTATTGGAAAATTATGAATTAGTTTCAGCAAAAGAAATAATAATGTAACAGCCAGAGAATAAGAATTTATGAAATTCAGTTTTGGTTACATGCATTGTAGTGTTTGGGGTTTGGGACATATAATAAGTGCAAGGCAGATAGACTAATGCCTATCTTGTAACTTGAGGGTAAAGCAAAATATGAAAACAAAAGTGATTTGAGGGGACAGCAGAAGTAAGGAAGGCCTTTAAAAATATTTGGATTACTCAGCTCTTTTTTTTTAAGATAAGGGTGAATTATGACTGACTATGGGTTGAAGATAAGAAAATCCCTGTGGGAGGACTGAAGAATTAAGAGCAATAGGTATTATTACTGAGGCAAGAGCTTACGGGAGCAGGAGAAAATGGCATCTGGAGGATATGGAGAGAACAGCCTCAGATAATCTCTTCTTTGCAAATAGAAGGGAAGGGATTAAGGATGAGAGCAGATTTAATGAGTTTTTGAGGCAATAAGGAGCATGAAGTTTAGCAAACTTCCCAAAAGTCATCTATTGGTTGTCGTTATAGACCTGTGACGCAACAGCAGTGAAAGCCACTTAATGTTTCTGATCATTTTTGAACAATAATAAATATCTGGTATCAAGTGAAAAATAAGTTTGGTATCATCAACCAAACAGGTTTCAAGAGCCATCTCACTGACTCGGATCTTTGGATTTCAAATTCCAATCACTTATCCTCATTGCCTCTCCCAGATTGTGTCCTGACTTGATCTCCATTAATTTTATTTCTCATTCAACCACCCACCCTTTTTTTTCTTCTTAATATAAACAAGTATTCTGCACGCATACACACACCCTTTTTAAATTTAACATATACAATGCTTACCACTGCCAAATACCACTCTAAGTCTTTTATGATTATTCACTTATTTAACTGAGAAGAGACATGGTCCTTTCTTCCCCCAAATCAAAAGATCTAAATTGATTTTCAATCTATAGGAATTAACAGGTTTGGCTGAAAAACTGAGAGTAGAACAAGTTGAGATCTAAACTTTACAGAATGGATATTCTGTCCCTACCTTGCTCCACCACTATATTTGAGGAAGAAGGTACCAGTAGAAGTGATTTACAAAGGCTTTGGGCCTCTCTACCCACGGTCCTCACAACAATCTTTATGCTTTTAGGTGTGATAAAAAGTAGTTACTTCTCATAAAAAAAGTTGAGTACTTAAAAATTTAGGCTAATGACCCACTTCACCAAGCAATTTCCTATCCCTTAGAAAATGGCAAATGGGAAAATTACCTTTGGAATCCCCTAGAGGATTCCCCTAAATTAAGAAAACAACAAACTTGTCTTGATTGCAAGAAAGATTAGCTTGCAGATAGTCTTAAGAAGTCCTAGGGTTCACCTACTTCACATTTAATATTATGCTACCTAAACTTTAGTGCCCATCTACAGAAAATGACTCCACATTTAAAAAATACATTTTGGAACCTTTTGGCCCATATCACAGAAGTGTAAACTGTCTTCCTATAAACTTATCAGTAGCTCAAGTCATATGAATATCTTATTTTACACAATAGTCTTATTCCTGAAAAAAAATTTTTTTTTTACAACAAAACAGAAACAAAAATCACTCCCTATTTTAAATGCACCAAGATGCCTCTATTTAAAGGAGCCTAAAGATGAGTATCCTTTGAAATATTTTTTGCAAATAACCACCTCCTAAACACTGCCATTAGTACCTTAAAAATGTCATGGGTTTTCACCCTCACCCTGCCAGGTAACTTTTGGCAACAAGTGGAATTCTCCAGTTCATAGAATCTATTACAAGATTAGGGCTCAACTCAGTAGAGATCTTTCACATAACCTTGCACTCCAGGGGCTCAATATTTACCAAATGAATCAAGGAGGCTATTTTTATTTAACTTCTGGACAATCTCTTTACCTTTACTTAACTACTGTTACATGTAACTAAACCTTGAGGTATGGCGTTTTATACCTGGGCAAAGATCACATGTATCACGTAGCTGGCACACAGTATTTTATTAACAATTAACACCCCACCAAGAATTGTTATTAAGTGAAGCTCCACATTAACTGACTTCTAGAAAGTCTCTTACTTTTAACGGGACTTTCTGCGAAGTAATGTTTCCAAACGCTGGGTACCAGTATAAGGGAAGCAAGGCTGAGAAACATGAAGCCCCAGGAGCTCGATTTTCAATCCTCTCTTTTGGACTACTGCCACCGAGCGCCAGATGCCAGAGGCATAATAAAAAACTGGGAAACTGAAGACCTCGGATTGGGTTTCTTCTCTTTTAAAAAATGTGCAAAACTAAGATGTTATTAGTCATGCATCGCTTGAGGGTTGCAGGAAACCGACATTCTCACTCCGTAGTGATTTAAACACGAGAAGGAGTAGCGGTTTTTCTTTCTTTCTGTTTTCACCTTTCCTTTTATCCAGGCCCATTGACGTAACACAGAGGGGTCCCAGGGGAGAACAAGAAAAGCTAGCAGCGCAGCGGGATCATTACGATATACGGTCTGGCTAGTGAGGAGAAACGTGGTCTAGACCTGGATAGATGCCTGCATGGCCCCCACGCCCGGGGATCATACCCGGATCTCTCCCCTTTCCCCCCGTGCGGCCTAGGGAGCCCGCAGGCCGGCAGAGCGCTTGCCCTTCTGCATCTCAAGGTTACAGGACAGGCGGGCGCGCAGGGCAGTGGGAACAACCCAGAGAGGCGCTGACGAAGCTGCAACCGGTGCGCAGGCCTCCAGCCTCACCCGCTCCCAGGCCCCACTTCACCTCGTACGCTGGAAGTCATACTCATGGCGCCGTCGCTTGCAAGGGTGTGCACAGGGAACTGAGCACAAACCGGCTCGCGCGGGCAGCTGGAGTCAAGGTGTGACAGGCGTCCGTCCTAAGGGCACCGGCTCCAGGTTGCTACCGCGCAGGCGCAGTGACGGGGCCGTAAGCACGTGTGTACTATTCAACCCGGCTGATGCTGAGCATGCGCAGAGCTGCCTAAGGAAGTCTCGAGCCTGGATTTTGACAGCCGCAGGAGGGGGAGGAGGAAGAGACCTGGAGAGGTAGTAACTGAGTTTGCGCAATCACGAGGGGCCGGGCCTTTGGAATCGGGAGTCCGGGCCAGGTTTTTCGTCTCTTCCAGGTGTGCGGATTTCTCGGGGCAGAGGGCATGTGCTGATACAATACCATAATCAGATTATCTGAGCTTTTACCCCAAATTTTCTTGCTTAGTCTGGTATCTTCAGGTCCAGTTTTCATATGAAATTGCCAGTGGCAGACACAGGGAACCAACTGTGTGTCCCATTCCAGAATCTTCCCTCGCTCTCAGTGTGCACCCCTTTCTTCTGCCTTCGACCCAATTCTCCGTCTGTTGAGGATTTTGGAACCTGCACTAAGGGTCGAGGGGGAGAGAGGAAGAAAACGTGGCTCATTTCTCTTTAAGAATGTGCACACTTAAAAAAGAACTAAGATTATTCTGTTACTGTCTGAAATCAGTGTCGGCTTCAATTTTTTTAAATAAAAGCTGTTTAGGGGCACCAATTTGGGGAAGATTAGGATTACTCCAAGGGTGTCTTAAAGGCTCGTCTTCTAAGCTGCCTGTTATTACTCCTACTGTATCTGTGCGGGGAAGGAGAGGGAGGTGAATGCAGATAAAGGGTGATCTCTCAAGGCACCGTTGGCATAGCTACTGCCTCCCAAGCCTCCTAACGCGTGACTGACCGCTCCACACAGCTGGAGCCCCTGGCGTCTTTGAGGTGGACCTCAGAAAGCGCTGAAACGCCCACTGAATGACTGAAGGCGCAAGAGCCCTGGCGGCACTGTAATGCCAGTTGAAGTGGGGATGAGAAAGGCCAAGCATGTTCGTGGCATCCAGGTCGCCTTTCGCTCGTCCGGGCAGCACCCAGCGCGCGCCCCGCCGCGGGGGTCCCGTCGGGCGGCCTCTGGGCATGCTCAGTAGCGGCGGCAGCCGCGGGTCGCGCAGTCGGAAGCTCTCGGCGGCGGCGGCTGGGCAGGCGGCGCTGACGCGCGCGCGGCAGTAAAAGGGACTGGAGGACGGCGGGAGGGGGAGGGGCAGGGGCGCGGGAGGTGGGGCCGCCGTCGCCGTCAAGGCCCCAGGGAGCGCGGGGCGCCGCCGCCGGCGCTCATCGGCTGGGATCCGTCTCCGAGGCTGCTGCGGGGCCGGCGGCCGCCGCGGCACAGCAGCAGGAGCCGCGGTCCGCGGAGAGTTGGGCAGGGGAGCGCCCGCGCCTCCGCGGCGTCATGGGCCCCCTCGCCGGCCCACAGCGGGCACCAGCCGCAGGAACCCCCAGGCCTCCTCGCGGCCGAGCCTGAGTGACCCCCGGGTTCTCCGGCGCCCCCTCCCTCCGCCCTATTTTTTTCCCTGCTCTCGCCGCCGCAGCCGCTTCAGCTCTCCGTTATGGCAACGGAGCCGCCATCCCCCCTCCGGCTCGAGGCGCCCGGCCCCCCAGAAATGCGGACTTCACCGGCGAGCGAGGCCGCCCCCGAGGGCAGCCCGAAGTCGGCGGGCGGCAGGCTCCGCTTCCTCAACGGCTGCGTGCCCCTCTCGCATCAGGTGGCCGGGCACATGTACGGGAAGGACAAAGTAGGTAAGTGGGGGTGGCGCGGGGCTCGCCGCACCCCTTCCGCCTTCGCGAGCCCCCGACCGGCCGAGGCAGCCTGGCGCTCACCGCCGGGCTGGACGCCCCTCCGGGTCTTCACGCCGCACCCCGGGTCTCTTTCGCTTTCCTCCAGAGCCTCGCGACCCGTGCAGCAGGGGCTCGAAAAGTGGGTGATTTCTGGGGTGTGGGGCGTCAAGCCGGCAGCAGGAGGTGGCGGGGAGAGGAGTGTCTGGTCTCCCCAGGGAGGGTGGGTATTGATTGGAGACGGCGTTCGTTGTTAGTGAAAATAAGGAACTTCATTTTTTTTTTTGCTGGACGGGGAAGTGAATTCTCCCCTGAGCACAAGGTCTGTTTATTATAGGCGGGTGACTAGTATTGCAAAAGAAAAGGAATGAAATGCAGATGATGCTGATCTAGTGCTTCTCTTCTGGGTGCAGCTGCATAGCTGGAGGGGAAGGAAAAAACAGGGTTTTGTTTGTTTGGGGTTTTTTTATTTTTTTTATTTTTGGAAAGCTTGTCTCGGCTTATCCGGGATATCTCTACCCACCCCCTTAAAAGGTTTTTCTGGTATTTTTGGATTTCTTCGGGAGGCGTGGTTCCAGTAATGGTGAAACTCGGATTCATGGTAGGAAATACACCCTGCTGTTGTACTAGAGTGGTACACAGATGATACATTCAGATACTCGTGATCGTCTTTATAAGACTATCATGACCTGTGTGATAGATTTTTTTCGAGCTCACTGCGTTTAAAGCACAGTGCCTATCTCGGTTAATTCTCTTGATGATGTAAAAGTTCAGTTTAGGAACTGTAATTCACCTAGTTTACTCACACTGGTTCCCTAGGCCATGATGGATTACTTGGGGAATCTGATGGATGACTATGTGAGTAATGCGGACCTTGGACCTGGAAGCCACTAGGGACAATTTGGTTTGTGCTGGTAAGATGATTCAGGTTTAGACTGGTAAGATAATACTGACATTTTTAGGCGAGATAACTGAGGCCAAGGCTGGTTAAGTGACAAGCCTAAAGTCGCACAGCTACCGTGTAGAATCAGGAAACCAAGGGTTCTGCCTCAGAGCATTTTTTTTCCACCGTGTATTGTGCTTGCAGATAACTCAAACAAGGATTTTTGAAAATGGATGAATTTGGATATATGTATGTTATTTCTTAAAGAACAACGTTTTCTACTACCTTTATCCTTACCTACTTCTTTTCTCCTTTAAAAATATAGACGTTAGTGATGTGTAGATGTGTGTGTCTTTCTCCCCATTAAATTGTTAGTTCTTTGAGGTTAGAGACCAAATCTGTTTATCTCCATGCCATGGACTTGTGCACAAATTGGGGCTCAGACTCCGAAAATGTTGAGTGAAAATTGACAGTGTTTTTGGTACACACAGGTAAGGAAACAAACATGTAATGTTCTCAAGGTCCTTAGCATAGAGACATTCTGGTGTGTGTAACTTCTGGTAGTGAAAGTTTGCAAGTATTTATGGAATACCGTTAATAGATTTATATGGCATCCTATTGATTTATATTAATCAATTGTAAGAATAATATTCCTAATATTATTGAGTATTCATTCAGTCTAGAGGCCTGAAGAAATAATTGTTTCCCTAAGGGTCCCTAAAAACAACTTATGTACAAAAGGGGAAAAAACAAAATATCCCAACATAAACACAAGCAGTTGAGTGTAACCATTGGTTATCAAAACATGTAATAGTGATCCTGTTCAGAGAGTTATCTCTGACTAATACAAATGTACCCCGAATGTGACTTCAAACTACTTTGCAAACAGTGGCTGAAAGAGTTAATTTGTCACCCAAATTAAAGGAGTAACTTAGATTCTAGAGTCTGGAGTCCTTTATTTTATTTTTTATTATATTTAATTTAAAGTAAACATATTTCTTTCAGTTTTGTAAAGTTCTCTTGACTAGGAACTGTCTTTGTATCACCAGTGCACAATACCTCAAACATTTTGCTAGCAACCTAATAAATATTTGTTGAACTTAATTATCAATTATTTACACAGTCTTGCATATATTGTTAGTGAAAGGACACCTGAATGATGATAATCTTCCTTATTTATAAAATGAGTAACAAATGGTCAGTAAATTCAAAGTTCAGGAATTTATTGTATCTTTCCTGTCATAAATCACTTGTAAAGTACATTGTGTAGATCATACTTTGCTTTGGCTGTCAGCTGAAATTCTCAGAATAAGCTATCTTAAAGACATTGTGGATGTTTGTTTTTGTTTTGCTTTGTTTTTAATTTTTATTACTTTAGTTAACCAGGGTTTTCAATTTAGGATTGATATTTTGCCTGTTTCCAAAAAGGAGTTGTTGGCTTTATTAGATTAAAAATTAAAAACATGGAACCAATAGCACAAAGGTACTTGAACAGAAAAATAGATCTTATTATATCATTATAGCTAAGTAATAAAAAAGAGTATGTGATAGCCCTGATATCACAGTTGTATTTCATGTTCTTCAATGAAATCATTTCATCAAAGTATATTTGAATCTTACCTTTAAGAATACAAAGTAATTTGCTTTTTAAAACTATAAAAGCAGTACATGATCTTTTAGGGAAAAAATTCAAAGAATATAGTAGAACCTTTTCCCCTGTTCTTCTCCCAGGGCAATCTCTAACACTGCTAACTTTCAGACCATTGTTTCTGGACATGTACATTACGCATTAATGCAATTCTGATTTTTTTGTACAAATGTGCATGTATATCAATCAGCAACTTTTTGCTTTCATTCTGTATCATGTGGCATATGTGGTATGTGCTTGTGATATCTACTTTGTTCCTTTAAAAAACTTGCATTCTACAGTGGATGTATCAATTTAACTATTCCTCTGGTAATAGAATTTTAGATTTTCACCATTTTTTTGCTATTATAAATAACATTAAACTTTCTTGTACATTATAGTATACTTTGCACCTTATACAACTTTTTCTATAGAAATGTTTCACAAAAAGTGTAATTGCTTTCAATTTAAATTCCCAAAGTTCACCAAAGCATAAAATCCTTTTTCTGTTTTAATATTTAACATGTACCATTAATTTCTTTCAAAAGTTCTTGAAGTGTTAAACAAATGGTTGAAATCTGGTATTTGTTTCCTGGTCCAACTTAGAATATAGAAATGAGATAGTCTACAGGGAAAAGAAGAATTTTAATGGACAATGTTTTGGGGAGAAACCGACAACTATTTTGGCTTACTCTAGTCTATTATATATCCTCTGAAATTGCCTTAAAATAAGTTAAACTTAACAGAAAAGTTGCAATGAACAATACAAAGAATTTGACATTTTGCCAAACTTATCTCTATATATGTATTATGTATTTCTTCTGAACTATTTGAAAGCAGGGTTACATATATCATGCCCCTTTTACACAGTAATACTTTAGTGTGTATTTCCTAAGAATATACTTTAGTGTATATTTCTGTAACCACAGCATGTTTATTAAGTACGGAAAATTTAACAGTGATTTAGTGCTTTAATCTGTTCTCCATATCCTAATTTTGTCAACTGTTCTAGTAATGCCTTTTATCGTATTTATTTTTTGGCATAGGATCTAGTCCAGTGTCATTTATTGCATTTAATTGTCATGTCTCTCAAAATTCTTTAATTTGTAACTGTTTCTCAGCCTTTTTTTATATATATATAATATCATTGTTAAGAGTACAGGCTAGTTATTTTATAAAATATTGTTTAATTTGGATTTCTGATGGATTTTTATAATGAGATGCAGGTGATACATTTCTGGCTTGAACATTTACAGTTATGTTCTTAAGGTATCACATCTGGAGGTCCACAATATCTGTCTGTCCACTGTTAGTGCTATTAATTTGATCATCTGGTCCAAGTGTGGTCTGGATTCTCCAGTAAATAGTTAGTATTTTCCACCTTGCAACTAATGAGCCGTCTGTGGAGAGATACTTTAAAACCATCCAGATATCAGGGTACTAATCATACTTCACTCCTAGATTTGGCATCTTTTCATGTTTCTTGCCTGAAGCGGTCTTTACTCTGATAGTTGAAAAATTGTGATTTTTCCAATTCTACCACTTCCTCTATAACTTTGCATGGAGTATAATACAAATATAATAAAGTAATAATAAAAGTATTGAATTACTCTGTTGTATACCTAAAACTAATATTTTAATATTGTGAGTCAACTATACATCAGTAAAAAGGAAAAAAAGAAATAGTCCTCTTACTACTTCCTATGTATGTATGTTCTTTTTATGATCAGATTGGAGTCATGGATTCTTATTTTATAAAGTGTCATAACCCATTATAGAACTTGTTTACTTTGCTATTCAAATTGTCCCAGATTTGGCCAGTGGGAGTACTTCCTTCCTTTCTGTCACAAGTTGTTTTTGACTTATCTCATGCCTTCCCTTCCTAGCTCTAGAACCAGCCATTTCTCCAAGGAGCCCTGGTTCATTTTTAGAAGAAATGGTATTTAGAAACCAAGATCTGGGTTCAGGTTTGTTCATTGCCACTGGGGTGTCATTGCTTCAAGGCCTTTACAGTGGACATAACTAAAACGTATATGTAAATAGTTTGGAAATCATAATTGCATACTGATACTTCCAATTTTATTTCAGCTTCACAGAGTTCTTTTCCTTTCCTGATTCTAAATTTGTGTTTCCCATCTACCTCAGTGAGAACCTGGCTCCCAGTAATATTTTTTTTTTCTTAATCCTATGATTTTCAGAGTTTCTATACCCATACTACTGTAGAAAACAAACCTAGGATAAAGAATTCAAGATGAGATTCCCTTATACTGAGGGCGTGTGTGGTTGGAAACTCTTCAGAAGTTATTTGGATTAGGTTTTTGGTTTGGTTTGGTTTGGTTTGGTTATTTTTACTCCCCTTTTGTCGATGGTAGTATTATTCATTTGAACTGCAGATGGATTTATTTGTTTTGGGTTTAAATTAGGTTCCCTTCTTTCAATGATATACTTTTGAATGCCTATAAAATTAAAATACATCCAAAAGTCAAAACTTTCAGAAAGGTACATTATCACTGCCTCATTCCTCAGCATCCCTTGTAGGTAAACCAATTTTGTTGTTTTCAGATTTATCCTTTCTGAGTTTCTTGTTGCAGAAATAAGCAGATCTAAGTAAGTTTTTCTTAATTCCCTTTCTTTTGACTCAGAAAGTATTATGCTGTATATATACTGTTTTGCACTTTGCTTTTTAAATTTAAGAGTATATCCTAGAAGTAGTATTGTCAGTTCGTAGAGAGCCTCCACATTCTTTTCTACATCTCATTTGTACTTTGTTGTGCATATATTTCCCAGTTCTTTCAATCAATTTCCTGAATTTGCTTTTGGACTCTTATTTTCACTGATTTATTTGTTTATCCTAGCAATAATACCTTACTATCTTAATCTAAGCTGCTTTGTAAGTCTTGTACTGTAGACCAAGCATCCCACGTTCTTTTCCAAGATTGTTTTTGACTATTTCTGACTCTTTGCATTTCCATCTAGATTTTAAATCAGCTTGTCATTTTTCCCAAGGAACCTGATAAGATTTTGTGTCTGCTTTAAATGTGTAGATAGCTTTGGTGACATTTGATTTCTTCATAATCCTGAGTCTTCCAGTATTTGAACATGGTGTATCTTTCCATTTATTTAGGCCTTTGATAGTTTTCAGTGTAGAGGTCTTAGACTAGATTTTCCCTAAGTATTTGATGCTACTGTAAATGGTACTGCCCTTTTTAAAGAATTTTTGTGTGTGTGGAAAAATTTCAAACTCAGAGAAAAGTTGCACATATAATACAATGAACATTACCATTCATTTGGATTTACCTATTATTAATATTTTGCCACACTTACTTTATCATTCTCTGTGTATGGTAGCTATTTTGCAGAACCATTTAAGATAAAATTGCAGACATTGTGACTCCTTTCCTCTAAATAATTGTGTATCCCTTAAAAATAAAAACATTTTCTTACCAAACCGTGGTACAATTAGCAAATCCAGAATATTTAATGTTTGGCTTTTGCCATTATTTCTGTAATATCCTTTATAGCAAATTTTCCCCATCTAAGACTACACATTTCATTTTTAGATGACCCTTTAGTTGCCTGTCATTTAGAGCCATTTTTTACTTTTTCTTTATCTTTCATAACTGAAATATTTGAAGAGTAAGGCATATGGCTTTTCAGAATATCCTTTAAGTTTGTCTGGTTATTTCCTCATGATTAGATTCAGATGAATGCATTTTTTCATAAGAATACTAGTTGAATTATGTTTTATTGAAGCATCATATCATAAAGTGCAGGATCTCAGGTGCATTATTGATGATATAACTTTGATCACCTGGTTAAATGAAGTCTGCCTGATTTTTCCACCGTAAAGTTTTCATTTTTACTATTGTAAGTAAATAATTTGAGAGGAATATTTTGAGACATCAAAGTTTTCACCAAATGTTACAAGCATCCATTTACAATATTTGAACAACTCACTTATTACTATATTGGAAAATGCTAATATTCTACTCTCTGATTCCTGTTACACTTGTTAGTTGGCATTCTTCTTTAAGGAATATAGGTTTTGCTTCTCACTTTCTTTCTTTAATTGGTAGGATGGACTAATAGATTTTTTCAAACTTCAGTGGATGGATCTTACTCCTTTTTGTTGCTGCTTATTTTGATGCTCGAATTGCCCCAGATTTGGGAAGTGGGAGGTTTGATAATTCTAATATCAGTGTCATCTCTAAAATTGTTGTGTGTTGTATTATCTCTTGATAGTGATTTTCCCCTTGCTTTTTCGTATGACTTCTAATTTTTTATTAAAATCTGGACATTATATGTAGGCCTGAAGCAACTGAGGCAAACAGTATTTATGCCTGAAATGAATATGCTTCTTCTGCTAGGCTGTTAATGTTGGGGATTGAACCAGTCTAGTCAGGAGTGGAGCCAAGTTTGAATTTTGTTGTTGTTGCAGTTACCTTCTGTTATGAACTGAATGTTGTGTCCTCCAAAATACTATACATTGAAACACCAACCCACAATATGATTGTATTTGGAAATAGGGCCTTTATGGAGGTAATTAAGATTAATGAGACCATAAGGGTATGGCCTGGTCCAATAGGATTATTGTCTTTACAGAAATAGACCTGAGAGAGCATGCTTTATCTCTCTCCCTGATGCAGGAAAACAGATGTGGGGCGTGAGGAGGGCCAGATGTGGGGCGTGAGGAGGGCCGTGTCCCAGGTCTCGATTGAGCCCCTGGAACTTGCCCCGCCAAGTGTGGGTCCTTGGCTTTGTGCAGGAAAGAACTCAAGTGTGAGCCACCATTGAGTAAAGGTAGATTTATTTAGAGAGATGCATACTGCATAGAGTGTAAGGCAAGAGAAAGGCAAAGAAAGAGGTGTGGGAATTGGGTGCTCAGGTTAAAGTAGAAGTAGGTACATGCTCCATAGACAGAGTGTGAGCCGACTCCAAAGAGGAGGGAGCGAAAAGGGCTGCTAGGCGTGGTATTGCTACTTTTTCTGGGCTCAGTAGCTTCACGAGCCTACAGGTAAGAACATTCCAACTGCCCTGCGGAAGGGGCTGAGATCCCCAGGAATTGGGCCACTGCCCATTCTTTGGCCTTTTGTGGTTAGCCTTGGGGCTGTCATGGCGCCTGCGGGCATGTTATTTGATCTTGCTGTTACAGTGAGCATATAATGAAGCTCAAGGTCTACTAGGAGTTAAACCTCTTAATCCTTAAGGCCAACTAGGAGGTGAATGTTCCACCATTTTGGTGTTAAATTGCTGTCATTACTTGAGTGGTTGTGCCCTGTCCCCTTCCCTCCTGTCTCATCTCCACTGTTGGAGGACAAAGTGAAAAGGTGGCTGTCTACAAGTCAGGAAGACAGCTCTCACCGAGGTGGCTGGTGCCTTAATCTGGGACTTTTATTTCTAGGACTGTGAGAAAATAGGTTTTTGTTGTTTTGAGCCATCTAGTCTATGGTATTTTATTTCAAAAGTCTGAGCAGACCAATATACCTTCAGCATACCATGGGCTTGAAATTCCTCTTTTGTAATCTTATGTTTAGAGTAGGGCTGATTTGCCAGAGGATTTTTCTCAATATTCCTGTCTAACCTTCTGTTTTAGGCCTTCTTATGTACCCATGCCTCAGAGATGGTTTTTCTCCATGTCCATGCCCCTCCTCCAAGTGTAGACTGCTGTGCTTATTATTTGGTGATTAGTAGGCTGATGCTAGGTATAGTGGTATTGTCTGTTGTTCTGGTCCAGCTTCAACATTAGGTAGACCCTCTGACCCTGAGTCATGGCATGTGACTTTTTCAGTGATCCTGCCCCTTTTTAATGTGGTTATCAAACTCTTTAGCAAGTACTTTACATAAATTTCTTTTCCCCTCCTCCAGTAATAGGAGACCTGTGATTTTCTGTTCTCTTCTTGTCCCCACCCAGCATTAGAGGATATTTTTTTTAACCATTTCCTCATCTACAGTGGATTACCTGTGCCTTGGGGGGCAACATGATTTACAGTCCTTACCCCAGAAATTTAAGAATTTTGTTCACAGAGGAAAAGGTTCTGGGAGGATCTTTTTTTCCTGTAGTAATGGTACCTGAAAAACTGGGCTTGCCTCTTGGTGGGTGTCAATCCAAAAGATACAGCCAAGCCAAAGATCCGGAGAAGGATGGGTTTATTACTTGCAGCGGGTAGGGAGAACACCAGGGGTCTTTCCCAAAGCAGTGTCTCCCAGGACAGCAAAACTGGAAAAGTTTTAAGCTAAGCTACATGCATGTTCATGAAGAGGCTTGGGCAGAAGAGAATTCGGTATAGAATTGGGTAAAGACCCAGAGACCAAGCTTTGATGATTGATTGAAGTCACAAGGGTCAGCAAAGGTCAACATCATCTTTCCATCCTTCATGGGGGCTTCAGTTCCTGAAGAATTCAAAGATGAGTGTCAGATTGTTATGTATATTCCTTGAGGAGGAACTAGGACTCTTTTTTTTTATAATTTATTGCTGAACTATTGTTTCTTGACTACTTTTCCTTTGTTCCTACATTCCCTCCCTTTCCTTAAGATCTTTAATTGTTCAAGGACAAGGATTGTGGCCAGGCTTACATCTCAAAACGACTTAGGCCAAAAATAACTTATGTCAAGAAAGGCGTGGGTTCTCTTCCTCTGGTGACCCCCTATGCTACTGCTTACAGTAGTGATCTCTGCAGCTTCAAGGTCTGTACCTTTAAGAGTTGCTTTTTCTGTTTTTATTTTCTGTTTGTTTTTGTTTTGTTTTGTTTTGTTTTTGTTTTGCCTTGATGTAGAAGGGGAGGGGGTTGCTGGAAAAGATGCTGCAAGTGTTTGCACTTCTCAGAGTTTTGTACCATCTCTCTAACCTACATTTGGCCTTTAGCTATCTGTTAAAAAATATTAGCTAAATTATTCTTACTGCCTTGTAAGGTGGCCCCATCTTCTTGCCATGCTCTGTCACAAGCAAGAATGTTCTCTCACCCTGCCTTTAATAGTGGTGTGTGTCTTTCCTTAGGTTACATGTTTGTTGTTTACAATCTCAGCTCTGATGGTTTCAAGAAAAGTTATGATTTTGTAGATTATCTAGCTTTTTCTTGTTTTTACATGGAAATGATACTCTTCCAGCTTTCTGTATCCTACATAGAAGTGGAATCCAGAATTTTTTTCTGACCCATTGTATTGTCTCCTTACCATACTTCAACTATGAATTTGTTAGAATGTGTGATATTATCCTACAGGTTTCTAATGCTTTTATCTTTTTAGATATTTTTTCTCTCATTACATTAATTTAGATGTTTAGTATTGATCTTCCTTTACGTTCATTCTTAATCCATCAATTGAAATTTTTATTTCAGATGCTGTGTGTTTTCAGCTCTAGAATTTATTTTGGTTCTTTTTTAGACGTTCCATTTCTTTCCTGAAATACCTCATCTATTCAACATTTATATCCATTTTTCTTATAATTTCTTATGCATACTTAGAATTGTTTTAACATCTTTCTTTGTTAATACTTGGTCATTTGTGTGTCAGCTTCTATTGGACTATGTTTGATTATCACATTTTCCTGTTTTTGTTGTTGTTATGTCTCATAATTTTTTAAATTGGATTTTAGACATCTTAAAGAACAGTAGGGAGTGAAATGTACTATTATTCCACATAAAGAGTATGAACCCTTTCCTCTGTGTAGGGCTGATAAATCATATTCCCCCTAGAATTTAGTTAAACTGGTGCTGGACTACAGTCTTAGATTCAATTCATCTGGTTTGGCTCAGCCTTCCAAGACGCTTCCTTTTTTATCTTGACAGTTTTTTAGCTGCGAGGGATTTGGCTGAAGTATAAGATACTATTGGTTTACTTTTAGATCCTGGAATTCACTAACTGGGAGAATGCCTGGGATTACCATCTTCTTCTCCATGGCTACTTGCTCTAAAAACTTAGAGGGGGTGTTTTGCAGAGTGAGTAGTGTGGGAAAATTGCTGGACCAAGCAATCTGTTTCTGTGTTAGGATTGTTGTCAGTAATCCATCCTGCCACTCCGCACTGTTGTCTACAGTCTAGCTGATCTCTGCTTGCCTGCTAAAATGTATTTGTCTGATGGCATGTTCACCTATATCTAGACTCGGTGCCTGTCCCAAGGTAGGGAAGCTTCATGGTTCTCTTGTCACTTATGAATGCTCCACAACCCTCCCACCCACAAGGTTTCTTTGCATCTACCATTCTTCATCTTCATAGAAAATGTTTATTACCATAAGAGTAAAGGCCTTTCTTGTTCTCCACCCCAACCTTTACTAACAATTTTTCTTCAGGAATTTTTAACTGTGTAATAGACTACTTCTTGAAGTCCCCGAATCTTTTGACTGCTCACCAACCAGTCTTATCCATATAGATTAATGTTTACCTTCCTTTTATAACAGGGTCTTAAATAACTTGATGACTCTATCTCTTGATAGATACTTTCTGCCTCTGTTGATTAAATTCGGCATTTTTGTTATGATTAAAAATTCCTGACACTTGCCAAAAGAAATAGAAACTTAAGTGGCATATATTATCAAAATTGTAAATAGATTTATTTGTGCTCTTTTGGGTTCTAACTTGCATGATTTTGTGAAATCTCAATATATGAAAATTAATGATTTTAATATTACAAACTTAGGAATGAGTCTTCATGGCATAGGAACAGAGCCAGTGCTAGTCCATGTATGATGACTTTAGAAAAAGGTTTTCCCTTTGAGTGGGTAGATTATAAAAAGGTGCCCCTTCCTGCTCCAGGCTAGTGTGTGATTTCAGCCCCCACTTTTCCTGTTGGCTAGGTGCCCTCATACTATCTGTACAGCTGTACACAGTGCATCTGAATAGGGAAGAATTTTTAGAAGTAGGAAATTCATGTAGGACCATTGTTAACAGGATTTTTTTCCTTTCTGTTTATAAAAGTGGGATCAATTTATGCTACTTACTTTTAACTTGCTTCTTAACTATAAATTAACATCCCCTGGAAAGTCTACTACTAAAGAATTTCTATAAAAATTTATAGATATGTTCTATTTATTAGAATATCTCAGGTTATTGGAGATAATAAAATCAAGCTGTTTAGAATTTATGTTCTGGTGCTGTGCAATACATAGAACAAGCACTGAAATGTGTTGGTTGAATGTTAAAATTTCTGAAATAAGTAAAAGGAAACTGTTGATTTTATGAAAGTGGTTTATCTGTAACTTTAGGAACAAATTTATCCTGTGATGCAAGAGACACCATTATTAAAGCATTTTAAAATACCCATTTTTATGTTCTATAGGTATACTACAACATCCAGATGGCACAGTTTTAAAACAGTTGCAGCCACCTCCAAGGGGTCCAAGAGAGCTGGAATTCTATAATATGGTAAGTGAGGTAAGATTTGTTTTGTTGTATTCAAGGTGTTTTTCATAGTCTTCTCATGGTGACTTAGTAAGAAAATAGCATGTCCTAGTATACTGTGTATGTGACCAAAACAAAAGCTTTAAGAAAGACAGTGCTTATCTTTACTGATGTAGTCTAGTATTTTCCATTCTACTTCATTTTTTAAAGATCCTTATTCTGATCTACTAAATTGATTTCAGTTAATAGGTTGTGACCTACATTTTGAAAAACACTTAGCTGAGAGACTACCTCTATTTCTCAGAAATGCTGAGTTTAAATAAGTGGTTTTTGTTTTTTAACTAAAGGATTTCTTAGAGCCTTAAATGTGCTAATGTGTACTGTGGGACTCCAGAGGGGAGGGTAGGAGGAAAGGGAGAAACTTGACGTCTAATGGACCATGTTACTAGGAATACTTGTTAGAACATTCAGTATTTTGCAACCACCACCTCTATCTAGTTACAAAACATTTTCATCTCACAAAAGAAAACCCTGTCCCATTTGAGCCATGATGCCTTATTCCTTCCTCTCCTCAATCCCTGCCAACCACCAATCTGCTTTCTATGGACTTACCTATTCAGGGTATTTCATATAAATGGAGTTTTACAATATGTGACTTTTTGTGTTTAGCCTCTTTTGTTGTTTTAAGGTTCATGTTATGCATTAGTACTTCATTCCTTTTTATGGCTAAGTAATAGTCCATTATGCATACATTCCACATTTTATTTATCCATTCACCCATTAATAGACATTTGTGTTATTTCCATCTTTTGGCTTTTGTAGATAGTGCTGTTATGAACATTCATCTATAAATGTTTGAGTACCTGTTTCCAATCCTTTGGGTATTTACCTAGGATTGTAATTGCTGGGTCATAATAATTCTACATTCTACTTATTGAGAAACTGTCAAAGTGTTTTCCAAAGTTGCTGCCCCATTTTACATTTTCATCACTAATGTATGAGGATTCCACATCTTCACCAGCACTTATTAGTTTATTTATTTATTTATTTTTTAGGGACATTCAAGTGAATGAAGTGTTAATCTCATTGTTTTGATTTTCTTTTCTCTAATGGCTAATGATGTTGTGCATCTTTTCATGTATGTATTGTGTATATTTTCTCTGGAATAATGTCTGTTCAGATCTTTTGCTCTTTTTTTTATTGGCTTGTCTTTATTTAATGGTGGGAGTTTTTTCCATACTTTAGGTACAAATCCCTAATCAGATACGTGGCTTGTAAATATTTTCTCCCATTCTTTGGGTTATCTTTTCACTGTATTGTTAGTGTCCTTTGAAGTGCGGACTTTAAATTCTGAAGTCTAGTTTGTGTTCTTTCGTCACTTGTGCTTTTGGTGTCATATTTAAAATCATGAAGGTTTATGCTTGTTTTCCTCTAAGAATTTTATAACTTTAGCGCTTAAATGTAGGTGCAAGTGAAAAAAAAAAGTACAAGCTAAATAGTTTGACCAAAATCATTCAAATAGTTAATTATGGCCCCCGGATTTGAACATACATAGTCTGGCTCTAGAATTTGCTCTTAGAATATACTTACACTGCCTCTTTATTGAGGAAAGTATTTTATATCTACTCTATAAAAGTCTCACACATAATTTGTTGGATTTATACTAGGTGCCTTATTTTTTGTTTCTATTATAAACTTTTAAATTTAGTTTTGCAATGGTTGCTAATATATAAGAATGAAATAGATGTTTGTATAGTGTTCTTATATATAGTAATCTCTCGGAACTCTTATTAACTCATTTATCTGCTATTCTCTAACAATTCTAATTTTTTTCTCTATAGACAGGTATATCTTCTGTGATTGGAAGTCTTGTTTGTTCCTTTGGAATCCATTTACTTCTGTCAGGGACTTCCAGTTCATTGCTGAATTGTAGCAATGATGGGGGCATCTTCCTCTCATTTAGCAGAAGTGCTTCTAACATTTCCCCATTAAAGTATGACTTTAAAGGTTTTTGAGAAGTACTTCTTCCCAGGTTAAGGAAATTATCTTCTGTGTGAGTCAAGATTCTGTCAAGGAGCAAATGGTACACTCTGTCAGTTTAATAAGAAGACTGTTTACAAAGGTGTGGTCAGAGTTTAAGGCCACCTGCAAGCGATAATGCTATACCATCCCTGGGCCTGAACAGGCAAGGAGAGGGAGTGGTTTCTGGAACTCAGGGAGGCTAACTTTATGAGTAGACATGAACTGATAAGGCTAGAGAAGTACATAACTTGACCTCAACTCTTCTACCCTCCAGTGTCTCTTGGACCAGTGAGAGACAATGGCAAGAGGACAAGGAACCCCCATTGATGTAGTTGGTTCAGATCAGCTTCTTGGGGAAGGGGAAGATATATAATGTTTATTTTTATTTCAAGGAACAATTCAAATACAAATGAGTATTGAATATTTTTCAGTTACCTTTTCTGTATCTATTGAAATGGTCATATGAGTTTCCTCTTCTAATTCCTTAATGTGGTAAATGCTATAATAGATTTCTAATATTACATTACCTTTCATTTTTGCAGTAAAACCTACTTAGACATGTCTTTTTAAATTTGGTTTTTAATAATATGCATTACTGGATTTTGTTTGCTGGTGTTTTATTTAAGATTTTTTCCAGCTTTGCTTATAAATGAGATTGAACTATTTTCTTCACATACTGTCCTTGTCTGGTTTTGACACCAAATTTCTTTTAGCTTCATAAAATAAGTTGAGAGGCATTTCTTTTTTTATTTTGTAGAAGAACTTTTATCAGATCAGGATTTTTTTTCTTAAAGGCTTGCTAGAACTTACCTATAAATTGATCAGAGCCACCTATTGTCTTGTCTCTATCTCTTTTTTTCTTTCTTCCTTTCCTGATTTCCATCCTTTTTTCCTAGGAAGGGATATATTTTTTATCTAGTGATTCAGTTTCTTAAACATCTTGATTTTTCCTTTGTTAATGTGATAGTAAAAAATAGATTATATTTTTACATTATTACCTTCATAGTATTTTGTAAAATGCTGTGTGTTTAGAAAACATTTATTATATTTTATCCTGCATTTCTGGATAGAAAATTTTTAGGTTATCTTGTTTGGCATGTTGGAGTAAATACCAGTCTTACTACTTTAAAAAAATATTTGAAGAAGAGAAAGTTTACCTTTCTACTCTTCCAGTTCTTTTACCTTTTCATTTAGAAATACATCGTGGACTTCTTCACGTAAGTAGATGGAGATATACTTCGTTCCTCCATCTTGTTGTTCAGTCATTATGAACACTCTGCATCCTCGCTGTCATTGTGCCAGGAACAGAGAGATGATAAAGTGCACCCTGCTCTCAGTTACCTTGGCCCAGAAGTGATTGATTTCACTTCTGCTCATATTTCAGTAGGGGAAGCTGGGAAACACAGTGTATCCCATGGATATTTGGTGAGTTTCTGTCATACTTGAGTTTATTCTGTAGAATTATGTTGTATATAACTACTTGACATGAATATGGTTTGACATATATAATTAGAATTCTAGTACTGAGATTTCACAACTATTTTCACTAGTAAACTTAAATGATTTTGGATAATTAGGTAGATCATATTTGGCAAGAGTTAATGGGATAAGATGTCTTGCAAGTTTTTTTAAAACAAAAAATATTTTCTTTCTCTCCTGGGAAAAAAAATTAAGAATCTAGTTCCAGGATATCTGGACATTTCTAGTATTTTCTAGAATTATTACTGTTTACAAATCAAAGAATTAAATGAGCAATAATTAGACTCACATTGAGTTAAAGGATACTTTTAAGGTAAAATTAGTTTCCTTACAGGTATAAAATAAATATGTGGTAAAGATTTTGTTAAACTCATTTAATGAGGGAACTAGGCAAATGTTAAAACTGGTTCAAAAGAGAAGTCAAAAGAAGCACAAATTTATATGGCTTAAAGGGAAGTTGAAATGAGTGTACCTAAGAACACTAAAATCTCCCCTTCTTTGGGATTGAAGGGAAATCAGTTGAACCTCCTCTGGCCAGAATTTATTTACATGTTTATAGACAAGAATATTTTTGCTTTTGCTAAGAGTTATCTACTACTTTGTTGTAAAACAGTTCAAGGACAGTGAAAGGCTAGAATTAGATAACCAAGAAGAATGCACTCTAAACAATACATAGTTTTTCATTGGAGACACACAGTAATCTTTTTTTTTTCTTATCCCAAGTTTACTTCCAATTAAAACTTATGCCAGACTCAACAGTTTTTTTTTGAGAAATGTGTAGGGTAATGATAAAGAATTATGAGAAATTAACATGCATATGTTGTATTTCTCTTTGCTTCAGGTTTATGCTGCTGATTGTACCGATGGTGTCCTTCTAGAGCTACGAAAATATTTGCCAAAATACTATGGCACCTGGTCACCTCCCACTGCTCCAAATGGTAATCTTTTCCTTAAAATCCATCCTTTAGTCTTAATTCATGAGAGGGGCTTTTTAGAAGGCTTTATATAAAGTTAGGCCTAGTATTATAAAAACAGAATATATGTGTCTTTCTACCGTTTCTCTTCATTAAAGAAAAGTTAATACTTTTGACATCTTTAGCACATGGGATCATGAAAACAATTATTTTCTTAAATGTTAGTAGAATACTGTGGTTTGCATTCATGTACTTTACATAGTAATAAATTAATGACAATTTATTATTTCTTGACCTTTTTTCTCTCTCTCTCTTTTTATTTGGACATCTTTTCTTATGTGCTCAGGGTAGAGTTTTACATAGCTTTGTCTATTTCTTATAATCCAGAATAATAAGTATAGAAAGTACAGCCAGTTTGCTCAGCAAGTTATTATAACTTGAGAGAAACATAAGAATGTGCTGACCAGTGGGAATTTTTTCTTTTAAATCTTAATGACAGTTTTATTGAGATATAATTTATGTATCGTAAAACTCACCCTTTTAAAGTATACAATTCAGTAGTTTTTGGTGTATTCATAGAGTTGTGCAATCACCATTAGCAAAACTTAGAACATGAATGAACAGTGGGGTTTTTTTTCTTTTCTTTTTAAGATAAAACATTTGTTGTAATTATTTTAAGATTTGGGGCTAGTTGTATAGATTTTAAATCTCATTTTATTTGTTTATAAGCATGTAAATGCCTAGAACGTGTACCATCAGAAGCCTTTTATTGGTATTTACTTGGAGGAATAAAAAAGTGTATCTTCAAGTAGGTTTGAGCAAATTGAGAGCTCTCAAATGTAATCTCCAGCCTAATTTATTGGTAGGTTTCTGAATCTAGTTACTAGTCAAATTTCAGGAAGCATGGACTGAAATAAGCTGTTCCCTTCCTCCCCCTTTACTTTACATTTGAAGGCTCAGTGTCTCTATTTGTAATTCCTTCTACTTTCAGCTTCTGTTGCTTTCAGAAATGGCTGATGATTGATGTGAAACACAGAAGCAAGGCCTCCTGTTTTTCCATTTGGTTTTTAAGATGAGCAGGATTCACCACCAGGCCTTTTCTCCCTTTTGGGAGGTTCAGAAATGAAGATGGTGGCCATTACCTAGATACAGTGGGAAAGAGGTTGATGACACTTGGGGCCTGTGTTCTAATGATTTATGTAATCAGTAATATTCATTAAGGGGTCGGAGTAAATCTTCCTTCAGATACCTAGATATCCTCTCCCTTGTCTTTCCTTTCCTTGTCTCATTTTTACTGTTTAGCTACTTGTAGGTCTTTCAATTTTTCCACAGTATTTCAAATAATTTTATTCTTTCTCCTTTGATACTGGGAAATTTTCTGCCTCAGAGTATCAGGACTATATTCTAGCAGTAGAATTTTTTATGCTTAATGTATTAGAAAGCAACATTAGTATTTAATTTAATTTATATTTAAGTTAATTATATTTAATTATATATATTTAAATAGAAAATAAATTTAAAATAAAAAAGCTTTTCATTCATAATAACCTTGTATAATCTTAGATATACTATCATCAACAGCATGGAGTATATAAATATTTTGAGCATGCTAACCATGTCATTGGTATAGCCACTGAGAAATGTTACTTAATAGTCTACTTATAACAGCATGAAGTGGTGTATTTTGGAATACCTGGTAGTTATTTTCATGATTCTTACCTCAAAAAATTAAGAAACTATAGAAATTCAATATATACATTCCATAATTAATAAGTAAATAATAGATTTGTCTCTTATGGCCATAGCCCTTTAAATTAAACTATATTTCTAGTCAGTGTGACCTTTTATAAAGAGATCCATGTATTTCTGAAAAATAGATACCCTCTTTATTTACTATACAAATACCAAGACTAAGTTTTACAGAATAGCTTTCTTAGGTCTGAGGTTCACAAATGCCAGTCCTTGGATCTCTGGCAGACCAGCTTCATCAGAATCTGTTGTCCTAAATAGAGCTTTTTCAGAATTAGAAGAAAGTAAATCTAGTTATTTAGTTTTAATATTCAGAAATCTATCTTTACTTGCACATTACATTATATCAAATAGTCATATCATAATTATTTTCCAAACATCATATTAATATAGTTTGATTTGTTTCCTTGGCCTTGGTCAAAATGACCCTAAACTATCCAGACAGAACATTATCTTGTTCTTAGTCTGTCAGATTTTTTGGATGAATTTTAAAACATATTTTCTGTTTACCTAAAAATTGAAAAATACAGCCCCACTCTATACCCAGAGGGGCTTAGCTGAAAAAGTGTCCTTTATTGTCCAGTCTGGCATTGCCTTATAAGTGAGGCTCCCCTGTAGTAAAATGCTTTGATCATTTAAGTTACTAAATCTCAAGATTGACCTACTTTGAATTAAGCTCTCTTCTGCTGAAATAATTTGCTAGTAGCATTTTACAGAGAGAATTAGTATTCAGATTTATTTCTAGTGATAATAAACTATAAAATAAAGTAAAGATCTCAGTGCTCAGATCATGCCTCATTTTCCTATTTATCTCCTTTATTCGAAGTAATTGTGGCAGGCTGCTAGCTAGGTAATACAGTATTCTTTCTGTAAAACTTAAAACTCTGCATCTGTAGAGTAAGTTTTGATGTTTTCTTAAAATAAGTTAGAGAGAAAGAGAAATGAGAATCTCAAATTTTTACTTTTAAAAAAGTTTAAGGCCAGAGAACGAAAACACTGAATCAACTGTCAGTAGGCCTTAATTTAAGGCCTGTTAACTGAAGACTAATAATCAAAAGTTTAGCAGTTACTTGGTAACTCCAGTCATATAAAACATATTGAGAATCTAAAAGTAAGGCAAAGAAAAACACATTTGGCTAGTCAAAGTAAATGTCAAATAAAACTAATGATACTCAAGGCCTGTTTACTGAAGAAATGACTCAATTTATTACAGGGTGAGGAAGGCCAAACCAAAGTCCCTCTGGGCAGTACGAAGGGCAAACATTCATTAATTCAGCAAACATTTATTGTATTCCTACTACTGTAAGGAGAGTTTGCATTTGGATTTTTCCCCTTCCCGAGAGAAGGAGGAAGTAGGGATTTTATATTCAGATTTGCAGAATCTCTACTCTGACTCCTGTCATCTAAACCTTATTACAAAAGACAGTTTATTGTTTGTTTTTAATTACTACCAAACTGGCAAGTAGAAAATAATAACCCTACAGTGAGCTATAGATGGTGTGATAGCTAGGTTTACTCACTGTCTTTATACTCCTATACATAGCCTCACCTCAGTAAGACTTTTAGGGTTTCTTGAATTATGGAAATTAATGATGATAAATTTGTGAATGCTAATGAGTTACTATAATAGGATCTAATTAGTCTTTTCTGATATTTGAAATAGAAGCCTTGTTACTGAAATTTTTTTTACAGCTATGAGGAGGGGACAGGTCTGTTTCCATCCCTCTTGCTCCCAGTATTTGGAAGTGGCAGGAGAGAATCTGAGGGGACTGTCCTGTGCTGCTTCCTGCCCCATCTTCCCATCCCTCCTGTGGTTATCTTTTGCAGCACAGAAGAGGGTGGGTTCCAATTTCTGGATCAAGATATTCCTACTTGTCTCATTACCTTTCAGTGTCAGCAGTTTCATGTCTGTGTCCAGACCGTTTATTTTCTGTTACCCTGTTGAAGATAAGTCTGTTTGTGAGAACCATTAAAAGGTGGCATGCTCCTTCATGTTTGCCGAAGCTGCGGTTCGGCTGCGGTTCCTTTTTTGTCACTTGACTACACCTAGTTCTACACAAGTATAGTCCTGCCCCCACCCTACACACCCGCTTCCTTTGACTGAGGAATGAGGTTTATTTAAGTAAATGTATTTATTTAAATTTTATTTATTTATTTAAAAGACTAAAACTTTATTACTGTGATAAAAAGGAGGTACAATCTCTTATGTCTTTGAGGAAATTTTTTTAGGAGAAATGCTTTTTATTACATTCATAACTGAAAATTACAATCTCATTCAGAACTTTGGGGAGGTTCATTCACCCTGGAAGAGAGGGTAGGGGAGAATTTCTTTTCTTACTTGTTCCCTTCAGTGCACCTGGATCCTTATTTTCAAGCTAAAACCAAGTGTATGATAACATTACACTACAGTGTGTGGTAACTAGCGTGTTTATAATTTTTCTTGAATCTCCATTTCTTACCGTTTTCTGAGGGAAGATGTAAACAGGATGCCACAGATGTTTATGAATAAGCTTTTAAAGAATTTTTTTGTGTTCTTAAAAGCAGGATACTTGTTTTTCCTTTAGGGCTTGGAAGACTAGAATGTCTGTTTGTCAGTCACAGTTTAGGTTGATTTATGTTTCTTAGCCTATACCTGTTGTGTCCTTTGTGGGAAGGATTTACTCCTAGCAGTAATTTTAAATGAACATTTTTAAGAATTATTAAAATACTAGGGTATCTATTGAGACATAGATGACATAAATTATATTCAAAGGGGTATTGTATTCTGGAACAGCTTTTAAAATAATCTCATTGCCTTTTTAATGTCCTTGGAAACCTTGTATTTTATATCTTTTGCTTATGGTTGAGTGTTATTTATTCCACCTGCTGCAAGGGTTTCTCTATATTTACACCTGTTAGAAATTTGTTGGTCAGTCTTTTTTTTTTTCCTTCAGATACAGTAGTAATAATTGTTGACTCTGGATTTGTTTTAACTTTTTTCTCAGTTTTAAGATTTCCTCTTTTTTGTTTTCCCTTCACAGTCACTTGAGTAGTAATATATTTTCCTATTACTAATTAAGAATTTTCTTTAATAACAGATTTATATCTAAAACTGGAAGATGTGACCCATAAATTTAATAAGCCCTGTATAATGGATGTAAAGATAGGGCGAAAAAGCTATGATCCTTTTGCTTCATCTGAGAAGATTCAGCAACAGGTCAGCAAGTATCCATTAATGGAAGAGATTGGGTTCTTGGTGCTTGGCATGAGGGTAAGAGTGATTATTAGTATAATACACACATTCCACTTTTTTTTAATTTTATTTTTTTTCACATCTCACTTTGTATGTTCTTCCCTTGAAAATTATAGATGTCACATATATTTTTGAATTAGATTATCCATAACTCTCCATTGTAGGCAGAGATTTTTAGCTCTTCTGTTCACTAGCATAGGGTCAGTGGCTGCAATTATTCGACACTTAGTACTTGATGAACAAATAATTAATGAATGTCTGAACCTCAAGACTCTGACTCTGGTAATTTTGTTTTAAAGAAGTTTTAAGTTTACGTGCATAAGTGAATGTGATATTATTTATGAATTTCCAATGAGAAAAGTGCTAAGTTTATATATTCAGTAACTTTTCTATGTATTTAAAACAGAAAAGAGAAATTAAAAATTAGGCCGTTGTTCCAGACTGATTTAAAACCGTTTTTTGTTTCTGTGGATTGGCAGTTTGAGTTGGGCTCAGGTGGACAGTTCTGCTGATGTCATTTAGGGCCCCTCCTGTGGCTGCACCATTCTGATGGCTCAGTGGGGGCTTGATGGTCTAAATGCCCTCACTCCTGTCTGGGAGTTGATACTGACTATCGGCTGGGCCTTTTTCCATGTGGTCTCTCATCTTCCAGGAGGCTAGGTGGAGTTTCTTTTTGTGCTATATTCCAGGAACATAAGAGTGAGAGCTACACAGACTCTTGAAATCTAGGTTAGAAGGTCGCTTTATGTCACTTCTATGGAATTTTGTAGGACAAAATATATCACAGGGCCAGCCCATATTGATAGGGATGAGAAATAGACTCCACTTCTGATGGTGGGAATAGGGAAGTCAGAATACAAAGGGCAGTGTGCAGAGGGTGTTGAGGCTATCTTCGCAAACAATATGCCACAGTTATTGGCGTGTTAAATGTGGAATAAAATCCTCTAAACGTTATATAGGTGTGTGGAGGTAAAAATTTGTATGTATAATAAATTATCGTTTATATATAAGCATATGGATAGTTTTGAGATTGATCATGTAAGATGATAGACAGTCTTCCTTTTGAGTTTTAAACAAGAGAATTAATAGAAGCATTATAGATGAATTGTTAATGTGATAATTATAATAGCACAGTTAATTTGGTATTCTGATTGTAAATAAAACCAGAGAAATTGTTGATACAGTTATTTCACTTCAGATAACTCGATTAAATGTGGGTTTATAGTAAAGGGGGAAAGGATAGTGGAATAATAATTAAATAATAATAATTAAATAATAATTAAAACAAACAAGGAATAAGTATCCCACAGGAATCTGACCATGCAACTATTTAAACCTTCACTATTTTCAAATCTCTCACCCTCCCACTTTCCTTCTCCCTCTTAGCAGATAACTTTGCCTTCTGCTTCAGAAAAAAATAAGCCATATTACAGGATTTCCTTTAATTTCCTGCTAACAGATATGTACATAGCTAACCTACAAGTACTTTCATTTCCTCTTTATTTCTTCCTGTCACGTTGAGGAATTTTCCATCCTCCTGTCTAAGGGCAGCCCTTCTGTATGTCCTCTGGATGTCATTCCCTCCCACCTCTTCAGGAGCCATATTCTCTTGTCATCAACTTCTGTCTCTCTTTACTCTTTTCCTTTTTGTTTTAAATGTGTTCACATCACTCTCAATTAAAAAAAAAAAAATCAAAACCGAACTTTATCCTGCTCTGCTCTCCAGCAGTGGATTTAACTTGCTTCCCCTTTGCAACCAAACTAGTTATGTGTATTTCTCTTGCCTTACTTCCTACTCAGTATACTTCAGCTCTTTCCTGTCTGGCTTTGGCTCCATCATGCCACCAGATTGGCTCCTCACTAAGGTCCCTAATGACATCTCCATGTCACAAATCCAAATGGCATTTTCATTACTTGTCTTACCTCACTTTGAAAAGCAGCCTTTCACCCTGACTAGGTCCTCCTTGAAACATTTCTTTCTGTGTCCACAACACTATACCCTCTCCTGTTTTTTTCCTGCGAGCACTTTGCAGTCTTCTCTGCCAGCTCATTTCTGTTTATTCTTTAAATATTGAGGTATTCCGCTTAGTTCTGTTCTGCTGCTTCCCTCTCTGCTCTGTTTCTTCCTATGCAGTTTCCTTTGTTCTCATTGGTTCAGTTCCACTTACACTGATAGATCTTCAGCCTCTGGTATTTCTTTATCTCCTAATCTGTATAGCTAACAGCTGATTAGACATTTTACTTGGATAACTTAAAGGCATCTTAGACTAATATATAAAAAACTGATATGCATCCCTCTTGCAAAGTAACAACCACAATAATAGCAGCAAGTCTCTTTTATTCCCTCTCTCAGTAATTGGCATCATCATACCTCCAGTTTTATGAGGGAGAAACCTTATAGTACCATCTCACTGTGAAGTGCAGTAAAATGAGGTATGCCTGTAAGCACCACATCATCTTGATTCACTCAGTCATTGAGTGCACTTAGGTTGTTTCCATATCTTGATAATAGCCATTCTAACAGATGCTAAGTGATATCTCATTGTGGTTTTAATTTGCATTTTCCTGATGATTAGTGATGCTGAGCACCTTTTGAAGTTTCTGTTGGCCATTAGGATGTCATCTTTAGAAAAATGTTTATTAAGTTCCTCTGCCCATTTTTGAATCAAAAATTTTTCCTATTAAATTGTATGAGTTCTTTATGTATTTTCAGTATTAACCACTTACCAGATACATGATTTGCAGATATGTTCTCAGAACCACATTGTCTTAATTAATGTAGCTTTGGAATAAGTTTTGAAACCAGGAATTGTTGGACTTTCAACTTTGTTCTTCTTTTCCAAGATTGTTTTGACTATTCTGGGTCCCTTAATTTGTTTATTTTTAGGGTTTTTTTTTTCGGTGAGGCAGGGAGGTAATTAGCTTTATTTACTTTTTTTTTTTTAAAGGAGATGCTGGGGATTGAACCCAGGATCTTTTGCATGCTAAGCATGTGCTCTACTGCTTTGAGTTACACCCTCCCCTCACTTTGAGCTGTGCTCTCCCCTCTGGGTCCCTTAAGCTCCCACATAAATTTTAGGATGAGCCTGTCATTTTCTACAAAGTGTCAGGATTTAATTTTACAATTCTAGAATACTAAAATTGGGAGATATATCTTAAATTTTAATAGCAGTTATGTTACAATTAATGTTTTTTCAAATAGTTACTTCTTTAGTAGTTGGTAAATTCATTGTACTTTTTAATCACAGTGGATTTATAAACTAATAATAAAGATAAACTTGAATAATTTTAGAATCGATGTTCCAAATTAAAAAAATTTTCCTCCAAGGCAGTCATGCCTTTAAAATTAAAGACATAAGCAAACAAACAAAAAACCCCTTGATAACACTGAATAGACTAAAGTTTACCAAATACATCAGTTTTAAAATTTTTTGTTATGTTTAACCAGTAGTAAAAGAGGTTTGGTGGGTTAGAAGAACTTGCTAATTGAGGAATTCTTTTAATTTTAAATGAGTGTTAGCAATTATACTGTTATTTCCTTGATCACAAGATGGTGTAGATGATAGGACTCACTTCGGTTTAATGACAAAATTCATTGAGATAATGTATTACAAAAGAGATAGAAGTAGAATAGGACTTATAAGAGCAAGGGAGTCAAGAGAGAGAGGGGTATAAGAGTGACTTTAGAAAAGTTGGTATTTTGAACTGGCAACAGGGAAAATAATAGGTAGAAAACCAAGAAGAGGCACAGCATATTGTGAAATAGGAGTTTATGTAAGGTGATATTGTGTACTATATATAGGTAGGTGGGGTGTACATTAGCTTAAACTATTAGCCTTGAGAGAAGTTAGTTATCACCAGCTTACTTTGGGAATGACTGCCTTTTGGAAGTGGCATCCTTATGAGTTAACTGTTGTGTACATGGCTGTTTAATTTTCCAGTTTCCTATTGATTCTGAAAACATGTCCTGTGAAACTATAGAGATTTATTACATTTATTAACCACAAGTAATTGAAATACATTTTGTAGAAATTTACCTGAATTTTTTTTAGAATATGTAGTTCAAGATTTAGATGTTCCAGTATATTTTTGGCAAAAACTTAAATTTTTGACAAAGAAATACTTACCCTTAGGAAAGAACTGATGTTTCTTAATCACTGATTCATAATTACTGGGGGGAAAGATTCTTCTTTTTTGGTCTTTATTGATCAAATTGTCTAAAAATGAGACTCTTTCTTTGTATGTCTTTTTCTCTTTATAATAGTGGGTAACAGTAACCTTTCAGATTTCTCTTCCCCATTAATAGGAGTTGATTTAGTAGGAAATGTGTTTTGCTAAAGATACGTGAATTAGTTTGCTCCTGACGTGAGTTCATGTAAAATAAGAAACTCATATGGTGAAATATGATCCAGAAAGTGCTAGGAGCTTTTTTTTTGCTTGTCATTGTCCTCCTACTTATATCTCCCAGCTTTCCTCTCCATTAAAAGAAAAAAAAAATTAAGTACCTTCTTTTGCTACCTATTTAGATATTTTCAAGGTGGTACTCTAACTTTTGATTTACAATTATCTTTTCAACTGACCATGACTGGGCATTGGATAGAGATGAAAGAAATCCCCAGATGTCTTTCTAGTCCAGCTTTAACTAGTAAAGTTAAGTAGAGGAAGAGGGAATATCAATAGAGTCCCACTGAAATTACTCAGCTTTAGTCTATATGTGAAATTTAGATTTTTCATATGTGGAATTTAATTTAGCTCAGATAATACACACCTGAATAATAGAATGGTGACAATTTTGAGAATCTTATTTTTCTGGTACATTTTCTAGTTAGTGATTTACATGACTAGGTATTTGACAATTCTTCTAATTTATTTTTTGTATTTAATTTATTGATTATTCATTTTTTCAATTTCATCCTTTTATATTGTAACATAAATGACATATCACATTGTGGAAATTTTAGTTGTAAATGTTGATTTGATACATTCATACATTGCAATATGATTGCCACATAGCGTTAGTTTATACCTCTATCCCTTTAAAGTCCTCTTTCAAACATATTCCTTCTGTGTATAGAGAACATGGCTTTTTTTTTTAAAACACATTTTGGATAGGCTTAACTGTTCTTACAAAATAGTTTTTCCTGTAGTCAGATGTAATTTTGGTATTTATAAAATGCTTTCTTCCATTCATACTAATACTTTGTTCAAGATAAATTGTCTTAAATAGGCTGTGTGTAAGAACTTGGTTGTATTTGAACTTTATTTAAAAAGTGAAGCATTTGAGGTAGATGGTAATAGTGATATCAGACTACAAGTTATAAACTATTAGTTTCTAAAGCAATTTGTTCTTAATACTTCTTAAAAATACTGGATTAAAATTTGAAGAGATACGTAGTTGTATGGTTCAAATTCCAAAAAATAGAGAAACATAGAGTGAGAAGTCACCTTCCATACATAGTATATCATATTATAGTTATTTTTTCCCCAATATTATCCTTCCAGAAATATTTTAAACATATACAAGTAAATACTGCATATATGTGTTTTTACTGCAAAGCCTACTTTGTTGAACAGTTTTGTATCTTGCTTTTTTTTTTCCTCTCTCTATTTAATGTGTCGTGGAGATTTTTCCATAGTGGCACAGTATTATAATTTAACCAGCTCACTTTGATGGAGCCTTTGATTGATTCCAGTCTTCTGCTATTACAAATAATGTTAAAAATGAGTTATTCAAGACCTACCTCATTCTACCAGTGTGCTAGTAGACTTAAGGGAAGTTCCTAGAGGGGACTTGCTGAGCTTACATGCATTTATAACTGTGGTAGATTTTGGCAGTCTGCCTGATACAGAGCAGTGATTTTGAACCAGGGACAGTTTTGTTCCCTGGGGAGACATTTGGCAATGTCTGGACACATTTTTGGTTTCCACAGTTTAGGGGAAAGCTTTGTTCCTGGTATGTTTGAGAGCTGTTTGATTTCTGTGAACTCTTCAGATACATTGTTCATTTTCCCAGAAGAGTAAACATGCACTTTGTTCATCATATAAATTTCAGACACCTTTTCTTTGTTTGTCTTTTGATTTCTGCATGGCAGAAACACTGAACATTTTAAAAAACATTGTGTGTGATGAAAATTTCTGAGTTGGAAATACCTTCCCTATTTATTAGTTATTCAAGGATTCTTCCATCTTTTGTGGGGAGGCACTTTTATAATTTCGTTTTGTTCCTTTTGATCTGTGATATATTTGGAATTTAGCCTGGTAATAAGTTATAAATAAAACTTATTTGTTTTCCAGATTGTTACTTAATCATACTAATACCATTTAATAGTAATCCATCTTTTTCTACCATTATCACATACAAACTTCTCATATGTGTTTGATTCTAAAGTATATTTTAATGGAATCACTATCTTTTAGAGGTATCTGCATTTCTATGTTCATTGAAGAATTATTCTCAATAGCTAAGATATGGAAACAACCTAAGTGTTTGTCTATAGATGCATGGATAAAGATGTAGCTCTTTAGCCACATGATGGAATATTATTCAGGCTCGAAAAAGAAGGAAATCCTGCCCTTTGCAAAAACATGGATGAAACCAGAGGGCATTTTGCTAAATGCAATAAGCCAGACAAAGGAAAATACTGTGTGGTATCACTTATATGTGGAATCAAAAAAATAAAACAAAAAACAAAGCTAATTTCATAGAAACAGAATAGAATGGGGGTTTCCATGGACTTTGGGGAGGGAGAAGTGGAGAGATGTAGGTTAGCGGGTACAAACTTCTAGTTATAAGATGAATAAGTTCTAAGGAGCTAATGTACAGCATGGTGACTATAGTTAATAATACAATATTGTATACTTCAAATTGGCTGAGAGTAGATTTTAAGCATTCTTACCATACACACATACAAACACACACACCAAAAATTAAATTGAGTGTGTGAGGTGATGCATGTGTTTATTATCTCGATCTTAGTAATTATTCTATAATGTGTATGTATACCAAGTAAGCACATTGTATACTTTAAATATATACAGTTATACTTGTCATTTATTCCTCAATAAAGTTGGAAGAAAATAAAATACATTTTGATATTTGGTAGGATGGCAAGGTTTGTCCCTTCTTGCTAATCTTATTTGGATTTTTCCTAGCTATTTTTCTATATGAACTTTAGAATTAGCTTATATGATTAAAATAATTGTTGGAGTTATTATAATCTCATTTTACTTCTAGATTAATTAAATTATCTTTCATGATGTTGAATCTTCCTCTCTGAGAATATGGGTATGTGTTTGTGTATGTCTTAAGAATGCTTTAAAGATATCTTTTTATAGATCTTAGACTTTTTAAGTTTATTCCTGTGTTTTCTTTTTTTGTTGGATTTGTAAATGGGGTCTTACTTTTTTAGCTAATTATTATATATGTGAAAGCTTATTTTCTGTTTACTAACTTGTACTCAGTCTCCATATGTTCGTGTTTAAGTTGATTATCCAGTATACAACTGTTATCTACAAAGTAGTACTTTTTGTTATTGTTCGTTCGTTCGTCCTTCCTTCCTTCCTTCCTTCCTTCCTTCCTTCCTTCCTTCCTTCCTTCCTTCCTTCCTTCCTTCCTTCTTTCTTTCTTTCTTTCTTTCTTTCTTTCTTTCTTTCTTTCTTTCTTTCTTTCTTTCTTTCTTTCTTTCTTTCTTTTGATTTACAGTGTTGTATTAGTTTCTGGTGTACAGCATAGTAATTCAGTTCAGAGTAATAATTTTTATCTCTTCCTTTCCAAATTATTATACCTCTTATTTCTTTCTTTTGTCTATTTCCATTTGCTAGGAACTCCAGAACAGTGTTAGATAATAATGATAAAAAAAGACATTGTGGTAGAATACTTTTTGTGGAAATTTCTTGTATTTTAGGACACATGCTTCTTTATTTCTACTTTAAACTTGAGGCTCACTTTTGGTGGATTGAGATAGATAATTTTTATGTGTTGGAAATACTTATCTATCCTTTTAAAGAGTTTTCATCAATAGTGAATGTAAATTTCCTAAATACCTTTTCAGCATCCGTTAATACGACAATACAATTTTTTTTCATCTGAAATCCATTAGAATAAATTATATGAGTAGATCTTCCCATCTTTAACCATCTTTGTATTGCTGGAATAAACCCCACATGGTCAAGGAGTGTTAGTTTTTAATATTCAGTGCTTTTTCTAACAGGTTTATCATGTTCATTCTGATAGCTATGAGACACAAAACCAGCACTATGGAAGAAGCTTAACGAAAGAAACTCTAAAGGATGGTAAGGATTGAAAAACCATATTTCAATGCTTTTATTACTACGTAGTTATCAAAATCTATAGTGATTTCAGTTTTAATTCTCCTTTGGTATAATGATTCAATTGACAATATATAAACTTGTTTTAAAAATGAACCTTAAGTGGGGGAGGGTATAGCTTAGTGGTAGAGCACATGCTTAGCATCCATGAGTTCTTGGGTTCAATCCCCAGCCCCTCCATTAAAATGAATAAATAAATAAGCCTAATTACCTCCCCCCACCAAATTTTTAAAATTAAAATAAAACAAACAAACAAATCTTAGATTCACAGAATTGGAGTAATCATAATCCCTGGTTCATAATATACCAAAGTTGGGTCCATGAATGACCCTCTTTCATATTTAAGTTAATTTCTTATTTATTAGTATACTTAAAAATAATGACTGTCTGTGAACCAACCATCTAGTCCAAGTCCTGGAACTAGAGGTTATGTTTCAAATCATAGTATTTTGAAACTGCTTGTTACATAAGAGACTTTAAAATGTGTGTTGTAGCATGTAATGTACTTTTACTAAGATTTTCCATGTATAGTTGAGCTGTATTATAAGTTGAGCTTATAAGCTTCTAGGACTACATAAAGAGTAAATAAACTGGCATTAAAGGTAGTTTAAGTAAAGTCTGTTAACATATATGCTTTTAAAATATATATGGCCAAGATATTATAAAAGCAGTGATATCGTGAATTATCAGAAATAATATTAAAGTTTATTTTTATCTCTATCCAAAATGGGAAAGAGCTTATTAGTAGTGTAATTAGTTTGAAGAATTTTTATTTTATGTATACAAAATAAGCATCCACAGTGTGCTCTTGACCATTAATATTTGCCTTTGTATAGTTAACTACTAGCAAGATAATATTCAGATTGGCTTTTTAGTAAAATATTTCACAAACTAATCTGAATATATCTTTTGCAGTTTCTGATCCAAAGTAGAACAGCAAAAATCAAATTATATATACCCATCAATTCCCAGATATGAGAAAATATGCATAATTTTAAAGGATGCCTATTCTGATAGGTTAAAACATGTAAAGTCTCAATTTTGAATAACATACTCAACTTGGAGTAGTGCTAATATCCAAAGCGAGCTGAATGTTTGCCAAAAGACTGATTTAATCATCAATGTTATCAAGAACAGAAAAAATAAAGTACAATTATGGTTTGGTATTTTGGTAAATGAGCTGTTGACATTATTAAAAATGGTTATGATTTGACTCTAGGTTCTAGATTAGTTCTTGAATGTGATTCTAACAAACCAAGTACTCTTACTATAAACTTCCCCACAATAGCAAATGAAGCAAATATTGGAATCCTATTCTTTAAGAGAATATATAGAGAGAAAACTAAACTAGCAGTCTCCCTGTGACAAATTTTTTGTCTAAGTAAGGTATTTTACTTTACATATGTGTCATTTACATGTTTTCTAGTAAGGCTGTCTTCACCAAAAATTAAGTTGATCTCTGAGATTCTGTGTCTGATTAGAATTCTTACCTGTTCCCTTAATTACAAGGGCTGATGGAGAAAACTGAAGAATTGTATTGTCTAAGATGAGATTACTTCCCAAGTAATAGCTATTTTTAAATTTCATTATAATCATAATTATTTTCCTTTTTATAGGAGTCTCCCGTTTTTTTCATAATGGATTCGGCTTAAGAAAAGATGCTATTGCTGCCAGTATTCAGAAGATTGAGAATATTTTACAGTGGTTTGAAAGCCAGAAGCAGCTTAACTTTTATGCAAGTTCATTACTGTTTGTTTATGAAGGTTCATCTCCGCCAACTATTACAAAATCGAATGACAGAACTTTGGCAGAAAAGTTTTTGTCCAAAAGACAACTCTCAGACACAGATGTACTGGAGTACAATAATAACTTTCACGTGTTAAGTTCCACAGCAAATGGAAAAATAGAGGCTTCAGTGGGCAAAAGCTTGTCCAAAATGTATGCTCGTCACAGAAAAATGTATTCAAAAAAGCATCACAGTCAGTCTTCGCTGAAAGTTGAAAATATAGAGCAAGACAATGGGTGGAAAAGCATGTCACAGGAACATTTAAACGGAAATGTACTTTCCCAACTGGAAAAAGTTTTCTACCATCTTCCCACTGGTTGCCAAGAGATTGCAGAAGTAGAAGTGCGAATGATAGACTTTGCTCACGTGTTCCCTAGCAACACAGTAGATGAGGGATATGTTTATGGGCTGAAGCACTTAATTACTGTGCTGCAAAGTATTTTAGATAATTGAGTCCTTTGATGCTGTCTTTTTAAGGGGTGGGGCAATCACAATGAAGAGCAGCGGTTAATATCTCTGCACTTATAATGCTATGTAAAAAATTTGTATTTTGAGTCTACATTTTATTTGTCTTTATACTTCTGGTAGAGGGATTAACTTTTTTATACTCTTACTCAGGAAAACTAATTATTTGTTCATTAGAAGACTATGAAGAATGAAAAAACTTAGGAATGTTAAGCAGGGAATGTGGTGGTACGTGGCTTAAAAAATGGCTCCAGCAAAATGCAAACCATTATTCAGTCATTACGAGTTTAGTTAAGCTTTCTGTAGCCAGTTCATCATGAAATCTCTGTCCACCCAACCTTGACAATGAGCCATATCTAAACTCATTACATTATTAGAACATTTTCAAAAATCTGGAAAGCACAGGTTGATATCCTTAGTATTGCTGTGTATGAAGTTAGTAAAACTGGAGAAAATTCTACAGAAATAAGTACTGTTTAAGTTTTGTAGTTCAGACCAGTGTATCAAAAGGTGCTTTTTAGTAAAATGATTTAGAATTACTGCATTCCAAAAGCAGATTTTGTCTTTAATTTCCATTTATATACAAATTTCAAATTATCACATGCTATGAAAAAGATAATTGAAATGGACAACAACAACAAAAGTCTTGAAATTAAGCGCACTAATAATCATTCTTGTCAGAGTCAGGAAAAGAGAGAAGCTATTTGCAAGGGACAAGATGTTTTTCTTTTAAAATTTCATTTATGGGAAAATTGAAATATATAAACTTGAAATATACATTGTGACAAGTATAAACCATGTAATACTTTTTACTCTAATTTGCAGCTTCAAAAAGGTGGATGGTTTTCCCTTTAAATAACTTTATTTTCCCTTTAAATAACTCTTAAGAATTTTTTCTTCTACAATTCATGTATTTATACTTCCCAGTTTAGTTAAACAGGGGTATGAATATATGTTGCTAAAAACTGTTTCTCAAAATTCTAATAAGTAGTGAAGGACGACACCCAGTATTGTGTTCCCAAAATTACTGTATGTAAATTAGTGCAATGTGTAGAGTTTGGTGATACCTAAATTTATGCTTCTGTTTCATTCTTGCTCAAAACAGTTTTATATCATATTCAAGACAGAAATTATAATTTAATTTCACAGAGTTGGGATGGGCAGTGCTATTTTTCTTGGAAATACAAGATTTGTATTATCTCTGTTTTGCATCCACCACCTTTTAAAAATTAACTACTTACATGTTATTGAAAACATTTAAAACTTTGAAATTAAATGTGCAAATATGTTAAATGTTTATATTTTCATTACTTGTACTTTGATTCACTAATGAAAGGTCTAATAAGTAGTTAACATTTTTGCCATATTCCTGGAAAATGTTTTAGAGCTGTGAACTATTAGACTTTCCCCCCTAGAATTACAAAGTAAACTTTTTAATTCAAGCACCGTTTTTTTTTTTATATGAAGGAAAATATCACAATTTTATGGTTATCTCACCTTCCCAGCCCTCTCTGAGTGTACTTTGCAAATAGCTGAGCGCAAAGAAGTACCAAGTACTCTATGAATTCCATGCTTAGTAAATTTATTAAACCTGAATACATTTAAAATTCATATGCATTTGTTATGGCAAAATTTGATTATTTTTCATTTTTAATTTAGACTCAGTGCAGGTATCTTTCATAGGGACTTTATATTTTCTGTACTGCCTAAATGGGTATTGGCTGTAGCTTTTTTTTGTGGGGATGAATTTCAAGTCACAGTTAATAGTGAGAAATTTTTTAGTTTTACTTTTTTTCTCCTCCAATGTAGACTTTTGTTGTTGTTGTTATTTGGATAGTGCTTAAATAGATCTTAAGCTCAGATAATTAAATACTATTTTGAATCATAACAAAACAAGGCTTTTTTGGTGTGGGATGGTATCAGCCTATATAATATATACAATGAATTTAACAAATTTAAGTATTGTCAAATTTTTTTGCACATTGTAGCTCAATAAAGGGTGAATCAATTGTTCCAGATTTTCTTTATCCATATTTGGAAGTACAGCTTTGTAAAATCAGTGTCTTACTTTTTTGATACAATAGATGATGTTTTTTAATAAAACAAGAAGCGATTTTATCTTTTGTTTTTCAGGGAAGGGATTAACATTTAATTCTATTTGTTTACATTTTATCACTCTTATCCAGTGCCCACTTTATGTTGCTTTGTAAGTAAGCTTACATGTAACAGAGCAGGTGTCCATGTTGTTCACATGTGACCATTCTACTGTCTAGTCCAGTTATTTAACATTATGCTGAAATTTACCACTGTGGGGACAAATGATCACTATTCACCAAGCATATGTAAGCATGTAAATGGTTAAGAAATAATAAGGATATTGTTTGGGTTAATAGGATTATCATAATTCCCCCCACCTCCGGCCCCAGCAAACATAAATAATGATTTTAGTGTGTTTCTCACGGAATGCACTCATGAAAAGGACTAAGAAACTGTGGATAGTGAATAATACATTTCTCTAATAAAAATTTAAATTGTGTAACAGTTTTATAGTAAAGTATTTACATTAATTGATATTTTAATATGGATGGAAGTTGCGTAGATTCAAATAAATTAAAAATTGATGATAAATGCTAAATATTTTATCTAAATAGTTTTTCAAGAAACAATTGTGAAAGTGTGTATATTAAATGACTAACATGGAGTGTGCGGTGTTTTCAGCTCAGTATTCGTTATTCTTTGTTAACGTATCTGGAAAGATTGTGCTCACTACACTTCTTTACACTACAGTTTGCTATTGTGGGGCTTTAGACTGTGTTCACCTGAATGAGAAGTTTTCCCCTTATTTTGGTTGAGTACAATTTACTATTTTATGATTTCCAAGATGATGTTCTTCATATCTCTATGCTGTCTATATGTCAAATTTATAATGTAACTTAAGAACATAGAACTAATTTTCAGAGATATTTCAGTTGCAGCTTTCTTGTTTCATGCAACTGAAAATGTGTTTGTTTTCTACGATTTGGAATATTTTTTAAAATGTAGGATAAGAGAAAATGATGAAACAGTGAAAGAATTTTTTTTTGTGAAATTACAGAAATTTTGTTCACTATTTTAAAGCATTGTCATCATTTTAGTGCCATTTGTTCTTAGTAGTTTGGCATTTGTTACGTTAAAACTTGATTTGCTTTAAGAATTGTTTACAGTGCTTTGTAATAATCTTCCTTATCCAGTGCCTTTAACCTTTATTTGATACATTTGTAGCCTTGGTTATCCTTCCATTACATCCTGTAATGTTTTCATAGTCTAGACTTCAATTTAAAAAAAAAGAAAAAAAGGTCATTCTGTCATGTGAAGAGGTAGTAATTGTCTATTAATGCTTTAGGAAACAAGTAATGTTGCCTCTGGAGGCCAGGCTTCTTAATTCATTCAAAAATATAAATATGCAAAGCATTTTTAGTCCCTGAATATATAGTTGTGAACCTATCAGACAAAGGCCCAAACATTTCCAGCATTCTCTCTAGATGGAGTGGGTTGGGGGCTTAATTAAAATATGGAGAAATGTTCATTGAAAGATAAAGTTAATGAGCATTCAAGTTTGTGTAAAGATAAAGTAATAATTGAGTTGAGGTGAAGCAACTAACAATGTGTTTAAGAGGTTAAAATAGTACTTTGCAGCATTGTAACCTCTGTTTGAAATTTGAGTTCAGGTAGTAGTTACAGATAGCATTAAAAGGCCTTAATTTTTCACTTTTCTTGCTGGTAAAGGTACGTTTACTTAGACCGTTCATTTAGAGTAGTGTTTTAACATAACATTACTGTGAAAAACATTCCATTACATGTTCATCAGCAAATTACTGCACATTTAAAAATTGTACTTTGCAATTTAGTAGAACTATTTTAGGCCTGAAACTTACTTTCAAATCACTGGTATTTTAAATTTGGCAATGAATATGAAATTACTTTTTGATTTACAGAATGATTGTATTGTTACTTAAAATGCTTGTTAATATTTTAGGAAGGTTGGAGTCTCCATTCCTTCGAAGTTAATATTTAAATTCTTACTACTTATTTTGATAGTGTCTAGTAAGAGGAAATAATATTCATGCAATTAGACAAATTAGAATATACTTTAAAGTATTTTAACTGTTAAAATTTGTCATCATCGGGGTTAAATTTTGGCTTGGTGTTCACTTACAATATATATTAACACGTTTGATTATGAAGTGAAATAGTCTTAAGTATGACGTATGATGCACCTGCATATAAATGAAAACGGCGTGTGCACAAAGACACTTTACTATGGGAGCTGAACTGGAAGATAAATGAAAGCATGTGAAATTGCACCTAATTGTGTTGTTAGTGACTATGCTAAATTTATTGTACTTGATGAATGAATGTATTTAGTCAATGTTCCTTTGGTTTAAATGTCTAAACAATGTCTTTTTTTTTTTTCAATGTATTTGTAATTTGTACTATTGATGGGGGGGGTGTTGTAGGACTGCAGGGGTTGTTGTCAATGTGTGATTTGTGTTCTTATTTTATAGAATCATCCAATGTGATATACCAATTTTTATATAAGTGATATTTAGATAATTCTAATAACTGTATATTTGACAACCCATTAAAATGTTTTGCATTGGAGCTTTTTTCATTAATTGTAATATGCTAACAAACTCATGGTAGCTTAAAAATAACTTACTCATTCAAATATTTGACTACCTGTTATGTACCAGAAACTATAGGAATCAGAGATTCAAAGATGATTAAGACAGGATATTAATAGAAAGAAACATGCATTGGAAATGAGAAAGTATGTAAACTTTTGTATGAATATTAATTTTTCTGTCATATGGACTAAAATCTTTGGAATCAGCCTACTAGGAGAAGTAGACTATAGAAGAAACAAATTCTCTTGGCTCTGAAAATGTGTACTATAATTAAAAACTTCAGAAGTAGGTAAGATATTCTTGCATGTATTGGAGATTTCATGAATCAGTTACTCATTTTAGTGACCAAGGTTTTGTTTTGTTTTTTCATTCTTTAATTAAAAGAGAGGGCACTGTCCAATACCTACCCCTTATCAGGCACTGTATTTAGCTTTGGAGATTCTGAAAAGTTGAATAAGAGATCTAGTACCTGTCTCTGAGATATGTAATGTCTGGTAGAAGAAAAAATAGGTAAATGTGTGGAAAATGTTATTGGGACTATGACTGATGTTTATCAATATCCAGCAGGGCTGGAGAGGGAATCAGTTCTGATAATATGCAAGTGGGTGAATGATTCAGAGCTTCATAGTAATTGTGAGTCAAGGCTCCTGATGGTCATATTTCCTCTTTTTTGCCTGCTGTGTGCACTGGGAGAAGGAGCAATACTCATGAAGTACACTCCTCCCTCGGTATCTATGGAGGATTGGTTCCAGGAGACCCCACTTACACCAAAATCCATTGATGCTCAAGTCCCTCATTTAAAGTGGCTAGTACAGTCAACCCTTCATATCCACGAGTTTCAAATCTGTGGATACAGAAGGCCTTCTGTATATTTATCAAAAAACAACACTGGGTATAAGTGGACCCACTGAATGCAAACCTATGTTGGTCAACGGTCAAGGGTCAACTTAGTTTCTTCTCTTTTTAAGACTGGCTGCCTTAGAAAAAAAAAAAGATTGCCTAACTGCTGGAAATAACAGGGAAGCCCACTGCCATAGTCCACAAGTTATGGTTAATTAAATAAAAGTTAATAGTAACTAAATAAAAACAGATAATAAAAAGTGAAAATAATAGTAGTGTAATTAAGCGAAAGTAATCACTTGGGGTTTTTGTTTAAAATGCAGATTCTGATTCAGCAGGCTTAACAGAGATCTGTGGTGCTCCTGGTCCATGGACTACACTTTAATTAGATTTTCAAAATGATTTTGGGGGAATAGAGTGTGTAGTGGAACTTGGATTACTTTGATCCAAGGAATGGAGCTGTTTGAAAGTCAGGAAAGAGTGCTGAGAAAGAACTTTCTTCAAAGAAAGAAATGGGTTTAGAATGTGAGAAAATTCAGCCAGCAATGGTTCAAGGTAATACTCAATCTCAGTTGGAAGAAAAGTTCGTTAGCTATGTTAGACCACTAAACATTCCTTTTGCAACAGGTCTTGAAAATCTTGTAATGATAGACTTACCATTTCCTATTCTTTGTGAGGAAATGTTGACTACTTTACCAATTGAAGGAAACATTCTGCATGTACTTGTTAATTACATTGTACTTGCTGTCTAACATTCTAGAGATACGTTAGGCATAAATGACATGATACAATTGGTTTGGATAATCTGAAGTATTTTATGTCAAATCTGTGTGTCTCTTTTTTTTAATTCAAGTATAGTTGATTTACAATGTGTTAATTTCTTGGATACAGCATAGTGATTCAGTTATACATATATTCTTTTTCATTATGGGTTATTACAAGTTATTGAATATAGTTCCCTGTGCTGTACAGTAAGATCTTGTTATTTATGTCATATATTATTTATATCATATATAGTTTGTGTCTGCTAAGCCCAAACTCATGATTTATCCCTCCCCCACCCCCTTCTCCTTCAGTAACCGTAAGTTTTCTCTTTTTTTTTTTGTAATTTTGTTTTCTATGTCTGTAAGTCTATTTCTGTTTTGTAAATAAGTTCATTTGTACCTTTTTTTGGTTTCATATATAAGTGATATCATACAATATTTCTCTAACTTCACTTAGTGTGATAATCCTTTGGTCCATCTACATTGCTGTAAATGGCATTCCATTCTTTTTTATGGCTGAGTAATATTCCATTGTACATATATACCACAACTTCTTTATCTAATCACATGTCAATGAACATTTGATCTCATCAGTTGCTTCCATGTCTTGGCTATTGTAAATTGTGCTGCTAAGAACATTGGGGTACATGTATCTTTTCAAATTAGAGTTTCCTCTAGATACATGCCCAGGAGTGGGATTGCTGGATCCCACTCTACTGGGTAGAGTGGTACTCTAAATGGTAATTCTGCTTAGTTTTTTAGGGAAACCCCATACTGTTTTCCATAGTGGCTATACCAAATTACATTCCCATCAACAGTGGAGAAGGGTTCCCTTTTCTCCACACCCTCTCCAGCATGTATCATTTGTGGACTTTTTAATGATGGCCATTCTGACATGTGAGGTGATACCTCATCGTAGTTTGCTTTTCTCATAATTAGCAATGCTGAGCATCTTTTCATGTGCCTTTTGCCCATCTGTATGTCTTTATATGTTTAGGTCTTCTGCCCATTTTTTGGATTGGGTTGTTTTTATTATTGAGTTGTATGAGCTGTTTATATATTCTGGAAATTACGTCCTTGTCATTTGCATCATTTGCAAGTATTTTCTC
The DNA here is from genome assembly GCF_009834535.1 of Camelus ferus. Classification (NCBI taxonomy): domain Eukaryota; kingdom Metazoa; phylum Chordata; class Mammalia; order Artiodactyla; family Camelidae; genus Camelus; species Camelus ferus. Next base: position 41,074,703 of record NC_045706.1, on the reverse strand, counting down.
CCAGTCCATATGTTGTCTTTTCATTTGGTTTATGGTTTCCTTTGCTATGCAAAAGACTATTGTTTGATTAGTTCCCATTTGTTTATTTTTGCTTTTATTTTTCTATTGCCTTGGGAAACTGATCTAGGAAAACAATGCTATGATTTATGTCAGAGAATGTTTTGTCTATGTTCTCTTCTAGGAGATTTATGGTGTCCTGTCTTATGTTTAAATCTTTAGGCCATTTTGAGTTTATTTTTGTGTATGGTGTGAAAGAGTGTTCTAATTTTATTGATTTACATGCAGCTGTCCAGGTTTCCCAACACCACTTGTTGGAGAGACTATATCTTCTCCATTGTATATTCTTGGTAGATTGGTATAAGTTCTATGTATGTTTGGCAGAATTCTCCAGTGAAGTCATCCAGTCCTGGACTTTTGTTTGCAGGGAGTTGTTTTTCTTTTTTAATTAGATTTGATTTCACTTCTAGTGATCCATCTGTTCAAATGATCTATTTCTTTTTGGTGGACATATATTTCTAGAAACTTGTCGTTTTCTTCTAGGTTATTCAATTTGTTGGCATTTACTTGTTCATAGTGTTTTCATTTTTTTTGTATTTTTGTGATATCAGTTGTTATCCCTCCTCTTTCATTTCTTATTTTGTTTATTTGGGTCCCCTCTTCTTGGTGAGCCTGGCCAGAAGTTTGTTGATAAACTTTGTGTGTTTCTAAGAGAAGTTAGGAAGGTCTTTAAAATTATTACTAAGTTAATATAATTTGACAAACTGCCTTGGGATGGGCACAGAGAAGGTGATGGATGTTGAAGTACCATGTGGACACTTGTTAGTCTAGGGAAGAATAAATAGTATTCACCTCATACATGTTGAAGAATATAAACTTAAGGTGAATTTATAAGCTTAACTTACAGCTTATAGGGCTTAGATACAGTTCAAAGCATATCCTTATTTTTGTAAATTGTAAAGAAGCCATAATATCATAACTAAGTTTTCATCAGTCTTAACTTCCACTCCCTATTATGGTTGACCCTAAACCATCAAGTGATGCCAGAGGCAGAGGGAACAATCTCTGTTATGGCTTTCCTGACCACTCTGTCAGTAAGTATTCCTGAATAACACCCCAAAATGTAAGTGGCTTAAACAAGTGCCCTTTATTATTTATATGGAATTTTATCAAATGCTTGATATAGTTCTGCTGATCTTGGCTGGATTTAAGTTTCTGTAGTCAGCTGGCAGGTCAGCTGAGTGGGAAATGGGTTTTGAGCTAGTCAAGGATGAGTAGGATGACGTCTTTCACATCTTTTCGTCAGGCTAGCCTACGCATTTTTTCTTAAAGGTAGTAGGGGTCCAAAACAAGATGCTGAAACATGCAAACATGTTTCAAGCTTATTTGAGTCAAGGTTGCTTCTACTGACAAATACAGAGTCGGTGTGGGAGGACACTACAGAAGGGCCTTCTGCAGGGAGGCCACAGTACAATCAACAACATGCTCCCATCTCAGACCAAATCACACGGAGCACCAGGGAACTGTCTTGGCATGTCATGGCCCGTGGTCTCATCAGGAAGCAGTATCAGATCAAGTTAGAAAACGGATACTTAATTCTGCTGTGAAAACAGAAGCAGTAGAGCAAGGAGCATATGCATATTGTAAAATCTCTTTTTCATGTTACTTTATTTTTTGATTTCACTGAGGCTTTCACCCATGACCTCCACTAGGTAGAACCCACTGGGCAGTCTCAAGAGTGTTGCCATCTTCCATTTATATTATTGTGTTATAATTTGGGGAGTGGTTTGGTATCCTAAGAAATCTTGTCTTATTCCTGAGTTTCCTTAATGATAGCTTTAATGTCAGTGTGTACAATCTCTTATGTTTCTATGCAAGAATTATGCAAAACTTTTACTTCCTATTACATATTATTAACACCAGTTCACTGATTAGTGTTAAGACTACCTTTTCATTGAATTAGTAGTTTTGGTTCAGGTTTTAGGTACAGAGGCTACTTAATTCTAAAATACTGTTTGAGCTTAAATGTGCTATTTTATTGTCAGTTTAGCTGGATTTTAGTTTCCCTAAATCTGAATTTCACATCAATCCCTACTATTTTTTTCAATTACTAGTATATAATATGCCAGCAAAGATGAACATTCGTAGGATAAATACTGTTTACTTCCCTATTTGCCTTTCCTATGCATTTCCTATTCATTTTCACCATTAGGGATACCATTATGGTTCTTACCTTTTTACTTTGTTTTGAATAAATTTCCTGGGGAAAATAAAATTAATGTCTCTTTTAAATAATGACACATCTAGCACTCTGGACTGACCCAAAGAATTCAGTGAGTTTATCCCTAATTTCTAGTTTCTAGGTCTGTGATAATACTGTGTAACTTCAAGTAGGATGATTAATCAGACTTGTGCTCAGTAACTACACATATATATGCTATGTGGCTCTTCTAGCTGTTTGATTTTATTTTTTTCTTTATAACTTTTTTAGAGACCTTGCCTTTACAGAAGACTCACGTGTCTGATTCTTTGAAATATGATCTTCATATACTTTTGAGTTTAGCCATAAATAGCAGATAACATATTAGAAGCTTCCACACAACAAATCTACAAATAACTTCAAGTACTTCAATGTTCTTAAATTATTTGTAGTAATCCTTCCAAGAGACATTGCACAATTTATTTCATTTTCAGAAGAACATACTGAAGGTAAGTAGTGACTGTTTTTTTCCCTATACCTAAATAACTTCAGGCCAGGAGGTACTAGGTGTTCTGTAGTCATTTCCAGAATCGTTGTTACTCCTGCCTCTTTTCCCTAAACAGAACAGAGCAAAAGCATATTCCTGTGAAGTACCTGATCTCCCTCATTGCAGAAATCTATTCACAGCCCCTCTAGTGATGTTAAACATAGCACCTAGCTTACAGTCATACTCCCCACCCATGTTTCTGAAGTTATTCTTAGTGATTTCCATGTTTACATAGATGATTTTTCCAAAACCCTGCCTTGTCAGTCCCACTTTGTTTTCTACCACTTCAGTCACTCATTCTTATGGGCATGCCCTAGACACTACTCATTACTATCCCACTCACTACCTCCAACACTTTCAATTCCTCCTCGCTGCTACTTTTATTTTTATTTTATTATTTTTAACAGCAGTTTGTACCTCTTAATCCTCTACCTGTATCTTGCCCTTTCATCTTTCCCTCTCCCAACTGGTAACCACTAGTTTGTTCTCTATATCTGTGTATGTTTCTGTTTTGTTATATTCATTTATTTTATTTTTAGAGTCCATACGTAAGTGATAAAATACAGTATTTTTCTTTGTCTGATTTATTTCACGAAGCGTAATACCCTCCAGGTCCAACCATGTTGTTGCAAATGGCAAAATTTCATTCTTTTTTATGGCTGAGTAATATTCCATTGTATATCTATATACCACTTCTTTATCCATTCATCTGTTGATGGACACTTAGGTTGCTAAATTAGTGTTTTTGTCATCTTCAGATATATACTTAGGAGTAGAATTGCTGGATCATATAGTAGTTCAATTTTTAGTTTTTTGAATTGTATGAGTTATTTATATATTTTGGATATTAATCCCTTATGAGTCATATCATTTGCAAATATGTCTCCCATTCATGAGACTGTCTTTTCATCTAGTTGATGGTTTCCTTTGCTGTGCAAAAGCTTTTAAATTAATTGGGTCTTATTTGTTTATTTTTGCTTTTGTTTCCTTTGACTTAGGTAGGAGACAAATCCAAAAAATACTGCTGTGATTTATGTCAAAGAGTGTTCTGCCTATTTTTCTTTATGAGTTTTATGGTTTCTGATCTTACATTTAGGTCTTTAATCCATTGTATTTTTGCATATAGTATGAGAAAATATCCTAATTTCATTCTTATACATGTAGCTGTCCAAATTTTCCCAGCACCACCTACTGAAGAGACTGTCTTTTAGGTCAATTTTTTTTTCTTTTCTTTTCTTTTTGCTTCACCAGGATCTTTGGTGCACTGATCCAAATTTTGCATTTTCCATCATCTTTATGTCCTCATTTTCATCCTTATGCAACTTAGATTCCAGAGCCCTTCACTATAGCCAGTCCCATACACATAGCCACAAACTCCCTACCCCAATTCCTTCCATCAGATTCACCAGGCAAACTTCCTAATGAAGGAGAAATTGCCTTCAATTTTTCCACCACCTCAACACCTCTAACTTAGAGCTGAAAATGATTGCAGAGAAATACAGCCATCTAAATATAGGGAAGACATACCATATTTTTGCATTAGAAGACTCAATGTTTTTAAGATGTCAGTTCTTTCCAAATTGTCCCTTAAACACAATCCTAATTAAAATCCTAGGAGGATTTTTTTACTTCTTGGATCTAATTCTAAAATCTGTATGGAAAGGCAAAAGAAATAAAATAGCCAAAACTCTTTTGAAAAATAATGAAGTTATGGGATTAACAATACAGATGTCAAGACTCACTATAAGGTTACAGAAAACAAAGATACTTTGGTTTTGGATGGTGGAAAGTCACTAAAATAGAACCGAATGGAAAGTTCAGAAGTAAACCCAAGCATATATGATTACAGTTTTTTTAAACAGCTTCCTTGTATAATTGACATACAATAAATTACCTATTTAAATGTACAACTTGATAGGTTTTGATTTGTATATGGTTTTGAAACAATCTCCACAATCAAGATAATAAACATATCAACTCCAAAAGTTTCCTTGTGCCCCTTGGTCATCCCTTCCTCCAGCCTTTCCTCACCATCCCCTCTCCCCTCTGCAGCCCCAGACAGACATTGATGTGCTTTCAAGTCACTATACATTTGTTTGCATTTTCATCCTTTCTATACTCTATTTATTTATTTATTTTTGATCTGACTTCTTTTACTCAGTATAATTGTTTTGAGATTTATTTTCTACTTGCCAATTCCAAGATTACAAAGATTTTTGTCAGAGGTAAATCCACTCTCAGAGTTCACAAATGCACAACCCCCTATGTTTTATGTGTGATTCTTAATAAATATGTGTTGAATGAATCCATACAATTACATTCCTCACCTTTTAAAATCACATAGTTTCATATTGCTGTATATATATATATATATATATAAAATAAATAAATATATATATATATACTTTTTTGGCAAAGTACGTTCATGCTAAAATGTATTTCCATTATGATCCCCATTGAGTCAATAAGAGAGCTTTGGTCCAAATAGTTTAACAGTTTTGCCTAAGGTGTCAGGGACTTGGGTACAAACCCAAACACAGAAACATAATTCAAAGAGAGTCAAGTTCTAGCCACAAGTTAGGGCTATTAAATTATTCAGACATATACTAAGACATGTTAGTTGTTTTTTCTAAGTTAGGAGAGAATACTAATCACATTGTGAGAAAAGTCTAAATGGAATTTCTGTAGTCCAATTCCCTCTCCTCTGGTGAAAATATTTTTACCTTGTGAAATTAAAGTTTCAATGCATTCTCATCAAACAGCAACCATCATTAAAAAAAAAAAAAACCCTTAAATAGGGAGGAGGGTATTGCTCAATGGTAGAGTGTGTGCTTAGCAAGCACGAGGTTCTGGGTTCAGTCCCCAGTACCTCCATTTAAAAAAGTTTAAAAGAATAAACAAACAAACCTAATTACCTCCCTCCCTCTTCCAGGAAAGCTTAAAAAAAACACCTTAAAGAGAAATTGAACAAAAATAGAAAAAAAGTTAGTTTGTATTTCCATATCTATAAAAGTTCTGCCTTAAAATGAAGATATATATAAGCTTCTTCTGCTTAAAAATTTCCAATTTCAGCATTAACGCAGCCATTCTTAGCCTCTTTCCTTCTTACAGTCTTTTTCTTATCTCTGTTGTGTTCATTTTGCAAAAATGAGCCACAAAGGAGTACTGAAGGGAAAAGAGAATGGCAGAAGGGGAAACAGAGTCTTTAGCATCTTTCTGAGGAAACCAAATTTGAAGCGAGACCAAAAGATTTATGAGACACTCAGAGCTGCACTTTCAGTTCTCCAAGCTGGGTCAGCTCCCTCCTGTGGGCCTGGCCTGGGGGGTGCAGCGGAAACAGGCATGGCCCTCCCTCGAGTGTGCACAGGTTCTCAGGGAGGCAGAGGCACAGACATAAAGTCAGTGCATGTGGCCATTATTGTCCATTTCACAGATGAGGAAACTGAGGCTCAATCTTGTTAACTAACCTTGTCCAGTGTCATGCTGTTAGTGTTAGAGCTTAAATTTAGGTCCAGAGCTGCTGGAGGCCCACCCTTCTCCTCTTGTACCAGTCATCTCTCCCTCCTCCACATTTTAGAGCCCATCACTTACCTTTTAGTTACATGAAGTTAGAAAAGTCCTGTCCAGAGACAGACAGATTTTTTTTTCATATTTATGACATATGTTTTTCACAAGGACAGATAGACAGCGTTTCATTCCTCTAAAAAATATTAAAACACAAATGAACTTATTTACAAAACAGAAACAGACTCACAGACATAGAAAACAAACTTATGGTTGCCAGGGGGGAGAGGGGGTGGGAAGGGATAAATTGAGAGTTTGAGATTTGCATATATTAACTACTATATATAAAGTAGATAAATAATAAATTTCTACTGTACAGTGCAGGGAGCTATATTCAGTATCTTGTAGTAACCTATAATGAAAAAGAATATGAAAATAAATATAGTATGTATATATATGACTGAAACATTATTCTCTACATCCATTCCACTAGCAAATCTTGTGGGTTCTACCTTCAGACTTGATCCAGACTCTGACTCCCTCTCACCCCCTCCAATGCTACCACCCTAGTCAAAGTCACCACAGTCCTGGCAGGATTGTTCAATCCTGCACTCACACGATCCCTCTTGCCACCTTAAGCTCTTTCTCCACTCAACAGCTGGAATGATTATTTAAAAACATAAGTCAAATCGTGTCACTCTCCTCCTGAAAATTCTCTGATGGTTTCCCATCACACTTGAATACCATCCAAAATACAAGTTTCTGGGACCTTGTATCCTTTAATTAGTGACTGCCTCTCTTATCTCAGGTCCTGCCACTCCTGAGGAAACTGGCTCTGCTCTTCTTGCATTTTGTTTATCCTCCTCCTGAAGTTTGCACTTGCCTTTGCCTGGAACTGCCTCCTCTCACCCAGTCCTATAGTTCTGTCCACACTTCTCAGGTCTCTGTTCATTTATCACTGCCATAGAAGGTTTGCCCCTGAGAAAAGGTAGTCTGTGTCTCATTGCTCTAGCATTTTTCAGTCTAATTGTTCTTCCTAGCATTTAGTACTGTCTGACATATAGTAGCCTTTTTTTTTTTCAGGGTAAATGTTTTTATTTATTTATTTATTTTTAACATATTTTTATTGAGTTATAGTCATTTTACAATGTTGTGTCAAAGCCTTTTTCTTACTTACTGTCCATCTCCCACCCCTCTTTTGCCTGGACTAGAAAGGGACGCTCCATGGGGCAGAAGCATGGCCATTCTCATTCGCTGTTATTCTCTAACACCTAGAGCCCTGCTTGGCACAGAGTAGGTGCTTGTTATGTTTCCTGAATACATGAATAAATGATGTCTTTATGGTGACACCAAAATTTAGAACATAAATGTCAATGATCCTGTTACTAATAGCTTCAGGGGCTTAATTACAAGGATATTTGAACATAAATGGTACTGTGGTGCCCTTGGTTGGTTTTGCATTACCTGTCTTTCTGCAGCTTCTCTCATTTTCAGAGCTTTCTAATGGGCATGAAAGCTTTGTGTTTGGGACCCTCCCAGACCTGCCCTATATGTTGGTTCTTTATAATAAAACTGTAATCATGCTGTTGGAGGAGAATAGGTTCTTGCCTCACGCAGGAAAGAATTCAAGAGCAAGGCATGGTAAAGTGAAAGTAAGTTTATTTAGAGAGATACACACTCCATAGACAGAGAATGGTCTGTCTCACTTAGAAGGGAAAATGGCTTAGGAAACACACACCCACAGGCAGAATGTGGGCCATCTCAGAAAGGTGAGAGGGAGAGAAGCTGAGAGGTGTGGGGTGTTTAGTTTAAAGTAAAAGTAGATACACACTCCACAGACAGAGTGGGGGCCATCTCAGAAGGTGAGAGCAACAGAGCCAGAGCGGCCACCAGGTGTGGGGGTTGGGGTTTATGGGCTCGGTAATTTCATATGCTAATGAGCAGGAGGATTATTCCAACCATTTTTGGGAAGGGGCGAGGATTTCCAAGAAGTGTGCCCCCGATCCACTTTTTGACCCTTTGTAGTCAGCCTGGGAACTATCATGGCACCTGTGGGTGCACCCTGAGGCTCAACGTCTACTGGAAGTCGAAACTTCTGCCATCTTGGTTCTAACCAATTTGTCCTGTCATCAATGGCTGTGTCACTCCTTTAGTGGTTGTGTCCTGCCCCTTCCCCCCCACTTCATTTCCGCCTCACAGATTTTACTCCCATAATCTTATGGAGGTGCAGAAGGGTGACGATCAGTCTTCTGTAGCTAGTGCAGGGCTGAGTGGGGGTGTCCCTGATCTAGGGGTTCCAGGGGCAGAACAGCTTGTTTGGGGTTAGATGGTGGTATCTTCGCATAGCCGTCACCTTGATGTGGTAACTGTTGTAATTGCTTTCATAGCCTTCTTATGAATCTTCTTGAAGATGAAGCACTTTTGCAATAGTACTAGAGACAAAAGACTTGAAAAGGCATGGTTAAATACGGAATTACAATGTGATCAATATATTTGAGAAATTCTCTAATTATGGACCTCAGTTCAGCCTTTGATGTGAAGAGGCTTGCCTATAGCCTCATTTCTAAAGTACCCTGATAATAGTAGCTCTGCCAGGGACCTCAGTGTCCCAGACAGTGGGGTTCACTTGAGAAACAATATGGGGTGGGATGGAGACTTCCTTGGCTTGGGACCAAGGCAGGCTCCCATGGCTTTTTCTTGGTGGGTGCCTTCCCCATTAAGGGTCTCTGAATTGGACCGTTGCCTGGAATTTAGTGAGCAAGTGCCTTCCCAACAAGGGGACAGGGCACTCAGGCATGAGCAGAAACTGGTGTGCAGAGGTAGAATTTTCTAGCAGCCAGCTAAAGGGAGGGGGTGGTGAATTGCTTGATTTGGGGCCTTCTATGGATCCCCATTATTGTACAGGATTGGGAGGACGAGGGTGCAGGGAAATCTGTCGGCAGAGTAGGCAGCCCCTGCATCTAATAAGAAAACAACTTTCCCACCTGCCATGTCAAGGGTTACCCGAGGCTTCAATGGAGAAATGACCAGGTGTCCTCTGGAAGTCAGGGAGGGTACCAGGCCTGTCAGTCTTTGGTCCTCTTGGCCCTCACTGATTTGGGAGTCCCTTCGGGACTGGGCAGCCCCGCTTCCAGTGGCCTTCTTGTTTGCATACCGGGCAGGGTCTTCATGGACGTTCCCTATACGTGGGGCATTCGTCCTTCCAGTGGCCCTCCTGGCTGGACCTAAAACAGGTCCCTTCTCAGTGAGACAGTGGCTCTGATCCAGGTGTCCTGGGTCCTGTCCTCACCATGTGTCTTCACAAGCAATGGTAACCCTGAGGTGATGCAGGGGTAGGCCTGCCACCAAAAATTGGTGACTTTGCTGTTGCCCCTGAGTCCTTTCTGTCTCTTCAACCCTAACTCTGTTGTTAAATACTCCAAACGCCAGATCCATGGGCTGATTCATGGGGCCTGGGGGTCCCCAGCTGCCTTAGTGCTAGGTGGCCCAGCAGGCTTTCCCCCCTCAGAGTTGAGGGAGTAGGAGTTCCTGGTTGTGGACCTCAGGAAGGTGGACCCATAAGTGTTCCTCTAAAACACGGAGCTCCTGTTGGGGAGGAAGGCGCTTTGAAGGGGTGTGAGACAGGCACACCTGGCAGGAGTTCTTTAGCCCTGGATCTTGGAATCAGGTCATGAACACTGGATGTGTGGGACTTCCCCCCATTTACCTTCTTTTATAAAACAGGTCTAGCTGCAAGATTCAATGACCCAAGGGGAGAAAAAGTAACCAGAGTCCCAGGGTCTAAATCTTTCAGAGGGAGGGGACCTAGACCCAGAGTTGATTAACTTGGATTACTTTTATCTCTGAAAGAAAAAAAAAGAAACAAATAGAGCTGAAGGGTGGGGCTGAAGCACCACAAGGCAAGTAATTCAAGGCAAAAATCTCCCCTCAAGGTGTGGTCTTTGTGTTGAGGAGGGGTAACTCTTCACCGAAATAAAAAAGGTAACACCTGACCTGCTGGCAAAGCAAGGCAAGGCAAGGAGGCTCAAATAGCAGTAGACAGTCAGGAAGTCAGGAGAGGAGGACATAAGAGAAGTCCAGGGAGAGAGGGGAAGGTGTACAGCCACAACGCTTCCCAGAGTAGAGAGGAGTTGGCAGGAAGTTGAACAGCCTGCAACTTCTTGGAGGGGCAAAGTTCTGGCTGCGCTTCTGGTATGGAAGGGTACAGAGGCTTACAGGGTGGGGGAGGGACTAAAGATGGTGAGAGTGTTGGGGTTGGGGTCTTCTGTCTGGGACTTGTGTTCCTTCGTAGATGACATTAGAGGGGGCTTTTGTGTTGCTTGAATTGGTCCCAGTTGGCAAGGTTCCCTAACATAGGACTTGCATAGTTCTGGGTTCTCTCTTGGGGCCACAAAAGCCTGAACATAAGGTCTAGCTGTAGGATGGTGAGGGTTCCATTTTCTGGCCAGGTCTCATCGTCCTTGAGTTTATACTGGGGCCAGGCTGTTATTACAGAAGATGAGCTTTTTCTTTTTAACTAGTTGAGAGAAAAACTTGTCCCAGTAACTCAGAATGCACCCGAGGAGTGAACTCTCGGGGCTGGGTAAGTGTTTCTCATTGATCCTTCGGGGAGAGCGTGCTCCTGCGACAGAAAGAAGCACTGACCTTAGGAGGTCCCGTGGGGACTCCATAAGATAGGACTGGTTCCAGGAGTCCCCATCCACCTCGTGCTGCCGATCCTGGCCAGTGTGGGGGTAGCAACCCCACCACATGGCAACCCTGGTGACCCCCAGCGTCCTGGGGTCCCGGGTTCTCTCCTGGGTCAGCAGTACCCAGGATGAGCAACCTTCCTGAAGGCATTCTATGGCTAATGATTAATCCTTGTGTTCCAGGCTGTATCCCCCCTGGAATGGACATCCTCATAGTTCCAGGACCTGTTTAGGTCCCAGGTTCCCTTCTTTGAAAGGGTGGTACGTTTCCGGAAACAGACGCTGGCCAGTTAAGGTAGTAAGCTTCTCTTCCCTTCTGTGGGCGGTGCCCCTGGGCCTCAGCGCACCCCTCCCCCCACACTCTCCCACAAGCGCTTCCTCCAGCAGGCGCCGCCGGGCTGCGCGTCGGGGTGAGTATGGCGGCGGGAGCTGGAGGCACCGCGTCAGCACTTAGGGGGAATGGAGGGCCTGGCACCCTGTGAAGACACCCCCAGCCGTGCAACCCTGGGGAAGCAAGCATGGCAGCAGTGGATGAGGGTCGCCTCTGGGATATGTATCCCTAGGTGTGGTTATGTGCCCCACCCGGCCTGGTGTGAGCTGCCTTGAGCTGCCCCAACAGGGTGAGGCGAGGGTGGTGCATGGTTGGACATGGATGGACATGGATGGACCCGGATGTACGGAGGGGGCAGGCTGGATGTGGGGACGCCTCGTGGCGGCAAAAGATGGCGGCCCAGACATGATGGCGGCACAACCGCATGGCCCAGAACGGTTCCCTCTCCCAACACCCGAGTACACCCAGACTGCTTGCAGCGTGAAGGATCTCCCAGAGGGGTCTCGGTGGCCACAGCCATGGCAGAAACTCTTACAGTCTAAGTAAGTCTCCCATGGTTCGGTCCTTAGCTGCCTGTGAGAATGGCTGGTAACCTCCCCCAAAATTTCCTGACAATCCCTGCGCATATGCAACAATGAGAAATGCAGGACCCAGCTGCATGGTTGGGAAATGCCTAGCATGTTTTTTTCCCCACTTTCAGTAGAGTAAGGCCCAAAAGTAAGAGTGAGCTAGGGGTGCAGAGAGGAGACGAGTGCGCGCTCACGCGAAAGAGACACAGAGAGACAGACGTAGTCCTTTCAAGCGCAGAGGGGGCGAGAGGCTGAGACTTACCAAATCCCCCTGGCTGGCTGAGCCAAAGATGTTGGGGGAGAATAGGTTCTTGCCTCACGCAGGAAAGAATTCAAGAGCAAGGCATGGTAAAGTGAAAGCAAGTTTATTTAGAGCGATACACGCTCCATGGACAGAGAACGGTCTGTCTCACTCAGAAGGGAAGATGGCTTAGGAGATACACACCCACAGGCAGAATGTGGGCCATCTCAGAAAGGTGAGAGGGAGAGAAGCTGAGAGGTGTGGGGTGTTTAGTTTAAAGTAAAAGTAGATACACACTCCACAGACAGAGTGGGGGCCGTCTCGGAAGGTGAGCGCAACAGAGCCAGAGCGGCTGCCAGGTGCGGGGTTGTTGGGGTTTATGGGCTCAGCAATTTCATATGCTAATGAGCAAGAGGATTATTCCAGCCACTTTGGGGAAGGGGCGAGGATTTCCAAGAAATGTGCCCCTCGCTCACTTTTTGACCCTTTGTGGTCAGCCAGGGAGCTGTCATGGCGCCTGTGGGTGCACCCTGAGGCTCAAGGTCTACTGAAAGTCGAAACTTCTGCCATCTTGGTTCTAACCAGTTTGTCCTGTCCTCAGTGGCTGTGTCACTCCTTCAATGGTTGTGCCCTGGCCCCTTTCCTCCCACTTCAAGGCTTGTAGGGCTTTTCTGAGCTTTGTGAGTCATTCTAGTGAATTATTGAGACTGAAGTTGTCATTGGACTCCCAAATTTGTAGCCAGTTGGTCAGATGTGGATGGCCCCCAAGCTTGTGAGTTGCCTCTGAAGTAAGGTCGGTGCTATTGGGGACTGTGCCCTTTAACCTGTGGAATCTCAAGTTACCCCTGAGTAGTTAGCATCTGAATTGTATTGCAATATCTTACTGTGTGTTTCTGTTTAAAGACACCCAAGTTAATACATATAGTTTATTCACAAACATTGAGTCATGGCCACTAGCACCATAACTCATAACCTGAATGAAACTTATCTGACACACGTGTTTTCTTCCTAAGGTGGGTCACAGCCTTCTTTACTTAGGTACACTAAGCAGCAGATCAGCACTACGCTTAGGAGTCATTTTCAACAGTGATATCACCAAAAAAAGAAAAAAATTGGAAAACATAGCACTAAATAAACTGCCAAAAGGACACAGTTCTAATATGAAAGCTGATATAAGAAGGCAGAACATTGTCTTCGTCAGCTTCAGCTGGGAATGTAGGCATTGGGTGACAAGTTTTTTGCTACTCTCTGCATGTCTGCAAATGTCTGTCCAAACCCCACGAATATTGATTTGGGGCTACAAGTAAATTTCAGCAAGTAGGTGAATGCACAGATATGGAATCCGTGAATAATTAGGCTCAAATATACATACAGTGTGTTGTTTCTGTCAGCAATTGTGCTAATAATTTACATGTTATTTCTTCTAGAACCTGATTCGTTTAGTTTGGGGTCTAAACGTGGTTAGAACCATCTATCCTGTATCTTATAAGAAGTTCAATATACTGCTCAAGAATTCTGTTAAATTTTAGGGATGTGTGTTCAATATTCCTGAGCCTGTGAACTTGATTGTTTCTGCAGCTCGCTGTCCATACACAGCCAGGGTGGGACCAGCTCCTTTTCCTTGACTTCTTCTCAAACTACTCACCCAGGGCCTTTGTTTGCATAGCAGGCTGTAGGGGAGGCTTGGGTTGGGAATTAAAACCTTGGTTACGTTGCAGTGACACAACAAATTAAATAGAATATTAAAAAAATCCTTGTTTTCAACTGTCCTTTAGTCCCTCCACCCCCACTCCTGGAATTTTAAATAGTTGCTATATCTGACTCTTTAATAAAAACAATAGACTATCTGCCTACTTCAGGTCTTAAGCTTAACAGCACCCGCCAAGGCTTTCAAGCTTTGTGTTTTCCCTCTTTCCCAACAGTATCTGTAAATAGAAGAACAGAGATTTAGTTTTACTAAAATGAATCATAATAGCCACTCTTGACAAGTACAGTTTGCTGTGGCAGTTTTAGTATCATTTTTCCCCCTCTGTGTTACTGATGTCAGACCTGTTTAATCCTCACAAAATTACTGTGAAACAGTTTCATTTCAAATTTAAGAAAAGGCCTAGAGAAGTGAAGTAGCTTGTCCAAGTTCACAGAACTTCTTACAAGAAGTTCAGACTAGATCTAAGAGGCCAAGGTAGTTAACTACTGCACTAGATTTGCTTACTTCCCAAGTTCTACAGCTTCTCTAGCCAGGGATGTCTGGGTTACTGAGAGTCCACTGTGCCATGTACTATCATTGTAGAAAAAAATGTCTATAATCAAATCCAATGCTGAAAATATCCAAATTAAAAATGTGGGTTTACAGGCTCTCAATATTTTTAAGTTGAAATACGATTTACATACAATAGTGTATTAGTTTTAGGTGTACAACATAAGGATTTGATATATGCATACATTATGAAGTGATCAGTAAGTTTAGTTAACATCCCTCACCACACATAATTACAAAATTTGTGTGTGTGTGATGAGAACTTTTTACGATCTACTCTCAGCAAGTTTTAAATATGCAATACATATTTCAAATATCCAATACATTTAGTATTATTAACTATAGTCACCATGCTGTACATTACATCCCCATGCTTTATTTATTTTATGACTAGAAGTTCGTGTATTTGACCCCCTTCACCCATCTTGCCTCCCAACCCCCACCTCTGGCAACCATCAATCTATTCTCTGTAAGTTCTGTTTTTTTTTTTTAAAGGTTCCATATATGTGAAATTTGTTTTCTCTATTTGACTTATTTTATTCAGCATAATGCCTTCAAGTTCCATTATGGGCAACATGGAGATACTATGCATGGTAAGGAAGATGTTGAAAGGCCAGGACTAAATATTAGATTGTTTCTATTTGAGAGTGCCACATAGTGCAGAAGAGCGAGTTTAGGTATATATTTAATTACAGCAGTTCAGATTATGTAAATGAATTAAAAATTTTAACTTGTAGCTAAACAGAGTTTTCTTATGAATATACAAAATTTACGAATACTCCCATGATATGCCATATGTGGAAATGTTTATCTTAGCTTTTTTTCCTCTTTACCATTTTATTGAAGTACAATTAAAGACGTTTTAGTAAATTTGTGATTTAAATTTGTGAGCCATCACTGCAATCCGGTTTTAGAACTTTTCCATCTCCCCTAAAATTTCCCTCAAATGCATTTGCACTTTTTTTCGCTATTCTTAACAGGACAGAGAGAAAACACACACACACACACACACACACACACACACACACACACACACACATCATCATCAGAGAAAACACACACACAAACACACACACACATCATCGGAGAAAACACACACACACACACACACACACCCATCTTACTTTAAGGGAAAAGAAAAATCACCTAGTACCACCTAGTGGTGTTTAAGTAGACAGCAAGTTGATATCTGAGTTCCTGAACCCCTCAAGTTTGTTTCCTTGTTTTCTTCTACGGGATCACTACAACAGCTACAAATATTTATGGTTGATTGTTAAAACTCAACTTGAAAATATCTACAAGATTATCCAAAACCTTTACTGGATAAATTTTTAAAACTTTAAAAAATTAATGATTTTTTTTTTCCAAACGAGCGTTTACTTGGAGCCTCAGTATGTTTAGCTGATAAATGCTTAACAACATTGTTTGAAGCAGGGATGGGGGGCGACTTGCTCCCCCACTTGATGAAATTAACTTTATAAAGAAAAGATTACACAGAAATACACGAAAATAGAAAGAGTGGTTATCTTTGGGGGTTGGAAAAATGGGTAAAATTTTCTTTTTGATTTTGCTTTTGTCTTGAGTATGTATTTATAATTGAAAAACTACTTTTAAAGGTTAACATTAAATTTCAAAATATTGCAAAAATGCCCAGCATAGTCTGTAAAAGATAGGCATTTTCCATGACTTTTCCCCTTCTGGATTCTTCCCTATTGGTGGCAGTAAGTCGCTCACAGAGTAAGATTGAAAGCAGTGGTTAACCAGGGGTCTTGTGCCTCAGCCTCACAGTACGAGTCTTTGCTGGGGACTCCACCTATTACCTGACTTTACTGGAGCTCAATGTCTCAAAATTAATTAAATTGTGATCAACAGTGTGTAATTAAATTGTGATCAACAGTGTAAGATTAATATGGTGAAATGCACATAATTCTGATAGGATTCTTAGAAAACAATGCTTTATTTAGCAAAGTTATTGAGAAAAACAATACTTTTAGTTATATAATGATATCAAATTGAATAATAATAAATATCTAATGTAGATTCCAGTTCTGGCTCTGATTCTTACTATCTGTGTGAACTTGGACAGGTCACTTGCTACCTTTCTGCTGAATTTATTTCTCAACTGTAAGCTGGAGATAATAAGAATATCTACCTTATAAGGTCGTTAAGAGTATTAAGTGTAATAATACATGTATACCATATATTAAGAACACAATAAATCTATGATATGGTGACTATTATTTCACTATTAGCATTATTTTCTTAGAGCAGTGTGTGAGAAATCTGGCTTAACCTATGACTGTGGGGGAAGTCTGATCACACCACTCCCATGGGTGTAAATAGAAAACTAGAAGTATGGGAAAGGTGGGACCCAGGTGCTGTCCTTGGTTCTGAAACCACCATCATGCAGCAGGGCAAGATTGTTCTGAAACCTCAGGATATTGGTGATTCCTAGTACAAACTCTTCTGAGAATTTTGAAGTAGGTGAGGGCAGAAGTGAAGGGAAATGTACACACACACACATACATATACACACATGGAAGGAGAGAGAGAGAGGTTGAGGGAGGGAGAGAGAAGTACAGCTCCTGAGAACTTGCCTGGATGATGGGTGGGAAGAAACAGTGCTTGATGCTGTTTATAAATCATATTGCTTGCTATCATCAAGATAGAAACAAACAAATCCCTTGCTTTTGGCAGAAAATTGTGGATGTGTGTCTAGGAGCAGTTTATTCCTAGCTTTCATTAGTGTACTTCCCTATCACAATAGCTAATCACCTGAGATTAATATATAATTACTAAGCTGCAAGTCCCCTGAGGGCAGGGACTGGGTCTTATGCACTCTTGTGAGGACAAAGAACAATGACTTTGTCTTAGTCAGCTCAAGCTGCCTTAACAAAATACCATAAACTAGGTGGCTTAAATGACAATTTATTTCTCACAACTCTGGAGGCTGGAAGTATGAGATCAGGGTGTCAGCATGATTGGCCTTCTTGCTGTGTCCTGATATGATAGAAAACAGAGAGAGAGAGAATGCACTGTGGAGGGGGAGAGAGAGTTCTCTGGTGTCTCTTCTTATAAGGGCATGAATCCCATCTTTGGGCTCTACCTTCATCACCTCATCACATTGGGGGTTAGGGCTTTAACATACAAATTATGGAGGGGGGACAAAAGCATTAAGTCTATAACAGCTTGAAAAGTGGAAGCACACAATGTCTGTCACACTGAAGGCCCTGAAGAAATGGTAGTTATATACAAAGGGGAAGCTGTAACCTGGGCCTCACTGTTTCAGTTTCACTCAGTAATTCTTTCCATGTTACAGACCATGTGAAATGAACCCCGTAGAGGCACATACAGCTCAGTTATTGTCTTTATTTCCTTAGCCACGTGCACCTGCTCAGCATAGAAGATGTCCAGATTGATTGTGCTGGGAGAGGCAGTGAACCAGAGATGCAAAACACATCAGGATGGAGCCTGATTGCCAGAAGAGGCCCGAGTCTAGCTACACTCAGGGGAACAATTGTTGCCTGGAGCCCAAGTGACCTGTCTCCTAAAGGTAATTTAATGTAGCATGCAGTAATAGTGAGGACTTACATAGCAGTTATTATGTGCCAGCTGTTCTAAGCACATCTATATGTTGACTCATTTTAATTATTATAAAAATCTCTAAGGGGTAAAAATATTACTACTGCAATTCTATGAATGTGGAAACAGAGGCAAAAATATGTAAAGGACCTTGACGAAGTTCACACTGTGAGTGTCACAGGGAAGGTTTGAACTCCAGCAGTCTAGCACCAGCGCCTGTGTGCTTACCCACTATAATATAGAGTCTTCCCTGAAGTTTAAACAACATACTACAGTTAGTCCTTTTCCTCTTGTGTTTAGCCCCTAGAACGTACTGCATCTTCCTTTGGTTAATGTTAGAAGACTGTGAGGAGTGGTGGGAAGGAAATATCAGGGATGGGCACTGAGAAATGACTTCCTTTGCAAAGGGAGTCACTCCTGTAAAGGAGTTATGGTGTCTTTAAGAAAGTGGGGGCCAGCCTCATCAGGCAGGGGCAGAGAGGCTGTTTCATTTGTCTGAGGAGGTTCCTTGGGAGAGGGAGGGTGTTGGAGGCTTGGAGTAGTCCAGATCTTCTAAAACCTGCCATATATCCTCGGTTAAATTCTTGGTGTCCCACTTTTTCTAACTGATGTTATAATTGTCATGTTAGAAATCATGAGACTGTGCATTTAGCTCTGAAGGAGTTTGGTGCCCATCTATCTCAGACTTGGTGCTAAATGATAATAGTCTTTAGTTCATCTTAGTCCAAACAACTTAAGGATTGGAACTTCTTTCTGTTTAAACTTTTCACCCCACAACTTTGAATTTCTCATGCTCTTCATACTAGTCTACGGCCAGAGAGGAGCTCAGTTCTCCTAAACCTCCTTCAAAAGTCAATTCATTCCAGGTGATCCCAGGAATTAGTTTAATTAGGTGATTCACCACGGCAAGCTGTGAGCCGCCAAAGTCTCATTTCTCAGCCTTAACATGGTTTTTACTGCTTTCCAGCCAAATACCCAATGCCAGATTTTCCCATTTCCCTGAAGGTCTACTGACTGCAACTGACTCTAATGTTGTCATATACAAAGTTGACTCAGAAATAGAATTTTCATCTGTGTTGGTCTCCTAGGGCTGCTGTAACAAATTAGGAACTAGGTGGCTTAAAACAACAGATGTTTACTCTATCATGGTTCTGGAGGCTAAAAGTCTGAAGCTGAGGTGCTTGGCAGGGCCATGTCCCTACCAAAGGCTTATGGAATCCTTCCTTGCCTTTTTCCAGGTTCTGGTAGTGCCAGGCCATCCTTGGCGTTCTTTGGCTTGGAGCTGTGTGACTCCAGTCTCTGCCCCTTTCTTCACGTGGCCTTTCCCCTCTATGTATGTCTGTGTCTCTGTCTCCAAATCTCCCTTTTCTTATAAGAACAGAAGTCATTGGATTTAGAGTCCACCCTAGTCCATATGACCTCATTTTAACTTGATTACCTCTGCAAAGAAACTATTTCCTATTAAGGTCCCATATACAGGGACTAGGGGTTAGGATTTAAATCTCTCTCTCTCTCTCATTTTTAATGGTTTAATGTTTACTTTTGAATCAAATTATGCATTCATATTGTATGGAAAAACCTACAGTTTTCCCACCGGTGTAGGGAAAAAGCCAGTTCTTCCCTATTTTGTCTTTCTTTTTCCTGTGTCTCCTTCCTCTGTTTCTCCTTTACCTTCACAGAGAGCACTTCACTTCTGGTCACCAAATACGTGGAGGTTTCCCCACATCAACAAGCAATTCTTGGACACCAGCAGAATGCCCCAAAATTCAACTCAATTCTGACACTGCCTACCCAGAGATAGCATTTGATTCAACAGGTTGAGGGCTCAGTCCCAGGAAAAATTTCTGACCCACCCGCCTTCAGACACCAGTCGAAAGTCCAGGTTATCACCTGTGCTTCTGCCCCACTGGCTATAGGTTGGAGGCTCCAGGAATCCCCTCCTTGAGTTCAATTTATTTGCTAGAGCTGCTCACCTACACTTACCAGTTTACTACAGAATATGGTACGAACAAGCATCCAGATGGAAGAGATGAGTAGGGAAAGGTATGTGGGAGGGGGCACAGAGCTTCCATGCTCTCTCCGGGCACACTCCTCTCTCAGCACCTGCTCATGTTCCTAGCCTGGAAGCTCCCTGAACCCCTTGCTACTGGGATTTTAGGAGGCTTCCTCGCATAGGTATGTTATTAACTCCATTCCCAGTCCCTCTTCCCTCTCTGGAGGATGGGGGTGGGGGAGTGGAGCAGAAAATTCCAAGCTTCTAATCACACCTTGGTGTTTCTGGTGACCAACCCCCATCCAGGAGCTCACCCAGAGTCACCTCATTAGAGCAAAAGATGCTCCTGGTGTTCTTATCACTTAGGAATTTACAAGGGTTTTAGGAGCTCTGTGCTAGGAACCAGGGGCTAGACCAACATATAAATGCTTTCTATAATCTCACACCCATTAAGTGCTAAATCATTCTGTAAATCTCACTTTTAAAAAAAAGCCCTGTATACCCTTCATCCCATTTCTTTTTCTCACAGAAAACCCTTTGATCACAGAAAACTGATTTTTAAAAAAATTTAATTTTTATTTCCTACCTGCATTTCAGCTCTGTCTGAAGTCTTGCCCTCTTTGTGAGTCCTGATGAGTATTCCTTTTTGTGGGACACAATTCAACTTACGACACTGTCTTTGCCCAACATTGGTGTTTATGGATCCTCTTAATCATTTTGCAATTTTGCACATCTTCCACCTGCACATTTCTGCCAAACCTCTCCCAAGAATTCTGCAGTCAGCCTGGGGACTGGTGAGGGGGAATGCATGTGCACAAACACATTTTAAACCTTGGGGACACAGGAAAATGTGTCATGTGAAAGACACTAACATCCACTGGCTGAAATTAGATCCATCCCTAGGGGATAATGAATTCCTTACCTGGGCATTGACTCTGGCCAGCAGCCAGCGGCACCCCTGTAATGAGGTAGTGTTGCCACTTCCTACATTATTCTCCTTTTTATGCACTTTTTTTTTTCCTGAACAAATGTAAATTTTAGACAGATTTTCCATGTGGATCTACATTTCTTTGAGTAATATGGGACCAGCAGAGAAGAGGTAGAATAGAAAGTGGTATTTCATCCTGTTCAGTCAGTGGAGTGAGGCTCTTGGGCCTGCTGAACTTGGACATGGTTACAATGACCTTGAACTTGAGTGCTGGCACCTTGCTTTGTATCACAACCCTCCATCTCTTGGTTTTTGCTTTTCTCCCCAGTCGTGCTCATTTTCCTTCTTGCTTCTGTCTGTCATGAGTCAGGGGCACCAACAGGTCTCTTGATTCCTTCAGTGTGACAGAATCTTCAGATTTTTGCCTTGAAAGTTGGAGACTAAAATGTTTTTGTCTAAAGAAATTAGGCTTTTATAGTGGGGAGGGTACAGCTCAGTGATAGAGCATGTGCTTAGCATGCATGAGGTCCTGGGTTCAATCCCCAGTACCTCCATTAAAAATAAATAAACCTAATTATCTGCCCCCTCAATCCCCCCCACCAAAAAAACAAAAAACAAAACAAAACAAAAAACAAAAAAAAAGAAAGAAAGAAAAAAAAAGAAATTAGGCTTTTATAAATTGACAAGCCTGATCCATCCTGTTTCTTGAGAAATAACTGGAAAGGGTCTGTGAGCAGAAATGATGGAGCATGCCAGCTATGCACTCAGTATCCATTCTCTGCTCCTTCTACAGTAGTGGATACCCCAGTTTTCATCTTGGCACATGAAAACCTTACAAGAAAGCATACATATCACAGACCCTCAGGAAGCTCTGAGGTGTCTTGTGTAGCCACGTGACCGAGTTCTGGTCTGTGGGTCGTGAGGTGTGGGTGGTCACGTGTGCAGGTGCTTTTTTAAACGAAGGGATTTCCCTTTCCCTTCTATTTCCTTACTTCTTTTCCTGACAGCTGGAATGCAGATATGCTAAGGAGCTCTCTTGGACTATGCAGATGCGTGTAACAAACCAGCCTTGTATCTCATTGTTTTTGTTGCTTGTCTCTGACTATGAATGAGCCCCAGCATCTGTTTTTTTGTAGGCTTATTAGTCATTCAAGCACAGCATTTGACTCAATGAATTGGAAAAGGGCAACAAAGCACATCCAAAGAGAGAAGAAGGAAAGAAATAATAAAGATGTCTATTTTTAACCTTTCTTAATTCCTAATGAGTGCATGTAGAGCAAAACAGATTCCCGCTAAGTGCTGCCCTAGCCATGTCAAACACATTTTTACATGAACTGTGTTTCATTTGTATTCAGTTTTAAGTAGATCTTCATTTCCTTTAGAATTTTTTTTTAAACCCCTTGGGTTGCTTGGTCATGTGTTATTAGTTCTGAAACATTTGAAATGTCTTAATAGCTGTGTTTTTGGCATTGACTTCTAATTTTATTGCTCTATGATTGGAGTAAATAATCTGAATTGTGTACTGATCTTTTGGAATTTGAGATTACTTCAAAGGCCTAACATGGTTTATTTGTAATTAAATGTTGCATGTATATCCAAAAAGTATATATTCTTCATTGGCTGTATGTGTGTGTGTGTGTGTGTGTGTGTGTGTGTGTGTGTGTGTGGGTATTCCAACATTTGCTTTGTCCAATACAATATTAATTGTTCATGTCTTTGATAGCTTCACTTATTCTCATCTGCTTATTACATCAGTTTCTGAGAGGATTATGTCATAAATCTATAACATAATTTTAGGATTATAGTCATTCTTAGAATAATGCTTTTTACAATAATTTTGATGAGAATCTTATGCTTATTTTGGCTTTTGTCAAACAATTACAGAGGTTGATTGTATTTATATCTTGGCTTGATTGGATTTTCCAATTATTTTGGCATTTATAGTGCATTCTTATGTTGAGAAGGGAGTTTTATTTTAGTTATTATTTCTCTCTCTCCTCCTGTGCTCATCCACTCTTCCTTAATGACTTTGCAACTGTAAAAAGAAGGGTAGAATTTCAACAAGAAGGAATGTGTTCAGGGAGTCTTGCCCAGAGAGCCTAGCATCACTAAAAGATTCAGCTGAAAACGGGGGGACTGCAGAATGAACGTCTAGTTGTGCTGCAGCACTGGCAGTGCTGTGCATCTCTGGGAGGGGAGTCTGGACATGTAAGCTGAATCCATAATGGCGAGAACTGGGGGAAGGGTACAGCTCAAGTGGTAGAGCGTACGCTCAGCACCTAACAGATCCTGGGTTCGATCCCTAGTACCTCCTCCAAGCCGAAGTCAATGAATAAACTTAATTACCTCCCCCTCATAAAGAAACAAACAATACCAGCATAGTGGTGAGAATCTTTGAAGCAAGGCTCTTCATTGTATTCTGCAGAGTTTGTGGAGTTCTTAAATACTCTGTTGTCTTGGGTTTGATTTTAATTTCTTGATAACAGAACAAGGAAAACATTTAATTAATATTAATCTCAACACTGTCATGTAAACTACTTGTGACTGTTTATGACATGATTTGAAGATCTGAAATGGTAAACTCCCAATGTCTAAAAAATTATCTAGCTATTACTCTCAAAACCATGTATTTGGGGAACATCTTGAGCTGTGTAAGTGATGTGCTTGAAGTCTCTGGCTGCCACAATTTGACTTTTATCATCACTTAGTATTCTTCTGGATCAGTGATTGCCTAATTTGGCAGTGTTATCAGGACACCAATTTGCATTATGGATGCTTAGCATTCCAGAAATATAAAGCCAAACACACCATCCCCTCATTTGATCTTATTAGCACTTACTAACTTGTGTTGTACTATATAAGTAATTATTTAAATATCTGTATTAAAAACGTATAGTTTTCCCCAATATTCATCCTCCTTATCTAAAGCCCAAAATTTTTTCTTTTTTTATTGAAATATAGTTGTTTCACAATGTTCCAGGTGTACAGCAAAGTGATTCAGTTATTTTATTCATATTATATATATATATATATATGTATATATATTCTTTTTCAGGTTCTTTTCCATTATAGGTATTATAAGATATTGACTATAGTTCCCTATACTACACAGTAGGCCCTTGTTGCTTATCTATGTTATATATGTTAATCCCAAACTCCTAATTTATCCCTTCCCTCTTTCCCCTTTAGTAACCATAGTTTGTTTTCTATGTCTGTGAGACTAATGCTGTTTTGTAGATAAGTTCGTTTGTATCATTTTTTTTGGATTCCACCTATAAATGATATTATATTTGTCTTACTCTGTCTGAATTACTTCACTTAGTATGCTAATCTCTAGGTCCATCCATGTTGCTGCAAATGGCATTATTTCATTCCTTTTTATGGCTGAATAATATTCCAGTGTATATATCCATTTTTCTTTATCCATTCATCTAGATTTTAGATTGTTTCCATGTCGTGGCTATTGTAAATAGCACTGCTATGAATACTGGGGTAAATGTACCTTTTCTAATTAGAATTTTCTCTGATATATGCCCAGGAGTGGGATTGCTGGATCATATGGTAACTCTATTTTTAGTTTTTCAGGGACTCTTCATATTGTCCTCCATAGTGACTGTACACTTTACATTCCCACCAACAGTGTAGGAGGGTTCCTTTTCCTCCACACCTTTTCCAGTATTTATTATTTGTAGACTTTTTGATGATGGCCATTCTGACTGGTATGAGGTGATACCTAACTAGTTTGGATTTGCATTTCTCTAATAATTAATGATGTTGAGCATTTTTTCATGTGCCTGTTGACCATCTGTATGTCTTCTTTGGAGAATTGTCTTTTTAGATCTTCTGCCCATTTTTTCATAGGGTTGTTTGCTTTTCTGATATTGAGTGGTATAAGCTGTTTACACATTCTCAAGATTAAGCCCTAGTCAGTCACATCGTTCGCAAATATTTATCCCATTCCTTATGTTGTCTTTTCGTTTTGTTTATGGTTTCCTTGGCTGTTCAAAAGCTTTTAAGTTTAATTAGGTCCCATTTGTTTATTTTTGTTTTTATTTCCATTGCTCTAGAAGGCAGATCCAAAAAAATATTGCTGTGATTTATATCAGAGTGCTCTGCCTATGTTTTCCTCTAGGAGTTTTATAGTATTTGGTCTTATATTTAGGTCTTTAATCCATTTTGAGTTTATTTTTGTACATGGGGTTAGAGAATGTTCTAATTTCATTCTTTTACATGTAGCTGTCCAGTTTTCTCAGTACCACTTATTGAAGAGACTGTCTTTTCTCCATTGTATATTCTTGCCTCCTTTGTTGTAGATTAATTGACCATAAGTGTATGGGTTTATTTCTGGGCTTTCTAACCTGTTCCATTGATCTATGTGTCTGTTTCTGTGCGAGCACCATACTGTTTTGATTACTGTAATATAGTCTGAAGTCAGGGAGACTGATTCCTCCAGCTCCGTTTTTCGTTCTCAAGATTGATTCTCAGAGTCTTCTGTGTTTCCATGCAAATTAAAAACATTTTTGTTCCAGCTCTGTGAAAAATGTCATTGGTAATTTGATGGGGATTGCACTGAATCTGTATATTGCCTTGGGTAGTATGACCATTTTAACAATGTTGATTCTTCCAGTCCAAGAGCATTATATATCTTTCCATCTGTTTGTGTCATCTTCAGCTTCTTTGATCAATGTCTTTTAGTTTTCGGAGTACAGGCCCTTTGCCACCTTAGGTAGGTTTATGCCTAGGTATTTTATTCTCTTTCATGCAGTGGTAAATGGGACTGTTTCCTTAATGTCTTTTTCTGCTATTTCATTGTTAGTGTATAGAGAGGCAACTAGTTTCTGTATATTAATTTTGTATCCTGCAACTTTACCAAATTCATTGATGAGCTCTAATAGTTTTCTGGTAGCATCTTTAGGATTTTCTATGTACAGTATCATGTCATCTGCAAACAATGACAGTTTTACTTCTTCTTTTCCAATTTTGGTCCTTTTTATATCTTTTTATT
Organism: Camelus ferus; assembly: GCF_009834535.1. Taxonomy (NCBI): domain Eukaryota; kingdom Metazoa; phylum Chordata; class Mammalia; order Artiodactyla; family Camelidae; genus Camelus; species Camelus ferus. The sequence continues at coordinate 41,048,861 of NC_045706.1, read as the reverse complement.
CTCTGATGGCTGTGGCTAGGACTTCCAAAACTATGTTGAATAAAAGTGGCAAGAGTGGGCATCCTTGTCTTGTTCCTGATCTTGGAGGAGATGCTTTCAACTTTTCACCCTCAGGTATGATGTTAGCTGTGGGCTTATCATATATGGCCTTTATTATGTTGAGGTATGTTCCCTCTATGCCCACTTTCTGGAGAGTTTTTTTTTTTTTATCATAAATAGATGTTGAATTTTATCGAAAGCTTTTTTCTGCATCTGTTGAGATGATCACATAGTTTTTATTCTTTAATTTGTTAATGTAGTACACTGATTAATTTGCAGATATTGAAAAATCCTTGCATCCCTTGGATAAATCCCATTTGATCATGGTGTATGATCCTTTTCGTGTATTGTTGGAAACAAGTTGCTAGTATTTTGTTGAGGATTTTTGCAGCTATGTGCATCAGTGATATTAGCCTGTAATTTTCTTTTTGTGTGTGATATCTTTGTCTGGTTTTGGTATCAGGGTGATAGTGGCTTCATAGGTGAGTTTGGAAGTGTTCCTTCCTCTGCAATTATTTGGAGTAGTTTCAGAAGGATAGGCATTAACGCGTCTCTAAATGTTTTATAGAATTCACTTGTGAAGCCATCTAGTCCTGGACTTTTGTTTGTTGGGAGTTTTCAAATTACTGTTTCAGTTTCAGTACTGGTAACTGGGCTGTTCATATTTTCTGTTTCTTCCTAGTTCAGTCTTAGGAGATTGTGCCTTTCTAGGAATTTGTCCATTTCTTCTATGTTGTCCACTTTATTAGCATAGAGTTGCTCGTAGTAGCCTCTTATGACCCTTTGTATTTCTGTGGTGTGGGTTTGTAACTTCTCCTTTTTCATTTCTGATTTTATTGATGTGGGCCCACTCCCTTTTTTTCTCAAAGTAAGCAATAAAAAATGTTCACTTTTGTTATGGTGATGATGATGATAATAATTATCCTTATTAATGACACCATGGGAAAGGATGGACATTTTGGAGGCATCTGGCTTAACTGAAATCCCTCTACTAGATAATTTTACCTCTTTAAAGTCTTTTATAAGGTAACAATGATAATTATTGTTTTACCTACTTTTCTCTCTGTGAAGTAGGCAGGAAGGTGTGAGTAACTTCATTTTTCAGGATGAGGAAAATTGAGGGGATCAGAAAAGAAAGATGATCTGCCTTATTCACAAAGTTGTAAGTGGCGGGGCCAGAATGTTGATCTCAGATGATGTGACTGTGAGGACTGTTTACAGAGGGCTCAAGACAACATGAGACAGGGACTTACTTTTTCATTATGGGGAGTGAGCTTGCGAGTGACTGGGAGTGTCTCCTGGGAAAGGAAAGTCAGGATGAGGCACCACATTGAGGGTGCCCTTTGGAGCCTGGGAAATGCAGGGACTGGACACTGGGGGTGAGAAGATGATCATCTGGATGATTCCTGCTCATCCTTTAAGCCTCAACTGCTGACATGTCACTGTCTTCTGAGATTTTTTCTTTTAAAAGAAATAATTTAATTTAATTTTTTTCAGAGGGGAGGTTATTAGGTTTCCTTATTTATTTTAGAGGAAGTACTGGGGATTGAATCCAAGACCTCATGCATGCTAAGCATGCACTCTACCACTGAGCTATATCCTCCTACCTTGAGAAGCCTTTCAGATCCTTCTGACCAGGTTTGACCACTGCCTCCTTTTCACAGCAGCCCATGCTTCTCCTTGCAATACTTTCGTGTGTATTTTTGGTCTCCCCATATGATTTTCAACTTCGAGAAAGCTGAGGTTGCCATGACGACGTGCCTGGCTCACAGGGGTGCCTCAGTGCCCGTGTTCGCTGAATGAATGAACAACAGGGCAGGGGCTGCCAAAAAGGCAAGTTGTATCAGATCCCCTCTCAGGTCCAGTGCTTCTGTGGTCTTCTACGAGGCCTCCGGAGTCAATCATCAGTTTGATTGTAGAACAAGGAGTCCAGAAGAGGTATTTAGTCCCAAAGGAATTTATATTGTCATGGATGGCCAGAAGGTGAGGGAAATTAGAGATTTCTTTTATTACCTAGAAAATGTCACCAGAGTCTTCAGAATTCAGGGCAGAAGATGGATAACAATGGTCAGAAGTTTGGAAATACAGGTTAACCTCAATTTCCTGCAAGCTGAGATGCAGTAAGTGTTTAGAAGAGCTCAGCCGGCAGAGCACAGAGCAGAGCAGGGAGAGATCATTTCAGGGAAAGCTTTTGGGGCTGGATGAGTTAAGAGGCATCATATGCTAGACTTCTAGGAGTAGGACTGACTCATCCCTGAAGGTGGGTCAAGTCCTTTAAAGACTCTAGGGCTCCTCTCCTGGGTTAACACAGAAGCAAGCATTGGGTAGCCTGCCCTGCTTACCCCTCGGGCACAAATGAAAGTTTGCTGGTTTGTTTTACTTCTCACCCCAGGACGTGGATCAGATTTGGAGGACTCATGTTCTTTATGAACCTTTCCCAGAATCAACCTCGCTTTCCTCATTTGCTCTTTTCCTCCCTCCCTTCCTATAATACCACTTTTTAAAAATCCTATACTCTTTTATTCTTTGCCAATTCCATTTCCCCTTTTCCTTTTGCTCTTATTCTGCACTTTTCTGTAACTGTGCTTTCTGAAATACCCCTGTTGGATAAGCTTTGAAAATCCCATTTTAAACGGTAAAAGTTAGGAGAATTTTGTTTCGTCTCTCCCCCCTTTGCTCCTCTTATAATCCCTCAAGATCTGAATATGGCTCTTCCCTGCCAGAGGCAACTGGCTGGAGGCTCTGGCTGCCTCAGGCTCCATCCAAAGACTGAGGAGATCAATACGTCAGTATCCCTGTGACCCATCTGCAGAACCCCACGGGGCCTCTGCACAGGGATGGGACTGTCTGATCAATATAAGTCTAGGGTAGCAGGCTCCTGTGGGCAGACTCTCCTGCTGTGGGCTCACCTTGAGTCAGGACTCAGCTTGAGTCCTTAGAGAGACCCACATTCGTCCTGCGTGCATGAGAACTGAATATTTTCCTGAGCACATGTGGATGAGGATTTACATGACACAACAGAATAACCAAATTCTGCATTTGCTGATGTGTTCTTCACTTTTCCAGCTACCATATTCTTCGTCCCTCTTTCATTTCTTTTAGCTCACAGGCTATCAAATCCTGTGATCCTGAACAATTCAATTCTCATCCAAAGTTGCAGTCCATTCAACAAAACAGAACCCCTGTCATCTAGCTGAACAGTGACCAGACACCTTTGGTGACTTGGTTTAGTCCATGACATCTGCAAAAGGGAGTTTTCTGCTCACCCCTTTTCTTAGTGCCATGTTTCTTGGTTTGACTAGGCTGTGACTGTATGTCTGGCAGGGTATAACAACCTGCATCCAGTCAGGAGACAGATACCACAAACTGGGGATGTATAATATAAAGAATTATTAAACAATGAGAAAAGGACAACTATAAGATAAAAGGAGACCTTATAGGATATCCTAGGACTGAAGTACACAGGAAAGACACACCTGGAAGAGGGGTTCACCCTTAAGGCCAGGGTTCAGATTTTGTTGCAAAAGATGTAGTTGCAGCCCACTGGATGGCAAAATTTTTTGCTGGTTTGCATGGGCCAGAGCTGGTCTGTATGCTCTGGGCAAGCAGGAAACAACTCTCCAGGAACACGTGGGGCACAGGAGAGCTGCATCCAGTGGGCTGGCAGGCGGCTGTGTAGAGGGAGAGGGGGCACCAGTGCCGGTTGTTACCAGTGTTAAGAGGGCTCTGGGAAGGTGATTGCTAAGCCAGGCCAGGGCTGCAAGGTCGTCAAGGGATCGTGCATTCTGGGGACCTGGCTGGGGCCAAGCACTACCTGATGCCCTCACAGCATCCCTACCCACTGACCCTGCACAGGAAACGACCGATTGCCTTCCTCTTGGCGCTTTCCTGCAGCGCCCTCTACTTTAATAAGTTTAAAATTGCACTCACTGTAAAAGACAAATGCAGAAGAAAATCCACCCCTTATTGCTGAGCATGTATTGAGGGGAGAGTTTAAAGCTGAGAGGCAATAAATTGATAACTGGCACACAGGGTTTCCTTGCAGCTTCTAGTAAGTGCTCAGTAAATGTTGGCTTGATCCTTTGCCCCAAGCCAGCTGGATGAGCTAATAGATACGTGACGTAGAGAAGAGGCCTGAAAGCCGGAAGCCATGGAGTTCTAGTCCACCTGTAGTACTTCTTTTGTAACAGCGAACGAATCACTTAACTTCCTAAGACTTAGCCTCCTCGTGTATAAAACGAAAGGGATGGAGTAGATACACAGCCTCCGATGTCCAACTCTAAGAGATACTAAAATACAGTGCAAGCCGCCTCCCCCCTTTCCCCCGCCTCCAGAAACCAGCAGCAGAAAATGGGGCACCAGATGCGTGTAGAAGCCCCTCTCTGGGAGAGACCGGCGCCCTGGAGCTCAGCAGGGGGAGAGCAGGAAGATGTCATCCACCAAGCTCTGTCCGCTGAGGATCCCAGCAGGCCGCTGCCCCTCAGTTCAATGCTTTAGAATGAGCAAGCGAGTCTCTTTCACAGAACGTCTGCGCGCTTTTCAAAGGCTGCTTGCGCGCTGAGCCCTCCGGTGAGGGAAGTTCGCGTGGGGGTCCCGGAAGAGCCGTTTTTCGGTTCTCTCCTGCCCCATGGATCTTGCGGATGCGGGCTCGCTGGTTTTCAAAGCTCGATGTTTTCAGAGATTGTCTCTCAGGTACAGGTCTGATGATCTGGGGTGCCTGATGCGGAGTCCGAACCTTTCGCTCCTCAGAGAGAAGCTCTGGGTTTCCGGTTCCTTTCTGATTGTTTGCCCTGCAGGGAGTATGGTTTATGGTGAGAATGTATCCGGGCCTCTCCTACCCCTTCAATATATGTATTTTTTCCTATTTGCTAGCTAGTTTTTGGCTTTCTTCCCCTCTCAGAGGAAATTATTCCATATATAGGTATACGTTGGTGTGTTACTGGGAGGAAGTGAGTTCAGAATCTTCCTATGTCACTATCTTGAACAGGAGCGCCTGAAATACATTGCACTTTAAGTAGCACAGTTCCTTTGGGGTTGCTGGGATTTGACGGTATGTCAGTTGTCTTACTGAACATCCTCTTGCAGTGGAGAGGGATGCTGATTTATAGACGCCCCTCGGTATCTGTAGGGGATAGGGTCCATAACCCCGTGAAGATGAAAAATCTGTGCATGCTCAAGTCCTTTAAATAAAGATGGCATAGTATTTGCATATAACCTCTGCATGTTCTCCCCTCTATTTTTTAAATTAATTAATTTTTTATTGAAGTATAGTCAGTTTACCATGTTGCATAAATTTCTAGTGTGCAGCATGTTTCAGTCATACATATATATACATATATTCCTTTCCTTATTCTTTTCCATTATAGATTACTATGAGATAGTGCTATACAGTATGAACTTGTTGTTTATCTATTTTATATATTGTAGTTAATATCTGCAAATCTCAAACCCCCAATTTATCCCTTCCTGCTCCCTCTTCCTCCTGGAAACCGTAAGTCTGTTTTCTATGTCTGTGAGTCTGTTTCTGTTTTGTAAATAAATTCATTTGTGTCTTTTTTTTTTTTTTGAGATTCCACATATGAATGATATGATATGGTTTTTCCCCCTTCTTTCTGGCTTACTTCACTTAGAATGAGGATCTTCAGTTCCAACCATGTTGTTGTAAATGGCATTATTTAATTCTTTTTTATGGCTGAGTAGTATTCCATTGTTTAAATGTACCACAACTTCTTTATCCAGTCATCTGTTGATGGACGTTTAGGTTGTTTCCATGTCTTTGCCATTGTAAATAGTGCTGCTATGAACGTTGAGGTGCAGGTGTCTTTTGGAAGTAGGGTTCCCTCTAGATATATGCCCAGGAGTGTTCTCCCCTCTACTTTAAATCATCTCTAGATTACTTATAATACCTAATGCAACTTAAATGCTATGTAAGTAGTTGCAAATACAATGTAAATGCTAAATACTATCTAAATAGTTGCTGGTGTGTGGAAAACTCAAGTTTTGCTTTTTTGGAATTTTTTTTTCTTTTTAAATAGTTTTGATCCATTGGTTGGGTGAATCCATGGATGCAGAACCCACAGATATGGAGGATCAACTGTATTTCCTTCAACATTTAACATTCTGAGGAGTTCCTTTCACACATAACACTACTGGGATAGTTGTAATTTTATTTCTTATGATTATGGAATAAGAATTTTATATTTTCCTTTTCATCTTTTCCAAATGAAAAAGCATAAGCATACAATATGTATTTTCTTGTCACCATCACTTAACTATTGACTTTTTCTTTAGGAAGAAAGATTTAACAAAAGCAGAAGTTATTTAGAAAGATCCCTTTTTTGACACTTTCATAAGAAGATAGCAAGCTAGTTAAATTTCCCTCCTTCCAGATGTGACTAAACGGTCCCTGTGAATTCCAGTCCATTTTTTGATTAACAGGATGTCAAAAAGGCAATCATATTTCCTACAGTCTTATAAAGGCATCTAGCAATACATTTTTGTGCTAAAGTGGGAAAATCACGCAGAGGAATAAATTTTTATTGCAAGAGGAATAAGTTTGGAACTTGTTGGAAGAATTTAACTTCCAAATGTTTGCAATTACAGTACAAAATAGACCCTGAGGATCCAAATGACATATTTTTGCTGATAAAGTAAATCAGTGGTCTTTCATTCATATAATCAAATCAATATTCCTATAGGTGGAAATACATTTTTCTTTGCCAGTGACTGTGTTTTCCCCCCTCACTCTCATGTGAAACTGGATGATTTCCAAATAACTGTTTAAATTTTATTTGGCTTAGGATGTCATCTTGCCGGTAACTTAAGAATATCAAAGCCTTTGATGTGAGGCATATTAAAAAGTAGCAGAATTAAGTCCTTAGTGACCTTTGCTAAATATTTTATGTCTATGTATACTGTATTGAGGTGGTTTATTTCTAAATGCTAGCTGCAAGATGGACAATATATAATCACTCTTAGTTAAAAGAAAGTTCAGAGGAGCCTTGTTATAATTTATCTCATTATTACACAGCATTTTGTAGAGCACACATCAGGTGAATTCTTCAGAACTCAATACTGTAGCTCTACGTAGCTTATTTAGATGAACTGGTAGAAGTGTCTATGTAAATCAAATACATTTGAAAAAAATTGTAAATGAATTCAGTTGAATTTTCTCCAGTGTTTGCTGGCTGGCCTCCTAGAAGGCTTACTTTAATGAATAGATAAGTTCACGAAACCAGCAGCTTAAGGGTATTGGTTGAGTTACACACACACAACACACACAGTAAAGCAATAAACAGTGAGATCTGTGAGAACCACGTTTCAGATTCGGCTAGGACTATATACCAACCAAATCAAGGCACAGGTCTCACTGGCCCAGGACCATCTCTGTATAGTTCAGTTAATTTTACTGTGTAGATGAGCCCAGCTGGTGAGTAGGAGGCTCATGGAAGAAAATGAGAATGAACGAGAGCACATTCACTGTGGTGGGAGACCCTCTTGATGGCAAATCAGTACTTCCCTTATCTTCTCCAGCTAAAAAGACAGCATATAGATGTTTATATGTAATGAGGCAAAAGTGTTTGTTTCTTAAGTGAACATTACTTTTTGCAAAAGAATTCTATAAAGTGTTTAAGCACTTTTTGCTTTCAATTTAAGAATTACTTTCTCATATACACTATCAACACTACTGATTTTCTTCATAAAGCTTTTCTCACCATAGATGAGAAAATTTTAAAAAATCAACCACTGTGTGAATTATGATCGATTTCAAGTTGGTAAAGTTAAGTTCCATGCATGTTGATTGTACGTATGTTAGTTGAACTCTGATGGAAGACACTTTGTAACACAAGGAGGCTGTTAGTTCTATCTTTTGGCATCAGAGTTGCTTCTTGGTGTAATGATTCATTCTCACTTTTTTTCTTATTGCTACTCTGCCAATACACTCTTCACAAATACATCTCCAAAACGGTTTGGTCTGAAGAGCTTTGAAAGGTGTATTTACTTCTCTATAAGAACTCAATCTTTATTATTCCATAAAAAGCATTTATCTTTCAACTAAAAAAAACTGGACACACTTTTGTTTTTATATGACCAACAAAACAAAACAAAACAAAACAAAACAAAACAAAACCAAAGCCTACCTCTCTTTGTCTACCTGCTGTATAATGGAGTTTGTATAAAGAAAGCTGATGTGAAATAGGAGTTTGGAGTCTTTTTTTTTTTTCCTTAGCAATCATTTTGGAAAAACTGCTATGAAATTTTGTGCAATAATTGCATAGAAAATTCACACTGAAACACGTTCAGCAAAATAACATGCCCAAGACGTGTCTTTGCTGGGTCAGGTGAGCAAATCATAGGCAGAACCTTAAATATGAGGTAGGGGTGTGTGTGTGTGTGTGTGTGTGTGTGTGTATGTGTGTTATGGGAGGGAGGAAAGAAGGGTTATGAGGATCAGCCCTCTACTCCCAGATGCTCGTAAAACTGGCTTAACTAAGGAAAGACAACTAGGAGAGAGAGTCTTTTTTGTTTTGTCCCTTGCAATTCCTTTATTTTTATATTTCTGACCAGTGAATCCTCCTTGCTCCATCCCCTAGTCTGACCTTCCTGATGCCATATGTGGCGTTTGGCAGGGGCAGTCCAAAGGGCACCCTCTGCAAAATTCTCCAACTTTTTTGTTTCCTTTGGGGCTTGTGGTGTACCCACTTCTTGACTGACAATGAAATGTAGTGCCAGATTATAGTCATCTGACTGGATGCCAGGTGGTCTGCGTTACTTCTGCAGGAGCCAGCCAAGAAGTAGATATAAGGACCAGGTGGGAATTAAAACGCACGATCCATCTTGTCGTCTCTGCAGGAATCTCCTTTTACCCACACCTTAGTCTAGACCTTGGGACTTGTATGTAGATGAGCTGGATTTATAAAGCAGCTGCTTCCCTGTCCAGATAGTTGGAGGGTCACAGCCTGCTCATGGCCCTTTGGATTTAAACAGACAAAAGTCAGATAGCCGACCGAGAAGCCTAGAAGACAGGGCCATTGTAGAGTATGGAAGTGGGAGCAGACGGGAGAAGATGCTCTGCTTTGGCCTGCTTGGAAGACAGCAGGAACCTGAGTCCCAGGGACGGGCCGTGCAGGCTCAGTGACCTTCCCTCAACTTCCCCTATCTGGGCAGGTCAGTCCTCTGCTCAGGTGGGAGCAAGTGAGGGGAAGAGGCACCAAGGGCTGACAGAAGCTTCCCCCTAACATGTAGGGTAAAATCCATGGTGGAAGTTCCTATTTCATGAGCCAATGTAGGAACAGAGAGAAAGATAGAGAAGGTCTCCTCCTGCTGTCTGGAGCAGAGGGTCCCAAACCTGGCTGACCATCAGAATCACTGGGAGTTTTAAAAAATTATAAATTTGGGGGCCTCAGCAGAATTAGATTCAGATGCTCCAGGATGGAGCCTGGGAGCCTGTATTTTTGAAAATCTGACCTGGAAGTTCTGATGATTAGTTAGGTCTTGAACCACTGGCTTAAGCCCTGGGAGGGCTGTCTTCCTAAAGCTTTTTCACAAGCCAGAAACACATTTTTGTCTGCTGGGAGGAAAGAGTGCACCACAAGTGAGTAAAAATCCAGTAAAAGAAATTAAAACCATAGCAAATACTCACTGACTTAGATTGTCTTGAAATTTTTTGTCCTAAATTGTTTGGGAAACTGCAAATGTTTGCAAATGTTGTAAATGTTTGCAAATAATGTGGATGCATTATTACCAATATTGCAGTAATGGTACCCTAGTAGAAAGGAACTTCAGTTATGCAGTGGTCATGTTGTGTAACCAGGGGGAGGACTGAGGCCGTGAGACAATGATGGACACCATTGTTAGGGCGACCACGACCATCCTGGGCTTGCTGATGTCAGAGGTGCTGCCCCAGGGATGCTCTTGTGGTTTCATTCTTCATCATGGCACTGAGCCATGCTTTCAGGAACCAACTGTCAGAAATATTTATACCACTGGGAAAGAATTAGCCATCTCTATAATGATTTTCCTTTCTTTTTTTCGAAAAAGTGCAGTTGTTCAGTTTCTGACTTAAGTTTAAATGGCATCACATTGAAGTATTTCTTTTTTTGTTTTTATTGGCTGAGAATAAGCTGTCAAGGGAGAATGTATAACGTTGTGCTTCAGAGGGCAGTGGAGGACAGTAGGGGGCAGTGGGGGGCAGTGGGGGTGCAGCAGGGGGCAGTGAGAGGCAGTGTTTAAGAGCATTATTCTACAGCTGACTGCCCATTGCCTGGGCTCAGCCCTGGCTCAGCCACGACTGCTGTGCCATTGATCTACTGCCCAAATTCAGTCATTTATTCAGGAAAATGCTCCACATTTCTAGACTTGGCTGATTGATCATGGCATTGCTCAGCTTGACCCTAGACCCCCTGTATTTTCCATAAACTGGTGGTTGATCTAGAAGTTTAATTTTTAGAGAAGAATATGTAATACTACCACATTCCTAAAATTCAAACGTAGTATGTGTGCTTATGTTCAAACTACTTTGTTATAACAAGGTTGCTTCATCTAGTTTATAACTTAGCCTTGGATACACTAAGATACACTTCGATACACAGAGTGAACTTGTCTCCAGGCCCTGCTGAGTTTCTCCACCACATTTATGTATATATCTGGTGATAGACTTCTGGGAACAGGTCCTTTATCTAAATTCTTTAGGTAGCTAAGGAGGAGGTAAAAAGACAGACTTCCTTAGTCTTCTGTTTCTTAAAAATAATTAAATCAGCCTAAATTAAACCTCAGGCCAAAGAGACATTCTGGGGTGGCCAATTTAGCTCCCCTACAAATGAAGCATCGTGCCTGGTACAAAGTAGATTCTCAGTAACTATAGTTTAAATTTAAAATTTAAATTGGGAACATGGCCCTCCAATGGTGTTTTGTTGCCAGCGATTAGGTTCTTGTCTCGTCACAGAAACAATTCAGAGACAAGACCTGGAGGTGAAGAAATTAAAGCGAGGATTTATTAAGGGATAGATAGTACACCCTCAAGGGGAGAGCAGGCAGGCTCAGGTGAGCAGCTGCACCGAGTTTCTTTGGCAGGTTGGTTACATAGAGTGTAAAAATGAATGGGGGCAGTATTCACTGGGGAGGGAAGGGCTTGGGGTCGTATTCCTTGATTTCCATCCCGGCTCCACCTTTCTGAGGGGAGGAGGGATTTTGTCATTATTTACTCTGGATAGGACTTGTCGTGGTGTTGTTGCATGATGGGCACTTCTAATCTGCAAGGCTAATTTTATTGACATGAGGGGCATAATGAGCAGGAGGTTACATTCAGACACTGGAGATTCCTGCCCAGTCCCACCTTTCTTTGTCGGCCTCCAGGCCACTTGTCACCTCGAAATGTGTGATCTCTCATCAGTCTGGAGGTTCCTGCCTTTCTCTGTCTGCCCAAGGACCCCAGTTGTTCACATGATGTATGCTTTCCTGCCAGTTTGGCCTGTGTCCCCCTTTTTCTGCTCATATCTAGCTATCTGCCTGCTCTAACAGTTTCAGTGCAACAGGAAAACATGCATACACTCACACACTACTAAGTCAGTCCGACATCAAAGCCTGCAGGAGTTCTGTGGTCACAGTCACCACTGAGGGCAGCTGTGATAGAGAAGTTCTTATAAAGGAGCTGGGACTAGAAAAAGGTGGGAGCATTTGCTCAGGTAGGGAGGATTGGCAAGTTTTTTCTAATCTGAGGAATACAGTAGGTGAAGTGTTACCCGAAAGCTGGATTTGCCTCTTGGTGGGCGTTGAGCCAGAAGACACAACAACCTAGCCAAAGATTGGGAGGAGGAAGGATTTATCACCTGCAGCGGGTAAGGAGAACACAGGGGGGTCTTTCGTGAAGCAGTGTCTCCCAGAACAGCAAAATCGGGGAAGTTTTAAGCTAAGAGTATATTATATATTCATGAAGGGGCTTGAGCAGAAGAGAATTCAGCACAGAATTGGGGCCAAGGTCTACTCCCAGGCTTTCGTTGATTGAAGTCATGAAGCTCAGAAAAGGCCAACTTCATCAGTCCATCCTCCTCCTGGGCCTTGGTGCCTGCATAGCTCAAAGATAAGTATCAGATTGTTCGGAACATCCCTTGAGGAGGAACTAGGACTTTTTTTTTTTTTTTATTGCTGAACTATTGTCAAGAGACCGCTTTTCCTTTGTTTCTTCATTTTCTCACTTCCCTTACGGTCATTAATTACTGAGACCTGTTTAAGAGCAAGCATTGTGGCCAGGCTTGGATTACAAAGTGGCTTAGGCCAAGAACAGCTTCTCTTAGGTCAAGAAAGCCATGCCTGGTTCTCTTTCTCCGGAAACCCCTTACCCTGCCTGCTTACTGAAGGAGCAGAGTCATTTTTCTCACAAGTAGATACACGTTCCTGATTAGAAGGAAGATCTGTGAAATGGAGCAGCAGAAAAAGCTGAATTTCCAGACGACGGTTAGACTGAGGGAAACCTCAAATGCCACATGGAGCAGTTTGGATTTTGTCCGGGAACACAGGAAACACATGAATGCTTAAATGTGTTTTGATGAACTAGGTATGTAGAAAAATGAATTTAGAGCCTAGTGGGTTGGGAAGAATGAATGGACTGAAGGATCAGTGAGGAGACTGTTGTTAAAATCCTGACATGAGGGGAAAGGATCTTGGGTGACTTCATGTCGATATAAGTTTAGATCATGAACGTATTGGTATCGGACTATACAAACATGGTTGAGTAAGTAATATTTATTCCGAGTTCTTAAAGGCTTTTCCCTCTTAGTTCCCAGAGCCAACCAGCTTATGGTACCAAGGACAAATGGAATGAGGGGATTCCCTGGATGTAGGGAGGACCCCAAGATTCTTTATCTGATTGGCACAGGGTATCAGGAAGCGAATGGGCTTTGATGTCAGAAAGTTGATTCTGTCTCACTGGAATACTTATGTAAAGCACCGTGCCTGGTACATGATAAGTGCTTGATTGATGCCAGTTAATTTCACAGTGGCACCTGGATAAATTCTCCTGATAGCCATTGGTCTTTTATTAGTTCCCAGAGGGTCACAGATATTTTATCTTTAACCTGGAAGAGTGCAAAGAGGGTAGACTGCATTGCAGACGTGGAACCATGAGGAATAAAGGGCTGGTTATCCCCACAGGTCCTCTCTGTGAATCCATCACCTGGTGATCCATCCCTGTTCACATTGGCTGTAGGACAGTTCTTACTCTGGCTGCCGAAAGGGCACTATACCACATAAGTGCACCTGCATCTTTGCTGCTACAAGACCTTTTACCCTTGCACATCACAGATACCCTGCAATATGTCCTTGTAAGTTCAGGTTTATTTTGTTAAATGTCTTTATCACGATCACCTGGGGAGATAGGACTGTTTAGTTCACCGAGCTATGAGTCCCAGGCATTTCCTACAGACATCTTGATGTGAATTGTCTTTTGTGAAATGTGAATTTCAGCACAGAAATACTAAATCCTCCCTTGTTAACTCATTGTTGTACTCTTGTTGAAATTTAAATGACTGTAATTGTACAGACTACATACAGTCAAGGCGGAGCAAAACTTCTCAGAGTTAGAGATATACATGTAGAAACCACATACATGACTATAGCAGGTCTGGCATTTGCAAACGTGTGTTGTTCTGGTTTCCAGCTTTGTGGAGCCAGTCTAACGAGAATTGAGGGTCAGGCGGATGGACCATGACTTTTTGGATTGAATTTCAGTCTCCAGTGAGTGAGTAATGAGTTCAAGTGTTTGTGTTTTTATAGGTTTTACCCAGAAATAATACCTCTCACTGTTACCCCCAAGCACGCCAGAACTGACCTTTCCTAAAGAAAGGGAAACTGAAGTGGGCCTGAGATGAAAGTTGTCCGTCGCTGAAGGCTGACGGGGTGTTATGCTGGCTTTGAACACTGGGTGGCAGACGTGCTCTTGTTAAGACTTGATCGCGTTTGGAGAGCGACTTTGTCCTGACAGGGACGATGCTCTTTCTTAATTAAATAGTCACCTCCTCACACACAAAGGCCACACAGGATGTTTCCATCGAAATAGACATCGTTTTTGCAATCCACGGGGACCGTATTTTTACATTATTGATGACTTGGCTGGGGATGCTTTTTTGAGGTCTTTCAATTCGTTCCGGTAATGGAATGGAGTCATGCGGACCTCAACCTCTCATTCATCAATGGTGAGTATTAGGAGAGAAATGAAATCTGATTTAAAACCTGGATGTCATGTCTGTTACTAAAAATCTCCGGGTCCTAGAAGAGGCTAACCGAACCGATGGTGGGATGTAATTTTCTCTTGTGAATGTGGAGAGAGAAAAGTTTCATTGAATATCATAGAACTTCAGAGGCAGGTTGGCCTTTGGTGATCATATGATGAACAGAATCTCTTTGAGAGGGAGTCAACCCTGACTGTGACTGAACTCACCCGGGTGCTTTCAAAATGTGCAGGTGCCTGGATGCTGGAGACAGCATCCCTGGAGGTGGGACATATAGGCATGGGCATCTTCCATTTGAGAATCTGCACAGATAATTCTGGAGTGAAAATTCTACCCATGGAGTAACATTTGTAATTTCTTAAGCATTAAGTAAACTCATTCTCAAGATCAACTTACCAGGGTAACAGCCCACAACGGTGGTTTCAGGAGCACAGAAAAGACCCAGGGGTCCCAAATCCATTCTCCCCTTCAATCTAGTAGAAGGTTTGAGTCTTCTCACTGGTTCCTCCTCTGTATCTCTTAGGCTGAAGTGCAGCAGTAACATGGGGTGTCATTCATCATCAGTCTTTAGCTTTATAGTTCTGAATTGTTTATTATATTATCAAAAACAGTCAAGAAAGCACTGGGCACTAAGCACTAGGGTGATGATCATAGCTGAGAAAGGTTTAGCATTTTTGGTGTCTTCTTGGAACGGGCAGGTCTGACTATGTGGAGGCATAGAAATTCACTGTTTACCAGAGCATAACAAGGCAGGAGAATTCTGATAAGTGGATTTGGAGGTTCCCCAAAGCCGACTTTGTATGTATTCTAATTTTGCAGTATACTGCACACTGCTAAGTATGGAGAAGTCAAGCGTGTGGTATAAGTCTTCCTTGGGTGGGAATGAAGAAGCTAAATCCTGTGGTGTCAAAGACGTGTTCTAATCTGAGCTGTGGTGGAGAGGAGGTCAGGTCTGCTGGTCATGAGCACAGGGTTCTCTTTGTGGAGGTCTCAGAGTTCAATAGAGTTACTGTTCAGGTTCAGTCTGTAACACACCACAATGGTAGATTAGAAAGTAAAAATGTTGTTAGTCAGCCAAGAACACAATCTACCTAATTATTATTTTTCCTCTGGTCTGAACTGTTTCTTTACTGTTATATAAGCACACCCTGAGTAACTAGTCAATTTGAGTTAGTTTTGTCTTAAATTAGTCAGTTCAGTGAAAAAAAATCAGTTGAACGTTTTGTTTGGCATAAACATAGCATAAACCTAAAGTACAAAAGAATTCTGACTGATTGTAGCTTTCACATTTAGCATCGGAAAGGCATGGTAGCCAGGTGAGGCTTTAAAATACCTAGAAAGATGATTATGTATTATTCACTCTAAAATAGTTGATTTTATGTCGTATGAATTTCACCTCAGTAAAACACACATACTCTCACACACACACAATAACTAGAAAGAGCAACATTTCTCACTTGGGGAAGAACTTTCTATCAATCATAAATTAGCCATCTACTGCCTTAGCTTTTATTACAAATCACTAGTCTTTCTCTTTATTGGCCTTTAATTATACTCAGGGAAAGCAAACACAGAATTCAGGATATAGACTGGACTGTGCACTAGTGGTATTTGGTAGTCTCTGGTTGCCTATGTGGTTAATCAGTCTTGGAGATAATATGCTTTGGAAACCGATCTGCTTAGCCTGCCAACATTTACAGTGATCTTGTTCCAGTTCCTAATTAATGGGCAGGTTGGAGCCACAATGAAAAGAATCAGGATCTACCAGGGAGGCCTTCAGCGCTGGTAGCCTCAACAAGCACTCAGAGCAGCCTCAGCCTCTAAGTTTGGCACATGGTACCTGGGGAGCACTCAGGGTTGGAGAGATGAGCCCTAGCGCCTCTTGTACCACAGATTCCAAAGTTCTGTGAAACCAGAAAGAGACATACACTTCCCAAACTTAATTTTTTTTTTTTTTTACATTTTTGGAGATTGCAATTCTTTCTCAGGGGAAAAAAGAGCTCATAAATATTCCTTTGGAATTTAGTCAAGTATTTATGACTTTAGCTCAGAGATGGAATTGTTGGCAACTAAATATTTCTGACACTGTGCCTTAATGCTTCTCATGGGAGTTACAGGAAGCATGGTCCAGGGCTCACCATTCTCTTCGGAAACAGTAGTACGCAGAGCTCACAGGAGTGCAATGGGATGGTTTGAAAAACTGGCTTCTTACCTTACCTGGCTGAACTCTATTTAAAATCAGGAGGTCAGTAGTCATAGATAAGATGGACCAGATGCCTAAAGGATCCTTCCTTAAAAAAATAACATGAAAATGACTTACTTTATTCATGGAGAAGATAAATTTCTCTCCTGTTTTTGACTTTCAGTGACTAATCAGTTATGAATAAATTAGATAATGTGGGCACTATCTATGTCCTCATGCTGGGTTGGATAAAAACAGCTTTGCTTGGCTTTAGGCCTTCACAGCCAGACTCCTTTGCTTAATGAAAGATGCTTTTGATGATGAACGGACTGAAATACCGCAAATGACAGAAAAGGCTGAAGTATTTGCATAGCACCTCTGCGGCTTTGCCTGATAAATATGAACTGCTTTATCTGCCTTTCCAATAAATAATTTGCCTACATTGTAATGAAAATGATAATGGAGTGTCCTGAATGGTATGCAAATGCCCTGTTCATCATGAATTATCCAGGCAATTGCTGCAGGTTTTTTTTTTGCATTGTGTGAGCTGTAGCTATCAGGCTAACAGGTGCTTTGCAAAACAGAAATTTGCTAATGTAATTTGACTGGGAAGTTGGAAAGCTGATGATAAATATTGAAAAGATCTCTCTCCCTTAAATACCCCATAAATCATAAAGCACATTTAAGCCTGAGAGTTAATTTAAGCTTAGTTTTGAAGTGAGTCAGAAAGAAAGATTCATATGATTTGCATTATTTTATTAATGTCATCTAGTTGCAAGTTGATGTTATATATGCCAGAATCATCGTACAGATATGTTCTGGTTAGCCTTCATGTTTTGGTCCCCTAAAGTTTCCTTTTATTATCATCTTGTTTTTCTTATAGTAGAATGAAAAGGAAAATGCAATGATATCTTATGAATATTTTTCCATTAAAAGTAGAAAAGTAAAATCCAGACCTAGAAGATCAAGGCTTTTCTAGAAAAATCAAAGAACATTGTGTTTGTGTATATGTGTGTGTGCATGTTACTGAAGAGTAGTCTATATGCAAAGGAGGTCTTTGTCAAAAGAATAAACAAACCATCATTATATGACAAACCCTGTCTGTTTCTTAACATTTTCTACCTGGACCCTGTAAGTCATTTTGGTTTGAGAACAGTATTTTAAACAAAGATGAGGTTTTCTCCTTATGTTTTGTGCTCCCCACCCCTTCCTATTTTCTTCTACTTGTTTGTCTCTGGTGAAAAATGATCATTCAAAAGCAATGTTTCAATTTATTATTGTTTTGTCTTCCTACTGCCTAATGCTGTATATAGTTGTCCAAGGTCCTGAAACACTGCTTGAGAATTGGTTCTCAATTTTGGATGAATGTTAGAGTCCTCTGGGGAGCTTGAAGGAATAAAAAAACAAAAACAAAAACAAAAAACAAAAAAAACCCACCAACGTCATGCATATGTCTCATCTATGCAGATTCTGATTTAATCCATCTTTAAAAAGCTCACTAGGAGTTGTAATATATTAAGGTGAGAGCTACTGCTAATGGCTATGTTGTTTCATTCTGATACTGCTGTTTAACTTCTCCCTCAGTGCATAATTTGATATTATTAGTTAAAAAGTTTCTTCCTTCGTGAAGATAATTTGTGATTTTTTTTTCATGGTTCTAGGACAAACAGAACTTTGTTTTTGTTTTATGACACATCAGTAGAAGTTTTGACTGACCTATTGTATTTCTGTAGATACAAGCATTTACTTCTCTTGGAATTGTTTTTATGATACTTAAAAAAAATTATTTCTGGTATTTCATGGAGCCATGTCATAATTACAGAGAACCTAATTTCCAGCTCAAGCATTGTTGAAGACTTGAGGGAAATAGGAAGGGGAAAGAGCACAATTGTAATTAGAGAGAAATGTGGCTTATGCAATTTGTGAGAAATATCATGCGGTAAGAGCATGAGACTTGTATATGACCCACAACCTTGGAATAAATATTATTCTAGTTTAATTACTTAAAGAGAGTATATATTAACAGGATAAATTGGTGGAACCAAGGACCATTCTTTATTATGCTCTGACTCTGGCCCCGAAACCTGTTGTACAATTTAAGTCTATACCAAGTCATACAGAAAACATATTTTTTTCCATCCTAAGGACAGTTCTGAGGTCTAGAATCAAAACAGGTCTTGTGGTCTAGCTCGCTAGTTGCCCAGTGGAATGATCTGAGGTTTATTTTATATACATATATTTTTTGATCTAGGACTTTAAAAAACACTGTTGTCTGGATTCTCCTCTCTCCTGCCAGCAGAGATACTGGCTAATTTGGTATAATATGTGGTTTGGCCAACAGAATTTTGAAAACCTAACAAGCTGGATTCCAGTGTATAGTCAAGGGTAATAACCACAACTCTCTTCTGCTTCCTTCCCATTAAGTACACCCCTGAGTCTCAGGTCTTTCTGCTTCAGTGGCAGGGCCAGAGCACCCAGTGATGAGAAAGAGAACAAGGAGCTCTGAAGCCCTCAGGAAGGAGTCACTGCAGACTCATCTTTCCTCACCAGTTGGGATGATGTAGGTCTAAAAAAGGAGAAAGGGGCCAAAATAACAGAGAGGGACAGATTTTCTCCTAGGACAGAGCAGGCCCTGCTCCTGTCTTCCTTCTTCAGCTTCAAGGAATCAGGGGAATACAAGGAAAAGAGCATACATGTATGCACATGATCGTTAACTCCTCTGAAAACGCACATTCAAGGACAGAGGTCAATCTGGAGACAAGCTTTTCATCCTTAAAAGTAGAATGAGATGTGAAGGTCAGGAAATTATTACAGTCCTGATCCCACTTTCATGAGATCATTGGCTCAGGCTCTGCCTGTGTACCTGTGACCATGAGATGGACCGTTGCAGTCTTTCAAGGCTTTTATGATGCCTCTGACATTCCCATAGAAGCCTTTTTGAGATTAGTCCCAACACCGCTCTGTACAGTACCTGAGAAGTCATACACTCTTTATTTTTTTTAACATTTTTTATTGATTTATAATCATTTTACAATGTTGTGTCAAATTCCAGTGTTCAGCACAATTTTTCAGTCATTCATGGACATATACACACTCATTGTCACATTTTTTTGTCTGTGAGTTATCATAACATTTTGTGTATATTTCCCTGTGCTATACAGTGTAATCTTGTTTATCTATTCTACAATTTTGAAATCCCAGGCTATCCCTTCCCACCCTCCACCCCCCTGGTAACCACAAGTCTGTATTCTCTGTCTGTGAGTCTATTTCTGTCCTGTATTTACACTTTGTTTTTGTTTGTTTGTTTTTGTTTTTGTTTTTTAGATTCCACGTATGAGAGATCTCATATGGTATTTTTCTTTCTCTTTCTGGCTTACTTCACTTAGAATGACATTCTCCAGGAGCATCCATGTTGCTGCAAATGGCATTATGTTGTCGGTTTTTATGGCTGAGTAGTATTCCATTGTATAAATATACCACTTCTTCTTTATCCAGTCACCTGTTGATGGACATTTAGGCTGTTTCCATGTTTTGGCTATTGTAAATAGTGCTGCTATGAACATTGGGGTGCAGGTGTCATCCTGAAGTAGATTTCCTTCTGGATACAAGCCCAGGAGTGGGATTCCTGGGTCATATGGTAAGTCTATTCCTAGTCTTTTGAGGAATCTCCACACTGTTTTCCATAGTGGCTGCACCAAACTGCATTCCCACCAGCAGTGTAGGAGGGTTCCCCTTTCCCCACAGCCTCTCCAGCATTTGTCATTTGTGGATTTTTGAATGACGGCCATTCTGACTGGTGTGAGGTGATACCTCATTGTAGTTTTGATTTGCATTTCTCTGATAATTAGTGATATTGAGCATTTTTTCATGTGCTTTTTGATCATTTGTATGTCTTCCTTGGAGAATTGCTTGTTTAGGTCTTCTGCCCATTTTTGGATTGGGTTGTTTATTTTTTTCTTATTGAGTCGTATGAGCTGCTTATATATTCTGGAGATCAAGCCTTTGTCGGTTTCACTTGCAAAAATTTTCTCCCATTCCGTAGGTTTTCTTCTTGTTTTATTTCTGGTTTCCTTTGCTGTGCAGAAGCTTGTAAGTTTCATTAGGTCCCAGTTGTTTATTCTTGCTTTTATTTCTTCTAGGAGAAAATTTTTGAGATGTATGTCAGATAATGTTTTGCCTATGTTTTCCTCTAGGAGGTTTATTGTATCTTGTCTTATGTTTAAGTCTTTAATCCATTTTGAGTTGATTTTTGTATACGGTGTAAGGGAGTGTTCTAGCTTCATTGTTTTACATGCTGCTGTCCAGTTTTCCCAACACCATTTGCTGAAGAGACTGTCTTTATTCCATTGTATATTCTTGCCTCCTTTGTCAAAGATGAGTTGACCAAAAGTTTGTGGGTTCATTTCTGGGCTCTCTATTCTGTTCCATTGGTCTATATGTCTGTTTTGGTACCAATACCATGCTGTCTTGATGACTGTAGCTCTATAGTATTGTCTGAAGTCTGGGAGAGTTATTCCTCCAGCCTCTTTCTTTCTCTTCAGTAATGCTTTGGCAATTCTAGGTCTTTGATGGTTCCATATAAATTTTATTATGATTTGTTCTAGTTCTGTGAAATATGTCCTGGGTAATTTGATAGGGATTGCATTAAATCTGTAGATTGACTTGGGCAGTGTGACCATTTTAACAATATTGATTCTTCCAATCCAAGAGCATGGGATATCTTTCCATTTTTTAAAGTCTTCTTAAATTTCCTTCATCAATGGTTTATAGTTTTCTGTGTATAATTCTTTCACCTCCTTGGTTAGAAGTATTCCTAGGTATTTTATTACTTTGGGTGCTATTTTAAAGGGGATTGTTTCTTTACTTTCTTCTTCTGTTGATTTATCGTTAGTGTAAAGAAATGCAACTGATTTTTGAACGTTAATCTTGTAACCTGCTACCTTGCTGAATTCTTCAATCAGCTCTAGTAGCTTTTGTGTGGACCTTTTAGGGTTTTCTATATATAGTAACATGTCATCAGCATATAATGACACTTTTACCTCTTCTTTTCCAACTTGGATCCCTTTTATTTGTTTCTCTTGCCTGACTGCTGTGGCTAGGACTTCCAGGACTATGTTGAATAGGAGTGGTGATAGTGGGCATCCTTGTCTTGTCCCAGATTTTAGTGGGAAGCTTTTGAGTTTTTCACCGTTGAGTACTATGCTGGCTGTAGGTTTGTCATATATAGCTTTTATTATGTTGAGATATGTTCCCTCTATACCCGCTTTGGCGAGAGTTTTTTATCATAAATGGGTATTGAATTTTATCAAGTGCTTTTTCTGCATCGATTGAGATGATCATGTGGTTTTTGTCCTTTCTCTTGTTGATGTGATGTATTACATTGATTGATTTGTGTAATACGTATTATTTCTTCATGGTAGAATAAAGCTCAGAGACGTTAAACACATTATGCAAGGGCACACAGCAAGAAATGATTGAATGTGTACGTGCTTTCCACTTTTCCACATTTATTTTCTTTCACCTGACTTCAATGTTTATGTTCTTTTTATTTGTCTATACCAATTTTTGGCGGAGGGGTGAGGAGGAAGTAGGCAGAGGAGCAAGTGGAGAGGAGAAGAAAAAGAAAAGACACAAGAGGAGGGAAGAAAGATAAAAAGGAAACGAGCAAGTAAAATGAGAGGATCACAAGAAAATGGGTAGAAGTGGGCTGGTAGAAGAAAGAAGGCTTATTTGCAGGGTTTCCTCAGTTTTTCATGTTTCTTGGCTGTGAATTCCTGGTCAGTGTATTTTGGGTCATTTGCCAAATTTTAAGGCCACAGTTAGGCCTTGGAAATGCTAGAACTAAACCAGCACCATTGTTCCTTCCTCTTCCTTGTCCTGTGGACTCTGTGGCTGCCTAGTTGGACCCTGCAAAATGGTTAGAAGTGTAATAATGGAATCAAGCTGACCCCTCCCAAGCTTGTATCAACAGTGGAATGGGATTGCAGAAGAAAGAAATTCAATGCAGGTGTGTAGCACAGGGGACAAGGTGAGGGGATGCTGGTTAACCCAAGAAGCTTAACATATAGTGAAAATTAATGACCCCCTGAATGGATTTTCAGGGTGAAAGGACACTGCCAGGGTATAACTTTCAAAGGATTTTATTCAAACAAACCAGAAGAGTCTACTATGTTCCCAGTCCTGTGCTGAGTGTTTCCGATATCAACTGTCTCACATTTTCAAGACATCCCCCCCACCCCAAAGCAGGAAATCTTACATTCAAGACAACAGAAGTAAGTGGAGATGCTCAGGATGGAAGTTTCCCTGACCTTTTCTTTGTATCCCTCTGAGTTACCTCCTTAGATTCTTGAGGGTTCTCTTAGCATGGTGGGGAGCTCCCGCCCTTAGAGAAATCACAGAAGCTGGGATGGTACCGCTCTCCTTTAGCTCGTACAGTGGACGCAAAGGAAGTGCTTTACTGGAACATGGTGCCCATGGTTGGGGAATTTTGAACGCTTACATTTTATTTATTGCCTTTATTTATTAATAAGTTTAGTATTTCCACGCAGGAATTCTTCCTTGCAGCTCTTGGGACTTGCATGTTTTTTTAAAAATTCCAGATCATGAAAGAATTAAAGTTCAGCAATCAACAGAGAGATCTTATTGGTTTGAAGGAATCCACTGAAGTCTAGTTAAAAGCAAGAACAGGAAAGCTGACATGTGAAGTCAAAGTTTAAGTTCGACATTTCTGGAAACTGGGACAGGAGCACCTAGGAGAGAACTGGTCATGATAGAATCACTGAGTCTTACAGCTTTTGTTGTAAGTGGCTGTTTGTGGCCTTGTGTGCTTCTCACACACAGTGAGTCATTTTTATAAATCAAAGAGATACTACTAGTAATACATTTACATGCATTATATACTATATGCAAGTTAAATGAGTGGTGTTCCAAGAAATACATTTTGTAGGCAAAAGTGTTCTTAAATTGGCAATTTTGACACATGATTTCTACTAGTGCTGTAAACTTTTCTAGAAGATCTGAATTTTAGGCTATTAGAATATACCCAAAAATGTTTGCTGGTGTTTTCCAGAACCTCTGTAAATACCTTAACAGAGAAACACAGAAAAGATGTGTATATTTATGTGGAATACTCCGACATGAAATCACAAATGACCTAAGAGCTATTCTAGCAAAAGCAATATCAATTTCAATGTCAAACCCCAAATCAAAGCATGAATGAAAATGAGCTTATCAAAAGCAGTATGTATGCTGACACCTGACATGAAGAGGTTTTCGGATGCGCTCTTAAACAATATCAGTGCAAAATGAATGACAAGTTTTCTTTGTAATATCTGTCACAAAATAAAGATCAAGGCTATTGGATAGGACGATTAATGCCTTTCTCTGCTTTAAAATTTCATTTTAAGAATAATGTGTCGAAAGTATCAAATGTTTGTGTAACAGTGTTCAGAAAGCTTCCAGGTTGAACATATCCATGTACCGGGAGTGTGATACACCCCAGCTCTGGGGTGGCAAAAGGGGCCTTTCAGACCTCACCCTATTTCTTCATCTGACTGTTCACCTGTATTCTTGATTATGTGTTTTATTATACAGTACACTGGTGAGCATGTAAGTAGGTGTTTCCTTGAGTTCTGTAAGCTGTTCTGGCAAATCAGTGAATCCAAGGGGGAAGTCATGGGAAGTTTGGATCTGTGGCCAAGTCAGATAGACGTTGTGGGGAACCTGGGGGCCTGCTACTTGTGAGTGGCATCTGAAGTGGGTGGCAGTCTCGACTGAGCACGTAGCTGTGGGATCCTACATTATCCCCAGGTAGATAGCGTCAGAATTGAATTAAATTGTAGGACGTTCAGCTAGTGTCACAGAGAATTGCTTGGTGTGGGAATCCCCCTCCCCCCAACGCAGCTGACGTCGGAAGTGTTGTGAGTGTGCGAGTAACGTGAAGAGAAGAGGAGAGAGAGGAGAACAGATTTTTCATTACCCTGCTCTCTCCCCGTCCCCGTCTCCCCCGTTCTTTATTCCTACAACCCATGCTCCAGAGATGAAGATCACGTAACTCATCAGGGCCTTCCTGTTCAGAGGCTCACAGATGTTGTGCCTCCTCCAGTATTCCCCGTGTCTTTTCATGACCCCTGGCTCCTCAAGGCTCTCCAATCTTGCGCCTACCCCAGAGGTTCTTCCCTGTCTGTCTGTCCCTTTCTAGTGAGATGGGTCCTCTTCTCTTTGGCCCCTGTCATTAAAAGGGACAAATTAATTCTTACAAAAGCATTAATGCAGTGGTTCCCAGCCTTGGCTGCAACATTAGAAACACCCAGGGAGCTTTTCGAATATATCTGTGCTGAGCTCCATCCCAACCAATTAAATCAAAATTTGTGACACCAAAAAAATTCTGGAAGCCTTTTCGGGTGATTCTCATGTGCAGTCAGGTAGTGGGCCAGGTGGACCTGCACAACAACACATTTGAATATGAACTGATGCTCTCAACGTCTTAAGTCCAAAGGAGAACGTTAGGCGGAACATTCAGTCTTCAGGATAAGCATTTATAGGTGAAGGAATGGGTGGGGGTGGAGAATGGAGGCCTCTTTGACTCACACCCATCAGGGCTTGATCAGGACAGACTGTGGTGTGGAAGTTGGAGCTTGATACTGGCTCCTCTTTTTCCTGTAATGAGATGAAGAAGAGCACAGGGGCTCGACTGGCTAAATGAGTAGAGATTGCTCTGATAGGGACACATTTTCTAGAGCCGTTTCTGTCTTGTAGCACAGTGCAGGGTTATATTGCATACATTATCTTCTCTGAGTATGTCTACATGTGTTCTTGTAAAAGTAGCATGGTTCTGACCCTTTGCCATAGCTAGGGTGACTTCCAGAGAAGCTCAGTTTCCTAAGTGCTTGATACACATGATTCTTCCCTCATTTTAATTTGCATCCATAACCAGCATCATCAGTGAGATGTGTTTCTGTGGGGGTCTGGCTGACTACTGTGAAAAACCAACACCCAGCAAGTGAAGACACAGACATAATAATTAGTGACCAGAGAGTCCCACTCACATCTCCTCTGGGGTATCCTTGTTTCTGCCAACGTTGCTGTCATTACTTGTTTTATATGCTTCTGCCAAGGGTAGGTTGTGAGACTTACTTTTTAAAAAAAAATCTACTTATTTATTATCTCTTCTAGCAGGACGCAAACTTCATAAAGATGGGAAAATGTTTTGTTCCCCATTGTAGCCCAGCAACTAGCCTAGTGCCAGCACATGGGAGGCACTCGCGTTTTCCACGAATGAATGATGAAAGCATTGGCTCTACAGCGGGTTTTCTTGCTCCTTCTGTGAATCAAAAAAATCGGTTGCAGAAGTAAAATTGCTCAACATTCATTTTCTCTTATTCCTATTTAAGCTAATTACATTTGAGGCGTTTTTGTTCACGCCTCTATAAAACTGCTTCCTTTGTCTCTGAGGATTTTCTATCATGTCTTATTTTAATTGTACCTCTAAGAAGCCAAACTTTATCAGCCTCTACTTGTTTCATTCCGAGTTTTGTGATCCTTCCATGTTTAATTCATGCTGATGTTTTGTAGGCTGCTATCAGCCAAGAGCTGAAATCTAAAGTACTGGAATAAAACATCCCTTAAAGAATATTATGACAGACTGGCAGTGACCACGATGTTCATACACCGTGAAAGTAATTTCATACCTTATTCCCCATGCAGGTTTTCCAATGTTATCTACATATTTGGATGAGACGTAAAAATAGGATTACTTCTTCCCCTTTCCTCTCCTCTTCAAGTCTATGAATTTTTTCAATCAAAAATGAATCTCATTTTAATGGAGACCCATGCATCAGAGTACTTAATGGCCTGTCCATCACTGATGGGATCTCTCACATTTTCTAAGACGGTGAGCTGTGATGCCACAGACTAAATCTCATGTGGAATATTCCATGCAATGTTCAGGATGTCTGCTTTCTTATCCTTTTGATTTCCTTGAATGAATGCTTAGTTAAAAAGTACATGTACCACATTTTATTTCAGTGTCTTGCCAGTAAAACTAGAGGAGCAAACGGTATCATTCAGGTTCTCTTCAATTTACCGGTTGTTTTAATCAAGTTACACTTTTTTAATTGCTTTCGTTCCAATGCATTTTTGAAGAAGAGTGCCGACGGCTTGCTAGTTATTCTCCTAAGAAATGTTTGTATCATTTCTAATTAATACTAGTAGTAGGGAAAGTGGCTCGATGAGGTTGTGACTGTTGACGGGGTCCAAACATTTCAAGGAATAGACCAGTGCTTATAAATTGAGATGCCATTCATCAGTGTGTCAGTCTTTAAAAACAGGTTTATAATTCTATGACCCTTGGGAGGAAATCAGCAGCTTCATTTACCATGTGATGCTGTTTGATGGGGTGTGAATACAAAAGATCAATACCTAATAGGCAATGCCTTGACAGTTTATCTGAAGGAGGATTTAATGCAGTTGTATATCTTTCTTGTAAATCACACTTATTAAATCCCAGCTAAAGCTACCTAACTGTGATCTAGGTCAGAGCTTTAAAAATTGGCATGAAATTGGAAACTACTAATGAATTTGTAAATCTCTTCTGAAACCTGCATTCAACCTATTTTTCAGGATAGAAGTTCTTGAAAAGCTAAAGCCACTGTCTTGGGTCTCCCTATGAAATTGCTCATTTCTAAGTTCTGGGAATGGATAGCGATCATAGTTGTGCAACATTGTGAATGTACTTGATGCCACGGAATTGTAATCTTAAAAATGGTTAAGATGGCAGATTTTACCACAATAAAAAAAGGTCAGCAGCCACAAAAAATAATAGAGAAGATTAACAAAACCCAAACTGATAGACAGATCAAGGAAAAAGAGAAAAGATACAAACAAAACAAAACAAAACCAGAATTTAAAAAGAGAAAATAACTGTAGATACAACATAGGTTTTAAAAACAATAATAATCTTGTTTGGATTCTGGTTTGAATAAGCCACCTATTAAAAGATGTTTTTGAAAAAAGTGGAGACTGACTAGTAATGAAACTATTAATGAATTATTGTGAATTGTGCTGAATGTGTTACTGATATACTGGTTATATATTTTTTAAAGAGTCCTCACTTTTAGTGATAATAGCTAACATTTAAGGAGAAATTTTTGTGATATCTAGGATATGCTTAAAAATAATTCGGAAAAAAAAAGTGGTGGGAAGTATATGGAATGATAGTGTCACAGTGTTGGTAACTGGAAGCTGGTGATGGATACATGGAGTTATATTATTCCTTCTGCTTTTGAATTAACTTGAAACTTTCTAAAATGAAACATAAACAAAACAAAACAAAATAATAAAAAATTAGGAACAAGTAAAATAATTGTGTATTTCTGTGCTTTTGGGTTACCTTCCCCCACCTCCCCGACAACAAAGACCAAAGGAGACAGCGTTCATTCATATTCAGAATGTTAACATTCAATTTCATGCTTAAAATAATTGTTTCTTTGGGTGAAACTCCTTGGGCAAAGCTTTCAAAGTGCATATTAAGGGAAAATATATTTAGTTTTCACCAAACATTTCCATTTCTATGCTAATTCCCTGGCTCTGTGCATCAATTGGAGATGGAAAAGCTACTTGAGTGAAAGAGGCTGTTGAAATTAGTTGGTAAATTTCAACAAACAATTCTTTTGTGTAAAACAAAATGAGCAGGACAGTACTCTTGACTATCTAAAATGTTTGAAATGCCTTAGCTGGTGGCATAATCTTAACCATGAATGGAAAAATAAATCTACTTTATTCTAACTTTTCCCAGACCAACCCTAAGTAAACACGTGCTTAGGGCTTGCCTCTGTAGGAGGTAAGTTTCCACTGGTCCCTGTGGGAGTCTGGGTAATGGCCCTAAAAGATACCCAAGTTCTAATCCCTGTACCATGAGAATGCTACCTTATATAGCAAAAGGGATTTTGTAGATGTGTTTAAGGATTTTGAGGTGGAAGATTATCCTGGGATATCCAGGTAGACCCTAGAAGTCCGCAAGAGTGTGTGTGTGTGTGTGTGTGTTTTCCACAAATGTTTTTATAAGAGGAAAGCAGAGGGAGATTTTATGGTAGAAGAGAAAGTGATGTGAAAATGCAGCAGAGACTTGACACTTGAAGCAGAAGGTGATGTGATGATGGAAGCAGGGAGAGATTTGGAGATACTACTCTGCTGCCTTTGAAGACGGAGAAAGGGGTCATGAATCAAGAAATGCAGCTCTAGAAACTGGAAACGGAAAGAAAACAGGTTCTTCTGTAGAGATTCTGGAGAGAGTGAGGCCCTGCCAATACACTGAAACTGATTTTGGACTTCTGGCCTCCAGAGCTGTAAGAGAATACATTGTGTTCTTTTAAGCCATCAAATTTGTGGCACTTTGTGGTAATTTTTTAGGGCAGCCATAGGATTCTAATACATCACCCTAACTCTTCCTCTTATGAGAAAGGTTGGGTTAGTGAACTGGAGGGCCTGGCCCCTGGGGTGTGTATCAGAAGCACATGAAAGTAAGTATCATGGTTTGGTTGATTATTTGCAGGAACAGATTGTACAACCAAATGAGAGGTGTGTTATGGTGGTTCCCACCTTGACCACAGAGGCTGCATTTTGTCTTCTTCCTGGTTCTCTGTTCTCTAAATCCTATGGTTCTGAAGATAGGATTCATGAATTGGAGGTACAGATGAGGACTTCATTGTAGGATGGTAGTAGCAACATTAGAGTAGGCATCTGGTCTTCTGGCCAGTGCCCACCTACCAATAAGCATTTGGAGAAGATTTTTAACCTTTTGCAACCTGTCAAATGGCTTAAAAATGACTTACCTTGCCTACATCATCGTGTCTTTGAAGGATCAAATGAAATGGAAGGGTCTTTTCAAATGTAAAAGAAAAGCCCTTCCCCTTAAAGGCATTAGATGGTGCTGAATAAGGTAGGCATGTGTTGAAGAATCGTTGTGGCCCAGAGCAGGGTGTAGGAGACAAAGAGGGCCTAGAAGGTTGTCCATGTGGCTGGGTGGTGGTGGT
This sequence comes from Camelus ferus, assembly GCF_009834535.1. Lineage (NCBI taxonomy): Eukaryota > Metazoa > Chordata > Mammalia > Artiodactyla > Camelidae > Camelus > Camelus ferus. Next base: position 41,019,384 of record NC_045706.1, on the reverse strand, counting down.
GGTGGCTCAGTATGGGATGCTTGACCCTGAGTGGGTGGAGGAGTGGGTCTGCACTGGTGTAGGAGTGGTGAAAATGATACTGAGAGATTAGTTACAGTTAAGGGAATTGACCTGTATGTTAAAGTTAATGTAACTTAAATCTCTATTAAGGTACAAATATTTTTACTATCCCAGAAAATTTCCTCCTACTCCTTCCTAGTCACTTCCCATCTCCATCTGCCAGAGACAACCAGGGTTCTGATGTTTTCCACCATAAATGAGTTTTGCCCATATTAGAATTTTATTAAAATTTTCATTCAAATTTATAAAATGTGAATTATAAACTCTTTTAGTCTTCTTTCATTTGGCATAATACTTTTTAAAAAATTAAAAAATTTTCTCATTATTTAATGTACTTTTTAATTTATTTTTTGGGGGGGAGGTAGGTTGGTTTGTTTGTTTTTATGGAGTTACTGGGGATTGAACCCAGGACCTCGTGCATGCTTAGGCACACACTCTACCACTGAGTTATACCCTCCCCCTAGCATAATACTTCAGATATTTCTCCTTTTGTTTATTGCCTGTATCACTATTTTGTTCCTTTTTATCCCATTGTGTATTATAATATTCCATTGTATGATGACACCATAACTTGTTCATCCATTCTTCTGTTGATGGACATTTATTTATTTTTTTTCTTATTTGAATAAAGTTTCTGTGAATAAAGTTTGAATAACAGTGTTGCTTCTTTGGATATGTCCCAGACACTGGAATTGTTGGTTCATGAAGAAGAGGTATATTTAGTTCTATAGGAAGCTGCCAGACCAGTTTTCAAAGTTGTAATGTTTTACATTCCTCCCAACAAAGTATGAGAGTTCTCATTACTTGATGCTCTTGCCAGCATTTGGTATTGCCAGTCATACTTATTTTACCCTTTCTGATGAATGGGTGGTGTGAGCTCATTATGGTTTCAGTTTGATTTATCTGGTGACTAATGATGGTGAACATTTTTTCTTTGGGTTGTTTGTCTTTTACTTTTATTTGTAAGAAATTTTTATATACTCAAGATAACAGTTGTCTGATGTATGCTTCTGAACCTTCTCCCCCACTCTGTGCTTTGCCTATTCATTTTCTTTAATAGTATCTTTAGATGAGTAAAACTTCTAAATTTTGATAAATTCCATTTTTTAATTATTTTTCTCTTGTGCTTATTTCTTCATGTGTCCTGTCTAAGAAATACTGGCTTATCTCCAAGTTACAATGATATTCTATGATTTGTTTCTTATCCTTGCTGTCTTCCTTCCTTCCTTCTTTCTGCCTTATTACACTGATTAGGGCCTCCAGCGTAATACTGAGTAGAAGTGAGAGAAAACATCTTTGCTTGTTCCTAGTTTTAGGAGAGAAGCTTTCCCTCTTTCACTATCAAATATTATGTTAACTGCAGGTTTGTCATAGATCTCTTTATGAAGTTGTGGTAGGTCCTTTTATTCCTAGTTTTCTCAGAATTTTTATTATGAATGAGTGTTGAATTTATCAAGTGCTTTTTCTGTATCTAGTTTGATCACATAGCTTTTCTTCTTTATTTTATAAATGTATATTACATTGGTTTTTAAAAGCAGTTGGAAATGTATACTGCACAAGTCAATGTACACTTCAGTGGTTTTAGTATATTCACAATGTTGTGCAAACATCACCACTGTCTAACTCTGGAACATTTCCATCATCCCAAGTAGGAACTGGGGAATGATTCCGTTAGGCAATGATTCCGTTAGGCAGTCATTCCTCAGTTCTCCTTCTCTCCAGCCCCTGGCAACCACTAATCTACTTTCTGCCTCTATGGATTGCCTATTCTGGACAGTTACTATAAATGGAATCATATGTGATCTTTTGTGTCTGGTGTCTTTCAATTAGCATATTTTAAAGGTACATTCATGTTGTAGCATGTATCAGTAGTTAACTCATTTTCAGGGCCAAATAACATTCCATTGCACATACCACATTTTGTTTATCCATTCACAGTTGACGGACATTTGAGTTGTTCCCACATTTTGGCTATTATAAATGATTCTATGAACACTCATGTATGAGTTTTAGTGTGAATATAGGTTTTCATTTCTTTATTTCTTTTTATATACCTAGGTATAGAGTTATTGGGTTATCTAGTAACTGTATGTTTAAATTTTTGAGGAAACGGCAAACTTTTTTTTATTAGCCACAGCGTTTTACATTCCCACCAGCAGTTTTCTGTTAGTGGTTGCCCTAGAGTGTGCAGTATACATTTCCAAGTAATCCAAGGCCACTTTCAAATAACATTTCTTTTAACATCTCTTGCAAGGTGGTTCTATTGGCAACAACTTCCCTTGGGTTTTGTTTGTTTGAGAAAGTCTTAATTTCTCTTTCACTTTGGAAGGATAATTTTACCAGATACAGAAGTCTGTGGATTTTTTCCTTTCACCATTGTAAATATTTCACTCTGTTCTCTTCTTGCTTGGATGGTTTCCAGAGAGAAGTCTGATGTAATTCTTATTCTGGATGCTCTATAGGTAAGGTGGCGCTTTTCCTTTGGCTTCTCTCAAGATTTTTGCCTTGTCTTTCATCTTCCATGGATTGAATATGATATACTGAGTCCAGTGACTTGTAAATACTGATAAGGGACAACTGATCTACTGAAGCACTTGGAAGAATATTTAGGCAACAGTTTGGGTTTGAATACAGCAACCTTCCCTCTAGTCCTCCACAATAGGCTGCAACAGAGATTCGCAGTAGTAGTCACTCCTCTGCTTACTGAATTTTACTCTCTTGTTATTTTCATGGGCACTGGATAATGTTTTCTTTCTGTTCAACAACCTATTATCTGGGGTGTTGTTTCCTTACTAACTCATATCAGAAATGATGTTATACTCAGTTTGCTCATGGTATGGGCTGTGGGGTGCTCTGATTGGGCCTGCCTTACGTGATCAGTCAAATAAGAGGTCATGAGAACTGCTGTCCTTCTGGCATGGCTCTACTGTCCTGGACTCCTCCTGCCATCTTTGTCAAAGATCACGTTAAGGGTGTCCATTGTAGTTTTCCAGGTCCTTTGTAAGGGTGTCTTTCAACCTCTCTGAGCAGAGGGAAATGATGGAGCTGTGTTTGAGAGAAGAATAATGAATATTGGACAAAATAGCTAGTTTTTATCCCCCTACAAATTCTGTTTTATTTTCTGCCTAGAATAATATTAAGGAATAATTGACTCCTTACCCACACTGGTTTTTCAGCCATCAGCTGGTGAAGTCTCTTTCCTTGAACAATTTATACATCAGAGAAGTGGGGACCACATTAATGGTTCACTCATTGTTTAAGCTCCATGGGCATGACCTCAAGATTGATACCTCGGTGGCCAATTGGCCTGCCCCCCACCTCCTCTTTAAGACAAGATGATGTGAAATGATGACACTACATGAAAACATTTATTTTCTTATTTGGGCAGAGAGATAGGCTTACTTTTTCTCATGAGTAGAATAATTACAGGATATCGAAGATGCAAAAATTCTTGTGGTATTAGATAGGATAAGATGTAAGACTGAAGAACTTTGCTCACGCTTTTGTCTCCTCCATCTCCCATGGCTTGTGGGAATTTCCTATCCTAATCCAGTGGCATCATCCTACTGAATGTTTTTCATGTCTAGATATTCCCAGATGAAGGACACCTCATCATACAGCAATGGCCATGGTCTCAGGAGGCTGAAACAGATTGTCCAAAGGCTCCCTGAAACCTCACTGTTCCATGCTATCTTTATAATTTAGTTTAATTTGGATTAACAAGCATTTCTTGTCCACTCTTTCAAGTCCAATACTTGGCTAGTGTAGGATGAACAATAGTAGCCATGACATAATTTATTAATTTTTAAATTGAAGTATAGTTGATTTACAATGTTGTGTTAGTTTCTGGTACATAGCAAAGTGATTCAGGTACACATATATTCTTTTTCAGGTGCTTTTCTATTATATTCTATTACAAGAGAGTGAATATAGTTCCCTGTGCTATACAGTAGGACCTTGTTGTATATTTTATGTATAGTAGTTTGTATCAGCTAATTCCGAACTCCTAATTTATCCCTCCCCCAACCTTTCCCCTCTGGTAACCGTAAGTTTGTTTTCTATGTCTGTGGGTCTGTTTCTGTTTTGTAAATAAGTCCACTTGTAATATTTTTTTAGATTCCACAGATAAGTGACCTCCTATGGTATTTGTCTTTCTCTGTCTGACTTACTTCACTTAGTATGATAATCTCTATGTCTATCCATGTCGCTGCAAAAGCCATGGCATAATGTAATCATCAAGAGTAATGTTAAGCGGTGTTCTGTAGAAACTATCATGTTTGGGTGGTGGGTTTTTTTTTTTCCTTGCACAGTTAGGCAGTTGGCTTTCAGCTGGAATTTGATTGGAATGTTACGGCTTACTAAAGTACTGACACGCCAGGGAGCACAGAGGGACAGAGGGACTGGCGCTGAGTTGAAAGCGCTGCAGCTGCAGAGAGGCTAACACACGCCATTGTTCCCGTACTAGCAAGGAAAGTAAGCAGGCCACGTTTACCGGTAATAATAAGGAAAGAAAAACTCTTCATAGGGATTCTGAAGAGAACTTTATGTATTTCTAGGCTCAAAGACTAAGAACTATATGCAAAGAACTGCTGGGAACGTGAAACAAGAAAATGCCCCTCCCCCCATCAAATATTGGAAAAGACTCAGGGAACACAGAGGGTGATAAGTAGCATAATGAGAACGTGGGGACAAAAAATGCTTAGCCTGGACCTGAGCAGAGGCACAGGTCACAGAGATCATTGCTGGACCCACAATGAGGAGGCAGTTGAAATTAATATCATCATTGTCATTGTCATCATCATCATCATCACATTGACTTATTCAGTACTTAAAGTGACTCAGGCTCTGTGTTAAGTGATTTATGTGTTTGTTTACCTAATTTTCCAAAGAACTCTATGAGCTAGGTCCTCTTATGCTGCTTTTATAGATGAGGAAAGGGGAGAGGTTAACTGCTCTGCGTGAATACACAGCTTGGAACGCCTTAAGAGTTAATCATCACAGTGCGTGGGCTTATCCATGAAATACTATGTACACCATCTCCATTTCACCATTTGGGCTCATCCATCCCCCAAAATCTATTTGACATCTTCTGTTTCAGTGTTAAATATGCCATCCAGGTATATTTATGTGTAGATACCCATAATGAATGGACACTTTCTACCTATTGCCCTCAAAAGTCTGGTAACTAGAGTTGATACAAACAGCTTCTTTTATAGAATGATCTGTTTATAAGACTTAATAAATTCTGGACGTGCTGCTATTATAGTCTTTATTATAATTGAAGATCTTTTCCATTCACAAAAGAAACTATTAAGGCAAGCATGTAAAATCAACCACAAAGGCATCTCTTCTGTTGAAGCAGTAGAAATGTCTTTTAAGATGAGAATACACTGGACACCTTCAACATTTTCTCTTCACTGTTTCTTTTTCACCTGGCTCGTGTTCCACGTTCTCTGGAAAGAACTGCCTTGTATAAACCATCTTGAGAGCAAGGTTCTTCAGCAGTGACAGCCTGCTATACTGTGCTTTTCTGTCTAGAATGCTGTTGCTAGCTTTTTTAAAATCATCATTTTCTTATAGAGATTTTTTTTCCTCCTCTGAATAAAAAAAAGTGAATTATTTCTATTTGTTTTGTTGGCATGATTATATTTTGAGTATGGTTTTGAGTACATCATTTAAATATGATTCTATTAAAGTGATTATCTTTGGGTCTTCATGTAGGAACTAGTGATGTGTGTCTGATAATCTAGGTCTCCTGGTTATTCCCCGCCCTTTCTTTTTTTCTTTTTCTTTTTTTTTTTTTTTTGGTAATCCTGCATGTTGTGGCCAAGAGCATAAAAAAAAAGTTCTTTTCACAGCATATTTCCCTTTTGAATTTTGCCTTCCACTGAAGGTTCCGGGACAAAATGACCCACTTTCCTCCCTTTGCAGTTTGTAAAAGTGATGAAATTGCCTTTTTAAAAAAACTTTGTTCAGCTTTTCTCATCTAGAATTCATCTTGTAGAAACAGATAGGTATCACTGCTTTTCCCTCAGGTAACACTGAGAATAGTCTTCATTATTCTGAGGGAGAAGGAAGAGAAATAAAAAGGGATATGTATATCAGTGGAACCTGAGATCATTATGAACAGTCGTTACCTGTGGGTGAAGCTAATTGTAGCTTTCCTAAAAGTAAGAGTTAAGTTTGTCCCATTTAACACCAACGAATCTATTTTATACTGTTTTACATGCAGACATGTACATATAAATGTGTTTTATTTTTAGAGTACCATTTGGATAATTTGTTCTTAGCATCCTCTCATTTTCCAGAATTGTCTTTTTCTGTAGAAGACTGTTCTGCCCACCCAAGGGCCATCTAATAACAGTAGGAATATAGTTGGGGATTAACTAATTGTGTCGCTGTATCCAAAATCCTTTGACTTTGGGAATTTGACAAAACTCAAGAGACACTTAACAAAAGGATACAGAAAGCTCACTGAGACAAGGTACCTATAGATATTTCATACAAACTGTGATTTAGGACTTCTGTGCCATCAGTTACCAAGTCAGCTTCTCTTCCTGTCTCTCCCTCTCACTCTTTGTTGGACCACAGGCTTTCAAGTGTCTGCCTCTTTCTTTATGTTGACCTAATCTTTTTCCCTTCAGACTAGTGTCATCTATTTGCACATCTGTCTTCACCAAAATGGTGATCTAGGTCAGAGTCACACGTCCCTTTAGTTCAGCTGCATTCTACCCACTGAGTACAGCTGGGATGCTTGTTAGTTTAAATTCTTTGGAGTGGGGGAGCATGTAATTAGGTTTATTTAATTTACTTATTTATTTTAAAGGAGGTACTGGGGACTGAACCCAGGATCTCGTGCATGGTAAACACGCATCTACCATTGAGATACACCCTCTCCACTTAGTTTAAATTCTTGAAGTATTTTGATCGGGTGCTGGCTAGAGAGTGAATTGCCCAGTCTTGGATCCAGTGTCTACTATTGATCCAAGCAATCAATCATAGTAATCCTACAATGGCTAACGTGTACTTTGGACTGCTTCAGGGTTGAGATTAGGACAGGAATGTTTACAGACTATAAGAGGTAACAGGAACTGTGACTGGCTAAGGAGATAAGTGGTATTGAGAATAACTTTTTTCTTTTTTTTTTTTTTACACAACAAGTCACCCTTCTTGTTTAATTTATAAATAAAGTCAGCTGTTCTAGATTTAGAAAAATACCTCATCATGTCTTTAATCTACTTTGACTCACTGACATTGTAGGCCCTTCCAGTTTCATTAAAAGCCATTGTTGAGGATCCCAGTTGCTTTCTTCCAGTTTTATCCTTGGCTTTCTCTTTGGCTAGAAAGCACATGGGTTGGTTTTCCTGGACCCTTGGCATTTCCCAGCCCATGGCTCTTCCTTCTTCTAGTGCCTTAGGGAGGTTATCCTGCTTTAACTCAGGCTTTTAAACCCAAACTCCAGCACAATTTGGGCTTGTATTTGGTGTGTATTTGGGCCTCCTTGGAAGGTTTAGATGACTTATGTGATTCTCCAGTTTCTTTCTAAGAAGAGTATGTTTACTGGCATAGCAATTAGTTTCTTATAACTTTGTTGGTTATGTCTCAAAAATAGGAGTGACATATGTAGCACAGGGAACTATATTCAATAGCTTATAATAACCTATAATGAAAAAGAATATATATATATATATACACATTATATATATACATGTATAATGAAACACTGTGTTGTCCACCAGAAACTAACACAACATTGTAATTCAACTATACTTCAATTTAAAAAAAATAGGAGATATATTATTTTCTGAAACATGGATGAAAACTTAATTAGCACTTAGGCAGGAAGCAAATAGGACTATAACAGTGAGAAATCTGGGTCAGCAAAATTCATCTTGTTGGAAGGGCATCCTAACTGAGAGGACAGCCTTTTCAGGCTAAAGATATTAGTTAATTGCAGACATAAATTCCTTATGTACAGACTTCTGACATTTTATCTTGACTACACTTAAGGCCTGCATTAGACTTTTACTTGAGGTGCAGAGAAATCACTCTCTTTAAAATTATGCTGCAGCCTTCTTGATAAATTCACCATTGCTCTTTCTACCCAAGGAAGGTTTAATAATAAATCTGAGTCTCTTAACAGCAATAGCAAAGCACTGATGCTCTTTTTCTCTTGCCCAAGATCTATGTGCCCCGACACTGGTATTGTGTCACATCCTAATCCCAGAACACCGAGCAGTTTCTCAGTTTGTACAGCAGCCTGAATGCACCGCTTTATCTACCTTCAAAGTTAGAGTTATGAGCAGAATTGCTTATGGAAGTTTCAGCATTCAGCCACCCTGCACAAAGTGATTTAAGCTGGAGTCAGAGGGCAAAATTTGGGGACTGACATGAGCAGTGATGAGGTGTCCTCTACATTCCTCAGGCTGTCTTTTTCTACCTGTGTTCAAAGAACTTGCTAGAACATGGTGGGCTAGATATGAGGAGGAACACGTAGTTAAGTTGGTGAGCCATTTGGCCTCTTGGGAGCGCCATTTGCTCAGTGTAATGAAAGTGTTGGGTGAGATTGGCAGTTCCTAGTTCAGGCAGTGAGTTGGTTGCTTGGGTGTATTGTGATTGGTTATAAAGTGTGTCATGGGTTGCTTGTTACAGATGACATTTAAAATAGTGAGATTTGAGATGTATATTAAAAGTGTGAATTCAAGGCTGTTCCTGTAAGATTGTCCCTCTCACTTGCTTGCATTAAGGTCTGCTTTCGTGAGTAAAAGACTAGAGAAGTGTATGGGCTTCCTAGGGCTGCTGCAACAAAATGTCACAAATTGGGTGGCTTAAAACTACAGAAATTTATTCTCTCACAGTTCTGGGGGCCAGAAGTCCAAAATCATGGTGTTGGCAGGGTCATGGTCCCTCAAAAGCCTGTAAGCTGCTGCCTGGTGAGTCACGAATCCTAAACAACATCAGTAACAGCCATAGCCAGTGGGAAGCCCTCCCAGCACTTGAGAAAATTTACCCAGTGTTAAGTATTTGCTTTTACGAAGACACAGGTATCTCTTGGAAAATCAGTAAAACATTCTAGGTGGCTGAGGACATCATTTTCTCTGACTTCTGGGTTGTTTTTTGGGAGTCCTTCATTTGGCTTTTGGGCCCAACTCTCATAGAGCTGTTTAGATGGCCTCACTGAAAAGGTCCCAGGTAACTGGTTATCTATGCCATCCTGAAGTTTTGCAGGGAGGGCCTTGTCTTTAAGCTCCATTCCAGTGCTAAGTGCTCCAATTCTCAATAGCTTTTGTTCTGAATTTAATATCCAATATGGTAGACTACATGGGTTTCCTTCCGTTTGTGCTTAAGAAGAGATAGTGAGCTGCATTCGAAACTCCTTAAGAAATTGGGAGGAATTACCTGATTTTTATTTATAAGGCTCTGCAAGATTTAATTCGCACTTCTCCAGTAGGGTCGCCAGGGGGCCCTTCGCGATTGCAGGCGGGTAACCGGGAGCCGGGGCCTGGATCTCTCTGAGGACCCGCCAGGGCCCATTCATGCCTGCCCGGAAACCAGAGCCCCTGCGGGAATTGTGGCTCCGAAGAAGTGACTGGTTTCCTCTGCTCTAAACCCTTTCCCAACATTTCTTGGTGCGGCTGCTTCCTGAACGAGCCCACCCGCCGACGGTTGAGAGTTTTCGGTGGATTCAGCCTAGGAGAAATGTGCAGTGCTCCCTCTTTGCTGGCCACTGCCCCTCCGCGGCCTTGGTTATCGCACTCCCGTGTGCCCTGCTGGTTCGGTTCCGGCAGCCCTCGGCCAACACCCTCTCACAGATCACCAGCAGCCTGTACATCAGCCACGGTGTGGCCGCCAGCAACAAGCTCATGCTGTCCCGCTTCCAGATCACCGTGACATCAACGTCTCGGTGGAGACAGAGAACACTTCATAGGAGGACATGCAGTAGGTGCAGGTGCTTGGGGCAGATGCGTCCATCTCGTGCCCCGCAACTTCCTGGGCCCCGCTGCTGAACGCCCCCACGGTAGGGAGACGAAGCAGGGCCGTCCCCTGCTGCGCTGAGTCGTGTCTCTGCTCCAACGCTCTGCCGCCCTCGGCTCTGCTGCCCCCGGAAGCACCGGCCACCGCGCTGCTTGGACCACGCCTGGACCAAGCCGCGCCGGCCGTCGTCATCCCGCCCAACATCGGTTTTTGGGAACGGCTTGTCCACTACGAGTTCCAGCTGTTTGGCAATAACACTGAGCACACAGTCCACTCCCCATGGGGGTGATCACCGACGTCTATGAAAAGGAAGTCCGTTTGATGGCAGCCAAACAGTGAGCCGTCCTGGCCAGCCCCTGCCCCAGGGGTCAGAGGTGCGGATCTGCCGTTGATTCCACACCAAGATCTGAGCTTGAACATTCTACTTTAGTTGATAGAGAAAATCAGATGATGGCTCTTAGAAAGCCAAGAAAAAAGGTAAGGCGACTGCAGTTTTTAACCTTATAATCCGTATCTCTGAGGAGTAAAACTCTTACTAAAAGTAAGATGGTGAAAATAAGTTTCCTATCTTGTGAGTGCCAGGGCACGACCGCTGGGGCCAGGCCAGAGTGGGGGAAGCAGGGGCTACCCATTCAGATGCACCTGCCCCCATGCTCGTTGCATGTGGCAGGCCTGGAATCCTGCAGCCCTTCCTGGGATGGACTTCACAGGAGCAAGGCAGCCTGTGTCCCACTTCATTCTTTGGAACCCAAAACCAGGGCCTTAGGCATCATGGCTCTTGTACCTCTCACAGGAAGTGCCAATTTACTAGGTAAGTGGCCATCAAGTGTTGCTCTAGGAGCCTTGGGAACCTTTGGCCACCCTTGCCCCTCACCTTCAACCACGGCAGCCCAACTCTGGGTTTATAGGTTAGGCTTAAGCATAAGATAGGTTTTGAGGAAAGCATTTCATTATATAAAACTTGAAAGTAATTTTTGAGAGCTATTCCAGATGGCAAGGTCTCAAGGTGCCTTTAGTGACTTCCCACCAGCCTTTAGATGGAAAGTAGCATCAGTCCCTTTCTCTGGGGCCTGTGCTGAGAGAGCAGGCCTGATGTCAGACCTCATGGTTTCCTCTTGGCCCGGACGGTTGGGGGTGTGGGCTGGGACCCAGCTCTGTCATCCTGTGACCTGGGGCTTCTTGGGGGTTCAGTTTCCTTACCCCTCTCTGCAATGACAGCTCTTCTCTCCCAGGGTTGTTGTGAGGGTAAAAGGATTGCTAACAGTGGGACTGGCACAGGGCACCTGCTTGGAGTAAAGGGCAGCTCTTGTTATTAATGATACTCCCCAGTCCTGCTGTCTTTGGTCACCACTTTCAACCTCATAACAGCATTTCCCCTATCTGTGCACAGCTCTTTATTGTTACAAAGTGCTCTTCTCTAAAATTGTCCTGTGGGGGGAGGGAGAAGTTTAAGGTCCTTTCAGACCCTGTGTCAGGGGAGGCCTAGACTTAGCAGCCTTTTCAGAATCCAATTATGTATCCAAAGGTTCTGAAGCAAGAACCCACACTTCATGCTCCCCCTGAAACATCTAGTTTGGCATCACTGACCATTAGAACCAGTGCCTCATTCTGGCTAACCACTGAGATCCACGGGGGCACTTGCCCAACGGACAGTCGAGTTGACTCCACCACTAGGGCCTGGAATCTGGGATTGTTCAAACTCCCCAGATACCTAAGGATGTGGCTTGGGAACAGCTATTCTAAATGAAAGTTCTGCAGACAACCGATACACGAAATAAACAAAAGCACGACTGCTCCAGTTGACGTAGAGCTGTGGGTCTGGAGCCTGGTGGATGCTGAACATTCTTCGTCTCCAAATGTGCCCTTGCCTCACTTTCACAAAAGGAGTGCCCAGGGATGAAACTGGGGAGGAAAATGAATGCCAAATCACTGCTCTGGACAGATCTTGTTTCACAGATGGAAAAACAGTCCCACAGAATACCAGGGCTGATGTGGCAGAGCCCCTCAAAGCAGCTTTTCTGGCAGAAACTCAGATGGAAAATTTCTTTTAAAGTACTTTATAAGAAAAATGTATTTGGATATATATGGCCAATTTTTTTCTCATTCAAAAAAATTCCTAAGTTAGCATACCATAAAATTAACTTTTTTTTTGGTTGTACAGTCCTAAGGGTTTGACACATGTATGGTGTTATGTAACCATCCCCGCAATAGGAACACAAAGCAGGGCCCTTCCTCCTAAATATTCCCCAGTGCTTCTGCTTTGGAGTCAAGCCCTCGCCCCACCCCAGCCTCTGGCAAACAGTGATCTGTTCTCCATCCCTATGGATTTGCCTTTTCCAGGGTGTCAAGTCATCATGCATGATGTGACCTTTGGAGGCTGAGTTTTTGCACTGGGCATAACATCGTGGAGATTCATCCATGTTGTTGCTTTTTGGCGGTGTTCCATTGTATGGATATACCAGTTTGTTTTACATTCACCAGATGAAAGCTTGGGGTTGTTTCCATTTTTTGGTGGTTGTGAATAAAGCTTCTAAAAAAAAATTCAATGCATATCAATATTTATTTGCAACAAATAACATGGCAAGTCATTTCTAAATGGAAATAAGAACTAGGAAAAAAGTTGAGAGTAGTATATTAGATTCAAGAATCAAAATTTCTAGTCTGTAGTAGCTTGGCTTGATATCCCATTGATAGGGCTGGACTCATGGGCACGTGACTCATGCAGTTGCACAAGACCTGTGCTTAGAAGGGCTCCTGCTTGGTTTAATGCTCTGCTGTAACTGTCTTGAGATTTTGCACTGGGCCCTACCAATTATGTAGTCAGATTAATAATGACAATCAATGGGAAAATTTCAAGCCTGCTATCCTTTACAAGGTCTCTTGGATGTTCACCTATCACAGTTTCTTTCTTTACTCTTTTCTTTCCCAATTAATAGAGTTAGGAAACAGGAATTAAATACAATTAAAACAGGAGCTGATCCTCTGGACATAAAAAGAAGGCTACAGCTGAGAAATTTAAGAACATCTGTTTTCCCCACCTGGTAAATAAGCTCTGGCTATCAGTAGTTTTGAGATTGGGTCTAGGTCACCAGGCAGTCTAGTCATGCCTGACCTATAAGGAGTACTAAGATATGAGATGACTTTTTACGACAAAAAGGAATACCAGCAGTAAGCTGTCTTTCTCTTTAAATTTTACCTGTTTTCTCCACTGTGATCCTACGTGATTACAGGGCTGCAAATTTTTCCAAGGTATTAGTTTAAAGCTTTTAAAATCTGGAAAGCCTCTTTCTTTGAGTTTAGTTTGACCAGGGCTAACTGTCATGGAGTAGCATATTCATTTCCTGAGGCTGTCATAATAAATTACCACAAACTTGGTGGCTTAAAGCAACAGAAGTTAATTTTCTCACAGTTCTGGAGGCCAGCCGTCCAGAATCAAGATGTCGGCAGGGTTGGTTCCTTCTGGAGGATCAGAGAGAGAATTGTTCCAGGGTGCTTTCCTAGCTTCTGGTGGCTGCTGGCAATGCTTGGCTTTCCTTGGCTTGTAGATGGGTTGCCTGAGTCTCTGCTTCCTTCTTCTTCTTCTTTTTTTTTTTAAACACTTTTATTATGGTATGATTCCTGTACAGTAAACTACACATATTTGAGATGAACAATTTGATGAGTTTTGATAAATGTATATACCAGTGAAACCAACACCACAATCAAGATAGCTAACATTTCCATCACTCCCCAAGAGGTGCAAATTTTGAATTCCCAATTTACCCCTTCCCACTCTCTTTACCCACCGGTAACCATAAGTTTGTTTTCTCTGTCTGTGAGTCTGTTTCTGTGTTGCAGATAAGTTCATTTGTGTCCGCCCTCCTTTTTTTTTTTTTTTTTTTTTTTTTTTTAACGATTCCACATATAAGTGGTATCATATGGTATTTTTCTTTCTATTTCTGGCTTACTTCACTTAGAATGATGGTCTCCAGATCCATCCATGTTGCTGCAAATGGATTATTTTATTCTTTTTAATGCTTGAGTAGTATTCCATTGTATACCTATACCACATTTTCTTTATCCAATCATCTGTCGATGGACATTTGTGTTGTTTCCGTATCTTGGCTATTTTAAATAGTGCTGCTGTGAACATTGGGGTGCATGTAATTTTTTGAATTATATTTTCCTCTGGATATATGCCCAGGAGTGGGATTGCTGAATCATATGATAAGTCTATTTTAGTCTTTTGAGGAATCTCCATACTGTTTTTCCATAGTGGCTGCACCAACCTACATTCCCACCGACAGTGTAGGAGGGTTCCCTTTTCTCCACAGCCTCTCCACCATTTATTGTTTGTGGACTTTTTAATAATGTCCATTCTGTTTGGTGTGAGGTGATATCTCATTGTAGTTTTCATTTGCATTTCTCTGACAATGAGAAATGTTGAGCATCTTTTCATGTGCTTATTGACCATCTGTATGTCTTCTTTGGAGAAATGTCTATTTAGTTCTTCTGCCCGTTTTTTGATTGAGTTGCTTTTTTTTTTGATATTAAGCTGTATAAGTTGTTTGTATATTTTGGAAATTAGTCCTTTATTGGTCACATCATTTGCGAATATTTTTTCCCATTTTGTAGGTTGTCTTTTTGTTTTGTTGATGGTATCCTTAGCTGTGCAAAAGCTTTTAAATTTAATTACATCCCCCCCTTTTTTTTTTTTTTTTTTTTTTTGCTTTTATTTCCATTACTCTAGGAGCTGGTTACAAAAAAAAATATTGCTGTGTTATGTCCAAGAGTGTTCTGCCTATGTTTTCCTCTAGGAGTTTTATAGTATCTGGTCTTACATTCAGGTCTTTAATCCATTTGGAGTTTATTTTTGTATATGGTATTAGAGAATGTTTTAATTTCAGTCTTTTACAGGTAGCTGTCCAGTTTTCCTAGCACCACTAGTTGAAGAGACTGTCTTTTCTCCATTGTATATTCTTGCCTCCTTTGTTGTGTATTAACTGACCATAAATTCTGCTTCCTTCTTTTCTTTCTTTTAAATTTTTTGTTTTGTTTTGTTTTGAAGGGGGAGGTTCATTCATTTATTTATTTTTAGAGGAGGTACTGGGTGTTGAACCAGGACCTTGTGCATGCTAAGCATGTGCTCTGCCACTTGAGCTATACCCTACCCACCCTGCTTCCTTCTTTATGTGGCCTTTCTCCCTGTGTCAATGTGTTCTCTTCTGTCTGCGTCTTTTTTCATCAGGACATAGGGCTGTTGGATTTAGGGCCCACCCAGATAATCCAGGATGATCTGATCTTGAGGTTCTTAATTCCATCAGCAAAGACTCTTTTTCCAAATAAGCCCATGTTCACAGGTTCCAGTTGGACATATCTTTTGGGAGCCACCATTCAAACTACCACAGGTGATATATGCCTTTTGGTCAGTAAAAGCTTAAGCTTCTGTGAGCTGAATCATTCCTGTCTTAAATAATGTTACCTAGGCCTCTAGGGGTTGCAGGCACTGGTATCAGCTTGTGCCAGCATACAGAAGCTGACTGTTAAATTTCCAGGAATTTTGCCTGTTGTTTCACACAGCCATTAATAAAATGTAAATTATGTAAACTGACAATTAAGTTATATTAAAACCAAAAATTATATGTACTCAAAACTCATCACTTCCTAATTATTTTACCTCATTTTATTATTCTGTGCTCTTGAGGTTATCTACATCTATTGTATCAGTGTGGTTGATTGCTGAGCATCTCTTTCTCAACTCCAAGTGCAGTCACATTGCAAGCTTGAAATTGACCATGGTGGGAGTATTTACACCATGGAAATCGGCAAGTGCTACACATCCCCTCTCCTCCAGAGCCAGTTTTTAAACATTTCTCATTATACTGCTGATCCTTGTAACCATGACAATGTGTACCAGAAACTTCTGAGCAGGAAACTGATACAGGAAAAAGAATGTGGGGCGAGAGGATGTCTGTGTCCCAACATAAGCATTTTATTTTTTCATTAGGCTTCTTAGTTTCTTGATATCACAATAGAATGACGAGAAAACAAAAACAAACCAACCCCCCCCCCAAAACCCCCACGAATCTGCAAATCTCCAACAAAGAACAGAGACTTCAAGGCAACTTCTGTTGAGTCCCTGGGATGTACTCCGCCAAGTGTGGGTCCTTGGCTTCTCACAGGAAGGAGTTTAAGAGTGAGCCACAGTTGAGTAAAAGTAGATTTATTCAAAGAGATACTTATTCCATAGACAGAGTGCAGGCTGTTTCAGAAGGCAGGAGAAAGGCCACTAGGTGTGGGGGTTGGGTGCTCAGAGTAGTTACACACTCTGCAGACAGAGTGCAGTCTGTCTCACTCAGAAGGGAGAGCAGCCATGAGGTGTGGTGGGTGTTAGTTTTTATAGGCTGGGTAACTTTATATGCTAACAAGCGGGAGGATTATTCCAGCTACTTTGAGGAAGGGGCTGGGTTTCCCAGGAACTGTACCACCATCCACTTTTTGACCTTTTATGGTCAGCCTCCAAACTGTCATTGTGCCTATGGGAGTGCCATTTACCACGCTAATATATTACAATGAGCGTATAATGAAGCTCAAAGTCTACCAGAAGTGAAATCTTCCACCATCTTGAGCCTCAAGGCCCACTGGAGGTTGAGTCTTCCTCAATCTTGGTGTTAATTGCTGTGTCATTCCTTGAATGGCCGTGCCCTGTCCCCTTTCTTCCTGTCTCAAAACCAGCAAAAGCACCCTATGACTACGGATACTACGTAATCCGATTATTTAAATTTAGCTATGATTTCAGTGAAAAATTCATTAAATATGTATAATTAAATGTGATTTATAATTTTTAACTTATGGTTTTATCTATTACTAAATACACTAGTCAAAAACATCCTTTACTAGTCTGTATAACCTAACTTTTGTTTAAAATAATATCATTGAACTTCCTATGATAACATAAGTATTTTCAAGGTGCAAAGTTGATAGTTTGTAAACACTAGCAAACCTTTTATTTGGGCCAGTTCAGGGATGAGATGACAGAGATGCTCTGTGAAACTTAGAGTTGGCCAGGCTTTTAACTTGCTGTGGTCTAATGAAATATTTTAGTTTGATCTCTACTTTTTGTTTTTCCTTTGTTATCCATTGGCACCTTAGGCATTAGCTGGAAGTGAATTAAATGGCCCCAGAAGCTGTAATTCTGCAGCCAGCAAGATATTGGAATAGAATTGATTATCTGGAGGAGTTTGCATATGGAAGCAGCCCTCCTACCTATCTATTCATTTCCATTTTAACCTAAGAGGTATGTGGGGAGCTTGTTAATACCCTTGGAGAGTTTGATCCCTCTGCCTGTGGGGCTTCTGTATCAGCTGTGAATACTTAAAATCCATAAAAGTGAAATCATAAATAAAAGCAAACATGACAGAGGAGAAGATAATTCCAAAAATATTAGAAACTATATCTTCAGGCAATGTCAAATAAAAAAACAAACCCAGACTCAAGTAAGGAGGGACTTTAGTTGAAAAGACTATGGGAGTTGGGAGAGGGGGGCTATTACAGTAGGAGGGAAGGAACTATTGCAACAGAAGGCTCTGACCATTATATCTATAAGGGTCTCAAAGGCCAGGCAGAAAGGGATTTCATTTTAAAGGGAGAAATAAACAAAGCTAGGAAGGTCTGGGTGTGGAGAGTGGGGTGAACCGGGGATTGGTTGGTCTGTTGAGCAGAAAATGTCTGTTTTTGTGGTCAGCTGATTCTCAGGAAAGGCTGTTAAGGGGTTTTGTTCTGTATTCCAGTGCTTCCTTAAGCTCCTAATGCTTGCTTACGTGCAACTGTGGGCCAAAGTTCAGGATTCTGGGGGAAAGAGAGAAGCCGGATGAAAGTTGGTCAGGTCAAGTTAGTGAGCATTTTGTCCGGACTGTTCAGTGGGGATAAACAGTTCAAGCAATCATTTATTAGGTAAAGAAAGGGAATTTCGAGAGCCTGTGCCTGGCCTTGGCAGAGACACACAGTGGAGTCATCCATGGGTTTTATACAAGTCATATGTGAAAGGATGCTTCTTTGCAATAAACTGTTTTCTGAAATACGAAAGGATGTATTGACTATCCCTGTTTTCCGGGAACGTGAGGCTCAGGTAAAGTTCTACGTTTTCAGCAGCGAATGCAGTTCACGCTATATTTTACATCAGACTTCAGCTCTAATCCTGTGCTGTATTTGAGAGACTGTATCAGATATTTTTTTTTGTTTTATAATACCCTTTATTAAAAAAAAAAGCCTCTGGAATTACTTGGCAGGTGGAAGTAAGATTTTGCATGAGGCAGAGCTTGTCACTTCTGTCAAGCAATTTGTGTTGTCCTCCAACACACAAGTTCCTAATACTGGTAGAGCAGACAGGTAGCTAGATATGAGCAGAGAAAGGGGGACACCGACCAAATGGCAGGAATTGGGCAGAAAGGAGGGGCACAGGCCAAATGCAGGAAACCACACATCATGTAAGCACCAGGGGTCCCTGGGCAGAGAAGGAAAAGCAGGAAACTTTGGGCTGATAAGAGATCATGCCTTTTGGGGTGACAAGTGGCCTTGAGAAGAACAAAGAAAGGTGAGAAAAGGCAGGAATTTCTAGTGTCCGAATGTAACCTTTTGCTCATTATGCCCTCATTTCAATAAAATTAGCCTTGCTGATCAGAAGTACCCATCATGCACCGATGCCATGACACTTCCGATCCAGACTAAATAAGGACAAAAATCCCTCCTCACTTTGGGAAGGTGGAGTTGGGATGATAATCAGGGAATACAACCCCAAACGCTTCCCTCGCCAATGAATATTCTGCCCATTCATTTTTACTCCCTATGTGGCTAACTTGCCAAAGAAACTCAGGGCAGCCGCTCACCTCAGCCTGCCGGCTCTCCCCTGAGAGTGTACTGTCCATCCTTTAATAAATCCTCACTTTACCTTTTTTAACCACTACGTCTTGTCTCTGAATTCTTTCTGGGACAGGACAAGAACCTGGAACACCGGTTCCATCTATCGGCAACAATACTACCTGCACTAGTGAAGACGTCACCAAAAATTTTTGTAACTGAAAGTGTTACCAGGAGGAGGGAAATAAGAATTACCTCGGTTCTTAGTCACTCGAAAAAAAAAATAATTTTTAATGAGGGACAGAAAGTGTGATATAAAGATGATTTTATTAGTAAAGCAAAAAGGTAGTAAAATAGAGTACGCTCCCAATTGTTGGGAGCGGGCCAGTCCAAGAGAGGAAAAATGGCGCCATTCCTTTATTTCTCCTGTTTCTATATCCTGGCTTAGGGGTGTTTTTCGTGATTGATTGATTGATTCACGGCTCAGGTTGAGTGCTCAGGCTGACTGACAGCTCAGGTCCCTTGTGCTCAGGTGCGCCCATCCCCTTTTGGGCGGTTCTTACCCATGAAGCACACAGAGAAACCCACGGGAGGGGGCTCAAAATGTAATATTAATTACATTATAATGAGCATTGGACCAGGTTAAGCCGGCTCCTTCTTTCTATTGCATGGATGCAGCATTGGATCCTAGCTGTCTTCTTTGTTGGCCCTCATTTAGAGAAAGTTTTTGGAGCCCCTTGTCCTGAGTGCAGGCATACCATTATTTTCTGGGTTGCTCCTTTCCCCTTCCTCTCTCCCTGCCCAGTGCTCATCTCTATCTAACTGCCTAGCAAGCTGCTGTAATTCAGAATTTGAAATAACCCCACAGTGCTCTGAAATTTCACTGGAGTTCCTTTCTGAAGCCAGCACAAAAGCAACCTTTTTTTTCCTCCTTTTGGTTTCTCCATCTCCCTTCTCTCCCTCCAGCTAATATCATTTTTTTTTTTTTAATATTGGGAAGCATTTTAGACAAGTTACCTTCTTCATAAAGAGTTACTGTACCCATACTTCCCATTTTCAATTAACACAAATGATATAGAGCATGACTTATTATTGCTCGATTCAGGAAGCACTTATGGAAGTTTTTGTGTCATTAGAACTATAATCACGAACCTAGCCTTCTTTCAATGTGAGCTAGTTAGTAAAGATTTATTTTGGGTTACCTTAAGCATTTAAAATGTACATATACACATACATATTTTGCATACATTTGAGCTGAAGTAAATGAATAAATATTTGGGAGACTGGTGCTGTTGAGAGAACATGGTCTTAGGGTTAGACACACAGACCTGTATTTGAATGTCAGTCCTCCCACTTAACTACCTATAAATCGTTGAGCGTGTCACTAAAACTTTGAGTGCTTTTCCACATCTGCAAAATGCAGGCAATAATATGTGCTAATGGCATTGCTGTGAGGATTAAATGGAATGAATTTGCATCTTTAAAAGAACACAGACTAGGTACTGGGCAAATGTGAGTAGCCTTCTGTAATTTATTGAATTCTAGTACATGCAGCAAAAGAGACCAGCCATTCTCGGGGTCTGACTTTTGAGGAACTTATGATCTAATTGGGGAATCATATAGACACATATAAGATACGTAAATACATATCAATTTACATTTTCAGAAAATGCACCTAGGACTTTTGCAAACTTTGATCACTGTTTGAAACTTATCTCGTAATTTGATCCTAGTGCTTACTCACAGTTTAATTTTAGGTGGTTCCTTTTATCGCCATCCCTCTGCTTTCTGCATCGGGCACCCGGCCCCCTTGTCATCAAAATTTTACTAATGGAAAAACTATGCCCCTCCCCACCTCCCACCGTATTAGTAGTCATTACTGCAGTTGCATTGTGTGCAAGGAATAGATCTGGAATCTATGTCTTCCAGGCCTGTTCTCTGGCTGCACCTGCTGGTTTTCATCTCAGTTGCCCAGCACAGAGCAATTTCACTCCTAAGTGGCTGCCAAACACCGAGTCAGCCAAAGAAAACTCCCTGCCCTGCTCCCTGCGTGCATAGGAAATCAGGGGTGAAAGAAGAGAAGCATCCAGGGAACCCTGGGTCAGTTCACCCTCACGAGGGCCTCGGAAACCCGAAGGGGAGCCACCTAAGCGGGGTCACTGCAGATGAGCAGGCACAGGTGGCGTCAGGGCCTGGAAACACCGGGCTGCAGGGACAGCTAGGCTGTGAATGTGGCCCTGCTCCACCGTGCACCGAAGTCTGTGGTGCTGAATGAGGCACTAACACAGCAGCCGAGACTCTACAGATGATTTTGTTTTGCACTTGGCAAAGGTCGCCCTGTGGTGGTAATGATGGACCCTTGTGATTTTCTAGGCTCTGTCTGGCTCTGAAAGAATTTCACTTTGGAGGCACGAAAAACGGGATCAGCGCCCTCCAGAGGCAACACGAGGATTTTGTAGACATACTTGTATACTGAGAGAGGGACTCAGTAACACCTGGTGACTCCCAAATGACCCTGATAAAGGCCATTCTTAGTCCAGCAAGGGCGACATCTTTCCATTTTGACAAGGTCCTTCTGTATTTTAACAGTTACTAGAGGATTAACATTAGGTGAGCTTAGGCAATGGCATAGAGGTTGATGGTTAGTAGCTTCTTTTGGTGTCTGCATATAGGGCTGACCATGCATAATCTTTTAAAGGTTTTGGAGAAGCATTCAGAGGCCCTTGGATTTTTTTTAATGGAGCACAAAATTGCCAATAGAAAGTCTGTGTAATATAGCTGATGTACAATGAGTAAGTCATAGATACTGGTGAATAATTAATTTGGTTAGGTGCAAATTAAAAATTGGAAGACAAAGCAATTTTAAACCCATGTACTTTTAAAAACTTTTAAATTCGAAATGAGTTTAGATTCACAGGAATTTGCAAAAACAATATAAAAGGTCTCATGTATCCTTCACTCAGTCCCTCAGTAGCAACCATAGCACAATATTAGAACAGGCAAATGGCATTGGTACCATCTACAGAGGTTATTTTGGATTTTACCAATTTTGCACGTGCATTTGCATGTGTGTGTGTGTAGTTTTATGCGATTTCATCACATTTGTAGATCTGTGTAGTTACCACCACAGTCACTATATAGAACTATTCCATCAGTCCTTCCTACAATCCCTTTATAGCCATACCAATCCCCTATCCTCATTCCTAACTCCGGGTAACCACCAATCTATTCTCCATCTGCATAATTTTGTAATTTTAATAATGTTTTATAAATGGAATCATACGGCACCTTTTGAGATTGGCTTATTTCACTCAGCATGCCTTTGAGTTCTCTCTAAGTTGTTACCTGCATCAGTGGTTGTTTGCTCTTTTTTATTGCTGAGTAGTATTCCGTGGTATAGATGTACAAGTTTGCTTAGTCACTGATTTGGTAAAGGACATTTAAGTTTCCATTTTTTTTGCTAGGAAAAAAGTTGCTGCTATGTTTGATTTTGTGTGTCATTTTGGCTAGGTCATGGTACTCAGTTGGATTCCATACGCAGCTAGCCCCATTCTATGTGCCTTCTCTCCTGCCCCTGGCTCTTCACTCCTAGTCCTCATTCAAGAGGCCTTTGTGTGAAAGAAGTGGCAGCCCCCACGCCGGGGGAGGTTGTCTTACTTATCCAGAGCTTCTGAATAGTGGTCTCTGCAGTCAGTCCTGGTGACTCAGTACACAGCTGTGAGAACTAAAAAACATTTCACACCCCCTATTTTTGAACCCAAATACAAATCAGAAAAAGGCGTTTATAGAATGTGCTGGGAAAGCAGGACTGGCCATGCCTCTGGAACATTTGGCGCATCCCGTGCATCTGGCCTGTAGAGCTGGATCTTTGACACCTGTGTTCCTCCTGAGGGTAATGCTCTCATGTCATCTCTTTCAAAGAAAGGACTGACACAGAGAACTGAGCAGTTAAAGAAGAATGTAGCTTCACAATTGTCCATTCAGAAGGTAAAAGAATATGATGCTAATTTGAAAACAAAGGACTTCCCTGAGAAAGCTGAGGCTATCTTTATTGATGCTCACCTTTTTCTAAACAATTTAGATCATGATCAGCTTCATAGCTTGGTAATTGATAACTGTTTCCTGGATGTGGTCTGGGACATCAAACATAAGACCGTTTGCTGGAGCTTTGTAGACTCTTCAGAGCCACCCTAGTGGTTCAGATTTGCTTCTCAGACATGCGGAACCAGGACATCATGAATGGCCACATCATTGTCCTCATGCGCACTTAGCAGACTCTGACCGTCTATGATCAATTTGGACGGTTAATATATGGACAGGAAGGTGTGGCCATTGATGTCCTGAAGTATGTTATGTTTGAAAAGCACCTGAATAAACCCCTTGGGAGCTGAATTATGCAACAGTCCTCCCATGGCAGCTCCCTAAGCACCCCATCCTTAAAATAGTAAAGATCCCTGGCCCCCAGCTGAAACCATGGGAAGAAGCACAAGGAGAAGCCCATAAGCCTCAGCTAGCCTGGTGCCAAAAATGACTCCTGGAGTGGAGCACGGGTGAGGTGGCTGGAAGCTGAGAAGTCTGTGAGTCTGGGAGCTGTGAGGTTATCCATCTCCACTGTGCTGTAGCAAGAACTACCTCTGTTCTCTCCTGTTCGGCTTAGGTCTGTCAGTCTCACCCTCCACAACCATGGCTGATGGCTGTCCTCCTCCTCCTCCTCCTCCTCCTTCTCGTATATCTAACTTCTGAGTCTAGATGAAAGACAGTATGTTTCAGAGAACATCTGATACCAGTTCTGCCCGCAGCAGGGACTGTCAGGAGTGAAGCAGCAAAATTTTCTTACTAATTGCAGGGCGGGGATCAGAGTTTGACATAAAACACTGTCAGCCTGCTGGACAAATTGTGGTGGGTTCTGTACATTTTTCCTGATTTAGGCTAGAAGTAGACCAGCCTTTAAATGACAGAAATGAAAGACAAGCTTCATTGTGAGTGATGTGACTTCCAGGAAATCCAGACTTGGGGAAGATAATTAGTGTTTATAAAGATGGTATCATTGAAAGGGTCTTCTCTCATACATTGACAGACTGAATCAGCATTTGTATTTCATAGGAGAATGTAAACCCAAAGAAATCATTTATCTCTCAAAAACAAAATGAAACAAAACAAAAAAAAACTGAACTCCACTCCCCCACCAAATACCAGTCTGATGTTCCTGTGAAGGTATGTTTTTCAGATGTGATTAACATTTAAACACCAGACTTTGAGTATAGCAGATTACCATCATAATGTGAATGGGCTTCATTCAATCAGTTGAAAGTCTTAAGAGAAAGGACTGAGATTCCGAAGGGAGGAAGGAATTCTGCCTCTAGACTGACTGCCTTCAGAGTCAAGATCGCAAAATCAGCTCTTCCCTGGTTCTTCAGCCTGGCTTGGCCTGCCCTGCAAGATTTTGAATTTTCTAGCCCCTCACAACTAAGTGAGCCAGTTTAAAAAATTAATCAGTCAATCTCTCTCTCCCCCTCTTTCTGTAGGTCTCTTCTGGCTTTTCTGTTCTGTTCCGTTGCTCTGTGTGTCTAGCCCTCTGCCAGTGCCACACTCTCTTGATAGCTGTAGCTGTAGAGGAAGTCTTGACATCCTGGTCTAAATAGACTGATTCTTCCAACTTTATTCTTATTTTCCAAAATTGTTTTACCAACCTTAAGTTCTTTGCCTTTCTATATAAATTTAAAATAGTCTTGTCCATGCCTGCCAAAAGAGTCATGCATTATAAAAAAAAGAAGTCTTATTTAATTCTATTATGAAAGACATATATGTTTATCATTGAAAAATTAGAAAATACAGGTAAACATTAAGGAGAAATGCTGTAGTGGACCTCCATAGAAAGGCCATCAAAGTGACCAAAAGGCCTGGAAAACTGCCCTAAGTGTTCCATTAAGCTAACATTTCCTGATAGCATCTCATTGTACTAGGTGCTACACTAAGAATTTAACCAAACATTATCACATTAAATCCTCATTAGAACACGGGAAGAAAATGTTATCTCTGCTTGACTCTTGAGGAAACTGAGACTCATAAAGGTTAAGTAAATTGTCTAAAGTTACCTATTTAACAAGCATTAGAGCCACAGTTTTAACTGAAGTTGTACGAGGTGCTTATATAATTGAGCTGCTATCCCATGTCCCATCACCCCCCACACTTGATCTGCTCCCCATCCTGAGTCACCTGTGATTTTAGATATGAGGTTCCCTCAGCCAGGAATGCTCACTTCTCTTTTGACTGCCTGGGCATTTATTTTTCAAAATGTAATTCAGATACCATCCCCTCTAAGGCTCCTTTATAAGCAGCCTCTACCCACCCCTCCACCCGCTCTCCCTTTGCTCTATTCAGTCTCTCCTAGCTATGGCAGCTACCTTGTGTAGAGCTGTAACTGCACTCACTGGTGTTATAATTTATTTACTTGTGTCTCACTCTAATAGACTCTGAGCTCCAACAAAGGCAGAGACTGTGTTTTATTTGCATTGCTTCAGCGAATAGTCACATTAGTGACTTTATAGATTTATCAGTTAAAAGAATGAAGGCTAATCACTGCCCATGGGCAGAAGTCATAATTCTAATGCATACAGAGATCAGGAAGGTAAGAAATATGTGACATGGGTTGAAAATAAGACTGTGGAGAATAGTGGGGCTTGTTATGAATGGAGGAGCTTCGCAGCTTTACTCAGAGGTAGTCAAATTAAATCTTTGAAAAAGCATCATGTCAGGTAAGCCAAAAACACCTGCAGGTAGAATAGGCATGGGGGCTGCAGATTCAGTCCCATCCTTGACAGTTTATAATCTCATTAGGGGAAAACATTCCTAAGGGAAACATAAAAGGACTAGACTTAAAAAAAAAAAAAAAAAGGTTGGTCCATGGATCTCTAGCACAGAGAAGCGCTAAGGAGCAGAGCAGATTATCAGGCCACAGGTCAGACCTTTTAGGTGGTTTTCCTGATCACCAGCATTTGCATCTACTTTATTTTGTTAAATATTATTGTATTACATTAATTTTTATTATAATATATACTATATAATTTATATATAATGCATTTACTTTTAAATTATATTTGCTAGAATATGAATATTTATTTATATTCTTTATTCAGGGTGTAATATAGTATCATTTTATGGATTTCTATTTATCCTAGATACTAATTGTTTTCAGTTATATGGTTACAAATATCTTCTCCAAATTGTTTGATTTTTTGCTCTGTTTATAGTGTCTTTTGTTGTAGAGAAGTTTAAAAAATTTTTAAATACTCAAATTTATCTCTTTTTTTTATGGTTTGAGTTTTGTTTTATTTTATTTAAGAAATCCTTTATGTCCTAAGGTCATGAGGGTATCCTTCTATATTTTCTTCTATAATTTTTTCAAGTTTTTCCTTTTCATATTTAGGTCTAAATTAAATTAAAATCCACTTGTGGCCTGAGGTAAGGATCTAGCTTTATTGACTTTTTTCCACATGTTGACTGAAAAAAAACATACGATGTGAGAGCTGTGAGTTCAGTTTTATTTGGGGACTTAACCGAGGACTTTAGGCTGGAAACAGCCTCTCAGATAGCTCTGAGGAACTGCGCTGGAGAGGCAGTGGTGAGGTCAGCGTATACATGATTTTGGTGAATGGGGTACATGGAATCAAGCACACATCTTGGTAGAAGGTTGCTGCTAGTCACGAAGAGCAGATGTCTCTGTTAATGATTTTGTGCTTTTCTTGGTATGAGAAGATGCAAGAAATTGGGTTTATAAAATTTTCTCCTGAAAATATCTAACTATCTGAAGGCTTGTTCTGCCAGTTTTCAACAGAGCACAGAATGCCTTGCTCCTCATCTCCACCTCAACTCCTTTCAGGATGTGTTGAAGTTCAGCGCCTTCAGTGGCTCATGACCTAATCCTTGCAGAGTCAGATGGGAGTCACATTCTTTAGTTGGCACACAGGATAATTGTATTCTCAGGATAAGCTAGTTATGCCGTAGTAACAAACTAAGCTCTAAATCTTAATGGCTTGACACAACAAAGCCATTGTTTCTTTCTTATGAGTACCCGACACTGGTGGCCATTCTAGGGTGGGGTGAGCCCAGTTGGTTTTCTGCTCCTTGAGTCTCTCAGGGACCCAAGCAGAGGTAGCTGTGCCATTTTCTTCCAGAATACAGAGCGTCCCCTGTCAGTGCTGTAGGAGGGGGATGTGGGGAGCCCTCACTCCTGTTCATAATCTTTCTGCCACAGGTTGTCGCCATAGCCTTATCGCATGGCCTGACCTGTTGCAAGGTGGTGTGGCAGTGTTGACCTCAGTCTGTCTAGTAGGAGAGGAAAATCAGACATTGTTGAGCAGTGTTAGTGTCTACCAGATTAACTAACTCTTCTAGCATTGTTTATTGAATAGTCCATCACCCTGCCTTGATGTGTGACTTTGTCTCTGTTATATTATGTAATCTTAGGTCCATTTAAGCAAAAATTTGTTTCTGGGCTCTCTATTTTGTTCCATTGCTCTAACTGTCTATTTTTGGCAAATACTATAATTTCTTAATTACTATCCCTGCATAACGTCTTTATATAAGATACAGTGAATCACCTACGTTGTCCTTTTCTGTCAAAATTGTCTTTTTGCTTACAATTATCTGCTTTTCTCCATATAAATTTTAGAAGCACCTTGTCAGTTGCATTAAAAAGCCTGTTAGACTTTGCCTGGAATTACAGTTAATTTATAGATTAATTTGGTAATACGTGACATCCTTAAGATGTTGAGTCTTGCCATCATGAATAGTTACATTTTAAGTCCTTCCATAGAGTTTTGTACTTTTCTCAATAAAACTCTGGCATATCTTTTGCTAGATTTATTTCCAAGTATCTTATAAATTATTTTAAAAGTCCTTTTAATAGTATCTTTAAAAAATTACATTTTCTAATGGATTGTGATTTGTGTACAGGAATGTGATTGACTTTTTTTTTTTTTTTAGTGATGTTATGTTCAGCCAACATTCTGAACTTGCTCTTTGTCTTGAATTTTTGGTCTGAAGACTCTCCTGAATTTTCTGTGTAGAAAATTACACACTATTTGCCAAAAGAAATAATGCTGTTCTTTTCCTCCCATCCTTATACTGTTTCTCCTTCTTTCCGTCCTCCTTCACTCGACCTCTCTTCCTCCCCTTTGCTTTCTTCGTGTCTCCTGTCTCCCACTCTTCTCTCCCTCCTTCCCTTCCTTTCCCCCTTTCTGCACTGCCTAGGGCCTTCCATTCGAATTTGTTCAAGCATGATAGCAGGCCTCGTAACTGCTCACTGACTCAGACAGGAGTCCTCTACTGTATCACTACTCAGCTTCCTGTCGGTGTTTAGCAGTACCTTTGCCACGTAAAGGCGTTCTCCTTGTCTTCACAAGGGTTTTTAGTATCAGCAATCAGTGCTGAATATATTCCACACAGATTTCATTTTGGGAAAAAAAAAAACTCTTACTTTTACTTTTCTTCCAAAGCTTTAGCTCCCTATCATTTGCTTTTTAACCTGATCTTTTTGTTAGCCTGGTGTTGACTTCCAGATAATGTTTCCAGCTGCGTGTGGCACTTTTAGTTAATAAACAGACGCCTCAGTGGTTTGATGACTTTTTCTTTAGGACTCTGATTCTTTCTGTGTTCTGTATTTTAAAATCTATTTATACGTGTGGATGAAATCCAAGTACCCCTCCTCTGTTGAGTTTTTGGCTGATGAAAATGCTAGGCACCAATTCGGAAAACAGAACAGTAAGTTGAGGCTGATCCTATTTATTTCAACTGAATTTATGACAATTCAGTGATTGATATTTTCATAACATTATCAAAATTTTTACTCATTCCCATGAGATAAAGCCTCTCAGCCTTCAGAATACCATTTCTGCTCCAGTGGTAACAATTTACAGAGTGAGCCAGAGGGAGGATAAGGGGACAGCCAATTATTGTCTGTTTCTTTTGCAATAGTTGCAAATTCCTCTCAGCTCGTCCACCCCTGAGGCTTGCAGAATAATTGTAACTACTCAGAGGCAAGGGCACCCTTTCTAGAATTCTGTTTGTCAGGAAAGATTATAGCAATTCAATTGTGTCAGTTCCTTCACAGCTACTCTCACATTGGCTGTTCTATAACTGTCAGTAAGATTTCTTAGTTAGCAGGATAGCTACTGAAGTTCTTTTGGGGGGAAAAAAAGATAGATTTTCTTTTATAAAAAGAATTAAGGTTAAATCAAAGCAGAGCTCTAAATCTAAGGTACTGTCCCCTCAAAGTTTATGTCCAGATATTTTGGTCTGAAGGGCAGAAGTTTCTCAGATTTCCAGTTCACTGATCTGGAGGGATTATGTGGGTGACAAGCAGCTGCTTTCATTTTATGACTGAGAGCAGACTCTATCTCTGTATATAAATCGGTGACTATACGGCATTTAATCCTAAAGATTGTCTGGGTAATAGAAGTTTTCTGTCTGAAAATGTAGCCAGATCTCCACTTGTGCACTTCTGAGGTTTTGTGTAAAATTGCTACAGCCCAGAATGTGTCGAAAGCTTCCAAACACGTCATAAAAATATTAGTCAATAATTTTCCTGTGAGAAAGGGGAAATGATCATATAGTAAACACTTTCCCTTTTGTGGCAAGTTTAGAAATGAACTCCTAAGAGAGGTGGACCTGGCATGGAACTGGGTAAGAGTTAAGTTATCTCCCTACCAGTGGCCCAAGGAACATGGCCTGTATGTATTGGCAGTAGTTTCAGTATTAATAAACTCAGCAGAGATCTTCAGGGTGCCTTCCCAGCTCTGTTCTTCTGCGAATGAATTATTATTTGAAGACTGGGGGGAGGTGAGTTATGACCTGAAGTGATTGTTGAAGCAGAATCCTCGCTCCTCAACAGAGAAGCCAGGACACTGCATCTCATCGAGAACATACTTATTTCAGGCCAGCAAGACTGTAAATCACCAAGTTTGAGAACTGCTGGTGACACCATTCATGATGGAGTCTTGTCAAGTCTGGAGACCTCAATTTTTGCTACACCAATAATTGATCAAGCATGTGGTGGGCACTCAGTAATTTTGAACTGTTTAGGACAAAACTTACTCTGGCGATCATATGCTTCAGTTTCAAAGAATGCCTATAACGTTTCTGATCCCTGAAAAGAACAGTAGAGTTAATGTCCAGGTATCCATAATATTTCTTTTCACCCAGCTTTTCAGCCTTCTGGAAAGTCTATTTCTTCAAAAGTATGTATTACATTGGCAGTTTGATTCTACAATTCCTAATAGGCTGTGACCTTCCAAAGGGCAGGCACTTTCTCATGTTCATCTCTGTATCTCTAGTTCTCGGACATACGAATCATACTTGATGAATCTGGGGTGCAAAAGTGTTATAAATATGAATCGGTGCCTTGCCGCTCTCCCCCACCGGTCATTGCCTGTGGCTGCTGCCCTCCTTCCTTTGGACAGCTGAGCAGTCTGTCTTGATTTGCTCATTGAAGAAATGATGAAGCAGGTCATGAAAACAAAGGAAAAAACCTTGAGCCTTAAGATTCAGTATCATAGGCCCAGATACAGAAGACACAGATTTGGAAGCATACAAAGGAAGTAAGAGCACCCTAGGTGTGAAGAAGATTCTCCTGGTTGTGAGCTGCCAGGACATCAAAGCCATTGAGACCCAGAGAAGGAGGCCTGTCCTCCTTGGTCCAGCCCCAGATAGTCTTCATGCACCAGAGCGGGGAAGAAACATAGTTCACAGACTGAGAGAGAGGACATGAAGATGTTTTGTGGGGAGGCAGGAGAAGAAATTAGGGGTGACTTTTGGGGCCCAACACAACTCACTGGTGGATGGGTGACAGCATCAAGGCCCAATGTCAATACACCCTCCGTACTATGGAGCCTCACCCCAGTACACGCAGACACATACCCCAAAATCCTGAGAAAGGGGTCGGGGGGGTACCTGGATTGACTCTATTACAGTGCACCCAACCATCCAGTGGAATTAAGAAATTTTAAAATGTAATAATGCTTTCACTCTATAATTTGTGGACTAAGGTGTATTTACAAGCTACAAGTGTCTGTCATGGTGTGACTATTTACACATATACTTTAAGAAAAGGTTTTATTTCTGAAGTCAGAGAGTGAATCTTTCACTTCTTGTTGAAATAAGGCTGTACTTAGCCCCGAGTTTACAATGTGTCAGCTGTGGCCATAGTGAGTCTTTAGCCAAGGAGGTGTGACACAAGGGTGCTCCCGAGAGGTGGGGTATTCAGGAGGCAGATCAGAGCTGAGACTCCTTCAGGAAGCCTCCTCTTGATCCCTCTTCATGGCTGAGTTAGGTGGCTCAGCTTTGTTCACCTGTGGGGGCCTGGGCACACTCCTTCTGCATGCACATTGTAGTAACATGCAACGATGTCTTTATGCTTAGACTGAACTTGGGACTGATACGGTTTACACCTACTGTCCTTGTGTAATTATTAATAGCAATTCCTTTATTGTTAAAATTGTTATAGTTTAGAGAATAAAGTTTGGCACACCTTATTTATGCATCAATTTGTATCATTAGACCAGGTTCCTTCAGGGCAAAACTTAGGTTCTCTGTTATCTTTTTATCTTCAGTATTTTGAAGAGTGAAGAATATTGTGGGCATTCAGTAAAGGTCTATTGAACTGGTTCGGCCAAAATACTTTGGGAAATGTCAAAAATAATTCTCTGCACAGGAAAAAGCCATAATGAAGGAGAAATTCAAAGTAGCCGTAATAGTCAGAGTCCTTCCAGAAAACAGATGGTACATTCAAAGGGGGTAATTTGAGGAGAGTTTAAAGAAGGACTAGTTACAAAGGTATGGAGAGATTTTACTAAAAATCCAAAAGACAGTACAGAACCTGGAGTCCTGTATTGTTACCAGAACCTGAGTGGGGTGAAGGGGGAGCAAAGATGGGGACAGTTAGGGGCAGAGACCTGTGTGGAGAGGGTTGTGGGCTTCAGTTGAGGGTTTTGGCTACCCCACAAGGATGCTGAGGGAGAGACTTGGTGAAAAATATGCAAATCTCACTTTCTGTCTTTTTAAAAAAATATCTGGTTAGTACTCCCCTTTGGCTGAAACCAATAGGAAGTCAAGGGCATGGGAGCCTTCTGGCATATTCTATACTTCCTAAGACACATAGCATTGTAGAGAGGGGTGGAGAGTAGGTCTGAGAGCAAATGGAAGATTTGCAGCAGTTCTAGGAAAAGAAAATATAGTCCATGGGGGGAGGATAGAAGAGATTAAAATAATCTCGAAAGTTAAGGAATGTGACAGTAACAAAGATGATAGGATTTTCTGTGGCTCCTGGAATTACTGAAAGCAGTGACCACATTTTATACTTCTTCATATTGTTTAAAGTCTTTACCATCCTACAGATTGTAAGTTCCTCAAGGACAGAGACCACCACCAGCACCTGCACAGGTCCTGGCAGGTTTCCAGTATTTACTGACTGACTGAATGAATGGAAATTTCCATATGGCTACATCAGAGAGGATGCAGCACAACTGAGAAGACTCCCCCACCTTAAGTCATTGTTAAGCCCAGTCAAGGACTTCAAAGAATGGAGACTTTTTTCCAAAGATACAGAAGGTGGTTGTGTTTAATTCAGTGTTTAGGAGAGAGAGAGAGAATGAATTGTGTGGATCTAATTTTCTATTCCTAGGAAAGGAGTGATCTTTAGTTGGGAAGGAATGATTCTCCAGGCCTCATTGTAATGTTCCCATTATAGACTGGCTATTATAAATTACTTTGTATTATAATTTTCTGTTAATTAAATTTTGTCTCACCGTTCCAATAATCTCGTAACAAATCAGAAGTTTGGACAGGCACGTCAGACTCCAAGCTTATACACTCTCAGGAATTCCAGGCAGGTTGGTAGGGGCCAGGGGTGGGGATGTGATGGTGTCAGTGTATTTTAGCAAAAGCAAAACTCCATGAAACTAACTGCAGAGGGAACTCATGGAAGAATGCACTGGCACAGGTGTTCCACTGTGTAGTTCTGTACAGCACTCAGTCCACCCAATATTCAGGGCAAGGCTTTAATGCAAAATTAACCAGAGATAATGGTAAACAACCAGCACCTGGCAGAGTGGATGTGCTCAGTAAATAGTCCGTGACTATTACCAGGAGGAGTCATTGGCATCATAATACCCTTTAACTGATTTTTCAGTATTATGTAGGCACAGCTGAGATGAATCATTTTCATATTTTTTTTCCCTGTGATCTGTCAGAGGCAGAATGATCTAGCAGAGGACAAGTTTCAAATCCCAGGTGTGTGACCTTTTCTAGTTATATATATATATATGTCAAGGAAAATGGACAGCTTTGGTAAATCATTGAGGTATATCAGTACAAATTACATTTAATTCTGTGCTGAAGCTGTCAGTTAAATGGACTTAGTTGTTGACTGTTGGATGGAACTAGTGGAATACTAACCTGTAAGTGATCCAGGAAATGGGTTGGCTTTTTTTGGGGGGGGGTTGTGGCATATCATATGTGAATGCTTGGAATGTCAGGGTCCCCGATTTCTAGCCCTGTGGGGAGTCTGTGATGCCAAGACTGCCCAGAAGAGCAGCAATAGCAGAGGTTCTGCCTCAGAGGTTGGAGAGGTGGTGTACTCACACTTTAATGAAAATAACTTAGAAACAAGAGGAAAATGAGAGTCCAAAATATGAGCAAAGATAGAGTTGTAACAGTGAATAAAGGCAACAAAATACTAGTCATTTATCAACACAAGGGCAGTACCATATTGATGGTCTACATACATAATCTCATCTAACCCTTGTTTAAGTCTGGCGGGAGGCAAATATCTCCATTTTATAGATGAGGACATTGGGTAAGAGAGGATAAGTAACTAGGTACTAAAGAAGAGCGGCTCTCTAAAATGCCTCGGTAAAGTAACAGGCCAGTGTGGTGCACTGACATGAAACATGCCAGCAAGGCTGCACCAAGCTGAGAGTTACTAAGCTGTAGAGTCAGGGTTGGATTCCAAAGCCCAGCATCCTTCTGTAGCTCTCCACTTCGCTTTCAGTGTGGTATGGAGCTCTTCTCTCATTCACCAAGGAAGATTTCAGAGCACGTATTACAGGGGGAATTTGCTAAGTGCTGAAGATAGAAATGTGGGTACTGACACGGTCCAAGTTGTGGTCATCGATTTATTTATAGCAGGATCCACAGTCTTTGGCTTTGTTTCACTTGGGCTGAACAGAACCCATCTGTGGGATTGAAGTGGGTGATATTCCTGAGCACAGAGCAGAGTCACTGGTGGGCATTTAATGCAAGATACAACAAATAAGTTGAAGCAAAGTAGTGAATGGGTGTGCTTGGAACTACCAACATCTCCACCCAGTCAGAGGTACCCAAAATACTTCCCAATAGATAGCCCTTGACCACTCTCCCTTTTTCTAGCTCAACAATATTTAAATCATTGCTATTAACCTCCACCTATTGAGTGTCTACTACATACTGGACACTTATATGGCAACTTACAATCATTATTTCTAATCTTCACCATAGTCTTGTGAAGTAGGTAATTTTACTCCCATTTTATAGATGAAGAAACTGATGATGAGAGGAGTTACATGGGAATTCACTGGCAGGCTTGGGATTTGAACAAAGAAATGCCTGATCACAAGACATCAGCATCTCATGTTGGTTTTGATCATTTAATTGGGCATTTCCAAGACTCCATAACTCAAGGAGGTGGGTATACCTAGGCTCTTCAGGAGTAAAGGCTTGAAATTGTAAACCAACTCCTTAAAGACACACGGGCCAGAATGGGATGAACTTCGAGACTGTGATTAGTCAAGGTGGGGCTCCAGAGTTGACTTGGTGGTCCAGAGACCCTATGTAGGTAGCAAATGGACAAAAGTTGTTTGAATAAATTGCCATGACCTGGAACATACCAGAAATTTATAAATCTTAAGGTGCATTTCCTTAGGGAGAGATATTGAAAAAAAAAACCCCCAAAACATTTGCTTTAAAAAATTGAATTTCTGAACTTACTGTGTTGTACTTTTCATTTTCTGGTCCATTAAAAAACTCCTGAGTACTAAGTGATGGAGAGCAATTCCAATTTGAAAGAAGTGCCAGCAGTGAATGGGACAGCAGGTGCAGTTGGTAAATTTAGCCTAATGGAGGGAATGCAAGTGGAAAATTATGCTGGAAACTTCCTATTTGGTAAGCATTTAGTTGAATTACAATGCTAAGGGCTTGTCAATAGGGTTCTTTAACCCTAATTCTCATGTAATAAACTTACTTTGTGGTGGTACAACAAAGATATTTGAGTTGACTTGCTAAATGTTATATGTTTCTTTCTGGTTATTAATTGTGACTCTGGCAAGGTACAATTACTTACTGAATTTGGGTTGTAGTTATGTAGGAATCACTGACTTGGAAATACATAGAACCACATTCAGGACAAGTCACAACTGTCCAGAGCCTCAGTTTTCCTATTGCTAAATGAGGAGATGTCATAAGAGATAATGCCTAAAATTCCTTCCATTTAAATATTTTATAAATTGTTGGTATGGGAAATGGTAGTTTCAAATGTTTTCAGTCGATCAGGGGTCATGTTTTCTGTTAGTTTAGGAATTCTTCAGAAGTATATTCTTCTTTAGTTTGAGCAGGCAAAAGTTCATAGAGGAAACCAGAAATATCTATGATTCTTCTTCAGAGAATGGGAGTCCTGTGGCATTCTGTCCAAATTCTGTCCTTTCCTTTCAAAAGCATGGACTTCTTTACAGAATGGATGGTCTTTCCCCTCATGCAGAGAGTGATGGTATAATTGGTAGCTTTATGCTCAGGGATTCAAGATCATCTTTTTCGGGAAAGGATGTCAAATATTTAAGGAGCAACAGACCCTGGGCTCCCTTCTCCTCACTCCTGCCCGACTCAGCCCCACTTTTTGAAGAAGATGATATGATATGCCACTGAACAAATATATTTTGGGAGGTTATACATACATGTGCTTCAGCAACAGGCATATGATGATTCCTACACTTCTTTCTGATACATACGTGATTCATAGACATTTCAATATTGAAAAACTATAGGTCCAAAGTACTGCTGATGCAAATACACTTTACTGTGTACCATAGGGTTAACCAAACAACCCACTACAACTAAATTCATAATGATGATAATGAAACTAATAGTAATTTATAATTTATTTAATAAAATTTTTCCAGCTTTATTGAATGTAATTGAGAAATAACATTGTATAAACATAAGGTATACAATACAGTGATTTGATATGCATATAGATTGTGAAATGATTACCGCAATAAGGTGAATTAACACCTCACATTGTTATCTTTTTTTTTTTTTTGGTGGTGAGATCATTTAAGATCTACTCTCTTAGCAAATTTCAAGTATACAATGCAGTCTTGTTAGCAGTAAGTTAGAATTAAAAATGAAAATGGCAACAACCGAAAACAATGAAACACAACACAATGGTCATCACATTTCAGTAAGAAACTTGGGAGTTCAAGCTACGCTCAGGTGCCTGTTGAGAGCCTTGCTATGTGAACCTACGGTTTTGCAGTCAATTGTTGTGACGTGAGGCATAGGAATACCAAACTGCAACGGCCAAAGACCTAGTGTGCTCTGCCAGCTGTGCCCAGAACCTCTCGTATCCTCTCACCCTTTGTGCATCCCTTTCCTGGCTTCTGTGTGCCTTTGCTTCTGTGGCCCACATCTGTGGTTCTGTCTGGACGCCTGCCCTT
Organism: Camelus ferus; assembly: GCF_009834535.1. Lineage (NCBI taxonomy): Eukaryota > Metazoa > Chordata > Mammalia > Artiodactyla > Camelidae > Camelus > Camelus ferus. The sequence goes on along the minus strand of NC_045706.1, from coordinate 40,982,773 downwards.
GGGTACTGAAGCTGCTTTGCCTTTGCTTGCAGAAATGCCTGGGGATTTACCTGCACACACAGTGAGCTTCTGCCAATGACTGACTGGTGCCCAGACAATACCAAAGCCCAGCAACTTTGCCCTAAATCAGGACAAATTCTGGGGCATAGCTTCTGAGTTCCCCACAAGATTAGTCTGAAGTTACTGAAATCCCTTCCTTGCTTGGCTTCCTCTGCTTTCCTTTCCTGCTTCTCCTATTCCCATACTGGTTACTGTTGGAAGCACTTCCTAAATCATTTTTTTTGCGCATGAGTTCTTCTCAGCGAAGGTTCTGCTTCGAGGGAACCTGATTGAAGAACTTTTAGGTAACTGACCTAACAGGTTAGAAGCAAGTGGCCTGTGGTTTCCCATAAAAATAAACACTTGTACTTTGCTGTAGAAGCTCTCACAGATATCTCACCATAACACATGCCTTTAACTGTCTTGCTTTAAAAAGCAAAATGAGTAGCAAGTGGATCAGTAGTTTTTCCTTGGGGTATATGATCTCTAGAGTGTACCTCAGGGTCCACGAAGCTGAGAATAAATCCTAGGCATCCAATGCCTCAGGAACCTCAGCTGAATGTTACAGAGTAATTTGCCCCTTTAGGGTAGCGCACACATTTATGACATTCGCTTTGCCTTGAATGTCTGCCTATGATGGTAGTTAAATGTAAGATTGTGAAATTAGGTAGTTCTTTAAAGGCAAATTAAAAAATATTTTTCCAGGTTTTGTTTTCTAGAGAGTGGGTTTTGATAGAACAGCATCTTGACAGATGAAGTCCAGTTCCACAGTTAGGCCACCCTTCTCCCAAACTCTCATCATATTTCTTTGAAGAGCAATGGACCCAGCATAATGAAGTTTCACGAGGCTCCTAAAGTAACCTTTCCCCTGAGCCTTAAGCATCCAGGCATCCAAGTGATGCAGTTTCCACACTGTGGAGAATCCTGCACACTTTGAGTGATGTTGCCATTTGCTGGAGTTCTCGGCAGTGCAGCTCTTCCAGCCAGTTGCACCCAATTTCACTCATCAGTAGTTCTGGCTGAGCTTCGCCTTCATATATTCAATAATTCAGTTGGCAGGTGCAGAGCAGACACATCTAAAAAGGAACTGCAACATCTTGGAAGAACGAGGGAAATATGTACCGTTTACTCTCTCTTGGATTCTGACATTTAATTTGGATACGAAGGGGAGCAATAGTTCCAGTGTGTTCTGGCATCAGAAATATTTAATTTTTTTTAGAGGTGAATTAGATTTTTATTCTTTCTCCTGAAAAATGGTTTCAATCTGTAGATTTCCTCTAAAATACCAGAGCTATCAATAAGTTGTTCCGACGCGGCCGGCTACTGGGCCGTGGAGTTGGGCTGATCAAGCAGGGCACAGACCAGAATCTGAAGACAAGCAAGCGCCCCCCTCAGAGAAGCATCTTTCTGAAATTGCACTCAGGCTTGGCAGCTGTGCTCAAGCAGAGGCTGTTTTTTTTTTTTGTTTGTTTGTTTTTAATAATTTATTTTGAGCAAAGTTGTGAAGATGGTGTTGAGAGTTCCCCTTCACCCATGCTACCTTTGTCCAAGCTAAGAAATTAACACAGGTACAATACTTACAACTAAATATAGACTTTATTTGGATTTCCTCAGTTTTCCATGATTGTTCCTTTTCTGTTCCAAGATCCAATCCAAGATTCCACATTGCATTTGGTCCTCATGTCTCCTTAGCCCGTACAGATACTTAGTAAAAGGCTTTTGAAGTGATGTATATGTACATCTGTACCTCTGCGGAGCCAGACTGCCTGGGCTCCAGTCAGGGTTCTGCTACTAATTAGCTGGGTAACTTTTTGCAAGTTATTAAAACTTGTTGTGCCCTATCTGTAGCTTGGGGATATTAATAACACACCATGTGTGCTTAAGGACACTGATCCTATTAACCTCATGTAGTATTGTGGGGACTGATCAAGAGAGTTCACGCAAAGAGCTTAAAACAGTGCCAAGCCCATGATAAGTGGTCGGTACACAGTAATTGTTATTTTTATGGTTTTACTATTCTTATCTGATGTAAATGTCTAAACAAAATTGATATATTATTTCTTTTCTTGGGTGGTCACAGATTACTTTGTTTAATGTATTTTCTTGAATACTAAATGCACATAGTAAAAAATATTCCACCAGTACTAAAGATTAGGAGTAAGAGCTCTCTCTCCCTCCCGTCCCTGTTTCCATCTCCTCTCCCCGCTCCCCATCTGCACCCCACCAGACAATAACTGTTACTGTTCCCTCTGTGCCTTCCAGAGATGTTCTGTACGTAGAAATGTATTTGTTCAAATGCATCTGAAATTCTGAAAAATGTGGTGAATCCTAAAGGCTGCATATTATCCGAAGGGGAAAAATTAGGTTTATGTCATTTGTATTTTGACTACAAATTATATTCGCTGTCCTTTGTTGAGCACTTGACAGCTGGCAGGCATTCTGCTGTTTCCTCACTCCCTATCAATATATTACCTCATTTCAGATCGTAAAAGTAAAAATAGTACCTATGCAGAAGGTACTATTAACATCCCCATTTTATAGATGAGGAAGCTGAGGGCTGGAGAAGCTAATTAGCTTCTTCAAGGAGGCTCAGCTACTAAGGGACAGAGCAGGTAAGAAAGTTTTAAGGAAAAAAATCAGAATCCAAACAAGTTGAATTTTTTTCCTTTGAGTTCCTTCTTTTATTTTACCTTTCCTTTCTGTCCCTCTTTTTATGTCACCGTCTTTGCTGAAAACAGGGCAAGTCTGGACTCTGTCCCAATTCCATTAGTTCACCCTGCACCCCCTTCTGTGGTTTGCTCTTTCCAAAATTCATTTTCATCAAGCCTCTTGCTTGCTCAGAAAGCCTCATTAGCTCTTCACCTCCTGGGGAATTGAGGACAAATCATGTACCCTGGCTTCCTAGGCCTTCCCGTATCTGGTTTCATTTGTGCCAACAGGTTTTATGAGCCTCGCACGTGGCATCATACAGGGTTGCCCTCAATAAACACTTGTAGAATTGAGGAGCAGATACGCCTAACTTATACAAGCTACTTAGTAATTTCTTTGATGACACATCTGGAAGTAAAAAAGAACCTTAAAAAATTCTCCTTCATAGAAGAATGAGGGATTTTTGGGTTTTTTTGAACAATTTCTATTTCCAATTTTGGTGACTTGAACAGTGCAAAATTACATTTTCTGTGACCTACGTTAATTATGTGGTCTGGAACTACAGGTTAATTATTGACTGAAAATTTGGGAAGGTGAACGGGCAGTTATAAATTTCAATTTCTTCTTCTGGGGAGCCAGAGCTTGAGACGCAGCAGTATTCCCTGGCAGACGATGCCAAATCTCAGCGCTTTTGTTTAAACGGGAGCAGACTCCAACCACTTGACCTTGCCTTGGAAGAAAGGGCCTGGCATGAAGGTACAATTACTTGGTAGTCTGGACAGTGGAGACCCAGCATCATCATGCCAATTGTACGCTTCACAAAGGACTCTCTGCTACTACAGAGGAGTTTAAATATCGCCTCTCCTCCAGAGGGATCACATCACCGCTTGGCTATAGTGTTCCTGGTGAGATTTTGACGAGGGCTGTTAGCATAATTTAGCAGAGTTCAGTGCATTGTTGGAAGAACAGATTGCCTTGGCCTGGTGACCGGCTTCCTGTCCAACAAGTTGGTAGCGTCCTGCTTGACAGCATTAAGTCCCACCTGCGCCTTTTCTGTGAGAGTGTTTTGAGGCCCTAGAAAGCTGCTGTATGTCTTGCTTGTCTCTCTGTCCCCTGTGCCATCCACTTCTCCTGGCACAGAGTAGGCACTAAGGAAATGTTTGTTTGGCGAATAAATGGATGCAGGCATTATTTCCTCATAGAGCGGCTTTGGATATCAGCTTCTGCCAAGCCCAATGGACTGGGCCCATGGGCTGCTGCAGATTTCCTGCCAATAGAGAGCTGTAAAATGTACAGTGGGGGTTTACGGCCCATGAAATGCCTTAAAGACATCCGGAGACCTATAGGATTAGAAATAATAACTCAGGACGTGCTGGTGATGTATGTGAAGGTATGTTTGGTACCAGCTACTCCCTAGCCTGTCAGGGGTCCCTCCTCAGAGCAGTAAAACTTTTTTTTTTTTTGAAGATTAAAGATTGCCTTATCTTTTTTATTTTTAATTTATTTACTTTTTAATGTAGGTGCTGGGGATTGATCCCAGGACCTCACGCATGCTAGGCACGCACTCCACCACTGAGCTATGTATGCCCCTCCCTCTTGGATACTTCTAACCAGAGGGCCTAATAAACCTCATGCTTACTTTAATCTCTCACTTATTTTCTTTTTGTTTTCCTGACTTGGTTGGGGAAACTGAGGCAGTACGGAATGTTAATAACACTTCTCACTGGTTTTCTTGAGGAGAGGCTGGAATATTCAGGAGCTAGGAGAAAATACTAGCAGTTAATACTGAAAGGACTTCAAATGAGTAGAGAAGTAAATTATTAGAGTGGGGCTACCTGGTAGAATAGGGAAATTTCTGTGTAGCTGTGATCGCTGTTTCCTGTGTGTGTTTCTGGCCTCAGTGGTGCTGTGGTGGAGTCTGTGGGGAACCCCTGGAATCCCTTTTACAGCAGAGGCACTTACGTTCTCCACTTGCTGATGGCTGAAGGCTGAGTCCTTCTCCAGGAGTTGCCCTTGGCTGAGGAAAGCTGCCTTGCCAAGCTCACAACCCCCACCGACAGAGGCAGCCTTATCCAGTGACTGGTCGGTGTTGGATACCAAAATCTGACCCCCTGCTTCAACTGGGACAGCTCTGCAGGGCCATCCCAGCTCTGGAGCTTCCAGGAGGGTCTGCTGCTGCTGCTTTTGCAACTGCATTGCAGTTCAGCGCTATGTCTGTTCAGTCCTGCCTCTCTCATCCTTCACAGCTTTTGCTCCCCAGAGCAATCCCTTACAAACTTCCTGAATGCAAATCTCAAGGCAAAGACACTGTCTGCTGGAGAACTTGGGCCAAGTGCTCTTTACTGTCCCTTTAGTCCCTTGAGATGTGATGCATTTCCATCCCTTTTCTGCATCAAAACTTGTCCTCAGGAAACAGTCCAATAATTCCTTCATGCTAAAATAAATGTAAATGTAATAATTCACTTCTTCATTTTCATGGGTACCACACAAAGCAATAAATGGCTCTGTATGGAATTTCAGGCAAATGAATGGGAGAATATTTCTGGGTGCCTGAAAGGAGGGACCAGCCAGGTGCCTCTGAAATACACCCCCTGCCTCACAGGCGGTCTCCTGATGGTGAGGCTGCTTTCTCCGCAAAGGCCAAGGGTTTGCTGTGGCCACGCATCTGGCTCCCTGAATCTCAGAGCAGCAGCCCTACCCTGGGCACATTGGAAGAGAGCAACTCAGCTTTTTTCCACCGGTGTTTCTTGGCCACCACTGTTCAAATGAAGGGGACCATCCACATTTCCTGCCTCCTCTAAATTTCAAGGTAGGAAAAGGCGCATAGTTCAAAGTTAGGAATACATCTTGAGCAGCTCAACCATGTCTTTTACTGTGTCGTCTCCCCAACTCCTTTTTCCCTTCCAGGGGCTGTAGGTACATTGCTACAGAGCACCTCTTGCCCTCTGTTTTCATCGTTACCCATTTCACAGCCATCCATCAGTGATGGCATTAACCTATGTGATAGGGGCTGCGTCATCATCACTTCTCCATCTCTGATTCCCGGCATGAAGTGTTGGCATATAGGGACGTAACTGTCTGAATGGCTGAGTACGTAAATGAGCACCTGCTCGTGCAGGACCCTCTGAAACAAGGGGGAACAAAATGGATACTAATAGCGAACACTCCCTGACCACTTCTTTAGCTGTAACCTTGAACAAGCATGACTCACGGGAGGCACTTATAAAACACCTTGACTTCTGCTTCTCTTTGTCCCTCTAAGTCATTGGTTATGTTTAGGTAAGGCAAGTAATTAAAATGTTTGTTCCTATGTTACAGTGAAAATGTTGAACTTGATTTAACCTTGAGGCTTCTCCTTCTCCCCCAGCTCAGTCCTGACAGGGGAAGTATGCAGTTAGACAAGGTCATGCAGGTGGCTCCCTCCTGTTCCTCACCGAATGCTTGTTTCTCTTTCAGCCATCTGGATCATCGTGGTTTCTGAACCCCTAGTGTTGGCATATCCAGAAGACAAAGGGAACAAGAAACTTCTTACCTGGCCAGAACCAGCATAGCAGGAGTTGTGCTCTCTGGGTAAGGCAGGTGTTTAAACTGGCTCTTTTGCAGGTTCTTTGTAGACTTATTTCCCACCACCCCCTCACTCCCTGTCTCACCTCCAGTAACTGGGACCTCATGCCTCCTGTTCCCTTGCTGTGAGTGAGGTGTTCTCAGCTTGTTGCTAATCCTTCCTCAGCCTCTGGCCATTCGGTGGCACTTGCAGCTTCTCTCTGCTGAGGTCTGGTTACCGCTCCAGGTGGCCCTCTCAGGCGGCATCTAAGACACTTCAGTGCTGGTTGGCTCTCTGTTCTTGATCTCTCTCCGGACCCGCTTCTCGTGCAGGGACTCTTTCTCCTATGCCCTCACAAGCCCTGAGACCATGACTGGTGATGCAGCCTCCCCTCCTTTGATCCATCTGTCATCAGCTCCTGGCAAGTCCAAATGCTGGGCCTCAGAGCTCTCAGATGAACAACGGACACTGTCTGCTGTGTTCTCCAACTGTGGGGGACACGGGCTCTCTGTGTGGTCTCCCTGGAGCCTCCACAGTAGCCTTGAGGGAAAAAGGCAGGCCCCCCATTTCTTTCCCTTGACATACCAATTATCCACTCCAAAATCTCTCTGTACTCATTTTCTTCCTTTTAATTTCTCCAAACGTCTCAAGAGCTGGAGGTGGATGGTCAGCTAAGTGTTGCAATACTGATTTTCTTCCATCTCTTTTTTGTACGTCCTGTGTGGTGTTTTTACCTTGGAATATGGCATCTCTTGTCTGTGTATTGACCAAAACTGAGAAAGGGAAATCTCACTTTAATAGTCTTTTATTCTACATGCCAGGTGCTGACCTCAGATGTACACGCATTAACTCTTTCAAATACGGAAAACCTACAGATGAAGAAATGAGGCACAAGGAAGTTAATTAAGTAATTTGCCAATTCACTCAGCTAGCAAGTAGCAGAGCCAAAATTTAAACCCAGACAGTCTGAATCGGAGGCTGATGCTGTTAATCACTGCTCTACTTCCTCGTGTAAGTGAGGCCTAGAACAGACCCTTGGGAAATGCACAAGCTAGTGGGGAGGAGATGAAGAAGGATTAAATAATTGCAGGACATGACATAGCAAAATAGCTTATGGAGAAAGGTCCACGCAAATTCTAAGGAGAAAAATACCATATCCGATTTGGGAAATAAGGAAAATTTCATAGAGGAAGCAGACCTTTAAAAGTAAATAGAACCTCTACTGGTCATGATGGCAGGAAAAGGATTTCCGGCGATGGCACAGCGAGAGAAAAGCAGGAGGTGGCTCTGGGACTAGTGAGAGCCCAGTTTGACTGAGGAGGCAGAGGATGGTCAGAGAAGTCGTGGGCAGCGAGACTGAAAACGTTGCAGCTGTGCTATGGCCTAGAATGTCAGGGTGAGGATTTTACCTGATTTAGTGGGTGATGGGGAGTAAGCAAAGGCAGGTGGGAAGTGATGCAAGAGACGTTTTACAGATGGGTGAGAGGACCAGGCGGCTGGTGGGATGTAGGAGGGACAGGAAAGGAGGATTCAAAACCCTGGGTCCCTGGGAGAATGAGTTACACCGAGGGAAGTGGAGATGGAAGGAGGAGGGACACCCACCCTCCTTTCCTTCTCTTTTAAATTTTGGTAAAATATATTGAATTGAGATTTTGGATAAGCTAATACTTAATGCGTGTTTATATGCTGAGCAGAGAATGAAGCACATATTGTTTCATTTACTCTCACAAATGAAACCTTATCACACAGGTTAAAGATCTGTTTTTCTCTCATTTTGGCTTTCTCTTCCATCAGATTCCCTGAAAGAGGGACTGTCTCCCCATCCAACCTGAGACTCTAGCACAGTGTCAGGCACCTAATATGTCCTTAATAAGTATCACAACAGTGAACATACGAAGTGATTCCTTCTGCAAATACAGTGTGTGCTGTAGTCCCCGTGGAACACAGTGGGGTGAGTGAGTGAGTTATTCAGGCAGCAGCCCCAATGTGACAAACCACTTCTGGGGGCACCTGTGTAGGTAGGAGCTGTTAAACTTCAGACAGAACGATAAACCTTAGAAGGAAGGCATCTTTTGATCTGGCCTGTCATCACTAGAGCTACCTTTGCTGGGTGGAGGTCATAATCACAGGTCAGATGGCGAGGAGAGGGCTCCGAATTGCCCTGAAAGTATCTGGTGTTGGTAAGAGTGTCCTGGATGAGACTAACAAAAACTGATCCATGTCCAAAGGCCCACTAGCCACCTTCAGGGACGCTGTCTGTAGTTCATCCAGAGGCGGTGGGAAGTTAGATTACTGGGATTTGCATGTTTGTTGAGTTTTCTTCTAATCCTTTGAAGTCTAGAGACCTGGGGCTAACCCACTGGGCTATGATCTAGGCCAACTTTTAAAGGACTTGTATGTATTTTTCTGTGCAGTGTGCTATTGTTGCTGTAGAAAAACCTTCTAAGCTCTTGAGCATATTTGATGGTACTGATGGGTTGTCATGGGTTCGTCTGCACAGTCTCACCTGTCTTCCTCACAACCATCAGCCCTTATTTTAGTGAGAGATGCCTTGAGTTAATGATACAGTCCAAGCCCATGGGAATAGAATATTACTTATACACTTACAGGATTACATTAGACTGAGATTCACCCGGGTTGTCCCAAGTTAGTAACTGACAATACAATTCCATTAATTGATCAAGTTAAAACCTCTGGAGTGGTCCTTGCCTCCCCTCTTCTCTTACCTTACATCAAGCCTTTCGGCAAATCCTGTTTGCTCTTCTTCAGAGTATACCCAGAATCTCACCACCTCTTCCCTTCTGCAACCCATAAGTGGCTGTCACTGGAATTGTTCCAGTATTTTCTCAATTGTTCTCCAACTTTCATTTTGTAGTTTCTTTTTTCTTTTTTAAAAAATTGAATTATAGTCAATTTACAATGTTGTATCAATTTCTGGTAAACAGCATATTTCAGTGATACATATATGCACATATATTCCTTTTCATAATAGGTTACTATAAGATATTGAATATAGTTCCCCGTGCTATACAGAAGAAACTGGTTATTTATCTGTTTTACTCATTTTGTAATTTTAGGGTTGTTTTCCACGGTCTCTGGAGAGATCCTTTTAACATGCAGTTAAATCCTTTTATTCTTCTAACCTAAACCTCCTAAGGGCTTCCCAGCCCCCTTAGTTCACCATGTATGTGGATGTTGTGGCCAGCTGATTCGACCACTCTGGGAAGAGAATGAACGGGTGTGCCCTGGCATCCTGCCTGCCTTTTTGCGTGGAGGGGGGGTGGGGGAGCGGTTCCGTAGAAAGGATCTGGAGGCTGTCATTTCAATCTTTAGACACTAGATGGCACTCAGGGACCATGCAAGGTTTGGCTTGGCTTGTTACTCCTGTAGGGCACAGATTTTGCAGTCCTTTCAGGCTGAAAATTTTCTGTATGGAGCCTGGACTAAAACAGACTGAGAAGACTGAATTTTGGTAAAATTTAAAATTTTTTTCCCATAGGACAGACTACAGCTTGGAAAAAATAAATGGAAATGTTCTGGATTCTTTAAAAGAAAGACTCCAAAATTTCTGCTGTTTGAGCATGTAGAATCACCCAGGAAATTGAGTAGGGGGGAGGTCGGGTTGGGTTCCCAGCCCAACTTCCTAGGGAAGCGTCTGGAGGCTCAGACTCCATACAGGGACTTGTGTGAACAGCTGAGGGGCGTCTGGGTAGAGGCTTTGACATTTGGGGAAAGAGTCTGGAAAGTTTTATCTAAATTCATCATATTTACAAAATGTTTTATTCATTCTTTTGAGGCTGCGGACAAGCGCTCATTAACTAAGAAGTCAGATACTGGAGGTAGGTGGTCAGAAGGTTGCAGGCGTGTGGGTAAATATTGAGGGTGGAAGAAGCCAGCTTTTCCACTTGAGGTTGTGGGAATTAAATTGTGTGTGTGTGTGTGTGTGTGTGTGTGAGAGAGAGAGAGAGAGAGAAAGAGAGGCAGGGAGGGAGGGATGGAGGGAGGTTTCCTCGTGGTTCTCAGGGAAGCAGGAATAAGAGTGAGAGCAGGCCCAGTTGTGCAGGAAGGGCTGCCCCCTTACCTGTTATTAGCTTTGAGCTGGTAGCTGGTTTCTGAAGGGTGTCTCTGGGCCTCTCCTGGGGCTGATGCTCTGGGGAGCAGAGTCGGAGGAGGCTCTGGGGAGACTTGGCAAGGAGGCTGTGAGAGTGTGTCCTGCCCCATGTTCTCCCTGGGCCTGCACGAGGTACAGCTGGCAGTCGGAGCCTAGAGGGGCAGGTGAAATCACAGTTTTTCACCAGGCATCAAAGAGATTCTAGAGGGATCAGGATGGAAACATTTCCTCAGTTTTTTTCAGTTTCTCTGGTGGAGGATAAAGGGCTCAGCAAGTTCCCTCTGGGCATCCTCTTCTACCCTTATTGAAATAAGGATTGAGTTCTAGCCTCACAGCTAAGGGGTGATATTGGGCAAGTTAAGGAGCTCATTCTCTTAATCTGAACTGTCAAAGAAAAAAATGCACTGAACAGAGTTAAACAGGCAAGAAAGACTTTCTTCAAGGCTCTGGCAATAGGGGAGAACTCAACTCTGCTGTGACAAAATGTGGTAGGTGCTAATGGAAAAGTACTGGAGGATGTTAAGGGGAGGCTGGTCAAGGTTATTAGGCCTCTGTGCTTGTTAATTTCCTCTTATAGAATTTAAGCTCCTGAACCACGGAGACCAAAGATGAGGGTGCTGTCTTTCCTGATGATTACGTTTTGAAGGGACGACTCCCAGGTCCTTGAGAGGCAATTTATATCTCAGAGGGTAGAGAAAGAATTTATAATGACAAATTTTCTAAAACAAATGTGCTAAGAAAAGAGAGGTCAGAGGCTAGAAGCTTGTCTCAGGTTTATTCAAGCTGAGGGGATGTTAAGGCCGTCTTGGGCAGCACAGTGGGTATAATAATAGCACCAACCTCCAGGCATTTTGTGGGGATTAATGGGATGCGGCTTCCAATGCACAGTGGCCCTGCCTGGGAGGGCAAACGGCAGCCGTTATGCCGATGACTACTAGGATTTTGATGGACAGAATTGCCTATTTAAGTTCCACTCTGGAGACCTCTTCCATATATAATTTGTATAAGAAAGTGCAAAACAATTCTTGTTTTCTAAAAGCTACCATATATAAGTAAGATATATTTTATGTGTCTATATGTTTATTTAAAGAAAAGCTAGAGGTTATTCTGGAACCAAAAAAAAAAAACCAAAGAAACCACACTTAAATTCTAAAACAATGAAGGCCAACATTGACATGCACAACCTGTTACATCAGAGAGCAACATCTGATGACCTACGTGTTTTTTTTAGCTTGTCTTCTGTCCAGAAGGTCAAAGCACATGAAATAAATGAAGTCGGTCTCTTGACTCATTGCTCTGCCTGACTTGCTGCTGATTCCAAGGCTGCAGCCTTGGTTGTATATACATAGGCCCTACTTTCTTAAAAGGTACAGGACATTTATTATTGTTTCATCTTGCCCTCACAAGAGAGGGGTTCTTTCCCAGCAGTGTCTGACAAGAGATGCTAACTGTCTAGGAACCATGCCCCTATGCCTTTTTTCCACCATTAAAAGGAGACCATGATAATTTAATATCTGCCTTGATATCTTTTAAGGGGGCTCACTTGGAGCTGAGTGTTTCAGAAGGGAAGAATGGACATTTTCTGGGTTGTTCTATAACAGCGTTTTGAGGTAGGAGACTCCTGGGTGGAAGGACTCTGCGAGGTCACAGCTGAACTCAGGTGTCAGGAGAGAGCGGCTCTGAATCTTCCTGAAAGTGACCTTCTTTTTGATAACAACGTGATGGGGTTTGGCTCTTTTTAAAGGAAGACAAAGATGTCAGACTGAAAAATGTTTAAGTCTAAATTCTTCTAATTTATTGTTTCCCCTCCCTTGAATTAAATCTACTCCACTTTCTATCATAAATCCAAGTAACTGATACAATGTACTTACTCTCCTCTGATTCCAGATGAATAAGTGCAGAGATTTTATTGGTGTAAGTAATCTTTTTCGGTTTTCAAAATGCTTTCACGGGAAAGATATCATTTAGCCCTTGCAGCACCTTTTTATTGTTGTACGGAGCGTTGCTCAGCTCAAGAATTTGTTTGTAACAGATTTCAGGATCACAAAAGCACTTGTGAGTCACTCCAAAAAAAAAAAAAAAAGAAAGAAATTTAGTCCTGTTGGTCCTAATGTAGATCATCCTGCAAAACAGCATCTTTGTGGGCTCCCTGCCTCCTCCTGGCAAGGAGACTTATGGATGCCAGATGATACTTCTTGGCTTCCTTCAGTTTGCTCTTCAAATTATATGGCCCTGTCCTTCCTTATGTGACTGTGTGGTTCCAAGTTTTGGGACATCTTATACTGTGTCAGTCTTTGAAAAACCAGAGATTTCTTAAATTGATGTCTTGGGCACAGAATTCCTTTCTGAAAGAAATCAGCATAGGTAAAAAATTTTGAGTCCACTTAAGAGAGTAAATATGTGAGACAGAAACTGTAGCAGCTGTTTCCCATTCTAAGTAAGACATTAAAAGTCTCTTTATGTTCGATCAAACAAAAACTGCTACAGTGGACCCAAACCCACATTCCGCAGAACCCAGCAGTCATGGTTACACGTAGGGGAAGTCCATCCTTCTAAGCAAATTTAATGGGAGGCTAAGTTATGGTTCTGTAGCTGAGACTCAAGCCCATGGATTTGAAATTGAAAATATTAAAAAGAAGTAGCAACATAGGAACTAACAGCCACGAAGAGACAAGGGGAAGTAGTGGGGAGAGGTTTCTGGAACCTGGACAATGAGGCAGGTTGGTGATGTTGACCTGAAATAAATAGGCAGCAAAATATTTCTTCAGCGAAGATGGGTTTATTCAGGATCAACAGAAAATTGCAATGCAGGGTCTGCAACCATGGTGAACCATGGGTAAGTTCCCACGTGGAATGGGAAAAAGGACACTTTTCTAGAGAGGAGAAGGAAGTTGGGAGGTCGAGAGCAAAGAAAGAGTCTGTGGCTTTTCATTGGTGGAGTCCTCTTCGGGAAAGGAGCCTTCTTCCTGTTGGGCCCTGCTATCACTGCAGGGTGTGAGAGCTCCCCATTCCGGTCTCCTTAGGGATGAGGTTCAACTATAGAAATGAAGCCCTCGGGGACCAGCCTGCACTTAGCAATGCTTTCTCCCCAGGCTATTTGGATTAACAGGTTATTATGAAGCACCTAGCCTGTCCCTTGGTGTCAGAGGATTCATTAAGGTTAGATTGCCCTGTGTTCTACCAACAGTAGTTAGACTTGAAATATCCCCGCTCTGTCCCTGTATTTCTGCTCCATTCCTCTGTGTTGCATTCAGGATAATTACTTTGGCTCTATCTTCCAGAATCACCAGTTCTTTCCTAAAAGGTGTCTAGCCCACTGTTGAACTATTCTATTTAAAAAAACATTCCATGACTCTTTCTCATTTCTAGAATCTCTCCTATCCCTCCCCATCCCACATCAACTTGTATTTTCATAGTGACATGCTTTTAACTTTTGGATGTGTCCCTTGGCTGCTTTGGATTATCCTACATTCACCACATGAGGTGTGAATTCTCCCATTCGCTCCGTGGTTGCCTGTCTTTTGTGCTGGTGGGTTTCCTCTTGCTCTTTTTCATTTTGTTTACGAGCTCATCTTCAGTGGGAATTTTCTTTTGCGAAAGTCCAGTAGGTACTTTGGACAACAGAGATACTTTTTACATTAGTTTCTCCACTTGGGTTTTCATGCTTTGTGGGTAGTGAAAAGGTGGTGAGAATTTGGGCTCCACTCCTACACACAGGGCAAATATGGTGTTTTGAATTCTCAAGATTGATTTTTTAGCCAAAGCTCAGGAAGCTCCACTTCCAAGTCAAGACCTTGAGCCAGTGGGCAGATTGTTTTAGTTACTGATCGGGGGAGGGCCAACTCCTTTTTGGCCCTGTGGTTTATTCAGAAAGCAGTTTCATCTCTCCACCAAGAATGGGCCAGTAGTTTGAAAAACCATCCTTAATTGGGAACCAAAACCCTAGCTCCTTATGAGTGGATCAGTTGATACTGAAAGTTGTTGAGAGTAAGTCCTAAGAATTCTTGATTCTCTTTTTCCTCCTGATGGTAAGAATTTGTTTCTGGTGAGGTAATCAAAGTCCCACGGAAACAAGAAGAATTGTCAAGATGCATGAGTGCTCTACCTGTTCCGTGTTATCCTCGTCATGTTAATGTCCGATTCCTCCATGACTGAGAGAGATTGACTCTGGGATTATTAACAAGGCTGCCAGGCCTCGGACTCCCAGTGGACCACGCCATGTGTGAGGTTTTAAAGTAGAAGATGAGGCCTTGCCGTTGTGGTAGAGCCGTGCTGGGACACCAGTGGGCAGCGTGACTGTGCTTTGTCACAGGGGAAGAGCAGTCTGACTGGCAGCCCAGTCAACGCAGAGGCACAGAATGAGCTGGCTGATTTTGAGTCCACGGCTCTTGTTATTTGACCTGACTTTTGGAACACTCACAGGACTAATTTTCTCAGTAATGGAAGAAGTTGGCAGGTGATGAGATAACGATAGAAAAAAATCTGCTTTTTTTTTTTCTTTTTTCTTTTCCGACTCTCAACTCACTCCAGGAAAAAAAATGAGTCAATGTTAAAGGTAAATTTTCCTTCATAAGGGCTTTCCTATTATTAAAAGCATTCTGAGGATGACAAATCACAATAGTCCCCAGTTCTGTTAAATCAAGAATTACCAATTTAGATCAGCTACTCCTTAACTGTGTGTCCCTCTCCAATGAAAACAGTATCCTGAGTAGAGCTAAGGCTTCCAGTACTTGATTTATTGCTCAAAATCAACAAAACAAATGGTCATAATTTAAGTTAGTAAATTAATCTATTTTTCTGATTTCATATACACATTATATGGCATGTAAATACAAATATACATTTTACTGCACTTTTTTTATTTTACATATATGTACTAATTGTTCCTAAGAACAGATAAGATCTTTAGCTTTTTAAACTTACATAGTTATCAAAGGAGTAAAGCCAACTACAAAATAAGAAACGACAGAATGCAGTAATCCAATCATAAAGATTAATAAGTTAATCTAATTTTGCATGATGCTTTTAAGGACCATAAGCAATGACTTGTTATTTGGGGGCTGAATTTGAGGAGGCAGATATTTTCTAAGTTCTTACTGACTATTAAAATCACATTATAACATTAATGTAACTTGTTTATTTCATGTCTTCTTGACATAAATGTACAGTTAATTTTGTTAACTATCTTCTAAAAAAATACTATGCTAATACATGTAAAATTTCCTGATTCACTTACTGTAATTATTTTATAGATATTTCCTTTGAAACACTTGCCCATTTTGCAGGTAATAGCAAATATGTTTCTCCAGGACAGGGGAGGTAGCAACAATAATTTGCAGAGAATCAAAATCAGCTCTCTGTGAAACATAGCATTTTTTTTCACATAAGGGCTTTGCTTTCAGTAAATTGTATTAGGATCGTCAAGAGCAAACATTTACTGGAAGCGCATTAATAAAGCATGTCATTCACAACTGCAGTAGAATTTTAATTGAGTCCTGCAGCATTCCAGAAGGGAGGTAGCTAGCCAAACCACTACGTTTCTCCACTCCATTCTACCCTCAAAGTCCTTGTTCTCTACTAATAAGCCTTTATCTTCCATAGTCATTCAGGACAAGTCATTTGCACAATTAACCCAAACCCACTTAATTAACATCTGTGTTGTAGAGCCTAATTCTTCCACGGTTGTCTCTGGAAACTCTTGTAGAATTCTGTAAGTTTGGTTTTGATAATATATGAATAAATATTCTATTTCCACCTTAGCTGAAGAAAGAAATGGATGAGTCAGTGCATTAGATGGCTGAAGATCTTAATAGAACTGCAGTTATTAATTATACTTATTGAATTATTTTGTGCATGTAATCTGATATACCAGTTCCTATTATTACAGTAAAATAAAATTTCTATCCCAAGGACAAATTCTCACCACAAAGTTAGATTAAATTTACTTGAGAAAGTAGGAAAGTAGTGTTCTACGTCCCTCTACAAAGGTGATTTTCAAAAATGTTCTAGTAAGTCAGTTATGTAGAACTTATTAAAATATGGATTCTAGGAAAGAGATTCAATAAATCTAGGGTGGATCCCCAAAATCTGTATTTGAAAAAAATAGGAAGAATCTGTGGTGATTCTGATTGTAGATGGTCCCCAGAACTTAGTAAAAGGCACACCATGTCTACTGCTTTCTGACTTCATGGTGGATCTTTGTCGACATGCAAAATTTTTAATTTGTTGCCTTTGACAAATTTTAATATTGTTTATTAAATCTGGCCATCTGATCCTGATCTTTTTTCAGTCACAATATTTTTTTAAAAAATCAGTATCTTTTGATCACTCGGACCCTACAATTCTCTTGCCTCTGTGTAATTAAAAAAAGAAACAGCAAAACAAAACAAACTTGCTAGATATAGTAGAATGAGTCATGTCTGTTTTAAAGTTAGATAAGAAGTGATGTCAAAGAAAACAAAAATGTGTCAATGTAGTTGGTCGGGAGAATGGGGCATGTGAAAAACAAACTCAGCCTGTTAATTATGTATCAAGTGAGAGTCTCCAATCCACAGTGCACATGTAACATCAAAGTTCTCAACTAAAATGGGTTCTTATTAGCATTTAAGTAAGATTTTTATCTAGTTCTATCACAGTAAGAGGCTGAGACCAAAGCAGTTTAATAAGCACCTCATCACTGAATGTCAGGCCTCTTACAGAGCCTTAATTAGCATGTGGAATCTCTTACCACTTGAAAAAGCTATGCCAAAGGAATATTTTTTCCCTTTTCCTTCTTCCTTCCTTCCTTCTTTCCTTTCTGCCAGTTTGCTCATGTGGACAAGAGATAGCATTAAGTATCTTGCAGCTGTAGCATAACATACATTTGCTTCCTGTAATTTTAACATATTTTATGTGCTCACAGTTTCTCTGCTGTTAGAATTGTGTCACGGTGGGAATGGTGACAAGAGAATCAAACATTACCATGAAAGTGAAGCCAATTTCAGATTTCTTGAGGTAGCTGTATGCAGTAACTGCATTTAGAAAGCCTAAGGAAATTTTGTGAGTTTGTAGGCACATACAGGTCACAAAGTACAACAAACATCCTGGAGACTTCAAACTTCAGGGCTATTAGTGTCTTTTATTTCTGAAAGCTCCTTTTTAATCATCTGGTGTAGCTCTGTTCGATTTATTTTTCAGGGTCCTTTTGGTTGTTCAAGGTTGGCTTTGAATGTTATTTGAGGGGTCCTGAAACCTTTATGATCCAAGGGATTTCACAAGTAGCCTTGAAACCTCCTCCTCCTCCTTCTTCTCCTTCTTCTTCTCCTTCTTCTCCTTCTTCTCCTTCTTCTTCTCCTTCTTTCTTCTCCTCCTCCTCTCCTTCTTCTCCTTCTTTCTTCTCCTTCTCCTTCTTTCTTCTCCTTCTTTCTTTCTTCTTCTTCCTTTCTTCTTCTTCTTCTTTTTAAATTAAAAAGACATTTTTTATTGAAAACTCAGTTCAATGTAAGTTTGCTATGTTAGGGTTGGGGTGGAGATGGACAAGTGACCTGTGACTTCAACACTCAGTCTTCAATTATCAGATGAGCTGACCTCTTCATCTCTCACAGTTGTTTGCAGATAGAAGGCCCCTGATGGCTCTGCTAATAGCTACCTGTTTGGTATTCGACAAGCCACTTACTATCTCTGCCTTTCATTCTTTCTATGAATAAAGTAAATGGATTAGATTTAAGATTCTCTAGATCCAAGATCAATAGATCTTGGAGTTTTAAATTTTTTGTTTAATATGTCTTGTTGAATTTCCTATTTTTTTTCTTACCTTGATCTTGGAGGCAATTATTTGATAGTTGCAATTTCACATGTTCAATTCAAAGTAGGAGAACTTAATGGTTGAGGTACAATGTACAAGGGACAATAAATAAATATCCCTCTCGATCAGCTCAACATTTCTATAAAGTTCTATAAAAAATACCAATTGTAATCATTCTCCTGGTTTTCAGGGATGGTCCTGACTTCTGGTATATACTACATTGCTCATATAAACTGAGGGCTAAAAACTAATGGACTGTTGGCCAATGCAGCTATTTTGTGTTTTGTTTGTCCCATAGGGTACTTAGAATTTTAGTTATAAGTTAGGGCATATGATTTCCAGTTTGCCAACTTCCTAGCTGTCTCTATCGTTTCCATCAAGTCTGTTTCATCCATTTACTTACCTGCCTTGCATCATGAAAACATTTCAGTTTGCACCCCCTGTTAAAGAAAACTTGTATCTTCTAGACCAGTACTCTTCAGCAGAACTTTCTGTATTGATGACGATGCTCTATATCTTTGTTGCTTAATACAGTAGCCATTAGCCGTATGTGACCTTTGAACATTCAAAGTATGGCTCGTGTGACTGAAGACTAAATTTTTTAATGTTATTTGATTTGAATTGATTTGAATTTTAAATAGCCACATTAAAAAAAAAAAGAGAGAGAGCAAAGGAAATAAGTGCATATGGGTAATGGCCAGCGTATTGGACAATGCATTGCCTAGACTTTTCAGATTATCTCCTTCTGGGCAACAAACCACCCAGACTTATTTTGCTCACAGTTTCAGTGGGTCAGGAATTCAGACAGGGCAGCATGGATGGCTTGTTGAAGCCCAGGCTGGGAAGTTGCAAGTGATGGGGTGACTCAGCTTGGGCTAGAATCATCTGGAAATTGCTTCTCTAATATCTAATGCCTGGGCTGGGATGACTCGCAGACTAGGTTCAACTGGGACTGTCAACCAGACAGCTCACTTGCACGTGGCCTTTTTTTGTGGCTGGGGCTTGCCACAGCATGGTGCCTAGATTCTAAGAAGAAGCATCCTGGCAGCAAGTGTTCCATGAGAACCAGGGGGAAGCTGTGTGGCCTTTTCTGACCTAGTTTCAGAAGTCTTGAAATGTCACTTCTGTCTGCCTCATTCTGTTGGTTATGAGCAAGCCTCCAAGTCCAGCCAGGATTTAATAGGAGGGAGATTCAATTCTGCCTCTTGAAGCAAGTGTGACAAGATCACAATACAGAAGAGCACATGGGATGGGAGAAACCGTTGTGACCATCTCTGAAGTACAGTCTGCCTCATCTGTCCTGTGGTCACAAGAGTGCACATCCCTCTCCCATGCAAAACACACCCTTCCCCAAACTCCGGTGTTTCCTCCTATTATGGCATCAGCTTAAGGTTTTATTTCTGCTCCATAATGTTCAAGATCTCAGCCAGGCAGATCTGCAATGGCTAAAGACTGGAATCATTGTAGAGGCTTCTGTATTTGCATGTTTTAGCACTTGGGCCAAGGTGACTTGAAGGCTGGACTCAGTTGAGTCTATTAACTGTAGTATGAAACACTGACCCTCCAGGTGGCTTGGGCCTTTTACAACATGCGGCTAGATTCTGAGAGGACATGTCGGGGGGGGGGGGGTCATCCAGGAGCTAATGCTACAAGAGAATTGGGTGGTGGTTGCATGAACTTTTTAGATGCAGACTCAAAAGTCACAAAACATTACTTCCATTGCATTTCATTGATTTTTGGAGAGTCAGTAAAGTGAGTACAGATTCAAGGAGAGGGGGATTAGAGTTTAATTTGGGTTGGGGAAATGGCAAGTTCGTACTGCAGCAGAGCATGTCAGATGGGAAATATTGTTGGGTCATCTCTGGAAAGAACAGTTCTATACTGTGTAAAAATCTCTAGCAGATGATATGTAGAATGGAAAATTTCCTGCTTAGGAGAGCAAATGATTGAGATATCGGACTTTGAATTCCTGCTGTTGAGGCAGTCGTATGAAGAAGCCCATCAGCTGAAGACCACCAGAGACTTACCTGCAGTCAAACAAAATTAGGTTTATTTCACTTACTACAGCCAGCAGGAGGCGTATAGAGGACCCGTTGGGCATTTTAATAAGGAGTTGGGGTGAACCTGGAGAATTTGGGCTTGTGCTGTGTGATTTTAAGTAGGGTTTAAGGGAACCAGAGTACAGTTCTGTATTGGCTGCTGTCAGAAAGTGAGAGAGTATTTTGGTGAATTTTATCTGGAAGTGAAGGGATTATAGTGGGGTCCCTGTGCACTGGTCGAGAAGCAGCAGTCCCCCATGTGAGCAGCACGAGGGGTGTTCAGATCTTGTGTGACTGCAGGGCGTCCTTGTCTCCGTCTAGTTTCAGACACAGTCAGGGAAATCTTAGCTCTGTCTTGTTGGACCATTTCACAGTGCAGCCTTGCCCAGTTCTTGTTTATATTCTGCAAAAGTTGTTTATGTTTCCCTGGGAACATTAAGGACTAGCTGTCATGTGCTGGGGCTATTTTTCACTTTCTCACACAGAAAAGTGATCTTTACCTTTTAATGAATAGCCGGAGGTGGAAAGAAACCAATTAGAAATTAGTCCCTGGTTGTAATTAATTCACTTTGGTGAAGATGAACCACGAAGCAGTCGGATCACTTTCCATCAGTATCCATTGTGTAACCAATAAATCAAATTGCTTTCCACTTTCCAGGCCCGGGTGTTGCATGCTAATTTTTCCTTCGGTTTCTTATGTGTTAGTGAGGGAGGGGGAACAAATGAACTTGCCCCTGCTAAAAGAGTTAAGTCTTTCTGGCAAGTTGAAACCTGGTACAGAATTTTAAGCTGTGGTAAGATGCTGCAGAGTGCCAAAGCTGTGCCATTCTTTTGGTCCTTTAGAAACTGAGGGATGAGAAAAGAATTCTGGAGTATTACTGCATCAGATTTGCTGGACAGGGACTAAATCTTAGAGAGTAAGGACATGCAGAAAAGCTTCCTGGGTGTCTGGTAGGCTTGTTTGCCTTCTCAGGGTGTGGCCTGGACAGCTAGGGCTTTCGCTCTTCTCATCCTTCTCATATTTGTGGTTGGAACATTTAAATGACTACCTGAGCAGTAGGATCCCATAGGAAGTAAAATATGTATCAATTAAAAATAAAAATGACATGTAGATCCTCAAAGGAATGCTTGTTCATCACACCACAGAGCCTATTTTCAGATACTGTTGATTTGGGATTTAATGAGGTAGTAGCCTCCAACTGAGTGAGTCTTAGGTAAGAAATTCCTATGAGCCCAAGGGCAGAGGATGTGCTAACACTAGCCCGCTTCCTTGTGGGAAGACCAATTGTTGCTCTAATGTTGCCTGAAAACAAAACTCCTGCCTGCCTTCCCAGGTCCCATTTCTCAGTACAGGGCTGGCCAGGGGTGGGTGGAAAAAACAGTGATGGGGAATGAAGTCGCTGCTTTCCACTTCCCTCATCACTTATAAATCCCCACCCTCCCCAGGACCAACTTTCTCATTTGTTTCCCTATTTCTTCTGCAGGACCCAGGCCTGCTGTTTACTTTAGGTTCCCCTGCTCTAATCATGAGGTTTAAGAAGCCCAGGACACCTGGAGTCTCCCTTTGCTTTGATGTGTAAATTAATCTGCCTCTCAACCAGCTACAGATCAACTGTTATTACGCACGTGCACAGAATCTAAAAAAAGAAGGAAGAGTGTGGCAGAATCCATAGGAGGATTTCTTTCTCCCCATGTATTCTTGTACAGTTGTACAGTAATCAGAAAGTTGCATGCTTATTGGGGCAAAAAAATATTGGGGAAAACTGAGGAGGGGGAGGGAAGGCAGAAACTGATCAGAGGCACTAAACTGCACTGAAGGAGAGGAAAGTGGTCCCGTGGTATACAGAATATGCAGGTAGTGATGGGGAGATGGGATGGGGCTCCAACTGCTGCTGCCCCTTACTGCCTACTCCCCAGATCACTTATTTCACTCTCAGACACAGCCTGCCTGCTCGTCTCAGAGCCCCATCTTGAGGCCATGGGTTTAGCTTGGAAATACGGAAATACCAGGTAGGGTGGGGTAGTTGCTGATTTTAAGTATCCCTGGTAAGGAATCTGAAGGCTCATTCTGGTAAAAGCCTTGTGGCCAGATTCTACAGAACAGCATCTTGCTGTCAAGAAGCTTAGCTTCAGAAAATTAGCGAACAGTCCTATGGTAGGTGGAATTCTAAAGATGCCTCCTTTCTGCTCCTCTCCCTTCCCGCAGATTCCTGTGCCCGGCTAGTCGATCAAAGGCTGACCCAAGTGCTGCTGTGAAGAGATTTTACAGATCTAATTATAGTCCCAAATTGTTTGACTGCAAAGTAGGGAGAACAAGTGAGCATGTTCTAATCACTAGGTCCTTTTAAAGAAGAGGAAGTCAGGGAAATTGCAAATTCAAGAAGGGTTTGACTTCCTGGTGCTGACTGAGGATGGAAGGGGCCACGTGAGAGGAAGGTAGGCAGCCTTTGGGAGTTGAAAGTGGCTCCCGTGTGACAGCCAGTAAGGAAACTCGGTAGGACCTCAGTCCTTTATCTGCTAGGAACTGAATTCTGTGAACAACCCGAAAGAGCTCGGAAGCAGATCCTTCTCCAGAGTCTCCGGAAAGGCATGTGGCTCTGTGATACCTGGGTTTCAGCTTTGTGAGGCCCCGAGCAGAGAGTCCAGCCGTATGGCGCTGGACTCCTGGTCTACAGAACCGTGGGCTGGTTTTGTTGCTTTAACCTGTTACATTTGTGGTGGTTTTCCTTTTTTACACAGCAAAGGAAAACTAATAGAAGACCTAATATTCACAGTGAGTTTCCTACGCTGCTCAAGGGGATTGCAAAGAGGCAGAACTGAGGAAAACATGCTTTCCTTTAAAGTTGTGTGTTCTCCATGTTAACAAAGGTCTAAATTCAGTATTTAATACTAATGAAGTATCTCCAATGAAAAATAAATAGGGAAAACCCTATTTCTCTGTAAAATAGGTTGAATTACATGTTGACACCTCTATATCCATGTTGACCCTGTTCTTCAAGCAGATACTTAACAGAGTCTTTTTCTTTTATTCTCACAGAGAAACTGTAGTAGAATGGGTTGTTTAGGAGCACAGGTGAACTAAGACTGATGCCATCTCATAGAGGTGTTGTGAGAGTTAAATCACATAGTAAGTTCTAAATAAATGTTAGTTATCATTATTAGCATCAACTTGGGTCTGTACGACCAGAGGAAATGCCAAAGTTTTAGGAAAATTCCCGACTAAAAATATCAGAAGAGATCTCCTTCCTTTTCTTGCCAGCTCCTTAGTTACATAACAGTTCTTTCTTTAAATGAGCACTCTAGGGAGACAGCAATCAAAAGAGGTTTTTAGTGTTAATTAGTAATCACATATAAACTCAGCTGCTTTGTCAAATCTTTAATCGTGAGGTTTCAGTCCTTGAAGTCTTCTTTTTTAATTGACGTATAGTTGATTTACAGTATTATATTAGTTTCAGGTGTACAGCATAGTCTTTCCAAAGGCCAAACATATCCCTGTCCTTTCTCCTTTTCCCCCTAATCTTACCTCTGTCTGCACCACCTGGTCACTGCTTCCTTGGGGTCAAGGATGACCTGACTCCCTGTTTTACTCCCAAGATGACTGCATTCAGTTACAACTGTCCATCCTTCATTTGATGCAATGGGAGGCAGGCTTAATAGAATGTTGCAAAGCAGCAAAATACAAAAAATTTTCATGATATAGTGTAATATATAAACAATGAAGAATGTTTGATCATTTCATTCTCTTCCTTTTAATTTATATATATTGTCTCTTAGGAAAGGACCAGCCTAAGCCCCGTGGTACCCTGCATCCTTGGTACCAGTTTATCACACACACACACACACACACACACACACACACACACGTGAGCGTGCACACATACATGCACATCTAATTTCCAGGTGAAGGAAGGATTGTCATATAGAAAATGGCAAGTCTCTTTTTGTAGAGACAGGACTGCCCAAGTATAAATTGTCATAGCTGGTTTACTGAAAACAGCCATTTTAAGTTGGTTTAGCTCAGGTTGCTGCACAGCAGAATGAGTGGAGGATACACTGTCTGGGCATGGCCCCACTAGCGGGATGGCCCTCTTGTAACTTCCCTGTGCCCTGACCCATGGTGACCATGACACACCATGGTGGCATGCCAGTGTGTGTTGGTTAGCATTGTCTGCATTGTGCTAGAGCAAAATGGATGTCAGGCTATTACTGTTCACACAAATTTTTAAAAAAGAAACCTTTATCAAGGGAGCATCTTTGGATGCTGTTTTTAAAACCTTCTGAACCATCACTTGGAGCCAGCTGAGTAGGCTGTGGCTGTGGACTTCGGCACAATCATCTATATTGCTGTTCAGGAAATTACAGTTTACGTCCATTCCAAGTTGTAAATGCTAATCTTTTTTTTTTTTTCTTTTTTGCAAATCATACATATTTATTTTTTAATTTAACTTGGGAGTGGAATGGGGATAGCATACATTTTATTTGTACAATATTTAACAATCACTTACCCAAGATGGGGTTTTATGGGGCTTTTCTTTTCTTTTCTTTTCTTTTCTTTTTTTTTTAGCTTTTTGTTAAATACCTGTGGAAAAAAATAGCAAGTACAATCTGATAGTAGTACAACCTGTGCCCAAAACACTGACAAGAAATACAGAGTAAAGCCAAAATAATTGCTTACCTATATTTTAAGAGGTAACAAATAGGATATGGGTTGAGACTGCATAAAAATGTACTTCTGATTAGTATCTGAGGTAAATGATGCTCAAGATGCTACTTGTATATTTCCCGGTATACCAAGGAACGTCAACCCCAAAGTAGATTAACTTTGATCTTATTTTCCAAGGTTTTGCATAAATTCCTCTAGTTTCCAGTTTGCTTTTGAGGTT
Source organism: Camelus ferus (assembly GCF_009834535.1). Lineage (NCBI taxonomy): Eukaryota > Metazoa > Chordata > Mammalia > Artiodactyla > Camelidae > Camelus > Camelus ferus. The sequence continues at coordinate 40,957,725 of NC_045706.1, read as the reverse complement.
GAAAGTTTGCTTTATAGTCTCCAGTGGGCCTTGTTGGTTACTGTCCCTTGTACATTCAATCTGGACAGTAGCCAGGTGGAACAATAGCTATCTATACTCCTGCAGCATCACTGCATGCAGGACATGTCGTCAGGGCCTTTTGAGTTAACAAAGGAAGCTAGAGGTGAGGCCCTGTTTTCAGTCAGACAGTCCACAGATGTTTACCAAGCACCTTTTCTGTGCCTGGCAGATAAGGTAGAGGTTGTTTTTTCTCCTAGAGCTTGCAGTTTAGCATGGGCAAGACAGACAGTAAACAACAACCCAGGTAGTGTGAGGAGTGTTGTGAAGAAGGTGTCCTGGGAACCCTTGAGCATCTCACAGAAGAGCAAGAACATTTAAAGTGAAGATTATAATTGCTAGCCCCAAAGCTGGTTTTTGCCTGCAGACAAGTGCTGTTGGATCTATGTCGTTCACCCATACAGGATTTAAATTTTGATTTAGTTGTTAATGCAAATATTCATATAACATTCCAGATTTCTAACTCCTCTTGAAAAATTGTTATTTCTGGGCAGCATTGGGCCAGCTTTCCTACTGTTTTCCTGCTGTTGGAGCTGCATAATGCCCTACAAAACTTCACTCCATTGTTCCATAGTCCCCGCCAATCCCTATTGTGTCTCTGATACTGAAGCTGAGGGTCATGTGTCCCCTGTCATCTCACACCTGGGTGTTACACCTCACTCATTTACATGACTGGCCTGGCTCCCGTGGGCGTTTGAGATTGCCAACCCCATCTACCCCAGGAAAAGTTTATAGGGTGTAAAGTTTATAGTTCATAATCAATGAACTTTAATAAAATAGAAATGTCTGGGAATCAGAGTAAACAAAGCAGTTGGTAGAAATGAGTTACATTCTGGATAATTTCACAGAAGAAGTGGTGATGCTTAATAGCATTTCAAATGAGGCTTGTGCCTGATTCCTTAGGATGAGAGGATAAACTGTTCTTTAGGAAAGGATTATTTGTTCCAAGTTTTAGGGTTGTCAGTTGAATAGAAGTCGTATTTATTGTTAACCGAAGTAACTAGAAGAGATTTTTTTAAGACACATGTGCCCAACGAATGCCTCCTGAGACTTTCTTGAGATTTTGATTCGTACATTCCGGAATGGGGACACAAAAGGAGTGTTTGGCAAGAGTATTCTGTGGGATTATTGTGTGTATGTTTTTACAATAACCCTAGAGTAAGTATCAACCCAAAAGAGGCTGAGTATATTACTTAGGTCAAAAAAGCTGAGGCAGGATTCAACCTGGGCAGTCCGGCTCTGAGTCTTCCTTCTTAACCATGATGCCGTCCTGAGCACATGAATGAGCTGTGAAGTGATCTGAGGGGAGTGGTCACCTGCGAAGATGAGGGAGATGCTTCTGTCTGTAAGACTGTAGGACGGTTTACAGTGAGGAAGGTTGAGGAGGCAGCAAGATTTGATGTGGTTCTTTGGGTTAATTTTGGCCTTCTTGCCACCTGGGATTTCACCATAACCTTGTGATGGTTTGGCAGTCACCTACACAACTGCTCGTTGTTTAATAAAAAATGGGCACAATTTTTAGGTATACTTCCTGTGCTCATCTATATCAGGGAGACCATTAATTGCATTTAATTGTGCTTATAATGAATTATCTTGAGAAAATAAGACCATCAATTGCTTCTGATTATAAAAACTTGTCCCAAATCCACTTTATTAAAAAGACTGATGACTTGAAGGAAATACTGTTCCGTGGCCTCACCTTTCAGCTCTCATTCTTTATTGCTGGAAATGTACACCGCTCACAGTTTCTTACTTTTCTCTGTAAGGATGGAGTTGGCTGAAGGCGTTATTTCTGCCTTCAGACTCTTCCCGTTGTTGGGCACAGTGGCTCGTAGTCGTAGATCACCTCTGAAACAAGGGGAGCCCCTCGTTTCTCCCCTAGCAGCCTCCGTCGAAACAGCGGTTGACGGGCCAAGTTTCAGCTCTCTTCTTCTTTATTGTTTTTGGTGCCTGAAGCTATTAATCATCAGGGGAGAAATGTCGATTTCATTAGAGGAAACAGTTCTGTAACGGCAGTATTCTCGTCTCAGAGCAGTAAATACAATGCATTTGGGCATACTTGCGTGAAGAAGTTTCAAACCAAACTGATCGCAGATTTTGCAATGAATATCCAGGAAATTCACTCTTGCCTTAGAGGAAAGGACAGGGATGACTTTTTAAATAAAGATACATATCATTCTTTTCATAAGGAGGGCACTGGGGACAGTTCTTGTAAAAGAATCTCAGTTCAGTTTAAAGAGACAGGCAGTAACACCAGACAGGACTACTCCCATCTCTGATTTCCTGTTTCAACTCTTCTTTATAATAACAGTGACTGAGACTGCTTCTGGGGCATTAGATCTAATGATCCACTGGCATGTAATGCAGCAAAATTGATGCAAATAATTCTCAGCCTATCATTTTCTCTCCACTTTCCCCACCCCCTGAAATGAAAATGAAAGCAGTGAGGCAAATCCATGGGCTGAAATTTTGAGCCCTCTTCTCAATTCTCCATTCAACATGACTATGCATTATAAAAAACATGAAAAAAATAATAATGGGAATAAGACTATGAGAGATATGGTTTCAGATTTATTGAGGTATAGTTGACAAATAAAATCATAATATATTTAAACTGTACATCATGATGATTTAATATACATATACATGGTGAAAGGACTCCCATAGTTGAGTTAATACCCATCACCTCACGTATTTACTTTTTTTGGAGAGGGTAAGAACACTTAAGTTCTACTCTCTTAGTGAATTTTAATTATACAATACAGTCTTATCAACTATGATCACCAGGTTATACCTTATTCATCTTATAACTGAGAGTTTGTACCCTTTGACCAACCTCTTCCCGTTTACCTCATCCCATAGCCCCTGAAAATCACCATTCTCCTGTTTCTGAGTTTGCCATTTTTTTCTTTTTTTAGGATTTCCACAGATATCAGTGGCACATGTAGTATTTATCTCCAAGAGGAAAATTTTTTTAACGTTTATTTATCCATCCCACATTTACTGGACATCTATACAGGTGTTGTGTTAACACAGATAATGTTATCACAGTGTGGAAGGACTGATACATGCTGCTGGAATTTTTTTCTAACTCTCTGTATTCACATTGAAGGGCTGTAAAGTACAATCATTAATCTTTTGGGCTTAGCCAGTCAAACAAATCCACACTGGAATTTTAGCTCTGACATTTAGCTTGTGTGACCTTAGGCAAGTCACTTAACTGTTAAGCCTCTGTAAAACAAGGATTTTAAAAGAACCTAGAATATAGAGTTGTTATGAAGATTGAGTAAAACGATACAGTAAAGAGTTTAGTTTTGTTTAGTATTTACTAAGTATTTGATAAATGATGCTTATTAGTATAACACATCTCTACTGCTGGGTAGCACCTTGCCCACAGCAGCCTCTCTGAGTAGGTAGAGCAAAAATGCAATGCAAATTCCGCTGGTTAAGGGGAATTAATTAATGGGGGAATATTGCAGTTAAATTAACAAAAAGACAGATGGGCTCTTTTGAAAGAAGTATAGCTTTGTATCTTTAAAATTCACATGTTGGCCAGAAATATGCTAACAAAATATTTAATAACTTGAGTTTCTGCTCTAAGAATAGATAACAATGATGAATAATTAGTATGTCAAAGCCAATTAAATGGTCTTCCTTCTACTTACTGAGACCCATGCATAGTATAGGAACGCGTCTATGAAAAAGTGTGAAAGAACTACCATTCTGATTTACAGAAGCAAGTCTCTGACAAGGAATCTGGGTGGAACAATAGCAAAGGAAGTTTAACCCCAAGAAATTAAACCCCCATCTGTGGCAGGGGCAAGTTGAATCTTCATTAATAATATCCACGTGTTACTGAAACCTTGCAGCCAAGAAATTGTAATTAAAACTGGATTCTGACTCCTGAAACACCTGGGGGCCTGGCGGATAAAGGGCTAAAATAGCCATGTAGCAATACTTCCTTGACCCGTGGTAGCTGGGAAAACAGGGAGCCCGAGAAAAAGGGGAGTATATGCAGCTGGAGGCACACCCAGCTCCCGGCACTGGGCTAGGGTCAGGAGTCGGGAGCAGGACAGACTAGCCCTGACCTTAGGAAGCTTGGCCTCTACCTGTGAGGAGCTTCCCTGCGTTCAACATGCTAGTCCTTCCTCTCTCTTGCCGCTCAAGCTTCTCAAAGCCCAAGACTCAGATCTTACCCTCTCTACCAAGCCTTCCCTTTCCTGATTCTGTCTCCTCTTGCTTGTCTCTGAGTTGACTTAATGCCTAGCACACAGCTCTGTTGAAGCGGTGTCACACTTACTAAATTGAGTTGTTCAAGAGCCTGTGTCCTCCATGAGGGGCTAATTCTTTTAGGGAAGAATCTGTTTTGTTCACCATTTTTCTCTACGTCCCAGCACAGTTCCAGACTTACAGTATTTGCTTAGAGAATGCTGAAACGCACAGACTAACAGGACAGCGTGTTCTGTTAGGCAGTTAAATGCTCACCTTCAGTCTTGCTGATATTATTGATTGACTTATTTTTTATTTTTATTTTTTCATAGATAGCACAAAGAAACATGTTGCCCAGGCTTTTATGAGTGATAAATTTGGATTTTGTGGGAAAAACAGATATTGTAAAAGAGGTATAGGAAGAGTAATAATAAAATGTGTAAATCATTTGCTAAAATTATGTTCCAAGTATATACAATAATGTAAGTTATATCTGTGTAAGTAAATGTGTTTAAGCTGAATGAGCTGTTCAATATTTTAGCTTTTATAATCTACAAAGTTTGCTCTTTTATGCCTTCTTGTTTATACATTTATGCTCATAACATAAATATTTATTTTCTTAAATGTTTCCTCAAACATCTAGCACAAAATAAATCACTTTAAGCAAAACATTTGCACATTATTGAATTTAAATTGGCACATATTTCAGAGCTACCAATTAATGTCATGATAATATTTATCTTTCTTGATACCACATAAATTTATTTCTGTAACTCAATGTAAAATTTGTCAGTATTTTAATGCTACCCAGTTTTGTCGTGAGCACTTTTGTATGAATACTTCCCTGTTTGTTTATTAGCATTAGGCAATCATTCTCAAAATACATGCAAGACTCAAAGCTTCAGGAACAAATACTCATCATCTAGTGCATGAAGGCAGAGGATCCTAGATACTTGGAAAGACTAGAAATTTCAATATCATGGAGAGAGGAGTTAATGTGGCAGGCCTGACTAATATCCTTTGCAAGGTCTGCTTGCAAGGTTGACCTTTGGTTGGCATCTGGAAACTTGGCTTTTGAGAGGGTTCCCATCACCCTAACTGATCAAAGTGGCTCACTGTGACTAAACTGTACAAACAACATGATTTATGGTAACATCTGCTTTTTTCTGGAAGTCTGAAATTTTTGGTATGTGCCAGGCAGTAGATGCCTATATGATCAACCTCCAGTAAAAACTTTGGCACTGAGTCTCTAGTGAGCATCCCTGGCAGACAACTTTCCATATGTTTTGTCCCAAATAATTGCTGGGGAATTAGGCACATCCTTTGTGACTCCTCTGGGAGAAGATTCTTGGAAGTTTGCACCTGATTTCCTCTGAATTTTGCCACATGCACCTTTTCCCTTTCCTGATTTCTCCTTGTATCCTCTTGGTCATAAATCTTAGCTATAAATACAACTCTACGCCATGTCCTGTAGGTCTTCCTAGTGAATCATTGAAACTGGTAGTGGTCATGGTGGACCTCTGACACAAATATATTTTTTAATGGAATTGAACCTGGTCTCTCAATGTTATGTCTTTATTATGCAGCAGAAATACAGTATTTGCTTAACATTCAGTTAATTTCATTTTTTAGTTAGTAAAACCGGAACATTTAGGCTTAACCTGGGCTCTGACATGTACTTGGTTATTGTGGAATAGGTATGACCTCAGAGTTGGTGTATGTTAAGATAGAAATGAAAGAAACTTCTGCAATGCAAGTTTCATCCAATCTCGTGTATATTCTTATCTTTAAGCAAGTCATAAGTCTGACTGAAGCCTTTCAGGACTCTTTTGGTGTATTAAATGATCAAAAAAAATCTGTGAAAATATATTTGCAGTTTACTTTTATTGATTCTACATTTTCCCTTAAACTATTATGTTGTTTCATTCATTCATTATCTTATGCAACAAAAATTCATTGGACACCTATTTGGAATAGGCACTGTACCTGGCACTAATGATTCATGGTAAACGGGACAGAACACAGCTTGTCATCATAGGCCTTCCATCTGGTAGTGAAGATAAGTGTGTGATAAATATGTAAATGTTTCAGAATTTGAAAAAATAATCTATGTTTTGGTGGAGTTCAGCCTCAAGGAACTGGAGGATTCCCAGAGGAGTTATCAGGACAGAAATGGTGATCGCCTTGTGTAGTGGGCTAAATGCTGGCCCCTAGGTGATTAGATCTACTATGTTTATGGACGGGATTCAGCATTTCAAAATCTGTGATCTTTCCTCCTAGACAACTTCATACCATATCTGGTAAGAAAATTGATTATGTGCGGGGTGGTATTGTAAAGTATTTTTAATAAAAAATCAGAATAAATGCTGACAGATGCCACACCAACAACAATCTTTAACCATTTTACTTTAGCTGAGACCTAGATCTGAGCAGATTATAATGAATTTTAACAGGCTGTATAAATTTTCTCTCTATATAAAAATGTTATTTTTTAAAGCATATAAATAGGAAATATAGCCATAAAATATATGAAAAAAGTTCATCCTTATAATCAGAGGAATGACAATGAGAACATGAATTACCCTACCTTAATAATCGGCACATTGAGTAGTTGATAACATGGGTTGGGTAGATCTTTTCTGTAATAATAGGGCTGGAAAGATCCTGTCATATGCTGTTGGTGGAAATGTAAATTTTTACATTTTTGGAGGGCCTTTTGTAAGTTTCAAATAAAATCAATATAGACATATCTTTTGATTCAGCTATCTCTGCTATTTATATCCTGCGAGAGTGATTCTGCATTTTTCTTTCTGCCAAGCCACATTTCATACCTGCTTTATGGTAAAGCTCTTGGTAGATTGTATTATTGTATTACAGTAATGTATTATTGTTGTATTATATGTCACCTTTACTCTAAGAGGATTTTATATCCTCATTGGTTACTGAGTGATTTGCCGTGCCCATTCTAACAGGAAAAGCGTACTCACTACCCCATTGATGGCGGGCTTGTTCATAGGACTTGCTTTAGCCAATGGAATGTGGGTGGAAGTAATAGATGCCATGACCAAGCAGAAGATTCAAGAGCCATTGTATGGTTTTAGTATTTCTATTCTCTGTGCCAGCTGATTAAAATAAGGCTACATCTTTAGCCTTGGTCCTTGAACAAAGATGGCATGGAACAGAGCTGAAGCCAACACTCAGGTATCACATATGTGAATCAAAAATAAATGTGTGGTAAACCATTGAGAATTTTGGCTATTTGTTTACCATATTGTTGTAACCCAGCATAAACAAATAGAAGCTCCATATCCAATTCTTCCATAAAATCTTTAGTGGTTACCCTCATTTATATTTGTTTTTCCTTTTCCAGAGTCTACAAAGCATTTAAAATCTATAATACAAGTCTTTTAAAACTTGCATTTTTCTGATACTGATTTCCAATTATATTAAATATGCCATTGCTCTCCCTAGATGTATCAGAAGTTCTTTACAGCCCCATGCTATGTCTTATACTTTCAAATTATTTTCTCTGGTCCTGGAAACATAATAGGTACAAAATAAGCACACTTCAGCCGAAGTAGCTACAGATCTTTATTGAGGACCTATAATGCATAAGCCGCTGTTACTTTATCAATTGGTAAAATGATAATTAAGGGCTTTTTTCTGCCCAGGTTGGCAAAGAGTGTTTGTCCATTCCCCTAGAAGCGGGTAGTTGGTTTCAGAAAGATTTTACTTGCTGGATGATTAGTTCATAGAGGCCCTTGTAATGATTGACATCTCTACATAACTCATGTTTTCACTCATGAAGGGCCAGAGGAAATCCTTTAAAAATACTCAACTCCCAAAGTGGTTTCATTGCCACTAGAGATAGAGGAAGATGTGGCCTTCTTAAGCCTAGACCATCAACAAGCTTGTTTATTCTTACAGTGAAACATAAGGCAATTATTTGATGTGTTTAGATGTTCCTTACTGAGAGATTACTTTATAAGACAATGCTAGTTTGAAGTGAAGAGAGCAGAGACAGGAAGGCAGAAAAACAATGATCAGTACAATTTCTTCCTGAAAACAACTCCTGTTTCCCCTGGGGCATCAGTGGCTGGCCTGGCATCTCAGACATAGTGTTCACCTATAGATTTTTAAAAATTTTTAACAAGAAATACATTTAGCTATTGTAATGCAATGTAATATATTGAAATGCATTTAAGCAATTTACTCATTTGAGCTCCACAGTATATGCTATGGTTTTTTTATATGGTGAAGTAAAACTGATTTTCTGTCTCTCATATTGAAAGAAAGGGAGCTCCTTGAAACCCATAAAATGGCTTCTGGTGACTTAATATAGGAAGTCCTCCTGGAATATTGTGTGATTATCAGGCAGGACCTTAGTGACAGAGGAGAGGCACCACTGTCAACCCTTTGCAATAAGATTGAGTGGCATTAATCTGAGAACAGTTGTCTGGGGTAAATATTTCACACAAGAGTAGGCAGAACAATACAGCTATAAATTTTCTATTTTTGCTGAATAACTATAACAAGTGTATGACATTTGTATTATTTTCTCTACTGTGATCTCATAATAGTTTGATCCTTAGATAAATGTCATTGAATTATTGCATAGTTAACCTTGTGGGGTTTTTGAAGCTAACAGGCAAAGTAATGCGAATTGATAGGCAGCATTAGCCAAGGTTAAGCAGTTGTTACTATTAGGTGGCATGTGGACCATTGTAATGTCTGACAAGAGGAGGAAGTGCTGTTTTTCTAGAGGAAATATAGACGCGGTAGGAGTCTTCCCCATTCAATAATGGAATATGTCAAACAATTTGGAAAACACCTTTATCTCTTCATACTTCAGTTTCTTTGTTGTCACAGCATTGGTACAGTTCTATCTGGGAAGTTTTTCACTCTTCAGATGAAAATGTCTAGCAAAATTCAGAGAATCTGACACTTGTAGAGTTGCAATGGGCTGTAAGATTTCTGGTCCAACCATTTCACTATTGATGAATAAAATAATTCCCCAGAGTTATTAAATAATTTGCCTGAATTCAGATTTGCTATGAGGTGTGATTAAAATGTTAATGTTAAAAAACACATTTTGGGTCAAGAAATTTGAGAAAAACACACAGACGAAAATCAGCTGGACTGAAGGTTATCACCAAGAGTGAGCAATGGGACCAGAAATCTGCTCAATTATAGAAAGTCAGGGAAGGTGTACCATGATAGGGAGGTTAATACATTCTTAAAAATTGACGAGCCTTGGAATAGATACAGAACAGGGAGACACTCCAGTGTACTGGTGATTCAAAGCCATTTACCCAGATGTGGACCTTTAGTCCAAAGCAATGAATGAAATGAGAGTAGAGCTAGGCGAAATAACTAAGACAATTGCAAAGAATTTGTATAAGTTTAGGATTGGTGATACCTCACTTGACAGCCATTCAAATGGTACATGCTTTGGTGTTTTAACTGCCAATAAACTCAGTGTAGTCCAGTATTGTGTCAAAGAATTAAATGCAATCTTAGGCTATTTTCATAAGGAGTGATGTATTTTTATTCCTATCAGAAGATGCAATAGAGCAATAATGTTCACCAATGGTAAGATCATTGCTAAACTATTGCATTCCCAAGCATGGCCCTTGAAAGGCAATAATGAAGAATTAAAGTGGTGGTTCCTAAACCTTCTCAGGTTGAGCCTTTTGAGTTCTGCTTTCTCAGGCTGACCCTTTCGAAGGCTACATCCTTTTTCCAAAGAATGTAAACATAATCACAAAAATCACATATAATTTAAGGCAGTTTTACAATTTTCAGGTGCAGGTTGACAACTCTTAAAGTAGAGATGACCAAAAGAAGGGCAATGAGAAAGAGGAGGGCTGTGGAAACGATGTCACATGAAAATCAGTTGATGGAATTATAGATGTTTAACTTGGAAAAGGAAAGATCCTAGAGAGACATGAAGCAGTCAGTGCCGGCGCTTACCAATATCCAATTCTCATTTTCCAAGAACTTGGAGCACTGCCTTTTTTAGCCTCTTTGCAGGTGTGCAGTCCACGTGAAAGCATCAGGGAGCTGACAATGAGCAGTCTATTTTAAGGAGTGGACATCAATACTGAATCTAGGATCAGACAACATTTTTTTACCTTTTATATCTAGGCCGCTGGTACCATGTTTCTTAATATTCAGGGGAATGAATCCTTGTGAATCGCCTGATTTAGGAGCACAACTTCCTTGTCCCCTCTCTCCAACACATTCTCCCTTTGCATGAACCTCTTGTGGCCTGTTTTATTTGAATCTTAAAATGAGTGTGAAGCAATATTTCAAAGAAAATGAATCTGGCATTACTAGATGTTGGCTGTTCTCATTTATATGACAAGATAAGCAAATGAGAATCAGTGCTTTATAAAGCAGGTCACGGCTATCTGCTAGAGTCACAAATACCTTGCATGATGCTGCAGTGATTCCTTTGCTTAGAAACATGAAGTAATGGATTCCTGAAAAAGAAAAAAAATCGACCCAGAGGTGCAGCAATCCCCTCTTATCCATGGTTTTGCTTTCCATGGTTTCAGTTATCTGCAGCCAACCATGGTCAAAGAATGTTAAATGTAAAATTCCAGAAATAGATAACTCCTAAGTTTTAAATTGCACACTGTTCTGAGTAACACGATGAAATCTCTCACCATCCCACTCTGTCCTGCCTGGGATCCTGGACTGTGGACACCGTCTGCTGCTGACATCCAACCATGGATGTCGTCATGGCTCAGTGATCAGATTATCACTCCAAGTGGGTAATCCTCCTTCTGAATTATCATCAGAAGGTCAATAGTAGTGTAACATTATGTCACAATGCCTGTACCCTTCACCTCACTTCATCTCATCATGCAGACATTTTATCTCACATCATCACAAGGGATGAGTACAGTACAATAAGATAATTTGAGAGAGACCACATTAACATAACTTTTATTACAGTATATTGTTATACTTGTTCTATTTTATTATTAGTTATTTTTAATCTCTTATTATGTTTACATATTTATATATTTTATATATTATATTTATGTGTATTTATATGTTTATAATCTAGTTTATAAGTTAAACTTTATCACAGAGATGTATATATAGGAAAAGGCATAGTGCTATCAATGGTTTTAGGCATCTACTAGGGGTCTTGGAATGTATCCCTTGAGGATAAGGGGAGACTAATTTCAATGGGTTTAAATTCTCTGTTGTTTATCTCCAGAAATAATTGCAATGGAATCACATGCAGTAAGACTATGTTCCTTGTGGGTAAAACAGCACAGTTGTTTAGAGTAAATTGTGATAAATTCTATTAGCAAGTGTGTTGGATATTGTGGATTAAAGATTAATGGAGAGTGAATATTTGTGTCAGGAAAAGTGTGACATTAGTGACATTGTGGCCAGAAGTCCAGTCCGTCTTTCTGAAAACAGTTAACTTAGACCTGTGATCTGAGATACGTAACTCAATCTCTTTAGGCCTCAGTATTCTTATTTGTAAAATGAAAGTGATAATTTTACCTGTACTGTATTGTTATTGTCAAGATTAAATGAAAATATACATGTAGAGCAAGCAACAGATTGATATATAGTAAGGAATTGATTAATATTACCCTTTTTGGTATTCTTGTTATCAATGCCCACGTTTGGTCTGCTTGGTGGGAAGCAGCCTGGTGGTAGAAATAGTACTAGATTGTGAATCAGTGGGTCTGGTTTCCTCTCCTTGCTCTACCCTAAAATGCTGTGTTGCGGTCAGCAAATCACTTGCCCTCTCTGGACCTCTATTAAGTTTTGTCTTGTTTCGCTTTTGCATGAATAAATAGATATCTAGATTTAATATGCTCTTATTTTTTCCAGCTGTAAAAACTTTTGCTTTTGTGTAACCCAGCATCATGATTGTGAAAACAACTTAGTGTATAGTCCTTACTGACTTTAAGTATTGAAAAACTATGCATTATGACAAAGAGCACATAGCAATTAAGACACTTAGAGCAGTGCTTCTCACACTTTACCGTGCATTTGAATCAGCTGGGGGATTTTGGAGGCTTGTTACAATGCAGATTCCTATTTAGTAGGTTTGGAGTGGGTGAGCCTGTGATTCTGCAGTTCTAACACGTTCCCAGATCACCTGAGAAAGGATAAAAGTAATAGGTCTTCTCACTGTGCTTCTCTGTTTGAACATCAAGATCTCATGTGAATCTAACATTATTGTTCTCCTGTTCTTATCTATTTGTGATCAGAACAGTTTGGAAGGAGATAAAGGAAAAATAATTGAAATAAATCAATATGCTAGAAATATAATACCAATTCATTACATCAGTTCAGAAAGTGAAACAGCAGCTCTGGAAGAGCTACTTGTCAAATGATGACACTTTTAGGACTAAAATCGGATAGAAATTATTGGGCAGATGCCAGTATCCCAGTTTCCGTTTTTCTCCCCTTTGGGTCTTAAGGATCAAAATATCTATGTAATGGACAAGTGAAATTATCCTGAATATAAATGAACACCAAAAGATTGTAGGATGGGAGCAGTTGAGCTGTCTTGATTTATTTTTCACTACAAGTATTTCTTACTGCCAGTTTTAAACCCAGCAAAGTTTTACGATCAGACATTGTCATAAAATTCACTTTTCAGTTAAGAACTGTGGATAATTTTTCCCTAGAAAGAATTTTGCACAAAACTTATTTTCTTTAAACTGTCAGTGTGAGTGTCATGGAGAAGAAAAGGGCTTGGGGGATAAAATGAAATTAAACTTCTAATAACTCTCTGGCTCTCAAGTTTCAGGGGACTGATGATGATCCAACTTGAGATGGGCAGAAAGAAGGAGACATCTCACAAAACACCGGATCACAAAGAGAGATCTCCATGTGTTTCAGGTTAGGATTTTCCTTTTGATTTCTCAAATCCTTTGATTTTTCAAAGTTCTTAGTATCTTTGATGATGGGGCATGGAGAATGCATGTTGATGATTAGAAGTATCAGCCAATTTCTCTTTCTGTTGGGCAGACTTTGAAGTTATGGAGAGAACAAGTTAGTAAAAACTAGCTTGGAGAAAGATGCCAGATTAGGTATTCATATTGGCTGGTAGCTGATAGTATATTGGTTGAGAAACTTTGAGTTTTCTACATTAGGCATATGGAGCTTTCAAAGAAAAAGCTGAACAATAAAAATGAGTGGGAAGTTTTGCTTTCTTTAATTCCAAATGTCTCTAGCTATGGAAAATGTGTGGGGAAATATCTGGAAAGAAAGTACTGTGTTAGATTATGAGAATATATCTGACTATATAAATATATTTATGGAATGTTGGTATATTTATAAATGCACTTATTTTTATGTTTATAAATATAGTTATATATTTATGGAATATTTTAGGTATACTTATATATTTATAGAATGTAGAGGTCTTTCTAAAATGTAATTACATTTTTTTGCATGTAAAATTTTGTTTTAAAAGGCACTTATAAATCCTTTGATATAATTAAGAATGCTTTTGTGCCACAAATATATACTTGTCAGTGAGATTATTTTAATACTTGCTTTACTTATAGGAGGAAATACCTGTTCTTAATATTTCCTTTTTCTTTCTTTTTTTAAAAAAATTTTTTTGAAATTGATTGCCTTTTGGACAGTAACCTGAGTCCAAGTGTCAGTAGAGGGGTTTAATTTCAAACTGTTGATGTTTTGCAAAGGATATTAGTTTGGCCTTAATGTTAAAAATTCATAGATTATGGCAGTCGGATATATTCAGCTGTGAAAGTGTCTTTGGTACTGTCTTATTGCTGGATTTAGCAGGTAAATGCCTAAGATGAGAACCCTAGTTTCTTCTTTTTCCTTCCTCACCAGGCTTTTACAATCTTAGTCAGCCAACACTCAACCCTCCAACTCCACAGGGTTGTTTTGGTTTTCACTCTGTCTTGGAAATGCTATCAAGCCCAGATTGATAAATTGAAATATTTTTCCAATCTGGAATGGGTCAAAATGATTTGACTGATTCCCTTCAGGAAGCTGGGCTTCCTTGGCACAACACTTGGTGGAATATGTCCATTTGAGGTTGAGTCAAGGGTCCTGTTACTTAAAGGGCTGATGGTCACTTTGGACATGACGCAGAGTGGAAATCAACCCCACTTCTGTGGATGCTTTGAGCTGGGTCTGACTTCTGACCTGGCTACAGTCTTAGGGCTCTGCTAAGGCAGAAAAAAATAGTCCTGGATCACCTTGGGCCACAACAGGCCAATTTGCTAGCCTGTTCAGCAAGAGCAGATTATTCAGTTATTGTCCCTTAAATGTTACTTCATGGCTTCAAGGGCTTTATCATGCCTCTGATTCTGTGTGTGTATAGTGAGTTCTTGTTGACAGACTTAGCAACATTCAGAGTGTTTTGGGACTGCTTAGCAGAGAATTGATAAAAGTGAAGCACGTTTTCATATATTTCATATTATTTCTTGAACGCATTATTTTGGAAATGTTCATAGGGAGTATAATCATAGAGTCTAAGGGTTTTCTTGTATAGCTTCTTATCTAGTCTCAGAATATCTTCTCTTACATTCCTGTTGAAAGATAAACATTAGTCATTAGTGAAAGAAAAACTGTCCCAGTCTCATACACAGATTACGGAGCATAGAGTTATACCACCTCTAGCAATTGCCATCTCTCTGCCAGATGTCATGTTAGGCACTGGTAGTGTCTGGATGAATCAGACTTGGTTCCCATCCTCAAAAGATGACTTTTTTGTTATTTTATTTTAGTGCTTTAAAATTCCCTACAGATAACCCATAAATTGGGGGATTCCCATGTGTTTCTTTGCTACAGGTATGTAAAATGGTCCCAAATTATGCAATAAAAAGTTTCCAATTAGACTATTAGTCAACACTGTTTATTTCTTATGTACCACCTCAATCTTACTAGTTATAATTTAAAAAAAAAGGTAGGTAGTGATTCTTCTCCCTTTTTGCCGGAAACCATCAATTAGTAGCCCACATGCTGAACATGGATAATAGATGTACTTTTTTGGCTTATACTTCATTTCTAATACATTTGAACTAACATTTAAAAATTGAAAATTTTCCATAAAATTAGATTGCAGTGATGATTAAGCAAGTCTGTGAATCTACTGTGTGAAGATACTTGAAGTGGCTAGATTGTATATTATATGAGTTATTTTCAATATGGCTATTAAAAATCTATATTTCCTGTTTCTCTTAAAAAATCCAAAGTATCTGGCAATCCTGGACCTACATTTCCACATGGCTGCCATTAGCAGGAATGAAGCAGTTGCTGATTTTAGGTGCAACACGATTTCCCTCATCCAGCCCAATTATTCTGCTAGCTCAACAGAAAGAATTGAGTCTGGGATTCTCTTAAGTTGCCAGTAATCCTCAGTTCAAAGCAGTTTTGCCATGATCCTGGCAGCTGGGACAGGAGAGAGGCTGAGATACTAAAAATTAGCTCACACAAGGTAGGGTTTCCAGGGTCCCTGCAGTAAGGGTTAAGCTCACTGAGTTCCTCCATCAAGAGCAGGTCTTGTGAATACATAAAACCACGGGAGAGGCAGAGGCTGTTCTTTCTCTTGAATCTGCTGCCTGACATTTCACTACCCCATGACTGCACTCAGCAGAATGCTGCAGGCCAGGCAGCTAGATTCAGAATGAACTGCTACCACACGGTGAATGGTATGTCATAGGATGGTCAATTTGGTCTCATCTGTCAAACCTCACAAATTGATGCAACCCCTTAGAGAAGTACTTCCAAAACTATTCCCCCCAGAACTTTAGAGTCTCAAGAGAAAAAAATAATTTCTGTGGTTACATATTTTGGGGAAATGCAGGGTATCATATTCATTCTCTATATTAGCAGTACACATTAACAGCCTTCGGAAGGTTGGCAGGAAAGGAATCTCTTTAATTTTGTTGTTTCCCAACTGAAATTGATCTGGAAAGATTACCTGGGAATCTTAGCCCCAGTCTCCTAGGTCACATATCTTGTGAAAGACTGGTGGATCACACTCTACAACATTGCCGCACAAAATTATTTGAGTATTAATTAGCTGTACAATGTTTTAGCCATCAACCACCTTCCAATTGAGGACAGGCTGGGAATAAAGGCAGAGGGCAGTGTGTCAAGACATAATAGGTCTATCACCATATATGAAGCTTTTAAAAGCTGGAATTACAGAGAGAGGACAATCTGTTTTCAAGTAGGATTTTGTCACTGGGGTTGGATGTAAAGCCACTAGAGGACACGACTTCTCACATACACATTGTGGTGGTCAAAATCTTTCTTGGTTCTTTGAGAAGAGAGAACATATCTTCTCTCTCTTAGTACTTATATAAGTGTCCAAGTACAGGTTTCCTGTATGGGTAACATTCAAGAAAAGTATTTCTTTGGGGAACCTAGTTTGAACCTGCTAGTTTAGATAGAAAGTTAGGACAAAGAGATAGTGGATGACTTAGAGATTGATAAGAGAGAAATAACTTTTAAGACACTTCCTCTGTAGCTGCTTTACATGTATATAAATATATGTATTTCTAAACTAAGAATCAAGCAACACCTTTGATTTAATAGCCAAAGGCCCTTATAGCACTGGGATGGAAATATAGAAAAAAACTAGTCAAAGTTCACTGAATGAATGAATAAATGACTTATGGTTTAAAAGCTGAAGGAATTTTTGTTGTTGTTGTTAATTCTTGCAACTTAGTTCAGGTTTTAAGCCAAACCCAGTGACCTCCATACAGAGCTGCACTGTCCAATATGGTTACTAGCAGCTACATGGGGTTATATGCAGAGTCTGAGTTGAAATGTACTGTAAATGTAAAATACACCCAAGAATTCAGACTTTGCACAAAAAACAAACAAACAAAAATCGGAATGTAATATATGTCAATGTCATCTTTGTATATATATATTAAATGGTACTATTGGGTTAAATAAAATATTTTATTAAAATTAAAAAAAGTATATATTTCAATAACTATTTGGCAAGTAATAAAATCATTCCCTTTCCTTTATGGAAAATTCAGAAAAGTGTAAAGGAGAAGAAAAAATGACCAGATGCAACCACTTAACAATTTGATGCATTTCCTTCTCAGGATATATTGAATATAAATGTAAAACAAGTTCTGGCTTAGCTTTGCTTACTATTATGTTGTGAGCATTTCTCTGTCAATAAAAATCCTCCATTAACATTTATTTTTAATGGCTACATTATATTCCATCTTTCAGATCTATTATAATTAAAACATTTTCATTTAGAGTATTAAAATATACATGTGTGTCTGGAAAGACCTCTATCCCAAGACATTAGCAAAAGAAATGTCAAGGTAGATCAGATGAGATCACATGGATGCAGAGGGGTAAATGGCCTGCTTGTTTCCAGCAGAACAGAAAACAGAACCGAGGCCTCTTGCTCTGTGTCTGATGCTCAGTTCAGTGCCTCCAACTCCAACCCCTGCTGCTTGACACCCCATCCCACACCTCTGAGACTGTCATTTGGGAACTATTGATCTGATGGGTGATTTAGCCTGCAGCAAGGGGAGCGTGAGTGAGAAAATTGCTGTCAAAACGGAGCATGTCCCTGGGGTGTTGCTTTCCCTGCTTGAGCCCTCAGGGGAGGGCAAACGCAGGGAGGTCACATTGCTGGCCTCTTTCAGTGAGAAATGAAGAGGGGGAGAAAATGGCCCTGGAGCAATTACCACTCTTAATTGCTTTGAAATGGACAAAATGCTTTTCACAGGGTGATCCACCACTGAAAACCATCCATTTCGTTTATAAATGAAATAGAGGAAGATGGACATCCCCATTTCCTAGGTAATCAGCACAGATTGCTTTCAGGAGGGTTAAGGAAACCACTGGGCAATGGGATGGAATAGGAGACTCACCACTGACCAGCAACGAGAGTGACAGATTTGTGCCATAATGACATAATCTTCTTTCTTTCCAGGGTTATTACCCTGCATCTTTTCCTCTTTCCAAACCAGTCAGGACCCAGCAAGATGTGGTTTTGGAGGCCAAAATAACACAGAATAAAGTCTTTGGTTTATTATTTTTCTGTACCTATTCATTTGTTTTTGTCTCCTTTCAGGAGAAAAAAATATTCAGCTTGTCACAAAAATTATGAGAACTCTTCTATAGGGGCAAATTTATCCTTTATTAGAATTTTTGAGAACTAAATCATTTCCTCATTGATCAGGATGATAAAAATCATGGTTTTCAAAATTCTGTGTTCTGAGAGAAAAAAAATGGGCCTCAACCATAATATAATTTGTATTTATAATGACCAGTATTCACATAAAAGAGCATCAGTATATGTGGAAGCTGTTTACAATGAATTATCCCCCACAAAACCCTCCAGAGAATCAGGCTGGACTTTCCCTGAAGTCTCTTTGGGTTGTTCCAGATCGGAGAGTGAGCATTTGACTGAAATGTGGGAAGGGGCCTCTTTCTGATAGGGCTCTCAAAGGCTGCTGGTGGGAACTTAAGTTACTCTTTTCCTAAAAATCAGAGAGACAGTATCCTCTAGGCCATGAAAGAGCTCAGTTTCTGCACATCATCCTTGGTGGCTGGAGGAGCTCTCACACTGGCCATTGTGTGCACCAATGCCTGGGCTGGCTCAGGGGCCTGAGAGTGTAATGTGTTCTCTTCTGTCCCACGTGAAAACTTGCCACCCCAGAAAACAGTGACTCACAACCATCTCTAACGTAATCATTCTCGTCAGTTATCAATGAGTACTCCATCAAAGCGTAATTCTAAAATGTTAAAATCATTGATTCTCGTACAGAATATGAGCATATGTCAACTTTTATTTGGTGCATTAATGAACATACCAGTAGCATGGTAGAATGGCTTCAAAAGAGAATAGGAGAAACTGGGCTTTTGTTTTTGTTTTTGCTTTATTTATTTATTTTTTTTAGTTGGTAGAAATTAAAATTAAAATTAAAATGCTGAGATAAGAATGCCAAGTTAGATACAAAACTGGTTCGTGTCTCGGGAATAAAACCTGTAAGTATTGAGATTTTCTTCTCTACTAAACAGAAGGTAAGAATGAGCTGGATGGTTAGCTCAGTTGGTTAGAGCTTGGTGCTAATCATAAACAGAAAGTAAGATAATCATAATCTATTAGTTTCCTAGGTCGGCTGTAACAGATTACCACAAACATGGTAGCTTAAAATAACGTAAATTTATTCTCACAGTTCTTGAGGTTAGAAGTCTGAAATCAAGGTATTGGCAGAGACATGCTTTCTCTGAAGGGTTTAAGGAAGACTTCTTTCTTGTCTTTTGCTAGGCAGGGCAAGTTAGTGCTTGCTTCTAGAAGCAATCCTCAGTATTCCTTGGTTTGTGACAGCATAATGCCAGTTTCTGCCTTCATTTTCACATGGCCTGTTCCTTCTTTATCTCTGTGTCCTCTCCTCTTGTAAAAACACCAGTCACCCTAAATCCAGAATGACTTAATCTTGGGATCCTTAACTAATTACATCCATAAGGACCCTATTTCCAAATAAGATTACATGCTGAGGTCCCAAGTAGACATGAATTTTAGGGGGATACCATTCAAGCAACCAACACATACCTTAACAATTTTTAAGTTGTAAAATGCTTGCATACTAATTAGTTATGTCAATACGCTTAGGTTCTCCTACAAAGTCTGCTGTTTGCTCAAGCCATATTTAAGAAACACACAGCAGTGGAAAGCCGCACAGATGATGCTTCATTTGAGTAATAATGCATCCTGATTCATTAGGGTAATACACATTTCAGTATGTGTTTTAATTTGGAAAATGTGTATTATCTTCAGGATGTGATTTTTGTTGGTAGGCTCAGCGAAGGCATTTTTCTAATCGTTTGTAAAGATGAGCTCACTGAAAATCAGTGTTAGCTTTAATTGTAGTTTAGGTTGAAATGAGAAGCCAATTAAGGAGGCAGCTCCTAGTGAAACTAATAATAATAAGTGTTAGTACTGGAGCAAATAATAACTCCAGGAAATCACAGACTTCACTTCTGTAATCCTGGGGAAACCACAGAAGGCTGAGTGGTGTTGGGGAAAGGAAGTGAACCAGGAGCTATGCTATGCCAGAAACTCCGGTGTGACCTTGGGCAAGTCATTCACCCTGTCTGAGGCTCACTCCCGTTCTCTAAACACAACATGAATGACCAGGTTTCTAAGCTACATTGACTACATTGCCGGTGAGCTGTATACACCTTTTAAAAATTGTTATTACGCTAATCATCTCAGTTGACCTTCACAGCTGTCCTGAGTGACAGAGGGTATCTTATCACCCCCATTGTATACATGGGGAAACTGAGATTCAAAGACATCAAGAAATTTAAGTGAGAGGTTAAAGGTGGAGCAGTTCATGAAATACTTCTTCTCAAGTAGTTATTTTAAAAGGTTTTTATATCTTTGACCTCTGTTTCTTTTCAATCAATAAGAAACATTTTAAATCTGAGCATGGATAAAGCTAAGTAGAAATTTGAGCTGAATAAATGAAGTGAATAATCTCAAGCTGACAAGACATCCCCCCAAAGCAAGATGCAGAGTTTCTTAATCTGGGGCTTTTGGATTCCCCGAGATAGTATGTGGAATTACAAATTTTATTCTCATGAGAGGCGTCATGGCTTTCCTCAGTTTCTTAAAGGGTTCTGTGGCCTCCCAATGGTTGAGAACTGCTTTAGGCTATGATGCGTTATTGGAATTGACACAAAACTGTCATCCTTGTGTCAAATTGTGATGACCAAACTCAATTTTATCAACGTTTCTCATATTCTATAGTATCAGATAAGCGAGTCAGAGACTATTACAGCTGGAGGGACCACCAACATTATCTCAGTCAAATCTATCATATGGAAAAGGAGGAGACTATGTCTCAAATGACTACAAGATAATCTGAGTACAATGGTTTAATTTGTTTTTCAAGATTGTTATTTTTACAGCTTTAGCTACATTTCAAGTCTGTATAGATCACGATGTGATTGTTTTCTTAGTCCACTGGGTTCTGCTGAACTACGTACTCTTCATGTGATATTCTAAACTATCCTTTTCCAAACTTTAAACTATTGTGCCCCAAATAAAATTTACTTTGAACCTTTTGCATAAGCTTTTAGGACTTTGAGCATTTTTTCCTTTAGCCAAAAATGATCATGCTTCTCCCATTTAAATATTTGTTTTAGAAAAGTTAACTGGCCTGAAAAAGGTTGAAGGCAAGTTTTTGAATTCCTCCTCCTCCCCACCCCACCAACAAATTTATGAATTGTAATTAAAGCCAGTATGATGAAAGGAATTTGAATGAAGAACATTGCATTACAAGAAACAGTTTCAAAAAATACAGCATTTTCACAGAATTAAAAATATTTTAAAATCTGCATAGTTAAAATAATGCTGGTTCTCATTAAATGAACAACGTGCTTTCTCCAAGTTATCTGTAATTCACACTAAAACTATGCAATGTGGGCTTTATTCTTCCATTTTATAGATGGGGAAACTGGCTGCACTTAAACAACTTTGCAAGGTTAATGAATTATATTTTATTAAAATTTTTTTTGGTGAAGTATAGTCAGCTTACAATGTTGTGTCAATTTCTGGTGTACAGTGTAATAGTTCAGTCATACATATATTCATTTTCATATTCTTTTTCATTATAGGTTACTACAAGATATTTAATATAGTTTCCTGTACTATACAGTATAAGAATTATAAATGCCAAAGATAAGATTTGAACCCAGGCCCAACAGCTTTCCAATCTAACACATTGCTTTCTTCCTGCCATCCTGGAAGAAAGGGCTGCTTCTAGAGGCTGCTATGAGATATTCTCATAACAGAAGCTAGAATGCACTGAGAAGTTACTTTTCCTAACTTCTGTTAGCTCTCTGAGATACATATCAGTTATTCTTTTAAAAAATTTTATTTGTCGAGGTATAGTCAGTTTACAATGTTGTATCAATTTCTGGTGTATAGGACAATTCTTCAGTCATACATGAATATACATATATTCATTTTCATATTCTTTTTCACTGTAAACTACTACAAGATATTGAATATTTTTCCCTGTGCTATACAATATAAACTTGTTTATCTATTTTATATATACCAGTCAGTATCTGCAAATCTCGAACTCCCAGTTTAGACCTTCTCACCCTCCTCCCATATGGTAACCACAAGTCTGTATTCTATGTCTGTGAGTCTGTTTCTGTTTTATATATAAGTTCATTTGTCTTTTTTTTTTTTAGATTCCCATGAAAAAATGCTCAATATCACTAATTTTCAGAGAAATGCAAATCACAGCTACAATGAGGTATCACCTCACACCAGTCAGAATGGCCATCATTCAAAAATCCACAAATGACAAGAGCTGGAGAGGCTGTGGAGAAAAGGGAACCCTCCTACACTGTTGGTGGGAATGCAGTTTGGTGCAGCCATTGTGGAAAACAGTATGGAGATTCCTAAAAATAGACTTACCATATCAGTTATTCTTTTAAGCTGAATTTTTAAGATTGAAATGAATTCATTTAAACAATAAAAAATTTGCTGTCATGAAACAGTGATAGAATACGTTGCAAAGATGTTGGAAAACCCAATTTATTGACATATAAACAATTCAAACACAGATGATAACTTAGTGTGAGGAAAAATACAGAGTAAAGAGAAAGTTTTAAACCCTCAATATCAGTACTTCCTGTCAGGTAGGGCATGTTTAAAAGATAAATAAAGACAGCCTGAATTTAAGAGACCCCCACATTTAGCAGGCTGTATGAGGCCAGGAAGATCAACCAAACAAACTCAAATAAAAATAGAAACACCAGTTGTTTTACATAGAGATTTAACCAAAACAGTGGAAGTATGATTGGGCAAGGCAGAGGGTTTTACAGATTCAATCAATAAATGTTCATTACTGCAAACTAGCTCTATATTACCTCCTGAGGACTTGATGGTAAACAGGAGAGACACAGTCCATGCTCACCTAGAACTTATGTTCCTGAGTAGGGAAACCTGCGGCTGGATAATGAAGTGCAATCACGTGTGCTAAGTGTTAATGACACTGTTAGATGCCCATGGAAATAGATAGGAGGCCATTGAATCAGATTGGTTAAGTCGGGCAGTCAGCCAGGTCAAATAGGGGCCATGTATGTAAATGAGTCATCCAGTGAGAAGGAGTGGCATTGATGAGACTTCTAGAAAAAAAACATAGTATGATGTATTAAGGTACCAAAAGAGGTTCAGTACAGCCAGAGTGAAGAGTGAGAATGGGGTGGGGTGACGGATGGGAAAGTGGCAAGATATTGGGGTAATTTTAAGACATTTGTATCCCTGGGTACTTTTACCTCAAAGCTCTCATTTCACACTATATCCAGCACCCATATCCCACATTAAATACATCTTAGGTTTAAGCAGGGGAGGAACATTTCACAACTGCACTTTAGAAATAGCATTCTGGCTGCGGTGTACATAATGCGCTGAAGGGGAGTACGTAGAATGCATCAGAGTGGAGATTGGAATGGGGATGTTGGAAGCTTGTTGTGAATTTTCAGGGAGAATTGATTGGACCCTGGACAAAAGTGAAGTTGTGACAAAGAGTAGAATTTTAACTCTGCAGGGTAGCGGTACCATGAGTTACTAGTGATTGAGCCTAAAAAGAAATCTTTTCTTCAGTCCTTGAAAAAGTCCTTATTATCTGACCCTTTGGAGGGGTCATTCATTGGGCCTGGTGTCACTTGTGAGTTATACCCCATGTCACAATGAGATGAATAAAAAAAGTTGACTGAAAAATGGCCTGCAGGTCTTTGGCCAACGGACCCTCTGGTCCATTCGAATATGTCTGTAGGCAGACTCTTGGCTTCAGGACTTAAAAAGTGAGTTGTTGGCCTAGTGGAGACTTGGATCAAATGTTCCCTGCCTTCCTAAAATGTTACATGTTTACCAAAAAGTAAATGCTTTTTGTTTTCCTTTTTCTGTTGTAAAACCTAATAAAACAGGCAGTGTTTGCCTTCCGATTTGGTGCTGCAGTACATCACTCATGAGAGCAAGTCCCAGGCAATGTGGCTGCAGTGCAAGGAGTTCGTTCACCTATGTTAATGCTCCCTGCTCATTTCTGTGACCTAGCCAGGAGTCTGTCCATTTTTGTGACAGGCCAAAAAGAGCTGCTTTTGAAAACCAAATCTATTTGAAATTTAAGAGTCAAGAGAGTTTGTGTGCCTTACTTTTTACTTTGTATAAAATGATGTTAGTTGCAAAGAATGGCAGCATATGTCTCCCTCAAATTTGCCACTTTGGCATAAGGATATTTTGAACTAATGGCATTTTAAAAAACAGCAGATGCAAGAAGGGCATTCTCATCTCCCCTTTTATTCTTGAAAACAGGAGATTAAAAACTCCCATGTGAAAGATGCCCTCCTTGAACAGGAGAAATAAACATTCTTCAACAGAATCAAAGCAGAGAGGATTCTGTACAAACAGATAGTATTAAAGTAGTTCTTATCATCCTTTAGCCTCCCTGTAAATGTAGTTACTTTTCTACAATTGCCTCTCTTTGTTCAACCTGATATAAAATATGGAGGTTTTGCCATTTCTTTGGGTATTCTTTTTATTATGAGGGCTCTTGTGTCACATAAAATTTATATAAATTTGTACGCTTTTCTCCTGTTAGTCTGTTTTATGTCAGATTAATTCTCAGGCTCAGCTGAAAAACCTTAAGAGTGTAGAAGAAAAAGTTGCCTCTCCTACAGTTATATACCACGTTTGCATTTTTTACTTCCAATTTTTCAAGAATTGACGACTTCTAGGATGTAAATAATTATATAACTGCCTGAGACGCTGAGAAAATTGTAAGCAAAACTCATTTCAAGATGTATTTATTGAGTGCATAGCCCTATGTTGCGAATAATATTAGCTAAAAAGTAATTTCCTAAGTTGCTCCCTGCTGTATCCATGATTATGATTCTGGGGGAAAGATCGAGTTAGACATAATACAGAGAAAATATATAAATATTTTACTAACTAGCTGAACACTGAAGAACTTTTGGAAACAGATTTTTATACTGAAAGTAGAGGTCTATTTGATAGCATCTATTTTTTATATCAACACTTTGCATGTGATTAAACACAGTAGTGAATTTTAAGCTATCCCTTACTTAACTGTATTTGATTTTTAGAAGTTATAGGAAAATGAGTATGATACACATGAAATATTTCCAAACAAATATACAAACCATTGCAATAAACAAAAATAAGGAAAAATAGTATACAACTTTCTGTGGTTAGTATTCACACTGAGCTCAGCCTCCTGTGTGCCCTTACACAGAGGTGAGCCAGAGCAATTCCAATGGTTGCTCTGTAAGCTTTAGTTTTGTCGTGTGTAAAACAATGGCAACACATCTTAATGCTCCTTTTAACTCTGTGATTCAAAATATAATCCCTGTGATCCTGTCATACACTAGATGAGCAAAGAAGGAAATGCTCTTATCTGATCTACAAGTTACTAAGGCAGGAAAATAGCCTCAACATTTAAGAGAAAATGTAAGTAACCTAGCTTAAAATAGCCCAAGCCCCCACCAATATGTTTTGTACTTATGAACCAGGAAATGCAACTAAGAAACTTGATAAATTGATGTTTTTATTGAATTTATTTCTTCTGGACTTTCTTCTTAACTCACATAAGTCAGAAAATCAGAAATAGTCAGCCAGCATTTCTTGAAGTGGCTCTTTACCCACTTACCTAGAAGGTATACTGCAGGAAATGGAAGGAAATTAAATTGGGAAGGAAAGTTCAGTCCATTTCATGAAGGGTAAAAAAGTGAGGGTAAGAATTTTATTCTGTAGGCAACGGGGAGTCTTTGAAGATTTCTTAGCAGGAGATGAACTTGTTCTGAACTGTGGAGGATTAATTTGACCCTGGTGTCTAGAATTCATTGGATGGGGGAAAAACAGGAATTAGACATTTATTTTAACAGTCCAGGTAAGAAGCAGTGAGTATCTGAGCAAGTATGGTGGCAGTGGGAAAGGAGAGGAGACAATGTGGCAAGAAAGATCAGTTAGGCTGATTGAATAGGGTGGATTGGCTAATGAGATATGAGAAATACGGGAGGGGCAGGAGTCAGATGTTACCTGGTTAGGGGAATAAAAATGATGTTTAAGCTGGAAAGGAAAAAAGAAGTAATTAGGAGATATTAAAAATCTGTGAAGCTAGAAGCAATAAGAAAAAGTATTTTGTTAACTTAAATAAATTTGTATTAACAGGTCCATAAAAATCATGTCCCAGGGTAATAATAATAACAATAACTGTGAATTTTCAGGGAAATGCTGTGTCAGGTATGTGTATACAGCACATCATGTGTAAGTCTTACAATGTCTCTCGAAGGTAGATATGACTACTTTAATTTTACAAAGTAAGAAACAAATCTCCTAGATATGAAGAAAATAGCGTTAACCAGCTTATAAGTGGAACAAGAACTGATATTCAGATCTGTCTGATGTAAGGATCTGTTCTCTTGCTATATGCCACGTGGCCGCTCTTGTGCTTGAAAAAGACTTATTGATTTGTTACCTGTGGTTTTAAAAAATTTTGTAATGATGGAGCTAACTATGCTAAATTATGCATTATTAGCATTTTGTTCATATTATGACAAACTCGGCTAAATCATTCATATATTAAAAATGATATGGAATATATCTACATAGACTTATTTTAATGTTCTGCCATATTTGTTTCAGATTTTTTTTCTTTAAGAATTAGATCCCTCAAAAGCCTCTCATTTCATAATTTTAAGTTGTTTGTCCCAGCAAGTAGTTTCAATATTAGTTTACTGATAAAGAAACTGAAGCTCTAGTGGGAAAGTAACTTGCTCAAAGTTCTACAGACAGTACCAGAGCTGAAGTTAGTTTGCCTTGGAAGGGCATCCTTTTTATACCATACCAAACTGTTTTGGAAATCTATCAAAATCCTAGAAATGGACAAATATTTCAAATTTCAAAAAAGAGGAAAATTTGGATCCCAGAAACTAAAGCTCATAAGCTTGATGTTGATCCAGACATTTAAACTGATTATGGAACAATTTATGAACAATTCTGAAAGAAAGAAGGAACCATTAAAAGTCAACATTGGCTTATTAAAAATAGGTAATGCTAAACCTGGTTTCATAAAGACAGTGTTGTGGACTGGTTAAAATGATGGATACTGTAGATATGTTCCGATTACTTATTACATAATTATGGACAAGATAATACCATACAGACTAATGACAGAATTGACTGGACTTATACTCAGACCTCATAGCAATTAAAGTTCAATGTCTTCCTGAAAGTCCTTCGTCCCCTTTGTCTAGTCTGGTCTTCTTTAAAATTTTCATCTACAGAAGTAGTTTTTTTTTTTTTTTAAGATAGAAAGATATTCTTTATTAGTAATCCCAACCATATTTCTTCAGATACAGGAGTTTTGAACTCAAATACTTACGAGAAAACAAGTTAAAATTGCATTATACTGCAACTCATTACCAGTAACATTGCAAAGCGAAATAGCTTGGAAAAGTAGGGGAAGGAAAGAGGAGTGAGGGAGGGAAGATAAAGAAAAGGAATTAAGTTGATCAAGTGGAATTCTTTTTTTTTTTTTCCTTTTTTAAAATTCTTGAGAACCATGAAGTCCTTGCAAGCACAGCTCGTTTTTGCAGATTATTTTCCAAACATGCTTTCGTACTTGTGGCACACTTTCAAATCTAGATTTTTTTGATAGTATGATTGAAATAGCAGCCATAGTTGTTGGGCTTTTCTCTTGGTCACTCTTTCCCCCTAGTTTCTCATTAGAGGAGATTTATTAGAATAGAGCTGTTGAGTGTCCTGGCTGCTTTCTGCTTTCATATGCACATGTGAGCAACATTTTTGTATGTTC
Source organism: Camelus ferus (assembly GCF_009834535.1). Classification (NCBI taxonomy): domain Eukaryota; kingdom Metazoa; phylum Chordata; class Mammalia; order Artiodactyla; family Camelidae; genus Camelus; species Camelus ferus. The sequence goes on along the minus strand of NC_045706.1, from coordinate 40,929,586 downwards.
TGGTTCTCTGGTGCCTGCCTGATATTACCGTCTACCTCTGAGTGCTATATGTAAATGTGTACATGCTATATCAGGTCTGCTCTCTCAGCTCAATGTTCCATATGACAGATAGGTATATAGAGCTGTTTTTCAGCCTGTCTATTTCAAAAGCAAATGTTTAGTGATCAACGTTTTTGATGGCACACTTATGAAAACTTCATAGTACACTGGTGCAGCAAGGCTCATTGATTGAGAGCTACTGATCTATAAAGTGGGTAAAGTCATAGAATAGAAGGTACATGCATTTGGAGACAGCAGAAGATAATAGGGCTATTTGAAATTCTTCATTGAGAGGAGAAAATTATGCATTCTCATAAGACGCACACACACACACACACTGAGCAAAATTTAAATAATTTAGATACTGGTTGGGTTATAAGCTAGTTGTATGAAAAAATTGCCTATTAAAATATAGTGTGATATAAGTTTCTGTTGCTGGAAGTAGAAGTCTCAATCAAGTGATAAAGAAATCTCATATGCCACAGGGATTTACTCTTGGGCACGTACTTTTTTTGAAATGTCAGCAAATGCCCAGATGAAGGAGCCACAAATGCAGTCCATATATGTGATTTTAAATTTTCCAGTAGCCTATTAAAAAAGGTAAAAAGAATCAGGTGAAATTAACTTCAGCAATGTATTTTATTTAAGGTAGTATATTCAAAATATGACTTCAACATGCAATCCATTAACATATTAATGAGTTATTTTACACATTTTGTACTAAATGTTCCAAATCTAGTATGTATTTTATACTTACAGCACATCTCAGTTTTGACCAGTGACATTTTAAGTGCTCAGTAACTGTCTTGCATCTAGTGCAAACTGTTAACTGAAAGATATTTGCACAAAGTGAGAATTGGGAGTTTCAGTTTTATTCAGGAAACTTAGTGAGGACTAGAGCCTGGGAAACAGCCTTTCAGATAGCTCTGAGGAGCTGCTCTGAAGAGGTAGGGGAGGAGCTAGTATATATGTGAATTTTATGGCTGGAAAATACATATAGTCAAGCATACATCTTGGTTAAAATTACTGCTAATCACAAAAAACAGATGTTTCAATTGAATGATTTTAGTACTTTTTCTATGTATAGGAAGATGCAAGAATCTGGAGTCATTGAAATTCTTCTTGAAATAAACATCTTAACTATCTAGGAACACATTTAACCAAAGCACAGGAAGCCTCATCCTATTTTTCCATCCTGAGTCCCCTTCAGTGTCACTGTCATGGGCATACAGTGGATTAGGACTTAACCCTAGTGTAACTGGATCATGAGCGACATCTGGTTTTTTTTTTTTTCTCCCTGCACTACTGTATTGGACAGAGTGTTTGAATAGTTGTCACATGGAAAGTAAATTTGTCTTTTTCTTTAGATCTCGCTTCATCTAGAAGAACTGACATTAATGGATAAAAATTTGGAGAAGCAGATTTGACTCATTTTTCAACACCAGCCTAGTTGGGTGAAAAATGAATGGCTCAGTGTGTGGTATTGAGCTCTCATTCACGGAACTTGCTGAAGCAAAGACTGACTGATCCTCTCTCAAGGTATTGTCAGAGGGGATTCCTATAGTAAGTAGAATATTAGAAAAGATGAATTTAAAGTAGGATAAAATCATGACTCTCATACAAATATAAAATGAACACATCAAAATTTTAATTTAACACATTATTTAATAAGCTGTTCCAATACCACATATTTTTAGTCAGAGTAGGAATGCTGAAATAAATTAATAAATGGATGCAAAACTTGCCAAACTGCTCAATATCTAGGGAGTGGCAGTTGCATACCACTGAACACAATTTGCATTTCTAAAGACAGGGCTTATTTGCATTACTCTTAATTTCCTATAAATTAACTTCTATTTCTACAGAATTGTAAAGTAGCCTAAAGAGTTGCAAAATAGTGCATAAAAAGCAGAGATAACCCAGATGGAAGAGTTAGGCAACCACTAACTGTCACTATATTTTCTTACATAAACAGTGTGAAAGGGGAAGGTGGTCTGAAAGGTGACAGATAATGTCTGGATGGGTAAAGAAAGTAGAAGAAAAACTGCATCCTAATGTAGATGAATAGAGTTCATGTGACTCTGAGTCAAGGCTCTCTCTCCTTTTCTCATTTATAGTGTGACTTCTTGCATTTTCTCCTACTCATTGGAGAGTGCTCTGACAATCTTTCCTCACAGATCTATTTTCTGTAGATTAAGACTTGAGAGTGAAGGGGTGCAGGATCTGCCACCCCAAAATACACCTTTTTGGCAGAAGGGACTATTTTAAACTGGTTACCTTTAAAAAGCAGCAGAAATTGGAGAAGCTATGAAAACTGAGAAGTTGGTCTTTTATGAAATACATACATTTATAAGAGAAATCTCTATTGCTAAGCATGTCTCCCTCGCTGTACCAGGATGTAAAAGGTGACTAAATTTCTGGAAACTCTTATCAATGGGGAAGGTACTGACTTAAATCTGCATTACAGCCATACCCTTGGTACTTGTCACTGTGCTTTTCCTGGTAACCTCCTATTAACAGACCTTCCCCCACCCTCCCAACATCTTTCTTTTGTTACTGTTGGAGATGGTATTTAAGGTGGTGGCATGGCTTAATCAGTTTTTCTGGGTATCTTTCAAGTATACAGAAGGCATACACATTATTAAACTTCAGTTTGTTTTTTTCTCCTGTTAATCTGGCTTTTTACTACAAGGTGGGTTTCAGCCAAGAACCTAGAAAGATAGAAGAAACATTATTTTTCCTCCCCTATGAAATGTATTAAAATGGCACGACAAAGAGGTAAAAAAACAGTTAAGTCTTTATCAGCTCAAAATTTCTCAAACCAGGAACTATACAAGCTTCAGAGGAAATAGAGCAACAGAAACACAAATAAAGCACAAACCGTACAATAATACGTGTTTGTAAGTTGCCCACCCAGATCACAAAGTCAAGCAAATACAGAATAGAACCACAGAAAATCTATGAGATAAACCACTATAAGCAGAACAAGGGAAGTACAATAAACAGACAAATTCTAAGCACTTCCCAGTGAACATACTTTTAAATAAAAGAAGACAGAAACTCTACGTAGAGTTTGGATGTGGTGAGAGTAATTGTTGACTCCACTTAACTAATCTCGGTAGTGAAAGAATGACAAAATCTTCAACTTAAATTGTGACTTTATAGGATCTCACTAATCGTATTTATGTAAAAGTAGTTTTTGTGATATTTCTAATAACTAGGATGATAGGAACTTTATCTATGGATGTGTTTTTCCTGAGAGTTATGAAACCATTTAATGCCCTGGTTTAAACTGAAAATTGTACTGACAATTTCTCACTTTGTTGGGAATCACTTTGCTTAAACTTCATTAGGAGCTTATAAAGGAAAATGAGACCTCTGCAAACATTCAGGAATAAGGAGCCAGTATTCTTCATTAGTCCTTTACTTGTATCATTTAAGGAGATTTACAGAACTCTCGTATATTAAAAAATCCACCTAGGCAGGCAATTTTTTTGATATTTTATTTTATTTTATTTTTTCTCCCCACCCACACATACATACTCCCCTACCCTCAACATCCCTCATCAGTGTGGAATATCTGGTACAATCAAATAATCAACATGGACATATTATTATCAACCAAAGTCCATAGTTTATATTAGGGTTCACTCTTGATGTTGTACATTCTATGGGTTTTGACAAATGCATAATGATATGTAGCCACCACTATAGTATCATACAGAATAGTTTCATTACCTTAAAAATCTCGTGTTCCCATCTGTTCATTCCTCCCTCTCCCCAAACCCCTGAAAACCACGATCTTCTTATTGTTTCTGTAGCTGTTAGGCAGGCAATTTTAAAGAAGGATGGTTTGGTATCTCAGTCTTACTCTTACATTTAAAATTATGCAATAAAGTGCAAGGAGGAACTAAAAATACATGTTTATTAAGATGATTAGGGTTTTTAAGGTTTTATTTCACTGATTTTATTTCTACCATTATAGCATGGCATCATTGATGAACTCAGCAAACAGTATAATGGTGTTGACATTTAGGAGTTATTCCCTCAAGGACTTTATACCACCTCAAACCAAAATTCAATAGAATATTAGTTCTTTGCTGAATCCACTAAAGGGGAACTATTTCATGGAAGGTGACAGTGCTGCTGTCTCCATAGTGATTTTTAGGATGTTCATTCAGTAGGGAGCTAGGATTGTAAACTCTGTGTCTCTATTTACACATAAAGAATTTACCTTTTTTTTTTTTTTAAATTGAAGTACTGTCAGCTACAATGTATCAATGTCTGGTATATAGTACAATGTCCCAGTCATGCATATACATACATATATTCATTTTCATATTCAGAACTTAGCTTTTTAATTCTGTGTTTTTCCATTAGCATCTTAGTGCAAACTACCATCATTTCCTTGTTAGATTAGCCTAATTGGTGCCTAACTAGGCTGTCTCCTGCTTGCCTCCCTACGATCTGTTATCTACACAGTACCTGGAATATCACTTGACTGCTTAAAATCATCAATGGCTTCGTTACATTGCGTTTAGAATTAAATCCACACTCCTTAAACTGGCCCCTCCCTTCTCCCTCCTTGCTGTATTATGCTCCGGTCATACTGTCCTTATTTTGGTTGCTTAGGCACACTAACGTCATTGGTACCTTAGGAATTTTGCAATGGGATGTCCTTCGTCTGATCTTCAGATGACTGGTTCTTTGCCATTTTGTCTCAGTTTAAAAAGCAGATTCCTCAGGGACACCTTCCCTTACTAACTTGTCTGGGGTGGTATTCTGGTCACTTTCCACTAAATCTCTGTTTAGCCTTTATATTTTCTGAAAAAAAAGTTCGGCGTTTGTTTTAAGAATACATACCAATATTTATATAATTTATATATAAATTGTCTAGATCTAAATCACCTTTCTATATAAATGTTACATAGTTTTAGCCTGACACCTACACCATTTCCTCAAAATATCACCTCCACGGAATCTGTCTTGTTCATCACTGTGTCTATAGTATTTAGAACAGGGCCAGGGACACAGGAGAGTCTCCATAAACGTTGAATCAGTGGATGGCTAAGAGCATCAGATTTGACATCAGATGGGCTTGGGGTAAACTCCCAGCTCTTTTTCTTCCTCACTATATGATATTGGGCAAATTGCTCAGCTTCATTAATATTGCTTTGCTAAATGAAAACAATAATCATGCCTATCTTTACAGTCATTATCCCTCACCCCCATAAAAAAAAAAAGACTTTAGTAAATCATAATTGTGGTTTTGACTATTGTTACCCACGCCATATCCATCCGTGTTATCTAGGGGTGTCTGGGTTAGCTTAATACAGTAAAGATATAGATGGCCTGTAGAATGTGATTTGCTTTTCTTACTCTCTTCTTTTTTTCCTGAAACAGAGCAGCTGTTTGAGTTATCACTTACGGCCCTGTTCTGGAATATACACAGGCCTTCTGTGGGAGGTAGGTCTCCCAGGTGTCTCTCATCAGTGGCCTCCTGAACTGCTCGAGAGGCAGGGTAAAGGAGTTCGCTGGAGATCTGGCTTTAAGGGGAATTAGCAACTCTGTTTAGGGGCCGGACGGACCTTAAAACCCCGGTGTGTCCCCACCTGTGGCCAGTTTATTCCCACGTGGTCAGAACACGGGATCTATCCCAGGAAGCCTTGGGGCGAGTCAGCGTCTTTTGCGCATGTGCAGCGTCTTCCACTCCAGCGCCTCTGCCGCAGCCATTAGGATCTCTGAGCTGTTCGCTCCGGCCTGCACTCACCCACCAGGCAGTCTTTCTGGGCCGCAGTTCCCTGCAGGGCGCCACCGATGCGGGGGTTTGTGTGGTGGAGCCCGACAGACAGCATATGGCCCTGCTGGCCTTGGGGGACTTGGGGCCTGTCTTCAATCTTGAGTCCCAGCTGTCCCCGCATCTCCTGCAGCCTTGGTCAGGCCTGTAATGGCTTCCGAAGTCCCGCAAATTCTGGCTTCAGGGGAATTAGCAGCTCTGTCCTGGGCTGTGCTCGACGCAGACATCGGTGTGTCCCCAGCTGTGGCCTGGCCTGTCCCTACACGCCTGGACCTGGGACCCATGCCAAGAAGCCTGGAAGCAGTCACACAGCGCGCGCCTGTGAAGTTCCCTCCGCTCACCTAACCTCCGGGACCAGCACCTCTATCTCTGTGTGGACGTGGGCTGCCCACGCCCAGCAGGCCATTTGCTGGGGCCAGTGGTTCCCAGGACTGCTCACCTGATGCAGTGAAGGTCGTTTGAGTTAGACCATTTATGGCCGTGTTCGGGGAAGGCCCACAGGCCCTCCGTGGGAGACCGGTCTCCCAGGTGTCTCTCATCACCGGCCTCCCCCGCACTGGCCTGGGCGGAGGACAAGGCTCAGGACTTATGCGATCTGGCTTCAGGGGAATTAGCAACTCTGTTTAGGGGCTGGACGGATCCTGAAAGCCTGGTGTCCCCCCACCTGTGGCCAGTTTATTCCCAAGTGGCCAGAACACGGGATCTATCCTAGGAAGCCTTGAGGCGAGTCAGCATCTTCTGCGCATGTGCAGCGTCTTCCACACCAGTGCTCCTGCCTCAGCCATTAGGACCTCCGAGCTGTCCGCTCCGGCCTGCGCTCACTCACCAGGCAGTCTTTCTGGGCTGCAGTTCCCTGCAGGGCGCCAGTGACGCGGGGGTTTGCATGGAGGAAGTCATCAGACAGCACATGGCCCGGCTGGCCTTGGGGGACTCTGGGCCTGTCTGCAATCTTGATTCCCAGTTGTCCCCGCATCTCCTGCAGCCTTGGACAGGCCTATAATGGCTTCCGAAGTCCCGCAAGTTTTGGCTTCAGGGGAATTAGCAGCTCTGTTTAGGAGCCGGAAGGACTTGGGCCGCCTGGTTTGTCCTCATAAGTCTCCACCTGTGCCTGGTTTGTCCCTACGTGGCCCAGACCTAGAGACTGATCTGGAGGAGCCTGGATGCCGAGGCAGCAAGGTACGTGCATGCGCATTACGCCCCGGTCGTCAAGTCTCTTCGCTACTTGTTCAAATGGTGTATTTGAAAGGGGTACTTAGTACGTAACACTGGTGGGGATGTTTTAACTTTTTTAGGATATGGTCCTTAGAAGATGTGCTTTTTTTTTTTTTTTTTTGGTTACTGGAGCTTATAAAATTTGACTCGAGAAGCAGAACCGTTGCCTTAAAGTGAGTTCCTTGGGAGGTGAATAGGAGTTATTTTTCAAATTATTGGGGATGTGCTTGTGGGACTGGCATTTGGCTCTAAAACACTAGATAAAATTGAGAGACTTAGTAAGGTGAGGTGGGGTTGTGGGAATAAATATTTTATGGAAGGAACATTTTGCTAATGTTTGATTTGAACTCGAAGTTAATACTTAAAACAATTGAGAGACGTCTCTGATAGACTGGATCAAGGTAATTATTACGGTCAAGGTGAGACATCACGCAGTCCATCTTTTCAAACTGTATGGTTTTTTTAAATTTGTCTTTGTTTTGTATTATTACATATAAAAGTGGATAAAGAACTTTGTTCTATGTAAGTGTTATATGGCATTATATAAGAACACGGAGCATATAAGGGTGTGGTTTACTGTTGTTTTTCCAACTTACTCTGCTTACGCCTGTGTAACCACTAATTTTTTCAAACCATGTGACAGTTAATCAATTGGAGGTAGAAGAGGGAATAGTAGAACACAGTGGAGAACATTCACTTTCTCTTTAGAACACAGCTTTCATTTTACAGTAGTGATGGAACCAGCACCGTCATTGCCCTTTTGCTATTTGTAAAATGGAGGCTTTATTCTTAAGAAATCTTTTAAATATCCTGCTCTTAACGTGTACTGTTCCCACAAAACAGGTAATGATTGGTTCGTAAGAACTGCATCTTTATGATCATGTTATGACATCTGTGGCTTTTAATATAAGGATTTCTTAGTGAGGCTTTTGTATTGTATAAACTTTTACTTTGAAATTGAACTACCCTATTATGATCGTTGGATCTTGTCTTAAATTTTAACTTTTTCATTCAACTTTTCACTAATACTAATATATACTTTTCTTTTAATTAATTTTTTCATACATTCTCAGAAAACAGGTTCTTTGGTGTGCATCATTAATAAATTGCTTTTTCTTCAGTAATGGGTAGAAAATGTTAAATTTTGCTCCATCTCATGTTTCTAATCTTCATTTAAGATAATATTATGTCAGGTTCGAATGTTTCAAAATTGGTACAATACTATATCATTAATGAATATCCTGTATATATCTGTACATCCTTGAAAAGACTTTATTATGTTGGCACATTAGGTAGTTTGTACATCATTTTATACATATCTATTCATTTAAAGTATACTTTCCACAATATATTTTTAAGACAGTATCCTGTTCCCTTATAACTGTTTAAAAAGTATTATTGGTAATATTTTAACAGATATTTTAGTCTATTTTATTATCAAACATGGAGAATAAATGGTTTTCATAGTTTAATTTAAACAATGGATAAAATATAACAAACTTCCACATTTATAATTAAGAGGTTTTTTTGGGAAGGCCAGTGGTATTTGAAGTAATGTGCACTTGTGCTATCAATCAGGAAGGTTCCTTGTTTAATTCTGGAGATTGAAGAAGCAGGTGATTACATGACCCAGAGACCCCACTGCAGGCTCATTTAGCTCCTCCATCTAGACATATAATTACAGGCTTCATCAATCTTTTAAGGAGTCACAGAGAAAAGTTTCAAAATTATGGTCCTTCATGCTTGAAAAATCTGAATATTTTCAACATCATATATTTCAGTTTTGCAGAGAATATTGTGATGGTAAAGAAGAATTGTAAATTGGTAGTAAAATGACATGATTTCCAACAACTTACTTGAATTGAAGTCTATGGTGGTGTAGGGATTTTACATTTTTTTCACGGTTATTGACTAATATTTTCTCACCACTTAGAATAGAAGTTGGAATATGAGAAAAAGAATATGGGGAGGGTAAGAAGGTAATGGATTTGAAGGAGACGGGAACAGGTGTTAAACTGGGATTCCCCTAGACTTCTGTTGTATGTAATGGTTCCATTCTTCCGTCCTTACCTGGCTATCATCTACACATTTTGTAGGAATCAACTTCCTGGCACCCCTTCCAGCATAATCTTCAAGACTAGGTTAGGGTTTGTGCTTATATAAAACCATAAATAATTTGTATTTCCTCCCATCCTGCTTTTCACACTCAGAATGTTGTGTTGTAATTTCCTGTGTTCCAGATGTGTGCTTCCTTAGACAGGAATTGTATCTGACTCGCTAAATTCATGGTGGTGGTGTAGTAATTGTTCAGTGACTGAATAGTTACTCAGTCTGGAAGAACTGACTGGATTGTGTGCACTGCACTGTGGTATATTTGGCTTTACAGAGGGTAACATTTGGGAAAAAGAAAATGTGGCTGGATATTCAAAGTCAGAAAATTTGGAAAATTCTTTATGCTTTTGTATTTCAGAGCAGTGGGATGTATTCTTGACTAGAAACCAGGACTTGAGTTCTGTTTCTTTAATGGCATCTGTATCTGTGTACTGTTGGCAAGATTCCTGACCTCTCTGGATATCAGTTTCTGTATTTGTGGGAAAAAAAGGCCCTTAATTTGATTTCCAGGGTTTCTTTGAGCACCTATACTATTATTATATGAATAGCAACTTGGTATCAGTGGCAGGACTAGTTCTTAACCTGGTGAGTTTCTTGAGGTGAGGGTGGGTATTGCCTTGTTTTGCCAAATGTCAGTGACTCTAGTGGAAGCAGGTAACATTGAGAAGCTTCCTCATTTGTGGCCAGAGGAATGTTGCTTATTCCATATTATTCAGAAATGGAAATTATGATTGAGTTGCTCCTGAAGCACATAGATCTAAAGAGTTTTGGAAGAGGGAGTTCTGATATGCAATGAATTATAGACCAAGGTGAAATGGGGTTACTATTTACTATAGATAAATCACTATTGGATAAGTAGAAGACGAATTAGGAGTAACTGCTACTGTAACAAAGAGATTGAATAAAAAGTTACTGTTAAGGAACAAATACAGTCGTACTTAAGTATCCACAGGGACTCACTGAGGGATTCAACATCCATGGATGCTCACGTCCCATCGTTGGCCCTCAGTGTCTGTGCTTCCTCATCTCTGCATTCAATTGACCATGGATTGTAAACATAATGATAGTACATAATCTATAGATAGTTGAATCTGAGGGTGGAACGCATGGCTCTTGAGGGCCACTGTGTATTATTTTCTGTCCCTCACAATCATCCTGTAATGGTATGGGGAAGTTATCTTTTAGTCATTCAGCAAATCACATTCCTTTCAAGTCAGTGTGCTATTCTAGGGTATATTGTCATCTGCTCAATAAAAGCTGGGTTGCTGTGAATTCTTGGTTTCAGTTGAGGCATATGTGGGATGTGGTTGGGGATAGATGAATGCAGTGAAGCACATATGCAGTTTTTTAAAGTCAAGGCCTGGAAATTGCACGTATTCTTCCAATTACATTACACACTTAGAAGCAAGGGGACGGATGGGTATAGCTCAGTGGTAGAGGGCATGCTTGGCATACATGAGGTCCTACGTTCAACCTCCAGTACCTCCATTAAAAAAAAGCAACAAGGGGAATTGGGGAATGTAGTTGGTCCCCAGCTATATTTCTAGAAAGACAGAGAGAATGGACTTTGGTGGATAACTTAAATTCTTTACAAGTTTTATGACTTTCAGTAATTAGAAGTGAAATGGTCAAATGCATCAAAGATGCAATTTGAATCATCATTGTCCTTTTTTTTTTTAACATATCCATCATCACATTACAAATGTATAATTCCATTGTTAATTATTTTTGTAGCATAGCCATACAGCAGATGCTATGTAGCTCTTCAAATACTTTTGTAGAATAGTTAATACAATGAGAATGAGTACACCATATGTAGCTAATTTAAACTAACAAGATACGGAAAAAGTTATGCAATAAAATAACTAATTTTTATAAAAATATTTGGATAAGTAAAGTAAGGAGATTAGAAAAATAAAGTTCAAAAAGTGTTATCTTTTTTGATGTTTAAGCAGTTTTATTTTGTATAGAGTTTTTATTACAATCATCTAAAAGTTTCTTCAAATAGCTTGTTAGTCTATGATATAAAATAAGAACTATCTTAACCCTCCAGCAGCAGAGTTTCTCATTTCTCTTCTTCTATGAATTTTTCAAGAAATAACCTTGTTTTCATCTACTAGTCAGATCTGGTGTGTGGATGGAGCACTTAGCATGGGAACAGATCTGGTTTTGAATCTTGACTCTAATACTTTATAGCTACACATTTTCTCTGAAAAATCCCTTAACCTCACTGACTGCCCATTTTCACATCAGGTCAACAGGGATAAAAGTACCTACCCTATCCAGCTGTTTAGAGCACTAAGTAATAAATGTGAAAGACGTTTATAAATGCTAATTACTATGTCAAGTATTGATAGTAATAATTTCTCCTAGAAATTAAATTGATATTTAGCAACTGTTTAAATGACACTTGACTCTGGGTGAATTTGGTTCATTCATATTGGCTCACATGCCCTAATTGATTGTAGTAAGGCAGTAAATCAAGTTATTCTGCTAGATTCAAATAACTACAAGATAACTGGTTTAGACAGGCTGAAGGTGGGACCATTTAGAGTTCTTTAGTAACACTGCTGTGTCCAACTTCAAAAGAAGTGGCTAATGGCCCTAAAGTTCACTTTTCAAAGATTAACAGTATTCCAGTAAAGGTTTTCTGTCTATAATTTTAAGATAAGTTTTTAAAAAAAGTTTATAAATGACATGACAACAAAGTAAAATGATGTATATCATTCAGCCCTCCTAGAAAATCCGTAACAGCATCATATTTTTAATTAAAGTGTAATTCACATGTTATGAATTGCACAGATCTAAAGTATGAAATTTATATAACTGTGTGAACTACAACTTGTAAATATACAGAATATTTCCATTTTCATCACTTCAGAAAGTTCCCCTGTGCCTTCTTCCAGTCAGTATCTGCATATGCAGCCACTGTGATTATTCTATTATAATAGATGATTTTACTCATTCATAAAAATGGAATCATACAATATGCACTTTTTTGTGTCTAGCTTCTGCTTAACAAAATGTTTTGGTGATTCATCAGTATAGTTTTATAACCTGTTTATTGTGTCATATTTGATGGTAGAATTTAAATCATCTTTCTGTCTGTTTTTTTCTATTTATATAGCCATATTTTCTAAATTTTCTCCATTGAAAATATATTTGTGCAATAAGCAAAAATTAATAAACCTTTATATTAAGAAGTGAGAATTTTGAAATGACCCAGGAGAAGTTAAATTTACCCATACTCAACTTCAGCAATTGATTCAGATAGAATTAATGATCTTTTTGGTCAATAGCCAGGTAGACTTACGGTCTCTCAAGGAAAATAAGCCAGAAAATTTGGCATGTAGAAAAAATGGTAATTGTGAGTTATGGTCCTCTTTCAATGATACAAGAGCCAATCTCATAGTAAAGCAAATGCATATAACATTTTTGTATAAAGTCTTATCACAACGCCCATAAAAGCACATAAATGTCTTACTTCCCAAAATCAGTGAAGGAAAATGTCTGAAATGAATGCAACATTTAAAAGGTAAGCCTTTTTCTCCTATCTGAATGCTTCAGTTGGTTAACAATTTCAGTGATTCATTATCTGCCCTGAGTTTGATTCCAGATTACTTTTGATCACAACCAAATTAAACAAAGGAGCAAACTTTTCATCACGGAAGTGCTCACTTTTTTCTGATAATGAGAAACCTATACTTTTGGAGGCCATTTTCCTACATGATTATTACAAGTAGCCATTTTAACTGCTATTTTTATTTTTTAAGTAGTAAAGTTGAGTTCATTTTCAATAATACACCAAAATTAAAAAGATTTTAAAAAGAGAAGCCTTGACACTACCATCAGTATTCTCATCTTTTATTGCCAAGTTGTGATACATGCCCATTAGGAGTATATGTAGAAACACATACATCAGTCACCTTGTAAATAAGATAATGTCATCTGTGACCCAGTTACTTATTGGCCCTTCTCTCATTGAAGGAAACTGCCCTTTAACCTATGCGTATAACCGGAAGGTTTGCTGTGGATTCTTTCTTGCTGGTGTAGTCTGTAGCATATCCTTTTGGTAGCTGTGATTCACCTCTAGTAGCGCTGACCACCACCCAGAGATCTGAGTCATTACTTACTACTTTAAGGCAAGTGCCTGCTCTTTGCCAGATCCAGTACATAGGGTGGGCCAGCTTTTCCTGTATTTTTTGGTTCCTAATTGCTTTAGTCTCAAGCACTAGCTGTGGGATGCACTAAATCTTGGCTTTAGTCTTCTCAGTGTTGCTGAAAGGTTGGCCTCCTCATCCCTGATGAACCAAATAACTCAGAGACAAGGTCTTGGACCTTAGAAGAAAAGGGGCAATTTTGCTTTGCTGGGCAAAGGGGACTCACAACAGGCTAGTGCCTTCAAAACTGTGAACCCACCTTGAAGATGGGGTGGGGTGGTTATATAGCCATAGCTCAAACAATAAAGCATTGATAAGAAGCAATAGAATCATTTTCTCATCAGAAGACTTAGAATGGTGACATGATGCCTCTAGGCGACCAATTCTATAGAGGCCACTGGTTAGATCTCTTTATCTTGTAAGCACTCAAGGTGTGGTCTTCTTGGTAATTCAGGCTATTTTTGTAAGGTTACAGTCCTGTGATCTCCTTGGAGAATGACTCAGAGACCAAGCTTGATTATTACTTTCAATTACTGGAATGAAGTAGAATCAGTAAGATCAATAGCTTTAGTTTCAACAATAGGCCTGGAACTGAGTAGTAACTGGTCAGTCAGGTCAGTTGACCCTTTTAAGGGCAAGTATAAGAATAACCAAGCTGTTAGGCTAAGTGCGGCCATTTTATTAATCCTCCTTCATCCATATTTACACAAATCTGCTTTATGGCTTAGTTTTTGGGAAGCTGAGTGTGTATGGATTTTAACATCATGCAAATGTTACTGATGACACATGCACATGGTGAGGGCTGTGAAGTATACGGGAAAATGTCATGTTTATGCACACACTTCAGTTGGCTGTTCAGAAAGCAAATACAGCACAGAACATATTGCAGAGTTACTGGTCATAGCCAGAGAGATAATGGACCTATTTTATCATTATTCTTCAACCATAGATAAACTGCATGATATGCAAGAAATTTCAGAACTGCCTTATATTCAAATAATTTGGAATAACTGCATGTTAAAAAAAAACTGTTTGAGACAATTAGCTTGAATACTGTACTTTGCAGTTAACAACACTTGTATGGCTATGTACTAATTGGTTTAGTAATACTAGAATAGAATAGTCAATACTGGCCTTAGAGAAAATAGTTCACTTTACCGGAACTTGCTGAAAGTTTTTTTAGGGGCAGGTATTTGTTACATAATGCTTGTTGATCCTCCAACTATTCTACTCCAAGAAAAATAGTAAAATGGATATGCATTCAATGAAAGCTGAATTGCAAGTAGTAATTTGAAGACAATTTCATTATCTTGAAACTTGAATTTGTATCTCCACTGGCACATTTTTCTGTTTGAAGTTTAAGGACAGATTTTTCTTGAGTGGATGTGTGACAAATCAAGAGCCTGCAAATATATTAGAAATAAAAATAAGTTTGGGTCTTAAATTTGCTTATGAAAATAGTCCACATCTTCTGCAGACAGTACACAAATCTTTGTTTCAGGGATTGTGTCAATAAAATTTTTAACGTGACTATATTAGTGTTCTCCAGAGACAACAGAACCATTAGGAGCTTTGTGTATCTCTCTCTCTATATCTCCATCTCTCTATTTATATTATCTCCCCTCAATTTCGTTAAATATCATATTTTTGGATTTATTATGACGAATTGACTTGTGTGATGATGGAGGTTGGCAAGTCCCAGGGACTGCAGGGTGAATCAGCAAGTTGAAGACCTAGCAGAGCTGATGGTTTAGTTCCAGCTCAGCCTGAAGGCCTGAGAACCAGGAGGGACAGTGGTGTAGTTCCTGTTGGGCGACTGGCAGGCTTGAGACCTAGTAACAGTGTTTCAGTTCAAATCCACAGGCAGAAAAAAAAAAGTTGATGTCCCAGGTTGAAGGCAGTCAGATAAAAGGAATTCTATGTTATGTGGGGGAGGGTCAGCCTTTTTGTTCTATTCAGGCCTCCAACTGATTGAAAGAAGCCTACTGGCATCAGGGAGGGCAGTCTGCATTACTCAGACTACCAATTTAAATATTACTCTTACCCCAAAACAACCTCACAGAAGCATCCAGAATAATCTTGACCAAATATCTGAGTACCCCATGACCCAGTCAGGTTGATATATAAAATTAATCATCGTAATCACCATCAACATTTGGTTCAAGAGTTGAAGAGGCAATATTAGAGGAAAAGAATTTGTTAAGAACTTAGCACCAACATCAGCAGCGACAGGAAACAATAGAGGCATATAACTGATACATTTTGCTTCTTCCACTGACTGTGGTTGGAAGTAAGCATCCACTTAGTGTTATAAATGTGCAGTTTAGGGGCTGCAGGAATAATTAGCTGGTGAGGCTTTTTTTCTTTCAGTTCAGTGCTAAGCTTTTACAATTTGACCATTATATTTTAAAACAAATATAATGGTAATAATATACTATAGTAATACTATATTAAATATTACTTCACAATTTTTGGATGTAAATTAAGATACTCAGTTTATCCTTGAACAACAGGGGTTTGAACTGCATGGGTTCACTTACATTGATTTTTTTTTTTCAATAAATGTATTGGAAAATATTTTGGAGATTTGTGACAATTTCAGTGAGTTTTTTTCTGTGTAGCCTAGAAATATATATCAAAAAGAGAAAGATATATCACGAGTACCTAAAGTGTATGTAGATACTAGTTTATTTTGTCATTTACTGCCATAAAATATATACAGATTTATTATGAAAAGTTAAAATTTATAAAAATTCATGCACACAACTTACAGACCATACATGTCATCATTTGCAGTTGAGAGAAATGTAAACAAATGTTCAGATGCAGTATTAAATTATAAATGCATAAAATACTGTACTATTTTAACAATTTTGTAGCCACCACCTGTTGCTATTGTGGTGAACTCAGGTGTTGCAAATATCCTTTTAAAATGCCATGTGATGCTGATCTTCTCTGTGTGAGCAGTTGGTCCCTGGAGTAAATTGTATATCATAGTGAAAAGTGGTTTCTTGAAGTTCTCAGTTATTTTTCATCATGTTTAGTGCAATACCATAAACCTTGAATAATACCATGGGACCCATACAAGTGCCACTAGTGATGCTGAAAGTGCTCCCAGGAAGCAGAGAAAAGTCATGACGTTACAAGAAAAAGTTGAATTGCTTGGTAAGTACTGCAGATTGAGATCCACAGCTGCAGCTGCCCGCCATTTCAAGATAAATGAATCCTGTGTAAGGACCATAGTCAAAAAAAAAAAAAAAAAAAAAAAAAAAGTAAACTCATGTAGCTGTTGCTGCAGCAGGTGTGAAAACTTTACACTTGTGAAATATCTCATTATCTTGTGTTGAAAATGCAGCTTAGCTTTTATGTGGGTGTAGCATTATTATTAGAAAGGCATGCGTACTCTAACGATTCAAGAAAAAGCAAAGTCATTATGTGGCAACTTAAAGCAAAAGGATAGAGAAGGATCTAAAGCTAGAGAATTTAATAAAAGCAACAGATGGTTTAATAATTTTGGAAAGAGGTTTGTCTTAAAAAATGTGAAGATAACAAGAGAAGCAGCTTTTGCTGACCAAGAGGCAGCAGACAAGTTCCCAGATGCCAAAATCATTGAGAAAGAGTATCTGCCTGAATAGGTTTTAATGCAGATGAAAGTGCCCTGTTCTGGGAAAAAAAATGCCACAAAGGACATTTATTAATGAGGAAAAGAAATGAGTACCAGGATTGAAGGCAGGAAGGGACAGTCTAACTCTACTGTTAATGCAAATGCATTTGGGTTTATGATCAGGACTGCCCTTACGTATGAAGCTGTTAACCCCTGAGCCTCGAAGGGGAAAGAGGAACACCAGCTGCTAGACTTTTGATTGTGCAAGAAGACCTGGACAATGAAATCAACCCCCCCCCCTTTTTCCCTGTATCTTGCAGCTTTACTGAATTTGTTTATTCTACCAGTTTTTTGATGGAGTCTTGAGTGTTTTCCCTCTCTCTATATATATGTCATATGAAAATAGCGACAGTTTTACTTCTTCCCTTCCAATATTTATGCCTTTTATTTATTCTTTTATTGTCTGATTGCTGTGGCTAGGACTACCAGTACGGTGTCAAAAAGAAGTTATGAGAGAAGGCATCCTTGTCATACTTCTGATCTTAGAGGAAGGGCGTTCAGCTTTTCACTGTTGAGTATGGTATTAGCTGTAAACTTGTCATGTATGGTCTTTATTTTGTTGAGATACATTTCTTCTATGCCCAATTTGCTGAGATTTATTATTATTGTTAAAGTATGTTGAATTTTGTCAAATGCTTTTTTTATGCATGTATTGGGATGATAATATGATTTTTATCCTTCATTTTGTTAATGTGTATCATATTGACTGATTTGCAGATACTGCATACCTAGACTGTATCCCACTTGATCGTATTGTGTGATCCTTTTTATTGTTGAATTTGGTTTGCTAACATTTTGTTGAGGATTTTTGCATCTATGTTCATCAGGGATATTGGCCTGTAGTTTTCTTGTGGCATTCTTGTCTGGTTTTGATAGTAGTGTAATGCTGGCTTCATGAAATGAGTTGGAAAAGTTCCCTTCCTTTGATCTTTTGGAAGAGTTTGAGAAAGATTGGTATTCTTTGAATGATTGGTAGAATTCAGCAGTGAAGCAGTCTGGTCCTGGACTTTTGTTTGTTGGCAGGTTTTTGATTACTGATTCAAAATCTCCTTACCAGTAATTGGTCTGTTCAGATTTTCTGTTTCATAATAATTCAGTCTTGGTAGGTTGTATGCTTCTAGGAATTCATCCACTTCTTCTAAGTGTCCAATCTTTTAGTGTATATTTGTTAGTAGTCGTCTCTCATGATTCTTTATATTTCTGTGGCATCAGTTGTACTATCTCCACTCTCCTTTCTGACTTTATTTATTTGGGTCCTCTTTTTTTTTTTTAACTGATGAGTCCAGCTAAAGGTTTGTCAATTTTTTTTTAATCTTTTCAAAGAGCCATCTATTGTTTCTTTTTTTCCTTAACCTTTTCTATTTCATTTATTTCTGCTCTGATCTTTTTTAAAAATTTCCTTCCTTCTACTAATTTTGGACTTAATTTGTTCTTTTTTTTCCTAGTTCCTTTGCGGAGTAAAGTTAGGTTGTTTATTTGAGACTTTTCTTGTTCCTTGAGGTGGTCATTTATTGCTATGAAAGTCCCTTGTAGAACATTCCATACCATTTGGTGTGTTACATTTCCATTTTCACTTGTTTCAAGGCATTTTTTGATTTCTTTTTCAATCCATTGATTGTTCAGTAGCATGTTGTTTAGTCTCCATAATAGTTGTGGATTTTCCGCTTTTCTTTATGTAGTTAATTCCTTGTTTCATACCATTGTAGTCAGGGAAGATGCTTGATATGATTTCAGTCCTCTCACATTTATTAAGTCTTGTTTTGTAGTCTAACATCTGATCTATCTTGGAAAATGTTTCATGTGCATTTAGGAAGAATATGTGTTCTGTTGATTTTGGATGGAGTGCTTTATAAGTATGTCTGGTCCTCTGTCATTTAAGGCTGATGTTTCTTTATTGATTTCCTGTCTGAATGATCTATCCATTGATGTAAGTGGGGTATTAATGTCCTCTATTATTACTGTATTGCTATTTCTCACTTTGGGTCTTTTAATATTTGCTTTATTTGTTTAGGTGCCCCTTTTTTGGTGCATATGTATTTATAAACATTATATTCTGTTGATGGGTTGACCCCTTTATCATTATGTAATACTTTGTTTTAAAGTATATTTTGTCTGATACAAATAAAGGTACTCCAATTTTCTTTTAGTTTCCTTTTGCTTGGAATCTCTTTTTCCATCCTTTCCCTTTCAGTCTGTGTGTCCTTAAATCTGAAGTGAGTCTATTATAGGCAGCATACAGATGGGTCTTGTTTTTTAATACATTCAGCCACTCTTTGTCTTTTAATTGGAGAATTTAGTCCTTTCACATTTAAAGTAATTACTGATAGGTATGTACTTATTGCTATTTTCTGGCTATTTTTGTAGTTCCTCTCTGTTTCTTTCTCTCCTCCTTTGTATTTTGATGACTTTATTTAGTGCATGCTCATATTGCTTTCTCTTTGTCTTTTGTGTATTTGTTACAGATTTTTGCCAGAACTATGGACAGTTTTTTCCCCTGTATCTTGTTTGCCAGCTTTTGTGTTACTAGGGAATGATCTTTTCTCTCGTCCTTCCCTTGAATTTCTGTGTCTTTGGCGATTTTCCTCTCTCTTGCTCTTTCATACTTCCTTGCCCCTCAGCCTTCGAGGAACTTTAAGTGCACTTGGTGAAGGCTTGGCATGCTTTGGAGTGTTTCCCCTCAGCTTTCCTCCTTCACCCCCAACATAAAGCAGCTGTTGCCTTATAATTGGAGATCTGTTTTTAATGTGAGAGAAATTTCTTTCAGTTATTCTGTGCTGTATTCACTCTTTTGACTGCAGCTGCCTCACATTTTGGGAAAGCTGAGTACCTTGGAGAAATTTCTAAAACCTTTGCAGCTCCACCTCCAGCTTTCTTTGCACTGGGGGAAGGCTCAGTGTACCTCAGGGGATTCTCTCTTAGTAATCCTGTTCTGCTCCCAACCTTCAACATACTGCCCTGAATATTCAGTGAAGGTCTGTGGGAATGAGTTTGTCAGTGGATGAAGACTCATTCCTTGACTTACCATAGTTACTCTAATGTATGATACTAGTACATATGTGCCTTATGTTACCGTTAAAAGTTCATCTGCATTCTCCTTATCTCCATCTGTGAAGAATTCTTCTTTCTTTTGGTGATCCTTTAGGGATGATAGCAGCTAGGGGTTTCTTCTTTTTTAGCTTGAGTCATTTTCCTATAATTTATTTTATTTAGGATATTTTATTGTGTATGAGTCTTCAGCTCTCTGAAGAGTTTAAAACAACTGATTTTTATAGCTTATCCAGCTTGGTTTCATTAGTGGGTGGAAGCAGTGGCTATTTGAAATATTCTGCATCCTGAACAGAAGCAAATATTTCCATGTCTGTTTTAACTGTATTCCACAAGTATTGATGTGTAGAAATTTAATTTTTCTGTAGCTCTTTGGAATTGAGTTTTAAAATCTGTCTCTAAACTATTTCGTATTTTAATTGTATTTCATGCAATTGTATTTTAGTAAGAGAATGTGGTCTATATGATAATGATTTCCTTCAGAACCCCATTGAGATTTTCTTTGTCACCTTGTACATCTTCAGTGTTTGTAGGAATCTCTTGTGTACTTTAAAGAAATACCTATTTCTGTGGTGCAGAGTTCTCTCTCTCTCCGCTTTGCTCTTTCACTAGTTACCAGTTTACTTCTGGGCTAGATTTATTTTTCCATTAAAAACTTTCCTGATGTTAATGGCTATAGTATTTATTTTCAAGAAATGAAATGAGTTTGTTTCTTTTCATATGTACTTGTCTTTATTTCACTTATACCACTTCTTATTTTGTAATTTCTTATTCTGATTTAATGTATACTGTTTCTGAATTTATCATCTTTTAAAGTCTTTGTGGTAACTTTTATTTCACACGTTAATTTCATTTGGAGCAAATTTGCAGTTAAATTGTGATTTTTGTTAGTTTTTTAGTACTAGCTAAGATACCTAGCTGGAGAGCATATCTTCATGTGTTTAGGTAGGCTTATTTTAAGGGAGATTTTTGTTGTTACTATTTTCTCTTCTCTGCTCTCCCTCCTTTTCCTCTGCGCTCTCCTGGTCTAAGGGTCTTGCTGTTTCCCATCATCAAGCCCCAATTCAGATTTAAATGACATTTTGTATTCCTGCCCAAGTTGATATTAGAGGTATTGTAAATCTAGTCACAAAGCTAATAGGTGAACAATTTATTCTTGCTCACAGGCTCTGTTTTTTCCCTGTACAGAATTTATGTTTTTATTTACGTTGGTATCTTACGCAGGAGTTGGTTTCAGTTCCCTTTTAGGAGCTTGGAAGCCCCAGCTGAAGTCCTGATTCTGACAATGACCCTGACTTACTTCCTTGTATCTCTGCCCTACTTCCCTGTCTCTCTGCCCTGGTTACTCTGGAAAGCCAAGCTACGACTTGCTGTTTCCTCACTCCAGACTGTTGAGCCCCTTGATCTGCTGCTTCAGTCCCACCCATCTCTTACTGTTCTCTGGTCTCTGGTCAGTTTCTGATTGCTTCTGAAACTAGTTAGGCCATTTGTTTCCCCCTCCTGATTAATTTTCTATTTTCATTACTAATGTTATTGTTATTTCTCTGTTGTCCTGCCTTGGAGGGCCTCACTGTTCCCTTGGGATTGTGGATACTTGCCTACTATCTCAACATTGATACGTAAATACTATTTGTTGAGTACTACAGATACACTATTTGGCTCTATTATCAAATTTGAAGTGAGCATATTTTTCTTAGTTTTAATAAACTAAAAGAATCTGTTGAACATTGCCTTCTTAGATGATGGCAGAACTGTGGTTAATATTTTGAAAGAGATGAGAAATACAATTTTCATTTTCTTGTGTGGTGAAATGTCTCCTATTGATAGTTTTTTTCTGTATTCTCTGCACATTATGCTGTGTAAAGTCTTTGAAAAGAATAATGATAATTTTTGTAGGTGCAAAAAGCCTATTCTCTCACAGAAATTTATTTCCAGAATGAGCCAGCTGCAATTTGCTGGTACTAAGAGTAAAACATCCAGTTCTTCTGAGAATTAAAAAAAATTTTGTTTTCTTTCCAGACACCACTTTTTAACCTGAAAAAAATAACCAATCATTTTTTGTTTTTGTTGTTTCGCAGGTTGCTTTTTTCTTTTATCCTTTGTGCCACTGCACAAATTTCAGAAGGTGGTTTTATAGTTTAGTATTTTGAAGAGATGATTTGGCCACTGTCTAGGATGCTAACAACATCTTTGGTTTGCAGAGAGAAGTTTGCTGTGTTAAGTATTATTTCCTTAAGACTTCAGAAGGCCTGCCAGGAGAGTATGTATGTTCTCTCAGTGGATCTGTGTCAGTGAGCTCTTCAGAGCACAGCTCACCACTGGCCAACTGTCTAGCCCTGTATAGGGCAGAGTAAGAGGCTGCCATGGAGCATTTCATTTGAGGAGGGTCAAAAGGTTTGCTTGCACAACAAATTGTTCACTCTTGGTTTGATCAGACTCCCACCGTCAGACTCATTTGCAGGGAAGCTGTATCTGGTTGTGTACTTTGCAGTCTTCGAGGATGCCCATCACACAGACCGTGATTGGTGTCCCCTGTATTTGTGCATTGCACTGGCTATGGTGATTTTGCTAATTTCTTGAGGTTAAGATATTTTCCTCTGGAAGATACTGTTAAAATGCAGGGTACCCAGGAACACAGGAGTGTGAATTGGTTGGTTAAATTAACTAACTAAATTCTAGCTATGATTGTGGTTCTGAAGGAATTAGGCAGAAAGGGAGTATGTGGACTAGAAAATTGGAATAGAACCAAAGAGAGATGTCTGTTTTCACCTGGTGGGGTTATGAGGGGGAATGGTGGGATGCATTGGGAAGATTTTGTGTGTTGAGTGAGATGCCAGGAAAGGAAATAACGTACCCAGTCAACAAGTGGGGTGGGGAGGAGACACTGAAGAGAAATTTAATCTTATGCATAGTTTTGCCAGAGGCTGCCTTGATACAGTTACGATTTTTAAGACATTAGGGACATTAGGAAGTATTTCTTAGGTTATTAGTAACTATTAATGGACATTTTATAATCATGGAAATCTTTGATCAAAATTTTAGTAACATTCTGTAAGCAAGAAGTGTGCCCTTGGGCTCAACACGTTAAAATCAAGGCATTGGCAGAGTAACATTCCTTTTTGTAGGCTCTGGGTAAGATCTTTTTCCTTGACTTTTTTAGTTTCTAAAGGTTACTCACATTCCTTGGCTCATGGCCCCTTTTTTCCATCTTTGAAGCCAGCAAAGGTACATCTCTCTGATTCTGCTTCCATTGTCACATCTCTTGTTACTCTGTTTTCTACTTTTAAGGACACTTGTGATTACATTGGCCCCATCCTTATACTCCAAAGCAGTCTCCATATTTTAAGATAAACTGCTTAGTCATTTTAATCCCATATTCATCCTTACCTTCCCTTTACCATGTAACCTGACATTTTTGTAGATTCTTCAAGTTAGGGCATTGGTACCTTTAGGAGGCCACTGTTCCAACTACCATACTCAGTACAGTGGTTTTAACATGTAATGGATAACATTCATCAAACATTTCCCATTTTCACTGTGCTTAGTATTTTATTATGCATCATCCACAAAGCAGTCCTAAGAAGTAGATACTCTTATCTCCATCTTACAGATAGGAAATTTTGACATTGAGAAGGCTAAATAACTTGCTTAAGGTCACATAGTAAGTGGCAAGGCCAGCCTTCAAGCCTATGTGATACTAGAATCAGCACCCTTAACACTTTGCGGTACTGTTTTCCATCTTTTCTTAGCTTTTGTTGCCCTTTCTCTGATAATTTTCCCCATACATTGGGAGTGCTGTCCCTTGTGGTCATTTCTTTGCTGTGTGACTTTATTTATGTGACTGTAATTATTTGAGCTATAAATAGACATTTGGCTCAAACTGGCCTCATTGAATTTTCTCTCAGAGCATTTGGAATTGTGACAGGAGATTCTGATTTAGTTGATTGAAGGCACCAGAGTAGGGAGGCCATGTTGTTCTGGTGCCCAAGTAACTATTTTTGATCCCGTATTTAGAGACATAGAATCAGTGTATTTGTAGACAGCAGAATGATTTAGATACCCAGAGAGAAGGAAAGAGAGCACATGTGGTTCCAGAGGAAAGAAAAGTGTGGTTGTTCGGCTCTCTAATGACTTTCCAGTTTATAATTCTGGTACCATGTGATGCCCTGCTCCACTCCTTGGTTTGGGTTCTGTGATATGCCCTTTTATCCTATTAGTATATTCTGTGTCTTATAGGTATATTCTCATTTTTGCTCAAGCTATTCTGCATGGGTCTTCTGTATCTTGAAATCAAAAGATATTTTAACTAAGATTCTCAATCTGTTACTTTTGTGTTCCCAACCTTCTTTCTTAAAATACTGTTAATTTTGCCTTGTAGATAATGTGGATAATACCAGACTCCATGTCTATGAGGAATTTAATGACTAAAGTGAACCACACCAGCATGGTGATGGCAATGCTTTCATCATTTTTTTTTTCAAAATTAATTTCACCTTAAGAATGTGAGACATTGCAGTATTATCACCATTTATTCTATTCCATCATAAAACATTATTTGAAGAGTTTTAAGAAATTTTAAGGGTGATTATTTTAATTTAATCCTATGTAGTTTTTTGAAGATTAAGAAATAGAATATTTTTTTTTCTCTCCCTGTTTATACTTTGTATGGAAAGGTAGAAGAGTTGTGTTCCTCTTACCCAATTTGTTGGATAAGGTGTCGTTTGTCAAAGTACTAAACTTTTCCACATAGACCAGTGGTTCTCAACCAGGAGCGATTTGCAAATTTTGGGTGAGTGATTACTGAGGCCCTATATAATCCTGACATTCCATGAGCCCCATTATTTCATATGCTTGAAAACATTTTCATGCAAATCAAACTTAGACCTTGCATTTGAAGATGACAGAACTTTCCATGCATTTTAATGATCATTTAAAGAATTCAATCCAGATGGCAGAAAGGATAATACTTTTTTTCCCTAGAAAAGCTGAGTTTTTTTATAATGGTATATCAAAAACAGTGAGGAAAACAGATGTTATTGCAATATAGTTTCTTGTATAAATACAAGACACATGTATTTCTTTATGTTTACAAAATGGTATAAGGAGAAGACTAAAATGCCTGTTTCAGATAGATACCAAACTGAAATTAATTTCAGAAAATTTGTTATATTCTTTTTGAATGCTCACAACATTGTATTGCCATGAAGAAATCACGAAAGAACAATATGAGCAAACAACAGAAGTGAATAGCATTCTTTATTTTTATTATTACTTAACAGCCAAGTGTTTATTGAACATATCCTTTGAATTTAATCTGGAACAAGGGGCTTTTTAAAATGATTCTTTCAAACAAAGCTTTTCAAATTTTTTACTGCTGTTTTGGCAATTAATATGCCAGTAACACTAAATGATTTTCTTTAAATCCCAGAGGTCCTTAGAAGTATCTGACTAAGGATTGTCCTGATTGCTCCTGTTTTGCTGTGATAACACACTAACAAAATACTAAATCACAGTGCTAAAGGCACACACATGGGTTTTCTGCTGACTGTCTAATCTAAGGAAAACAGTGTACCTCCCTGGATGAATTCATTAATAAACCACCACATCAGCCTTTTACAGATCATTTGACAGTTACTTTAAAATCAGCTAAAATTGGGAAAGTCAGATGCCATAACTTTATAGCCAAAATTCACATATGTTATTGATGCTGAAATCATTAGTTGTGAGATGAATAGTCATGGGCACAGATGTATATGGAGAAGGTTGTTTTTCCCTCTGTAAAACCCTTAGGTACGAAAATAAGTTGTTGAGTAGGAGGACAATTTTATTGTTGGTAAAATAAATTATTTGAGATACTTCGAGCTGAGATAAGAGGATGAGTACTTGATG
The DNA here is from genome assembly GCF_009834535.1 of Camelus ferus. Taxonomy (NCBI): domain Eukaryota; kingdom Metazoa; phylum Chordata; class Mammalia; order Artiodactyla; family Camelidae; genus Camelus; species Camelus ferus. Next base: position 40,903,668 of record NC_045706.1, on the reverse strand, counting down.
CTATTACTTGATCATCAGCCACTAACTGTTGGAAGCCCAGAGAAGAGGCTAATGAGTATGAACATGAGCTGGTTCTAAACAACGTGTTAGTTTCCTCATGAAGGCACCTAAGGGTCTTGAAAGCTTGCTTGGTTTGTTTGACAAACGCTTAGATTCAGTAGAATAAGCTTCCCTCTAAAATGTTTGGTGCATTTCCTTAAAGTAACTTAACTCATTTAATAAATTTAAATCCGGTAATAAAAAGTTTCGTTTTATATTGACTTCAAATTAAATATTGGTGTAAGAACATTCTACCTTTGGGCAATAATTTGCTTTCCTGGTCATTATAAAACTGCGCTGCCATATAAGATTCCTCCTCTGAACTTGTAAATTATTGCTTACACAAGGCTTTTTAGCAAGTTTCTTTTTTTAGACTATCAGAACTTTAGAACTGGAAGGGAGTTTAGTGATCATGATGCACTGTCCTTATTTCTGATGTGAATAAACAATGGTGAGGGAGATTGAGCTACTTGCCTCCCATTACACACTCCGCAAGTAACACTCGTGAGTTTTTGACATGACAAAAGTGTATGAGTCTCAAACAAGCATGGGAGCAGCCCTGGTGTGGATAAAACAGTTCTCAGACAAGTTCATTCTGGTAGGATTTACTCTTAGCTTTCCCACGTCTCTAATTTTGGCCTTACTGTCCTTTTGTCATTTTCTCTTTTTGTCTTAAAATTGTTCTTCTGGGTCCTCTCACCTGTACCTGAAACATGAAGTTTAGATCCAGACTGCCTAGGTATAAATGTTGGCTCCACCACCTTCTAGCTGTATGGCCAAGGGCAAATTACCAAACCTCTCTGTGCCTCAGTTTCCTCATGTGCAAAGTGGAAATAATGATTGATACAGGGACTGTATAGTGTATTTCATATAAAGCATTTAGTACAGACCTGGCTCATAGTAGATAACTGGCATTGGTAACTATGATAACTGCTTTTATTATTACCATCATCACTTTTAAGACAGCACCTTATGGGTATCTCCTATTCTTATCTTCAACTTGAAGTCTTCTACATTTCCAGATTTGGTTAGTGGAAATGTGATAACAGGAGTCAGTCGTGATTCCTGCTCTTTCTTAGTTCTCTGCCATGATCCAATAGTCACTTAAGGAATAAATATTTTTGATTTTAAACTAGTAAATATCTCTGATCTAACCTCACATCTCTAGTGGTAGTGAGTGCTACTGCCTCATCCAGATCCTCAATGTTTTTTTTTTTGTTTGTTTTAGTGTTTAGAATATAACTTTTTAACTTTTTATAAATGTGAACTACAAATAAAAATTTTGGTTACAAAGATACATTGCTCATATAAATCACAAAACCGCCAACTCAAGATACCTGAATTTGATTTTATTAATAAAATAAATAAAAACTGATTTATTTATATTCACATAGGACCACAGACAAACCTGTAAAGAAGGCCTGTGTACAAAATACAATTCATCAAATACAGCCCTTGGACCTAGTGCCTAATTTACTAGGGTGTGTCATATTTCTTCCTGCTTACAAAGTGCAAAGCCTCAAGTCAAGGTTCACATTCACCTTGGTTACCTGTAATAATCCTGTTTATTTTCCAACCCCTGTAAGCATTGCTGTGGTTGACAGTCTCCATCGCCTCTTGCCTTTGGCTACATTCTAGCTCTTCCTTCAGCTCCATTCCAATTACTGATACATAAATGCCTTCATGCTGTCTTTGTAAACACACATACTTCTTTTGTTTACTTTTACTTATATATAAATTCCTCAACTGGTAAATATTTATTTTGCTTACAAAAAAGTCACCAAAACAAAGGAATGCTTGAGGTTGCTTCAGTGTTCAAGTCTGCTTTCTTTTTCACAATTTTTTTTTTTTGCTGTTTTGATGAGTTTTATTTTATACCAGTATATATGGTATTGTCACAAAGTTTGGTTTAATGAATTACCCAAACAATAAAGCATTTACATTTCTCCCAGAAATGAGAGCTGTAAGTACTGCTCTGTTGCTGATTTTGATCTTGCACTTTCCTAATAATCTCATGTAAAAATTTGTCACTGGGCAGATGAAGTAAGTGTAACCTTGTTTCTCTGTCAAATTTTGAATTTCCCCATGAAAGGTAAACCTCTGTGTCATGTTATCCATTGCAAAACTCACTCAGTAGTATGAGCTAGAAGCATAGTTCTCAAAGTATTTTCTGCATTTTCCTGCAGCATCTGCAGGTCTTCACAGAACTTAGGCACAGTTTAAGGGGAAGTTTAGAATAAGCAGAAGACAGTTACTTTGTGCGTTGCTTCATTTCCCTAACGTTGCTTTCTGTTAAGACATCGCTTCTCTCAGAGAAGTCTGTAAAAGCAACATGATCCTGCTTATTCAATAAAAATGAAGAAAGAAAATCAGTTAACTAAAGACTATTACACTCTATATGTAGAGATATAGGAAAATACTAAAGATGAAAAGAAATCACTTCAAGCAGACTCTAGAGATGTGTTCAGTAAGAAAAGCTTTGGGATATTTTATTGCATGTGTTGTACAGAAAACATGCTTCATTTCTTTTCATCTTTAAATTTTAGATGCCAGCTTCACAGTGGGGAGGCATTTTTAAGCAAGACAAAGACAAGGCCAAGAGTATCACAAACCATTGGCCCTGGGCAGCCAAAAGCAGTTTAGTTCAAGCTTGTTCCTTTTCTTCATAGGTGCATTGTTTCACTGAAAGCTTTGAAAATCAAATAGCTATCATTCTCTTTTTTTTCCCTTCTGGTCAAAATTTAGTAGTGACATGACTGGAAAAGTATTGGGAAAGTCCAAGCATTGAATATATACAGAGTTAAGCACGACGGCATAGTGGAACCAGTATATGGTTAGGCAGTTGGTGACAGAGTCTTCCAGCAGATTGCTCTCTGTGTGATGAATTTTATATTTGCCAGCTCTACTAAGATATAATTGACATGCAACGTTATGTAAGTTTAAGGTGTACAACGTGTTGATATGATGCACTTACATTGTGAAATGATTACACTCATAGCATTAGCTAACATCTCCTTCACCTCGCATAATTAATATTTTTTTGTGGCACGAGCGTTTATGATCTACTCTCTTAGCAACTTTCAAGTATATAATACAGTATTATTTAAAAATTTCAAAAAATTTCAGCTTTATTGAAGTATAATTGACATATAAAATTATAAGTTATTTGAAGTACATATCATAGTGATTTGATTATGATACAGTATTATTAACTGTAATCCCCATGCTGTACATTAGATCCCCAGAACTTAGTCACCTAATAACTGGAAGTTTGTACCCTCTGGCCAGCATCTCCCTGCATCCCCTGTCCCCCAGCCCCTGGAAACCACCATTCTAGTCTCTGTTTTCATGAGTTTGTCTTTTTTTAGATTTTACATATGAGTGACATCATACAGTATTTGTTTTTAATTGCCTGTAACAATGTATTGAGGAATTACTAGCTTTGAGGGCTGACTTTTAAGAGAAAAATTTGTAAGCAACTTCATGTCCACCTTCAGTTTGACATTACTCAGTATATTCGTTAAAAAAAAAATTCCCTGAAGACAAACAGCTTCTTGAACTTAGAATGTGGAAGTTTATTTGGTGGCTTCTTTGGACAATTTCATATATTGCCTAATCAGGACTATTTAGAAGGTAATTTAGGCCTTAGTAGGCCTACTCATCATTTTTCTCCGTATACTTTCTGAAAATGGAAAATTCAAACCACGGCTGTTCTTGGGTGGTAGCTTGTGACTGTTTATTGCATACATTTTAATTAAGTAATTGCAGTGAGTTCATCTCAGTTAGATATTTCTTTCCCAAGGCTGCTCCAGGAACTTCACTCTCCCAGTTCGGGCTGAGCAGCAGAGTGGGATCTCGCTGTGCTGCCCAGACCACAGTGACGGCTGGGTGGTGTCACAGTTCTCCAGTCTTCTGTTCTTGATTGCTTGCTCTGCCTCCTTTTCTTTTTTGCACCCCCTTCCCCATCCTCAACTGTCCTGCCTTCACTTTGCTCTCCTTCTTACTCATTTTTGCACTGATTCCACACACCCTGTCCTCTTCATAGCTTCTTTTTTTTCCCTGTATATATATATTTTTATTGAAGTATATAGTCAGTTTCCAGTGTGTCAATTTCTGGTGTACAGCACAATGCTTCAGTCATACATGAACATACATATATTTGTTTTCATATTCTTTTTCACCATAAGTTACTACAAGGTACTGAATGTAGTTCCTTGTGCTATACAGTATGAACTTGTTTATCTATTTTATGTATATTAGTAATGGCCATAGCTTCTTAAGTGCTCTTTACTTAAACTCCTAACTTGTCTCCCTGCCTTTGTGTACCCTACTCAAATCCATGCTTCATATCACAGAAACGTGATTTTTTTTTTTTTTTGGAGATAGAAATGTGGTTCTATAACTGCCGTGCTTAACTTCATTGCTCTCTTACCACCCAAAGAATATTGTCCTGATTCCTCAGTATGACCTGCAAGGTGGGCAACCCACTGTATGGCTCTTGTTTACCTCTGAATCCTTTTCTACTGTGATCCTGTCATAGTGACATGATAAATGCATAACATTTGATACATGTTATGTATCAAATTGATTTTGAAGCCTAGATAGAATATAGTAGGAAAGACTAATTTGGGAAAATAGTATTAGTTCATCTTAGAATCTATAAACAAATCTGGTTTTGACTAAAGAGCAACACGTTTGATCTTAATTTTTGATGGAGTAATGAGGAATTATGGAATATGACTACCAAAGATTCTCATTACTTTTGCTATAGTCATCTGTGACTTACAAGATTTTTCTAATTTATACCTTTCTCTAAAACGCCTCATGATAATTTTATCTGCAAGTTATAATTTATTTTCATTTCTTGACTATAGTTACAAATGATTGAAATCTGGAGATTAAATGTCAATGTTCGGCTGGCCAATATTAATTGTGTCATCTGCATAAAACCCAGTTATCAACATATATTAGAAGTAATACGCAATTTTATGTTTAAAATGTTGATGCTTTTGATATGACCTGTGATGGGAATCCTCCTTCACTGAGCTTTATCTAGGTGGCAGTTTCACTAAAACATGTGAGTGCTGTATTTTCTACCTAGGAAAGTATATGTTTTAGGACCTTAGTAAATTCTCAGTAAAATGTTATTTAAAATAACCCTGTGCTGTGAACCCCACAGTAATACCAGGAACTCACTGTAAAGCGTGAATTCATAGACAGTGTGTAAGTTTCTTTTATAAATTGCTTTGGTAGACATGCAGTGCCATACAAGCAAAATAAGGTTCAATTTTTCTGTGAAAGTGAAAATACTGAGTTGAAGGAAATGCTCTTTTAAAATTTTGATACTAAATTGCCTTGTAGAAAGTTTGTACTGATTGATAACTGCTGTGTGTATGAGAGTGTGTCTTTATCCACAACTTTTTAGTTACAAAGGCAGACTTCTTGGAAATTGTCAGATTGGTAAAGTTCGAAATATTGATAGGTAAGAAATTCATCCTATTTTAATTTTTATTTTTCAAATTACTAGTGATAACAAAATTTTTAGAAAGTCGTATTTTATTAATTCTACCACTGAGCTATACCTATCTCCTCGAGCATGCCGCCTTCTTCTTCTTCTTTATATTTTTTCATCACAGTAGTTCCCTACATCTAGTTAAAAGTTTTGAATTAGTAACAATAATTATCATGTGATTGGAAACACTCCCCCAATCTAAGTGGCTTATAAAAGGTTATTTTTCCCTCATGGCTACTTGTCTACCCTGGACTGCATGGAGAGTGAGTCTGCTATCCATGTTTGTTTAGGCATCTAAAGCGATAGAGGCCTTTCTAACTTACAGTTATACTTTGTGGAATGCAAGTCTTCCTTACTTGTCCTAGTAGGAGAATGGGTTTATATAAGCTCTTATCCCTACTCTTCTGTGTTTTAGGCAATAATTCTGCTCATGGCCTGTTGGCCAGAACTAGTCACATGGTGCTACCTAACTGAAAAAAAGGCGGATAATATACTTTTTTGTGCTCTTGGAAGAAGAAAGCTGACAGATAGCTACCATGGAAACTAATTGTTACTGAGAGTCTATTGTAGTGCCATGCCCTGTAATAGGAGTTCGTATATATAACTTCTTTCTTATAAGAATCCTATGGGGTATATATTAATAATCTGATTTTTAAGGTGAGGAAACTGAAGATGATGCATATTTAGCATTTGTCTGAAGGTCATAAAGCCAGTATTCGTGTAATCAGGATTTGACTCCAGAGTGTCTCCTATTTGAAAGTCTGTTCTTTCCCCCCTGGGAAATAAATTATTTATACAATAAATATTTGCTGATTTAAATAAACAAGGTATGTTACAGTAGATGGTAAATAAATAAGATATGTTACAGTAGATGGCACAGTCTTATTCAGTTTCTTTTAAGAAAAAAAATACTGCTGATTCAAAACTTCTTTAGTGAAAAATGTCAACAAAAAATCTTATCTTTCATCTGTAGACATGAAATGCTAGCTCATGGGAACTGATTTCTGGAACTAGTTATTTGTTTTTTTTAATTTATCCTGATGTCTGTCACTGTAGAAGATGAAACCAGTTTTTGTAGAAAGGGTTTATAGACTGAAAAGGTAGGAACTGTAAAATATAAGCAAAATAGACATGCTCTATGGGTAACTGAAAATCTCTATGAAATATGCCAATGTGAATAGTACTGTAGAGAAGCAAACTGTGACTGGCACATTACGTGTTTTTAATGATTAAAAAACTTGAGTTTTGGCACAACCTAAATGTCCATTGACAGATGATTGGATAAAGAAGTTGTGGTATATTTATATAATGGAACACTACTCAGCTTTAAAAAAAAGAATTAAATAATGCCATTTGCCGCAGCATGGTTGGACCTGGAGATCGTCATTGTAAGTGAAGAAAGCCAGAAAGAGAAAGAAAAATACCATATATCACTCATATGTGGAATCTTAAAGAAAAAAAGAAGACGCTAATGAACTCATCTACAAAACAGAAACAGACTTGCAGACACAGTAAACAGTCTTATGGTTACTGGGGGGGAAGGGGGTGGAAAGGGATAAATTTGAGAGTTTGAGATTTGTAGTTGTTAGCCACTATATATAAAAATAGGTTAAAAAAATCAAATTTCTCTTGTATAGCACAGGGAACTATATTCAGTATCTTACAATAATCTTTAATGAAAAAGAATATAAAAATGAATGTATTTATGTATATGCATGACTTGGACATTGTGCTGTACCCCAGAAACTAACACACTGTAACTGACTGTACTTAAGTTGAAAAAAAAGAAAAAGACGAGAGTTTTGGTCTCAAACAAATTAACCTTGGAAGACAGTATATTGAGCCTGATATTGTACATTTTGAGTAAAGCAGGAGATTGTGGCTGAGAAAAACCTGACCCCAAGAAACCACTTTCTCATCTTCCTTGTGTTTGGGAGAGAAGTGTTTTGGCAGTGGCAAAGAAGGTGCTTTTGGAAGCTGTACTGTTGCTGCTTAAAACATTTCTTACTTATATGGAAGGTTAATTGTTATTGTACCAACTTTGAAATAAAAACTATGATTTAGGATGGAGATGCATTTGTGAAGTATGGATGGGGGAGGAGGGAGTGTCTACCATTAGCCAGACATTGTGCTAAGTGTTTTATGTACAGTTCCTCATACTTAATGAGATTTTAAATAAATGAGTTTGATACTTCAAATTATTCTGTACCGTTATACAGACAGTATGCCAGCACTTACAAGGTTCTGGAAAAGCCTTCTGAATGTTGATAAAGTTAAGTTTAAGAAAGCTGAGGGGAGTTTCTGTGAAATTTAGTCAAATGTCAAAAGTCCTTGGGGAGAAAGAAGTGAGAAGCTGCTGTTGCTGTGACCCTTCCCGGCAGCAAGAAAAAGCGATTCATAATTTTGAAATTAACTAATCTGTTGAGAATGGAGTCTGTGATTTTCAAATGTTTATATATCCATTTGTTTACAAAAATATCTTTATAAATGTTATCCCCTGAGATGATTCTGTTTTTCCTGATAATTCTGCAATCCTATGGCCTCCTTTCGGTTTTTTTAGACTGGTCACAGCAGAGGACTGCTGTCAATAAAAGAACAATTTGTCTTTTGAGCCAAACTTCCATCACCGCTCCTTTTGCTGCCACTAGCTATCGATTGTAGCCTGAAGTGTTCACCCCTATTTTTCTGAGGTCTTGCGTCCGTTGCTTTCTGCTGTTAACGAGACTGAATTCCGCTCTGCTCCTTGTGCACAAGTCTCACTGACAAACAACTCTGAACACTTAAGTTTTTCTTCATGGTGTTGTATTATGAAATTCCCTAATCTGTATTGTTTAGTCGTTAGAGGATTACACTTGTGGAGAAATTTGAATGTTAATTGTGGAATTTTTTTAAATTGAAGTATTGTTGATTTACAATATTATATTACTTTCAGGTGTACAACTTACTGGTTCAGTATTTTTATATATTATGCACCATACAAAAGTATTACAATATTATTGACTATGTTCCCTATGCTGTACTTATTTTGTAACTAGTAGTTTGTACTTCTTGATCCTCTTCGCCTGCTTCCCATATCCCTCTAACTCCCTCCATCTGGCAGTGACTAGTTTGTATCAATGATTAATTTTTTGTATATGTTTATTTATATCAGTTTTTAAGATTCTACATGTAAGTGAAAACATATAGTATTGTCTTTCTCTGTCTTAGTTTACTTAGCATAATATTCTCTAGGTCCATCTCTGTTGTTGTGATGGCAGATTTTATTCTTTTTATGGCAGAGTAATATTCCATTGCATGTATATATGTGTATATATAGACACACACAACTCACATCATCTTTATCCATTTATCTGTCAGTGGACACTTACGTGCTTCCATTTCTTGCCTATGATGTAACTAGTGTGGCATTGAATGTTGGGATGCATATTTTCTTTGAATTAGTGTTTTCATTTTCTTTGGATAAATGCCCGAAAATAGATTTGCTGGATCAAAAGGTGGTTCTATTTTTAATTATTTGTGAAACCTCTGTGTACTGTTTTCCATAGTGGCTGTACCACCAACAGTGTATGAAGTTTTCCTTTTCTCCACATTCTCACCAGCCCTTATTATTTCTTGTCCTTTTGTTGATAGCCATTCTGACAGATAGGATGTAATATCTCATGGTTTTGATTTGCATTTCTATGATGATTAGTGATGTTGAACATCTTTTCATGTGCCCGTTGACCATCTGTATGTCTTCTTTGGAAAAATGCCTACTCAGGTCCTCTGCCCATTTTTTAATTGGATTGTTGGTTTTTGGTTTTTTTTTTTGGATATTGAGTTCTATGAGTTCTTTATATATTTTGGATAATAACCCCTTATTAGACATAAAATTTGCAAGTATATTCTCCCATTTAGTAGGTTGCCTTTTTGTTTGTTGACAGTTTCCTTTGTTGTGCAAAAGCTTTTTAGTTTATGTGGTCTCATTTGTTTATTTTCACCTTTGTTTCTTTTGCCTGAGGAGACAGATCCAAAAGATATTACTAAGACCCATATCAAAGAGTGTAATGCCTGTTTCAGCTCTTACATTTAAGTTTTTAATCCATTTTGAATTAATTTTAGTATATGGTATGAGAAAGTGTTCTAGTTTCATTCTTTCATATGTAGCTGTCCAGTTTTTTCAATACTACTTATTGAAGAGACTGTCCCCTTTGGTATATGCTTGCCTCCTTTTTCATAGATTAATTGACCATTGTGCCTGGGCTTATTTCTGGGCTCTCTTATATTCCATTAATCTACCTGTCTGTTTTTGTGCCAGGACCACAATATTTTACTGTAACTTTGTATTATCGTTTGAAGTCAGGGAGTATAAAACCTCCAGCTTTGTTGTTCTTTCTCAAGATTGCATTGGCTATTGCAAGATTGTATTCAGGGTCTTTTGTGGTTCTTAGGAATTTTAGGATTATTTGTTCTAGTTCTGTGAAGAATGCCGTGGGTATTTTGATAAGCATTGCATTGAATCTGTGAATTGCTTTGAGTAGTATGAATATTTTAACAATATTAATTTTTAAAATCTGTGGACACCGGATATTTTTCTAATTCTTTCTATTATCTTCAGTTTCCTTGATCAGTGTTCCATAATTTTCAGAGTGTAAGTCTTTAACCTCCTTGGTTGAGTTTATTCCTAGGTATTCTATTCATTTTGTCTTGATTGTAAATGAGGTGTTTTCTTAATTTCTTTTTCTGATAGTTCATTATTAGTTTATAGATACTCCAGAGATTTCTGTATATTAAATTTGTATCCTATATCTTTACTAAATTCATGTATTAGTTCTAATAGTTTTTTGGTGGTGTTTGTAGGGTTTTCTGTACATAGAATGTACAACTTGTTGGCATGTGATTGTTCATAGTATTCACTTATGATTGTTTGTATTTCTGTGGTATTGATTGTTACTCTCTTTCATTTTAAATTTTAATTGGGCCATCTCTTTTTCCTTGATAATTCTATCTAAAGGTTTATCAATTTTGTTTATCTTTTAAAAAGTTAGCTCTTAGTTTTACTGATCTTTTTTTTTTTTTTTTGTCTCTATTTCATTTACTTTCACTTTAATCTTTATTATTTTCTTCCTTCTGCTAACTTTGGGCTTTGTTCTTTTCCTAATTCCTTTAGGTGTAAAATTATGTTGTTCATTTGAGGGTTTTTTTTGGTTTTTTTATTTGCTTGCTTGTTTCTTGAAGCAGACCTGTATTGCTATAGACTTCCCTCTCAGAACTGCTTTCGCTGTGTCCCATAGATTTCGGAAAGTTGTCTTTTTATTTTCATATGTGAAAAGGTATTTTATGATTTATCTTTTGATTTCTTCATTGACCCGTTGGGTTTTTTTTAGTAGCATGTTGTTCAGTCTTAGTCTCCATGTGTTTGCATTTTTTCCAGTTTTCATCCTTTAATTGATTTCTTATTTCATACCATTGTGGTTGGAAAAGATGCTTGAAATGATTTTAGTCTTTTAAAAATTGTTGAGAATTTTTGTGGCCTAGCGTGTCATTTGTCCTGGAGAATGTTCCATGTGTATGTGAAAAGAGTGTGTAATCTGTTTCCAGAAGGAATGTTCTGTAGTAACATTCACATAAGTCCATTTCTTCTAATGTGTCACTTAAGGTCAGAGTTTCCTTACTGATTTTTTTTGTCAGGATGATTTGTCCATTGATACAAGTGGGGTATTAAAGTCCTATACTACTATTGTATAACTGTCAATTTCTCACTTTATGTCTGTTAATATGTACTTTATGTATTTAGCTACTCCTACAATAGGTGCATGTAGGTCTACCAACATTGTGTTCTCTTCTTTTGTCATTATGGGATGCCTGTCTTTGTTTAATGTCCATTTTGTCTTAGATTCACACCCCAGCTTTCTTTTTGTTTCTATTTGGATGAAATATTTTTCCCCATCCCTTCACTTTCAGTCTGTCTGTGTATTTAGCTCTGAAGTGAGTCTGTTGTAGGCAGCACATAGGTGGGTCTTTTGATTGGAGTATTTATTCCATTTATATTTAATGTGATTATTGATAGGTATGTACTTATTGTCATTTTGTTACTTATTTTCTGGTTGTTTTTGTACTTCTTTTAGTGTCTTCACTGTGGTTTGATGATTTTCTTTAGTGTTATGTTTGTGTTCTTTTCTCTTTGATTTTTGTGTATTGTAGATTTTTGATTTGTGATTATCATGAGGGTCATATATAGGCACACACATTTATGTATATATAAATACACACATTTATTTATTTTAAGCTGGTAGTCATGTAAGTTCAAACATTCTGAAAGTTCTATATCCACCCCCCACTATTTTATGTTTTTGATGTTATATCTTTTTATTTTTGTATATTCCTTAACTATTTATTGTTGTTATAGTTGGTTTTATTGCTGTTTTCTTTTAACCTTCATACTAGCATTTTGTTTTGGTTTACTGCCTTTACTATATATTTGCCTTTACCAGTGAGTATTTTTTAAAAGTATGTTTTCTTATTTCATGTTATGGCCTTTTCTTTTTTGCATAGACAAGACCCTTTAACATTTGTGGTAAGACCATCTAGTTTAGTGGTGGTGAACTCTTAGTTTTTTCTTGTCTGAGAAACTATCTCTCCTTTAGTTCTGAATGATAACCTTGTTGGGTGGAGTATTCTTGGTTACATGTTTTCCTTTTAGCACTTTAAATATATCATGGCACTCCCTCTGCCCTGCAGAGTTCCTGCTGAAAAATCAGCTGATAGCCTTATGAGGGTTCCCTTGTTTGTGAATCTTTTTTATTTATTGCCCTTAAAATTCTCTCTTTGTCTTTAACTTTTGCTATTTTAATTATGTTATCTCTTTGGGTTCATTATGTTTGGGACTCTTGGTGATTCCTGGACCTGAATATCTATTTCCTTCCCCAGGTTAGGAAAGTTTTCAGCCATTATAAAATGTTTTTGCCTTTTTCTCTCTCTTCTCATTCTGGGAGCCCTGTATTGCAAATGTTATTACACTTGATGTTGTCTAAGAGGTCCCTTAAACTATCCTCATTTAAAAAAATTCTTTCTTCTTTTTGCTGTTCTGATTGGATGATTTCACTATTCTGTTTTCTAGACTGCTTATGTACTCTTCAGTATTACTTAATTTGCTGTTGATTATCTCTAATATATTTTTAATTTCAGATATTTATTCTTCAGCTCTGATTTTTAAAAGAGATTTTCTGATTCTTTTTTGAACTTCTCACTGTGTTCCTTCATTCTTCTGAGTTTATTGAGCATTTTTATGGCTGTTGCTTTTAACACTATCAGGTAAGTTACTCTGTTTCATTAGGGTTTTTTTTTTTTTTTCCTGGGCTTTTATCTTGTTCTTTTGTTTGGAACATGTTCCTCTGTCTTCTCATTTTGTTTGACTTTCTGTATTTATCTCTATGAATTAGTTAAAACTGTTAGCCCTTCCAGTTTTGAAGGCATGTCCTTGTGTAGGAGTGTCCCTGTGCAGTCTGTGTGTATCTGGTGGCTTTGGTGGGAGGGCTGGAGCTGAGGTGGGCAGGGGCCAGGGCTTTCTGCAGGGCATGCCAGGGGCTGCTGCTCTGGTGATGGGTGAGGACTGGAGCCACAGCCTTGTGAGGGCTGGGCTTTTCCCAGGGTAATACGTTAGGGGCCATTTCCTTGGTGGAGGAGGCTGAAGCCCTGTGAGAGCCTGGGGATTGCTAGGCTGGCTAGAGTCCTATGGGCTTTTCAGTGTCCTGCTTCTGCACTGGGACCCAGAGCGAGTAAATTTGTGTACAAGCCCTTTAAGAGTGGAGTCTTGGTTTTCTACAGCTCTCATGGTTGTAAGCGCCACTGGTTTTCAAAAACAGTTGAAGGGGCTCACCTTCCTGGGGCTGATCCCCAGGGCTAGGGTGCTCAGTGTGAGGCTTGAAACCCTTGCTCCTTAGGGTGGACCTCTGAGTTTGTGATATCCCGTTCTGCTTTTGGATCACTCATTGTAGATGTGGGTCCTGACTAGATTGCATCTCTGTCCCTCCTACTTAACTTGATGTTTTTTCTTTATATCCTTAATTGTATAAGAGCTATTCTGCTAGTCTTCAGGTTGTTCTCAGAGTTGTGCTATATGTACTTGTAGTTTTGTTGTGTTAAGGGAGGAGGTGAATTCAGGGTCTTCCTACTTTGCCATCTTCATCCTGCCTCCTCTCGATATGCTTTTCAACTGACTGTATAAAAAATACTTTTTTTTTTTTTGGTGAAATATTTTCCAAGTTAAAACTTGAATTTGAAAAGGATACTTTTGTGTTCATATTTATTTTAAGGAATAGCAGGAGAGATCTTACTCTACGATTGTGACAAGATGGGTTAGGTTATGCTGCAGGGCCATCCCTGATGCCTTAGTGGCTTAAAATAACAAGGTTTATTTCTTGCGTACACAGCATGTTCATCATGGGTTGGAGGGAGCTCTACTCAGTGTCATTTACTCTTCAGGACTCAGATTGTTGTAGCTGCCACTGTCTTTAAACTTATAAAGTGTCATGGCAGAAAAAAATGTAGATCTCATCTATTGCTTTTTAAAGCTTCCTCTGGAGATGACAGACATCACTCTTCAAATTTCATTGGTCAGAGGCTGTTACTTGGCTATGATTTATTTCGTGTAGGCAAAGAAATTATAATCCTTCCGTGTTTCCCTAGAGAGGAGAACTTGAATATTTGTGACAGTTCTAATGACTCCTATAATGAAGTATATATTTTAAGAATGGCTTTTCTGAACAATATGTGATTTTGAGTACTTTTTGTATAGATTGTTTACATCTCCTAGTTTTATGAAATGGTTACTTTTGTAACTTATTGATAGAGGTGTATGAGTATATAAGCCATAATAATCTTGAATAATCAAGTACCATCAGTAAAATGTGCTCATTTTCAGATCTGTCCTTTGTATGCATTAAAAAATCTGTTATAATGTATTTTTAATGTATTTTTTCCTTCAACATTTTATTGGGGAAAAATTTCAAACATACATTAAAGTTGAAATTTTTTTGCATTAAAAATTTCTTTAAAAATTTCAGTCAGTTATAATGTGTCGATTTCTGGTGTACAGCACAATGTCCAGTCATGCATATACATATACATATATTTGTTTTCATAATGAAAAAGGTTGAAATTTAATTGTGAGAAGACGTTCATCACCAATTTGATTCTGCCATTAACACTTTTTAATACTTAATTTTATCATGTATTTACCATCTATCTATCCTTATCCATCATCCTCTTATTTTTTGATGAATTCCAAAGATAGTTGCAGAAATCAATGTATTTTCACCTAAACATAACAGCATACTTACCACCAACTAGATTTCAAATTTAGTCTTTTTCTTTGAATCATGCACAAATTATAAATATACCATTCAGTGAGTTTTGACAAGTGCAACATTTGTTCATATTAAAGTTCTTCCAAGATACAAAACATTCCTGTCACCACTTAAACTTCCGTCTTGCTTCTTCCCAGTCAGTCCTCATTTCCACTCTCTTCTTTCCTCCAAGCAAAGCATCCCTATGATTTTTTTCCATTTAAAAATTACTTTCACCTAGCCTAGCATTTCATATAAATGGAATTATATAGTGCATGCTCTTTTGTTTGAGGATGCAGCAAGTTTTTTGATTCATCTGTTTTGTTGCGTATATTGGTGTTTATTTCTCTTTATTACTGAATAGTATTTCACTGTATACCAAATTCTCCTATTTATCCACCTCTGGGTCCTTTCTAGTTTTTGGCTATTATGAATAAAGTTGCTAAGAACATTGATGTGTAGGTCTGTTTGTGGGCATATTCTCATTTCTCTTAGGAAAATAAGACTGGAATTGTTGGCTCATAGAGAGAGAGAGAAAGAGAGAGAGAGAGAGAGTGTGTGTGTGTGTGTGTGTGTGTGTGTGTGTGTGTGTGTGTGAAATTGCCAGAAATTAAGGAAAAAAGCTTGGATCATATTGCATTCTCACTATCAGATTATGAACGTTATTCTTTCTCCACATTCTAGCGATCATGCAGTGATGTCCGTCTTTTTGATTCTAGGCATTCTGATAGGTCTATGTAGATATCTCACCATGGTTTTAGTTTGCAGTTCCCTAGACACTAATGCTTTGAGTACTTTATGTGCTTATTGGCCATTCACATAGCATCTTTTGAAAAGTGTGTATTCCAGTCTTTTCCTCGTACAGAATTTGTTTTCTCTTAATTGCTAAACTATAGGAATTCTTCATGTTTTCTGGATACCAGCTGTTTTTCAAAGATATATCGTGAAAATATTTTATTTTGTAATCTCTAAATGGTAGCTTGGGAGAGCAAAATAATTTAATTTTGATTAAGTTTATCTTTTTATATTTCTGCCTTAGAGAATTTACCAGTTCCCATGACATAAGGGTATTCTTCTATGTTTTCTTCTAAAGCCTTTACATATTTAGCTTTTAGACTTAGGCCTATGGTATACCTCAGATTATTTTTGTGCATGGCAGAAGGTAGGGGATCAAGCATCATTGTAGTTTTCCATATGAATATCCAGTTGTTCTAGCACATTTCATTAAAAAACATGTCCTTTCCCCACTGGATTACTTTGATTTTTTTTTAAAATATCAAATTATAGCATAAGTTGAGTCTACTTTCTGGGCTTTCTAATCTGTTCCATTGATGTATTTTTCATTCGTTATGTCAGTATCACATTTTCTGAATATTGTAGCTTTTTAGTATTTCTCAAGTCAATTAGCCTAAGGCCTTCAACTTTGCTCTTCTTTTTTCAAAATCCTTTGGATTTTCTAGTATATATATATATACTAGAAAAAAAAATATATATATATTTGCCATTCTGTATAAATTATAGAATACATTTGTGAATTTCTACGTGAAAGTCTGCTGGGAATATGATAGGGATTTTGTTGAATGTAAAGATCAGTGTGGGGAGAACTGATATTGGAAATATTGAATGTTTTGATCCATGAACATGGTTTATCTCTCCATTCATTTAAAATCTGTTTTAGGTGGTGTTTTATTTGATTAGTCTCAAACTATAGCTCTAACTCTTGGACAGTGACTTAGTTATTAGTTTAATTTCTTTTGTCTTAGCTGAAGTGCTTGAAATCTGCCCATGCATGCATTCTTTTGAGGGTCACCAGAGTATGGGAAAACTGTGTACATAGAATTTTGGGCTCCCCTTTTCTGGCTCTCTCTCTGTTAGTTTGCCCCTTTCACTTTCCAGTGGCTTTGGTGCTTCAAAATGCTGCTCCTGGTTCTTTAAGCTAGAAAGACAATGGGTTTTCTATTGGGATTGTAGCTTTCGTGCATGGTGTTGACAGGGCCTGCTCTCTGCTAAAGGCTCTGAAAGTAGGGAGCTGACCCAGTGCTAGTCCCTCTTTCCAGTATCAGCTCTCCTGAAGGATGTGCCTGCTTTTTTTTTTTTTTTTTTTTTTTTAGCTCTCCGATATATTTATGTAATTTTTTTTTAATCTAGAGTTTATGGTTGTTATCTGTGAAAGGGTCAGTCCTAGGAGTTTACTTAAACTTTGCTGAAAATAGAGCCCAGTTAATTTAGTTTGGACATCTGATTTTTAGCAATACATGTGGGATTCTTTAACTTGTGACTTTAATGTAAAAAAAGGATTACTAGTGAGTTGTTAGAGAAATTCTATAGTAACTATGCATAGTTTACTGAGTCTATTAATTTTAATAGATACACGCATACAATCATAATATACAGTCCTATCTTTTCTTAACTTCATAATCCAGTAAAAATCTTATAGCTGAGGGTGGCTATAGGAAAAACCTGTTTTTGTCTTAATCTTTATTTTCCTGAATCTGCATTTAATAAATTGCTTCTCTTCCATATTCTCCTTCTTACCTTTACAATTTACATATGTTGTTTCAAGGATTTGAGCATTAATTTAAAAATTCCTTTGTTTCTTCATAGCCTATTGTTCAGTTTGCACCCAGTTACCAAAGCATAGGAAACAATTTTTATGGTGTGTATTGCCTTATTTTTGTTAATTGGAATTAAAAAAATTTTAAACTAGCACATACTACACATGCCTGATATCTTTCCCCTGTATGTTCTTCCCTCCTTTGTATTTTTTCCCCTTTCTTTATTCTCTGACTCCATGATGTTCCTTGACTTACTGGTAGAAAGACATCAAAACTTAGTTTCAAAATAACCTCAGAATGACTCCTGTCATATTCCTTTGATCATGGACTGTGACACTATGTATGTTGTAAAATCAAACACTTTTTCTGACTGCAAACATTTCAGGAATTAACTGTACATTTATTCTCTGACTATCATGAATAGATTCCATTTTTTTCCTAAACCAATGCTGTTTTTCTGTTTCAAAAAATTCTTAGTTAAGTAGTTCACAAAACAGTTTGAACTTTAAAAGTACCCTGTTTACTTAATAGATTATTTCCTGGGTGGTCCTCAACCCCAGAGATTTTGATGAAGTAGATCTTTGATGAGGCCCTGGAATCTGGCTTTTCATGAAGTTACTACAGATTATCATGATGACAGTATCTTATGTCAAATTATCTGGTGCACTTCCTCTCACAAGTGAGTAGGTGATGGACACATGCCACCCTGTTTCTGGTGAGGCTGGAAAAATCAAGACACAGGAAAGAAGCACAGAGAAGCATTGTAGAGCTTTAGAGTTAGCAAATTCCATGTCTGCTAGTTTGGCTTCAGTTTCTTCCTTTGTAAAAGTGAGATTTTTCTTATCAAGGCATTGAAAGAATTAAATGAAAAATTTTTTCTCGTCCTTATTGTACTCAGACTAAAATTAAAGTCAGTGCCTAGTAGAAGAAGCAGAAGTGTGTTTTTATGCTCTGAATCGTCTTTTATGGCTGACCTTGCTGAGATCCCATTGGGGGCTCTGGCTGGTGGTCTTCATAGTGCTTTTTACTTGTGTTAAATCTAGTGGCAGGAATTCCAACAAAGAGAATAGAGCTGCCTCTAGTAATACGACCCTTAAATAAGTATCTACTAACAGTATTCTGCACATAGCAGGGACTCAAAAATGTTTGTTTAGCAAATGCATTCTTCCTAAAATAAAAAAAAAAAATCACCATTCTCCTAGTTTTTGTTACACTAAGCCTCTTTGTGCAACACTTACCCTATTAGAAGAGAAAATGAGGGCTCCAGTAGTTCTGTAGTACTCACTGAGACAGCAAAACATTTTCACAAGTTGAGTAATTGGTTTTTACAACCAGGTGCTACCGGCAACTTGATAGTGATTAGCTAAAATAGATGTTTATACATGGCAGTGTTTCATGGAATTATGGACGGGCCCTCCCAGATAATGACCTGTGAACTTTCTTGGAAATCTTGAATACACAGAATGAAGCGACAACGTTAGTCCTTATATCACATCTCCTGGATCTTTCTCCTATGACGGTGTCTTCTGTTTTCAGGACCCCAAACTCTAGAAGATATTATGCCTGTGATTAATTCCATTCATATACAATTCCTCCTTATTCATTTTACCTATTTAAATATCTAAAGACAGATCTTAGCAGTAAGACAAGCCCCATAGTCTTCAGTTCTTATTCCTTGCTCTGCCTTTTCCTGAGTCCTGATTCTTCATGCTGTTCCCCAGTTTCAGTGCTGCTAATAATTGCAGTATTTATTGGACATTTACTATGTACCATACACTGTGCTCAGTGCTTTGCATTGCCTCATGTAAAGCTCTCAACTTAAGATGTAAGGTTCTGTTATTATATTCATGTGACACAAAGACTATTTTGGAAGTGTCCTTTTAGGCAATGCTATGTGCAGTCATTTTCTGTTAGCAGAGACAATTCCTGTGGAAAACAATTGAAGGAGGAAACCTAGTGAGCAGTGACAGTCAAAATCCTTTTTTTTGTGTGTGTGTGTGTGTGAACTGCCTAATACATCAGTGATGAAATGTATACACCAACATGAATGCTGTTATCTGCATGAGCCAGTGGCAGCCTTATTTGTTTCATTTGGGAAAAAATTGACAAAGTAGGAGACAGGCTGGTTCTAGAATGTGGCATTAACTCAGAAATTGCAATGACTTCGTATCATCTGTACCTTTTTATAATAGTGGATGGAAAGTGGGCTGTCATTTCTGATATATGGGACATTATCACTGTGCTGAACAATGATTGCATGATTCACAGTAATGTAATTTATTTCTCAATAGTTTTATAAAGAATCATTTGACTTCTGGGCTGGTGCTAATTAGAATGCAGCTACATTGGAAATTATTTTGCAGGCAGTTTGTGTATTATGTGTCAAAATGGTGTTACAGATTCTGAAAAAAGTTTTCTAATATTCCTTTAAAGGGGTTTTCCACGAAATGTTGTTAACGGCATAATATTAGTGGAAAGAATATTTATGCATGTCTTAAAGTTTATATTTTAAGGGCATTAGGACATTTGAAAAGCTTGGATGATACTTTATGAAATGCTTTTAAAACTGATTTTTTTTCTTAAAGTTTCTTGGTCACATCTAAGCAAATCCTATCTAAATGATCTGACACCATTCTTTAGAATGTAAGGGTACTTAACACCCTTTACTTGCAGCTTTGAAGTCCCCAGATGGTGAAAAAATCTGAGGCCACAGAAAAAGTCTGATATATTGTATTAGTGGTCTGTACACTAAGGCTAAATAGCTTGAATTTGATAGGCGTGTTTACAATTTAAAATGCTTTTGGTGATTTTGGTCTCCATTTTTGTAACAAATATTAAATTGAAACTTCTTAAACTGTTGGTATTTTATTTAGAAGATTTTAAAAATCAAACTAATTATGAACATAGTTTTAAGAGTTAAATAGTTCTAAAAAAAATCAGGCCCTTTGTATCTTTCTCCTCCCCAGCCCTGCTCCTCTGATAACCCTTTTATTTATCTGTTTGATTGTCTATCTATTTATTTATTTATTACTTTAAATGAAGGTACTGGGGATTGAACCCCGGTCTTTGTGCATGTGTTCTACCACTGAGCTATGCCCTCCCTAGCATGACAGCCTTTAAAAAATTCTTTTGCTATCTCCTTTGGCATTTAACTCCATATTTCTGTATTCCTCTCTATATTTCTCTTTTGATTTACTAATTTTAGACATGTCTACTGTTTAATCTCTCTACTCACATAGCAGGAAGTTAGGTTGGACATATGAAATTGCCTATATTTGGCCATTTTTTACCTATAAAAATTTCAGTGTTATTTAGTTAAACCTAATAATTGCCTAATATTTTCTTTTTCTTACTTTTTTGAGCCTGTGGCTCTCTCTTACACCCGATAATCTGTAAAATATTTTTGAAAATTTTTAATGTAGTAAAAACTGCCATGTTATCTATTAGTTCTGTATTACCTTTTTCTGGAGACCACCCTCTTGGAGTTCTTCATCTTACTGCTCTAATTCAGACTAAAATAAAACCTTTAATCTGGATTTTGTTCTGTTCTGTTTCTGGGCATCTTAGTTTCCCAAGAAGAGTGCACAGGAAATATATCATTTAAACCATTACATCTCTGAAATACCTTTATTCCTCTCTCTTATTTGAAGAATACTTTGACTGTGTATAGAATAATTTCATGATTTTCAAGGTATTTGTTTTTATTTTTATTTTTCTGGTTTTCAGCTTTGCTCTTGAGAAGTCTGGTCTCATTCCTGGTGTCAGATAATTTTTTTTCTCTCTTGAAGCTTTAACATTTTTCCTTTTATCTCTGGAATTCTGAAGTTTCATAATGATGTTCTTTGGTGCAAATAGTGCCCAGAATGATGAATAAGATGCTTAGTTGGTTACTTAAATCTGGAGACTCATCAATATTTAATTTCTTGAAGTATTTCTTTGATTATATACATTTTCCCCTTTTCTTTGTAGTTTTTGTCTTTTCATGTATCCTTAGCAAATATTTTAGAATACTTGGTGCTTTTGCTGTGATGGTTAAGTATTTTGAATATCATACCTTCTGACCCTATTTTACCCTCCAACTTGTACTCTTCATTCCCGTGACGGAGTTTTATTCATAAAACTCATATGCTAGGCTCATTTTTTCATGATATTTCTCTAATCTGGAGTACTTTATCAGCTCTCAATTAAATCCTCCAAGTAAGTCAGTATCAATATATACTAACACTCTTTTAGTCTTCTACTTCCCATGATGTTGTCCTTAGTCACTTAAACCATAATTCATCTCTTTGAACATCATGTTCCTTGCCTGAAGTATTCTATTTTGCTCTTGATTATATTCTGTATTCAATTTATAATAAAAATAGGGGATAAAGAAGATAAAAATGTGAATGTTTAAAGGACATTAAAAATCCAAAAGATAAGATAAGCTCTAAACTATTCAAAATTAACAAGTAATTAGTAAACTGAAAGATAGTACTGAGGAGTTCATCCCTAATATCGCACAGGGAGAGACCTAGAGTTAACAAGTGTGAAAGAACATTGAGACAAGAGGGTTGAATTATTCTAACATGTGTCTGCTAGGCGATTCTGAACATGAGAAATGAGGAGATGGAAGAGAAGCAATATTTGAAGAGATAGTTTGGAGTTTTCCAAAATTAAAGGAACTGCTCTTTTTTTCCCCCAAATGGGAGAAACAACAGTGTATTTATTTGTATAGGGAATGATAGCCATAGCTACATTTTTGAGTGGAAGGGAGGGGGTTGTTAGATAAATACTCAAGTGAAGACACTGTCCTTATATAGGAGTGAGGCAGTTCTCCACTATATCCTGTGTGTCCATTGAGAGAAGATTGATGTGAGGTGTAGCGGTGGGGAGCATGGAGATTATCTTCTGATTGTTTCTGTGTTCTCAGTGAACCCTAGAACCCTAGTTCCTAAACTAGAGTAATCGACTGAGGATGATATATGGGAAGAGATGTTGGGAGTCTGGGAAGAAGGGAGGTGAAATAAAGCTCTAGGAGAGTGGAAGTGAGAATGACAAGGGAAATGTATGTTGCTGGACAGCACTAAGAATCCACTTGGGGTCAGTGGTCCTTTGCAGTGAGAAGAGTCAGCTATGTCCTTCTCCAGACAAATTCAGCAGTCTGGCATGAAGGAGGAATTGACCTAAATTTAACCAAAGCTAGAGTGGAAAGAGACATAGAGGATCTGAGACTATACATAAGGTGGGGTTATAGCGATTAATCGTGAATTTAAGTAGGTAAGAAGAAAGTAAGAATATGAAAGACGGAAGGATAGATAAAGGTGAGAGGATTATTGCAGAATTAGTCCTGATGGGGTTCGTGAATTATTGGAATTGGGTACTAGAGATCATTTGAATGGTCGGAGAGTATGGTCAGGCAATGGGATGTTTGAAATCAGTATCATGGAGGGGGTGAAGTTACTGGTAATGACAAGGCCTACAAAAAGCTTTCCAACCAAAGTGACACAAATTGGTCACAGTTGTGCTCCAGTGACTAATCCAGGAATCTAGGGATTCAAAGAACCAGCTAACTCGAGAGTTGTCAGAGTCCCCAGGGTGCAGGGCAGCCTTCTTTTCCTTACTCTGATACGCCATACGATAACTTTGTTTGCATGTGTGACATGAAAGTGATTGGAATGCACTGGCCTAGTGTATGGCTGTAGGAATGAGTGAATGAGATAATGGGGAGGATAGGACTACTAGGGAAGAGGAGATCAAGGAACTGAGAGGTCAGGGTTTTGAAAAAATCATTTCTATGCTTTTAGAAATGACAGAATTATGTCAGGAGCAGTGTTTGAGAAAGTATCTTGGAAAGCAAGAATGGAAACCTTCAGGGAGGGAGAGGAGGGAGCAAGTCAGAGATCTTCAGGAAGGGAGAGGAGGGAGCAAGTCAGAGGTCTACTTGACAAGTAGAGGTAGTGATGGCATAGCCTGACTACAGGAGGTTAAAAGCTTGTAGGGGTTTATGACTGGAAGAAATAGTCTGGACATAGCAATGAAGAGAAAATTATCCATGTTTTGAGAGGGCTGCCGGGTCTTTAGGAGTCTGTCTTTCTTGTAAGAAGAAAGGATGTTCAAAACATAGGTTGTTGTCTGACCTTGCATTCCAAAAGGCACTTTGGAGAGAGATGGAAATAAGGTAAAAAAAGGGAATGGGCAGAGCCATATGGATATAGAGTCCAGGGGTAAGGGATAGTTTGAGTTCTGGGCTTTCTATGGTGAGTGATAGAAGCAGGGATAACGTACATTATGAAATTATCACTAATGCATTTGAGGTAGATAATAGAGGCGAGTCAGTGCGTAATTAGCTGAAACGATGGGAGATATTTGCCAGAAACAACTGCCAAACTTCCATTTCCTTTCTTTAACATGAGCAACTCTTGGTCTTTTCCCATTTTGACTTTGCTGCTCCAGCACCTGGCTCCTGCTTTAGTCCAAGGTAAAAAAATTATCTACAAAGTTCTTTCTTTTTTATGTAATCGAAAGAAAGCAGCGCTAAAGTGTATGTAAAGTATAATGAGCCAAGTGGGGAGTACTATGAGGGATATGGGATTGGAGAATCAGGCAGGGACTGAATCATTTGGAATCTTTAGACCAAGGAAAGGGGATTAGAATTTATCCTAAATGTTAGCATGAGCCACTCAATAGTTAAGTCTTTTGCTGAGATGGAGAAGGCTGTGGGAGTACTAAATTGGGGGAAAATCAAGACAACTCTTACTATCATAGTAAGCTTGAGATAGATCCCAACTAAGAAGGCACGCTTTATCAGGGCAAAGATATTTGTCCAATTAATTAATTGCTCAATCCTCAACACTTTAAAAAGTGCCACACACATAACATTTTTTATTTGAACAAATGAGTAAACAGTTGAATGAACAAATGAATAAATGAATGAATCAATAAAAGAATAATAGGTTTCCAAGTTGAGATGTCACATGAACATACGGATATAGGGTCTGGATCTCAGAGGAGAGTGGTCAGTGCTTGAGATACAAATACTTGTTCTTTTAGGAAAAATTTGAAAGTACAATGGTGATGATGACAACACAGAAATAATTATTGGTTGTATGTTTATATATAACCTTTCCATGTGTATATACTGGAAAAAATAAAATCATACTTTGTGTATAGTTTATAAATTTCATTTTCAGTTAATATTTTGTGACTGCCTTTTATTATCACTGCATACTGATATTATATGAAGTGATGCCATATTGTTAATGCATTCTGATAGCATAGTTTATTCAATATTTATTATTTAAAATCCAAATTCTGTTGGATTTTTAAAATTTAAGTTCCTACTAGCTAAATCTTATGCATATTTTAAATGATTTTCTTAGAATAAATTTTCTAAAAGTGGAAATAATGAGTCAAAAATGATTAAAACTGCATATATTAAAAGCTTAATGGGCATTGCCCCCGAGACAGATAAACTCCCCTTCACAGTGCATGGTGCTTTTTCCCCAACACTAAACATTACCTTTTTTCTGTCCTTTTTATATCATTTTCTTTTCTGATAGGACTCTGTTGCTTTGAAAGCTTTTAAGTATTGCTACTTTATATGATGATACTTTAGGGTAAGAAACTTATTTTTTATTAAAAGTAGAAAAAGTTTTTATCACTGTGCTCATCTATAACAGATTAATGAAAACACTTAAGTAGGGGACACATTTTCTTGGAAACATGAATTGGATGTTTCCAAAGTATCTGATTTTAAATTCTTTAAGACAAAGAAAACTCTTATGTCATGTCAGTATAAACATTCCCTATATACTAATACAATCAGAGCAGCTGACTAGAGTCAAACTGATTAAAAAGTTTCTCCTGTATGCTTTGAGATCTGTGAATGACATAAAATACAGAGAGGAACTAACACAAAACAGGAAAATATTTCAGTAAACCTAAGTTGGAAAAATTTAGAAATAAGGATTTTCATATATGTTCCTTGGAAATACACACTTTCACTTGTGTCCTAATACCTTTTCTTATTATGTCTTGTGTTTTGTATTTAAATAAGAAATGTTTTATCTAGGCCTAGGACTAAAACTAAGTTAATGTCTCAGCATAGGGTTTATATCCTCTTTTCATATTATGAATCTCCTCTTGTTGAGAAGAATGCCCACCTGTGATTCTGAAGAGCCACTCTCTCATTTTCAAACAGGTCAGTGCTGTAAATGTTAATCCCATGACTAAAGATAATGTATAAGGCAATAAACACCTCCTGTTTCATAAACAATAAGATGGTAAAACCTGAGTGCTTATTTATGGCAGCAGGAGACAGTGACTGCTGAGGGACGGGTTCTACCGCCCTGGAAATACTGTGCAAGCAGACAAAGCAAGATTATCAGACCAAGGATGTGAAGAGTTTTCTTAACTCTTTTAAACAATTTTGTTTTGTAGGAAAATTTGAAGAAAAATACTTGAAGACACAATTAGTAAGTAGTGGAGTTTATTATTATACAAAAGAACTGGGTGAGATGTCTCTGCAGTTGGGATGTCAGAGGCAGCAATTCAGATCCACCGTAGGAGGAACAGGAAGGTGAATGGGTCACTCAAACCAATGATATGGCTAGGAGCATTCTCAGATCCTAGGAAAAATCAGACACAGGACAAGGACCTACGAGCAGACGCTGTGTAGACAGCAAAGCACAGCATCAGGCTGCACATTTAAAACATACCTATTGATTACTTTCCTCTTTTAAAAGTAATACATACTTACTTGGGAAAAAAAAAAACTAGATGGAAGATTTTTTAGAAATTCCCTGCAATTCTACCACTCAAAGTCTTTTCCATTTTGATGTATATCTTTCCTCTATGCTTTTAGAAGTACAGGTCTTTTAAAAATCTTTTTTAAATTATGAAAGTAATTCTTTTTTATTATAATAAATTAAGCAACTTGGAAATTTATATGGTAAAGAATTAAAGATCCTTCAGTTTCTTAGATTTTTATACCTCAGAGTAAAGCACTATAAAATTTTATTTGTATTTTTCTAGTCTTGGTCTATGTACATGATACCCACTATATGTGTGTGTGTATATATATCTCTGTGTGTGTGTGTGTGTATGGTATATATATCATATATGTGTAGATAAATCATATATGTGTATATAAACACAATATACGTATATATGAAATATATGGTATATAGTGTATATTATCTGCTGTATATAGTAGATATATACAATATATATGATGTAATCATGCAATTAAATATATAAATGTTTATGTATTATATAACTATAGTCATATTATACATGAAAATCATAAATCTCAGCTCTAGAGTTGCAAACATAAGATCTGACTACCCTTTTACTGTTGTAGTTCCCAGTCCTTTTCAAAGAAATGTTTTTCCCTTCATCCATTTCAACACCCTGCCACCTTAGTCCATATTTATTCCATTTCTTTCCTTATCTCTCAGATAACAAGCTCTGTTTATTTTGTTCTTTTGACAGGCAATAGATAATCTAATTATGCACTTTAATTTCTTATGGATCACACAAAGATAAATTGTTTGTGTCTCATTATGTATTGATTTATGCACCATTTGCAATGCAGCTGACCCAGAGAAACACAATTATTACTGTTACAGTTCATTTACAAGACTTTTACACAGTGGGAGATGTTATCATCAGAACTGGTAGTCTTTTAGAGAGAGAGACATACATAAATTCTCTTCCCAGAACCTAACAAAACTAAAAAAATAAATCATATGTAACATAGTTTTGTATAAAATATTTGTAGTTTTCCTTGATATGAAGAAAAAATTTCTCTTTAATCACTGAGTTTTGTTGACTTCATGTGAAGTCCAATAGATAATACAATATGGAATATACAAATAGGGCCTGTTAAGTGATTTTTCCACTTAGAAGCATTCCAATATAACTTACTCATATTCACATAAAAAGATTGACCTTTGACAATGTCTCATGGAAACAATTTACATTTTTAGCAATACACTGTTCAGTGGCAAGTTTTTAGTTTCAATGAACATTTTTTTAACATTTTTATTGATTTATAATCATTTTACAATGTGTCAAATTCCAGTATAGAGCACAATTTTTCAGTTATACATGAACATATAGTCATTGTCACATTTTTTTCTCTGTGAGCTACCATAAGATCTTGTATATATTTCCCTGTGTTATACAGTATAATCTTGTTTATCTATTATACAATTTTGAAATCCCAGTCTATCCCTTCCCACCCTCTGCCCCCTTGGCAACCACAAGTTTGTATTGTATGTCTATGAGTCTGTTTCTGTTTTGTATTTAGGCTTTGTTTGTTTGTTTGTTTTTTTAGATTCCACATATGAGCGATCTCATATGGTATTTTTCCTTCTCTTTCTGGCTTACTTCACTTAGAAATGACATTCTCCAGGAGCATCCATGTTGCTGTAAATGATGTTATGTTGTCAGTTTTTGTGGCTGAATAGTATTCCATTGTATAAATATACCACATCTTCTTTATCCAATCACCTGTTGATGGACATTTAGGCTGTTTCCATGTCTTGGCAATTGTAAATAGTGCTGCTATGAACATTGGGGTGCAGGTGTCATCCTGAAGTAGGATTCCTTCTGGATATATGCCCAGGAGTGGGATTCCTGGGTCAAATGGTAAGTCTATTCCTAGTCTTTTGAGGAGTCTCCATACTGTTTTCCATAGTGGCTGCACCAAACTGCATTCCCACCAGCAGTGTAGGAGGGTTCCCTTTTCTCCACAGCCTCTCCACCATTTGTCAATGAACATGTTTTGAGGTGACAAAATAGCAATTCTTATTCTCCAGTGGGTAGTATGATTGAGAATTATCAAATGAAGTTACAAATAATATTTTAAATAAAGTTCCAAAGTTACTAGTTCCTGTGACTTTTATTTCTTATAAATTAATTTTTCTCCATGATCATTATTGTATTACTAACATTATTTTCTTTTTTCATGGTGTTAGCTTTTATTAAAGACTTAAATGACATGAACATTTTGGAAGAATATACAATATTTATCTGTTACATTCACTTAAAAACTATTTTCAGGACATACCTCAACAAACTTCCAAAACTTTTAGTTATCATTGAGCTTTCTCTTCTCTGAAAAAAAATTTGAAGCACATTTATAAATGTTTCTTACCTAATTTAGTACTTGATTATATACTGTAATTTTTTTTAGCTCCTAGTTGTTATTTGCTTCTAAATTTCACGAGAGCAATAATTCTAACTCCCATAGTTTAGGAGTGTTCCTTCCTCTTCAATCTTTTGGAAGAGTTTGAGAAGAATAGGTATGAGCTGTTGTTTTTTATGCTTTATAGAATTCCCCAGTGAAGCCACCTAGTCCTGGACTTTTGTTGTTTGCTGGGAGGTTTTTTATTGCTGATTCTATTTCACTGATAGTGATTGGTCTGTTCAAATGATCTGTTTCTTCTTGATTCAGTTTTGGTGGACTGTATGTTTCTAGAAACTTGTCTGTTTCTTCTAGGTTGTCCAGTTTATTGCATTGGCTTCAACTTTAAATCACCAGCTGCATTAGCCCTTAACAAGAGAGTTAGCCTGTCCTTTGAAGCTTTGAAGCCAAGCATTGACTTCTAGCTTTGAAAATCATAGGTAGCATCTTCTTCCAATATAAAGCTGTCTTGTCTACATTGAAAACCTGTTGTTCAGTGAAGCCAACTTCATTAATTATCTTAGCTACATCTTCTGGATAACTTGCTGCAGCTTCTACATCAGCACTCTACCTTGCACTTGGATGTTATGGAGATGAGTTCCTTCCATAAACTTCATGAACCAACTGCTGTCTTCAAACTTTTCTTGTGCAGCTGCCTCATCTTTCTCAGCCTTCATAGCACTAAAGTGAGTTAGCCTTGCGCTGGATTAGGCTTTGGCTGAAGGGCATTTTGTGGCTGGCTTGATCTTTTATCCAGACCACTAAAATTTTCTTTGAATGAGCAGTAGACTGTTTTGCTTTCTTACCATTTGTGTGTTCACCGGAGTAACACTTTTAATTTCCTTCAAGAGCTTTAACTTTGTATTCACAACCTGGCTAACTCTTGGGTGCAAGGGGCCTAGCTTTTGGCTCATCTCAACTTTCTTTGTCTTTCTCCCTAAGCTTAATAATTTCTTGCTTTTAATTTAAAGTGAGAGACGTGTGACTCTTCCTTTCACTTGAACACTTAGAGAGTAGGGTTATTAACTGGCCTAATTTCAATACTGTTGTGTCTGACAGAATAGGGAGGCCTAAGGAGAGAGAGAGAGTTGGGGGAATGACCAGTCGGTAGGGCATCCAGAACACACATGACATTTATTGATTAAATTTGCTGTCCTGTATGAGCACAGTTTGCAGTGCTCCCAATTACAATACTGACGTCAAAGAACACTGATCACAGGTCACCATAACAAATATAATAATCATGAAAAAGTTTGAATATTGTGAGAATTATCAAAATGTGACACAAGACATGAAGTAAGCAGATGCTATTGGAAAAATGATGCAAATAGACTTGCTCAAGGCAAGATTGCCATAAACTTTCACTTTATTAAAAAAAACCCCCACAGTATCTGTGAACCAGAATAAAGTGATGTGCAACAAAATGAGGTATGCCTGTATCCAGAGGTGCAGTTTCTGGGTAATAAGGAGTTTGATTTTAACTTCATAGTTGAGAAACAGTTAAACTGTTCCATTTTTTTCACTTTAGCCACAATATATGAGAGCTTCAGTTGGTCCACATCTCTGCCAATAGTTGTCAGTATCATCAGTCTTTATTATTCCAGCGAGCGATTCTAGAGGGTATGAAGCTATATTTTGTTGTTCTTTTAAGTTAAACTTCCCTGAAGACTAATGACGTTTAGCATCTTTTCATGTGGTTACTTGCGGTTTTTCTATCTGTGTTTATGATGTGTGTTCAAGTCCTGTCCTCTATTTTTGTTGTTTGTTTTCTTATTATTGAGCTCTTGATATATCCTGTATGGAATCCTTTGTTCAATATACGTGTCAAGTATTTCTTTCCAGTCTATAGCTTGGCTTTCCATTTTCTTGATGGTATATTTAGGAGAAAAGAAGGTTTTAATTATGATAGATCTCTGAAAATATTGATTCTTCCAATCCATGGACATGGTAAATCTCGTCATTTATTCTGACCTTTAATTTTCCTCATCATTGTTTACTATTTATTAGTTAACAGTTTCATGTAAAGGTATGGAACTTACTCTGGTGGGGTTGGTGTGAAGGAGATTTCTGAGTGAACATACACCTTGTAGATGTGACACAGATAAAAAAAAGTTAATGTGTGAAGGTAAAAACCTGAAGACTTTATCTATTAGTTGGTAAAGAAATTTGTGGCAAGAGTGTGAGAATTGATCCCTAAAATAATTGAGGGCAAATGAGCTATTCCTCGTTTATGCCTTGTAGCTGAGCCTAATGAAAAGCTAAGAGGTAAGCATTTAGCAGTTGGCAAAGAAAGCCACTATGTTCTGAAAAATATTTCTGAGCAAGAAAGTGACATCAATATACACAGTGAATAGCTCACTGTGTGAGCCTGGGGAAAGCGCCTGAGAACTGGTGATAATGTTAGCTTGAGTAGTTTAGACAAGCAGGATAGGCAAGATAAATACCTTTTCCCCCATTGGATTAATCCAGCTAAGAAGGCTAAAGCCTAGTCCCATCTTTTCCATATCATAAGGAGTTACTGCCACTCCACTTGATCCAAGGCAGATTTGGCACAGCTTTGGCTGGTTTCCTTCTCTCATATTCCTGCTAATAACAGTACTGGGAGAGACCTCAAGTGTATTGTAAGTGGGATGTGTGACAGTTTCAGGCTGAGACAGGATTGTGCTGTTCATGGTATTTGAAATGTTTTCGTAGAGTGATTAAATAAAACAATGAATTCCTTTGAGAATCTTTTTGTATATTGTTTTCTTGCCCATGGAGATTATTTTCCTGGTAGATTTGCATCCTCTTTTTATTCGTTATTTCATATTTTTTTTCTGTCTCAACACTCTAGCTATCCACGTGCAATCGTAAACAGAGTTAGTGCTGAATGACAGAGATGAGAGCTTGTTTTTTATAAATGCCCATTTAAATGAGAAGCATGATATAAAGGTAAATTTGTTTAAGCTAAAGTTTTAAATTACTCCACTTGCTTAAAATAGGAATCTTTAAATGCTATAATAAGCCAAAACTACTCATATTACTATGAGAGCATATTAAATTATAAAATATGAATAACATGT
Organism: Camelus ferus; assembly: GCF_009834535.1. Lineage (NCBI taxonomy): Eukaryota > Metazoa > Chordata > Mammalia > Artiodactyla > Camelidae > Camelus > Camelus ferus. The sequence goes on along the minus strand of NC_045706.1, from coordinate 40,872,001 downwards.
TTAAGGAAGTATATGATTCTAGTATAGATTGGTTACATATACCCTAAGTCAAGCCTGGAAGTTAAAACAAGCAAACAAGCAAGCAAGCAAAACATAAGGGGAATCCTAATGTAGGTAATAGTGAAACCTTAAGTGAAATGCTTTACAAAAGTTATACATTTGATCAAAGTGTGATATCCAGGTATTGTAGAATTGCTTTTGGATTATCTCTAATACATTACAAACAGTTGATATCAATTTTCTTTTGTCTGCTCACATGTTATATTCAACTTAAATATTTTTAATACTAGGTACCCCAAGAAAGGAAAATAAATTTATTGAATGTTAAGGAAAAATTGGGCAAGAGTGTAGTAGCAATCATCTACAGCCCTATTCTTATATCTTAATCCCAAGTAGGAAGTTTCTCAGGAAGGGATTTTTTTCTCAAGGTGTTTATGGCTTCCAGTGTGTAGCAGACCCTTCTTGGTTTCTCCTGGGACTTTATTATTTCACTGGTTTTCATAAGAGGTATTAAGATTGAGCAGGGTCTCAAGTTACCCTCTGAAAAGCATGATGTTCCCTCAAGACATTCCAAAGCATGAAAGCCCACTTCTGCCCTGTTAGATGAGTCCAGTCTCCTCCTGACTGGTCCTTCCTCATTAAGACTGATACTTAGAAAATGAACTTATTTTAGTATCTTTATCTGAAAGATTCAGTCAGAGTGGTTCACAAGCTTACAAATGAAATTATTTCTCAAACCAGGTCCTTTGTCTCACCATATCCTTGATTCATTGTTGATTGTAGGCCTAAGATCCTCAGTTTCTAAGTCTTAAACATTACAATATTTTTGCTTATTTTCTTCCAAGGGGCAAAAAAAACAAAAAACAAAAAACAAAAACTCGTAACAATACTCTGTTATAAAAAATTCCATATCTGATGTGGATACCTGCTTTATTTTTATCCCAACTTCCCGAATCTAGAATCTATATCAGGAAAAAGCACATATATATGAGGAAAAATTGGTTTAGAAAGAGGTTGATGTCTGAGCAGTTTTAAACCTCCTGATGCGGAGTTAGAATTAGAAAATGTTACTACTCAAAGGATTCTTAGAAATTTGAGGCCCAAATGATGAAATGGTTTTCCTAAGATCACTTATTAAATATTTGTGTTGAAGGAGTGGTAATACTGCTTGTCTCATAAAATTGATGTTAAGGTTTATTGAGATCACACAGTTAAGTGCTTGACTCAGTAGCACATACTATGTGAATAATAAATATTATTATTCTATTACAGTTCATTAAATCACATTATTAACAAAAAAAGTCAGTGTATAACAATGATACTCTTGAGCCTATATGTGTACTTGTTTCCCATTAATAGTAGTGGGTTTGGACTACTTTGCTTAAAAGCTCATAAAAACAAAAACAAAAAAAAAGAAAAAAATCCAGCTCATTATTTCCTAGAGTTCATAATACATTTACTAGAAATGTCAGGCTCTTAAATTAGTGTAGTCTAACTGCTGTTGCAAACAATTTCAAAACCTAAGTGACTTAGTACAGTACAATTTTATTTCTCACTCACCAGATTGTCCAGTACAGGTCTCCACACAGTCATTTAAGGACTGGGCTCCTTTTATATAGTGTCTTCACCATCCTCTAGAGCCTTGTGTCCTGCACTGGGTCCTCTGCATGTGGCTGACCATGGAGAGTCACGCAGGAAGTTGAGGTGTAGCTTGGAAGTGGCATTAGCACTTTGCTCACATTCCACTGAAGAGATAAATGAAAAATCAGATTTACTTCTACAGGTTATAGCTCAGAAATCTCCAGGTTAATTAATAAAAAGTATCATTAAAATAACCCACATAAAATATTAATTATTGCCATTTAGGAAATTCATGCTTATGGGCATCATATTTGCATGCTATTCACTGTTCAATTTTTACTTAATTAAAAACTTGGAAAATTAAAAATGTATGTAATGTGCTTTCCTAAAATCCATCAATTTTCAAAGCGCAAGCATAGAATTGCCATTTTTGGAAGGCAAACACATGGGCAGGCTCCAAATATAGGCCCAAGAGGAAAAGGAAATGGGATTTGATGATTATATGGCTTTGACTCTGCAACAGCCAAGGTACAGTGTACAACGCAATGACTCACACTGGAGAAAATAGTCATGCTTTCCAAAGCATTATGTCATTTGTGCCTTTCAACATCACAGTGACATTGGTAAATACTATCACATAAAGAAACTAGATGTAAGTGATTTTTGTCTAGGTGCTATAGATTTCTGTTTCATTTGGTTTAAATAACTTAATTGATGAAAAATTGTTCCTGAGTTTTTAATATTTGTGAAATGAAAAATTTAATTGCACATCCATGTCTTTTAGAGTCTGCAAAAGAGACTTCATAAATCCACTATTTTGTAGAATAGTCCTTACTGCTTTTGTAGATTTCAATTTATTTTTGCTTCCTGAATAAAATTTCAGTTTGGTTAGCATAATGTCACATTTATCACAATCTTGTTAGCTAAATGAACACTTAAAATGGCTTACTGGTTTAAACAATTCTGCCCTTAATTCTCAGTGTCTTCCTGGAGGAACCATCAAAAAATGGCAATACTCTGCTTCAACTTTTCTAGTTAATGGATTTTAGTTATATTCACTGCATATTTTAAATTTTTCTAAATTTTAATTAAAGATTATAAACAGCATGCAAATTTGTTACCCACAAACACAAATTCCCCATGATGATTATGAATGTATTTATGTGAATTATCTCAGTGATATTTTTAATTAATACACTTGGAAACTTCTGAGCAGAAACCTGTACAATTAAATTTAAACTTTAATTACTCTCTTTCTCTTTTGTTATTTCAAAGACTTTGATTCTATCATATATTTATTTATTGGGCTTTTATAAGAAACAGATGTGAACTAACAATCCAAACTGACATTTAGACAAAGTTGACACCCAATTAATAATGTAAGTACATTTTTCATATCAGTATGTACTTATTTATATATTAAAGCTAATTAAAATTTTATATTGCAGTCTTATCAGAGGTTTTCGTTTCATATTAAACTTTTGTTTCTGCAACCACCTGTTTGTCCTTCCATGTGTATTGTTCTGAGCCTCTAACCATACTATAGTTTGGGAATGTGCTTTGAAATTATATTCTTTAAAATTTCTTTGAGGATGTTTTCCCATGTGATTTCTGTGATTTTATGTTTGCCTGTAGGATTGGGAAAGAAAATACCTATAACAATTAGAGATTATGGAAACACTGACCACTTCTGACCCTTTTAAAATCTAGATTTGGAAGTCTATCGGATTTGAAGAGGAGAAATCCACCACTTCATACAAATCTTATTTATGTTAAATTGAATTTTTAAATAGAGGTGGAGAAGGGACAGACTGGGATTTTAGAATGTAGAATAGTTAAACAAAATTATACTGTATAGCACAAGGAAATATGTACAAGATCTTGTGGTAGCTCACAGCAAAAAAAAAAGTAACAATGAATATATGTATGTTCATGCATAACTGAAAAATTGTGCTCTACACTAGAATTTGCCACAACATTGTAAAATGACTTACTCAATAAAAAAAAGTTAAAAAAAAAAAAAGAGAAAAAGAAAAAAAATAGAGGTGGAGAGTTTCACAAAGGAGGTGGTAGTCAGACACTTCACCTGTGGCAGAGGAGTCACCTAAGATGGAGGTCAGAGTGTCTTATGAACAAGAATGGCATCAGCAGTTTAAATCTCCCATAATTTACATGTTATGGCTTTAATCCTAGCTTCCAAATTCAGGAAGATGGATTGACCCCATTTATGTTGGGGGTTTGGATTGATCCAAGATTGAGTGCCAGGGGGAAGACGTGGGGAAGAGACAAAACGGCTTCATAAGGAGGAAAGGGGAGAGAACCAGAGCAGATTTATAGACAGGAATACACAGAAGAGCAGGGATAGTCACATTGGTGTTCCAAGTCCTGAGTTCTAGCTTGTTGCAGAGGCCTGGCCCCACTCCTCAAACTGGGTACTCTTGGGCAACCAGCATCCTTATGATTAATATACTCTGTGCTTAAAATCGTTCAAGATGGATGCCTGTTATTTGCAGCAAAAATCCTATATAATCTAGTATCTGTCTCATTTTCAAAATCAATAGAATAACTTTTCAGAACAGGATCTGCTTGATGACAGCATCCAATATTTTTGAATAAAGCTTTGCAACCTACCAAAGCCCTCAATAGATTGTCTCCTTTATCCTCAAAATTTTTCTGAAAAAACTTCGATTCTAGATAAATCTGCTAAAATATTTGCATCTGTGGGGAAATCTGGTAGTTCTGTTTTACCCATTTGTTTTTGATAGAGGATACAACTTTCTCTTCAGCCACTTGAAATGTAAGTCATATTTTGCTGACCTCAATTGAAAGAAATACATCCAGACATAAAGAATATGTGCTAGGTATATTTGGAAACCAATTTCTTTTATAATATACTTCTTGGTGTCTGTTGTAGTTGTAAATCAAGAGGAGACTGGTCTCACACTTTGGGATACAGCTATATGGGATGAATGTATTTTTTTAAGCCTTACCCTTTTATGGTGCAGAAATTTTTAGATCCCCCTACATCATAAATTGCTTCCCCAGAATATCAATAGTAGGAAATACATTTTCACGGCCTGTGATGAAGATTGGAATTCACAATTATAGAAAGGATGGAATTTGTTCCAGTAGTCCATTTGCACTTAAAACTCAATTATTTGTCGACATGGCTCAAACCTTCATTATAATACTGTTTCCATGAACAAAACAGAAAAAACACTAGGTTTTGTGTTAGTCATCCTTCCTCTTCTAAGCACGGAGAAAAGGGAACAATCAGAATCACTGATGTATAGGAAAAGTTGTGTTACTGGTGTTTTACCAAAAACTAAGCCTTAGAAAATACAGTTTTTGTTTTTACCTTAATAAAATATTCAATCTAGCATTGATTATATCTTTAGATAAACACACAGAGTTGTTAGGTGCATTTAAAATCAGTTCTAATTTGAGACGGAAGCACCAGCTCTGTACTTCCTCGAGTTTTTGCTGGCAATGATGATTCACATGCGTACAGTCTCCAGTATGCCTCATGGTGCAACAAAGACTTTCTAGAGTCTTCAAGACTCCAGACTGATTGCTAATGTATGGGCCTATCCACTTGAAAGCAATCTACTTACTTGTTTTCAGTCTCCTAAGGAAATGGAGAGTACAAGTTATTAAAAGTTCTGAGTGAGTAAGCTATTGATCTTCTTATCTATTCCTTGCTTTTTATTTTTAAACAAGACTTAACACTTACAGCCCAAAGCCATTGGCAAGTCACATTTAGGGAGGGAAGCTATGCTCTTCACAGGCCTTCTCACTCTTGTTTTCCCATGATTCCCTTAGTCTTCTTTCAGATTCTTACACTCTAAAAGAAAGGATTTACATACTTGTTTCAAAGCTTTTAATATTTTTCTACTGATTATTAAGTTATTTTAGTGGTGGAATTTATTTGGCATACTTCTGTAGATCGTATGAAACATTATAATTTTAAAATCTCATGAAGTATTTACATTTGAAGCCGAACTGTATTAAATACAGCATATTTTAAAGAAATGATCCTGGCAACTCCTCTACAAAGCTGATCTTGGGATGAAACTTAAAGGTTCAAATCAAATAGATTTTGGCATTTCTCAGCTATTGCTTCTTGTGAAAAATTGCTGACAATTTGAGACGCAATGTTCACTACATCAAATGATAAACATTTTGGGTACTAGCCTTTTTTTCCTTCAGTGTTTCTCTTGAAAGATTAGATGTTTATAGCTTCCCTTTGCTGTTTGCACGTGTTCTGAATTTGTTGCTTTTAGCCACAAGCAGTGGCACCAGAACTAAGGATATAATGGATATATATGTATATATAACAAGAGAGAGACTTCTAACAAAATCTACAGTTTTAAATTCTACTGTTTTAGATGGTGCTCCTTGCTGTCTGCCAAGAATTTTTATAAAATGTGTGATTGGAGAAATATTTGAATCAAACATTATCACCTTGATTTTTAATTGATAGTGGTACCTGTTGTTTTAACTTGAGAGATAAAGTGGATGACATAAAAATATAAGAGTTTTAAGAGTCACCGAGGTTGCCTACAATATACTGTTGCGTAAAAGGGAAAACCAGGGGTAAATGAATGATGAATATTTTCATATTGCAGGATTCCTGCTACCTATTTATTTTTCCTTATGAGGGGATATTGTGCCATTTTAGCAAATCTTGTTCCATGAAAGCCATCAGGGAAGGGTGGGAAAGGTAATGATTGGGCTTTTAAAGGGCTTATAATAGTCTCTGTGTGACTGAACATAAATAAACATTGAACTGGATGGTGATATTTTCAAAACAAGACTGCTAAGGTAAGCCATGCTATTCAAGGAGCAAATTACTCTTAACTCTGTAGTCAATCAGAGCAGATGTCAAATTGCAATGAATTCACACAAAATCTGTTATTAATTCTCATGTGAACATGTTTTATAGCAAAGTAATTTTTCCTTTTAATGCATATCTATTTAAAATAATTACACATGATTAAATGCCATACTGCCAAAACTAGATTGTTAATGTCATATAGCTGAAGTAGATACCAATCAAGTTTGGCCATTGTTACTAATGTTAATGTCCAAAACTAAACATAAGTCACAGTATTCAGCAAATTGAAACACGTTGTCCTCTTAAACTAGATATCAGTTCTAATCAAGAGAAAATTCAGTCAAAATCTATTTCTATTCATTGGTATGCCATTATGATTTCTGATATGTAATGCCAGTTCAATTTGCAAAACATGAACGAAGAATCTGAACAATATAAAGAGAAAGAAATAACCAATATGAGTGAAAACCTAGGTAAATTTTGCTTATAATGATTACCTCTCCTTGTCCTATTCAATAGAATGTCGACTTCCTAGACAGAAACTTTCTTGTTCAATATGGAATCAGTACAACCCAGAGCAACACCTGGAACATACAGATGCTCAAAGAAGATTAGATAAATGTAAGTCCATGTAGAAAACTGATAATTATTCCTATTTTCCAAAGGTATTAAAATAGCCTTTGTATTTCTGAAGAGTTATAACTACCAACATGTTCTAATTCAAAAATTTTTATATTTTATGTAGATTAAGAACCCTTATAAAACATCAAAAATCTTCAGTAGTTAAAATAATAACTATTAATAAAATAATAACTAATAATAATAACTGAGTAGTTAAAACTGATTAAAATATATTATCCATGAGTTTTGATTTAGTTCTTGATTAAGGCAGAAAATTAAATCTGGATCTTACTAATTGTTAAATCATGATCAATGCATGCACTCATTTTTATTTCTGAGTCACATATATCCAAGGCAGTTTAGTGGTCATCTATGCCGAATATGATTTAATCACCAGCACATTGGCACATTCTAGCTTTATTGTTGAGTTTCTAAACCATGAATACTAGTGTAACTCAATTGATGTTTCATTTAAATCTTAATGAATCTGTTAATTATTACTGTGTCAGATTTATAATTAAAGTGTCCACAGACACATTTTTTTTTAATGCTTACTTTCAGTGACCCGTAGCTAGTGAATGAACTTAGGTCTGACGTAGTCATTACTTCAAAATTTATTGACGTACCTGTACCTGGTCGTAAATGAATGTATATAAATGTATACAAAATAATGCTAGTCAGTGAGATGGGTGGTGCTGGGTTTTAAAAATTTGAATTGGTTATAAACTTTTAAATTGGCTTTCTATATAGAATCCAAGATGTGCTTGATATTGGCAGAGCACTGTATGTAAAAAACTCTGGTCATCAGCTGGCAACAGTTTTCCAAGTTCATAGCCAGAGCTGTCGTATAGAGAGGATTGGCGAGGAATAGAGAATTTTGAGATAAGCTGGATGGAAAATACCTGGGGACCTTGGGCTTTGGCTGGTCAAGAAGCAGTGAGAAACCAGATGACAACTCTGAATGAGTATGGAAAAAATCTGCTCAGTATCATTCTTGGCAATCACTACATGTGGTTGACAATTTATTTCTCTGTGTTAATCCATGTTCTGTGGGATCATTGCAGGGCCAAAGCTTACAGTCTTCCTTGATGGGTCATTGCTGACTTTACATTCCCTATATCACATGTTCATTACTCCTCCAGCTGGGAACCAGAATTGCCAGGTTATTCCTTGTGTGCAAAGATGGGGACATATTTGTTAGAACAATGTACACAGATTAATGAGAGCATTTATTGCCAGATGATAGAGCTGTGACAGAAGGATGAGTGCTTCCACGCATAAAAAAGGAACTCAGTGAAATCTCCTTGGAATTTTCTTCATGTTCAGAGGCTTAGCTAAGACAACAGCAAGCTCACATATCACTTTGTGAGGACTGATGGAAGAGTAAACACATGCTCACATTCAGAGATAGCTGGCATAAGTTCTGGCTCTGGGAGTAGGGATGGGCCAAGAAAGAAAGAGCCAGTGTTGTGAAAGCCAGGGAGAATATTCTGGCTTTCCTTCTAATAGCCACAGGAGGAATATGTATTATTTATACTTATATTTTTATATATTTAGGATCATTTCATTGGTTCATATTTCTCTTGGTGGATACATTTTGGCAACTATGGTGGCAGCGAGAGGAGGTTGGAAGATTTTACGTTTTTTCTAAGGTGATTTACATGCCTTCTTTTAATTTGCAGAAACAGCTTTTAGGGGAGGTATTAAGTTACAATTTAATAGATGAGCAAACTGAAGCTTAGAGAGATGACACAAATTGCTGAAGTCAGAACAGGGCAGAAGAGTCAGGAAATCATTAATGGTTACAAACTAAACACTGCTTAGGAGTGATGCTACCTGGCTTCACTGTGGGATCTGAACACTGAGCTCTTGTGACCTTGGACAAGGTTCACAACTTCTTGAAACATCATTTTCTTTACCTGTGAAATGGGAATAATAAAAGTACTTTTCTTAAAGGGTTGTGATAAAGGTAAAGTGGGACAAGACATGATGTCAAGGAAGGTTACCATTAAAGGGACAAAGTTAGGAATCAAAATCATGTATATTTTTTAGAATGTCATTCTACTTTCTATTGAGGTTTGAGTACCTAGATAAGCCTGATACACTTATGAGAACCCAATGAACTTTCAAAGCTGGCCATAAGTAGAAGATTATATTTTGAGCAAGCATAATGTACCAGAATCTAAATTGACAAAGCAAGTAAAATCTTTATTACAAAAGGACACACACAAATGTATGCAAATAAATCAGTTCTCCTTTGATGTTAACAAAATGGTTCATTTTATAGTCAAATTTTAAACTTTGGGAGTGAATCTGTCATCTTGTGAATTATTGCCTATATGAGGCAACCCACTTCATGGACAAGAGAGGAAAAATAGTTATGAACATTTCTAAATTTCTGATTTGATATTTAGTTTTATAGAATAACTGAGAACATTGGATGGTTTTGTGTTTTAAGTTTTTGCTTTTAGATTTTAGGTCTCCGACCTTGGGCAAGTTGCTTAATCTTTTTTTCAAGCCTCAGTTTTCCTCATCTATAGAGTGATGATAACAGTACCTACCCCATAGTATTGTTGCGAGCATTAGATAATAGTGGATAAGTGTTGATATTACAAGATATACAAGGAGTGAGACCATTTGACAGCTTCCCCAATTCCAGTCCGTATGTGTCTCTGAAACATCACTGGAATACATTAGAAATACGGCACATTACTTAGATGCCCATGTGTCATTCGTACTTGACTTGTGATAGGTAAACTGGTCTTTATCCCATGGGATAAAACAGAGCCCTTGGGTTCTGGAAAAAATTAGGTGAATTTCCTTTTCACTGTTGCCTAACCTGTCTCTGTTGAGTATTTTGTGTGTGTGTGTGTGTGTGATAAAGAGAGAGAGACCTTAAACTATAATTCAGAATCCAAGTAGAACCTGCACTACCAACTACAACAAATATAAATATAAACCATACTTAAATTTAATGGGCTCTTACTATGTGTCAACTCTGTATCAGGTGCCTTTCATGTATCTTTCATTTGATGCTCACAACAGCCACTGAATTAGATACTATGATTATTCACATTTTTCCTAGGAAAATTGAAGATTAGAGAGGTTAAATAACTTTCCTAAGATACCACAGTCAGGAAGTAGCAAAGACCGAATGTAAATCTAGTTACTCTGCTTAGGCTCTTATGTTCTTTGTCACTGTGATATGTTATGATTCTGTTTTCTCTGATTTATTTCATTACATAAATTGTAAGCCCTTCCTAAGGTCTCTGTTTCAGACTATTGCAAACTAAACTCAAGTACAGAATTTGCAAAAAAATGGGAAGTGTTTTGCAAAATATATTTTGAATAGTTTTTTTCAGTTTACACATTTTTGTATACTTTTGGAGTATTCATTAACTTGCTTTTTGAATACACTTATTTTGAGGTAATTGTAGACTCACATGCAATTGTTAAGAAATGGTACAGGGAGATTTTTACATTTTACCTTTTACTCAGTTTCCTCAATGATAACATTTTACAGACTGTAGTACAGTATCACAACCAGGATATTGACATTGATAACAATCCATTGATCTTATTCTGATTTCCTCCTTTGTACTTGTGTGTGAAATGTGCATGTGTTTAGTTCTATCATATGCAATTTTATCAAATAAGTAGTTTTGTGTGCCCACCACTATAGTTAAGATACAGAATAGTTCCATCACCACATGTATCTCTCATGCTGCCCTTTTATATACACACCCACCTCCCTCCTGCAACCTCCTTCCTCTGCTAGTCCCAACTACTGCCAACCACTAATCTACTCTCTGTTTCTGAAGTATTTTGAGAATGTTATGTAAATGGAATCCTATAGTGTATAGTCTTAGGGGATTGGATTTTATTACTCAGCATTATTCACTTGAGAGTCATCCAGGTTGTTGCACGTGTCAATAGCTGGTTCATTTTTATTCCTAAGTAGAGTTCTATTATATGGCTGTACCATAGTTTGTTTAAGCGTTCACTTACTGAAAGACATTTGTGTTATTTCTAGTTTTGGACTATAATGAATAGAGTTGATATGAACAATTGTATACAACTTTCATGTGGATGTGAGTTTTTGTTTCTCTGGGATAAATGAACAAGAGTGCAATTGCTAGGTGTATGATGATCGCATGTTTAGTTTTATAAGAAGCTGCCCAACTATTTTCCAGAGTGGCTGTACCATTTTACATTCCTGTCAGCAGTGTATGAGTGATTCAACTTCTCCACACTTTCACCAGTGTTTGGGGTTGTCACTAGTTTAATTTCAACTATTGTGATAGGCATGTAGTGATAGCTCACTGAGATTTTAATTTGCATTTCTTTAATGACTAAAGATATTGAATACATTTGCATGAACTTATTTGCTATCTATATATCCTGTTTGCTGAGATATCTACTCATGTCTCTTGCTTGATCACTGACTGGATTTTTTGTTTTTTTTTTTTGTAGTTGAGTTTTTAGAGGTTTTATATGTGTGCACGCACATGTATATATGTTACAGATAGCTGTCCTTGGTCAGATAAATGGTTTACAAATGTTTTCTCTTAGTCTGTGGTTTGCCTTTTAATTTTCTTCACAGGAACTTCACAGGGCAAGAGTTTTTAATTCTGATGAAGTGAAATTCATCAAGTTTTCCTTTTATGAATCATATATTTGTTGTCAAGATGAACTCTGCCTATATCTAGGCCCCCAAATTTTCCCTTAGTTTTTTTCCCAAATATTTTATAGTTTTCTGTTGTAATTCTAAGTCCACAATCCATTTTGAGTTAATTTTTATTTAAAGGTATGAGATTCAGGCTGAGGTTTATTCATTTTTGCCTATGGATGTCCATTTTCTCCAGCACCATTTTTCAAGTACGTTATCCTTTTTCCATTGAATTGCTATTGCTCTTTTTTTTTTCAAAATTTAAAAATTAAGCATATTTGTATGGGTCTATTTCTGCGTTCTCCATTCTTTTCTTTTGATCTATGAGTCTTTCCCTTTACTGATGCCACAGAGTCTTGTTCACTTGGTTACTGTAGCTATATAGCAAAACCTAATATTGGTTAGAGTGATACCTCCTACTTTCTTCTTTTTTTCCCCCCTCAAGATCGTTTTAACTATCTGGGGCCACTTTCCGTATAAAGTTTAGAATTAGCTCATCTAGATCTAAGAAAAAAGCTTTGAGGTTTTGATGAAATTGCATTAAACTCTGATCAATTTGGAGAGAATTGGCAACTTTATTATGTTGGGTCCAATCCATGGACATAGTATGTCTCACCATTTATTTTGGTCTAGTTTGATTTTTTTTTCATCAGCTTTTTGTAATTTTCAGTGTACTATACATACTTTGTTAAATTTATATGTAAGCATTTTATTTTCTTTGAATCAATAGTACATGGTATTGTGTTCTTAATTTTCAGTTTCCACATGTTCATTTTTAGTATATAGAAATACAGTTGATTTTGTGTGTGTGTTTATCTTGTTGCAGACTTGCTTAACTCACTTATTAGTCCAAAAAGTGTTTTTGTAGATTTTGGGATTTTCTGCATAGAAAATCATGTGATCTGCAAATAGAGATAGTTTTCTCTCTCCTTGTCCAATATATATGTCTTTTCTTTCTTTTTCTTGCAGTGGCTAAAATTTCTAGTACCATGTTGAAAAGAATTGTGGTGTATACATTTATTATTATGAGAAAACAAGTTTCTTCATGTCAATACCAAAAAAAAAAAGTAAATTAACGCCAAGTTATTAGCTCACCTATAAGTATGTATTATTTTGGCCCATGAATGATTACCTAGCTCATCATAAACATTGAGAAAAAGTTAGCTATCATCATAATCATATTATATATATTTTTTATATTTCTGTAATTTTAAAAATGACTAATAATTTTAAAGGTAGTTATTTTATTAATTCATCACGTTGTTATTTAAGATTTTGAAGAGCACTAATCCCTGCTTATTTTGTCTCTAACTCATGGTGGATTATTTCTTTGTGTGTTTTAAAAATCCTACACTACGAACCAGTTTTAAGCACAAAAAATGTTCTCCCTTGAAGAAGGTAAGTAAGGCAAGTTTGGGGGAAGCATTCTTCTAGAATGGTTTTGAATTTGCTTTTGTCAGTGAGTTGATTAAATGGAGTGTTTCTTGCACAGTACTTGTAGGTCTTTCAGGATCCGGTTATCTACAGAGTGCCGTGTTCTAATCCCCTACCTGATGTGGGCCTGAGGCCTGCTCCTGTGGGAATGTTAAACCCTAAACCTCTAGCCAGTGCCAGCTCCATTAGTTCCCCAGTGCCACTGCACTGTTGGCAAGCATGACCACTGCTCTGGTTTTCATTTTCTCCTTGATTTTAGTACCTGGAGATTTCTTTTTGTTTTTTGCTGACAAGTTCATCATTTTGCTGGAATTTGAGGACAACTCACTGTATGGAATAAGTGCATAGTATAATGAGGGATGGATTTACATTTATTCAAACCATTTACTTGGCGATGAACATTTTTGTGTGTGTGTGTGTCTAGGTTTGTTTATTTTACTGTAAACATGTAGTTGCTGCAAACTCAACTTTACATGTATCTTTTGTTGTAGTGCTTTTTATCTATGGGATAGTGCCCCACAAATGATATAATATCCCAGAGATTTTAATTGATTAATTCCTTACTTCATTCCATGATTAATTCTTTACTGCATTCTAAAAAAGCTGTTAACAGTTAATATTTCCACCAGCATTGCATACTGGTCTTTATCGGTCTTATAAATATTAGTCAGAATTTAAAATCTTTTTCTCAGAGCATTACATTAATACTTTAATTCCCTAGCTCCTCATCAAAGATAATAATTTTACCATTCACTTAAACATAAAAATTGTATAATAATAATAAAACTAAAGCACAAGGATTCAACAGTAAATCTGCAAACTTGTTTCTGGCAAACCGGTAAAGTTAAGACTATATCAACTATCATTTATACCTGGACCAGAGAAGAAGAAATAATAAATCTTCACTTCCAAGTAAAACTAACTCCTTCCAAGGAAAGTTATTTCTTCTTAGCTCCTTAGATAATGAGAGGTCATTCAGGTGCTTGGTATGAGTCCTTAGGGAACCATAACCTGGGGTAACGGCTGCCTGGAGACTTCAGTATGGTAATTAGGACATGCTCAGGTAATCAGATGAAATAACCACTTCCTTGGAATTTAAAAAATGCTGCCTTTTAAAATGTGTAGTCTCAAAGTTATCTTGAGGATGCTTGAGTTCACAAGGTTTCTGGCACTGTTGACTGGAAAGGCTTCTTTAAAACTGGCCTGGTTTATCTCTGTTAAAATAAGCTGCTATTTCTGACACATTCCATCTGATAAAGATTTCCCAAGGCCCTAATTTGTGCACTTGCAATGTTTCTATGCGAACTGAGAAACTTTTTAGAAGAAAAAGATCAACTCTGATTGATGCAGGAAAATGAATGTGGGACGAGAGGATGGCCATGTCCCAGGTCTTGGTTGAATCCCTGGTACTTGTCCCGCCAAGTATGGATCCTTGGCTTCACACAGGAAAGAATTCAAGAGCGAGCCACAGTTGAGTAAAGGTAGATTTATTTAGAGAGATACATAATCCATAGAGTGCAGACTGTTTCAGAAGGCAAGAGAAAGGCCACGAAGTGTGGGGTTTGGGTGCATAGTTTAAAGTAAAAGTAGTTACACTTCATAGACAGATTGTGGGCCATCTCACTCAGAAGAAGAGCTGCCACAAGGTGTGGGGGTTGTTAATTTTTATGGGCTCATTAAATTCATATGCTGACAAGTGGGAGGATTATTACAACTACTTGGGGAAGGAGCCGGGATTCCCAGGAATTGGGCCGTAGCCCACTTTTTGACCTTTCATGGTCAGACTTAGAACTCTCATGGAGCCTGTGGGAATGCCATTTACCATGCTAATATATTAAAATGAGCATATAATTAAGCTCAAGGTCTACTGGAAGTCAAATCTCCCACCATCTTGGGCCTTAAGGCCTACTGGGGTTGAATTTTCTGCCACCTTGGTGTTAATTGCTGTTATTTCTTGAATGGCTGTGCCTTGCCCCCTTCCTTCCTGTCTCATTATGACGGTACTGTTTCATTCTATTAAAATAACATTCCCATAAAATTTATTTCTACCTATAAAAATAAAGACACTGAGTAAATTTTAACTAACTGTAATATTACCGTTGAAGTCTTATAAATTCAGGAAGTAGTTGCAATGAAATTTATTTTGATGATATTTGAAGACAGAAGATTGGGTAAAATATCAATAATGCAGAGATTCTAAAGGAAATATTTAAAAATACCAGAGAAAATAATTTTCAAACACTATAAAAACAATATTTAATATACTTATCTCTCAGTGGAAAACATGGTTACGTAATTGTAAATCTTTTTCTACATAATACTTGGGAAACCTTGTGGGACACAGGCGGTAAATGAATTTACCAACGACTATGAGGATTTAAGAACAAAGGGAAGGTTTAACAGATATGCTGTTACAGGCAACAGCTGGCGACATAGATGAGGGGTGCCTGTGTGAGTACCCAGGGTGAACGTGCAGGGTCTTTTACTGGGGAGAAGGGGCTATGAACACATGGAGTAGGGGGCTGCGTGATCAGTTAGTGCACAAGTACCTGATTGATTGTAAGATCTGCCAGGGATGACTCTGAATAATAGGATTTATGACTCTGAGAAGGGCAGGATGTGTCCTGAGACCTGTCCACCTAGGGTGTTGTATTTCTCCCAGGCTGTGGTGGATATTAAATTTGCTCTCAGTATCCGCTCCTTCTTTCCTTGATCATGATCATGATCATTGATTTTGCATCTAAAATGCTTATCAGATATGTAAAGTTGGTTTAGTTTTGAGCTGTCTGAGGATTTCAAATTCATTTTTTGTCTGGTGCTTCTGGCTTAATATTAAACCCTTAAGAGAGAAAATTGTACCGTGTTGCATATTCATATGTTAAAAATGAAATACTTCACAAAATCAGAGTTTTTATAGTACTCCATTTTAAGTTGTGATGCTATTTTTAATACTTAGGTTGAAGAATATTAACAGCTGTATCAGGAATTTTGTTTTTTATATCCTCTACTTCGGAATCATTCCCTTTGTATTGATTTATGCAAATGTGTCATTGACATGGCCTCTAATTTATACAGATTCATAGAACTGCAAAATGTATTCAAGAACTGATAACAGTTGGAGATAGTCTATAAAAGGATTCAATAAAACCAACTTGTGTTAATCCAGTGATCTCTTTTTGTAGATAAAAATTTTCCTTAACACGACTTCCTGGAAAAAATTTCACATTAGATTGTCAATTCTAACTTAACATAGTGATTATCTTTATGTGGCTTATTTAGAGGAATTTTTCACTTCCTTAAATAGCGACTAGCTATTGTTTAACATTGTTCAAAAATTATGTGCATTCATATAACACAGGTACAAATTTGCCTATGTTGAATTTACATTCTCTTTAAAAAGCAACTACTCATAAAAGATACAATAATACTGCCATATTATGTATGTGACTTTACTCTGTTAAAGTTTCAACCATGTGTTTACAATGAAGTTGATTAAAATTATTCTAGTAACACATTTTGTAAACATTGCATGAAAAAAGAATCTCTGACTCTCTTTTTGCTTCATAATGATTTGAAAATCATATCAATTATTCCTTTCTTAGAGAGTGCTTCATAAATATTTTGTATTCCCTTTTACTTATGAATTGTGCATTTGTTCTACCACTACTGAAAGGACATTTAATCTGATTTCTTTTTTTTTTCTTTAATGCAAGAACTGGGGATTGAACCCAGGACCTTGTGCATGTTAAACATGCGTTCTACTGTTGAGCTATACTCACCCCTCTGATTTCTCGAGTTCTGATATGCAACTCTGCTGCTTCTCCCAAGTGAACCCTGCCAGTATTCTGTAAATATAGCTCCGTTGCTCCTGACTTCTTAGAATATCTGTTATTATCTATACTAAAAGAGTCTGTAACAAGCCTAAAGCCCAAAGATACAAAATGACTGTACACCATAAAAAGGGAACTAAGAAGATAAAGGAAAATCTTGATGGGAGAAGACGAGAAGGCAGGCCCCTGGCATACTTGAAATTCCCCTGTTCCTTGAGCAGGCTGGTAAGCATAGTGTGCTACAATTGTTTCAGTGTTAGCGGAAGAATTTTGGCTATGTAAGGATAATTAAAACTTAAAGCAGCTGAAAAGGTTGCAATCCCTTGTCTTTTCATAGAGCTAAAGAAATAGTGTTGTGGGGAAAAAAGAGAAAGAAGAGAAGACCAGCATTAAATGTTGCTAGAACTACCAATATGGAGCAGTAGTTAATGAATGACCTCAACTCTCTCCAGAGTCTTATGGCCCTGCCTATAATCTGAAAAGCTTGTATTCAGTATTTGTATTTGTCCAGCACTGTATCTTCTTGTCCTTATGATGTCATTCTCAAAAGAGATGAGAGGATCCAGGACATCCTGTATGTTTACATATGTCACCTGGATATGAGAAATACTTAAACTATTCTAGGGAGTCTTTCATGGGACCTGGTAGAAATGAAGTGGCATTCTTCTTCATCCCAGGTTACAGAGCTCTGATATTATCCATCTACCATATTTATCTGCCTAGATATTGAATCCTGTTACAGTCCACAAGTTGTAATGCAAAATAAGGGCAATATTTTCCTTTAGGGCTCTTGTCTAATATTCTTGTCTTCTGATTAAAAAAATCTGCAGAAAAGGAAAGTTCTAGGGATGAAATAATTTTGTTCTGTGAAACTGATGTTTTATGGTAATTTAGGATATGCAGTTCTTACATTGTGAAGTGGTAAAACAGTTGAGAGAAAGGTATGATCCCATGGTCAAGATACTAAGGACAAAGTAAACTCAATCATAAAAACTATAAGACAAAAACAACAACAAATTTTTAATGTTCAATGAAAAGTACTATTGATAGTAATTCTTCAGACATTTATCGAGTGCCTCCTATGTTTCATCCTTTGGACTAGAGGATACAGAATGAGCAAAGAACTGGGCTTAGAAAATGTCTCTGGATTCTTTGAAGGAAGGTAGTGTTACAGGTGGGCCTCTGGAAATAGTGCCCAAGACAGATTTCTATGCTAGTGATTTAAAGCAGTGCTTTCAAGAGAAACCTGAAAGGGAGTGAGGAAGCAGGAGAGAGAAGCTACCCAGAGAGCTGTTTTCAGGTGAAATCTAGCCTCAGTCTGATCCTGTGGTGAGTCCTCAACTATAAAAAGAGTTGGGCTTTTGTACCCCTCACACCAATCACTGGCTGCTGGATGTAATGGAGGGTGGTCACAACCTTGCATGTGCTTCCAAGCAAGACGTCTTGCATCATCCAAGGGTACTCCTTCAGAGAAGGCGGCAGGGGAAAGCTATTAGTGGTAACAGACACAATAATTGAGTAGAAGGGATTCTAAGAACTTGTGCATGTCACCAACAGTGTCTGCTGTTGTAACTGACAAAGGATGGGACGATGTGGAAGCATATAAGCAAACTCATTGTTTTAGATTTGAGAAAAGAGAAGGACTGGAGAAATACACTTCATCTCAATAGTGGTGGTGACTCCAAGGGTGAGTGAGGAGTTGAGTCTAATAATGCCTCTACCAGAGGGCCCCATACCAGTGCATGCCCAGACACAATCTGGATGACTGCCCTTCAACCGTGCTTGCCTGAAAAGTGGATGAACCTGCTGATCTACAAGGTTGTTTTCAGCTCTTGGGTTTTATACTCTTGCACACACATAGAACCGTGTATTCCTGTGTACCAGTTAATAGAATTTTTATGTGCCACCATTTATGAATAGTATTCTAGAATTAATAATTATACTTAAGATTTTAGTGAAATGATAATGCTATATTTATCACTGTTAGCCATCCTGAATTTTCCTGGAATCTTGGTTCAACAAATTGTCCAATAATTTTGATAGTCTCCAGTGGGAGGTAAATATATTTAGGAACAAGCTAAGAACTATACGCAGAGTGGGATTGGGTATTATTAAATACAATGAATATTGAATTAGGTTCTCAGGGTGAGTCAGCTTTTTTTTTTTTTTTTAACCTGTGACCAGGTACCTGTAATGAAGCTATGGGATCTCCCCATCTTCTGCCGACATTTTTCTTTAGAAAGGAAATTACAATTTCTAATTCCGCCTATAGCATGGCTTCCAAATTTGGCTGGTAGCTTCCCAAGCAGAGGTGGTGGTTCTGAAGTCAGCAGCTAGGCTTGTGGCTCTTTGATTTGATGGGGGCAATTGTGACCTTGTGAGGAGCAGCAGCCCTTGGGGTGGCCCAGCCCTGTGATGTGGCTTTGCAAGTCCATCCTGGAAGCTCCAACCATGGTCTTTTACTTCAGTCACCTAATAATTCTGTAAGTGGTGCAGTACCTTTTCTGTTAAAGTCAGCTAGAATGCATTTTATTTTCAGTGGTTGAACCCTGACTGATCAACTTTTAAACTGAAATTTAGTGATTACTAGATGTAGTGTGTAGAGATGAATTCTTTTAACTCAGAGATGGAAACATTTTTTTTTCTCTTTGACAGTTATCCATTTATATACTAGATTTTAGGCCTCAGGTAAAAATGTTTTATTAAAGAGTTCACTGACTAAAGTATGATTATAAAAATTTCCCACATTATGCAAAAGGTGAAAATTATTTACAAAGGTACTTGATCACTTAAAATATTATTTTTATCTGAATTTAAAAATAATATTCACATTAAAGAGTCTTTGGACAGCTAGTTGCACTTTAAGTTTGCTTTTGGTGCTCTAGCCAGCCCCTGTCTTGCCCTTACAAATCTCTCATTTGAAAAGACAAACTAAATTAGCTGGCTCCTGTGACACATAATGAGTATCAACCAGTGGCTTTTTCACACAAGTGTAAAATTTTCCTTTATTAGCTACTGTGTCAGTGACTTGGTAACTTTAAAGCCTACATATATTTAGCTTTCTGTTTCTTCATGAAAATGAACTTTTTCTAAGTTTTTTCTACCCTAAAATAGAATTTAATGTCACAGCCTCGGTAGTTAAATTCAGAAGGGGGCATTGTAACTTGCTAGTAAATAATTTATTTCCACTGAGCCACCCATAGTATTTTATTCTCAGTAATATGATGAAAATAATTCCAGAGAGAATACTTTTAATATGTTATAAATTTCAATGTTATTTTACAATGGATAATTTGATTTCCAAACAAAGCAAAGCTTTAAGCAAAGGCTTTCTCTTTTTAATGGGTTGGACAATGGGTAGGGGGAACGTTCTTCAGCTTTCTTGATTAAAGGTTAAGGAATTATTTGCCGTCTTGAAATGTGACATATACTCCATGTCCTTATAGAATGCCACGTGAAATTACAATAACAAAAATGTGTCAGCATGTTGGGTGTGATACTGCCAGTGACTTCATTTCATTTCAGTAGTGTGAGCTTTCTTATCTCTTGGGGCGATGATAGGCTTATTTTTATACTGCAGATCTTCAAAACTTGACTTTCTTCATGCTTATGAAGGGTTGTCAACAGTCACTTACCCACCTAAGAAACCACAGTGTTGCCCCTATTCTCTGATTAATGGAAACAACTTTCTCAAGGGCAAAATTACTATTACATAATTAATATTATCTTGGAAATAAACATAGTGCCTGAAGCATTGAGTCCTAGACCATGTCAGTGGTGACTGATGTAAAGATGTGTATCACATAGCTGATTCACTTGCAGTGTTTGGAGATCGATTGTGAAAATTAAGGCCTTGGGTGGCTTGGGTTATTTTATGGTCAAAGTCAAGGCAATTAGTAAATAGCATTTTTGTCATATTATTTACCATATTTATTTGCCTATCAATTTAGTGTTTACTAGTAAAGGACTTAGTAAATGGGCTGTTCTTGTTCTTTTTGGTCCCCTGTATGAAATTTTGTATCAACTCTAACTTAGTGAAACAATGAACTTAAAAGATTAAATACTGCTTTCCTGTTAGTTATGAGGGTAATAATTACATTAGAGGAAATTCCATTTTAATTAAGTAGAATATTTTATACTTTTCTAGGTACATTTGTGTTTTTCTTTCTTTGCTGTCAATCATAACTCTGAGAGGTGAGCAAGGTGTCATTGCCCTTATTATAGAAGTAATGAGAAAACTGAAGTCTGGCAATAGTTATTAGACAGTGTAAAGTCCTGTGACAGAGAAATGGAAAGGAGAAGTGATCTAAATATGAGTTTTCAAGGGCTACATCTCTATCTGCCATTTTATTGATGTTTAACTTACTGAGTTCCATTCTTCTACAGAATTTTAAATTCACTGAGAGAGAAAAACAAGGTACTACATATTAAAAAATATAATTTTTATATGCACAGGCAACTTAAAAACTCATACTTAATAAGCATCTTTTAGGCACATTTGTATACAAGAGTGATTCCCCAAGTTACAACAAGGGAATATCAGAATTCTATAGTTATCTTTTTAAACATACCCATGCTCAGAGATTATGCCTACCTGGGGAGGAAGCATGCCTTGGTCAGCTCAGGCTGCCTTAAAAAAATACCATTGTCTGGGTGACTTAAACAACAAACCTTTATTTCTCACAGTTCTGGAGACTGGGAAGTCCAAGATCAGGATGCTGACAGATTCAGTATCTGATGAGAGCCCTCTTCCTCATGTGTAGATGGCAGACTCCTTGTTGTGGCCTCACTTGTCAGAAAGAGAAAGGCTTCTGGTCTCTTCCTCTTCTTATAAGGGCATTAATCGCATCATGGGGCTCCATCCTTATGACTTCATCTAAGCCTAATTACCTCTCAAAGGCAGCTCCACCTACAAATATTATCACATTAGAGATTAGGGCTTCAACATGTGCATTTTTTGAGCAGGGCTGAGGTGGGGAGAACACAAGCATTCAGTTCATAGTGGGATGTATTTCAACCAATGTGCCATTGTCACTGATCAGAGCATGTCAATAGGTGCAGGTAACTGACCACTAAATAAACACTGGGAATCAGGAACGTGCATCAGGTAGTGAATCCTTATGGTTTCCCACAACTGGTTGATGAGCAGGAACAGGTGATTCTGTGGCCCAGAGAAATCTGGGAATCCCTGGAATACACATATAACTCATTGTCCAAGCTGAGGTGGTACTATTATTATGACATTTCAGTTATATTGCAGTTTAAATAGGAAGGCCCCTACAGACTTCCAAAAGAAGGATCAATAGTTAAAAGGATCTGTAGTGGCTCAAGAAGATTTCTTGAATTTGATAAGTGCCCTTATGTTCCCAACATTGAGCCTTTTTGCTCTCTGAAAACTTTGGTTCTGATTCATGGCTCTTAAGGTTTTCAGTCAACTTTGCTTGGACTTACCACTTTACCAACTTGAGCCTGAGAGCCAAACTCCAGGTCCATTTGACTTGACTGGACCACATTCAATTTCATCAAGGGTGAGAAGAATGCTTTTAGGGACATCCTCGAGTCATATATGTAGGGTAATGTTAAACACTGCCAGGTCTAGGACTTGGAACTTTGATTTGCCCACTGATGGGGAGTCAGTGGTGTCAGCCAGCTATGCAGGTATAACAGATACGTTAATAACTAGGGGCGGAAGTTCAACACAGTAATTGATATCAGAGTTGGCTATCACAGAGGAATAAGCAAATATCCTTGTGTGCATGCAGCAAGCAAAAGAGGACTGCTTTAGGGAAATCTCTCAGCACATCATCAAGCCTCAGTCAGTCCTTAGGAAAAGAACAGACAGTGTGGCAGGATCCAAGTCCTAAGGCCATTCAGTGTGCTAGGAGTATGCCCAAAGGAGAGGAAATGGTGGAAATTCATTTAACAGCTTTATCTTTAGCTCTAGACTGGAAATTCACATGGCCTGCAGTCTACTGTACATACCAGCCTGTTATTACTGGCGTCTATCTCAAACTTAACATGCCAGGTACCTGAGCATACCATTCTCATTCCTGCTGCAGGGGAAAACAGAAGCTTCTGTCCAAGTGCCAGAGTCATGGGTGAAGCAACCTTCTTAATTTACTAGCAATGACTAGCCCATTTTACATTTGCTTGTATCTCAGGAACTTCTTTCCCCATAATGAATCCACTGAAGTCTGCTCAAATGATAACCCTTACCTAGGGCTTACTATGTATCAGGAACTATTATAAGCATTTTGCATATGGAGCCTCATATCATACCTTACAAAAATTTTATGAGGCAGTTTTTATTATCATTAGCATTTTGTAGATGAGGAAAGTAAGACACAGAAAGATTAAATTACTGGCCTGAGGTCTGCTGGAATTACAGCCCAGGCACTCCATCTCCACAGTCTGTGCTTTTCACCATTATACTGTATTGCCCCTAATTTTGTTACACTGCTAAGATGTTAATAGGTATTGCCTATTAAGCTAGAAGAGTTTTGTGGGGAATAAGTTTAGAAGTGTTCACTTCATTATGCCAATCTGTGGACTATTATTAATCTATGATGGGAGTGGGTGGATTTGGTGGAGTATCTCCAGGAGCCGGGATTCTGCAAAACGTGTTTCAAGAAAAGCTGATAGTAGTTATTAAAGCAGCCGGCTTTTGTATCCTGTTATATTCTTGCCAGAAAGAAGTTTCATAGATAGGCTGAAATGTTGCTCTTCCTGGCAGAAGACAGTTATTAAATCTAACCAATCGCTTATGCTAATGATTCAATAAGAATCTGTGGGAATCAGATCTAGAATTGCATTCACTCAATTAGTAATTCTCTCATTTCCAACATTATCTGTGGAGATTACCTTTGTCTCTCAAGGACCAACTTAAAGGCTTTCTCTCCTTGAGGCTTTTCTCTTTTCCTCGGTCTAAAGCCTTCACTTCTCCACGTTTAAAATACAAAACAACTTCAGTTCAGCAGTTCACATTAAAACTTTTCAATGTGCTACCTGACAGAGCAGTAATTTTTTTACGTGTTTTTTAAGTCCTCTATTATATCATAAGCTCTCAAACTCAAAAACCATGTTTACACCTCACAGTAAATTTCTACATCTCTGGCAGTTGAAGCTCTGTTTTGTTCAGTGAATGAAAAAGGTCTTTGATGTTGATTTTAAATTACTTCAGATGGTCATTTACTTTCATTTAGGTGTAAATATAACTTTATTTTTATTCTATTTTGTTTTATTATTAATTAATGATAACAGTTAAAAATAGACACCTCTAGGTCCCATCAATCACGTGCATCAAGCTGTTAGCAATTTTATTTGGTGCTTGTCTTCCTTGCCCATGTCACATGCTTGTATAATTTTTTGTAGTTTTAATTATAATGTATACCTTTTTATATTTTTAAAGATTTCATTTTTTAGAGCAGTTTAGGCTCAACAAAAGTTAGAGGAAGGAACAGGTTTCTCAATACTCCCTGCCCCCACATATGTATAGCCTTTCCCATTATCAATATTACTCACTGGAGTGGTACATTTATTAAAACTGATGAACCTGGATTGACACATCATAATCATATTTATTAGCTGCATGTGATTTCATTCAAGAGATGTTCCATAATTTACGTAGGTCTTCCACTAACTAATATTAGACACCCAAGTTGTACCCTCTTTTTCCTATTATTAGCACAAAAAATTAAACCTGTGTGATTATAACATACACTGAAAAGTAATTACAACATTCATGACTAGCGGACAATGTGGTCAGTGCTAGATTAAATTATTGGAGCTCTTTTCTAAAAATCTTTTTTACTTAGTTTAGTAAAAACATGGAAAAGAAAGTTCATGGAAGAAATTCCATAATGGGAAAATATCCTAGTAAATCAATATAGAAATTGATTTTTCTGCTCAAAATTTGAATCAAAAAATGTAAAGATATCTTTTAAATCAAATCTTGTTTTATGTAGAGACATAAAGATTGAGAAAACTCATGAGAATTAAGAGATTTACCTAGGAGAAACAGCCCTGTGTTTAAAACCTGAAGTGGCTTTTTACCCTACAAAAGTAGACAGAGTAAGGAAGTAAGGGCTCTTGACAGTTGATGTGGCTCTGGCCATTCAGGAAGAGGCTGGACTGATCTCATCCATTATCTTTCTGTTGTTTTTCGTCTTCTCTCGTGCCTTCCTTTCTTTTTTTCTCTCTCTTTTCCTTTTTTACCTCCTTCTTTCTATTGTCCTCTCTTGAGGGCCTACTATGTGCCAGGCCCTCCTGTAAGAGCTGGAGATGCAGCAAAGAACATATACTCTGCTCTTATGGATCTTATACCCCTGCTCTTATGGATCTTACATTCTGGTGAAGGGAGTCATAAAACAGACAAATGTATATACAAACAAATTGAATATTTCAGATCTTGGTAATGAAAATGGAATAGGTGATCTGATAGTGACTGATGGAAGGTATGTGTATGTTAACTTTACATTAATCTGGAAGAGGTACACTGAGGAACTAAAGGTGAGTTAAGACCTGCAGAGTACTCATCAGTAAGATACGTTAATAAAAAGATTACAAGTAAAGTTTTCCTGGCAGAGGAAATAGTAAATACAAAGTCATTGGAATGACCTTGGGGGTTTAAGAAGCCCAGTGTGGTGGGAACATAGTAAATCATGCTTGGAGAGAAGCAAGTCAATAACTTCCTGTCTTCTGGGGTGGGAAAAAGTAGAGACCTCTGTAGGAATCGGAGACTGCATCATGCCACACTTTCATAGCAAGACTGAATGGGATGGTTTTGAAGAACTTAAGATGGTTAATGAAAGCATTAGAGAAGAGCATATTTTGCAATTGCTTAAATGTGCACCTTCTTCGCTTTAGACAAAACGTGTATCCTCAAGCTGAATTCGATTACATGTTAACAGTTTATAAAGTTTGATGCCTGAATTGTTATATTTGTCATGCCAGAGTGAACAGACAGAATAATGCTTGTGAAACTTAATTGTTCACTAGAAATAATTCCTTGATGCACAGTTGATATTTAATTTAACAAGTTAATTGAGGGATAACTCAGGCTTACATTTTAGAAAATCAATTTACCATCCCATTCATTAAGGCAAAAAAAAAATGAAAGCATCTGATTATGGGGTAAGAAAAACATGAACAAATGAGATGATGAACCTGCCTTATTTTCAGATATTTTGCAAAGAAAATGCAAAAATACTTTTATGATTGGAGCTCTTAAAAATAAAATTCTCAAAACGTACATGAGTTAAGATTTATTACATTTTACATGAATGTTTGACCTAATTTATGAAAGAACATTAAATTTTCAAGTACCTTCGTATTTTTGAAGAAAACAAGCCGGTGTTCATGAGAAAATGATCTACAGATAGAATACTTTGCCACTGGGAATTCTCTCAGTTGAATTTCATGTAATTTTCTTTAAGCTTTGACATAATGACTATATACCATATGTATTTTGAAACACACATCTGTGTATTTCTTTGTAAGTTTTCATGTATCATGTCATTTGGAACCATTTGACTAGATTATGTTTTTGAAGGTAGAGAGCACATTATCTATTTCTTTTTTTTTTATGATGTTCTGTAGAGTCTAGGCCCAAAATAATATGACAAACTTGGTAAGCCATCCTTATTTTTAATGGGTTTTGTGTAGGTTTTGGTTAGGACACTGGGATGAATTAGATAGGGATTGGAAAACTATGGCCCTGGAGCTGAAACTGGCCCTTAGCCTGTTTTTGTAAATAAAACTTCTCTGCAGTGCCACTGTATCTCTTTGTTAATGTGTTTTCTATAGGTGCTTTGCTGCTACAACAGCATTGTTGAGTAGATATAACAGAAACTATATGGATCTCAAAATCTAGAATATATGGCCCTTTATAGAAAAGGTTTGTGGATACCTGAAATAGTCTTTCTGTTTGTGCCTTGGTGTAATCAAAAAGATATGTACCTATGTCTCCAACTAGGTTTAAAGATTTTTAATTTTTAAATTTGCTTTTATTTTTGTGTAAGATGTAATATAAATTTCTAACTACATTACAATGTTACAAGGTGGTTGTTTCCATACCATAGTTATTGGGTAACCCATCTGTTCGTTACTAATACGAAATTTTCACATGTATTATATATCCAAGGGCTCAATTACAGTATTAATGTCTTAACATGTATTGAGCTTTTACTATATGATAAGCACTTTGTTAAGCATTTTCAGCATGATTTTATTATATGTGTATGCGTTTATTATCCCCATTTTACAGATGAAGAAACTGAGGTCTATAGATGTTCTATAACCTGTCCGAGGTCACACAGTTAGAAAGTTGTGGAGAAAGCAAATTTTATAGATTTAAAAGAGATGAAAATGGCAGGTAAATAATTCTGAATGAAAGTTCAATGAATGTATAAAATTCTTATATGTATTTCTTTGCTTTCTATTTTCTTTATTTACTTACATAACAGGCACTTGCATGGTACCAGCTCTGTTGTAAGCAAGTTATAAACATTAAGCTATCTAAACCTCTAAACAACCTTATGAGGTAAGTATTACCATAGTCAACATTTTGACAGTAAGAAATTGAAGCAGAGAGACTGAGTAGTTTCTTGAAGGTCATGCAGCAAGAAAGTGTCAGAGTTGGGATCTAAACCCAGGGATACTTATTTTAGATTCTCTTCTTTTGTTCCTTTGATTTGTCCTAATAATCACAGATGTGTGTATATCTAAATATTTAAAAAAATGAGCAGTTGCTGACCTGTAGGGACAGCAGCAATTCAACACTGAAATAGAATTTTTAACATAATTATATAAGTAGAGATCCCAAGAAAATCATCTAAATCAGGTACTGTGAATAAAAAAGCCTTCCTTTATATTCCTCAACACACCAGAAGGTGAAATGTGGTCTACTTCACTTAGAGAGGCTTACTTATGTGATACAATCTTGTGGAAACAGGAAGAACTCATTGTGTGAGTGGACAATTCTGAAAATAGTCTGAAAACTATAAACTTCCATGATGAAGAGTTCAAAACCTTTTAAAGAACTAAATTTTTTTCCCTGTAAAATTGACTTTAGCTTTTCTCCTTTAATTTAAAAACTGGATAAAATGAGCATCTCTTAATTACCTAAACTTTTATAAATATCTGAAACATTCCTTAAAAGGTATTAATATTGGATGTGTCAAATACAATGAAATGGAATTTTAAACCTTACCAGAAAAATCACCTGTGGATTATGTGGAAGCTGGGTAGACTTCAAATAAAAAGTCATTTATTTCAGACTTGTGTGTCTGAGCATCCTGGCACCTCTTCTGGCTCTGTGTGCCTCAGCAGTTACTACGTTAGGAGGAGCACCACTCTGGGTTTCAGAACCATTTTCTGGGAGCAAACCACGTGAATCCGCATGATACATATTGATGTTTCCTAATTGGTTATACTTTTACAGTGGGACTTGAGTTTTTCCCAGGAAGATGCTGGTATTGGCTATAGCCACACCACGTTCACGATCAAGTCAAAGTTCATGTCACTGGAAGGTAACTTGGGGGAAATTACTGCGGAAATTTTGGACATGTTGCATTCTGGATAGCCTGTTCAGTTTGGTGACATTCATGACTTCTGACTGTCTGAGAGCCAGAACCTAAATCAGTTTTAAATGGTTGGCCTCACTTAAAGTTGGGTTTAAAGAAGCTGATTTACTGTGCCTCTGGCTAAGGACCAGGTTTAAAGCAATTTCATTTGCTAACACTGCGCTACTAGTTGTTGCACGAGTGGCCCTGGATAGGCTGAGCCAACATCCTGACCAGATGTCAGAGCCTAAGCTTCTGAAATGCTGAACCTTCCTTCCTTTGTTTGTGGAAGATGAGAATGTTACTTTAGTTTTTCAAAAGAAGTTATTTAATGTTAGGTCTCCAACTATGAAATGAACAATGAATGAGTGACCATACTTAAAATATCCAGATACACATCATTCTTTGCATTTTTCATGCTGACTGATTTTTTATGCCCTCTGATAATTGGAAATAATTAAGTGAAAAATGGTGGGATTTTTAAAAGTAAAAGTGCTTAAAATAACTAAAGTTAGGTTTATTTTCTATTTTTATGCCAATACCACATGTTCATTTGACAGACGGTAAAAATTCAGATTACTGTTAAATAATGTTAGAATCATAGCCCTGTGGAATTAGTGCTAATAAAACCTAACACTCAAGGGAGAATAAGAGGAGGAAGAGTCCTCAGTAAGTAAATTGTTTCTTTGTGAAGTTCTAAAAATATGTTTAAAATGCAAGACCTCAATACAGCTTTATCTGTTCAAGGACAATCTCTCATTTAAGTAATGACATATAACTCTACTTGTTTTGTACTCCCTAGTGGAACATTTGTTTATTTTTCATGCAACCCAAGAGAATATTTGTGTCTGGGGGGACTGATAGACATGCTAGCGCCAATATGCTTATATTTTATTCAGAACCACATTAGTGCAGCAAACCTAGAATATTTAGAGTTTGGTAATGCATAGTAATAATTTATAGTATTTTAGTCATCACACCAACAACAGACATTTGATGCATACCAATTAAGAAGTGATTTGTGATAAAACTTTCCCAATATTTTTATGCCAGAGCAAAGGAACCTGAATGCCAGATCACTGAATTACACTGACTTTGTTTATAGCTTTCTGTATACGTGTTCTTTGGGAGGAGAAAGACATTTACGACTCACTAGCTGCTTACTAGCTGTGTGAACTTGAATGACTTGCAGAATCATAGAATTTTCTGGATAAAACGGATTTTAAGGTTACCTTGCTAGTCAACTAATACGATTCTTGAATTTCTTCTTCATCATGGATACAAAATACCTGTTCAGCTTTTTTTTTTGACTCTTTCCAATGATGGGGAACTCAGTACCACCCAAGGAAACTTGACCACTTCCAGACAACTCTTAAGTAATATTCCAGAAGAAGGCTGCTCTGACAGCCTGGATCTTAGAGTGAAATGACATAGGGCAGAGCCGCAGACTATTCACAGGGGTGCTGCATGAGTCAGAAATCTTGTTTTTTGTAAGCCACAGACATACTGGAATTATTTGTCCTCACAATCTGTTCTAGGTTTTACTAATTGGTGTATTCCCTTTTCCACTCTGAGTTGAGGCCTGAATTACAAGTTATATTCCTGTGAACTTTTTACCACTATTGAGGGAAGCCTCCTCTTCCTTCTGACACTACAGAGTCGTCTTTGTAGCACTCCCTGTAGAAAGCAGGGACCTGTTCTTTCTTAGAGTGGCCAGATAAGAATTCAAAAGCATTGTGGAGTAAAGTAGGCTGTTGTTGGGTACTTGAAAGCCTTGTGAGTATATGAAACTTTTTCTATGAAAATTCTAAGTTATCAATTTACCTCTTTGTAAACTGAGAACTATGAGTATTTTTCTCTAACTCAGTGTTTCTCAAACTTCCCCTCCCCCCATTATTTCCCCTCTAACTAGCCTTTTCAGAAATTTTTCTTAGTTAAATTTCAGTACCATCAGTTTGTCTGTATTCTCCAGTGGAACATTTGCTCATTTATCATACAGCCCAAATTGTATGTACATTTGAGCTTTATAATTAAAAAGACTAGGATTTTTTTGTTGTTTGTTTGCTTTCATTGAGACTGGCTGCTGTACCTAAAGATTGGACAAATTAGGAAAGGCCAGTTCCTGAACCTTGAGGCTGCTGTGGGATATCTCACAAGGTGTGGTCCTAAGTACAGCAGAGTGAGCAGAGGATTTTTCCTGGGGAAAAAAAACCTTTCCTCTGTGAACTAGAGGCTTTTGAAATGTACCATATTTTGTCAAAAAAGAGAAAAAGAAGTAGTAAACCATCACAGTTTAGCAATGGCAAAGTTGAGTGGGTGGAAGAGAGCATAGACGATGGTATGACAGAGTAAGTAGAGAATGACCTAATCAGTGTAGACATAGTAAGCATTTAATAAGCATTTGCTGTGTGCCCCACACTTGCGTTATTTCATTTAATTCTCCTGGCAAGTTTCTGAAGTAGTGTTAGAAAATTAATTTTATAGATGAGGTAACTGACTTAGAGAGTTTATAAATGTGACAAGGCTGTGAAGGGGGGAGAGGCTGAGTCAGGATGCGCAGGCATGTCTAAGAGTCCAACTCCATGCCTCTTGCTAGAAGGTGACACTATGCTCTAAGGTCAAAAGAGGTTTGTCTGGGAGTAAGCTCACTGCTGGGAAGGCAAGGAAGTCATAGAAGGATTGGTGTTTAAAAAAAAAAATTTCATCTTGGATGATTCTATTCCACTGTCTTCTGTGTAACTAGTGACTGTATATCTAGCTGGTATATCAGTGATACATGTACCATGATTGAGAGCTGAGTCTTAACCAGAAATCATATGCGATATATGTCCATTACCTGCTTTACATTTGTTTTATGCTGTGCATGATTTCTGTGGTTAAAACCAGTCCCATAAATTTCTCCCCACCCCATTTTATCAGGGAGAAAGAGTGTTGGGTCAGTCCTCTCCAAGTCACCACACTTCTTTGAGCTGCCCTCGTGAGATTTTCCCATTCTACGCTGGCCCTCATGTTACCCAGTGTCCCCAGTATGACAGACTTAGGGTCCATAATAATTTCAGTCTGTTTTGTTAATTTTTGTATTCCTAACACTTAAAATCATTCTTGGCATATAGAAGGGACTCAATTAATACATGCTGAATGTATTGAACAGATGAATGATTTACCTATAGAAGACAACTCGTATTCCAGGGCTATCGTTATCATGTGAGTTACTGCCTTCTTAGAGTACAAACAGTAATGTCAGCAATACTTTGGTGAGTGGCCACTTTGTCTTCTTTGACCAGTGTAATTAGGTTTCTGCTTTAAGGTGGTAGACTGAACACATCCATTTGCAACCCCAGTGGAATGTTAGTAAAGAATTACAAAAGGTGATAAAATGTTTAACAGTAGAGGGTCAATAGTTGACTGAGATGTCAGTAGAACTTCTGGAAGACAAAAAAGCTTATGAAGGCACATTGGTGGATGAAACAGAGCTAGAAACATGCAGAAGGGTGCTGCCTGCGAATTGATTTTCCCACGGAGCCAGTGGTGTGGTGGAATCAGGTCTCAATGATCTGGGATTATGATCATCTCTTCACAGCCATGACTTCTGAGATACCATGTTGGTAGCTTGAAACTGGCCATATGGGAGTACAAATCAGGGCTTTTTTTTTTTTTTTTTTATCATTAGCTGATAGTTAAACATTTACCAGCACATCACTATAAGGAACCCCAAAGAAAATTCCAGTGTTGGGTAATCTAGTCCAAATGTTAAGAATGAGGATGGGCTCAAAAAAGGGAGTAGGATTATTAAAGGTTTAGACCAGCTGTGACAATGAGTCCTTACTCCTTTTACCCTCTTTCTGCCTGCGTTTGGCCTTTGCCTCAGTGCCAAACCCTGGAGGGTTCTCTTCTAAAGCAGTGGTTTTCAAATCGTAGGCTGCCTTATAATCATTTGGAGCCTTGTTCAACCATGGATCACCCAGCCTAACTTTTGGAGGTTCTGTTTTAGTAGTTCTGGAGTGGAATGCAAGAATTTATAACCCTAAGTTCCAAGTTCTACTGCTTCTGCTTCTGGAATACGTTGAGATCCAGTGTTGTAAAGGAATAGAAGGGAGAGCCTTAGGTTGGATGTTGGCATTATGAAGTGAAGTGCTTCTCATTTGACACGTGGGGTACTCTGTTAACCGGCTTCCCGCTCTGCATCCTAACGTTAGCCTCCCGAGCAGCAAACTCCTTCCATTGGAGACAGCCTAACTTTCTTTGCTATTCAGCTAAGAGGCCTGTTGAGGAAAAAAACCAAAAAACAATTTTTCCATAGCTTCCTAAAATCAACATCTTTTTATAGGAATCAGTCATTATATAGATGTGTCAATGTAATCTCTGTTTATTAGTTTTCAACTTTATAATCAACCTTTCATCAAGACATAGATAATGTAATTAAGCTTGCAAAATAAAATATATATGCTATTAATGTTAACAATATGAAAACAGAAAGGAGCAGAAATTGGGAGAACAAAGTTGGGAAGACAGGCAGAAAAAAAAACAGATAAAAACAAATATTTTACATAGTGAACAACTGAGTGATTGCTTAAAGTTGATAGCCAAATATATGGAATTTCAGGTATATTATTCAACTTTACCAAGGCAACCAATAGAAGAACTTAAAATTTTTCTCTCTCAAAAACAGATGATAAGGAAGAGGTATCATAAAGAAATGACTCCTCATTTTTTATAGTAGGGAGTAAACAGAATGATGAAAGTAAGTGAAATAAATGGAGACATAAGCATATTATCTACAGTTTTGAAGGTCACAACCAGAAGTAAAGACAGAAATGGTTAAAAGCAGTGACTTCTGAGGAGTAGATACTTGGCATGGAAACTTGAGGACACTGGTGCTTCTCATTATAAAATTTGTGTTATCTTATAATTCAGATTGGCATGTGAATATATTCTTTTTAAAAAGATCTTTTACATTAAGATGATTTCTCATTGGTTTGGGAAGTCATGAGCATTTATAGTTTATAGCTTAGTCTGAAAATGGATAATGGATGTATAAGACTTTTTAGTATATGAATGCTGGCAGAAAATATGCTGTTCTCTGTAAATAAAACCCTGACCTGCTCACATGAACTGAAATTATTATCAGCTGACTGATAATTAATTGAACAGCTTTATTTCTTACCTAGCTCTTTGGGTATCTTTGGAGACTTCCAGTAAGAATTTAAGTAAATGAAGAAGATAATGATTGCTTCTATGTCACTGACTTCTAATAGACATAACAGCAGATTGTAAAGTGTCATAACACTTAAGCACTCTAAAGTTGTTTAAAAACAGAATCTTGCATGTTGCCAGCTTTGGGGTATGGCAAGAATCTGCTGCCCTATACGGCCTTATGTTTTATAGAAAATAATATTTTTAGTCGGACAATTTCCCAGTTGTAAAGAGGTGAATTCACTTCAAAGACTATAATGGTTTCTAACTTTGTATTTTTCTTGCTTTTGGGTAGATTGTATTTTTTTCTTAGAATTTGAGGGGAAGGGATTAAAAACTTATGAAAATGAAGTTCCACATGAAACTTCATCAAATTGCCTTTCAGTTGAGTGAATACATTTGTTATTGATTTTTGTCCTTTAATAACAATAAATGGTTAATGAAAAACTACCTAGCTTTAATTTCTGGGTGCAGAATTCTAATATACATGTGGCTTGATGTCCTTCCTTTGCCAAAAATGTATTTATTCATCAACTTAATGAGCTGCTATGATCCAGAGTGAGTCATGCCACACTATCTTTAGCTTTCAGGACCCTGACACAATCACAATGATGGGAGGGTGTTGTTTAACATGTAAGATCATTTACAATGAAGATAATGAAGAAAAATTGAGATCCAACTGGGACAGCCTAGCAGAGTAAGTCCTAGAATTGGGTATTTTATTTTCCTCAATTATTTAAGATAGAATGTAGAGGTATACATAGGCAATCTGGAGTATATTATTAGTAACTATCCTTGGAACTAAAACAATGATTTTTTCAAAGAATCTACTGGTACAAGGTAGAAAGCACCATGCATTTTACTATTTTGTCAATAGTAAGAGGCTGGACTAGAACTAGTCTTGTCTAGAAGATTCTGGAGGAACTTCGTGAAACTGCATTCAATTTCCTATGTAATATAATAAATGAAACATTCCTTGGGTTCATATTAATCCTTTTTTGATATGTTCTTTCAACAAATTTTTCTTTCTAATGTTAGATGGCATAAATGTTTATATACAAATCTCAAAATCATTGATTCCATTGCACTTTGACTTTATTGAAGCAATATCAGTATCTCTATCAGCTCTCAGAAAGTACTCCTGATTTCATACTTCTTATTGAATGAAAACTAACATTCCCCTCCTTATCTCCAGAAATGCTTCTTCCAAAACTGAGACAATATCCTCAAAAATATCTGGGGAAGTTGAGGGCATAGAATGTTTTTTGTAGAGTGGTTTGGGAAGACAGCAACAGAAAACTAGTATTAATTACTTTTTTAAACTAGGTTAGTATATGGCTTACACAAGCCATTTCTCTCTCATTCCCAATTTTTATATCTGTAAAAAAATTAGATGATTTACAAGGACTCTTTTGATTCTAAAATTTAGAATTTGTCAAGAAATTAGGTGTGTTAGTGAGGATGTTTCTGAAATACATAGATTTTGTTTATTAGTAAAGTCTATAGAGATGAGCTTGATTCACCCTCTGTCTAGTTTGTCAGTTCACAGAGGGTAAACTTGGTTATTTTTATTTATGATTAGCTCTTTCCAGCATTTATTAAACCTTTTTGCACAGTCAGTGCCTTCATCAATATTGTTCAGTGTATATTCAGACCCTTTGGGGATTCTTTAGTAACTTGTGGAATCATTGTGTTGTGTTTCCTTTAGTACTAAGGGATCTACCAAACCCCCAGGAAGAAAGAGCATCTTCTCTGGTCCCCTCTGTATTTTGAAGGACATGGAAATTAAGATAAGTGGTGGTAGAGTTGCAGGATGAAATGCAAGTGGTGACTGTACTGGGGGTGGATGAGGTTAGGTAATAAGCTTTCAGATCTAAGTACTGACAGCTTTAGTGCTATATTTAGAAAAATCTGTGGGGAAGACTTCTGGGAATCAAAGTATGCAAGCAGGACTCTTTTTGTGTCTCTGAATTCCTTTGATCCTCACCCCATTCTTGTCAATACCAGAGCAAAGAATTCCTGTGGCTCATCCTATCCCTCAGAAATAACTGAGTACACAAATCCTTGAAAATAGAGCATCCAAATTTAGCTGTCCCTTTGTCCTTTTGTTCTTTATTTTAAAAATAATAATTGGAGATGGATGCAAACCACCCATAATGATTTACTTTAAGAAGGTATCATCTAATGATTGTATGGAAGGGAAGATTTATAATAGTTAGGAATCGTAAGTTATGAATCATAAAGCAGAAGAAAATTTCTAGTGACAGAAGACCAGAAATTAGATTTTCCCTGACACAGTGAGAATGCCATCAAAATGTGCAGTGGCATTTGTACATGTCACAAAGGTGATTATTCTGCATCAAAGCTATGGCAAGGTTAGACCTCAGATGCTGTCTTTAAGATTAAGAAAATCAGCACTGACAGCAGGTAGGCTGAGTTTAAAGAAACAAATGTTTAAGTGTTGAGGAAACTGTTTTGAGAGAAGACAACAGGCAATACAATTATGTTGCAGAGATTCATTGTGAATGAGTAGGAGTGAACATGTTATGTGATAGCAGTTCAATATGTAGGGCAATGATATGGTCCGTAATATATAAATCATAAACAATTAAGCTATGAAGGACTTTGGTATGTTTAGAAAAGTAAATTTAAGAGGATAATTATGCAGGACCAAAAGAGGGTGCTATGTTTCTGCCTGTATATTTTCATGTCCACTGATTAGTCCTACAAGAATATTAAAGTACAGGCTAGTACATATTAATTTAGTGTAATCCAAAATGCATTGGTGACTAGAGTAAAAGTTAGGACTATACTGAAAAACAATTTTGTGAAAGCAGAACAAAGTTGGAGACACTACACTACTTGATTTCAGCACTTACAAACTTGCAGTAAACAAGAGTGTTGTATTGGCATGTGGATAGACATACAGATCAGTGGAACAGCACAGAGATGTCTATAATAGATCTACACATATTTGTCAATTGATTTTCATCACAGGTGACAAGGCAATTAAATGGGGATGGCATAGCCTTACCAAAAATGGTGTTAGAACAGTTGGATATCCAAATGGAAAAAACCCCTAAATATCAGGTCTTGCCTGATGTGGTTACAAATACTAAACCAAAAAAAAGATCATAGGCATAGATATAATAGCAAAAGTTAAAAATCTTCAAAAAAGTACAGAAAATATTTTTGACCTATGCTAGGCAAGGGTAGCATAAAAACAAAAACTCTAAAAGAAAAAATTGATAAACTGGACTGCATCTGAATGAAAAATTTCTGCTCTTTTAATGACACGATCAAGAAAAGGCAAGTCACAGAGAGAAAACCTCTGTAATGTGTGTTTGTGTAATACATATATATGTATTTGTCAAAGGATTTTGTATTCAGAACACATAAAGAACCCAACTTAAGAAGATGAACTAATTTAACCCAATTTAAAAACAGACTTAAAGTTTGAACAGACTCCTGACAAAAGAAGATAAATAAATATCTAGTCAATACATAAAAAGATGCTCAAGAGCATTAGTCATCAGGAAAATGCAAATTAAAACCACAATATGATACTGTGAGACACTCCACTAGAGTGGCTGCAATGAAAACACCTATGAAAGTACCAAGAATTTTGTGAAAAAGTAGAACAGCTAAAACTTTACAACTTCACTTTTAGGAATTTAAAATAGTAAACCACTATGGAAAAAAACTTGACAGTTACTTAAAATGTTCAACACATTATTACCATGTGACTCAGCACTCTCACTCATAAGTACTTACCCAAGAGAAATAAAGACATCTGTCTTTATAAATATTTACATGTATATGCTCATAACAGCTTTATTCATAATAGTTCCAAATTGAAAGTAATCAAGATTTTCACCAACAGAATAAACTGTGGTATATTCAGTAACAGAAATAAGCAGATGGTATACACAAAATGTGGATGAATTTGAGGAACATAATTGTGGTGGATAATTTTATGTATCAACATGGCTAGGCCACAGTGCCCAGATACTTGGTCAAACATTATTTTGTATGTTTCTACGAAGGTGTTTTTGACTAGATTAACATTTAAATCAGTGGACTTTGAGTAAAGCAGATTGCCTTTCATAATGTCAGTGAGCCTCATCTAATCACTTGAAGGCCTTAGTAGAACAAAGACTGACCTCCCTTGAGCAAGAAAGTATCCTGCCAACAGACAGCCTTCATACTTGAACTATAACAGTGACTCTTCCCTGGCTCTTCAGCCTGCTGGCCCCAACCTATAGATTTTGGACTTTGTAGCCTCCATAATTGCATGATGCAATTCCTTAAAGTAAATTTCTTTCTCTCCCTCTGTACACACATTCTATTGGTTCTGTTTTTCTAGAGCACCGTGGATAATACAATTATGCTTAGCAAGAGAAGCTATACATAAAAGGCATGAATACTGTATATGAGTCTCTAGAAAAGACAAATTTAATCTATAGTGACATAAGCAAATCAGATGTTTCCTGGGGCTGGAATTTGGGGAGAACTGATTGGGATGGGACACAAAGGAGCATTTGGGAAATGTTTTAAGTTTTGATGGTAATTTTGATGAATACACTGGTATATAAATTTATCAAAATTGATCAAGGTATACTTAAAATGGGTCCATTGTATGCAAATTATACCTATGCAAAGTTGATTTTAAAAATATGAAACCTAGAAGAAGGGGGAATTTTTGCACAGGCTCAGACTGTTTTATTGGGATGTAAATGAAGGCGTTTGTAGGTGGTAAAGTATGGAAGGACAAGAGTCTTTGGTATGTTGGTATTAATGGAGGAGGAGGGCACTGTGGTTATCTCAGGACTTTAAGACTAGTGATGGGGAAAACATCCCAAAGCTAAGCCCATGCAGGTGGTAGAAAAGCACTGGAGAAACTTAAATACAACTTAGCCAAGTGGAGAGAGGCTATTCAGCAAAGTAGAGAAATACTTTATACTAGATATTTTTGATATGGAGGTTTGAGAACAACTGTGGAACTCAGATTAAATGTGAACTCAACATTGGTCCATAGATCTGCTCTATCAGTTCCCCATGGGGAACTTTTAAAAAATATGTACGTTTCAGAGCCTTACATGTAATATTTCTAGATCTTAGGTGAAGCCTAGAAATTAAAAAAAAACAAAAAACCCAACTTTTTCTGGCGATTTGAGCAGCCAGGTTTGGGAAGCACTTCTTAGAAAATCATAAAGTACACGAACAACTTCTGATGACAGGTAAAATGTGATGAGAGAGAATGAGGAAATGGCTCTGTAAGTTCAGACTGTCAAAACAGGCTGACCTTCAGTTTCTGGAGTTAAAACTTCAGTAAGGGAGACTTACATAATGCAACTCAAAAAAAAAAAAAATCAAACTTTTCCTGGTTGTATTGTGTTTTTTTTTCCTGGTTTAATTATAAACTGAGTTTCTCTGAGGAGTCTCTACTGACTAAACCATTGTTTACTTTGTGTGGTACAATTCTAGGTAAAATGAAATCAGTTAGATTTGAGAAATATAAACAATATCAAAGAACTACTTGCAGGACTCTCATGAGTTGATTTCATTAAAACATAGAAGACTAGTCTGTCAATACTCTTTTATTGACCAAAAATGATCTTTAAAAAATTAATAACACCATTCATAGATGTTCATCTATTTGAGCACCTTTATATAATTAAAATTTAGCAGGAAAAATTGTGTCACTAAACATATTAACAAGCTAAATGCAGCTCTGAGAACTTGTCATATTTGGGGTGAAAAATGATAAGATTGACATACCTTTTAACATCAGTCTCCATGGAAAATAATTCAAGTAAGATAATTTTGACTGAGAGGATTATAGGAACAATTTTCTTGTTAAAGAACACAGCCATGTTATAAACCCCAATTGTGAGAAAGCAATTTTAAAGTACTTTAGTATAATCGACTTTATGTCTTTGTGGAGTGAAGGCTAAAATATCCTTACATCAGAAAATAGACACTGAAGAATGCTGAATTGTTTTAGGTGTAATTTAGGAGCTTTCCTTTTTTGTACTTTTAGGTTGAAATCTCAGCCTCTAAAGTCTGAAGAGGTCTTTAGACAATGAAATTTGGTTTATCAGTTTATTTCCACTACGTCACTGAGGTCTGAAAACTGCTTTTAAAGGCTTATATTGGAGTTTATTTTAAATTTTGCTATAGACAATCAGTTGCTCAATATCTCTGGAGCGTATAACACTGGCATCCCAAAGAACAGAAGACATAGAAAATCTTACAGTTTAAGTGACAACAGGTATTATTGGTTGTCTTTTCTACTTGCCATATTACCTTTTTCCAGTGTGCCTTTTACAGGCAAACTGCAGCCTCTACTTTAATACTTCTTCTGATAAGAAACTCACTCCCTCACAGTACTATTTCATTGCTAAATAGCTTCTGTGAAATAAAAAATCTTCTTTATGTAGAGCATTTCTTTAAATTCTGTTCTATAAAAAACCACAGGAAACTTGCATTTCTGCATTTTACCCCAATTAATATCAGAAAAAGTGTACTGATCCCCATGAGTTCTCCATTCCCTTGCCTGAAAATTTCCTGTTGTATCCTTTTTTTGGAGCATTTCTTCTCACCTATGGTGTAAAATTCCAAATGTCTTACTATGACCCTAATCATGTAATTCCTGCTTATTTTTAAAATTTCACCTCCTGTCATTCTCTGATACCTCTTCTGTGTGCCAGCCATGCTAAAATAATCATGGTTTGCCACACATGCATCATGCTCTTTCACAGTGACATATTCGGAGACATAGTTCTTCCTATGTCTGAAGAGCTTTCCAATCTAGCAAACTCCTGT
Source organism: Camelus ferus (assembly GCF_009834535.1). NCBI lineage: Eukaryota > Metazoa > Chordata > Mammalia > Artiodactyla > Camelidae > Camelus > Camelus ferus. The sequence continues at coordinate 40,831,447 of NC_045706.1, read as the reverse complement.
CACCTTTTAGGACTCTGTCTAGTGAAACCTACTCTGGAAGTCCCCCTTGAACCTTCTTGGGAAAGAAAGCCTCCCTCCTCTTCTCCCTTACCATCTGAGGATATCTCTGCCCAAGATAAATAAAGCATCTCTCTTCCCAAAGCTGTAAACTTCTTGAAGGCAGTGACTTGCCTTTCTTATTGTTCTGGGTATTCTTGAGTTTCACACAATATGACAGTGAATATTCAACAAGTGTCTTGTGAATACATGGACTCATACTTTGACTCTAAATATCGATCAGCCCTAAACCCATAGGTCCCCTGGTAATAATTACAATGTACCATGCTTATGAGCATAAACATAATTGAGGACATATGACTGCTTTTCAAGTCTTGGTCTCACTTCTTTGTCCCCCCAAAATTGATAAGTGCCAGAGATAAGCTACTTGGACTACATGGGTCATTGGCGTTATCTCCTCTGACCCACAAGATTACATTTTTTTCTTTTTTAGAATTGAATTATAATTGACTTACAATATTATATTAGTTTCAGATGTGCAACGAGGGGATTCAGTATTTTTTACATTACAAAATGATCACCGTGATGTCTAGTTATGATCTGTCACCATACGAAGTTACTACAATGTTATTGACTATATTCCCTATGTTATATATTGTATGTGTGTGACTTTATTTTATAACTAGAAGTTTCTACTTCTTAATTACATTCAACTTTTTCACTCATCCCTCCTCCACCCCAAACCTTTGGCAACTATCAAATTGTTCTCTGTATTTGGGACTCTTTCTGTTTTGATATGTTTGTTTTATTTTTTAAATTCCACATATAAGTGATAATATGGTATTTGTCTTTCACCATCTGACTTTACTTAGCATGATACTCTCTAGGTTTATGTTTGTTGTTACAAATGGCAAGATTTTCATTATTTTTTATGGCTGAATAATATTCCACTGCATATATACTCATTGTTCTTTATCCATTCATCTAAGTGATAGGCACTTAGGTTGCTTCCATCATGGATGTTGTAAATTATGCTGCAATAAACATATAGCTTTTTGAACTAGTAGTGTTTCTTTTCTTTGGAGAAATACTTGGAAGTGGAATTGCTAGATTGTATGATACTCCTGTTTGTAATTTTTTTGAGGAAACTTATACTGTTTTCCATAGAGGCTGTAATGATTTGCATTCCCACCAACAGTGCTCAGAGTTTCCTTTTCTACACATCCCCACCACCACTTGTAGTTTGTTTTCTTTTTGGTAATAGTTATTCTGACAGGTGTGAAGTGATATCTCATTGTGGGCTTGATTTGCATTTTCTGATGATTAGTGATGTTGAACACTTTTTCATATGTCTGTTGACCGTCCATATGTTTTCTTTGGGAAAAACTCCTATTCAAGTCTTCTACCCAATTTTTATGGATTGTTTATTTTTTAAATTATTTTTTAAATTGCAGTATAGTTGATCCACAATGTTGTATTAGCTTCCAGTGCACAGCCCAGTGACTAAGCCATACATACATGAGGTGTTTGTTTTCTTCATGTTGAGTTGTATGAGTTCTTTTATATTTTGGATATTAATCCCTTATCAGATATATTGTTTGCAGATACGTACTCATATTCAGTAGGTTGCCTTTTCATTTTGTTGATAGTTTCCTATGTTGTGCAACAGCTTTTAGTTTGTTATAGTCTCATTTGTTTCTTTTTGCTTTTGTTTCCTTTGCAGGGGAGACATTCAAAAAATATTGCTAAGACTGATGTCAAAATGTGCACTGACAATGTTTTCTTTTAGGATTTTCGTGCTTTCAGGTCTTATATTTAAGTCTTTAAGCCATTTTGAATTTTTGTGTGTAGCATGAGAAAGTTGTTCAGTTTGGTTCTTTGGCATGTAGCTGTCCAGTTTTTCTAGCACCATTTCTTGAAGGGGCAGTCTTTTCCTCATTTTATATTCTTGCCTCCATTGTTGTAGATTAATTGATCATAAAAATGGGGGTTCATTTCTGGGCTCCACATGGTTCCATTATTGGTGTGTCTGTTTTTGTGCCAATATTACTGTATTTTAATTACTGTAGCTTTGTAGTCTAGTTTGAAACCAAGGTGCGTGATGCCCCCAGTTTTATTCTTATTTCTCAAGATTGTTTTTGCAATTCAAGGTCTTCTGTGTTTCCATAGAAATTTTAGAATTATTTGTTCTAGTTCTGTGAAAAATGCCATTAGAATTTTCATAGGGATTGCACTGAATCTGTAGATTGCCTTGGGCAGTGTGGGCATTTAAAAATAATAATTCTTATCCATGAATACTGTACATCTTTCCATTTGTTTGTGTTGTCTTTGATTTCTTTCATCAGTATCTTACAGTTTTCCAAGTGCAGACATTTTACCTTCTTTGTTAGATTTATTCCTGGTTATTCTTTTTAATTCATTTGTAAATGGGATTGTTTTCTTAATTTGTTTTTCTGATAGTCCATTGTTGATACGTAGAAATGCAATAGATTTCTGTATACTTATTGTGTATCTTGCAACTTTGCTGGATTCATTTAAGTTTGAATAGTTCTTTTGGTGGAGTCTTTAGAATTTTCTATATATATTGTCATGTCATCTGCAAACAGTGACAGTTTTATTTCTTGCTTTGCAATTTGAATTCCTTTTATTTCCTTTTCTTGTCTGATTACTATGGCAAGGACTTCCAATACTATGTTGGATAAAAGTGATAAGTATGGGCATCCATATCTCATTCCTGATATTAGAGGAAATGCTTTCACGTTGTCCTGTTGAATATGATGTTGGCTGTAGGCTTGTCTTATATAGCCTTTGTGATACTGAGGTAAGTTCTCTGTAGATGCACTTCATTGAGTTTTTATCATAAATCAACATTAAATTTTGTCCAAAGCCTTTTCTTCATCTATAAAAATGATTATGTGATTCTTTAATTTGATAATGTGGTATGTCACATTGATTGATTTGTGGATGTTGAACTATCTTTGCATCCCTTGGATAAATCACAGTTAATCATGGTGTATGGTCCTTTTAAGGTATTGTTGAATTCAGTTTGCTAATACTTTGTTGAGGATTTTTGCATCTATGTTTTTTAGGGATATTGTCTATAATTTTTTTGGTGTGTATGTGGTATCTTTGTGCTATCACAGTGATGTTTGCATTGTAGAATGAGTTTGGAAGTGTTCCTTCCTCTGCAAATTTTTGGAAGAGTTTGAAAATGGTATATGTTAACTCTTCTTTAAATGTTTAGTGGAATTGAACCTGTGAAGCTGTCTGGTCCCAGACTTGTGTGTGTTGAGAATATTTAATACCTGATTCAATTTTGAAGTTTTCAGCTATTATTTCTTCAAATATTTTCTCTGTGTTTTTCTTTCTCTCTTCTCCTTCCAGGTCCCCTATAATACATATGTTAGTATGCTTGATGTTTTCCAGAAGTCTTTTAAACTATCCTCCTTTTAAAAAATTCTTTTCTCTTTTCAGCCTAGGTTATTTCCAGAACTCTATCTTCCAAAGTCTGGATCTATTTCTCTGTATCATCTAATCTGTTGATTCCTTCTATTCTAGTTTTTATTTCATTTATTATATTCTTCAGTTCTGTTTGGTGGTTCTTGAAATTTTCTAGCTCTTACTTGGAATTCGTACTATGTTAATTTGTCTTTTCTCTCCAGTTTGAGCATCCTTATGATCATTACCTTGAACTCTTTATTGGGTATATTGCTTATCTCTACTTCACTTAGTATTTTTTCTGAGCTTTTTTCTTTTCTTCTTTTAAATTTGAAATATATTCCTCTGTCTCCTCATTTTGCCAAATTCTCTGTTTATTTCTATGTATTAGGTAAGTCAGTTACATTTTCTGATCTAGAATTGGCTTTATGTAGAAGACGTCCTATGTGTCCCAGCAGCATAGTCGCCTATGGTCACCAGAGCTGTATGCTCTAGCATTGCCCACTTTGTGGGTTGACTGTGTTCTTCTGTTGTGGCAGGACTGGTTACTGTTGGCATGCTTGTAGGTGAGGCTGACCCCCAGCCCTTTTGGCTGCCAGGCCCTGCCTTTTACAGTGGCTGCTGGCCTACTAGAGGGCAGAACTGGGTCTCAGAATGGCTGGTTGCAGGGCCAGGGTGGTCCTGGGGTTGGTGTTGGCTCTCTGGTGGGCATGGTCAATTCCTGAAGCAGCTGGCTGCAAGACCTATGTGCTGGTCTGGTGATGGCTTGTTGGTGGGTGGGCAGGGTCTCAGTATGGCTGGCTGTGAGGCCCAGGGATCCTAGCGCTGGTGCCAGCCTGCTGGCAGTTATAGTCAGGTTCTGGGGCAGGTGGTTGTATGGCCTAGGGAGGGGGAATGGATCTGATGCCAGCCTGGTGGTGGGTGGGGCAGGTTCCTAGTGCAACTGGCTGCCAGGCCCCTGGTGCTGACAGTTCAAGTGGGTCTAGAGTGGCTGGCTAGGTGGGCTGGGTGATTCTGGGCCTTGTGCCTATCTTCTGGTGGGCTGGCTTAGTCCCAGGGTGGCTGGTTTTGGGCCTGCAGTGATTACATTTATTCTTTGAACTTGTCTTCTTGACTCCCTTGAATCCACTTTTTCTTTTTTCCCTGTTTGGTCTCTGCATTGTGGTCAGTGCTGGGCATAAAAGTTGCAGCACATATAGTGAATTTAAGCAATGAGCCAAGATAGAAATATCTGGTAACCAGTAGCCAAGGAAGAAGAATGGTTCTAGAGTCAGCTCATCAGTCTGAAAGGTAAGGACAAATGTACCACACAAAGCCAAATAGGCAGATCAAAGTTAGGACATACACAGATCATGAGAATCAGAGCCTCCAGCAGGAGATAAACCCGGGAGACAAGATGTGACTACAACCAGAATAGTATATAAGCTAGAAGGCTCACAGTACAGGTAGTCGAAGTCTAAGCAGGTAACAGTTCTTACTGTTCCCTGACTACATGTGAGGCAGTGTTGTGTGGTGTATTGCACACTGAGGTGTGAGCAAGGGAGTCACAGCCTCTGCCCTTGGGTAGCTCACAGTCGAGTTGGGGAGCACTTACAGAGCAGGCAGTTATGACCCTTTGTGAGAAAAGTTGTGATGGTGAAAGTACAGGATCCTATGAGAACACAGAGGGACACCCAGACTGCACTCCCAGGCACTCCAGGGGTGTTTCTTTCTTAGTATCCTGAAATCTCAGGCTTACTTTTCTCTCCCGTGACTACCTGAAGATCTTCCATTCCTGGGTCCCAGCAGTCCCTCTTTATTCATTTCAGTCTCGGACTGCATTATCGGACCAAGTAGCAACACTGTTGTTCTCTCTGCTACTTAGCAATCCTTTTATTTATGTCATGTTCACTCCGTAATGTATCATCTGAGTGGCTGCTTCAGTCCTGTCCCTTCCAATCAGCCTCAAATCTTTTCATTCTCAGCACATGACCTTGTCTCCCATTTTCTTGAGCAGATGGAGGTCACTGAGAACTCTCTCATTCCTTCAACCTTTGCTACCTGCCAAAACATCATCCTTGCTGTGTCTAATTATTTTTGCACTTTTGCTTATCCATATTTCTTTCATCCTGACTTAGAGAAAAAGGCATCCTTCCTTCAGAGCTAACCTGCTCACCTGTATTTTGGCCCCACCCGTCCTTCCTTACCCAGAACTCCTGTTTCCCTCCCTCTCTTTGGCAGCTTCAGTTTATCCCTCTGCGTTCGCTTCTTTTCAAGTACCAGAACGCATGCACAAGTGCTCGATTCAATCTAAAGCTGTCTTCCTTACCCAGTGTCCATTTTCTAGGACCCATCATTGTCAGAAATTTGTTGTTAAATCAAGTCTCTAATGTGCTGTTGGGAAGAAAGGATTTTCCTCTATCATTCAAAGGTTCTTTTTTTTTCTTACAATTTCAAATTATTTGAAAATTATTTGAATGGTCAAATAATCAAATTGATGTGAGTCAGATTTACAGGAGGAAAACCAAATTTAATTTTGTACATATGAGAATCCCACATGAGAGGTTCAAAGACAGAGAGGTAAAATGAAGTATATGTGCCATTCTGAGCTAAGGCATGGAATAGGGGCCTGGGGCTTCCAAGGCAGGAGGGTAATTCACAGGATAATCAGTAAAAGCAGATGTTGGGTAATTAGATGTTTGTCCTGCCATACAGCTGGGTCACTCAGATAAAATTAATCTCTGTTAATAATTCTCAGTCTGGGAAAGTCCCCCTGTTTAAATTCTTCTAAACAGTTAATGGAGGGCAGAAGTTTTTCTTGATCCTGCAGGGTCTAAATTGACTTTAGCTCAAAATAATTCAGATGCCAAAGAAGCATATTTTGGAGAGGTTCATTCTGAACCCCTTCAGTGCTCTGCACATGATGAGCTGCCAGGTATAGAGGTGATGAATGAGAATAACGAGCCAAATTGAAAGTTACAGCCAAGTCTTTATTCACTTACTACCATGGTGCAGTCTAGAGACAAAGAGAGGCACTGGGTCTCCAGTATTCCAGTTTCCCCCATGGAAGGTACCTGGAGAGGGTCAGATGGATGTAGCAGACAAAGAAACTATTTCACAGCTTTTGAACAAAAGGCTCCTGCATTTGCATGAAGCCTTGGTCTGGGGATAGACAGAAAGGGAAGGGCTAGGAGTCCAAAAGTATTGCTGCAGAGGGGAGAAAAGTTCCTTAGCCAAAGCTTCCTCCCCCATACGGCTGGGCCTGCTGGCGGCTTGGGTTAGGAAGACACATATTCTCATGAGTATCGCTAGCTCAGTGCCCTCACCTTCCCTGTCCTTGACTGTAACTCCCTGCAGAAAACTGCAGTGAGGGAACAGTAATGTTTTAAAGTCAGCAAAAGAGTTTTTATTTGAAAAGTTGGGAATAATCAGCAATTCAAGAACGATTTTATAAGAAAACTGCTTGTTTGGATACCAAATTGGCTAATGTCAACAGATTTTCATCACCAGAATTTATTTGCATCTCTCCTGGGCAAAAATCTTTAAATTAACCTTTGCCTCTCAGATTTTATTAAATTGCTCAGAGAGTGACAGTCAAGTTTAGTGCTACAGTGGGGCGGCGGGGGGGGGGGAACCCCAGTAATCTTTTCATTATTTCAGATAATTTTTCTGATATTCTGAAGCATGGCTATTCTGACCTATCTCACAGGGTTGTTGTATTAAATACAATATTGTATGTTAAGCCCATACAAATTATCTAGTGATCACTCAGATGCCAGGTGCTATTATTATCATTAGATTGTCATTGTTCCTCCTCCACAACCTTTGCCATCTGACTCTTCTGCACTATTCAGCTGAAATGTTCTGTTGGAAGGGACACCTGATAGCTAAATTAATTGGCTTAGTTTTGGATATCACTATCACTGTTTCACCCCTAGTATTTGGCTCAATTAATTATCTCCCACTTCTTGAAACTTTCTTCTTCTTTGGTGTCTTTTTCCAAATTCTGCTCCCTTCTAGTCATTTTTCCTGATTCACATTCCTCCTATTAGCTTTTCAATGTGAGCACCCCTGCAGTACTTCACCTTTTCTTCATCTCATTCTCTCCATGCATTACTATCTCAAACAGGTAAGCCCATGTTTCTAATCTTCCTTCTTCACATAAATTACAGACATATTTTCAATTATATTTGGGAAATTGCCACCTATACATTTTGTCAGTACTTTACACTAAACACATCTTATTTTATGAAAACATGGCCTCCTGGTCTCAGGATTATTATTATTTGCTTAATTTTGGAGAGCAACCCATATCCTAAAACATTCAGACTTGAAACTAACTCTTCAGTGTAACTTTTCACTTACTATTCTTTATTTCCTATATTTAATTGCCCAACCTTTTTGAACTTTGGCTTAAGGAACCCAAAGGAACTGTGCCTCTAATATTATTGCCTTTTGTAGATGGGGCCGTTTGCCCTAGAATGCAGGCGTTGGCTGTAGAGAATTTAAAAATAATGATAAAATCAAGTGAAAGCTGGTCTCCTTTTTGTTATCACCATCTACTTCAATTTTAACCCATGTCAGCGATCACCTGCTTCTCCTGCTGGCATGGACTCCTTCCACTGCTTCCACTTCAGTATACATCTTATTGTGTTTACTCTTGGTTTATCCTTTCTTGATGGAACATAAGCAAATCTGATACGTTCAAAGGCTTGATAACACCTATACAGTGGAGCATGTCTTCTTGGAACGTTGGCTTTCAGGATGCTCCCTGTCATATTGAACCATCATTCTGTAAGAAGCCCAAGCCATACAGTGATGCCATGTGGAGGACAACTGACGAACTATGGTCGACATCCCCTGAGTTCCCAATGTCTTACGAATCTAACAACAAAGCCTCTTACTTCATCTAGTTATGTTGTAGACCTAGTAATGATCCCAAATTATGCACCCCCTAAAATAGTGCCTATACAGACATAGAAACAACATAAAAACAACTGATATGGTCATGTTCTGAGAAATACAGCTTCAATAAGAATTAAATTTCTTCTAGGTCAACACCAAACATCTTATGGAATAACATAAAAGCAACTGGCAGGGAGAAAATGAGTGTTTTCTTAAACTGACTTTCTGAAATATAAAGGCAAAAAGTTAATAATTTTCAGAATACCAATATTTTCACTTTCTGATGTAGAATTCAGCAAAATTTAGCATATGGGTAGATCTACAAAGAAATGAATGAACTTGAGTTATCTTAGTACTTTTTTATGGCTTAAAAGTAGAAATTTATTAATATTTTTTGAAAAATAAAAATACTCAACACTCAGTGTTCATAGATTTTAAACATAAATTAATGCAATAGTGATTGAGCACTGAAATGAGCACTCTGATATCTGGATGTATGAAGATAAAGCAACATGCAGACCCTCCCCTCACATTTTCAGTCATTTGGGAAATAGGACATATGCATTTAAAAACTTAATAGTGTGAGAGTTAAACAATAATGTTTAGTAAAAAGGAAGGAGGTAGTTCTCAGAATTCTGTGCTTAAGTGCCCAAGAAAATATATGAAAGAAAGAGAAATGCCAACAACCCAGAAAGATGAATTTTTCTCTTGGGTTCATACGGAGAAATAGAGGTAAAATACTGGAGTAGCGTGGATAAGAGTCAGACTGTGGAACGCCATGTATACTCCCTGTTTACCTAACACATCAAAGATTCTAATTTTAACTGTGTGTAGCTGTGCAAAACTAAAAAGCCTTTCATATTTAAATACAGGGATGGACATTTTTTCTCTTTTAATGAGTTACAAGTTGCCTTAAATAGTATGGACCATTCATTCATTTTACACATCATTATTAATGGGCTCTTACAACGTGATAAGCACACTGTGAGGCATGGAGGATGTAAGAACGAGGAAAATAAACACACTTGCCCTCTTGGAGCCAAGACTCTGGAAGATGCAGCAATTAAAACAAGTCCTTGTAATACAGTGGGCTCTGGGGCAATGAAAGATACTATATAAGCACAGAGGTAGAGCCAGCTTTGGTAAAGGAAGGTCAGGGAAGGTTTGCTGAGAATGAGACAATAGAGACCTGAGGGTCAGAGGGGTCACCTGGAGAAGGGAATGCAGAGGAACTTCATGTGCAAGGAGTAGAGCAAGAGAATTTGAAGAATTGAAGTGTTTCTTAGAATGGTCTTATAGAATGTGAAAATATCTGCATCAGGTCTATCAATCTCTATCTATAGAATGATATAGAAAATCATATGAAATTGTAGTTTAATCAAAAGTTGATGATTCAGGAGAAAGCTGAAGAGAGTATTGTTGTGTGAATGGATATCAGGCTCCAAGTCTCTGTACTTCCTCCGGTTTGTCCAGTTCATTTGCTCAGTTAACATTTATTCAGAAAGTGCTAAAAGCCAGAGACAGTGCTTAGTGATGGGGATGCTGAGATAAAAAAAGACAAGGAGTCAGTGTCCAGCAGTGGAAAAGACATACCATGGGTAAATTCAATGTTGTGCTGAGTGCTGTGTGCTAAGAGCTTGTGTACTGGATTCTGAACACATTGGACTATAGGAGCATGGAGGAGGGCACTTAACTTGGCTTCAGAGGATAGGGATGACTTGCCAGAAGACTGATAGCTGAGCTGAGCTATGAGTCTGCTCCATTCAGTATTTTTTCATATGTACTTAGATGAAAACCTAGAAATCTATAAAGATTTAAGCCTTGTGAGTGCTAGGGATGAATTAATCTGTATGGTTAGCATGCCTAAAACACAGAAAATACTAAATAAATGTATCTTGACTCATTGAATAAGAGACATTTTAATTATATTTGTTAATAAAAGCCAAAAATGTAATAACATTAAAATAAAAAAAAACTTAATGGTTTGGAATAACTGCCCTTAATAATAGGACATTTAATAGTGAAAAATGTGTTGTACTAAGTTCATGTAATCAAATGTCTAAGGACAGGAGTGGAAAGATCATATTAAAATGACATCACCTCAGAATTAGTTCACATTATGATGTCAAAGAAAGTAAAGACGTTATTTAGATGAAGTAGAGCGTTCAATGCAAAGGGATTGAGAATTCCACTGTTCTCACTCCATTTGTTAGAATCTCTGGATAATTGTTTACAGTTCTTAGTGCAACATTTAAAAGAATGGCTATGACAAAATTGTATATACTTGCAGGAAAGCAGTCAAGGCAGTAAAAGCTTAAAACTAACATGAAGAATGCAGTGGACTATTTCACCTCTCAAATTATGTAGTTTTTTAGGATTAGAGAATTGATTTTCATTATAGAGGAGAATTTTCCTGAAGAAGAATAGCACTACTTTGTTAGTGAGACCATAGGTCCTGGCCTTGGGTTTGGTAATTCATTCATATTTCTAAAATTTATAATTTTAGAAGAATAGGAAAGTGATTTATGAAGAAAGTGTGAATATTTCTAATATTTCACTTTGTAAAATAATTTGTTTTCTATATTGTTCAAATCCCAATTTATTACCTAATCATATATATTCATGCATTGACAGTTTAGCACTTTATAAGTTTAAAAGTACTACTTTATAAGTTTTAAAGTTAAGAGCAAACAAGGAGCATATACACTATTTCATGATTTGAAGTCCTCCTTTCTTCCCAGAAAATGATGAAACATTGTTAGACTTAAAAAAAATAAGCTGTAATCCTTGATGCTTAAAATACTTCTAGGGAATAGAGAGACAGCCTTGAGATTGCTGTGTTACTATCACTCTTAAAGGGACAGATGGGCTAACATCCAAAGAGTGTGTATAGTGGGTAGGTGTAGCCATAACCCATGGTATTTTCAAAATGATTATACAATAACTTGCTGCTATCTATAACCAGTATAAGTGGACAGAGCAGTAATAGAAGAACAATCTGTGAATATTTAATGATAAACATATTCTACCATGGCTTAAGAATCATATTTTTCTGAAAATATAATTGCAATAACTTTACAACATTGTATGTGTTCTGCGATTTGTTGAAACTATTAGGGTAATATCAGAAGCAAAATACATACATTTTCTTGACTTTTTAATTTTCCTTACACACAAATCAGGCCAAAATGAGAAAGTAAAAAATACGAGAATTATGCAATAAAATTATTTAAAATACTGAGTTCAAAAGATAAGATTTGAGCATGCTTCAGGACACAGTGCATGGCTTTCAACCCTTGAACATAAAAAAGACATGAAATAGTTTAAGTTATGGTCTGCTTTACCTTGGAGATACATTTTTTTTTATAGGGACTGTGAGTATATATGGCAAGAGAATGAACACATAAATTAATAAATGAGTAAATGAAATAGAAAGGCATATAACTCTGGGTCACCAAAGTGAAACTTTACCACCAGTGAAATCCAAATTGTTGTTCCCTTTGGATCTGTAACTGCCCTGTTTGCATATGTCTGGTCAAAAACACAGATTTATTTTCTCTTTTAAAATTCAGGGCTACTAAATCTCACCTTCATCTTTATTGCTGCTTAAAAATCCTACTATATCTCGTTAGTTCATTCACTCTCCTGCTTTCCTAGATAACCATTTTTTACTTCTCTTTTAAACCTCTATTGCTTCTCTCATAATCACACGTGAAGTTGTCATATTATCTAAGATAAACCACTCCTATTCCACGAATATTACATCCTCTTGCCTTTGCCAATACAAGGCTCTCATTCCAGCAATTCTGTCTCTTTATACTTCATCAAATGCTACCCTCCACATTAGTGTTAATAACCCGCTAGAGCACATTTCCTCTTGTTAATTTAAAAAAAAAAAAGGTATCCAACTTTTGTTTTTAGCCATGAGGGAGTAACAATATTTGAAATTACCCTTCCATCACAAACAAAAAACATGTAGAAAACAGACGTTTTCAGACATTAGAAAGCAAGCAGCATGAGACTGTGATCCATGAGAAGGAGGAAATGAGTTTATCCCAGTGTAAACCAGACGCTCTACCTACAGGTAATTTCCAGATTGTGAAGGAGAAAGAGAGAACCTGAAAAGAGATAGAACAGAATTCTGGGAGGGCAAGGTAGAATTTTGAGAGCATAGTGCCCAGTAAGAGAGCTGCATAGAGAAGAAATGCCAGAAACTTGAATAGGGATTTCTTTGAGACTTTAGCTGAATATAGATCTGAGAATGCATAGGATAAAACCCTATGAGATCAGAAAAGAACAAATTCTATGGGAAGAATTTTCAAGAAGCTGAAAGCTGAACAATTCCCAGTTTTCACTTAGGACTGGGAGTCGTTCAAGTTCTCACTAACCAAAGTGGGGAGATCTTGTTTGAATACATGGGCATTCAGTAGAGACTGCAGAAGGGTCATGACTTAGAAGTAGAATTAAATTAATACAAAAGTAGAGTCTTCTCTTGAGCTTCCCTAAAAGAAATTAAAAAAAAAATAGTCTTGAAGGCTGAAACTGATGTGTAACAACTATTTTATAGAAAAAGTCTTCTACTCTTTAAAGAAATACACACACAAAAAATTAACATTCAACAATATAAAATGTCTGTCATGCAAAGAAAAATTTCTAGATATAAAAAGGAGAAAATATGACCCATAGCCTGAAGAAAAAGCAATAAAAACAGAAATTCAGAGATAATAACATCATAAAAAGAATATAAATATCAGCTATTGTAAGTATGCTCCATGTACTCAAAGATGTGAGCAAAAACATGACCATAATGAGGAAAGAAATGGGAAATGTGAACAAGAACCAAATGAAACTTTCAGGGATGAAAAATATAGTATCTGAAGTGAAATTTTTTTCGATAAAATTAACAGAAGATGTACAGAAGAAAATCAGTTAATTTGAATGTGTAACAATAGAAATTATCCAAAATTAAAATGAGAAAGTAATATGATTGGGGGAGAGACACAGCCTTGATGAGTTATGAGAAATTATCAAGCAATCTCACATCTGTGTAATTGAAGGCTTAGACTCGGGGGGGAGGGGAAGAAAAATTATTCTGAGAAATAACAGCTTAAAATCTTCCAGATCTACAAAAATTAGTGAACTGCAACCAGGACAATGACAACACTAAGGCACAATGTCAAATTGCTGCAATCTGATGATAAAGGAAAAAAATCTTAAAAGCAGCTGAAGGAAAAAAGCATATGCAGAGAAGAATAATAAGAATTATTACAGGTTCCTTTCCAGAAATTGTGTAAGCCACTGAACAATAGAATTACATGTATTAAAGTGATGAAGGAAAAAATATCAAGCTCTGAGAGTTAGACATTGCAGTACGTATTAACAGGTTGATGGAAGGTGGTGGCTCCATAACATAACAGCCTACAAGGCCTAAGAGTAGATTTCCAGCTTCTGACTGCATTTCTTTTCAAAGCCTAAAACCAGACTGAGGTGGAGGAAAGCTGGAATACAAGTAAGACAGAAGGTGTTCTTGTTCTAATAGAGCTGAGTTCCTCAGCCCAAAGACTCCTATTCATGTACAAATAACTGTCATGAACTCTTCCTAATTTTTCCATGAATTGTTTCATATAAGTTGGCTTTTACTCTCTCCCTGTAGGCTGTTTGCTGGCAAAGACCCTTTCTCTTTTTCTTTGAAAATAAGTATTTTTGAGTGCTTTGATAATAAATTAAAAGACAAAAATAAAATGGATGCTATAAAAACAGAATACAGTCTTGTTGAAGGTGGTTCTGTTTATTTTATTTTGCGTTTATTCACATCACTAAAAAGGATGGATAGCATATTGTGGGTACAAAAATACTTGTTTTGAATGAATGGATAAAAGTAAATACTGTAGTTCTACCACCCAGAATAGCATTAATATTTTATTGCATTTGTTACTTTAATTTCTTAAAGAAGATAAAAATACTACAAATGAAAGTCAAAGTTTCTTTTAACAACCACTCTGTTTTAAATTCACTTCCATCTATTCCTAGAGACAATACTATCATGAATTTGGTGTTTTTTCTCCTGGTCATCATTATTCCCTTGCTATACAGATAGATATAGAAATATCACTATATATAGATACCATCATACATTCATTCTGTCTGTCATCTATCTATCATTAACATCCATCTGACAAATCTCTATAAATACTATTGAAGGAAATGCACACTTCTAGGGGAAGCCATTCACATCATACTCATGTGCATATCATTGCTTTTACACTGGAAATATTGTTCTGTATCTACTTCTTTCATGTAATACTGTAATTTTTACATAGTTCATGCCTTTTCATTGCTATGTAGTATTTCATTATATAAATAGCTCATATTTATTTCATCTATTCCCTGAGTGATGAACTTCCAAGTTGTTTCTAATTCTTCAGTGTTACCAAAAATGCTGCAAAAATATGTTATATGCATCTTACACAAGATTCTGTGTAAAAAATTTCTCTAAGGTATGTTTTTAGAGATGAAACTTCTGGCTCATAGGATATATTCCTTTTCAATTATACTTTGTAAAATTTCTTCAGAACTCACAGCAGGTTGAAACATTTTATTGTTCTACTACTCATATGTGGCAAAACCACTTTGCATATATCCTTAACAATACTTAGGAGGGCCAAATGTTAATTTTTGCCAATATGAAAAATGAAAATTGTTAGAAATCTGAACAACCAATCAAAATAAGTGTTGCAGCTGTGGGTGACAACATTTCTTAATATGTCTTTTTAAACTTAATTTATTGCACCATTCTTTTTACATTACAATCTTAGCCATAAACAGAAGGGAGCTGGAGAGGGAGAGGTGCAATGCCTGTGGGTAGTTTGCAGGGAGCTTTCAGGGAAAGGTGAACTATTATATGCTGACACATCTGTCCTTCCTTCAAATTTTGCTGAGTTATCTCTTTCTCAAGAATAAGAGGCATAGTTTTAGACCTTGCATTGGTTTCTAGTCTAGTAGGCTTTTTCACTAGAAACTCAAAGAATATCAGTAATGATGTTAAGCTTTTCTCTGAGAATTTAAATGTGCAAATGCATGTGACAGTAGGGGTCATAGTTGTCTTAGATTAATATTAAAAAACTGTGCACATGATTTTTGTCCATTTGTTTTACTATTGTTTTTAGATTATAGAATAATCTGTAAGAGCTGAGTTTGGTTTAAAAAATACAGTCTTTGGTCACATTAAGAGACTTAAAATCTCATCTTTCCCCCATTCTGCATATTCGAGTAATTGTCTTCAAGATTGCTTTTCTGAGAGAAGTTTTCATTCTTAGACAGCTAAGTTCTGAGTGATGGTGTTCTTTTAATCACTGTTGAGCCAGACAGGGATTTTCATTAGGGACTTTTAAATTTTCTAATCAAAGTTCCTAAAACATTTTTGAATAAATGAGTTTCATATTTTACAGTGTGGTGAAAATTATTTCTCTTCTACTTTGAAGAAATGAATGTGGCTGCATTTAATCTCTACTTGCTAGGAAATTATTGTTGTAACTTGTTATTTGCCAGTGACTGGTTAAAATAAATACGTTTACCTAAGTCTCTGTATCACTTACTATAATAGATCATTAGAGCTCATACAGCCATGGCAATTTAATACAGTATTTGATGCAACAAATGATGCCCTTAGTTTATAACTTTTGATTAAAAAATATTCATAGGAGATGAATGTACTGGGTAAACACAGAGGGGCATACTATTTATTGTAGACTACAAGAGGATAACAAAGCATTGATGAAGATATGTAGTAACTTCAATTCATACTGCTAATGAGAGTGAAAATTAGTATAACTCCTTGAAAGGTTTATTTTTGGCAGTACCTGTTAAACCTGATTATACCCATACTTAGCCACTGTGTCCTTAAAAATATGCCCCCAAACATGCTGTTAGCAGCACTGTTGTAATAGTCTTAAATCAAAAACCATCTGAAAATCCATGAACATCTGTTATACTTCAGTATAAAGTTAAGACAAAGAGGGTAATGATGAATTTGTTCTTTTCTAAAGAATAGTTGAATAGTCTCGGTGCTTGGCAATATCTGTATACATTTTTTCTATGGTTTAGCATGTCATACTTAATTTGCGTGTCCACAATCATATCTTTTCTAGGGCACTTTGTGTTGCCTATATTAAGAAAAAGTTACTGATTTGAACTAGACTTATAGAAGATTGATGACTATATTAAGGTAGATTCATTTACAATGAGTAATCTTTTTTTTTTTTAATCAGCTGAAATATTCAGGTCCCTTGTTCAGGTAAACCTTTCTGTTATTGTGAAATTAATAATCAGAAGTTGGTTTTAGTGGAGTGTCAAATGAATGTGGTTGCAGGTGAATAATAATGAGGAGTGTTTTTCTTTAGAATATGTTGATGGCTAATGCTTTATTTCTTTTACATAACAAAGTTATTTGCTTTCTTTCCCCTAGTGCCTGTGTTAGTATCTCCCAGATGTAGTTTCTCATTGTGGAGGATGCTATATACACAATGCTTGTTCTTAATCCTGTGGGCTTTTCATTTCTTTTTTTCAGGTTGACCATTTTGTTTTCGGACATACCATCTTTTTTTTTCTTCTTTTAAAAACTTTTTAAAAATTGAGTTATAGTCATTTTACAATGTTGTGTCAAATTCCATTGTAGAGCACAATTTAGCAGTTATACGTGAACATATATACATTCATTGTCAAATTCTGTTTCACTGTGAGCCACCACAAGATCCTGTATATATTTCCCTGTGCTACACAGTACAATCTTGTTTATCTATTCTACATTTTGAAATCTCAGTCCCTTCCCACCCTCTGTCCCCCTGGCAACCACAAGTTTGTATTCTATGTCTATGAGTCTGTTTCTGTTTTGTATTTATGTTTTTTGTTTTGTTTTGCTTTACATTCTGCATATGACTAATCTCATATGGTATTTTTCTTTCTCTTTCTGGCGTAATTCACTTAGAATGACATTTCTCCAGTAACATCCATGTTGCTGCAAATGGTGTTATGTTGTTGGTTTTTATGGCTGAATAGTATTCCATTGTATAAATATACCACACCTTCTTTATCCAGTCATCCGTTGATGGACATTGAGACTGTTTCCATGTCTGGGCTATTGTAAATAGTGCTGCTGTAAACACTGGGGTGCAGGTATGATTTTGAAGTAGGGTTCCTTCTGGATATATGCCCAGGAGTGAGATTCCTGGGTCATAGGGTAAGTCTATTCCTAGTGTTTTGAGGAATCTCCATACTGTTTTCCACAGTGGCTGCACCAAACTGCATTCCCACCAACAGTGTAGGAGGGTTCCCTTTTCTCCACAGCCTCTCCAGCATTTTCCATTTGTGGATTTTTGAATGATGGCCATTCTGACTGGTGTGAGGTGATACCTCATTGTAGTTTTGATTTGCATTTCTCTGATAATTAGTGATATTGAGCATTTTTTTTAATGTGCCTATTGGCCATTTGTATTTCTTCCTTGGAGAATTGCTTGTTTAGTTCCTCTGCCCATTTTTTGGATTGAGTTTTTTTTTTGTTATTAAGTTGTATGAGCTGTTTGTAAATTCTGGAAATTAAGCTTTTGTTAGTTGCATCATTTGCAAATATTTTCTCCCATTCCATAGGTTGCCACTTTGTTTTGCTTATGATTTCCTTTGCTATGCAAAAGGTTATTAGTTTAATTAGGTCCCATTTGTTTATTTTTGCTCTTATTTCTATTGTGTGGGTAGAGTGCCCTAGGAGAACATTGCTAAGATTTATGTCAGGGAATGTTTTGCCTATGTTTTCTTCTAAGAGATTTATTGTGTCTTGTCTTAAATTTAAGTCTTTAAGCTATTTTGAGTTTATTTGTGTGTATGGTGTGAGGGAGTATTCTAACTTCATTGATTTGTGTGCTGCTATCCAGTTTTTCCAACACTACTTGCTGAAGAGACTGTCTTTTCTCCATTGTATATTCTTGCCTCCCTGGTTGAAGATTAATTGATCATAGATCTGTGGATTTATTTCTGGGTTCTCTATTCTGTTCCACTGAGCCGTATGTCTGTTTTTATGTCAGTACCATGCTGTTTTGATGACTATAGCTCTATAGTATTGTCTGAAGTCTGGGAGGATTATTCCTCCAGCTTCATTTTTTTTCTTCAATATTGCTTTGGCAATTATGGGTCTTTTGTGATTCCATATAAATTTTAGGATTGTTTGCTCTAGTTCTATTAAAAAAAAAAAAACAACCCAAAAATGTCCTGGGTAATTTGGTAGGGATTGCATTAAATCTGTAGATTGCCTCGGGCAGTACGGCCATTTTAACAATATTGATTCTTCTAATCCAAGAGCATGGGATATCTTTCCATTAAACCTCTCTCAGAAGAAACTCTTAACTCCAGCCTAAGATTGCTCATGCAATTGAGCAAAACCTGAAAGAATGATATAACTTGCCTTCATAAAACTAACTGCACATAGCTGTGGAGTCCAAGTCAGCAGGGGTGACAGTATTACATTCAAGCATGCTGTCCTTGCCACATTTTTACAAGGTTAAACTAGAGCAACTAGTTAAATGATGTTGAGGATAAAGTCTGAAATACAGCAAGGTCAGGTACTCATGATTAGATAGCAGGCATAAAATGCAGTATATGTAAAATATTTGCCTTTTAGAGGATTTTGAGTATAGAGCACCTAATATTTCCATTGAAGTCCGTGATGATGAATACCAATGAGCAAAGGAAATTGATTTTAAACATTTGAATGCTTGAATATAAAACCATATTATAAAAGTGGAGAAAATGGTTTTTTCAACTGATTTCTTGTTGACCTGGTTACTTGGATTGGTAACTGTGATTAGATATAATATTGATAAGATCAAGTGATAATATTATTTATAAAAATCAATTCCTCATTGCACCATGAAGGAATTTCCAAATGTTTGAAAAATGTTTTATGTTTTCATGAATTTTGGATTCCTGAACTCATGTTTTTGTTTAATAAAGATTCACTCATTCACTTATTCGTTTACTCATTCATTCAGAGCCTGCCCTATTCTGAATGCTTTCCTTGGTGCTGCTGGAGGAGCCAAAGATGTCTAAAAAATAATCCATGGCCGAGGAAAGAATCTGTGAACTCAAAGATGTCAACAGAAACTCCTCAAACTAAAAAGCAAAGAGAAAAGGGAATAAAAAGTATGGTTTACCTTAATGAACATTGAGGTGCAAATTGCTACACCGATGACCCCAGTAGGTCATAATATAGTCTCCTTCTGCATTCACTCTGCTTAACCAAGGGGATATCAGCAAACATGACACAAACAGAGACTTGATAAGCTCTTAGACTTTGAGGCCTAACCCTCTTGGGCTGCTGCCCTGAGATCTGCATCCGAGGAAGCCCAGTCTAAAGACTGTAAGGAGAGATGCCTGCTCAGCCATCCAGCTGCCCCATCTGCTGAACGTAGCCACGTGAGTGAGCCCAGCCAACTCCTAGAATCATGAGAAACAAAATGGTTATAGTTGGAAGCCACTAATAAAGAAATAATCCATGTGCTTTAGGCATTTATGACTTAGTAAGTGATACAGAATAAATTACCAAGTTAAGTATAGTTTAAATCCAAATTAAATTCATACCAGAAGAGACTCACTAGTAACCTGTGCCTCAGAAGAAAGGACATTTTTTGTCATCATGTATAGCTGCAGAGAGGAGGTGAATTTTAAACTGGGTCTTAAAAGATAACTAGTATTTTAATAATAGGGGAGGGTGCAAAGGACATCTTTGGCTAAGAGAACAGGTCACAGGCCTCTAGAGGTGGTCTTATATTGTGATGCTCAGTAGGGTATGAAATGTAGTGGGATGGGAGACAGTTAATTTGGAAATAGACCAATCTTTTATAAATAGAGAAGGTGTAGTCATTTACCAAACTGAGTTTAATATTGAATCCATCAGAATAACCAAGAACAAAGTGTTCTACAAACACATTTGATCTGGAGGGAATCTCAGAGATTATCTGATTTAATGTCTTTCTGTCTTTCTTTCCCCAGAACAGAGGCTCATAGAGGGAATTTTTAATCAGAACCATATAAGCAGATTGGTTAGGTATGAAATATCCCAGGTTACTAGAACTGATCTGTAGCTCTTTTGATTGCAGTAGATAGAATAGAGGCTGCTGGACTGTGAGGTGCATTAGAGATTCAAAGGAGAGCTAGTCCCCATTATTGATGGTAAAGAAGGCAGTAATTTCGTAGTTTTGTAGGTAGGTGGTGACCTAAATTCGATGCAAGTGACTCCTCAGTGTAGCATGTGTACTATGACGTGCATTTTCAGGTTCCTCAATTGATCATTTGTAGTAACTGCATAGTAGTGGACCCAGGTAGTCAGATTTGTGTCCTCTGATCCAATTCTCTACAACACCTACTTGACCAGAAATGCACATCTGCTTGTAGCTGAGTAACATGCCTTTGCTGGGAATGGAATTGGGAAGGCTGAGATGAAAGGTCATGCTGGGTGAAGTATAGTGCTGGAATCCTGATAAGCCAAGTGTAGGAAAAGTTGGGAAAACAATTATGTCAGTAAAAAAAAGGAAGAAAAAAGAGGAACAAGGAGAAGTCATACATCAGAAGGAGAGACAAAGAGGAATAGAAGCAGAGCCTCAGTGGTACCTATTTCCTAGCTAAATTTCCCATCTTGCTCAGTGATACCTAATTTCACCTTTTTGTGTGACATCAGTGATATTGTCCATCTTTGAGCTGGCTTGCGTGGCCTCTGCTATGTGTAGGCAAAGCAGTTTTGGTCTGAAAAATCATTTTACTATATGACTCTTTAATAACCCTTCCATTTACCTTTTAGTTGTATTTTCTCTACTTTTCTTCAAAATAGAACAAAGCAGAACAAGAAAACCCTGAAAAACCTTACCTTATCTATTTTGTTATTTAAGGGAAAATGTTTAATTTCTTCTTACTTAGACTTGCTGAGTCAGGATTACCTCATCCAGTTATCACAGGATGATGGAAGCTGTCTGAAGCATTGTTGAGTCTTTAGTGCACAAGACCAATGTGTATTAGACAGAAAGGCTTGAATTGTCCCTAGAATTGAACACTGCATCAACAACTTGCCTTCTTCCATCTGTTGCAAAATCACCTTTCAGTTGAATGAACAGCTTTAAAATCTGAAGAATACATGAGTTATCCTTAATGGTTTTCCTTTCCATCTACATCAATTCATTGTCATTAAAGAGGGTAGTGGATCTTGACAGAGATGCTGAAAAGAGCACTTCCTACTATAAGGAAAAAAAAATCTGTGCAGACACCATGCTGGGGCAGCAGTCACAGAAAGAACTTTCTAACTAAGCTTTTGGGGCTTCTGTCAGGATGATGAACCATCATAAATCTTTCCAACTGGGAAGAAAATGTAGATACTCAACTAGTGGGATACAAACCAGATATAGGGAGTGTATTTCAATTAAAAATGCATATCTTTTTATAAACATTTATAAATATTTATATTGATAAATTACTTATAAGTAATTGCAAATTATAAACATGAATTTATAAGATATCTCTCAGCCACCCCAAAATCATTTTGACCAGAAAAATACCACATGCTCTATTTAGTAAAAATTGACTTGCCTGCTGCTTTCTGAAAAGCATACTTTTGTTTTTATAGTTTTTTTTTTTTTTAGCATATTTATAATCAAACATACACATAGGAAAGGGCTTGAATTTTACAGAATTTCAAGATGTTCATTAACTGGTATCTTACTGTAGACTTGCAGTAGATTTGGAAAGACCAAGAAAGAGTTTAATCCAGCCTTTACGTTCTTGGAAAGAATGAGCCTTCTTGGGAAGATTAGTGCTGGAGCAGTGAAGATGTCTGGAACACTGTTTTCCTAAGTCACCAACTCTGCCACGTTTAACTTAGGGCACATCATGGGTTAATGCTCAAATCTCTGTCTCTTTCTTTCCCTTTCTTTCCTGAAAGGAAATAATCACCTACAAGTCTCATCCTCATTAAACTACAGTTGATACCTACAGATCAAGGACTACCTGCAGGTAGCTTTAATCAGGCAAAATAAAAGTAGTTTCTGTCTGAGGCGTATAGCTTAGTAGGTCTGCTCATCAGTGCTGTTCCCAACTCTGTAAGCTTAACTCTGAGTACTTGCTCAGAATTGATGTCTCATGTTTTAGCAACAAGTCCCAAGACTGGATCCCTTGTCTGCTAGATCTTGTAGTATTTGTAGAACTCTTTCTTTTCTTCTAAATTCAAAGGCTAACCAGACCTTCCTGACAAGCTGTTTCTCTGGCACCCTGTACTATAGTTGAGGAGGAATTAGATTTCAAATGTTGATTTCCACAAATAGTATCACTTGTTAGGTGGTTATTTAGTCTTTTGGGTCTATTATCTTCATCTGTAAAATAGGAAGACTGAGAACTATACTGCATAATTGCTTTAAGATACAGGTAAACCATATATTTGATAAAATGTATATAAAGTGTCTAAAGGTTCTAGACATATGGCAAGGGTCTCAGAAAATGGTAGCAAATTTTTGCCTGTATGAGAAGGTTGGCTTTGGATCCTCAGAGTTTCTATTGCTCTTATTTACCCATAATTAAAATACATACTGAGATTATCATTTGCTAAAAAACAAATAAAGCAGTATTGAAAATGTATGCATAAAGTACATCTTCTGCTTTAGGCCCTGATTTAAATAATTACTGCAGGTTTTATGGAATACCCAAGACTAATCCTGTAGAATAAGCTTTCTAATATCTGACTTAAAAATACTGGCTCAGCATTTAAACTCATTTTCCCTCTGAAATAATATTTATAAATACACAATGAAAATGAAAAATGATATTAAGGGGAACATTGTAGCCCTGTGGTCTCTGTTCTTTCATAAAGACCCATCTGCTTCTTGCACCCCCAGAATCACATCTTCTGTTGCTAAGTACTGAAAATCTATCTTTTTTGGGATAAAATAAAAGTTAAGATTGTAAGTCTATTAGCATAAAGGGATTGTACTCTGAGTTTATTCAAATCATGAAATGCTGAGAGAAATCAATTTATGTTAAAGCCACTTAGTCTTCACAGGGCTTTGACTGGAGTATAATTTAGGTTGTTTCTACACATACGTCAGTAACTCTTGCTGGACCTGCTATAGGCCCAGGGTTGTGACTATTGATAAAGTGATTTAAGAGCAGAATTTATTGTCCAGAGAGATCTGTGAGTAAGAGAAGAAAAATGGTCATTTCATTTATCTGTCATCTTCCTTCACTTGGAGAATTAGCATCCTAAACGTATATGTCATGGTGTCCCAGAATGAACATGGCGTTCCGGTTAAAGTATTCTGGAGGATAGTGGTCTGAGCTCATCTGTGCCACTAGTCACTGCACATCTTTGGATCCTGGGATTGTACATAAGTGATACAGGCGTACCTTGTTTTACTGTACTTCACTTTTATTAAACTTTGCAGGTACTACTGTTTTTACAAATTGAAGGCTTGTGGCAACCCTGTGTCAGGCTAGTCAATTGGCATCATTTTTCCAACAGCATCTGCTCACTTTATGTCTCTGTATCACATTTTGGTAATTTTTATAATATTTCAAGCTTTTTCATTATTTTTTATGGTAATCTGTGATCACTGACCTTTATTACTTCTATGGCTCACTGAAGGCTCAGATGTTGGTTGGCATTTTTTACCAATAAAGAATTTTTATTTAAGGTATGTGCATTTTTTAGGCATAATGCTGTTGTTGCACATTCAGTAGACTACATTATAGTGTAAACATAACTTTCATATGCACCAGGAAGCCAAAAAATTGGTGTGGTTCACTTTATTGCAATACGTGCTTTTTTGTGGTGGTCTGGAACTGAACCTACAGTATCTCCAAGATATGCTTATATTTATATTTGAGTTGCTGAGAAAATGAGGTTTTTCACTTACCTAGCTGCATTGTCAGAACCTTAAGAGTAGATTTAGGTTTGAGCCCTAGCTCAAATTACTGTTGTGGGTTGAATTCCCTAAATTCATATGTTAAAGTCCTAACCCCTGGTATCTCATGATGGACTTTATTTGAAGTTCGGGTCTTTACAGAGATAATCAAGATGAGATGAGATCATTAGGATGAGCCCTAATCGAATACATCTGGTGTCCTCATAAAAAGGAAATTTGGAGACAGAGACAAATACAATGAGAATACCATGTGAACATGAAGATCACCATGTAAAAGCCTGGAACAGAACCTGGACTCACAGAACCTCAGACGAACCAACCCTGTGAACACCTTGACTTCAGACTTCTAGCCTCCAGAATTCTGAGACAATAAATTTCTGTTGTTTAAGCCACTCAGATTGGGGTAGTTTGTTACGACAGCCCTAGAAAACTAATACAATTACTTATTAGCTATGTTACTTGGACAAAGTATTTAATTTGTTTTAAACCTGAGTTCTCCTCATTGTAAAATGGAAATGATAAAAACAGAGTATTTAAAAGAATGGGTTCTGAAGTGAGTCCTTGTGTTCCCATTCCAGCTCTACTACTTAATAGATGTATAACCTTGAGCAAGTTGCTTAACCTCTCTTTGCCTTAGTATTTCTATTTGTAATAAGATGATAGTAATAGTACCTGTCTCATAGGTTTGATGTGAGGATTAAATGAGTTCATGTGTATAAAGCATTTAGAACTGTATCTGGTACTTGCTAAGTGTTCAGGAAATGTTAGCTAATGTTGGTCACTTGGAGGACAAGTTAGATAGTAATATAAAACAGTTCATTGTGTCTGATGCATAATAAATTCCTAGTTAATGTTTATTATTATTACTTTTTTCCTACTAATCATCTTAAGTGCCCCTAATAACATTAAAAAGACTTCAGAGGTCTCAAAAATAAATGAACAATTAAAACTATAGACAGTGATTATTAATAATTATATATTAATAAAAACCTTAATGTAGAATTTAAATTATTTATCATATTGTCTATGTATTGAAAAGCTGCCATTCTTTCCTCATTTTCAACAGTATAAATCTCTGCTAGTGTTTGAAGATCTTATTAATGTCCTTACTTTTGTTTTTGTATATTTCTTTAAATGTGTCGTCATTTTTACATTTTCCTTCAGTAGAGCTACAGCTCTGGAACTAGTATTTCACTTTTACAGAATATCTTCAATATTATGCTGTATAGGAGGATGCTAGTTTCCTCTGCCTTTGCTTTCTTCATTTTCCCTTTCTGTCTTCCCTGAAATAGTGTTAAAATTGGAAATATCTCTTTTATATCTATACTTGATGAAATCAAGATGTAATGACTTCATGATTCATTAAAATGATAGTCTCTGTGGTTAAGACAAAATTCTTAGTAAATGACTTCAACTATCAAAAAGATATGACTTTTGAACTGATTCAAAAGAGAACAGAAGAAGACAATTCATGATGACTAAAAATATTTTCTGTTTTAATTCTCAATTTCTATCTCAGTTAAAGAATCAAAACTTTTTCTTAAGGGAGAAACTTCTTACAATTCAGGCCTTTATAATTCAAAGTTATACCGAGTGGATTGTGAAATAGTCTATTGGCTTTCAAGTGGGTCACAGATGTAGTTGTTGATCACAGGGGAAGAACAGCGAATGCTCATTGACTGCATAGTGAATATATTACGATTGGTATACTGTGGTGAGAAACCATTCCACAGTGAAGAGGAGATGTGTTCTCCTTGTTTATTATTTTTGTTCTTTTAAACGAGGTATATCAGTCACAGTCCCAGGTGAAATACAGATGCCTTACTCAAAGGGATATGTGAAGAGTTTAAATGAGGGGTTGTTTATAGAGATGTGGGAAGGAATAAGGAAATCAGCAAGAAAGATAAGCTAGTAAAAGTGAAAAGCTGTTACCATTTCTAGGCATAAAACAGCAAGGAGAGGGAGCAGTTACCTGAACCCACAGGGAATGCAGCTCTGACAAGGGTTGTGGCTTTAGATAAGAGGAAGAAACCACTGCCCAACAGCATCCTGGCAGAAAGAGAGGAGGGGAAATAAATTCCTTGATCTGTTTATGTTCCCACTTTCTATCCTCTGCAGAGCCTCCCAGTGGTTGAACACTGGAAGCCAGAGAGTAAGGGAGCTTGGTGACAAAAGTCCTTGCAAGTCAGCCTCCTGAGGCACAAAATAGGGCACAGAATGGCTTTGAAAATGGATCTGGAAGGACAATCTAAGATAAAATGCAGCAGAGGTTTTGTTATTCCAAGTTAAAACTGTATCCTAAATAAGACCTGGTTACATGTGGATTAGAATAGCAGTGATGGTTTCTTACATACTCAGTGGGGCGTTGAATTAATTCTTTTATACTCCATAATATTCTTGATCCACAAAAATAGTATTTGGTATCTTCTGTTTAAATGTTTATTTCTGATGGTGGGCTATTAAATATAAGGGAAATATTTGTCACTACTCAGTGCTTTATTGATAATGTTTGCACCTTGAAAGTACTGATATCAAGCATAATCATCATCCTTGTATTGAGGATAAAAATGACCCTTTGTTGAAGAGTGAGACTGACATGCTGTTGAGTGACAGACTGAGCATCAATCTTGCAATAATTACTTCTGTTTTCTAGTCATGACTTCAGATAAGCACTTTAGTCTTGCTGATCTGGCATATAACTGCTGGAGCACTTAAAAGCTAAGCCAACCATATGGTGAGTGATTAAGAGTGTAACTCTGGGTCCTAATGCCAGTGTTTCAACTGCAGCTCAACAATGGGGAAGCTTGGGAGAGTCCCTAACATTTTAAAGTTCATTTTTCTGATTTATAAAACAGATTCAGTAATATTATCCATATTATAAGGTTATTTTAAGGATTAAACAATAATATAAATGTAAAAATATTTAACATAATGTTTGGTATATGAAATAACCATAATCCTGAGAAAAATCAAATTTACTATTTAGAATCCATGAAAAATATAATTTGGATTAGTATTGCACCTACATTATTTAGAAGAGGTGCCTTTACTACTGTGAGGCTATATACACTATAGAAAACATTCCATATTCTTGAGGAAGCATGAAGTATGGTAGGAGGAAAAGAGTAGAAAAACTATAGAACAAGAAAAGGAAGCAAAGATAAAAGAGAATCTCCCCAAATCAAAGAATTATAGTTACTCTCATATTTTTCAGAAGCTGAATCAATTGACCACTCAAAGAAAGTGTAGAAGTGATACTTTTCATTATAATATTATAAATTAAAAATTTTTTTGATTGACTAATTGGAATTCTTCTCAAAACAGACCATGAGATGGGCTAAGGAATAAGAATTGATATGAAAAATATTTTCTCCTCTAGGCACAGAAAACTTGGATCCTAGTACTAGTTCTATAATTACCCGTGACTTTGAATCAGCTATTTCCCTGAAATTCAGTTTCATTTTGTGTACAGAGTAAGTTGTGCAGAAGCAACAGTTTTCACAATATCTTCCAGAAACATTGGTTTCATTAGTTAAACAAGTTTGAGAGAAAGTGCATTCTAGAGCACCATTTCAGAAATTCCCACAGTACATGGATTAATCAAAAATTGAGAGAGATTCTGTGGCAAGAAAAAAAGAAAATAAGAAAAGTAGTTCAATTTTGTTTAACTTTATTTTTTTTAGCATTTTTTATTGAGTTATAGTCATTTTACAATGTTGTGTCAAATTCTAGTGTAGAGAACAATTTTTCAGTTATACATTCATTGTCACACTTTTTTTTCGCTATGAGCTACCACAAGATCCTGTATATATTTTAAATTTATTCATATATGAAATCTTTTTTTCTCACATAAAATCTATTAATGTGTTATACACTTCTAGTCAAGGAATACTTTATTGGAGGACTTTTGTCTTCTTACAAGTATTGGAATCTAATTCTTGAACTCTGTTTTATGATACAGTAACTATCTAACAGATAACGTCTGAAACCTGATTAGCTCACCTCATTTCTGTGAGTAAAGGCTAAGGGACAGGAGAATCCTGGACAATTCATTTCTTCTGCCTGAGACCCAAAGGAAAATAGAAGGATAATTAAATCTGATTCTTTGGAGTAAAATCAGCTTTTTTGTTGTTCTGTACTATACATTGTGAAATTCTGTATGACAGACAATACATTTTAATCAGTTATCTACAATGAACATGGAGCTCACTGAATACTTAAATCTGTACCGAATATTTGCCATGTTGTTGTAAAAAAAAAAAATCCGCTTATTAAATCCTAGTAAAAGATAGCTTTTTTTTTCTTACTAGTACAAGTATGTAAAAAGTGTAAAAGTAGAAGACTTGAGAGAATTGTTGCCATTTATTATGAACCTGGAAACAAACCTGTTTCTTAGCCATTCTAGAATAACATTTGCCTTCAGGAGCTATAGTAT
Organism: Camelus ferus; assembly: GCF_009834535.1. NCBI lineage: Eukaryota > Metazoa > Chordata > Mammalia > Artiodactyla > Camelidae > Camelus > Camelus ferus. Next base: position 40,802,749 of record NC_045706.1, on the reverse strand, counting down.
AAATTATATTGGCTACTAACTGATCTTGTTATTGGGCCAAAATACTCACAATGTATGTAAATACACTTAGGACATTGGACTCTTTACTACCAAGCTCCAGAAGCAGCTGCCAGAAACATACCTTGCTTATCTCAGCTCTACCCCATACCAAATTTTAGTTTAAATTGGTTGTCATCTCATCACTTAAGAGTAGATAAGGTGTTCTCTACTTCTTGCTTAAAAAGACAAAATAAGTAAACAGTAATGGCTGCTTCTGGGTGTCTTTGATAATGAAAAAATGTTAGTTACCTTTTCTTAAGCACTTCCTGTTTTAGACACCATACTTACATGTATTATCTTGAATTCTTTCAGCAAGCTGTGAAGTAGGCAATGTTATCATTCACAGTTTCATAGGAGTTGAAGAACTTACCCAAAGTTTAACGTCTAGTATCCTGTCATGACTCAAATCCAGGGGTGCTCCAATGATCCTATTTTACTACAGACTGACTTAAACCACAATAACTGTGCACGTGGTCAATCTGATATCATGTATAGTAATAGCAAATGGTATATTCTAGAGAATGTTTCATGTACATTTGCAAAGAATGCATAGTCTACTCTTTTTGAGTAAAATATTCTACAAAAGTCAGTTATATCAATTTGGTTCACATCTTTAATATTCTTACTGAATTTATGTCTAATTATTTTAATTACTAAGGGAGGGGTATTGAAATTTTCAGCTATAAGTAATTGAATTATTTGTTTCTCTCTTGAGTTCTGTAAGTTTTTGCTTCATGTATTTTAGAACTCAGTTGACGGATGCACATACCTTTTTGATTTTTTATGTTTTCCTGATGTATTGATCATTTTATCATTATGAAATTATTTTTTGTTTCTAGGAGTGTTGCTTAGGGTCTGTTTAATCTTTTAATGTAATACCTCCAGCTCTTTTATGATTAAATTTGCAGGGTTTTTTTCCCCCCATTTACTTTTCACCTCTGTGTGTGTATTCCTGTAGACAGCATATGGTTGAATCTTGCTTGTTTATTCTGTTTGACCAGTCTCTGCCTTTTGATTAGTATATTTTGTCCATTTATATTTGATGTAATTATTTCTATGTTTGGATTTATATCTACCGCTTTATTATTTTTTCTATGTATTTTATGTCATTCTTTCCCCCTTTAATGTCATCTATTTTTGTTTAACAAATATTTTTCTTTGTACCATTTCATTCATCTGTTGATTTTTAAACTATTTTATAGTTGTTTATTTAATGATTGTTCTAGAGATTATAATGTATAATCTTATTAATTAGTTAATACTAGTGTAATTATGGTAAAATATAGCAGCTTTGCTCCAATATAGCTCCATTTCCTGCCTCCCTTGTTCTTTGTGCTATATTAGCATATATTATACTTATATATGTTGTGAACCTAATCTAGTAGTACTATCATTATTGCTTTTTACAAATCTGCATTTTTTTTTTAGAGAAACGAAGAGGACAAAGGAGAAAATATATACTTCTATAGTGTCTTAGTTCAGTCTTCTGTAACAGAATACCATAAAGTAGATGGCTTATAAACAATGAACATTTATTTCTCATAATTCTGGAAGCTGAGAAGTCCCATATCAAGGCAGTGGCAGATTTATTATTTGGTGAGGATTTGCTTCCTGGATCATAGAAAACTGTCTTGTAGTGTCCCCCCCACATGGTGGAAGAAGCAAGTGAGCTTCTGGGATCTCTTTTATAAGGGCACTTATCCCATTCATGAGGGCTCCACAGTCATGACTTAATCACCTCTCAAGGCACCACCTCCTAATACATTGGGGCCTAGAATCTCAACATGTGAATTTGGAGAGGTGGACACAGTCCAAACATTTAGTCTTTTGTATTTACTCACCTGTTTTCCATTTCTTATGCTCTTCATTCCTTCCTCTTTATTTAAGCTGCCTTTTGGTGTAATTTTCTTTCAGCATTTTAGTATTTCTTGTAAGGCAGTTCTGCTAGAAATGAATTATCTCACTTTTTATTTATGTATGACTGTCTTTGTTTCACCTTTATTTTTGAAGGATGGTTACACTTTGTTGACAGTTCTTTTTTTTCCCTCCAGTACTTTGAATATGTTATTCCTCTGCCTTCTAGCCTCCATTGTCGCTGATGACAAGTCAGCTATTAATCATTTTGTTGTTCCCTGGTGTGCCATGAGTCATTTTTCTCCTGCTGCTTTTAAGATTTTCTTTTTTGATTTCATGGATTGACCATGATGTGTCTAGATGTGTATCTCTGTTTTAGCTTTTGGGTTCCTTGAAATTTTTAAAATAAAATCTGAGAATTTCCAGCCATTATTTCTTTAAACAATTTTTTCTTATTTCCTTTTTCCCTTCTTTCTGTGACTATTACAAATGTACTGATACATTTGAATTTGTCCCACAGCTTTTTGATACTTTGTTCAACGTTGTTAAAATTTTCTTACTTTGTTTTTCAGATTGGACAATTTCTTCTGACATACTTGCATGAGTGTTAAGACACAAAGTAAATTTGACAATGGAGATGATATCTTTTTCTTTTATTTTCATTTCTTCTCATCTGGCCTCAACTTCTTAATCTAAAGAAGACTGGCAAAGCCCTATGAATTTCTGAACTGGATGTGAATATAGACAGCAGGAACACCTCCACCCTGAAAACTGAATGGAGTGAAGGGAGTAGTGTGGCTAGTCAGTTTAGCTTTGGATCAAAATTTGCCTACTCCACTCAGGAAATCCATAGCCCCACAGTTAACATGACCCGTCCTCTTGAGGTGGTAATTAGTGACCATTTATTCTTTTTAAAATAAATCCTTGTGTGTGTGTGTGTGTGTGTGTGTGTGTGTGTGTGTGTGTGTGTGTGTGTGTTTGGTTCAGGAGGTAATGGTAATCTCACTTCCTACACAGGGTTGCTGATCAAAGTATTCCTTCCAAAACCAGAATAATTGCTCTGGAAGGAAATCTGATGAACGCAGTGCTTTTTATTTTATTTTATTTTTATTTTATTTTATTTTATTTTATTTTATTTTATTTTATTTTATTATTTTATTTTATTTTATTTTATTTTATTATTTTATTTTATTATTTTATTTTAGCAAATTCTCTTGTGACTCACTTTCCTGTAATCTGTAAATGGGAATAATAGTAGGTACCTTCTAGACTTATTAAAAGGATTAAATAAGTTAATATATTTAAATATTTTAGAAAAGTGCCTGGCACATAGCAAGCACTCACTATATATTAGCCCTTATTATGATTATTTTAATAACATTTCTATGGTATTTAGAACCTTGGAGATGTACTAGCACACCAAATGAAATGGCATACCATGTAATTTCTCAGGGTAGCCCTAGGCCAGTCTTGTTTCTCTAAAACTTGTGTTGCCAATGGTGGGAAGATTGTTCTAATGATAAGTGATTTGAACAGTCACCAGGATGATATTTATCAAGTGTGAAATTTACAGTTGCTCTTAAATGGTGTCTTTACATGGTGATAGAGTCAGTCAGTGATTAAAGTCATGTTTAATTTTGGTTATTTTTAAAAGAGAATAGTTAATCATATGAGAGTTTTTTATTGTTTTGTTTACATTGCCTTCATCTGTCAGATCCTGATTTCTAAATGTACCTGTGTGTTGCAATATCAACACTAATGGATTTTGAGTTCTGATGAGCTATTTCTACTCCAGTACCCTTTCCTTATTGCCAGTAGTTGAATTTAAGCAGAAATAAATTAAATTTAGTCAGCCCCAGTGTTAGAATCAATGTTATAGCTAATGTCAAAACAAATTAACAAATATGTTAAGCAAAATGACCATGGACCATTATGACATATTTTTTGACCAATCACTAGAAAAGATATCACGGTGATGCAATCCTTCTCTGCTTTAAGAACACTGAATTTATGAATTTTTTGTAAAACTTGCATCTAGAAAAAAATCAGTGTAAATTTCTTTAGCTAGGAAGTCCTAACTAATTAGAGCAACTGAAGTGGGTTTTACTATAATTCAGGTTCCCACAGAGGGCTTGCTCAACCTTTATGTATAATGAACACCCAGTAAAGTTAAAGTGATCTGTACATGAAAAGACATGACAAAGAAACCATCCCCAGAAATAAGACTGGCTCTTCACAGAGTAGTTCAAAACTAACAGAGGTCTCTCAGTAGTTTGGTTACACTGAATGTAAATGCTGACAGTATTTTAGTACATTCAAGCCTTAGATAATGAATATACTATAATATATGCAGTACTGCATAATTTATTAGAGAATGGTAGTCAAATATCTTTTCAGAGCTATCTTCTTAAGTCTGTAAAACCAAAGTTACATGTTTCCAACTCATAGAAGTTTCAACATTCAATAATGTGTGAATACTATTATCAATAGCCTTCTTACTGTTATTGCTTATTTATACCTTTTGTGATTGTTTTAGTAATTCCCTCAACATTAAGTAATTTCCTAAAGCAAGTAGTGAATAGGTGTAAGCAAGAAGCATCTCAGTAAACTTTTGTTCACTGATTGCTTATTTCAAGTGTATTCTATTGGGAATCATTATTTAATAATATTGTGCTGATCCTTGTTCCACAGAGTCCTAGGTAACTGACAGATGTCTTTGTCTTAATATTAGGTCCTCTGCAGAAATGAGAGGAGTCAAGGTGTTGAATAGTGGGCACAGGTGAATTTTTATCGTTGGCAGAGATGTCTTCATGACTGAAACCCACAGCTGTGACATAAAAGACATATTATGACTATTTGAACAGTCATTATCAGTAATTTCTGTGATCTCTGCCTGATTTTTCCCTTTTCTATTCAAACATGACTAAGGAGAAGGATCCTGGAGGTGCTCTTTTTTGTGATTTCAGGTGACTCACAATTGGGCTGTGAAGTTTACCGCCTATGATTGGGACCTCTGACTTGGTTTACAAGTTGCTATCTCGAGCTTAGTATTGTACAAATGGAGATGTTGTGTTGATATATATACCTGCTAAAGACTAATTTTGCTCTTTATTTATTTAAAAAAGCATTTCTTGAGTGTTATAAAAGTACAGAGGATAAAGCAGTTAACCTGAGACTGCCCTTGATCTCAAATAGCTCCCTGGTGGCTCTGGCTCATTTGCTTTAAAGAGGATTGCATCTTGGATGTGCCTGTGCTGCCTCCATTTCCATTTCCTTACATCTACCACTGACCTTCCCTGAACAGATGTCTGCATTACCATAGTATTTTGCTTTTGGTGATGATTCACAGTGCTCTTAACTATTTGTAACAAATACCTATTGAGCTTTATTCTGTGCAAAGCACTGTGTCAGGCACCTTGGAGGGATCATCGCATTTAGTTCTTACAACAACAGACACTATTATTTTCTCTATTCAATAGGAAATGAAAAAGGACTTTAAAGAGTCTAGGTACATTATTCCAGGTTATACAGGTCACATCTGGTGGAGCTGAATCTGCTACTATCGCCTGACTCTAGAACTCAGTGCTTAGACAGTATTGTAAACTGTCTCATACTCACCTTTTTTTTTTTCCTTTATTTCCTCTAGTAATTCCTAACTGGGAGAGTTGGGTAAATGGAGGGGGGGATGTGACAGTTTTTTTTGAATTATTAAGAGAAAATTTCAAAATACATCTCTTAGATCTTCCTCCTCAAAGATTCTGATCTGCCCTTTGCTTATAGTAGGGACCTGTAATTTGATTTGGAAAAAAAGCCCCCTAGGAATTTTGTTTCATCCCCTCTGATTGAGGAGCATCAGGGAACAGTTACATTTGCTGCAAATTGGACTGTATACTTCTTACGTCACTTTTCCAGGCATCTGATTTCCAGCTGGGCTCTCTGCTGTTTCCTGCCTTCCATCATTCTTCTTTGTTATGGGTGTCTGGCTCTGTTTCCCAGCCCTACTTTAAGTGGGAGGACTGTAGCTCCCAGTTTGATCCCTGTGTCCCCTGAGCTTCTCCCAAAGAGGCTGAACACCTTCAGGTTGGGCTCCTTCATGACTTCTTTCTGCCCATGGTATAAAAAGTCTTCTTCATTTTCAGTACTTCTTCCCGTAGAGCTTTAAGTAAGTTTTAATAGGAGGTCAGTTTATGTGGCGCAACAGACTTACAGTAAATGGATTGCAGAGAAAAGGTCCTAGAAGATATATGACTAGAAGTCAGTTCTCAATTTAGTGTTTTCAAATGACCTCTTAGCTATGTGAACATTGATGAGAAAATAGTAAGAAGAATTATCTGCTGACTTTGAAAGTTGTGTAATTTCTTGGAATTATTTAATTAAACCCAGTAAAGATTCAATCAGTTCTTAATACATAGGGCACTTTCATAAGCATTACAGATGATATCAGAGTGAGTGAGACTACAGACACTGCTCTTAAGAAGCCTAGAAGGAAGAACACAAATGAAACTATCAATAACAAAATCATGAGAACTGTGGCAGAGGATTAAAGCAATGCCTGTAGAATCCTTGGAGGTTGTTAACTTTTAAAATTATAGGTATCTTGGGATTCAGTGCACCAGCACCATGTGCATTACAGCTAAGCCTTGTGGGAACAATGATTGTTAAACCAATAGGAAGTGAAGAAGAGAGGGATTGGAGAGAACAGCAGGAGAAGAGGCTGGAGAGGAAGGGAAGGGCCAGTATGTGCATTGTCTATGTTCAGTGTTATCTATCTTTGGTTTCAAAACATACAGTGTTTCATTTGTGGCACTGGTGAATCTGATAGGAATTAGCTCATTTTGATTTTCAGTAATCTAGACTAAATGACAACGGTGGGCTCTCTTTTCTCCTAGCTAGTCACAGGATTGACTTTCAATACATTTCCCTGAGGGTGACAGAAATTCACAACCTCTTTTTATTTATTGTTCAGTGAGTCTGTGTGGCTTATACCAGTCTAAGTGCGAAATGGCCATCAAGAGAATCAGATAGAGCTGTAGTTTCCATTAGTCAGCACTCATATATATTATGACAACAAAAAAGGAAAAGGGCATTAAAATGATTGCCCTTACTACGAATTGACAGGATCAACTTGTAGTAGTCTGAAAGCTAATTGTTTTTATAGCCAAGTCTGAAGTTCAGCAACACAAAGGTAGTTTATGCCTGTTAACCTTTCTTTAAAATGTACTATCCCTACTAAAATCTCCACCGTCTAATTGTTTTCCTTACTCCATCCCATGCTCTCCTCTTCACTTGATCCCCTAATTTATATTCCGTTAACTCAACCTAATAAATAGGCTAATTGGTTAATCTTTTGTATGAAGTAAAAAAAACTTCCTAAAATTTCCTTCCTATTTCTTTTCCTAAGGCTTGAGTTATCCCAATCTTGCTGTATATTTATGCCTATTACCTACATTTCCTCAAGGAGACCATTCATTACCTTTGAGTAAAGAGTGAAATATAAGTTTCCCCTCAAATGTCAGGAATCCAGCATTCTATTTGAATCGGTGACTTGGAAATGATTGCAAGCACACAAACTATAATTTATTATCACTTTAAAAAATATAAGCTGACAAAGGGGCATGAAGTTACTTATCACAAAGTATGCAATGAATTACATTTATGTATCCATACAGACTTTTATTGACATTCTTCAGTTAGTTTCTTAGAATACAAAGGTGGCCACCAATGATAGCTGATCTACTTTATGTATCGCCCATAACTTACAGTGTCATAGTCACAAGAAAATAATTACACTGTACAGAATATATCAGTAAACCTGCTTTCTTTAGAACGTTAGTAATTAGCCACTTAGGGGACCATGAGTTGATGCTGGTTGATACTGATTTAAACTGTAAGGGGAACTCATAGATGAGAGAAATCAGTGTGCCTCTGGTGATTAGGGAAGAATTGGCAGAGAAGCTGGGACTATATATGGACCTTGAAAGATGATTAGTACTTAAATAAATGAAGGCAAAAAGAGGTATCCTTCCAACTATGGGAAGGTTGGGAAATAAATTTCATTCCTCTAATGCTGAGGCTGTTTTCCACTCCTGTGTATCTTTGATGTCATTATGACTGGCCATAAAGAGCAGGACCAATTTGAAGTCAACAGTTTTGGTTTTAGGATTCTTCCTTGTGGCAACATTGACAAATTATTCACTTGGTCTTTTACCTCCATCAATCACATGAACAAAAGATGCAGAAACTTAGAGAAATCATCTCATCTAAAAGGGGTCCTGCAGTGTGATCCATTTATCATTTTTATATGAAGTAAGGAGATGCTCCTTGAAGGCAGGGATCATTTTTGTTTGGTTTAGGTTTTTCATTTAATTTTTTCTTGTTTATAGTATACACTTAGTTTATGGTAGGTATTCAATAAATATTGACAATACTGAGTAGAGGAAGAAGGTAGAGATTATAATTCCTCATTGCCTCCTAGGAGGTAATTCTACATAGGTCCCATGGGGTGGGAATGAGAAAACTCTGAAGCTGCAAAAACTGATTTTGCTGATTAACAAAAGGACACAGTGCTGAGAAATTATTTTGTTTTCTCAAATCGTGGACTGTCAGAAACTTTGCTGTTTGAAAACTTTATCAGTAAGAATGGAATAGCCCATTTTGCATAGAGGATTTGAGTCACTTTGAGGCAACCTGAATTGCTAACCCATGTTGAGAGGTATATAAGTAAGAAGCTTCTAAATAAAAATTCTAAATTTATCTTAATTTTGTAGTTTCCAAGGAAACAACCTTGAGTCCACTTGGCAGTCCAAATAGGATGCAAACCTCTTTATATCAAGCCCTTGCTTTACTTTGAGCCTAACAAAACTCCAGTTCATTTAAATTTTACCTGAATGCCACCCTTCACAGGAATCCTATAATAATCCTGCTTCTTCCTTTTGTTTGATAGGAGTTATTACACCTTGCTTTGAAGTGCCCTCCTTTTCTTGCAGCAAGAAAACAAACCAATCTTTTTTAGGCTATAAATTTGTTCCTATGGTGATCTTTATCAGATTGGCTTTATCAAACCTTAGTATTTTAGATCATGATTTTGGGGAAAAGGAGAGACTGTTTTTCTCTACCTGCTCAGTAGTATTTATTTCAAAGATTATTGGTCTTTACTCAGTAATCTTTGTTTCAAAAATACACACTGCCTCTGATGGAGAAGATCATTTGATATAAACTAGAGGAGCTTTGGGTAAATTGCTTATTATAGAAGCATGCATACAGGAGTGTAAAATCTTGGTCATTCAAGTGCTTAGGGATATAAAAAATTAGCAAATCTCTTACCTGACATGTCTGGCATGTCTTTTATTCTCAGTGTATATTTATTGAATGATCCATGCGCGCGTGCGCACACACACACTCACTCACACACACAAGGATTTGCGTGAAGGACTAGAGGGAATAAAATAATTATATGATTTTAACCTTGAAGAAACAACATAAACGCAATAGTTTGTATCACCTTGTCTGTTTCTTCCCTTTATAAACTGATAGATGAGCCTTTACCCTCACTTACACTGTCCTCATTTATGTGCCTTTTGGGTTATAATAATTTAGTTACTTACACAACAAAATCAAATTCTCAGCTCGCTATCAGAAGATCTGACCTAATCTTCTCATGTTCGTAACCTGTTCTCTGTTATTAGAAAAAGAAACTTAGATAAAAAAAATTCCAACTTGCAGTGACAGTAGTTACTCCCCTGACATTTACCCCTCCTCTTGGGGCTGGATGGTTAGTATTGGTGGATGGACTATTAACAGTGACATGGGTCACTCCCAAGTTAAGGAAGTTTGAAGCTGTTGTACCGCCTCCTCTCTCTTTCCCTAAAGGATAAATTTGGAGGCTACATGTTGTCAATAGCACAACTCCAAGATGGATGAAGGGAGCTTGCCTACATCAGAATTGAATTTACATAAGGGACAGGAGTGACAAACGAAGCTTTATTGTGCTAATACATTGGAGTGAGTGAGTGTGTGTGTGTGTGCGCGTGCGCATGTATGTTATAGCAGTTAGCATTATTTACTGTGCACGATACAACTTTTATATTCAAGTTGTTTCCCCAGTCAGGGGTGCCCACGTTTTTCCATCTATACTGGAAGTTTTCCTGGTTCTCAAGGTCCAAAAATACTTCTACCAATTTTGAGTAACTTGCCTAATTGTTCCAAATCAAACCTTTATTTGGGGTCTTAAGAATTGCCATTTGGGAGACACAGATTCAGGCAAAATTGAAATAGTGTTCTGGAGAAGAGAAAGGATCACAGGCTTATAAAAGCAAAAGCCATGGTTGTTAAATTTGTCTTGCAAGAATTATGGTTGGTACTGTGGATGAAAAAATTACTCAGTCCATCTAAGAAATGGAAAATTTTATTTGGGCCAAATTGAGAATTATAACCCAGGAATAGCCTCCCAGAAAGCTATGAGAACTGTACCTCCCCTTAGAGATCAAAGTATAGTTACATTAGTTTGAGATGGAGGGCTGTACATTAAATGACTTATTACTGACAACTTACACAATTCAGATCTACAGTATAAGGTGAGTGCTGGGTCTTTACAAGGTTAAGATGGAAGGTTATCTCCTAAGGAGGTTTGGTTAATATAGACACACCGTACACACTAAAGGGAAGGGAGACGGTCCAAACAGCAAAGAAAAATTTTATGTTTAAATTTTTCTTGTCTTGCCATAAAAAATGAATTTTATTTCACCAGCTCCTGTGCAAAAAGAAAATGTTTGCCTGTAAGAGATAGGCTGTCAAGAGTTATTTAGGGTAGGGGTTCAATACGTATTTTGAATTTCTAGAACCTTGTGCAGATGTTCTGGATGCCTGAGTTAAGACACCATATGGACAAAAGTTCAGATTCCATTTGTGCTGAGACATGCATAAGTCCCGTTTTCTCAGTGGTCTCCCAGCCCCATTTTAGAATGCTCTCTTAGCAATACTGACCCCATTTTTATTTTCCTTTCACAGTGCATTTCATACAGTATTTAAGGCAGTGAAAAGAAAGAAGAGAAGGAGGTAGAAAGCAAGCAGGAAATGAGTTTTTCAAATAATAACTTAAATATATTGAGTTTTTGACATATCCCATGTTCTTCACAACCACTGTCTAATATAATCCTACCAATAATTCTGTGTTGTAGGCATTACTAGCTCTATTGTATGGATGAGGAAGTTGAGGATTGAAGAGGATAAATAATTTGCTAAAGATACATAGTCAATATATTGCTTCTTTTTAACTCTAGTAATCTGCGTTTCATTCAATATTCATTGCGACTTCCTTGTAAAAGAAGAAACCAAAGAGCAAGGATGGGTAAAGGAAGAAAGGAAGGCAGAGAAAACTTTGAGGGAAGGAAGCCAGGAAAAAAATAAGTCAAGGAAACAGGAATGAGGGGAGGGAAACTGTTTTGGACCTTGTCAGTAATTAGAAATATGCTTTGACCTGCAAGAAGCTACTGCAGTTCCTATTTATGCGTTTGCATGTGGACATGAACAGACTCAGATAACACTGCGGTTGTAGGGTGTAGGTGGGCTCTTTAAACATGTCTTTGAAGAAACTCAATTCCAGTGAGTTTGTCTCTGGAGTAGAGATGACTTCTATATAAACAAAACTAAAACTTAGAATTGCAACAAACCTGTCATTTTAACTTGCTGGGACTGTGGCCATGGAGAAGGGGTAACAAGTTAATTGTCTTTAACCAAAATGTTTAAACCAGGATGTTGGCCTTTTTGATGGCTTAACAGTAGTGTCACTTCATTAAGTCTATGGTTGAGAGGCAGGACAGTGCCCACTTTGTTATCAGAACCTAAAAATCCCCATTTCACATTGTTTCCTGTCATAAGATGATTTATTGTTTTAATTTTCAGTACAACATTTGAGATTATATTAAGTAGTGTTCTTTAGGAAGACCCGATGTGGGGTTTGTTCATACTATATATCACCTCATTATAGCTTGAGGAAATTTACTTTGTCAAAGAGATAAGCAAAGCTGACACTTCCTGGAATAGACAGTTGTTTCAAATGTCTTCATAACTCTTTAAAGTGAGCAGAATTTGTCACTCCAGAATGTGTCTTTTTGGCATAAAGATTATTTTAGGCTGATTATTTTTACGAAATAACAGACATAGGAGCAACTCTGAAAACTGAGTAGAAGTTACCCTTTTGTAAGAGGCATTTACATTTAACATTTATAAGGGAATTCTCCATTTGTAAGGTATCTTCCTCTTTCTACCAGGAAGGAAAGGTTGATTCTAAATCTCTAGAAACTCTTATCAGTGGAAAAGGCATGGATTTAAATCTGCATGATAACCCTACCTCTGTTTACTGTGCTTTTCTTGGTAACCTCATAACTGGCCCTCTACCTTCAGCTTCTTTGGTCTTTAGCTGACGGTAGTATTGAAGGTGATGGCTTTGGCTGTTTCAGAGAGTTACTCAGTGTACAGGAGATTTTTGTTTTTCTCCTGTTAATCTGTCCCAGATCAATTTAATTATTAGACCAGCCAAATAACCTATGAGGGAAGAAGGAAACATTTTTCTGCCCCTTCTCAAACAAGCCAATAAAAAACTATTGGTCATAACTGCAGTGGATGAACTGGTGACAGGGTTGTGGTAGTGATTATATAGAGCAGGTGCAGAGATCCAGGCCTCCAGATTCAAGTGCTCCCTCTGCCATCTGCTGCTGGTATGACTTTGGGCAAATTACTTAGCCTTTCTGTGCCTTCTCACTTTCTTCATCTGTAAAATGGGGATAATATTACCTGTTTCATACCGTCATTGTGAGGAATAAATAAAATGTATATATCATTTAGGAAGAATGCTTGACACAAAATATGTTCTGTATAAGCACTTTTTATTATTACTGCTACCTGAGAGGTGTTGAGGAGCGGGTAGCCGCCTCAGCACTGGGAGATCACTGGGAAACTGATGAGCAGAGTGAGGTGCAAACATCAGCAGACATCTATGGTGGGAGAGGAAGGTGATGAGTTCCACAAGCAAATTGAAGTCTGAACTCTTGACACATACACACTATTTTTATTTAAAGACACAAAGAAAAAAAATTAAAAGATGTATTAATAAAAATCTAAAAATAATCATGTGAAAAGATTGTAAAATATTTCTTAAACAGAAAATTTGAAAGTGAGTTCAAGGCTTCTAATAGAGAACAAAATTGAATGTATTTTCATATCTTGTTGATATTGGTAAAATTATATTTCTTTATAGACTTTTGACATAGTGTCTGCCCTTTTGGCTTCAGGGTATTTGCTTTTATTTTATTTTTCATTTTCACTATTCACTGTTGCCATCTTTCTAGAAAAAAGAAAGGCTTCACAGAAGGTTTCTTTTGGGCTCACACTCAGATTAATGAACATTTTCTTTTCCTTATTAAAAAGCCTTGTCTATAAATTGTTATCACAAATTTAAGGAGTGTGGAGCAGGGTGGAGAAAAGAAGGAAGAAATAAGAGATAAGAGCTGACTTCAGAAGAAGTGATTGAACATGCACATTATGCTATAGAAATATTATAGAAATGGTTGCCTCAACCCCTGAGGAATTTTCCAGTGAATCCAGAATAGCGGAGACTAAAAATAGCTTTGAAAGTTAACAGGCCACTGGGTAAAATAAATACTTCAGATATCAATTAAAGTAGCAAGAGAATGAATTATGTGTTAACCAAGTGAAATTTGCCTTGAATTAAAGGCTCTGAAGATAATTAAAATGAAATTAAAACCTGCTGTTTGAACAGGAGTAGTAGCCTTTATTATTTCAGAAAGTTAGAAGGGAGTTTAAATAAACAGCTTGATTTGAGATTTAGTGTCAATTTTAGCATGACCTTTGTTATAGCGTGTGTCTGAAATAGTATATGAAGAGCAGGCCCCTTAGATGGGCACAGCATTGAATTATCAAAGAGGAGGGAAGCATAGGAAACGAGTGTCCTGGTAGCTAGAAGAGGGAAGCATTGGGGTGGAGTTAATAAATGAATTAGAGTGGAGGAAGAAGGGACTGACCAAGTACTACTGCTGCCTAGAAGTAAGCAAACTCCTACTCCTTGTCAAGTGTTGACTTTTGCTTTTCCTCCCTAGGCTTGGCCATACCTATACTTTCAGGCTAATTTAATAGCTGAGGAGAGTGAAATTAATTGTTAACTGATTTCTAGTGATGGCGAGAAAGAAATTTCCCCCTACTCTTCTAGGTTCTTCTGGCTGGTCTAAGAACTAAATTGACATGAGACATTAACAGGAGAAAATTAAACAAAAGTTTAATAACATGTGTATGTGTGAGAGACCCAGGAAAACTGAGTAAGTCACCACAGTGGCCAAAGCCCTCACTTAAATATCATCTTCAGTTAAAGACAAAGGAGTATGTTGAGAGAGGAGGAAGTCAATTCTGGGAGATGACCAGGAAAAGCACCCTAAACAAAGGTAAGGTTGTTACGCTGATTGAAGTCACTACCTTCCCTATTAATAAGAGTTCCTAGAGACGTGGTCATCCTCCTTGCCCTGGTTCAGAGAGGGATACACCTTTACAAATGGCCATTTCCTTATAAATATAAATGTTTATTATAAAAGGTTAAATCCTATTTGGTTTTCAGAGTTTCTCCCCTGTCTTCTGTTACTTAGAAAATCTAGCTTAAAGTAATGAATTTACCAAAGATATATTTTGGGGTGGAAATTCTGTGCCCCTGCTTTAGCAATGAATGGCCTTTTTGGAATTGAAAGTAGATCTTTTTGTTCAAAATCCAGTTGTAGCAAGTATACTGTGTGTTAAAAAATATGTTGAGAAAGAAAAGCATATTTGAAAAGGCTGGGTTGTTATGTTCCTAGGAAGCCCACTCACCGCTGTTCTTAACACTAAGTGAGAAGACTGAAGACAGGTTAACTGAAGTTTAATTGGTTATTAAAGTTTTAAAAATGTAAACTATAGCTCTCCAGATAGATTAATTAAGTAGTTGATGTCTAGTGTTTGAAATAAAATTATTTTTTGGAGCCCCGGTGGGCTAGAGAAGGCATGTGCTGGATAAAGGTAATTGAAGCCCTACAGGCACCATAGGCCTCTTACTTGGTCCAAACCATACGTGTAATGTAGGATCAAAGAATCCACCTTCCATCAATGTGTTTCATCTTCTGGGGCTAATTCTTGAGCCTGTAGAAGACATTTCTTAACATTTACATTAAGGAAGGTCGGGTTTAAGTAGCAGTAATTCTCAGAGCTGGACAGGAACAGAACTAAAGTGGCTTGTTTAGCTGCTGAGTCAGTGAATTGATTCCCTTTGGCCTCTATTTAATCACGTGTGGAGTGTCCATGTATTTTAATGATGGGCAATTGGGTAATTTTACAGTCTGATCATTCTGTGGCTAGTTTACCATTTTGTATGGGTTGTCCTGAGGAAGGAAGAAATTCTCTTTGCTTTCTCTTTCCAAAATCATGAGCCAGTCTGAAAGCACAGTGGCTATCAGTATAAATATTTGCTGTTTGATCTTTGGCTAGCTGACAAGCCTCATTAGAGCGATTAATTCAGCTTGTTGTGCCGACTTTGCTTCTGGTAAACAAGAACTTTCAATTATGTCCAAGGTGGATGTTATTGCATATCCAGCTCAGTAATGTCTCTGTTCATCTTTTAAGTAAGATCCATCTGTAACCCAATTAAGTCAGCATCATCAATAGGACTTTCTTGTAAATCACTCCTAGGAGTAAGAAAATAATCAGTAAAACGCAGTCATGGCTGTTTTCTTCCTCTGGTACTGGAAGCAAAGTTGCAGGGTTAAGAGTATTGCATTGAGCCAAAGTAATAATAGGCGAAGAAAACAACATCTTGTAAGAGGTGAGCCAACTCACAGAATAGTGCTAAGTAAGATGAGAATTTAAAAGAGATTCAACTGAATGTGGAGCACAGATAGTCAAAGGAGACCCCATTATAAGCTCTTCTATAGCTTTGCACAAGAGGGCTATTGCTGAAACATCCCTTGTACAGAATGGGCATCCTTCTGCCAATGAATATAGCTGCTAGCTGTAGTATCCTATGGCTCAAGCCTGGTCACCATGGCTTAGAGGGATTGGGCAATGAGGGAAAAATTTGGTACCCAGTTCCAACTATATCCAGTTAGACTTCAAAAAAAAAAAAAAAATCCTCTCAGCCGTTTCTTTGCTCTGGGAAGTAAGAAGGCTGGGATTCCCTTAACTCTTTCAAAATCAATGAACAATCCTTACTTAGATGTCAGATGACCTAAATATTTCACAACTGCTAAGCAGAATTGCACTTTGTCTTTGGACACCTTATAACTGGTGAATAGTGTCTCCTGTTCAGTTTTAGAGCCCCCAAAACAAATCATCTACATACTGAGTTAAGGTAGAGCCATTAGAAAAATGTACATCAGCCAGATCAGCTTTAAGTATTGGAGAAAAATAAGGAGGGCTTTCAGTATAGCCCTCTGGCATAACCATCCTGGTATACTGACTGTTTTCCCACGGAAGGGAAAAAGGTATTGGCTTTCCTTCTCCACCAGAATAGTAAAGAATGCACTGCATAGGTTTATTACTGAAAAATAACAGGTGTTTGCTGAAATGATTGAGAGCAGGGTGTGAGAATTAGGAACCACAGAGTGGTGAAGAATCACCTTGGACGTTACTTAGAGTTCTCAGGTTCTGAACAAATCTCTTCCATTTGGCTTCCTTACTGGCAAAATGGGAGTACTGCAAGGACTGTTACAAGGAATTATACATCCTTTACCAAGGAATTCCTGAATAGCAGCTCTTACTCCATTTATTGCCTTTGGTCTAAGTGGATATTGTTGAATATTCGGTAGAGGCTTGAAATTACCAATAGTTACCTTAATAGGAGTAGCAGACTTGATTTTCTCCATGTCTGAGGAGGAAGATGACAGTAATTCCTGAGATACTTATGACAGTAAATTGTTAACATTCTCTCAAATCTGTCTGAACTTTTGTTTTTATAACCATCAATTTCTCAGTAATTATTATTTACTCTTAGGTAAAAAGGCAATATGGGCATCCTATGCCTCTAAAAATCTCACTCTATCAAATGTACTAGAGCACATTTCACCAAAAGGAACACATGCTTTCCTGTGATAGTCGCTAGCTGAAAAGTTATTGGGTCTGATTTTAAAATTTGCATAGTTAAATTAGAAATCCCTACCATTTGAATCCACTGTTTACTCTGAGGGAGAGGGCAATGAATGAGGGTAGGGTGGAGAATGGATAAGATAGCCCTCATGTCTACAGGGAACTTAGAGGTTTCCCCTCTAATTGTTATTTCAGTTTGCCTTAAAGTTTTAGTGAGGGGGAGGGAACAATGCCTGCTCATAGTCCTAGGAGCACCCCTGTTTCATATTAATCTTGTCTTGTTCTAAATCTTTGTAAACTTAGAGCAGTCTATTTCAAAATGCCCACGGTTTTTTTTTTTGTTTGTTTGTTTTGTTTTTTGGCAATAAAAGCAGGTGTGGTTGTTTGGAGACTGACTGAAATTTGGGCCAGGTGGTCTGTCTTGATGGACTGCTGAACTGTTGTAATTGTGCATTTTTAACTTTGGTGGCTCTTTGCCTTGTTTATGTAAGATTTTGGAGAGCTTGTCAGCAATAGTGACAAGTGTATTAGTATACACAGAGACTAGCCTAATCAAGGTCATCTCTTTTAACCGGTCATGCCAATTCTTCATCTATTCCTGCTAGGACAATAGAATTTAAAATTGGATTGTTCTGATGATGAATGAAACTTTCTGGCTCTATGCCAGAGGGTTGTTTGAATGTCTTCTCAAATTTTTTGAAATAATCAAAAATAATCTTTCCTGGCCTTTGTTTGCATTGATGGGCTTTTACCCAATCTATTCTCTTTGAGAAGATTTTCAGAATAGCCTGATATAAGCTCTGGGCAACTTCTTTACTCTTCTGGCAATCTGCAGCCTCATGTTTATGAAAATCTTCCATAGCCATCTTTCAGTTTATCTCTTGGAGCCATTCTTTTGCTTTACTTTCAGAGACTAGGAAATGGACAAGCTGGTACAAGTCTGAATATCCAGGCTCATAAGCTCTTACTATAAGATCAGATTATTTTGCAAAACCCAAAGGATTCTGTGAAGAATCTGTAAAATCCTTAGTTAAGTTCTTAAGCTCTTAGTTCAAGGGGTATAGGTAAGAGTGCATTCCAGTCTACTTGTGGGTTTCTCCTTAAAGGGTGCAGCTTTTATTTTAGGGCTGTCATCTTTTTCCTTAGACTCAGTAAACTCTTTAAAAATTGGAGGTAGAATAGTGGGGAGGTCAGAATTGGGGAGCTCAAAAAGTAGAGGGTATGAAGTTGTTGAAGGAGGAGGAGAGACAGGAGGAGAAGCAGTGGCTTCTGAGGTCTTTTCTAATTCAGCAACTGTTTCTAGTAATTTTCAATTTGTGGCAATGGAGCCATTTTTATCATTCCCTCATTTTGTGGCTTTCATGTACTGACTAAATATGCCTCTCTTACTGTTTTATCTTGTAGCTGGGTTTTTCTGTTTGAGCATGCAGATAAACTGATTTAGGTAAATCAAAAGTGCTCCATGTTGGCCATCTCAGGGACAAGTTATCTTTGGTCAAACTTTCCCATTTAGTTATATACTTGCAAATTAAATTCTTGCAAGTCTTTAAGTATTATATGTAAACCCAGCTGAGATTCCAATAGGTGACTCTCAGGGAGCTGTTAGGCCTTTGAGGTACAATTTTCCATTATTAATTTGGTAGCACAATTCAGATATGAAATATAATCTGAACAACTTTCTGGGGACAGTGTGATGGATCAAATGTGTGCTACTTCTGAGTCTACTCCCCAAGGAGCTACCCTTGTGTTGGTCCCACTCTTTTACATGGCTTGATTTCTCCCTCCAACAGTCTAAAATGACCGTGTGTACTCAGAGCACTAGGGCATCAGCTTCTGGCATGCTCCCTGGAGTAGCAGTATTTACGTAATGGGTTGCAATGGGGTTCCTGAGGAGGACCCTACATGTTAGGAGGATTAATCCTCAGATACTTTTCTGCTAGGTTCTCAGTTACCTAAAGACACCTTGTGAAGAGAAGCAAGTGACCTTTTTTCTTCCAAACTGAATAATTCAATCTCTTGTTGTTCAGACCATACATCCCTTTTTTCCCCCAATTTAAGCCAGATTTAACAAAACCAGCAGTCTGTATTTCCCTGCATCTCCTGCCCAGATGCCCATAAGTCCTAGCCTAGGAAATGCACCAGTGCCCCATAACACTGCAAGTCTTAAGCTCCAATAAAATTTTTAGGATAGTTGAACAATGAAATTAAATATAGGGGGAACTCACTGGAATATCTGAGAGATACTGAGAAATCAGTGGAGCTCAAAGGGCCTGTGCTGTTAACAAAGCCCTGGTTTGAGGTGTTTGCAGTAGTAAGTGACACAGAAAGTAACTGCATCAGATGCAGATTAAGGAAAGTCTACAAATACAAATTTTCTTTTTTTCTCAATATATTTAACAGCAATTAGAGGCTATAGAAACTGAGTATTCCACACACATGTATGTAAGTCCTTCTTCACAACTTTGAGAAGAAATTCTTGCTAACTTCTTGAGGCAGTCTTGTGGGTTAATATGGGGTAGAAAGTAATGTGATCTGTGTATCCATGTAATGAAAATTGGTTTCTATTTAGCCTTGCAGCACATGAAAACTGACAGATGTCTTGTCAAAAGATTTAGTGTGTGTGGATGGAATTTTCTGACAAAACGTGGGATATATGACTTGTATGTTCACTTGAGAGGACTCGGGCAGTAGACACATGCAGGGATGCTGAGGTGAGGCTCTCCTTGTCCCTGGCAGCTGAAACTGTTGTCAAAAGATGTTTCCTTATTGGGTGAGAGTCCTACATATTGTGTCAAAATGAGGGTTCCAAGAAATCTGTGTTGAAGTTCCAGAATTTGCCATTATTGTCAAGTCCTGAAGCTGTAAGCTTTCCTCCTAGTAAGTTCAGGTTGAGCCAATATCCAAGTCCCTCACAGAAATAGAAGTGTTTATTAACACAGAAACATCCAGATTTGACACTTAAGAAATTTCAACAGAATATAATATGAGGAGATAAATCTTTGCAGCGACCTCTACTACCTTTGATTTCTTCAAGGTACCCATTTACTCTAAAATTTTAAGTCACTAAGGGCAGATGTGCTGATCAGCTGAGGATGACTTGTGAACAAGCTGTTTTGCACATAGGCAAACTCACAGGGCATGCTCTAGGATAAGGAGCCGTAGGGATGAATGCATCTTTGCCCTGCAGGGTAGAATAACAGATGTGCCATTAAAAATGTTTTGTTATGAAGTAGAAATAATGTCAGACTATATTATTTATTAAAATAACAAAATGATTATAATTCTATAAATAGTACTTTAATGTTACTAATGAAATTTAAACTATCGACCATTACAAATTATTTTCTTGAACAACAGAAAGCAATAGAGCCAATGTGGTAAGAAGAAGGCTTTGTTGGCAAATAGAATATACAATTTAATTGTTCAGTTAGAAGCGGCTAATTCAGTAAGGCAGTTAGGCATGTGCAAAGCATTGTGACAATCCCTGGGAAGGTTCTGGCAGATGTAAATACTTAATATCTGGTAATTTCTTTCCTACACTGACCACACCAGAAACCAAAATTGAGGGATGCTTTTAGAATTGGCTGTTGCACTCTCTCATGGTCAGTTCCACTGTGGTATCTTTCTCATGCCGTTCTTTAGGAAATTACATTCCCTGTGCTTTCATTCATCCATACCCTGAACATCATTGAAGGTTCTGATCAAGTCCCACAATTCTTTAGTAGCCCACACTGATGTTTTTCCTGTCTGAATTCTTATTACCTGAAGAATATGCCCTCATGCCTCCAAGTCCTCCTTTAACAATCTTCTTTTATTCTTCTTTAAAAAAAGAAAAAATTCCTGCAAATTCAGGGATATTGTTTTCATTCATGTATCTTGGCGACAGTCCTCATACACTCCCAGAAATATCATAAGGTAAAATGAAGACTTGTTGGTTGGTACATTTTTACAACTTGTGCTCGTTTGAATGTTTATTTTAAAAATTGTCTCCTGTATAGCTTCCCCCTGCCCTGGGTGACTTAGGTGTAAGTCCTGTGTGACATCCAAAGATCTCATTTAACACAGAGATGGCAATATCACTAAAAGCTGAGGTATTTTGTATTAAGAAATGTCTTTTAAATGGATTCAATTTTAATCTTAGACTCTTTCCTATTTTCTCTTGCTAAATGCGCCATTATTGTATATTTGTGTATTGGGATGACCCTTGTTCCTTATGTTTTTTTCCCACACAAACAGTTCATAGTATTTTGTTTATAAACTGCCATTCCCTGTGATTTTAAATCAAGAGCTCTTACAGAGATCATCTTCATGAAGAAAATTATTTTCCCCTTTTGTCATGATTCTGAGGTGCTATCTACATGAGACATTTGCAGTTGTTCTTGTCTCAATGTACTTGAGTGCTGTGACTTTTCAGAACTCCCAGATCTGCTGAGCTGAAAAGCCCTCAGTTACTCATGACGCAATACTGGTAAAGCCAATAAACCCAGTACTCAGATTTATTTTGTGGTTGATAAAGCAGCTCGGTTTGTGCTTCCTGGGCATCTCTTTGCAAATCATCATATACTCAATTACTTGGAGCTTCTTATGAATCATGCACTGTTCAAGGATCTAGGGCTACAATAATTCAAATTTAAAAAGGCCCCTGCCCTCACAGAACTTACAGTTTAGAAGAGGCAGAAAGACAATTACTAACAACAAAAATATAATAAATATTTCTACACTTTCTTAAGTGTAGTTCCAAAATCAAAGGCTTCTGAAGACCAGAAGTTTTCTTATAACTCATCTCCTGGCATCTTTGGACCTAAATTAATGAAAGACTGTTTATAATCTTTGTTTATCACAATTAGAATGGACATTTCTGTATTTTATTATAGAAGTACTAATGTGCTTGATTTGATATGGACAGTGTAACAGAAGTAGAATATATGCACTGTGTTGCTTTTTTAAAATTAGAAAGCATGTAAATTCTCAAAGATATTTGGCTCTAAGAGTTTCAGGTAAGTGATTGTGACCTGTATTACGTGGGTAGTGGTAACTCCTGTGAATAAATCACGTAGGGAAAAGTGATCGGAAGTGCCAGGTAGGGCTTTCCCTTTCTTGAGGTTTAGTTCATTGAATCCTTGTTGCTTTCACAGTTCTCTGCTATCTTTAAAATAGGATTTATTTTTTGTTAGGCATTTTTGTTCTTCAGTGAGAGCTTTGGCCTATTGCAGCCCACTACATCGTTTTCAGAAGCTGAATCGTGTTACATGCTTCTTTCAAAATATGTCACAGATGTAGAGAAGTTACATATCCTCAAATCCAACCACTTGGGTATAAAAACTGTCTACATATACATATATCTAAGTGTTTATTTTAGAACACTACACCCAAGAAAGTCTTAATTCATAATATTATTGACTTTATTTTTCTTATTAGTGTCTAGTATCACCAAGTTCCTCTAATGACAAAATACAGGGATGGCAGAATGTGTCTAATTTCTCTCTTATTCCTGGAATATTATTTCTCTCAGTCTCTAAGCAGAAGTCAGATAACTTGTGACAGATCTTCTGGGTAATATGGCTAAGTTCACTTTTTTCCCTCTCATTATTGAATAACATTTCCTTGTGTTTTAAAACTTTGTTTATATTTATAAAGTACTTTAAAGCTTATAATGAAGATGGTTTTATTCTAGAATAATATCCCCTGTTAACATTTAAGTTGGGATGCATATGGAATATAAGCTATTTGACCTTGGTCAATTTAAACTCCCTGAGCTTCTTTTTTTAAAATTCATCTTTAATTGAGGATGATAAATAAACTTGCCTGTCAGTATTGCTCCATTGTTAATACCATTTTTACTTAATATTTTTTTAATGATTTCTAACTCACTGGATTTTTTTCTGTATTTCACTTTTATTGATATAAGTCACAAATAGAAACATTTTTATGTAAGCAATTCATACACAATTTATAGTTTTCTCTCCAATCAAAATGTTGAATTAACATTAGTTGGTGATTCAGACAAATCCTGCCAACAATTACTATTTTACTTCTCTGTTCAGAATCAAGATTCAGAGATCTTTAGTAATAGGCCATTGGTACTCATTTTGAAAATCCAAATTTTCTGAACAAGAGTATTTTTCTGAATGATTGAGATGAGTTAAATTTCCGCCAGGTCCAGTGATGGTACGTGTATCTTGCTCTCCATGTTCTGAGAGATGGCATCAGTGGGTAAAGGACAAAGGAGAAGGCAGAGAATCCAGAATGTGGATTGAATGGCTGTCTCCTTGTGCAAGTAACCCAGAAGGGTATTTATATGCAAGATTCTGCACTAAGCTTTACATTTTGCCAGAGTACAATGGTGGCATGAGAGTTCAGTCTTTTAAAGGTTCTCCTTTGTGATTTTCAAAATCAGCCATGTTAACAATTCTTTATGATCAGTAAAGTATATGGAGGTTGATTCTATTCTATAATGCTCTTCCTGAATATTTTTGTATTACCCTCTCTAACATAAAGAGACCTTCTTTAACATAAAGTAGTCTTAGAAACTAAATTCAACTGTAACTAATTTGGGATATTTTCATGGGGAGATATTTGTAAATCTGATGATAGTCTCAATCAGTATGTTTTCTAAACATTGTTTATTAATCTGTTAAAAATTAAAAGATAATATACCATTTGAAGACCTTTATTGAGTGGCTTTCAAGAATCCAAGGTAATACTGTAGTAAGCAAGCCATTACTTCAATTCTCACTTTCCTGTTCCCAGCCTCAGTGTACTAACGTATGCTTGTTGGCCATTTAGACGTATTCTTCCATTATTTATTTATAACATTTTAAAAATTGAGTTATAGTCAGATTACAATGTTGTGTCAAATTCCAGTGTAGAGCACAATTTTTCAGTTATACGTGAACATACATATATTCATTGTCACATTCCTTTTTACTGTGAGCTACCACAAGATCTTGTATATATTTCCCTGTGCTATACAGTATAATCTTGTATATCTATTCTACATATGCCTGTCAGTATCTACAAATTTCAAACTCCCAGTCTGTCCCTTCCTACCTCTCTCCCCCTTGGCAACCACAAGTCTGTATTCTATGTCTATGAGTCTGTTTCTGTTTTGTATTTATGTTCTTTTTTTTTTTTTTTTTAGATTCCACATATGAGAGATCTCATATGGTGTTTTTTCTTTCTCTTCCTGGCTTACTTTACTAAGAATGACATTTTCCAGGGACATCCATGTTGTTGCAAATGGCGTTATGTTGTCGGTTTTTATGGCTAAATAGTATTCCATTGTATAAGTATACCACTTCTTCTTTATCCAGTCATCTGTTGATGGACATTTAGGCTGTTTCCATGTCTGGGCTATTGTAAATAGTGCTTCTATGAACATTGGGGTGAAGGTGTCATCCTGAAGTAGGGTTCCTTCTGGATATATGCCCAGGAGCGGGATGACTGGGTCATATGGTAAGTCTTTTCCTAGTCTTTTGAGGAATCTCCATACTGTTTTCCTCAGTAGCTGTACCAACCTGCATTCCCACCAGCAGTGTAGGAGGGTTCCTTTTCCTCCACAGCCTCTCCAGCATTTGTCATTTGTGGACTTTTGAATGATAGCCATTCTGACTGGTGTGATGTGATACCTCATTGTAGTTTTGATTTGCATTTCTCTGATAATTAGTGATATTGAGCATTTTTTCATGTGCCTATTGATCATTTGTATGTCTTCCTTGGACAATTGCTTGTTTAGGTCTTTTGCCCTTTCTTGGATAGGGTTGTTTGTTTCTTTCTTGTTAAGTTGTATGAGC
Source organism: Camelus ferus (assembly GCF_009834535.1). Classification (NCBI taxonomy): domain Eukaryota; kingdom Metazoa; phylum Chordata; class Mammalia; order Artiodactyla; family Camelidae; genus Camelus; species Camelus ferus. The sequence continues at coordinate 40,777,952 of NC_045706.1, read as the reverse complement.
TGCTTATATATTCTGGAGATCAAGCCTTTGTTGGTTTCATTTGCAAAAATTTTCTCCCATTCCGTAGGTTGTTGTTTTGTTTTACTTATGATTTCCTTTGCTGTGCAGAAGCTTTAAGTTTCATTAGGTCCCATTTGTTTATTCTTGGTTTTTTTTCTATTGCTTGAGTAGACTGCCCTAGGAGAACATTTTTGAGATGTATGTCAGATAGTGTGTTACCTATATTTTCTTCTAGGAGGTTTATTGTATCTTGTCTTATGCTTAAGTCTTTGATCCATTTTGAGTTTATTTTTGTGTATGGTGTATGGATCGTTTTGAATATCAAATGCACTCATGGATATAAAAAAAATCATTTGCAAATGCTAATTTCCATTCAGTGTTATGATTCTTGTGATTAGTAGAATAAGTAGGTGACATCTAGGAATATCCCCAAAGATAATTAAATTAAATACTAGTGATTATATAAGCAAAAAAATTTATCAGTTCTAGGTAAGAATGGCTTATAACAGGCTACCTATTTGCAGATATGTAAAGCTTAGAAGTATAAAAATATCGGATTTGATGTCAGGAAATCAAAGTTATTATATCAGTAAACTTGTCAAAATTAATATGACATACAAAAAACCCCAACAGAATTTATGAGACATTTTGCATATGCTGATACTTCTGCTTTGGTGATAAAAGGAACACAACTGCAACAAAATATCAGAACACCTGGAGCAATCAGCTTAATAGTATATCTTCAAAATAGCATCCATCATAATATTTATATCAAAAAACAAAGATGAAAAAACTGTCCAAGAAACCTGTCTAGTATAATTTCTTCCTAATTGTAATACATCTGTCTTATCAGACAAAATAAAAGTTAGATTTACTATCAGTTGGTTTTTCATCTAATTTTTAATATATACTAGGCAGGTTGATGATACAATATTCAAAGGTGGTTTTAACTATTTGTTTTGAGTTGTGTTAATAATAAAACACCCTTTTCTTGCCTCTAGCAAACCCAGAAACAGAATTTACTTCTAACACTCACATAATGTATTTTTAACATTCATTGAAAGCAAGAATTAACATGCTGTGATTGCCTACCTGTCAGGCCTATATAAGTATATTTGTAGTCCATGTGAAAATGCTTATGTATTGAAGTGGTAATTTGTATTGTAGTCATACAAATATAGCTTTTATAGGATAGTGAGGCAGTCTGATGTATAAGAAAGAAGTCTAAACTGAAAAAAAAACAGGACACTGGGTTCTGGTTCTGACTCTTCCTCATTATGTGGGTCAATCCGTGCAAGTCTCTTACCCTCACCAGACTTTTGCTTCTTTATTGGCTAGATGACATGGTTGGAGTTTGGAGTAGACAACTGTTAAAGTTCCTTTTAGTCCAAAAATGTTTTAATTTTATAAGTCATATACCCAGGTGTGCATAAAAAGTAAAAATTTTTTCCCTATGATTCAACTTAAATTCTGTAAAGCGCCTCTTTTGCCTAATACCAGACACAGTAATTTCGGTTTATGTTCACTAGATTTTATCTAGTGGCATTTAAACCCAAGTAGTTAATGATTGTCCCGTCTTTCTCATTCATTGTAGTTTGGGTGGCATCTGAATTGCTATAGTGTCAGTGGGATTACCTGAGCATCTGTTGCTGTCCAGCCATAGTGGCATCTGTTAAAGTGTACATAGTCTCCCATCTGGTTCACAGGCATTATAGCCTTCCACAGTGGTGTCCTCCATGGTATCTGAGTTGGGTGCTTTTTAGTCCAGGTCACTCCCCCATGTAGCTACTATTGTTACAAAGATACTTCCAGATATTTTCTTTCTCTTTGTTTCACTCTCTCCATCTCTCTCTTTGTCCCTTTCTCCTTTTCTCTCTCTCAGCTAACATCTGCAACTTTCTTGGAGGCATAAAAAATAGAAGCTGCTCTCTTACGAAGCCAGATGGGAACATTTGTATGCTGCTTGGACCAGTCTGAGCTTACACATACCTCATGTTCCTATCTTCACCATGGAGAGCCAGTGAAAATTACTGAACCTGGGTTTGGGAAACAGGGTAAAGTCCTCTCCACTCTCAGATCCTCAAACTTGTCTAGTGTTGTATTGCACCCCTGCCCATGGTATAGCTAGATGGATGGGCAGGATGGAGCTCTACTCAGTTTTCATGGTCTGATTTTCTTGCTCGCTCTCTAGCTCTCCTTTTCCTTCTCTTTCTCTTAAGGATGTCCGTCTAATCTCAGAAACGGAGGAGAGTGACTAAACCAAGATCTCATATTCTACAGTATCTATTATTAAACCAGGATCTTGGACCCACAATGTGGAAATGTTTATAACTCAGAAATCCTTCTGTTCTCAAACATGTTACAATGGACATCAGTATTCTATCTTAAAACTCAGTACTGAGCTTTGACTCAGATATTACTCAGTATATTTTTGCAGTAAAAACGTTTTCCTGAGGGCAGATACAGAGGTATAGGCTTTTTACTTCTTAGGACCAGGGATGGCTTTGAATACATCTTTTCACATACTAGTTCGTACTTGAAAATGTTATTCCTTGACATAATTTTTAACATTTTATACCATTGTCTCAATTTTTATAGTAAGGTACTTTTGATAAATGATTCTTTTTTTTAATGCTTACATAATACATAAGGGTAATAGAAACATATTTTGATTTTTTAAGGTATATCAGTATTGCAAAATTCTGAGGTTACTTGGGCATTCTCAAAAAATATTTTCTTTTATTTTTATAGCCCTGAACAGGGGTGGAAATTGTGAAGTTATTTCATTTTCTGTCTGGAAATAGACTACTTTACAGATTCTTTACCATACAAAATTAAATTATTTGGGCCTAAAATTTTACTTTTCAGAAAAAAGTGTTAGTGTTATTAGAAAAATGACAGACTAGGTAGCTCTAAGTTCTTGTAAACCAGCACAGAAATATTGGAAAGCATGCAGAAACTGTCAGAACCAACTTTGTCAGAACTCTGGAAAACAAATTTATTGTAACCAAGCTAATACTGAATTAAGAAAAAGACAACTTAAAAATGGTAAGAAAGTTTTGTCATATTTCTGCTTGCCTTGTTCTGCCCTCTCTCCAGCTTAGTGTTAGTCTTGAAGGTGGCAGCCCCCAAATCTAGTGTGGGACCCTAGTCCCTGATTCTGGAAGGAGCAGAGCAGACCTTGGTTGGAAATTACTGTGTATGTCTGTTCTAACCTATCTGGGCACTACCTGAAGTTCTCTCATAAGACATTTTTCTCTGTTTTACTTAACTTGGAACTCATCCAGGCTGGAAAAGCTGTGGGTATTGCTGGAAAGCATTGTAAGGTGGACAAGTGGCAAGTATCTGCCTGTGGCAGAAGATTATAATTGAGGTATACAATAGACCATTCTAAAGCCAAAGAAGAAAACACTGAGATAGAGTTTCTTAGGGAAATTAGGGTATCTCAAAGCACATGTGTTTACAGAGGAATTTAGAGACATACATGTATGCACAGGAAAAAAATGCATGATCAGAAAACATTTGAGAAGACCTTAAGCTTTCAGACACTACACAGGCTGATCACTATGCAAAGTGTAGGCCTGATTAAGTGTTGAAAGGGCCCAAGCATGGAGGCGGTCTTCAAAGATTTGTTGAGTTTTCTCTATTATTTTCTTTTTCTCTCTTTCCTCCCTCCCTCCCTCACTCCTGCCTCCTGCCTCCCCTCCCATCCTCCCTTTTTTGGCTCTTGTCTTTCAAGGAACTATCTGAAAACATAGCTCACTAGCTGAACACAAGCTAATGCACAGAATCTTCTGTGACCATACAGAGCAAGGGATAAAGTCTCTGCAAAAATAGGGTAACTGTAGCCCTCAATAATCAATAGAACAGAAAACCATGGACAAGAGGGAGAATATGATTTTCAGAATTACGTTATAATACATGTCCAGTTTTCAGGAAAAAAAAAAATCACAAGGCATAAAAAGAGAAAGGGAAGTGTGGCCCATTCAAGGAACAAAATAAATTGACAAACTATCGCTGAGGAAGCCTAGACATTGGATTTACTGGACCAAAACTTTAAAACTTTCTTCTTATAAAAAACTTTTAAAAACTGTGGTGTAATATATATAATATCAAATTTGCTATCTTAACCATTTAAAGTGTACAATTCTGTCGAATTGATTACATTAACATTGTTGTGCAACCATCACCATCATCTTCAAAAGTTTTTCATCACACCAAACAGAAACTCTGTATTTGCTGAACAATAACTCCCCATTCCCACCACACTCTAGCCCTTGGTAGCTGATAGTCTAGTTTTGGTAGCTGTGAACTTGCCTATTCTAGATATTTTCTGTATGTGGAATCACGTATTTGTTGTTTTGTTTTGGCTTATTTGACTTAGCATAACATTTTCAAAGTTTATCTTTATTGTAGCATGCGTTAGAAATTCAGTCCTTTTTGTGGCTGAATATTTCATTGTATGTATATATCTCATTTTTTGTTGTTCATCTCTTGATGGAAACTTGGATTGTTTTCACCTATTGGCTATTGTGAATAATACCGCACTGAACACTGACATACAAGTATTTGAATTCATGTTTTCAGTTCTTTGAGTATATACCTGTGAGTGGAACTGCTGGATGACATTGTAATTCTATGTTTAGCTTTTTGAGGAGCTGCCAGATTGTTCTCCACAGCAGTTATACCGCCTAACATCCTTACCAGCAATGTGTGAGGGTTCCACTTTCTCTACATTAAAAAAAAATTTTTTTTAAAATTTGTGGTCATCTTAGTAGCTGTGAAGTTGTTTGCCATTATGGTTTTGATTTGTATTTTCCTAATGATAAATGATTTTGAGCATCTGTCCATGTGCTAATTGGCTATTTGTATATCATCTTTGGTATAGTGTTTATCTCAGTCCTTTGCCCATTTTAACTGGACATTTTTGACTATTGTTGAATTTAAAACAGTTGTCTTAAATATGCTCCAAGAGCTAAAGAACATGGACAAAGAATTAAATGAAATCAAGAAAATGATCTGTGGACAAAATGATAATAAATAGATCAAAATTATAAAAATGAACTGAACAGTAATTCTGGAAATGAAAAGTAGAATAACAAACAAAAATTCCCTGGAGTGTTTCAGCAGAAGATTTGAGGAGGCAAAAATCAGAATCAGCAAGCCAAATATAGGATGATTGAGATTATCCAGTCAGAGAAGGAAAAAAATAAAAAATGAAAAAAGTTAACAGAGTATAATGGACTTGTGGAATACCATCAAATTGACTGACACACTCATTTGGGAGTCCCAGAGGGAGAAGAGAAGAAGAATTGAGCAAGAAGAATATTTGAAGAAACATGGCCAAAATTTTCCCAAATCTGATGAAGGGCACGAATCAACAAACTGAAAAAATCTGTGACCTCTAAGTAGGATAGCTTCAAAGAGAACCACATCAAGGAACATAATAGTTAAGCTTTTGAATGCCAAAAACAAAGAATCTTGAAAGCAGCAAGAGCAAAGTGATTTACTACGTTCAAAGGATCTTCAATAAGATTAACAGGTGATTTCTCAAAGGAGAGCACGGGGCCAGAAGGCAGTAGGTTGACATAGTAAACATGTATGAAGAAACGAAGATGTCCATTAAAGGTAACAACATAGGAAGATACAGAAAAGCTAGTATTATTGTCTTTTGGTTTGTAATTGTTCTTTTTATTTTCTATTATTTGAAAGAAAAATGCATAAAAATAATTATATATCTATTGTTTGGCACACAATGTATAAAGATGTACATAAATGGTTAAAATGGAAAATTTTATGTTATATGTATTTTTACCACAATAAAAAAATGCAAAACCATGCCACAAACTATGAGAATATACTTTTAGTACATAAATCTAACAAAAACTCATACTTAGAATATATTAAAAACTACTCCTCCATAGTAGGAAGCAAAACAACCTAATTTTTAGAAAATGAGTAGACTTGAATAAATACTTCACAACAGAAGAAAGGTCAGTAAGCACAGGAAAGGTACTCAACATCATTAGTCTTTAGAGAAATTCAAATTAAAACTATAGCTACATACCACTTAATATCCAGTACAACAAATAAAATGAAAAGAATTGAAAATCAAATTTGGTAATGGAGTTTCATTCATTGCTGTTGGGTGTGGAAAAATGAAAAAAAAAAAAAAAACGGCTATGGAGAACATTTTTGGCATTTTCTTATAAAACATATGATTTAGCAACCATAATCTTAAATTTTTAGCCAAGGAAAATAAAAACATACACCACCCACAGAAAAATGAACAAAAATATTCATAGTGGCTATTTATAATACTACAAACTGCAAGTAACACAAATTTTCATCAACATGAGAATGGCTAAGCAAACTGTGATACATTTATATCATAGAATACAATTCAGCCATGAGAAGGAACATGCTGTTGGCATGTACAAGAACACCGATAAACTTCAAAAATATGTTGAACAACAAAGCCAAATGCAAGAGTTCATTAATTATAAGTCAATTTACATGAAATTTAAGCACAAGCATAACTAATCTATGATGAGATTGGAGAGAACATGCCTTGGGTGGAGGCAGATTGAAAAAGAACACAAAGAAAATTTGAGTGATAGAAATGGTTTCTATCTTGATTGTGGTAGTGTACAAAGGTTTTATATGTATATACATACACCCTTGTATATACGATGTTGGATGAATAAATAAGTATCCCCAATCAGTGATGAAATGTGCACAAAATATGCAGTATCTAGGAATTTTAAGTTAAAAATAGGGATAGAAGATTGCTGAAGTGTGTACAATATCTTCGACAGTCCAATGATTTATCTTATTACATATAGGATAATTCATTAATGAGTTAATGTACTACATGAATCCTAGACAAGCATGGTGAAAAATGTGTTAATACCTTGTAAAAGTTAAAACATCAGGCTTTCAAAATTTGTCATCATTAAGTGTAAGTAAATTCCTAATAAATCAAAAGTAGTGAAATGCTGTGTTTCAGACATCCAACTTTGAAAATCACAGGAGAGTGTATACGATGAACTGTGACCATTTTGGGAAAATTGGCCATGGCAGGGATCATAGGTAGTGATTTATTAAAGCCATTACTTTGCTTTAGAAGATCTGTCTTTTAGTCTGATGCTCATAAGAGTAAGACAACTTCATTTTTCTGATAAATCTAGGAACCTGGCTACTGGTAATTTCCTCTTCAGTTTTTCACAGTAAGTGACAGAAACTCTAATTCTGAAAATACAGAGCAAATTAAGCTACATGATTCCAAATAATGGAAATGATACTTGTTTGGAAAGTTAAGTTGATATCAAAATATACATGGGTTAAATAAATATTTGAACACCTGTAAGGTAAGAAGATGCAGAAGAACAGAGACTAGGACAGAAAGAGAAACAAGCAGAGAGAGTAAGTTCAAGGGCATTTTTGCATCTGCTTCTTTAAATTTCCTTTGGAGCAGGAAATACTTAGAAGTGAATGTAACTGTACTAACCATGCCCTGTGTGTGTCCTTTTAGAGCAAGAGTCCTGTCCCCAATGATCCCAAAATGAAAAGAATTAGGTGTTGAGCACCTAAACTGTGATTAGTATTCCAGTGGGATCTCTTTACAGCATACATCAGTACATTTTTATGAAGTGATTTGAGAAATAGACTTTGAAGACAGAGTCTATTTTTGGATTGCCAGAAAATGATGTAGTTTTTCCAGTGCAGAGCCAGTGATGGTGGTGACCTGGGTCCCTCAAGTAAGAACACTGTAAATGTAGCAAGAACTGTCAGCAAACTTACTGTGTGTGTATAGGGAATAAAGATTTTTGTTCTCATGGCTAAAGAGACTTGACCAACCTGGTAGTTCAGTGATTACAGAGCTTGAAAATCATCCTAACAAAAGATACCTAGTCGAAATATGCCCTTTGATGGACATTCTCAGACATCTTGAAAACTCTGTGGGATATAAAGAATCTTATTTAAAAATTACTTAAAATAAGAGCTTCTTAATATAATAATGTTGTCTACAGATTTAGTTTACAGTAAACATTTTGATCTAGAACAATTCCATGTTTCCCAGAAGTGTGTTTCAACTCCAGTATTTTAACTTACTGTATATTTTGTAAAGTTACTTACCTCTAAGCCAAAATTCCTGAATTGCTAAATAGGAAAGAAATAACATCTCATATAGCTATTGTGAGTATTTGGCATAAAATATATACAATCCTCAACACTGTGTCCAGTAGTATGTCAGTTGGTTATTCCTCCTTAACAAATGAAAAATTAAGTAGCTGCAAACAGCAGTCATTTTACTGTAGCTTATGAATCATCAGGTAAGGGTGATCTCAGCTGGATTCACTCATTAATTTGTAGTCTTTGACTGGGGTCTGTTGATTGAGACAGTCTTTACTAAAGTGAGTGGGGACAATTATATTCTACAGTTCCTCATCTTCCAGAAGATATGTTCACATGACAATTGCAAAGGGACAAGAGAGCAAATAGAAACACACAAAGATGACATTCACAGAATGTGCTCTTCATTCAAACTATACCTTTCATATTTTGATCACAATTGGAGTGTTTGCAAAAGCTTGTGGATGTGACAAATGAAACTAAATATTTATGCCTGGTCTCTTTGCTCCCTTATCCCTTCCCAAACAAGCAACAAGTCCACTCTCTTTACCTATGGGCACCAAATTCACATGAACTTACCCATTACCCCTTGTATTTTGGCTATTTTGAATGGTTCAGTTTTGTTCAGTTGTGATAGTTCTGTAGCAATATAGAATATTTCTGAACCTTTTAATTCAAATGAGAACATCATCCAAGTAATTATTGTTTTTGACAGTCTTGGGAGTCATGAATATATGTGCCTTTCTTTATATCCTAAAAGATAATGAAGATGTAAGGCAAAGACCTAAGCCTGAATTTATGTGTCAGGAATTGGTAATGGCTCCATTTTATTCTCTGTGTTCTTCAGTGGTATTTGATTTGAATCTTTTACTATTTGGTAAAAACTTCAGAAAGCAGACTTTATGAAAATAGAATTGGAAGGAGAAAGAGACAAGTTACTTGGCAATAAGGCAAATGATAGAGATCTGAAGTAATTCATTGACCTGACGCATTTTTTTCTATGGAAAGGAAACTTATTTCTGGCAGATTACATAACCCTGCAGAAAATGCAGACCGTGTGTTTGAAATACAAATGAGTTTTCCAAAAATTCATCACTGAGGTTGGGTGAAGACATGCCTCATCAGTATTCAGTGCCTTTATCTTAAGAAGAAAGAGAAGCTCCTCAGGTGGAGAGAAAATAGAAGTTACTTTATCTGACAGTAAAAGCTGCCATCATTTACTTATATCCAGCTCGCATTGACTTCAGTCAACTTCAGCGTCTCACCAGGAAGAACTTGGCTGCAGGATAGAAATGTGAACTTCACCAATAGTATTACAAGGGGATGAAGGCTTTCATAATGAGTTTAATAACTTGGATGCATAAAAATCATTGGATACATCAGAAAGTCTCATAAAATTTCGTTGGCTTGGTGAATTTTATCGCAATTCAAAATGGTGAATTTCTGGAGACATAAAATTTTAATCTAAGCATATTTTCATATAGATGTATGGTTGTTGGAAATCAAAAGTAAATATGAGACCATCACAATACTACATACATGGTTTCCATTTATGGGAAGAGTTGGGGTGTTTTGATCTCCAAATGAAGAATGTGAATTATAATGGATTTGATTATGGAAGTAGCAATACTCTTAAATTTGACTCCCATAGCATCCTTGCTTCTTTTCCTCTCTCTTCTTCCCCGCCCAATTTGTTTAAAAAAAAAAAAAGTGAGTAATAATTGCGATTTTTGAGTGTTTCCTATGAGTCAGGTAATGAGCTATTCAGTTTTACATGCACTGTCATTATTTCTTACTATAGCCACTTCGCAGGGAAAATGCAAGGCAAGAAAGGTTAAGCAACTTTTCAATTCACGTACTTGGAGTGATGGAATATAGGAAATTAAACTCATGTCTGCTTGAAGTGAATAATTTTGATGAATCATTTGGTTGAGACCACTTAAGCCCTTCTCCCTCTTGTATGTGGTATACATATAAAAGCCAATTCTTTTTTACCTGGTACCCAAGTTTACCTAAAAGAGGAGCATCAGCATTACTAGGCATAGCTCCGTAGCTGGACCATCTGTAAGAGTACTAGGTGACTTGAAAAGAACTAGTCCAGCAGCTGGTATGGTGAGAAGCAGACCATGGCCCTTGTCCACTGGGCACCCTCTGATCCCAGGCAGCCTTGACTCCACGTGAGGAGCTGTGCTGCACTGTGGTGTACAGTGAAGCTACAGTATACTATACTGGTCATATTTAGAAGACATTTTCATATTATTACTATTGTGTGTATTTTATTCCTCACTACTAAACATATAGTTGACAATGTTAGGTGCTTTTAAAAGAAATATATAGTCTTTCTAGATATTCTAAAGTGCCTGCTATGCGTTAAAAGTAGAGGTAGTAACATAGCACATTGTGTAAATATCTTTTTATTCAAATTAATATGAAATATTGTCTTTTGGAATTGCAGTGGCTAAACCACCTCTTCATGCAGTCCTTGTGTTTGTGCACTGGTTCTAGGAAGGAGGGAAAAGAAAGACATACAAAGGACTCTATGCCAGTGTAGTTATAGTGAGGCATTGTTAACTGTCATCTTATATATTCTGTGCATTTTATTTTACTTTGTGTAAATAGTGTATTTAATGGATGAATGAGTCCTAGTTTTTTATCTAGTCTTTCTAGATGTCAAAGAGATTGCCAATGAAGAGAAGTAGTAAACTAATGCATTTTGTAAGTTTTGTGTTAAAGTTCATAGGAAAGAGTATCTTCTGAAGAAGACTTGTGGAAGTGAAACTGTTAAAATTATCTCTTATCAAATCAATTATGAAGACCCATGAGTTCTCGTAGGATTTGTCCTGGTTTTCTTAAAGAACTTGGACTCTGGAATTAACCTACTTGAGCTAGAGCCTTGGTTGAACAACTTACTTAAAACTGTCCCAAGTCTCCTGTTTATGCACACATAGACAATATACAGCTGGAAGTAAAGGGCTGGACCTTGGAAGTTTGGGCTGAAAGTACAGGTGGGGATTCCTCAGAAATACAATGGTAGTTAAAGAGTGAATGAGCCCACTGAACTAACGAGAGAAACAAAACAAAACAAAACAAAACCAAAACAGGTCAAGGGTGGAATCGCAAGGAATTCTGCAGACAGGAAGTAAGATAGTAACTGAAAGACCAACTGGACTAGGTAACAAAGATGTCACAGATTTTCTAGATGTGTGCCTGGCCAGTAGAATGAAATGAGCAGAAAGCAGATGGTAGCATTTGGGGAGGAGCAAGGGGGAGGAATTGGAAATATAAATGAAGACCAATATTTTTTAAGAAGTTTAACAAATGGGAGGGAGAAAGGGGCCATTAGCTAAAGAAATCTCACAGTTGAGGGATGCACTTACTTTGTTTTATGCATTTGCGATGAAGAAAGTATGTTTATAGGATAAGGGAGGGAGACTGTGGGGAAGACGAATTTACAGAAGGGACTTGTTTTATCATATAGCTACTATTTAAGGAACTCTTTCTTTTCATTCAGATAGTTCCCCATTCTCCTTTAATACTTTTTTCTTTCTTTCTTCCTGCATTTATGCTTACTCCAATACTTACATTCTATACCTGTCTGTCGATGTGTCCATCTATTTGGACCTTTCCTATTCCCTCTCCTGCTATTTTAGGGATTTTGCAAGATTACTGTGACTATTTTAATTAATCATTTCTGCTGATGTGACATTCTTGACAGGACTGGTGGTTATGGGTAATACTGGTATTTTATGCAGTTTATATTTGTGTAGTTTATTAGGTATAGTCAATGCTTGAACTCAACCCCATGACCTAAGGAGAAAGCTGGGTCCAAGATAGGTGAAGTAAGAGTAGATATGTTTGTATAGTGTTGTGACACTTTAAATAAGTTTTTAAAAGAAAAGTCACAATGCAAGGTATATGCCATTTTCTGCTTCAATTGCATAGGTCAGACAAAGACGAAACTTCACTCATAAACAACCTGAAACAGAGACCTTAAGGTCTGAAATTGTGTGAAAACTCAGTGCTTACTGACTCTCCTTACACTTTCAGATTATCTGTTTGGGAGGAATATGACCCTCTCTAAGGTAGGAAACCTTAAACAATCAGCTGGAACCGAAAGCTCTAAGTGGAAGCCCGTTTTATGAGCGTTACAGAAAGTGATCAGAAAATAATGTTTTTAACATTCTCTTGTCTCTGCAATCGCTGGCTCCTGATGTAGATGAAAGTCAAAATCTGCTTTTTCTCTGGGCCATTGTGCTCCATATTGAGTCCACTAAGTACCTTTTACTGCTCTGCAGCAACAAAGGAATTGAGGGACATTTTCTTAGTGTCAGAAGAGCCAACCCATAACCATCAGAGCCATCAATACACAACCATCAGAGCTTTGGGTGATTACATAGGATCCCTAAGAAAACTTGTTGTTTGGATGCAATTCAGTTTCAACTACAGGATGTGTCTCTTGGTAGCAGGCTTGTGTTAGTCTATAGTAGTGGAATATTTTGTGTTAGCTGCAGGGGCATGCCTGTAACACAAGCAGACAGGCTATTTCTGACAGTAAAAGATTGTTGGAAAACTGTCTTAAATATATTTATTTTTAGTGTTAAGGAAGATGATAAAGACCTGGAATCATGGTCTTGAGAGATGATAAAAACCAAGGTTAGACCACATGCTTTGCATACAAATATACCTAATTTCCAACATGGCTTTTGACTTTTACTTGCTGTGTGACCCAGGGAAAGTTACCTAATCTTCCTATGCTGTAGTTTCCTTACCTACAAATAAGACTATAATACCTATCTCATAGGGCTGTAATGAGGATTATTATCTAATACGCATTAAACTCCTATTACTATTCTTGACTTTTTTGTTACTTCTCCCAAGTTATTCAGGGAAATAAGTGTGTGGGGAAAGGAAAGTGTGGTTTGGTTCAGAGAGCAGGAGATTTAACCCACATGAATTGCTAAGTAAGATAACAAACTTACATGCAAACCAAAAAGATCTTTGATAGTTTTTGCATCTGCTCTTACTTTAGCCTAATTTTACATGGTAACTCGTGGGTGCGCATACCATTATTTTGTATAGGGCTCACTTTAATCATTTAGTTTTGGTTGGGCTAAAGATACCCTGGCCATGACGTCTCTAGGAAGTATTATCACATTAATTTCGTGGACTTGGTACTAAGACATATTTGTCTGAGGAGTAGGAGGAGTATCGCTGTCCTCCCCGAGCTAAATGCTGGAACCAATCAAATTAAATCCTGTAAGCAGCTGAGCTCTTATACCAGAGACCTATTTATTGGTCTTAAAAGTTAATTGCTTCTTGTAAATATGTCAATAACCATGTCCTCCAAAGTGCCAAAAATGAATGGATGAATAAAGCATAGGGATTCACTATAGAGTAGTGCTAAAGGCAATAGAAGGCCACTGGTTGGTGAGATCTGTAGTTGCAATAGATATGTAGTCCACACATACCAATCTGGAGGTGTAATGAACTAGGATTTAGATACCAGAGAAGTGAAAGGAAAGTCAGGAGAGAGCCAGGAAGGGAAAAAAAAATTTGAGCATGAGAAATAGTTAAGATCAACCACAGAGAGCAGGCTATAGGAACTAAGTTAATGGCTGTGAGGGGGCTTCCACCTGGCTTTGCTTGAACTTAAAGGAATCTTGTCCCAAGGGCTGAGCCAGTTGTATAGATCATGCACTAGGAAAGCTGGGTGAGCAATAAATATTTGATTAATATTCTAATTCAACTCAGTCTTCTCGCTGCAGGGAAAAGGGTTTGTTTGTTCCCCAAAGTACAGAGAAGAGGCAAGTACCCTGTTCATACCTTATACCTCCTCCCTTCTGTACTTAGGGGAAAGGAGAGGCTCTGCTTTTGGCACCAGGAATAGTGTATAAACGTATTCTGGATAAAAAACCCCATAAACTTGTCTCCATTTTGACTTCTGATATATTGGCTATGACTTCGTTGATACACAGTGATAACCCCTAAATCCTTAGCTCTTCCAACCCCAATACCTTGGAACTTCAAATATAAATCTTGTTTGCCTAAATTCAACTCACCAAAATCTAGTTTATCAATTGAGTAATTTCTGAATGACGTATTAGCCAGATTTATTTGCTTCTTTCTTTAAACACTTATAAAATCTCTAGAAATTCATGTTGTTTGGTTCTTGAAGCTTTTGAAGATCTCTATATAGGTTAGTTATCTGGCTCTCATTTTATCTTGCTAATAGCCTTTTAAGGTTTGTTGCATTTGTTTTTCTACCATATACCTCATTCCAACTTGGTGAGAGCTGGGGAAGACAAAGGGGATCCCTCATCTGGGGAAAATGATCAAGAGGGGAGTTATTCTGGAAATGGGGCATTTGATAAAGTAGGTATTGGGTGAATTGGGTCTGGAAAATTAGCTTTCAGTGAACTGGCTTGCTCTCTGCAACTTTAGGAACTAAATCTAAAAGGTTGCCTATTGTCTGTCATGGAAGTATTCTTTTTGCTCAAATAAGAATTTCCCGGCAAGAAGAACAAAATCATGCTAGAGGAAAAAACTCAAAAGAACAGGGGGAGTTTTACACTCCTGTGTACAGTCTCCAATTTACAATTAGAGAAGGCTACATTTGCACGAAAAAAGAAATTTCCTGTTAGATTAAAAGAATACAGAACCACATGTGTAAGGAGCCAGCATTATGGAAATCTTGAAGATGACTTAAAGTGACTTATGCTTGGGATTAACAAAGGATTCTGTAAGAGTAACCATGCAAATTCTAGCAAAGATGCTTTCAAAGCTTACTGAAAAACAGGATCTTTTCCATGAAAAGAGATTGTTTTTCTTCTGGTTGCAAAAGACAATCCTGTTGGAGAAATGACAGTGCTGTTATCCAGCAGTACTGAGACTGTCAGAAAGCAGCAGCTGCTTCCAGCAAGAGAGCAATACAGACAAAGTTGATTAGAATTTGGACTGTGAGGACAGCTATAAATGGGCATCCTACTTCCGGAAGGGTGCACTAGCTTTTGTGAATAGTGAACATTCCAAGATGAAGGAGGCATAGAATAGCCTTTTTAATTTTAATTTTTTTTCCACAAGTAAGTTATTAGCACACAAATTAACACTCATTGTTTGCTAATGTAGGCTAATTTCCTTCCTGCTATGTTTATATATATATATATATGTATTTCCCATGACAGTTTGTAAGTGGATATATAAGAATATTTAAATACCACCAAAAATTAGTTCATAAGCTATTGATATTGCTGATATGATTAAGAGACAGCTATGCTCTTAAATTATTGAATAATTTATTGTTGAATGTGACTTAAGAGAAACTGAGTTTGTTGTATAACAAATAATCATTTAATACTTCACGTTTGTCTGTTGTGTCCATCTGAAAGTAAAAAAATATAATTAGACACAAACAATATAAACTAAAACTAACAAGGAGAAAAATTCAATAAGGTAAAGGAGTTTAAAAAATTCCAGGTAGAAATTCTTCATCTTGCCTGACTTAGTAAAGCCTAAGTAGACAGCACAGTCTCATATGAGCATAAGAAAATCTGGCATGGTTATGCAAAACATACTTCAAAGTGAAGGGCTTCGAGAGAACTTTCAGAAAGCAAGGGATTTCTGCTCATATGAAAACCTTCATGAGGGTCTTCAGAAATTCAGCAACCAACTCATTATATCAGCATGAAAGGACAATTTTATTTTATTGTTTTTACTTCAGTAATAAGGCAAATCTAAGACTAAAACCACATGTTTTCTTTCTACTTGGAAAACAGTATTCCACTTTAGATTATCAGGATGAGAATGGCATTGAGTTTTTCCTAAGTCTGGGACCTTGGCTCTTTTACAAGGAGTAGAAACTTTCAGTTCCATTGTTTTTGATGTGGCTTACACACTTAGCTATGCTGACTACATATACTCCTACCAGTTCTTTGAATATCCTTCTCCATTGGTCTTGAGTCTGAGAATATAAGAAGCTTTTTGCTTATTTCATTTAATTTAAACTTGGCATCTTGAAAGAGTATTTCTTCCTAAATATGTATATCTGTACTCTGTTGTCCTTTTGCTGAATTGTTTTACTGTTATTAGTGGACTCCAAGGACTTTTCTCATCTTTTTCGTTTCCATTACTCTTCTCCACAACTTGTATCCCTTTGATGTTTTATATTTATAACTCAGTATCCAGCATTTTGAATTTTAATGGTATATTTATGCTCTGCTTATTTCTCCTATCTCCTGAAGAGTGTCTCTTGAAGAGTTATGGATATGGTCATAAAATCCAATAAAGACAGATTTGTCAAACGGATTTATTTTCCAAACTCTGTCCCTGTTAAATTCATAAAAGAAACCAGATTTCCACAGATATTTGACTACTGTAGTAGAAATGATAAGAAGTGCAAGAGTCATCCAGGCACAGATATTAAAAAGGGCCACGCGAGAAAAGGCTGTCGCTTACACTAAATTTTTCTTTCTCAAAAAATGAGACAAGTTGCCTAAGTAGAAAAATTAATCATAAAGCATGTTAACTCATCAGGCGTGATAATAGTTGAGTTTCATGATAATTAGTTTGGAGAACTAGAAGATATAACTAAATAGACTTGTGAGAAGAACTTACAACTGGGTAAGTTCATTTTATTTTCAGATTCAGTACACAAGGCAAATGCTTTTCTAAAAAAAAGATCCCTACTAAGATTTATTTGGTCATTATTATAAAACCTACATTTTAAAGTCATGGAGCCTCAGCACCATAGTGAGATTTTATATACCACCTGGTAAGTAAATAAATGACCCTGGGCAAAATCTCAAAATAAAGAGTTTGTCCTTAAGTTTCTGTCCCCTTTCCTTGTCGTCATAGTTCCACAAATTCAATGTCTTTTTTTCCTTGTCCCTTGACTGTTTTATATAATAGGGTCACAGTAATAATAGTCAAATTGTATCACTCTGGTTCAGCTGTTACAAGCAAAATTAGCTGGAAATATTAGGCTCAAATTTTTCCTTACTAGTTTAGGGGGTAAGGCTAATATTCAGGCAAGAATATGTATGCTTGCAATCAACTGTGACTATCAGTTTTTTTCCACTTCATATTTTTTATCTTTTCCTTTGATATCTAAGACATATGCATTCATTCTCTGATCACTGTGTTCACTTCCACTGGAGAGCTTATTCCTGTTGTCTGTTTCACTGCCATGTTGGCCCCAAATTCAAACAGCTGTGAGGATTTTCAGTTTATGAAATTGGCTTAGCCATTTCACCATGCTCTTTCTTTTCCTAACCTGTATTTCCATGTACTTTTCTTCTCCCATTCTGAAGACACTCTGAAGGCACAGCTCATTGACAGAGCCCTTCCTCTCACCCCATTCTCCCTAGGACTCTTGTAAGTCGCTTTGGGCTGGGCCAAAAGGTAATCTGAATGACATGTTGGAGTATAAACAGATTTGATTCTTGTCATCAGTGCTTTTACATTTTTCATACACCAGGCCTTCTGCATCTTTTCTTCCTTTACCCTCTGATAGGCCTATTTGGTCTTCTTGAGAGTCTTAGTGGTGCCTTTATCGTCTTACGAATTAGAGGTGAACAACGTGAGGACTAGCTATTAGCCCTAATGTATCTATTTGTTAGTAACAAGATTAAGTTTTATTTGCTTTCTCGTATTCATTCACATAGTAAGACAAGTCTGTGAGCAAGAATCAGGCCTGGGAACATTTGATTTTGCCAGAGATATAAAGCTTAATTCTGTGGTACCTTCATTTTGTAGACATTGTCAATTTACAAGTAAGAATTATTTGCTTATTACTGAAATCTTTCCAGGAGCCTTATCCATACATACATAGAACTGGTACTCACCCTCCACACTATTATCATCCTGTGAAAAACAGGGCTACTTTTCATGAATGTCTGTATTTTCCCATAATGTCCAATACAAATCATGAAATGTCCTTTGGAATTCATGCTTATCTTTTCTTATGACAAACCAAACATAATTCAAATTAGGATGAAACTATTACATTCAGTCTTCATATTTAAAAAACTACTTGGCCATCATGTCTATCAAAATAATCTCAAATTAGGCAATGTTGTTTATCTTCATTTTGCTAATAAGGAAATGATGGGCAGGAAGAGGTTAAGTCGTCTGGACTACAGAAAGTCAATAGCAAAACTTGTACAGAAAATATTACTGACTCCCTGGAAAACTGCTATTTGATTTGTTTTCTTATCTTTTGAGCAGCAAAATCTCCTAATATAAAGAAAAAAATCATTGTATTTTTAGCCTCCTGTTACTTAGTTATATTCTAAAAAATACAGAGGGAAAGAAAAACAATCTTTGTAAAAATACTATGATATGAAGATGATTGAGACATTGTTTAAATAGTTTGTAGGCATTGTGAAGTGGTGCTTCTTTGAGTTTACATAGCAAACCGATCACATTTATTCAGATTCTTGCAGCATCAGCAGAGTCGAATCAGGAACCTATCTCAGGCAGTTGCTGTTTGAATATGTGTAAAATATAATTAATCATCTAAATTCATTATTTAATCAAATAGCACCTACTATGTGCTAAGGTGTTTGGTACTGGGAAAATGTATGCCTAAAAATGCAGTACCAGGAAAAATGTGTACTTAATCCTTTCAAAATTGGGGAAATTAAGAGAGTTTTGAGTGCATCTTGAAAACCAGTTTTGCATAAATATTATTTGCCCCTTTTTGGGTTCCTTTTGATCTTGCTGTTCTCATTTATAAGCTCATCTTCAAATGATTGATTAAAATACTGCCTTCTTCTTTTCTGAACATTGCCCTTTGTACCATGTCAGAAAATATAAGAACCTAGTTTGCTTTTCCAGTGTTTTATATCTCAATTGTCAATTTCCAACTCTTTGATGACTGTTGCTCTGACTTACGATTTCAATTTTCCTCCTTTTATTAGCTTTGTTTCAGATCATCTATTCTATCTCTACTTTTGTTCTTTTTTTTGATGAATATTTCTTTGAAACATCCCTGAGATCAAGGCAATGACACTTGATAGCACAGAGATTGGTAATAAGTCTCTTATTAAAAAATAGGCATTTTTAGAGAATGTTGTTCATAAAACCAATTTTTGTTCCTTAACTGGGATTTTTTTTCAGCTTTTGCGTTAAGTATATTTTAGGAGCCCATGGTACTTCACAGTAAATTATAAGCACTTATATTTATGTATTTTCTTTTTCTGGGGAAAAATACCTTTTAAATGGTTTCTGAAACCCAGGATAAAGAGTGATTATCCTGTGCTCAGATGGGAAAAAAATCTGAATTCCCTTTAACTTATTGAGAGAAAAAATTTAAGATTTCTTAAAAATTAATCAGAGTATGTTGACATTTGACTTCACTAAAATGAGTATCTCTTGTCAGTGTTGCAAGTTTTAAAGGAATAGGCATAATTGATATTACAGTGGGATATATTTTAAAAGGGGCCTAAAAAAAGAATGATTCATGGCAAGATATACTACTTTTCTCATAAATCTCCCAGTAATAATATTTATTGGTAAGATACTTTCTTTGAAAATATGTTAAAATTTATTTGGTGACTTGTTCAAAAGCAAATAGCTAATTTTTACATTCATTGTTAACTAACATTTCTACTTTATGTATATCAACTAAAATTCTTACAATTGTGAATTATATTACAGTTATATTTACAAAAAGAAAATATATTAAATGATTTTTAATGCCATATAAAAATAGCATATAAAAACGTATCTGTATTCCTTTTGTTTAGGGAGTGTTTCTCCTTAAGAATGTGTATCTTTAAGTGTATCTGTGTATTTTTTCAAGGAACCACTATGGTCAAAATATTGAACACTATCAGCATAAATGTGTTATTTACCTTTTATTTGAGTTCTTGTAAGATGAATAAGGTCAGTGTTCCAAATTTATTATGTTCACATTTTTTTTTACTGTCATTGTTCTCCTGATAACTACCAAAAATGGAATTATAATATAAATATTAATATTCAAAGCATGTTCATGAAAGTGGTTTCCTAACTCTTTGGAAGGCTGGAAATCAAACACTCTCTTTCTTAAATTCTTCCTTTCTACATCCCCATCATGAGTTATAACTTGCATTTGAATGAACTGTCACTTCCCTCAAACATCCCTCCCTCTGTTTTCTTGGTGCTTCCCTCATTAGCAGCATGTCTGGTTTCAAAGCTGATGCTGGACTTGTGGGTAAATACTCAGGATTTGGGGAGGGGAGGATTTAGTCCAGGGAGACCAGATATTTGTGCTTTCTCTTGTCAGTTTTAACATTTTTTGACAAGAAACTGACTCTTACTGTTAATTAATTACAACTTTTTCCTTCAAAGTGGAAAGATTCTAAGTTGCTATTTCTTTATGAGGCAATTTTAAGATGTTAATTTTGACAAGTGTTATAAAACTATCGCTTCATAAGAGTCTTTAACATTTCTGGTATCTATTTTGGTAACTTTAAATTGTTACTTAAACTGTATCTTTGGCATATGGAATAGTGAATAATCAGTATAAATACCTACCAGTTTTTGGAAGTAAGAACATGATTTTTCTCAAATAAATGAATCATGTTAGGGTGAATCATACTACAGGTAAAAGGAGTAACTTGGGAAATTACTGATGCTCAAGTAAGTTGCTTTTATCTGGAACTAATTTGGGATTGCTGCCTCAATTACAGAAGATATTAATTGTGCCATATGTGAGCTAGAATGAAGGCATGTGTTAAACTTTATACATGCACATAAATTTGGAGTAAATAAGTATGATTTTAAATGCTTTTCTCTATCAAAATTTTCATCTTCAATTGGCAGAACATTCCTTGAGCAGCTGTTAAGCCACATTTAAAAGCATTGTAAGATATTTAAAGGATTATTATTTTATAATTTATAAACCTTCAAGTGATTCCAGAAATAAATACTGAGATGAGAAAAAAATGTTAAGTTGTACAGTTTATGAACTTAAAGGTCAAGGGACTCAGATGAGCATGGATATTGTTGATGGCTTTTTATTATTCTTACTTGGCTGGAGATGGTTTTCTGAAATACTGAAAGAAAAGAGAAGCTGGATCATGAAGAGCTCAAGTACAGGACTACAAATTTGTTTTTCAAGTGGGTAGTTTCATTCTGTGCAAACTCTCGTTGTTTGAAGTCAAGAAAAACAGTGTATCTTCTACGTCATGTGTTTTTGCTGCAATTGGAGTGTGGCTCTATTACATTTATGTACACTTTAAAGAACAAACCAATGTGGGTTGTTAGAGGTGAACAAACTTCCTTCTTCTCTGCAGTTATAAAATCAGACCTGGAACAAGGACTTTCTGTTTTCTGCTGGGCAGCTTTTCTAATTAGGAGTTGAGATCCTAAAGCCATTTATTGAATTCCACAAAACGAGTTAGAGACAGATTTCCCAGGGGAGGTGTTTTTGCTTCTATTCTTAAGAGTTACAGTACAGCCTAGTGTTTAAGAGCTTGGGCTTTGAAGTAAAAAACTTGTGTTTGAACCCTGACTTTATCACTATGAGCTGTGTGACACTGAATACTTTCACAACACCATGTTCTTTTCACCTGTAAAGTGAGAAAAAAAGAAATGATAATTATAAGGAAAAGGGAAAGGTTAGAATAAATCCTGTGGCACAGGCTTAGAATTGCAGTTACTGGTTCAAGAAACATACATACATAAATTAAATATATATAAATTTGTTCCCTAGCTCTGAAAGGACCTAGAAGTAGTGAAACCTCAGTACCAATAAGTACATCTAGAGTCTAACTTACATTCTACATTCCATTCTCCAGTAAATTTTATTCCCTTCCTCCCATCAGTACCCAAGGTTGCCTGGAGAAATGGCTCGTTTCAGGACTAGGGCATAGAAAGTATAAGATGAACCTGGGCTATTTTGCACTAAAAATAAATAAAACAAAAGTTCAAAAAATGATGAGAGCAACTGAGAAGAGCATAGGAGATAACTTGAAGGGTCTCTCGGTGTGAAACAATTTAAGCACAGAATAAATACTATTGATGATGCTTTATAAACTGTAGAGTAAAATAATAATCTATGAGTCCATATTAATATAAATACATAAATGGGGTGAAGGAAATGCTTTTTCAGAATGTAGAAGGCATAATAATAATAGAAAAGTAACAAATTACTATTGGACAAACACCACAGTAATAACGGTTTCTTAAAAGAATCCATGATGTTACTAAATGCTGTACATGAAAAGATGTACATGCCACATGAAGTAAATACTGAGAAGGAAAGCGTGTGCAAAGGCATGAGGAGGAATTAGCTTGCCTTGGCATGATTGAAGACAAAAGAAGGTTACCGTGGCTGTAGTATCTGAGTCAAGGGGAGAGTGGTATGAAATGGGACGGGAGAGGTAGGCAGGGCTAAACCATGTAATTGAGGAATTAAGAATTTGCTCTAAAAACGTTCGAAATCAAAAAACCTAGAGGATGAAGGGAAAAACACATGACAGTAACTTTAGAACTGAGAAAACAAGGCAAAAACCCTGTTGAGGGGCTAGGATTTTGGCCACAAAGACTCTCCCACATTACTCAGATATCCTTTCTGTTGAAGTGTTTGTCTCCTCCTAGATGGTGGAGAGATGAGCTTGATAAGCCAGCCGAGTCTTTATGCTGAATGCACTGGACAAATGCTTTTCTTAAGGAAGGAAAGCTCTACTTGGTTTCATAAATTCAAATCTAGGGATCCCTTCTTTCCAGTTAAGTCTATCCATGACTAGCATGAGAAATAGAAGGGAAATGCTTAGGCCATTCTATGTACCCTAATTCTCAAGAGAATATTTGGTTCATGGGGGAATGGACTTAAATGCCTTTCAATCAGTGAAGTAAGAATAAGAGAGCTCTTTATTTAATCAAAGAATGAATAATCATATTTGGATTCTTTTGTCAATGGTTCAAATGACAAAAAATTTCTTTTAAATAAGGGGATATTGAATAATGGGTAAGTGTCACTTGAAAATAGTATTTAATTTGCTTCTGTTTTGTTTTCCTGTGCATTTCTGAGTTCATATTTGGACAACCTTGCAATTGTTAAACCCAGACTAAATTTTCACATAAGAAGTAAAGGGATAACATGCTATTTTAAGAGGAGTCCTCTTTTTATGTAACTCAGAGATAAGTGTATGTTCATGTTTCTCTAATAAATGATATGTGTGAAAAGTGACCAGTAATTCAAACTTGATAATGGAATGTACTTCCCTTATTGTCTTTTAATCTTACTAAAGTTGTTTCCCTTAAAATAAGTTTTCATAGCCTGTCTCAGATATGAAGCTTCTAGAATTTAAGTCCTGTGATCTCTGCTAAGCAAAGTAGCACTGGGGAAATGAAAAGAAGCTACAGATAATTAGACTAATGCAGCCCATTTAAAGTGAATATGCCATTTTTCCAAAGCCTCTCTCACTATGGCCAAACCTGATGAGACATGTTGTCTTACTTGTATCAGGAAAAATTGTGAAAGATGTGGAAATGGGCAAATAGGTAACTGTGAGTCTTTTCAGTGTCTTGTCTAGTGTGTCCTGGATTTTCTGATTCTTCAGGGGTCTGCCTTTCATAGTCTTTCACTGAACTAATTAACAACTCTGTATATTTTGATAGTAATGCAAATAATTCTCATCCATTGAAACACAACTGAATTTTGTCTAGTGGGGATGCCATTTAATCCTTGCCTCAAATGCTGCAGAAAAGACCAGTTGTGTATCCATTAGTAAATCCACTGTTCTTTGATTTCTGTGACAGAGGGTTTTATATTTTATTGTTTCCTTATTGATTATGGTCTAAATAAAATCATTGGCAAATGTTTGTATTTGTATGTGAGTCATGACTTTGCATTTTTAAAAATGTATTTTTATAATTCCCCCTTAAAAATGAAACTCAACAATATAATTCCTGTAAAGCAAATAGCTTTTTAAAAAAATTTGTTTGGTACGTATGTGTCTTCCTGGGCCCTGAATGCAGACATTGTTGACTTCTTTTAAATCTTAAATGTTTCAAAAGGTAGTTGAAATATCCCCTAAGAAAGACATAATGTGATTTTTTAAGGCATTATGTTTACAGGATAAATGTTGTAATACTTTATTGTTATGGCAAAAATGATTTCTTCCATATGCTTGTATTTTAGTGTTTTCAGAGCCCACTTATCTGACTGTATGACTGCTGAAAGGACAAGGACCACATAGATCTCTCGTGTTTTCTTCTGAATTACCTTATCTATAAAAGCAAAATGATACAAATGGCAAAGTTGGGTTATGGTCACTGTTTTCTCTCCCTTTTCAGGAATCTTCTTCCTGGAGGCACCTCCCTCCCACGTGCTAGATACTTCACATGTCTCATTGAGGATTTCCTGGCACTGTTCTTTAGAAATAAATCCTATTTGTCAGAAATTAACTTTGGGGTATGTTTGCCTTTCAAAAATTCCTCTATATTATTGCTTCTCAGCCTGCTGTCATGGTTGTAAATATCTTGTGATACTAGTTTCCTTAAGAAGTATATGACCATGAATGCAGCCTGATGTTATCATTTTGGGAGGCCTATACATTTTAATTGGTATTCCTAGAAACTTAAAAGAATAAAGCTCTAATGTGGAATTTCAGGCTAATTGCCAGGCTGAAATGAGTGAAGCAGTTCTCAGAATAGTTTCCAGATTGTGCTACATTAGTGTCAGTTTATTCCATTTGCTTTTGATATTCTTCCTCCTAAATGGCGCATTCTAGTTGTGCTAATGACTAAATCAAATCATGTAACTGTAGCCTTATCAGATTATGAAGGACCAGGATTAGGCAATTTTCACCCAGGGCCACAAACAGCAGGTGGTTCTCTACTTGGTCCCAGTGACTGCTAGCCATACCTCCCGGATTTAAGGAGCTCTCACAATACGAATGACAAGGGGTAATAAATTGCTCTTGTTCTACAAAGCAGGGCAGGGTTTTCTGAGTAAAGTGCATTGTCCTGGAAAGTCTGGTTCTTCTAGAGGGTCCTCATGGTTGACATCCTCCCAATATCTCCAGCTTCTGCAATTGTCACATAGTGTTATTTTGAGTAAGCTAGATCCTTAATAAGAATTTGTAATCTCATTTTCAGGAAATGTAAACTAGAAAGTATGCCAGTCATTACTTGATAAGATCTTCTCTCAACTCTTCTTTTATGAACTAGTTCTTTTCTCCTTTTAGAACTAAAAAAAAAAGTCATAACTGTGAAAGTATAGCCTTAATATTTTTGGAAAACATGACATGGAATTTGTTACTAGTTTGGACTTAAACCAGTAAAGGCTATTTATTTAAGGTATATAATCATTAATTTTTGCACAAGTGTAGAAAAAAATATTAGAATGGAAGACTGAGAGCTGTAAAATCTAGAGGTGCGATTGAATGAGTTCTAAATTTTCTTTGAGTCCAATTTTTCATTTATGTTTCCGTGGTCTTAAATTGTTTCTCCTTCTTTATATTCTCAGTATCTTACTAATAATTTGTATTTTTAACTGTATGCATACCCTTCCAAAGCAGGTCAAATAAGATGTGCTGTTTCCTCACTCTACTTTTGGAATATTCTTATTGACCAAATAATCTAATTAGGGGAAATAGGAGGCCTTAATTTTTAGCTAAGGTTTTTTTTTCCCCCCTTTTGATTAATGCTGGTCTTTCAAACCTAATCCCAAAGTTGTCCTTGTTTACAATTAAACTTTTTTTCCTTTTTATTTGAACCATCATACTCTTGATTTGACTAATTTATTTAGTTTCTGGGTATATTCTGCCCTGACCTTTTATTTTTAAGGAATAGTTAAATGGTTGAAAACTGGAAGAAAAAGAGTGGAGAGATGGAAAACTTATACCAGTCACTAATACCTC
Source organism: Camelus ferus (assembly GCF_009834535.1). NCBI lineage: Eukaryota > Metazoa > Chordata > Mammalia > Artiodactyla > Camelidae > Camelus > Camelus ferus. Next base: position 40,751,964 of record NC_045706.1, on the reverse strand, counting down.
AGTGTTCACCTCTTAGCCTACTACTCCGTTTCTGCATCAAATAGTCAACTTATTCACTTGGCTGGTTCTGCTGGTATTCATGGATTCTGTGGATTTTCTCTAGAGTTCTGATTTACGCTAAACAGTAAGTCATTACCCATTTTCGCTGCTTATTTAAACATTCTTGTTGGTGGCAACCTGAGTACACACACGGTCTATATGTTGAGGCTACAGTAGAAATTTCAGCAGGGAAGATGAATATTAGCACCTGAATCAGAACTATGGGTCTTTCTGGCCACTATTCTCTCTGCCAGGAAAGGGTTTGGAAGAGAAGACCTAATGATTCCCTATGATTTTACCTTAAAAGACCAGGAACAAACCCTAAATATCAACCCTTCAGCAGGTATTTAATAAGCAGTGAATACTTACTCATCTTATTTATTCACTAGCTGCATACACACGAGGGGCTCAGTATGGTTTGGTAACTAAGTATATTAGCTCTGGTGTCAAGTTGCCTGGGTCCAAATCCTTTCTCTGCCACCTAAAATCTGTATAACTTGGGTGATTAACTTAAACAGTCTTTGTTCTTTAGAGGTATTATATGCACCGTAGGACGCATGCTTATATTTATAACATCTAGCTCATGGAAGAAGTAAAAAAATACTCACTATTATGCACTAAAGATCATGCTAGTAAATGTGAGGAATCTAAAGTTCCTTTAGAAACTACCCCTACCTCTAGTAGTTTACAGTTAAAATAGGAAACACCAATAATATGTGCAATCTCAACGTGGCCAACAGACTTGTGGTTTACTTCTTGCCCATCTTAAAGTTTGATTCTGCCTTTTGCTGCATCTGTCCTTCCTCTCACCACAAAATAATTTGAAAGGTATTGATAATGTAAATTGTACTAAAGTTTCTTTTAGGAGGTGGAGAATTTTACATGGCACAGTGTAAATTTGCTGTAAATCTGTCCTCTTTCTCAAGTTTCTGTCTTTAGCCATGTAAATGCCAAGTCCTCACTTTCAATATTCTTTTTTTCCAATGCAGTATCTCCAAATTCCCTTTTTATTCCAGAATGATTAGTTTTTGTCTTGCCTGCATACTCTAGTCAACAAAGCAAAATCTTAGAAATTAGCAAATGCTATCACATTACACAAATATGTTCCACAGGGATGTCAGTTCATTCAGTCCAAATACAGCAAGGTATAAAAATGCTATATCAAAGAAAAGAAGTAAGTGCTGTGTGACTTCATAGATGGAAGAGTTTATTTCTGACTAAGGAGGCTGAAGTCCTTCTGGGAGTAAATGACATTTCAGCTGGACTTTGAATATTGAGTATGATTTGGAGATATGGAAATGGATGGGTGGAAGACGGGAATGATAGAAGATAGGGTATCTAAGATTGAAGGAACTGAAAGTGTGTGGGAGCAGAGTGGACTGCTGTGCTGTGTATATAAGGATCAATGTGCAGTTCAACCAAGCACCATATTATGCACTACAAGCTTGCATCACAATGGAGAAATAATGTCTGTTAACTCATTCTGAGAAATGAACACTGGAATATTTCAGAATTGGGAGATTGCCTCTTCCCTACACTTCAGTAAGGGAAGGGACTATTGGATAGCACATGCTTTGCAGTAACTCAGAAAGACAGACCTGAGAAAAAGTTGGCATGCAGTAATTACAAAACTCCTCCCCCTGAAACTTCTCCGCCATCAATGTCAAGGTGAAGGGAAGGGTTAACTATCAGACATACCTCCTTTCCACTAAATTCTTACAAATATCCCTCAAATGACAAGTCATTATTTTAAAATACCACTGTCTCTTCATTTCTGTTTTCACATACGTATTTTGCTTGTGTAGGTTTTTTTGATAGTTGTTGACACTGGGAATAGTGACTAAAGTTTTATGACCATTTTGACCTGGTGGAGCTTCAGGACACCATATGCATGAACAGAAAGCCAGGAGTGACTGACCAGGAGAACATAAGCTGTTGTCTTGGAGAGGCTCTGAGAAGGTACTGGTCTTCCACATGATAAGAAATTGAGGTCCATCCTATCATTCTTATATCTCAAGGTCAAAGAAATCTCAGCAGACACCTGGATTTCAGAAAATGGGCTAGAGGAGTTTGGACTTGATTGAAAGGACTCTTTCAGAGCAAATATTTTGTAACTTCATTTTTTTTTGGGGTGGGGGTCAGTTTGGAACTAGTTGCAGAATTACGTTTAGAAAATTATTTGGAGTCAGATTGCAATGACTTGTTCAGTTTTCCCAATTTCTGGTAACTATGATCAGAGAATCACCCTAGTAACTACCGTACATGTTTGTCATTTTAAAAGCGCCAGGTTCATTTACCCTTGATTTGTAAGACTAAATGGTTAACTTTGGCTTTTGGCTATCTATAAATAGAAGTGATGATTAATTGAAAATCACCAAGATTTTGAGAGCGTAAGTCATTTGTTAAAATTGGGAATAGCTGGATCCAAACATATTCATCTTCCAAAGCAATTAACCACAAAGACATATTTTTCATGTGACCAGAGAAAAATTCAGTTAAGATAACTGTCTGCCATCATAAATAAAAAATAAATATCTCCCATAGCACTATATTCTAATGAAAATGCCAGGAACAAGGGAAATGTTATAGCTAGGTCCTGATCCCAAGCCTTCTCCGAAGAGAGGACTGGGCAAATAGAAAACTTTGTGGAATTGATTGTTGAAATTTATTGTTAGTAATTAGATCACAAAAATTTGAGAAAAGAGTGGATCTAGGGAGTTGTTTAGCCCAATTCTCAAAATTACTGCAATGAGAGGAAGACTAAAACCCAGAGAGGATAATAAAATCAGTACACATTTATTATATACTTGTCTGTGCCAGGCATTGTGCTAAGTGCCTTTCATATTTCATATTTATAGCAACTATGTAAGGTTGCTACAGCTATCCAGTTTTACACTGGAAAAAATTTAGTTTTTAATTTTCCAAAGATTGTACAGCTAGCCAGATTTAAAGGATGAACCTAAATCCAATTTTTCTTTTTTCAAATCTTCCTCACCTATTTTTAGATGAACTATTTTGCCCAAGTACATCTGTGTCCTGACTTCTAGTCTTTTTTCTTATCTTGCTCCACTATTTGAAGATTATTATGCTAAATCATTGACTCAAAATATCAATCTGCTGAACCATCCACTCCATGGATCCTGGAACTGTATGTAAAGAGAAAGTATATGTATGTAAAACTGTATGTAAATAAAAACACGTGAAAGTATTTGACCAGTAGCATGAAAGGAGAAGTTTTAAAGATGAAGTCCTTAATGCATGTGAGTTGCTGTGTGTTAGAGAGTGCATGCATGAATTGTGCCATGTGATGCTCCAATACTTACCACATGTTGTTTTAAAGTATACTTGATTTCCAGTGTGGCCTAGAAAGGGCAGCTGGATAATGTAAATAAATATCTACTTTCTAAAATTTTTATTTTGGCAGATGCTGACTTAGCCCATTATTATTTCAGTTGGAATATTCATGCTTTTATGTAAAATGCTCAACAGCTGTATGCACAGTTTTACACAAAAGCTTTTACTGTTACTGAGTAAATACTTGATATTTACACCCCGAATTGCAATTGATGGTCCTAATGTACCTACAGGGCTGCAATTCACTTTAGGATTTTCTGCTGACTTTATACATTGCAATACTATTATCTGAGTGCTTTATTACTAGCTTCAAAATCCTGAGGCTAAGCTTAGAGCTCTGGAACATTCACTATATGGACATACTTTGTTTCCCCAAATCAGAGAACAAAAATGGCTTCTAAGATACTTAGAAGTTACCATCCAATTATTTGGATATTTGTAGAATCAGAACAGTGTGATAGTCTTATGTATCAAACTTTTTAGGCTATAGTATGCAGTTGATGAAACACTAAATCTGGAAACATGGTTGACAACTACAATCATTTGACGGATTACCCTCCACAATGTGAATGGGCCTCACCCAAACAGTTGAAGGCCTGAGGAACAAAAACTGAGGTTACCTGGAGAAGGAATTTTGTCTCAAGACTGCAGCATTAAATCCAGAGTTTCTAGCTTGCTTGAATCACTTTCTTAAAATAAATCTCTTTAGTATATACAGATATATGTAGGAGATACTGAGTTTGGTTTCAGACCACCACAATGAAGGAAATACTGCAATAAAGTGAGTCACAAATTTTTGGATTTCAAGTGCTTACAAAAGTTTTTTTCCTTCCAGTTTTATTGAAATATATAGCACCATAGAAGTTTAAGGTGTACAGCATAATGATTTGACTTTACATACATCATGAAATGATTATCACAGTAAGTTTAGTGAATATCCATCATCTCATGTAGATATGAAAGTAAAGAAATAAAAAATTTTTTCCTCGTGATGAGGACTCGTAGGATCTACTCTCTTAACTTTCAGATGTGACATACAGTAGTGTTAATTGTATTTATCATGTACATTGTATCCATAGTACTTACTTACCTTAGAACTGTAAGTTTGTACATTTTGACTGCCTTCATCCATACATAGTTGATTTACTACCTTTACTGTATATTTGCCTTTACCAATGAAATTTTTGCTTTTGTAATTTTCATATTTCTAGGTATGGCCTTTTCTTTTTTGTGTGGAGAAGTTCCTTTAACATTTCTTCCAAAGTTGGTTTGGTGGTGCTGAACTCTTTTATCTTTTGCTTGTGTGTAAAACTTTTGATCATTTAATCAAATCTGGATGAAAGCCTTGCTGGGTAGAGTATTCTGGTTGTATGTTTTCCCCTTTTATCGCTCTAGATATGTCATGCCCCTCCCTTTTGGCCTGAAGAGCTTCTGCTGAAAAGTCAGAAAAAGTCAGTTTTCTGCTGAAAACTCTTTACAGGAGTTTACTTGTACATAATGTGTAGCTTTTCCTTGTTGCTTTTAATATTCTCTCTTTAACTTTCCCATTTAAATTATGATGTGTCCTGGTGTGGTCATCTTTGGGTTGATCTTGTTTGGGACACTCTTTGATTCCTGGACCAGGATGTCTATTTCCTTTCCCAGGTTAGGGAAATTTTCAGCTACTATGTCTTCAAATATGTTCTTTGCCCCTTTCCCTCTCTCTTCTCCTCTGGGACCCTTATAATGCATATAGTAGTACACTTGATGTTGGTCCAGAGGTCTCTTAAATTGTCTTCATTTCTTTTTATTCTTTTTTCTCTTCATTTTCTGTGATTTCCACTTCTGTGTCTTCCAGCTCACTGACCCTTCCTCTGTATCATCTAATCTGCAGTTGATTACTTCTACTGTATTTTATATTGCAGTTATATTTTTATCTCTGGTTATTCTCTATGTTTTCTAACTCTTTGTTAAACATTTCTAGCTTCTAACTCTGTTCATCCAGTCTTCTCCTGAGTTTTTGAACATTTTATGATCATTACCTTAGGTTGTTTTTTGGGAAGATTGCTTATTTCCACTTCACTTAGTTCTTCTTCTGGGGTTTTATCTTGTTCATTTGTCTGGAGCTTATTTTCTCTATCACCCTGCAGGCCAACTTTATCCACATGGTAGGAAATATTATATCAAGAGTTCTTGAGCATAATACTTTGTCGCAGCTTTCATTCTCACTGGGTCCTTTTACTCATTTCTAGTCAGTGAAACCTTGGCAGAAGACTTCACTGACTCAACGTCAATTGGATGCTATTCCCAGGACCCTTCTAATATGAGTAGAGGTGGGGCCATGAAGCTTCTTTCAAGTATTATAGACATACAGATGGGACAAAGGGCAATACTTGGCTGACAACACCGGTGAATTCTTGATCCAGGATAAGAATTGATTGATTTAATCTGGATTTGTATATAATAGTTCAAAGATTGACACTTATTTCTTTTGTGAAGTAGAGAAATGGTGCTAATCAAATGACAGCTAATGTGAATCAAGTATGAAATACTCAATTGAGTGAGTAGTTTTAGTTTAATAAGGAAACAAAGGAATTTGGAGTGTTATGTAGGTAGACTGACAATAAACTTGTACATCAAGTATCTTGACACACAGGGCAGGAGTCTTAACTTAGACCTGTGCAGGCAGGTTGATATGATAGAGTTATCAGTGGATTAGGAATCAAAACACTTGCATCAGATTTCTCCTTAAAGTTAAGTAAGTCGGGACCAAATAATATGGCACTTTGTTTGATTTCTTAAAATAAAATAGTTCTATAAAAATTTCCGTCTAGAATATTGATTTGATTACTCCAAATATAAAGATTATCATCCTTAGTTAGAAAAGTTACAAGTGAGCTCTATACAGTTATTCTAACAACAACAACAACAAAAAATTCTCAGATAACACATTCTCCTCAATTGAAGAAATTATGAGTTGAAATACATATTTCAGTCTCATTTTGTTACACTGCTGATTAGGTGAAGAGAGAAGGTATCTTGTTCCTTTTCAACTCTTTTGACCATTTCCTGATCGATCTCTTTTCTTTGGAAGACCTTCCCTTTTCAGAGGTCACTGTGGCTTAACAATTCTCTTTCTACTTTGCCTCCTAAAACATAACCCCTCTTTTCAGCTATACCAAAAGGTAGCCACAGTTTCAAGAATGAAGTCAAATTGAATTCTTCATAAAGGTCAAGACAAATTGAGGGAAATGCTCATTGACTTTGGACTTGCACATGGTATTTTCTTTGCCAGAAATAGCACCTGCCTTCTTCTATGCCTATCAAATTTGTATTCATCTCCCAGGATTTTGGTGAGGCAGTAACTCCTTTCTATAATTTAATTACTTATGGATGCACTGTCTTCCACCTCTGCACTGGGAACTCCTTGAGAATAGAATTTTGTTCATAATGAAATTCTTATCTCCAGTACTAAACCCAGTGTCCTGAACCTAGAGCGTTTACTTCATGTGTTCAGTATTTGTCTCCATCAGAGTAGATGTAGACAGTAGTAAATGTAGACAGAGTAGATGCCCTGAAAAGGCACAGGTACCAACAAAGAGAGTATGGTGATGGTAGTATCATTCTGAATTCTTGGGCTCCATAGGTAAAACCACTTGTAGGTCATGTTGAAGAGTTTGGGCTTGGACTTCGGAAGGCTCTGGGGTAGGTTTTATGCAGGGTATTCCCTTGGAGAGCCAGTCTGGTGCTAGGATCAAGCTAACACTGGTCAAATAAATCTGGCCCAGATTAATATGGTAGAGTTGCATTTGAAGAATTAACAGAGAAAAGCCTTTTGGCAAATGAAAAATTTCATTTGGATTCTCCCTTCTTCCTCTAATTGTAAAGGATTCTGGCTATGGAAAATAGATCTAGAGATTTTTATGTTTTAATATCCGAATTTATGTAAGTAAAATTACTTGCAGCATCCAGGAGTAGAAAATGTCAGAGTAAAGATATTTTAGGAAACATTATAGATCAGCCTGGGAAAACCAAGATCAGTAGACAAGTCTAAAGAACAGGATCACCACCAAAAACAACCGGAAATAAAAATCAAGCATAAAGGAAGCTTGAACCTGGAAGAAGAATGATTATAAAATGACGGGTTACAGGGCGTGTATTGTTGTCAGCAGTAATCTGTGGGAGTGAGCTGGGCTGGGTTAAAGGAATGGAGTCAAGCCTGGGATATGTGGATTAGAGAAAAATGGGACATGAACTTGCGGAAGTCAGTCATAATTTCAACAGCTGACATACACTCTGAAGTGTAATTGGCAGCTATTAGCAGGTGAGGGTGATATTCTATGATTGTAAAACTAAGGAATTAATATGGCTTATATTCCCTAAAGTCATGATACAGAACAGCAAGATCAAAATACTGTAATTTTCTCACTTATAAGATGATCTTAAGGTACAAGAACAGTGCAGTATCATAACATCAAACCGCAGTCAAAATGTAAATCCGCTTGAGGGTGGAATGTGACAAGCTTCAAATGGGTTAACAGTAATAATAATAACAGCAGCATATTCCTTTTTCAATTTCATTCAGCAGCAAAATGGGGGGAAACTGTGATTGACACTGTACATATCAGCGATGAGACCTGTGGGGCCACATACAGTAATTCAGTGACGCTTTACATCTACGTAGGGCCTTTCACATCAATGGTACAAATGAATGCTCAGTGGCAACATCATTATCTCCAGTTTGCAGCGTGTAGGGGCCTGTGTGTATACCTGGGAGAATAGATAGTTTTTATGACTTGCCCTGGCTAGTGACTGCTGCAGTTTATCTGGAGGATGAATTTGTTTCAGCCCTGTAGCTTGTCCTCATGAAACAGGTTCATTTTCTTGCTCCTGAAATTGTTCTTCTCAGTTAACATCCTGAGAGGTCATTAAAACTGGTTCTGGATCCCTCAGCACCTGCATGTGTATATATGTGTGCATACATTACTGTGTGTCTGCATGTGTATATGTATGAAATGGCTTTATCAAGATTATAATATATATACCATACAATTCATTCATTTAAGATATACAATGCTGTGGTTTTTTGAATGTTCACTTATCTGTGAAACTATCAGAATATGGTTACTTTTGAAATTGCCTTCAATTTTTTCAGATTCTAGAGTATGGGAACTGGATATAAATTTCAAAGTGAAAATCACCACCAATAGCAACAACGGTAATCATAGTCTGAGTCTGTCTGGTACTTATTTAAGTATTCAATAAGTATACAAGGTAGGTAATTCAATTTAAGATGAAAAAGGCTTGGGCAAAAAGGTAAAACACTTTGTCTGAGATTGATCAACATTATTGTCAAAGTCAAGGTTTGATCTAATGTCAGATTCCTTATCCTGCTACATCAAGGAATGTACTTACTTTAGGTGATATGATGACTCACTTTGCAGAACTTACTGGTCTAATATTTTCATCGATGTAATGCTTTCTGACTTCATTTATTACTGTGTGTGTGTTTGGTGTGATGTCCAGCTGATCATTTAGTATTTGTTTTGAAGGATAACTTCTCTGCTTCTACTTCCATACATTATCTAAAATGTTTCATTTTATTTAGACTTTATTTCTAAAAACAGACTACCATCTCAAAGTAACAGGAGAGGTGAGATGAAGAAAGATGAGCAGATGAGGGCCCATCTAGGCCAGAGACCTGAAGTATTGGTAGCAGTCTGTGAGTTACGAGAAGCAAGCTTCATACGTCTTGTGTGCCTGGTGAATTCTGTGAAGAGCAGGGAGGGTGGGTGCTCAAGTCTGCTGTCATCACAAAGTTACCATGATAGTGAGGAGCCACGACCACATCATCATGTAACACTATCACATTATCTCTCACTAAGGCTGGAAAAGAAAATTTGTATGCATGTTCTTTAGCATCCATTCCTCTGTACCTATTTGATAATGTGGTCAATACTTTTGTTTGGCTGTTCTGTCTCTGCCTTGCTTCTTCTACTGCAACTTTCACTCCTACAGTTTCCCAGCCTCTACACAATAAATCTCTCTCTGATTGTTAGGCATAAATGGAAGGGACAGCCGCTTAGAACAGGGCCATGCTCTGCTTAAGGACACTCAGGTCATGATGATGGATAACATATTATTTTTAAATGAAATGATAGCTTGTTCCGTTGTTTTGATTTATATTTATTTATAAATATTTGGTTAATTTTCAATTTAATATAATGTGAAAGATATGTACAAGATCTTATGTAATATATCTAGAAGAAGCCAGAGTTTAAAATGTTGAGAAACGCTGACCTTCTGAATACCCTGATCACAAGAGACTGGAGAGGGTTTTGCTCTGCAGGATTTTGGGATGAAAGGAGATGAGTAACGTTTTAATAACTTCCATATCTTTCGCTAGCACTCTTCTGTTCCCTCTTCTTCTGTTTTCTTTCCTTTAGATCTTTTCATTGTTAGGCCATGGAAATAACATTAGCTACTTTGTGCCAGTGATGGCTGTTCAATGCTAAGACCTCTAAAAACAGGAGCATACACTCTTAAAGCCCATATCGTGAGTAGCACATACATAGGAGACTGTGAGGTCCATGTCCATGAAGGTGAAGGATCCATTTGAGAAGATATTTGTCTTCAGGGAAAATGAGATACACTGGCTTGGTCTAAGAAAGATTAGACAGTGCAATAGGGAACCAATAATTTTAAATACAACTGTGTATGCTAAACAGATTATACTTCAGCTCTGCCAATTCCTTAAAAAAAACACTTCTACCAGAGCCATGAAGAAAGGAAAATGTGAATAAAACAAGTTTACCTCACCAAAATCTCTTTTTGGTATTTGGAGCATACGCCAGTACTGTTGGAGCAAAGTACACTGTGAGGCAGATTTCCCTTATTTCAGGGAGAGGACTGCTGGAACTCATTGAAAGGAAGGACAGATAATGGAGGGAGCCCAGTGTTAGGAGCAGGGGAGCAGCCTACTTACCTTGGCTCTGTTACCCAAGAGCCTGAGGACCCAGAGTCAGCCTCAGGAGCGGAAGTGCATCATGGCTGTAAAGATGGCAGAGCACTGTACACTGAGCACAGAGAAGGAGGGATAGAACGTTAAACACATTAGGAGTGATGGATGACAGCCTCCCTACTCCTAGAGTTAAGGAGGCCATGCAGTAGTGTCGGCAGAAGTGGGAAAGTGGGAGAGGACAATGGGGATAGACACATCATAGTTCTCAATCAGTAAAAGACCACACAAAGTATGCTGTGCAGGGAAGTGGGGGCAGTGGCAATAAAGAAAGTTGATTGATTGATTGATTGTTCATTCATTCATTCAGATGAGGAAAATTACAGTTAGTGATTATACTGATAGGAATAAACCAGTCAGGAAGGAAAATCCGTTGATGCTGGAGAGCAAGGTCAGAGGGAATAGGATCTAAGGCACAAGGGTTCAGATTGGTCTTAGGTAGGAGCATCTCTTCCATTATAACTAGAAGGAAGTCAGAGCAACATGGTCATGTGTGTGAGAGGCCCCCAGGGACTTTAGAGGCCTCTTGGGAGGAGAGTCCAGACATAGAAAGTGTAATTTGGCTACTGTTGTGGGACCCTCACTCACCCATTCACTTATTGAAAGGAATTCTGTGCTAGCATTTTACTAGTTGCTGAATACTTTGTATTGGTGAATGAATTAAAAGACTGGAATAGCTTGGCAAATCAGTTTTCACAGAGCAATCATGTTTAAAAATTCTGTAGGTAAATTATTTTTACAATATACTGTTTATTGGAAAATTTAGTTAAACAGGTTTTATTTTGGCTAACATTGCTAAATGGTAAGCCATGGATGAAAAAGAGTAAAACTTGAGAATTACAGAAAATTCATGGAAAAGGCAAGTAGCTTTATTAGAGAGGGACTTTATTGTTTTCAATTTTATGTTTATAATTTTCACATTAATGTTGTAAATATCACTCCTTGAAAGAGAAACATAATAAAGAAATACCTTTTGAAAACTGTGCAAATACAAATTTAAGTGCTAAATGTAGCAGAATCCTTTAGCTGAGTATGGGGTATAGAGTGATAATCAAGGGTCTGCAATAGAAGAAAGTAGCATATATACATATACATATATATATTTAACATCCTCTCCTACTCCACGTGTCTTAATTTCAGTCAACTGTGCTCTTTTTCTTCCCCAGCTTTATTGAGGTATAATTGACAAATAAAATTGTAAGATATTTAAAGTGTACGTTGTACTGATTTGATATACTTATACATTGTGAAAGGATTTCAACCATCTAGTTAATTAACACATCCATTACTTTGTTTGTTTGTTTGTTTATTTATTTATTTATGTGACAACATTTAAGTTCTACTCTCTTAGCAGATTTCTGTTACGTAGTCCAGTGCTATCAGCTACAGTTACCATGTTTTCCATTAGCCCCTCAGACTGTAGTCATCTTATCGGTCTCCTGGGTTGTTGTTGTTGTTGTTGTTAGCTATGTCAGTTTCACCTCAGATGTCGAATTACAACCAACCAAGTAAATAAAACAAATGAACAAAAATACCAACTACATAAGGTGACAAGTGCAAACTTCTAGTTCCTTTATCCCTTCTTTACTAAGAATACTTTTCAGAAGCAAAATACAGCAGTTATTTGTCAGATTTTTTTTCTAAGTTTTTTCCCTTAAAACCACATATAAAGCCAACAGGTCAGGTAGTAGACACTTTTCCTATCTCAAGTTGGCATGAAAAAGTGTGTGTACATGTATGAGTGAGACTGGGGAGCCTGATTCAGGTTGGACTCTCTCCGGGTAATGGTTTTGGTAACTCTGCATGTTTCCCACCATATGTTAGAACCGGTAAAATTAAAAGTTAAGCTCAGTTAAGCTCCCTCTTCCCTGCTAAGTGAAGAAGGCATGTCATTGAGTATATGATTAATTTTCTTCTAAGCAAGTCCTATTCTGAGGGCAAATTTCAGTTTCCTCCCTGAATATCTCTCTGTTATGGTGGTACTGGTGGTGGCTGTACTGATGGCTTCTTGATTTTACTTGAATTTTGGTTTTAATGGCTTTTTGTAAGATTTGCAACTCACTAGCTCAATGCTCTGAGTGCTTTTAGCATGAAGTTGAGTCTGTACAAGTTGCTTCAGATTGTGATTGAATTTTGACCAAGTAAAGAGCTAAGGTTTTCATTAATAAATGTAGAAGATATATTCAAGTAATTTTGACTCCAACTATGTTTTTAAAATTTATTGGGTGTCTGGACTGAATTGCTTTGGCCCCCACATAACTGTTTCTTTATTGAAATATAATTTGCATACCATAAACTTTGCCTGTTTAAAATGGATAGAAAATTTATTGGGTGATTGCTAAACATCTACTGTTATGTGTTATTATAAATGTACCATCAGTATTTTGCCTTTCCTTATTCCTTACTTATACTAGCTTCATGTCACTATGCGATGCAAAAAAATGCTGTGCTGATTATTGTAAGGCACAGTATGATTGAAAAAAGAGATAAGAAGACTAAAATATATTTTAAGAGCTGAATATGTCACTTAAACATCAAGGTAGTCATTCACATTCACCTTTTATTGACCAGGAATCTGAGCTATAGACAGTTTGAGTGAGTTGCCCGAGTCTCATCGTCAGTCGTCAGTAAGCCTGGGATTTAAACTTGGTCTTTCTGATTCTACCTCTGTTTTCTTTAATATATTATGCTTGCATTTAAAAATTGGTTTGTCTATTTGTCCGTCAGTGAATTGTCTGCCAAGAGATTTATATAGTATCTTTATTATGAGATGGAAGTAGACTTCAGAGATATTACCCTAACTTTAATTCCCATATACCAGGTTAGGGTAGAAATAAGATACTTTTTATTCTAATGATCTGATCAATGACTCCATACTTTTAACTTCACTCTGGGAGAACATCCTTTTCTTATTAGGGCTAGACCATCCAGGGTAATAATCCTCCACACTTTCATGACCCCAGTATTTCACTCCTAAGCGCTCTTTTGGTGTAAGTACTCAGGCCTGCCACCTTACAAATATTTGCTTCTAAAATGACCCCTGGCCAATCCTTTAGCCAGATACTTGTTGCTAACAGGTAATCAATAAGCAGGACCCCTTCTACCCACCCTCAAGCCTGTGTCATAGCTTCTCAGAAATTATCTGTGAGAGATAACATTGATGCCACTTAAGTGTCCTTCATAGGAGCAGACTCGAGGGAGGAGAACTGGAGAACTGTTGTGTTGCTGCCGGGTGAAACTGCTCTTGTAAAGAATTAGCATCATACCACTGGAGGCAGTGTCTGGGGTCTGTGGCTTTTGAGAGGGGTGGGAAAGGAAAGGAAGAGCAAAGGTCTTTTTGACCCTGTTAACTTCTGTCGCCTGAGAGGGGTGGGACTGACGAGGCTGAGGAACTGTTGACTTCCTAAAAATTATATACCACTGTATTGTATGAAATTGAATGGGAATGCGATTTTAATTAAGTAAAATTAAGTTTTAAAACACCTAAAAAAGAGTCACACTCAGCTAAGATTGATCCACAACACTGTAGGCATTACATTCCAGATGTCACAGTTCTGGATTTCATAGTCACAGCAATTCAGAGAGCCCTGGGCCTGCCAGCAGTGCCAGGGTGGAGAAGAGAGCTTTGCAGCCCAGCCACACACTGAGCCTGAAACAGACTCCTGGGTCCTGATGCTTCCTCTCTCACGGGGGTGGATGGAGGAGGCGTCACTGTCCTTTCCTGCATAGTGGTCCCATTCTGGGCTATTTTAATCTCTCAGAGAAGTTCTACAGCACTGAACTCTGAGAGAGGAAGTGGTTTGGATGTTATGATTCCTTCTTTTACAGAAGATTTTTTTTTTTAAAGCCAAGTTTCCACTGTTTCTCAAGTAGCAACCAGGAACAAATAACATGCAATACAGGGAAGAGGAGGTCTATGCCACGTTAAAGCCAGTATTTGCTATAGTTGTATATAATGAATTATGTGGCTGTAACAGTCTCTGTACAAATATTAGCATTTACAAATTATAAGAAATTAAGCTTTGTTCACTCTTAAATATACAATTTTATTTTTAGGAAATTATTTAGAAAACAAGAATTAAAAGCCTCACATTTACTGAATTTTGGATTAAATTTTCCCCTATTCTTGGCAACTGGCAATATACCAATAGTTTAGACCATTTCTAGCAATTTGTTGGCCTATAAATACAATCCAGTATTCCATGTATTCAGTGTTTTAGTACTGACTCAGTAATTAGTGAAGCCTTAAAATATGCTGATACTTCATTTTAAACAAACTATAAATTTTTTTTCTTGAGTAATAACTATTTAGAAAGAAATGAGAAAATATAAAATTTTCAGTTGAGAAAAACAGGTAATATATCTTTGGTCAAACTTCTAGAAACATCAAAAATTTGTTTCTAATTAAATGTATCACCATATTGAACTTGCACACCTTTGACAGTACAGTACTGAGAACAGGTTACACTGTGATTATCTGGCATTACATTTTGAAGAGACATTTTATTTTAATATGTTAGGCCTTGGTAATTGGCAATTAATGCTTTTTAAAATGTACTTTAATTTTGTTGGCGTAATAAGTATGGATGGTAAAGGTCAACTGTCTCATCAAGTAAGATCCTTTGAGAACCCAATGCTTGCTGGTTAATAGCAGTAAATAAAACTCTTTTCTATTAAGAAAGAGAATCTTGATTTTATTGGGCTTTAGAATGTAAAGTGATTTTTCCTCTCCTGAAGCAAGCACCAGCGGGTGGATGTGTGGCTCTTTGTTCAGATCTGAGGCTGCTGTGTTATCGCTGTCAGACAGCTGGGAGAGCAGGTAAGATGTCAGTGTCAGGCCTATCAGCTTTATCCTTTGGGAAGAAGTGGCCGCCAGAGCGTTCAATCATGGCCATGTAAAATATTGTGCAGAATGGAATGAGGGATAAAGGTGACTCTTACTAATTCATTGAATGTTGCTATTGGTACCGTTTTAATAAAATACGGAGGCAGAGAGAGTGAGTGCCAGCTACTGCAGAGTGGGTAAACATAGATTACGTTAACAACTTGATGAAGCTGTAAGAGGGATGGTTCAGAGAAGAGTGTTAGAATTTGAGGGGCTAAAAGGTGAACCACTTGTTTATCCATTCACCCATTAAAGGCATTTGGGTGGTTCAGGCATTGGTTCTTTCCTTAAAGTGGCTTCTTTACAATAACTCTAGGTTTCTAACCGTTCATACCTCCTAGATTCCTTACTGATACACTTAGTCAGATCCAGGTCTCTTGCTCTGTATGGCCATTGAGAATTGGAACAGCACTTCCATTTCAGCTATTCTGTTATGGCTGTTGTGCCAGCACATTGGTGGGGAGTGGCCACGTGGACTTGGGGCTTTTTCAAAAACGTACAGGATCCTTCTAAATCCAGTCAAGTGTGCTATTAGACCCAGTGTTTTGGACTGTCCCATACCTATCTGTAAGGCAGAGAGTAAATCTCTCTGCCTGCCTACATGCCTGGAAGTTTAGCCACAGGTTCAGAAGGGACTCTAGAATCTGACCTCATTTTTCCTCTCTTTTCCCTTTCCTCTCTGTAATAAAGAAGAGACATAAGAGGAGAGCTTTGGATTCTCCACCTCTGTATTTCATATTCTCCTTCTTTAGATTCTGGGGATTTAATACACTGTAATAGAATCCTCTAGTCTGTCTCTGTAAAGAGAGGGTATAGTGGAATTAAATGTCTCTCAAGTCTGTTGCCATGATTAGGATTCAAAAGTTTTATACTGGATGTCAGAAAATGAACATTAATTCTCTGTGCATTCTTTGAATAATTCTGTTACTGACCCTATTCTTCACAGATACATGCCTCTTGATCACTGGGGAAAAGATTAAGTACATGGAAATACAAAAGTAAAGCATATTCACGTTTTAAAATATTATTGTAATGTAAACATGTGTATAAAACTTTTGTGTGTTATAAGGACTTTTAGTAGCAATACATTGAGAACAATTTGAAATTCTAATAAATGGAGAAAGGTTGAGCAGTTTTACTACATCTACATTAAGGATTATCACACATCTGTTAAAAAGAATGCGTAGAACTACATGTACAGAAAATGGGCCTGTTGTAGAAAAACTTGTAAAATATTCCATTTAAAATTTTTAAAAAATCCTGCATTGAGTGTATACATGATTTTATATGTTCTTAAAAACATAGAAACACTGTGGAATGAAAAAACACCTCAGCCTGTAAACTTTAGTTACTTGAGAGGTATGGGATTAAAGGAGATGAGGAACACAATTGGCTTTTTTATACCACTGTGTTGTGTAAAATAGAATGGAAATGTGTGTTGCTAATGAAGTGAAAATTAAGTTTTAAAACAAAAAAGACTGGATGGACACTGCTATGGATTGAATTGTGTCCCCTAAAATTAGTATGTTGAAGTCCTAACCCCAAATGTGATGGTATTTGGAGAGAGGCCCTTGGGAGTTAAGTAGGTTTAGGTGAGGTCACCAGGACATCATGATAGGGGTAGTGTCCTTATAAGAAAGAGACCCCAGAGAGCTCTCTGCCAAGATGAGCAGAACACAAGAAGATGGCCATCAGCAAACTAGAAAGAGAGCCCTCACTGGGAAGCTTAACTGGCCAACATCTTGATCTTGGACTTCCCAGCCTCTAGATCTGTGGGAAATAAATTCCTCTTGTTTAAGCCATCCTGTCTGTGGTATTTTGCAGACCAAGCAGACTGAGAAAGATTTTGATACTGAGAAGTGGGGGTGGTGCTGTAACAAATACTTAAAAATGTGGAAGGGACTTTGGATCTGGATAATGAAGAGTTTTCAGGTGAAAGCTAGAAATAGAGAAATTAAGAGTGATTCTGGTGGTAAGATCTCAGACAGAAATGAGAAACATGCTATTGGAAACTGGAGGAAAGGTGATCTTTGTTATAAATTGGCAAAGAACTTGGGTAAATTATATTCATGTTCTAGTGTTTTGTGGAAGGTAGACGTTGTAAGCATTGAAATTGGTTATTTAGCTGAGGCGATTTCTAAGCAAAGTGTTGAAGAAATGACTTGGCTCCTCCTATCTGCTTATAGTGAAATGTGAGAAGAAAGCAGTGAGTTGAAAAAGGAATTTTTAAGCAAAAAGAAACCAGAGTTAAGATTTTGGAAAATATTCAGTCTGTTTATATTGCAAAAAATCAAAAATGTGTCTGGAAGAAAACACTAAGGGACTATCACTTGATAAATAGATTATGGATTATATGAGCAGAAATGTTAGTTTGAACTGAAGAAGACAGTATGAAATGAAGGAAGGCTGTCAGACATCTTAGATACTACAGGACTGGACCGTAGAACTATTTGGTTGTGAATGTTTGCTGTTGTTCAAGACAAAGGAAAAATGACTCAAAAGGCAATTTAGAGATCCCTAGGGCTACCTCCTTAGTTTCTGTGTGTGTGTGTGTGTATGTGTGTGTGTGTGTGTGTGTGTGTGTGTGTTAGGTACTGCCTCAGTTTCAACAGGCCAGGTGGTGGCCACATGGAATGTTGGTGGTGGGGCCACTTGGAGGCCTAGGAACTTGACCCTTGCTTAGCAGACCCCTGGGGATGCAACCCTAGCTTCAGTGGGTCTGGAAGGCAGAGGATAGAACCAAAGAAAGTTATTCTCAAGCCTGAAGATCTAATGGAATTTGTGTTACTAGTTTTTGGACTTGCTTGGGACCTGTCACTTCTTCCTTCTCCCCTGTTTTTCCCTTTGGGAATAAAATGTCTTGTCTTAATGCCTGTTCGACCAGTGCATTTTGGAAGCATGCAACTTGTCCGATTTCACAGATTCACAGCTGGAGAGGAATTTTGCCTCAGGATGAATCATACCCTGAGTCTCACTCATTTTATGTGATTTAGATTTTATTTAGATGAGACTTTGGACTTGAGAGTTGATACCAGAATGAGTTAAAACTTTTGCAGATGTTTGGATGAAATGAGTGTATTTTGCATGGGAGAAGGACATGAATTTTAGGAGGCCAGAGGCAGAATGCAAGGGACTGAATTGTGTTGACAAAATTCATATATTGAAGTCCCAACCCCCAACGTGATGGTATTTGGAGATGAGGCCTTTGGGAGGTAATTTGGTTTAACTGATGTCATGAGGGTGGGGCTGTCATGATGGGGTTAGTGCCTTTATACAGGAGACACCAGAGAGCTTGCTTCCTTCTCTCTCTCTCTATGCCATGTGAGAATGTAATGAGAAGGTGACCACAAGATAGCCAGGAAAACAGCCCTCACCAGGGGACATAATCAGCCAGCACTTTGATCTTATACCTCTCAGACTCCAAATGTAAGAAATAAATTGCTTTTGTTTAAGCCATTCTTTCTGTGGTCTTTTGTCATGGCAGCCTGAGCAAACTAAGACAGGTATACAAAAATATGCTGTATTTTTCTATTAATTATCTGGGGCTTTTGTTGTATTAAAAAAATTAAATTTTTACTTTTATATGTTTTTTAAATGTCCTGCATTGTTAATGAATCATAACACATACCATATTTTATGAACATTTTAAAATAATACATGTAATATGATATTATTTTATTGTCCAAGTTACTCAGGGAGAAGGGTGATAGAGCCTGTTGGTGGCAGTAATGGGGATAAAGATGTGAGAACTCAATCCTGTTTCAATGACTTTCCATCATTGTATGCTTTTTCATAAAAATTTATGTGCTGTCATTCTTCAGTAGTAGAAAATTTGCAGTGATGGTATTTGAAGGCAGCAAGTTCTAAAATATGTATGTAAGATACACAGGTATGAAGTTTAAACAGTACATTTCCATCTGTAAAATAATAACAAACTCTTAGACAAGACCTAGAAATCCAAATGTTTAGAGAGTCTAAATACATAAGAATTACATTTCAAATCAGTGGGAGTTATTGTGTGGCATGGTACGTTTTTTGTATATAGAGGTTTGTTTGTATGTTTATTAGGGTTATGGGTAGAAAGAAATGCAATGGTGCATAAAGTTTTGTCAGCTAAGTAAAAGCAGGACCTAAATTGTTCACCTGTGCTCTCACGTAAGAATATTATTTTTACCTTCTGATTTCTAGAATACGCTATAAATAACCCTCCCATTCTCCCATTCTAAGCTTAATTATGGGACTGCTCTGTATCACTGTTTCTCTTATTTTCCACATCATAACTAATATGTCTATACTTTCATACATAAAAAACTTTGGGAATCAACATTAGCTATCTATTTACCTAAGTGGAAATGAATTCCAAACTGTTCTTTGAGCTAAAAGATAATCAGAAATCAATTAATACTGTCTTAAATGTGAGTATATCCTAAGTCCCTTTCATGGGTATAGTGGAAAGCAATAGTGTCAATTTCTTGGGTGAAAAATGGGCCACTTAAGGAATATGATAAAGAAGCAACAAGAGAAAATAGAGAAGTTGAAATGGTTAGAGGGAAGGTGTCAGTCAGTCTAGTGCAGAGGTCAAGAATAAGGTCTGTGGAGCCAGACTGCCTGAGTGAAGCCTGTTTCTACTGCCTGTATTATGTGCATGACAAAGGGAATTTACTTAATTTTTCTATGTGGGTTTCTTCTTCTGGAAGAAGGAGATAATAATTATAATGCCTACCTCATAAATAATTGAAGACAGCTGTTTAGTTCTGAAAAGCTCTGTAGTACATTGGTTTCTCATAACTTTGGTTCTGAAATTCAGTGGGCAACAAAATTGGACTGGAACTTACAGTTATATTTCTTTCATTTACTGTTCACAGATACTTTATTGCTTTTTTTTTTTGGTGACCGAATTCGATTGCACTGAGAAAATGTGAACAAGTAAACAAGTGTTAACACTCCTACTTCTGCCCCATCCAGTGTGTTACAATCAGTAATACATAACTACCCAAGTGTGATCATTTTAAGTCTTTTGGAAGATGTTTATAAATGGAATATTTAACTGAAATGTTTAACTAAAGAATATGATGTGGGAAATATGACCTATACCTCTTAAGGAAATAGAAAAACAAGTTGTTGAAGTTTCTCAGTGACAATGGTAACCAAGAACTAGTGAAAATAAATGGAAAACTGTATTCTATGAAAAATCAAAACAATATAAAAACAAATATTAGTAGGATTCCAACTGTGTGTTAAAAGAGTGGACTCAGCAACTAGCAAGTGAACCTGGACTTACTGACTGATGTATGGGTCCCAGAATAAGCTTGAATATGCCATAAAGGACTGAATTTTGAACATGAATGTGAATATTCAAAATACTGGCCAGAGAAATTTCAGAAGCTTCATGGTGTAAAGTATCTGAAAATTTGTTGTTTAAAAGTTGCTGCTGATTATAAAGCTGCAGATTTTATTAGCACACTTGCTACAATAATATCTAATAAAAATCTGAACAAATTTATAGAGCCAGTGCAACAGCTTTTATTGGTGTTAGAGTTCTAGAAAAACAGTGGGAGAGATAGTTGAGAGGCAATCAAGAGGTTTTAAGGACATGAAGCAGAGCTGGACTGTTCATAGATATGCTGGTGCTGTTGGCATATACAAGGTAAAGTCAATAGTGAATGGGAAAAAACCCAACGTCTATATATTTAAAAGGTGCATGCAATCTGTCTGAACTTGAGTAACCAAGACATTTTTGGTGGGTTTGGTTACCACTAAGTATTAGTATAAAATCACTGAAGGCAAGCTTCCTTGAGAAAAAATGTAAAATTTTATATTTTCTAAATAATGTTCAGCACATAACCCTTCTGAAATTTTATGGGAAGTAATGTTTTTAGAAATTACTTTTCCCTCATGTGCCTTGTGAACAAAGAATTCTACACTCCTTGAAAAATAACTGTAAATATTTTGGGGGGAAAACAAAAAAAAGGAGTTGCTTATTCCAGTTACCAGAGAATTAGGAACTAAGACTCCCTGAAAGAGTCCAGTCTTAAGGATGGCATTCATTTAGTTGCTAATGCTTGCGAATCTACATTTGTTGATAATGTTGATGAGTTTATATTAACAAATGGTTGACATATTTTTGGATTAAAATAAAGTTGGGAAAAGAAATGCTGTATTTAAAGACTTTGAAGGAATTTTTTTGGTAACTGATAAGAAAAAATATGTTGAACATTTTAACTAAACCAGCAGTTGATGGGCAGAAAGAGTAGATGAGCCAGAGATAAAAAGTTACTTATCACCATAGTGATTGGTCATGAGTCCAGAGAGTGGTGAATTCCTGTATCAGAAGAGATAGCTATTAGAATTGTTCTTAAATCATCAGAACTCCTTTAAGACAAGAGATACTATTTAGAGAAAATATTGTACTCTTAAAATATTTCTATTTCTTGAGAGATCTAGCTGTGTTTGCTTTTTCTTTTATATCCTCAAAATGCTTACAAATCTCCATTTATAGGAGTATATGTTTGTGTATATCTTTCTTGCAAACTAAGATATTTTGGTTTTACAAAAATAAAAGACAGTGTGATGCAGGAAAAATAAATGTGGAGTGAGAGGATGGCCGGGTCCCAGGCCTCAATTGAGTCCCTGGGACATGCCCTGCCAAATGTGGGTCCTTGGCTTTCCGCAGGAAAGTATTCAAGAGTGAGCCACAGTTGAGTAAAGGTAGATTTATTCAGAGAGATGACATACTCCATAGACTATAGTGTGTAGGCTGTTTTAAAAGGCAAAAGAAAGGTCATGAGGCATGGGGGTTGGGTGCTTAGTAAAAGTAGATATACACTACATAGAGTGCAGTCTGTCTCACTTAGAAGGGAGAGCGGCCACAGGGTGCAGGGGTTGTTAGCATATAAACTACTGAGCCCATAAAATCTTACTAGTGGGAGGATTAGTCCGACTACTTTGAGAAAGGGACTGGGATTCCCAGGAACTGGGCCACTGCCCACTTTTTGACCTTTTATGATCAGCCTTAGAACTGTCATGGTGCCTGTGGGAGTGCCATTTATTGTGTTAATATATTACAATGAGCGTATAATGAAGCTCAAGTTCTACTAGAAGTCAGATTTACCACCATCTTGAGCCTCGAGGCCCACTGGGAGTTGAATCTTCCATTTTGGTGTTAATTGCTGTTACTTCTTCAATGGCTGTGTCCTGCCCCCTTCCTTCCTGTCTTAAGTGTAACATTCATTTGGTAGGAAATAGCAAATTTTTATCTTTTATTTATTTTGGGACTATGTATTATTCTTGATTTGCTATATTGACATATTGTTGCTTGTTCCCAAATGTTGTTCTGTTTCATAATATATGACTCATAAAACTTAACCTGGGTCCATGTCTTTGATTCCATTGTCTATGATTTTGTTTCAAGGCCAGATTATAGAAAAGTTATTATTTTTCAACAGGTATATTTATATAAAGAATTAGAATCAGAATAATTAGATTTATAATAAGGTATTTGTTTTCAAATGTTGTATCTAAAGACAAAATTAGAATTAAGATAGATAAATTTGCATAAATAATAGCCAAAGATGTATTATTTTCTATAGACTATGTAATTCACCGTCTTCTCTGTCTTCTGTGAAATACAACCTTTTCTTACAAACTGTATGATTTTTACTTTTTTCTGTATTGTTGGCACTGAGTTCTCAAACTAATCTGGCTTAGTTTGATAAATCATGAATTAGAGATGATCACTGTCAATTAACATATGAGTATCATTATGCAGAAATATATTGCATTTAAATAAATGTTCCATTTTACGTGGTTGACGTAATCCTGTATCTCTACATTTAAAGCTAGACTAAACCATACTTTTAAAGGCTTGTCTTTTTTTCTGCAAAATGAATTGTATTTAAATGCAAATTTGGTTTTACGAAGCTTAGGAAGTAAAATTTTAGACACGTAGAAATTTGAAGAAGATAGTGAAGTGAACTGCTACAAAGAGCAGGAATAATCCTTCAAGTCTTAATTAAAGATAGGATATGTTAGTTGTTCCAAAAGTGTCATACTTATGACAATTTCAGAAATAAGTTAATTGTAATAAAGAAAAAAGAAAGAAAAGGCATGTCATTGTCAAGTTCATGTGAAAGGAAGAAATTAGCTGGTTCAAAGTGAGGGAAATCTGTTAGTGGAAGTTTAAAAAGGTCTCTTTAGTAACTTTATTCATTATTTTACAGATTTCTTTCTGAAGCCTGGAACTCCTGTAAGATAAGATATATAAGATAACTTACTTTTATTTATAAGGCTAAAATGACTTTTTGTTAATAATGTGGACTAAACATATCAGGCATAATATCTGGATTTTCTAAGGGTTATATCAGCCTGTTTATCACTTGTATGAGAAATGCTAGATGTACTCTTAAAAGCAAGTTCATAGTGCCAGTAATTGTAGCCAGCAGGAGTGTGGGATGCAGAGGAAACTTTTTTGTGCGTTTTGTGTTGAGGCTTTTCAAATAAATTTTGCTGAGATCTTGGGATGCTGGTCTAAGAGCAATACTTGGGAAGTTAGTTTACAGCTGTAGAGATAGTGTGAGAACTCTAGAGAAATTTTCCTAACTCTAGAGGTATATGCTTACCCTTCAAAGGAAGATAAGGCTCAGGACTTTGGCGACATCTCTAGGTGAGAAAAGCCAGGGATACTGGTCTTATCAGGTCCTTGGAGGCACTTATTTACTTCCTGGAAGTTTAGAGTGAGATCTCAGGATCTTTTTCATCCAGTCTCCAAAGAGCAAAGGTTTTTCTCACTTCTTCATGAAGAGAAGAGGAGGTAACTGCCTCTTTCTCCTGTAGATAAGTGGATAAAATCCAGTTTTCTCCATTCCTTACTTGTAATATAGACTGAAATTTGTATATGTAGAATATGTGACCTGGCTTTCATTGCATTATTCTTGGGGTGATAACTGGCGTATGGAGAAATAGTTAGTCATTATTTATTTTTAAGTGAAAAATAATAATCTGTCTTTGATTCAGAGCACCTTGAATGCACATTCAAGATAGCATTAGTAAAGGCAAACATTAAAACCCCAACAAAGACAAAGAGCAGATTACAATAAAGTATGTTATAATTAATATCTAGGTCGGGATAGAGTCAGAAAGATTGACATTAAGCTTTTGAAAAGCCATTTTAAAAAACTTTCATATCATATGACTTTATCAGAACATCAGAATATTTATAAATGATATGCATTGCTAATATTTGGTTTATTTACGTATAATTTAAATGGAATCACATTTATAATCTATTATAATAATTAAAGGTAATAAAGTAGATTCTCACTGAAGTGATTTCTCTTTTAGTTCCTATCGTTGTAGTTCGTATTCTGGAGTTGAAATTACACCTTTATAAAGAAAAATTGCAGTATCATTAATCTGATGATGTTTTCAGTTTGTGAAGATTTTTTACTGTAGCAACTGTATTTAGTTTCTTATGACTGTGGGAAAGTTGTGCTTAGCCACCTTTTACTTTTCTTTTATTATTTATTTTTATATATTGTAGATCCTACCAAAATAAAACACTCAACAAAGTAATATATTTAATACTTAACCTTTATTACTTAGCTTCTTGCTGACTTAATTCTTATTAGCAGCTGAAGAAATTGCAATTTGAAGGTCTGACCACCGTGAACTGGACTTTGAAAAAGTGTGTGCTGTTTTCATGAAGTTAGAGAAATCAATTTAAAATGAAATTTTAGAAAGTTCAAACAAGTATTGGTTTAAATGCTACCCCCAAAAAAGGTTTGAGAATATTTTCTTCATTGAACTAGCTGCTATGTAATGGAATTGAACAGGATATTAAAGATCACACAGTTAGACTCCAGTTTCAATTTTCAGTCCTGTGGTAAGAAATCCTGCTAACAAAATATTTAAAATTCATCTAAAATTTATAACTTCAAAGCATTCACATTGACCACAACATGAAGTTACTTAAGAAACATGTCAGTGTACTTCACTGGAAATGAGTGTTTGCATTGAATGAAAAATATTCAAAAGCGATGCATATATATTCACTGACAGTGCTGTCCTATATCTTGTAGCATTTTATATTGCAGGGATATTAATGTATACTTTTGCACTTATGAGAAATAAAATTAGAGCCAACAGCTGGTGCCTCATAATTTCAATTTTCAAGATAGTGATATTGTATGGCACAGGATTTAATCACTGTTCCTGTAATTGAAGCTTTTCCCTTCTGTGTTAACTCTTTCTGGTATAAAAAGGTCTGCAGACTCTGCATTTACTACGGCTTCTGGGAAACATTACAGATTAACAAACAGATCCAATGAAGAGTGTTTGTGTGGAAGATTTACAGGAGCATCTTTGAAATGATTGTATTTCCTGATGTCCTAACTTGGCAATGTGGGAAATGCATGACTTCAGCCACACCATTTCTCTGAGCTTAAGAACATGAGTATTTTTGCCAATGTGGTTGAGACTCTATTCTCAGAAAAGTCCTGTTGGGACTTGTGGTTTAAAATGGTGATTTGAACAGACACATTAATGCCTTTTCCCTCATGAAACACTACTAAAGTGAGAGAAAAGGATTTTTTAAGATGCTTAATTTGACAGAGTATGAGAAGAGAGAACAATGATAGAAATTTGGAAACTCAGAAGATGATGAGTGTAACTGATTTAGCTTGTCCAAGATGAATGCTGGCAATCAGTGAAGTCAAATTGTGAACTTCATAGAATCCCCCAAAGGCCCAGGCATTGGGAGAACTCAGGACCTCTGTAAGGGATAGATGAAAGTAGGGCTAATAACAGAAGGACTGTTTAAGGTCGATTTACAAAGCACTTGGACCCATATCTTCTCACTACTCTGAAAGTTGAATGACTGCCACCTCGTATCCTAGCACAAGTGTAAACAGAAAGTCTCTAGACTGAAGGACAGAAAGTAAAATGGAAGGTAGAGGTTACATACTGAAAATGGTGATAAAGTGAAAGTTTACATAGTGAATATGGAGACCCTATGTCCTAGCTCATTTGATTTCTAGAAAACTGGAAGCAAAGCTTATATCATTCAGATAGGATAATAAGATAATTTTGCATGGAAGTATTTCATCATCCCAAGGAGAAAAGACTTAACAGTACTCAGTAGTGAAATGGGGGTTCCCCAGTGAATCAGAGTACTTCGGAATAGCTCACAATCAATACACCCCACCCATGGACACAGAAACTCTGATCTATTTTTAACTGACTCACTCCTATTAAAGTAGGGAGCCAAAAATTCCCAGACATTTGAAGAAGCCTCAAATATGGAAGGCCAAGAAAACCCTCCCCAAATCACTTTTGAACATAGAACATTTGGGAGTAGAAAATTGAAAGGTGTTGGGGTGGAGGAGAGGGGGAGGGATCAGGGAAGAGAGAGAGAGCACACAAGAGAGAGATGAGAGGTTGAAAAATTGAAAAAAAGAACGAGAAAGAAGAAAACACCTGGCTTGGGTTGGTCTGTGGTAAGGGACAAGAAAAAGCTATCGATCTGATAAAGGCACATCTAATGTTGGATTTCTTGGGCATTGAAGGGCCTTTCATTGATTTATTGGATGATAAGAAGAGTTACCCTTCCTGTACTCATGTACAAGAGTCTGTCATTGGAGAGACATTGCCTTTCCTTTAGCTTTTGAATCGTGTTAACGGGGGACTCAGGTGGTGAGATGGTGAAACCACAGAGACTGTGACATCTGAGTCATCACTGTAGTATCCTGATCTCATAGGGTAGTTGTATAATTTGGTGATCTCTTCTTGTGCCTGACTTCCAGATAGTCTGATAGGTACAAAGCAGTCAGTTTGACTGTACCCATCTTTCGGTTATTGTTGGATGAACACTTTCTATGCTGGTTGTGTATGTATGTACATATGCACACAGAAACACTTGCATGTACAAGTTTTTCAGAAAGAATTTCCTCAGTAGTTAATCACAGCCAAGGAATTCTATTTCAGGTGATCTTATTGCCATAGGTCTCCTATTTTTATAGAATAAATATGGCTGGTTCTTGCGAGTGTCCACTGACCACGTATCTTGAAGACTGGCTGATATGTTCAATGGACTTTCCCTCCTTTAAGGTTGGACGTTGTCCTCTAGACTCTCAGTCCACTTCTAGAAAGCCATGGTGGATGCCTGACAAGATACACATCTTGCCTTGCTAACTCTCATAAAAATGAAGGAAAATGGTGAGAGAGCACACACACACCGAAAGTTCTGGAACTGTGTTTGTCAGGGAAAACTCATGGAGACAGGAGTAGCAGCAGATGTGTGAATATCCTTTTGCTCATTGTCTTCTAGGTCAGTGCCAAGAATTCAGACTGGGTTGGATATCACGTGGCAGAACTCTCTCATATTTTGTCCATGGGATTTTAAGTTACATGATTAGTGAAGCATCAGCCCCTCCTCTGGTGTGATTAGTGACTAAGAAATAATGATAATATGTCATGGAAGAACCTTGGTTTCACCCCTATTGCAACAGATACCTGGTTGCACTCTGTGCTATGGAGTAGATGAAGATGAAAGGTACTACTACAATCAGAGGCACTTCTGGTGATCCTCTAGATGGAATATACACGTTTGGGATGTACCCATTACCTTTGTCCAGTTTTATATGATATTTTATTTCCAGATCCAAACTTTATGCCATGTAAGCACCATACTGACTTTTCTCACTCTGGTATCAGTACAAATGAGTATATTTGAACCACATTAGGAACATCAGGGTGGGTTAATATGATGGTAATAGGGAAACCCCTGGTCGCCATTGAGATGACTCCTCCCGGATGAGACAGAGCCTATGGATACCAAAGAAGAAGAAAACCCTTGTCTAGTAAGAGGGGAACACTAAATTTACTGAAGGCTGGAAGTAGGTACACACTGTCTTAACACTTGGATTTCTCCAGAATTTCTGCTAAGGCCATCCCAAATTCTGTGCTACAATTTTCATGGGTGGTGACTTTCTCTGTTTATGTGTCTCTCATCTGCCAACAAGGGGGAGAGAGAGAATACTTTCAGTATCTGCTAACATACCTACTCTACTCCTGAAACACCCTAGCAAACTTGATCTATATGCCATGTAGTAGTATTGGCAAATGAAAGTGATCGCCAGCAGTGGATCTTAGATCCCAGGGTTTTGGAGAAAGTTGTTTCAGCTCTTTCTTCTTCCAGACCAATAGAGATCATTGGAAGATACCTGGGAGAAATCTTAAAGGTCTTTAAAAGACTTTTCTCAGCCTTCATGCTGCTTCTGTGGATGGCAGCCTTATTAATACTTATTAATACTTTCTGTACTAGATAGTGTGTACCTTTTAGTCTGTCCATAAAAATCATCTTACCCCATTTTTCTCAGGAGAAATCTGTATACTGAGAGTGGTTGTCAGTCACTGCTAACAAACCTTTGATTTCTCTTTTGGCAAATTCAGTTCAAATTCACAGCTCTTAGAGATTGATAACGGAATGTGGTATTTTGCTTAGAGGACCCATTTTGTGATCATGATTGTGGACTGACAGGTTAGAGTTAAAATGCTTAACAATGATTCCCCTAAAGCCTGGCTTCCTAGAAGAGGAATTGGTTGACAAATCTCCATGGAAACTGGCTAAAGTCTAATAATTAATCCTGGTCAACCATAGAACTATAAGTGCCCTAAAAAGGATGACAGTGGTTCACAGGCCTTCAGTATTTCCATAAGGGCTAATTTTGTGCATAGAATGTAGTAAGGAAAGGGGCTATTAGCTACACAGTAAATGTTTGTAATATGAAGGGAACTTGGTTTAAAATTATTTTCCCATTTTACTCACTCTGTTTCACACTAATAAGCAATAAATATTATGGCATTTTAGTGCACTTTAATGTACTTATTATAAAAGCCACAGATTTTAAAATTATTCATCTCATTTTGGCCATGTATGTTAAGTGATGTTCTCCAAGTCCATTCTGTTATTTTTATATTTCCTCTATAGTTTGCAGATGATGGAAACCAATGAATTACCTCTCTGGGATGATTAGGTGACATAAATAGTACTTAAGTTCCTTAGAGAAGGATTGTCATCAGTGTGTTCTGTAATTATTATTTTAGTAATATCTGTTGATTTAAACTAATATAACTTAATTGCTCCCCAAATCTCAGGCAAGAAAATCATTTGAGGAAATATGCATATAAATGAGCTATTTCATGAGAGCAATAAGCATCAATAAGAGTAAGTAATTATATTTAAAGTTTTAAATAGGGGGAAAAGTACACAAATTTTAATAGCATTGGTAGCAGTATAATCACCCATTATCTACAAGAAAAGTAAATTAAGAGATAAGGGAATAGGAAAATAACATAATAAAAAATTAACAGATTAAAACAAACAACCTCCCCCCCCCCCAAATTAAAATTTCTATGCCAGGTCTTTGTTTTAAGACTTGGAAGAAAGAATTCTCTTTCTTTTCCTACTTTCCTCTCCCACCTTGTCCCACGCCCCTCCCCCCACTATTCCTTTCTCCCTTCCTCCTTCTTGCCTTCCTTTCTCTGTAATATGCAGTGATAAACAGACATGTCATTTATTACACGTCAACATGATGAAATCGATTTGAAGATGTTATGGGAAGAAATAGCAAAGTTACCGTCTTTGTTCTGTTGTAATGGCTGAAGAGAAACAAGAAGTTAAAGTAGAACCTTCATCTAGCTACTATAATGACAACTCCCCTACTAAGCTCAGGGATAGTGGATTACACTTTTTCATTTACTTCTCAGGAATTAATTCAGTACCTTGCTCTTGACAAGCTATCAAAAATCATCTTTAATGAGAAAGTATTTATTTCTTAAAAAAAGCATCACAAAAGGATTTTCATTTCCACAGGATATTAATGATTTTCTAAATATAATAAAAAATGGAAAGAAAGTGTGATATAAAAGTTAATGGTGATAGATCCTAAATTTAGGCAGTCCATTAGTAAATCATATAAACTCTCTTGGCATCAAATTTCTTATGTGTGGCACGAAAGAGTAGAGCTAAAGGACTTTGAAAGTGTTTTAGCTTTATGGATTAAAAAAATATTTTGTAAAAGCTGAAAATTTATTTGCTCATTATTGCAATTCCATTTCACTTCTTATTGTATATTTTATTCCAATTATGGAATGTCAACACCTGAGTATTGTGTGACACTCCAGGATAGAAAAAGAAGTAAGACAAACTTTTCCTCATGAGTTTATAATCTAGTTAAAGATATAACAGAATAAATGTGTTACTGTAATAAGATAATATAAGCTCTATGACTGAAGATGCACAACTGAGTGGTTGTCTTCTCACTGAAAGTTTTAACAAAATGCTGTAGACTAGGTGGCTTTTGAAGAACAGAAATTTATTCTTCATGATTCTGGAGGCTGGGAAGTGCAAGATCAAGGTGCCCATAGATTCCCTGTCTGGTGAAGGCCTGCTTCCTGGTTCATAGACAGTCATAGACTTTTTGCTGTATCTTCCCATGGTGGAAGGGGTGAGGAAGCTCTGTAGGGGCCTTTTAATAAGGGCACTGATCCCATTCATGAGAGCTCTGCCCTCATGGCCTAATCACTTCCCAAAGGCCCCACCTTGAAATACCATCACATTTGGTGTTAGGATTTAATATATGCATTTTGGGGGACACAAACATTTTGCCTTTTACACTGGAGAATAGTGGATGAGAGTTAAGAACTAACTTCTGGAAGAGAGATTGAGTGTGCAGAGTCCTGAAAGATTATAGCCTTTCCTCATGGATATGGTAGTAGAGGAATTTCGAGATTTAAGGGTCAGAACATTAAAGAGCAAGCCTATGTAATGTCATGTTACCCTTGTAATAGGGGAACAAAAAAAATTTTGTTCATCCATTTTTTTTCTTTCACTAAGCTAATAATTTTATTGTTTCTTAAAGAAAACACGGCTCTTCAAAGGTAGGAAGGACATTTTCTGGAGGATTTTGTTTGTCATATTAATAGGCTTATATTTTAAATAATGAGGAGCCTTTTTGGGGGAGGGGTGCTTAGGGCAAGGAATATATGGACTGTTGGAGAAGCGGAACTGACACATTTTTCTCCTTATTCTTAAGGGCTGTTTTTTATACTTTAGGCTTACTTACTTAACTGTTTCCTTTGAGGATCTTTTAAAAAAATTTCTGAGAAAAATTGTGACCTACTTAAAGGACAGTTTTACTGTTGAAATGGGTAAGTCACCCTCTCAGCTCTTATATGGCCCCTAATGGTTATTTCTTCCCTAGGGCCATTGACTTGCTAACATGAAGTGTCTTGGTACTGAATGAGCCATGAAGGTAACTAGTGAGCAGTGAAACAATGGAGTGTTCAGACCAACTCTACTCCTTTTCCTTTACTGAGGTATAGTTGACATACAACATTATATTAATTTTGAGATATAGAATATAATGATTCGATATTTGTAAATATTGTGAAATGATCACCACAATGCATAATTACAATTTTTTTCTTGTGATGAGAACTTTTAAGATTTAATCACTTAGCAACTTTCAGATATACAATACAGTATTATTATCTCTAGTCACCAGGTTGTACATTATGTCCCCAAGACTTACGTATTTTATGGCGGAAAGTTTGTACCTTTTGAGCCCCGTCACCCACTTTGCATGTCTCCCATCTCTGGTAACCACCAGTCTGTTTTCTGAGCTTGGGCAGCTCTCACAGCCTCTCTATTCTTCAGGTGAAGAGAGTCTCTAGTGCGTGACTATGGATAGTTTTGAGTCTCCCACTGATGTGAGTGAACAAGGTTGAGATACCCGTGAACAGGAAGAAATGAGTATATGGGTACTCTGAAAGAAATACCAGAGAAATGAAACTTCCTCTTTTTAATGGGTTAATGGAGCTAAAATATTAATCAATTCAACAGCCATTAGTCTTCTTATTACTATATTTGGATTAACAGGATAGTCTAAAGAAATTTTTTTAAATCACAAAAAATGTGAGGAAAACCATCTTATGGCTGAGCTAAAAGAAAATGTCATCTAAATGCTACGTGGAGCAATAATATTCTTAATGGTCAAAACTATTTGTAAAGCTGAAGCTGAGAAAGTAGCTATGGTCAAATACTCTCCTTTCCTTAGTGATTCTATAAATGATAAGTTCGAGATGGCAGATGGGAAAATGAAGTACATTTTAAAGCTGCAGCAGGTATTAGTTAATATCTGGAAGTTATATGTTGAAAACAATGTGATAGCAGTTCTAATATAAATCAGAAGAGTGAGGATTTCATGTTTTATATCAGCCGATTTGGAAATGATTTTGTGGTATTCCTCTTCTTCAGATGTAGTCACTGAGTAGCTATTTGGGAGCATAATTGAATTTGAGCCTTATCCAAATGTCAAAAAGGCTCTAATGGGGAATCCCAGGAGTGTCATGAGAATACAAGCTTCAAAATGAGGACAATGTTACAGTGACTACAGAATTCTTCTGAGCATCAAGTTCTGTCTTCTCCTGCATCTAACAAGTATAGATCAGTCTTCTCATAACATATAGCTAAAAAATTCTTCTAAGTATCTGAGGAAATCTCTTTGGTGGTCCCCTGTTTACATAAAGTGTCCACATTGATGACTTCTGCATTCATTTTCCATCCTAAACCAATACATGTGATTTGCTAGACTGAATTGTTCATCAGAGAAGCACCACAGGATCCACTGTGGAATGGCACATTTACCCTCCTTTCTGTCATCCAGTGAGGTTATGAGTGAACTGGAAACATCCCTGATATTTCTCTTTAAACCACTGTACATGTCATCAAAAATTTAGCTGCATAATTTTGCTAAAATGTTGAACACTGTCTGGATGCTTTTCATTGGGTTGATGTATTTAGTGTCAAGTCTGAAATAGACCATATGAATTATTTAATTAAGAAATTATTAAATGTCAGGGAATCACACACTTCTCTAGACACCTCTCCTCCACCAGATTACATGGACATAAAGGCCTTCCTTGTATTTTGAGTTAAAATTCCAAAGAAAACTACCTTGACTGATCTATGTAGTGTCTGAGGCTAAACAAAATTAAACAACTTGTTTAGAATACATGACTAATTAATCTCAGCCTTAGGAGCATAACCCTTATAACTTTACTTCAGAATCGATGCTCTTGTATTACCAGGTGGTCTCTGAAAGGTCAGATGCCAGTTGTCTTAATCTCTAATTGTAGGACTTACGAAACCCTGACTGCACTGCTGTGCCTTCATAGACTTGTCATCGAGCTTTTATCAGCATTTGTTGTCTTCTTTAAAATCTCTTGTTAGTTAGTGGTTCCATCAATTACTTGATCAGCTTCTCTGACCACCATTGTTTCATCTTCCTTTGGTCCATGTGAGATTTGGGCTGTGTCCAATAATGCATCATCAGATGGATTTAACTGAAAACTGCTTTCACAATCTGCATGATTTATTTAAACACTGTATAGTTTTAAACATATCTGAGGAAAAGAATTAAATTAACCCAGAAAAATGCATCTTTGGTGGGAGTTAGTTTTCAAAGTTTTAGATCTTGCCTATTTTTTTTATTTGGGTTTCTGCAGTTAGGTTTAAATGGGTAGTACTGCAGATTTGCAGGACTCTTCTCTCCTAAGAGACAGACTGTTCTTTGATCTTCCTCTCTTTTATTTTATTTTAAAAGACTAGCATTTGTCTCTACATTTTTAAACACTACAGGAATTCTTCAGATTTTTGAGTAAGTTGTGATCACTGAGTGTACTCTCTACAGCAAGTTTAACAGAAGAGACAAAAATAATACCAGACTTTCCTTATTAGTTCTTTTTCCTCACCTATTAAAAGAAACCCTGCATGCTTATGAGGAATCACTTATGCCCCGTTCTATGTGACTGAATACAATACTTGGTCCTTTCATTGTTGCGCTGATAAAGTTCTGTGGGCTGTAATAAAAAGGACAGAATTTCCAAATAGCTTGAATTTGGTCCTTGTATTTTTTTTAGCTCTGGGTTTTAATCTATTTTAAGTTATTTGTATTGGACTTTGAATAATTTTCAATAGTAGGACTAAAGATGAAATAGCACAAAATGGCCAGTTTATTAGAAGAGATATTTTTAAGAAACTCCTGATGAAAATATTTCGCCACATAGTTAAAAATTCTTCTCAAAACTAATAGCAACAGCTGCATAGAAAAAGAAGTTTGAACTCTTAAACAACTATTGTTTAAAATACTGTACATGTTAAATATAAAGAAAAATGGTTTCTTGGGTATTCTGGACTGAAAATATACATGACTGATCTGATTTCCATTGCAAATCCGTTCCTCATGGAATTAGGAGACAGGGATTCTTGGAAGCAGGTGGACTTCTCCTTGGACACTTTCTTGGAGTTCAGTTGTTTAATTAGGTTTGCTGCAATTCTAAATAGCTGTCCTGAGGGGTGCAGATCATGGGTCTGCACATCAGCAATTGACAGAGTAGTACATCTTCAAATCAGGCAATGAGGGGAAAAAAAATGAGTTAAAACTCTACTTTGAGGAAGCTGGACTTGTTTAGCCAATGGCCACATACATTTTAAAAGCTAGATTAATTCCACTTGCATTGACTTAGCCTGAATTATCTTAACTGTAGATGGCTATGGCTTGGAGAGACCAAGGAAAGAAGATAATCCACTATCAAGCATGAGTTCCATTAGCCTGGTGCTGTGGCAACCGCATTACATGGAGCATCTCACTTAATCTCCCTAACAACTTCATGAGATAAGTACTATTGTTATTCTCATCTCACAGCTAAGGAAACAAAGGTTTTGAAGGGCAAATACTTTTCTCAAGGTAATTAGTGGCACCAGATGTTGAATTATAATTGGATTACACAGTATATTCTGTTAATAACTCTGATGCAACCTCATTTTTAGGGAAGCCTATTTCAGAGCTTAAGTGAATTCCTTTAAGATTCCACAGTTCATTGGCTGGGGGGCTGGAGCTTGTATCCAAGTCAAATCAAAAGAAGTAAAATGAATTTACTGAGAAGTGTTTTCTTAAGATGATCGCATAATATTTAAATGGATCTGAGTAGGGCCAGAGTTCACACCATTGTGTGGAACTGGGCAGACTGCCAGCTCCTCAGTGATCAATTCCTTTGATGGAAATGCTTACAAAATGCCTTTGTTACAGACTGAGAAGCTGTGCCAGTGTGGCCTAGTACACCTGTTCTTCCCCTAGGTGGTGCTGTCTACCTTTAAGAATCATTGCACCTGCCTTCGGGCAGAAATGTTGAAACTCTAAGCTGAGTGTTTAGAGCCACCCTTGACCACCTTTCATACTTTCATCTTTTCCTGCCTCATTTCATCTCTGAAGTACTCTTTGTCTTTCCTTCTAACAAAATGAGATTATAATAAATAAGAATAAAGCTAATTGACATAAGGCTTTGGGGTTGGTAAGTGCTTATGTATTCTTTATAGTGTTTGATCGCTATGCTAACCATCTGAGATAGTTTTATCTCAATGATTTTAAAATCAGTAAATGAAAGCCCTGAGTGCTCAGGTGCCCACAAACCTGCAGTGATAGGGCAGGATTTGAATTCAAGCCTTCTAACCTAAAAACCAGTCTGCTTGCCACACTTCCCTATAAGATGACCGTATATCCTGTTTTGCCGGGGACAGTCATCGTCTATGTTGCCTTGGAATAATTATTATTAGTGTTTGTTTTCATGTTCAAAATGTCAGAACTTGAATGATTAAGTTACATTGCTGGCTAATGAAATCAGTTATAAATCTCTCTCCCCTAGAGGTATCAAAATATAAGCCTTTATCTCTGATTTGGTGGAACTTTTCTTTCTGTGAAGAAATCTCAGGCGTCACTGAATGCCTGAGACGTGTGCTTGTTTTTCTGAAGGTTTGTGAATGTCTACATGACATTTGAACCTAAAGATGGAGACACTGGCATCTTCTGCACT
This sequence comes from Camelus ferus, assembly GCF_009834535.1. Classification (NCBI taxonomy): domain Eukaryota; kingdom Metazoa; phylum Chordata; class Mammalia; order Artiodactyla; family Camelidae; genus Camelus; species Camelus ferus. The sequence goes on along the minus strand of NC_045706.1, from coordinate 40,715,761 downwards.
TCTGAGATCCTGCTGGGCCTGGTACCTGCTTCATACTGCTGTGATCTGAGTGCACTTGTGCTACCACGTTAGTCAGGATTCTAGCTGTTCAAGTCACAAACCTTCCCTCAAAGCTTATTTAAACCAGCAAAGGAATTATTCACGTAACTGCGAGGTTCAGAGGAAATGATCTTGTTGGGACACGGCTGGTAACAGAGCTTCAGTGTCTCTCTTTCTCCATTTGTTTCTCTGTATGGGTCTCTCTGTCTTCCTTTCTCCATCTCTTGCCTATGCTTTTCCCCATGTGACCTTCATTTCTCAGAAACAAACCTTCATTGTTGGGGCAAAGAAGTCACCAGCAACTCCAGCCCTACATTTTACCTTTGGCACCAGCTAAAGGTCTGAGGCTGGTTCTCATTGGGTTGACTTGGATTATATGCTTGTTCCTGAACCAGTCATTGCAGTTAAGGGTATGGAATGTTCCAGTGACATGCATGTGGTAGCATGTGCCCATCCACCCCTGGAGCTAGATAGCAGGGTTTGTCAGAGAGAGCATGGATGGAGGTTGAAGAGGAGTGCTTCCCTAAAAGAAGGTAAGAATGAAGAATGGGCAGTGGATGGTGAACAGAACAACATCACAAAACAAAAGAAACACAAGTTGTTTATTATTCTGCTACTTTGCTTAATTAAAAAAAATGAATGAGGTAGAGCTGGTATAATTAGAGGGGCATTATTTCATTATTTTTTTACAAGTGATAAGAGTGAGCCACCATCATAGTCAGTTCAACTCTGGAAAGAAAAAGCTGAGAGATGACAGTGCTTCCTCAAATTTATGGAATACTACTCAGGCCTTCTGGTCTAAAGATCGAACTGCACATGTGGATTAGTTTCCTATTGCTGCTGAAACAAATGATCAGTAACTTAGTAGCTTCAGACAACACAAACTTATTATCTTACAATTCTGAAGGTCAGATACTCAAAACAAGTTTCACAGGGCTAAAATTAAGTGTCAGCAGGGCTGTGTTCCTTCTGAAGATTCCAGGAGAGAAGCTTCCTTGCTTTTTCCAGCTTCTGGAGGTTGCCTATATTTCTTAGCTCATGGCCCCTTCCTTGATCTTCAGAGTGTATTACTCCAACTTCTGTTTCTGTCCTCACATCTTTTCTGACTTTGATCCACTTGCTTCCCTCTTATTAGGACCCTTGTGATTATATTGGCCCTATCTGAATTGCCTAAATAATCCAGGATAATCTCCATATCTCTAGATCCTTAACATCATCACATCTTCAAAGTCCTTTCTGCCATGTAAGGCTACCTTTTCACAATAGGTTCCAGGAATTAGGATGTGGGTGTCTTTGTGGGAGCCATTAGTCTGTCTGCTAGAGAATGCATCTTTGAATTTGATCAGGCTTGGCCTTCTCACTTAGAAATAGTTAAGTTATCACTCTCTGAATCTATGTCCTGAAGCTTTGGGAAATAAACGCTCTGCCTGCTAACCAGGCCAGGTCAGATCTACCAAGTTTAGACACAAGCAGTGGAGGTAAATGCGTGACTGAAACCACTTTAAAGATCATGCCTTTAAGCTTTCTGCCTCACCCTTCTTCTGCCCCTAGATTTGCCCACCTTGCATCACTCATGGAGAATAAATAGTAAATACAGATTAAAAAGAAAAGTGTATTTTAGAGTTTGATCTATTGATGCAAAAGAGTTTGAAAGAATTCTTTATCCTAGAGGCAGTGTTAGATTTGAAGGAAACACGTGACAGCACGAAGAACTCTGTTGTTTGCTTGTGTGCTGGGGAAATTCACAACATACTGGAATCAGCTTGTGGTGAATGAATGACATACGATGCATTCATTTATTCTTATATAAGAAACATTTATCAAGCACTTGTCATGTGCTAGCCACTAAATTATTTACTGCTTTGTAAAGTACCCTTAGTCCCACAAATAGAGTTGTTTTTTTTTAATCTTTGCTGAGGCACCTGTATAGAGAAGAACCAGTTAATATATGACATGTTCTTAATCAACTGAAGTCCCTCAAGGAGCTTTACCAACTTATATATGCCCACATATAAAGTCTGGAGTGGAACCTGAAGAATATTGACTTAAAAAAAATCCTTTCAGGTGATTTTTGACACATAACCACCCTGATTAAAACTAGACATTTTATTTTAAGGCACTCCATTGGAATGGCTCCGAGGTCCTTTGGTCTTTTTCCAGTCCCACATTCCATCACTGTGAATATAAGAGTAAAACTAAAGAGCTACCCGGTGATAATGCAACCAGGGGTTAGGACGCTTTAGGTTGTTTCAGTTCTCAGGGGCGTGGAGGGAATCTTGGCTTTATTGGTCCAAATGCTCAAGAATGTGCAAATGGAGAATAGTAGTTAACACTTTGTTTTCTTAAGGGAACAAATTCAAGGAGTTTATTTCTGTTGTAGTTTTAAATTTGGATGCAGCTTATTTCTTAGCTGCTTTTATAGTTGTGGGCATTTGTATGTCAGGCAGATAGTTACTATGAAAAATTATGAAAATACCACTCTTGACCAGGGGTGTCACGGTAACCTTTTATTAGAATTGAATTCGTCTCCTTTTCTACCTTCTCCTTTCCCCTTCTTTTTATTTCCCTTTCTAGTAACAGAAACCCAACTGAGTCTTGCTTAGGCAAAAAGGGAATATATTGACTTAAGTAACTTGGAAAGGTGGAAGTGGTGCAGTTTTAAGCATCATCAGATATAGGACTCAGAAATGCTCTCTTCCTCTGTCTCTTTCTCTCATCCCTTATTATACGTAGGCCTCTGTATAGTACGGAATTGGTCTTGCCCAGTGAAAAGGCCTGGCCTTCGCCTTTGGTTTCTGGGAAGTAATATCTGGGCCCTTGGAATATTATGTCTGATAGGAATATCTTTGTCTGGGGGCTTTGGATCATATGGGTCATCTTAAAAATGTGATTTAGGATGCGGACTGGCCATGCTAGGATGATCAACAGTGTGAGTTAGGGTAGTCTGCCGATGAGTTATCAGTCTACTTGGAGAGTGAAGTCAGTCACATGGGCAGCCAAGTATGCTCATATCATACAGCCCCAATAAAAACTCGGAGTGCTGAAGCTCAGGTGAGCTTCCCTGGTTGGCATTACACCATGTGTATTATCAAACATCAATGCCGGGAACATAATGAATGCACCCTGACCCCCTGAGGAGAGAACAACAGAAACTCTACATTTGTAACCTTCCTGGACTATGTCCTGTGTGCTTCTTCCCTAGGCTGATAATCTGCATTCTTTTCCTGTACTAAACTGTAACTGAGAATAATAGCTTTCATTGAGTTCTGTGAGTCCTTACTCATGAGGGCGGTTTTGGGAACCTCTAGAACTTGCAGGTGGTGTCAGAAAGTGAGGATATTCTTGTAGAGGACTGTATGCCCTCTAACTTCGGGCAGTTGGCCAACTCTGTACCCCTAAACTTTTTTGTAGCCTTTAACTCCGCTACAGACAGGTTACTCCTATATGAGGAGAGGAAATGGATGCAGATAGCTCCAGAGTTGCATTATCACAGTTAAGTAGTCTCAGAGAAAAGAGAGATACATTTTTTCAGATTCAGTCTGTAGAAATGTGTGGTAAGGGTTCTGAATGACCTTGTTTGAGACATCAGCTCAAACTCTGGAATAACTACCATGGCTAATGAACATGATAATGTGATTAGAAGCCCTACTAGAGTGACACAGGTCTGGTCAGTGTGGGAGGAGCAGTTTCTCAGAAGAGATGCTTGAGTGTGTGTGTGTGTTTAGTGGTAGAAGCAGGGATGGAGTTTGAATAGTTTTGAAGTTGCCTGGATAGAAAAAGGAGATTGAGTGGAACGAAATACCCTGTGTCATTATCACCTTTCCTGAGCACTAAATCTCAAATAAAGTAAGGGTACTCCCAGTAGCCTCCCCCTGCCCAAGGTTAGGATTAAGCAGAGTTTAGCAAAATTAGGTTTTACTGATCTGTGAGATCTTGTCACTGAGAATCTGGAGGGTTCACAGAAAAATATTTGCTTAATTATGAATACACACACACACTCACACACACTACTAAGTGTCAACAGAATATAGTAGCCTAATGCTTTACATAGTAATATTAAGAGTATATTTATCTCGGGGTTTTATTTTTGTTACTATTTTGAATCTATCACCAAAATAGTCCTCAGATATTGTTACTGTTGTCTCTGTTTCTTTATGATGCTGAACATTTATGGTGTAATTTGAGTATATGCAACAGAAGTGGAAAGCCCCTGGGAACTTGTTCTCTTCTTCCCATCCTCTTCCTCCTCTTTTTCCTCCTCTTCTCCATCTTTTTATTCTGCCCTTTTTAATAAGTACTAAGGAATTAGAAATTTTATGATGAATAAAAATAGCTTAATTCACATGGATAGTAGAGCAACTGTTCCTTTTTTTTTTCACTAAGAAATTTGGAAACAAAAAGTGACTTGTGTCATTTTTTTGTGCACTGTTTCACATTTAAAATTTTCTGAAACCAAGAGTATTTTAAAATTTAAGTCAAAGAAAACTTGCTAGCCATTGAGTCTCATTTAAAATAATTTAAAAAAACGAAGAGTATTTAAGGTATCTTTAAATCTTACTTTTAAGGTTGACTCCCGTTATTAGTCTATCTGCATTTGTGAGAAGCTTTAAAAGAACTCACAAATTAGGTTTTTCAAGAGACCTAAAAATGACGTGATTGTTCATGATTAAGCACAAATGATTTGATAGAAAATGTGGGGATTTCTTACGTAGTTAGAAGTTAGTTGAAATGGGAGTGCATCTGGGAATAAAGTGAAATGATCACAGCATGAGAACGTGATTACTGCACTGAAACTTGATTGAATTTTCCGTTGTAGAGACCTTCTGCTGCAAAAGGTTGAAAAAAAGTACTTAACAACACAACATGTTAGGTGAAGCCGTAGTATACCATGGTGCACATTAGGGAGGGTTATTTTCTGAGAGAGGGTAGTTAAGTTTTCTTCTCCAAGTTATTTGCTTCTTTTAAGGAAAATGAATTATTTAAAATCCCTCTATAGTATACTGGGTCATTTCTCTATGAAATTGATAATAGTTATTTCCAGATTCTTATTGAGGCATTCAGACGTTGAGTGATTTTCTCCCTGCTTTGTTTTTCTCATTGTATTTTTTTCCCCCACTAAGCATGGGTCACAGAGATTAAGTTACTGGTTTTTTCTGTTATATTCAAGGTAGAGTCTTATTCTCTAGAAATTTGTTAGCTCAAGTATGTTTGAGTGCTGGTTGCCATAACTAAAGTAAATAGCGTATGTATAATTGGCAGAAAAACATAGTAGCCAAGTTTTCTAAGTCAAGGTCTGAGAGACACATGATATTCCTCTGTAAGTATATGTGTGTGTTTCCGTAAATGTGTTTCTACACAAAAATAAATATATAGGAAAAGTGAAAATTTTACACCAAACAAGTTTTCTAAATACTTGATTATCTGCCCCTGTTTTAAAAGAAACCAACTACTTTGTGTGGCACCCAGTAGGCTGCACAGTCTTTAACCTTTGTTACACCCAGAGAGAAATAAACCTTTATGTGATGTAACTCCATGAAGAAGTCGGCTTACCTGATTTTGCCACATGTGGGCACTAGACTTGATAGTCTCTACAGTGTTGACACTTACTCATGTTAATATTTAAAAGGTGTCTTGGGGTTTTAAGAATATGTAAAATGAGCTTGTGAAAATAATTATGTCCGTCTTCTTTAATGATAATTATATATTATTTAAAACTCAGATTTGTACGTACTGGCACATCAAGGGTATATAATAGATTTTGTCATGTCTCAGTTATTCCTCACTTAAAATTGGACGATAACCATTGTGATTTAGGAAATAATTCCAGACTGAAGTAGATTCATCTTCTGTCTACTGTGAATTCTACATTGTCATGCTCAGTGCTGCTTCTCTTAGGTGTCCATGTCTATCTGCTATTCCATTATTAGAGGTGAAGACTTTGTTTACCCTTGCATAACTTACCTAAGGACATTTACTACAGCAAATTTTTCTTTCAGTACAACTTTTGAAATGAATTTATAAGAAAGATTTTTTTCTATATTCCAATATAATTTTCAAAATTCTGGATGTTTTTTCAGTCAACTTCAGGCGAAAATGTTAACTCTTTATCTGTCTCTGTGCTCTTGCCCAGCTGAGTTTTCTGCCCTTAGCATCCTCTGCCCACAGGGTTGAGGATAGTCCTACTTAAAAATCTCCTTTTGTGGGAAAAAGTCATTTTCTGTTTGAAGTTAGCACTGAAAAATGTTCCACCATAATACTTCCTCTGTATTATTATTAAGCATTTTAGTAGCTACTGCTCATTATAATCTTAAATATTTCAGGCTCAATATCACATAAGATACAAGTTCTGAGGCCTAGTAATTGAGAGGAGTAATATCATCCTTTAATGAAAAAATAGTACTATGAATTTTTCATTGTCCATTGCTGAGCTTTGGCCATACAAATAATTTTCGTAACTGCATTCATAGTAGGGAGACTTCTGGATGAATTATTAAGTGTATTAATTTTCTTAGTCTGCAGTAATAGGCTGGGTAGCTTAAATCACAGGAATTTATTTTCTCACAATTCTGGAGGCTAGAAATCCAAGATCAAGGTGTCTGTGGGGTTGATTTCTTCCTGGGCTTTTCTCCTTGACCTGTAGATGGCATCTTCTCCATTTTTGTTTCTTCACATTATCTTTTTTCTGAACTAATCTGTGTCCAAATTTCCTCTTCTTATATAAGTGACTTATAACCAGTCATTTTGGATTAGAGTTCACCCTAGTTACCTCATTTTAACTTAATTACATCTGTATCTTCAAATATAATCACATTTTGAGATGAGGAGATCTGGAGATTAGGACTTAACATATGAATTTCGGGGGAGATAACAATTCAGCCCATAATACTAAGGTACTCAGAAAATTGACAGGAATAGAGAAACAACTTGATGCATCTGGCAAGAAGGGTGATGATTTCAGGTACTTATTTTTTTGCCCTCATGACGGTTGTCCATACATCTTACACCTTGTACCAGTGGGCAACAATAACATGATAAGAAATCTTGACCAAGAAGAAAAATACAGTGAAGAATGGATATATATTTTTAATGCAAGTGTTTTTTAGGTAGGGAGAGCATGTAATTTATTGTCCTAAGGTGGACACTACTATAGACATTTGGACTCTGGCAACAGGAGGAAACAGGGACTGTCCTAGAAAAACCAGTTGTATCCTCACCCTAATTTCTGGAGGCCTGTGAATCTCCTGAAACAGTCTGAACACTGAGTTTTTATCTTTGCAGGTGTATTTAGGGATCAGTGGAGAACACCCAGAGCTTTATATAACTTTTAAAAGGCATCTGTTTCCAAAGAAAGATTAAGAACTCCTGGTTTGAGCTGTTCTTTGAGTAAGAAATGGAAGAATATTGCAACACAGGGAAAATCACTCAAAAAATATGACTTGGACAGAGAAGATGTGCAAATGATTGCTTTTTGAACATATACGTGAATATATAAATTTTAGAGATATTCTCAATATTTTATCAGTTATTTTTAGATACCCAATTTATCAGTTACTAAAATTTGACCAATTCAATTATGAATGGATTTTTAAAAAAATCTCAGATAGTAAACAAAGCCTGTACTTTTTTGATCCACTAACACCCTGTATAAATTCTAATGATAACAGTGGTTTAGATAATTGGGTCAAGTATTAAATAGAGATAATTCAAATTCCTTCTGTATTCCTTAACTATTTATATAATGTTGGCCAAGCCATTCATTCATTCTAAGCCTCAGTTATTACATCTGTGAAATGCAGAAGGGGTAATAAAGCCTTTCATATGATTATAGTGAAGATTAAATGAGATGATACATAAAAGCTATGCTGATGCTGGTGATAAGACCTTTGTAAGCTCACTAAAATATTAGATCTTAGCACTGTCACTATGAATGTACAACTATGCTGTTGTTCTCTGTAGGTCTTTTGAAGACAGAGGGGCCGTTTCTGTTAGCTAGGGGCCTTCACTGTCTAGTAACTTCCATTGTATCATTTGTCTGAATCTCTGGATATCCATATAATTTATCACATTTTAGAATAAAAATAAAGTTTTAGAATTTTTAATCAAATGGAGCGTTCTGTTACCAACAACTGAATGATAATGTATACTGCTATTTATTTTATTTTATTTTTTTAACATTTTTTATTGATTTATAATCATTTTACAATGTGTCAAATTCCAGTGTTCAGCACAATTTTTCAGTCATTCAAGGACATATACACACTCATTGTCACATTTTTTTCTCTGTGAGTTATCATAACATTTTGTGTGTATTTCCCTGTGCTATACAGTGTAATCTTGTTTATCTATTCTACAATTTTGAAATCCCAGGCTATCCCTTGCCACCCTCCACCCCCCGGTAACCACAAGTCTGTATTCTCTGTCTGTGAGTCTATTTCTGTCCTGTATTTACGCTTTGTTTTTGTTTGTTTGTTTTTGTTTTTTAGATTCCACATATGAGCGATCTCATAGGTATTTTTCTTTCTCTTTCTGGCTTACTTCACTTAGAATGACATTCTCCAGGAGCATCCATGTTGCTGCAAATGGCATTATGTTGTCGGTTTTTATGGCTGAGTAGTATTCCATTGTATAAATATACCACTTCTTCTTTATCCAGTCACCTGTTGATGGACATTTAGGCTGTTTCCATGTTTTGGCTATTGTAAATAGTGCTGCTATGAACATTGGGGTGCAGGTGTCATCCTGAAGTAGATTTCCTTCTGGATACAAGCCCAGGAGTGGGATTCCTGGGTCATAGGATAAGTCTATTCCTAGTCTTTTGAGGAATCTCCACACTGTTTTCCACAGTGGCTGCACCAAACTGCATTCCCACCAGCAGTGTAGGAGGGTTCCCCTTTCTCCACAGCCTCTCCAGCATTTGTCATTTGTGGATTTTTGAATGACGGCCATTCTGACTGGTGTGAGGTGATACCTCATTGTAGTTTTGATTTGCATTTCTCTGATAATTAGTGATATTGAGCATTTTTTCATGTGCTTTTTGATCATTTGTATGTCTTCCTTGGAGAATTGCTTGTTTAGGTCTTCTGCCCATTTTTGGATTGGGTTGTTTATTTTTTTCTTATTGAGTCGTATGAGCTGCTTATATATTCTGGAGATCAAGCCTTTGTCGGTTTCACTTGCAAAAATTTTCTCCCATTCCGTAGGTTTTCTTCTTGTTTTACTTCTGGTTTCCTTTGCTGTGCAGAAGCTTGTAAGTTTCATTAGGTCCCATTTGTTTATTCTTGCTTTTATTTCTTCTAGGAGAAAATTTTTGAGATGTATGTCAGATAATGTTTTGCCTATGTTTTCCTCTAGGAGGTTTATTGTATCTTGTCTTATGTTTAAGTCTTTAATCCATTTTGAGTTGATTTTTGTATATGGTGTAAGGGAGTGTTCTAGCTTCATTGTTTTACATGCTGCTGTCCAGTTTTCCCAACACCATTTGCTGAAGAGACTGTCTTTATTCCAATGTATATTCTTGCCTCCTTTGTCAAAGATGAGCTGACCAAAAGTTTGTGGGTTCATTTCTGGGCTCTCTGTTCTGTTCCAGTGGTCTATATGTCTGTTTTGGTACCAATACCATGCTGTCTTGATGACTGTAGCTCTATAGTATTGTCTGAAGTCTGGGAGAGTTATTCCTCCAGCCTCTTTCTTTCTCTTCAGTAATGCTTTGGCAATTCTAGGTCTTTGATGGTTCCATATGAATTTTATTATGATTTGTTCTAGCTCTGTGAAATATGTCCTGGGTAATTGGATAGGAATTGCATTAAATCTGTAGATTGCCTTGGGCAGTGTGACCATTTTAACAATATTGATTCTTCCAATCCAAGAGCATGGAATATCTTTCCAATTTTTAAAGTCTTCTTTAATTTCCTTCATCAATGGTTTATAGTTTTCTGTGTATAATTCTTTCACCTCCTTGGTTAGATTTATTCCCAGATATTTTATTACTTTGGGTGCTATTTTAAAGGGGATTGTTTCTTTACTTTCTTCTTCTGTTGACTTATCGTTAGTGTAAAGAAATGCAACTGATTTTTGAACGTTAATCTTGTAACCTGCTACCTTGCTGAATTCTTCAATCAGCTCTAGTAGCTTTTGTGTGGACCTTTTAGGGTTTTCTATATATAGTAACATGTCATCAGCATATAATGACACTTTTACCTCTTCTTTTCCAATTTGGATCCCTTTTATTTGTTTCTCTTGCCTGACTGCTGTGGCTAGGACTTCCAGGACTATGTTGAATGGGAGTGGTGCTAGTGGGCATCCTTGTCTTGTCCCAGATTTTAGCGGGAAGCTTTTGAGTTTTTCACCGTTGAGTACTATGCTGGCTGTAGGTTTGTCATATATAGCTTTTATTATGTTGAGATATGTTCCCTCTGTACCCACTTTGGCGAGAGTTTTTATCATAAATGTGTGTTGAATTTTATCAAATGCTTTTTCTGCATCGATTGAGATGATCATGTGGTTTTTGTCCTTTCTCTTGTTGATGTGATGTATTACACTGATTGATTTGCGTATGTTGAACCAGCCTTGTGTCCCTGGGATGAACCTCAGCTTGGTCATGAATGTATAATCTTTTTTATGTGTTGTTGGATTCTATTTGCTAAAATTTTGGTGAGGATTTTGGCGTCTATGTTCATCAGTGATATTGGCCTATAATTCTCTTTTTTTGTAGTGTCTTTGCCTGGTTTTGGTATCAGGGTGATGGTGGCTTCATAGAATGAGTTTGGGAGTAATCCCTCCTTTTCAAATGTCTGGAAGAGTTTGAGAAGGACTGGTATGAGTTCTTCTTTGTATGTTTGGTAGAATTCCCCAGTGAGGCCGTCCGGTCCTGGACTTTTATTTGTAGGGAGGTTTTTAATTGCTATTTCTATTTCCTTTCTAGTGATCGGATTGTTCAAGTGTTCAGATTCTTCTTGATTCAGTCTTGGTGGACAGTATGTTTCCAGAAACTTGTCCATCTCCTCTAGGTTATCCAGTTTGGTTCCATATAGTTTTTCATAATATTCTCGTATGATATTCTGTATTTCTATTTTGTTTGTTGTAATTTCTCCATTTTCCTTTCTTATTTTGCTAATTTGTGCTCTCTCTTTTTTCTTCTTTGTGAGTTTGGCCAGAGGTTTGTCGATTTTATTTACTTTTTCAAAAAACCAGCTTTTGGTTTGGTTGATTTTTTCTATGGTCTTGTTAATCTCTATTGTATTTAATTCCTCTCTGATCTTTATTATTTCCTTCCTTCTGCTGCTTTTTGGGGCTTTTTGTTCTTCTTTTTCTAATTCATTCAGGTGGTGGGTTAAATTGTTTATTTGAGATTGTTCTTCTTTTTTGAGGAAGGCCTGTATCGCTATAAACTTCCCTCTTAGCACTGCCTTTGCTGTGTCCCATAGGTTTTGAGTGGTTGTGCTTTCATTATCATTTGTCTCAAGGTATTTTTTAATTTCAGCTTTGATTTCCTCATTGATCCATTGTTTTTTCAATAACATATTGTTTAATCTCCATGCTTTCCTTTTTTTCTCCTCTGTTTCTCTGTTGTTGATTTCCAGTTTCATGGCATTGTGGTCAGTAAAGATGCTTGAGATAATTTCTATCTTCTTAAAATTGTTGAGGTTTCTTTTGTGCCCAAGTACATGATCGATCCTGGAAAATGTTCCATGTGCACTTGAAAAGAATGTATATCCTATTTTTTGGGGGTGTAATGCTCTGAAAATATCCACCAAATCTAGTTTTTCTATTGTAGTATTTAATTTCTCTGTTGCCTTGTTTATTTTCTGTCTGGAAGATCTGTCTAGTGATGTTAGTGCAGTGTTAAAATCTCCAACTATGATTGTATTCCCATCAATATCCCCCTTTATCTCTGTTAGTACTTCTTGTATGTACCTAGGTGCTCCTATATTGGGTGCATATATATTAACGAGTGTAATATCCTCATCTTGTATCACTCCTTTAATCATTATAAAATGTCCTTCTTTATCTTTCTTTATGGCCTTTGTTTTAAAGTCTATTTTGTCTGAAATGAGTACTGCAACACCTGCTTTTTTGGCTTTTCCATTTGCATGGAATATCCTTTTCCATCCTTTCACTCTCCATCTGTATGTGTCCTTCTCCCTAAAGTGGGTCTCTTGTATGCAGCATATTGAAGGTTCTTGCTTTATTATCCAGTCTGCCACTCTGTGTCTTTTGACTGGAGCATTTAGTCCATTAACATTTACAGTAATTAATGATAGATGTGTGTTTATTGCCATTTTGAACTTATCTTTGCAGTTGAATTGGTATATCCTCTTTGTTCCTTTCTTCTTCCTTTTGTGGTTTGGTAATTTTCCTTTGTATTATCATGGATTTTATTTAATTTTTGTGACTCCTTTGTAAGTTTTTGGCTTGTGGTTACCCTTTTTTTGTAAATCTATCAACCCATTAGTATAACTGTTTTTATTAAACTGATAGTAACATGATCTCAAACCCATCCTACTGTTAAAAAAATTTAAAAAAGAAAGAAAAAGATATTCTATATTTCCCTGCCTCCCTCTCCCACTCTCAGTGATCTGTATGTCTTCTTTTATAATTTCATGTTTACTTTATTTGTAATTCATGAGTTACCACCTTTCCAGTTGTATGTTTCTCATTTTTGTAGCATCCTGCTGCTTTTCTATTTAGAATAGCCCTTTCAATATTTCTTTTAGCATGGGTTTAGTGTTGCTAAACTCCTGCAGCTTTTTTTTTGTCTGTGAAACTCTTTATTTCTCCTTCTATCCTCAAGGATAGCCTTGCTGGATAAAGGGTCCTAGGCTGCATCTTTTTTTCATTCAGGGCTTTGAATATATCTTGCCACTCCCTTCTGGCCTGTAGTGTTTGTGTAGAGAAATCAGCTGAGAGCCTTATGGGGGTTCCCTGGTAACTTACTCTTTGCTTTTCTCTTGCTGCCTTTAGAATGCTTTCTTTATCCTTGACTCTGGCCATCTTGATTATGATATGTCTTGGTGTGGGTCTATTTGGGTTCTTCCTGTTTGGGACCCTCTGAGCTTCCTGTACTTGGATATCTGATTCCTTCTTTAAGTTTGGGAAGTTTTCAGTGATGATTTCTTCAAAAACCTTTTCAATCCCCTTTGATCTTTCTTCTCCTTCTGGGACCCCTATTATGCGAAGATTGGGACGCTTTATATTATCCCATAGGTCCCTTATGCTATTTTCATTATTTTTTATTTGCTTCTCTTGTAGTTCTTCTGAATGGGTGCTTTCTATTGCCCTGTCTTCTAGATCACTAATTCGTTCCTCTGCATTATCTAGTCGGCTTTGCACAGCTAGTAGATCATTCCTCATCTCTGTCAGATGAGTTTACCCATTCTACTTGGCTCTTCTTTATAGCTTCAGTTTCATTTTTGACATATTTTATATCTCTAAACACTATCTCTTTTAATTCCTTCAGCAATTTGATCACTCCTTTTTTGAAATCTTGATCTAGTAGGCTATCGATGTCTATTTCATTGATCTTTCTTTCAGGGGATTTCTCTTGTTCTTTTAATTGGGAAAGGTTTTTCTGCTTCTTCTTCTTGCTCATACCTCTTTGGCACTGTGGTTTATGGAGTATTAGTTGTTTATTTTGGTCCTTAAGGATTTTATCTATCTGATGCCTATTTAGGAATAGAACTTAGGAGAAAAAGAAAAAAAAATGAGAGAGAGAGAAAGAATTTTAAAAGAAGGGAGAAAGAGGATTTGAAAACAGTGTATAATGAATAATAGAAGAGCGAGTTGAAGCAGAGTATTAATCGGGTTGAGACGTCCTTTTGAAACCTTTACAAAAAAAAGGGGGGGAGATGAATAGATGTATTTGAAACCTGTGTCTAATCAGTAACAGGACATCAAAACCCAAGAGAAATAGAAATGAATTAAGAAGTAAAGATTAAGAGAGTAATAGAAAATAGAACAGGCAAAAACAGATTTAAAAAAAAGGGGGCGGTGGGTTTGTCGGTGTTCTCCTGGAGTCTGTGTGCTTTTAATGTGAAGTCTTTCTGTGTTCGTCCTGTCTTGGAAGCTCAGCTTGCTGTTTTCAGAGGCCCTCCGTTGGCGCCCTCTTCTGTGCTGCTCCCAGCACCTGTCGGCAAGCTGATCGCGCCTCCTCCTAACACTGGGTCAGGTGCAGCTCTCCTGCTGTGGGCGGGCGGGTCGCTGCCCCTCCGGATGCCGCAGTCAGATGTTGCAGACTGGCAGGGTAAGAGGGCGGGTCGTGCCCCCTCCCAGCTCCTCGGTCAGGGGCTGTGTTCCTGCCCGAAAGGCGGGGGCCACTCTCGCTCTACCTGCGCCGCAGCTGGTAGCTCCGCTGTTCTGTGCGGCTGCGCGCCCTACCCTGGTCGGCGCTCCGCCCGGGTCGGCGCTCAGCAGGTGGGCTTGGGGAAGACCAAGGGGGCAGCCCTGTCCCTGCTCGGAGCCAAAACCCAGCTCCTTGTTTGTCTTTGTGGAGCAAGTTCTCTGAGGGACCAGGATGGAAGGAGCCTGTCTGCCCCGGGCTGCAGGCCAGTCTCAGTCTGGCGTTTGAGGCTGCTAAGCCCTTCCGTGTGGATGCAGGTTTCGCCCCCGCACCCGCCTGATTGCTCAGCGCGGAGGATATGGCAGCTGTGCCTGAGTCCCCGCCTCTCTTCCCCCGAAAACTTTCCGCGGGTTTTCACAGATGGGAGTGTGCACCCTTCCCCCGAGAGCACATCAACCTTGCTGTTCATGGAGGGCCCAGGTTGTTCTGCCCTGTGCACCCACAGCCACGGCCTGCAGCCCCTTGCGTTCCCCCCGGGGCTGCCTCCATGCAGCCGTCCCCGTCCTCCGCCCGGCTTGTGCAGCTAGGTCCTGCCCGCGGCTGCTGGCCCGTGTCTCAGGCTGGGTGTTGGGGGACGCTCTGTGCCTGTTTAACTTAGTTCCGTTAGTCAAGGGCTGCTCTGTACAGATCCGAGCCTTGGAGGCTCCCCCTCCGTCCCGCTGGCCTCTCAGTTGGAGAGGGGAGACCCAGCGAGCGAGCGCCAGTCCTCCTTTGCCGCTCCCTCCCCGCGGGACCCGTCCCGTGCTGCTTTGCCTTTTGTTCTTTCTTTTTTTTTTCTCCTACTAGATCTCTGGAGTGTTTATCTTTTGAAGAGGGCGATGTTCTGTTGGAGTTCCGCAGGTGCTCTGGTTGGCTGATTGGGTCTGTAGATGTGGGTCTTGGTGTATTTGTGGGAGAGGGTGACCTGCGAGCGTTCTTCTACTCCGCCATCTTCTCCGTCTCTCCAATACATTTTTATAATGAGAAAATTATACACTGTTTTGGAGAATTAGATCTAGGAGTAACTTGAACATTACTCAGTACATCCTTCTACCCAAAGGAAAATTCCCTGCATAGCCTCCATGACAAAGCACTGCTCTGTTTCTGATTATTTCTGTCAGGGAAGAGAAAAACAGAATGCCTCAATGCATTCAGTTTTATTATTGAATGAATGTATGTGTTCAATATTATTCTTAGTGGTTAGCTGAAATCTTCCTCTTTTTATCTTTTCAACCGTTGCTTCTAGTTCTATCCTTTTAAGAAATAAAAATAAATTTAAGATACATACCGTGGCTTGCCACATACTCAGGTGTTGCTTCTGGAGAATGTCATTCTAAGTGAAGTAAGCCAGGAAGAGAAAGAAAAATACCATATGTGATCGCTCATATGTGGAATCTAAAAAAAAAACAAAACACAAAGCATAAATACAAAACAGAAATAGACTCATAGACATACAATACAAGCTTGTGGTTGCCAAGGGGGCGGACGGTGGGAAGGGATAGACTGGGATTTCAAAATTGTATAATAGATAAACAAGATTATACTGTATAGCACAGGGAAATATATACAAGATGTTATGGTAGCTCACGGAGAAAAAATGTGACAATGAATATATATATGTTCATGTATAACTGAAAAATTGTGCTCTACACTGGAATTTGATACAACATTGTAAAATGATTATAAATCAATAAAAAATGTTAAAAAAAAACTAGAAAAAAAAATAAAGATCCCCTTCATCTTTCTCTCAGGCTTCTTTCTTCAGGCTAACTCTGCTATCATCAGTGCAGATGGCTTCCAAATTCCAGAAATTAGAAGTCTTTGCTTGGGAAATATCCACCTTCTTTTGAGTAGAATCTCTCTTCCACCTTATTTTGTCTCTGAGGAAATCATATAACTGATGGAATTTTTTGCATTCTGGGCTGGGGGAAGAGGAGAGCTGAGGGCAAGTTTTCCATGCAATGCATCTTCATGTTTTTAGCCGTAGGTCTCATCTCATTCTCTCTCCCCCTCTCTTTATTTTTGGGGAGATAATTAAGTGTATTTGTTTGTTTATTTAACAGAGGCACTGGAGATTGAACCTAGGGCTTCATGCATGTTAAGCATGTGCTCTACTACTGAGCTATCCGCTCCCCCTGCCCCACTTTCTTTAGCATCTTGCAGTTCTGATCCTGAGGCTTCTGGATTTCTGCCAGATGGATCTCCTCCTTCTGGATTATATCCTCTGCCTTGCAAACTCAGATAGGTTTTTCTCAGGGTCACTTTGCTGGTTAGTATTCTTTGTGGGCTTTTTGTTTTGCTTTGTTCTTTAGAGAAATGTATTCTCCTTCTGCCATCTACTGACGATTTTTTCTCATGCTCTTCTTAGAGGTCTATGCCTTTATGTGCTTTTTATTACCATTTTAGGGGAATTATAGCACAGTGAAAAACACGTATGTTCAATCTTCCATTTTTCACTAACAGCTCAGAGACTGAGAATCTAATATGCTCTGTAGAAGCAGAAAGTAGACAAATTTCTAGAAATTGGATATGGGAGGGTAGTGAACACCACTTGAAATACATGGAATATGTGTTCCAGGAAGATCAGGTAAATCACCTGAGCTTGGGAAGAGACAACTAACATGAGTTATACTTCAGAATGTAGGTTTGCAAAAGA
Organism: Camelus ferus; assembly: GCF_009834535.1. NCBI lineage: Eukaryota > Metazoa > Chordata > Mammalia > Artiodactyla > Camelidae > Camelus > Camelus ferus. The sequence goes on along the minus strand of NC_045706.1, from coordinate 40,698,752 downwards.
TAGCTTATGGAAGAGTGGAGAGTGACTCTAACTTAATATTTTTTGACTCATCCTCTAGGAGCCTGAAAATGTTTTTGTTTTAATAGGGCGATATGATATGAAATCCTAACCAACTTTTTCTAATGACATACATTGTGGTTTTTTGTAGAATGAGTCCACATGTTTGTGTTACTGTTTTTTATTTTGAATGATGCTGAAGTTATTTTATTAAGAAAATCTATACACCCTATAGACTGTAGATAAGAAAGACCTCTAAACTGTTGGAGCCCTCAGGTCCATGATTTAATGCTGGCTGAAATGAGGACATAAATTATCCATTGTATCATGGTTTCCCCAACAAGAAACAAAAAACAGAATTAAAGCTTTGTACTTTGTCAGCTTGTCGCCTGGGTAATGGAGGAGGAGGCTGAGCCTGAATAAATGTGATGGGAGGGATATATTGATTCAGGTTCTTACTGAGATGTGGTTGTAAGAGAAATTTACACAATTAATATTCAGGAAGGTATGAAAGCCAAAAAAGGGCCTCAGATAAAATTAATGGCTTTGAAAGCTCTGACAGCAGAAAAAGCCATTAACCATTATGCTCAAAAGCAAAATAACCACCTGCTGCAACCTTTCTTATTTTGGCATGGCAGAGCAAATGTGCTGAAAAGGGCAAAACCAAAAGGAACTATTTTATTTTGGATAGACATCAAATATCATTATTTGCCAAAACTTAAGATACTCTTGGAAGGGAAGTTTCCTTTCAGAACTTGGAACTAAATCTCTGTGTATTTATATTGTTGAATATTTAACCAAGGAGGTTCTCCTAAGGTGTCACTTGTATACTGAATTTACAATATCCTAGATCACTTGATTACTGGCTTATGCTATGATCTCACACAGTGATTGAGCGTGTATAGTAACCTGCCTTAAAAATTTATACATAGGTAAATAGATTACAAGAAGTTAATGGATATGTGACATAAAGTACATGAACTTAAAGAAAATTGTGAGTTCAGAGGAGGTGGTATTCACTTCTTCAGAAGAGGTGATTTTATTTTTCAGTAGGTTTAGGAAGGGGAGAATGTTACTAAATGAAATTAGTATTTAAGCAAAAAAATCTAAGGAGACAAATATACAAACCCAGGAGTCTTAAGAAGTTCAAAGGAAGTAGGAGCAGAGTGTGTGAATGAAGAAGAACCTCTTATTAAAATATATGAAGGGTTATGGAAACAGCAAAAGAAAATTATTTCATAGTTGAATGAGCCATACTACCTATATGGAGTTTTGTAAAGAATTTATGCACATTCAAAGATTTATTGAATGTGTACAGTTTGGCTAATTCTCAATTTATTGTTTTGAGAATGGACTATGGAAAGAAGGTAGACACTTAAGGTAAACATGAAGAGAAAAACAGTGAGAGCAGAGAGGGAGGGAGGGAGGGAAGGAAGAAGGGAGAGAGAGTGAGTGTGAGAAGCAGACATGAGAGCTTGCAGCAACCAGAAGAGAAAGTTATCTATGTTCCTAACTTTCTGTTTCACCATTGCCATTAATACTTTCAGCCTTGAGGTCCATGAAATTTTTCTATCTCTTCAGTAGTCTCATTCCTTGATTATATTAATTTTTTTCCCCGCTGAAATGCAGAAGAGCAATATTACCAACTTCAGAAAGTTGTTTTTAGGATTACATGAAGTAGTGAATGTGGAATGGAAGCATATTGAACCAGAAAAGTGTACAGTGTTGAATATATATTAATATAAAGGCAGCCTTTTTTGTTGCTTGAAAGTTTTTAGTCAGTAAATCAAATTGTATTTCTTATTTGCCTAGAAGTAAATTACTGTGAAAATTGGCTGATGTTGAAATTGTGTTCATCTCTTTCTCAACTTCGACACCATCCACAGGGTCTATGACACACGGCAGCATTATTGGGTCAAATGGACCTTGTGGATCAAATTTTAGCCTTTAGAATTATTCATCTTTTTTATAGGCAATTATATCTCCCTTCAAAATCACTTGCATGTCAACGTTGACCTGTGCAAATCATAATCAGCATGATAAATGCTCACACATTGTTCACCAGGGGGAGATAAAGAGGTTCATTGAAAACACTGATACACACTTCTTTTTTACTCTCTCAGTATGTTTTATTTTTTTATGCAGTGCAGATTCAAAGGGGAAGGTAAAAAGCAATCTTATGGAGCTACAGAATGGCTCATTTGAAATCCATTCAGCCATGTGATGAGCAGTTATGCTCTAGTGAGCTAGGTAGAAAAGAACCCTTCTCTCAAGTGCTCATACTTTGTTCAGGGAGATAGACTATAAATAAGGAAATAAACAGTTTTGCTAGTACTGATTTCTAAGAAGAAAATAAATCAGAGTGATGAGTGGCAATGGGGAACTGTCTACTTTGGTTAGGATGGTCTAGAACTCAGGGAAGGACTCTGGTGTGGACGGGGTGGAGTCATTTGAACTGAGGACAGAATGATGCAGAAGATGAAGCCACATAAAGGTCTTGTAGAGAGTGCAAAGAGCCAAAGGCAGACGGATATTGGCATATCTGAGTGAAAAAAAGAAGATAAAAGTTCGTTTTTTTCCTAAAGTGCATGTGTCTAGGTAATGGGTTATAATTCAGAAGAAATTTTTAGACTCTTACCAAAGAGGACAAATTCAGTGGAAAATTTAGTAATATTTACAGGTTTAAGATAATACCACTTTTAATTTTTCTGTAGGGTGTGTTATTTAGGTATGTTTCTTGATATGTTTTGCCTTTGTTTTATAGTCACTGTGTGTATTAACATTCTTGGAGAACTGCTTTAAAGGTTATTATAATAATCCTGATCAACTATAAAAGCTACATTATATTCTTTACTGTTGTGGTCCATATCCATGGATAATATCTTCTGGCTATTTATCATCTCCATTTTGAGTAGTCATGAAATTGTTCTGAAAATTAGAAAGAAAGAGCAAAAACACATCACAAGGATAGTTTCCTGAATGTCTGTGTTAAGTAGGTAATTATGTGTTTATGTGTGTGTATATGTAGACACAAGATTTTTTTCTCAAAGGAAACCATGATCTTTATTTTTTTGACTTAAGTAGTCATCTTTTCTGGCCGTAGATTCTACAGTCCTCTTCTTCCAATAGACTCACAGTACTAATGCATACAAATACAGCCTCAAACCACAAGTAATATGTATATAAATATATTTTCTATTTGTATGAGGCACAAAAAAACAAGGAGAAGCACTGGAAGACATTAACAGGGAAAACTAGATGAATGAACTGTCTTTAAATAGTATTGCTTTCCAAATATTCCCTTCTGGTGTGGTCAGCATTAGCTATTTTTTTTTTAAACTTTGTAGTTGAGAAAGTCTCAATTTCTCTCCCTCTCCCTCTCCCTCTCCCTCTCTCTCTCTCTCACACACACACACACACATGCCCAACCTACCCACGAAGGAATATTGGTATTCAGCATACAAAATCACACATTAAAATAGTAGGTAGTTAAGTCCAAACAGATGGCTGCACAGCATTTATATCTTTGATTAAATTTTATTTTGATTTATTAATGGAACTATAAAATTCCTTAATGAAGCATATTCACAAAAAGCCAAAGCAGGGAAGATTATTAGCTGGGCTTATATTACTGAGACCATAAAATTAACAAGTAAACATAGAAAACATAACTGTCAAATTATTTATGGGCTTCTCTTTAGCATAAATATTTTTAAGGTTGCCTATATATATCCAGGTAGATTTGGTAGCAGATGGAGTGAAGCAATCCAATTAGAAAATATAAAAACAGTTCCCAAGGCTCACATCATTTAACAAATGTGTATTAGGGTGTACAGGGCAATGAGGATCACTGTAGGCTGTCACTCAGAGGGAACTGAACTGGGGAGGAATGTGTGGATTTGAAATTTAGCAACAAGTGAAGATTTGGAATAAGGGTTTATAAGACCAAGGTTAAAGCTTATCTAATTACCACTATCTGTAAGAGATAGAACTCCAGAAGTTTGTGAAAATGTTCAAGGAAAAAAAAAAAACAAACAGGAGTTACTAATTTTAAGTACTTTAAAATCCTGGGGTTAGCATGGTATTTATGGCCTGCCAGGTGAGATGAATCAGCACCTCAGTCAGGTGAAGGAAGGGAATTTTGACCTAGCAGTTCCTCGCATGCTTCCTACAAGCAAGGGCTGGACCTACTGTCAAGAGCATAGACACCTGAGGGCCTGAACTGTGTGAAAAGTGAAGGCAATTTCCAAAAGCAGGTGGGCAGCAGAGTGCTAATTTTGAGGAGAGAAAAGATGAGGAAGAGGAGACCTGATGTTACGTACAGGAGGTCCTGACTATGACTAATAGGCCTGTTTCTCTCAGTTCTACTAAAAGAGTGTCTCTGTCACTTCCCTCTCCATCTCCTGTCTTTTTTTAAGAGCAAGATCAACAACTGCTTTCTCTTCATTAACTATCAGAGAAATTGCATTTAAAACAAACCTTTGGAATCCTTTATTCTGCTCTTAAAAAAAGGTTGCAAGTTGCCCCCTATAAATTCTCTCCTATATGTTAGTTAATGGCTGTGTGTTAAACAGAGTGCTTCGAATTTAGGATGGAGAGAACAATCTTTAACATGGTTTTGAAGAAGGTCAGTAATGAAGGCAAAATATTGTAAACTCCATAGAGTGTTCAGAATTAAATCAGTTGCTCTGCTTTATGATCTTAAAATCTGCTTCCTCTCCTCTCAATTCTACTTTTAAGGGCAAAGATGTGCTCTCAAAATGGACAGAAGAGGAAAACATTCTTACCATATTTGATTTTCTGCTCAGTGCAGGCAGATTCCTCTCTTCACTGGTTTGGGCATGATTTATTATATCTGTTGTCTATGTACATCTTTGATATCTTATTTGAGTAAAAGTTTATTGTTGAGAATGGAGCTCATATTTGACTCACATTTGTATCCCTTGCCAAGCACATACAATGTCTTTTAGGTAATTAGTATTGATACATTTTTAAAAAGAGTTTGATTTCCAAGCTGTACTAGCTTGCTTTAACCGCACTGTGGAGCAGCCTGATGATTTATCCTATTACTATGAAAGCTTCAAATTCCATGATGATAGAACACTAAGGTGAGTATTACCAGTTCAGTTCCACAGCGTTGCTAGCACAATGTTGACCAATACAACATATTAGTAGGTAATATTTAATTTAGAAAACTTCCTCTTGGGAATTGCATTGTATTGCTAAAGAGGTATAAGGCATCCAAAATAGTCCCACATTTATTTGGATTATCTAAAATTACGTATTACTTACATTTTTGGAGAAATTTGTGCCAGACATTGTTCAAAGTGTTTTGTATGATTTATACAATATTTAATCATGGTTTAATTATTTTTCTTGTAGAACTTCATGTGTTTACCATATAGATGAGATAATTTTTTTGTTCTTGTTTTGTGTCTTTGTTTCCATTTTCTAAATCTGATGGAAAAAATGAGTACGTTTTAGCAGAATATGAATATTTCTTCCTCATTTTGAGGAAATAGGTGTCATTTAATTTTATACTTTAGTAAAAGTAAATGGCAGAATCTTTAAGCATCTAAAATTAATATAGTATAATAAATATGTTTGGATACATATATACCTAAATACTAAAACTTAAAAAAAAATTTAAATGTTGCAGTAAATATTCATGTTCTGATAACATCCATCAATATGCTTGTGGATCTAAATGGTAGTATTTACTTTGTTTTGAAATGTAATGCTGAATGAATAAATTTACATTGTGACTGTCATTTTCTAAAATGATGTAAGATGTTTAGGAAATTGGTAAAAAAAAAAAAAAAGGATACATTATGCTTGAGAGAATCTTGTCAAAAATTAACTCCTGTGAGAATTCTAGTGATCTTAGGTTGAAATTGACTTAATAATAATAATGTACTTGTTTATTTTCATATGCATTAAATATGTATATTAGCCTGTGAAAATGTATACTATATTTATAATTTAAAAATTGATATGAATATGAAAATTATTTACAACTAAAATGATTTATTCCAATGTAGGAAAACATTTATCTGTGCAATTGAGAGATTTAAAAGTAGAGTGAATGACACATTTTTCATTAGGTTCTAGTCCCTGATCTCGTGTAGAGATTGTTGATAAGCCATAGAAAACCAAATAGATTACAAGTTTTTACATGGTATAAGTCAGTGAAATTATAACAGATTTTATGTTAATATACAAGTGTTTCCAATGGCATTTATTTAGAATTTTTCTTGTAAACAGCACAAACCCATTTTGAAGTAGTTTAATCAAAATAGGAAATCTGTGAGGACCGTGGCATCTCAGTAAACAACATGGGCTTAAATGTGGCTGGGATTTAGTAACAATTATACTCAATGATTTGTCCACCCTTGGGAACCTATTCATATTTCCTCTCCTCCTCGCCATATTTGCTTTCATTTTATCTTAGAATTAGGCCATTTTCATTTGTCAGTACTATGTGACAAAATACATAGTAGCTGATAGATCCCAAGGTTAATATTTCATGTCAGCCATTAGAAACAGAGTAGCTATCTTTTCATCCTTGGGAATGAATTAATTGCTCCAACTGGGCCAGGTACTCACCTCAGACCAATATGTTATTGTCTGAAGTTTGGATCTTATTGAACCATGGTTGTTCCAGCTGCCATATAGCAATGACATGACTGTGGAGGGGGACAGTCCCCAAAGGAAGTAAGAATGTTGGTCAGATAATCTCAAGATTTCCAAAGAAAAGAATCACTTGAAACCTCAGCATACATTCCTTTCTTTTATGTCTGATATGAAACATCACATAATATATTCCCATGTGTTGCAGATTGGGAAGTAGACAGTGAGATGGTGAATATTGCGTAAAAGTTTTAAATAGGGAGTTCCCTTGAGATAAACACATATGGAAGGAAAGAAAGGGATGGAAGCAAGATTGAGCAGAGAGAGAAGTGGTCTGAGTCTCAGTTTCATCCATGGCTTAGCTGACCCTGTGGGGTGCTCTATATTTGTACTGGCATAAGGAGGGTTTTGAGGCTTGGGCTTTTATACCCCTGTATTAATAACTCAGTGGATGTCAGCTGACCTAGGAAAGGAGCATATCCTTGGTCTGGGCAGCTGGCTTTAACTAAGGCAGTTTCTGAATAGGGTCCACAGCTGAAGGCTGACTGCTGGTAGTACCCCCAATACCTGGGAGAATAAGTTGTTCATCTCTGAAGTGGGACCTGAGCAGGGAGCACAGCATACGTTATCTTCTTCCCCTTGTGTTTCTTGGATACATTTTCTCATACCTCTAATATTCCAGGGTGTCTTTTCTCATGGACAAACATAGTAGAGAGATGACAGTGGGATGAATGGTGCCCTCCCTGATGAATATAGAATAGGGGTTGATGGTCATCTTCCTCCTCTGTTGTCAGTTCAAACGTGCTCTGACTCAGCCAGTATCTCTGCTGGCCTCAGTGGCTCAAGTGGTAGTGTGACTTAGACTACCTTGAGATGCTTGAGCCTCTAGTCAACACTCTCTTCTTAAGCTGTGGCTGCTATGCTTGTTATTTACCAACAAAATTGAATATGGGTACCAAGAGGCACCCAAGTGGGTCATTTGTGTTTAAAAATATTTCTCCCTGCTCCAATTACCTATGCTCATGATCTGTAAAATCAACCAAAATGACAACTCTTTACCTGCTGGGTTAGCACAAAGAGCCCAGGTAGCAACCATTTCTTACAGTTTAATGAAACTCTTGCTGTGTATTCTAGTTCTGTGACAGAACCTCCAACAATACGGAGCCCAAATTCTGAGGATAAGAAGCACACATTCTCAAATAGGGATGATGGAAATGACAAAATGAGACCACTCCTCCTTCCACTTGTTGCTTCTCAGACTGATACATTTTTTTTTTATAGGAGAATAACCATATGTAAAAATCTTCATTGAGTGCAAATCATATCCTGGAAGAAGGGACCGTATCCTTACAAGTAATCACTCTGGACTGGTAGACAAGCTGTATGTAGAACAGTTTGTTCCATCAGGTTGGCAGTTTCTGAGTGGTATGATATGTGATATAACCAGTTGATTCTGTTTTCCATAGTGGCTGTGCCAGTTTACATACCGACCAACAATGTACAAGTGTTCCCTTTTCTCCACATCCTTGCCAAATTTGTTATTTGCATTCTTTTTGATGATAGCCATTTTGATAGATGTCAGGTGATATCTCATTGTGGTTTTGATTTGCATTTCTCTGATGATTAGTGATATTGAACATTTTTTCATCTGCCTATTGGCCACCCGTTTGTCTTCTGTGGAAAAAATGACTATTCGAGTTTTCTTCCCATTTTTTTAATTGGATTTTTTTTTTGATGTTGAGTTGTATAAGCTGTTTATATGTTTTGAATATTAATCACTTATTGGTCATATCATTTGCAAATATTTTCTCCCATCCAGTAGGCTGTCTTCATTTTGTCTATGGTTTTCTTTGTTGTGCAAAAGCTTTTAAATTTAGTTAGGTCACATTGGTTTATTTTTGCTTTTCTTTCCTTTGTCTGAGGAGACAGATCCAAAAAAAATGGCTACAATTTATGTCAAAGGGTATTCTGCCTATGTTTTCTTCTAGGAGTTTTATGGTTTCTAGTCTTACGTTTAGGTCATTAACCCATTTTGAGTTTATTTTTGTATATGGTGTTACAGATTGTTTAACATTCTTTTACATGTAGCTGTCTAGTTTTTCCAACACCACTTTTTGAAGAGGCTGTCATTTCTCCATTGTATATTCTTCCCTCCTTTGTTGTAGATTAATTGACTATACATTCATGGGTTTATTTCTGGGCTCTCTTATTATGCTCCATTGATGTAAGCGTCTGTTTTTGTGCCAGTACTATACTGTTTTGATTACTTTAGCTTTGTAGTATAGTCTGCTTCAGGGAGCATAATATCTCCAGCTCTGTTCTTGGCTACTCAAGGTCTTTTGTGTTTCTATACACATTTTACAATTATGTGTTGTAGTTCTGTAAAAAATGCTATTGGTATTTTGATAGGGATTAGATGGAATATGTGGAATGTCTTCAGTAGTATGGCAATTTTAACAATATCCTTTAAGTCCATGAATATGGTGTGTGTCATCTTCATTGTGTTTCATCAGTGTCTTAGAGTTTTCTATCTATATGTATTTTACCTTATTTCTAGGTATTTTTTATGCAATGGTAAATGGAATTTTTTCTTAATATATCTTTCTGATATTTTTGTTGTTAGGATATAGAAATGCAACATATTTCTGTATATTAATTCTGTATCCTGTAAGTTTACTGAATACACTGATGAGTTCTAGTAGTTTCTTGGTGGCTTCTTTAGGATTTTCCATGTATAGTATCATGTTATCTGCAAACAGTGACAGTTTTACTTTTTTCCTTTCCAATTTGGATCCCTTTTATTTCTCTTTCTTGTCTGATTGCGGAGGCTAAGACTTGTAGTACTATGTTGAATAAAAGTGGTGAGAATGGGTATCCTTGTCTTGTTTCTTACCTTAGAGGAAATAATTTCAGCTTTTCACTGTTAAGTATGATGTTAGCTGTGGCTTGGGCTTGTCATATATGACTTTTATTATGTTGAGGTATGTTCCCTCTATACCCACTTTCTAGAGAGTTTCTATGATCAATGGATGTTAAGTTTTATCAAAAGATTTTCCTGCATCTGTTAAGATGATCAGATTATCTTTATTCTTTAGTTTGTTGATGTGGTGTATCACATTGATTTGTGGATATTGTACCATCCTTGCATCTGTGGTATATGATCCCTTTAATGTGTTGTTGGATTCAATTTGTTGAGGATTTTTCTATCTATCTTCGTCACTGATTTTGGCCTGTAATTTTCTTATTTTGTGATATCTGTGTCTGATTTTAGTATCAGGATGATACTGGCCTCAAAGATAAATTTACCTATTTATCAATCTATGTATTATATACAAATATATATCATATACACAAATATATACTATATACACTATGTATTTTGTGTATATATACAAACACACACACACGGATACACACACTGTTGACCATTGAACAGCACAGTTTTGAACTGTACAGGTCCACTTATATATCGATTTTTTTCAACAGTAAATACTGCAGTACTGTATGATCCAAGGTTGGTTGAATCGTAAGATGTAGACCCATGAATACTGAAGAACTGCATGTTTGGAAGAACTGTGGATACAGGGACCAAATATAATTTATATGTGGCTTATCAACTGTGCATAGGGTCTACCCCTAACTCCTGTGTTGTTCAAGGGTCAACTGTACATACATATACATAGTTCAATTTTCTTCTTTTTGAAAGAATGTGTGTGAGATACATGTTTAGCTTCCTGTTACTGCTCTAAGAAATTACCATGACTTTAGTGGTTTAAACACAACACAAACGAATTTGCTTACAGCTCTGAAAGTCAAATATCTGAAATGCGTTTCAGTGTGCTAAAATCAAATTGTTGGCAGGGCTGTGCTCCTTCTGTAGACTCTAGGGCAGACTGTGTTTTTTCTTTCCCTTTTCCACCTTCTGGAGTTCACCTTCATTCTCTGCCTTGTAGATTCTTCCTCTATGTTTGATGCCCTCAAATGATGGCAGAGTCCCTTTGCCATGTCAGGTAACATTCACAGGTTTTTGTCATTAGGATGTGGATATTTGGGGGGGCAACCGTTGTTTTGCCTACCACAGTATTCTTTCAGTGACGATCTGTGAGTGATGCATACTTTCAGTCATTTTCTAAAACTGCTTTTTCCTTAAGTCTTAGCATGTACTCTAGCCCTCTTTATTGACAGTAGTCTTCTGGCAGCACTTCTGGCATCTACTCTGCAGAAGAGTAGTTGGCTGTCTAATTGTTGTCCTTTATTGGAAATCTGCCTTTTCTTTCTAGTTACTTCTAAGGTTTTCCCTTTTCTTTAATATTCAGCATTTTCCCACAATGTGTCTAGGTATAGATCATTTAAATATGTCCTGTTTGGGTCTTTTTGTCGTTTTTTTAAAACTATGGGTTCATGTTTTCAGTTAAAAAATAGTAGTATCCGTTATTTCTTCAAATATAGACTACCACTAATTTTCTCTCTCTTTTTTTTTTTTCCTGGTGCTAATTTTAAACATACATTGTTGCTTTCAACCCTCTCAGGGCTTTGACTTTCTGAAGTATCTTTGAATTTACTAACTTAATTTCCAATTATATTTAATCAGCCATTTAATTCATTCTTTGAATTTTTAATTTTAATAGCTATAGCTAGTCTTTGTTTTTCAAACCAGCATTTTATATTTTAAAAGTTCTGTTTTCATGGTGTCTGTTCCTTCTCTTACCACTTTAACTAGTTTCTCCTTTCTTGTTTTCTTATATATAATCACCATAAGATGGTTTTAATTTTTCAGGTTCTTACAGGTGTTAATTCTATCATTCACTTACTTGGTTTGTCAGTTAACTCTAGTATTAGGCTGGTTTTATATGTAACTTAGGATTTTGTGTCTTCAACATCTTAATTTTTCTTCACACATTGTGCATTGACTCCTTACCATTTCTGCTCTAGCATTTATAACTTCATAGTTCTTAGAAGCACTATGTTTTATGCAAGGTCCCAAATCTATTCCTTTATCTCCTTCAGGCTTGAGGCCACATCTCTCCAAGTTAGGGCTTTAACATTCATTTTTAGTCCTGTTTCATGTTCTGCTCTCTTGGGACATGTCTTTTTTTTTTTTTTAAACATTTTTTATTGATTTATAATCATTTTACAATGTCGTTTCAAATTCCAGTATACAGCACAATTTTTCAGTTATACATGAACATATATATAGTCATTGTCACATTTTTTTCTCTGTGAGCTACCACAAGATCTTCTATATATTTCCCTGTGCTATATAATATAATCTTGTTTATCTATTCTACATTTTGAAATCCCAGTCTGTCCCTTCCCACCTCTCTCCCCCTTGGGAACCACAAGTTTGTATTCTATGTCTATGAGTCTGTTTCTGTTTTGTATTTATGCTTTGTTTGCATGTTTGTTTTTTAGATTCCACATATGAGCGATCTCATATGGTATTTTTCTTTCTCTTTCTGGCTTACTTCACTTAGAATGACATTCTCTGGTAACATCCATGTTGCTGCAAATGGCGTTATGTTGTTGGTTTTTATGGCTGAATACTATTCCATTGTATAAATATACCACTTCTTCTTTGTCCAGTCATCTGTTGATGGACATTGAGGCTGTTTCCATGTCCTGGCTATTGTAAATAGTGCTGCTATGAACATTGGGGTACAGGTGTCATTTTGAAGTAGGATTCCTTCTGGATATATGCCCAGGAGCTGGATTCCTGGGTCAAATGGTAAGTCTATTCCTAGTCTTTTGAGGAATCTCCATACTGTTTTCCACAGTGGCTGCACCAAACTGCATTCCCACCAGCAGTGTAGGAGGGTTCCTTTTTCTCCACAGCCTCTCCAACATTTGTCATTTGTGGATTTTTGAATGATGGCCATTCTGACTGGTGTGAGGTGATACCTCATTGTAGTTTTGATTTGCATTTCTCTGATAATTAGTGATATTGAGCATTTTTTCATGTGCCTATTGATCATTTGTATGTCTTCCTTGGAGAATTGCTTGTTTAGGTCTTCTGCCCATTTTTGGATTGAGTTGTTTGTTTTTTTCTTATTAAGTCATATGAGCTGCTTACATATCCTGGAGATCAAGCCTTTGTCAGTTTCATTTGCAAAAATTTTCTCCCATTCCATAGGTTGTCGTTTTGTTTTACTTCTGGTTTCCTTTGCTGTGCAGAAGCTTGTAAGTTTCATTAGGTCCCATTTGTTTATTCTTGCTTTTATTTCTATTGCTTGAGTAGACTGTTCTAGGAGAACATTCTTGAGATGTATGTCAGATAATATTTTGCCTGTTTTTTATTCTAGGAGGTTTATTGTATCTTGTCTTATGTTTAAGTCTTTAATCCATTTTGAGTTTATTTTTGTGTATGGTGTAAGGGAGTGTTCTAGCTTCATATCTTGCTTTTGGTTGCTGCTTACCATTCTTTCAGTTTTGTTTTGTTTTTGATTTGGGCATATGGAAATTATTTTTGAGCTTACTTCTTTGAGCAGAGTGATATTTTTATTGTTGATAACATATTTCATTGTGTTTTTATTTGCCTTAGCAACAGAATTTTTAAATTCTAACTTATTCTGGCATATTGGTGGGATTGTGTTTCTTTGAGAACTCTCTAATTTGCCAGTATCTCGTTTAGTTTTTCTTTTAAGTATATGTTTTTCTTGCTAATAATAAAAGGCAGTGTGACATAAGGGTGATAACTGTGAAAATATGGTTACCTTGTGACTACTGACAAGAACTCTTACGTATTTTGGATTTATGTGTTGGGGTCGTCATCATAGTGTACTTAAAAACATGACATGTTTTAGAGATTGAATTTTGACTTCAGAAATTTTAAAGCTGTCATTTAACTTAAAATGTTGAGTTGCTAGCTCTGTGAATATGTTATTGATTATTTAATTTTATAATAATAAGGCAAAAATTATCCTAAGTATAATATATAATTGATAAGGAGGAAGCTAAAGATTAGGAAGGGTCTGTTGAAATATTGTGATGTTGTGTAACTTTTTTGCCCATTAAATTTGATTTTAAAATGTTAATGAAATATCTTTCCAATAACCTAGACCAGCTTCCGATTATTTCACACTGCTCAGAAATTTTGATCAGAGGCTTTTATGTCCTCTGGCCTCTTCTCTCTCCATTTGTCCTCAGTCATTAAAACGCTTCTAACTGGGTATTTGACAATGAAACAAAACTGAGTTACATTTCCTGAGTGTCAATCAAAATAACCTGTAGCTAAATTGGTAACTTAATAGTTTTGTAAAATATTAACTCTTAAAGGGAAAGAAAATATTTTTCTGCTGATGAAATTGAGCATGAATAGGAGCTCAATTTTCTCACATACATACAGACATGTGAATTGATATAACACAAAGCACATACAGTTTTGTGAAAGACAACCTCAGAAGTGCTTTTGTCCTTCTCAGTTTGTCTGTTTTAGTTCATAATATTGATGTTAGTTTTCGCCTTATCTCTTCGGGTAATCAATACATTTGAAAGATGTATTTTAACAGAAGTAGTGCCCTTCTGTACAAGCTTCAGCTTGTTATAATTTCCCTTTGATATTCAAGCTGCATACACTTAGCTGCTGAAAGATGAGAGGTGACTACAAGATTAAAAATAACTTGGTAGACATTTTCATTATGTATTGAAGATAATAGTTATTTGTTGCACATTGTTATAAAGTGCTGCTACATATAATTCCCCTTTTTTATTTGTCAAAGTGAAATGTGATGACACAACATTCTTGATTGTGCAACCCTAAAGTCCAGACAAATGTAAATGAAAAAAATGATCAATTTTATAAATTGTTTTTTTTTAACACAGCTGGAGTGGTAGTTTGGGGGGGTGCATATTAAATGTGGATTTCTGGGTCCTAAACTCAGATTCTGATTGAGTGGTTAGGGAGTAATGCCTCAGAATCTTTTTTTTTTTTTTTTAAAGCTTTCCCAACTACACAGCATCAAATATAATGTTTCTAATTCAAGGTTTCTCAAAATTTTGGATTGCTTCAGAATCACTATAAAAATAAAAGAAATAGAGATGAATGGATCCTATAAAAATCTGTTGATCAGAATCTCTGGGCTTAGAATACAGATAGCACTTTTTATTTACAGTATTTACGGATATTTCTCGATGTCCACTAAAGTTTGAGAACCATTTATTTAATAATAATCAATCTAATTTAGCCTCACCAGAGCCTTGATTTCAGCCTACCTAAGGTGATAAAAACTTTCCATCGATGCTTGTTTAATCTGTGTGCCTTTAGTTGGTAGAAAATATGCCTTTATATTATACCAACTTACATCTACATGTATATATTTGTATGTCTGTAGATGTCTATGTTTGCATGTGACAGATTATTATATATAGATTATTGTATATTATTATAGATTATTATATATATGTATAATCTGTCTTTTTTACCTATTAGGACTACATCTACCCCTTATTTAGTAAATCTGAGACATATGAAGGAATTATCTCAGTTAAAATCTTCTTTTTATCATATAGAAATAAGGGTGTTCTCTTTTCTGTAAAGGAATTATGCAGTAATAAAACCTGCTTGTTTGTCTTTTAACTATCGCACAATGATGAAAGAACCTAATGTACCCAGTTTCAGGTATATAGCTTAGGTGTTTTAAAATTCGTTTATTGTTTTGCAGGAAGATTAAACCATTGAATGGTGAACAATCATTTTTATCACTTCTTCCCTTTCCATAAAAATTGTTTAAAGACAGTCTTTTGGCTTTTGGCTGTTAGGCAACTAACATATTTCTAAATAAGTACTCATTTAAGGATAAAAAAATCAGTTTTTGTTGGTTCCAATTGCTATAATAAGAGTTTCAAATTTGTCTTCCGGAATTAAAAAGAAAAAAAGAATAAGGATTGATATTCTTTACCTGGTATATGTGAGAGTTAATTGTCAACTAAAATGTAAAAACCAGTCTTAATTCAAAGGTCTCATAAAAACAGATACTGCACTGAATTTGTCTCATAGGCTATATAGTTTGCCAACCCCTACTATGGAGACGTGAAAAAACCCTGTGGGCCATAGTTTGTGGCGTCTTGAGGTAACCTAAGAAAGATTTTCCACTTGTAAATATTTATTTGTTTTTAAAAAAGGAGGAGGATGAGGAGAGTATATAACAGATAACCTAAATGACTAGCAAAGCCTTAAAATTGTTATTTTCTGGTTCTTTGTAGAAAAAAATTTGCCAAGCCCTGTTCTACAATATATTTTTCTGTTTTTTTGTATGTCAGGTGGGATTTGTCAGGACATTGTGAATGACATGTAGTGTGTTTTGTTGTAGTCCTTTAGAGAAGTGTTGATTATTGTTGTTTCATTAGGCAGTAACATGGTTGGAGTTCAACTGTAAATTATGTGTTTTGGGCAACACCTCAAATATCAATTCAGTGTAATTTAGCTGGATGCTATCCCATGCTCACAAAATTCTTAGTCAGCGAAGGTTTATAGTATTTATGCACAAAATTTGGGGCTCTCTGATTCATTTCTTTCTGGGACTCTCCCTTTACTTTTCAGCCACTGAAGAGTTAATTTAAACACTGACCTTTGTTTTCTTCATACCTGAAAATAAAAGGTGTTCTATCAGGGTTTTAATGACTCTGTGTAGCTGCTGACCCTGTAGCTCTCAGGCAAAACACTGCAAAAACATGGAACATCTATGGTGGTAATCCTTTTTTAAAGTTTTTATACCTCCAGATTTATTGAGATATAACATTGTTTAAGTTTAGGGTATACAGTGTGTTGATTTGATACATTTATAAATTGCAAAATGATTATCATTATACTATTGGCTACCACCTACATCTCATCACGTAATTACCATTTCCTTTTTGTGGTGAGAAAACTTAAAGCTATATTCTCTTAGCAACATTCAAGTATATTATACATTATTATTAGCTTAATCACTATGCTGTACATTGGATCCCCATACTTATTAATCCTATAACTGGAACTTCATACCTTTTGGCCAGTATCTCCCTACTTTCCTCACCACCAACCCCTGGTAACCACAACTCTTTTTTCAGTTTGTCTTGTTAAGATTCCACATATGTTTCATCATACAGTATTTGTGTTGTTTTCTCTGATTTATTTCACTTAGCATAATGCCCTCAAGTTCTGTTCAAGTTGTTGCAAATGGCAGGATTTCTTTCTTTCACATAGCTGAATAATTATTTACGTATAATTCACATCTTCTTTGTCCTTTCATGTGTTGATGATATTGTTTCCATGTCTTGACTGTTAGGAGTAGTGCTATGAGGAACATGGTAGTGTAAATATCTCTCTTCCAGGTCCTGATTTAACTTTCTTTGGCTACATACCCGGTAGTGGGTTTGCTGGATCTTATAGTAGTTCTATTTTTTTAATTTTTGAGGATCCTTCATATTGTTAACCATAATGGTTATACCAACTTGCATCCCCACCAATGGTCCAGGAGGGTTTCCTTTTCTCAACACCATAGCCAACACTTGTTATCTCTTTTGTTAATAGCTATTCTTATTGGTGTGAGGTGGTATCTCATTATGGCTTTGATTTGCATTTCCCTGATGATTAGTGGTGTTGAACACCTTTTCATGTACCTGTTGGTCAAGTGTATGTCTTTGGAAAACTGTCTATTCAATTCCCCTGCCCAAGTTTGTAATTGGATTATTAGAGGTTTTTTTATTTGTTTTTTTTTTTTTTTTGCTTTTCTGATATATGAGTTCTTTACATAATTTGGATATTAACGCCTTATCATATAAATGATTTGTAAGTATTCTTTACCATTCCATAGTTTGCCTTTTGATTTTGTTGATTGTTTCTTTTGCTGTACAGAAGCTTTTTAATTTGATGTAGGTCTACTTCTTTATTTTTGCTTTTGTTGCTTGTGCTTTTGCTGTCATAACAAGGAAATCTCGAGAATATCAAGGAGCTTTCTCCCTATGTTTTCTTCTAGGAGTTGTACAGTTTCAGTTCTTAAATTTAAGTTTTTAATTCATTCATTTTGTGAGTGGTGTGAGATGGAGGTCCAGTTTGGTTCCTGTGCATGTAGTTACTTAATTTTCCTGACACCATATTGAAGAGGTTATCCTTCCCCTATTTAGGGTTCCTGGCTCCCTTGTCAAATGTTAGTTTACCATATTTGTAGGGATTTATTTCTGGGTTCCATTGGAATATTTGGTCTAGGTGTCTATTTTTATGGCAGTATCATACTCTTTTGATCACTATAGCTTTGTAGTATAGTTTGAAATCAAGAAGTGTGATGCCTGCCTCTGGCTTGTTCTTCTTTCTTAGGAGTGCTTTGATAATTTGTGGTCTTTTATGGATCCATACAAATTTTAGAATTTTTTTTCTATTTTTGTGAAAAATACCCTGGGAATTTTGATAGGGATTGTATTGAATCTATAGATGATTTTGGGTAATATGGACGTTTTAACAATATTATTTCTTCTGATCCATGAGAAGGGGATATCTTTCCATTCATTTGGGTCATCTTTGTTTTCTTTCATCATAGTCTTGTAGTTTTCAGTGCACTGGTCTTCACCTTCTTGGTTAGATTTATTCCTAAGTATTTTTATTGGTTTTGATGCTGTTTGAATGGGATGGTTTTCTTTATTTCTTTTTCAGATATTTTGTTGTTCATCCTTTTTTCAAGTTTTGATTCTTCTCCAGAATCTGTCTTTTGTTAGTCCCAGGGCTTTCAGGTAGTGTTTTTTTTTTTTTTTTTAATTATAATTCACAGTTCTTAATAGTTATTATTTTCAGGGTAATTAATCCAGTAGAAGGACTTTGTGCCATATTAGAAGTGGAAAATATTTTAGTTTTTTGATACCCTTTATTCATTTAAATATTCTTTTATCTTGGTTTCTTCATTTTTTGGTCCAGCTTACATATTATTGCTGATATATTATCTTTTAGCTGTGGTGTCTTCTATGGGTGTAGTGTCTTTACTCAACCCAAGATGCAACAGGTTTCATTCCAAGTTAAGAAAGGGTATAGTTGAAAGAAGGTGTATCAGGAATTCACTCTTTCTTTGAAATTATTTGTTTCTAAATGGTTTAAATATTATTCTTGGGGGAGAGATAATTTTACTACCTCAGATGTACGTTTCCGTACCGTAGAAGTGGATATTTCCATGACTCTGATGCATGCTTCATCATTTATGTTCCACTGGACTTAAGGTTTTCAAAAACAATAATTATTCTTATGTATGTCACTCAATATTTAAATTTTTAAAATATAGATTAATTGTGCTACTTTGAAGTTTTCTGTTTTTATATTTTATTATAAATGGAAATGGAGGCTTTAATATGGTTTATACTTGATGTTAGCTTTCAGGCTGACAAAGTTTTTCCTGTGTGCATACTTTAAACAATTAGACTTTGATATCAGATAGATTGGGTCAAAAATCTCAGCTCTGCCTCTTTGTAGCTAAGTAGCTTTGGGCAGTTGATCCCCCAGAGTTTCACTTTCAGTCTTTCAAAAGGTTATTGTGAAAATTGAATGTGTTAAAATATGTTGTGTCTATCACAGTACTTTTTATACAGTAAATTTTAAGGAATGGAGACTTACTTTTTATCAATGTATATTTTATTGAGAATATAAAAGATGGAATTCCTGGTATGTTTGCTCTTAGCATTATCTTCCCAGAAGTCTCCAATAAATACTCCTTTCTTAAAATAAAATGAAAATATGGATCATTTAAAACAAATTCATAATGGCAGAATATTATTTATTCCAGGGCATGAATAAAAGGAATGAAATAATTTTTAGGTCTTAAACAGTTTAAGTTTTCTTGAGGTGACAGCCCAACATACAGAAAAAGGAACGTTTATGCTTATGCAGTGATATTATGTATTCTAAGAAGATATCAAGGGAAAGGTTTAGTTATTAATAAAGACAGTCTGATTAAATACTTGGTACTGAAATTGCAATAGCATCTACTGCTTATAATGTAAAATTGCATTTTCCAGAAGACTTACTACCAGATTTTAGAAGACATGGAATTTACAAAATGTCCCTTTGGAGAGATAGTAAATTACAAAGAGAATTTGACATTTTCTTAATCCATTCCCCAGTCACTGGCTTCCATCTCAACTAGTCATGGAATGTTACTTGGTCAGATTTGTAGGAAGTTAAGCACAAGCTTTTCAAAAAGCCTGTTTACATGTAATAATAATTTTGGTTTGATTATTAAAATGCTTTATAAATCTTTAATAATAAAACATATTACTCAAAACATTTTGTCTGACATTTAATTTTATGGATAAAGGTAAAGCCCAGTAAATTAGACTTTTGGCCTGGTTAAAGCATTTAAAACAATAACATTATCTTCAAAATACCACTTTTTTTCTAGAAAATTTAAGAAAAGCCATTAATGACCTGAATTCTAGGAAAAATATGATAGACTTATATATCGCCTATTGACTAATGAATAGCTGGCAGTTATTATTAGAACCAAAATACCCAAATTTGAAATGTACATGGTGATCGGCCAAAGAGATATATACTGATTGATGACTATTATTGTACCTGTCTTTTCTAGAAGTTTCAAATTAAAATGTTTCTCCATGTTTAAATGTTTATTATTTAGTGATTACTGTATCATAGCATTAATTGTTCTAAATAGTAAAAAGCTATAGTGTCTACAAAGGTTTGTAAAACATAAGTAATTTCCAGTAATTACGAGAATAAAAAAATGGCCTGACTAACCTAGGCAAGAAATTACTTCTACTTATTTGAATGCTGTAGCAATTAAGCCAGGGCAAATCAGCTGTCAGCAGAGGTACTGCTTTCTAGACAAAAGGTACCATGACTTCATGTGCTTGTGGTGGCTAAATAGTGGCCTTTCAAATAAGTTCATGTAAGATGGCAGTGTAGGAAAGACCAGGAGCTCACTTCCTACCATGGGAACACCAAAATTACAGCTATTTACAGAGCGACTAACAATGAGAAAGACCGGAAGACTAGAGGATTTTCTGCAACTAAAGATAAAAAGAAGAAACCATAAGACACATAGGAGGGGTGGAGACACGGTATAGTCAAAACCCACACTGACCCCACAAGTGGGAAGATAATTACAATTGCAGAGGTTCTCCCCAAATAGCGAGGAGTCTGACCCTCATGACGGGCTCTCCAGCCCAGAGGTCCTGTACTTGGAAGACAGGCCCCCAGAGTGTTTGGCTTTGAAGGCCAGTGAGGCTTACTTTTGGAGAGCCAGAGGGCAGTGAAAAATACAGAGTCTACTCTTAAAGGATGCACACAGAATCTCACGTGCTCTGGGATGGACCCAGAGCAGAAGCAGTAATTTGAAAGGAGCATGAGTCAGACCCATCTGCTGATCTTGGAGAGCCTCCCAGAGAGGGAGGAAGCAACTACAGCTTACCCTGAAGACACAGACACTGACAGCAGCCAATTTGGGGAACTTCTTATACTAGGAGGCCTCTAGTGCTGTCAAGCACCATTTTGGAATCCTCCTTCAAATTGATTATCACTAGGACCCAGCCCCTCATGTGAGCTTGTCAGCACCAGTACTGAGATGCCTCAGGCCAAGCCAAGCAACTAATTGGACAGGGACACAGTCCCACCTACCAGCAGGTCTGCTACCATAAGGCGCCAGGAGCTGCCCCAGGACACAGCCCTGTCCACCAGAGAAATCAGGACCCAGTCTCAGATACCAGTTCACTAACATCCCAGGATTCCCAAGTCCCTGCAGCCAGAGACCCCAGGACCTAGCTCCACCTGGCAGTGAGCCAGCACTAGCCCTGACTACTCTTGGCTGCTGACCTAGCTCCAGGAATCCTAGATCCTGCAGCCAGAGACCCTGGGATGTGATTCTGCCTCTGAGTGGGTTGGCACTAGCCCCAGCAGCCAGCCTCACCATTCTGTGCATTCAAATCAGCCCTGTATCACGTGTGACATGTCCCTGCCCACCACTGGGCAGAAAATAGGACCTCCACAGCCCCACAGCTTGTCAGGAGCCTGCCCAACCACTAGCTTGCCAGGACCAGCCCTGGAACCTCCCCCTGGGCCCTAGACACACCCACCAGCAGGCTGACAGTAGGTCTGAGACATTGTGGGCCCCACAGCCAATTGCCCCAGGGTTCAGATCTACTCACCAGCTAACCAGTATCAGCTTTGGGAACCTCGGCACCACAATCATTGACTATAGAATGTGGCCCAGCCTACCAGTGAGTCTGCACTACCCCAGGAACTTCCTGGATTCTGTAGTCAGCCACCTCATGATGTGGCCAAGCCCACCAGTGACTCACAGCCTCCACACAAGTCAGGAACTAGCTACCAACTAGACTGTGGGCCAGCCGCACTTACAAGCCTGCCCACGATGGTCAGCCCATCACAACAGAAGAACCCACCCACCACAACAGAAGGACCCAGCCCACACAGAGGGCACACTTAGAGCTTATAATGCCGGTGACCACAGGGTAGTGCACTGCTGCAGTGCATTGATTGTCTCCTACAAAAGTCCTTTCTGCAAGCTCAGGAAACATAACCAAGTTACCAAATATATAGGAAAAAAATCTCAACAAATTAGGCCAAATAAGGCAACAGAGGACTATGTTCCCAAAAAGGAACAAGATAAAACCCCAGAAGAAGGACTAAGTGAAGTGGAAATAGGAAATCTATCCAATAAAGATTTCAAAGTAATGATCATAAAAATGTTCAAAGACTCAGGAGATGATTAGATGAACAAAATGAGAACTTGGAAGTTTTTAAGATAGAAATTATAAAGGAGACTCAGAGATGGAGTATAAGCATTTTTAAAAACATTTAAATAAAAAACACCCTAGAAAGAATCAACAGTAGATTAGATGATACAGAGGAAGAAAGGGATCAGTGAACTGGGAAAAAGAATAGGAAATCACAGACTCTGAAGAGAAAAGGGAACAAAGAAATGAAGACAGTGTAAGAGACTTCTGGGACAACATCAACCATATTAGAATTCACATTATAGGGGTACCAGAAGGAGAAAAGAGAGAAAAAGGGGCAGAGAACATATAGATGAAAACTTTCCTAACTAGGGAAAGGGAACAAGACATCTAAGTATAGAAAGTACAGAGAACCCCAAGCAAGATCACCACAAAGAAGGTCACACCAAGACATGCTGTAATCAAAATCACAAAAATTAAAGACAAAGAGAGAATCTTAGAGGCAGCAAGGGAAAATCAACAAGCTACATACAAGGGAACTCCCATAAGACAGTCAGCCGACTTTTCAGTAGACACCCTAGAGGCTACAAGTGAGTGGCATGATATATTGAAATTGGTGAAAGGGAAAACCCTACAACTCTACCTGGCAAGGCTTTCATTAAGGTTTGATGGAGCGATCTGAAGTTTTACAGGCAAGCAAAAGCTAGTAGACCAAAAATAGCACCACCAAAAATATTGTGGAGAATCAAAAAACAAAACAAAACAAAACAACTCATGTGGGGACTATATTTTCTCTCTCACATCCTGTCTGTCACAAGTCCTAAAGATGGAGTAGGTATCCTTCTTTATTAAAATTACCTCTTTCCAACAATTTTCTGTCTCCTTCAAAAAGCATGACTACTTTGGAGAATATGCTTCATGTAGTTTAAGGCTAGTTACTACAAATCTCACAATTATACCTCCTTCTTTACTGAAGATTTTTAACCTCTTATTTGATAATCTTTTTTTCCACCTTTTTCCTTTATTATTTATTAGGACTTCGACATCCACATAAATATCCCTCCAGTTCCCTGGACTCTTCCCTCATCTTTCAGTAAAACTTTTTTTCCACTCCACCTCCTTCTCCCTCTTCCATAATCATATCTTAAATGTCATCATTTTCAGTATCTGCCTGAGCTCTGAAATCTCAGCTTCAAACAGTTCCAATCTTCCTATTCACTTAGTTTAGCATCAGCACTAACAAATATGACCTTGTCAAAATCAGATTTATTACTTAATACCAATATCATTGGTCATAATCCTGATGTAACCTATAAAAGGGAGTGATTTGTGTGTTTCTCACAGTGATTCAAATAGGCATTATTTGACAGAGTTTACCAAGTGGAAATCAGATGACTAATTTCGTAGTTTATTTCCCCCATCTGCTCAGAGGCCTCTAATTAAGTACCTTTTCCAGCCATTTCACTTCACAGGGCACCTTGGTTTGGACTTAATATTGGACAAAATATCATTAAATTTTGTTTAAACACCTCCTATAGAGCCTAGAATGGAATGTTTGCTCAGCAATTATTTATTGAATATCTGTTCAGCATTTTTTCACTACCTTAGGATTCATTTCTCTACTGTATTTCTGATAGGAAGTGATGGGATAAATTAAGCTACCACTATCTGATTATTAATTTCAGGTATCAAACTTTTTTTAGTGCAACCCATCTCATGCAGAGAATGAGCCAATTATATTGGAATTTGGCTAGTTGAGAAAAAAATTGGAGAGAGACTTCAGGTGATTTCCAGAAATCTTTTAATAAGATTATATAGATGACTGTCAAGTAACATTCTTAAGTGTAAGAAAAACCTCTGGTAAATAATTTACCTCTGGTAAATAATACAGCTAATTTAATAATTTAATAATTCTCCTGAATTACCTATAAAACAACAAAGAGGTGAAACTACTCTGGGTAAAGCTAACTCAATTGCATACATTTCAAATCATATACATATTCTAGTCACAAGACTTACCACTGCACTGCATGGGGTGGGTATACCTAAGAATAATAGAAGTTAGCTAGCTGAGATAGTTCTTTGAATATGTTTTCCTCTCCATGGGCTAAATAATTATTTTCTTGAAAACAGAATATATTGTATTTGTACAGCAATTGAGGTATACATTCCCTGTGGTTTTTATTAAGCACTAAATGGGAAATACAGTTTTAGTTTGACTCACCAAAAAATTGCTTTACAGACATTAACCAAAGACACTGCATTTCTTTATTTTTATTCTTCTAGGCAGTGAACTTCAGGCAGCACAAAGCAAGATGAATGACAGAGCCATGGAATGTAGCTGAGGTAAGAATTACATAATTGCAATTCACACAGATAGCATTTTCCTGAACTGCCATTACCTCTCACAGTTGATACCCAGCATTTCTGAAATTCTCCTACATTTTTATCTGCTGACGGGCTATGGTCAAATTCAGAGAAACGTTGAGAGTTGAAAAGATATTTTAGAAGTGAATCAGTCTTGCTTTGATTTGCAATTCTACCGTATGAACAATTCAAAAGATTCTCTTTCCCTGTATTTTCTACCACTCAATAGATAAATAAAGGTTAGTTTTGATTAAATTGTCTTAATTACGCAATACTCTTTTTTTTTGAGCTTAGGATAATTTTATTAATAATATTTGCAGGACAGTGAAAACAAATAGATTTGTAGCTGGAATAATTTTAGTAGTAGAATAGTGAAAGAATTGAAGAGGTACAAGTAGAAGGGATTTTCTTTCTGTCTCAAAAACTAAAGTACAGAATGGACATTATACTATAAATTGAGAAATCATGCTATTTCCATTTTGCTTTTTTTGTCTATATTACAACACTAAATAAATTGGTATATGGTCCTCATACCTGCAGGTAAAAAATATGAATTGGTGATAAATAATGCTTCTTTGGACAAACTTAATCATGATTCCTCATTATTTGTTAATTCTGCTGAAACAGTTTTAATTGATTGACGATTCCATTGGAATGATTACCTACTATAACCATTGTCTTGATCAGAAAACTTTTGCACAGTATCAAGCAGATAGAAAAGGTGGTCAAGTTGTAGTTATCTACATCTCAAACTTGCACACTTTTTTTTTCTCATTAGAGACTTGACTAGAAATTCTCAAGTTACAGTGTGTTTTTGCAGCATTTCTCTTTTTCTCATTCCCTGCATTAGTCATCTTTATTCTCCAAACTTCTGCAAACAAGACACTCAGAGTAATTTTCTGAATTTTAAATTAAATTTCAGATAATTTTTCTTAAAATTAAGCAGTTGTTTTGAAGTTTCATCCACTGTTTCAAAAACACCTCTTAGTAAAGTTTTTAGAAACTCAAAAGTCCTTAAGACATATTTGTAATAAACTAAAACAGAACAAGTGCCATATAGGGCTGTCTTAATACTTCAGCTTTCATAAAAGTTATATTAATATGAAGTTCCAAATTTTTTATATTTCCCCCTCAGTATGTTGATTGATCCAAATCATTGTTCAAATGTCAATGCAGAACCTATGGGCAGACAATCACATTAAATTATTTTTATTTTGAGAGCTTTTTGTTAAATCTGATTTTTTAATAGGATTGTAATTACACAATATTCTTTCAAGACACATGACTAATATCAAGGCTTATAGTCAAGATACCTAGGGTAAGAGTCTAGATGTCACTTACATTGACAGGTTGCAACTTCCCTGAGTCACAGATCCTCTGAGAGGGCAGCTGAGCTTTTTGACTACCTGCTGTGTTGTGTGGAGTGATAGAAAAACCACAGGAGAAAAGCCTGGGATGGGAGTAAAACTTTGCTAATTCAGTCCAAACAAACTCCCAGATAAACCACAAATCAAAGGGAAAGAGACACTGAGGCACTGGAACTTTTATGTCCAGAGTTTGGATCTATATCATGTTCTCAAGGTCATTTTCTTTGATCGAGCAAATGTAGCCTTATTAGAAAAATAAGCATTTTATCACTCCCTTAGGATTAACTTCTCTGCTATGTTTTCTGATGGGAAGTGTGTTTCTTATATTTCTGTGGGATTTAGATGTTTCCCAAATTAACTCTCACGTAACACTTTGAGAAAAGCAGGGAAGCTGTTATTTTCCGATAATATAGGTGAGGAAGCTGAAACTCAGAAATGTTAAGTGATTTACCCAATAATTGACACCTGAAAATGACAGAGTCCTGTCTTCTGACGGTTTCATTTCACTCGTTTACTTATCCATTCACTCAATCCATGAATATTTATGTAACACATTGGGTGTTCTAGGTTGTATGTGAAACATTGTGTGGATAACAATGAACAAGGTGGGGGATGCAGACAATAAATCTAATCAGACAAATAAATGCATAATTATAACATGTGACAAATGTAATGAATGACAGAATAATAGGTGAAGAACTTCCTAAATAAGTGACTTTCTGCCAGAAAGTAGAAATATACGACGAGAGGCTGGAACATGTATTCTGGGCTTACAGAACGATGTTTGTGAAGGCTTCTGACCTGATCTTCTCTATTGCAGCTCAATGCCGTAATGAGAATGCTGTGTGTGGAAGGGTGTGTAGGTGGGTCTGTGCCTCTGTTGCAGGCCATGCCTTCTCAGAACTCTGCTGTCTAGCAATATCTTTGGTACAGTTTATCTGTGAATATAGAACGGGATAGGTGGGAAAGGGAGAGAAGAGAAATATATTTGGTACCATTTCTGTTTGTGGTTAGAGAACTTAGTTACCAGGGATTTCCACTCCACTCTGCTAGCCCTGTGGCTTCGGCAAGACCTAGTCACCTAGTGTGAAGAGAAAAGGCCAGTGTCAGCAAAAGTCTACATCTGCTGGGGCTCATATGATTCCTTGCAAAGTGAAAAACTCGACAGATACTCTTAAAGGATGAAAGCAAGGTGATATTCCTGGGGATTTTCCCAAAGAGCTACAATTTCACATGGTTTTCTCAACACCTGTATTCTGCCATCAGGGAGACCTGTAAGAGTTTCTTTAAATCACTGAAAACATGCATAAATTCTTTAAATGTCAATGTCTAACTGCTTGTGTCATTAACATTTAAGTCTGAGGAAACAGAGTATTTTAAGCAAAAATGAAAGAAATGGACACATTTTAAAACTCTTGAAAAGATAGTACCCCAGTCTCCTGCCATTCAAATATGCAAATACTTTCACAGTGGTATTTTTATAATTTTAATTAAGTATAAGAAGGCAAAGTGAAATTCTTAATACCCTTATTGAGATACCATTTACAGACTAAAATTTATAATTCAGTGATTTTTATTAAACTTGTGGGATATGCAGCCATCACCACAATCCCATTTTAGAACATTTCCATCACTCCCTGCAATTCTCTCATGCTCATTTACAGTTAACCCCACTCTTACCCTCAGCACTAGACAGCTACCAGGCTTCTTTTTTTATATTTTTGCCTGAAAAGGAGAAACTTATGAAAATAGTTCTGTAGGTCCTGTGCCTCATTTCCAGCTGTGGCTAAATGACACTCGTCAAGGTTCTGAGTGTAAGAGCATTTTAGGCCTTACCTTTCCGTGTCACTCAGTTACTTGGATTTTTAAAACTCGAGCGGGTGTGGTAGGCAGAATAATACTCCCTCCTCCAAAGACGTTTACGAACTGTAAATGTATTACGTGGCCGGGGGAGTTCAGGTTGGTCATCAGTTGACCTTGAGATCAGAAAATTGTTCTGTATTATCTGGATGTGTCCAGTGATATCATAGGGTTCTTAAAAGTGAAAGACGGAGGCAGGATAGTCAGTGATGTAACATAGAAAAGACTACGACGAGCAATTGCTGGCTCTGAAGATGTTGGGGGATCCCCTATAATCTGGGACAATCAAGGAAGTGGATTCCCCCTAGACCTTCTAGAAGGAACACAGCCCTGCTAACATCTTGATTTTAACCAAGTGAAGCCATTTTCAACTTCTAATCTTGAGAACTGTAAGATAATAAATTCACATTGTTTTAAAGCCACCAAGCTTTTGGTAATTTGTTAAAGCTGGGCAAAGCTGTTAGGGGATGGAGCAGATGCCTCTTTCTCCTCCTGGTGGAATACTGGTTTTTAAACAGACTATTAAATCCAGTGACTTAAAAAAGGGACCTCGCTAATTCAAGAGAAAAGGCTTGGCATTTTCTCTGAGTGCTTTTAAGGTAAAATATCAGAGTTACACATGTTAATGGGCAGTTGCTAACCACAAGAACCTTGAACTAGAGTTGATCCCTCATCTGGAAGTTTCTAGCTCTCTGTCTATTCCCCCTCTTCCTCAGTAAATACACCTTCCTTGTCTGCCCAACAAACATTTACTCATCTTCAAAGCTCAGAGATCCAGGAGACTTTCACAGTGAGTGTTTTAGGAAGGTAGGAAGCTGGACTTCTGGCACTGTGTTGGAAAAGTTTCGCTCTTCTTCACCTGCTCTTTGCTCAAGAAATGGTACTTCAAAGGCTGCATTATAGATCGCTTTCTATTTCTCCCTTAATACTGGATTCAGATAATGGCAGGCACTGTTGGGAGAACAGAGGCATTTGTATTGCCTTCATCTTTATATTACCTGTATATAGCTGTTCAGTGTCTGAACATCAGCAGTTAAACATGAACCAATTTATCTGGAGTAAAAATTATATCTCTTGAAGACTGAAGGAAAACAAGTATGCAAATGCAAAATTAGTTTTCCCAAAGCAATAGAAATACATAAAGTTGCCATCTATCACTGTATATTTTCACTGGAGATTCTGTCCAATTTTGCATTTTAGTCACAAAATCTCCTGAAAAAAATCCATATTGTATCAAAAATGTGCTTTGTAAAAATGCCATAGAAAAATTATTTCACACCTTAATCTGACACATTATACATAGCCATCACCCTTAGCCTTTCCCTGGTTTCTTAAAAATTAAAACAAGATTGAAGGCCTATAGTATTTCTAATCCATAATTATGGATTAGAAAATTATAATTACATGCTTAATAACCTTAATATTTAATTTATTCTTTATTAATAATTGCATATGTTCCTTTTTTTTTATGAGGCAGTAGATTTTTCCATCACTTGTAGTAAATGTTTTTATCCTATTGAAATCAGTGACTGATTTTTTTCAGTAGAAGTAATTAAAAATACCCTGGATAATTTTGCATCTGTAAAAGGCAGCTAGTTCAGTGGGGGATAATCTTTGGAAAATGATACAAGACAAATTCTGATTTTATTGAAAACTGGAGTTTCAGTACAGCTTGTGTGCTGTGTGTGTGTATGTCACTTATTTTACTTGTAAAGAATGCATTATGGGGACTACACCGATAGAAGAGATTGATTTATTATTTTGTACTCTTACCTCTCTAACCTATGAAGTTCTGCTTAATATTTAAAATAAGTGCTTACCACATGGTGAGTCTAGTAGTCAGTGAACCCAGTATTGAAGAGATTTAAATTAGTTTCTTAATAACTCATAGGGAGTCATTCATCTGATTTTCTTACTTAGGCTATGAAGTATTCAGGTTTCTACTCTCCATCTTTACCCAGGGAGACTTAATTTTTTTAATTGAATGATAGTTGATGTACAATGTTGTGTTAGTTTCTGGTATACAGCATAGTGATTAATTTATACACATGTATGTAGTCATTATCATACTCTTTTTCATTACAGGTTATTACAAACCACTGAATATAGTTCCTTGTGCTATACCATAGGACCGTGTTGTTGATCTATTTTTATATAGTAGTTCGTATCTGCTAATTCCAAATTCCCAATTTATCTCTCCCCTCATCCTTTCCCCTTTGGTAACCATAAGTTTGTTTTCTATGCCTGTGAGTCTATTTTTGTTTTGTAAATAAGATCATTTGCGTCAATTTTTTAGATTCCACATATAAGTAATATCATATGGTATTGTTCTTTCTATTTTTGACTTACTTAACTTAGTGTGATAATCTCTAGGTCCATCCATGTTGCTGCAAATGGCATTATTTCATTATTTTTTATGGCTGAGTAGTATTCCATTGTGTGTATCAACTTCTACAACTTCTTTATCCATTCATCTGTTGATGGATATTTAAGTTACTTCCATGTCTTAGCTATTATAAATAGTGCTACTGTCAACCTTGGGGTGCATGTATCTTTTTGAATTAGAGTTTTCCCTGGGTTAATTCCCAGGAGTGGGATTGTTGGATCGTATAGTAAGTCAGTGCTCTCCAGCATTTATCGTTTGTGGACTTTTTAATGATGGCCATTCTGACTGGTGTGAGGTGATACCTCATTGTAGTTTTGATTTGCATTTCTCTGATAATAAGCAATGTTGAGAATTTTTATGTGCCTATTGGCCATTTGTATGTCTTTATTGGAGAAATGTTTGTTTAGATCTTCTGCCCATTTTTGGACTGGGTTGTTTGTTTGTTTTTATTGAGTTGTATGAGCTGGTTATATATTCTAGAAGTTAAACCCTTGTCACTCGCAGTGTTTGCAAATATTTTCTCCCATTCCATAGATTGTTTTTATGTTTTGTTTATGGTTTCCTTTGCTGTGCAAAAACTTACAAATTTAATTAGGTCCTGTTTATTTATTTTTGTTTTTATTTCTATTGCCTGGGTAGACTGACCGAGGAAAACATTGCTACGATATATGTAAGAGAATGTTTTGCCTATGTTGTCTTCTAGGAGACTTATAATGTTCTGTATTATGGTTAAGTCCTTAAGCCATTTTATTTTTGTGTATGGTGTGAAAGAGTGTTCTAATTTCATTTATTTACATGAGGCTGTGCAGCTTTAGCCAGGGAGACATTTTTATCTATCCAGTCCTTCAATGGAAAAAAGACAAGGGTGAAATATTACTGTTCATTCTGATTGTTTATATTTTGTAAAGTTGCATTTAAAGTATTATTTGTGTATAATTAAATGTTTTTATTAAACTATATTGAGGCATAATTTTCATAAATGATTATAACTATGCCATTTGGTGACTTTTGACTAATATAAATAGACATGAAACCACCACCAAAATTGAGATAGAGAACATATTCATCATCTCAGAATATTCTACGATGATTCCTTTACAGTCACCCCCACAGTCACTGCCCTATGTAGTCACTGATCTGCTTTCTGCTATGTAGATTACCTCTACCTAATCTAGAATTTTATAGTAATGAAATCAGTGTATACTCCTTATTCATGTAGTTTTATGTAATAGTGTAAATCAGTTGTTCTTTAAAATTTATAAATATTATTTCATTGCCTGAATATAGTTTGTTGATTCACTGTGGATGAAAATTTGAGCTCCTTTCAACTTGGACCTAATGTAATTACAAATTTGATAAACATTTCTGTAGAAGTTCTTATGTGGGCACATATTTGTATTTGTCTTATGTAAATGCCTAAGAACAGAATGAATGGTTTATATAGTAAGGGACTGTAACTTCATAAAATGTTGAGGAATTATTTCTAGAGAAATTGTACCATTTTACACTCCCACCTACATTGCATGAGAGATCTGGGAGGTTTGTATCACTGAAATGTGGTCTGTCTTTCTAACTCTACCTACTCTAGTGGTTTGTAGTGATATCTTGTGGTTTTAATTCACATATTCTTGATGATTGATATTGTTGAGCTTATTTTTATGTTCCAATGTTTATTTGAATATCTCTTTTCTGAAGTTCCTGCTCTTGTATTAGCAGGTATAAAGTTATGCATAGTTTCTATTTCAACTTTTGTCATTGTAAGTTTTTTTTTCAAGAACTTTGTCAGTTTTATCTAAATTGTTCAATTTACTAATATAAACGTTTTTAATCCCTTTAATATTTTTAGGATATATAATGATTTTTCATCTTTGGTATTATTAATTTATGTTTTTTCTCTTTTATTTTCATGGCTGTTACTTTTAGGAGTTTATCAATTTTATTTGTATTTCTACAGAACCTTCCTTTCATTCTTTCTTTCAACATTTTTTTATTGAGTTATAGTCATTTTACAATGTTGTGTCAAATTCCAGTGTAGAGCACAATTTTTCAGTTATAAATGAACATACATACATTCATTGTCACATTTTTTTTTCACTGTGAGCTACCACAAGATCTTGTATATAGTTCCCTGTGCTGTACAGTATAATCTTGTTTATCTATTCTGCATATACCTGTCAGTATCTGCAAATTTTGAAATCCCAGTTTGTCCCTTCCCGCCCCCTACCCCCTTGGCAACCACAAGTTTATATTCTATGTCTGAGTCTCTACATAACCATTATTTATTTATTTATTTTTCTCTGTGTTGTACTTCATTGATTCATTCTCTTATATTTATTATTTGCTGTCTGCTACTTACCTTGGCTTGATTTGCTCCTTTTTAATTAGGCACATGATGAGAAATCTTAGATTATTATTGACTTTTTTCTTTTCTGTTAAAAGCACTTAATGCAATTAATTTCTCTCTACAGATTGCATCAGCTACATCCCATACATTTTTCTATGTTTATTTTCATTATCTTTAATTTTCTTTCACTTCAAAGTAGGTCCACACTGTTTTCTCTTACTTTCTTCGACTCATGGTATTTGGAGGTGCTGCTCACTTGAAAAATATGTGTTTATTTGTTTTAGGTGTCTTTTCATTTTGATTTATAATTTAACTCCCAAGTGCTCAGAGATGAGACTATATATTAAAAATTCTTTGAAATTTGTTGAGACTTCCTTTATGCCTTGGATTATGACTTACTTTGTACATGGTTCCATTTGAAAGGAGTATGTGTTCAACAATTGTTGGTATAGTGTTCTATAAATATCAGGTCAATTTGATTGTTGGTGGTGGTAAAATATTCTCTATTCTTACTTACCTTTGTCTAATTGTTTCACCCACTCCCAAGAATGTATCACTAAATTTTCCAGTTATGATTGTGGGTGTATTTCTTCCTTTATTTCTGTTAATTTTCACTGTATTATTATTTTTGTACACAGTAAGGATTGTTAGATCTTACTGATAATTTGCTACTTGATTTCACTTTGCAACAATCTTTTTATCTTTTGTAATGTTATTTTTCTTGCATTTCCTTTATTATTAGTGATGTTGACCCATCTTTTTATGTGCCTGTTGGCCATCTGTATGATGTCTTTGGAAAATTATATATTCAGATAATCTGCCCATGTTTAATTGGGTTGTTAGTTTTTTTGATATTGAGTTGGATATTAACCCTTTATCAGATATATCGTTTTCAAGTACCTCGCGTTTTTATGTGGCCTTTTTTTGTTGTTGATAGTTTCCTTCTCTGTGAAAAAGCTTTTTAGTTTGATGTAGTGCTGTTTGTTTATTTTTGCTATTATTCCTTTGCCTGAGGAGACATTTTCAAAAAATACGCTAAGACTGAAGCCGAAGAGCATACTAACTGTTTTCTTACAGACATTTTATGGTTTCAGGTCTTACATTTTAAGTCTTTAATCCATTTTAAAGATGTTTTCTGCCCTTCTTCATGTCTTTCCCATCAGTATTTCCTCTGTAGTAAGTTGTAACTTCGGTGTGCCTGTGGAGGACGTTGAGCTCAGGGTCTTCTTACTCCACCATCTCAGTCACTCCCCTAGCTCAGTGAGTTCTGACAAATATGTACATTCTGGTAACCATCAACAAACAAACATAAGGAAACTTTTGTTACTCCACAGTGTTCTCTTTTTCCTTTTCCCAGTCAATCTTACTTTCTAGTTAAACATAGAGAACCTTCCTAAAATACATAATATCTTGACCTGAAAATTCCAGCAAAGCACAGCTCTAGCTAATGTCAGATAAAGCTCTGTCTCTCATTTGTTATACAGTTCACGCAAGAGCAGTAAGGGCTTTCAGCACTGAATGTTAAACTTCTGGAAGGGTATTTCTTTTTCTTTCTTTTTTTTTTTTTTAATTGAGTTATAGTAATTTTACAGTGTTGAGTCAAATTCCAGTGTAGATAACTGGAAGGGTATTTCTTCTAGATTGTTGCTTTAATGAAACTGCAGTTAGGAAATTAAGTTTATTCTCCCAGGTGGCACTGAAAAATGTAAGAAAAATTTGAAAGATAAAGAAATAATTAACTTTAAACAAATCAGGATCTTATATTGACCCCAACAAAGTTTGAGGCTATTAACACAATGGTCTCAGCCATCTGTGAGATTCATGTGAGAGGGTGCAAATATCTGTGTTTCTACAGATATGTTGAAATTGGTGGTAAAATGGATATGAATGCAGATTTACAGCTACTGAGGGCATGGAAGGCAGTGTTTACTTGTGTGATACAGAAAGTGTCAATGTTATACAATTTCTTTTAATCATGTAAATTAAAAAAAAAAAAGAATCCCTTTCCTCTTTGCAGGGTAAAAATATCACTGAAAACATGCATTGGACACAGGAAGTAGTGTTGGTTAGGAAAAGCCCTCCTTTAGGTCAACAGATGGGAAGTCCATTACAGAGCATGTAGGGTATGGAGAGATCTTCCAGGAAGTCGGTTTCACAGAGAGTGATACGGAGAGAAGTCAGTGTAAGTTCTGCCCCATCATGGAATTGAAACCACAAGGTTTTGAATCCTGAACAAGGACTATATTTTATCAAGATTCTATTGAAGAATGTGGTAGACATGGAGCTGTGCTGCTCAGATCTCCCTTCAGGTACTTTCTACCTACCTGTAAGGACATCTGGTTAGAAGATAGCCTTTATCTGTGAAGTCATGGATTGTTTACCTCAGCTCTGAACAGATGTTATTATCTTGTAAGGGTGAACTAAAGCCAATGACTGACCTAGGTGAGATTTTGCTAATAAGTTCCCCACCGAGCTGCCAGAATTCATCAGGTCTGAATTGTAGCCTAATGGCAACCTCAGCCCAGTCCTCCTTCCTTTCCCTTTCCCTTAACAGGTGTTACTTCCCAATAAACCATTTGCATTTTCCATTTCTGCGCCTGCATCCCAGAGAATCCAACTGCTTAAAGGAGCTAAGAAGAGAAATGATTCTCCCTGAAACCACAGGACGAGGCAAATTCCCCAAGTGCCTTAAGACAAAAACAGAGCATTCTTGTAGTGCAAAAAGTATGCATCAAAAAGTCTAAAATGGGCCTTGAAAACTTGCCCTTGTTATAATTGTACCCACCAGAATCTAGAGTCTAATGATTGGCTCTGTTAGATTCTCTGAAATATTCCAGAATACGATGGGCAAGAGGGAAACCAAGTGTTTGAATACAGTCTCCATGAATAATCCCCAATAAATGCTGTTCAAGTCTTAATGTGTCAGCCTATAGTTATCCTTGTTGGCTCAGCATCAAGTAATTCCTAAGAAAATTTTTTGTGACTTTTATTGTTTTCGATTAAAGTATTCTACCAGGTAGTGTAAGCATTATATCTACCTGTTTCTCTTTATAACTACTAAATTTATATCAATTTCCATATCTGTTTATATATACTCATATTTTTGCTAGGCTTGTTTTGCTGTCAATAATGATTATTATATTATTATGATTATTGTTATAATCTGATTTCTAAATGAGCAGCCTAAATAGAGAGAAATTTATATTCATACATAATACATATACATAAAATCTCTCATTTACAATATAATATAAATGCTTTAGTGGATTTTAAATCCTTGTAGGATTAAACTCTGTCAATATTTGACCGGTAGATAGGTAATGCATTTTGTTTCAAGTGCTCACAAAAGCATTCACAGCCAAAAAATTTAAAAAACAGTGGGGCTTGTGATTATAATTGTGATTATAATTGTGATTATAATTATTTCTATTGTTTCTGTTATTATGCTATTAATAAATTTTAGGCAAAACCGCTTGAACATGGTGTAGTTTATAAGAATGGCAGAGGAACTGATTTCATTCTAAATAACACTGTATGAATTGAGGCCAATTTCAGTGACTGCATGTTTATTTATGTCAGTTCCTGTGATAGTTTTTTAAGGTACAGCATATGTCCATTCAATTCTTCAAATTTCTTTATAGGATAACTTAATAGTATCTCTTATGTACTAATCATTGTGCCAGGCTCAGGTGATTAAAAATACAGATCATCCATTTTTTTTCTGTCTCAACTTGCTGATAAATACTTCATAAATGAGGACAGTGTGAAATAATAAATGTCATAATTAAAGTATAGGACAGAAATTGAAGAGTCAGTATGGGACACATGCAAATGCTATTGTCAGGATGGCAGTAAATGCAACGCAGGATGACAGGTTGTTAGTGGTGCTAGAGAGCAGCTAGCCTAGGCCTGTAAGAGATGATGTTCCAGGAGGGACTTCAGTTGTAAAGTGGGCAACTAAAAAGGTATCTGCTGTGTTTATTGAGATAACTTACAGCTCTGCCACGGAGCTTTGGGGATGAATCAGAAGTGTGTACCTTGAAAAGCTGACATAGGGAAAGTAGGAACATCTTAATTTCTGTAAATATGAAGAATTGTGTAAAATGGAAAGTATAAATAGTATACTCTAGATTGAGATTTCTGAGAGGGCCCACTATGTAGCACTTCCTCACCTGAGTTTGTAACCAAATAAGTGAGAAATCAGATAATTCAGACAGAATTCAAATTATCAGCAGATAATGGAATATATACTTTAATATTTCAGGTTGCTTTTGAGTAGTAAATCCACGAACTAATTACCCTGGTTCATCCAGTCCAATGCAGCTCTGGGTGGGGCAGGCCTCTGATGCCTCTGCTTCTTTTCCTCTTTTTTTTTTTTTAAATAGACTTTACTTTTAAAGAGAAGTTTTAGGTTCCTAACAAAATTGAAAGGAAGGTACAGAGATTTCCCATATACCCCCGTCTCCTTATAAGCATGGCCTCTGCAATTACCAACATCCCCCACTAGAGTCATCTGTTTGTTACAGCTGATGAACATACACTGATACATCGTAATCACCCAAAGACCATAGTTTACATTAGGATTCACTTGATGTTTTATATTCTGTGAGTTTAGACAAATGCATAATGATGTGTATTTCCCATAACTGTATCAAACAGTAGTTTCACTGTCCTAAAAATTCTCTATGCTTTGCCTGTTTATCCTGTAGTAAGGTTAAACATAAACTTACCTTATAACTCAGCAATGTCACTTCTAGGAATCCATCCAAGAAAAATTTAAAAATGTGTCCAAACAATGATGTATATGTTAATACTCATAAACAGCAATATTCATAATAGTCATAAACTAGGGACAACCCGAAGTCCATAAATGATGATTGAATAAGCAAAATACAGACTATTCACTGAACAGTGGAATACTACTCACCAGTCAGTAATCTGCAAATGTATACTACAACAAAGATGATCCTCAAAAACACTTTGCTAGGTAAAAGAGATTTTGTTAGACATTTTTCCATGTGACCCTCAAGTTTATGAATGTCTTGCAAGTGAGACACTGGTTATTCTTTCTTCCAGAGTATTGGAAACAAGATGGATAAAGAAAGAATGCCTAACTTCCATAGGGTATGTTTCCAGAAAATATTATAAGTGATGTGACAATGCAACTAAATAAAGAAGATGAATATGTATTTTGAGCAGGGAGTTAGATGACAGGAGTCTTAAGATCATATAAAAAGCATCAAAATCATGGTGGGGAGAGGTGGTGCAAGTAGTAGCCTTGATCTCAGCTTGGAGAGAGCAAAGGAGGAAGTTGGGAAATAAAGCCAAAGGAAATATTTCCACTGTTGAGCATCCAGGAGAAGTGTTTAGCTGAGTCAATATTGGAGGACTCTTTGGAGAAAGAAAACTAACTCTCTCTCTGGGTCTGAGGTCTGTTTGGCTTGGACTCAGAAACTAGGATCCTCTGGAGGGAATCTAGAGACTGGCCGTAATCTAGCCACACAGAGGCAGCCAGGAGTGAACCCAGGATCTCACCTACTTGGGTCTAGAATTATACAGGGAGCTTGAGTTACACTTCATCGTTTGCCATCTTCATTGTTTCAACTCTTCAGTTCAAAATAATAAAATACTTCTATGTAACAAAATAAAGACAACAAAAATCACAGTAAAAATATAAACAAAAAGTTAAAAGGCAAATGGCAAACTAAGGAACTATTTTCAAGATGCATTGAATGAGTAATTTTCTTATTCTTTTTTTTTTTTAACATTTTTTATTGATTTATAATCATTTTACAATGTTGTGTCAAATTCCAGTGTTCAGCACAATTTTTCAGTCATTCATGGACATGTACACACTCATTGTCACATTTTTTCCTCTGTGAGTTATCATAACATTTTGTGTATATTTCCCTGTGCTATACAGTGTAATCTTGTTTATCTGTTCTACAATTTTGAAATCCCAGTCTATCCCTTCCCACCCTCCACCCCCCTGGTAACCACAAGTCTGTATTCTCTGTCCGTGAGTCTATTTCCGTCCTGTATTTACGCTTTGTTTTTGTTTGTTTGTTTTTGTTTTTGTTTTTTAGATTCCACATATGAGCGATCTCATATGGTATTTTTCTTTCTCTTTCTGGCTTACTTCACTTAGAATGACATTCTCCAGGAGCATCCATGTTGCTGCAAATGGCATTATGTTGTCGGTTTTTATGGCTGAGTAGTATTCCATTGTATAAATATACCACTTCTTCTTTATCCAGTCACCTGTTGATGGACATTTAGGCTGTTTCCATGTTTTGGCTATTGTAAATAGTGCTGCTATGAACTTTGGGGTGCAGGTGTCATCCTGAAGTAGATTTCCTTCTGGATACAAGCCCAGGAGTGGGATTCCTGGGTCATAGGGTAAGTCTATTCCTAGTCTTTTGAGGAATCTCGACACTGTTTTCCACAGTGGCTGCACCAAACTGCATTCCCACCAGCAGTGTAGGAGGGTTCCCCTTTCTCCACAGCCTCTTCAGCATTTGTCATTTGTGGATTTTTGAATGACGGCCATTCTGACTGGTGTGAGGTGATACCTCATTGTAGTTTTGATTTGCATTTCTCTGATAATTAGTGATATTGAGCATTTTTTCATGTGCTTTTTGATCATTTGTATGTCTTCCTTGGAGAATTGCTTGTTTAGGTCTTCTGCCCATTTTTGGATTGGGTTGTTTATTTTTTTCTTATTGAGTCGTATGAGCTGCTTACATATTCTGGAGATCAAGCCTTTGTCGGTTTCACTTGCAAAAATTTTCTCCCATTCCGTAGGTTTTCTTCTTGTTCTATTTCTGGTTTCC
This sequence comes from Camelus ferus, assembly GCF_009834535.1. Lineage (NCBI taxonomy): Eukaryota > Metazoa > Chordata > Mammalia > Artiodactyla > Camelidae > Camelus > Camelus ferus. The sequence goes on along the minus strand of NC_045706.1, from coordinate 40,659,305 downwards.
TTTGCTGTGCAGAAGCTTGTAAGTTTCATTAGGTCCCATTTGTTTATTCTTGCTTTTATTTCTTCTAGGAGAAAATTTTTGAGATGTATGTCAGATAATGTTTTGCCTATGTTTTCCTCTAGGAGGTTTATTGTATCTTGTCTTATGTTTAAGTCTTTAATCCATTTTGAGTTGATTTTTGTATATGGTGTAAGGGAGAGTTCTAGCTTCATTGTTTTACATGCTGCTGTCCAGTTTTCCCAACACCATTTGCTGAAGAGACTGTCTTTATTCCAATGTATATTCTTGCCTCCTTTGTCAAAGATGAGTTGACCAAAAGTTTGTGGGTTCATTTCTGGGCTCTCTGTTCTGTTCCATTGGTCTATATGTCTGTTTTGGTACCAATACCATGCTGTCTTGATGACTGTAGCTCTATAGTATTGTCTGAAGTCTGGGAGAGTTATTCCTCCAGCCTCTTTCTTTCTCTTCAGTAATGCTTTGGCAATTCTAGGTCTTTGATGGTTCCATATGAATTTTATTATGATTTGTTCTAGTTCTGTGAAATATGTCCTGGGTAATTGGATAGGGATTGCATTAAATCTGTAGATTGCCTTGGGCAGTGTGACCATTTTAACAATATTGATTCTTCCAATCCAAGAGCATGGAATATCTTTCCATTTTTTAAAGTCTTCTTTAATTTCCTTCATCAATGGTTTATAGTTTTCTGTGTATAATTCTTTCACCTCCTTGGTTAGATTTATTCCCAGATATTTTATTACTTTGGGTGCTATTTTAAAGGGGATTGTTTCTTTACTTTCTTCTTCTGTTGACTTATCGTTAGTGTAAAGAAATGCAACTGATTTTTGAACGTTAATCTTGTAACCTGCTACCTTGCTGAATTCTTCAATCAGCTCTAGTAGCTTTTGTGTGGACCTTTTAGGGTTTTCTATATATAGTAACATGTCATCAGCATATAATGACACTTTTACCTCTTCTTTTCCAATTTGGATCCCTTTTATTTGTTTCTCTTGCCTGACTGCTGTGGCTAGGACTTCCAGGACTATGTTGAATAGGAGTGGTGATAGTGGGCATCCTTGTCTTGTCCCAGATTTTAGCGGGAAGCTTTTGAGTTTTTCACCGTTGAGTACTATGCTGGCTGTAGGTTTGTCATATATAGCTTTTATTATGTTGAGATATGTTCCCTCTGTACCCACTTTGGCGAGAGTTTTTATCATAAATGTGTGTGGAATTTTATCAAATGCTTTTTCTGCATCGATTGAGATGATCATGTGGTTTTTGTCCTTTCTCTTGTTGATGTGATGTATTACACTGATTGATTTGCGTATGTTGAACCAGCTTTGTGTCCCTGGGATGAACCTCACTTGGTCATAATGTATAATCGTTTTTGTGTGTTGTTGGATTCTATTTGCTAAAATTTTGGTGAGGATTTTGGCGTCTATGTTCATCAGTGATATTGGCCTATAATTCTCTTTTTTTGTAGTGTCTTTGCCTGGTTTTGGTATCAGGGTGATGGTGGCTTCATAGAATGAGTTTGGGAGTATTCCCTCCTTTTCAATCGTCTGGAAGAGTTTGAGAAGGACTGGTATGAGTTCTTCTTTGTATGTTTGGTAGAATTCCCCAGTGAGGCCGTCCGGTCCTGGACTTTTATTTGTAGGGAGGTTTTTAATTGCTATTTCTATTTCCTTTCTAGTGATCGGATTGTTCACGTGTTCAGATTCTTCTTGATTCAGTCTTGGTGGACAGTATGTTTCCAGAAACTTGTCCATCTCCTCTAGGTTATCCAGTTTGGTTCCATATAGTTTTTCATAATATTCTCGTATGATATTCTGTATTTCTATTTTATTTGTTGTAATTTCTCCATTTTCCTTTCTTATTTTGCTAATTTGTGCTCTCTCTTTTTCTTCTTTGTGAGTTTGGCCAGAGGTTTGTCGATTTTATTTACTTTTTCAAAAAACCAGCTTTTGGTTTGGTTGATTTTTTTCTATGGTCTTGTTAATCTCTATTGTATTTAATTCCTCTCTGATCTTTATTATTTCCTTCCTTCTGCTGCTTTTTGGGGCTTTTTGTTCTTCTTTTTCTAATTCATTCAGGTGGTGGGTTAAATTGTTTATTTGAGATTGTTCTTCTTTTTTGAGGAAGGCCTGTATCGCTATAAACTTCCCTCTTAGCACTGCCTTTGCTGTGTCCCATAGGTTTTGAGTGGTTGTGCTTTCATTATCATTTGTCTCAAGGTATTTTTTAATTTCAGCTTTGATTTCCTCATTGATCCATTGTTTTTTCAATAACATATTGTTTAATCTCCATGCTTTCCTGTTTTTTCTCCTCTGTTTCTCTGTTGTTGATTTCCAGTTTCATGGCATTGTGGTCAGTAAAGATGCTTGAGATAATTTCTATCTTCTTAAAATTGTTGAGGTTTCTTTTGTGCCCAAGTACATGATCGATCCTGGAAAATGTTCCATGTGCACTTGAAAAGAATGTATATCCTATTTTTTGGGGGTGTAATGCTCTGAAAATATCCACCAAATCTAGTTTTTCTATTGTAGTATTTAATTTCTCTGTTGCCTTGTTTATTTTCTGTCTGGAAGATCTGTCTAGTGATGTTAGTGCAGTGTTAAAATCTCCAACTATGATTGTATTCCCATCAATATCCCCCTTTATCTCTGTTAGTACTTCTTGTATGTACCTAGGTGCTCCTATATTGGGTGCATATATATTAACGAGTGTAATATCCTCATTTTGTATCACTCCTTTAATCATTATAAAATGTCATTCTTTATCTTTCTTTATGGCCTTTGTTTTAAAGTCTATTTTGTCTGAAATGAGTACTGCAACACCTGCTTTTTTGGCTTTTCCATTTGCATGGAATATCCTTTTCCATCCTTTCACTCTCCATCTGTATGTGTCCTTCTCCCTAAAGTGGGTCTCTTGTATGCAGCATATTGAAGGTTCTTGCTTTATTATCCAGTCTGCCACTCTGTGTCTTTTGACTGGAGCATTTAGTCCATTAACATTTACAGTAATTAATGATAGATGTGTGTTTATTGCCATTTTGAACTTATCTTTGCAGTTGAATTGGTATATCCTCTTTGTTCCTTTCTTCTTCCTTTTGTGGTTTGGTAATTTTCCTTTGTATTATCATGGATTTTATTTAATTTTTGTGACTCCTTTGTAAATTTTTGGCTTGTGGTTACCCTTTTTTGTAAATCTATCAACCCATTAGTATAACTGTTTTTATTAAACTGATAGTAACATGATCTCAAACCCATCCTACTGTTAAAAAAATTTAAAAAAGAAAGAAAAAAATATTCTATATTTCCCTGCCTCCCTCTCCCACTCTCAGTGATCTGTATGTCTTCTTTTATAATTTCATGTTTACTTTATTTGTAATTCATGAGTTACCACCTTTCCAGTTGTATGTTTCTCATTTTTGTAGCATCCTGCTGCTTTTCTATTTAGAATAGCCCTTTCAATATTTCTTTTAGCATGGGTTTAGTGTTGCTAAACTCCTGCAGCTTTTTTTTGTCTGTGGAACTCTTTATTTCTCCTTCTATCCTCAAGGATAGCCTTGCTGGATAAAGGGTCCTAGGCTCCATCTTTTTTTCATTCAGGGCTTTGAATATATCTTGCCACTCCCTTCTGGCCTGTAGTGTTTGTGTAGAGAAATCAGCTGAGAGCCTTATGGGGGTTCCCTTGTAACTTACTCTTTGCTTTTCTCTTGCTGCCTTTAGAATGCTTTCTTTATCCTTGACTCTGGCCATCTTGATTATGATATGTCTTGGTGTGGGTCTATTTGGGTTCTTCCTGTTTGGGACCCTCTGAGCTTCCTGTACTTGGATATCTGATTCCTTCTTTAAGTTTGGGAAGTTTTCAGTGATGATTTCTTCAAAAACCTTTTCAATCCCCTTTGATCTTTCTTCTCCTTCTGGGACCCCTATTATGCGAAGATTGGGACGCTTTATATTATCCCATAGGTCCCTTATGCTATTTTCATTATTTTTTATTTGCTTCTCTTGTAGTTCTTCTGAATGGGTGCTTTCTATTGCCCTGTCTTCTAGATCACTAATTCATTCCTCTGCATTATCTAGTCGGCTTTGCACAGCTAGTAGATCATTCCTCATCTCTGTCAGTGAGTTTACCCATTCTACTTGGCTCTTCTTTATAGCTTCAGTTTCATTTTTGACATATTTTATATCTCTAAACACTATCTCTTTTAATTCCTTCAGCAATTTGATCACTCCTTTTTTGAAATCTTGATCTAGTAGGCTATCGATGTCTATTTCATTGATCTTTCTTTCAGAGGATTTCTCTTGTTCTTTTAATTGGGAAAGGTTTTTCTGCTTCTTCATCTTGCTCATACCTCTCTGGCACTGTGGTTTATGGAGTATTAGTTGTTTATTTTGGTCCTTAAGGATTTTATCTGTCTAATGCCTATTTAGGAATAGAACTTAGGAAAAAAGAAAAAAAAATAAGAGAGAGAAAGAATTTTAAAAGAAGGGAGAAAGAGGGTTTGAAAACAGTGTATAATGAATAATAGAAGAGCGAGTTGAAGCAGAGTAGTAATCGGGTTGAGACGTCCTTTTAAAACGTTTACAAAAAAGGGGGGGGGGAGATGAATAGATGTATTTGAAACCTGTGTCTAATCAGTAACAGGACATCAAAACCCAAGAGAAATAGAAATGAATTAAGAAGTAAAAATTAAGAGAGTAATAGAAAATAGAACAGGTAAAAACAGATTTAAAAAAGGGGGGGAGGCGGTTTTGTCGGTGTTCTCCTGGAGTCTGTGTGCTTTTAATGTGAAGTCTTTCTGTGTTCGTCCTGTTTTGGAAGCTCAGCTTGCTGTTTTCAGAGGCCCTCCGTTGGCGCCCTCTTCTGTGCTGCTCCCAGCACCTGTCGGCAAGCCGATCGCGCCTCCTCCTAACACTAAGTCAGGTGCAGCTCTCTGCTGTGGGAGTGTGGGTCGCTGCCCCTCCGGATGCCGCAGTCAGATGTTGCAGACTGGCCGGGTAGGAGGGCGGGTCGTGCCCCCTCCCAGCACCTCGGTCAGGGGCTGTGTTCCTGCCCGAAAGGCGGGGGGCCGCTCTTGCTCTACCTGCGCCGCTGCCCGGTAGCTCCGCTGCTCTGTGCGGCTGCGTGCTCTGCCCTGGTCGGCGCTCCGCGGGTGGGCTTGGGGAAGAGCGAGGGACAGCCTTGTCCCTGCTCTGAGCCAGAACCCAGCTCCTTGTTTGTCTTTGTGGAGCAAGTTCTCTGAGGGACCATGATGGAAGGATCCTATCTGCCCCGGGCTTCAGGCCAGTCTCAGTTTGGCCTTTGAGGCTGCTAAGCCCTTCGGTGTGGATGCAGGTTTCGCCCCCGCCCCCGCCTGGGTGCTCAGGGCGGAGGATATGGCGGCTGTGCCTGAGCCCCGCCTCTCTTCCCCCGAAAACTTTCCGCGGGTTTTCAGAGATGGGGGTGTGCACCCTTCCCCCGAGAGCACATCAACCTTGCTGTTTTATGGAGGGCCCAGGTTGTTCTGCCCTGTGCACCCACAGCCACGGCCTGCAGCCCCTTGCGTTCCCCCGGGGCTGCCTCCATGCAGCCCTCCCAGTCCTCCGCCCGGCTTGTGCAGCCTGGCCCTGCCCGCCGATGCCGGCCCTGCGTCTCAGGCTGGGTGTTGGAGGGACGCTCTGTGCCCGTTTAACTTAGTTCTGTTAGTCAAGGGCTGCTCTGTACAGATCCGAGCCTCGGAGGCTCCCCCTCCGTCCCGCTGGCCTCTCAGTTGGAGAGGGGAGACTCAGCGAGCGAGCGCCAGTCCTCCTTTGCCGCTCCCTCCCCGCGGGACCTGTCCCGTGCTGCTTTGCCTTTTGTTATTTCTTTTTTCCTTTTCTCCTACCAGATTTTTGGTGTCTATATCTTTTGAAGAGGGTGATGTTCTGTCGGAGTTCCGCAGGTGCTTTGGTTGGTTGAGTGGGTCTGTAGATGTGGGTCTTGGTGTATTTGTGGGAGAGGGTGACCTGCGAGCCTCCTTCTACTCCGCCATCTTCTCCCATCTCGGAGTATAATTTTCTTTATAAGGAGAAAAATAGAAACATGAAGGAAAATAATAAAATACGTGAAATGGAAGTATATTCATATACATACAAAACTAAAATAAATGGCTAATAATCATATAAAATAATTCTCAACCTAAGTTAGAAAACTATAAAAGTGAAAAGTTACTGTTTTCTCCTGTAAGATGGACAAAGCTGGAAATCTATGAAATTTTATGAAAACAAACACAATTATGGAAGGGTATGAATTTGTGTAAACTTTTGGGAAATAATTTGTAAACATTTATTAAAGTTAAAAATAATGCATATTCTTTAACCCAGTTGGCCCACTTCTATTAAATGTAGCTTACAAAAAACACACAAATGTCGAAACATACGAGTACACAGATATTCTTTGGAACATGTTTATAGTGCAGAATAACTGAAACCAACAGATGATGAAATCATACAAATTCAGAGATATTTATATTTTCTCAGATGGGGAAAATTCCAGGATATTTGGCAATTAAAAAAACAAAATGGCAATAGAACATGTGAAACATAATCCTACCAATTTAAAGAAAGTAAATGATGGAAATGGCTTAAGAAACTTTGTACATTATTTACGTTGGAGAACTGACCTTTTGACACTGGAAATGGACAGGTAGGGAGTGAGTTATGGTTTGACTTTGTTAACTTCATTGCTGATTTTATTACAATGAACATATATCATTTCAATTGTAATAACAGCATTACTATTAATGATAAGGTGCCACAGTATCTGTGCCGTGCTGTGATGAATTCAAGGGAGAAAGTAGAGAAGGCTGGGAGAAAAAGTAGACAAGAGGTGAGTGTCTACTTTCTGAAGTCTCAGTTTTGTTCTGAGCAGTGCTCATGGGCAGAGAACAGTTGTGGCTAGCTGAATAGTGGTCTTACCTGGATCGGCATGAACAAACACAGGCATGGAAGGAGGCTATGGTGTGAATGCCTGTACACTTTTTTTTGTTTTTTCTTGAGCCCCTCTGAGGCAGACCAGACACATTGAGTGATAATGCAATTGATAGAGCTGTTGGAGTGAGTGCTCACCTAAATAGATTGCCCTGTCCACTTGAAATTCTTTAAACATAGGCAGATATTTCCCCAGGGATAGTAAGAGATGGCAAAAAATTAATGATGGAGGCCTACATAAGGAGTTTATCCAAATGGTGAAGTTTACTTCCAACAAATTTAATAGATTTATCATTAACCTTCCACAATTCAAAATGGAGTAACAGGAAAAATTAAGTAGGGAAAGAATATTTTAAGATTCAGGTGAATTTAATTCACCTAATTTTTACATGTTAGATAGGAAGTGTGTATATATTATTACCAAAGTCTAGCACTGAATGTTTATATAACAACAATAGAAAACAAATTTATATAGTGTTTATTATTTGCAGGAATTTTTATAGTGCATTGAGAATGTACAAGGCATCAGATAAACCAAGTTAAAAGCATCAATGTGGACAAAATAAAAAAGACTGATGGTAATAGGCAAGGATGTGAAGCAACTACAGTTCTTAAATCATTTTAGTAAAAGTATAAATTGGTACAACCATTTTGAAAAAATAATTGGCAGTGTCTACTAAAGCCAAGCACACATTCTCTCTATGATCACACAGTCCTGATCATAGGTGCATACTCAGTTGAATGAGCCTGAGAAGAATTCTGTAACAATATTCACAGTAGCATTATTTGTAATGGCCACAGAATGGGAACAATCTGAAAGTTAATCTTAGTAAAATGGATAAACAGTATTTCAGTCAAACGATGGAATGCTATATAGTATTGAAACAAAAATGATGCTACACACTATAAAATGGATGAATCTCATAGACTTAATATGAGCAGAAAAGCTAGGTACAAAATAGTTTATACTGTTACGTTATTTACGTGTAGTTTAAAATATACAAAACTGTGTTTACTACTAAAAATAAGTATCATTGTTACCTTTGGGGAAAAGAAGTGTAATTTAGTGGGAGGGGCTGTAGGAGGATTTTGGGAGTAATAGTAATGACTTTTTGTTGATTACTTGGTGGGTTCACTTCATGAAAATTTTATTAAATACTGAACTCATACATTCTGTATGATTCCATATGAATATTATATTTTAAAAGGTTATAACATTTTATGGAATAATCATATTAGCCTCATAATCTGAGAGTGTCAAGTTATATAATTTATCTAATGTATATCATTTGAAAGGCGTATACCCACATCTGAACAATTTATATACTACATATTCTTTTTCATGAAACTGAAAAAATGATAATGGAAAAAAGTTATCATAAATAAGCAGGAAAAACTATAGTCCAGGCATTCAAGAATTTGGGCGATATATTCAGTAACTAAACATATCCTAAGTAATAGAATATGTGTTAAGTGGAGAAAATTGCAAACATGAATTTATTAAATATTTTCCTTAGATATATTATTTTGCAACCTCTTAAAGGTGTTTTTCAAACAATATATCCATGTAGATCAAGTCAAAGGACTTTGACAGGATTCTCATTGTTGAATTTACTAAGTAGCCAGTGCCTTTATAGCTGGTAACGTGTTTTATCAATTATATAGGTCATTTTCCCTCTTATCAGGAGTGGGTGTAGGGATCAACAATATCTTTTGCTACCTTTTCTGTCTATAGAGTCTCCTTTTTTTTTTTTTAATTGGCAATAGAGATGACATTGGCACAGGAAGATTAAGCAGCACATTTCATCTTCACATCTGAATAATGTCCTTCACTCATATATTTTAGCTCTTTACCCCACAGCAAGAATCCACAAGTACTTTTGCTATTTGTTCTGGCTTCTTGTCTTGATTTTCCTAATGACTTGTTCCTCTATAGAAATGTTTTGACTTAAAATAAATTACTGATTAAGTGAGCAAATCAGTACTCTAGTAGTCTCTTGGGGAAATGAAATACACAGTCAGCCCATTTTGATATGTGGGTTGGAGATGTACTATAGATACGGTATGGGGAATGGTAGAAGGATGGGGAGAAAGAATAAGAGGAGAGTGAGAGAAGGAGAAAAGAGGGAGAGAGAAGGGTAGCATATCGAAAGGACAGCTATAAGCTCTGAAGCTAGGGAGAGCTGTATACATATCTTGCCTCCAGTGTGGTACAACTGTTAATATTTAGGCAATTGTATTTTAAAAACTAAGAGGGAATATGAAGTAGCTGGCAGAAGTTGCAGGTTCTTCATAATAGAAAAGATAGTACTAAGGTACTATTTAAATTGAAAGAAAATACAAAGGCTTTAAAAATTCTTTAAAATTATATTTTAATGATAATTTCATTAATAATACATTAACTAATGTATGTGATTTAGTTCATCTGATTTCCTGTTGTTTTTGAGATGAATTTGTTATGTGGCAGAGATCTAGAAACACAGTTCTTACAATTTCCATTTCTAGAGCAGCCCATCCCACTGGCAGCATGAGGCAAAGATATGAGATCTAGTTTTTAATACTTGGTTATAGCAAAGGCGTTTTCCCCCTGTTTTATTGCAGAAATACTTCTTGTCTCATTAGTTATGTTTATGTGATGCTCCATAAACATCTCAGTCAATCTTGGGTGAATTTGCTCTCAAGACACTCCTGGCTTTCCTAAATATAAGTTGATTTTCTGTTTGAGTGCTAATGTAAGTAACATTTTCAGAGCCTTTTTCCCAAGTGCTACACAATAACTGTTTTAAAATGAATGAGAAATTTTGCTCTTTCCAAGAACAGATGTTTTTATTTTTATTTTCCATTTGTTCGATGATTCTAAGATGATGTTTCCATCTTAATAATGGAAAAATAATGTCCATATCAATTACACGCTTAAAGGAATTCTTTCCCCACTGGTTGTGCCATTTATGCATTAGAGGAAGATTGGTTGAGGAACATAGAACTTTTGTGTTTGATATATGGGGCCATTAGAGCTTGATGAACTACAAACAAATAACATTATTTTTTCTTTTCTAAGTTACATACTTAACTTTTTTAGTACAAATGTGATTATTCTTTAACCTTTGAGATCTTTGAGACAAGATTATTAATACATAAATTTTAACTTTCTGTACTTAAAATAACATAAAATAACTAAAGTACCTAAAAGAGGATTTGGAGGAAAATGGAATTTACAGCCATATTTTTGATGTGGGTTTGAATAATAATAATTTTTGTTAAAAACACACAAACATAGCTTTTCTTTCCAAGTCACTTCCATGAAGTTTATGTAGGGGTGGCAAATTTACACAGTGTGGCCTCTGAAGTCCTATCTTACTGTATCTCCATGAAGCCCAGTATCATGATTTGCTATTTGTTGTCTAGCTCTTTTTTCTTCTTTGTACTATTCCATATTTAAACTAAGATGTCAACTGTATATTTTGAAAGTATATAGGAGGCAATATTTTCACAGGAATTTGTGATAAACAGACCAGAAGATACAGACCAGATCTATTGGTAGTATTATAAGTATTTATACTTAAATATGCTGGTATAAAACTATCAACAAATTAAGTAAAGAGATAGGTAAAATCAGCTTTTGGACCTGTGGTAGGTTATATTCTAAGATGCCCCTCACCCCCAAATTTCTTGCTATTATGCGCAGAACTGTGATCTTTATGTGGAGAAAGGAATTTTGAAGGTGTAATTAAGGTTACCGATAATGAGTTATTTCAAGATTATTCAGGTAGGCCTAATGTAACCATTCAGACTCTTTAAAACTAGTATTTTCTCCATCTGTTAGCAAAAGTCAGAGAGATTCTTAGCACCAGATGAATTCAGTGTGTCATTGCTGGCTCTAAGATGGAGGGGGCCCTGGAGTTATGACCTGGGAGGAACCTCTAGGAGCTGAGTAGAGACAGAGGACAATAGCTGGGGAAAAAAATGGGGACTTGGATCCTAAAACTTCAAGGGACTGAATTCTGCCCCTAAACCTTAATATGCTTGGAAGCAGATTCTTTAATCTACAGCCTGGCTGATTACCTAGATTTTGGTTTTGTGATATTCTTGAGCAAAGAACCTAGTCAAGCCCTGGACATCTGACCTACAGAACTGTGATTGTAGAATGACTTTGTGTTTTTTTGTTTGTTTGTTTGTTTTTGTTTTAGCTGTTTATTTTGAGATAATTGTAAATTCATGTTTATTTGTGAGAAGTAACACAGAGATAGTCCATGTACCCTTTCACCCAGTTTCTCAAAATGGTAACATCTTACAAAGCTATACAGTATCACAACCAGGATCTTGACACTGATGCAGTCTATTGATCTTACTCAGATTTCCCTAGTTTTACTTGTACTCCTGTATCTGCCACCACAGTCAAGTTACAGAATATTTCCATCACCAGGAGCGTGCCTCAGGCTGCTCTTCCTATAACCGTACCCACCTCTCTCCTGCAACCTTCTCCCCCTAACCCTTGGCGACCACAAACATTTTGTCATTGTTCTAGTAAAAAGACTATGTTGAACACTATAGCTATGAGTGGAGCAACCATTTAGATAAATTTTCAGTAGTCAACCATTACCCACCATGATCCATCTCATAATTGCAGGATTCATTGTGGTCAATTAAACAATGATCAGATGGGATCACTAGCCACATATCCTTAAGTCTTTGGGGGCTGTTCTTATGTGCTGTTTCACAAGGGGTGCAGTGTTATTCTTGATTTTCTACGTTTGTTTCAGGGTAGTGAGGGGTAGCAGTTCAAGGGCTTCTACTTGATCTTATTATGATGTATCTTATTCCACAGCTCAGTGAACCCATCTTAGGGTTCTGTCAGCACTTAAGAATATCTAATCTGATTATGCGCTCAGAGATTAGGAAAATAACCACAGGGTGACCCATTGGACTTATTGTAAAAATGAAATGGGCCAGTACTTCATTTATCATATGCCCTTCTCTCTAACATGGGGGTTATTGTGCTGCTTTTCATCACCTAGAGCAGAGTCAGCTCAGATACTGTATCAACAGTCCCTGAATCTCTTTGGCTTTGCCCTTTTCCCATTATAGTTCAAGAGACACCTTTTAATCCATTGTTATTTGAGTCTGAGATCTGAGTCACATCTGGAAGTTGGGCAAGGGCTTTTGCCAGCCTTTTACCCATCTGCATTTCATTATACAAATCAAGCAACATTCTCATTGGATGCCCAATTGTATCACCTCATGTTTTAATACCCATTACAACAGATTGCTACATGTCAGGGCTCCCTAGTTGCCATTTTTGTCTTGTTGCTCATTATAGTAATTGTTTTTTCCTTGCCTCTGATGGTTAATTACTGCCAAATGGCCTCTGCTATACCAGAATCCTATCATTGCCAAATGACACTAGAGAATCAAGTTCTGTAACATAGCCTGTTATCAAGCGTAATTTGTAAATGGCAACTACCACTGAGATTTCATCAATGCCAGTTCCTTTCTTTATTAGTGTATTTGTTATCCCTGTGAGACAATCTGGAACTCATTCCTCTGGAATGTCTGGGAAACAGTGTAGAACTCATATCTGATTTGCCTCAGCCAAGGGGGTGGAAAGCTTGGGTATTTATCCACTAATTCCTATTTGTTTTTGGTTGAGTGTTGGATAGTTGTAGATGTTTAACAATTGGCTCTCTGAACAAATAGTCCTGATTTATAGGATCTGTCATGTGCCCTGGAACCACTCTTACCATGGCCAGTTTCAGACTCCAGCATGACATCACTGAGTGTGGAGTTGGGAAGGGATGTACAGCAGCACACCATTATATGGGATCTCCAACCTACAAATACAAATAAGACATTAAAAATCTCAAAAGCATAGATAATAGTAAATAGTAAGATGATTAGGAAGTGATGAGTTTTGAGCACATTTTACTCTTGTTTTAATATAAATTCTTTAATTTTAAGTTTATATAATTTAATTTTTAATAATGTGTTTAAGAACTAGGTGTAAAATCACTGAGAATTTAACAACCAGCACTTGCACGCTGTTACACATGACACCAACGCCACTACCACTGTTCTTGTACATGACAGCTTCTCAGCACCTGTGTTCTGACCTGCACCAAAAAAAAAAACCAAAAACAAAAAAAAAAACAAAAAACCTAAGCAGCTCCTTTAGTCAGAGGAAGGAGTCATTTAGAGATTTGTAAGCACCTGTGATATGAAACCAGCACTGTGCCTGGGAATGGTAAGTGCCAAGGATCTGCGGGTCATTGAAAGTACCTGCTGTATTACTTGTCCTTAAGAATTCATGAAAACCTGCATGGATAGGATTTAAAACATTTGTTTTATACATAACTGAGAAGGGAGTTCTCATTTATTGTATACCAACAGTGTGTTAAATAGCCTTCATCTTTGCTATACCTATGTGTTGGTTGTTACCCACCATCCAGAAGGCAAGCAGCATTCTCAGGATCTCAGACCGTTAACTAGCTGAACAAAGCATTTAACCTCTGTTTGTCTGACCCTGAATACTGAGCCAGAGTCATGTGTGATTGTTTTAATCACATCACACAAGTAAGATAAAGATTAAATCTTTTTTGAAAATCCTGAGTACCACAAATTAACTAGGGAATAAGAAATAGTATCTTGTCTAGATTTTTTGATGGAAAATCTTTATATCAGAAAATTAGCACAAGTTGGTGACTGATACAATGAAACTGAACATAGCCAGGAATGATTCCCCCTTTCCATCTCAGCATCCTTCCCATCTATCCAGTAAAAAGCAAAGATTCTCCCAGTTGAGTCTTCATGAGATGTCTGCTATATATAGGTAGGTATGAAATGTGGTTTTGAGGAAAAACAGCTCTCTGAAGGAAAAATTAAAATTAAACAAAATCATCTTATTTAAACAACATTGTTTTAAGTAGTTTCTAACCTTGGGAATAAAGAATCCCCAGGGCTTTTCTTTATAAATCACCATCACCTCAGAAAAATGCTGGGTTAACTGATAGGAAGAAATGGTGAAGAGAAACATCTTACAGTTATGATACTGGTTCTGAAGTTGAACAGCTTATATGGAGATCGTTATAATTATCTCCGTTTTCCTTTTTCAAAGTTAATAAAGGCTCTGTTGACTCCAGCATTGCTTTGAGATAACTAGAAATACAGAAAGGCAGTGATGCCCCCCAAAAAGGAAATATAAGGAAGGAAGCCAGAATTTTACAGCTTAGGCCAAGGCTTGGCACATATTTTCCAAAAAGGGCCAGATGGTAAATATTTCATGCTTTGCAGGTCATCAAGTCTCTTGGCAGAGCCCCAAAGTAGCCATAGACAAAGGTAAATGAATGAGTATGAATGCATTGCAATGAACTTTATTTACAAAGAAAAAGGAAGCAGGCTGAATGTGGCCTTCTGGACATAGTTTGCTGACCCCTGATTTATACTGATGAACTGTATTGCTAACTTCTTGATTATTCTCACTTTTTAATGTGAAATAAATATGCTAACAGTGGATTCACAGTTTATTTTTTCCTTTTATTAAATATTGATTTGATGCTCAGTATGTGCTGGGCATTGTTCTAGACAGTGGTGATGCAGTGGTGAATCATAAAAGTCCCTTTCTCAGTGAACTGTTATTTAGTGAAAGTGCCTTAAGCAAATAAATAAAAATATAGAATATTGTCAGGTATTGCTTTAAAAAAACAGAGACGTAGATACAGTGAAAGAGGTTTTAAATTAGATAATTGATTTGGAAAAACACAACTTGATAAGGTGATATTTGAATATAAAGCTGAATAAAATGAGGTGGAATGCCAATTAGATGACTAGAAGTCCCAAGATTAGAGATTGTTGACTGTGTCCATGGTTTCGTGAGAAGTCTATGATGGTTAAAGCAGTAGAAATAAGAAGAGAGAGGAAAAAAAAAGTCTGAAAGGAAGGCAAGGCCCAGATCCCTAAATTGCAGGAAGATGGTTCTTCCCTTTCTCTTCTTGGTTTTCACCTGTACTGATGCAACCATAGCAACTATTCCTGACTTTGATGTGATCTCAGAACAAGGGCCTAGATGATTCTTCTCCTTACTCTTCTTTCTCCTTCTTCCCTAGCCCACCCCTCTGTCCTCTCCCACGATCTTGGTTAAAAAGGCTGGGGCCAGGAATATAATAGTGTTTGAAGTGGTAAGAAATAAGTTCTCACTGGATATAGATGTGGATAAGGCAAACCTGGATATTTAATAGGATGGATGTGGAATGTAAGAGAAAGAGAGGAGTCAAGAGTGAGTCTAATGTTTGACCTGATGAATTGATAGATGGAGTTCTCATGTACTGACTAAGAACAGTGTGAAATGAACACATCTGGGGTAGAGATTAAATTCCCCCCCCCCCTTTTTTTTTTACTTCTCTAGGATGTCAAGGTGACAGTTTGTTTTACAAGCCTGGAGTTTAGAGAAGAGGTCAAGTTGGAAATATAACTTGGGAGCATCAGTCTATAGATGTTATTTAAACCCATGAGAATGCGTAAGATTGCCGAGGGAAAGTGTAGGTGGAAAAAAACTCGTAAGGGCAGGGGAACCTGGGTCACTCCATCACTTGAAAGTAGGGGAGACATGGAGGAATCGGTAAAGTAGAAGAATGAAGAGTGGCTAGCGAGGGAGGCAGTAGCGAGGAGCGTGATACTCTGTAGGCCCTATGAAGAAAATGTTTCAGGGGAGATGGAACAATTGGCAAATCCTACAGAGAGACTATGTAATCAATAACTGAGAGATAAATGCCATATTTTGTAGCGTGAAGATCAAGAGCAGTTTTGGTGGATGTCGGGCCTAATTGCAATATATTCAAGGGAGAAAGAGCAGAGGGGAATAGAATAAAGTATAGGTAACCACTGGAGAAGTTTAATTTAAAAAGGAACAATAATAACAAATAGGACAGAAGTTGGCAGGAGATGTAGAATTAATAGACGGCATATAGTCAAGAAAGTTCTTAAATATGCAGTGAGATGCAAGTGGAAGACATGTCCTTAGAAAGGGCAAAGGCAGGTGCTTAGTGGTAAAAGAAGGGAGGAAAGTGCAGGTGCAGAGGGGTGGAGAGAAGTTGTGGTGAGAGGTAGGGTGTTACCTTTTCAGAGGACTCCTATTCCTTCAATGGACATTTTATCTACTATATATACTTGAATGTGTGTGTGATCTATTTCACAAAGAATAAATCAAGCTTAATTATTGCCCTGGGGCATGGATGTTAACTTTTGAAATTGAAGATTAGGTAGGGGGTGGTAAAAGTTTGAGGAGGGAGAAATTTTGAAGTGGTTGTCTTAGAATAGAAGAATAAATATACTATGGAAAAATAGTAAGAGTGATAGGCATTCCTGAGCGCTCTGAGGTTAGTGTTAGTACACTTAGTAATAAATATCTCAGCTCTATACTCTTTGCAGGTAGAGCTGCAGAATAGGCTGAGAGTTGGATTTAACTTGGTTGTGTTTTTCTCCTAAAGCATAACAAAGTGGGGTGGTAATTTGTTCTGTATAATGCTGAACCTATTAATCTAGCAGGGTTAAGGAGTGATTCAAGAAGATGAGGGAATATGAGAGTGAAAAGGTAGTTTGATCAATGGATGTTAAGTCTTGATGGAGTTGAAGAATTGTTGCAATTGGAGTACTAGAAGGAGTGAGCTGGGAAGATAAAGAGTTTTGTCAGAGGATCGAATATATGAAAATGAAATTGAGGATAGGCTATATTTGTTTATTAGGAAAACACATTCAAGTGTGTTGCAGTAGACTAATATAATTATACATATGTATAAAATATAATAAGCTAGTGTTCATTCATATTTCCTGTTTGCTCTCCAATTCAGCCATATAGGAGGATGCCACTTTCATACTTCTTAAGAAGTGAGACCAGAAGGGTCACTCTCATGTTGAGTGCATTTAAAAACCAGCTTTCCTTTTTCCATTTGTTATGCTCTTCATTCAGGCTGCAGTTGGGGGTCATACTGAAGTGATTCATGAACAACGTAACAAATGAAATAAACACCCATAGTCTCCTGTAACTCATAGCAGATTGTAGCTCTAACTTAAAGATGGGCAGACTTGGTTATAAGGCAAGGTTAAACCTCTTCAAGGTTAAAGCATCCTGGAATATTCAGCAACCACATGGAAGTCAGTTGCCCTGGAGAACTTTGTGGATTCATGGTATTTTACAAAGGTGAGAAATGAACTTTTCTCACATTAAGCTACTGACAGTTTGGTGAACTTTGTTACCATAGCAGAATCTATGGTATCTGGTTTATGGAAGTGAATGACTGAGATAGGTTGAATGACGACAAGATCACCGAAGGACAGGAGGTCAAGGGAGGAAAAGGCAAGGTGTACAAGGGTTGTCTGTATGAAAATTTAAGTCACCACACATTATGACAGGGTTCATTTGAAGAGAACAACAGTGAATCAAGAGTTAAAATTTTCAAGGAATAAGGAGAAATAATTTGGCAGTTTTAAAAGACTTCAAGAAACAAGTGATAATATGTGTGATAGTATGAAGACATGAAATCCAAAGATGAGAGATTTATGGAAAAAAGGGAAACATTCTAGAAGTAGCTATAAAAAGAACTATTGAAATCTGGCTACTTTAAACAATTACACAGGAAGAGCTCTTAAAAAACATCATTACATTTTTCAAATAAGAAATATTTACTGAAACATTTCTCCTTCTCCAGAACTTTAAAGTCTACAAAATTTTTTTTAAATGGACTCTTTCCCCAACACTTTGATCACAGAAATTACATTAAAATATATTAAGAATAGACTTATTCTGGAATCTGCATGTATTAGGAGGTAATGTGGACTTAATTTATAATGCTGTCATATAATTTAGAAGTCATAGACTTTACTAATTTTGTTTCTACTTTCAAAAGTTTTAATTTTTTTAATTTAATTTTTTATTTAAAAATTTTTTTCAAAAATATTTTTATTGAAGTATAGTCAGTTTACAATGTTGTGTCAACTTCTGGTGTATAGCACAATGCTTCAGTCATATAGGAACAGACATATATTTGTTTTCACATTCTTTTTCACCAGAAGTTACTATAAGATATTAAATATAGTTCCCTGTGCTATACAATATAAGCTTGTTTATCTGTTATATATATATATATATATATATATATATATATATATATATATATCTGCAAATCTCGAACTCCCAATTTATCTTTTCCCACCCACTTCCCCCCTTGGTAACCATAAATTTCATTTCTATGTCTGAGTCTGTTTCTGTTTAGTAAATAAGTTCATTTGTCTTTTTTTTTTTTAGATTCCACATATAAGTGATATAATATGGTATTTTCTCGTTCTCTTTCTGGCTTACTTCAATTAAAATGACATTCTCCATGTCCATCCATGTTGCTGCAAATGACATTATTTTATTCTTTTTTAAGGCTGAGTAGTATTCCATTGTATAAATATATCACAGCTTCTTTATCCACTGATCTGTCAATGGACATTTTACATTTTTTTTATTCAAAATTCAGTTCCAGTATTTGCCTCTGCTATTAACAAAGAAATGCAAAGTTTTTCAACTTTTGAAATAATGCATTATGTATGAATTCATTTTATATGAATTTCCATATATTTTATTTTCCTTTTCTAAAACTATGAGTTATATATTTGACTAATTTAACCTTTTGGCTGTTAAACAACAGTATAAATGGTTCAGGCAGTAATGTTTAATATTGTCAGTTTTGTTCTGTTGCTTAATTTGTTGACAAATTTAGGAACATGAAGAGCAATTATGAGTTAATACTAAGAATCTATTTCATAGCTTGGACAATCATTATTGCCATATAATTAAACCTCAGAACAGTATTTTGAAGCATATTTTAATTCACACATTTCAGAGTAAATATTATGCTGGAAAATACTTTACAGTGGACAGAGGGAGGAAGGATCTTTTTGTCTTTAATGGTAATGAGTGGTTAGATTTCCTTTAGACCCCCAAATAACTAACATCCCTTTACTTTGAAGGTAGATATGAAATAAAAGATTCGTTTTTGAAAAACTATGCAAGTTTTACCATATCATTAACAAGTTCACATAATTAAAGAAATTAAAGTGCTCAGTATACAGTAGCATGGATTCTGCATAGAAAGCAGTAAAGGCTAATTAAAGTACTAATATTTTTACTGAAAATAAAAAATTTTTATTGTCAACCTTTTAAATTCCTCTATGTTGTAATATAATTACTTCTGTTTATTTCTATACTTTGTTTTTCGCTATTTCAATTAGCAGAAACATATCTTGTAACTTAAGTTTGATCTTCTTTCTGTTCTTTAAATATGAACAAATAAAGATATTAGTTCTGAAATACTATTTTGGAAACTATCGTAAATTCTAGAACTTGGAAGCACTGTGAATTGTAGAACTGAGAAGATCTGCCATTTATTTTCCTTATAGTTCAAATGTCTATACCGCCCAGATTTTGTTATATCAAGTCCTATAGACTTCACATTTAATTATACCTTTACTATAAACCCACTCCCTCTTATTTTGTCATTTTCAGAAATAAAGGAAACAAAAGTTATAAGAGCTCTCTATTTGATGTTTTAAACCACACCCAAAGACTGAATTTCTTTGATCTAATGTTTGTAGCATATTGTAAAAAAGTTAATTTTTCAAAACTAAGTGATATCCTTCATTTTATCAATTGGAGTAAGGGGATGAAGCATAATAGTTTCCTTAAATACCTATCATCAGGCTTTGCCTAGTTCTCAGCTCTAATAGTGCTTATTTTCTGTGAGCAAGTACTCAGTAGGTACTGTGCGACATGTGCTATCCTTTCGTTTAATCCTTATGACAGTCTTCTGAGGTAAAATGCATTATCATTTATTCTGTTAAGCTGTGACTTAGTGAATTTAAGTAACTTGCTCACGGTCTTCCACAACTAGGATATGTAGATGATACACAATTACGGATCTGTCTGTTTCCAAAGGCTACTTCTTAACCACTGTTCCAAAATATAATATTCAGGTGATTTATGATGCTTTATAAAAATAATCTAGAGGGTCATTGGGTGATGGACCGGAATTTGTATTTTTACAAAGCCATCATAATTCAAGAGGGGAAGATGGCTTGAAAACTAAAATATTTTAACCATGAAATACAATAGAAAAATTTCAGCCTTCCAGACTCTAAAATAAAACTCTTTTTGCTATTTACTGATTGCTGTATTTCAAATAACCAGAAACTCTGTGGGTATTAATTGATCACTATATCCTTTGCAGTCCTTTCACCATCTGTTTCTGTTGTATATTCTGTTCCCTTTCACATCCTTCTCCCTGTATGTATGTCTCTTTTTATTGGCTTCATTAACATTGACTCTCAGGCACTGTCAGTAGAGTGAATAATACATATTAAGGAACCCCATAAGCCAGTTTGAGATTTTATTTCTGATGATAACTCAGGTTGAATCAATTAGCATGGCTTTTGTGAATAATTTATAAACCAAGAATGAATAGGATCATTAATTGGGATGAGTTCCTGTAGGTTTATAAATCATCATCCATGACTGATAGTTATACAAAGAAAGAGCGTTATACTTCACTTGTACATTATCACATAATTCTCTAGCAGTAGTTGAGAGAGGGTAATTGAGTGGCACAGAAACCTATAATGATATAACTTAGGACAGATGCATAGAAAAGAATGTATTTAAGTGTCAGAACATTGCTGAGAAAGTTTATACTGTTCCCCCTCTTTCTTATTCAGGGTATATCAAAACACAGAGAAAGATGTGGAAATTGGGAGAGCATAGCCTTTTGACTAAGAAGTTATTGCCTCTTTCATATTCTCCCAATTCCCATATAAGAAACGTTTCCTGGAAATCTTGGTAAGGTGAATAGAAAAATGAAGGTGGGAAAATATTGACACAAGCAGTTGTCATTCTTATGTAGTTGTGACCACTTTGATTTAGAAATCTTGCTGATAAGTAAATTGGGATAGATTATCTTTCCTCTAGTAAATTACCTTTAAGTGATGCATCAGAGTAGATAAAACTAAAACCAACTAAAAATAAGCAATAATACAATAGGCTGAGTCATGGTCTCCCCAACAGTGTTCACACATAACCCTTGGAACTTGTGAATAGATTACATGGAAAAGGGGATTTTCCAGATGTACCCTTAAATAGGGCAGTTATCTTGCATTATCTAGATGGACCCTATCTGATCACATGACTTAGAACTTCATCTGGCTGGAATCAGAAAAGGAGTGAGAAACTCCAAGCTTAAGAAGGATTTGAAGCGTCTTTGATGGTTCTGAGAGATGCGGGCTATATGTAAGATCTAGAGAGGACTTTAAGAACTCATGGGCCATCATTCAAAAATCCACAAATGACAAATGCCGGAGAGGCTGTGGAGAAAAGGGAACCCTCCTACACTTCTGGTGGGAACGCAGGTTGGTGCAGCCACTGTGGAAAACAGTATGGAGATTGCTCAAAAGTCTAGGAATAGACTTACTATGTGACCCAGGAATCCCCCTCCTGGCGTATATCCAGAAGGAACCCTACTTCAAAAAGACACCTGCACCCCAGTGTTCATAGCAGCACTATTTACAATAGCCAAGATATGGAAACAGCCTAAATGTCCATCAACAGATGACTGGATAAGTAAGTGGTGGTATATTTATACAATGGAATACTATTCAGTCATAAAGACTGACAACAGAATGCCATTTGCAGCAACATGGATGTTACTGGAGAATGTCATTCTAAGTGAAGCAAGCCAGAAAGAGAAAGAAAAATGCCATATGAGATCACTCATATATGGAATCTAAAAAACAAACAAACATAAATACAAAACAGAAACAGACTCATAGACATAGAATACAAACTTGTGGTTCCCAAGGGGGCAAGGGGTGGGAAGGGATAGACTGGGATTTCAAAATGTAGAATAGATAAACAAGATTATACTGTATAGCACAGGGAAATATGTACAAGATCTTATGGTAGCTCACAGAGAAAAAATGTGACAATATATATATATGTTCATGTATAACTGAAAAATTGTGCTCTACACTGGAATTTGATACAACATTGTAAAATGATTATAAATCAATAAAAATGTTTTTAAAAAAATTGCACTGTTCATTTAAAACAAATAATTCCTAATATAAAAAGAATTTTTTTACTAAAAAAAAAAAAAAAAGAACTCATGGTAAACATGAAAAGGAATGAAAACAGACTCTAGAGTAAATATTGGCCCCTGGCTGATAGCCAGTGAGGAAGCAAGGACCTCAGTCCTGTGATTGTAAGGAACTGAATTAGGCTGTTTGCATGGGCTTGGAGTTTGGTTCTTTCCCAGAGTTTCACACATGGAACATAGCCCTGCCAACACTGATTTTAGCCCAGTGAGACCTATATAGGACTTCTAACCTATGGAACTATGAGTTAATAAACAAGTGTCATTTTAAGCTGTGGTAATTTGTTATGGCAACCCTGGAAAACTAATCTAAACAGTGACTTAATATGTTTGTGACTTGAGCAAGTTATTTACCTTTCCTGTGCCTACTGTTCCTCATTTGTAAAATGAACTTAATAAGGGTTTCTAACTCATAGCATTATTATGCTATATGACTCTTAGGTCTGTATACATCATTAAGTCTAGTTACATAGGAAGAGACATTGTCAAAGGAGATGCCAGAGTACAGTAAAATAAAATACATGAAGTGAAAATTCATGCTATATAAAAAGATCATATTTTGTTAAATTGAATTTAGGTAAGAGAGGAAGCTTGCATTTACAGATAGACAGTGGTCACAGTTTATATGAGATACGTATTCTTGATAATCTCTTAATATGTGAAACTAAATTAAATGGACAGTATTTTGTTACCTTGCTAGAGTTGTGCCACAAGGTTATGATTCAGTCATTCAGGATTCTTCCAAAGTATTCAGTTACCCTCTCTTTGGGAGGCATTTAAATTATATAAAAAATAATATAGAAAGTAAATTTTAATAACATTTCAGATTAATATAATTTGATTGGCATTGACTACAGGCATACTGCTCAGATTGTTCTTCCCAAATGGGTTTGTACAGAGCTGGCTTGAGTGTAGGCAGCATTTACTGAATGCATAAACTATGTCACAGTAGTTCTAAGCCTTTGTATCAGGGTGTTAAATTCCACTACATAATGGGAATTTTTATATTTAACGTAGTTCTGGTTAATTAATGATGTATATGAATTACTGCTTAGTTTAACTTCAAGCTCCCATGAATGTGTTATGTAGAAGGCTTGATTAATGCAACCATGAAAATAAGACTTAAAGATGTTATCTTTAGGCAAATTGGCTTAGTCACTTGAAAAAAACTTTAGATTTAAATCTTATTAGTGTTTCATTTTCTACTGATAACCACAGATAAGGATGATAACCTATGGGAATGCCAAACACACACACACACACTCTGATTATGATTCAGTCATTCAGGATTCTTCCAAAGTATTCAGTTACCCTCTCTTTGGAGCTGTTCTTAGAAATAACTCATAAATTCTCTCATGTAACAAAATCATAAAGGAAGGAAAGCACCTAACACTAAATTACCAATGCTCTTTGATGGGTATTCACATAGAATTAAAAAAAAAATCAAAGATATTCTTTTTGCCTCAAAATTTATTTCAGGGACTAACTGTAAAAGAATTGAGATATTTTACCATGATCCTGATCAAAGAGTGACATGTAAGGATGGGCATTGCTCCTTTCCTGAACTTTCTCAGGATGAGCCTTCTCTTGGGATTGAGTTCAGAGGATACAGAAAAATAACAAATGTATATATAACGGAGAAAATGTTACTAGCTTGTAGGTGGGATAGCTCAAGTTCTGTTTATAACCTAAATGTAGGTTGGTTAAGATGCCAGGATTAGTCAAACAACTTGAAGAAATATTTCACTTGATTGGGTTCGGGGCGAAGTCTTACTCTGTAGGGGAACCAGACAGTATGTCCACACTATTCCCTCTAAGTTCTAGAAAAATTAGAATAATGTAAGTTACATACTGCTTTAATTCAGGTGTACTTGAGTGTAAGGTATGCTGAAAGTTACAAAAATATATTGAGGAGGAGGAAGAAATTGAAGAAAAATGAAATAACAAGTAGGTAAGAAATACTAAACCATAGAGTTGTCCTTTACGGTAAGGTCGAAGTCAACCAAAGCTCAGTGACTAAATAGGTGTGAGGAACATGGGCTAGGTTTAGGAAGACAGTTCCACTCATGTATTATAAGTATAATCTATGCTAATGCCAGTAATGATAAAAATAGCAGCTGCTGTTACTCAGGTGTTCAATATATATCAGGCATTATCTTTAATCCAAATCAACCCTATAAAGTAGTTAGTATTGTTGCCAATGAGAGAGAAGAAAAATTACATGCATATTGGTCAGGCAACATTCTTAAGGCCACATATCCAGGAAATTTCATTTTAATTGTTGAAGTATACTAAGGATGGTATCCCTAGGGAAATTAGTTTTGTATTGTCTGATAGATTATCAGACAGCAAAGATAACCAAAACCTGTCATGGTTCCTGATGAGAAGTCCTGATATAGTGGGGAAGTAAAAAAGAAGATATTTATTGTTATTTCTGCCGCAAGTTTGGGGGACCTTAGTAACTAGCTTGATCATAAGAATGAGGCAGAATTCTTGTTTTTTATACCTCCCCAAACTAATTCTTTAGAAGTCTTCCAGCTTCTGTCTGGCCCCTTGGAATGCTCAGTCTTGGAGAAATCAGCCTCCACATAAGGAATCTTACTACTCTACGATATCAGGCTGTGAAGAACCCCAGGCTAACTACGTGGAGAGGCCATGGAGACAGCAAGATGTCTGGTCAGTTTCAACTTGTCTAGACATTCCAAGCCAGGCACCAGGCATGTGAGCCAAGAACTGTTGTGGACATTCTAGACCAGAACAGACATGACAGACATGTGAAGAACTGAGGGAACTAAACAACAGACTAAACTGCAGGTCTGAGACATAAGACACCATTAAGCTGTCTTAGCCATCTGCAGCCATTGAAAGCCACTTAATTTGCAGAGCAGAGATGAGCCATATTTGCCATGCTTTGCCTAAATTCTTGATTGATTAAATTGAGAGCATGATTACGTGATTATTTTATGGCACAAAATTTCATTGTGGTTTGCTTCACAGCCACCAACAACTAGAACAGAATATACACGTATAAGATTGCAGGGCATATGAAGGACCAGAGACTAATTACGCCACAATAGTAGATCTGAAAGATAAAGAATGTATCATGATGTTCATGAAGTGGGTTGGAACTCATGGCAGAAATTCTGTACCAACTGGGGAATTCGATTTCTAAAGGCAGAAACTGAGGTACATATTCAGTTAAATAATTAAATAATGAAAAGAGTAGCCATATTTTGTCCAGAAGTTTGGCAAAACTTCTCAGATTCAGTCTTTGTTTTTCGCAAATAATTTATTCTAGGGCATATAGCTGGCAACTGTGTGAGCCAGGATTCAAACTTGATCCACCTGACCTTATAACAGTTTAAGTTCCATTATGTCTTACGGTTTCTCTTGTAGTAAGTGGCATCAGTAGAGGGCAAAAATCAGTTCTTGACCCTTTAGACACTGTGAGATTAAGGTTTTCTTCAAGTACTTAAGACATCTGCGGCAGCTGCCTCACTTCTTGATAGGTTAAGGACTGTAAAAATAATTGCATCCCTGTTCTAAATTAACTCAGGATCTAGTTTAAGAAGAGTTTGTAAATGGAGGGTATCAGTGGCACAAGCTGCCTGGGGCTATGGAGGGTAAATGCTACTCAGATGGTGTATTGCTTTGAGATGATTGGATTCTTATTTTTCCAGTGAAGATAGCTAAACCCTGGGTTTAAACCTAAATCAAGAAATGTTTGTTTTATGTCTTTCACTTAATTCTATCACATCCACACTGAAATTCTTCCTCAACGGAGACTATGGGTGGTCAGATTTATCTAATGAATAGGATTAATGGACTTCAATTACAGGGTTGTTTCTGGTTTGGCCACTTAATCATGATAACACGCTTTTCAAGATAAAAATTTATTGAGCCTCTGTTTCCTTATCTGTCAAAAGAATTTAAGCATACTGTATCACAAATTAATAGAGCTAATGAATGTAAAACTGGTATCATATTATTATTTTCTTTCTTCTTTCTGTTTCTACTTACTGAATCTTTGGAATCTACTTCCAAAGAATTGAACTCTATATTAAATTCCATTTACTCCTGTAATTATCCCCTGAATGATCAAGTCCTTATTCAGATATTTTTTGAGGATCAAAGAGAGTCTTAGTTTTGAACATAACACTTTACTGATCACATGGTTTTAATCTTGATTTTATTGATTTACTAAAAGAAAAAGTTACAATAGCAACCACCTGTCACATAAGCAAAAAGGTATTGATTATTTTTAACTAGTCACAACGAAATATTATGTAAATCATGTAGAAAATAACATAAGCTTGAATAACCTAAGAAATCATGATTTTTCTTAAAATCCTTATTTTCTCTCCAGCATTGTTTAGTCATTGATGGTCTGGTATATATCCAAGGAAGTAAACCAGTGCTCCAAAGATAAGGGTCATATAAATCTATAGCATTTGTCTAAGTTTTGTGATTTCTGTACTCCTGGAAGGCTACTATTCCAAATGGCATTATGCCACTTATTTGCTGATCATTAGAATCATGGGGTATAGTTATACTTGCAATTGCTGCCAAGTAAAGACAGATCTGAGAGCTAATGCTAAGAGGATGTCAGGCAGCAGGGAATACATGGTATTAAAACCAACATTATACTTTGTACTTATCATCAGGTTACATATTTTGTATTAAAAATTAGAATTAAATTGTCATTTATGGACAGAGTGGTCTAAAAGAATTTTACATCCTTACTTTCAGTTATTTTGAGCTTCTCATAATGCTGTTTTGGCCTCAGAAGCAAGATTGCTTCCTGGTTACAAATATCAAGTATTTAATCAGCAGGCAAGGAGAATGTGCTATCCTAAGCATTTATAATGACAAATGCCAAGTTCTCATTTATAAGTTTATTTGTGTGGAGTAAGCCTTTTGTACAGGCCTGCAGACTGCAACAAAAAACCTTTGCTTTCCTTTTACTCCAGGTAGCCTCATGGATGGTTATGCCATAACATTTAGTATTTTGATTACACATTTTCCAATATTAAATTCCATATTGAAAATGGCATAAGGTAGAGCAAATTATGTTAGCAAATATCTGGATGTTGATTATGGGCCAGACTTTGTTCTAAGCACTTTGCATACATTATCTCATTTACTTCTCATTCAGCCTTATTGTTTATATCTCCATTTTAGATAAGGGAACTGAGATTTAGAGAGTTAATTAACAGGTTCAAAATCAAGCTGCCAATTAGTATAGGTGTCAATATTTCCACTCTTACCTATTTGCTTCTAAAACTCATATTATTAACCACTATCTATACTGCTTTCAGCCTTTCTGTTTAATATAGTCTTGCCAATTATTAGTTGACACATTACTAAGATATCTTTGAATCTATTCCCATATCCTGTGAAAACTACATTTTTAGATCATGTAAGAAAACACTTGCTTACCAGATAACCTTGTTCTGATCAAATTTAAGTACGTTGTATGCTTAAGAGATTTATTTTGAGTACTCATGGCTTTTCCCCACAAAATGTCATTTTATTTGAATTTTTTCTGTATGACATGTGTTTTGGGAGTAAACACATTAAATTACAGATTAACTTTTGGCAGTTGCAACCCTTGAGATTGTCATTCTGAAAATAAGAAATAATTGAATACAGATAATGAAAAAACAGAATAACTCTTTTGTTTTTAACATGTATGTCATGGCTCATTTGAAGGTAAACCTGAAGATCAATACCTTGTTATTATTTGCTATCTATCTGCCGCAAAATTTTAATCGCACTGCAAGACCATTGTGTGACAGGAAGTAGCAGAACTATTAGGAAACTATAGCCACTGCCCGAAGTCCACTGCTACATTTATATATTGTATATTGAAATTCTGCTACATGGTATACTTTGATATAGTAATTAGTGACTAGATGGCTGAAAGTATTAGGGTTTGCAAAAGCATCAGGATGCAGCCCATGAGAATGTCAAAGAGCACTGTGAGGTATTTAAATTAAATATCATTTAATTGATATTGAGAGATTAAATTTAGTTATCTGAAAAATTTGTATTGTATAATAACTTATTACCAAAAATGACTCTGGATAAATGGATAGTACATTTTGAGGGTCCTCATTTATAATATAATGAGTTAAATCTCATTACAGATTAACGTCTAATAAATACAGATACAAAAATCCTCAATAAAATATTAGCAAACTGAATTCAACAATATAAAGAAGACTCATACACCATGATCCCATGATCAAAAGGGATTTTTTCCAGGGAAGCAAGGATGGTTCATTATTCACAAATGAATCAGTGTGATATATCACATTAACAAAAGGAAGGATAAAAATGAGATGATCATATCAATAGATGGAAAAAAAGCACTTGACAAAATTCAACATCCATTCATGATAAAAACGCTGGTCAAAGTTGGTATAGAGGTCACATATCTCAACATAATAAAGGCCACTTATGACAAACCCACAGCTAACATTATATACTCAATGGTAGAAAGTTGAAAGCCTTTTTTCCAAAATCAGAAACAAGACAAGAATGCCCACTCTACTTCTATTTAACACACAGTAGTATTGGAAGTCCTAGTCACAGCAATCAGACAAGAAAAAGAAATCAAAGGCATCTAAATTGAAAGCAAAGAGGTAAAACTGTCACTGTTTGCAGGTGACATGATATAATATATAGAAAACCGTAAACTCTCCAGCAAAAAGCTATTGGAACTAATAAATGAATTCATTGAAGTTGTAGGATACAAGATTAGTACACAGAAATCTGTTACTTTTCTGTACACTAATAATGAACTCTCAGTGAAAGCAAGAAAAAATTTCATTTGAAATGGAATCAAAAAGGATAAAATACTTAAGAATAAACTTATTCAGAAAGGTGAAAGACCTATACTATGAAAATTATGGAACAGTTATGATGGAATTTTAAAATGATCCAAAGAAATGGAGAGATTTCCTGTATTCTTTGATTAGAAGAATTAATATTGTTAAAAAAGCAATACTACCCAAAGCAATCTACAGATTTAATGCAACCTCTATCAAAATACTCATGACATTTTTCACAGAACTAGAGCAAATAATCCTAAAATTTATATGGAACCACAAAAGATCCCTAATTGCCAAAGCAATCTTGGGAAAAAAGAATAAAGCTGGAGATATGACCCTCTGAGACTTCAGACTATACCACAAAGCTACAGTTATCAAAGTAGCATGGTACTGGCACAAAAAAACAGACACAAAGTTCAACAGAACATAATAGGGAGCCCCAAAATAAACCCACACACTTATGGTCAAAATTAGTCAACAACAAAGGAGGCAAGAATATACAATAGAGAAAAAACAATCTCTTCAATAAGCTGTGCTGGGAAATCTGGACAGCCAAATGTAGAAGAATGAGATTAGGATATTTTCTCACATCATACACAAAAGGATACTCAAAATAGATTAAAAAGCTAAATGAATTCCAGGAACCATAAAACTCATAGAAGAGAACATAGGCAGAACACTCTTTGACATAAATCACAGCAGTATTTTTTGGGGGTTGTCTCCTAAGGAAAAGAAACAAAAGCAAGAATAAACAGGGCCTAATTAAACTTAAAAACTTTTGCACAGCAAAGGAAATCATTGACAAAACAAAATTAATCTACTGTAGAAGAAAATACTTGCAGGTGATATGACTGATAAGAGGTTAATATGCAAAATATATAAACAATTCATGCAGCTCAATATCAAAAAAACCCCAAACAATCCAATAAAAAATGGGAAGATGACCTGACCAAAGAAGATATCCAGATGGCTAACAGGCATAGGAAGAACAGTGCTAATCATCAGAGAAATGCAAATGAAAACTACAATGTTATATTGCTTGACACCTGTCAAAATGGCTATCATTAAAAAGACCACAAATAAGAAATGTTGGCGAGGATATGGAGAAAAGCTAACCTTTGTACAGTGTTGATAAGAATGTAAATTGGTTCAGCCACTGTGGAAAACAGTACAGAAGTTCTTCAAGAAACTAAAAATAGAACTACCATACGATTCATCAGTTTCACTCCTGTGTATATATTCAATGAAAATGAAAACACTACTTTAAAAAGATACATGCAGCCTAATGGTCATAGCAGGATTATTCACAATAGCCAAGATATGGAAACAACCTAAGTGTTCATCAACAGATGAGTGGACAAAGAAGACGTGGTGTGTGTGTGTGTGATATTATATTTTGTAAAATAAATTCGACAAAGAAGGACAAATATTGTCTGTTATCACTTATATCTATAATCTTAAAAAACAAAAGAAGACAAAGGCATAAATAAAACAGAAACAGACATATAGAGAACAAAGTAGTGTTACTAACAGGGATAGAGAAGGCGGGGCAAGACAGAGGTATGGCATTAAGAGGTACAAACGACTATGTGTAAAATAAATAAGCTACAAGGATACATTGTAGAGCACAGGGAAATACAGTGAATATTTTCAAATAACTTCAAAAGGAGCATAATCTATAAAAACTTTGAATCACTATAATGTACACTTGAAACTAATGTAATATTTTAAATCAACTATACCTCAATAAAAATTTTTTCATCACTGTCAATGTCAAGTTTTATCACCTTAACATGGGAGAGATTCTGACTTTAAGAAGATTAATTTTTACTGAGTTTAAAATAGGATATCTCATTAGTTACCATTCTCACAACTGGATGACTCTGTTTTGGACTTTCTCTCAGGAAGGACTTGTACCCTCCCTCCCCTAATATCCCAATCTACTGAGCTCTGTTCCTCCTCTGAACAATACTACTTATCTGTTTCTCTCAATTTTCTTTCAATCTGTAAATTCCCAATTTTCCATGCCCTTACAACAACAACAACAAAAATAGTGAAAAGATAGCTAAGACCCAGCACAGAAATGTAAGTTTGCTTTTTGTGTGTGTGTGTGTTGGGGTGGGGGTGGGGGGGGGGCGGCAGCATGAGGCTACCATGGTTTTTCATTTGAAAAGAATTGTGAACTCTTACAAAGCAGGGTTCTCTTTTGACACCTTTCAAAGTCCACCCTGCTCTTTTACCCAGCAAGTTCTTTGCACATAAAAGCTATCAAGTGATTTTGTTGATCTGATACTTTATTAGATTTGTTGTTAATTACAGTCATGTCAGTGAAGCAAAATAATAAGATAATGCTAAAGGCAGGAAAAGAGTGCAGTATCTTCCAGCATATAACTGTTTTTAAATTTTGGAAGTGGATTTTATCTAAATGTATATGTGAGTCAAATTTGACTTTTTCATTTGTTTCCTCCGTTGGTGTTCCTTTGTCTAGTATCATGCGGTGTGCAATACAGCCAATCATGCAGGAGGTTTGAAAACACTATAAAGACAACGTTAACCATAAAACAGAACTACCAAATTTTCTTGCATAGCTTTGAAGCAACAACTCTTCATTTTTACAACCTGCTGATGGTTAGCACTAACAATTACACTTAAGTAGAATAAGTACAATGATTGCCTACAGGGATAACCGAATGTTAGGATGTAGACACAATTTTTTAAACAAAGTAAAAACTACTACTTTCAACAGAAAACTTATGGAGTAGTACAGTACAGTATAGCACAATTTTCTCAACTTCATTAGATATTATTTACCCAGAATATGAAACAAGAAGGCATTTTACACAAACGATATTTTTTTTTTATATTCTAGCAGTGGGTATTATTTTTTATACCGACTGACTGTAAGTCTGAAGATCTTGGAGGTGCTTTAAGAAACTTACAAAGAAGAGGGGAAAAGGTGTGAAATAGATTTAGTTTCATTTGTGACTTAAGTGTATTTATTGAATGTCAACTTTGTGGTAAGAGCAACTTCAGAATAGTGTTTAAACATGAAATATTTATTATCTTCTCTGAACAAGGCAAAATACTAGGATTTTTAGAGCCATAAAGTTAAACCAGATAATTTTATCTTCCAAGTTGCCTTTATTATATCAGAGAGAATAAATGAAATACAGTTCTTTCATATACTTTGCTTTATTAATTGAAATAGTCTTAACTATTTCAAAATAAAATTAACAAGTTGAATGTTGGTAAATTGTTTTTTCTGATGATGAGAAAGATCTTTAAATTATTTTCTTAAAGCAAATTTTAGTCATGTCTCAAGGGAATCAAAATTTTAAATGACTCTTCATTGTTTTCAGAATTATAGACTTCAAAATGCATACTGAAAACATTTTATACCACAGTCACAAACTACTTACTTTTCACCATTATCTCTTGAGGTATCTTCGCTATGTATTCTCCAGGTACATTAGGATTTCACTTTTCTATTCCCTAAATACTTTCTTGCTTTGATGCCTTTGCTTATTCTGTTTCCAGTTCCTAAGATGGCCATGCCCACCAGTAAAATCCAGTCAGTTTCTGGAGTACATTCATGAAGGTTTTATGACCTTACTGTATTTCCTTCCTCAAAATTTTAACAATGTTTTTTTCTTGAAATCTGTCCCAGGGCACTTATTTTGTAAAGTTAAAGCACTTTGTACTTTTTTGCTTGTTTGTCTTTTTAATTGTAGTCATCCTAGTAGGTGTGAAGTGGTGTCTCATCGTGAGTTTGATCTGCATTTCCCTAAAGACTATAAATACAAGAAGAGTCCCTCTTCTCTTCTTTCTGAAGTGTCCAGCTTCTGGCTAAAAACCTGTGTGTGACTTTTCAGGCCTGATCATAGGCAATTACAAGGCTTTGCCTGGATGACCTCATGGGGAGAATCTGCCCACCTCACCTGATGCTTGGTACACAGCCAGTGCATCACAGTCTCTGAAGAGAGTTGGAGTCAAGAATTCAGAACTCCCTAGCCAGCCATGCTGTTAGACATGACTGCATTTTTAACCTAGGCACTTCCATTTGAAGGTCTCTTTACTTGGGAATTTTAGCAGATGACTTCCTCTCCTGTCTCTGCCAAGACCTCCTTATGGGGATTCAGAGGGATCTTGAAGAAAGTCCTCTTCCACTCAGACCCAGGACTCAGAATTTTTCCATATCACCACTCCTCAACTCCAGCCCCTGTCCCGGTGGTTCATAAAATTGCAGGAGCCTTTTTCAGAGCATTTTCACAGTTCTTTACTAGCACAGTTTCCTGGAGGGAAGTAGAACAGTGAGGAGAGTCTACACTTTCTGTTTTAGCCTCTTGCTTATACAATTGCAGTAAATGATTAAAGAGTTGACTGGTTTTTTTTTTTTTTTCATTTTTGTTTATTATCCTAATAGGTTACTCTAATATCTGATAAATCAATACTCTTCAGCTCAGGTGAGCTCTTGACATATTTCACCTTTCTTTTCTTGAGTCTTCAAATATTTGGTAAGTAGCCACTATATGTTAAGTACTTTGTTTGTTCTAAGTGCCTTCAAGGAACAAAGAGTATAGTACTGTGAGAAACACTCAAAGAAATCAAAGTTTGCAGCTTAGGAGAATAAGAGCTGTGACTGACAGTGCAATAGGAGTAAGGAGCAGAATCAGATGAGTCAAAACAATGAACAAAGACAGCATTATTTTTAATAAAATTGAGATGTAAAGAATGAATATGTCCTAGGAGGGTTCTAGGAAAAGTGAGTTCCAGGCATAATAAACAATATAAGCAGAGGTATAGAGTCCTGAAACATCATGACTATCAAAACATCAAACAATTAGTTAAAATAAAGTAAAATAGAGGATTTTCAAGATTGGTGGAAATGAAGCTAGAGAGAATAGTAGAGGAAGGTCATCATTGTCCCTTTACAGTAAACAATAATCTAATTTTTGTATATGGTATGATGTAGGAATCCAAATTCATTTTTTTCTGCACATGGATATCCAGTTGTCACAGCACCATTTGTTGAAAGAACTATTATTTCTGTCGTTGAAGAGTGAGAGAGAGAGAATGAGAATGGAAAGACAGAGAAAGAGAAGGAGGGAAAGTAAGATTGATTGATTTTTGAGGCTGAGAAATTCCATGATCTTCTCTCTGTAAGCAGGAGATCTAGGGAAGCCAGTGGTATAATTCCAGTTTGAATTAAAGGCCTGAGAACTGGGGAAACTGATGATGTAAATCTCAGTCCAAGGGCAGGAGAAGACCAATATCCCAGCTCAGCAAGCAAGCAGGAAGGGAAAGAACCTTCCCTTCCTCTGCTCTTTGTTCCATTCAGACCCTCAGTGGAGTAGATACCTACCCACCTTGGCAAATGCAGTCTACCTTACTGAGTCCACCGGTGCAAATGCTTATCTCATCTGGAAACATCCTCACAGACACACTGATAAATAATGTTTAATCTGGGCCTCCCTGACCTAGTCAAGTTGACATGTAAAAGTAACCACAAGTTCATCCCTTGGCACCCAAATGCATCTCTTTAAACCCCACTTAATCTCCAAATAACAAGATCACAATTTCTCCTTAAATGATATACCTATCCAACATACAGTCAGAAACACGCTAACCCCTTCCCCAGAAGAGGAGGTAAATCCTCAAGTGATGTTTATTCTTTCCTATTTTGATTACTGCTTTGACTCTGCTGTCCATGAAGGTAACTTTGCCCACCTTGCCTTTGGTGGTCGAGTGCAGTTACTTCATCCCTGCCATCTGGGGATCCAGGTACTCCGATTGCATTTAGATTTTTCAGTTGAGTGGCTGTGGTTCCCACTGTAAGGTCTGGCCTATAAAGCAGAGTAATCACAGAGCTCTTCAAGGGTGCTTGTGCTCCTGTCACAAACTTTCTTCTTAAAGTATTGGTGGAAAGTATGTCTTCTGGACCCTCCCACTGTGGATGAGCAGGTCTTAAATAACAATTCCACTCTAACATTCTGTTCTCCTTACACCTTTGAGTCTCTTTTTCTACCTTAAATCAAGGGAGATTGGGCATTTCCACTCACTACAGGCTATCTTTTGATCCATAATTCAGCCAACGAACCAATCAAAACATGTAAGAGCCCTTGCTTACTACCTGAGCTGCAACACTAATTCCAGGATTTCTGCTTCGTGATCCCATATCAGTAGATTTGGCCTGATCCAGCTTTACATTCCTTCCACCATTATGCTACAACCTGAATATTCCTTCCCACACATGTTCCCCAGATTCCTGCTTGTATAAATGAGAAAACTCAAGTAAAATTGTTTAGAGTAGTGTACCTCCTCATGGGTCACACTTTATACCTCACCTTCAGGGACCTGCTGTTTGAGTCTAGTTTACAGGTCTGGAAGCAAAGAGGAGTGGTGGGGCTGGATCTTTAGGAGAATCAGAATTGTCCTGCATGGTTACTACCTCAAGGGATGCCATTTCCTGAGTTATGCAAAAGAAGGATGAGCTCAGGATTCCGATTTGATCTATTCTTATTCCAGAACACATTCTTTTAATTACTGTAAATTTGTGGCAAATTTGAAATTGAGAAATGTGAGTCCTCCAGATTTGTTCTTCTTTTCCAAGGTTTTTTGTTTTGTTTTGTTTTGTTTTGTTTTGTTTTGTTGCTATCCCAGAGTCCCTTGCATTTCTTTGTACAAATTAGGGTCCACTTGCTCATTTCAGCAAAACAAGCAATTGGGAGGATCTGTAGATCAATTTAGGGAGTATTACCATCTTAACACTGTTAAGTCTTTCAGTCCATGAACACTGGTGCCTTTCCGTGTATTTAGGTATTTAATTTCGTTTAACAATATTTTGTACTTTTCAGTGTACAAGTTGTATGTGTCCCTTATTAAATTTATTCAGTATTTTACAGTTAAGTATTCAAAGTATTAAAAACATCTTATCTGTTATGTAGAAAGTTTACTTTTGCAAAAAGACACTATCTAAATTCTAGGGCTAAGATTGGAGACAGGCTAATCACTTAGGCAGTTATTGGAGAAAACCTCTAGGCAAGACATGATGAAGACATGATTAGGTAGTGTGAATGGAGAGAATGCTAACAGTATAATCTTCATTAAAGATGTATAATCTATAGATTTGTTTATTGGTTTGATGAAAGGTGATTAGAAGTAGAGAAAAAATTATAAAAAGGATAAACCGTGAGTTGGAAATCTAGTCTCCTTATTCATGGAGAGAATAAGTTGATTAGAATGAGCAAATGTGAAGAAGAAAAGTATGATTTTTACCATGAGGCATAGTGAATTTAGGGTGCCTGTGGGACACTTGAATAGAGGTGTTTAGGAGAAAGACAAATACATAGATCTGAGCCTAGGTTGTGCCCTGAACAGTACATCACTCCCGAGAGGGCACTGGGAACTGTAATCCAGCCTGTGCTTGTAGTGGCACTGGGCCGCGGCTCCCCACAAGAAGCTTCTTTCCCTAACTTACCCATGTGGAGCTATACTGTTTGAAAATGTTTGTAAAGTTACTGTATGTGGGAGTGGTGAGCATGCTCAGGAGAAAGCCTATGGCTGGAAGTAAATGTGGAAGAAGGACACTGACGGTTGTCATTTTCCTTGGCAGAATCTCTAAAACTGCTGACAGTCACAGGCTTTTGAGCTGCGCAGTTCTGTGTTCACTGACAAGTAGAACATATTAGTCAATCCTTTTGAAACTTAGGCTGCGAAGTACATAAAGTAAGGATAATGAATATTGAACACCCAGTGTTGTGAGAATAAAGAACACAGTACATGTAACACTCTTAACAAAGATCTTGGAGAGTAGTTGAAGCGCAATAAATATAAATGCCATGGTTAAATAACACAGTTATTTAATCAAATACTAATCTAGATGTTGCTGTGGAGGTGTTTTGATAATGTGTGCTTTGGTTTTAATTCCTCAGACTCTAAGGGAATTATCGGCATTGAGCTTTTAGTGAATTTGAAAATGGCTAATTAACCTCCTCAACTTAATATGTGACTATCAGAAATGAGATAGTGAAAAAAATTGTATTGTTCAAGCATTAGGTAAATAAATGTTACTGTGTGCCAACAGTAACATACAATATTTAAAATTCAGTAAAATTGTATTGGAGCACATTTCAAAACATGTAGCAAGTAGTGTATAAAATATGAATAAAAGACTATAGTAGAGAACAGCATATAAAATATATGTATTATACATACTAATGAAAGATAAAAAGCACCATGTTGAACATGTCCCCCACCCTCTTTTGCCTGAAAGTAATAATGTAATGATGCTGTCTGAATAGTTTTTACTGCATGCTTTCCACCCAAAGATTAATTATAATAATGGGAGAGATTTGGAAATGAAAAAAAAATCACATTGATTGTTGAAGATTGAAAAGATGAGAATTTCTGTTTTAATTAATATATATAATAATATCTGTAATAATTTATATATTTCAAATGCCTTTAGACTATAGCTTTTCTCTCACTTTTAAGTCAGGGTACATTAATTATAAAATCAAGTGATGCCACTTAAAATTAATGGCCAAAAAAAACGCATACCAATGTGAAGATTCCACAGCTATATGCTTTCCTGTCCACATCATATATGCTGACTTTCACAATTTTTATCAAGAAACCAACTGCGGAGTACATATACCAATATGCGTAGACATAAACATGTGCATGCATACACATATACATGCATATCATACCTAGGGATGACATCGCCTTATGCCATGCTAGTATAAAAATTAAATGTAGATGGTTGGTTACACAGTGAACTGCATGTGGAAAATTCTAATTTCAGTCTTAACACTTTGAGGAAGAGGGAAAAAAAAAGATGCCAGTCTTAAGGAATGTGACATTGTTTAATACCAGAGTCATTCTAATATGATGTTGAGACAAATTTGATTTTTGTTATATCATGGCCGTTTTATCACTGCTGACCACTTTAGAACTGATAATGATACATATTAGAGCTATCCAGTAATAAGCAAAGTTCTAAAAAGGAAACAAAAGCCTGAGAAGCAAAAGGTTATTATGAGGTAAAATAAGAAGGGAAAATAGCACAAAATGTCAGTTTAATTTTGAAATTTGTATAAAAAGCCATGCAGCTGTGGATGTCCATACAACTTGCCATTTGTGCTTGTATTGATTAATTGCAAGATAAATAAAATGTGAGGATTTAAGAAAAAAAAGGAAAATGCTGTTAACCTTCCGGAGAGTGAACTTTATAGAGCTGTTTCTAAATCTTGCTGAAATTAAAGGACAGAAAGTGTACTCTACACATCTTTTTTTTAAAAAGAGATAATGATTCTAGTCTGACCCAAATCCATTTTATGACTTGTGAGAGAGTTAGCAATGTTTACATGAACCTGTCATCCAAGTGATAAAAAATGATGAGAGTAGAAGGGGTTACTGTACAAAAAAGTAAAAATAATAAATGGGGTACTATTTTCTAAAATGGGACATTCAGGGAATCTCTTTATGAATAATATTAAATGTCTAATTTACATCATTTTATAATGAAAAAAACCAAACATCTCCTTAAAATATATACCCTACACTTCCCAGCTTCTGTCATTATCTTCGTAAAAAAGTACATTTGTCATTATGGACAAGGACCCATAAATACATTTGGGATAAGGAGCACAAACAAAAATTCAAGCAGAAGACCAAAACACAAATCAAAATACTGAAGAAAAATTATATAGGCTGGCCTAAGCAACTGAAAAACATTGGAGGGATATGTTAAGATAGCAGGAAAAACATCTGTGGGGGAGTACAGGGAAGAATGTTTATACTAGGGTCACCCTTATTCAAACAGTAATTAAAAAGTGAGAACCTCCTTGTGGTACATGGTTATGAGTCCTTAGAAGTAAATGTGCTTTTTAGGGGTCAAGCTGATTTTTAGGTGACATATAATCAAACAATTGAAAACAATTGAAAAAAATAAATTATTATGAGATTATGGTCAAAGTGAAGAAAAATAAAAATTTGTTTTAAATTAGGTTAATTTATTCATATTAGATTATGATTTCTAGGGCACTAATTTGAATACATAACTGGTGTTTGCGAAAGAGGTTCATAATGTCACATGCTGAGAGATGTATTATCTATTTTAATGGAGTCAAAGTCTTAGTAAAGCTACTGTCTCTAATATACTTAATAAAAATATATAACAGGTTTAAGTGTAGAAAATACTTTCACACTTAACAGTTGTATAAATTCCATGTAATTCTATATTTCTACTACCTTCTGACCAGAATGCTCATATTGTAAGGGAAAATAATACTGTTTTTGGAGTCCAGGTTCACATATTACCTTATCAGGGAATATTTCCAACATCCTTAGAGAGGGATAATTTATCTTTTGTGTTTCTGCACGTCACATTATATTACCCTCTATTCCAATAATCATCACATAGCATTATATGTGTGTGTGTATATATATATTATATATTTGCTTTCTCTTTTATGAGATTTTATGTTCCATGGAGGAAGATTTTACTAATTTTGCATTCTTATTTTTTGTGCCTGACGTATAATGAAAGCTCAAAAAATGTTCATGAAACAACTAGATGTAGTTCCTGTCCTAACAATTTTGAATTTGAAATAGATTATCACTTAATTGTTCTTTCAGCACTGCTTTGCCTTTCTGCATTTCGTAATTTATGTAGTGCATGAAAAATGCTTACTGCAGTGCCTGCCACAGAGTGAACACTTACTTATTAAATAATCAAACTTGTATTAAGTCTCTGCTTTAGGTAATTCTCCATCCTTCTCCTTTAAACACCCAGATCTTCGTACTCTGATACTGAAATCTGAGCTTTCATTTTACAGATAGCATCCTGATCTCAAAGAATAGATAGGTGACACTAGCATTTGTAAATAGAAATGATGTCCTAGGAATGAAGTTAGTACAAAGTTGTAAAGCTCTCAGTCATTGCAACTCTTATTTCCCACCCTCCCCAAAAACACATCTCCTGGCTTACATGTATTTACAGTGTAATAAGAAAGAAACTTGGAATTTTCTTAATAAATGTAAGCACAAAATGCTAAAATATACAAAACAAAGACAACTTAATTCTCCTGGACCACAGAGAAAAGCATCTTGGAATTAGATTTTAGCAAAGCCTTGAAAGGTAAATAGATAAGTAAATAATGCTTAAGCAAAAAAAAAAAAAAAAAAAAAAGAAGAAAAAAAAGGACAAATTTCATGGATTCGGTAGAAAATCATGATGGAATGTGAATTACCAAATCATGGGGGTGATGGAGGGCAGGGTGTGAGGGATATAAAGCCTCCAGAGTTGAACGGGGCCATATTGCAAGGGTGTTAAATGTTACGTTAAGGAATCTGTTGTTAACAAAGCCTCCGTGAAGAGAGTAAGTAAAGGAAAAAACTGATTTCTAGGGGGAAGAGATGGTTGCATATCTGTTGTAACAGTGTATTGATAATATTACAAGGGCAAGTAATCATGAGTATAGGAAGGAGTAGAGACATCGGAGAACCATATTATGGACTACTGCAAAATTTAGTGAGCACAGTGTAGAAGAAAGACCTCTTTTGCACTTATGACACCATTTGCAATTTCGGGGTACCAAAACACCCTCAGATTAAAAATTCAAAAGTCACTGAAAGCTGTTATACTCATGGTTTGGCTATTACAGGGTAAGAGTTTGGATTAAAATCAGCCAAGGGAAGAAACTTATGGAGCAGAATACAGAAGGTTCCAAGCATGGCGCTTCCAGGTGTCCTGTCCCCATGGAGTCATGGAAAATGTTAACTTCTCCCAGCAACACTGTGTGACAGTACATATGGAGTACCGCCAAGTAGGGAAGCTCATCTGAGCTTTGTTGGCTCCCTTATATAGTCTGATTGACCAGCCTATGTGGCTGATCTCATTCTGTAACCCCTCTGGAGGTTGAGCCAAAACCACAGATCCCCAAACCCCACCGTAGATCACAATGTTAGACTTTCTGCCATGGCTGGAACTCACCCTAAACAAAGACACTTCTAGCAGGGCTTAGAGATTCTGGGAGAAGCTAAGGGTAAAGGCCAGATCTCACTTTTGGAGTAACTTCTTTACTATACAGGTATCAATAAGATGTGGTTTTAATAGTGGATAACTGAATATTTGAATAGTGAAAGGGTAACTGAATAATCCAACAGGATTTTCAGTTCTTAGCATCCATAAAACACTAGATAGTAACCTTTTTAAACCACATTTGAAAACAACTAGAAGGAATGTCTAAGAAATTGTTAAGGTAGAGATAATAAGGTGGGTTTAAAATTTAATGTAGTCCAAAGTTTGCAAAGATTTACCATATTGAGCTATGGTTCTTGTTGGATAGAGAATATGAGTGACAAAATAGGAAAATGAGACCAGTAAGAGACAGAGAGAGAGGAAGAGACAGGAGTAGGGGGTGGAGAAGTGTTGAATATAGTCGCCAATGTAAAACAGAAACTAATTGTCTTACCTGTTTTATGACATGACATATGTTATTAATATTATTCAGACCAATTGTATTGTTAATGATGATAATAGTACAGTCTTCTAATTCATCTATACCTAATAGCAAATAGCACACATTTATTACTCCAGGTGTAAATAGCAGTATCATTTTTCAATCATAAGATCTTCCATCACCTATATTCTTTAGTAATCAAAGGGATATTTAAACAAATATATATTATCACCATTTTAAAAATTTGAGTCCAGTTACCTTAAATGTTACCATACTTAGCTTGCAAGCTTAATTCTTACCTTTGACGTGATGTGACAGTAGTTGAATACATATTGGAAGAAAGAGATACAGCAATATCAAGTGTGTTTATTAAAGCCTGGATAAATTAACAGATAAATATTGCTTTAATATTAAAATAAGTGGATTGGTATAAAAGAAAGAAAATCAGCCATGTTCTTTTAAATTTATTATAAGATACACAATTAATCAAGTACTAACTACTCTTTACTATGTACTTCAGGGCATTAAAAGCTTACTCTGTGGAATATAGAACTATAAGTCACTGAACTTACTTTTAAAGCTTTTAAATTATGAGTAGCAAGTCTCCTTAATAAACATATTGAACAAGAGACAATTAAAGATTGTTTATAAATAAATCACATGATTTATGACCAGATGAGATGCAAACATTATCTACTGCAATCCACTGGAAACCTCATTCCCTCTTCTTCCTAACAGTGTGGAACAGTTTCCTCCACAGTCTCACTGAAGTTGCCCTGGCCCCTCTGATTAAATCTGTAGCCCTCCCCTGTTATAACAAAACTCTCTTGTTGCTCTTCACATGTTACCATACTTAGCTCACAAGCTTAATTCTTACTCACTATCAACCAAATCAATCTTATAATTTGCTAGCATTAAAAAGCCTCTATAAATCTCTGACAAGTAAAATATTTTACTTTATTTCGATGGTCTTATATATTTTAGTCAACTTTGTTGAGATATGGTTTTCTGTTTTAACTGTACAGTTCAGTTGTTCTTGGTAAATGTATGTACTAATGTTATCTTTTCCATGATCGAAATATAGAATATTTTGATTACTGTAAAAAGTTTTTTTCCCAGTCCCTTTGAGGTCAATCTCTGCTCCCAGATCCAGGCCCCAAGCAACTGTTGAATTACTTTCTCTCACTGTAGATTAGTTTTATAATCTCTAGAACTTCATATAAATGGAATCATAGAGTAGATGCTCTTTCATTCTTAGCCTCTTTTACTTTTTAACATTATCAAATGTATTATAGTACATTCTTTTAATTGATGAATGATACTCCTGTATAATGATATTGAAAATTCTGTCAGTTTTTAAAATTTTAAAACTTTTATAGTGGTGTCTATCAATTTTAATTTGCATTTCCCCAACTAAAATGATGCTGAGCATTTTTTCAGATATTTAAATGCCATTTGAATATCTTCTTTCCTAAAATATTTTAAAAAACTTTTGCCCATTTAAAGAATTGGTTGTTTGCCTTATTAATGAGCTATAGTTACTCTTTGTATATTCTATCTAGATACATTCTCTGCCAGATATAAATCTTACAAATATTTTTGCTTGCTCTGCAGCATGCCTTTCATTTTCTTAATGATGTTTTTCAAAGACTTGAAGGGTTTTTAATTCTGGTGAAGCCCAATTCATAATTTTTATTTCTATGGGCCTAAGAAATCTTTGCCTACGCCAAGGTCAGTACGATTTTCTTCTTGAATTTTGTTATTTCAGCTTTTATGTTAATGATCCATGTTGAGTTGATTTTTATTTATCATGTGAGATAAAAACAGAGCTTTATTTTTTTCCATATGAATATACAGTTCTTTCAGCACCAGCATTTTCCTGTATTGCTTCATCAAACCCCAATTCCCAAATTGTGATATGAAAATCATGTAGCTCCTGTACCTGTAAAGGATTGCGTTGTAAGGAAATACGGATCTTTATTAATGGACAGTAGGCATGCCTAACCTTTGCTCTAGAGAGACATTATCTCTATCCTGTATGGCTGTTTTCTATATAAACATCCTTAAAACTACAGTTCAGAAGAAAGTCCTACAGTGTCTTTGCTCACAAAAAAAATACTTAAATGTAAGAGATACAGGAGAATTGTCTTACTTGTCTTCACTTCCTTATTAGTTTCTTGTGCTTTCAGTTTGCTGAGTTTCTTGACCTAAGTTCATATTTTTCACAAAATTTGACAATTTTGGCCATTGTTCCTTTCATTTTTTTTTCCTATTACCTTCTCTTTGGTGGATGGCATATATACATTTGTTGGACGACATAAAGTTTTCCCAAAGCTTACTATTGCTTTGTTAATTTTGTCCATTATTTTTCTATGTCTCATTTTGGATAGTTTGTATTGTAGTATCTTTAAATTCACAAATATTTTCTTCTGCAATGAATTAAAACAAATGATAGGGGAACTGTTCTAGATTAAAAAATATTAAGATACAGTGTTTCATATAATAACTACACTTGGGGGAAATATTTGAAATTTGGATATATACTAGATATTTTATACTAGGGGATTACTGTTGATTTTCTTGGAAGAAATAATAGGATGAAGTTACATAGGATAATGTCCTGATTTTTATGTATGAAAGTTGAATTAGTTTGGAGTAAATTATCTGCAACTTAATCTGCTCACTCAGAGAAAAACAAAAAATAAAATCTTACATTTATAGCTATTTATAGTATAATATTTATAGTACTGAATATAGGCAGACATATACATGTGCACAATACTACATGTTCAGATTTTTCTGCTTCAAAATTATCAAAATTAAAAATTAAAAAATAGAAATAATGTTAAAAATAACTTAGATTCTACCT
The DNA here is from genome assembly GCF_009834535.1 of Camelus ferus. Taxonomy (NCBI): domain Eukaryota; kingdom Metazoa; phylum Chordata; class Mammalia; order Artiodactyla; family Camelidae; genus Camelus; species Camelus ferus. Next base: position 40,615,010 of record NC_045706.1, on the reverse strand, counting down.
TACTGGGATACACAAAGTAGTGTATTTCTTGTAGGTTAAACAATGTTGCCTTCAGATATTGAAATTAGGGGGAGCAGCTTTATAAGAAATTTAAAACACTCCTACTAGTAAGCATTTCAGAAGTTGGAAAGATAATAGTGAAGTACAAGGTTTAGAGGTTTCTATTCAGGAAAATCACTTTTATAGACATAACATTGGATGTATGTGTCCCTCAGAATATGATATGAATACATTATCTAAAGTCTACTGCTGAATCAAGGTACTTTTCAGGTCTACATTGATTAGGATTACTGTAAGAAGTAGTGTCTTCATGTATATTATGAATTATATATATATATACACACACACACACACATATACTGTTTCGTGTATTGTTCCTTTTTTCACTGACTCTGCAGTACATTAGTCACCAATTTTTGCCTCCCCCAAAATGTACCTACGGACTTTCCTTACATCCTCTTAACGTTGAGGAAAAATTGCCCATTAACCTACTATACTGTAAAGTGTGAATTATTTTATGCAGCTTTACTTACCGCTAAAATCCTTGAACAAGCATGTCTTACTGGATGCCTGCCAAGATCCTAGGCAAAATTTCACATGGTTTCTTTCTTTTTGATGCCCTCTTTAAATCTTGCAATTTTGTATTTCCTTGAGTTTGGAAAATTTCAGAAATTTTCCCTGGTTTGTTTAAATGAATGAACAGGGTTGTTATTATTATAGCCCTATGTCATTAGAAGAAAAAAATCCTCTGTGCCACGTTTATAAAAGAACTATGTCGTGTGTGTGTATAACACGTTTTAGAAATTGGAAATTTTTTTTTAGAGTCCCCTCTCTCATTTAATCTAGAGAAAATTCTTCTACACAGTAACTACTGATATCGATGAGGATGTGATGAAATAGAAAGTCCAGATTAAAAAAAAAGTTCATAAACTTTGATGAGAGTTATCACTTTAAAAAATATACCCTAATGAAAAAAAATAGCGGTTACATTCTTTGTAAAACATGTTACAATTACAGTATGGCAAGACACTTGGGAAACATAATACAATTTCAGCAATAGCAAGTGATTCACAGAAATTTATTTATAGCCATTAAAGTTTAATATTTTTGCAACTAGCATGAGGTTTTCAAAACTTGTATTGACAAAAAAGGTAATATTTAATATAAAAATGGAATTCAAAATATATGTTTAATAATTCCATGTTTTTCTCATATATGAGCACAAAAAATCTAGAAACTATATTAACTTAAATAATCAGTATCTTTCAGTAAATGGGTTGTAATATATATTTTCTCCTTATTTTTTCTATATTTTTAAGCTATTTCAGAGATTTTGTAAAGTAAAATATTTTTCACATATTTCTTTAGCAAGGGTCATTGAGACTACTGTCCACAGGCCATACCAATTAGTTGTCTGGTTTTGTAAATAGAGTTTTATTGGAACATAGCCACACTCATTTTTTTTTTAATGTATGTCTATAACTTCTTTCATGCTACAGGGGCAGAGTTGAGTGACTACAACATGGAGAACTTAAGGTTGGCCAGCAGAGTTCAAAATATTTACTGTCTGGCCTTTTACAGTAAGAGTTTTCAGTTTCATTAAGTTCACGTTAAAATAAATCAATATTTCTCAAAAATAGTTTCATACACCAGGAAGTGATATAAAAACATGTATTATATATATATATTACTTGATTTATTAGACAAATTCATGAAAGTCTTATTTACTCTTAAAATTGTGACTTCATTTAATTACTGCTTTAAAGCAAAAAATCAAGTGACTTAGAATGAAGAAATATGCTTCGATAGACTCCTTTAGATGAAATTAAAGCTTCAAATGCAGAAGCAGTGTTTTTAAGGCCTTCTTTATCTCCATACTGCATGTCTTTAAAGAGATAACAGAGAACAGCTATAAAAAATGATTCTATCTTGAAAATGGCTAACATGTCAATTATGACCACTGTTAAAGGAACGGAGCTCAGAGCAATGACTGCACTAGCCTCTCTTTCCTTTTTACTGTTGTCTCTGTCTTGTGTTGAGTTCTAAGGTAATAAGAAAACATAACTTATCAACTGTGTAAACTGCAAGGTCTTTGTTATTCACAATATAGTGGTGTTCTTTAAAAAATAAAGCACTTCATAGACAATAGGGAAGAAATCAATACATGTGTCAGTGTACAAAGACCTACAGTAAAAGCTCCCAGTTGAAAAGTGCAGGATTTTATAAGTGCTTTAGGAGTTACTTTTAGTAGAGTGTTGCCTAGACATTACTATTGATTTTGTAAAGAGAGTTGTAGAAGCCCTGATGGTCTGGAATATGTCTCCAATTTTCCTAAATTCATGCTAGATTTCCTTTCTTCTTCTTTCCCCTGTAATTCTAGTTTATTGACTTCCTTCTCCATGCTTAAGGAGAGCTTGATCTTCTTTGACAGAATAAAGGATCAGTGAGAACACCCTAATCACAGGCTACAGTGTTTACTCCAGTTCCCAGATAATTCACACAGGCTATCAGGAGAGAAATTTCTGTGATTCCTCGGGTCAGGCTTCTTTTGCTGTAACAGTGTTGATAGGCAAAGTGGGGACACAAGAATACATAAAACAGCATGGTTAATTTGTTTTTATTTTTTAAATTTTTATTCTTTATTGAAGGGCAGTCAATTACAGTGTGTCAGTCTCTGGTGTACAGTACAATGTCCCAGTCATGCATATACATACATATATTTGTTTTCATATGTTTTCCATTAAAAGTTATTACAAGATATTGAACATAGTTTCCTGTGTTACACAAAAGAAATTTTTAAAATCTGTTTTTATATATAGTGGCTAACATTTGTATATCTCAAACTCCCAAATTCACCCCCTCCTACCCCCTTTCCCTAACCATAAGATTGTTCACTATGTCTGTGAATCTGTTTCTGTTTCGTGAGTTCATACTGTCTTTTTTTTTTTATTAGACTCCACATGTGATATCATACAATATTTTTCTATCTCTTTGTGGCTTACTTCATTTAGAATGACAATCTCTAGGCCCATCCATGTTGCTGCAAAGGACATTATTTTACCTTTTTATGGCTGAATAGTATTCCATTGTATAAAGGACATTTAGGTTGCTTCCATATCTTGGCTATTGTATATAGTGCTGCTGTGAACATTGGGGCACATGTATCTTTTCGCATTGGAGTTCCCTCTGGATGTATACCCATAAGTGGGATTGCTGGATCATATAATAAGTCTATTTTTCGGATTTTGGGGACTCTGTACTGTTTTCCATAATGGCTGCACCAAACTGCATTCCCATCAGCAGTACTGTAGGAGGATTCTCTTTTCTCCACATCCTCTCCATCATTTATTGTTTATGGACATTTGAATGATGGCCATTCTGACTGGTGTGAGGTGATAACTCATTGTAGTTTTGATTTGCATTTCTCTGATAATTAGTGATATTGAACATTTTTTTCTTATGTCTATTGGCCATTCACATGTCTTCATTGGAGAAATGCTTGTTTAGGTCTTCTGCCCATTTTTGGATTGGATTTTTTGGGTTTTTTGCTAAGTTGTATGAGCTGTTTATATAATATGTAAATTAAACCCCTGTCAATCACATCATTTGCAAATGTTTTCTCCCATTCCATAGGTTGTCTTTTTGTTTTGCTTATGGTTTCCTTTGCTGTGCAAAAGCTTATGAGTTTAGTCCCATTTGTTTATTTTTGCTCTTATGTCCATTGCCTGGGTATTTTTGCTCTTATGTCCACTGCTCTAGGAGAACATTTCTAAGATTTATGTTAGAGAATGCTTTGTCTATGTTTTATTCTAGGAGATGTATTGTGTCTTGTCTCATATTTAAGTCTTCAAGCCATTTTGAATTTATTTTTGTGTATAGAGTGAGGAAGTGTTTTAACTTCATTGATTTACATGCTGCTATCCAGTTTTCCCAGCACCACTTGCTGAAGAGACCGTCTTTTCTCCATTGTGTATTCTGGCCTCCTTTGTTGAAGATTAATTGATCATAGGTTTGTGGGTTTATTTCCAGGCTCTCTATTCTGTTCCACTGAACCATATGTGTGTTTTTATGCCAGTACCACACTATTTTGATGACTGTAGCTCTGTAGTATTGCCTGAAGTCTGGGAGGGTTATTCCTCCAGCTTTGTTCTTTTTCTTCAATATTGTCTTGTCAATTCTGGGTCTTCTGTGATTCCATATAAATCTTAGGATTGTTTGTTCTAGTTCTGTAAAAAAAAATATCCTGGGTAATTTGGTAGGGATTGCATTAAATCTGTAGATTGCCTTAGGCAGTATGGCCATTTTAACAATACTGATTCTTACAATCCAAGAGCATGGAATATTTTTCCATTTCCTTGTCTTCTTTAATTTCTTTAATCAGTGTTTTTTAGTTCTCCATGTATAAGTCTTTCACCTCCTTGTCAGATTTATTCCTCAGTATTTTATTGTTTTTGATGCAATTTTAAAAGGGATGGTTTCTTTGCTTTCTATTCCTGTTGATTCATTGTTAGTGTAAAGAAGTGCAACTGATTTTTGTAGGTTAAACTTGTATCCTGCTACCTTGCTGAATTCCTTTATTAGCTCTAGCTGTTTGTTTGTTTTTGGCAGCTTGGTTAATCTGAAATGACTTTTCAAATAAGAATAAGAAATAATATACTTGTATTGTACCCAAGAAGTTCTCATCATGCACAGATGCTCAGTATAATTTCTTTTTCTAACTCCTAGGTCTATCCACTGTGATCCCAGCCTTGGTCCACCTTACCAGTTCCCCTCAAATTCCTGTCCAGATTGTCAATCAGGGTGGAGCTAGCTAGACCACAAGATGATGATCTTTTCTAAATGGATCCACCTGTTACTTAGCACATATAATATCATTAGCATATTTGTGTGTGGTCCCGATAACCTGAACATTGAGACATGGTACTTGTACAGTGTGATCTTTGTCCAGAATATTTTTCAACTTGGCTGGGCTCCTACTGTGACCTTGGTCCATCTCACAATTATGACCAGAAACATATAAATGTAATGTGGTCTTATAGTCTTGATTCTGAAAGTCAGCTTTATAAACATTTCCCCTTTATCTTACTGTTGAGGGCAATGCAACATAAAACTGAGAACAGTTTCACACCCCCATACGTGATTTGTATCCAGAGTTTGGAAGGCTTTTTGTAGACACAAATTATGATGTATAATTATATATGTGTTAGAGGAAAGGAAAACTAATTTTGCCCTTTTCTGAGTTCTTAGCTCAGACTTGTGTAATGAAAGACAGATTAACAAAAGAAAAACAAATGTTTATTAATATGTATATCTCATGTATACATGGGAGACACCCAGAAAGAATGAGTAACTCAAAGATACGGATTTAGAACTCAGAATTAAATGCCAGCTTAATAGGGAAAGGGGAGGAGGGATGTAGGTCTCTTAGGGGAGAGTAAATGGTTTTTAGGAAAGACGAGTGGTCCTCTAAAAGAATAGATTTCTTGTCACAAACAATAGTTTGTCTGGGCGTGGTGTCTTTCTAGGCTTTTACCAAGAGTCAATCTTCCCTGGTTGATGAAACTCCTGGGTAGCGGATCTATGACAATTGAATTCCATTTGGAGAATGTATCTTTTGATAGATAAGAGAAGTTCAGAAAAAAAGCATTTTCTATTTCTCAAGTGCCTACAGCTCAAAATAATGAATATGCCAAAGTAGCATATTTTGTGGTGGCATATTCTCCTGTCCATTAGTCCTATAATGTACACATACATTTTACAACATAATTCTAGTGTTTCATTTTGAATCATTAAGTTCTCTCATTCATATTTATTGGTATCTATCAAGGCAACTTAGGTAAAATTTATATGTATATATATATAGTTCTCTTTTATGATAATTTTCTTGGTGAATTAATTCCATGACTCTCTCCTTCATATTTTTGTGTCAAATCCTAAATGTACCTTCTTACTATCTGCATGTTTTAAACTGTACTAAAAAATCTTTTCTTTGTAACTAGACTCCTTAATCTGAGCCAACATTTATTAACTTCTCCCTCATCACAATATGTGTGTGTCTTATACTGTATGATTTTGGTCAGAATTTTCTAAAGGGATAACAATGATTATTTTAATTAATTAGTGCTGAAGTGTGATGAGGAAATACAATTAAAAGCAAATCTCATGCCAACCAGAAAATCTCTCCACAAATGTATAAGAGAAAGAAAACAGTTTTATTATTGGATGAGAATTAAAGCAGAATGTTCTATGTATCACAACAGTCCAATAAAGAGATAAGGCAGAAAGAAATCTCATCCTTTTATTATAGCTAAGCAGATACAACTCATTACATACATGTTATTAAGATAAACAGTAATCACGCAAGAGGACTAGACACTGTCCCCCACAGTTTATCCTAAATCCATCTAGTATTTGGGGTGACCGTATGTATTAGCCAATTGACTTTATCCAAAGGTAAAATGAACTTATGTCTTTATGACAGGGTGTAGTTTAGAGCAAGGTGCCTCAAAGATGAAGTGTTTACCCTTCCACAGAAACTGGAAGGTTAGGGTACTATCTGTCTGTCTGTCTATCTATCTATGTATTTTTATTTTTTTAACATTTTTTATTGATTTATAATCATTTTACAATGTTGTGTCAAATTCCAGTGTAGACACAATTTTTCAGTTATACATGAAATATATATTCATTGTTACATTCCTATCTCTGTGAGCTACCATAAGATCTTGTATATATTTCCCTGTGCTATACAGTATAATCTTGTTTATCTATTCTACAATTTTGAAATCCCATCTATCCCTTCCCACTCTCCACCTCCTTGGCAACCACAAGTTTGTATTGTATGTCTATGAGTCTATTTCTGTTTTGTATTAAAGCTTTGTTTGTTTGTTTGTTTCTTAGATTCCACATATGAGTGATCTCATGTGATATTTTTCTTTCTCTTTCTGGCTTACTTCACTTAGAATGACATTCTCCAGGAGCATCCATGTTGCTGCAAACAGCGTTATGTTCGGTTTTATGACTGAGTAGTATTCCATTGTATAAATATACCACCTTTTCTTTATCCAGTCATCTGTTGATGGACATTTAGGCTGTTTCCATGTCTTGGTTTTTGTAAATAGTGCTGCTGTGAGCATTGGGGTGCAGGTGTGATTTTAAAGTAGGATTCATTCTGTATATATGCCCAGGAGCGGGATTCCTGGGTTATATGGTAAGTCTATTCCTAGTCTTTTGAGGAATCTCCATACTGTTTTCCACAGTGGCTGCACCAAACTGCATTCCCACCAGCAGTGTAAGAGGGTTCCCTTTCCTCCACAGCCTCTTCAGCATTTGTCATTTGTGGATTTTTGAATGATGGCCATTCTGACTGGTGTGAGGTGATACCTCATTGTAGTTTTGATTTGCATTTCTCTGATAATTAGTGATATTGAGCATTTTTTCATGTGCCTATTGATCATTTGTATGTCTTCCTTGGAGAATTGCTTGTTTAGGTCTTTTGCCCATTTTTGGATTGGGTTGTTTGGTTGTTTCTTATTAAGTCATATGAGCTGCTTATATATTCTGGAGATCAAGCCTTTGTCGGTCTCATTTGCAAAAATTTTCTCCCATTCCGTAGGTTGTCTTTTTGTTTTACTTCTGGTTTCCTTTGCTGTGCAGAAGCTTGTAAGTTTCATTAGTTCCCATTTGTTTATTCTTGCTTTTATTTCTATTGCTTGAGTAGACTGTTCTAGGAGAACATTTTTGAGATGTATGTCAGATAATGTTTTGCCTATGTTTTCCTCTAGGAGGTTTATTGTATCTTGTCTTATGTTTAAGTCTTTAATCCATTTTGAGTTGATTTTTGTATATGGTGTAAGGGAGTGTTCTAGCTTCATTGTTTTACATGCTGCTGTCCAGTTTTCCCAACACCATTTGCTGAAGGACTGTCTTTATTCCAATGTATATTCTTGCCTCCTTTGTCGAAGATTAGTTGGCCAAAAGTTTGTGGGTTCATTTCTGGGCTCTCTATTCTGTTCTATTGTTCTATATGTCTGTTTTGGTACCAATACCATGCTGTCTTGATGACTGTAGCTCTATAGTATTGTCTGAAGTCTGGGAGAGTTATTCCTCCAGCCTCTTTCTTTCTCTTCAGTAATGCTTTGGCAATTCTAGGTCTTTGATTGTTCCATATAAATTTTATTATGATTTGTTCTAGTTCTGTGAAATATGTGGTGGGTAATTTGATAGGGGTTGCATTAAATCTGTAGATTGCCTTGGGCAGTGTGACCATTTTAACAATATTGATTCTTCCAATCCAAGAGCATGGGCTATCTTTCCATTTTTTAAAGTCTTTAATTTCCTTCATCAATGGTTTATAGTTTTCTGTGTATAATTCTTTTACCTCCTTCGTTAGATTTATTCCTAGATATTTTATTACTTTGGGTGCTATTTTAAAGGGGAATGTTTCTCTACTTTCTTTTTCTGTTGATTCATAGTTAGTGTAAAGAAATGCAACTGATTTTTGAACGTTAATTTTGTAACCTGCTACCTTGCTGAATTCTTCAATCAGCTATAGTAGTTTTTGTGTGGACCTTTTAGGATTTTCTATATATAGTAACATGTCATCAGCATATAGTGACACTTTTACCTCTTCTTTTCCAATTTGGATCCCTTTTATTTCTCTCTCTTGCCTGATTGCTGTGGCTAGGACTTCCAAGACTGTGTTGAATAGGAGTGGTGATAGTGGGCATCCTTGTCTTGTCCCAGATTTTAGTGGGAAGCTTTTGAGTTTTTCACCGTTGAGTACTATGCTGGCTGTAGGTTTGTCATATATAGCTTTTATTATGTTGAGATATGTTCCCTCTATACCCACTTTGGTGCGAGGTTTTATCATAAATGGGTGTTGAATTTTTATCAAATGCTTTTTCTGCATCGATTGAGATGATCATGTGGTTTTTGTCCTTTCTCTTGTTGATGTGATGTATTACATTGATTGATTTGCGTATGTTGAACCAGCCTTGTGTCCCTGGGATGAACCCCGCTTGGTCATGATGTATAATCTTTTTTATGTGTTGTTGGATTCTGTTTGCTGATATTTTGGTGAGGATTTTGGCATCTATGTTCATCAGTGATACTGGCCTATAATTCTCATTTTTGATAGTGTCTTTGCCTGGTTTTGGTATCAGGGTGATGGTGGCTTCATAGAATGAGTTTGGGAGTATTCTCTCCTTTTCAATCTTCTGGAAGAGTTTGAGAAGGACTGGTATGAGTTCTTCTTTGTATGTTTGGTAGAATTCACCAGTGAAGCTGTCCGGTCCTGGACTTTTATTTGTAGGGAGGTTTTTTATTGCTATTTCAGTTTCATTTCTAGTGATCAGTTTGTTCAAGTGGTCAGTTTCTTCTTGATTCAGTCTTGGTGGACAGTATGTTTCCAGAAACTTGTCCATCTCCTCTAGGTTATTCAGTTTGTTCCCATATAGTTTTTCATAATGTTCTCATATGATATTCTGTATTTCTATTTTGTTTGTTGTAATTTCTCCATTTTCCTTTCTTATTTTGCTAATTTGTGCTCTCTCTTTTTTCTTCTTTGTGAGTTTGGCCAGAGGTTTGTCGATTTTATTTACTTTTTCAGAAAACCAGCTTTTGGTTTGATTGATTTTTTCTATGGTCTTGTTTATCTCTATTGTATTTATTTCCTCCCTGAACTTTATAATTTCCTTCCTTCTGCTGCCTTTTGGGGTTTTTTGTTCTTCTTTTTCTACTTCTTTTAGTTGGTGGGTTAAATTGTTTATTTGAGATTGTTCTTCTTTTTTGAGGAAGGCCTGTATTGCTGTAAACTTCCCTCTTAGCACTGCCTTTGCTGTGTCCCATAAATTTTGAGTGGTTGTGCTTTCATTTTCATTTGTCTCAAGGTATTTTTTAATTTCAGCTTTGATTTCCTCATTGGCCCATTGGTTTTTTTAATAGCATGTTGTTTTATCTCCATGCTTTCCTTTTTTTCTCCTTTGTTTCTCTGTTGTTGATTTCTAGTTTCATGGCATTGTGGTCACTAAAGATGCTTGAGATAACTTCTGTCTTCTTAAAATTGTTGAGGTTTCTTTTGTGCCCAAGTACATGATCGATCCTGGAAAATGTTCCATGTGCATTGAAAAGAATGTATATCCTATTTTTTGGGGGTGTAATGCTCTGAAAATATCCACCAAAACTAATTTTTCAGTTGTATTATTTAATTTCTCTGTTGCCTTATTTATTTTCTGTCTGGAAGATCTGTCTAGTGATGTTAATGTGGTGTTAAAAATCTCCAACTATGATTGTATTCCCATCAATATCCCCCTTTATCTCTGTTAGTAATTGTTTTATGTATTTAGGTGGTCCTATATTGGGTGCATATATATTAACGAGTGTAATATCCTCATCTTTTATCACTCCTTTAATCATTATAAAATGTCATTCTTTATCTTTCTTTATGGCCTTTGTTTTAAAGTCTATTTTGTCTGAAACGAGTACTGCAACACCTGCTTTTTTGGCTTTTCCATTTGCATGGAATATCCTTTTCCATCCTTTCACTCTCAATCTATATGTGTCCTTCTACCTAAAGTGGGTCTCTTGTATGCAGCATATTGAAGGTTCTTGCTTTATTACCCAGTCTGCCACTCTATGTCTTTTGACTGGAGCATTCAGTCCATTAACATTTACAGTAATTAATGATAGATATGTGTTTACTGCCATTTTGAACTTATCTTTGCAGTTGAATTGGTATATCCTCTTTGTTCCTTTCTTCTTCCTTTTGTGGTTTGGTAATTTTCCTTTGTATTATCATGGATTTTATTTAGTTTTAGTGACTCCCTTGTAAGTTTTGGCTTGTGGTTACCCTTTTTTGTAAGCCTTATTAGCCCATTACTATATCTCGAACCCATCCTACCGAAAACAAAAGATTTAAAAAAGAAAGAAAAAAAAATACTCTATATTTTCTTGCTTCCCTCTCCCACTCTTAATGATTTAGATATCTTCTTTGACACTTTTGTGTTTATTTTATTTGTAATTAATGAGTTATTACCTTTCCAGTTATGAGTTTCTCATTTCTGTAGCATCCTGCTGCTTTTCTATTTAGAGTAGACCTTTCAATGTTTCTTTTAGCATGGGTTTAGTGTTGCTAAACTCTTTTAATTTTTGCTTGTCTGTGAAATTCTTTGTCTCTCCTTCTATCCTAAAGGATAGCCTTCCTGGATAAAGTATCCTAGGCTGCATCTTTTTTTCATTCAGGGCTTTGAATATATCATGGCACTCCCTTCTGGCCTGTAGTGTTTGTGTAGAGAAATCAGCTGAGAGCCTTATAGGGGTTCCCTTGTAAGTCACTCTTTGCTTTTCTCTTGCTGCCTTTAGGATCATTTCTTTATCCTTGACTCTGGCCATCTTTATTATGATATGACTTGGTGTTGGTCTGTTTGGGTTCTTCCTGTTTGGGACCCTTTGAACTTCCTGTACTTGGATATCTGATTCCTTCTTTAAGTTTGGGAAGTTTTCAGTGATGATTTCTTCAAAAGCCTTTTCAATCCCCTTTGATCTTTCTTCTCCTCCTGGGACCCCTATTATGCGAAGAAGATTGGGATGCTTTATATTATCCCTTAGGTCCCTTATGTTGTTTTCATTTTTTTTTTTTTTTTGTTGTTGTTGTTGTTGTTTATCTTGCAGTTGTTCTGATTAGGTGCTTCCCTTTGTCCTGATTTCTAGGTCACTTATTCGTTCCTCTGCATTATCTAGTCTGCTTTGCACAGCCTTTAGATCAGTTGTCATCTCAGCCAATGAGTTTACCAATTCTACTTGGCTCTTCTTTATAGCTTCCATTTCATTTTTGACATATTTTATATCTCTAAACACTACCGCTTTTAGTTCCTTCAGTACATTGATCACTCCTTTTTTGAAATCTTGATCTAGTAGGCTATTGATGTCTTTCATTGATCATTCTTTTAGGGGATTTCTCTTGTTCTTTTCATTGGGAATGGTTTCTCTGCTTCTTAATTTTGCTCATATCTCTCTGGCACTGTGGTTTCTGGAGTATCAGTTATCTATTGTGGTCCTTAAAGAAGTTTATTTATTATGTATCTAATGCCTATGTAGGAACAAAACTTAAAAAAAAAAAAGCGAGATAAAGAGAATTTTCAAAGAAGGGAGGAAAGAAGGTTTGAAAACAGTGTATAATCAATTATAGAAGAGCAATTTGAATCAGACTAGCATTCGAGTTGAGACGTCTTTTTAAAAACCCTTAAAAAAAAGGAAAAAATATTAAAAAATGATACTTGAAACCTATTTATAATCAGTAACAGGAGATCAAAACCAAAAGAAATGAAAATGAAATCAGGTGGATTTTTTAAAAAATAATAATATAACTACTTTAAAAGAAAAATTTAAAAGGAATTAAAACTAGAAGCATATACAGTTGTTTAGAAAGTAGAAATTAAAAAGGTAATAAAAAATAGAACAGATAAAAAAGATATGATAAAAAGAATTTTGAAAGGGGAGGAAAAAAGGTTTGAAAACAGTGTGTAATGAATAATTGAAGAGCAATTTGAAACAGAATAGCAATCGGGTTGAGACGTCTCTTAAAAACCTTTAAAAAAGGAGAAAAGAGAAAAAAATACATTTGAAACCTGTGTATAATCAATAACAGGAGATCAAAACTAAGAAATAAAAATGGCATGACGTGAATTTTTTAAAGTAATATTATTTTAAAAGAAAAATTTTAAAGGGATTAAAACTGGGATGTGTATTGTTTAAAAAGTAAAAATTAAAAAGGTAATACTAAATACAACAGGTAAAAACAGATTTTAAAAAGGGGGAGGGGGTGTTCTCCTGGAGACTCTGTGCTCTTAATGAGAAGTCTTTCTGTCTTCACCCTGTTTCACAAACTCAGCTTGCTGTTTCTAGAGGCCCTCCGTTGGCGCCCTCCTCTGTGCTGCTCCCAGTGCCTACTGGCAAGCAGATCATGCCCCCTGCCAGCACAGCATTCCTACCAGAAAGGCAGGGGGCCACCCGCCCTCTCCGGGCACGGGTCGCTCCGCGCCTCCGTGCCGCTGCGCGCTCCGCCTCAGGGTGGGAGCCATTTGCCATCTCCTGGCGCTGGTAGCCGCGCAGCTCCGCGCCGTGGTGTGCTCGTCCCCTGTGGGCGCTCCGCAGGCGGGCCGCGGGAAGACCGCGGAACAGCCCCGCCCCTGCTCCGTGCCCAAACTCAGCTCCTTGTTTTCCTGGTGGGCGAACTTTTCGAGGCACCAGTGCGGAAGGCTGTAAACAAGTCACTGTCTGGCGTTTGAGGCTGCCGAGCCCCCAGGCGCGGATTCAGGTTTCGCCCCCGCCCCAACCTGGGTGCGAAGTGCAGGAGGATATGGCGGCTGCGCCTGAGCACCACCTGTCCTCCTCGGAAACCTTCCGTGGGTTTTCAGAGATGGAGGTATGCACCCTTCCCCCCAAGGGCACATCAGCCATGCAGTTTTCTGGAGGGCCCAGGTTGTTCTGCCCTGGGCACCCACTCATCCACGTTGCGCAGCCACCTGCAGTCCCCCGGGGCTGCCTCAGTGCAGCCGTCCCCATCCTCCTGCCTGGCTGGGGCAGCCTGTCCTGGCCCCCAGCTGCCGGCTCTGGCTCCGGTCTCAGGCTGGGTGTTGCAGGGACCCTCTGTGCCCGTTTAACTTAGCTCTGTAGGTTAAGGGCTGCTCTGTACAGAGCCAAGCCTCGGAGGCTCCCCCTGCGTCCCGCTGGCCTCTCTGTTGGAGAGGGGGAGACACAGCGAACGAGCACCAGTCCTCCTTTGCCACTTCCTCCGTGTGGGACTGGTGCCGCACTGTTTTGCCTTATTTTTTTCCTTTCTCCTACCAGATTTTTGGTGTCCTTTGTCTTTTGAAGAGGACGATGTTCTGGTGGAGTTCCATAGGTGCTTTAGTTGGCTGAGTGGGTCTGTGGATGTGAGTCTTGGTGTATGTGTGGGAGAGGGTGAGCTAGGAGCGTCCTTCTACTCCGCCATCTTGACCTTGAGCTGTATGTATTTTTATTGAAGTATGGTCAGTTTACAATGTTCTGTCAATTTCTGGTGTACAGCATAATGTTTCAGTCATACGTGAACATATTATTACCATATTAATGGTTACTAGTTGTATTCACCTTGTAAAAGTTCTTTAAAAAGTACATTTTTGATTGTGTAGATTTTCAGTACTTTATCCTTTAGTAATAAAAATGTACTTAAAATTTAGGGCTACCTAACTTGGATTTTCAAAATAAAAAAATACAAGAGTTTTACCACTGTTAGAGTTAAGAGGTTAGGATTAACTTATTACTTCACCTTAGAAAAAGGAAGAGTAATTGGAGGAAACAAGTTCACAGAACCACTTTTCAAAACTATATACTCACATTTTTAATAATTTAAAATAATTTATCTAGAACTGTGTTAATATTTGTGAATGTTAAACTAACTTGTAAGGCCTTGAGGAAATGAAATTAAATGATTTTGGGGGGGAAAATACTGAATTACTGTAATATTTTTCATAGGTAACTCACTTGACAGAATTTTAGTACTGGAACAGATGTTGGGAATGCTTATAAAAGTTAATCGCTTATTTTTTTATTGATATGAAAGCTGTTGTACATAAAGGCAAAGTCACACAAACTGCAATGAGTAACACCCAGACTCAAGTCTTTTTTTAATTGAATTGTAGTCAGTTACAGGTTGTCTATTTCTGGTGTAAAGCATAATGTTTCAGTCATACATATATTCCTTTTTACATTCTTTTTCATTATAGGTTACTACAAGATACTGGATATAGATCCCTGTGCTATATAGAAGACATTTTTAAAATCTATTTTATATATAGTAGTTAATATTTACAAATCTGAAACTCCCAATTTATTCCTTGCCACTCCCATCCCTCCAGTAACCATAAGATTGTTCACTATGTGAGTCTGTTTCTGTTTTGTAGATGAGTTCATTAGTGTCTTCTTTTTTCTTTTTTTAGATTCCACATATGAGTGATATCATGATATTTTTCTTTATGTTTCTTAGTTCACTTAGAGTGATGATCTTCAGGTCCATCCGTGTTGCTCCAGATGGCATTATTTTATTCTTTTTTATGGCTGAGTATTATTCCATTGTATAAATATATCACAATTCCTTTATCCCAGACTGAAGTCTTTATCCCAGACTTGAGTCTTTTAACAGACCCATGCTTTCTCCAGAACCTGGGTATCTATAGCTGAGGTAACTTCCAGGAGTGTTGGAAAATAGTTTCCCTTTCCCTCCAATATTTACATGTCCAAAGGAATAGTAAAGTGATCTTGGCACCCAAATTAAGATACCTCTTTCGTATAATTTTTGCTTCACAGTTATAAGGAAAAGTTATACCAACATGTAGAAACTACATCCTTCCATTAGTCACCAAAATCCATGACAGCATTACCCCCTTTGGTGATTGTGTGACAGCTTTCAGCACCTTAAGTGTGATGTTCAGTTTACATCAATTATTTACAGTCCCTTGAGAATTTTTATAAAGAAAAAATGTGAAGGCACTTGGAAACCTTTTTATACAATCAAGTCTAGGAAGTCTGAGTATAATAATATTGATAATTGCTAATACTAAATTAACAAACAAACAAAACAATATATAGTAGCTAAAAATATAGGAAGATATAGAAAGAACCATTAATAAGACCAGCTAGAACTTACATTTACAGACTTGACTGCCAGAATTGGCTTGAAAAATTATCACTGATGGTACAGCCACTTTAAAAAACAGCTTGACACTTTCTTACAAAAATAAGCATACTCTTACCATGCAATCCACTAATAACACTCCTTACTATTTAACCAGAAGAGTTGAAAAACTTATTTCCACAAAAAACTTACACAGAGAATGACGGAACGTCTAGACAATGGAATTGTATTCAGCGTTATAAAAGAGATGAGCTATCAAGCCTCAAGCTATGAAAAGACATGCGGGAACCTTAAATACATATTAAGTGAAAAAAGTCAGTCTGAAAGGCCATATACTTTATGATTTCAACTACATAACAGTCTAGAAAAGGCAAAACTTTGGAGACAGTAAAAAGATTAATGGTTTCCAGAGGGGTGGGGACTGGGGGATGAGTAGGTGGAGTACAGAGGATTTTTAGGGCAGTGAAAATAGTCTGTGTGATACTCTAATAATGTACACATATCATTATGCATGTGTTCAAACCCATAGAATGTACAATACCAAGAGTGAACTGAAATGGACTTTGGATGGTTATGATGTGTCAGTGAAGGTTCATCAGTTGTAACAAATGTACCACTCTGGTGGGAGATTTAATAATGGTAGAGGCTATGTATGTGTAGGGGTAGGTGGTATATGGGAAATCTCAGTACCTTCCTCTTAGCTGTAAACCTAAAGGTACTGTAAAAAATACCTAATATAAATAAATAAAATTTAATCATTATTGGACTCATATCTTACAGTAAAAATTATTTTGTTTTATGTAATATTTGATCATTAAACTAAGATCCCATAGATAAATTTTAATTTATGTAAATATCATTAGGAAAAATCAGTTCTGAGATTTTTTCTGATTGTGTAATATGGTATAATCGATAACTCTTCAGTCTAAGTTTCATTCTGATTTAGTATATTATTATTGTTAGTTGTTGGCAAATGAATAAAATCAACTTGCTATTTATGTTTTTGTATCTGGGCACAGAAGAGTGATTTAGGTGACACTACCGAAAGTCAAAGGCAAGGGGTGGCTTAAGCCATCATTGATAAGGACATGCAGATGAGTCTGAGCCATGTATTAGTCTGGGTAAACCATAGGAGAAATGACTAACTGTACTGATACATTTCCTCTTAAGATTATTTATTACTACTATTAATTATTTATATGCAGCTGCATGTAGACTATTACAATTTCTGTGTGGAATCTAGGATGTTAAATCCAAAAAGGGCTTTGTAATAGATCTACTTGAACCCTTTCCCTTTGTAAATGAGACAACAGAGACTCAGAATAAAGAAATGACTTGGCTAGACTTACAGAGATTGTGAAAGGCAGAGTTGTCTGCCCAAACCAGGTTACCTGGGTCCCAAAACTCTGTTCTAACCTGTTACTTCTCTTCCAAATTTAGTTCATATTTTCTTCACCAGCCTTAAGTAAAATATCAGAAGCTAAATCACATTATCATTGCCACCTACTGTACAAATGTAGGATAGTCCTTGCACAAGAGCTAAATCTACTTATGTAAAATAACTGCAAATTAGTATATAATTAGTTCATTTAAATGCATCATGGCTGTATTTCTGGGGAAAAAAAGTCTCATATATTGTAAGGGAAATAATTTCATGCTTGTTTTACACTTATTCTCACTGAGTCCTTTCAGATAAACTCTTTTGTTGTTTGACAGAATCCAAACCTAATTATGTTAGTTAATGGATTTTCTGAGTCTGTGTGATGAGAGCAAAGAAAGTGGTGACTAATTTAAGTAGTTTCACTTAGCTTGATGAAAGTAGATAAAAGTGATAAAATGTGGCCAGGACTGTTAAAATTCTCAGTTCTTATTGATTTAAGTGCAAGTTTACAAAGCCCAAGAATGAGGACATGTGCCTCTCTAACTTATCTTTGTAAGTACCTGGTCAAGTGCCTAGCACATAGTAGAGGCTAATCAATTTTGTTTAGCTAATTAATTAGCCCTAGGATATGTTTATTACTAGGTTTGGATGCAAGTACTATTCAGGATGAATAGTTGAGGAGTGGTCAAAATAGTGGAATAGGAAGACCCTGAGCTCATATCCTCCCATGGGCACACCACAATTACTATTTACAGTGGAATTATCAATGAGAATTACACTGAAGAATAGCAGGAAAAAAATCTTCTACTACTAAAAATATAAATAAATAAAGAACTGCAGTGAGACTTTTAGGACGGGTGAAGATGCAGCATAGTCAAGACCTATGCCCTGGATCGGAAACCCACGAACAGGAGAATAATCACAATGGCAGAGGCTCTCTCCAAGAAGCAAGGGGTTCAAGCCCCACATTGGGCTCCGCAGCCTGGGGGTCCTGCTTTGGGAAGGCTAGCCTCCAGAATATTTAGCTTTGAAGGCCAGTAGGGCTTACTTTCAGAAGAGCTAGAGGGCTATAGGAAACAGAAACTCCACTCTTAAAGAACATACACAAAATCTTACATGCTCTCAGACCCTGGAAATTGGCAGTGATTTGAAAGAAGCCTGTGTCAGACCCACTTGATGATCTTGGAGAGTCTCTAGAAAGGCAAGAAGCAACTGGGACTCACCCTGGGGACATAGATGCTAGCAGTCGCCATTCTGGGGAGCTCATTCTACCATGAGGACACTGCTGGAAAGTGCCATTTTGGAATGCTCTCTCTGGCTTATGAGTGCCAGGACCTGGTCCCAAACACCAACTGGCATGCACTAGTACTGGGATGCCCCCATAACAAGCTGCTAGTCAAGTGAAGACACAGCCCACTCACTAGTAGGCCTACTGCCATAGAACCCCTGAGCTCTCAGCCTCACCCACCAGTGAACCAGCACAGAATTTGGGATACCTTGGTCCTGGCTCCACCCAACAGTAGGCTGTCACTAGCCCCAGGAGCTTGCCTCACTCACCAGTGGTGGCCACCAAACCTAGGACCCCCCCAGGGCTCTGGCCCCACTCACCAGCAGGTTGACACCAGCTCCAGGACACCATGGACCCTGTAGGCAAATGTCAGGAAGCTGCCATACCCACCAGCATGCTGACACTAGCTCTGGGACCCCCAGCATAGCAGCCACCACCTCAAGACCCAGCCCTGCAAACCAGTGAACATTGCCAGGACAAGGACTCCTTGGGCCAAGTAGCCAAAGTACCAGGACCCAGTCTTGTTCACCAGTGGCTGGCAACCTCCATACTAGGTGAGGCTTGGCAACCAACTAGACTGGGAGCCAGCCATACCTATCAGCATGCCCACATTATCTTGCTCACCACAACAAAAGGGCTCACACAGCCCACACAGAGAGTACCCCTAGAGCATATTATTTCTGGTGACCAGAGGAGAATGTACTGTTGGGCCCCCTAGGATGTCTCCTTTATAAGGCCACTTCTCTAAGATCAGGGAAATTAACCAACCAACCATATACATAAAAATAAAAACAGATAATTAGGCAAAATGAGACAACAAAGGAACACGTTCCGAACAAAGGAATAAGATAAAACCCCAGAAGAACTAATTAAAATGGAGAAAACCAATTTACCAGGTAAAAAGTTCAAGGTAATGATCATAAAGTTGCTCAGAGAACTCAGGAGAAGAATGGATGAACACAATGAGAAGTTAGAAGTGTCTAACAAGAGTTAGAAAATATAAAGAACCAAATGGAGATGTACAATACAGTAAGTGAAATTAAAAAATGCACTAGAAGGAATCAATAGCATTTTAGGTGATATAGAGGAATGGGTCAATGAACTAGAAACCACAGTACGTGGAAATCACTGAAGCTGAACAGAAAAAAAAAATTTTCATTAAAAAAATGAGGACAGTTTAAGAGACATCTGGGATAATATTAGACATACTAACATTCAATTATAGGGGGTTTCAGATGGAGAAGAGAGAGACAGAAGTGTAGAGAACACATCTGAAGACATAGTAGCTGAAAACTTCCCTAACCTGGGAAAGGAAACACACATCCAGGTCCAGGAAACACAGGGAGTACCAAACAAGATCAACCCAAGGAGGACCACACCAAGACACATTAAGATTAAAGTGGCAAAAATTAAAAGAGAAAATATGTAAACAGCAAGGGAAAAGTAACAAGTTATATACAAGGGAATTCCCATAAGACAGTCAGCCTGCTTTTCAGCAGAAACTCTGTGGGCCATAAGGGAATGGCAGGATATATTTAAAGTGATGAAAGGGAAAAACCTACAACCAAAAGTACTCAATCTGACAAGCTATTGTTTACACTTGAAGGAGAGAGAAAGAGCTTTAGAAACAAGCAACAGCTAAAAGAGTTCAACACCACAAAAATTACCTTACAAGAAATGTTAAAGGGACTCACCTAAGTGGGGGGAAAAAGCCACAACTAGATATATGAAACTATGAAAGGAAAAAATCTTATACGTGAAGACAAACGTACAGTAAAGGTAGTAGATCAATCACTTACAAAGTTAGAAGGAAGATTAAAAGACAAAAGTAGTAAAATCATCTAAATCCACAATAAGTAGTTAAGGGATACATAAAACAAAACTATGTAAAATATAATGTCAAAACTTTAAACATGGCAGGGGTGATAAGAATGCAGTGTTGTTAAAATGCATTTGAACTTAAGAGATCAACAACTTAAAATAATCAGATAGAGATATGTAGATATTACTATATATAAACTTTATGAATACACACACAAGAAAAGAGAAAGGAATCCAGATGTAACACTGAATACAGTCATCAAATCATAGTGGAAGAAAGCAAAAGACGAAATGAACAAAATGAACAAATAAGCATTAGAAACCAGAAACAGTCATAGATACAGAGAACAAACAGGTTGTTGCCAGAGGGGTTGAGGAAGGGAAGAGAGAAATAGATGAGGGAGATTAAGAAGTACATACTTCCAGTTACAAAACAAATGAGTCAGGTATAAATATACAGGGTGGGAATATAGTCAATAATTATGTAATATCTTTGTATGTGACAGATGGTAAATGAGCTTATCATAGGTGATCAAATTGAAATGTACAGAAATATCAAATCACTAGATTGGTACCAGGAGCTCACATAGCATTGTAGGTCAATGATAAGTCAAAAACATACTCAAAGAAAGAGATCAGATTTGTGGTTATCAGAGGCAGGGTGTGGTAGGAGAGTGAATTAGATGAAGGTAGTCGAAAAGTACAAACTTCTAGTTATAAAATAAGTACTAGGGTATATTGTAAAACATGATAAATATAATCAACACTGCTATCTGTTATATATGAAAGTTGTTAAGAGGGTAAATCATAAGAGTTCTTATCACAAGGAAAATTTTTTTCTATTTCTATTATTTTGTATCTGTATGAGATAATGGATGTTCACTAAACTTACTGTGGCAGTCATTTTGAGATGTATGTAAGACATATCATTATGCCTGTATACCTTAACCTTATCCAGTGCTATGTGTCAGTTACATCTCAATAAAACTAGAAGAAAATAAAATTTTATTTATTATATGTATATTCCATTTTCTTATTAAAATATCTTAACTCTTTGGGATGTATTTGATTAATTTTTAATGAGGGTTTTGAATCTCCAAGAGGTTAAGGAGTTTGGTCAGATTCATGATTGAATTACAGATTTACTGGCCAAAATATGGTTGTCAGAAAATATGTTATTTGTTTTCCAGTATATATCAGGCACTTGACATTATTTGTATACTGCTGTGAATAGCTACTTTTTATATTTCAACTTCTGATTGTTCACTGCTGGTATATACAAAATCAGCTGATTTTTTTGTATTAACCTTACACTTTGCAGGCTCACTATGCTCACTTATTGCTACTTCCTGCATTTTCTCCTCCTCCTACTGCTCCTCTTCCTCCTTTTTTCTTATTGTTCTCCTTCTTCTTCTTGTTATTCTCATTCTCTTCCTCATTTTTCTTCTCCTTGATGATGTATCTCTGAGATTTTCTACAAACACGTGATCTGCGAATAACAAGTTTCATTTTTTCCTTTTCAATATGTATACCTTTTATTTCCTTCTCTTGTCTTATTGTGCTAGCCAGGACTTCCAAAACAATGCTGAATAGGAGGTGTGAAAGAGAATATTCTTGCCTTGTTCCTGATCTTAGAAAATATCCAGTTTCTCATGATTGATTACGTTAGTTGAAGGATTTGTAGATATTCTTTATCAAGTAGTGGAAGTTATACTTTGTTCCTAATTTTCTGAGAGTTTTTATTCCTGAGTGGATGTTTAATTTTGTCAAATGCTTTTCACTGTCGATTGATATTACCACATAGTTCTGTTTTTTAGCCTTTGATGTGGTGGATTACATTGATTGTTTTACAGATGCTGAACCAGCCTTGCATACCTGGAATAAATCCCGCTTGATAGGGACGCATACTGTTTTTATACATCGGATTCTTTCTCTAAGATTTTTGCATTTCTCTTCATGAAATACATTAGCTTCAATTCCTCTCATGTCCTTCCTCTGGTCTCCTCTGTTGATTTGGGCTTCCTTAAGTAATTCTCCTCAGAGAGAGCCTGTATCTTGCACCTATTTCAGTTGTCATCAACTATTTTTATAATAATTTTATAATCCTGGTTTTGCAGTGGTAGGGTATGGGAGAAGGGAAGCATTCTGTAACTTTGTGATTAAATGTAAATATTCTGAATGTGATTTTTACATGTGTTACTCTAATGCTTTAGCTTGCTTTTTTCCTGTTTAAATAAAATAAAAAGGTTAGATGCTGTTGGATTGATGAGAATGTCCTTCTCCATTTGAGATAAGATCTGGTAACTTCTTCTCCCCTGGAATGTACGTCTTTTATATAGAGAATGCTCTGGGCATCTTTCACAATACTTTTTTTCCCACTCCAGCTAGAGCTATACAGTGATCTTTCTTGGATCTTCACAGTGATAACCTGGTGGGCTTCCTGAATGTGAAGTTTGTGAAAATATAGGGAACTTCCAGAGTCTGCAATGCCCAGGAGTTCCTCACTCTCCCACTAGTCCACATTCAGCCTCCAGCAGTTCATTGCAATTACCATTTAAGAGTATTTACAAATTTACATTTCTGGTGACTTCTGCTCTAGGTAAGAAGATCTTGGCTGAGATTCCCTAGACTTCTCTATCTTTCCAGGTTTTAGTGTGGCAGTTTGCATTGCAACTTTAGTTTTTTAATGGGCCAAAGAAAAGCTGTGAGATTAAAGAGAGGAACTTGAGGTAACTTATAGGTTTGGGACTTGAGAAACTGGACGAAACTTTTACTGGACTAGGGAAAACTGGAACTGACCCATCAGCAGGGAGAGAAGAACACCAAGTGTGTGTTGTAAACGTGTTAATTTGAGGTATATATTACATATCCATATGAAGATGTTGCGTATGCAGTTAAGTATGTAAGTCGGAAATTCAGAGAAGAGGGTAGAGCTAGAAATAATAATTTAGTACCTTAACTGTAGAGATAGCTTCAGAAAAAGTCAAAGGAGAAAGTCGTCTCTGATGAATATAGAAACAATGTTCAAATAAATTGTGCCTGTCCCTTGATTGAAAAAACAATCTCACTAGGTAGCAAAAAGCATTTAGTGTGCAGGATTCTGTAGTGCAGAACAGATGGGAAATTATAGACTAAAAAGTATAGCTCAATGCTGAGTAAAGGATTTCAGGAGGAATTTTCTTTCCTCTATGAGTGTATGCTATCTAAATTCTTCCACAAAGAACATTCTCTACAGAACATCATTTCCACTCAATTATATTAAAACAGAAGAAAGGGCAAACAGGAAATTGAAATGCATGCACTTTAAAAAAGGCACATAAAGCAGAACAATTTTTAACTTTAAAAGAGCAATTCTCATCTGTGGCACTAATATTTATTCAATAATTTCCATTTTTACCACCTGCAAGACTGAGGTCACCTTATGTGAAAAGATTAGGAAATAAAGGATAATGCAATATTAAGAGACGAAGTATATGTATTGAAACCAGAAGAGGAAGCACAGGGAAATGCAAAAAGGACCTTTAACAGACATTTTTCCTTCTATGCAATTGTTTTTTAATGGAAATCATCCTTTACAAGGGTTCTTTGGTTTGGCCGACATACCTGAACAGTATGTAAAGTAATTCTAAGTTCTAGGAGGTTCAGTTTGCCATCATTTATGACTTGGTTCTTTGATTTTTCTGCCATGTCTGGAATTATCTTGATGCTCTGGACCAGCTACTTTTCTTGCCTATAGAATAATGCTATGTAGTCTATAGTGGGTCCAGGCCAACTTAAGTTAGTTTAAGAATAGAGAAAAGATTCTTTTTGACTATGAGGAGCAGTCATAGGAGATGAAATGTCCAGGATTGGGGGTCTGTGATGAATAAAGGGTCACTGATATGAAGCATTGTGTTATTTTGCTTCACTCTAAATAATCTGAAATGAGGTAAGCCCAGTTTTATGAATATATCGCCTTGTGCTGCCAGCCCTGGTATCCTAACTTGCACAAAGAGCATCAGCCCTGAATACTCACCAGCCCGACTCACCATTTCATCCACATTTCTGCATAACCCCTATAGACTAAATACATAATCAGAGGAGACAAAGGAGAGAATTACAAAGACATGCACTTAGTTTGTCTCTCTCCAGTCCAAATGAATGTCTAAGAGAGTACTTCTTGAGAATACTTAATAACAGATTTATAGGATTCCTAGAGTTTTGGCTCAGGCTACACTCTACAGATCCAGAATCTGTTTTGTTCTTTAGTTTCTACTTTGTGAATTTTTGTCATTAGAAGTTTATCTTTTCTTTCTGGGTTGCTGATGGTAAATTTTTAACTGATTTTACTATTATTTAGTTTTTTTTAAAGATATTAGAAAGTTAGATCTGCAATTTTATATCACTCTGCATGTTGATTCTTTTTTTTTTTTTTTCTTGCCCAATTGTTTGTGAAGATAACCTTTGCTGTAAAACAAATGTTAGAAAATAAAAGACCTTGAAACTGCAATACTGGGAAGTACGGTGTTACAGAAAAAAGTACAGTGGCTTTAGAGTCAACTAGGTTTGAATCTCAGACTTTCCTAAGTAATGACCGTGTGACTTTGGCAAGTAACTGAACCTTTCTGAGCACCGACTTTATCAGAGGGCTTATAAAACAACCGAATGAACTATGGTTATGGCATCTAGCACAATGGTTGAGACATTAAGTTTCAAGAAACTGTGTACATACTATTTAATTACTATGTAAGTACATTACATTTAAGCTTTGCCATCATTCTATCATTGTTTTACCATATGAATAATGAAATGAGATATTCAATTCACTTTAAAGTTTTTTAAATGACTCCAAATTAACACCAAACTAGAAACTGACATCTATTTTAGTAACAATCAGCTTTCTATTCTGCATGAGATACTTTGGCTGCAGTGCCTCACATCGACTCAGCCTCATCTGTAATTACAGCCATAGCTGCAGAGGGCTTGATTTTGGCTAATACAGTAATTATGACTGGTTGATAAACAGTTACCAATCAGTAGAATGTTTTCTCTTCAATCCCCATTATTAAGGAAAATTAATCTAATTCCCTTTTACATAAGAAGGACAACAGTAAACATTTGCTGTCTTGATCCAGGCTGTGTTAACTATCATGATTTCTGTCACAGTATGGTCTACAAGATGATCATTAATTGGCTGTAGTGATTAGGTGGTTAGTCACATGTAGGATAAACACATGGCAGAACTTTGGAGAAGAATACTTCAGTAAGGTTAAAGTCCTGCCTCATCAAAAAAAAGTGTTTAGGGATTCGATTTTTTGAAACATTATCAGGACATTCCCTTAAAGGTAAAGTGCAAGTTGTTGCTCCTTGAGCTGCTACAAAAGAGGAGTGTAACACTTAGTAAGTTTCTTTGAATCAGGGAGGTAATAAACACTGTATTTGGTTATACTACTGAAAACTATTAGATGATACAGAAAGATTAGTTTTGAGTGGGGCCTAGATCAGGTCCAGAATACAGTATAAATTGTTCTGGGAAAAACATATTGCTCAAGATTATCTCAGTTGCTCAATATCTTGTTACAGGTATCCATGTTGACTATAGGAGCTTTGTGGAGTCTTTGCCGTGCCTCAAAAGATTGCAGAGCAAGGCCATGCCATTTGTAACAGAAAACTACTTAACATTTCTAAGGTAGTTCTTTTAGTGAGCTACTGGACCACAGTAACACTCCGAAGTTCTGATCATGTTACATTCAACCAAAGCAGCCTAAATGTTAGGAAACATCAGATACTCTTTAAGACTTAAGGACATGCAGTGACAATATCAATTTTTGTATTGTAGAAATTGTCCATTTTATATTAAGCAGAGCAGATAACATGTTTACAAAGATGCTTACATGAATAGATAGTCCAAACTCTCATACAATCTGCCTTTCTTTTTGCCCTGATGCCTCTCCCTTTTCTACATCAATGTCCTCATAGGGAATTCTCAATGACCAATTAACAGAAGTGGAAAATATCTTGGACCTAGATAATGGATGGGTTTGCCTGGTATGTTGATGTGAGGTAAAAATAGAATCTTGCACAGTATATACCCTCCCAGAAGTCACCCTAAAAGATAGCATGAAGGGGTGGGTCCTTCTCCAGAGAGCATTTCTGTGAGCAGTTTATTTGGTCTTTTGCATTGTGTAAGGTAAAGATATACATGCACTCAGGCAGTGGTGAATGGCTTGACTAGTCAGTCATGAGTGTAAAACTGGCAAGTTTGAAAAATCAATAAGGAAAATCTAGGAAGAGGAACATACATAGACCCACAGAAGGCAGCACAAGCATGTAGATCTTTTATCTCCTGCAAATTCCCACCATACAGCATCCACTATACAGAAGTTACTTAAATAATAAGTGGGCATAATGACAGCCAGCCCATGTCCTCCATTGCTTCTTGTGCAAAAGTCCCATAAATGCAGGGGCTATTATATAACCCTGCCTGGTACAATGCATGGCCCAAATAGCATAAGCACCTTCTCATTAAGAATGATCTAGATAATGCCGTTACTGATTACTCTGTCTGCCAGGGGCAACTACCAGTGATGAGCCTTCAACAGGATACCATAACTCAAGGAGACCAGCTGGCAAGACTAAAAATTTAGTTCCATTGGACTCATTTCACTCTGGAGGCAACAGACATTTCTCTTTTGGTGTTTTCCTTAACTTCTGTACCTCTGCTTGTACTGCTTTCTGAAGGCTTGCAAATTTTATTATTTGCCAACAAGGGATACCATATAACATCTTCCAGACCAAGGGACTCATGGTTAATGAAGTATCACAATAAACAAGTGATCATAGGATCTACCTATTATCCCACATCCTGCGCCATCAGGGAAAAAACTAGCCTAACAGAGCAATATAGTATCTGTTAAGAGGTTTGTTAAACTACTATCTTGGAAATAACACCCACTCTATGGTACACTATAGGTACCAAGCAAGTAGCCAACATATGGGTCTGTTTTCTTAGTATTCAGAACAACACGTAGAACCAAAGGCTTGAAGTTTGGTCCTTCCTAGCATTACTTCCAGAAACCTCCTTAAAAATTTGTGCTTCCTACCTTGTGAATTTACACTCTGCTGGATTAGAGGCTCTGTGTCCCAGCAGGTGATAGATTCTTCCAACAGAAGACAGTGAGATTTTCACTAAACTGGAGTTATGATTACTGCCTGGTTATTATGATGTCTTCATGCCAACAGGTCCCTACCTTTAATTCAGACTAAAGCATACTTTTTATTTAGTATAGTGTCAAAATATATGTCCTCTTGAAAATACTCATGTTTCAAGATGGCTTTTGGATGTTAAATCATATTAAAATATGTTGCAATTTCCATAATCAGACTTTAAATATCCACATACTAAAATAATTTTTTTAAAGTCATCATACACTTAATAAATTATAACTGATCAAACTGGAGTGTGTATTTTCCTTTATTTTATCATTGATAAGAGATAGCACTAGATGTAAGTGGAAAATTTAATTTCACACTACTTGAGACAATTTTTATTTTACTCAGATGGTGTTAGGTAATTATCACTCACATAAGTTCTATGGCGTACCACATTTTGCCAGCAAAATCTTTTGCTGTCCTAACAATCTAAGTTAGTGACTTTCCAACATTCTGACTATAACTCATAGCAGAAAATACATTTTACATCTTTATAACACACACACACGATAAATTTCTTCAAATAGTCCTTACCTTTTCTACTTTGCAACTTGCAGCAGAAATCAGGAATAGACTATGAGATAAAATTCAGCTATCTAGTCAGTGACTTCCTTTCTAGTATTGAATCTTAAACTGTGGAACAAAATGCTCTGCCCTCCCCCTCCTTCTCCCATGAGGAAGAATTCCGTATTAATCAGAAGATATAGGAGAGCCATTCTAGAGACATGATACCTCCATTTCATAAGACATACGTAGATTGTTTATGGAAAAATCAAGTAACTTCCCTCAGAATGTGTTTATTGTATTCGTGGGAGAAAGTGAGCTACGAGCATCCTTCTACTTCGCCATCTTGGTCCCCCTCCCTCTCAGGATGTATTTAATGATATAACTTTTCTAAGCCAATGCTCCCTGTGTTAGGGTTCTTCAGAGAAACAGAACCAATAGGAATTTTCTCATGTGATTATGGAGGATGAGAAGTCCTACAATTTGCCTTTACACTGGAGAACCAGGAAAGCTAGTGGTATAATTCAGTTTGAGTCTGAAGACCTAAGAACTAGGGGAGCTGATGTCTGAGGGCAGGAGTAGATGAATGTCTTAGCTCAAGCAAAGAGAATAAATTCACCCTACCTTCCTCTTTTTGTTATATTCAGGCTGTCAGTGAACTGGGTGATGCCCATCTGCACTGGTGAGAGCAGTTTTCTTTACTCAGTCCACCGATTCAAATGCTAGTCTCTTCCAGATACACCCTCACAGACACACCCAGAAGTAACATTTTACCAGCAACTTGGGCATCATTTAGCTCTGTCACGTTGACACATACCTTCTAGCTTTGATTATAGAAGGGAATGTCCTGTACCACAGTACTTAGGTCTTTCCATGGAAACAATAACAGATAAGCAATTTGGAGTGAGTACTTCGTTTCTCCAAAACTTGTGATACGTGTATCTAGACATCCACACTTACATTCCTCTTAAAGTGATGTGACACAGTGTGGTATCTGTGGCATACAACATAAACAAGTCTTTATCTATGTTCTGCCATGCCTTGTGTAAGAGAAAGCAAATACTCCTTGCATAAAATAAATCTGTGACAGCTATGCAAGGCAGATTTTCCATACGTACTCTTCTGACAATTCATTTGCAAGTCAACAAATGGATTTTGTCTGGTGTTAGATAAAAAGATATGTTTTCCTTCTCTGTTACTTTCCTCCTGTCTCAGATTTCATATTTAATTATACATTTGTTGTGTCTTTTATTTCATTTGAAAGGCAATGGATAAATGCCATAAATCCTAATCAAATTAAAACTATGCTACGGTGTAATTAAAACAAATTGAAAATGGTTGCCTCTAGAAGACATTTTTGTGTTGGGAGCAGTAATAAATAGTCTATTCTGAATATGAACATCCCAAAAGAGATGAATTACAAGTATTTTGAAAAAGCATTCTTTTATTCATAGGGTTCTCATTAATCACCTAGCAAACAATGTCATTGACAATTTAATAAGAATGCTTAACAGATACTTAGGTAGAAATTATTAAATCATTTATATGCTTCTTTTTGTGTGCTCTATGCTAATTTCAAAAGATAGCTGAATGTCTATGAAAAGAATGGCTTTATAAATTAAAGTTCCGGCAGCTACTTTTATTATGAGCCTTTCATCAGTGACCCATTTGTAGTGTACATAGATCAGGCTGGTGTGCTAATTTAATGTCTCTTTTAACTAATTTCAGGGCAAATGAATAATCAAATTCTCTGTTTAGCCACATCTCCCCTGAGGAAGGTGCATGCACATTTCCATTCACTGCTTGAAAATCCCTCTAACCTGCCACTCACAAGTACGTACAAGTATATAATGTAATGTTCTCCCATAGATTTATATCTGCATTTAATTTTCTACCCTGAAATTATTTTTTGCATTTTTATTTTCCCAAATAAAATTTGAGTTCACTGAATACATTTGCCCTTCCTTAATTTTCATGTAGTTATCTATATATTAACTGGCAACTATTATGTATTAGGTAATGAATATATATTGAATAAATTACTCAGGCAGTAAATGTGAAATAACTAAATTATTTTATTTATTTGCTCAATTACAAAATTCACTGAAAGTAACCTAAGAATTACCCCCATAGCAGCTGCCAAAAAACAAAGAATAAAAGAAAAGGGAAAAAATACAAATTTATCAACACTGAATCAGTATTTATTTGTTTTTGTTTTTAATCTAGAGGCATTATCCCAAATAATATGTTGACATGTTACTTAGGTAAGTCCCACCTCTTATTTTGGTTAATTTTACTTATCCTATTTTAAACTATGTGAATAGTTTATATGGTTTTAAAAGATAGCATTATACCACAGTGTGCACTCTGAGAAGTGTCACACTCTTGCCCTGCTCCTTTTTCTCTGTTCCCCCACTTTCCATTGGTCTATCCAGTAGGTAATCAATCTCATTTGTTTCTGATTTATTCTTCCTGTGTATGTATGTATTTTCTCTTCCTGTTCACACGAAAAAGCATTGTATATATATTCCTTTCACATTGCATTTTTCATTTAATAATGTAGCCTGGAAGTCACTCCATGTCAGCTCTTAAAGATCTTCTTCCTTACTTTATGGCAGGACTGTACTCCAAATGTGGATGTACCAAATGTTTTTCAGCTACTCTTCTAATGTTTGAGCATTTAAGGTGTTCACAACAGGTTGAAATGATAAACTTTACTACTATAAATAACAGTGCAAATGTGTTTTATATTATCAAAGTTAGATCTTCATGGGAAATTTCTAGATGTGGGTCAGAATCTAGGCCCATATGTATATTTATTAGATAATGCAAAATGTCCCTTCCATAAGGGTTTTCAAATTTCTCGTACAACCAGGAATGTGCGAGAGTGCTTTTTTCTCTCAGTCTCACCAACAGTTTTAATCATTTTAATTTTTTAACCAATTTTAGAGAATGGGAAGTGATATTTCTGTGTAACTGAAATTTGCATTTTTCTACTTGTGTGACTGAACATCTTTTTCATGTTTACGGTCATATTTATATATTTTTGTGAATTGTCTGTTTACCTTTCTAACCTATTTTTCTATCATGAATCCATTAATTTAAATAAATGTTAACAGTTTTATTGAGCTATAAATCACATATCATACAAATCACCCATTTAAAGTACAACAGAATGGTTTTTAGTATTTCACAGGCTTATGGAACCATCACTACAATCAATTTTAGAACATTTTCATCACCTCTAAAAGAAACTCTTTATTTGTTATCAGTCATTCCCCATTTACTGTCAGTCTCCCATCCCTCACTTTGGTGAGGCTCTAGTTGACCATTAATAAACTTTCTGTTTCTATGGATTTGCCTTTTCTAAATATTTCATATAGTAGGAATTTTACTTATCTTTTGTCACTTATTTCTTCCAGTTAGCATAATGTTTTCAAGGTTTATCTTTGTTGTAGCATTTATCAATACTTTCTTTTTATTGTCATATAATATTCCATTGTATGGCTATACCACATTTTGTTTATCCATTCATCAGCTGATGGATGCTTGAGCTGTTCCCGTATTTTGACTATTATAAACATTCATGCATTAATTTTTGTGTGAATGTTTATTTTCATTTTGGGAGGTATATATCTAGGAATTTAATTGTTAGATCATATGATAATTCTAACTTTTTGAGGAACTGCCAAACTGTTTTTCAAAGTGGCTGCACCATTCTACATTCCCACCAACAGTGTTACGAGGGTTCCAGTTTCTCCATATTCTCACCACCACTTATTATCAATTTTTTTTTATTATAGACATTATATTGGGTATGAATGATATATCTCACTGTGGTTTTATTTGTATTTCTCTGATGTCCAGTGATGTTGAACACCTTTTCACACTGGTCATTTATACATCTTCTTTAGAAAAATGTGTTTTCAGACATTTTTCCCATGTAAAAATTAATAGAATTTATTTTTAGAGCATTTTTGGGTTCACATTACAATTGAGAGGAAGGTAGAGAGACTTCCCATGTATTCCCTGTGTTCACACATGCCAGTGTCCCCTAATCAACATCCCACATCATATTGGCACATTGCTATCATCATTGGACCTACATTGAAACATCATAATCACAGTTAAGTCCACAGTTTACATTAGGGTTCACTTTTGGCAAATGGATAATGACTTGTACCCATGATTATAGTATGATATAGAGTAGTTTCACTGCCCTAAAAATTCTCTGTGCTCTGTCTTTTCATCCCTCCTTCTCTCCTAGCCTCTGATAACCACTGATACTGCACTGTCTCCATAGTTTTGCCTTTTCTAGGTTCTCATATACAGGCATACCTGTTTTATGGCATTTCTGTGTTTTTTACAAATTGAGGGCTTATGGCAGCCCTGCATTGTCATTGATGGTTAGAATTTTTTTAACAACAGCTTTTTGTTTTGTTTATAATTTTTTGTTGTTTTTTCAGTTTTATTGAGATATAATTAACATATAGTGTTATATAAGTTTAAGGTGTACAACATAATGATTTGACTTATATATATCATGAAAATATTATCAAAATAAGTTTAGTGAACATCTCTCATCTTGTATAAATACAAAATTAAAGAAAAAGAAATATATTTCCTTGAGATGAGAACTCTTAGAATTTACCCTCTTAACAACTATTATATATAACATACAGCAGCATTAATTATATTTATCATGTTGTACATTACATCCCCAGTACTTACTTATCTTATAATTGGAACTTTGTGCCTTTTGACTGCCTTCATCCAATTCCCCATCTTACCACCCCCTCCCTTTGGTAACCACAAATCTGATCTCTTTTTCTTTGAGTTTGTTTTTCAAGTATAATTGACCTACAGTACTGTATTAGTTCCTGTTACACAACATAGTGATTTGGTATTTCTGTAAATTTTTAAATTATCACTGTGATAAGTCTAGTTATGTCACCATACAAAGATACTACTTAAGTTATTGACTATATTCCCCACACTGAACATTTCAGATTCATTTATTTTGCAACTGAAAATTTGTATCTCTTAATTTCTCTCAGATATTTCTTTCCTCCCTCCACCCTCCTTCTCTCTGGTAACCACCTGTTTGGTCTCTGTTTCTATAACTCTGTCTCTGTTTTGTAATATTTGTTCATTTGTTTTATTTTTAGATTCCACATACATGAAATCATACAGTATTTGTCTTTCTCTGACTTATTCCACTTAGCAAAATACCCTCTAGTCCATCCATGTTGTTGGAAATGGCAAGATTTCGATCTTTTCTATGGCTAGGAATATGCCAGTGTGTGTGTGTGTGTGTGTGTGTGTGTGTGTGTGTGTGTGTGTGTGTGTGTATAAAATATTTCTAGCCATAAAAGATACATCTTATTTATCCATTCATCTATTGATAGGCCCTTGGGTCAATTCCATGTAAATAATGCTACAGTGAACAAGGAGTGCATATATCTTTCTAACTAGTGTCTTTGTTTTTGTCAAGTAAGTATCCTGGAGTGGAATTGATGGGTCATCTGGTAGTTCTGTTTTTTTATTTTTAGGGGAAAATTATTTGTTTCCTGTAGTGGCTGACCCAAGTTCCATTCCCACCAGTTTCGTACAATAATTCTCTTTTTTTCACATTCTCACCAATACTTGTTAGTTGTGTTTTTTATAATAGCCATCCTGGTAGGTGTGAGTTGATAGATATCTCATTGTGGTTTTGATTTGCATTTCCCTTATGATTAGTGATGCTGAGCATCTTTTCATGAGCCTGCAGTCCGTCTCTATGTCTTCTTTGGAAAAATGTCTACTCAGCACATTCTCTGCCTATTTTTTAATTGAGTTGTTTGTTTTGTTTGATGTCAAGTTGTATGAGTTTTTGATTTATTTTGGATATTAACTCCTCATCAGATGTATCATTTGCAAATGCCTTCACTCATTCAGTAGGTGGCCTTTTTGTTGTATTGATAGTTTCCTTCACTGTGCAAAAGCTTTTTAGTATGATACAGTCTCATTTGCTTATTTTTGTTTTTTTCCCTTGCCTAAGTTATCATATCCCAAAAAAATATTAGTGCGATGGATGTGAAAAAGAGTACTGCCTGTATTTTCTACTAGAAATTTTGTGGTTTCAGGGAATACATATATGTCTTTAATCCATTCTGAATTTAGGTTTATTCATGGTGTACAAGAGTGGTCTTTTGTATGTAGCTATCTAGTTTTCACAGCACAACTATTTAAGAAGTTGTCTTCTTCCTGTTGTATATTCTTACCTCTTTTGTTATAGAGTAATTGCCCATATAAGTGTGGGATCATTTCTAGGCTCTCTGTTTTTTTCATTGATCTATGTGTCTATTTTTGTGCCAGTACCATACTGTTTTTGACTGTAGCTTTGTAGTATAGTTTGAAATCAGGGAAAGTGATAACTCCAGCTTGCTTGCTTGCTTGCGTTATTTATTTATTTACAAGATGGTTTTGGCTGTTGGAAATTTAGAGTTTCCATACAAATTTTAGAATTACTTGTTATAGTTTTTTGAAAAATGCCATTGGCATTTTCATAGGGATTGCATTGAATCTGTAGGTTGCCTTGAATAGTATGGCCATTTTAACAATCTTAATTCTTCCAATCCATGAACACAATATATCTTTCCATCTGCTAATGTTGTATTCAGTTTTTCCCTCAATGTCTTATAGTTTTCTGAATATAGATATTTACCTCCTTAGTTAGACTTATTTCTAGGTATTTTTTGTTTTTGTGATTGAAAATGGATTCTTTTCTTATTTCTCTTTCTGATGGTTGTTAGTGTATAGAAATGCAACAGATTTCTGTATAAAAACTTCGTATCTGCAAATTTACCAAATTCAGTGATAAGCTCTAGTGATTTTTGATGTCTTCTTGAGGATTTTCTGTGTATAATATTATGTCATCTGCCATCAGTGACAGTTTTACTTTTCCCTCTCCAATTTGGATTCCTTTTAATTGCAATGTTATCTTGGTTGTCAGCCTCTTTGGTTGATCCTGTTTGGGACTTTTTGTGCTTCCTGAACTTGGATGTGTGTTTCCTTTCCCAGGTTATGGAAGTTTTCAGCTGTATGTCTTTAAACATGTTCTCTTCCCCTTTCTCTCTCTCTCTCCTCCTTCTGGGACCTTTATTATGCAAATGTTGGTAAGCTTGATGTTGTCCCAGAGGGCTCTTAAACTGTCATTTTTAAAATTACTTTTTCTGTTCAGCTTAAGTTATTTCCATTACTCTGTCTTCCAGCTCCCTGATCCATTCCTCTGTATTATCTAATCTACTTTTGATTTCTTCTAGTGTGTTTTTCATTTCATTTCTTATATTCTTCTCTGTTTTGTTCACCTTTGTATTTTCTAGCTCTTTGTTAAAACTTCTAACTTCACTCTCTGTATCCAGTCTTCTCCTGAAGTCTTTGAACATCTTTATGTCAGTTACCTTGAACTCTTTATCAAGTACATTGTCCATGTCTCCATTTCACTTAGTTCTTCTTCTGGGGTTTTGTCTTGCTTCTTCATTTAGAACTTGTGCCTTTGTTGCCTCATTTTGCCTTGCTGTTTTTATTTCTATGTATTCGGTAGTTTGGTTATATTTTCCAAACTTGGAGAAGTGATCTTTTGTAGGAGATGTCCTATACTTCTCAGCAGCACACTCCCCTCTGGTTACTAGAGCTATATGCTGTAGGGTTCCCCTCTATTTTGCTTTTGGGCCCTCTGTTTTGGTGGGCTGACTACTGTGGGTGGTCTGGTATGCGTGTCTGGTCCCTGGCCCAGTTGGTTGCCAGGCCCTTCCTTGTGTAGAGGCTGCTCACCACTGGTCAGTGGGGCTAGGTTACAAGACTGTTAGCTGCAGGGTCCTGGGCTGTCCTGGGGCTTGGCCTGCCCACTGGTGGAAAGAACTGGTTTCTGGAGTGGGTGGCTGTGGGGCTGGAGTCTTGGATCTAGTGCCAGCCTTTTTATGATCAGGATGAGATCCTGATACCACTGTCTGTGGCTTCCGTTGTGTCCCAAAGCAGGTACTGGCCTGCTGATGGGTGGGGTCAGGGCCTGTTTTGGGGGTCAGGGAGGTGGTGTCCCAGGGCTTGTGGTATTCTGCTGGTGGGTGGCCTGGGTCTTGATACGGCAGATTCTGTGACTGTGCTGGTCCGGAGTCTGGGTCTACCTCCTGGCTGGCAGTGTTGGAGTCCCAGGGATCCTGAGACTGGTGCCAGCCTACTGGTGGGTGGAGCTGTGTCCTATGATGCCTTATTGCAGGGTCCAGAGGTTTACAGAGTTGGTGTTTCAGCCCACCAGTGGGCAGGGTTCAGGTCAGGGGTGGTGTCCTTGGGCTAGTGCCACCTCATTGGTGTGCAGATTTGGGTCCTGGGATCTCCTACTGCAGGTCACTGAGAGTCCTGGTGCTGGTGCTAGTAAACACTGGTGTGTGTGTGGAGGGTGGCAAGTCCTGGGCTCTCTGGTGAACGGGGCTGGATCCAGGGAGGCTGTGGGCTCGGGTGGCCTTAAGACAGTAGACCTGCTGGTGAGTGGGGCTGTGTCTGCCTGGCTAGTTTCTTGGCTTGAGGCATCTCAAGCTGGTGCTGACAGGCTGGTGTGTAGGGCCATGTCCCAGCACAAATAAGCAAGAAAAAGGATTCCAGAATGGCACCTGCCAGTACCAGTGTCCCTGTGGTAGAATGAGCTCCCCAAAATGGCTCCCGCCAGTGTCCTCAGGGCAAGCTCAAGTGCTTCCTGCCTTTCCAGGAGGTTCTCCAAGATTAGCCAGTTGTTCTGACCTAGACTCCCTCCAAATTACTGCTTCTGCCCAGGGTCCCAGTGCATGTGAGATTGTGTGTATGCCCTTTAGGAGTGGATTCTCTATTTTCCAGAGCTTTCTGGTTTTCCTGTAAATAAGCCCTGTTGGCCTTCAAAGCCAAATGTTCTGGGGGTTTGTCTTCCCATTGAGTGCAGGATCCCCAGGCTGGGGAGCCTGATGCGGGGCTCAGATCCCTCACTTCTTGGGAAGAACCTCTGCAGTTGTAATTTAGTTGGATCTATTTTTGATAGTTTTCCAGTTTTTCTCATCAATAGTTTCTCTGAAAATAGTTACAATTTGGGTGTGCCCATGGGAGGAGGTGAGCTCAGGGTCTTCCTGTTTTGTTATCCTGGCCATTCTCTCCAACAGAATATTTTATAATTAAAATATGTTCTTTTTCAAAAAATTTATTAATGCTTTTGCACTCTTAATAGACAGGTATATTAAAAAATAACTTTTATATGCATATGGAAACTAAAAAATTTGTGTGACATACTTTATTGTGATGCTCACTTTGTTGCAGTGGTTGGATCAGAACCCCCAGTATGTTTGAGGTATGCTTTAGTTGAAATCATATAATATGTAGCCTTTTCATTGGCTTCTTTCATTTATTAATGTGCATTAAAGTTTCCTCCATATCTTTTTATGGTTTGATAGCTCATTTCTTCTTAACTTAAATAATATTCCATTGTCTAGATGTTCCATTTTATCTAGTCAACTACCAAAGGACAGATTTTGACAATGGTAAATAAAGCTGCTGTAAATATCCGTGTGCAGGTTTTTATGTTGACATAGGTTTCTCAACTCCTTTGGTTAAATACCAAGGAGCAAAACTGCTGGATTGTATGAGTATGTTTAATTTAGTAAGAAACTGCCAGACTGTCTTCCAAAGTAGCTGTACCGTGTTGCATTTCCACCAGCAATAAAGGAGAGTTCCTGTTGCTCCATATGCTTGACAGCACCTATTAATTTTTAAAGAATAAAATATTTTATTATCCAAATGGATTCCTGTGGATATTTATTTTCTAAAACTGATGATCATTTAGAGTTAATTTGCAAAGTATCTGAAAGAGTAATACGAATAAGGTTAGGTTTGTAGATTTTTCAGAAGTTGTGTGAATTACCCACTGCAATTTGCACTGCTGAGTAGAGTCAGAGAGCACATTATGAGTCAATCTATATTCAAATTTAGAGCTTTCACAAATATGAAATATTCATGTTGCAAACAAATACTCTTTGAGGAGACTAAGCTATTAATACATTATCTCTTTTAGATGGGCAATAAGACTTCATGTTCCAATAATTCTGCATATGAATGAATAGGTATAAATATATTAATGTTAAATTTGAGTGTGTGCATGTTAGAGTTCCAGCTGCATTAAATAAATGAATTTCAGTGTGTGATTAGAAAGTTCAGTTAATCTTTTGAACTATGCTGCATATGCTATCATTCACAGTTTAACCTTTTTATTAGAATCATCTCTAATTATTTATATATCTTTTCCTTGTCTGTTCTCATATTAGTAAAATGATGTGGATTTCTTGTGTTAATCTAAGACACCCTAAGCTAAATTTCTTTTTACTACCTGGAAAAGGCAAAATTGAAATGTGTGTTTTTTGTCTGGAAACTTCTGATCTTTTCCAACATCAGTAAAGATACGTAGATACATTTTCCCCCAAATTGAAGTATGTGAAATAACCAGAGCTATTTACAAAGACAAGTGTGAGAGTTCACTGAAGACTTAAACAAATTGTAAATCCAGAAGGTAAACATACATGTATTTCTCATAATTAGAGAATGGCTAGGCTTGTCCTTCTATAGCAATATAATGAAGGATGCTACTTTTACTTTTGTGAAGGAGGCAGTCTGGTTTTCTGTCCATTGATTCTTACTGATAGCTGAGCTTCAAGGAAAGATCACTGGATTTAAAATTATTAGATTTGATAGACCTGCTACAGAACTGTTCTGTAGTAGCAGTGACAGAATCCTTAAGTTAGAGTCTCTTTTAGTGTTTAAATGTGGTTCTGTGAGCATTCATTTGATTAACTTAATTTCACTATTTAACCACAATTATAGTTGCAGAGGGTGGGATTTAGAATGTAAGACTATATAGGGAAAACAGGCTTACTTAGTTCTTTTTTTTTTTTTTTTTAATTTGTTAGCTGAGAATACTATCACATGTACTCCATAGAGTTTTTGGAAAGATTAATTTATGTAACATTTTTAATAAGACGGGAACATTGGGAAATAAATGGAAGTGATTATTATTGTCATTCTGAATATCAGGATCGTCATTGTAGTTTATATGTTTTAGGCATTGTTCTATAAAGAATTTGGCCTTCATGAAAAAGCAAGATTTCTAAATCAGTAAATATTGTAATGTATTAATATATGTGTAATATATATCCTTTGTATGTAGCCATACCGGTTTTTAGGCTATAGTGTATAATTTTAAGCACATTTTTTGGTGGAATAGAGGCATAGCTATAAATAATGGCTCTAAGTAGAAGAATAGCTCTAAATAAATAATTAAATATTCATTATTTATGGCTCACAGCTTTTGGGTTTTCCCCACAAAAGCCATCACTTTTGTTTTTCGAATTTTAATAATCAAACATCCTCATATAGAATTTAGCTTATGGCGAAGAAAGTTTCTTCCAAATGTGTTCCTTTGGCGTACTTAGGGCAGGCAAATACATTTAAGCTCTTTTAAATCAGAAAACCTCCTCGCTGCCACCAAGCCTGGGCTTTACTATGTGAGGCCGGCAACTTTCTCCATGTGCAGTTCTCTGGGGGCAAGATGGCCTGAGAGGTC
Organism: Camelus ferus; assembly: GCF_009834535.1. NCBI lineage: Eukaryota > Metazoa > Chordata > Mammalia > Artiodactyla > Camelidae > Camelus > Camelus ferus. Next base: position 40,575,541 of record NC_045706.1, on the reverse strand, counting down.
TGTTTGATCTGTTAAGCGTGTCTCTTAGGCATCGTCTTTCTAGCACTGTCCACCCCCTTTAAAGAGTTCACTTCCATGAAGTGAAGTAGCTTCTATATAAAAGATGCGTCATGGAGAATATCCAGTACTGTTGTAACTGTCCTCAGAGCTGCTTTCACTTTCTCAGTGTTTACTTTCCCCGGTTTTTGGTAAAGCTCTCCTGTTTTTCACCCCATCTCCCTCTAACCCTTTCATTCTCCAGCCCATTTCAGTTGAGCATCTTCACTAGATACATAAATTGGTGACATTTCTGATTCAGATACTGTCTTGTCTTTATGATGTGTTATCATTATGGACTAATCAGTCATAAGAAACTTTTCCATTGAGCAGACGTTCCGGGAGTAATGGCAGCCCGTGAAGGCTGCCACAAACAGGCATATTTGAGCCCTGCTTTGGGCTTTGGACACTACAAAAGGAGTGGAGGAGATGGCTTCCCTGTTAGACCCATTTGCAGCGTGCTGTCCACCAACTCACCCCTTCCACCTCTTTCATCACATGCAGACATTGTAAAAAGACATTGTGGGAAAAAAAAAAGTTAAAAGTTAAAAATTCTGAATCAAAAAAAATGTTAAAAAGTTAAATGTATGTACATATATCAAATCATTTTGTTGTACACCTAAAACTAAAATGTTATATGTCAATTATATCTCAATTTAGAAGAAATTATGAAACAGTTAAATATAAAAGAAAATGTATTTATTAAGGCCCATGGAAAAATTAGACATCTATGTTACCAGATTTTTTTTTTTTTTTTGCTCAGGTTTAGGGGAAGACTTTTACTATCACAAAAGAATTTTACTATAAACAGTAATAGAAAAGGATTCACAAATTTTAAAGCTACTCTCCTACAGACAGTTTCACACACTTTTAACATATGACCCCCGTATGTTGTCTCATGAGGTATGGGTGTTACTGTGTTCTTGAAAATAAGTATAAACAGTCATATTTAAAATGCATGTGAGAAATTTGAGAAGGCTATTTGTTAATCTTATGATACCTTGGGTTTTTTTTTTTTAGCAAACGATTATCTCAAAATTACATCCAAGAAGAGAAAACTGAGTCTTCAGGTTAATTTTTAAATTTATATTTAAAAATATGATCCCTAACTCAGATCATCCCATGGTTCATGTGTCAGCCAGATGGCTGTGTTCAACTGCTAAGGCTTTATGTTATTTAGTTTTAAAGATACTCAGACTTTGAGATTTTTAAAATAAGGGTTTACATTTAAACCCACGGGTCAGCAGACTATGTTAGGGCCAGAGAGCAAATTCTGTAAACTTTGGAGGCCTTAGATCTCTGTTAGGTCTTCAATCTAACTCTACCAATGTTGCTAGAAGATAGCAAGTTGGCTGTGTTCCAATCACATTTTATTTACAAAAACAGGTGGTGGGCCAGAACTAGCAGGTTGTTATTTGCCTGCCTCTGATTTAAACAGTTCTGCACTTTGTGGAAAGCTGATTTCACTAAGCATTAGGAGAAGTAAAAACTGAGATGACATACCTATGGAGGTAAATTAAAAAATATTTTGGCAAACAAATCAACCTATTCCTATTGCAAATCATTATTTTCACTTTTTACTTAACATTATATAAAAAAAACCAAGTCACATTCATTTAGAAATTTAGCAATCATGAAATAATATAAATTCCTCACTTACAATGCTCAGGATTTGAGTCAGTTAAAGGATGTTGTTCTCACAGCTTCTGCCCAAAGGTTAGGATACAGAATAGTGCTCATTCCTCTCACCTGCTCTAGACCTTAGCACAGAATCCAGTCTGCCCCTCAGGATGCTTTAGGGACAGGGAAACCCTTAACAAAAATTGTGAAGTAACTGAATTTTCAGTTTGATTCTGTCCACTTTTCCTTTCTCTCCTCATCTACCCCTTTTTATTGCACGTGTCTTTCCTCCTGGTACGTGTTCCCATGTGGCAGCAAGACCCCTGCCCTCCGAGACATTCTGCCAGTGCTTGGGAAACATCTTTCTATATTCCTGGTGTCTTAAAACTGTAATTTGCAACACCAATTTGTTTAGGTCAGTTTTCCAACAGGGCAGCTAAGTATGTGATAATCGTTGTGACGTATTTGCATTTTAATAAGGGATTCCTTAAGTTTCAATGTTTGAGGGTATTAGTCTCTGTTCATTGGCTTTTATACTACCATAAAGAGAAGGATCACCAAATGATTCCTTACAAACCACATAATTTTGCTAGTATCCTATTTTATTTACATATTATGACAGTCCTGTTAAGGTGGTTGTTTGAAATCATACCAGTTCCCAAGATTCCCCTAACTACCATTCCAATCCACAGACAGAGAAGGATATAGGATAGTAGTCTGTCTAAAAGCAGTTTATTTATTTATTGAATATTGTACTTTCTGGCCATTTTATAAATGCATAAACTATTGATCATTTGCACGGACTCTGTGAAGGTTCCAGTTTGATTTACTTTATTTTGCAGAAAGGTCTTTCTGTTTTCATTGAGATGTTTCTGAAAGAACGTTTGAATGATGGGGCCATGAAAAGAGGCAAAGGATAGATGCCTTTCTCAGGCCTTCCAGGAAACCTAAAGGGAAACAGCCAGGCACTGACAGCAGGCCTGTGCCACTTAGACTCGCAGCAGAACATTTAGGAAGATAAATATCAGACCAGTAGTTAGAAATTTGAGCAGTTGCCAGTGGAGAGAATGAAATTTCTGCATTTTGTGTGTCTGCATGTATATCAGAAAGACTGGCCCAATATAAGACTTAGAATCTGAGAATATGTTCAGAGATTCCATACAATGATAATGGTAAGTGGCTTTGGACTGGTCCTAAGCATGGATCACTACTCTAGTTACCTCTTGTTAAGGGCTAAACAACACCGTAGTGAGAGAGGATTTGTAGGTGACACCAGTATCTCACTAGAGTTCTAACTCCATGTTATCTAATTCTTAGAATCAGTAAAATCCTTAACCTATGTATGACATTGTGCTGCTCAATTTGCGTATATTGATGGTTCTTAAGTATCCACTGACCACTTAAATTGACATTACTGTGGTTCCTGCTTAAAATGCATATTCTTGCACACCACCAAGACATTAGGCATTCTAATTTAGAATCTGTGCAACTGTAGCCTGTATGAGCTGCATTTAAATATGTGTGCTGGGTGACTGTGCTCACTGAAGTTGGCAAATCACTGACATACCATTTCATTAAATCCTTAGAATCACATTGTGAAGTAAGATGTTATCCTCATTTTATAGATGAAAATTTAAGGTTGAGAGAGATAATATAATTACTGTCATTCCATTAGTGATAACCAGTGCCATATTTGACCAAAGGACTGCCTACAAAAACAACTAAAAACATTGTGACATAATGCATGCTATGCAAATCCTATGATAATTAAATGGAAAATTACAAAAACACCTACTTACTTGAATGGAAAAAATAAAGACCATGAATTTTAAAAGCTCATTTTAAGTTAATTGTTTGCTTTCTGTTCACATTTCACATCAGCATGTTTATATTCTTTATAACTAATCCTTCAGTTGACCTAATGAATTTCAAGTTAAACCTATCCAATCAGGTATAATAAAAGAGATATTCTTCAAGAGGTCCATTCGACAAGGCACTCTTAATTCTCCGACTAAGACACACATTTCTTACACTTAGAAAGCAGGTCAGAGATTGATTTTTCAGTGTATATAAATCCACAGAGAACAAAGCTTTCCATCCACTTCTACCATCCTTAAAATTTATCAGGTAGAAAAGGATGACCAATAATGTTTGGAAAGACATGGAGTTAGTCTTGGAGTCAGCTGCTTAATGCAACTGCCAGAATGCAGTCACAGCTGACAAAACAGTGTTGGTGGAAACAGATGCTTCTTACCTTGATTGGACAGTATGCCAAGGGGCAGCTGCGCTATTCAGCTAAAAACTGAACAAGCTCAAGACTTCCAGTATGTTCACTTTGATACTGGGCAAGTGATACTGGAAAGAAAATCAGTATTCCAGGCAATGCAAATGATATCAGAATAGAAGAGATGCCATTTGTAAACTTGGGTTTAGGCTCCAAAAATACAGTTGAAGGCACTTAACTGGCAATCCTTTGGAGGCTATGGAACAAAGGAATATGTTCATACAAGCATATCTCCACCTCCCCCATCACAGAAGGCAGAGATTTCAAACAAGGGAATAATTTCCTTTGTGCATGGCCCTGTGACTGGTTTACAGATAAATTATTATTATAGAAGACTGAAGTTTTTGAAATATGATTTTTTAACTTCCCTAGCTGACATGAAACAGTAATAATCCTTTTACTTGGCATAAGGAAAATACATGATATTTCCAGTTAAGTTTTTGGCAGTTTTAATTGATAATGATATGGAGTCCAGGTCATTTGGTAAAGAAAGAAATTGCCTAGCAAAGTTATTAAGAAGTGATGAGTTCATTTTTAAAAAACATATAATGTGTTTTCAAAGTCCAGTTTATTATGGATAAGAGGAACGACACTTGGAATGTCTGATGCTAATTTCAGTTTTAATCTATTACATAAGAGTAGATTTATTTAGTCATCTCCATCCATCATTCACCATAATCATGTGCTTCTCAAAACATAATCCCGTTGTGATAAATGTATCTTTACATATTTATGTATGCAGTAAAATATTTTCTGTCATTAACTGCTTTCACTACAAAATAACTCTTGTAATGATGCATAACTAGCGAATCTCTTCCTGTTGTTCAGAGTGTGTTACCTTCTGTAAGGGTGAATAACAACCAGTAATAATGATTGCACTGCCCCGTGTGTTACAGGACATCTGTATGTTTATAGAGCCATCTTTTCCTCTATATTCTTTTACCATCTGGAAGCTAAATAAATGTGGCCCTCTGGGAGCCACATTGGGAGTCTCAGTCTCTTTATAAACACCCACAATTTCAGAAAACAACCAGTCAGAACATAAGATGACACATCACCTATCATTTATAAAACTTGATGAAGACTCATTTAATCTTTGCCCATGAGACTGCAGGCAACAATTTACCAGAACTGACCCACCAATGCCCGTAGGTTGTGGTCCTGACTGCATAGAAGGCAGTATCTTACAAAGCTGGAATGTGGTTTTTGTGGAGGATAACACGGAATGTGATTTTTAACCTTATGATATGCTGGTAAATATGTTTCTACCTCAGTTCAAAAGATAACCAGACCATATTATTATCTCTTGTCTATGAAAAAAAGTTCTATATGCTTTATGAGCCCAGCATATTAATGCAGAAATTCCATCTGGGGTTACATCTAAGGTCCAGGCTGCTTCTTTTTCTTCACTTACTCTTCTAGATGTGGTTGGGCCAGAAACTCTGACCTTATTTTACATGAATGTGTGTCTGTTAGCACTTGTGATCTATAAATTCTAATTTTTTATTTGTGTGCCGTCACAAAATGCCAACTTCTTTGGCGACATTTGAAAAGACTTGTTTTCAGACTGTTTACTGCAAACTGTTTCTTGATTCTACGTAAAATTTTAAATAAGAGGTATTTTAAAAGTTTTATTTATTTTAAAATTTCTTATGACCTATTTAAGGCATATATAAAATAGATGAAAAATATAATAGATATTCAAGTACCTGTCATCTTGGTTAAGAATAAATACACTTGAAGCCTTATTTGTGTTTTACCATGATTTCAATCTCTTTCCTAAAAAAAGGTAACCACTTTTTACACTTTTTTTAAAAATAGGAGTTACTTTATTAGTTAAGCAGAGATAGTAAATAGTTAACAAATTGATGTACAAGATAAAAAGATAGTTTTACGTAACTTGAAAGTCCCAATATTTGCTCTGTGTGAGATTTGGGTATAAGCTGAGACTCAGTTCTTTACGTACTGCATGATTCTTCACATACTATTTGGCTTCTCTAATATTGAAGGGGTTTTTCCCATCAAAAAATCTTATGGGAATGTGGCTGAAGTACTAAGTATTTACAAGTGTGTGGCACATACTTGACACTCAGTAAGTATTTGTCAAGTGAATAAATGAAGACGTTCCAAACTAAGGAGATTATAAGCTTTCCTTAAATCAGAAAATCACTGACATTATAAATAGAAGGTTTTTTGGTTTTTCTTTTCTCCTTTGACATTCTTAGAAGTGGATTTTTCCACTATTAGTGTGGCTTACCACCCTGGTCTCAAGATGACCTCTCAGTTTCCAGCATTACAGAGAGGTCAAAGCCATGAAAGGCAGTATTTTCCCTTCTACATTTTTCTATAAGGAGTAAAGGAACTTCTTAGAATATCTCTTCCTTGTACATGTTTCCCTTACGGTCTCTTTAGCCAGAAACCCATTTATAAACAATCACTATTAAGATGAATTGCATTCTAATATATATTTTAGACTTTTTATTAACTTTTTATTTTGAAATAATTAAAGATTTACAGGAAGTTGCAAGAATACCATCCTTTTGGTAATGTCATATAAGTGGGGTCATATAATACGCGACCTTCTGCTGTTTTTTCCCACTCAGCATAATGCCACTGAGATCATTCCAAGTAGTTGTGTACATCGTTTGTTCCTTTCTACTGCTGAGTCACGTTCTCTGATACTGCGGTTTGCTTAACCATTCACCTACTGAAGGACATTTGAGTTGTTTTCAGTGTTTGACTATTACAGATAACTTTGTGTACCGGTTTTTGTGTGGTTGGGTAATACCAAGTGACAAATGCTTGTTTGGGGTAAGCACGTGGGGAATGCCTGGTGTTGAGAGAGCACCTAGGAAGAAAATTCAGCTTCACCAAGGAGAGTAGAAAGGTAACATCCTAAAGGGAAGAGGATGATTGTTCATAATGACAGGAAGCCCAAAGGATAAGTAATTCACCTCGCACTGAATATTCCGAGTAAGTTGGAACAGGTGATTAGCAGCCTGTAACGGGTGATTTTCTAGCATATTTGGGAAAACGGTCTGACTTTGTTTTGCCTTTTCAGCTTGTATTACAAGGCTGTACATCATTTGTTTCTTTTCCTCCTTAGCAGATAAGGACATCACAAACATAATCAAAGCGGTCCCTGGGGAGGCAGACTTCACACATGCTCTACACCAGCAGGGTTCTTCAAGTAGCTTATAATCCACTTCTATTATATAATTATTTTCTAGATGTTAGCTGGACCTTTTAATAGAGCTCTGATTTTAAGCTTCATTTCATCATCTCCTTATTGCTTTCCTTAATGCTTACATCAAGGAACCTCGATTTACTCCTGCCCTGTGCATGTGGGAATGTTAGGAAGCACAGGTCAGATGCTAAGCATTATTTAAAAGTGTTATTTTGTGTGTGAATGCACAGGCATTAGGAATGAGATAGCAGTAGAGATATTACTCAGTGAAGAGGAATAATTTTTTACATGAATAAAAGCAATGAATTATTAAAATATGTGCAACCAAAATGATCAAATTCGATGGCAATGTTAAATGTTAAAACATTTGTGCTCAGACCATAACATAAAAGACAAAATGAAATATTACTCTGAAAATCTAAGACTATAATGAAAGTTTCTCAACTGAGTGGATTAAAAATACTCGTTTTCCTTAGCTAATTTCCATGCTTAAAATTCCTCATCTTTTAATTTTCTTTATTTTTAAGTTTTTTTTAATTGAAATACAGTTACAATGTGTAAAATTCCTCATCTTAATATAAAAGATGCTTTATGAAGTATGTCATATTTTTAAAATGTCATTTGATTTTTCCATTCAGTTTAATATTAATGTTTTAGTTGAATACTGGGTAGCAGTGTACCTCTTGTGGTGAATATGATTTTGCTATATATATGTAAATGTATATTTGCCAAAAATTTTTATAGATGTAGACATATATATAGCAGGCATCTTTGGTAAACTTCTTTTTCCTTTATCCTCTAGTATCTCATCAATCTTCAAAATCAGATAGTTTTGCCTCATAAATATTCCTCAAGTACATCCATTATTTCCATTTCCATTTACTACACCACCCTTCTACAATCCACACCTTATCTCTTAACCAGAACTAGTGGAAATTTCCAAGCTAATTGCTGATGATGTGAAAAATGACCCTGCTGGCAGGTAGGCTGTGATGGGGGAACTTTAGAATTGAATGTAACCCACAACTTGTAAAACATTACTGTGAGTCACAAAATAGATAAACTGTATGAAACCAGGACATGCAAGACACATTAAACACAAGCTCTATTTAATCCCCATATATTAATGATGAGACCTCAGCCAAGCTAACAGTAATTTGGCATGAGGTCTTGTGTTCTAAAGCTAAGAACGCTGACTGTTCCAGCAAATCACTTAGTTTACAAATTCTGGCGAAGCTCTAACAAAACTATCCTGGGACTAACTGTACCTTCAAAATTCTCTAAATTTGCTTGCTTAACTTTCCCATTAGAGAAGCTCATGGTTCTGCCAGGCTGCTTTCCATCTTGTGGATCTTGTAGAAACAAGCTAATAAAATGAGCTTTACTTTGCCTCCATTGTGTCCCTGGTAGTCTTTCTTTAGTGCTCTTGTACAAGGAGAAATACAACGGAAATTTGACAAGATCCTCTAGGGACCAGAATTAGTGTACACATCTGAGAGGACTTGAGTTTTTATTCCTTGAAGACACTGTGACTGTGACTATGAGGACTGACTGTGGTTAACTGAGCTAAAAATACGAATTAAGGTTAAAAAAATAGTGAACAATTACTGAACACTTGATACATGCCAAACTCTGTCGTAGAAACTTCCCATGTGTGATACCATTTAATCCTCACCCTATGAGGCAGGCACTACAACTAACTCTGTTTTTACTAAAAGACTGAAGCACAGAGAAATTAAGTAACTTGCACAAGGTCATAAATTATTTTGTCTTATATTCTCAAGAAAAACAATTTGCATAATGCTGAGGAGCATGGGATGTACAGTGTCACAGATTATGTCTCGCTCCACCTCTTGGCACAGTAATTGTTATTTATCACAGTGCTCCGTACATGGCAGAGAAACAAACTAAAAGGAGCACATAGCTCTTGTTAAAAAAAGATAGTCATTTTTATGGTCTGAAAACGTTCTGAGACAGTGGAAGTTTGAGGAGTAATAGATGGACAGACACATAGACACATGGGTAGATGGATTAATAATTTAAAGTCATCTTTTTTTCCCCTTTTAGTCTGTGTACAACACATCTAAGTATTTAAGCAAGTATTTTAAAGAATCTGTCCTGGGAAGCACAGAGTATTTGCAAATAGTAAATAATCACTAGCTTTTAATCTTAACCATTGAAGGCCACATGGAGATTTTACATGTTACATGATATAAAATCTGATTTATTTTCTTATTCCCTGTTTTTCCTCTATTTTTCTTTCTCTCCAATCTTTTAAATAATTTTTTTCTTTTATGTGCACTTTTCCATCAATTGCTACTATATTTTTACTTTTTATTAAAGAGTATTGTGGAAAATTGAATTTCATGACTGTTCCTTACTCCTGAATAGATATAAACTAGAGTTTATTTTACGTGTATTTTAAAGTATTTTCAATGATTATTATTAGATTTAGTTGTGTAACATATCGCATCCTTGCTCAAAATCAGAAAAATGGGGTGAAATGTTAATAATTAGCATATCCTTTGCAGACCGTGTTTGTGTCTGTGTTGTAGGCACAGTAATCCAGATACACATTTTCATTTATTTGGCACTGAATGAAAATTATCAATAATTAAGAAATATGAGATTAACAAAAGAGTGTGAACTTTTCCAGTCTGAACTTGAAACATACATAAAAAGAGTATGACCTCTTCTCTTGAATTTGTGTACATCTGACTTGAAGAATTCAGTCCTTTATAGATTCAAGGCTATTGCTTGGGGAGTGCGCCTGCCCACTGCAAAGAGCTAATTTATTTCCCCCCCAAAAAATGGATTTTATTTTTCCTTGTGCATCGTCAGCACATTTTAAAAGTTCCGATGGTACATTTTATAGTGGAAATGTGCAGAAGAATTTAATTTGAGCTCCTAAGTTGATTAGCAGTGCTAGTGGGGGGTTTATTATTACTTTAAAAAATGTATTACTATTTGAAAATAGAAAATATCCAAAACATCAACTTATTTCAGGGGAATGGAGTTGGAGAGAAAGTGGAAAAGAAAGTAGAAAACTGTAATTCAAAGTAATTTTCTTTTTTCCTTTTTTGCATTTTTGAAACATAGAGTGTCTGTAGATGTTTTAGATAAATAGTGGGATTGAATTCAGGTATTAGGTCTCCATAGTTGATAAGTAATTCAGACCATGTTATTGTTAACTTTTTCCTTTATTCTTTTACTAAAGGAACTATAGATACCATCTTGCTTTCTGAGGCTTGAGACGTTTAATTTTAACTTAATTTTTATACCCTAAAATTATTAGGATTCAAATTCAACAACAATAAAAATAAGCCAAGAATATAATTCTCTAAAATATAATGCAAAAGAAAGAAGAAATATATTGTATAATGGAATCAAATTGCCCCTCATTGATGAGGACCAAACATTTGTCTCTACTTCAGGATGATAAATTAACATTACATACCTTTATTCTCAAAATAAAGCAAGAGAATGATTCCTGTTATGGGAACTTGAGACCCAGGAAAACTAAGGAGCTTTATTAGTTCTGTGTTTACAGGCAGCCGAATATGTTGTATGAATTAATGGCTGCTGAAGGACCCTGCTACTTGTAATAGTAATTGCATGATTTTATCAAAGTTTGTAAAGTATACACTTTTAAAGTTATAACTTGAGATTGATGTACTTCCTGTAAAAAGAGCCTTGTTTGTGAGACAATAAGTAGATGTTTACTGGTAGAAGGATTATGAACCCTCACCCATTGATTTAATAAATTATCCAGTTTTCAGGAAGAGACTGTTAAGGTATGGAGAGGTATAAAAAGAAAAACAAAAGTAGGAAAGTCTTACAGATACAGTGAGAAAAATCAGATCAGTGGTTGGCAGGGCGTTCTCAGCACCAAGGACCCAGATTTTGTATGAAACTTCACAAGTATGTGAGTATGCACACTGTTCTCACCAAAATCTCCAAAAGATCTATAAACTCCAAAGGACAAGGAGTCTTGATGCTTTTGTGGCACAAATGAAGAACCTGATGTCCAGAAAGGCCAGGGCCTTGCCCAGGTACCACTGCCCTCTCACCCAGGGCACTTTCCCGTGCACTAGAGCAGCTGTCCACTTCTTCCCACTCGGGAATGAACTCAACACCACTTCAGTTTGATCCTCTCAATCATAGTGAGTTGCCCAGTCTGCAACTTTTATTTTTATTTTTAAACTAGGGATTACCACATTGGCCACACTGATTAACTTCTTCCTACCTGAACTCTGCACTGAGCTTGCCCTTTGAGACAATTACATGTGTAGCAAATCTGTTTTTTGAGTTGCACGTAAGGAAACATTTTTATGAACCATTTGATTTCACTGGTTTCTTGTACTGTGTTTTTATAAGAAGAGCCTTTTATGAGTGTGTCAGCAGCCACCTTGGCCTAATAAATGCCTTTAGTAAGCAGAGTATGAGGTAAATTTTCAGCGTTCATAATCTCATTCAGTAAACAGCACTTTTGAAATTAGGTATTCAAGGAGATTTTAACCTCAAGGTGTTGTTTCTTATTTCATCATTATAACATTCAGGTACAGAATAATTTTGTATTGTTTTTTAAATGATGGGTTATTTTATTCATTTCCAGAAAAAAATTGTACATATATTAATTGCTAGCCACTCTGTAGCTATATTATCTATAAATGTCCATTGAGAGGGAAAGAAAAAGAGCGATTTATTAACAAATGTTATCCAGACAACCATAGTCAGGATGAGTCTTACCAAAATAACATTTGTTAATACAACTCAAAGTGTTTGCTTGTTGAATGATTAACATTGAAAGCTTTGCACTCAGAGCCAATTTCAAATCCTTATCTACTGTTTCACATCTGCTTGGTTGTAACCATGTTACATGTTTTCTCTTAGTCTAAGCTTCTTCATGAGTTAACTCATGAGGTTGTTGGGAGTATTAAGTAAGTCTTTGTAAAGCAGGTTGTATAGTGCCTAAAATAGAAAAACTCACCAAGGTAGTGATTATTATTAATTGCACTTCTACTATTGTTTAATATTTTCCAGGAAGAAGTACTTCTAATTCCTGAAGACCTCCACTACCTTTGGTCCTTTGGTCCTTTGTTCCTTGGTGGAAGAAGTTCAAGGAGTACAAGGTAACTAACTAATCTTTAATGCCAAACATACTAGTAACTTTTTGATATATTTCAGTCTCAGAAAAAGTAGTTTCCTTTCTGATCTGAGATGGTAAGTATTTCATCTGTACACGCTGACTCACACTGAGGAGCTTACTGGGCAAAGTGTGTTCTAGACAATTACTTTTGGTCTGAAAGTGCTTTGAAGTCTTCAACTTTCTCCCTACCTGGGATTTCAGACTTGCTCTTTTAAATATTGAAAAAAGGTACTGCAGTTATCCTTTACCAGCCAACTGAAAATGTGTAAAGTAGATGGTATTTGCTTTGGGATATTTTCTGAATTTTTACTAATTTACATCCTTTCTTGTCCTGTATCTTAGCCCTGACTGACCCTGCTATCAGCTAGATAGCTAATGATTAACACTGTGCTGCCGTATTTCAAGTCCCATTTTAATAATGTCTGGAGTACCAAAGTAAGCACCGTTAATGGTGACACAGGTTTGCCACATAGTTTCATTTTGAGTCCTTGATAAATTGGAAAGATTGTGATACATTTTATATATATATAATAATATATATTCCTGATTAAATACTTAGAACAATATTATAGTAATATTTTATTACTCTATACTTCATATACTATATACATATTTATATTCTATAACTATCCCCATTTTTAGATAATGAAACTGAGTCCAGGAGACATTAAGTAACCCAAATAGAGGCACACAAATGTGTGTTGGTATTCATACCCCAGTTTGTCTCCGCCTCTCTGCAGATGGTTGTAATGAAATGACTAATGGCAGTCATGGAAGAATTGATGGCATGAGTAGTTAGACATGTTAATGGCTCATACTATATAATTTGAAGTATGTTAGAAAGAATCTCTTCCCCCATTGCAGTCTATCTACAGCGTGAACTTACCTTTGATTAGTTGCATATGTATGAATTACATTTCTCAAATATTTTGACTCCCCATTTTTAGATAGGAATATCTTTTGTATGGTAGTTTAGCAGCTATATCTCAAAAGACCCATTTTGATCTGTCTTCTTGTATGTATGTGTGTGTGTGTGTGTATGTATGTATGTATCTATCTATATCTGTGAATGCATACGCACGTGTGTGTGTGTGCGTGCACGCACATTTCAGGTCTGTTTTAACCTAGTATGTATGGCAGGCTGTGGGAATTGGGAGGGATATTTCCATAAAAGTTTTAGCATAAAGAACAGAGTGTTGAGGAAAGGCTTGGAGAACAGGATGGGATCTGTCCTGGTGATTTGTAGACTGGCAGTTCAATAAGAACTTTGCTGACCATTAAGTGTGTTGTTTTCTTTTTTCTGGCTTTAATTTATATATATTTTAAGTTTTACGCATTTTGGGATATAATGCCCAGGGCTTGCAGTGTTGTGCTCCTCAGGAAACAATGCTGTCAGTGAATCCGTCTAAGTTTGTTGGTTGGTTGGTTGATTTTATTCTCCAAGACAAATGATCAGGGCTCAGAAGCCTGCCACTGAGGATTTTTGAGGTTCTCTTTGCACCCAGTTGTGATCATTAGGAAGAGTTGTGCAATGTATATGCTCCCCCCCCTCAAATATGAATACCTGCTAGCCTCAATGGATTAAAATCTTCACATTCTTATTGTGATAAGATTAGGGTGCCCTTCCCACTCCTTCTACACCCCTGGGAGACTTACTACCCTGATGCTGGGGTTCATGGATCCCAGATCCAGAACCTGAAAGGAGAGTTTGGATATTGCTGATAATAGGTGTAAAGGTCAGAGACTGTGGGAGTAGAATTTGTGTATGTGGTTTTTCTCATACTGATGATGAGTTAAAATGGATATGGAATCCCTAGGGTGACCTAGGCAAGCTCTCCTTCGGGCCTTTGGGTACATTTCCTTCCTGCTGTTTGAATTTTTGAGTTGGATTCTAGTCCTGCCTTGCTGTCCCATCAGATTGGTGGAATCTGAAAGCTGAATGAAAGTTTAGGTTAAAATGTTCAAAGAATGTCATTCATTCTATTTGGTTTCTATATCCTAGGGTTATGTCTAGCCTGGACAAATTGAGGTCTCTAGTGTTTAGAAATCTGGCAGTTATTCATTCATTTTTAAAAATCTATCCATTTAAAAACGTTAATTGATATTTCCTTAGGTCAAGACTTACAGCTCCATGACCAAGTAAATCAGGCAGCATTATAAAATATGTATAAAATTGTATAATACTATGCGCATTTAAGTTTTTTGAAATCACCAATACATTTATAACTGAAGTTAAAATATCCAAAAGTAGTTTCCATAAGGAAATCAACTAAAATTTTTTCATATCATTACAGACGAACTTGCTAAAGTCACCGATGATGAATGTTCTTTTTACTGTTAGTCTTGCTATGAATGTTAGTTTGAAAGCAACGTTGCAGGACACAGCTTTGATGTGTGACGTCTCCCAGGATTGTCTGTAGTGCAGCTAGCTGTGAAGTGGGGCCAGTACACTTTCCATGACATTTTCCTATGGGGCAGATTCTTTTCAATATTTCATAAATGACTTATTAGGCATGTAATTCTGAATTCTTTACATCCAGTCCTTTTTTGTTCTGGCCAGATTTACTGCCACTGCACATGGTTACAGTTTCTACAGTAAATATTCCACATTTCAACTGAAGTAGCTTTATTTATTTATTTTTGATTTTTTTTTTTTGAGGTAGCTTTAAAAGATTTTTTTTTCATTTATGGAAAGTAAATATTTTTAGTTTTGTATTCTTAAAGTCCCAACCAGAATGTGATTTAGATTTCAATATATATAGTGTAGAATTTTTCAGTCTACTTTTTACTTATTCAAACTTACATATTCATGCAGTTTAAAGTGTCAAATGGTTCCTGTGCTTTTTTTCCAGCCCACTTCCTGTTGCACAGATGCAAACACTTTTGACTATATTTGCTGATTCTTTTAAGATCTCTGCATCTCTCTAAATAACATGCTTCTATTGCTCTTTCTTGGTTTGTTATTAATAGGATTTATCTGTTGGCTTCCCACTATGGAAAATGAGAATTTTGCTTCTTTCATCTTCCGGCCGCATCACACATGTGCACACTTTTGAGCTCCCATCCTCTTGAAATAATATATCATAATTTTGATTAAGTGAATATTCATGTTTATCATATTATGACTAAATGAAAGCATTCAGAGCTCAGTCATGCACTATGCAAGGGTTGCTTTGTTTTTCCTTCCAGCATTTTTTTCCTTTTGTGATAATAATGGCCTATTTTCATTTACTTAAGTCTTCTTTTTTGTACCTAACACTAATTCAGTGCTCCCCAGTCATACAGTGTACCTTTTAATATTTGCCAGAATTTAAATATTCTACAAATTTTATCTTCTTCAAGAAATCTCTCCCAGAGCGCCCTAAGCAAATCCCACTGACTGAAAGGGTTGAGGGTACTACTTTCTAACTCCAAAATTACTGAAGGGTTCTTCAGTGGGCATCCCGGAAGGTTGCTTGTTGTGTGCCTCCTGCAGTTGGGGGACCCTGTGGACCAGTGCCTGACTCACAAGAGGGGAAGCACAAACGTTCTGTGCCAGAGGACTGTGGGGGCATTAACTGCCCGCCCAGCAGGGGCAGAGCAAGGAAAGCATGTCATGTTGACCAGATGTGGGCCATGCAGGAAACAGGAAATTTAAGCCATCTTTTTCTCCCAGAGGCTATTAAAATCTAAGTGTTAAATATTATGGCTTGTATACTGCGGTATGAAAGGTGTTAGGGGGTTTTGCTTGTTTGTTTTATTGTAATTTAAATGCTCTTTTACTTTGCCTATTTAAAAAAAGGAAGCAAAAGAAGCAGGTCTGAGAGAAATCCCACCCCTTCTCTGCCTGCTTACAGGGCTGTGTTACTATTGGCAGCTCTCCTCCCACGTTCCATAGGAAAGAAAATCTATCCCCTCAGGGCAGTTTGGATCCTCAGAAGTCAGGAGGACTGACCTGGCCTTTTCCCTCCCCTGCCTCATCTCTGTATTTCCACTGAACATGACAAGGCGTAGGTGGGAGACAGCCACTGATTATGTGAGACGGTGTCGTACAAGCACAACAGAGTTCCATTTTATTTCCAAAGGTCATATTAAAGTTTGCTTATTGGAATTTTTCCTTTTCTCTACCATGTCTCTTAAGCTCTCACTGAAAGGGTTCCATCACCTTCCCAGAAAGGTCGCTTCAGTAAGACTTTTTGAAAGTTATACTGCCTAAATTGATCCTCTAATTTTCTAGCCTTTGTTTTCCCAATTTCCAAGCCTGTCTTTGGCTCTTATGTTTTGGGTGACTTGCTCACATTTATCTTTGACTTTTCTATTTATTGTTTCACTTATGCTTTAAATTCCAGTGACTCTTTTTATAGTCTAAATACTTTTGAGCAGATACATTTATGTAAAAAGAATAATTTTAGAAGTTCCGGCTTGAAGAGTCTTGGTTTTAGACATTTTTTAGGTCTTAAAACTTTTCTGTAAATTTAAAATTATTTAGAAGAAAAAGGACATAGAAAGAAATTGCACCTCTTAGAAAATAATGATTTAGAAGAAACTGGGATCTCAAGTAAAAATTTGATTTTTGTGGGGTTTTGCTCTAACAATGAAATTGCTAGAGACTATAAAGAGAGAAAGAGCACTCCTGGTAGGGCTTGCTGGGAATTATAGGTTTTCATACACTTTTTCATTTCACAGTGTGTTTAAAAAAAAAGTAGAGGAGTTTGGAGTTATATAGAATTTCCTTCTGTCACAATCGGTTATGAGAGCTGGAGGTTAATCAAAACTTATTTGACTAAGGCTTGGATTTTCTATTTGAAAGTATATGTGAAGCCCTAGCCTACACTAGTTTCTAGCACAGAGTAGACACAAATAAATGTTTGTTGAAAAAATGAACATTTTATACAAAGTTCTTAGCACAGTATCTTCACTCCTTTAAATAGTAAATAATCGTAGATGCTACTCTTATCATTTTTAAAAGATGAAAAATGTGGTATCTATATACATTGGAATGTTATTCAGGAAACCCTGCCATTTGCAAGAAAATAGATGAAATTGCAGGGCATTATACAAAGTGAAATAGTCCAGACAGATAAATACAAATACCGTATGGTGTTACTTAGATACGACATCTAAAACAGTTGTAGTCATTGAAACAGAGAGTAGAATGGTGATTGCCAGGGCCTGGGGGTTGGGGAAAACAGTGCAGTTGGTCAAAGGGTAAAAAAATTAAAATAAGTAAGTTCTGGGGAATCTAATGCACAGCATGGGGACTATAGTTAATAATACTGTACTGTATACTTAAAATTTACTAAGAGTACAGCTTAACTGTTACCACACACACACACGAGTGGTAAGTATGTGAGATGATGGATGTGTTCATTAGCTTTATTGTGGTAATCATTTCACAATGTATACATATATCAGATCATCACACTGTATATATTAAACATATACAGTTGTATTTGTCAAGTATACATCAAGAAAGCAAGGGGAAGAGATAATGTTGAAATACCCAAAGTGTTAGTAAATAATGCTATATAGTGAGATGTTCAATTGGATTAAAAAATCTGATTTACTGTAGTAAGATATTTGAACCCTAATTGTTTCAATTAGTTAAGAGAATAGAATAGGAAGTAACTCAGCTACAAGTCTCTGTATGGCAATGACCTTGCCTCATTCATTTTTCCCACCTAGAACTTAGGACTGTACCTGAAATACAAAATATTTTTAGATGTTTACTGAGTGAAGAATTGCAGTGTAAAGGTGTGTGTGTATGTGTGTGTGCATACAAATGTGTGCAGTACTACCTACCAAGAAGACAGAGTCTGAGCTTGAGCAAAAGTGTTATAAGCACGTTCAGTTCCCCTTATCTGTAGCCATTATTGAACTGGGAGAGGTGACTATACCATTTAATCATTTTAAGCATCTTTTATTGCCATTATGCCTCCAGAACCCCAAGTCATCAATATTCTTTATTAGCAGTAGATGACCAAAAAGGCATTGGAATCATTTTACTAAGATCTGAATATTCTAAAACAAACAAGAACACTGATAAGATGCTCAAACCCTTCAAAAAATTGCCATGCACCTCATATTTAATTCTTCTTTCTCTTGAATGTTTAATTTGGAGATTATTGATATACAAAGGTTTGCAAATCTCAGACGCTGTTGTTGACAGTATCCTTCTGGCACCTCACGATATTGTCAGCAGCAGCAATGGGCTTGACATGTGTGAGTTGTGATGGCATTAGAGAGCCTGAGACAGGGTTCCAATCATTACCCTGTGTGTCCTGTTGTGTGTACAGGCAGGGGACAAGTCTGAAGCTGATCCCATAGGGTAAGGTTTCAACTGCCATTGTTTTCATTTCCTTCTTTTAAAATTATTCATGTATTTATTTGTTTGCCCTTTCTAAAATATCTCCAGGGCTAGAGAAGGCCCAAAACAATTAAGCTAATGGACAGTCATCTGAGTTTCCATTATTTCACCTGAACTGAATTACTTATAATATTCCTGCTAGGTAATTCACACTGACAGTTGGCTCAGCTCCTTTCACTTGGACAGATCATGCATAAGCTTTTTTGAAAAGACTTGGTTGTGGCTTCAAGGACAGAGTCATCCACCTAGATTGTTTAGAACTAGGGAGAATTATACGTTCAGGAAATGCTGTCGACTTACAAAAGTTCTTCCTGGCACCTTGTGAAATACTTTATTGAAGGCATTTTGGTTTTAGTATAAAATATTCATCCAGGTGAAATCATATCATAGCTTCTCAAATATTCACTTATACGTAAGAACACTGGTAAATCTCAAACCCTCCTCCGTATTGGCAGTTTTTTTGCTTAAACCCATGCAGATTATGAAAACCATGTAAATCCAGAATTTACAATATAATGGGAAGGGGTCTAGCTGTTGCACACTATTTTCTCCTCTGATGAAACTTTTTATATGCAGTTTACCCCTACAATAATATTTTTTCTCAATTCATATTAATATTAAATGAATAAATAGAAAGTCATGTAAAAGTCCTCTTTTAATAAGGAAGAGAGATGCCTAAACATTTTTTTTAATCCCTGGATTTTACTGAGGCAATTCTTCAGAACAAAGTATCTGATATCTTCCCATTTGAAAAGTACTGGTCTTCTTGACTGTCATTTTTCTATCTTTATATAGACATTGGATACTTACAAAATAAATGCAAGCATGGCTCAAATGGAGAAAACACTGTTTATTCAGAAAGCCTGAGTTGGAGAGAGGCTAATATCACTTTTCCAGGCTATCTCCCTGGGTCTAATTTCACAAGCCATCAACACTTTGAAAAGGGAAATCAATTTGATTATCTTTCATATTCTAGAAAGTGGAATGAAGTATTGGTAAATAGTGTCAAGTTGCCTTAGAAAAGACAGATTGGTAAAAGATGGATTCATACTGTTGTTAAAAAAGAAGAGGACCACCCAGAGAGAGAGAGAATTTTATTCTTTCAGTATTTATTAATAATTTAAATTTGTTTTTCTAATTGTCTTTGGAAAACTACTGAGACAGATTTCACAAAGCAATGTGGTAATAAACTCAGATAAATTAAAATATGTACAAAATGTGGAGTGAAATGCATGTAACTAAGCTTAACTATGGAGGGGTAAATAACCATAGAATCAGTGATACTACAATACAGAAGAGAATGCCCTTGGGTACAGTTTCCAAGGCCATAAACTAGACTCTTACATGTATCAATCAAATAAATTGATGCTGGTGGTGGTTATTCAATAGATGATAAGTCAAAATATAATGTCAGATTTAACTTTGCTGAGAGTAGGCACCATGAGAGCCTTATCTGAATTAAGTACTGGCTATCTCTATGTTCCATTCTAACATAAACATTCTTGAAAAATTGTCTAGAATAAAAGGCCAGTTGGTGCCCCTATTCTGAAAATTTGCAGAAATGTTTAAGACCCACAGAGAATTGCCTCAATGTACATGAGATCAAAATTAGCTAGGCAGATTTCATCAAAGTACAGATATTGGGGGTTATTTTGATTGCCTCAGCTTTCCAAGTCCTTTTCTGAATATAGGACCCATTTGTTCACTTTCTTTTGATCTCCACCTTTGAATATCTGGACCTTATCACTGCTCAGATCCCAGGTTAAATGTCAGCTTCAAGGAAGTTACCACCCTATCTGAAATGGTCTACTCATTTCTACTACTCTCTATCATGCCTCCATGTTTATTCCTTTCAAAATACTTCCCACATTCTAAAATACATATATAAACTGACTTTTATTAATATGTACATATAATTATTTTGGATATTTTGAATTAGAGGAGAATACATCAAGATACAACTTAATACAACTTAATAGAAATTTATTTTCCCTTAATAATTTTTCACTTAGCAGCAGTGTTGTTTTTTTTTAACTTTTTTAAATTGAAGTACAGTCAGTTATAATGTGTCTTTCTCTGGTGTACAACACAAGATCCCAGTCATGCATATACATACATGTATTTGTTTTCATTTTTTTCCATTAAAGGTTATTACAAGATATTGAACATAGTTCCATGTGCTATACAAAAGAACCTTTTAAAAAATCTATGTTTATATATAGTGGCTAACATTTGTAAATCTCAAACTTCCAAATTTATCCCCTCCCACCCCCTTTCCCTGGTAAGCGTAAGATTGTTTACTAAGTCTGTGAGCCTGTTTCTGTTTTGTAAATGAGTTCATGGTGTCCCCCCCCCCCTTTTTTTCCCCAGATACCACATATGAGTGATATCATATAGTATCTTTCTTTCTCTTCCTGGCTTCGCTTAGAATGACGATCTCTAGGTCCAACCATGTTGCTGCAAATGGCATTTTATTCTTTTTTATGGCAGAGTAGTATTCCATTGTATAAATATATCAGAACTTCTTTATCTAGTCATCTGTTGATGGACATTTAGGTTGCTTCCATGTGTTGTCTATTGTATATAGTGCTACTGTGAACATTGTGCTGCATGTATCTTTTTGAATTAGAGTTCCCTCCAGATATACCCAGAAGTGGGATTGCTGGATCATAGGGTAAGTCTATTTTTAGTTTTTTGAGAAATTTCCATTTCCATAGTGGTTGCACCAACCTACATTCCCATCAACAGTGTAGGAGGGTTACCTTTTCCCCACACCCTCTCCAGCATTTATCATTCTTGGACTTCTGGATGATGGCCATTCTGACTGGTGTCAGGTGATAGATACCTCATTGTAGTTTTGATTTGCATTTCTCTGATAATTAGTGATACTGAGCATTTTTTCATGTGCCTATTGGCCATTTGTATGTCTTCATTGGAGAATTGCTTGTTTAGGTCTTCTGCCCATTTTTGGATTGGGTTGTTTGTTTTTTGTCATTGATTTGTATGAGTTGCTTATATATTATGGAAATTAAGCCTTTGTCAGTCGCATCATTTGCAAACATTTTCTCCTATTCCATTGGTTGTCATTTTATTTTGCTTATGGTTTCCTTTGCTGTGCAAAAGCTTGAGTTTAAGTAGGTCCCATTTGTTTATTTTTGCTCTTATATCCATTGTTTGAGTAGACTCATTTAGCAGCAGTGTTTTAATGAAAAGTCTGTTAAGCCATTTACCAAAATAAACATGTGTCTATATAATGCAATGCTCTACTGTAATGAAAATGATCAAACTAGAGCTACATTGTAGAAACATGGATAAATCACACAAACATAATGTGAGTCAAAGAAGCCAAAAGAGATCACATTGCATGATTCCACTTACATAAAACTCAATAGGAAAAACTAATTTTGGGTTTAGAAGCCAAGATATTAGTTAACTTTGAAAAGTTGACAGGGGCAGTGAATGAAAGGGGATATGAGGGGGCTTTTGAGAGGCTCTAATAGTCTATTTGAAGACCTGTGTGTTGTTTATACAGGTGTCATTTTGTCTCATCCCACTGAGCTATGCTTATAATTTGTGCTTTTTTTCTATATATCAGTCATTTTAATTTAAAAAATGAAAAAGACAAATTTTTTATTTAAATAAAAGTAGTCATTTAAAAATTTCAGAGTATATATTTGTGATAGTGATAAAAGAGCATTTTGAGAGAAAGTAATTCAGTATTATATTATCATTATAATTATATCCCATCTACATGGGCAAAATATTATACAGTGAATTTAAGAATAGTTTCAATTGGCTTGAACATTTATGTGTAAGTTATTAATTTACCATGTCTTAAAAGTTTCCTATTAGTCAGGTAATATGCTGGGAGTTTTGTAAGTTAACATCAAAGGCATTTAGTTAAAATTAAAGAACAATTTTGCTATAATTTTTACATCTCTTTAGGGGTACGTGGCTATGTGTATTTGGACAGCATGTTTCTTTCTAAAAAAAGATTTTGTTTCTTTTAGTGAAAAATCCTCAGATAAAAACATTCAGCAAAGTTTTTTTTTAGCTATGTAAAGATACTTTCAGACTACAGAATTTCAAACTATCCTACAAAGCCATTACACAAAGATCAAGAACCAATTCAGTAATTAATATATACTCAGGCTTGAGAGAAATAAAAGACCAGAGTGTACTTCCTGTATAAACAGACAGAGCTTATTTTCTTGACTGGCTTAAACCATTAAAATAATATTTCTAAAAAAGTCAGACTTAATATAAAAGTCCAGTGCGTTGCATGATAAAATCAAGACTTTCCCTTCTAAATCTTTTTTTAAGTGTAATAAGGTTTTAGTAAATCACGTCATTAAAATGATCATTTCCGAGGTATTATATCTGTCTCAGTTCTCCTGTAGGTAAGAAAAAATACCACATAAAAACTGGGACAGGCAGAATAATGGTTCCCAAATATGTCCACATTCTAATCCCAAGAACCTATGTATACGGTGCCTCACACGGCAAGGGAGACTTTACAGAGATGATTAAGTAACTTCACAATATCCCGGATTATCTAGTAAGTGAGCCTCATTTTTATTATTTTATATTAATATCTGATGCATTGATATTTGGGTTTTAACCAAAGCCAACATCATATTTGAATATTTTAGTTTCACAAGGAAAGTTTATATACATTAAAAAAATTAAGTACTTTTATATAAACAGGGATTAACTACCAAAATATCTATCAGTTTGAGTGACTTGCACAATTTCTTACATCAATGAATAGGAAATAGCGTTGGCTTCCGTGCCATGTTGCTCTTCTCCCTACGGTGGACAAGACATTTAGAAAAGCACTGGGAAAGCTAGGTTCAAATCCCAGCCCTGTGTGGCCTCAGTCAGTTCCGTAAGCCTGTCTGTTATTTAAACTAGTCATCTGTAATAGAAGGGTTAATAGGCTAAATAACATTTAAGTTTACTTTCAGGTTGAAAAATGTGTACCTGCACCTTTTGTTTATGACATTAGCCATAATTTCAGAGCCATGGTTCTCAACCTGGGTTGACTATCTCCTCAGGAGAAAACTTACTGTCTGGAGATAGGCTTGGTTGTCACAATTGAATGTGTATGTGGGGTGTGTATGTGTGTGTACACGAGCTGCTGGGGGTTGTTACATTAGCACATAGTGGACTGAGTTCAGGGAACTTGCCAAACAAATTGCAATGCACAGGACAGCCCCATACAACAAAGAATTACCCAGCCCCAAATGTCAATTGTGCTGATCTTGAGAAAACAAAGTATTCAGTATTTGTTGCAAAGGGGGAGTTTTTTTTTTTTTTTTTCCTGGTAAAAAGTGACTCAATTCCAAATACACTTGGATTTAATGCAAACTGATGAATCTCTCTCCAGCAACTAGAAGAGTGTTACTTTGAAGTATTTCACTATGCCGTCTTAATCACCTGAAAGTGAATTAGCGTGCAGGGGGAAGAAATCACTGAAGTCTCTGGATATTTTGGAATTCGCCAAGATTCAGGATTCCATGAATAAATTCAGGGCCCAGCGTGAATGTGAATGAATCATGTGACCTCTTATTTACCCCTCAGAATTACTTGCCTGAAATTGTTCATCATTGTTATATTCAGAAATAATACAGGTTAATGACCTCAGTCAGAGTCTATTATGACAAAATTATGATGACAAAGTTGTAATACCAATTTTTTTTGGCATTGTTAAAAAAGTAGCATTGCAGAGGTTCAAGTTTCAGACTGAAGGGGTAACTGAAAATTTAGTTTTACATGATTTAGGAAGATATAGAGTATAAAGGAGAAAGGGATTCAATCTTTTGAATTTCAACTTTAGTCTTCAGTTTCAGTGAATAAACAGATTCTGAGCTAACAAATTAGCTGTTTATAATTGTTTTCCAGTTGAAACTTATTAGCTCAGCATTGCCCTCATTTCACTCTTCTTTTCTGATACACACAGAGAAAACAGAACAAAGCAGGGACCAAAATTTCTGCAAGCAGCAGCAACTTAGATTATTTCCCACAACCCTCTTATTACCTAAGGTAAATTCCATAGGATATATTCCTAATTTTCCCTATAGAAAGTTAACATGTCTAGTTGTAAAAATACCATGGAGCTGAATTCAGATAGCCCATATTCATCTGGGGTCCCATCCAAGGGAGTACTGAAGCTCTTACTCTAAAAGCTCCATGCTCTAAAGCCATTAGTATAGAGACAAGAGTGCCCAGACATGTACTTGAAAAGCGAGATTCCTGCAGGTCTCCAGAGCTCCTACTGAACACACCTACTGAAGGCCCTTTCTGTGACCCACGTAACCATAAGACCTGGCCCTGTCACAGCCCATCGTCACGTGATGAAGCCCTGCATCTTACGAGGGACAGGTGTGATCTCTACAGAGTCATTATCATGTGCAGTCTTAGTTCAAGGCTGGGGATCTGGAATAACTTTTTCAAAGAATGCTGTATCTTGTATATCTTATCTGCTAAGGATTTAGTTCTACACTCAGATTTCTGTTGTAGGGATAGAGTGCAATTCTGAGTACTTGTTCGAAAGTGTAGGAAAGGGATTAGTGCTATTTATGTCTACACTGTCTGAACTGAGAATTTCCCCGATTTGGCGACAACATACTCATTACTTGTGCGTGTGACTTCAGAAAGGATGTGGACACATGAGATTGTGAAACGTTGTGTCATGAAGAAAGTATACAGCCAGTCAGTTATATCAACAGATATAATCCTGGAGAGTACTGAGGGTTACATATGTATCAATAATAATGTCCTTGCAGATGGGAAAAAAGACAAGATTTAGAATCAGAAGACATATGTGATTTCACTCCATTGACTGGGAAATTGAAGTACAGATTGACAGATTCATCTGGTCTTCCCAGCATTCCTTTTATTGTGGAAACTCACCTACTGCGGAATGAGTTGTGTGTGTTTCTGGTGGATATCAGCTTCAGCCTCTCACCCAGGATGTAGGAGTTGTTAGGTAAAATCTAGGCTTGTCACATTGTAGTGCTGCATCGCACTGCCAACAGTGAGTGTTTCAAGGGATGAGAAAATGACTAAGCAGAGTCAGTGGAGGTACTTCAATTATATTGATACATGATCACCAGGAACAAATTCCTTTTATTGGAGGTTTAAACTGGTAGCCACAACTGCTGCTAGTGACCATCTTCAGGCTTTATAAAGCAACCCCAAAATAGCACAAGCAGAGTTTAATGTCATCAGAGAGGGAAACGGGAAAAAGAAAAAACAGATGGCATAATTTGAGCCCCTGGGCCCAGCTGACCATGACATCTCGAAGTTCCATGAGCCCAAATATTTTCCTTTCCCCCTTATTTCAAGAAGGGTATATATTCCTTGACATTAAAAATTAATTTAAAAAAGCCTGAGGCCCTACATATCTTGGCTAACATTAACATTTCTGTCCTCCGTTGCCATGACTGTCCTCAAATGTACTTTTCTCTATCAATGCTGACTGTAATGTCCCTTGACAGCCTCATCACATTCTTCACTCAGGCTCAGGTCACAGGCTGCTCCATCACCTGGACTGCTCTTCCTCCGGGTACCTCCAGATACCTCCACATGCTCTATCTATCCTACAAATCTTTGCTCAAATTCTGGGATTTCCAGCAGGGCTATCCTGACCACTCTAAATAACCTTGCAATTTGCCCCACCTAACACATCCAGGCTCACTTACCCTGTTCTAGGACCTCCTACTTTCTAAAATATCATATAATCTGTATATGTCCATCTGTATTGACTGTTCTCCATACCACCAAGAGCAGACTTAAGACCTACATAGTGGCATTCAACTTTTGTTTTGTTTTTCGCAATTCTGATTCCAGTGGTGAGGATGGTACATACAGTGATCTCAAATATTTGATGACTGAACTAAACAAACCATACAAACATAAAGCTAAGTTTAACTTAGGGTAAGTCACAAATTCTCAGAGCATCAGGACCTACGTTTATAAAACATTAACAGACACCTAGTACCTGCTTTCCTTATCTTACAAGTCTACTATGTATAGCTTGTGTTACTAAGTTTGTGGAAATAGTTGAAAATCTGCAAAATGCTCTATTGACATGAGGGAACAGTTTCAGATATTTTTATAAGTACATATAGAATTAGAACTGCATATAATTGTTTCTTTCATTGTTCCAACTCTTTTTTTCTCATGGAAGAGTATAAAATGGTGTTATAAGCCACTAAGGTGTGAGATAGTTTGTTATATAGCAATAGGTAACCAAAACCAGCTTTTCAGGTATGAAATGATTAAGTTTTTTTTTTTTGTAAAACTACTTATCCACGCTCTGTCTTTGAGTTATTAGCATCTCCTGATGGTGTTACTTTGGTACGTACAGCTGCCATACCCTTATTATGTCCCTCAAGTGTTTTACTCTATTGAGGACTTTTCTGTAACATGACCAGTTAAATTATGCATACATGATTTTTTTCCCCACAGTTAATAGCACCTTTGCATTTTCCAAAGAGGTCAGAACTCTTAAGATGTTCATTATACTAAAAATTTCTAATCTTAGGACTGTTTCAGACTGAGAAGGCAGACTCTATTATGAAGCAGTTTCTCATCTTAAAAAGAAAGAATGGTTCACTGGGGCACATCCTTTCTCTTTAAGATCAGGAAATTAAGGAAAAAAATTATTTAGATCTCCCTCTGCCATTTGAAATAAAGTTTCAGTTGTTCAATCAACTTTGGTTTTTCAGATTTTGAACATTCCAAGCCAATTCTTTAATTATGTTTCAGTTATTTTGAAAAACTACCAATTTTTGTTTACATGAAAACTTGAAAAAGTAGGCTAAGTCTAAATATTTCATTTTTAACATAAAAAGAACAATAGCCAAGGGAATGTCAAAAGCACTCTGGTTCTCAGGTGGAGAACAAAGAAGCAAGTTAATTAATCACACGGTTCTGGTACAGCCACCAGTTACTGATTTATCGATAATTGCTATAATTTTAATTTTGGAACATCAAATGATGCTAAATATGCAGTCGAACCAATCTAGAGGCTATCCTTATATTTTCTTTTTTGAGTACTCTTTTTAAAAGTTATAAGAATTGACATTTTATTCTGATATTATATATTTTTATTAACTGTATACTGACTACACCACAGATGTAGTGATTTATGATTTAAGCCTTGGGTAAAATAATACAAAGACAAAATATCTTAGCATGATTTACTAGTTTCTATTATAATAATCTCCAAGTTTTCTTTGCTGTCTTATATTGCATAAGGGTTACTGGATAAAAGAATCAACAGCTATCATTACCTTCTCCTCATATGCCTCTTTCTAAGCAGACTGCTATACCTGGCAGCAGGGAAAGCATCTTCTCAAGTATATGTGGCTCACATGGTTAAAAGCAGTGCTATGTTGTATGAGAATAAATAAATCCGTAGGTCAGCATTTTATCCAAATAAATGGAAGTAAAATTATTGGCCTAATTCTCAAATAAAATCTATAGCAGAAAGGAAAGAAGGTAGAAAGAACAGAGGAGGAGGAGGGAGTGTGTGGGGAGAGGAACGGAGAGAAGAAGAGAGTGGAAGAGAAGGAGGAGAAGGAAGATGAAGAGAGAGAAGGGAATAGGAGGGCGGAGGCAGAGAGGAAAAGGAGGCAGGGGAAGGGAAGGAGAGAGATGGAGTCAGTACTAAAGGAAGGGAAAGTCTACGAACATCATATAGAAAACTAAACTTATCCTGATTGATCAAACATCTAATCATTTATTTTTAAAAAATGTGTTTGCATGAAACCGCTCAACAGTGTAGCACAACCTGTTTTCTCCAGGCTATTGAAAAGCCCTTCCTTAGTCAGTCTCTGCTGTGCGCTTTGGTTATCATCCTTCTCCAGATCTCACTCTTGAAGTCCAAGCACAGCAGACCTGAAAAAACATCCATGATTGGTGCAAAAGGGACAAAAATTTTAGCCAAAACCAGAAATCATCTTTATAATGCAAGTTCTTGAATATCAACATAGTAATATTTTTGTTTGATAAAACTTTCCCTTATTCAGACTTCCATGAATTTTCCAAAAGATTCCTTCTATTTATGGTCTTACGTCTCTTGCCTTATATTTAGGGGTGTTCATGATTTGCCCAACATCGCTTCTCACATTCTCTTCCAAAAGTATGAAATATTAATAGTGCTGTGTGTGTTTCTGTGTGGGGGGGTGTTCAAGGAGTAAATTTCAGTGTACTATTACTGTATTTTAAAACCAATAATGCCAAAATAGTAGTTGGAGTTTAAGAATATCTCTTTAAGGTAAATAAGCTTTTCTTTTGATTGCTTAATATGAAGACATTTAATAGTTAAATTGAAATAGAACCTAAGGACTTGTCATAATAATTATATAAATAAGACCCAGGGACGTACTACCTGAGAGAAATGCAAGCCAAATGTCCACAAAGCAAAGACGAGAGATTATCACTGTGTCATCCAGATACTGAGGGCACATAAACCATCCTATGTTTTGCCAGTGTCTGCCTGTGGCTTCTGTGTGACTACAAAACTTTTATAATTTAAATATGGATATCATGATGTGAGATAAATGAGTCTAGGACAGTGAAACATGGTCCTTGGGTCTTTTAAATCTTTAAGGGCTAGTAAAGCAGAAGTAACACATTCTCTACATGTTATTTTAAAGTGTAAAAATCAGCCGAATTTTGAAGAATACAAGGTATAGAAATTAACAAAGGAGAGTAATTCATGCCTTGAATTGGAATAATACCGTGCAAGAAGGTACTAAAGGGGAAAAAATTGCTATTCATCATGATCTAAAAGCATACAGTCTCATCTCCCTCTGAACCAGTAGGTTTTATTCTTTCATTATCATTAGAAAAGTGTCTGTGACACTCATGATGATGCCACTTTTACAACAGCAAGAAAATTTATGAGGAATTTTGAAAAAAATGAGAAACCAGTGAAGATAATTTCTCATCATTCTAACAGATGTTGCCTTTGGTGATCCAGTCTCTTTTTTCTTCAGTGGTAACCAGGAAAATAGTTTAAATCAGATCATGATTGGTTAAGGGTTTTACATGTAGGCAAAAGGGAGGTATCAAAACATTTATTTTGAGTGAGTACCGACGTGAAGAGAGGTGAAAAGATAAATGAGAGTAACACGTGACAGCAGTGAGGAGGAAAAGCTGTGGGAGCAGAGAATGACAGCGAAGCAGGGAAAAAGGCGTGGAGGACCTCGTGATTATTGAGATCAGTGACGCAGGTGACTCTCAGGACAGAAGCATCCAAACTTAGGATGAGGGGACAAAATGTGCATTTAGGAGGAGAAGGACACTACTAAGATGACTTCCAACTGCTGGCTTTGGGGACTGAGTAAAATCTACCAGGAAAGGGAATGCAGGCAGAGAAGCAGCTTTGGAGAGATAACATGAGGATTTCAGGTTTAAACAAATTGCAATCAGCATCCCTATGGGACACTCTGAACCCAGGCCACCAGGGAATTGGAATATTTTGCGCAAAGGAGAGACAAGTCAATTAGCATGTTTAATGCCATTTGCCAAAGGTGTGAAGAAATATGTTTTGTAAAAGCAAAAAAAAAAAAAAAAATATTGGCTTGATGATCATTAGGGGGAGCCCCAGCACTTTTAATGCTGCTTTAGTTCATATCTAGACCAGGAATCTTGCCGCAGTTTCTGGAGAAAAAGTTCTTTTACGCACAAAGTTAGCATTTTATAAAAATAGGCTGCACATCCGTGACTCGTGTGTGTCTGCGGTGTTTGTGAGATAGGCTCAAACGTGTCTTTCAAATTGCCAGTTGTGCCTACTTCTTTTCCAGGGGGTATATAATGGCAAGTAAGTGCCTTGACAACATATAATACACTATATTTCTCTCAAAATACCATGGTGTTCTCGATATAAATCAAAGAACAACAAAATAAACTCTAATGTCATCTCTCTAGCTCCTCCTAGGTGAAGGAGAAGCACAGCAGAGTAAAAGACATCTGACCGTTGTCCTGCCGTTAACTTGGCCTAGAACTATGCAGATCTGAGAGCACCATGAACAGTTTACCAATCCCTTATTCATCCTGGTATCCAAGCTACAGCACTGACATGATTTTCTACTTTTTTCAGTCACTAAAATTCTGTATAAGCATGTGCTGTAGTGATGTCAGACATGAGCTTTTTGCAGTGTGTTACTGGTAGGCAAAAGGATCAGACTGCACGTGGGTTACTGCCAGTCCCCAGCAGTACAGCTGAGGCATGCGTGTGCTGCCTCATGTCTCCTACACCATTAATGGTCCCTTTGCTATGCTGGTGATCACATCTAATGAGTAGGACCAAGATCTTGGCCAGTTACCAAACAGTGTGTGTGCTGGAGTCATGGGTGGAAAGTTAGCATGATACAGTGAGTCTGGACACAGTGCGAGGGGACAGCAGAAATCTTAGAGGTTCATGCAGCGTGTAGCAGGATCTACTCAGATCCAAGCTCTGCTTTTCTGATCATCTGTCAGGAAGACAGTCAGAAAGGAGATTCTGAGTAAAGAGAACGTGGAGGAGCCTTTGATTAGTCATTTCAAAGAAGAAAGGGCTGGGGAGAAGTGCATTCCTAGAGTCTGGCAACTTTGCAAGCTCTGTTAAGAGTCAAGCAGCACAGCCAGAGGATGACTGTTGTTCCTATAATGGAAGCCAGCTGCCTTCTGTCAGGTCTTAGAGATACATGTATATTTTTTTACTTGAAAGCGGATGTATTAGTTTGCTAGGGCTGCAGTAACAGACTACCACAGCCCAGGTGGCTTAAACAACAGAAATTTATTTTCTCTTATTCCTGGAGGCTGGCAGTCCAACCTCAAGGTGTCAGCAGTTTGGGGTCTCCTGAGATGTGTCCTTGGCTTGCAGATGGTCACCTTTTTGCTGTGTCTTCATATGGGCTCTTCTCTCTGCACACATATCCCTGGTGTTTCTCACGTGTGTCCAAATTCCTTCTTCTTATAAGGACACCAGTCAGTTTGGACTCGAGCCCAAAGGGCCTCATTAACTCAACGGCCTTATTAACTCAGAGGCAGTGGGGGGTTATGCCTTCAACATACGACTTTTAGGGGGACACAGTGCAGTCCATACCAGTAAACAAGAGTGGCCAGGACACAGCAGAGAAAAGGAAAGCTTACCTCCTTGGCAGACATGGAGGGAGATAGTAGCAAAAGCTTGATGATCCCAAAAGAGCACTGCTCTGAGAAGGTTGTCTGTCATTGTGATTATCAAAATATTTTTCTCATTATAAGTGTTTACATATTTATTTTTAAAATAGAATTACAGGAAGCATAAGAAAGATCATCTTACGTCCCCTTGAAAAACTATTTTTCATTTTGTTTTTAGCAAACATGATTCTTGTATAAATATGATTTGAGCATAAAGACACTGAAGAATGAGGCATCTAGAGAAGGCAGGGGTATTGATGAACCTGGGACAAACAAATTGAGCATGTTTACATCATTATAAAACAAAACTTAACCAAAATTGTATTTTAACATTTTAATTATAGACCATTTGGCTAGTGTATTCTTTAATATATTGACTGTTAAACCAGAAATTTAATAGACTCCCAAGGATCATACAATTTATTAAGCATCATGCTTAGCAATTCTATGGATTTTATTTGTCAGTGTCTTTCTGTATTTGCCACTGGATCAGAAACTAGCATAGGACACTGGGACCACTGAGTTTATTTGTAATTAAACCCAGCAGACTTCATGCGAGTTATTTAACCTCTTTAATCCTGAATTTCAGTAGCCAAAGAGCTTTAATTGTGTAAAAAGTTTTGAAAACACAGTGCTTCACAAGAACATTATTAGTATTTTAACATTTACTTCATTTTTATAAGAACAAGGTCAATTTACCTTATTGTACTTTACCATTAGTTGAAATAATTATTTTTTCATATTCAAGCTGTATGTTGACATTGTCAATTAAACTTAATTTGGGGTGTATGATTCAAGGAATAATACTACTGAGAAACTGTCATAGCATGTAATTCTCAGTACACTCTAATGCCGTGGTTCATCTGAAAATTGCAATTCATGAAATCTCAACTGCATATAGCATCCTGAAATACTAATGGCTTCTAAAGTGTATTCTATTTTGAGTGTTTCAGTATTTGGGAAGAGGGCCAAAATTCTGGTGTTATACTGAGGCAGGTTCCTTATGAACAGGATCTGTAGTACACAGCAAGCTTGTGTTTCATTGAGGCCTAGATAATCACATGCTAGCATTAATTCTTTGTGCATTTCCTCTCTACCTTATTATAAGTGCCAGCCTTTTGTAGATTCCTGCCAGATAACCCAAGTACCAATGACCCGGGCAGAGACTTCATGCTGCCTCCCTTAGGTCACTTTTATCCTGTT
Source organism: Camelus ferus (assembly GCF_009834535.1). Classification (NCBI taxonomy): domain Eukaryota; kingdom Metazoa; phylum Chordata; class Mammalia; order Artiodactyla; family Camelidae; genus Camelus; species Camelus ferus. The sequence goes on along the minus strand of NC_045706.1, from coordinate 40,542,534 downwards.
CTCTTATTAGCTTTGCAGACAGGTGATAGTGTGAGCAAATTTATCAGCATAGTGCCTGACACGTTGAATGCACAGAACAAATGTGAAGTTATCTCCATTCTGTTAGTAAGGTAATGTGTTCCAGTGATACAAGTTTCTTGTCCAGTTTGTCATAGAACTTTCTTTCATTGCTGTTACAAATTTTAATGCTATTGCTAGTTACTGGGACTGTGAGTAGATGACAGACATTTGAGCCTTAATAAGACTTTTATATTTGTAAAAGTGTAAAGGAAATCTTCCATAGAGTTTCCTTATTTTTTTTAAATTTTAGATACTAATTAAGTGCCTACTACATGTCAGGGATTATGCCAGCCCATGACTATATACTCTGAAAAAAGGAAGAGCAGACTCTACTCTCATAAAGCTTGTAGTCTATAGTGAGTGATAAATAACAACCCGTCAGATTTGAGACACATCTGATACATGGTATAGAGAGAATAAACAGGATGAGGTCTCACCTACAACAGTGTAGTCAACTGCAAAAATGGCCACAATTCTCCTTTCTGTTTCCGCAACCTTGTAAGGTGGTAGCTTCTCTCACCAAAGCCGGAGCTGGAGTCTATTCCTTCTTCCCTTCACTCTAGGCTGCCACGTAATGTGATTTGACCCCTGCACTGTGGTCAATGTGACGCTGCACCTGCGCTGAGCAGGGCCTTAAGAGGCCGAGCATGCTCCCACTCCACCCCTCCTCTGTCTCACAGAGTACCCTGCCTTTTCATTACATGAACAAGTTGGCCTAGGCTTCTAGAATGTGAGAAAGCACATGGATCAGAGGTCAGTCTTCCTAGCTCCTAATGGCACACAGTTGAATGGGCTGAATGAATGATCCAGCCAAAACTGGGAGAACTTTCTTAGCTGAGTCCAGCTAAAATTGTTTACTCAAAGAATCATGAGCTACAGTTACTGTTTTAAAATGTCTCCAGGGTAATTGTTATGAAGTAAATCTAAAAGGGTCATAGAAGAGTGGTTGAAAAAACATTCCAGGCAGAGGGAACTGCACGTGCTAAGCCTTCTGGCTGAATTAGGTTGATGAATCATATGAATTCAAGGTAGGACCATGTGGATGAAAAATACTGAACAAAGAGAACAGGATAAGATGAATTTGGATTTGTAAATAAGAGCCTTATTATGCAAGGCCTTGTAGGTCATGAGCAGAAGGAACTATTAAATACATTTTTTTTAAGCAGAAGGGTAATACAGTTTAATTTATATTTTAGAAAAATTAATGTGGGAAAGGCCAGGTGGGAGATTACAGCAGTCTGGGGAGAGAAGGCAGTAATTTATAATTACCTCTAATTTTTCTTCCTCTTAGTAGATATGGGGATTATCTAGGGTTCCTTCAGATCATCTTTGTGTGTGTGCTTAACTCGTGGTCTGCCTGCTTCTAGAGCTGTGTCTAAACAAGTCCATGATGTCTTGCATATTCTCGTATCTCTAATAACAAGGATGTTGCTGGGAACTGCAGAAACCCTTTGTAAACACAAAATTGTACTTTTTAAATAGCATGAGACTGCTTTCCTTAACTTTAACTTAAAGGAATACTTTAAATTCTTTTCCCCTGACATTTGCTTCATTGTTTCATGGATCTGATATCCAATTTCAATCTAACATTATCAGTATTTCCTCAAAATTTTCCATTCACTTAGTTTTTCTTTAAATGTTAATTCAACGAAAGAAAAAGACTTGAGATACTAATGAAATTTTTTTAAAAGTTTGTTTTAAAATTTCCAGTTGTTTTCTAGTAAATCTGAATTAATACGCTCTTCTATACTTTGATAAAAAAATATAAAAAAGAAACAGTATAGTCAGCTTACAATGTTGTGTTAGACACATTGTTTCTTGACTCACACGAATTAAGTTTTGTTTCATTTGCCCAGTATTTTAACAAGGCTATATATATATATATATATATATATATATATATATACATACACACACACACACACATATCTTATCTTCAACTTTGCCAAATATGGATTGAAGATTGTTACATCTCTTGTTTTGAGCTCCATCTCCTGTTCACTTGACATCTAAAGAAGAGATGATAATGATAGTAGTAACAGCACATTAACTCCTTTCATTGAATTTGCTTTTCAGTGTACTTAGTTGTTTTGTGCTCAAGAGAGATACCATTTTCCTATGAGGTTAAATTAATTGAGACACAGATTAATGATTTACCTATAGTGACACTGTTAGTCAAAGCAAGATTCAAAGTCTTTCTTTCAATCATAGGCTGTTTCTATTGAACCAGAAAGATTTCCCTGGGGGTGAAAAGGCTATTCAAATAACTATCTAGTAAATGTTACTCACCTTTGTGAATTATATCTGCTATAATGGGAGCCTTAAAAATACATAGATCCTATAAGAGAGTGCATAAATAAATGACAAGAGAATATTACATTTTTTTCCAGTGATTTTGAAAAATCCTTTCAAGATTTTTTTTTTCCCAATAAACTGGACACTTAAAGGAGACATGCAAGAGATTTTTATTTCCTATTATTCAAAGCACACAGAAATAACAGGTAAAGGAATCATTCATCTGACTTTAATTTGTTTTCACTTTTAAATCAGTAAGTTCAAAACGGTGAACTAAGATTCATGAGACATGCAGAGATTATGGGGGGAAAAGTGGCTAAAAGTAAAGGGGATTGTAATACATGAGGAAAGGCATTTCTCTATATCACAGTCTTTAACCTGGAGACCCCACTAACATGTTTTATAAAATCTCCAATTAAAAATCTCTTGGCCTTCTTTAAATTTAATCCACTTGTACTTAAGGGCTTTCATAACCTGAGAGAAGAATACCTGACACTAAATTGTGTCCATAGTTTAGGGAAATATGACTATATCCATTTCCTTTCAGTTTTAGTTAACTGTGATTTAAACAGATCTATCTGATTTCAGTGAGGGAAATTATCCATCCAAAAGAATTTTCTCAAATGTATTAACACAGTGAAAAAGTATTTCTCTGAAGCCTGTCTTTGCAACTTAACTATATATTTGGCATTTCTATACAGTATAGCTTTATGTGAGCTTTTCTGTTGTTCAGTGAACATCTCACAAAGTGTTATATTTGGTCTCCCTAGCGAGACTGTAATCTCCTTGATGAAATTGATTATGGCTGGTATCTATTTTCTCCATAGTCCTTAGTAAAGTCTTAGCATTAAGTCACTTAACAAAGCTTATTATTTGTTGCCTGGGAGGCTAAAGATTCATAAAAGTCAAACTGTGTATGTTATTCTTGAAAGATCAAAATTAACAAATAATTTTTAATATTGTGTTTATTACTATGGCCAATCTTGTTTTTGATATACTTTCTCTTGACACAAAGTTAATTTAATTTCATAGAGAAACAGCTCTATTATACCTACACTTGTTACTGAGTATTTTTGTTCTCTTAATATATATGGAGTGCTGGTAAATGAAATAGAAATTGGCTTTCATTAATCCCTTTGTGTGTGTGTTTGGGGGTGGAGGAAGAAAATTATTTAAAGAACCATATATATGAAAAAATATGTGTTTATACATGTATATATTTAAACATACATGTATATAATCATACATATGATTATAAATTATAGTAAGTGCTATAAGTAGAGTTCTAGCCTAGATATGAACAAGGAAGAACCAACTTTAACTAGGGTTGTCAGAGAAAGCTGCTGTTTAATTTGTAGCTGGATGCTACTGACATGATTTGTGCAAGTCCATGCCATGATTAGAGTTGCATATTTCACAATTCTTTCTGCTATCTGTGGAGACACTGGGTTGGTGTAAAGCAAAATTAGAAAATGTAACTATATTTTTAGAAGACATCATAATGACCACTGGAAAAGCCATGCCAACACAAAATGTAGAGGTAAAAGAAGAAAATGGATTCAGAGTATTTTGGAGACCCCAGAGATTCAGGTAACCACCAAATACTTTGATTTTTCTCTCTGGATCTCAATACATTTGAAATTCTTTTAATATTATTAAGTCTGTGGAAAAATACAATAAAATTCACTAAATTGCAGCATTGGTTAAAAACATGTAATGGATTGGTGTATACATGCCAGAAAACTTAGTAAAATGTGTAATTAATAGAGCCAATAATTCAGATAGTTGGACCTTACAAAGTCTAATACTGACAACTGAATTCTAATCTCATCAAGTAGGTACAAAAGCTATTTCAGTTCAGACTCCAACCTCAAACTTTTTGCCTCTCGTTTTCTTTCAGTCTGCTGCATCTTTGTGTTTGTAATAATTGTATCAGAAACATTTTTCTATTTCTGAATATCTGATAAAACTGTTCATGCTAGCCTGTTAAACCTCAAATTCTCTTAAAAGCAACAGAGAAAAATCAAAGCACAGATAATACTTTCACCCCAAACACCAAGTCAGCTTTTTTTTTTATACTCCTTGTCATCTATGTGTGTATCTTTATCCTACAGTGTGCACCAGGAATAAAGGATATCAGCTAGAAGTTATTAACCATGCCATCTGAGATTCCTGCTTAAACGTAAGTGCCAAACCAAATACAGGTAACCACTTTTTATTATGTCATATGACTGATAACAGAATAAGTTCTACTTACATTTCTATTTAAAAACCATAGTAACCCAAGGAGAAAAAGCTAAGAAATCACACAGCTGTGCTCTCCAAATCCCAATAAAGATATTATTTTCTGCATCTCTGTTACATGAATAAATGGGCTGAAGGATTTTGCCTGATTTTAAATAAAGAGCACATTAACCCTAAGAACATATGTGAAATTACAGTCTGAAGAAAAATTTAATTTTTATCTTAAAAAGTTCCCTTTCAAGCTCTCATTCTAGCAATGATGTTGCGTATTGTTGCCCGAGTGGACCCATAGAGTGTCTCTAATATTCTTTTAAAAAAATCTAAGGACCAACTTACAACATAATTTTTTTTAAAGTGAGAGCTTAGATTAGGCATATGGGAATGAAATAACCTCTCAATACAATGGTAAACTAATCTCCGTATTGCAAAATCATTAGTCACGCTGGGCAGCATTTATTACTCTGACTTTGAGATTGAGACATGAATGATCAGTAAGTCACTTGGCTTGCAGAGCCCTCTGCTCATAAAATAAGAAAGTAAATTTTTTTAAAACTCCACTGAAATGGGCAGACAGCCTGCAGATGATTTTGTTTCTTGTAATGCTTATAACATTTGTTACGCAGTGAAGAGTTCAGTGGTAGAAGTATTATATTACTGTTGAAACAGCTTGGAGCACATAATATGTACTTACAGTGTTATGCAGCCTGTCATGGAAGCATTTAGACAATAAAATATCCTTGATTAATGCACTATCCCTTATTCTACCTTTACTATAAAATATTCATAATGTGTCTTGAAGCATATACAAGTTCACTTTATAAAATTCAGATGTGTCCATTTGCTAAATGGTATTTAAAGCCTCTGGGTTAGATTTTTGTGATAATTTTAACTATCCAAATGCAAATTTTTCCTTCCAAGAAAGCTGAGTCTTTGCATTTTTAATTATATCTTAAGGGAAGATATAATATATCCTATAGTAGGGGGTTACACTATAAAGTTTTTAGTTTCTTTAGAGCACAAAGGCTTATAAGAATTATGCCTACTGAACTCACCAGTCATAGCTGGTTGATCCACAGGGGTGATATCTTTGGTAGTCTCTTGCAGAAATCTGTGGAGAGCTTCTCTAAAATTTCTTCATGTAATATAAAGTTGATGGTTTTGACATGAGAGAGACAAACTGAATAGAATCTTACTAGAATCTTACACAAGTTTCAGATTTGTGGTAACTTTTATACAGACCTAGAAAAGACCAAAGGACTAGTGTTGACATTAATTGATAATGTATATAAAACCGAACATTTTATCTTCCTTCCCGCAATAAATGGTGCTATCTGTGGAAAAGATTCCATAGCCCTTTATACGTGAATATCTTCTGTAGAATGGAATAGGCAAAAAAGACTATCACGGTTTGCTAAACTGGGTCATTAGAATCAAGTAATAAACTTGCTTACTTTTGATTTCATAAACCCTGATTCTGATTATTTGCCTTCTTATTCAAACTCTACTTCAGGGAAAGAATGATAACCTATACCATTTTATAATTAACATTTCCCATATTTCATTGATAGCCTATTTGTGTGTGTGTGTGGTTTGTCTATGTCCATTTCTGTCAGTATGTTCACTTTTAAATCATAGATGAATTAGACTTCATAAGAATTTAAAATTTTTGTGCCTCAAAGGCTGTTATCAAGAAAGTGAAAAAACAACAGAATGGGAGGGGTTAATAACCCAGAATAAAGAAATCTTAACTACTCAACAACAAAAATCAAACAGCCCAATTGAAAAATAGGCAAAAGACTTGAATATAATCTCTCCAAGGAAGACATATAACTGGCCAATAAGCATGTGAACAGATGCTCAATATCACTAGTCATTAAGGAAATGCAAATCAAAACCACAATGAAATACGACTTCACACACATTAGGATGACTACTGTCAAAAAAAAGAGAAAACTAAGTTTTGGTGAGAACTCAGGGAACCTGGGACACTAGTGCACTGCTGACATGAATATAAAATGGTGCAGTCACTGTAGAAAACAGTATGATGGCTCATCAGAGAATGAAACATAGAATTACCGTATGATCCAGTGATTCCACTTTTAGGTATGTACTCAAACAAACTGAAAGCAGGAACTCAGATACTTGTACACTAATTCTTAGCAGCATTATTCACAAGAGCCACAACATGGAAACAACCTAAATGTCCACTGACAGATAAACAAAACATGGCATATACAAAAAATATTATTCAGCTTCAAAAGTGAGAAATTCTTATAATACTACAGTATGGAAGGACATTGATAACGTTGTGCTAAATGAAACAAGACAGAAACAAAAGGACAAATATATGATTCAATTTATAAGAGGTACTTAGACTAAGCAAAGTCAAAGACATGAAGCATAATCATAATAGATATTATCAGGGTCTCAACAGAAGGGAGAACAGGAAGTTATTGTCTAATGGGTAGTTTCTGTCTGGGATGATGAAATTTCTGGAAATGGATGGTGGTGATGCCTGCACAATAATGTGAATGTATCTAATTTAGCACTTAAAATGGTTAACATGGTAAATTTTGTTATATATATATTGCCACAATAAAAAGTAAAATTGCATAAGGTCCATTTTATTTTACACTGTACTTTATACTATTTGGCATTGGAAACATCTACCTGTCTTTAAGTTCCACAGGTACGTATTTTGACATTTTATTACACAGTTACACTAGGTTCCTTGATGATCCTCTTTGATTAGTCTTGTTTTTCACCGATTTATACCTTCAGATTATTTCATTTTTATATTAAACTCTAAGGGACAGGTAAACCTGAAAGATTAAAATGTCATAATTCACAAATGTTATGAATTTTACTCAATTTCCCACAATTCTGTACAATATTGCTTCTCTTTTTACTTTTGCTGTAAGTTATACAGATGTATACTGTACGGTATATTTTGCATGCCTTATTTTTGGAGGGAGATTGCCTGAACAAGAACATAATTTAGTATTTTCAATGTATTTTCCCTTTTTATTTCATTAATATTTCACAGAGGAGCAGACAAGATGGTGCAGTAGAAGGGTGCTCTTAGCTCACCCACTCCTATGAATACACCAAGAAATATCCACAGACCCACCCATTAACTCAGAACACCGGCTGAGCTTTGACAGAACATCGCCTTTTCAAAAGACAACATTCCTCACAAATCTGGTAGGGAGAGGGGAAAAAAAAAAAAAAGAAATTAGTGCAGGATCTGTCCTGCTGGGAGGGAATGGCAAAGGAGGAATAGCACTCTTATAATGGGTCTACCCCTCTCCAACAGAGAGGTCAGCAGGGATAGAAGGGGGACCTCCAAGGCTTGATCTGTGTAGAGCAGCCCTTGGCCAACAGAACTAAGTGAAACAGCACAAAGGGTCCCTGTGACACCCAGCCCTAGACTTGAATCTGTGCAGGTAGTCCAAGACTTGGCTGCCCTACCTGGGTGGAGGACTGGGACTTGACTGTGCAGAAGCAACCTCGGGCCTGGAGTGTGCTGTGGCTGGGAGTGTGTACAGAATAGCCTGGGTCCCCCATTAGAAAGAAGGAAGGGAGGGAAAGGGAAAGTGGAGTAAAGAAAAGGGGGAAGAAGAGAAAATGGAGAGAAAGGAAGAAGATAAAGGGGAGAACAGAGAGAAAGGAAGGAAGGGAAGAAAAAGAGAAAGAAAAGAAAGGGAAGGGCAGAAAGAGGAGAAAGAGAGAAGGAAAGAAATAGAAGGGAAGGGGAGAAAGAGAACGGAGAAAAAGAGAAAGGAAGGATAGGGAAAAAGGAGAGGATGGTGGTGTGCAGCTCCCAGGCTGAGATGGGGTTGAAACCTGAATCTGTACCCAGGGGCTCCGCAACTTCATAGGAGGGACTGAAATCTGTTTACAGCCCCGGGCAGTGGGGAGTGTTTTGGTCTGTGGGTGCCTTTGTAGACCTGCACCTCTAAAAAAAATGAACAAGGAGTGGAGTTCTGACACACAGTGGTGGTGAGGGCTGCTGGGTCGTCTTCTGTGAACCTGCCTACCACGTGCAGACACTGTGCTGGGAAAGGTGCTGACCTGGTGGCGCAACCTGCAGGCCTCTGGAAGAAGTAAGCAGAGGTTGCGCAGTAGGGCGAGTACACTGGCGATGGCACTGACCCGGTAGCACAGACGCACAGTCACTGAGGGCTGGGGGCCTCAGTGCAGGTCTTTAAGATGCTCAAGTGTGGTGAGTGCAGGAGCAGCGTTTGGTGCTGGGGATGGAGCTGACCCAGTAGTGCACCATGAACCACGTGTGCGACTGCATTGGTATCTCTGAGGGCAGAAAACCTGGGGAACACCAGAGCAGTGCACTGACATCCCTGTGGCTAAAGCGGCGACAAGGGCAGAAACAACAAACAGTACTTAAAGTGCTCCAACCACGCCTACTACACAGCACAGCTCAGAAATGGGTCTGGAGGCCTCCATTTCAACAAAAGAGGAACAAACCTGGCTCCTCTCAGGGCTGTGGCAACCATACAACAAAAAGGAGGCCCTGCTCAATAGCCAAGGCAGGCTCTAGTCCCTAAAACGCCAGCCACACCCCAAACAAAGGGATAACAGCCAACACACACAGAAGAAAGATGTGGCAACCATCCATACTAAAAACAGATCTCAGGACAAAATTATTAGGGGTGCACAATCTACACTGTCTACATCTTTTTAAAAAAAATCCCTTCAAGTACCACAGTAGCTAACTGATACTTCATAATCCATAGTGCCAGAGAGATACAAGAAAAATGAAGCAGAGGAACTACCCCCAATTTAAAGAACAAAAGAAATCCCCTAAAATAACAATGAAAAAGACCTCAACAGTCTACTGGATCATGACTTCAAAAAGGCAGTGATCAATGCACTGAAGGAACTAAAAGAGACTATGAATAGAGACAGGGAATACTTTAAAATGAATTTGAAACTATTAAGAGCCAATTAAAAACAAAACTCAATGGCTAAGATAAAAGCTACACTAAAGGAGGCAATGCAGAGGAACAAATAAGTAACTTTGGATCCAATTAGAACAACAGACAGGAAAGCAAGTAAGAACCAATGAAAGCAATTTTAAGGGACCTATGGGATAATATAAAACATGCCAACCTACACATAACAGAGGTCCCAGGAGAAAAAAGAGCAAAGGGGGTTGAAAACGTATTTGAAGAAATTATAAACCTAAAGAAGGAAACAGATATCCAAGTTCAGGAAGCACAGAAGGTCCCCAATGAGAGAACCCAAACAGACCTACACCAAGACATATTATAATGAAGATACCCAAGGTTAAAGACAAAGAAATGATTCTAAATGCAGCAAGAGAAAAACAAAGAGTTAGTTACAAGGGAACCTCCATAAGCTTTCAACTGATTTCTCTACACAAACACTGCTGACCAGAAGGGAGTGGCAAGATATATTCAAAGTCCTGAGTGAGAAAAAGCTACAACCTAGGGCCTATCCTTTAAAATAGAAGGAGATATAAAGAATTTCAGACAAGCAAAAACTAAAAGAATTCAGTAGAAATAAACCTATGCTAAAAGAAATATTGAAAAGTCTACTCTAAACAGAAAAGCAGGATGCTATAGAAAGGAGAAAACCATAATTGGAAAGGTGATAACTATAATCAGTTGCTACAGAATAAACATGAAGATGTAAGAGAGGGCATCAAAATCATTAAAGGTGGGAGAGGGGAGCAAGAAAATATATACATATTTTTTTGGTTCTTTTTAGGATGTGTTTGAGCTTGTATGACTCAGTTTAAAGCAAACAGATACAGTAATGGGTCAATATAATTGAAAAACAGGGCAACCACAAATCAATAGCATTCAATAGAGTCACAAAAACCAAAAAGAAACCAAGATAATACAAAAGAAAAAAAGAAACAAAGAGGAAATACCAAATACCAAATACCAAACTGGAACAAAGTTCAAAATGGCAACAACCAAATATCTATCAATAATTACTGGAATGTCAGACTAAATGCTCCAATCAAAAGACAGAGTGACAGACTGCATAATAAAACAAGAACCTACAATATGCTGCATACAAGAGACTCATTTTAAGGAGGACACACATAGATTGAAAGTGAGAAGATGGAAAAGATACTTCATGCAAATAGAAATGACAAGAAAGCAGGAGTAGCAATACTGATTTCAGACAAAATAAACTTTAAAACAAAGGCCATAAAGATAAAGGACACTATATAATGATTAAAGGAACAATACGAGATGAGAATATTACACTTGTTAACATGTATTCATCCAATATAGGAGCACCTAAATACATAAAGCAAATATTAACATGTATAAAGGGAGAAACTGATGGGAACACAATTACAGTAGGAGACTTTAACATCCCATGAACGTCACTGGACAGATCTTCCAGACAGAAAATCAATAAGGCAATGGAGAAACTAAATGACACAATAGAACAGTGGGATTTGGTTGATATTTTTAGGAAATTACATTCCAAAAAAAACCAGAATATACATTCTTGTCGAGTGCACATGGAACATTCTCTAGGAGAGAAAAATAGATCATGTACTCAGGCATAAAAGAAGTCTCAACAAATTTAAGTGGAAATTACTTCAAGCATCTTTTCAGACCACAGTGCCATGAAACTAGAAATCAACCACAGAAAAACAAAGGAGAAAAAAACTACAGTATGGAGATTAAACAACATGCTACTAAAATACCAATGGGTCAATGATGAAATCAAAGAAGAAATTAAAAAATACTTTGAGACAAATGACAATGAAAACACAACCACACAAAATCTATGGGATGCAGCAGAAGTAGTCCTGAGACAGAAGTTCATAGTGGTACAAGCCTTCCCCCAAAAAGAACAACAATCTCAAGTAAGCAACCTAACCTATCACCTAAAGGAATTAGAAAAAGAAAAGCAAACAAAACCTAAAGCTAGGAGAAGGAAGGAAATAATAAAGATCAGGGAGGAAATAAATGAAACAGTGATTTTAAAAGATAGAAAAAAAATCAAACAAACCAAGAACTGGTTGTTGGAAAGAATAAACAAAATTGACAAACCTCTAGCCAGGCTCACCAAGAAGAAAAGAGAAAACACAAATAAAGTAGGAAAATAAAATGGAGAAATTACAACCAATACCACAGAAATACAAAGACAATACTATGAACAACTGGAAACAAATTGGACAACCCAGAAGAAGTGGACAAGTTTCTGGAAACACACATTCCACCAAGACTGAATCAAGAAGAAATAGACCACTTGAATAGACTGATCACTAGAAATGAAATAGAATTAGCATAAAAACCCTCCCTGTAAGCAAAAGTCCAGGACCAGATGGCTTCACTGGGGAATTCTACCAAACATACAAAGAACTCATACAGGTCCTTCTCAAAATCTTCCAAGACTGAGTACTCCCAAACTCATTCTATGAAGCCACCATCACCCTGATATCAAAACCAGACAAAGACACTACCGAAAAAGAAAATTGTAGGCCAATATCACTGATGAACATAGATGCATAAATACTCAACAAAATATTAGCTAACAGAATCTAGCAGCACATTAAAAAGAACATACACCATCGTCAAGTTGGATTCATCCCAGGGACACAAGGATGGTTCAACATATGCAAATGAATGTGATACACCACATCAACAAAACAAAGGACAAAAATTACATGATCATCTCAATAGATGCATAAAAAGCATTTGATAAAATTCAACAACCATTTATGATGAAAACTCTTACAAAACTGTGTATAGAGGGAACATATCTATCTCAATATAATAAAAGCTATTTATGACAAACCCACAGCCAACATACTACTCAATGGTGAAAAACAGTAAGCCTTTCCCCTAAAATCTGGAACAAGACAAGGATGCCCACTCTCATAACTTCTATTCAACATACTTCTGGAAGTCCTAGCCACAGCAGTCAGGCAAGAAAAAGAGATAAAAGGGACCCAAATTGGAAGAGAAGAGGTAAAACTGTCACTATATGTGGATGACATGATTACATATATAGAAAACCCTAAAAGCTCCACCCAAAAACTACTGGAACTGATAAAAGAACTCAGCAAGGTAGCAGAACACTAGATTAACCTACAAAAATCAGTTGCATTTCTTTATACTAACAATGAATCAACCAGAAAAGAAAGTAAAGAAACAATCCCTTCTAAAATCGCATCCCCAAAAATTAAATACTTAGGAATAAATCTGACCAAGAAGGTGAATGAAAGCCTTATACTTGGAGAACTACAAAACACTGATTAAGGAAATTAAAGATGACTGAAGGAAATGGAAAGATACCCCTGCCCTTGAATTGGAAGAATCAATATCGTTAAAATGGCCATACTGCCCAAGGCTATCAACACACTTAATGCGATCCCTAACAAATTACCCAGGACATTTTTCACAGAACTGGAACAAACAATCCTAAAATTTATATGGAATCACAGAAGACCCAGAATTGCAAGGCGATATTGAAGAAAAAGAATGAAGCTGGAGGAATAACCCTTCCAGACTTCAGACAATACTACAGAGTTACAGTCATCAAAACAGCATGTTATTGGCATAAAAACAACATATGGATCAATGGAACAGAACAGTGAGCCTAGAAATAAACCCATAGATCTACGGTCAATTAATCTTCACCAAAGGAGGCATGAGTATACGATGGAGAAAAGATGGTCTCTTCAGCAAGTGGTAGTGGGAAAACTGGATAGCAGCATGTAAATGCACAAAGATAAACTCAAAATGGCTTAAAGAGTTAAATATAAGACAAGACACAATAAATCTCCTAGAAGAAAACATAGGCAAAGCATTCTCTGACATAAATCTTAGCAACATTCTCCTAGGGCAGTCTACCCAGGCAATATAAATAAGAGCAAAAATAAACAAATGGGACTTACTTAAACTTAGAAGCTTTTGCACAGCAAAGGAAACCATAAGCAACCTACAGAATGGGAGAAAATATTTGCAAATTATGTGACTGACAAAGGCTTAATTTCCAGAATATATAAACAGCTCATACAACTTAACAAAAAAGCAAACAACCCAATCCAAAAATGGGCAGAAGACCTAAACAAGCAGTTCTCCAAGGAAGACATACAAATGGCCAACAGGCACATGAAAAAAATGCTCAATATCACTAATTACCAGAGACATACAAATAAAACTACAATGAGGTATCACCTCACACCAGTCAGAATGGCCATCATTCAGAAGTCCACAAATGATAAATGCTAGAGAGGGTGTGGAGAAAAGGGAACCCTCCTACATTGCTGGTGGGAATGTAGTCTGGTGCAGCCATTATGGAAAACAGTATGGAGATTCCTCAAAAGGTTAAAAATAGACTTACCATATGATCCAGCAATCCCACTCCTGAGCATATATCCATAGGGAACTCTAATTTGAAAAGGTACATACTCCCCAGTGCTCACAGCAGCACTGTATACAATAGCCAAGACATGGAAGCAACCTAAATGTCCATCGACAGGTGACTGGATAAAGAAGTTGTGGTTTATTTATGCAATGAAATACTACTCAGTCATAAAACAATAAAATAAGGCCATCTGCAGCAACATGGATGGACCTGGAGATCATCATGCTAAGTGAAATAAGCCAGAAAGAGAAAGAAAAATACCATATGATATCACTCAATGTGGAATCTAAAAGAAAAAAGAGAAATAAAAGAAGACACTAATGAACTCATCTACAAAACAGAAACAGATTCACAGATATAGTAAACAATCTTATGGTTACTAGGGGAACAGGAGTGGAAGGGATAAATTTGGGAGTTTGAGATTTGCAAAGGTAAACCACTATATATATAAATAGATAAAAACAAATTTCTACTGCATAGCACAGGGAACTATATTCAGTATCTTGTAATAACCTTTAATGAAAAATATGAAAACAAATATATGTATGTATATTCATGACTGGGACATTACACTGCACAGAAATTGACACATTGTAACTGACTATATACTTCAGTTTAAAAAGCAGCACATTAGCTTTGAGGAATTGATAAAAAATGTATTTTATAATTACCAACCTAAGGAGCAGTTAGAAAAGTTGTTCTTAGCTCTTACTTACCATCACACACACGCTGAGTAACGGTCACATGAGCAAGCATTCTCCATAGACATTATTAAATTTTGCCACAAATTTTGAATGAATGTCAGTAACGATCATGGACTCTGACCTTCCACATAGATAAGACTAGCTATAATGTCATCCCTTTTTTCTACTGGAGAAGGCAGACTGGAAATAAGAACAAACAATTCACACTTTGGTTTTGCATTATTAACCCATTCTTTTTTGCATGCATCCAAGTTGACAGTAGTGCATTGTGAAACCTGCTAATATAGAGAATGATCACTTGAGAATCTATACACAATCAAGTGTCACAGAATTTTCTATTAATGTCAGAGCAAAGACAATTCCACACCCTTGTGGTTAAATGCAAAGCTACATGTAAAATACATATTAAAATAAATGATGTAATTTTAAAGGTAAAAATCCAGTATTATAACGACCTTTTGTCATTAATAATTAAAAAAAGAAATGCATCTATTCTAGAAGATTGCAATAAGAGAGGATTAGGTAACTTCAAGGCTTTTTAATTAAGCATAAGAGATATTTTAGTTTGTTTGTTGAAAAACAAATAAGCCTCTGGAAATGCAGTCATAAGAGCAAAAAATATTTAAGAAAAAGTAAGTGATAAGTCCCCCCCAGAACAAGGGATGACAGAGACAAATCTATGTTACATTTTGTTTGAGCCACTATTATCTGGTAGCATAAACTACAATGGAGTACATATATCTTTCTCCTCTCATTCAGTTATGGTCTTACGTATCTTTTTATGTTGTCATATTTTCATACAGATGCCTGTCAATAAATGTTTGTATTATTCATTTATCTAATTGGAAAATATTTTTATGAAGTATTCGATCCATTTTATGCTAGACTGTACATTTCAAAGTTATATTAAGAGTAATAATGATATCAAAAATTCAAGTACTTTATATATATAAATTCATATAATCGGCATAAATTATAAAGAACATTTTATTATTTTCCTGATCTTTTAAATTAAACTGCAGCACAGCATGTTTCATTAACTTCTTCAGAGTCACACACAGCTATGAATTAATGGAGCAGGGAATACAAACCTAGCTAGTGTGGCTTTGGAGTCCATATTCAACCACCTTAGAATCTTATTTAGCAGAAAATACATGAACTTGGAAAATGATGAACCTAAAGTACAAGACTTAAATGAAAGTACAAAATAAAGCCCAAGAAAGATGGCAACGGAACATATAAACAAGAGATCTATTCAATAGTAAATTTTTTATTCCTTACCTCAGAAATGCATCAGCAGCTTCTTGGTCTCTGAGGTGCCACCTTCTTTTGTAATTCCACAATTGTATAAAAAGGAAATCTTTCACAGTGTATACATATATCAGATCAATACGACGTGCACTTTAAATGCTTCACAATTTTATATAGCAATTATACCTCAATAAAGCTGAAATTAATATATATATATATATATATATACTGTGATCAATTGGTATTTATTCCTGGGACATAAAATGGTTCAACATAATGTAGGAAAAAAATCATACAATTACTTCAATAGACGCAGAAAAAGCATTTCACGAAATTCAACATCAGTGAGCCTAGTTCAAGAACAACTCTGCTGTTGTGAATTCCCACCCGTAAGAAACAGATACCACTGAGCTGCTCATGATGCTTGGGCTCCTCTCCGCTGTGCATTTCTCATTAAGTGATGGGAACATGCAAAATCTTCTGGACCCTCTTGCAGAACATCTTGAATGTCCTCTTTTGCTCCCTTCTTCCAGGCAAGGTATTGTGTTTCTACCTTACTTAGGCCATTGCTCATCCCAAATTTCTAGAATCTTCTTCACAGCATTTTGGAATCATCCTGTGGGGTCTTTGACAAAGATTTAAATTCTGTGTTGCAAGAGAGTGCTCTCATCTCATTAAATTCTCCCTTAAACAGTATATATGTACCTTCCTCTCTTAATCCAACATACCCCAGACACAGTGCTGTATATGTTTACTAGTTCCTGTAGCTCAAAGAAATGTTCCTAATTATTGACCTGGTGCCCAGGAGGCAAGGGGAAAATCAGTGGGAAGTTTACATAGTGTAGCAGGGAAAGGCTGTCTTTAAGCAAGGGAGGAACCCTGACCCTTAACATGGAAGTCCTGACCCTTAACATGGAGCTCCAGAAGGTGGTTCATGCTTCCTTGTGTCCAGGGAAGTGTAAGGATTTAAAATTCTCAATTTCATCAACCCCAACCCATAGACAAGTGCCCCATTCTTTCCTAATCAGGGTTCTGTTTAGCATAGCAGACATGTGTAAGTTGAGAATTTAACTGTCTCCTGAATTCTGTTACTTTTTATGATAAAATTCTGAGCCCAAACCTCAGCTTTCTCTGCCCATCTGGCACTGGGTATGAGAGCTTTTTTATATACTGTAAAGGAGGCACTGTTGTATTCACACTTAGCTCTTAATTAATGACTTACCACTCCATGCCTTTCACTTGATTTCTCCATCACTTACCCCTATAGCTATCCAATTTCTTTGCCGATAAAATACTATTTTGCTCATAAACCTTGAGTGCCTCATGCCTTCCCCACTAGTTGCTTTTTCCCCCTACTGGTACACTGCAGATGAAATTTTAATAATTATACTGTTACCTGTGCTGGAGATTACCCATGCACCACTACCTAGTGCTGAGGTTAGCAGTAGATTAGCTTCAGCCAGCCAACAGGTGATCCAGCTTAGTGTCAAAATCACATTTTAGCATCTGTTTTCATTGACTACTGCTGGTACAAACTCATAAGGGTTAATTTACATGGAAAGTAAACTCAGAGACAGAGATTTACATACAGGAAATTCATTAGAAAGTGTTCTCAGGATTTACACCTGTGAAGAAAGAGAAGCAAGCAAGACTGAGAAGAGGAGGAGTTTGGTTGAAACTATAGCAATTGCCTCAGCATCTCCATGGGGTGACAGGAAGCTAGGAAGGTCCTTAGAGTCTCATGCTGGGGAATGAACTGGGCTTTCATATCCCTGCATTACCCAGCATTCACCACAACTGAAAACAGCAGCTGATTAGGGAAGAGGACAAAATTTTCATACCAAAATCTTTTTATCTCCCTTTAGGACAAGCACTCTAAATCGTCACACTAAATTTTTAGACGAACATCTCTAAATTTTTTAATATCTAAAACTGTATATTTATTTCTATAAAGTTAAATGCAATACTGACTTAAGGGGAAAGACACCATTGTAAATATTCATTAAAAATAAACATGTATATAGCTAAAATTTCTACAGATCATATATCTAGAAGAAAATATTTCAATGTTTTCTAGTCTTTAACCCAGATTGCTTATAATATTTTTCTTCATAAAAATACAGAAATTAACTTCAGTATCCAATTCTGTTATAAATTACACTTATATAATTATAAATTATCAATAAAAACTACATGGTAAGAATATGAAAAATTAGAGATTTGGAATAGCTCATTAACCACAATTTGTTATTTGGGGAATTATATGAGAGAAAGTATTAACTCAAAAAGAACATAATTGAAAAAAAAAAGGTATATTTACAATGTCTTACATTTATAATGAATATAGGTAATTCTATATTATAAAATTTTTAAAAAATTGTCCTAAGTAAAAGATTTTCCTATAGATAATTTTAGAAATAATATTAAAAAGTTGCTCTAGAAGCTACTGATCTGCTTTAATTTATAGTAACATACTATGCTCAAAATAGAAGAAATTGAGTTTCAGACACAAGGATATTCCATGATACCAAAACGTACTTCTAGAGATAAATTTAAGACAAAATGTTATCCATTCATTTTTGTTTTTAATAACAGCCCATTATATGTTAAATATTTTAGGGGTCATGATTAAGTCAGGATGATTAAAATTTTAAAAATTAATATTTGAAGACTAATCACATTAAATCAAATAAAACAGAATACTTTCTGAAGTAAACCTGATTATACCTGTGGGGCTGTGGGAGATTTCAAATCCCTAAGAATAGTTAATTATAGTTACTACTAATGAAGTATTTTAGATTAGTCTGTATAAAAGGAGGATACAGATAATACCTCTTATGATTTGATCACGGCAGTACCTGTCAAAATACCTTGAGCTCAACATTTCTATTAACGCTAACTGCAAATCTGCTGTGACTTGTCTTGACTGTAACAACTGAGAAATTTTCTTTCTTAGGAGGCTCCATCACATTACTTGCCCTTCACTTGCTGGAAATACACCAGTTATAAGTTTTTAAAATATTCTATATTATTTAGAATAGTTTCTTACTCTGCCACAGTAAGTTGTTTTCATTTTGTCAAAGCAATATTTCATGTGATTTAAAAATTAAAGGGCAAAATACCTGTTCTGAATAGAATGGTCTTCAGTCATACGTCACTGTATAAGAGAATTCAATTTAACCACACAAGCTTAAAACTACTGTCATTTTCACATTATATCATGTCAACTTAAAGTTACCAGACATGCTGGCATTTACCAACACACTAAATTTTAAATGTTATCTCTTGCGGGAACTCACTTTGCTTCAAACTGATATTCCATTCTAGAATTTTTTAAAATAGAGGTCATCAACTTGATCCAAAGTATACTCATATTATTTTTGTTAAGATAGTTACCAAATTGAAATTGAAATATTTGTTTTTGAGTTTGAGGAATTCTGAAGCAATCTGTTGTCCCCTATACATCATCAATTTTGAAAGTGTTACACGAAGTAAAAGATAGAAATAAAACTGCTAAAAAGGTGATATTTGGAAAGATGTCTTTTATCCCACTTCAAAAAAGATAGTCACAAAGATGGTTTCTTGACTCTTTGAAAGTCCCTGTAAAAATCAAAGCAAAGAAGGTTCTGCATTTATCCTAACCATACAAAAAAGAGAAAGAGAACAACCAGTTTCAAAAAGCTTGGAAGGTACACCAAAAACTCCCCGGAGCCTCACTGGGTTCAGCTTGAGGAAACAGGTGGCCAGGTTGGCTTATGTTGAGGAAAAAAACTGTAAAAATACTTACCTTAAAGAAATGATTCACTTTCAGAATGATTTTGAAGGCACAGATATAAAGCCCTTGAGAGGGGAAAGTTAAAACCACCACCACCACCACCAAAGGAGTAAGTAGTTATCCAGCATAAATAAGAATGAGCTGTTTTCATACAATAGAAGTTTTGTAATTTTGTTCTCATCAACCATGTTAGTTATAAATCTGTTTACTACAAGTTCTGTGTACTTTCCCTGGTAGTAGTGGCAACAAAAATGGTAGCAGTAACAGTTTCTTTTAGCATATGCTACTGACCAGGAAACCATTCATCTTTTCAACGATTCATTAATTTTGGTGATATCATCTATATTTTAGAGATAAAGAGGTTTTATGCTTAAATAGATCATCACTTGGTCAAGGGTCAAATTCAAGAAGGGCTTAAGGCCAATTAGAACCTAGACTTGGATACAAAGTCCATGCCTATCCATTTGGTCTCCTCCTTACAAAGTGTTCTCAGTGAGCTTCAGCTTTTACTTAATAATGCAGTCTTTACTGTGAAAATACCTACAGTATTAATTACTCCTGTAATCATATTGAAGGTTAAGTTTATCTCCCTACTAAATGGTCCAAGATTTATTCTTTGAATTCTTATGATTTCCTGCATGCAGCGTGGCTTTTAAAGGCTTTGAAATGTACTGTAAAAGGTAAACTTGGTTATATCAATTTAACCTGGTGTTTTCCAAACCAAATATATATATAAAATACATATATATATAATTAATATACAGAATTACAGAATCTACGTTTTTGCTTAGTTCTTTACTCTCATCTTTGTCTCTTCTGTGAAAACATTCAACTACACATCAAGAGATTTTTTTCCTCATATATTGGCATCACCTATCGCTTAATTCTAAAGCCAAAGGAAGACTCAATATTCAAAGTTTGAGCTTAAGATTATGAGTTATAGTTAGTAAAAAGGCATATTATCATAACAATACATTTTAATTTTATGACTTCCAGTTATATCTGGAGAAGGAGGAGGAAAAAACAGATGCTAAAACTGTTTTAAAGAAAATTACTTTGCAGTTCTCTGGAAACCATAGCTTACAAATTTATTTTGCCTCCAAGACAATTTATGTGACAGATTATCTCTTCTGGGTGGCCATAGAGGCAAAAATAGATTTATTCCACCTGTTAATTACCCTCAGAGCCTCTAAACAGAATTCTGTTTTTTCATTTGTGATCTCCTTAGGCTTTACTTGATTTGCTAACACCCTATATGAACAAGATAATCTAATCAAACAAACAGGATTATAAAGTTACAAAATATAAAATGGAAGGAAACTTACGGACTATTTCATTGAACCTTACAGATTCTTAATGAGTGAATGTGTGTGTATAAAGCTCAGTGAGTTAAACTGGCCATTTAGTCTCCTTAGATTGGACACCCAGCGTCCTGGACACTTGTGCTAAGTCAACATCACTACTGGGAAACACTGAGGCGAACTGGCAAAGTCAAATATAAATCTATTTGAAAAACACATTTTGTTTAAATTTTCCTTGCAAATTTATGAGCATAAAATCAAATGGTATACTAGAAATGAAACTTTCAGAAGTATAAACTATTATATATAGGTTAATTATTCACATTATAAACATTTTATTTTCTGAACTAAAATGGCCTAGTGTAATTGCTGTGGCATATTTAAATTTTTCCAGACTGTCTTTTAATAAGCTGATCAGTGACATTCCATTTAGTAAATCTGGGCGGGTAGATGGTATGATGCAGGGATGTATGTACTATGACAGGCCTTTTTCAACAAGCTCCATCTATGCTACAGGGTAAAATAAAAGTGTCATCTGCTTTTTTATATTTTGTATCACTTCTCTGTTTTGCATCATGTAGAATTTGAGATTTTCACTTTGCATTTGAGGAAATACTTGTCACATTTTTATCTTCTTCTTATATAGCTTTCATGCTAATAAAAGGATTGGCTTTCCTTATCTAGTAAAATATTTTCATGCATAAACTACAGTAACGTGGTTGCCAACTTGGTTTAATGGTTCACATTAAGAATAATCATTTCTTTATGTTCATAGAAATGCTGTCCATAAGCCAGAACATTGCACCTTCTGCCATCAGTATACTGGGTAAACTGAAAGGTCAGAGCCTGGAATAAATTTCAACTCCTGATCAAACAATGAAGAATAAAGAAGGATTAATGTAATAAATTGATTCATTGTTGACAGAATGTTTTTAAGCCCTTTTGAGAGAGACCCTGTCTGCTCTCTTCAAATGTCAAATCAACTAGCCAGCTTCTTGACAATTAAAGGGTACTGCTTACAAAATTGTTAAGAAGGCTATTTGTTTATGGAGCCCTCATGCTTCTTTCAGTCTTCCCCTTCACTCTTCTCGCCCTGCTCCATCACAAGCCTACATGATGCTATATTCCAGCCATCATAATCTAAATGACACAAAGGCCAGGCATTTCATAAAGAACTCAAGAGGACAGGCTCTGATTGTGTATGTGTGTGTGATGAATGAGTATTATAAATTCTTGAGTGCATTTGTGCATATGCTTTTGAAGCAGGGACTCATTCCTCAAGTACTCCTAATTGTTGCCATAACTAATTGTAGGCTCTAGAAATAACATAGAGATTAAATTTTATTTGAAATCCCTTAATTTCTAAATGTCAGTTTCTGTTACGGGCTAAATTGTGTCTCCTTCAGCATCCGCCTCTCCAATTTGTATGTTGAAGTTTTAACCCCCAGTAACTTAGAATGTGACTATATTTTGAGACTGGACTTTTAAAGAGGTAAATAAGGTAGAATGAGGTCATATGGATAATTCCTAATCCGATATGACTGGTGTCCACATAAGAATTGGAGACTAGGACACAGACAATTCACAGACCAAGGGGTGACTATATGAAGACACAGAAAAAGGTCAGCCATCTGCAAGCCAGGGAGAGAGGCCTTAGAAGAAACAAAACCTGCCAATACCTTGATCTCGGATTTGTAGCTTCCAGAACTGTAAGAAAATGAATTTCTATTGTTTAAGCTGCCCAAGCTGTCGTATTTTGTTTTGGCAGCCCTAGCAAACTAATGCAGTCTTTTTCAAAATGTTTTCCTGGTCAAATAAAACATGTCAAAGTGTCACATTTTGCCCAAAGTCTGCTGAAGTTTACCTCTGATTTAATTACTCATTGAGTCATAGTTTACTAAACTAGCTCTGTAACTTGATGTTAAAGCTGCATGCTTTGGCCAATTAGCTCATTATCTCGTTTTAATTAAATGTTTTATTTTAACATAATTGTAGATTCAGCTGCAGATGTCGGAAATAATACAGAGAAATCCTGTCTAGTTTCCTCCAGTGATAACAATAAATGTCACAACAGGATATTGACATTAATATACTCAATATACAGAACACTCTGTTCACCACACTTCCATCCATCATGTTGCCCTTTTACAGCACACCCACTTCCCTCCCACCTTCATTCCCTTCTTAAACACTGAAACCACTAATGTGTTCTGCATTTCTATAATGTTCTCATTTACAGAATGATAGATCAGTGGAATCATACTATGTAACTTTGGGGGATTGGCTTTCACTCAGTATAATTTCCTGGATGATTCATCAAGGTTTTTATGTATAGTGTATTCCTTTATATTGCTGAGTAGTATTTCATGTTATGTATTTTAATTTAACCATTCAGTTTTTGAAGAACTAGTTTATTTCCAGCTTTTATTATGAGTAGAGTTTCTATAAACATTCATATAGATTTTTATGTGACTGTGTCTTCATTTCTCTGCAATAAATGCCAAGGGATGCGATTACTGGGTTGTATATTAGTAACTTATGTAGATATTCAATCTGCCAAACTCTTTTCCCAGAGTGGCTATGCCATTTTATATTCCTGTCAACAATGTGTAAGTGATCTGATTTCTCTACATCCTTGCCAGCATTTTGGTTTTGTCACTATTTTCTGTTCTAGCCATTCTGATAACGTGTGTGGTGGTATCACATTATGGATTGATTCTGCACTTCCCTTTTGTCTAATGATACTGAAGTCTTTTCATGAACTTATTTTCCATCTGTCCATATTCTTTGGTGAAATGTCTTTTCGTATCTTTTGCCTATTTTCCAATTGGGCTGTTTGCTGTTTTTACTACTGAGTTTCCAGAGTTCTTCATATATCATAGATATTAGTCCTTTGTCAGATACGTAGTTTGCAAACATTTTCTCCCACTCTGTAGCTCAGCTTTTCATCTTCTTAAAAAGGTCTTTCATAGAGCAAAAGTTTTTGTTTTTAATTTTTTAAAGTCCAATATATCAATTCTTTTCTTTTTATGTATTGTGCTTTTGATATTAAGTCTAGGAGCTCTTTGCCTAGTCCTTGATCCCAAAGAGTTTCTATGTTTTTTGTCGAAAGTTTTATAGTTTCACATTTTACAGTTAAGTCCTTGATCCATTTTGAGTTAGTTTTTGTTAAAGGTGTAAGATTTAAGTTGAGGTTTATTTGTTTTATTTTATTTATTTATTGCTTGTAGAAGGCAACTGCTTTAGGCGCCATATGGTAAAAAGGCTATCTTTCCTTCATTTGCTCTTGCAACTTTGTCAAAAATTAGTTGGGCATACTTGATGGGCCCAATTCTGAGTTCTCTATTCTGTTTCATTGATCTATCTGTTTATTCTTCTGTCAGTCTGACAAAATCTTGAATTCTGCACTATACAATAAATACTGAAACTCAGTGCTGAAGGCAGATATCCTTACCTTTTTCGTGGTTATAGGAAGAAAACATTCAGTCTTTCATTATGAAGTATGTTAGCTGGAGGTTTTTGTAGATACTATTCCACTATGAAATAGGCTAGAAAAGAGAGAATGAGAGATGGCAGTGGGGAATGACAGATTCACCAGCAAACCCACTTTCCTAGAAGTAGAGGATTTTAATAAATACAGAATATAAATCAGGAAATAGCCACTTCCTTCGTATATAAATCATTATGGAAATAACTATGTTAAAGTAGTTTTATAAATGAGGGAATTGTATTATTTTACCCATACATTAATACATTTTATTATATAGATTTCCTATTATGTATTTTTTTACTTTTATCAATTCAACTGAAAAATTGCAAAATTCACTACATTTAAAATCTGTTGCTTCCTTTGTTTTATATCTAATTATTTTAAGCTAACCAACACTTTACATTATCTATTATGTCTTTTTAACTGGAAATCAATTCTCAAATAGTTCTAAATGCCTTCCTATAACCGTTTTAAAGTAGGTAGAGAGGTATGGCCAAGATGTCACCCTCTTCCATGTCTGCACCACAGGAGCTGCATCAACAGACCCCCTTCTGAGAATAAGAAGACCCTGAGTGCACCTCATCCAATGAACAAACCAAAATTACAGCTACTCATAAAGAAACTACTTATGAGGACAATCTGAAGACTGGCAGAAGGGCTTTCCACAACTAAAGATAAAGAGAAGAAACCACAACAAGACGAGTAGAAGGGGCAGAATTATCAAAACACCTGGGTAGGCAACCTACAAACAGGAGGATAATCACAACTGCAGAGGTTTTTCCCAAAGAATGAAGGGTCCAAGCCTCACACTGGGCTTCCCAGCCAAGGGCTTCTGCACTGGGAAGATGACCCCTCAGAATACCCTCGTTCTGAAGGCCAACAGAGCATTCACGTGGGAGAGCTAGAGGGCTGAAGGAAACACAGACCTCATTCTTAAAGGGTGCTCGCAAAATCTCACACACTCTGACTCCCCAAACAGAGAAGCAGTAATTTGGAAGGAGCCTGATCAGACCCACGTTCTGATTCTGGAGAGCCTCCGAGAGAGGAAACAAGCAACTGGAACTTCCACTGAAGACACAGACACTGGCAGCAGCCATTTTGGGGAGCTCATTCTACCTTCAATACACTGGTGGTGGCAAGTGCCATTTTGCATCCTCCATCCAGCCATTTAGTGTGGGAGACTTACCTGACCACCAACAGGCTGGTACCAGCACCAGGTCTCCCTGGCCCTGTAGCCAGTGTTCTGGGACCCAGCTCCACCCACCAGCAGGAGAGTACCAACCTTGGGCCCCTCAGCCAGCTGCCTCTAGATGAGGCCCCTCTCACCAGCAGGTTCACACCAGCCTGGGCCCCTCGAAGCCCCACAACTGTTTGCCCCAGGACCCAGCCCTGTCATAACAGAAGGGTTCATGCAGCCCATGTAGGAATCACCCACTGATCATATAGCTCTGGTGACCAGCATGCTGCTGGGCCCCAGTCCATCTCCTACATAAGGCTACTTTTTCTAGATTGGAAAATGTAACCAATTTACCTAATACATAAAAACAAAAACAGAGAGTCAGGCAAAATGAGATGACAGAGGAATATGTTTCAAATGAGGGAATGAGATAAAACCCCAGAAGAATTAATTAAAGTGGAGATAAGCAATTACAAGCAATCTACTCAATAGATCAAGGCAAAGATCATAAAGATGTTCAGTGAGCTTGGGAGAATGAATGAACACAGTGAGAAGTTAAACAAAGAGTTAGAAAATATAAAAAAGAACCAAAAAGAAATAAATATAATAACTAAAATTAAAAATACACTAACTAGAAGGAATCAAAAATAGATTAGATGATACAGAGAAACAGAACAATGAACGGATGGCAGAGTAGTGGAAATCAAGCTAAACAGAAAAAATAATTTTAAAAAGAATAGATTTAGGTCATCTTTTATGACTATAATACCTTGAGGCTAGAGCTACAAGAAATAAACCACAAAAAACACAAACACATGGAAGCAAAACAATATGCTACTAAATGATGAATATGTATGTCCTTGAAAAAAATAAAGGGAGAACTAAAAAAAATACCTAGAGACAAATGAAAACAAAAGCATAATAATCCAAAATGTAACAGCAAAATCAGTCCTAAGAGGGAAGTTTATAGTGATAGAAGCTTACCTCTGGAAACAAGAAAGGTATCAAAATTATCTAAGCTTACACCTGAAGGAACTGGAAGAAAAAAGAGTCCCCATTAGTGGATGAATGGACAAAGAATATGTGGTAAATAAATACAATGAGTTATTATTCAGCTATAAAAAAGCATGAATCTTGTCATTTGTGGCAACATGGATAGACCTAGAGAGTATTATGCTAAGTGAAATGAGGCAGAAAAAGACAAATACCTTAAGATATCACTCATATGTGGAATCTAAAAAACAAATAAACATAACAAAATAGAAACAAACTCATAGATACAGAGAATAAACAGGTGTTTGCTAGAGGGAGGGAGGTGGGGGGATGATTGAAATAGTTGAGGGACATTAAAGAAGTACAAACTTCCAGTATGAGACATGGGGATGAAATGTACAGCATGGGGAATATAGTCAGGAATAATGTAGTATCTTTGTATGGTGACAAAAATAGTCAAAAGGTACAAACTTCTAGTTATAGGTAAGTACAAGGGATGTAATTTACAATATGATTAATAAAATTAACACTGCTGTATGTTATATATGAAAACTGTTAAGAGAATAAATCCGAGTTCTCATTACAAGGAAAAATATTTTTTCTTTATTTATGTCTGTATAAAATGACTGATGTTCACTTAACTTACTGTGGTAATCCTTTCATATAATACATAAGTCAAATCATTATGCTGTATACCTTAAACTTATTCAGTGCTATATGTCAATTAAATCTCAATAAACTGGAAGAAAATGAAAGTATAAAATATTTGAAGAATCCAAAATATGTAAACACTATCGTGGCATGACAGTCCTATTAATACATTAGTTAATACATACTTTCTATGCCTAAATTCTCTGAGCAGAGATCTCAGTAAAAGGGAAAATATGAGGTCCATACTTAGTAAAAGGGAAAATACAAGTCAAACTTAATAATGAATATAAAGCTGTCAAATTCTTTGACACAGATTACTTTTATAACATAATAAAATCCTTCAAGAACTTTATATATCAGATGATGATGTGAATCCTCTTCCTTGAGTTCTTTGAATATTATTTTATATAACCTCTAAGTCAATGCTGAACAATAATTTAAGCATCCCATCTACTTCCTGACTAACTTAAAATATTTTACAATGTCAACATCTCGTATAATATTTGGTATTTTCAATTAAACAGTTTTATTATGTGAAACTTTTTCCATTTCACTTGAAATTTTACAGGTAATGACTATAGATCTTTATAAAATATTTCTAATATCTATTATTATAATAATATTTTACATTGTTATTTATGATGTAATTGTTAATGTTGATTAATTTGTTTAATGTTGCATCACTGGAATAAACCAAATTTGGTCATAAATTAGAGTAAATTAAGTTATTACCTAGTACTCTTAGTTTTTTAGTAGCTAATATTTTATTTAGAATTTTTGTGTCTGTACTTAAGTTTATAACTCCTTTCCTAGTAATACATTTATCAATATTGGATAGTCAATTAATTCTGGCTATAGTCTCATTTATATAGCATCAAAACTATGTGTTTTTAGAGAATCTTGTAACATAAGTCTATCTTACTTTCATTTTTTTTAAAACCCTGCACAAGGATACAGAAGATAAAATTATGATAGAAAGTGATCACAGTCATGAAAGATAGAGCTCAAGTGTTTCAAGTAACAGAAAAGGGTAATACTTAGTTTTAACAATGCATGGATCATTCTCATCATGTACATTTGATCCTAAATAAACACTGAGTGCTAATCATTTCTGAGGAAGGGGGTCAGGAAATGAAATAATGACGTGTGAGCACAAGGGGAGATTGTCCTTGGCCTACTTTAAGTTTGAAGTTTATCTGCAGTGTTACTGTATCCCTCTGCCAAATTTCTGTACTCTAATGTACATTCTGATATTAATTACTCAGGGTCAAAACTCACCTAGTTAGAAATAAAGGAAATAGCCAGTCAGCATCTAAATATATCATTCTTGCATGATTTGCTTAAGCCAAAGAGAGACCAAGAGTATTTAATGCCAACTGGAAATGTGCCATGAAGATTCTCAAGTGTTCTAAATCCCAGTGTTAATTAAATTTTAAGTAAGGAAATTGCATTAACTGTTTTAGATTATAAGGCACTGTTCAGTCTAACCTAAGGCAGTAATTTTTTAACTCTGACCCAAGTGACTCATTAGAATTAATAACATTTTAAAAATTGCTTATTTTCTCCCTGCAAGTTCACAGGAATATTGGCTGGATAATTATCTAAATTGTATCAGATGACAGTAGTAAAACAGGGAGAAAAGTTTATTGAGAGATTAGGGAGAAATAATTAACTGCAGATTAGATGAGTTGGATGTACCTTTTTAAAAGATCTCTATGGGGTAAGTTCTCCCAAAATAGACAGGTTATCCCAGATCACGTAAATCCTGGTAAGAGAGCTAGCTGAGTGATATATTCACATTCACCTTTAGTGAAAGAGTATTAAATGGAAGGGTACTTGTTTGGAGTTGACCTATAATATCTTAATAGGAGTTGACCTATAATAGAACAATTTAAAACATAATTTCAGGGGAAAGACAAGATTAAAGCTTATTTATTACATACTCACATATTAAACAACAGTGAATAAATACATTAACCAAAAGAAAAATAATAAATATTTGAAAGGATGCTATCTAAGCAACCAGTCCTAGTTACTGCCTATCCAAGCCTCCAATGCTACACCCATTTTTACCAATATATAACTTGAGCCCATGGAAACATCTCATTCTTATCAGTAATTTTTAAATAAATCAACCAAAATTGGAATAAAACATGGATTATAAACAAACAGGCAAGCATTCAAACAAAGTTAAAGAATTTGCATCCTACAAAACAAAATTAGAAATGTTATTGCCTCAGTCACAAATAAAACTTCTTAGACACTTTAAGTTTGATGAATAACAATAGGTAACTGTCTTTCAAAATAGAAAAAAAAAAAATGCCTCCTGTTTTTCTTTGCCTCTGTGTACAGTCATAAAAAGAAAAAAAAATACAACTGGAAATTTGTACCTCTTACTTCACTTCATCTATTCTAGACTTCTTATGGTGATCATTTTGTAATATATAAAAATATCATTATGTTGTAGACCTGAAGCTAATATAATATTGTAAGTCAGTTACATTTTATTTTTTTAAAAAGCTCAAGATCTCATCGAATCATAGAGATCTCTTTTAACTCAACGATCTAATTAAAAAATGGGTAAAGGATATGAGTAGACATTTCTCCAGAGGAGATACACAAATGGTCAATAAGCACATGAAAAGATGTTCAACATATTTAGCTGTTAGGAAAATGCAAATAAAAACCGCAATGAGATACCATTTTGCACCTAGTAGGATTGCTATACCAAGAAGACAGGTTACAACAAGTGCTAGCAAGGATGTAGAGAAACTGGAACCCTTATACACAGCTGTGGGAATGCAGAATAGCTGCTCTGGGAAGCCGTTTGGCAGTTCGTCAAAATGTTTAGGATAGAGTTATCATATGACCCAGCCATTCTAATATATTTTGAAATTGGTAAGAGTGATGCCTACAGCTTTGTTGTTCTTTCTCAAAATTGCCTTGGCTATTCTGAATCTTTTATGGTTCCATATGCATTTTGAGATTTTCTATTACTATTAAAAAATGCCATTGAAATTTTCATATGGCTAGAACTGGCTCTGTAGATTGCTTTGGGTAGTACAAACATTTTAACAATATTAATTCTTCCAGTTTATGAATATAAGATACCTATTCATTTGTTTCCTTTAATTTCTTTCATCAATGTTTTGTAAATTTCATTACACAGATCATTCACCTCTTTGGCAAAGATTATTTCTAAGTATTTTATTCTTTTGGATGCTATTTTAAATGGGATGTTTTCTTTATTTCCTTTTCAGATGATTTGTTAGGGTACAGAACTGCACATGATTTCTCTACTTTGATTTTGTAACCTGCAACTTTATTGACTCCATTGATTAATTCTAAGCATTTTTTTCCTTTTGTGGACTCTTTCGGGTTTTCTATATATAATATCCTGTCATATATGTCTCTGCATAGAGGCAATTTTACTTCTTTCTTTCCAATTTGTATGACTATTTTTTTCTTGCCTAGTAACTTTGGCTATGACTTCTAGTATGCTGAATAGAACTGGTGAGAGTGGGTATCCTTGTCCTGTTCCTGATCTTACAGGAAAAGCTTTCAGTTTTTCACTGCCGAGTATGTGGGTTTGTCATGCACGGCCTTTATTATGTTGAGGCATATTCCCTCTAAACCCAGTGTGTTGAAAGCTTTTATCATGAAACTGTGCTGAATTTTGTCAAATCCTTTTTCTGCACCTACTGAAATTCTGTGACTCCATCTTTCATTCCTTTAATGTGGTGTTTTCCATCAACTGCTTTGTGTATGTTAAACCATCTTCATATCCTAGGGATACATTTCACTTGATTATAGAGTATGATCCTTTTAATATGCTTTGAATTGAATTTGCTAGTGTTTTATCACATATTTTTGCATCTTTATTTATCAAGGATATTGGTCTGTAATTTTCTTTTTTTTGGAGTGTCTTTGATTGGCTTTTGAGATCAGCGTAATGCTGGCTCCATAAAACAATTTTGAAAGTGTTCCCTCCTGTTCAATTTTTTTGAGAAGAGTCAGAAGAACTGGCATTAATTGGTCTTTAAATGACTGGTAAAAGTTCACTAGTGAAGCTATCTAGTTCTAGCCTTTCCTTTATCGGGCAGTTTTTGATTACTGATTCAGTGTTCTTATTTATTTTTTATCTGTTCAAGTTTGTTTCTTTGTAATTCAATCTTTGTAGGATGTATTTTCCTAATAATTTATCCATCTCCCTAGGTTATTCAATTTCCCCCTTATTGAATGTGTTTGTTGCTATTGTGCTATCTTTGACTTACCATTGCACGTGGAGCGCATGTGGGGAAGAAAAGATGTCTTTTCAGTTATCATGTATTTAGATTGAGAGGAATCATACCTGACAAACTGAACTTGGAGAGTCCCACTAAAAAAAATGAATGTGAATCAGATGCAAGAACTTGGACCTTGAGCCTAATTTTTATACCATAATAGTTACGATGTTAGGAGGTGTTGAAAAGAGGTGTGTGTATTTTGTAATAATTCCTCTCCCTGCAGGCAACTCCTTTCTAATATTTCCCAATAGTTTTGTTTTATCTAACATTAGATAGACATACATAAATGAAATCACACAGTATCTATTCATTTAGGTTCTTAATATTTTAAAGATGGATTTTTGTTGTTGCATGTATCAATAGTTTGCAGTTTTGATGGCTGAATGGAATTCCCCTTTTATGAATATATTATAGTGTGTTTCAACCATTCTCCTCTTGAGACATTTGGTTACAAAGAAGAGAACTCCTGGAACATTCTTTACAAGTCTTTATGTGAACATATGTTTGTATTTGTTTAGTATATACTTAGGAATTGTTGAGACATAGGATAGACATCAGTTTGAATTCATAAAAATGAACAAACCTGTGCTAAGTACTGGTATACGGTACTTATCAAAATAGATTCCATCTCTGCATTGTCCTTGTCCCTACAAAGCTTAAAGCCATGTGAGCAAGATGCAATGTTAAGAGAAATTAAAAATAAATATCTCTGTAAAAATTAAATATTCTGACTTTAAAGACATTTCCTATATTTAGTATGAGTAGATTTAGCAATTTATTAGCATAAACTAGTCTCATATATGACACACATATTCTATATTCTGCTCTGGAATAGTTTTAGAAAATAATCATTTTAATGTCTAAAACAAGGTTTCTCAACTTGGCACTAGTGACATTTTACACTGGATAATTCTCTGTTGTGGGGAGCTGTCCCGTGCATTGTAGATTTAGCTTCTTCCTGCTAGATGTCAGTAGCACTCCCCTCAGTTGTGACATCTAAACTAGTCTCCATACATTGTCAAAGTTCCCTGGGGTGCAAAATTGTCCCCAGTGAGAATCACTTATCTGCAGAATTTTTATAGACTTACAATATATTAAAGGAGATCACGTTCACATTTCTTTAGGGGTTCTTTTAGTCAGCAGAGTAGGCGCCTGAAAGCTGCCTACCAGGAGGTCAGGGTCTAGATCTCTTTCTGAAGACAGAGCCTGAGGATGTATTTGTTCCAACCTCCTTGTTGGCCAAGAATAGTTTTGAGGATTGACACAGGAAGAATTGACTCCACAGTTATCACCTTAATGTGGAATACACCATGATAAGGTCAAGAACTGGGAAGTGAATAGTAGCTCCAGGTGAGAATAGTAAACATTATACTTAATTTAATATTATCTTATTGAAAATTATTTCCTCGTAAAGCAACATATCAAAATTACTTCCAATTAATAAAATAAAAAACAATTTTTTAATTGTAAGAACCAGTAAAGTCTATAAGATAGTAAGAACAGATAATGATAAGTGATATGGCCAATTTTGGTTCTCTGTTAAGGATACCAGCATTTCTATGTGACTTTGATTTATATTTTTCACTTTGTTACCAAGAATCTGGCTTTAAAGTTGAATCAAAATTAACTCATGTTGCTTATAAATGTGTAAGAACTATATTAGTATTCATTTGAATGCATTAATTCAGCATCAACAGAGTGCTTTATAATTGTTACCTATACATTCAAAACTATAACATGGTTCAGATTCCCTGTATGAGAAAAGATTCCCAACTGTATTTTCTT
This sequence comes from Camelus ferus, assembly GCF_009834535.1. NCBI lineage: Eukaryota > Metazoa > Chordata > Mammalia > Artiodactyla > Camelidae > Camelus > Camelus ferus. The sequence continues at coordinate 40,509,135 of NC_045706.1, read as the reverse complement.
TTTCTTTCTATCCTCTTTATATAAGTGTGGGCTGATAGCAGGTGGCACAATCTTACTATTAGCATTTGGTGACAAGGTAAGAATTGGGAAATTTTAAGGGTTATTGAGTACCATGGGGAAATTTTCATCTTGGTACATGGGCAATTATCATGTAGAACCATTAACTTTAGGGGAGTTGTGTGGATAATCTGGAAACTTTTACACTGGATCAGCACAAAGTTATGGATTACAGGTGTTTAATTGTTGATAGAACTAAAATCAGAGCTGAATTAATTAAAAGATCAAAGAACAAAAACTTACCACTGTTTGCAAAGGCAGAAAGGTCTAGAAAATCAACTTTAGGTTACATTTGGCCCAGATGAAATTATTTTATTAAAAGAACCAGAAGAATCTATCAAACAAATCTTAGCTGTAGGTAATGTATATATCTATAAACTACATTTATGTACATCCTTGGATTGGTTTTACTTATAAGAAATATGGTTATCAAAATCTAACTTAAAGGCTGACTACTATCTACGTTGTTGCATGTTCTTGTTGTATGTTGAGAGAGCTAATGGTCACTGTCCACTAGTTTACCACAAATTTTTCTCTATTGTATGCAGTTAACTAAAGCTGACAAAACACTTTCCATTTTGACTTTTCAAAACCTTATGAATGTCTTTCATTTCTTTCTACCTTGCTTTTCAGATTTCCTGAAGTAAGTGTGATACATTTAAACAAGTATAAAAATTAGATGTATAATTTACCTATCAATCTATTAGTTCCATTCAGAAAGGATTCCATAGAGAGTATTAATAATCATTCATTTATAGTCAAATGTTCCTACTCACTGAGCTTTTTCCTTAAATTTCTGTTTCTCTCCTTGTAAAATACATAGAAGAAACTTAGAAGAAAGGAACATTTGGGATTACTTGACACCTTGAGGAATTAAAGTATATTTAACATTCTCTTTTAAATGAAGGTATACATCATTTTTTCTAAACCTACATGAAAAGAAAAAAAGACTCAAGGCACTTCTGTTGTCATTACCCCTTCCACCTAAGTCTCTTAGAAGAGTTTTATTCTGTGTGCTACAAAAGCTGGATTCAAGTGTTCATCGGAGTGTGTTGACTGTTAGAAAGTAAATTCAAGTTTAAAAGAGTATTACTAACTATCCTTTTTAAGTGTTTTATTTATTATCGACATGTTATTTTCAGATCATAAAATTCACCCTTTTAAAGTGGAAAATTCAGTGGTTTTTAATATATTTAGAAAGTGTGCAACCATCACTACTATCTGGTTGCAGAACATTTTTTATCACTCCTAAAAAAGACCCTATACCCATCAGCAGTCACTCCCAATTTTTCCCTTCCCCAGCTCTTGAAACCACTTACTTTCTATCTCTATGGATTTGCCTATTTTGAGTCCTTGATATAATTTGACTTGTACAATATATACCCTTTGTGTCTGAATTGTTACAACTCTGATGATGTTTTCAGAGTTCATCTATATTGTAGCCTGGATCAGTGCTTCATTTTTTTAATGACCTATTCCATTATATTTACCAATACCAAATTTACCACACCACTGATAGACATTTAGGTTATTTCGACATTTTGGATTTTTCAATAATGATGCTGTGAACATTGTGTAAAAATTTTGTGCGGACCTATGTTTTTCAATTCACTTTTATATACATCTAGGAGAAGGGTTGTTGGGTCATATGTTAACTTGATGTTTAATTTTGGAGAAACTGCTAAACCATTTTTCAAAGTAGATGTACAACCGTACATTCCTGTCAGCAATGTATGAGAGTTCCAATTTCTCCACATCCATGCTAATACTTTTTATTGTCCTTTTTATTATAGCCATCTTACTGGGTGTGAAATGGTTATCTCATTGTGGTTCTGATTTACATTTCCCTAGGAATTAATGATGTTGAACATTTTTTTCTTGTGCTAACTGGCAATTTGTGTATGTTCTCTGGAGAAACGTTTATTAAAAACCTTTGGTCATTTTTCCCATTGCTCATTTTTTTAATTGGGCTATTTGTTGTGTATGGTTGAATTATAAGTGTTTTAAAATATATTCTGGAGTATAGATTCTTATTAGATACATGATTTATAAATATTTTTCCATTCTGTGAATTATTGTTTCACTCTTGATAGGGTTATTTGAAATAAAAGCTTTACTTTTAATGTAATCCAATTAAACTATTTTTTCTCTTGTTGCTTGTACTTAAAGTAGTGTATCTAAGAAATCATTACCTAATCCAAGGTTATAAAGATTTACACAAGTTTTAAGTTTATAGTTTGAGTTAATACATTTAGGTATTAGATCTAATTTTAATTTTGTGAATGCTGTCAGATTAGAGTCCATTTTATTCTTTTCCACATGGATATCCAGTTGTCCCAGAACCATTTGTTGAAAAGACTATTTTTCCCCTAGTTTAACAATTTCTACTCCTTATAATGGTTAATCTCAATTCCCCTGTTTTAAGTTAGCAAATGCATTTTTTTGCTAGCTCAAATATTCTGTTGATCCTCTTTATGAATTTTTTACATTAAGCATTCTATTATACTTTCCAACTCTGTAATTTTTCTTTGTTCTCTTCTATAATTTCTCTCTCTTTACCAGTATCTCTCTTCATCATTCTTATACTTTCCTTGAATTCTTTAAGCAGTTTCTTGTATATCTTTGAAAATACTTAAAGTCGTTGATTTTATAGTTTTTGCCTAATAAGAACAAGTAAGTGTGCATCCTCAGGACCTTTTCTTTGGTTTGCTATTTTTCTTCTACGTGGACTATACTTTCTTGTTTCTTGTTATGTCCCAATTTTTAATGAAGACTTGAAATTTTGTATAATATAATGTAGTAACTCTGGAAAACAGTCTCTCCAGCCTATGATTTGTTGTTGCTTGTTTTATTTGTTGCTATAGCTATTAATTTAGTTTGTTAGTGCCGCCTTTCCTGAACTAATTCTATTAAACATGTATGCTTTGTTGCTTGGGTCTATTGAAGTCTCTATTCAGTTATCTCAGTGGTCAGCTAAGGAATGGACAGATAATTTCTTAGATGTCTGTATGCAACATGTCCTTGCTAAAGAGATCTGTGTGCACGTTGAGACATATCTTCAACACACAGCCAAGCTGAAGAGTCACTGTTCTTATCTAGATTTATCCATTTTTCTTGAATGAATTCTATCTTCCTGGATTTTTGCAAACCTTTAGTTGATTTCCGGTGCTAGTCTACAACTTTGCCTTAGGCTTCAATTTCTGTGTGTTAAAGCCTCAGTTCAGTTAGAGGTGAGAGCTTAGGGCCTTTCACATATTTCTTAACATGCACACAGCTGCCCAGTATGCACTCACCCTTACACGTGTGTGTCACATTCTAATATCACAGAAATATGTTATGTCATGGCTCAAAAATTAAGGAAACTATGTAGATGGGACACAAAAAATGTATATGCCTACTGATTTCCCTCCTGGTTCTTGTCAAAGCACTAGGCTATAAATAAGCAGTGAAAACTTTATGTAGCCTAGAGGGGAGCAGCCAAGATGTCAGAATATAGGCCACTTAGCTCACCCTCTCCCACAAATACACCAGGAGACACATCCACAGACCCACCCTACACCTGCTGAACTTTGACAGAATATCACCTTCTTCAAAAGACAAAATTCCTCACAAATCTAGTAGGAGAAAAGAAAAAGAAGAAAAAGGAAATTAGTGCAGGACCTGTCCCACAGGGAGGGAGTGGCAAAGGAGGAAAAGTGCTCTTACACTGGGACTCCTCCTCTCCAAAAGAGAGGTCAGCAGGGACAGAGGGGGAATCTCCGAGGCTTGGATCTATGTACAGCATCCCTTGGCCAAAAGAACTAACAGAAACAGCCACAAAGGGTCCTGGGATCCCCAGCCCTAGATGCAAGCTGGCAGGGGTGGGCAGGGACTGGCTGCTGGAGGCCGGTGGAGGACTGAGGCTGACGGCACAGAGGCAGCCTCAGGGGACTAGAGGTTGCTGTGCACCGTGGCTGGGAGTGTATGCAGAACAGAAAAGCCTGGGTTCCCCATAGAAAAGAGAAGAAAGGGAAGGGAAGGGGAGGGGAGGGGAGGGGAGGGGAGGGGGGGGAAGGGAAAGGGAAAGGGAAAGGGAAGGGAAGGGAAGGGAAGGGAAGGGAAGGAAGAAAGGGAGAAAGAGAGAAAGGGAGAGGGAGGGAGGGAAGGGAAGGAAAGGAAAGGAAAGGAAACAAGGAAGAAAGAAAGAAACATTGCTGGTGCTCATTGAGGGGAAGGGTGTTAATGCAGCTGGGCTGTAGCCTTTGTCTCCACAGACATCCTGCACCATCACTGGTGCATTCTTGGGAGAAGAGAGGCATAGCTCAGCCACAGCCACCACTGGTGTGCGGCTCCCAGACAGAGGTGGTGTTGAAACCTGAATCCCTACCCAGGGGCTCCATAACTTCATAGGCGGGATTGAAATTTGTTCACAGCCCCAGGCAGAGGGGACCTTCTGCTCCTTGGATGCCTTTGTGGACCAGTGCCATTAAGACAAATGAGCAAGGAGGGGAGTTCTGCATACAGCAGGGGTGAGTGTTGATGCAGTCATTTTCTGCCAGCCTGCCACCTGTGTACAGAAGTTGTATTGGAGACAGTGCTGACCTGTGGCACAACCTGTGGGCCTCTAGGATGACAGAGTGGAGTTCCCACAAAAGGACCAGTATAGGAGAACCCTTTGGTACAGGGGACAGTGCTGACCTGGTAGTACACCATGATCCAGGTGTGCAACCCAGAAGTCACTGGAACTGCACTGGTAGCTCTGAGGGCAGAGAACATGGGGGACACCAGAGCAGTGCACTGACACTCCTGCAGCTAAAGTGGGGCCAAGGGCAGGGCCAACACAGAGTACTTAAAGTGCTCCAACCCTGCGTACTATGCACCGCAGCTCAGAAACGGGTTCAAAAGCCTCCATTCCAACAAAAGGGGAACGGACCCAGCTTCTGCCAGGGCTGTGACAACCGCAGAACAAAAAAGGAGGCCCCCCTCAACAACAAGGGCAGGCTCTGATCACAAGACCAGCTACAACCCCAGTCAAAATGATAATAGCCAATACACAGAAGAAAATCATGGTAACCACCCATACTAAAAACAGACCTCGCTACAAAATTATTAGGGGCACATAGTCTACACAGGAAGCATCCCTCTTAAAAAAAAAAGAAATCCATTCAAGACCACAGTAGATAACTGATACTCCATAATCCATAGAGCCAGAGAGATAAGTAAAATGAAGAAGCAGAGGAACTAATCCCAATTAAAAGAACAAGAGGAACCCCCTGAAAGAACAATCAATGAGATAGACCTCGACAGTCTACTGGGTTATGACTTCAAAAAGGGAGTGATCAATGCACTGAAAGAACTAAAAGAGACTATGAATAGAGAGAGAAAATACTATAAAAAGGAATTGGAAACTATAAAGAGGAGCCAGTTAAAAACAGAAACCTCAATAGCTGAGATAAGGGCCGAGCTAAAGGCAGTCAAAAGCAGAACAGACAATGCAGAGCAACAAATAAGCGACTTAGAAGACAGGATAACAGAAGTCACCCAACTAGAACAGTGGACAGAAAAGTAAGTAAACACCAATGAAAGCAATATAAGGGACCTATTATAAAGAATGCCAACCTATGCATAATAGAGGTCTCAGAAGGAGAAGAGAAAAGAAGATTGAAAAGGTATTTGAAGAAATGATGACTGAAAACTTCACAAACCTAAAGGAGGAAACAGATATCCAAGTACAGGAAGCACAGAGGGTCCCCAACAAGAACCCAAATAGACCTCCACCAAGATGTATTATAATGAAGATGGCCAAGCTTAAAGATAAAGAAATGATTCTATATGCAGCAAGAGAAAAACATAGAGTTAGTTACAAGGGAACCTCCATGAGTCCGTCAGCTGATTTCTCTACACAAACACTGTTGGCCAGAAGAGAGTGGCAAATATCTTGCCAATATTCAAAGTCCTGAATGAGAAAAAGCTGCAACTTTAGATACTCTATCCAGCAAGCCTATCCTTTAGAATAGAAGGAGAGAGAAAGAACTTCATAGACAAGCAAGAACTAAAAGAATCCAGCAATACTAAACCTATACTAAAAGAAATATCAAAAGGTCTACTGTAAATAGAAAAGCAGGATGCTATAAAAAGGAGAAAATAGTCATTGGAAAGGTGATAATACAAGGAGTTGCTAAAGAACAAACATGAAGATGTAAAAGAGGACATCAAAATCATTAAAGGTGGGGCAGTGGAGCAAGAAAATACAGATTATTTTTCTTTCTTTTTTTTTTTTTTTTTTGTTCTTTTTAGGATGTGTTTGAGCTTATAAGACTATCAGTTTAAAGCAAACAGATAATAATGGGTCAATATATGTGAGAATCAGGATAACCACAACTCAAAAGCCTACAATAGAGTGACAAAAAAACAAAAAGAAACCGAGATAATGCAAAAGAAAATTATCAAAACACAAAAAGAAAAAGGAAAAGGAACAAAGAGGAATGCCAAATCACTGGAAAACAAAGTTCAAAACGGCAATAAACACACATCTATTAATAATTACTGTAAACATCAGTGGACATTTATCAAAATGTCTATTTATCCAATTAAGACATAAGAGTGGCAGCTTGAATAATAAAACAAGAACCAATAACATGCTGCCTACAAGAGACCCACTTTAGGGAGAAAGATACACATAGATTGAAAGTAAAGGACGGAAAAACATATTTCATGCAAATAGAAGTGACAAGAAAGCAGGAGTAGCAAAACTGATTTCAGACAAAATAGACTTTAAAACAAAGGCCATAAAGAATGATAAAGAAGCACACTATATAATGATTAAAGGAGCAATACAAGATGAGGATATTATGCTCATTAACATGTATTCACCCAATGTAGGAGCACCTAAATACATGAAGCAAATACTAACAGACATAAGGGAAGAAACTGATGGGAACACATCCACAGTAGACTTTAACACCCTATTAACATCACTGGACAGATCTTCCCGACATAAAATCAGTAGGGCAATGGAGAAACTAAATGACACAATAGAACAGTTGGGTATTTTTAGGTCATTACATCCCCCCAAAATAAAATATACATTGTTTTCAAGGGTGCATAGAACATTCTCTAGGATAAATCATGTTCTCAGGCACAAAAGAAGCCTCAACAAATTTCAGAGGATAGACATTATTCAAACATCTTTTCAGGACCACAATGCCATGATACTAGAAATCAACCACAGAAAAACAAAAGAGAAAAAAACGACAGCATGGAGATTAAACAACATGCTACTAAAAAAACCAATGTGTCAATGATGAAATCAAGGAAGAAATTTAAAAATATTTTGAGACAAACAACAATGAAAACACAACCACATAAAATCTATGGGATGCAGCAGAAGTAGTCATGAGAGAGAAGTTCATAGTGATACAAGCCTTCCTCAAAAAGAACCATCTCAAGTAAACAACCTATCACCTAAAAGAATTAGAAAAAGAAGAGCAAACAAAACCCAAAGTCAGCAGAAGTAAGGAAATAATGAAGATCAGGGAGGAAATAAATGAAACAGATTTTTAAAAAATAGAAAAAAAAAATCAAACAAACCAGAGGTGGTTTTTGGAAAGAGTAAAAAAAAAATTGACAAATCTCTGGCCAGGCTCACCAAGAAAAGAGAGAAAACACAAAATAAGAAAAGAAACAGGAGAAATTACAACCAATACCACAGAAATACAAAATATCATAAGAGAATACTGTGAACAACTATATGGAAACAAATTGGACAATCTAGAAGAAGAAGATAAGTTTCTGGAAACATACAGTACACCAAGACTGAATCAAGAAGAAATAGACCAATCGCTAGAAATGAAACAGAATAAGCAATAAAACCCTTTTCTGCCAACAAAAGTCCAGGACCAGATGGATTCACTGGGGAATTCTACCAAACATACAAAGAAGAACTCATACAGGTCCTTCTCAAACTCTTCCAAAAGATTAAAAAGGACTGAGTACTCCCAAACTCATTCTGTGAAGCCACTGTCACCCTGATATAAAAACTGGACAAAGACACTACCAAAAAAGAAAATTGTATGCCAATATCACTGATGAACACAGATGCATAAATACTCAACAAAATATTAGCTAACAGAATCCAGCAGCACCTAAAAAAGAACATACACCATCGTCAAGCTGGATTCATCCCAGGGACACAAGGATGGTTCAACATACACAAATCAATCAATGTGATACACCACTTGGACAAAAGTCACATGATCATCTCAATAGATGCATAAAAAGCATTTGATAAAATTCAACATCCATTTATGATAAAAACTCTAACCAAAGTGGGTATAGAGAGAACATATCTCAACATAATAAAAGCTATTTATGACAAACCCACAGCCAGCATACTACTCAATGGTGAAAAACTGCAAGCCTTTCCCCTAAAATCTGTAATGAGATAAGGACGCCTACTCTCACCACTTCTATTCAACATACTCCTGGAAGTTCTAGGCACATCAATCAGGCAAGAAGAGATAAAATGGATCCAAATTGAAAGAGAAGAGGTAAAATTGTCACTGTACGTGGATGACATGATTCCATATATAGTAAACCCCAAAAGCTCCACCCCAAAACTACAAGAGCTGATAAAAGAATTCAGCAAGGTACCAGGATACAAGGTTAACCTACAAAAATCAGTTGCATTTCTTTACACTAACAATGAATTAGCAGGAAAAGAAAGTAAAGAAACAATCCCTTTTAAAATCGCATCAAAAAAATTAAAATACTTAGGAATAAATCTGACCAAGAAGGTGAATGAAAGCCTTATACATGGAGAACTACAAAACACTGATTAAGGAAATTAAAGATGACTGAAGGAAATGGAAAGATACCCCTGCCCTTGAATTGGAAGAATCAATATCATTAAAATGGCCACACTGCCCAAGGCAATCAACAGATTTAATGTGATCCCTATCAAACCACCCAGAACATTTTTCACAGAACTGGAACAAAATTTATATGGAATCACAAAAGACCCAGAATTGCCAAAGCAATGTTGAAGAAAAAGAACAAAGCTGGAGGAGTAACCCTTCCAGACGTCAGACAATACTTCAGAACTACAGTCATCAAGAGAGCGTGGTATTGGCATAAAAACAGACATATGGATCAATGGAACAGAATAGAGAGCCCAGAAATAAACCCACAGACCTATGAGCAATTAATCTTCAATAAAGGAGGCAAGAATATACAATGGAGAAAAGACAGTCTCTTCAGCAAGTGGTGTGGGGGAAACTGGACAGCTGCATGTAAATCAATGAAGTCAGAACACTCCCTCACTCTGTTCACAAAAATAAACTCACAATGGTTTGAAGACTTAAATATAAGACAAGACACAAGAAATCTCTTAGAAAAAAACAGGCAAAACATTATTTGACATAAATCTCAGTAATGTTCTCCTAAGTCAATCTACCCAGGCAATAGAAATAAAAGCCAAAATAGAAGTGACCTACTTAAACTTACAAGCTTTTGCACAGCAAAGGAAACCATAAGCAAAACAAAATAACCTATGGAAAGGGAGAAAATATTTTCAAAAGATGAGACTGACAAAACAGCTCATACAACTTAATAAGGAAAAACCAACCCAATAAAAAAATGGCAGAATACCTAAACAAGCAATTGTCACATGAAGACATAAAATGGCCAATAGGCACATGAAAAAATGCTCGATATTGCTAATTATCAGAGAAATGTAAACCAAAACTACAGTGAGGTATCAACTCACACCAGTCAGAATGGCCATCATTCAAAAGTTCACAGAAGATAAATGCTGGAGGGAGTGTCGAGAAAAGGGAATCCTCCTACACTGCAGGTGGTTTGGTCAGGCCATTATGGAAAACAGTTCTTCAAAACACTATAAATAGACTTACCGTATGATCCAGCAATCCCACTCCTGGGTATATATCCAAAGTGAGCTCTAATTCAAAAAGATACATGCACCCCAGTGTTCATAGCGGCACTATTTACAATAGCCAAGACATGGAAGCAACCTAAACATCCATCAACAGGTGACTGGATAAAGAAGTTGTGGTATATTTATACAATGGAATACTACTCTGCCATAAAATTAATAAAATAATGCCACTTGCAGCCACATGGATTGACCTGGAGATCATCATTCTAAGTGAGGTAAGCAAGAAAGAGAAAAATAACATATGATATCCCTCATATGTAGAATCTAAAAAAAAAGTAAAAAGCACACTATGAACTTATCTACAAAACAGAAACAGACTCACAGACATAGTAAACAATCTTATGGTTAACGGGGAAAGGGCATGGCAAGGGATAAATTTTGGAGTTTGAGATTTGCAAATGTTAGCCACTATATATGAAAATAGATGAAAAAAAGTTTCTTCTGTATAGTACAGGGAACTGTATTCAATATCTTGTAATAACCTTTAATGAAAAAGAATATGAAAATGAATATATGTATATATATGCATGAGTGGCACATTATGCTGTACACCAGAAATTGACACATTGGGACTGACTGTACTTCAATAAAAAATAATTTAAAAAAAAAAGTATTTTTTGAAGGCATTAAAAAATTAAATGCACTAAAGACTTGAATAAACGTTTCTCTAAAGAAGACATACAAATGGCCAATAAATCCATGAAAAGCACTCAACATCACTAATCATTGGGGAAATGCCAATCAATACCACAGTAAGTACCATGGACACCCATTAGGAAGGCTATAAAAAAAACCCAGAAAATATTAAGTGTTGACAAAGATGTGGAGAAACTGGAGCTCTTGTGCACTTTGTGGGAATGTAAAATGGTGCAGCCTCTACAGATAATAGTATGGTGTTTCCTAAAAAAAAAAGTTAAACATAGAATTATCATATGATCCAGCAATTCCGTTTCTGGGTGTACACTCAAAAGAATTGAAAGCAGAGTCTCAGAGAGATATTTGTACCCTTGTGTTCATAGGAGCATTATTCACAACAGCCAAGTGTTCTCCAAAAGATGAATGGATAAGTAAAATGTGGTATATACACAGCATATAATGTTACTTAGCCACAAGGAGTGAAGCACTGACATCTGCTGCAATATGAATGAACCCTGAAGACATCTGCTCCGTGAAATAAGCAAGTTACAACCAAAGATAAATATTATATGATTCCACTTATATGAGGTCCCAAGAGCTGTCAGATTCACAGAGACATACAGTAGGATGGAGCTTGCCAGGGGCTGAGATGGGGACGGGGAGTAAGTTTTTAATGGGGAAGGAGGTTCAGTTTGGGAAAGAGAGGGGTTTTGGAGATGGATGGTAATGTTGGTGGCACAAAGTGAATGTTCTTAACATCACTGAATTGTACACTTACAAATTGTTAAGATGGTAAAATTTTTTTGTGTATATATATATATATATATAAGTATATATATATTTTTTAATCAACGTATAGTCAGTTTACAGTGCTGTCAGTTTCTGGTGTACAGCAAAATGCTTCAGTCACACATGAGCATACAGATATTCATCTTAATATTCTTTTTCACCATAAGTTACTACAAGATATCAAATACACACTACACTATACAGCATGAACTTGTTGTTTATCTATTTTATATATATATATGTGTGTGTGTGTGTATCAGTTGTATCTGCAAATGTCTAACTCCCAATTTATCCCCTCCCACCCTGCTCTTCTTGGTAACCACAAGTTTGTTCTCTCTGCCTGTGAGCCTGTTTCTGTTTTGTAGATAAGTTCATAGTGTGCTTTTTACTTTTTTTTTAGATTCCACATATAAGTGATATTGTATGGTATTTTTCTTCCTCTTTCTGGCTTATTTCAATTAGAATGACATTCTCCAGGTCCATCTATGTTGCTGCAAATGGCATTATTGTATTCATTTTTATGATTGAGTAGTATTCCATTGTATAAATATACCACAGCTTCTTTATCCAGTCATCTGTCAATGGACATTTAGGTTGCTCTGATGTCCTGGCTATTGTAAATAGTGCTGCTATGAACACTTGGGTGCATGTATCTTTTTGAATTAAGTTTCCCTCTGGATGTAAGCCCAGGAATGAGACTGCTGGATCATATAGTAAGTCTGGTTTCAGTCTTTTGAGAAATCTCCATAGTGTTTCAGTAATGGCTACACCAAACTACATTCTCACCAGCAGTGCAGGTGGGTTCCCTTTCTCCACACCCTCACCAGTATTTCTTGTTTGTGGATTTCTGAATCATGATGGCCATTCTGACTGTGTGAGGTGATACTTCCTTGTAGTTTTAATTTGCATTTCTCTGATAATTAGTGATAGTGAGCATTTTTCATGTGCCTATTGGCCATTTGTATGTCTTCATGTGACAATTGCGTGTTTAAGTCTTCTGCCCATTTATGGATTGGGTTGGTTTTTTGTTAATAAGTTGTATGAGCTGTTTATATATTCTGGAAATTAAGCCCTTGTAAGTCTCATAAGATGGTAAATTTTATGTTATTTTTTCATCACAATAAATATATACCAAAAAGAAAACATAAAATTCTGTAGCCTAGAAGAGTCACTGTCACAGAGCTAAAAGATGAACAGAAGTCAAGAAGAATTACAGAACTAGATATCAGAGTTCTGAGTTAATTATAGAGTGCTTTGGGCACTCAGTTGAGGCCCCAGAAATGCCATTTAGAACTGAAGACCGTAATTTAGATCATAAGACTAAGGAATCAAAACAAGATAGAACTTCTTGAACAAAGACTATTAACTTGCTAGGAAAATAGGGATGAAGGTAATTAAGCTGCTTGCCAGAATACTGAACACATTTAAATGAAGATAATACAGACATACTACAACTTATCATTCACAATAGCAAGCATACAATAAAAAATGCTAACTATGTAAAGAACCAGAAAAATACAATCAATATTCAAGGAAAAGTAAATTCTGAGATTAACTAAGTGTGGGAATTAACAGACAAATATGTTAAAGTAATTATCATTAATATGTTGAAGAACTGAAGAAATAGCTGAAAATAGTAAGTGAATATAAGGAGGATTTCAGCAGAAAAGGGCAACCATAAAAAAAAGAACCAACTGGAAATTTTAGGACTAAAATTTACAACATCTGAAATGAAAAAAATTCACCAGTTCCTTGGATAAATTGGAGGTCACAGAAGAATGATCCTGTGAACTTATGTATCACTAGAAAGTAACCAATCTGTAGAATAGAGAGGCAAAAATGAACAGAATCATCATAAATGACCTGTTGAACAATATGAAACAGTATAAATACCTGTGTAGTTAGATTTTCAGAAGATTGTAAGGGTCATGAAGAATAACATATTTTCCAGTTTCCGTGAAGAAAAATAAATAAAGCTTCAGATTCATGAAACTCAGCAAACCACAAGCAAGTACAAATACCACTACAATTACTCCTATGATATTCAGCTTTCTGAAAGCCAAAAGGAAAGAAAATCTTAAGTGGCAAACAGATCTAATATTTTTACATAAAAGGGAACAAACAGAAGATTAGATTCTTCATCTAGATCAATGAATGTCAGAACACAATGGAATAATATCTTTAAAGAGTTTTAGGAAAAGAAAAACCTGCCTACCCAGAATGCTAAGTGTTCAGTGAATATCTTCTTTCAAAATAAGAGTGAATTTTAAACATTTACAGATAAACAAAAGCTGAACGCATTGGTTGCCACCACATCTGTATGATAGGAAACAAACAGATGTCCTTCCTGAATAAAAGTAAGAGTGGGCAAGATCAACAGGAAGTAATGAAGTGTATCAGGTATATTAATATGTGGGTAAAGATAAAAAATGTTTTTTCTCTTTACTGCTGCATAGAACAACTTAATATTTAAGTAAACATAATATTTCCTTTTGACCACAATAATATATGCAGAATTAAAATACATGACACCAATAAGACAGAGGACATGAGGCACTAAATGGAATTAGATTCTTGTGAACTTTAGCATTATAAATGAAATGGTACAATATATATTCTAGGTTAGATTGTGCGATAAGTTAAGGTGATCCTGGCACAATCACTACAAGTATTTAAGGTTTCGTTTGAAAAGTCAATAAGAAAATTAATATGTGGTACAAAATATCAATTAATAAAAGGAAAATGGGGGAAGAAGCAAACAAATGAGAAAATGTAAAAAAAAAAGATAGACAAATAGAGCCATATCAATAATTACATTAATTATATAAATTATTATAGTAATGAATTATAAATGATTAAATAAAATAGGAATTTGTGAGTCGATTTTGATATAATAAATAACTAAATACATAAACGAACCATAGAAGAAAGGGAAATCTCTAACTTACAGTAAGATTATAAATAATAAATATAAATGAATGATGGGATTAAATTATCAGTTGATCCTAAGGAATGTATGAAAGTTTGATGTGGAAACAGATTTACATAATCTGAAAGTGACTCCTCACAATTATTAATTTCCTATTTGTTAACTTCCTCTTCTGTGTCTTGATTTTGCTTACATTAAATTCATTAAATGGCCTGTGTATTTGTATGTATATTGTAGCTCAATACAAAACAAAGTAACAATAATCAAAAGATAGGTAATAATTGTTAATGTTGGTCAACGCCATGGAACTTTTTGTGTAGATAATTTTAAATATTTTAAAAACCTTTCATTTTTATAAATTTGGCTTTGAACTGGGCTAATTTCTAAATAAAAAGTAAATTCCACTGGATTTAAAGGCATAAATTATCTTTTATCTCTGAAAACAGTATATTATTTGACATATTTAAGTTGTAAGTATAAAAATAATACCTAATAATGTATTATATATGGTGTAAAAATTTTACTAGAATTACTATTGCTTTCATTATTTATTACTAAAAATCCATGGTTTAATAGTTCATATGTCAAAAAGTTGGTTCCAAGTATACTGTAAAGAACTGTATTTTTGCAGAGCTTATAATTGGTCCCATCTGTTTAGATTTGGCATGTGCAAGTATACTTTGATGTTAGAGTCTATACAAGAAGTATTTTCCATTTATGAAAATCTCCAAGTTTCATATGCTGAAATGTTGAGGACAAGGTTTGCTATAATTAAATACAAGAGTAAAAATATAACATAGTAGAGATTTAAGATTTTATCATTATGGCCCTAAATAGTTAATCTGTTCTGCAATGCAACTTTATTGTAGGCCTGGACTCTTATAAAGGTCATATATTTATGAGCTGCATGAGAATTAAAAAAAAAATAGGGAGAGCTTTTAGATGGCATCAAAAAGCCAAGAGTTATTAGCTGAATTATGTATGCTGTGGATTAGATTATATACGATTATAGGGAACTGTGGTTTCCTATGACTTGCTGAGTTAAACAGAGAAATTTTATAAGGTAACTGACCAACCATGGAGAAATATGACATCAAATATTCAGGCCTTCTTTGCAAATTTTTCCTTCTCAGTGGTGGGATCAAACTTTAAACTCTCTGATTTAATTTTAAAACAGGTATTTACAAATGAGAATTTCACAAGCTAGTGTGTTTGGCAAAGACAGCGAATTCCTATGTGCTTTTCCCCTTTCACAGTATGTCAATCCTATCTCAGTTACTCTGAGAAATAACATCTGGTTCCCTTTGTCCCAGAGATTCTGAAGGGGAACTTCTGTGTATCTGCTTTTTGTTCTGAATGACCCTTGTCAGCGTTTCATCTTGTAGAGAAGCTACTATTAAAGGGAAGGTCCACATTTATTAAAATACTAAATGTAGTTTAAAATAATTCCAAACTGTTTTGTTTAAAGTTGGCTCTAGATCCATCATTTCTAATGAGTCAATATATTTTTTTGATCCATTTTGCATGGTAACTACTCAGGAAACTTCCAAACCTGCCTCTCTCATTATTTATGTGTCTATCCCTTCTTCACTACCTTCTCATTTTAACTTTTAAAAAGGGCATCATGTTGAGAATAACTTTTCACATTTTTAATTGCAATGACAAAGGTTATATTACATTCATTTAAAAATATATTTAAAATTATATTGTTCCTTTTTCTCTTTAATTATAACTTCTCCAAAGAAACCAAGACCTTGATACTGAACATCATCATTATTTGCCTATTAAACTTTAGCTGAGCCAATAATATGTTTATATCACATTATAGAACACAGAACACTTTAATACACAATCTCATTCCTAATAGAATGGTATGTTTAGGTTTTATTAAAATACATCATTACTGCTATTAACTTTATCTCCCTTTACTCACATCAACTTTCTAGTATCTTTTTTATAACCAAAATGTGAATAATAATGTTCTGAAATTGAATGATGAGTTAAATATCCAAACTTATTCTTTGATAAGTGAGATTAACTAAATAACACAAATCCATGTTCTCATGGGGAATTTATATTTTACCCATTCTGGTAATTCTTACTGTTCTGTGGAGAATATAGCAACATCCAGTGGGCCCACTGGACAATACTATGTTTGTATTTGGCAGGTTATCATCAGAAAATTTTATTTCTAGGATTCCTGTGATTGCCTCAACCTCTGGTGTTTTTTAATGGTGGTGAGTATGCAGTACATCATGTTGAGTGTGCTAGGCTGAACACAGATAAACACTAATAACTAAATAAGTTGAAGAAATAAATACAATTTTTCATTCCTTTAACTGGAACACGTTTTCAAACTGTTTTATTGCTGGATGGTCACAGAGGAAAAAGCATTGTCTTTATCATTCATTCAAATCTTTTAAACATTAATTGTCCTGGAAAAAAGTATCTAAAGTAGAATTTTTCTATCTCAAGATAGAATAGGGAGGAAAAGTGTAAATGAATAAAATTCCTTTTATTTAAATGAATAAAAACGAATTTTGTAACAAATACTGATCAAAGGAAAAAGGCTGCTTTCTGGCCATGAAATACAAACTCCTATGCAATCGCTAACCCATCTCTCACAATAATATCTTCACTAATTTACTTGTGTATTTGTTCATTATTTTATGTGTTATTTATACTTATCTACATAAACTTGGATGTT
Organism: Camelus ferus; assembly: GCF_009834535.1. NCBI lineage: Eukaryota > Metazoa > Chordata > Mammalia > Artiodactyla > Camelidae > Camelus > Camelus ferus. The sequence continues at coordinate 40,492,083 of NC_045706.1, read as the reverse complement.
TTTGGATGAAGAGCTGCAGAGACAGGTTAATTCACTTTGACCAGTGCCACAGAAGCGATTACTGCAGATAGGCACTCAGCAAATGGTTTCAGTAAAATGTGGCACTCAGTATTTTAATGTGTTGTTTTCTTTCAGAAGTTCATAGTCACACCATTTAAGGTGATCTGGATTTATTACTTATATACATAGTAAATGCTTGGATTATTATAAAACATTCTGAGCTACCAAGAATAATTTTTTTTATGTAGCAAGTTAGAGTTATCTTTAAAGAAAAATCTCATCAAGATATATATTTAACTCCAAAGAAATATGTAGAGCCATTGTCAAGTTAAAAAGTGGCTTTAAATTGACTATAAAATTAAGTATACTGATTTATTAAACTTGGACCATTTCCATTTTCTTAACTAACAGAGAAACTACAGTCAATTAAAGTTGAAATATTAGGAAGTGACATTAAAACTGAACAGAAGGCAATCACAAGGCAGTGAAGCAGTATCTGTAAAAAGCAAGCTCTGCATTTCAACAGCTGCTGAGCATATAACCGACATATAGCTCCAGATAACATTTAACATTTCAACTGACAAGATACCTCCTAAGGTATGTGTTTCATCTCCCATCTGCTCCCCTTCACCTACAGATAAATATGCACATATACACACACATTCTTATACATAATGCACATGTACTGACTGATACCTGTTAAGAATTGATGAAAAAAGCAAATCCCTGTACTTCCATCCCAGAGTAAAAGGCAGAGCATTACCAGTAACCATGAATTCTCCTGAATGTCCCTCCACATTTTGACCATTTCTTTCCTTCCAGAGGTTAACCACTTATATATTTTGTATTAGTAATTGGTCTGCACATTAAATGTTTTCCTATATTATAATTTATCCCTAAATACTTTGATTAATTTTATCTGCTTTTGATCTTTATATAAGTGGAAACACAGTTTGTGCATTTCTCTGTGACTTGAATTTTTGCTCGAAGTTATGTATTTATCATTCAAAATTGTTACTAAAGCTTTCCTGCAGTATATTGACAAAAGTGCTTAAAACTCATCAGTTTGTTTTCCTTCCTCCTTGACATGGTTTAATAAGATTTGTTAGAGTTGTCTGAAGAATCTGAGTCCTTAAATTCACACATAAATCTCACATCAGCAGAAGGACCAAAAGATATGCCTCAACTGCTTCAGTGTCATCAAGATTCCACTGAACAGGAACAGAGCTCAAAGATGGAGAGAAAAACATTCATGTGTTTCAGCAAAGGTGATGCCTACAGAGAGTTGAGAAGTATTTGCTGTTTCAGTGAATCACATACAATTTACCAAACTTGATGGAGGTGAACAGGCTTTGAAAATATTTGCTTAACTAAACCATGTCCCTTGCATGGCTCCTTGTGGCTTTCTCTTCTGATGCCACTCCTCTTAGGGGCAAAGTTTAGCATCCACATTCAGTCCAATTGTCAGACCTTGGTAGACAGTTTATATAACTGCCTTCTGTGAGTGAAAAATTTGGTTTACTCCACACTGACTTGCCAACCCTTCAAGAACTGTATCAATACAAATGTATAGAGTGCAGACGCTGCCCCTGAAACAGGTGACGTGTGGAGAAACTGAATTTAATTATATCAGATAAATAGCTTTTCAGAAATATGCAGTGGCTAAGAGGTACGTCAGAGGGTGGGCATTACTATCCTAATTTGCATACAATGGCCTTGAGCACAAGAATGCAACAATGCCCAAGCTTGTGTAAAATAAGAGAATGCATGTGAGAAAATAAGTTTTCTCAGTCTATACTCTTCTAATATTCACTCTATCATAGAATCTGAAAAGTTCAAACTCTCATTTTCAGGTGCAGCCTTAATTATAACAGAAACTAAGTTAGAAACTGATTTTTTCTGAGACAGAAGAACACCACTAACACATATTACAGAGATTAGGCCACGATTATTTTTTACAACAACCTTGGAATATGCATGTGGATTTTATCTCATTGTTATAAACAAAACATCCCTGGTTTTTCCCAAATGAGAAAATACCAAAAATGCCAAGGATAGAGAACTGAATTTCACTTGCACTCAAGCACTTGATGAGCTGATTTAACCCAGGACCTCAATTGTAACTTCCTTTATATTGCACATCGGCACAGGCACACATCTGTAGCACGCGCATGCACACACACACACACACACACACACACACACACACACACACACACAAAACTCTTCAGCTGCTCTTTCAGCTCTTGAAACCAGTCCTGAGATGTAACCCTATGCTTCTCATTCAAGACCATACCACTCTAGACATACAAAAAAACCCCAGGAAAATAACCAATACAAAGCCCAATTTTATAGTTATTTTTTAATTTTTATTAACTTTAACCTGTGTACTACCAATGCCTTCTCTTAATCCCTCTGTTATTCTGCAAGAATGAAATGCCTTCATATTGCCCTTTGGCTACTGAAATTTTGCTCAGTATGAGTCCCCTGAGCTTACCTATTCTCCAATGTCATATGCTCCACAGTTACATCTATTTTTCCTTTTTCCACAAAGCTCCTCAATCTCTCCATGTGGATATAAAATGGATGTTAGGAAAGCAGTCTGTTTGGACTGAAGCACTTGAGTAAGGAATTTATGATGTGATACCTCCCCTTTGCCCAATACTCATGTCTCTCCAAACAAATGTATGTTTTAATTCTAATTATTTTAAAATTACAGAAATCACAGGAATAAGACATTTGGAAAAAGACTTCTTTAAAAAGAAGTCTTGGTTTAATGATTTTCAAACATCTTTTTTTTTTAGCTGAAGAATACTTTCTTCAAACAAAACTTACACAGAATCCCAATGTACAGATATTAAAAAAAAAAAAAATTCCTGTTGAACTAATGGCAGGAAGACATAAAGCCAGCCCTCTTAGTTGCTCTCTCACATAGAATAACCCCAGACTCAAAATCTGAGGTTTGCTTTCAGAGTGAACTTTGAAGACCACTGAAGATTCATTCTAACATGTCTCAGCTTTCTCTGAGCCTTAGTTAGAAAGAGAGGCAGACCTTTAGCTACTTGCCTCCACCATATAAGACAAAGTAAGGGCTACAAACACAGTTACGCCATTCTCACTCACCACCAATATCCTATTTATAGTCTAGCCTTCTCTCAGAAAAAGGAATCACAAAAACACCACTACTAATACCCTTTTCCTTCCACTACAAAACCTTTGTCTAAATTCTGATGCCTGGAGAATCCCAATTTAATCAGTGACCCACTACATAAAAAAGACAAGTGCCACAAGTGTAGAGGAAAACCATACTCTTTTAAATGAAATATTCTAAGAATCTAGCTATACCAAGCATAATCAAAAAGTTTGTGAAATGATGGAATGAATAAATTATATTTTAAAGAGATACATTAAATTACTTTAAACTCCTACATTAAAATTATCCTCAATTTAAAAAAAAATTTGTGATATAATGGCTTCATTCATGTCAAATGGCTTTGCTTTATCATTAGTTTCAAATTGGGGAACATAAATCACACAGACATATTTGATCAATAAGGCATTTTCTGGATGACTGGTAAATTTTTATCCACACAAAATTGCCAGATGGCAACAGTATTCTCAACTTGAGAGCTATTTAAATTATACTTTTTTAGCTTTTAAAAGTTTTATAATTTGCCTGCCTTTCAGGAGCTGCTTTGAAAAATGACAAAACAAATTGTTTCTAAGATTCAGATATACTACATATAATTTCTTCAAACTTGATAAAAATCATTACTTGTTAAGCAAATAGTATTTCATCCATTGCTTTCTACTACTTTGTCGCTTTTTAATAAGAATTTTAGAAGTAATTCATTGGAAGGAAAACAAAGAGGCAAAGATTTTCTAAAAAAACTCCAAATATAATAATTCAGCAATTAGAAAGAAAAATGTACAGTTAAAATTTTTTCCATGCTTTAAAAAGATGTCACATATATACCTTCAAATTTGTACAATCAGGAAAATTATTCATCTACTAGAAATCATTTCCTTTCAGACAGTTTTCAGATTGTTGCTGTATCATTTAGTAGCTCCCCTCTGTGCTGCTACTCTGTTGAATGGAGGAAGTTAGATACTGTTAGAGTTAACGGTACCATGACAGTCTTTAATGAACAGAAGCATATTCTAGATTAACATAAACATCTGCTTTTAATTTATAGATATAAAAGAATTTTAAGTAAAACGAACAGCTTTTTAAAAAAGTTATTATAAAATAATGGCTATATTTTCTTGTGTTGTTCAATATAGCCTTATTGCTTGTTTGTAGTTTAATTCCATATCCCTATCTTGCTCCTCCCTCCTTCTCTCTTCCCACTGGTAACCACTAGTTTGTCCTCTATATCCACGAGTCGATTTATTTTACACATTTGGTTATATACATTTGTTTGCTTTATTTTTTAGATTCTACATATAAGTGATGGAATATTTGTCTTTCTCTGACTTACTTCGCTAAGCACAATACTCTCTAGGTCCATCCACGTTGTTGCAGATTTCATTCTTTTTTATAGCTAATATTCCATTGTGTACATATACCATATCTTCTTTATCTATTCATCTGTTGATGGACACTTAGGATGCTTCCATATCTTAGCCATTGTAAATGCTGCTCCTATGAACATTCAGTGCATGTATATTTTTGAACTGGTGTTTTCCTTTTCTTCGGATATATACCCAGGAGTGGAACTGCTGGATCACATAGTAGTTCAATTTTTAAGTTTTTTTTTTCTTTCAATTTTTAGTTTTTTGAGGAACCTCCATACTGTTTTCCACAGTGGCTGCACCAATTTACATTCCCATGAACAAAGTACAAAGGTTCCCTTTTCTCCACATCCTTGCCAAAATTTATTTGTTGTCTTTTTGATGACAGCCATTCTGACAGGTGTGAGGTGATATCTCATTGTGGTTTTTATTTGCATTTCTCTGATAATTAGCAATTTTGAGCACCTTTTCATGTGCCAAATATGATACTTTAAGAGTCTTAGCAATAATAAGTAATACTAATATACACTGAAGTTACTTTGAACAAAGCCTTATTCTAAGATCTTTCCTACATTCTTAGTCATTCAGCTCTCATAGCCTTGTGTTTATTATTATTTCCAAATCAAATAGGTAGTAAAGGCAGAGCAGGAATTTGAACCTACACAATGTGGCTTTGGCATTTCAGCTGAACCACTATACAATACAGCCTCATGTAAAACACATGCTAATCATGTGTGCTCACACTCCACTGGAGTATGATAATGCATCAAGATGCAAGATGATCATAAAGAAGGGATGCTAAAATCAGCCCAGGGTATTTGCCCCTCCACCAGAGACCTTTTTGATCACAATTCTTAATTGCCATTGATTCTCATTTGTTTATCTCCTGCCCAAATAACCCTCCCTTTAAAATCAGACATATATCCAATTTGGATGTTCAACAGCTACGTCAATTTTTACATATCAAAAATTTTAAACCATAATTTATCTACTCCACCTTCTGCAAAGATGCTCCTAGTACAGTCTGTGTCATCTCAGTCAGTACAACCTCTGCCAGTCCAATTGCTCAGGCTAAAACCCTTGTGTGGTGGATAGCTTCGGATGTGGCCTCCATGAATCTCCGCTCCTATTACTCATGCCCTTTTCTTGTGTACTCCCTTTCAGTAGGGCCACTATGAGCTGGACCTAACAGTAATAATAAACAGAATACAGTAAAAGTGATTGGGTAGCACTTCCATGAACAGTTAACTGTGACTTCCATCTTGCCAGCAGGCTGTCTCTTGTTGGCACTGTGTCCCTCTTGCTTGTGCACTCAAATGAAGCAAGCCACCATACCATGCTTTGTGGAGAGGTCCATGCAGCAAGGAACCAAGAGACATCAGGCCAACAGGTTGTGAGGAAATGAATCCTGCCAAGTGAGCTAGTAAGCAGATCCTTTCCAGGTGATCCATGAGATGACTGCAGCCTTCAGAGAGCCCCAGGGCCAGGGGACCCATTCAAGCCATACAGGGATTCCTCACTTACTGAAACTGTGAGATAATTAGTGGTGGTGTTTTAAGCCACTAAATTTACGGTGATTTGTTATTCAGCAGCAGATGACTAACATGCCTGGAGTGATCGTCACACCTCAGTTCCTCTAGCATCTTGTATCTAATCTATCAACAAATATTGATGATTGTTCCTTAAAATGATAGCTAAAATCTGACCCATTCTAAATACCATTCTTATGCAAGCCACTATAGTCTCTTACTACAGTACTGCAACAACCTTTTATCTGGCTTCTACCATTGCCTCCTTGAGACTAGTATCAAATCAACAGCCAAACTGCTGCTTTAAAACCGTAAATCAGGCCTTACGTCAATGACAGCCACATCGTTCTCAGCATCATTGGCCCTGCAGGCAGTTAGGATCCTGCTTGCCTTCTCCATCATCAGATCTCCACTCACTCACTGGCCAAGGCTGAGACCAAGCCCAATATTAGAAATAATAAAATACCCCAAAATGTAAGACAGTCCAAGAAAGAGGTGCTACCTTCTAGAACAGAAGTTAACTGTTGACCCAGAGTTTCTAGTGTTTACCCTGTTGCAACACCATTTAAATCTGCAGTTCTTACTCAAAGCTGTTGAAAGGGGTTATTTGATCTTAGAAAGGGAGTTACCTATGGCAAAGGAGGGAAATCAAAACTTTTAAAGATTCCCAATTTTCTGCATTTAACCCTTGTAGAAAATCAAAAGCACTATACAGCTCTTAAAAGATTTATGCACTGAGTGGCCAGCAGCACTAAGCTTGTGAGACAAGTGAGTAGCATTTATTTCCCAGTTAAAACTAATTACGTTTCAGCAAAACCATCCATTCAAAATCCCAAAGCAAGAGTAGTAACCTTATGGAATAAACCTCCTAATCTGAATTTAGATGATCATGTGAAGAAGACACTTTCAAAATTCAGCTTTCAAGAAAGCAATACTGTAAGACCACAGATGTGTTTACAATCAAAATGCTAGAATTATGATTATGTAATTTGTCCACTCACAGTTGCATAACTTGAATTTTAAGAAACCAAAGCATAAGAAAAAAAGGTGGAGGCATATGTGAAGGAGTATGTGTGTGTGTATATATATATATATATATATATATATATATATATACACATACATACATACATAAATCTATATATATGAAAAAGTTTTTTATAAGAAAAATATAAACAAATTAAAGCTACTGAAAAAGAAAACAAAGAACACTATGGTGCTAAACAAGCTGAAGATCACAAAATGTTCATCTTAAGAACGAGGTGAGGAAACAAAAATGGCATTTCTAAGTACAAAGCGTCAGTGGAGAGTCTTTATTGAATTGACTTGAATTATGAAGTAAAATAGTGACTAAATTATGAATTTTATGACAATGTGTATATGTAATCCATGCACGGGCACACCTTGTTTTATTGTACTTCACTTTACTGTGCTCAGAGATACTGAATTTTGAATATTAATGTTAATTTTTTATTAAATATCACTCACTTTATATAAGGATAGGCTGTCCTCTGCAATACAAGTCTTGCAAACCATGTTCTACACAATGCATGCTTAGGTGATGATGATAATGATGGCACAAAATATCTTATACAGTTCTTGCCATCGATTTTCACAAGAAGACATAAACAACAGATACGTTTATTAACTGTGCGCATGATGATTATTTACTATTCATCACGTGGAAATGGATCATCATAGAGGTTTTTATTCTCATTGTCTTCACATTGAGCAGGCTGAGAAGCAGAGGGCAGAGAAAGGAAGGGTTGTTCTTGATATTGTCTCAGGGGTGGCAGAGGTGGAAAAGGTGGAAGGCGAGATAGGAGAGGCAGGCACACTAGATGTAACTTTATCTAAGTACATCCGTACTGTATTTTACCAACTTTGTTGCTTTTTCAGTTCTCTAAAAATGTTTCCACATGGCATCAATTGTTCTTCCACCACTTGCTTTAGATTCAGTGCCCATATCATAGAAAGGTCCAAGTCGTAAAAGAAATCAAAAACTGTCCTGAACAATCGGAACCCTTCTGCCAGATCATTTAATGTCAATTTGTTTTTTGGCACTGTTTCTTCCTTATCATCTAGCACTGGTTTAGAAGCACTCATCTCCATTAAGTCCTCTGTTAATTCTTCTGGTGTGGTGTCTATTATCTCTTGAATTTTCAAGAATATATCTTGAAACCCTTCACCTCCCCTCTTTTTTGCCTTGAAACCCTTCACCTCCCCTGACTTTCTTGATTTCCTTGCTTTGCTCTGTTGTAAATGCTGTGAAGTTGAGCACAACATCTGGACAACAGTTTTTTACAACAGGAATTTATTGCTTCAGGCTTGATTACTTTTGCAGCTATTTCCATAACAACAATGGCATCTTCAGTGATGTAATGCTTCTAGATTTTCACGATGTCCTCTCCGTCACAGTTCTCTTCCACAGCATTGACAGTCCTTTCCACAGAGTACTCAGTGTCATAAGCCTTAAAGGTTCATGACCCCTTGGATCTAGAGGCTGAATTAGAGACACTGTGTTTAGGGGCAAGTAGATCACTTCAGTACCTTCAGGGTTGAACTCATGGGCTTCTAGGTGGCCAAGGGCATTGTCCAATATCAAAAAATCTTTAAAAGACAGCTCTTTACTGGCATGGTACTTTCTGGCTCCAGGAACAGAGCATCAATGGATCCCATTCACAAAACAAAAAATAAAGGGGGTGGGGATGGTTCTCATTGTCCAGGCCTTCTTGCACAACGAAAAGTCTTGCAGGTGGTGTTCATCTTTTCCCTTCAAGGCTCAGGGGTTAACAGCTTTATATGGAAGGGCAGTCCTGATCATAAACCCATCTGCATTTGCATGGAACAGCAGAGTTAGCCTATCCCTTCCTGACTTAAATCTTGGCGCTAAATTTTCCTCCTTCCTTCCTAAAAAATGTCCTTTGTGGCATTTTGTTTTCCAGAATAAGGCACTTCCATCTGCATTAAAAACATGTTCAGGCAGATATTCTTTCTCAATGATTTTCTTAATAGCATCTGGGAACTCATTTGCTGTGTCTTAGTCAGCAAAAGCTGCTTATCCTGTTACCTTGACATTTATTTAAGCCAAACGTCTTTCCAAAATTATTAAACCACCCTTTGTTAAATTCTCCAGCTTTAGATCCTTCACTATCCTTTTGCTTTAAGTTGCCATATAATGACTTTACTTTTTCTTGAATCAAGTCAGAGTACGTATGCCTTTCCTATAGTAATCCTACATCCACATAAAAGCTAAGCTGAATTTTTCAATGCAAGATAATAAGACATTTCACCAAAAGCATAAGGTTTTCACACCTGCTGGCATAGCTGCAGCAACAGCTTCATGAATTTACTTTTTTTGTAAACTACAATCCTTACACGGGATTCATTTATCTTGAAATGGTGGGCAGCTGCAGCTGTGAATCTCAACCTGCAGTACTTATCAAGCGATTCAACTTTTTCTTGTAACGTCATGCCTTTTCTCTGATTCCTGGGAGTGCTTCTAGTATGGCCAGTGGCACTTTGTATGCGTCCCATGGTATTATTCAAGGTTTATGGTATTGCAATAAACATGATGAAAAGTAAGAACTGCAAGAAACCACTTTTTACACAATTTACTCAAGAGATGGACTTCTCAAGCAGAGAAGATTATCATCACGTGGCGTTTTAAATGGATACTTGCAACACTTGAGCTCACCACACTATCAACAGGAGGTGGCTCCAAAATTATTACAGTAGTACAATATGCACTACAGTAAATTTCATGCATTTATAATACTGCATCTTTACATTTGTTTACATTTCTCTCAACTGTGAATGATGCCATGTATGGTCTATAAGGGTGTGCATAAAGTTTCATAAATTTTAACTTTTCATAATAAGCCTATATATATTTTATGGCAGTAAATGATAAAATAGACTAGTACCTACACATATTTTAGGTACTCATGACATACTTTTTTCTTATTTTTTTGATATTTCTAGGCTATATGGTTCAGCTGAATTTTTTCAAATTGTCACAAATCTCCAAAACATTTTCCAATATTTCTGTTGAAAATAGGTGTATAAGTAGACCCATGCAGTTCAAACCTCTGTTCTTCAAGGATCAACTGTGTATCTTAATTTATATCCCAAAACTGTGAAATATTTAATACTTACTAAACGAATACTATTATAATTGTTTTAAAATATAACGGTATATATATATAGACAATGCAATACATATGTCAATATTATATGCAATATTATTTGTATACTAGATATATACAATTTCATTTTTTTTTCATTCTTTTTTAGGGCTGGGTAAAAATAATGCCATTTACAGCAACATGGATGGGCCAGGAGATTGTCATACTATGTTATCTAAAAAAGTGACACAAATGAACTTAATTTACAAAACAAACACTCACAGACATAAAAAACAAACTTACGGTTACTGGGGGGAAACGGGGTGAGGAGGGGTAAATTGGGAGTTTGAGATTTGCAGGTACTAACTACTATATATAAAATACATAAACAAGGTCCTACTGTATAGCACAGGAAATTACATTCAATACCTTGTAATAGCCTGTAATGAAAAAGAATATAAAAAGAATATATATACATATATATGTATATATATAAATATGTATACACACACACATATGTACAACTGAATCACTATGCTGTACACCAGAAATTAACACAACATTGTAAATCGACTATTCTTAAATTTAAAAAATTCTATTCTGGTATTAGTAAACCAGTTAGTTCACAGTATTGAATATAGGTATTGGTAACTGCAAAGTGCAGTATTAAACTATTTGTCTCAAGCAGTTTTTTAAACATGTAATTGCAATTATTCCCAACTATTTGAATATTACAAGACAGTTTTAAAATTTCTTGCATATTATGCAGTTTGTCTACAGCTGAAGAATAATGATAAAAGATGCCCATCACCTCTCTGGTTATGACCAGTAACTCTGCAGTATGTTCTATACTGTATTTGCTTTCTGAACAGCCAACTGAAATGTGTGCATAAACGTGGCGTTTCCCGTATTCTTCAAAGCCCTCACCATGTTCATGTGTCATCAATAACATTTGCATTATGTTAAAATCCTTACGTAGTTATTCAGTTTCCCAAAAATTAAGCCATAAAGCAGATTTGTGTAAATACTGAGACAAGACCAAAGCCAAGATTTAGTGCATCTCACAACTAATGCTTGAGAATAAAGCAATTAGGAACCAAAAATACAGGAAAGGCTGGCCCACCCAATGTCCTGGATCTGGCGAAGAGAAGGCACTTGCCTTAAAGTAGTGAGTAATGACTCAGATCTCTGGGTGGTGGTCAGCACTACTAGAGGTGAACCACAGCTACCAAAAGGATATGCTACAGACTACACCAGCAAGAAAGAATCCACAGCAAACCTTCTGGTTATACCCACAGGTTAAAGGGCGGTTTCCTTCAATGAGAGAAGGGCCAATAAGTAACTGGGTTACAGATGAGATTATCTGATTTATAAGGTGACTGATACATGGGTTTCTGCATACACTCCTAATGGACATGTGTCACAACTTGGCAATAAAAGATGAAAATACTAGTTTCAAGGCTTCCCTTTTAAAAATTTCTTTTTAATTTTGGTTTATTAATTTAAGTGAATTCAATATTAATTTAAAAATAAAAATAGCAGTTAAAATGGCTACTTGTCATAATCATGCAGGAAAATGGCCTCCAAAAGTATAGATTTCTCATTATCAGAAAAAGGTGAGCACTACTATGATGAAAAGTTTGCTCCCTTGCTTAATTTGGTTGTGACCAAAAGTAATCTGGAATCAAACTCAGGGCACATAAATAATGAATTGTTGAAATTTTTAAACCAACTGAGGCATTTAGATAAGAAAAGATGGCTTATCTTTTAAATACTGTATTCATTTCAGACATATTACTTCACTGATTTTGGGAAGTAAGACATTTATGTGCTTTTATGGGCTTTGTGATAAGACTTTATACAAAAATGTTATAATATAAATTTGCCTTACTATGAGACTGGCTTTTGTATTATTGAAAGAGGACCATAAGTCATAATTACCATTTCTTTCTACATGCCAAGTTTTTCGGCTTATTTTCTTTGAGAACCACAAGTCTACCTGGTTGTTAGCCAAAAAGACCACTAATTCTATCAGAATCAATTGCTGAAGTTAAGTGTGGGTAAATTTAACTTCTCCTGGGTCATTACAATTTTCTCACTTGTTACTATAAATGTTTATTGATTTTTGCTTACTACCCAAATAAATATATTTTCAACGAAGAAAATTTTAAAAACATGGCTATATAAGTAGAAAAAAAAAGACAAAATATGACCTAAATTCTATCATCAGAGATAATACTGAATAAACAGTTTTATAAAACTATATTGATGAATTGCCAAAGCATTTTGTTAAGCAGAGTCAGACACAAGAAGTACCTATTATATTTCAATTTTTATGAATAAGTCAAATCATCTATTATAATGAGAATAATCACAGTGGCTGCATATGCAGATACTGACTGGAATAAGGCACAGGGGAACTTTCTGAAGTGATGGAAATATTCTGTATATTTACAAGATATAGGTTACACAGTTATATGCATCTATAAATCTTATCAAATTTCACACAGGATCTATTCAATTCAATACGTGTGAATTACATTTTAATTAAAAACATGATATTGTTAAGGATTTTCTAGGAGGGCTGAATGATTTACATCATTCTACTTTGTTGTCATGTTAAGCTTTTCTTAAAAAGCTTATCTGAAAATTATACACAGAAAAGCTTTATTGGAATACTGCTAATCTTTGTTTTAAAAGTGAACTTTAGAACCATTAGTCACTTCTTTGGAAGTCGGACACAACAATGTTATTGAAGAGCTGTAAGTGGTCCCACCACCAGCCTGTCTAAACCAGTTATCTTATATTTATTTGAATCTAGCATAATAATTTGATTTATTGCCTTACCACAGTTAATTAGGAGACATGAGCCAATATGAATGAGCCAAATTCACCCAGAGTCAATTGCCATTTAAATATTTCCTAAATATCAATTTAATGTCTAGCAGAGATTATTAATATAAATATCTGACATAGTAAATAGCATTTATAAGTCTTTCACATCTGTTATTTTACTTAACAGCTCAATAGCTGTTGAGCTGATGTGAAAATGGGCAATCAGTGAGGTTAAGGGATTTTTCAAAGAAAACGTGTAGCTATAAAGTATCAGAGTCAAGATTCAAATCTAGCTCTGTTCCTATGCTTAGTGCTCCATCTATACATCAGATCTGACTAGTAGATGAAAACAAGGTTATTTCTTGAAAAATTCATAGAAGAGAAATGAGAAACTCTGCTGCTGCAGGGTTAAGAAAGTTGCCATGTCTTAAATCATAGACTAACAAGATATTTGAAGAAACTTTTAGATGACTCTAATAAAAAGCTTATATAAAAAAAGTTTAAATATCAAAAAAGATAAACACTAACATTTTGAACTTTATTTTTCTCATCTCCTTGCTTATCCAAACGGTTTTTTATAAGAACTACTTATCTTACTGCATCACTTTTTTTCATATCTTGCTAGTTTAAATTAGCTACATATGGTGTACTCATTCTCATCGTATTAACTATTCTACAAACGCATTTGAAGAGCTACATAGCATCTACTGTATGGCTATGCTACAAAAATAATTAACAATGGATTTATACATTTGTAATGTGATGAGGATATGTTAAAAAAAAGTACAATGATGACTCAAATTGCATCTTTGATGCATTTGACCATTTCACTTCTAATTATTGAAAGTCATAAAACTGGTAAAGATTTTAAGTTATCCACCAAAGTCCATTCTCCCCTTCTTTCTAGAAATATAGCTGGGGACCGACTATACTCCCCAATTCCCCTTGCTGCTTCTTTTTTTTTGTTTGTTTTTAAAGGAGGTACTGGGGATTGAACCTAGGACCTCATGTATGCTAAGAATGCCCTCTACCACTGAGCTACACCCATCCTCCCCTTGCTCCAAAGTGTGTAATGTAATCGGAAGAATATGTGCAATTTCTAGGCCTTGACTTTAAAATACTGCATGTGTGCTTTGCTGCATTCATTTCTCCCCAACCACATCCCACATGTGCCTCCATTGAAAGCAAGAATTCACAGAAACCCAGCTTTTACTGAACAGATGACAGTATACCCTAGAATAGCACACTGAATTGAAAGGAATTTGATTCGCTGAATGACTGACTAAAAGATAACTTCCCTATACCATTACAGGAAAACTGTGAGGGACAGAAAATAATATACAGTGGCCCTCGATATCCATGCATTCCACCCTCAGATTCAACCATCTATAGATTATCTAGTATCACTATGTTTACAATCCGTGGTTGATTGAATACAGAGATGAGGAAGCACAGATAATGAGGGCCAACTATGGGACTTGAGCATCCATGGATGTTGAAACCCTCAGCGGGTCCCTGTGGATACAAAGTATAGGTGTATTTGTTCTTTAACAGTAACTTTTTATTTGATCTCTTTGTTACAGTAACAGTTACTCCTAATTCATATTCTACTTGTCCATTGGGGATCTGTCTACAATAAATAGTAACCCCATTTCGCCTTGGTCTATAATTCATTGCATATTGGAACTTCCTCTTCCAAAAGTCCTTAGATCTATGTGCTTCAGGAGCAACTGAATCATAATTTCCATTTCTGAATAATACGGAATAAGCAACATTCCTCTGGCCACAAATGAGGAAGCTTCTCGATGTTATCTGCTTCCACTAGAGTTTACTGACTTTGGCAAAACAAGGCAATACCCACCCTCACCTCAAGAAGAAACTCACCAGGTTAAGAACTAGTCCTGCCACTGATACCAAGTTGCTGTTCATATAATAACAATATAGGTGGTCAAAGAAACCCTGGAAATCAAATTAAGGGCCTTTTTTTCCCCCACAAATACAGAAACTGATATCCAGAGAGGTTAGGAAGCTTGCCAACAGCAAACAGATACAGATGCCATTAAAGAAACAGAACACAAGTCCTGGTTTCTAGTTAAGAATACATCCCACTGCTCCAAAATACAAAAGCATAAAGAAGAATTTTCCAAATTTTCTGACTTTCAATATCCAGCCACATTTTCTTTTTCCTAAATGTTACCCTTCTGTAAAGCCAAATATACCGTAGTGCAGTGCACACAATCCAGTCAGTTCTTCCAGACTGAATGATAAACATTCAGTCACTGAACAATTACTACACCACCACCATGAATTTAGCACTAGTGAGTCAGATACAATTCCTGTCTAAGGAAGCACACATCTGGAGTGCAGGAAATTACAGTACAACATTCTGAGTGTGAAAAGAGGATGCGAGGAAATACAAAATATTTATGGTTTTATATAAGCACAAACCCTAATCCAGTCTTGAAGATTATGAAAGACTTCCTGGAAGGGTTGCCATCAAGTTGATTCCTAAAAAATGTGTAGATGATAGCCATATAAGGACAGAAGAATGGAACCATTACATACAACAGAAGTCTAGGGGAATCCCAGTTTAACACCCATTCCCATCTCCTTCAAATTCATTACCTTCTTACCCTCCCCATATTCTTTTTCTCATATTCCAATTTCTGTTCCAAGTGGTGAGACAATACTAGTCATAACCATGAACAAAATGTAAAATCCCTACAAAACCATAGACTTCAATTTAAATAAAAGTTGTTGTAAATAACATCATTTTGCTGCCAATTTACAATTCTTTACCATCACAATATTCTCTGCAAAACTGAAATATATGATGTTGAAAATATTCAGATTTGCATGCATTGAAGGACCATTAATTTGGAACTTTTCTCTGTGACTCCTTAAAAGATTGATGAAGACTGTAATCATCTGTCTAGATGGAGGAGGTAAATGGGACTGCCGTGGGGTCTCTGGGTCATATAATCATCTGCTTCTCCAATCTCCAGAATTAAACAAGGAACCTTCCTGACTGATAGCACAAGTGCACAGTATTTCACATACCACTGGCCTTCCCCAAAAACCTCTTAATTATAGACGTGGAGGTTTGCTATATTTTATCTGGTGTTTAAATAGCTATGAAAATGATTTATGCTCCATGTTTGATAATAAAATACTTTAAAATATCTGCTAAAATATTACCAATAAAACTTTTAAGACAGTTATAAGTAAGGGAATATGATACTGTATTAAACATATTATCATGGAAAGTATATTTTAAATGAATAGATATAAAATGATGTACAAATTGTCTAATGCGCCAACATAATGAAGTATTCTTTTAAAGGATCTACAGATATACACTGGAAATTCATTAATGATATAATCGTGTGATTATACCAATTCTGAAACATTCTAACCTGATATAACATTATCTTAAATGAAGATTATTAGCAACATGAGATGGAGCAAAATTAAACATTTTCTACCCATTACTGAATAAAAAGCAATTTGTTAATGATACACACCACAGAACCTGTTTTCTGAGAAGATATGGAAAAAATTAATTAAAAGAAAAATATGTATTAGTATTACTGAAAAGTTGTTGAATGAAAAAGTTAAAATTTAAGACAAGAATCAAGTGATCATAATAAGGTAGTTAAGTTTTAAAATAAAAGTTTATACGATACAAAAGCCTCATTAAGAAATCCTTATATTAAAAGCCACAGATGTCATAATATGATCATAAAGATGCAGTTCTTACGAACCAAACATTACCTGTTTTGTGGGAACAGTACACGTTAAGAGCAGGATATTTAAAAGATTTCTTAAGAATTAAAGCCTCCATTTTACAAATAGCAAAAGGGCAATGACGGTGCTGGTTCCATCACTGTTGTAAAATGAAAGCTGTGTTCTAGTGTTCTCAAGAGAAAGTGAATGTTCTCCAGTGTGTTCTACTGTTCCCTCTTCTGCCTCCAACTGATTAACTGTCACATGGTTTGAAAAAATTAGTGGTTACACAGGTGTAAGCAGAGTAAGTTGGAAAAACAACAGTAAGCCAGCCCCTTATATGCTCCATATAACACTTACATAAAACAAAGTTCTTTATCCACTTTTATATGTAATAAGACAAACCAAAGACAAAAAAAAAAAAAAAAGTACAGTTTGAAACGATGGGCTGCATGATGTCTCACCTTGACCGTAATAATTACCTTGATCCAGTCTATCAGAGATGTCTCTCAATTGTTTTAAGTATCAACTACAAGAGTTCAAATCAAACATTAACAAAATGTTCCTTGTATAAAATATATTTATTCCTTCAATCCCACCTCACCTTACTAAGTCTCTCAGTTTTATCTAGTGTTTTAGAGCCAAATGCCAGTCCCATGAACACATCGCCAGTAATTCGAATAACTCCTATTCACCTCCCAAGGAAGTTCCTTATTCACTTTAAGGCAACGGTTCTGCTTCTAGATTCAAATTTTATGAGCTCCAGTAACCAAAAACAAAAAACAAACAAATAAAACAGATATCTTCTAATGACCATATCCTAAAAAAGTTACAACATCCCACCAGAGTGTTACGTACTAAATACCCCTTTCAAAGACACCATTTGAACAAGTAGCCAAGAAACTTGACGACCGGGGTGGAATGCGCATGCACGTACCTTGCTGCCTTGGCATCCAGGCTCCTCCAGATCAGTCTCTGGGTCTGGGCCACGCAGGGACAAACGAGGCACAGGTGGAGACTTCCGGGGGACAAACCAGGCGTCCAGGGTCCTTCTTGCTCCTAAACTGAGTTGCTAATTCCCCTGAAGCCAGATAACAGAAGTCCTGAGCCTTGTCCTCCGCCCAGGCCAGTGCGGGGGAGGCCGCTGATGAGAGACACCTGGGAGACCGGTCTTCCCCGAACACGGCCATAAATGGTCTGACTCAAAAGACCTTCACTGCATCAGGTGAGCAGTCCTGGGAACCACTGGCCCCAGAAGATGGCCTGCTGGGCGTGGGCAACCCACGTCCATGCAGAGCTAGAGGTCCTGGTCCCTGACGTGGGTGAGCGGAGGGAACTTCACGGGCGCGCGCTGTGTGACTGCTTCCAGGCTTCTTGGCATGGGTCCCAGGTCCAGGCGTGTAGGGACAGGCCAGGCCACAGCTAGGGACACACAGCTGTCTGCGTCGAGCACAGCCCAGGACAGAGCTGCTAATTCCCCTGAAGCCAGAATTTGCGGGACTTCGGAAGCCATTACAGGCCTGACCAAGGCTGCAGGAGATGCGGGGACAGCTGGGACTCAAGACTGCAGACAGGCCCCAAGTCCCCCAAGGCCAGCAGGGCTATATGCTGTCTGATGGCTTCCTCCACGCAAACCCCCGCGTCACTGGCGCCCTGCAGGGAACTGCGGCCCAGAAAGACTGCCTGGTGGGTGAGCACAGGCCGGAGCGGACAGCTCGGAGGTCCTAATGACTGAGGCAGAGGCGCTGGAGTGGAAGACGCTGCACATGCGCAAAAGACGCTGACTCGCCCCAAGGCTTCCTGGGATAGATCCCGTGTTCTGGCCGCATGGGAATAAACTGGCCACAGGTGGGGACACACCGGGGTTTTAAGGTCCGTCCGGCCCCTAAACAGAGTTGCTAATTCCCCTTAAAGCCAGATCTCCAGCGAACTCCTTTACCCTGCCTGTCGAGCAGTTCCGGGAGGCCACTGATGACAGACACCTGGGAGACCTACCTCCCACAGAGGGCCTGTGTATCTTCCAGAACAGGGAAGTGGTGGTTCAAATAAGCTTCCTTGTTTCGGAAAAAAAGAAAAGAAAAAGAAAGAAAGAAAGAAAATGAATAAAAAGTAGAAAGGGAAGAAAGAAAAACAAATCACATTCTACAGGCCTTTTGTATCTTTAGTGTATTAAGCTAACCCAGACACCCCTAGATAACACAGATGGATATGGCGTGGGTAACAATAGCCAGAACTACAATTATGATGTACTACGGTTTATTTTAAATTTTTATGGGGGTTGGAAGGGTAATGACCCTAAAGCGAGACATGATTATTGTTTTAATTTAATTATATCAAAACAGCATTAGTGAAGCTGATCAATTTGCCCAATAACATATAGTGAGAAAGAAGAGTTGGTAGTTTACCCCAAGGCCATCTGATGTCAAATCCGATGCTCTCAGCCATCCCATTGATTCAACGTTTATAGAGACTCTCCTGTGTCCCTGACCCTTTGGTAGATACTATAGACACAGTGATGAACAAGACAGATTTCGTGGAGGTGATATTTTGAAGAAATGGTGTAAGTGTCAGGCTAAGACTATGTAACATTTATATAGAAAGGTGATTTAGATTTAGGTAATTTATGTATAAATTATATAAATATTGGTATGTATTCTTAAAACACACGCCAAATTTTTTTTTCCAGAAAATATAAAAGCTAAACAGATTCAGTGGAAAGTGACCAGAAGACCACCCCAGACAAGTTAGTAAGGGAAGGTGTCCCTGAGGAATCTGCATTTTTCACTGAGTCAGGAATGGCAAAGAACCAGTCATCTGAACATCAGAGGAAAGACATCCCATTGCAAAATTCCTAAGGTATCAATGACGTTAGTGTGCCTAAGCAACCAAAATAAGGACAGTATGACCAGAGCACAATATAGCAAGGAGGGAGAAGGGAGGGGCCAGTTTAAGGAGTATGGATTTAATTCTAAATGCAATGGAACGAAGCCATTGATGATTTTAAGCAGTTAAGTGACATTCCAGGTACTGTGTAGATAACATTGAAGGGAGGCAAGCAGGAGACAGCAATTAGGCTAATCTAACAGGGAAATGATGGTAGTTTGGACTAAGGTGGTATAGTAAAATACAATTTTGTTGCAAAATATAATATTGAATAGTATGCAATTAAAACAAATGAATTAGAACTCAAGTGAAAAATGTTATGTTAAAAATAAATTATAGTAAAAGGTGAAAGATTTATACGATCTGAAGAGAAAACAAACTTATTTACAAAACAGAAACAGACTCACAGACATAGAAAACAAACTTATGGTTACCGGGGTGAGAGGGAGTGGGAGGGGATAAATTTTGAGTTTGAGATTTGCAGATACTAATATATATAAAATAGACAAACAACATGTTCATACTGTATAACACAGGGAACTATATTCAATATCTTCTAGTAACTTTTAGTAAAACAGAATATGAAAACAAATATATGTATGTTCATGTATGACTGAAGCATTATGCTGTACACCAGAAATTAACACATTGTAAACTGACTATACCTCAATAAAAATATATGTATACAAAAAAAGGAAATTAACATCTTGCTATCTTTCTATATTATAAAACCCATCTATTTCTGTTTATATGACTATGTACTCTGATATACTAATGTATGTATTTAAATGTATGATGTATATGTGTATATAATAATATGCACAGGTATGTGATGTATGTGTGTATATATAATGCATATTCATAAGCATATTCTAAGCTATTAAGTTGGCAGATGTGTGTGTATGAATACACACACACATATACACACACATGCTCATATGAAGGTCCTGGTTTTCATTTCTTTAACTGATGTCTATTAAATGTCTAAAAAAAGTTACAGGCAAACAGTAAGTACTTAATAAATACACTGTGAGTGAATAAACCAAGTAAGGGGAATGAGACTTTTTGGAAATCCTCAAAGTCATCTTTCACTTTTTCTGGGTATACTTCTGATTTTTTTCTCTTTATTCCGTAAGGAAAGGCCCATGTTATTTGCATAATGAAACAGTAAAGTATAAAAAGAATTAACTTTTAAAACACACATGATGGAAATTATTTATCATACAAAAACAAAAAGAAAATAACCAATGATAACATAAAAAGATATGTTTCAAACACATGTTAATAAAAAGTTGTAAACACTTCACAGAAGTATGCAGATTTTTGTACATAAATGAAAATGTGTTTTTGTTGTATAACGTAATTCATATTGTAAAAGTTTATTCTGGCTCAATCAATCCACAAATTCCATGTGATACTAATTCTGTATTTCACTGGGAATAATAAATATGGGAAATCAGCAAATAAAAATTAAGGATTAATGAAATCAAGTAGCCTTACTTAGAAAAGATTTCATAATATGTTGGTGAATAATAAAAGCGAAACTCTAAATTATGTTTAATATAACACACATTCATGAAATAAGACCAAATATATGTGTGTGTATAAAGGTAGGTATGTATGAATATACATGGAACTGTATTTATCTGTTTAAATATTATGTAAACATGGAGGAAAGTATGAAAGGATAAACACTAGGTTTAATCTGTTTTTTAAATGCAGCTGAGTAATTTGAGAAGAGAAAGTAGTCAATAAGAGAAGAAAAGAAATGTGCACTACAAAAAAGTGACATTGTACATAATAGGCTAATATATATCCATTTAAAAGATCATTTTAAAAAGAAAAACCAATCATTTCATTATTAACAGTCACATATTCTTGATTAAAATCTGGAGAGTTGGTGTGTATTAAATGTTTTAAAATCCAAGCTAAAATTTGCATTTGTGAATTAAGAGGCACACAGAATAAGGGTCACTGTGACATGTTTTATAATAGCAGAGAAATGAGCAATGGAAAATCATTAAGTGAAAAAGAATTCCAAGGCTCAGAATACTTATATATTATAATTCATGTATATAAGGAAAATGTTTATCACCTGTAGGAACAGAATGGGAATGAGTTAGTTGGAAAGAGATATAGTCTTAATTTTCTCAATACGCATGACTAATGCTTAACTTATTTTTAATGATATGTTCATATATTACTTTTGTAAATTTTAAAAGGGAAAATCTTCCATTATGAAAAATAATGGGCTGAGTATTAAGTCTGAAGGCTGGGAAACAAACTTTTTCACTGATATTAACAAACTAAAGCTACATGAATGAACATTTTCTCTTAGGTTCAGTTAAGCTTTTGTATTTTCAAGGGCAAAAAGACATGTTTGAACTAGTTTTTTTTTTTTTTTTTCTGAATTTTTTCTCTTAGAGAACAGGAAGCAAAATTAAATTAAAATGTGCATCTATAAAGCCCTGCCCAGCGATGATCTCAGTAAATGGTGATAAGTCTTTAATCTGACATATAAAGATTTCCTTGAATACCACATACATGGCAGTCAGTTTTCACAGGACTATAATCTCCTGCATCATAGTGCACATATATACCCATTTAATTTACTTGTTATTTGTCTAATTTTAAAATTATCTTCTTTTCTACTTGCTAAATGCTAATCAGCTCTTAGAACCTCACTTTCCTAATTATTCTTGGCTCTCTAAGCCTCTGGTAATTGCTCCCTCCCTTGCAAATTCACACACTCTGTCTTCTATTATAAATAATTGTGCATATTCCAGTCTCCAACACTAGACCCTATCTTCTTCAGGGCAAAGGTTACATCTTACTTATTATTGAATCTCCATCTGCTCCTAGAAAAAGATCTTTACATAGCACATGTTAGAGTAACCTGAGAGTAATTGTGATGTTCTCACTTCACCCACAGCACTGATCTTACAAGATTGGTGATATTAGGAGGTGATTTTCTGAAATTTCTTAGTGCTACATTGTCAGAGACAAAATGAGAGCTGTGATCAGCTTTTACGCACTAATTCAAAGGTTGTTCAAAAATATTTTCCAAATATCTATAATTTGCAAATGTAGTATCAAAAGTGATTAATTGGGAACATATCCTGTAAAAATGTTTTCAGATAAGATTCTGTTAATAGCTTTCACTCTAACTAGATACTAAATTAAAAGTTTTATTTCATCTATACTGCTATGTATCATTTCTCATCTTTATTTTCTGACACCAATTTTTATGGTTACATAACTCTTTTAAATTGTGCTATAGAATTAAAATCCCTACACTTTTTTATTGGATAGGGAAGGAAGATGGAAAAGACAGTGCCTGGAGAATAAAGACTGCAGATCAGTGATAGAATCTTTGGTTTAAGGAGAAGACAAGACCTGGAACAATGGAGTCAAGTTAATGGGAGGAAAGAGGTGTTCCAAGACTTGGGGTGATAAATGAAGACTGTTGCTGGTTTAACATGCAAGTTACATGCCTTGTGAATAACTGAAGATGGTATGTCATACCCTAAAGTGATTCACTAAAAAAAGGAACAGATTGAAATTCATTATGTACCAAGTTTCAGTGATATGGCAAAAGGCATTCAAAAATCTCTTCTCTCATGTCATGAGATATAGCCATACCTCCTTTCTCTAACCAGTTGTCCACAAATGACATTGAGAAACTCAGAATATGCTAATGTGGTCTCGTAGGGAAACCACAGATGGAGATGGAAGTGGTAAAGAGATGTGAATCATTTATTGAAAGAAGAAGCTCAGCTCACAGCTGAAAAAAAAAAATGTGACAATGAATATATGTATGTTCATGTATAATTGAAAAATTGTGCTCTACGCTGGAATTTGACACATTGTAAAATGACTATAACTCAATAAAAAATGTTAAAAAAATTTTTTTAAAAAAGAAAAAAGAAGCTCAAACTCCGTGATGCAGCAATGCTGAATTAGTAACATCATTTTCATATGATATAGACCACCCATATATATCATTTATTACATGAAGGATTAAGGTCTCCATTAACATATATATCAAAGATTACTTATAGTGTGTATATTTTTCTAAAATAAGCCCAACTTGGTGTGATTCACAATTCTACTACTGATTATCAAATACTTAACTATACTTGTGTCTCTTGAACCTCAAAATTGCACTCCATGTATATGTAGATTAGGGATAATAGCAAATGCATACAATGGTAGTGTGAATAAATGAATTTATACAAGAAAGGTAGTTGGCAAAGTAATTGGGATATAAGAATGTTAAATATTAACTATAAAAAGATAGGATGTATTTAATCAAGAAATGAGACTGTTGTGAATTCACTCTTTAATACCTTTAAAATAAATCATGTAATTACAGATTTTGGAAATTAGAGAAATTTAAGGCTAATTTAACATGTGTCTGCTCCCTAAATTTGCAAACGCAAAACATAGAAACAATAAAAAATTATGTAAGGCAATTATAATTGAACGAAATTATTTTTGGTCCCCAAAGAAGGACTTAACTGTTTTATTTTCATAGTTCGATCAAATTTCATCTCTTATGAAGATTTAACTTTCTTTTCTAAGTGAAAAGCATAGACTTCTTTTGCCAAGGAAAATCAGTTCCCTTTATCGTGTACAATACAGGCAATGATTGAAAGGTGATCAGGACAGAGAATATAAGCACTGCGTAGACTTTCACAGTCTCATTTTACATAGCCGGTATTTCTTGTGAAATATGTCACATAATCAATCACTGAACTACACAAATGAAACACAACTTTGGAGTTGAAATATCTATTCTATCATTAAAGAAAAATGTTTCAAGTTTCAATATAGGGCAGTTAAAATTCCCATTAAAGTAATTGCCTAAGAATTCTATGTGGAAATAGTGATATGTGGTCATAAATAATTCTGTAATACCTGAAGTAGTCTTCTTTCTGAAGTGTGATATTTACATACTTCAGCATACATACACTGGAAAGAATGTATTTCAGACTCCATATTATTTCTAGCGGTGAGGTGATAGAACACATTCGACAAACTTTTATCTTTCCCTTTCTAGCTCTTATTTATCACATAGATAGCTTCATTTACAGGAATTGCTCATTTTTTCTCTAAAATAAACCCTACATTAAAGAGAGTCATCTATATACAACACCCAAGATTTTTTCATGTATTTATGAGAACTGTAATTTTACATGGTATATTTGATATTATTCCTAAAAGATGGTTGAAAGAAAGAAGAAGACCCTCTGGGGAAAATGCTCAAGAACAAATAAAATCAAATAGACCACAGATAATTCAATAATGTAAAGGGAAATATTACCAGGTTATTCTATTTAAGGATAGCTGAGGAGAAGAATATAATCATAAAAAAAGTGTGTTTTACTTTAAACTCCTGTCAGCTCCTTTCTTGTGCTAAGACGCCTCTAACCAGATAAATTATCCTTGCCTTCTTCTTTGGTGGCAATATTATGGGATTGTCATCCTAGAAGGAAAAACATCTTTCTATAACTATGCTGGGAGGGATTTGGCAAGACTTTTGAAAAGCAAGTTTGACTTGAAAATATTTGGTCAACTTAAAAACTCAGATATTTGTTTCAGATTTCCCCAGAGTTCAGTATCTTTTCTATAAAGGACAAATTTCTAAGTATAGGACAGACACTCTTATTACAGAGCACTCCCTTCCAGTATGTCTTTCATAATGCAACCATAGGAAACTATATTCTGTATTCTGTGGTAAGCAGTATGTAAACAGTATTTAACTGATAGAAAGCTCAATATTAGTGGCATTTTCTTTGTGTATGAACTAGTTACATTGTCTTCACAGGTGTACATAATTCCACAATAACATAAACAGTACTGTATAAATTATTTGGAACACAACTTGCTAAAACAGAGATAATCCTATTTGTTCTAGGAATCCTTCCAAAATTTTGACAGGCCACTATAAATAGATTTGTAGCTATTATTAAATGACAAACATCTTCCTTATTTCTCATCCTCACTAACTTGACCCTCTTTGACTAACATTTAATAAATGCACAAAGAAAACTGCATGACTTTGAGAAGCTGAACTTTAATAATATTGGATTTTAAGTTCTTCTCTCCTCCTCCAGAAACACTAATGCAGCTGCTGAAGCCTCTATCTAGTAGGCATATTTTAGTGTTATTTCAGCCAGGAAAAATATACTTTAAAAAAGCATCTCTCTGGTGAGCCATTTCTTGTATAAGTAATCATTGCGGTAAGCAAAGTTCTAGAGACCATGAAACAAAATAGGAGATCACTGTATTATTCTATTGAAAAGAAATTAAGTGCTGGAACAGTTTAACGAGGCATCCAATTTAAATTTTTTTTTTTTTGGTACCTACTCCAGAGTTGTGTATTCTAGCTGTATTGCTTTAGTTTAATAAAGAGCAAGTGCTTAATAATTGGATATTTATGTGAAGTGTAAATGTGCATAATGTGCATGTGTGTGTGCGCCTGTGCATTTGTGTGTGTGCTCCTTGATATTTATTCCTTTATACACGGCACCACTCCCAATTTTAAATTTTCCTAAATATATTTTAACTAACACAGTTATGTTAACCTTTTAAAAGCAACATGCCATTAGCAATTTATAAACTTGATGAAGGCAGGTGATTTATCTTCTCTATGGCCTGTAACTATTAGGAGGACAGGGAGAAATACACAGCATAACCTGCTAACATTGAGTGATAATCCTGCTCTCACACAGAAGGCAATAGGTGAAAAGTCAGAGAGGAGGCAATGGTATTGAAAATGCATCTTTGTAATCTATTACACGGTAAACTTTTTTCTCTCGGTTTTGTAATCTTTATTCCCTTCCCCTGCTGCCATTTTCCCCATAAATTAACAAAGCTTTACAACGGAGGGTGGGGTGGAAGATAACACAATATTCATTCTACCTTGTTCCCTGGAAACCTACTAGCAATTGTGGGAGTAAATTTTTATAGTAAGTTAGTGCTTCAAGAAATTCTATGAAATTCCACTTTCTATTTGAGTTAATAAACAAATTTATAATTGTGCAAAGGAAATATCACTGAAGTGAGCCAACATATCGATTTGAAAAATCAATTAAGTAAATTCTTAAATATCTTGAAAATTCATTAATGAGAACTAAGGTATTCTTTATTAAAAAATGTGAAGGAAAATAGAATATCAAACTATGCACTCAACCGACCCAAATTTGGTTGTTTTGTGTTTCTGTTACCTTTTATATGTGAAATATTTGTGTTGGGGTAAAAAAATAATCTTTAAATGAAACTGGCAGAAATTTTATTCTGAATCATTATTGGAGAAAGATATAGAATATATAATATTTAAAGGAGTACTTTTTTGTTATACACGTGTATATATACATATAATACATTTAGGCCACAGTTGTAGACATTCTTTTTAAAAAGAAATGTGAATGTGTTGGAATTGTATGAAAAATTTATAAGGACATGTTTAGATAATGTGTTTAAACTATCTTTCAGCATGTTTCTAATATAGAATTACTTTTTTTTTTTTTTTGCCATAGTCTTTTATTCTGTAACACTAAGGTAAACTTTAGTTTGGCTTTCCTCATGTCATTGCAATTAGCTGCTTTTGAGTAAATCATGATTTTTTGTTTGTGAACTGAAATGTGATATCCTTCTGATTGTAACTGCACCTCTATCAACAGTCCTGATTTATTACTGGGGTCAGGGACATAGTCCCTTCTAAAATTCAAGGACACCACTGACTTCTACCCAACCTCTCGCAGAAATTTTGAAAAGCTTTACTATAACATTGTGCCTTCTTTTATTGCTTTGCTGTTGCTGCCTCTACTGATCGGGAATTTCTTTCCTTGCACACTGCCCCCAACTACTATTTAAAGCCCAGCATTTGTATCATTTCCTGAGAAAGAGTTCCATAATTCCATCCAGTCCTCAGGCTGGCAAAGACTTGTGTACACATCTGTCACTGTATGTTTACATGTTCAATTTCTAAGAATTTTACAATTAACTTCCTTTTCTTTTTCCATCTTTCTATGCCCTTGACATCAGAAACTCCATTTCATCCATCATTTGTGTTGTCTGCATTTAGCATAGTCATAGGCAGAAAGCTTAATGCTTAATTACTATGTATGTGTACATGAATGAAAATGTCTCATATTGCTCTAATTTTCCATGTTCCCACAGCAAACCAATCTCCTTTATGATTGCCTTGCTCTTCCATTGGATTTTTTAATTATATCCATTCAATTCTTTCTCTGGTCTAGGACTTTGCATATCTCTGATAAATTGATTTACCTACAATAAACCAAGGAAATTCATTACGATAATAAACCCTAGTGCACTGTTATCTGACAATTTAATTATCTTACCAGTGGTAATTAAATCCAAATCATTGCTTTTAACATATTTTTGAATTCTTAATGGAAACTGAAATATCATTTTAATAAAGAAGCCTATGTTAAGGGAAAACTGCATGCCACAGTGGAAGGGAGCTGCTGAGAACGCTGCTCAGATCACCAGAAATCTTTTTAATCCCAGGCAGCTATTTAACAGTACAGTGACCCTAAAGAAGTAACCTCTTATTTTATCCAAAGCAAGGCAATTGGATATAATGCTCCCTAGTGGTCCTTCCACTTCAAATATTATATGCAAACAAAGCTGTCCTTTTGTTACTTTTGAAATTTATGAAAGTCCATTTCAACAATTCTATGCTAACCTTTCTAGTATTTAATTTATTCCATTCTCTGCAAAAGCTGATTTTCCCTTTGCTTTCAAGATGCTTTTTATAGCTAGAAAGTTATAAAAATATGATCTTTTATTAAGCTTGACAAATTCAAGCCTGCTTTAACTGGATATTTCTTGGTCTAAGAAGTATAAACATTTCTGTGGGCACTCAAAAACAGTTTCTTAAATCTCAAGAAAGCAACAATAATGGATTAAGTTCAAAGTAGTTTTATCGAGTCATTGCTTTTCCTTTAGGTCTGTGATTGATTAAGTAAGCAATAGCTATGCCATTCCACTGAGTGCGAGTCTTAAATTTAGACCGATGTGAATTCCTATTTTAGAGAGCATGACTATGAAAGTAGAGGGAAAGCAGTTAGGATACAATGACCATATTTCTGCTCACTTGGTGATAGGCAAAATGTGTGAATTTGTTTACAGAATATAAGGCAGAGAACTTGCATTATATACAAACGATGCTAGAGTAGGGTATGGGGCATTTGAGATGAAGAGGATCTTTGAGACACAGTTTCTTCTTTGTCATTACATTTAATAAAGATGAGCCCTTTTGATGTTATGTAAGAATCTATGATTTGTTGAACTTTTGTAAAAAAAGAAGTTGAAATTTTTATGGAACATGACATTTCTTTATTTTTACATGAATAAATTTTTAACTGTGTAGTTATTTGTTCTTTGATTTCCATTTTTTCCAAGATATTAAATCTTATGAGAGCAGGGATTGTGTTTTTCTTAGTTATATTATCAAGCCCAGTAACTGATCCATATGAGAGGTTTAATAGCTTAGTAAACATTAATTGAATTATCATCATATAGTCCACTGATTGCCTATGTTTCCGAATGTTTAATAGTCTTTGTTTTTCTCATTAGTCTCTGAGTTCAGAGGCTATCTAAGGTTGGAGAAGGATAATCTCAGTTTTGCTCACTTCTGGAAAGGTATCTTTCTTAGTGATTTTCATATGATAGAACTACTAAGTATATTATTGGAATTGCAGATATTTTCAACAGAGTCAAGTACTATGCATTTTGTTTAGTTTTCTTTTGTGTTTATTTGATTTTATTTCAGTTAGGAATCACTGATATGTTTGAATGCTCTTTATAAATTTATTTCACCTAACAATTTGATTTTGTTGTGGCTGATGATGTTTCTGCTATGGTTTTGGTTTTAAATAAATTACATAGTAACAAATTATTTTTATGCGGATGTTAGTTATGACAATATTTATTTCATATGCACCCAATAATGGAAGTCAGACTACTTTTTCTGAAAAATAATTATAAATAAATTCAATTATTACAGAAAATCTTGGTTATTATTATAATTGTATCTTATCACTCTGAAGAGCTTATATCCATAGAATGCAAGATAATTTGAGGAGTAAATGTGAGTTCAGGGTAAGAAGTACTTAGCAGAGAAAGTTTTTTGTAATGGAATTCATATTTGACAGTGTCTCTTAGGCAAAGTATGAATAAAATATATAGATGTATATCTACTGAACAACATAACTGCTTTTATAACTATACCATCGATGTTTAATATTTCATAATTCTATGCTTAGGCCAAAAATTATCTCCAGTACTACAGTGACAAAGTCTTTGATATGAACTTAATACTACATCTAACTGATATAAGTACAATTATTTCAGTTAGGCATTATAATTTTTAGAAAATGGCTGGGGAGTGTGGACACTGAAATCTAACTGCATGAACAGTGTTTTCTTCCAGAGAGCTTATACTGTGAAGAGAACAGTATCCAAAAAAATGTAAGGCATCAAGTTATAAAATACTAATATAATTTGTATAGTTGTGATTAACAGAGGCAGTCACTATTATGGGCAGTATAGAAGAAAAAAAGACCATTGTTGGTTCCAGATTTTCAGCCTATAATTCTAACGGCAAGTATTATTTCATGTTGACTTCTTTTTTCCTTCATGTCCTAGGACAAAAATGTTCATGATGTCCAACTAAATGTAATCAGACACCTCATTTGAGAAGAGCACCTGAGTTTGAATCAAGAATTTTGATGAAAACCTGTTTTGGCTACATTTGCTTCAAAGGTTTATTATTATGTAAAACAGAAATATGTATGAGACCACAAAGCAGAGGTCACTTAATGATGGCAAAGAAGGTTAGGGTACACTTATGGAGAAAGTGACTTTTGAGGTGAGTGCTGGAAAAAACTTACTAGTTGAGCAAGTTGAAGGACAGTCCAAGCAAACAGAATTGCATGTAATGTTTTTAAAGGGACTGACTGAGACTACAGTGGAAATGAATATTTATAGGGATAGAGGGATCTTACTTGGATAAACCTGTCTGGAAATTCTTACAAGATAGCTTAAGAAGAGACTTAAACGAAAGAGGCTCATATCCAAGTCTGTTACTCACAGAGGAAAGCTAGACAGTGTAAATGAATTTGATACATAAAGAAGGTGTTTAAGGTCTTAGAAATTCAGATCAAGAACTGGCATGAGGTCAGAAAGAGTAAGATTCACTTATGGAATTAGAGTTTGTTGTAACCAAGTTTTATTACTTATATCACAGGTTATTATCATAACCTTTTAATTTATCTATCTGCCTTCAACTTTGGAACTCACCAATTTGTCATGAACAGAATAAATAGATTTATCTTTCCAACACACACACACACCCACACACCCATACACACAATATACACAAATGTTTGCTTTAATCCTCTGCTTAAAAATCTTTCCCAACTTTTCACTGCATATTGTGTCAAAGTAAAATGTTTTAGCCCTGCATTTGAAAGATTATTTTTTCTGAGTTTCTACAATATCTTACGAATTCACCTATCATGAAAGGAAAGGGGTGCATCACAAGATTTCTCCTTAAAGTTGTAACCTTCCTTGCACTCTAAATCACAAAATTTGTTTTTCATTAATTGGGACTTCAGAAGCCTACTTGTAAGCCCTAAAAGTATATCACCTCACCAGATAGTGCCCACAGTTTTTCTATATCCATATTTTTTATGATTTTAAGAGAACAATCTCTTAGACTTAAATTTGTTGAATAGTACCATCACTTATGCTGTACAATGATTTGATTTGAAATCTGTGGTATAATAATTGAAAGCTCATTTGAAGTACTAAAACTCTCTCTCTATATATATATGTGTGTGTACATATATACACATACATACACACATACACACACACTCACAAGTACTCCCATACTCCTTTTGGGAATTGAAAGTTGAAGAACTCAGATCTGTTTATAAACTAGATGGGAGAATATGTGAGGTGTCTATGGTAATATTTCGTATGATCTGGTTATATTTCCATTTTTTTCATTTATTATTTTTGGCAACCTTCAACCTGGGTCCTGAGATCTTTCTTATTTTGCTTTGTTTCCAGCATTGAACTTGTTTAGTCTTGTAATTTTAAATATCATCACTCCATCAACAATTTTACATTTAGCCCTGATCTCTACTCTGAACTAGAGACTTAGAGAGCAAACAGCTAACTTGACATCTCCACCTTGACAATTCTTAGATATTTTACAGCCAAAGTCACTAAAACAGAATCTATCCCTAGCTCCTTTCATCAGGCTGTTTCCCTCTAGTTTACTCCATGTCAGTAAATTACCAATCATATACCCTATTGCTGATGTCCATTTCCCACATGCCACCCATCAACAGAACTATTAGTTTAATTTCAAAATATATCTCACATCTGTCCATTTCTCTCCATCTCTCCAGCAGCTTTCCTACTATAATCTCTCACCTGGAATATTTACCTCCAAAGGATACTGAATCTGACCACTTCTCACTCTTACCGTACAACAACAGCCTCATGGCTGTATCCTGGTTTCCACTCTTACTTCCACCTAAACTATATTTATTCGGCAGCCTAAGTAACCAGCCCTTCCAATCTCTACCCTCATCCCTTGCATTCTGTTTACTCGGTATGCTCCATTCATTCTAGTTTCTTTCTATTCTTTAAATATACCAAGTTCTTTCCTATTTCAGGTAAATGATGTTCTCCCCATTGATTTTTTAGTTGGCAGAATATTTCTCATTCTTTAGATGTCAACACAAACAGTATCTGCTCTGAAATGCCTCTCCTCACCATCACCTCTAAAGTAGCCCCCTCCTTGCCCTCCCCTGGCCCACTGAGTTTGTATGTCATATTACTGCTCTGAATTTCATCCATTTGCCCCTCCAGATCCACTCTCACTGTTCTCCATCCTGCCTTCTTCTTGGGGAGGCCCACATGTACAGACTATATCAGTAGGTTTCATTGCCCTTTGGATTCTGGTTGGCTTCAGCCTCTGAGGAGCTCTGGCAGGAGGTCAGAGTGAGAAATGAGAGCAAAGCCAGGGAATTTACAGCTCTACCTCCCTCACTGTGAAGTTTCTTTGTGCTGGTTCCTGAATGCTGGACAGCTTCAAACAATCTCTCCCATTGTGGTTTCTAGTAACTTATCCCACTTTTTATCTCTTTAGGCCTAGGGGTGGTAATAACTCACCTAACTCACCCGCTCTTAGCTACAAGTCAGTGTGCCATCTCTTGTTATTCCACTAAGCTCCAATCTTTGTAAATAGTTCTTTCTCGGAAACAAAACGGACGGGCAGGCAAACAAGCAAATTATTTTGTTTGGGTTATTCTAGTGTGGGTCTGCTTATCTAATTTAAGTATGCGCTTGGTTTTTCCGTGGGATTCTGTTACTTTCCTGATTTCCACCACAGCATGATGCAACATGCAACAGTTTTTCATTTATTGGTTTACTATTCACTGTGGCTCTGCTTACTAGAATATAAATTCTATGAGGGCAAGGAACTTTCCTTTTTTGTGTGCATTGCTATTTTTGTCAGCTTCTAGAATAGTGTCTAATATACAGCAGATACCAAATAGATATTTTTAAATAAATGACTGAAGAATCAGAATTAGAACAATTAATATGTTAATATATAGAGAATCTAAATGGAAGAATTAAGGTTAAAATCAAAGCCATTATAACCAACAAGTTATATTTTCTTTGAGCATTTAAGTATGGAGGGATATTCCAATGACTCTAGATTTATAAATTCGAACAGTTGAGGATAACTTGAATAATGTAGGAAACAAAATCAGATGCTTAAATTATTTATGATGCCAAAGAGGCAAATAGTTTAAAAGAAAGTAAATTTTAGCAGCAAATTTCAGTTTTATGCAGATATTTTAGCATCATGTAAGAATGTAATTTAAGCATATGTGATTCCTCACCTAGTCCTCTGTTCTCTGTTACCATACTAGTAGAGGTAATGGGTAACACTCAGCCACTAACTCTTTAATTAAATTGACCATGCCACTTCTGGCAGAACAATCAAATAAACAATAGCTCACATACATAGCTAACTTACTTGAAGTGAGAGTTGCTGCAAACAGTTAAGTGACAAGAAGTGACTCTAAAAAATAGACTTGGTTTGGTGAGAAGATGTACTGAATCTTATTATTTTTAATCTTTTGTGTGTGTGTTACTAGAGCGAAAAGAGTTTTCTGACAAGTGGTATATTTTCTATACGCTGACTGACAGCCTAATCTCCACGGAGAACCTGAGCTTTTCAGTAGATCAAAGCTATGCCTTTCACACTCAGTGGCTGCTGAACCCATGACAGAAAAGTGGCTGACACCAAGAGATAGCACAGGGTGCCAAGACTTCTGCCAGAGTGAGGAAATTAGAGATGAGAGCACAGAACACTGTTATGACAATATTGGAGGCAATTCCTCACTGTCCACCTTCATGGACTAAAATCTTCCTTGTTAAATGAGATGACTGAATTCCCACGTCTGTACTGTATACCCAATCAGTACTGTATATCCAATCAGTGTCCCTTGATTTCAATATAATCATTATATATCTTCATTTAAATATAAAAACAATTAAATAGTGCTTCATATTTTGGAAGAACTGAAAGGATTTATTTTGTTCCTGGACAAACCTGTTCTTATACATGAATATTTATTGGCATGGAAAGATTCTCTTGAAATTTTCTTCATCAAGAAAATAGGCTATAAAGTAAGAAGTAGATTCAATTTGTATAACATATAATATATAATATTATATTATTTTATCTGTATAATATATACATCTTGTATATAACATAAATATAAACTATGAAAGTATGTATTTCTAGGTTATAAGCTTATAGATATTTTCTTTTGTCACTATTTTTGCTCATTTATGTCTAATTTTCCTAGTATAAAATACATACGAATATTCCTAATGCAAAAAATAACCTATACATCATATATTATATAGTAATATGTCACAAGACTTGTATTGTGTTATATTAAATGTATTTTAGATTATATGTAACAAGAAAAAGACTTAATTGTAATTATAACTTTGAAAAGAGCTCATGAATGATATAGGAAAGATTTGTAGTAATCAATAAAATAGTTTCCATCTGGTAAAGTTGAGCAGTAAAGACAACTTTTAACATATAGTCATTTGTTCATCTCTGTATAGAGCCTAGAATTGGGCCAGTCTTGGAAGTATATGTTTGTTAA
Source organism: Camelus ferus (assembly GCF_009834535.1). Lineage (NCBI taxonomy): Eukaryota > Metazoa > Chordata > Mammalia > Artiodactyla > Camelidae > Camelus > Camelus ferus. Next base: position 40,457,217 of record NC_045706.1, on the reverse strand, counting down.
ATAAACAAACTAGGGTAGAATTCACAAATAAGTTGATAGTTTCATAGAATAAAATTACCAAAATTCAGATGAGTTATTTGAACTTTTATGGGGAAAAAGAAAAACTAAGGCATAAACAACTAACAGGCAAACAATAACCTTTAGATACTAGTAAACAATCAGTGTTTGGTGCTTCTGATTTCTTACTAGTGAATTACCTTTAGCAAAATCACACTAATGGTAATGAAGCTAGACCTAGAAACTACCCCTCTATATTTCTAGTCCTATTAGTCTTTCTTTAAATATCTGATAGTTGTCATATCCCAAGTAATGCCCATATAGAAGTGGAAGTTAGGGAATTAATCAAGATAATTGTAGGAAGGTTAAGCATATATAACTACCTAGGGGGAGCCATGGGATTATTGGAATGTAATGGAAATCTCAGAGATTAGGATTCTAATTCCAGATTCAAGTCTGAGTCTGAGACCTGGAAAACCCTTTTCCAAGGTCAGTTTCACAGCATCTGGATAGCAGCTAAAAAATTCAGTCTTCAGCAACATTCCATGTGAAGCTAAAGCCATGCATGTCTTTGATTACATGTGTCATTTCACATTCTTATATGTTAGAATTATCTTATGGAGACTCACCACCATTTCCAAATCTATTCCTAATACATAAATTAAAGGTGAGTTCTATTCAGTTCAACAAACAAGGCCTATTCTGCTTTAGGCTTTCAGCTAGATGATGGGAACACAACGATAAAAAGGATACAGTCTTTGAATTCAAAGCCTTACAAAACAAGAGAATTTTATCATAAGGAATTTGGTAATAGAATGAAGCAGGGGTAGTTACAAAGTGGTATATGTATGATGGTAAGATAGCACCTAACTGTACTTGATAGGTTTAAAAGACATTTGAGCCAAATTTTAAGGAGTGACTTCTTTTCAAAATTCATTGCTATTTTCCTTTTTTAAAGTTTTCATTGAAGTATAGTCAATTTACAGTGTTATGTTAATTTCTGGTGTACAGCATAGAGATTCATTTATATATATATTCCTTTTCATATTCTTTTTCATTATAGGCTATTACAAGGTATTGAATATAGTTCCCTGTGCTATACAGTAGGACCTTGTAGTTTATCTATTTTATGTATAGTAGTTAGCATCTGCAAATCCCAAACTCCCAATTTATCCCTCCCTACCCTCCTTGTAACCATAAGTTTGTTTTCTATGTCTATGAGTTTGTTTCTGTCTTGTAAGTAAGTTCATTTGTGTCCTTTTTTTTTTTTTTTTTGATACCACATATAAGTGATAAATGTGGTATTTTTCTTTTTCTGGCTTGCTTTACTTAGCATGATGATCTCCAGGTCCATCCATGTTGCTGCAAATGGCATTATTTTATTCTTTTTTTAATAGCCATGTAGTATTTAATTGTGTGTATATATATTACAACTTCTTTATCCAGTCATCTGTTGATGGACATTTAGGTTCGCTTCTATGTCTTGGCTATTGTAAATTGTGCTGCTATGAACATTGGGGTGCATGTATCTTTTCAAATTAGAGTTTCCTCCAGATATATGTCAAGGAGTGGGATTGCTGGATCACAGAGTAAGTCTATTTTAAATTTTTTAAGGAATCTCCATACTGTTTTCCACAATGGCTGCACCAAACTATGTTTCCACCAACAGTGTAGGAGGGTTCCCTTTTCTCCATACCCTCTCCAGAATTTATTATTTGTGGACTTTTTAATCATGGCCATTCTGACTGGTAATGAAAAGACAATCTATGGAACGGGGGGATATATTTGCAAACAATGTGACTGACAAGGGCTTAATTGAATAATATAGAATACAAAGAATATACAAACAGCTCATACAACTCAACAAAAAACCAAACAACTCAATAAAAAATGGGCACCAGACCAAAACAAACATTCTCCAAAGAAGATATACAAATAGCCAACAGGCATATGAAAAAATGTTCAATTTTGCTAATTATCAGAGAAATGCAAATCAAAACTACAGTGAGGAGTGACTTTTGAGTAAGCTTTGAACAACAGTCAGGGAATGACTAAAAACATTGGAGAATGGTAGGAAGAAGTGGATTTCACATGTTTTCAAACATGTATTCCCAAAGCCTAATTAACAGCATTCTTTAGAATGTACAGCAAAAGAAAGAAGTGGATTTCACGTTTTCAAACATCTATTCCCAATACCTCATTAGCACCATTCTTTAGAATGTACAGCAAAATATTGCTTACTATCTTCATTTTGGGATCTCCCACAGAACTCTGAGACCACAGGGAAAGTCACGCTTCGGGGCCTATTAAAGGAGTGCTGTGGTTGGTTGGATTTTGCCGCTGTTTATTGGCTCACATTCCTCTGTCAGCAGAGACACTAGGAGAGAGACATGCCAGAGAGGAGAGGCTCTTTCTCTGCCTCTGTAGTCTCAGCTTACAACCACTTTTCTCCTCATTGTAAGCAACGATTGTTTATTGTTTAAACAACTGCTAGTTTAAAGCAAACTTTTAAGACAGTATTTTTTGAACCTAAAAATGGACAGAAACTAGAATAGAGATGCACTTTGCAAGAAAATAAAAGCATCCAATATGATTTTTCAGTGGAATTAAGTTGAAATCTAAAAAAAGGATGAAGGGAACAAGGACATAGCTTTGAAGGGTTTATGTTTTAGTTATTTTTGAATATACATCAGATACAGTAGATAAATATAGATAAAATATATATAAAGAAAGATAAAGAAATTTTCAGTTGCATGTGTGTATATATGTGTCTTTATTCTTCAAAATAATTTTTTAGATATTCATGATCCACAATCAAGTATACTCTGAAGAAAGTAAAATCAGTTACAATTTGAGTAGAATTTCCAAATAGTTTAAAATGGAAATTTAAGCTAACCTTTCTATTTGTCACTTGTAAAAACTGGCAGTGTTTGTATAAACACTGAAATCACCACACTCTTCGAGGAACCCCTTAATAACCTTAGTTTTATTCACCTTGGATTCAAAGATCCTACTAATGAAAATAGCAGAGATATAACCTCTTACATAGGTTTGTGTTCTTGAGTGCCAGCTGGTGACACTATGATGATACATAGCACTAATAATTGATTAAAGTGACTTCTCTCCTCGCCCCAGTGCTTACTGATATGTGACACTTGGCAATATGTTATTAAAGCCCGATTGTACTGATGATGCACTGGGACAGATGTCACTAGAGAGTCCTTCCTTGAGTGATAAATTTCTCCTTCACAGCGTCGTGAAAGTCTAAAGATGCACATTCAAAGCCAGTCTATATGCCTATTTAGGGAGTAAAATCAACTTTAAAAAATCTCAACGTTTCAAGGATTGCAATGGGTGTGTTATGGCTAGAAACCCAGGCCATCCAAACTCATAAACAATGCATTCTGGTAGCACTGTGTATCTATGGAAAGGGGAGCTGTCCTCCTAAGAAAACTTATGGTAAAAGCCATACACACTGAAAGATGGTTTACAAAATGAAGATTTTAAGACCTGGAGATTCATGGAAAAAGTTCATATGAAGTTTAAACGAAAAAAAAAAAAAAAAAGACTCCATTAGACTGTAGAATCACCAAGGACGTAGGAGTGATAAAGCTGATGTCTGTGGTTTTAACTCCTTATATTTAAATGACTGACTATGAACAGCATGAGAGAACAAGTAAGTCTCAGAGTCCTGTCTGGTATCCAAAGATAGGGTGATCGGTAGTATTCGTCTGCACACGGTAAAGAATGGTGCTAGACCTACTTAAGAGGACTTTCCATAAAGCAGACCAAATTGATCATTTAAATAGAGATCTTTATCAGCTTCCCAATTGGGGGGGGTGCTAAGGCTAAATATTTCTGTAAAATAAATAAACAGATTTATAGAATGCGTTCTTTAGCTATTGCTATGTATATGAGAAAAAAATAAAATTTAAGATGATTACCTAAAACTTTTTCTATCTTAAATATCAGAAGTATGCTGAATTTTGAGTTATGCTAACACATAGGAGTAAGGAGTCAAAAAGCCAACAGTTTACTCAGATATATGTTATTTTGCTATCATTTCATGTTTTTAAATCATTTACACTTGAGTAAGTATAGATCAGGAATTCAATTCTATATCAATATCTCCAAAGAAACAAGTCTCTAAAATCACATTTTTGCACATTTGTTCTTTTGTTTCTTATTTTTGAAAGAAACTCCTAAATGACCATTAACTGTAATAATATTTACAGCTGAGAACAATGTTCCTCATCTACTGAATAATCTGCATTTAGTAAATATTCATTAAATAAGGAACAAATCCTCATTTGTGGCATCTAGAATGGAGATTCAGAATAAATAAAATTATAGCAGAAATTCAAATGCATCAAACACTCTAAAACTCACCCTTGTGTTCACTGGCATGTCTAGAACACACTATTTCTTTCTAACTCCTGCACAGCTATACCTACTCCTTCTGTTTATATGCTGAGTTAATTTAGAGATGACAAGTCATCATTGTCAGGACTGACAATGCTTGCCCTTTTTCCCCTTGTGAGCTTCCACTTTCAATTACTTCTTCTTGTGTAGACTGCTCATACAAAAGAAGCCCTGTAGAATGTGATGATCATTTGCAGTTAGCAAGAAATCTAAAAGCTGTCATTTTCCTCTAACTTTGAGAAATTAATCTTGTCTGTCTGTTCTGAGTGTTGTCGCTTCTGATATTTTCAAATATCCACTGACTTCAATCAGAGATTATATATTGTTTTACAAAAGCATTACAACAGAAGAATAGCTTCTAAAATATTGTAACCTGATCAGTTGTCAAGATACATCTACAGACGGAAATCCATTTTAGTGTGATGTTTTTGTGGAAAGCTGTAGCTTTTTCTCAAAATTTATGAATGGCCCCAAATTATAGGTATGGGGATAGGATTTGAGGTGGAGGTATGGAGGCAGAGAGGTAAAAATCAAAATGGAATGAAGAGAAGGAATCAGAGCTAAATATTCTTCCCCTTTGGCTGGCCTTGATAAAATGTGTGGTTTCATGGCACTTAAGAAGCTCTTATAAATACTTAGTAAATAAAGTAATGCCTTTTTTTTAGATAAGTTCTTTGATACTTGAATACTCCTCAACTCTTTCTCAGTGGTATGAAACAGGAACAAGGACTAGGGAAGGGAAGCAAGGTCCCAGTGGAGAGTAGTTTTTATGCAGGCACTCTGGAACGAGAGACAAGTGAGGTTTGAACCCCAGATTCTTTAGTAACCAGCCACTTGATATTTGTCAAGTCTCAAACATTTTGTGATTCAGTTTCTTCATTTGTAAAATAAGGATAAATCTAGCACCAATTTTATAGGTTTCTTATGAATATTTAATAAGATCATTTCTGTAAAGCACAACACACTGCAGGGAACATATTAAGCACTAATTGTGGGTTGCATAGTTCAACTGAACCTTGAAGAACTTTCTCATATATTCCACTTCTCTGAATCAAAGGGCAGGTTGGAACTGAAAGAGGATAATCCTTAGTCTTTCCTCTCTTAGTACAACACCATTTGGTAACCCATCTTCCTCTAGAGGGCGCCAGCAGTGCCCTTTCCCTGGATTTTCCCCTTAAACAGAGGCACCCCTACACTTTTTTTCAGCATGCTTATCAGAAACAGGAACTGTCAGAGGGTCCTACAGCCTGGATCAGAATTTGAAAATGTGAGGAGTTCCCATGTCTCCCATCGTTATAAGCAAACAAAAGAAAACAACTAAAGCAAATTAAGCTGTATACTGCATTTTTGTATAAATCGGGCTTATTTATTCCAGATTTCATTGCATTTAACATTAAAGACGTCAACACTCACCTGGATGCTCCCTTAGAGATACGGATTATAAGTGACTGGAATTTTACCAAAAGATAAGATGAAATAAAGATATAGGCTGAAGATAACACTTACAAATCATGTACCCATTCAATGTCTTCCATCCTGAAGAATGACTAAGTGTGGTTATTACATGACATTAAAACATGTCAATTCAGAACCAAAATGCAAGTTAAAATTAATATAAAGATGTTTATGAGGGTGGGAAGGGATAGACTGGGATTTCAAAATTGTAGAATAGACTACACTGTATAGCACAGGGAAATATACACAAAATGTTATGATAACTCACAGAGAAAAAAATGTGACAATGAGTGTGTATATGTCCATGAATAACTGAAAAATTGTGCTGAACACTGGAATTTGACACAACATTGTAAAATGATTATAAATCAATAAAAAATGTTAAAAAAAAAGATGTTTATTAAAATGCTTCTCTTTCTCATCAACTGTTTTACTTCGTCTAAGAGCAGAGACCATTTATCTTATCTTATGTCAAGTATGGTGACACAATTTAGTTTGACTGTCATCTTAGCTTCTATCTGGGATATCCCTCTGGGATACACTAAGGTGTTTGCTATAATTGCAGTGCAATCCACATTCTTCCTCTACTTCATCTTACTTCCCTCACTTCTTTAAAATGGTTGTCCCTGAAAGCATATTTAAAATAAACTTTTGCACACAAACCTCCATCTCAGAGTCTGTTTCTAGGGACCTAACCTAAAAGACTAAATTACAGAGATTCGGAGAGGGAGGACACCTAGTTTTTGCCTGCAAAGAACTCAGATTCTGGAATTTCCCAGTGCATAGTCACCATTTGTTCATTCACTCAATCTTTCAGTAAAGAGTTTCTAGATGTCCACTGTGTAGACATTTTACTGCTTGAGATCATTTTACTGCTTGAGATCTCTTTCCATACCACCAGACCAGGGAGAACTTAATTCAGACATTTTAAAGTGTTTACTAAATATTTACTGAAAGAACGTTCCTTCGAATTCAGAGAAAATTTCCTATACTCGTAAGTATACCATAAATTATTGTTGATAAGAACTTAATCCTGAGTGACATTGACCACTGTTTTTGAGAAATGCTGACATCTATCCTAAATCAATAAGCCACAGTTTTTTAAAATGTTCAAATCTGTTTCACTTGAGAAAATTCTTTTTTTTTTTTTTTTTTTTTTGGCCAGAGTGAACTGAAGAAATGGCTAGAAAAGAGTAAAGAAAGCTAAACTCTAGTCTTTAGCCCCCTGATTTCTTAGCTGTGTGGAGTTAAAAATGAATGACATCTTTCTGGATCTCAGTTCTTTGCTATACAATGGACAAAGCCTCTAATGACCCAAGCAAAATATGATTTTATTTTTATTAAATAGCACATCAATCATCTTTCAAAAATAGTTTTATGATTTACTTATGCCCACAGTGTACTTTTGCATTAGTAATATTTCAGTGTCAAAAATACTATTAATATTTAAACCCTTTAATAAGTGCATTTCAACTACTTTATGTTTGCGTATTTTGAGCACTTGTCTATTAGGCATTAATCTTTAGAAATATGTAATTGTGCTGGGCAGACTTCATATTTATTAATCAGTTTGCTACCATTCTCCTTTCTGTCATCATGAAGCAGTCTGTTATAAAGTAGTAATAAATATTTATGAATATTGTTCTCTTTCAAAAATAATGGGAAGAGATATCCATTTAATTCAGACTTCATTAGTCCTGAAGGTTTAACTTATTTTTAAGGGAAATTTCTAGCTTTATGGTTAGTAACTGGCACATCCTTAACAGTAGAATTATTTATTGGGGGGATGATTAGATAAAAATGACTTAATAGTCTTAATTCCATATTGTACAATTTATTATATATACATTTGTAGGTTTATATATATACATATATATGTATATATCTCATATTTCTTTGTTTCTTAGGGTAAACTTGTACTTTTTTTTTCTTTCTATCATTAAAATTCCTTCTGTATTCCTGAAACAAAGTGACTAAATTAGTAAAATGGAATCCACATCTTCTTCCCATGTACAATGGTGTTGTTGGTGGAAAAATCTTTTTAATGTTATTTTAAAAAGCCAAAAATGGAACCCACAGCAAGCACTACTGTGGAAATGTAGAATATCAACCTTTATGCAAGGGTTCATTTTATAAACTCCATAGTTTATTGAAAATATTATTTACAAAATATTATTGAAAGTATTATTTACTCAATATTAATATTATTTAATTTAATATAATTTAATAAAATAATATTAATATTATTTATTCAATATTATTGAAAATATTGAGTTTATTGAAAACATTATTTACAAAAGTAGGGAAGGGTGAAGAAAGTGTCTATTTTCCTCTTTAGGCTGTTTATTTCTCATAATTGTGACTTTTGTGGCTTTGCTGAACTGCTAGTGATTTTTATCAGCTTTGAGATAGGAGAGACTTGTAACAAAGAAAAAGCAAGCCTTCAGGGAATAATACCACTTCCTAACCATTAAACTAGTCCCAGCCCTTGACAAAAGATGCTCAGCTATTAGCCAAGACAGCTTCTCTCTAGTTTGTCATCAACATTAATGTGTTTTCCCTTGCTAAGTGAATGTTTCTTCCATCAGATCTCAGACTTCTAGATGATAACGCTAGCTTATGAACTCACCAGAAAATAATTATGGCTGATTAACTGCAAAGAGGACTTATTTCAAAGAAAATATTTTCCAGCTGACAAATGCTCCCAAGGGCTTTTCTTTCAGTATATGGCATTTCAATTTGTGGCTCCATGGTAAAAATAAAGTTCACTACTATCTGTTAACATAGTTGACACCCATAATTTTGCTTTGGTATGTTTATGTAGCCTGTGGATTCATGTCAGCAATAGTTTCTCTCAGAGATCTAAGACTATAAAGGCTCCTGATAATTCTCAGTTATGAAATACCAAGCAATATTTTATACAGCCAAATAATCATGGAGCACTTAGTTCTTAATCTTGTAAAAGAAAACAGAAATGTTTTATAGCTGATGCATTGACGATAGGATAATGAATTGCATTTTCTGACAAGGTTGTAATGCTAAATTAATGCCTCTTTTGAAACACTTCTCTCTCATTCACTTATTTCACTGATTAGTGCGCTATGGGTAAATATGTGTGAGTATTTTTGAAATGCACCTGAGGAGAAGTTATGCATACTCTCAAATAGCGTATCTCCTAAATTTAATGGAACAGAAATAAAGCAGATGGTATCAAAGTGCTGTGGTCAGGTGGATGTGTTAACAGTTGGTTTTAGGGATTAATTTTGACATGATAAACTAAAGAAAAAAGTGAATGGATTACTACTTATTTGAAACAAAGATGTTTAGCTCCAAAATGGGGGGAAGGGGAAATGTCCTGTAAAGAAGATTTAAAGGAAGTTCAGAAGGCAGGAACAAACATTTTTATCATTTCTAGACATAGAAAGAGGATACACTGACCCATTATTGTAGGGATTCCTTTAGAATCACTAAACTGTAACATTTCATAAGGTGTGGGTCCATTCTGATTTTTTAACTTTTGGATTACTCTAAGACTAAAATGGCTGTTGTAAGAATAAGGAGAATCATGAAGAGATTCATGTTCCTTCAAACAATGTAGCCTCACCAGGAAAAAACATTCAATCCAACCTCATCTGACCTCAGTTCCTAATGAGATAAATCAGATTACCCCTGACTGTCTAGTGGAGAAATTGGTGCATCCACATTGGAAGGATAAGACATTATTTGAATTCTCTGCAATTTTTTTCTAAAGCATTCTTATAAAAAATCAAAACACCACAATTTAACAAACATGACTAATCATGGAATTGGATACATGATTTGCCGAGGCTCAATGCAAGATGAAAATGTCGGGCCCACTGTTCAGAGTGACTAAGAATTTTAAGAACTTGCCTCTCACCCACCACTATCACCACTACCAAAGCACATTTTAGTCCAGAGCTTACCTCAGTTAGAATTAAAGAACAAAACTTTTGGTAAGGCTAAAGAAGTCTTAAAGTCTGGATGAACATGAAAACACAGTTGAACTAAGAATTTTAGCAAAAAATACAATTTATTTATCTTATAGATAATTTACTCTGTAGGTAGTACCAACAATGAAGTTGTCTTTATCCTCCCTCCCAATTTTGGGATCAGAATTATGTCAAGGCACATCTAAACTCATCCAAATCACAGTTCCATTTAACAGAAAAATATCTGAGAGTCTTGGCCAAATACCTAGATGAAGAATACAGGACTAGTGGAATCACGTGCATGGGGAAATCAGGAGTGTTAATAAACTAAAACACTAAGAGAAGCATGAGGGCAGACAAGAGAAAGAGGGAACATAGATGAGGAAATCCTTAATGCACATCTGAAGTGGAACCTGTACAGACTAATGGAATTCTTAGAGGAATGTATAAATAACTTCTTAATGTCATTATCTGTACCCATATGCTATGGGTTGAATTGTGTCCCCCAAAAGATATGTTGAAGTCGTAAACCCTACTGCCTCAGAGTGTGACCTCTTTAGGAAATAGGGTCATTAGAGATGTAATTAGTTAAGATGAGGTTATACTGGATTAGGGCAAGCCTTTAATCCAATATGACTGGTGTCTACACAAGGAGAAAACACCATGTAATAACAGAGGCAGAGCTGGAACTGCTAACAACTGCAAGCCAAGGAAAACCAAGGGTTGCTAACAAGTCACCAGAAGCTCCCAAGGAGTAAGAAAGAACTCTCCCCTATAGGTTCTACTGAGAGCATGGCTCTGTTGACACTTTGATTTCTGGCCTCTTACATCTAGAACTATAAAACAATAAATTTCTGCTGTTTTAAACCACGTAGTTTGTGTTATTTGTTATGACAGCCCTCAGAAACTAATACATCATCTATACAATATCTATCTAATATTAAGATTTTTGGGAAGGAACCAGGATGAGGTGATCTTGAATGATGGACTGGTTTTGGTAAAAAGACAAGAATTGACAGATACAAATCAAGATTATTCTGACAGACATAATGTAAGGCAAGGAGACAATCAGAAGCATAACACTTGTACAACACAAGCTCCAAAAATGCCATAGTTTTATGTTTTCAATATAGGAAGATGAAGGAGGGAAAAGAAACTTTATGGGGCACCAACAATGTTCAATGATTATTATGTTATATGCTTTCACATAGATGATCTCATTTAGTCCTTGGAACTGCCCGTCTTTGTAAATATTTTTGCTCCTAAGTTTTAGAAGAATCCCAAAGAGGAGAGCTATACAACTTCAGAGTTTACAAAGCTAATTAAATATAGGACTTAAATCAGTCTGACCAAAGGACTTCATTTATTACAATACCTTATCCTGCCTATTTTTTTAAGTCAATAGCTAAAACAAAGATTGAAATTTTGCTTATTTTTGGTGTTGTTTTGGTTGTAATATTTTGTTTTTATTTCTAGTGTTTTCTAAAATTTATGATTAATGTGATTTACGTAGATATTATTAAAAAGATACGTCTGTAGATGAAAAATGAAGCAAAGTGGATATAACAAGCTGAGTTTCTACACTTTTTCAAGATGGTTATTTTGACAATAAGATTGTTTTCTCAAGCAATTTTATGTTTACTTGGTAAGCACATCATCCAATCTAATACCACTTTTTAAACCTGAAAGGGTAAGAATGTATATCACACTTGATGTCATGCAGAAAAATATTCATTACTTATTGTTAATATACAAAAAGTACTACTTATATGTAAAAAATGTTAAATAGACTTCAGAGAAACATCAGATTTCAAAAAATATTAAACAAATAAATTTAGTAAATTTTGACATAAATGCTTGTTCATCGATTTAAATTATCTAGCTGGTCATATATGATATGAATTTTAAAAATACAATATGATAAATAATAAAATTATAAGCAGTACAAAACAATACAATAATAAATTAGAATTTATCAGAATATACCCAATGTGATACTCTGAAAGGATACATATTAGCCACATCTTTATCAAAGTTGTATTAATAAAGTGGAATTATAGAAGGTATTATAATGTAATATTTATGTGCAACATATTTGATTGGGGGATAAAAACATAGCAAATGACTTTAAGATGATAAATTATTGATTGGAAATAACCAAGGAATAATTGAAATAAATTAACACTTAGGGAAACACATTTTATTTAATCACATAATAACAACAGAAATCTATTCACTTACATAAAAGTTTTTGATCAACAATTATCTTTCAGATTAATCCCACAAACTGTATTGTTAGAACTTTGTTTATATAAATCTAAGTGCTATTCTAATATTCAATGGCCAACTTTGAAAAAAGAAAATTTGTTTAAGAAATAAACTCTCCTTTTATGTAGCTTAGATCCAAATCTTAGATGATGATGGGATAAAAAATCCCCATAAATATTTGGATTTTGAGAATTTTTTACCAGTTAACATTAATGAAGTAGTGTAAATATAAAGAACCAGCAAAAGAGCTGAAGAGCACAATAACTGAAATAAAAAATGCACTAGAAGGAATCAACAATAGATATACTAATAGTAAATGGACTAAATGCTCAAAACAAAATAGAGTATCTGAATGAATACAGAAATAAGATTCATATATACTCTGCCTACAAGAGGCACACTTCAGATCTAAAGACACACACAGACTAAAAACAAGGGAATGGGAAAAGATATTCTGTTAAAATGGAAATGAAAAGAAAGCTGAGGTAGCATTACTTATATCAGACAATGTAGACTTTAAAACAAAGACTGTAACAAGAGACAAAGACATTGCATAATGAAGGGATCAATCCAACAGTAAGATAGGATGACTGTAAATATGTATGCATCCAACATAGGAGCACCTAAATACATAAAGCAAATAATAGCAGACCTAAAGAGAAAAATTGACAGCAAAACAGTAATAGGAGAGGACTTTACAGCCCTATTCACATCAATGGACAGATCATCCAGACAGAAAATCAATAAGGAAACACTGGCTTAAATGACACATTAGGCCAAAAGGACTTAATAGATGTATATAGACTATTCCATCACAAAACAGCAGACTATACATTCTTTTCAAGTGGACATAAAACATTCTCCAGGCTAGATCATATGGTAGACCACAAAACAAATCTCAGTGACTTTTACAACACTGAAATCACATCAAGTATCTTTTTAACCACAACAGTATGCAACTAGAAGTTAACCACATAAAAACAAACAAACAAACAAAAAACCTGCAGAAAGTACCAACATGTGAAGTCTAAGCAACATGCAACTAAACAACCAATGGGTCACTGAAGACATCAAAGAAGAAAACAAAGACATAATGATGCAAAGATCTATGGAACATGACAAAAGTAGCTCTAAGAGGGAAGTTTATAGTGAAAAAAGCCTACCTTGTGAAACAAGAAAAATCTAATAAACAATGTTACCTTAAAGGAACAGAAAATGAAGGAACTAGAAAATGAAGAACAAACAAAACATAAAGTGTGTAGAAGGAAAGAAATCATAAATATCAGAGCAAAAATAAATGAAATAGACTAAAAAAATTAGAAAAGATCAATGAAACTAAGAGCTGGTTTTTTGAAAAGATAAAACTGATAAATCTTTAGTCAGACATATTAAGAAAGAAAAAAAGAAGGCTCAAATAAATAAATCAGAAATGAAAAAAGAGAAGTTACAATCAACACCACAGAAATGCATAAGATAAAAGATTACTATGAACGAATTTTAAAACAAATAAAATGGAGAACCTAGAAGAAATGGACAATTCTTAGTAACACAAATCTCCCAAGACTGTATCAGGAAAAAAAAAAAAAAGAATAGAAAAATGAACAGACCAATTACCATTAATAAAACTGATCTGATATAAAAAAATTCAAAACAAAGAGTCCAGGATCAGATGGCCTCACAACTGAATTCTACCCAATATTCAAAGAAGGGTTAACACCTCTCCTTCTCAAGCTATTCAAATAAATTGCAGAGGAAGGAATGATTCTGATATTCTATGAGGTCAGCATTACCCTCATACCCCCAGACAAAGACATCAAAAAAAAAAAAAAAAGAGAGAGAAAGAAAATTACAAGCCAATATTCCTGATTTAAACGATGCAAACATCTTCAACAAAATATTAACAAACTGAATTCAACAATATTTTTAAAGGATCATACACCATGATTAAGAGATGCAGGATGGTTCAATATCTGTAAATCAATCAATGTGACACACTACATTAACAAATTGAAGAATAAAACAATAGGATAGTCTCAATAAATGTGAAAAAGCTTTTGACAAAATTCAACATCCATTTATGATAAAAATTCAACAAAGTGGGTACAGAGGGAACATACTTCAACATAATAAAGTCCATATATGATAAGCCCATAGCTAACATCACACTAAATGGTAAAAAGCTGAATACATTTCCTCTAAGATCAGGAAAAAGACAAGAATGCCCACTCTTATTTCCTTTATTCAATATAGTATTGGTAATCCTACCCAGAGCAATCAGACAAGAAAAAGAAATAAAAGGAATCTAAAGTGGAAAGGAAGGAGTAAAACTGTCACCGTTTGCAGATGACACAATATTATATATAGAAAACCCTGAAGACTCCATCAAAAACTGTTAGAACTCAAATGAAAAATTGTGTTCTACACTGGAAAATGACACAACATTGTAAACTGACTATAACTCAATAAAATAAAACTAAAAAATTCAGAAACTGTAATAAAGTATAAGAGGGAAAAAACTGGTAGAACTCACAATGAACTCAGTAAAGTTTCCAGATACAAAACTAATGTACAAAATCTGTAGTTTCTATACACTTACAGTGAATTTCTAGAAAGAGAAATTAAGAAAACAGTCCCATTTACAATTGTATCAATAAAGAATAACATACTTATAAACAACTCTAACTAAGGAGGTAAAAGATATGTACTTGGAAAATATAAGATACTGATGAAAAAATTGAAGATGACACAAAGAAATGGAAAGATATACCATACTTATGGATTAGGAGAATTAACACTGTTAAAAAATGACCATACTACCCAAGGCAATCTATAGATTCGATGTAATTCCTATCAGATTACCAATGCCATTATTCACAGAACTGAAATAATTCTTTTTTGATTATTTAAAAACATTGTTATTGAAGTATAGTCAGTTTATAATGTTGTGTCAATTTATGATGTACAGCACAATGTTTCAGTCATACATATACATACATATTCATTTTCATATTCTTTTTCATTACAGTTTACTACAAGATATTGAATATAGTTCCCTGTGCTATACAGAAGAAACTTGTTGTTTATCTATTTTATACATAGTAGTTAGTATCTGCAACCTTGAACTCCCAATTTATCCCTTCCCACCAGTAACCATAAGTTTGTTTTCTATGTCTGTGAGTCTGTTTCCATTTTGTAAGTAAGTTCACTTGTGTCTTTTTTAGGCCCTGAATAGCCAAAGCAGTCTTGAGAAAGAAGAGCAGAGAGCCTAGAAATGAACCCATGCTTATATGGTCATTTAATCTGCCACAAAAGAGGCTAGAAGATAAAATGGGGGGTAGACATCATCTTCAACAAAAGGTGTTGGGAAAACTACCCACAGAAGAATCAAACTGGACTATTTTCTCACATCATGTACAAAAACAAACTAAAAATGGATTAAGGACTTAAATGTAAGTCATGAAACCATAAAAATCCTAGAAGAAAACATTGGTAACACGCTCTTTGACACTGGCCTTAAAAATATTTTTTTGGCTATGTCTCCTCAAGCAAGAGAAAAAAAAAAATAAACAAATGGGACTTTGTGCACTTAGGCATAGTGAAGAAAACTATCAACAAAGCAAAAGGGTCACCCACTGAAAGGGAAAAGATATTTGCAAAGATATATCTCATAAGGAATTATTATCAAAAAAATACAAAGAACTCATATAACTCAACATGAAAAAACAAACCCAATTAAAAAATGGGCAGAGGACCCAGATAGACATTGTTTCAAAGAAAACATACAGAGGGCCAACAGGCACACAAAAGATGCTTAACATCACTAATCATTAGGGAAATGCAACTCAAAACCACAACGAGGTATCACCTCAAATCTGTCAGAATGTCCATCATCAAAAAGACAGAAAATAACAAATGTTGGCAAAGATATGAGGAAAAGGGAATCCTCATACACCGTGGGTTGGAATGTAAACTGGTGCAGCCATTATGGAAAATAGTGTGGAGATTCTTCAAAAAATTAAAAGTAGAACTACCATGTGGTCCAACAATTCCACTTCTGAGTATTTTTCCAAAGAAAATAAAAAGACTAATTTGAAAAGCTAAGTACCGTATGATTTCACTTATATGTAGAATCTAAAAAGCAAAACAAATGAACAAACATAACAAAACAGAAACAAACTTATAGATATAGAGAACACATAGGTGGTTGCTAGAGGGGAGCAGGTGGAAGATACTTAAAACAGGTGGTCAAGGTTGAGGGACAACCTTACAATTACAAAATAAATGCATTATGGGGATAAAATATACAGCTTGGAGAATATAGTCAATTTTATTGTAATTTTTTTTTATGGTAAAAGACAGTAACTTGTCTTATGGTCATCATTTTGTGATGTATCAAAATATTGAATCATTATGTTGTATATCTGGAAATAACATAGTGTTGTAGGTCAATTATAATTCAATTTTTTTAAAAAAAATGTAGACACTGGGAGGAAATACATCTAAATGCTAATGGTAGTTATCTCTTGGGGGTGGGGAGTATGGGTGATTGTTATTTTTTACTTTATGCTTTTGTGTATTTTTAATTGTCTGCAGTGAACATGTATTGCTTGGAAAATTAGAAAAAAAATAATAAATGCCATTAAAATAAAAATATTACTGAAATGAAAACTAATAGAGTTCATTTTAACTTTTGGAATACTCAAGAAAGCTTTTAATGCAACTTATCTATTTGCTAAATGGACAATGGCACTGAAGTATACAATCAGAACACAGAGGCTTGCAATTTAAATTCAAAGAGATCCCTATCTTTGGTCCCTACTACCATGACTATCTTCTGAGCTTATATTTGTACAGGACTTAATGTTTGACAATATGGCTTGATCTAAATTATCACAATTGATATTATGGCAATACATGCAGGCCAGGTGCCAAAATCTCCCTTCTGCAAGTGGGGGACCTCTGTTTACAACACTAGCTGTCTTATCTCATAGAGCATATAAACGATGAACAGTTTAACTCAGGTTTTCTGATTTCTAACAGCATGTATTCCTTCCTTCTGTAAAATATTTTAAATGTAGAAATCAGAAAGCTTTGTGGGTTAAATAAATGACATAAATAGTAAGAATATCCATCCTTTTAACTAAAAAAGTTACTTTGAAAAGCATTGGGTGGACTGGTTAGTACTGTTAAAAGAAATCCACTTGAAAGACGCAGTGACAAATGTGATTCTCAGTGTGTGTTTATGTATATTTGATAATGTTGATTAGGAGAAAGTTTACTCCCTTCCCCTCCTGAGTTCTTGTGCTTGGACTAATAATAAAATTGATGCAAGTCACATTAACAGGAGAAAAAAAAATTAACTCATACGTATGGAGGTCTCATAGAAATGGGATCTAAGAAGTAGCCAAAGCAGGCAGCTTTTACACTTTTTAGACAAAGAAACAATACACTTGTGAGGAACTGACAGGACAAAGAAACTTAGGTTTAGGGTGCTCAATCAGTGAAGAATCTGAACAGAATTTGGATTGGGGTAGCAAATTAAAGAAGTGACAAGTATGCTTATGTAGGCTTCTCAGCATGAATTCCCTATTTCTGGTAATAAGGGTATTCTACCTCCAGATGCCGGGAGCACACCTTTCACGGGAGATTTATCACTTGCATTCAGGGAAGCAGAAAGGAGGGTCAGTGTTTCTCTTACACTGATGGTTTCTTAAGTAACTTTAATTCAATATAATCAATATGCCATTGTGGCATATTTAGGGGTGGCCTGCTCTGAGGCCCAACATTAACAGGATAACTTTCAAATTTATCTCCTCAGTTGAAAACTGCAAGTTCTATAGTTTGAAAACAAAGAGGAAAAAGAAAAAAGTTAAAGAAGTTATAGCAAAATATTTGGTAGAGTATTTTGATTGGTGTCTCTGTAATTGTCATTCTCCTAAAATTCGTGTTTTCATCGTTTTAAGCTAAATATGCACATGATACGTAATCAATCATGGAAGACGCACAAGTTCTAGGAACACTTAACCTCAGGCACACTTGCCTAGCTTTTTAACTTTGGGTCAGAAGGCAACGTATATACAAGGAAACTGATTTCTAGCCAGTCATAAATTCAGGTCTGTCTCTTACAGATAAGGATTTACTTATACACTGCAAGAAATTTCTTTCAATTTTCTTGATTCATAACTGTCTTCCACTCCTGAGGATATTTTCTGCTTTTTCATTATGTATTACACTCTAAAAAGTCAGACCTCTACTTACAGCCACCCCCACCCCCTGGCATGGACCCCTCTCTGCTTATGTTCTTCCTGCTGCTTTGGGAAGATAAAAGATGAAAAATCTGTATCAGACTCTCACAATACTCTTCAAGTTTGCAACCAGTGACAGTCCTCTCTGCCTGCTAGCAAGTGGAGGTATGGCCACAGGGCTTGTCGAAATTGGAGAATGAGCAAAAGCAGCAGCCTTTTCAAAGGATACCACAAATAGCCATTAAGTCAGACTTGGAAGCTATTTCATTGGGGTTTCAATTTAAGATGAATGGTCTGGGTGCCTTTAGAGAGCCAACACTTAGGAGGAGAGTCTTTGCTTTCTAAGACTGGAAATAACTGCTAGGTTTGATTATTGTGACTTAATGTTTATACATCATCAGATGTAATATTGTTGAAGATTTTTTAAATCATTAGGAGGGAACTAAGCACGTAACACAGAATTTCAATTGGAAGATCTCCATCAAACAAATGTATAGCTATTTTAAAATATTTGCTGTTGGCTCTTATCTAAGAGTTATTTCTTTTCTTCTTTTTCCCTGAGATTGTTCTTACTGGCAGAACAGGCTCCCTAGTCTTCATCGTTTTTCTTTATTTTTAAAATTTTCATGCAAGTTCACTAGGGTAATTTTTCTTTTAAAACCCAAATTACAGAGATTCTGGAGCTTTATTTTTACTTTGAAGTGATTTATTAAAGAATCAAAGATTTTTCCCTTCAAGAACATTTTAGTACCATCTGCTACCACCCACTATAAATAATACTTATGGGTAAGTGGGACATTTAGGGGATTTTTCTGCCTTTTTCTAAAAGCTGTTTTAAGAACATAAATTCATTATAAACTTAAGAAAAATTTATATATAATATATATATATATTATATATAAAATTATATATTATATATATATATATATATAAATATATATAAAATTTTATTTTAGGCCACAAAGGAATAAAGCACCATTTTCACTTACTTCCTCATGTATTTTTATATTTGATATATTTCACCTATAGTCCCTATCCAGAATCTAAGATAAATTCCTTTTAAGAGGGCAGATGACACAATTATTACCGTAGAAGGAATCAAACTTTATTCTCTCTCAACTCTAGTATTGAAGTGGGACTGGGTAGTTTAGAAAGAAACATTAAAGGCAATACTCTTCCTTCCCAAAGCTAGGGTCTTGAACTAGAATGTTTTTCTAAGCTGTAGACTCAATCCTAAAATTGGCCTCTCTTTCCATATCAATTATAATAAGCTTACCTTTATCACTATTGTTAAACAAATTATTTCCTTTCTCTCCTCCACTTTTCCCAAGCTCTTTTAAGTCAACCCTTTCAAGCTTTCTCAGACCGCTCTGAGTGTTCAACTGTGAATGAGGTTATAAACATAAAACCAGTAGCTGGAACTCATTCACATTTTCCAGATCAGTGTTTTGCAAATATGGTTTATGTTCTAACTTCAGCAGAAGAAACATCAGAGGTGCTTCTTAAAAAGGAAGATTTCCAGATCCACTAAATAAGCATCTAGCACTTAAAACATGGGAACCTGAATCTTAAGTGCAGACTTCAAGTAACCCTAATACACATAAAGTTTAAGCATAAAGAACATAAATGAAAAGAAAAAAAATTGTTTAGCATTTCACAGTATGTCTTATATGTAATTAATCTTACATCATCATAAGATTATATGCTGATGTCTCTTTGTTCAATTCTATAATGCATTCCAAAAGGAAGTCCTCAGGCATTTGAAACGAATCCAGGACCAACTCATTTTACCTCTGTTGCTTAGATTTGCGAATGTCCTCTCTTAGGGTTGTTTCAGCAAATTAAATATAATAATACCACAAAGGACTTCTGAGGTTCTATTTATATCTCCTGTGTATCAGTGATATTTACAAAAACATATACAGGAACATGCTTAAAAATAGTTGACTATGAACAGATTTATTGTCGACAAAATTAACTGCTAACTCACTCTGTTTTTCTGACAATCAGTAATTAACAGTTAAAGTGTTATCTTTCCTTTCTTTTTTAGAAAATAACTTTGGAAGTTCCACTAATTAAATTTCTTCTCAAACTTGTCAAGAATATTAAAGACATAGGTCAAATGTATGGTAGCTATAATCACTATGCCTGCACTTACCATTTTTAGTTAGGCAGAGTTTTGTTTTTTTTTTTGCATTCGCAAACAGACTGTAATTATTCTTGTCAATTTCAAATGCATTATTCTCTGAGAAACACTGCAGTTTGCCTCTGGACCAAGTTGTCTTTTTAATTCTAACTCAAGATCCTGAAAAAGGACATTCTCTGACTCAGTTTAAACAATATATCTCCAAAGTTTTCTACCCATTTATTTCTATTCTAATCGTATTTGTGTGGGAGTATCATAAGCAGCTCCGTCTTGAGCAGAACTGAATATATGGCTTGCACAATTCTAAGAACCAGCCTCAAGAGAATGGGTTTAACATTATTGCTTATAATAATCTGTATCTTTGTGGGCATTAAAATAATTGTAGCTTTTCTCTACCCGTATATGTAAGTGGGCAACTAAAATTGTCAGCAAAGAGATGCTATAGACCCATGTAAACATCTTCCACTCTTAGAATATGGCATCCCATGTCAGCATTAAGAAGTTACAGAAGATGGATCTTTGCCCCTAATCCCATAGAAATGGAATGTTGTTTCACAGTGGGGAACTAAAAGCAGCTCTTTTGCCCCTTTCCTGTTTGCCCATTTCTGTCCCCCTCTAAGCTTAAAAGAACCTAATTATAGGAATGAGATCACTAAGCAATTGAAACTTACTCCTGACTTATGCTCTCCTGAATGCACACCATGCCTTGTCTAACATGTTGATTCTTTCCCCTAAATAAACAGAAGGATGAAGAATTAAGCACTTAAAGAATGATTAGCTCTCTACCCTCATAAGTCCCCTTAGCAATCCTACAGGCAAATTACCAGGGCAAGATAATATCTGAATAGAGAGTCACTTTGCATGCAATAGAGAATGATGCCTCCTGCTTCCATGACTCACTGAGATTCTTTCCCCCAACCCCACACCCATTTTTCCCTTTAAAAACTGTCATGGCTGAGCAGAATCTTCAGAGATGGTCTCTGGACCATTTCCCCAGATTGCTAGCTTTTCTGATTAAAGCACCTTCCTTTCTACTGACACTTGCCTCTCGAATTACTGGCTTTTGAACAGTAAGCAGCTAAACCTGAGTTCAGTAACAATGTCATTTGTCTTACTTTCTTTTAGAAACTATGCCATTGCATAAGCATCTTTAGATGGCAAAACATCTAGCTGGCAAATGTGTTTGTCTCCACTATTTTGGACAGTTGGATATATGGTGATTTTACTGGTTGTGAAATTTCACAATTGAAATTGCTTTGTTAGTTGTTAAAAAATAACCATTTAGAGGCTTATCAAGTTCAGTTATTGACATAAAAGATTACTTTTTTAAAGCATTAAGTCCATTTTCATGGCAACTGTATAAAATAAAATGCTACAAATTATCTTTTCTTTCTAAGTTTGCCAAACCATTCAGCTTAGAAAGAAACCTGTACATACCTCAGATACTTATTTTCTTCTACTTGTGAGTAATAAAAATATCAATACAATGAATTTAGATGAACATAAGATGGATTGATTTTCAGATCCATTACTTTTCAAGGATAGATTTTTTTTCTGTTACTCATTGGCATCTTTTGATTTCTACTGAAGAAGATACAACTAAAATTATATCAGTATGGTCTAAGAAGAATAATCAAGACTGTTCTGCTGTTTTATTTTCCTGATAAATAATGGCTAAGATGACTCTGTTTAGCATAGTCATTATTCTTCACAAAATAACATCTGAAATTACTCATATTTTTCAAGTTCACCATTTCCTGTACTATTTAGCCTCCAAGATGATTCTAACTGAATAGTAGAAAAGGATAAAGGTGTGGCCTACTGCACCCCAGGTATCGTTTTTACTCAAAATTTTGCAAATTTCAGCTAAACTAATGTGATAGCTCAACAATCTATTAATAGTTTGGTGAAATTATATGCATTAAACATTATTGATTCTAAGCTTCATGATTCTTTCAAGAGTTCCTAACTTTAACATTTCTCTTAGTTTTTAAATATTCAAAATGACTATTTTTTGATGGGAGAAACTAGTTACTTTAAAGGAGTTATAGTTTTGTTGAGGAAAATTGACCACAAAAAAAAAACTTCAGGTAGAATTTTACAGAATTTCTGATGGTTAGCAGCTTATGAAGACTAAAGAAGCCTAATTCTCATGTATAAATTGGGTTATAATATTGGAGACTTCAGTGTAAGTTTAAGCAATAAATACTTAAGAATACAAGGGTTGTTATCCTTTCGAGCTTATCCATAAAATCATCTCATCATCGGTCATGAGGGGCCAAATCTTTCCTGTTTCCTTAAATACTATAACAAATTTCTTTATTTCTTATATAATATTTCTTAAATAATATAACATATTTGGAGAAAGCCAAACTCTGCAATCAATCAATCAGACATTCGAGTTCCTTAATATTTTTTTCTTTTATATTACTTGAAATTTGGCTGTGAGGTGAAGAACTTACACACTAACTTCAAGAACCGATATTTATTAGCTGTTAAAATCAAGGATTTCATAGTCACATAGACCTGATGTTGAATCCCATCTTGTCCCTTTTTGGCTATGAGATTTGAGCAAGTCATGTAATTTCTTTACACTCAATTTTTGCATATGTATCTCAGAAGAGGAAGTAATTTATCTCATTATAGTAAGTTTGCAATAAAAGTAAATATAATTATATCCTTCAAACAGAATTTACTTTTAAATATTTTAACTGATATCTACAATTTGAAAATATATTTTGGAGATGAATGGTCATCACAACTAATCTGCCCAAAGAACACTGGATTTGTATAGAATATACTGTCACATAGATAAAATCTGTTTCCTATTCTGCCTCCTGGGTTAATAGTCAGTTCCCATAAGTACTGAGAAACTCTTCTCCATTTGAAGTTGAAAGAAATCCTCCTCCTCCTGCCCTGAGGCTCTGAGGGAACTCACCTCCCACAGATGGGGCTCTGGAAGTCCTATGATTCACATCTCTCAGAATGCCTCTCAATTCTACAGGAGGTGACAGGGAAGTTAGTGATATAGGAGTGTCAGTGGGTTGCTGATCAACAGGAAAGAGTCATTACAGAAATAAAATCATATGTAAGTAATGAAAATGTGAATATGTAGATTAAAATGTGGTCTCCAAAAGCTGGATAGACTAATACAAGCTTACCCACCAAATATCTGTATATTCTCAGGGAAACTTTTTGTTCCCTTTTGTGTAAACTTTATCATCTACAAAATGGGGATAATAATAGCTATCATATTAGGTTGCTGTGAATATTAAATAAGGTAACACAATCTCAGGTCTTTACTAAAGTGCTTAAGCTATATTGAAGTATAAAATTAGCTCAAGAAAAAAGAACGAGAAGAAGGGGAGGGTCAAAAGAGGGAGGAGGGGAAGGACAGTATTCACTGAGGGAAAAAAACAGAAAGAAATAAAATTAAAGAAAGCAAAAATGGATACAAATTTAGTTTGTAAAAATTAATACTACAGAGAAATGACAAGAATTGGTGAGGATATGGTGAACCGGAACCCTCAAACACTCCCAATGAGAATATAAAAAGTGCAGTGCTGTAGAAGATAATTTGGCAGTTACTCAGTAAGTTAAATGTGGGGATACTATATGGCCCAGCAGTTCCACTAGATATGTACCCAGGAGAGTTAAAAATATATTCACACACAAACTTATACAGAAATGTTCATAGCAGCATTATTCATAATAGCCAAAAGGTGGAAATGATTCAAATATACATTAGTTCATGAGTGGATAAATGAAATGTAGTATATCCATACAATGCAATATCATTCAGCCATAAAACTGACTGACGTACAGTTACATGCTGCAACACTGACAAACTATGAAAGCAGTAAGCTGAGTAAAAGAAGCCAGACGCAAGGGCTGCCTATTTTATGACTCCATTTATACGAAATGGCCAGAGAAGGCAAATCTATGGAGACAGAAAATAAATCAGTGGTTGCCAGGGGCTGGGGAAGGGGAACTGCTAATGGGTGTGAGAGTTATTTTGGGAGGGATGACATTGTTTTGGAATTAGATTGTGGTGATGGTTGCACAAGTTTGTGACTATACTAAAAACCATTGAATTGTACACTTTAAAAAAGATTTTATGGTATATGAATCATATCTATAAAACAATGATTTAGGTAAAGTAAAGCAGAAAAACACAATATGGCAAAGAAATAGTGACTCTGTACACAAAGAATATATAGATTTCAAAATAAATAGTTTTTTTTTTCTACACAGAACTATGATTAAAATGTAATTTTTCCCTCTTGAGAGTACTAAGTTGCTGAGTCACAAAATATGCCTCACTAGCCAGAAGGAGCATAGAAAGAAGCAAAGTAAAATTAATAAAATAAAAACAAAGGAATGAAGTATACTTACTACATTTAAAATGCACTTATTACATACTTAATTTAAGGTTGCTACAATTTTTCATCAAAACACCATCTTTATATGAACATGACTTGCCATAAATATAATGTACTTAGATTTAAATATAGAAATTTATGTTTCAGTTCCAAAATCTATCCTCATGAGCTACTTTAAGAACACAAAGAATAACAGTAGCTACTCTATAATCATACCTCCGTTTTTAAGAGTTCTGCTTCATTCTATTTGAAATAATTAACCTTGCTCTAGCAATAATTGTAACCTGATTTTCCCAGCTTCACATATAGCACCTTTCCAAGTTTCTTTTCTTAAATAACAAACATCCTCCAAGTACACATTTCATGGTTTATTTTATCCTGTATCTCTCCTCATTCAACTGCCTGGGCTTATAAATATCACCATGATTCCCATGAAATACTGGTTTATCGACATGAATGGAACTGCAATTTTTGAAGTAACCAAGGGCTGTAACTTAAAGGAGGATGTCAAGAACATCTAGGATAAGAAAAAAAGATGATTCATAATGCATGAAACTTCACTCATCTCCTTGGCATTTTAGCTTTTACTGACACTAAAAACAGTCCCTTTCAGTAATGATTTTAACAACAAAACCACTCAGAACAACTGATGTGAAATTTGCTAACTTGAATCTCTTAGGTGTTGCCCTGTGCTGACTCTGACATTAAGCTGGAAAGCTCCAGAACAGAGCAATAACCAAAGCCTTTCAGATCTGTTAGATATTTGTACTGGTCAGTGTGGATCCACCATCAACCAAGATTTGACCTTAGGTAACTGAAAACACCAGTTTACCTGATTACCTTTGAAGTTTCTATTATAATTATGGAATAATATGCAAAATGAAGAAAAAGTATGCATATGTTTGCATGTGTATGTGTGTGAATATTGGAAACAGAATTTTCTAGCACATTTCTTCACTGATTCTTGAATTATTTCTGCAAGCAGCAGTCTATTGCTATCTGTATTAATTCTTATTTCATTAGCTTATATGTATCAAAAGTGATTTTATTAACTGTAATCAAATAAATACAAGCTGGATGTAAACAAATAGTGAACCAATCCATCTTCTCTAGCTAGCTTGTTTATAATGAAATTTAACTACAATAAAATACTCTTAAAATAAATTTACAGTTTATTTAAAATTAAACATTGGGGTTATTCTGCCATAAGCAAATGAGAAAAAAATTTTTCTTCTGAAATTAATATTTAAAGAGGATTCAGCAAGTATTAACTCATTAGAAATGCTGGAAAATGTTAAAATTTATGGGTTCTAGGAAACTTTTTCTGAATAGTTCTATAGAGCCTGCCATCACGAAAAAAACTAAAGGCCTACATAATTCCATATGAATTTTCAAAGTATTTGTGCCCAGTATTTTTCTCTCTTACAGTTATTCTTTCAAATTCAGGGCACCAAATACCTATCTAGACTTTGAAATCATCATTGCTCTTCAATGTGAATAATAACCTTTATGTGTCTATCTTTTATTTGCATATCTTATTTATTTCATATATTGACACAATAAGGATTATTTTGTCCTCTCATTTCTCATAGTCTCAAGAACAACTGATCTATCTTGTGACTTTTGATGTGACCAGCCTGTACTCTAATGAAAAGTCAGTATTAAATGCTTATTCTCCATAACACCTTCAGGTACCTGGAGTAACACTCAATAATAGGAATTAAACAATGAAAAAACCAACTCACTTGTGTATTCAGACAACAAAATATCTTTTACATGACAGTTTAAATATACTCAATACTCATTCTCTATTAATTCTGTTATTTCACATGCTAATGAGTATGAAGTACAAATCAGAAGGCTGAACTATCAGTATCTTTGACTCATCCTTTATTAAGCTTTCATGAGTCTTGTTATTAATATTAATGTAGATTGCTGACCAAATAACTTGTATAATTAATCTTTTCAACTGGTCTTTTAGGCTGTATTTGATAAAAGATAACAGTTTCAGAAGGGACAGAATTTTTATTTCTTTTTTTAAAAAGGGAGGGAATACATATTGAGAACATTCAATACTGAAATATTAAAGATAATAGATATCATTCTAAGAGCACAGTGTTCCTAAAAAAGAATGGTTCCAAAATTCTCCATGAATAGAATTATTTTAAGCACTGGTAGCTGACCAAAAAAAAGTGTGGATGAAGCTTCAGACTATATCTGAAATTCTGTCCAACAGGCTACAAATGGCCAAAATTTTTAATATTAATTTATTCTGTGGCATGCAGAGATTGGTGTTGTCAAATGAGCATTCAGAGGTTATTTATGATGACATTAAACAAGCATGCTCTGGGGAGTGTCTCTGATACAATTTCCTCACCTTATTGGTTGCTCATCTCTTCACATAATTGTTCTTTAACCACCGTGAGAATTTACATTCTTTAACAATCTCCCAGTGCATTAGTCCTCTCTTTTATTCACCTCTCTCTTCATCAGACTTAGATTTCTTAGTCCACTGTTTTGACATTAGCTTTTTTGCCCTTTTTGGCATTTTTCCTTTTTGTGTTTGTATTGCAATTCCTCATCCCTGGACCCTGGATCCTGGATGAATGGGATTTGCTTCCCTGTACCACATCAGCCTAAGTAGGACATGTTCAGGTTTTAATTATCTATTTCTTTCCAAAAAGCGCTATTGCCCTCTATCAATGTTTGTCTTTATATTTTGATGTACACATTAATTTTGAAAAACTTCAAACTGACCAAAATGTTATAAAAATGGTATAATATTAACCTTGCATTTTCACCAAGGTTTATCAGTTGTCAACATTGCACTTCCTCCTTCTCCATACACCTATATTCCTGTGTGTGTATATATTTGCTAAAAAAATTGTTAGTTGAAAATATCAAAACATTTATCCTCTAACTACATCTGTAGATAACTCTATAATAAGAGTATAATCCAATATGATCAAAGAATTTTATATTCAGTCAGATTTTTATTTTGGAGAATAAAAAAGAGATGCTATTGTTTAAAAGCATATCCCACAAATACTGTAAATAAAAAGGGCAATTACTAGACAAATAAATGAAAAAGTCTTCCTCCATTATTTGCATATTCATACACTGTACTGAGTTTGTTAATGATGGGGTTTTAGACAAAGATTTTTAAATCATATTTGATTGTAAATAGCTATCTCATCTACTTATTTTTTTCTCATGTGCATTTAATTTTGTTACCCTGTTCAGAATTGTTATACACAGTGGAGTTGACTGCTTTCAGCATTCACTGTTGTATTCTTCACTTCTTTCTGTTACTGGAAGATTTTTATTCCCTCAGCTTTAAATGCCTACTAGACTGTAAATTCTTTGAGAACAGGAGTTTTTGTCTGTTTTGTTGATTACATATTCCTAGTCCTGGAACAATACAAATACATGCGAGTTGCTCAATAATATTTGCTGAACTAATGAATGAATAAAATGTAAATACTTGTTCTCCTTCAGTGATTCCTGCCCAATCTTCATCATTCTATGTGTAAGCTCTACTGAATTTTACTCAGAATTGGTCACTTTCCCCTTTGTTTCACTACTATGCCTTTTGGGTCCCTGGTTTTGATCAATGTTACTAAATATTGCCAGATTTACTAAATTTTGAAAACTTTAAGAATGGAAACTGTAAAAAAGATTACTTAAAGTAAGCCTCTAAAATGGACTAAGTAAAAGTCAATAATTGAAATTACACAAAACAGGTGATACTTTTAAGCAAAAATGTATGTAGTTTGGTTGTTATGTAAATTAAATGATCACAAACTTGGTGTCTGAAACTAACACAGATTTATTACCTTATTGTACTGTAGGTAAGGTATCTGTCACACATCTCAGTTGGCTAAAATGAAGATGTTGGCAGAACTACATTCCTTTCTGGAGACTCTAGGGAAAAATCTATTTTCTTGCCTTTTTCAGCTTCTAAAGGCCAGACATATTCCTTACCTCATGGCCCCTGGCCCTTCCTCTGTGTTTAAAGTTAGCAATGCTGCATCTCTATGACCATTATCCCTCCATCGCATCTCTCTTTGACTCTGAACTCTTTCACTTCCATCATTTTTAAGGACACTTGGGATTATATAGGATTCTCCCAGAATATCTGGGATAATCTATTTTAAGGCAAACTGATTAGAAAGCTTGATTCTACCTGCAATGTTAATTCTCCTTTATCATGTAATATTATATACTCACAGGTTCTGAGAATTAGGAGTGTTTATATATTTATATATATATATATATATATATATATATATACACACACACACACACACACACACACATATATATATGTAAATAAAATATATTTTATAAATAAAATATATATATCCCAAATCATTTTATTTGTTTATCATCAAATATTTAGCATTACTAGCATATTTGATATTTGTGCTCTGTATTACATGACTAATTTTAATTGCTTGTTTAAAGATAAACAGCCCTCAACTAGATTTTACATCAGAATGTTTGAAAACCATTTTCCAAGTTAATTGCTTTAATAGTTGACAGTATTTAAAATGTTTTCTCTGATGATATGAGTTTTAAAAATACATATAATTAAAATAATTTTTTCTTCTAACATAAATTCTAGAAGTCCCTCCTTAGTACTATGCTATCTTTTAAGTTCTGGAAGAAGTTAAATCCATTATCTTGAATTCAGCATACTGAGAGTAAGACTTTGGGGTCTTTAGAGCAAGATAAGGATTCATATTCCATCTCACGTATCATCTAGCTACACAATAGATACAGAATGGTTGAACTGCAATTTGTAGCAAAAAAGTTCAATAGGCAATAACATTTTAATCAGTTCAAATAATAAGAAATAATAATCTTCTGAGATTTTCAGCCACAAGTAGGAGTTCCAGGATTATAAAGAGAACAAACGATTCCAAAAGATGTATTTATATGTGCCTGATTATTGGAGAAGAATGTAGAAATTCATTAGAGACTGAATGTTTTTATACCTCAAATATTGTTATGGAAATGCCAAAGAATATGTACGTTTAAGAAAAAATAGTCATGAATAGTTTTTTAAAATAATGTCTTAAAACTTTTCTTCCCTTCTATAAGATAATGATTTCTATATATTTAACAATACCATGTACAGTGCAGTGTTCTAGGTGAATGAGCATAATGAAAGATAAATAAAACAGTAAATGAATTGAAGACTTTTGAGTTTCATGAGAGGAAAAAAACCCATCAATCTGGGTTCAATCAGAATCCTTCATATATATAAGAAGAGATTTGTTGGCAGGATTAGGCCTTATTCAACTATGGGAGCTGCTGTCTTCATATCTAATCCTGGGGCTTGATGTCCACAGAGCAGGAAAGATGGATGTAAAATAAGGGAGAGTAAGAACAAGACAGAACCCACAGATACGAGCTAGAATTTATGAGTGTGGATTAAAATCTTTATGGGTCTCCGTTGCCTCTGATTTGGAAGTTAGGTGGGTCCTGCAGATACTGCATCTTTCATTTTGGAGTGAAATGCATGCACACACACACCTGGCCCAGGACTCAGAGAAGCTGGAGGAACTAAGAGAAGGTGGGACAGTCGTAGGCCCAGCCATCATCTCAGGACAGTCAGTTAAACAAGCAGGTAGAAACAGTATTTGTGAGTCACAAAATAGTTGCTGCTTCACTCCACCCTCCCAGTCTCCCCTAAGAATCTCATCTGTGGCCCACCTAACCAGAATTATACAGGAAATGGATTTCTGGGAAATACAGTTTACACTAGCCAGCTTCACCATTACAAAGCCACCATAGTAAATAAAGAGAAGAAAACGTATGTGGAATCAGATAGATGGAATTAGAAAATCACTCAAGAAGTAATTGTTTCAGCAAGAACCATAAGTGGATGAAGAACAGTATATATACACAGTGTTAAAAGATACTCTGGAAGGTACTTAAGTACAAAAGAAAACAGTACCCCTGAAATGGAGAAACCTGGTAGAAACACCTTAGCTAAGTCATCAAAGTTAACATCACAAAAATGGGAAACATCGACATCACAAGCATCACATTCATATCATCCTATTTCCTAATGTGATACTTGAGAAAGACAATTTCTGTGGTGTATCTGCCAAAGTACATAACTTGAAACCAACTGCAAAGAAACATCCCAGGAATCCAAATTGAAGGACATTTTACAAAAGCAAACCTGAAGAATTATGTAAGACCTCTGTTCAAAAGTCTTCATTAAACACACGTGTAAATTAAAACTATAACATGAGCAGACAACTGATGTATATATGTATGTATTTCCTTTTTACTTCACCAATCTCATAGTCACAAAAGGAAGATTTGGAATTTCTCCAGGAAGAAATTCATTAACAACATGGGGTGCATATCCAGATGTGCAATCCAGATTTGAAATATCAACAAAGTGCTAATAAATTTTGAGATTTAGAAGAGAGAGAGAATAACAGAGTGGCAGGGATGGATTTTAGCGAACAATATTGTCTCATTGTATATTTCCCACACCTTGTACTCTAAAAATTGTTTTTAAATCAATAACTGATCAATAAGAGAATAACCTCATATGTATAAAAAATTAGTCATATAAATTATTAGAAAGAGCTCAAAACTAAAAATTAAAAAAAGTCACCAAATTGAACAAGAAAGCATAAAGTTTTAGTGGAAAAATATTCACTGGAATTAAATTGGAGATTATTGTAAATAGACGACATTAAAGCAAAAGCAATGTTATCAGAACACCAGCCTCAGATTTTGGCAGTGAAAGGAAAAAGGACAGTTGTGTAGCAGCTACCGGAAGTGGTAGAGCTGAGGTGCAAAACAGGCAAAGAACATGAGGGGAAGAAGGACCAATCACAGCAACCAAATTCCTCTAAATATTGCAGGAAATGTAACTTAAACCAGAGTGAAAGATGCGGCTTTAAGAGGAGGAGGAACACAACTTTTTCTCCCAAGATTAAAAAAACAAACAAACAAAAAAAACTTAATTGTAAATAATGATGATGACGATGATAAACAAAACCAGTAACAATGTTTCTAACATTTTTAGGAATCTTTCTATGTGTTCAGACACCATGCTAAGTGAACATAAATGCCTCAACACAATGAGGCAGGTTATAATATTCACTTCTTATGGAAGAGGAAATGAAGCTTAGACAGATTACATAATTTGCTCAGAGTCACACAAGTAGAAAGTGGGAAGTTCATATTTAGAACCAGTACTTTCATCTACTGCACCGTTGTGTTTCCTATGGTGCTACGTGTCAAGCAGTGTGATAAGAACTTGATACACATGTTTTGAAGTGTCCCTCATTGTCTGCTGGCAACACTACATGAGCCAACCCACTCCTTCACCCTCCAGGGTACAGTCAGAGGAAGCCTTGGAATCCTATTTCCCAGAATCCTTTCCCAGACAGATTTTGGGTTATATTGGGAGGACTGAAGAAAGATGCCATTTATCTCTTTCCACAGCAATGCACAGGGAGAGGACCTAAGCAGGTGTGAAGTATTGAAGAAGCCACCAGTGTTTCTGTGCAAAGCTCTTGTAGCAGCTCTGACCACTGGTAGTGGTTTGCTGTAGTCTGGAAGGCTGCAGGTGACAAATCTAAAAGCTAGAGCTGACCCCTCCGGACCCTTGCTCCTTCAGGTCTTCTGACAATTTGTAAGTACCTATTTCCTTGTATTCCGTCCGTTCTTGCTGGAATTTCTGTTTTCCAGTGCTACCACTGATACTCGTACTGTGAAACCAGTAACTTGTTTCTACCTCAGAAGCCTAAATGTCATATATAGGCCTAAACAAATACACTTTTACTCTAGAGAATTCATACTCAGGATCAAACCTGTACCCGGGAGAGAATGGTAACTACATACTGACCTCTTTACAGACTAGTAAGAATTTACTGCTATTATATGACTCTTATAGTAGGTACAGGTATCTCGAACATTCTGCTAGATAATTATGAAGAATTACTACATTACCGTGTTTTATTTTAGGAAACACTAAATTCTAGTTAATTTTATTTGAGGTTGAGCAGTCAAACTAAAAAAAGATAAAATGCTACCAACAGATAAGAGAAATATATCTTATATTTAGAGTAAAAAAGAAAGAGAATTAATTTCTATAGGAAACTGTCAGTATTATGCTGGTTTTTGTGTTTTATGTCCTTGGTTTTTTATTTTATCTATTTGGCCATATAACTATTTTACTGCTACCTATGTAAATATATCTGATTAAAGTGATAAAAGAGAATCATAGTGTTGTGTATGTTCACTTTTTAAGCAGATGTAGTAGTAAATTTGATAAGAAGTTTAAACTTAATGTCTGCAAAGTTCTTAGGACGATCCTGCTTTTGTTTACTTAGTTGAGCGTGACAGTGTGCAACAGAGAAAGGCTGAGTTGTTGATGGGGAAACGCCAACACACCTAAGAAGATTATTCTCAAAGCCACATATTAAAGCTTCAGGGCCTTTTTATGATCTTTATTTTGCACATGATTGAGTAAAGCTTTAAGACTTAAATTCCCTTTGGTGCCTTAATTGTTAGGGAATAATTTATTTGACAACTCGGCCACACCGCAGCAATGTGGGTAGGCTGCATCTTAGCATATATCTAGGGACGCAGAACTCCAACACACTAGGAATACGTGTTGTAAACTGGAGCAGTTTAACAGAGCATTTAATGATTACTTGGTTGAAAATCTCTATAAAGGGAGCAAAAAATTCACACACCAGGCTGTGATGTTCTTTCTCCTAAAAGTTTAAATGAAGTGATTAAGGGTTCATTTGCTTTTTATGTCTGCCATTTCACCGTTTGAGTTTTATACCCTGACTTTTACAGTGACTGACCCTGGTTCAGAAAACAGGCACTTTTTTATATGCATTTTTTTTTTTTTTTAGAGAAAAGGGAGAAAGTAATGTGCCAAATGTAAATTTTATAGATAAGACAATTAATCTATTAGCTAGAAAAACAGACTGTAGACATGTAATCCGAGGTATCATTTAACAGTTTAACAAATACATACAGTGCTTAACCAACCACAGAAGGACAAAAACTGAGTGATTCTACTTACATGATCATCCTATTAAATAAACTCACAGAAAGAAAAAATTGAATGGTGGTTGCCAGGGGCTAGTGGGAGGGGGAAATAGGGAGTTGCTAATCAATGTATATAAATTTTCAGTTAGACAGGATGAATAAGTTCTCTGTGTACAACATTGTGTCTTTAGGTAATGATACTGTATTGTATACTTAAAAATCTGTTAAGAGGGTAGATCTCATGTTAAGTGTTCTTTCACAACAAACAATATATGTTTAAAATTATATATATATGGCTAATATAAAGGGTTATTTTTTCTTCCAAAAATATTAGAAACTACCCTTCTAGTTGTGTTTAATGTTCAAAGAAAAACTTTGAGTGTCTGAATCAAATGTAT
Source organism: Camelus ferus (assembly GCF_009834535.1). Lineage (NCBI taxonomy): Eukaryota > Metazoa > Chordata > Mammalia > Artiodactyla > Camelidae > Camelus > Camelus ferus. The sequence goes on along the minus strand of NC_045706.1, from coordinate 40,422,909 downwards.
GATGTACACCAATGATTTCCAGTCGTCTTTAGAGCAACAAGATATTTTAAAAATAAACCAAAAGTACTTATATAAAGTTATATTTATTCTAATTTTAAATTATTTACTGTTTGTATGAGCTATAGGAAACAAAACAGATAGATAAATCTACAGAAGGATTCTCCCTAAAGTACCTTCATTTGTGTTTCTTTGTTTTAAATCACAAAATTCAGAGTTAAATATCAAATGAAAGTTTCCATGAATTTTTTCTTAATGATTAGAAATCAGATCTCTTACTCAATATGAAAACCAGGTGAGATCCTCTTAAAGACAATGCTCAGCATGAACAGAAAGAACAGGTTGTTGGGGCCCATAATCTTTAATATTTGAAGAGATGGTCAAACATGATCAGAGATTGGGGGGGCCACCCTTCCAAGGGTGAGTCTTAAGAGCATATATGGCAAGTACCTGAAGGCTTTGCCACACCCAGTTCATCCCTTATTAGAGAGCAGAGTCATTTTTACATTCATAGCTCTAACTGCCCCATGATCTAAAATGAGAATTTCTACTGGACATCTATCTCACTAGGCCCTTTAGGGCCAGGAGAGGCCCATCTTCAAACACTGATCCATGTCTTTCATATATTATAAGGGGAAAAAAATGCTGATTAGCACATTTTTTATTGCTCATAGAAGATTCTGCATCTTACAGTGTGAGGGACAAAATAGAGCTATTTTGCCTTAGAGGTCCTTTCATTGGAATAATTCGATTAATATAGTTTTGAGGAATTGATTTCACAGCCTCTACCTGTTAAGCATTAAAATCTTTTGGTTTGTTCTCTTAATATGCTTTCTGGGTTAACAGCTTACATCTTCTCTCCAGAAAAAGTTCTATCTTTAGCATAAGCAGAGAGAATACACTCTCATTTTACTCTGAGTTTTACTGGGTTTCTCATTTTTACGTAAATTTTCAACCATTTCATGAGTTCTCTATGTGTACATTTTAAGTATCTTTGACAGTTTCAACGCTGCCTTCTCCCAAAATTTCCTTGTATCAGCTATCATAGAAAAGCCATTAGTTTCTACTGCCTATGGGCACCACATTTCTCTACTTGGAAGTGAAGATTTGTATGGATTTCAAACTTGAAATGCATTATTTTTAAACTAGTTTCATTTGGACACATTTTCTTCTTAAAATTTTGACAAAAATTTTTATGAATTTTGCAATATTTTCATAGCTTTCTGATTTTCTAATACATGGATATATTTTTCTCTTTTTCTAGATTAAACAACAGATTTTATACTAGCATTTGCTTTGTATTTTCAGATATTCTCATGGTATCTTCAAGTCCCCAAATTTCATCTGAACATAACATTTTTTTAATCCTAAATTTCTTTCTTTTTCTTTTGCTTTTATTATTCATTCCAAACATGGCATTCTAAGAAGTTTGTTTATTCCTTTTGAGAGTTTTAAAGTTATTGTCAATCAGTTATCAACTGGTATCTTCCACATTCTGTCTGGAATTTTCCTAGCTAGATCAGTACATTCATGAGGCACATTTCCTACTTGCACATTTTATAAGAGAAGGCAATCACTGCATAAAATAGTGTTGCTGATTCTCTACTATAACAGTAATGAGGATTCAGTATTCTTTAGCTTCCATAACCTTTTTTTTTTTTTTTTTTTAACTTGCTTTCTCTTATTCCCTCATGAATAGCCTCTTAGGACCTTTATGTCTCTGCAAACATTCTCCCAAGTTCTTCTAGTTTCTCCTGACACCTGAATTCAAATCAATATCATATGTTCAGATACTAAATTATTTTTCAGTTAGTGTATGTTATATACCAAACCAGCCCCAAATTTAGCAGCTTAAAAAAAAAAAGGAACAATCACTTTATTATCATCCATGATTCGTAGGTCAAAAATTTCAAAGGAGATCAGATGGGCAGTTCCAGTCAAAATCTCTCATGTGATTATAGTCAGATAGTGACTGGATATGAAAGGGCAGGGGGCTGGAGCAGCTGGATACTGGCCAGGCCTGTCTCTTTTCTTGTAGTCTCAAGGTCATTCCATACGGTCTCTCCACATTCACTAGTTTGGGCTTCCCTCCAACAGAGCAGCCTCAGGCAGTTGTACTTTCTACATGGTAGCTGGCTTGTCTCAGCGCCATTGTGTCAAGAGAATCAGGCAGTAGGTATATATCAGCTTCAGAAGTCATAGCATCACTTATGCCATACTTTATTGGTTGAGGTAATCACAAAGTCCACCCAGGTACAAGATTAAGGGACATAAACTCAACACTCAATGGGATGAATATCAAGGTTTCACTATATAAGAAGAAAATGTTGAAGGGGATGTATTTTTGAAAACATCTTTGGAAAATTCATTCTGCCAAAGGCTTTAGCCAAATGTAGGAACAGTCTTATTTAATATACTCTTAAATTTACATTAATACAAAATAAAGATGTTCTAAAATGAGTAAGTGTTATGGATGGAATTGTGTCCCTCCAAACTCAGGTATGGAAGTCACATAACCCTCAACGTGACTATATTTGGAGATAGAGTTTTTAAGCAGGTAATTAATATTAAATGAGATCATAAGGGTGGGGTTCTAATGTGAAAAAAGAAAAAGTTTCTCTTTAAGCCATTTGGTCCGTGGTATCTTAATACGGCAGCCTGAGCCAATACAACAAGCAAAGTGCATAATTGTTTTCTAGTTTAGAAGACAGAAACTATGTCTTTTCATGTCACTCTCTTGGAGCTCACAACACATTTTACCAAATATAGTTCTCTGAAGTCCTGCAATAAAGAGCTATGTTCAACTGTATTTAATTCCATTTAACCCAGTGATTCCCAAACTCATCTGTGCACCAAGTAGCCACCCACCCCTTTTTCCTGGTGCTTCTATTGAATCTTGTGGGATAATGTAGTTTTCTGCAGTATGACATTTTAGGAAAAACTGAGGATGGTTCATTTGTATTGGATTTTCTACTTAAAGAAAACGCAATCACTCCTGGAAGACCTCTTTCTTAGTTACTTGGATGATGATAACATCCAAGTGGTGGTCACATTAATTTATATTATTTAGCTTTACCCCAGGACTTTTACATATATTGTGGGAAAGTGAATTAAAGAAATGAATTAGTAAGGAATTAATATATGCTTTTAATCTCTCTTCAAAAGACATTTATTGAATGCCTACTGTCAGCCACACACTGTCCTAAATATGCACTTGATGGTGAAATTAACATCTTCAAGGATTTTATAACTAGAAGACAAAGAGAGATTAAAAAAAAAAAAAAACCTGAAGAGATATACAATACCATATGTTGGGATTTCAGGGTAATGATAATAATTAGAGTAGGCATTTATTGGAAACATACTGTGTTCCAAGTACAGTGCTAATAACTTCAAAGTATATCATCAATTTAAAAGTCAGAACGATCGACCATATGTTAGAGATACTACTGTAATCCTTTCTGCCTAAATTAAGAAGCTCAAGTTCGAAGAAGTCAAGCAATCTGCCTGATAAGTAAGATACTTCTGATAATTAGTACAATGAGGCTGAAGGGAAGATGCTCCAATCTGACTTTTTATAAATGAGCAGGTTTGTGCAGAACAGGACAATGCAGAATAACGCCCTCCTCAGAGAGGAAGAAGCACTGACAGACGGTATCATGAGAGAGTGTAAAGACAATCCGTTTGAAGACTGCGTGTGGTATGGTGTGACTCTCAACATTTCAGCTGGGTAAAGAGATGACCTCAATCATAGCATTCTCACGACTGTTATCTGAGCTACAACAAAAGAAGGAACAAGTACAAAAAAGTCCTCCCTTTGCGGTAAAAATCTATATAAGCCAGTAGTTCTCGAGAGGTGTTGTTTAGCTCCATGAGGGACTTTTTTTTTTTTTTAAGTATTTTAAGTTATTTTGAAGACTCTTAGGTATCACTGGCATTTACTGTGTAGGGACTGGGGATATTAGACAACTGGCAATGTGCAAGATAATCCTACATAAAAAATAATTGTCCTGAATCCAGGGACATTTCAAAGGTTCCCTGGGATATTCATTTAGGGGGAGAACTTGTTTAAAAGTATGTGAAATCTAACTCCATCATATACATAAACAAGATTTCTTTTCTCAGGTTTACTATGTATTAAATTTCTACAATTAAAAGACTTCAGTGTAAATCAATACAGATTGCATTTTAATTTGTTCAAAAACCAGATTCAGAGACAATCCAAATTTAGAAAATCACATCACGAATGGCAACGTTGACTATTTTATGTGGTCAGCAATAGAGTGCATACATCTGCATTTGTGGCTCCTATAGCAGATGTGATTCCACGTATAGAATGAACATTTGACGACTTTGTTATGGCTTCTACAGTTGTATCCATAAATGTGCAAAATTAAATTCATGTTATTTTATTATCAATTAATTTTCTCATTTCTTTTTAGATTGAGTTAAGTCAGCCACTGCAGCTAATTTTAAAAAATATAAATATCAATAATTTAACTATTCTTAATTTCAATTTAGGTTAATAAAGGGGGAGGGGTGTGTGTGTATGAGTGTGTGTGTGTGTGTGTGTGCGCACAAACAGAGAGAGGCAGCATTCGATAGAGTGGAGAACCATAGACATTGTCATAGCATAGGTTAAATATGGAAGACAGAATTTATACATTCTTTTTGCCTCCATGGGGTTGCTACGTATCTATTTAAAAAGTCTCACTTTTCTAAACTTTCTTCCACTTATAGGAGCCAGGTTATACTTCTAGCCGTTAAATTGTAAACAAGAATTAGCTGGGTAAGATTTCTGAAAAAGCTTTTTGACAGGAGATTGCCTTCATTCATATGCTGCTTTTGTATTTCCACTGTATTGTTTGTCTCCTTTCTGCCTGGAATGATACCCAGAGATGTAGCGGAAATATGACAAGTATGATGTAGAAAAACCAAGTGATAATAGTGATGGAGTAGAAAAAGGAGAAGAGATATTGCTTCACAATATTATCATGGAATCACTATATCTACCCATATTTTGATATCTTAAGTGAAATCAATAAGCTCCTTACTTTTTTTAAGTTATTGTTTGGTGGATTTTCTGTTGCTTTTATCTTCATATAGTCTCAAATGATACAGAATTAGGACTTGAAAGTAGAGTACTGCAAGTAATGAAACCTAAAATGTAGAACAGCCATGGCAAAAGAGGACAGGTGGTGAGGACACAGGTATTGTCGTCTAGGATGCTAGTGGCCCTTGTTTTATACCAGCAAAAATTTGGGTCAAACTTCATACACAGTTCCTCATGACACAGACCACATTCTGACTAAGTGTTGGGAAACTAAGAAAAATTCAGAATGTTGACCTGTTTCTGTAACTTTCTGCTGATTTTGAAAAAGAAAATGGTGATGTCAGATCAGAGGTATCTACTCCACTAGCACAGAGAGAAGAAAACTTCATTTGCTAAGGGAAGAAATGTCTCAGGGACTACACATTGACCTATGCCATCATGTATACAAATGTACATAATTTTTAGCTTGCATGGTTGAAAAATGATTGTTTCTAAACATCAAGCGATAGTATCTATAAAAAGGTGTCATATGCGGCAGCCTTAACAGGAGATTACATTGTAGCCAGAAAATTTTTCCATGACATATTTCACTAAGAATTATCTGACAAATCATAGAGGACTAGCACAGATCAGATTAAAAGATTCCATTAGAACCCAGTCTCTGAACTTCCTCAAGGCAGTGCCATTCTTTTAAGGATAGGATCCTGGGGAGAACATAACCACCACTAGTTTAAAACAAGTATCAGGACTGACCACTTTATCTAAACAAAATCTGTAGCAGGTACACAAGAAATTATCCACACACAAAATAAGTTTTCTTGAAGAATCCTTAGAATCACCAATAATCGCTTGTCACTGTTCAAGGAAGTTTAACTTTCAATTAGCAGAGAATCATGATTTAGTGATATTTAGTGACATTGAAATAAAAAATGTCAATGTCCCAAGTAGGCTTTTGTCTAAAAGAGACCACATGACATAATTCTGACCAAAGACATATAACAGGGAGCAAAAAATTGGTGGTGGTGGGGGGGGTGTCTTCACAAATTTTTTTAAGGAGGCTGACACTGACTTTCTTTTTTTTTTTTTTTTTAACTTTCTGCCACTTTGCCTTTAGCTCCTTCTACCCAAAGCACAGGTCTGATGGCTGGAGGAACAGCAGCCTTCTTGTAAACTTGGGGAGATGAGCCCTACAACATCATGGCATAGTGTAACAAAGAAGCCAGGATCCCTGAAGACATTGTGCAGTCACTCTACTATCTCTGGACTGCCCATCTCCTAACTTTCTGTTAAGTGAGAAAAATAAATCCATTACTTGGTTAAGTCAGTATTTGTTGGGTTTCTGATTATTCAGAAACTCATTCTTAACTAATACATAAAAAAAACTAGAAGAAAGAGTTATTCTTTGGATGAATAGCATGCCCAGGCATTCATTCAAGCAGAGTTTACGGAGTGCACACCCATTGACTACACGCCGCTAAGAGGTGACATTAAAACACTGAGCAAGACTCACAGTGTCTGTTAATTGGTAGCTACAATTATCACAGTTTTCTGACAGTCTGACAAAAGTTCCAGTCTACAATAGAAGGTGATAGGACCCATAAGGACACTTTCTATTCAATCATAGGGAAGAAGTGAAATAGGAATAGGTCACGGAAGATTTGACCAGAGAATTGGGCAAGGACAAGATCATAGAAATTGTGTATTCTGCTAAACTGTTTTAGTGATTTTTTTTTATAACATGGGAAGAGTATATGAAATGTTTTGAAAATATTTATGTATTATTAAATCATTTATATGCTTAAATGTTTTGTGAGTCAAGTAAAAACATCCCTGCTCTGTAATTCCTTGTCTCTGAATCTACAAACTCTGTATTATACTGTTACAGACTCTTCTCAAGTCCTCCCTGAGATTCTTGTACACTTTGCTGTTAGTTTATCTATTTGTTTGTCTTCAGTAACCATTTATTTTCATAAGTAAGAAGAGGAGGATTCAAGGTGTTACTTCTAAATCTGGCATGCCAGGCAGACTGAATTTTCTGATAGGTGTCTTTCTAAATCTCTCTTTCTCTACCTGAGTCATGTTGCTCCACTATTTCAGCCCCAAAGAAAAGTAAATTAGATACATATTTTTAGGGGTACAGTAAGAACTATCACTATATAAAGCAAACATTGTGTGTGACAGTAAGAATAATTCCAGCTAACAACTATTTGGAAACATGGCTCTTAATAATAACTGAGTGTACTTAAAAGACTTGTTTGAGGAAAGTAAATATAACAGAATGGGAGAAATTAAACTAAAGCATCATGTTGCAATGTAGAGTAGACAGGTTATATCTATATTCTTTAAAAATTGTTTCAGAAATTAAGGAGAATTTGTCATAGAACAGAGCTCTTGATAGTTATGAACTGATATTTCACTCATCACTTCCAGGGAGTCTGGCATGAATGAATGATAGGTCTGGGAAATCTTTTTTTATTAAATTGAGTAGCAAAAATAAGAAGAGAAAAAACACTTCCAAATGTTTATTAGCTAATCTTTGTGAGATCACCACTAAATATAAATCAATTGATTAAAATGTGTAAAACTTTGGAAGGAAGCACTAATAAATAATAAAAATCAAGAACAGCTATTTCTTGGATACAAATCATTCTATCATATCTAGACAAAATGACAATATGTGTCATCTATTAGCAATGTCTCCATGAATAATTTAGCCTAGTAACAGTCAAGGAATGAGTTCAACCATATATTAGCTAACACATAAGAAATCTGTTCATACAATTTCTAGCCCCTTTCAGATATTCTCCATTGCTTTCCTTCTATACAATAATGTGCGTTCATGAGAGCTTTCACTCTTTATTAGGAAAATCACCCAGAGTTTTGAGGTCTGTTTCAGGTAGATGCTGTTCACTTTGGGTAAGTCAATTTATAACTCATTGTCTTTCTTTCTTCATCTTTATTTCTCAAATTAGAGTTCACTACTTATAAGGATATGAGATAATATTGTAAAAGTATCAAGTCATGGGAGACTCAAATGCTTAATTTTAAACAAATAATTATTACAAATAAAAAAAGTAACAAGTTCTATGACTTTATAAATTAAGTTGCCAAAATACAGAAACAAATGGACTGTTGAGGAAAAATTTCACGTTCTGATCCAAGATTAATTAATAGAGAAAGGGACATTATTTCTTATTCACAGGTTACCCATTACCTATATTAATTTTTAAACATAATTTCTGATTTCCCTCATTACTTTACCTTCTTATTTGGGAATATCAAAGGTTAATTAAAAATAACATCTCAAGATATTTATTTGTCATTTTCAATTACTTCTTGAGCTATTTAATACATTTCTAGATCAGAGGTATCTACCAAGTGCTTCACTTTTAGGTAACTTTTCCTCTCAGCTGGAAGTACCTTTACTACAACAGTCCCTGGGCTCCTATGTCAAAAGGTTATTTGCTGTTACCTGGAACAACTTAAAGAGCCCATGCTAGACACGTTGGTCCATGATTACCTGGAAGGTAACTGAATGATCACTACCCTCTTCTCTTCATCGTACAGCTACAGAACATGGATAAACAGGGAACAGCTGGGAGATGGGAGAACATGCCTGACTCAATGTACCAGAGACCTGAAAGGGCTCGTAGGGCATCACCTGGACCAGTCTCCTAACACTGGACAGATGAATTACCAAAGCTACTATAAAATGGCTGTCTATTGTATGTAAGGTTATATTCTCAACACTTCTGAATGTTCTTGGGATGTATATACATCATTATCAGAAATTCTAAACCTGAGAAGAAACTAAGGTAGTAATTTTGATTTTATTCTAATTTCCAAGCAGCATCTCTGCCAGATAAATACTATCAAATAGATTATAACTGGAGGGATTATATCTTACCTTGCTATCTCAGTGTCTGGCCTATAACAAGCACTTAATAAACCTCTGTTAATGGTGACAGGATGTATCTACTTATGTAAATAAAAGCTGTTGGTGTCACAGGTATATGCAAACCGTGACAGAATTTTCCTCATTTATGTACAAGACATAAATGGAAATCAAATAGTTACCCAGGTAACAAACTCATTTGAATATAGTGAGGTAATCACATCTCCTCAATGCAGTATTTTCCTTCAGTAAATGACTCGTCTTTCTGTTTGGTTTGTTTTAATTGTATTTACTATTTAATTCAAAAGTGAGTAATCACACTGAGAAAGTCACTGGACAAGATAGCCTGAACCACCTGTCTTTGGTCACTTATCAATCATTTTTATCTTATGGTTTTCTGCTGAGTGTGTAAAGGAGAAGGTCAGAATGAAAATTCAGTGAAATTACATAACATGGAAAAGGTCAAAAGTATACAGTCTAATGTTGTCTTTTATAGGACATATGAGGCCTTGAAATTCTAAAGCCTAAATCCTGTGACAAAGCTTGTAAAAGGAATAGAAAACCGGAAAACCATAAGTCAGGCCCTTTGCCACTATCTAGAGCAAGTGATACAGTAACAACTTAATCTGTTTGAGTTGCAAAGCCAAGAATGTCATCTCTAACTCCCAGTTTTATAATCAGGATTGAGTTTAGTTCCTTTTAAATAAAGAATTTTATGTGGGTAAGTTTTCAATAAGCTTGGTAGTGCCTGCATGTTACTGTTTTAAAGGTCACTATTTTAAAAGTAGTCTCTGAGCTTTAATATATTTTAAAATAAATTAAATTTGCCTACAGAACTGTAGCTGATCCTTTATATGAACTACCATCTATAAGCAAAATTTTCTAAGTATCTCATTAATATCTTTTACAGCATTTTCCCCTAGTCACACGTTGCATTTAGTTGTCTTGATCCTGTAGTCACTTCTAAAGTTGAATAAGTAATTTTCAGCCCCATTTGTCTTTATGACACTTTATGTCTTTATGAAGAGTCTGAGCCAGTTTTTCTGTAGAATGCCCTTCAGATTTTGTTTTCTGATGATTAAATTTTGATCATGCATTTTGGGCATTAATATCACATAAGGAACTTCTTATCCTTTTCTTATTGGGAGGCATGTATTATGGATTTATCACATTTTGTTGATATTTAATACATTTACTTGTTTTTGTCCAATCTAAAACCTCATATAAATTGAACCATACAGTATACACAGTTTGGGTCTGGCTTCTTTTATGTATATCTAATAAACATAATGTTAATTAGGTATATTTGCATTGTTGTATGTTTCAATAATTTGCTCTTTTTACGGCTGAGTAATTACCTTCTAAATCAAGGTTGGTATTTTTTTTTTTTCCATAAAAGCCATATAGTAATATCTGAGGTTTTGGTTGCCGTGCACTTGTCTCTATTACATAATCGTCTTTTTTTTTTTTTTAAAGTATAACTCTTGAAAAATATAAAAACAAATTGTAGCACTCAAGCTGTATGAACACAAGCCTCAGGTCAGATTTTTCCAATTGGCTGTAATTGGCCAACCCTTCCCTAACTGAATTTGTGACAATGTCTTTTGTCATTTACTTTTTGATGGATGTTTGATTGTTTTTTTTTTTGAGCTGCTATAAATAAAATTACCATGAAAATTTATGTAGTTTTCCTAAGGATATGTTTTCTTATTGTGGTAACACATACATAACATAAAACCTACCATTCTAACCATTCTAAGTGTACAATTCAGTAGCATTAAGTACATTCACAAAGTTGTGCAACCGTCACCACTATCCATTTCTAGAACTTGTTCATCATACCAATAGCTCTGTATCCATTAAACAACAACACTCCATTCCCCTCTGTGCATATGGTTTTATTTCTCTCTATTGTATAACTATCTAGGTGTGGAATTGCTGGGTTTTAGGGCAGGTATATGTTTAATGTTTTAAGAAATTGCTAAGGAATTCTCCAAAATGACTCCACCTTTATACCTTTCCACAAACAATGCATAGGAGTTATAGTTGCTCCACATTCTCACCAACATTTGCTACCCTCAGTCTCTCCAAATTTTCATCATTCTACTAAACATGCCACCAGTCGTCCTGGGACCTAGATTTCTCTATCTTCACCTGCCGTCCCCAAATGTTCCCCCTACTGGTAAAAGCTGGCTCGTATCTTCCCTATAGAGTCTGAAAAGGGGAGAGAGGATATGAGAGTCAAGCAGTTTCTCATGAGAATCTTATTCAGAAAATGCACCTATCCCACCCCCACTCCCAGTCCACAGCGCAGACTTTGGTTGTGAGGCCACAGGTTGCAGTAAGAGACGTAGGAAACCGTGATTTTTCACTTGGGCAGCCACTTGTGCTTTTATAATCCTGGAATTACTTTATAAAGAAAACAGAGAAGAATGGGTATTTAGAGTTAATTACCATACCCTTTACATGTTTGAAACATGTTACAAGTAAGTTTATTTCATCTCTGCTTTTCCAATGTTAACCCAAGATTTCTAGGTAGAAACAAACTGATGTTGTCTTATTCATTTAGAACCAGAAAGGAATGAATGATTTAATATTTCATACTTTTCTGTGATCCAAGATAATATCATTTTCCTACAAAAGACAGAATGAAAGGAAAGAAGGAAGGAAGAAACAAAGGAAGGAAAGAGAAAAGAAAAGAAAAAAGAAAGAAAAAGAAAAGAAAATTACCCCTGTATACTTATTCTTGAATAATAAAATATTAGTGCTAATGGGGGCTTTCAGCAAGACCCAACTAGGTAATAATCATTTTCTCCGCAATGCTCTCTAATGAGCAATATTATTCTTTTCTTTGGACAGTTTTTGGTAGGTGGAGCTGAATTTCTTATAAGGCAGCCATTCTAATTCCATGCAGCTAAAATTGATAAAATTGACAACAAGTGGATTTAGGGGCCAATATTCACAATCATTTAATATTCATTAGTGTCAAATGAGACTTTTATTAATTTTTTTTAACTTAAGATCAATTTCTCATTTTGGCCTTTTCCAAATAACTTAGAATTTGGTGTGATATAGTTTTTTTTAAAAAACTATCTTGGATTAATATACTTTTAAAATTCATAGAAAAATAGTTATATTCATTATTTTGGTTTAAATGACACTAGTGAATAAACATGTTTACTTTTGATAATACTTGCCTAGGTGTTAGCTTTTCCATAATATATTCTAAACTACAAATTATTATACTATACCCTAGTAAAGTTTAGTGAAAATTCCAATGAAGTAATAATTGCTAAGTGAAAACCAAGTGCATATTTTCCTTTAAAGTAAGTCACCTTTGAATGTTGCCTTAAAGATTTCATATGTCTAGGGTACTATTTGGTCAGTAAATGTATGATTGAAATTCTCCATTTAATACTTTGGAGGATTAAGTGTAGCCTTCAAACTACCTAATCTACAACCAGTATAAATTTTAACCACTTCATTGAGGTCTTGTTGGATTTGAGGTTCTATGTAAATTCTTGATATAAATGCAAAGCTTTTTAACTCTGCAAAATATGCAACCTACTTTGCTGACCTACTTGAGAGACATTAGGAAGTTGATTAAAATAGAACACAGTTCACAGCTTTAGGAAGTCTGTTCTAGAATTTCAGAATTTTCTAGAAAAACATGTGCAGAGCCCACATACCTTCTTTGATGAATTTGTTATATATATTAGTAACCAAAGGTAATCTCTGCAAAGTACGTGTTGATTTAATCATGCATATCACTATCAAAAATAATTTCATTCTATGTTTTATAGTATTTGGTAATTCCAATTATCACAGAAGCTCTAGAAATAATCTTCCAATATTCTCATATCAATTACTTAGTTTTTATTTTAACTTTAAGAATAAATGTATGTTACTATGGATGACAAGCTATAAAAAGACACTTAAATCATTATGCAAATGTAATTTTAAACCACAATGAGATGTGACTAGGCAGTTGTTGAAATGGCTAGAACCAACAACAATAACAAAATAACTGATAATACTAAGTACTCATGTTATGTGGAACAATTAGAATTCTCATACTTTGCTGGTGGGGATGCAAGATGAAACAGCAACTTTAGAAAACAGTTTTGTCAATTTCTTACCACATGAAACATACAATCCAGTAAATTCAACTTCTAGGTATCAAACCAAGAGAAATGAAAATATTTGTTCATACAAAGACTTGTATGAGAATGTTTTGGCAGCTTTATTCACAAAAGCCAAAGACTAGAAATAATAGGAAAGGTGCATGAATAAACAAATGGTGGTACATTTATACAGCAGAAGACTACTCAAAATTTTTAAAAAGCAAGTGGTTATGATACACAACAGATGGATCTCAAAAGCATTTTATATAATAAGTGATAAAAGCCAATAAATTAGATAACAGGTGAAATAGAGAAATATCTAGAAAAATACAGACTATCAAAGCTGATTTAAGAAGAAACAGATAATCTAAATAAACCTACAAGAAAAGAGATTAAAATAATAGTAAAACTTCCCATAAAAAGATCAAATGATTTCACTGGTGAATTCTACCAAATTTTAAAAGAAAAAAATACCAATTCTTTTACAAATTTTTCCAAAATTGAAGAGATAGAAACACTCTAACTTATTCTAGAATGCTAGTATTATCTTGATAGCAAAACTAGACAAAGACATCACACGGAGAAAACTACAGATCAATACCCTTTTGAATACAGACATAAAAATCCTTAACAAAGTAACAGCAAATAGAATCTAGTTATGTATAAACAGAATTATACAATGTAACCAAGTGGGGTTTATCCTAAGTGTGTAAGGTTTGTTCAACATTTAAAGGTAAATTAATGATAATACACCATATTGAAAGAATAAAAAACAAAAATCACATAACCATTTCAATGGATGCTTAACAAGTATTTGATAATGTCCAACACAGACTTTTGATAAAAATACTCAGCAAACTAGGAAGATAAGGGAACTTAATGTATTAGACAAAGGACATCTATGAAAAATCCACAATTAATCTCATATTTAATGATGAAGGGGTGAAATCTTTCCTAAGATGACAAACAAGACAAAGATGTTTACTACTGTCATCTCTCTCTCAATGTTGTTTTGGAGGTTCTAGGAAGGGCAATTAGGCAAGAAAAAGAAATAAAAGGCATCCAGATTGGAAAGGAGTAAAAGTATCTGTATTTGCATATGCCATATATGTAACTATCCTAAAGGCTAATTTAAAAAAAACCATTAGAGCTAATAAACAGGTTCAGCAAGGTTGCAGAATACAAGGTCATAAAAAAAGTAAATACTGGCAAATGCTACAGCATGGATGAACCTTGAAAATATGATGTGTGCGAATGAACCAGACACAAAAGGCCATACATTGTATGATTACATTTACATCAAATGTTCATAAGAGGCAAATACACAGACTCTGAAAGCAGATTAATATCTGCCATGGACTGAGGTGGTGGGCGGGGGGTGGGGGGAGAGGGTAGAGGGATGAGGATGGACTGCTGATGGTTATGGGGTTCATTTTGAGGGTAATAAAAATGTTTTGAATTAGATAGTGGTGATGGTTGCACAACTTTGTGAATATACTAAAAGCAACAGGATTACAAGCTTTTTAAATGTGAATTTTATGGTATGTAAATTATATTTCAATTATAAAAGCAGTTTTAATGATTGACCTTCCTGAGGCAGAATGAGCTCTTGTTCCTTACTGATACTTGGTATCACCTTACTTTTAAATTTTTGCCATTCTTCCAGTTGGAGAAAGTACTTTATTGCAGTTTCATCATGAACTCTTCTAATCATTATGAATTTTTAATTTTATTAGACATTAGTGTCTTCTATTCATAAATATGTTCATTTTTTCCTTCTGAATTACTTTTCTTTGTATTTGAATGTGCAAATATGCATCTGTATTTAAGTTATAATTAATTGCTATTGCTTATAATGTGATGCAAATAACTATTTTTTGTGTTTTTAGTTTGTATGGTATCCTATAACAAAGTAAATAATTTAATTTTAAGCTCTAATAATCAATCTTTCATTATGATTATTCCTTTTTAAATTCTGTTTAGGAAATCTATCTACCACAAAGGTCATGATGTTATTCTTCTATATTCTTTTCCATAAATTTTTAAGTTTTCACTTTCATGTATTTCTTTAATTCATGTATGAATGCTTTTTGTTCACAGTATGATTAAAAATAAAATTTCAGAGTTTGTATATATTTATACTTAGATGTTTCAGTTGAACAGTCTAGCATATCTTTAGAGATCATTGGAGCCCATTTTACCATATATTATGTAAAAATATGAACAATACGGGTCTCCCTCACTCTGAAATTAGTTTTTTTTTTCCTATCCCTGCATTAATACCACAATGACTTAATGTTGTCAACGATTTCTTTTTGTTTGTCAGGATAAGTCCTTTTCTTTTGTTCTTTTTCAAGAAAGGGATGGTTATAAATTTTACAATGAGCATGCCAGTTCCACAAAAGCAATGCTAGGGTTTTGTTTAGAAGAGCATTTGCCACGTTTATCAAGTTTGGAAATAAACATATTTTTATGTTGAGCATTGTAATTCATGGATGTAGTCCTGTATTTATATATGTTTTCTCTATTGTCTTTCTATAAAGATGTATGCTTTTCTTCTCTTCCTTTTGTTAAAATGACTCTATCTATATTATGTATTTCTTGATTATTTCTCAACTTTCAAAATTTATTTTCGGTCTAAAGCAGTGTAATTAAATTTTGTACACTGGTCTTATTTATAGATAACACTACTAAAATCTCTTAATGAAAAAAATCCATTAGAATCTATATAATCAACTGATAATCACAGCTTGATTTATTCCTTTTCATCTCTATACTGTTATTTATTTTTGATTATTTTGGTTAACTTAATTATGCTAGTTAGTAACTCATATAATGTTAAATAATAGTGACCTCTATGTCTTGATTCCTGATTTTAAAATATTTCTGTAATTTTTATGATGCTCTAAAAAATTATTGTTGCTGACATTCATTCATGATAGAACTCTACCAAACTAGCTATAGAAGTCGAAGCAACATTCACATTATAGGAATATGATTTTCTCTAGGGAAACACAAACACTGTTTTGAGGGCAAAAGTTATTGGAACAAAATCATATACACTACAGAATGAGGTTCCGTATCCTTCCATGGAAGGACTTTATTTCATCTGGGTGTTTCAGTATATCAAAATCTCTTAGACTTAAAGATAATATCTAATCAAAGTAACTAAAGTTTATATATGTCTCTTAAGATCCTGCTGTGTGCTAGTTATGATAATATAACAATGCTTACTGTTAGGAATTGAAGAATAAATATGAAGATAGTTTAGTGTGGAGTAAACTTTCTATTAAATAAGTATCCCATCCTCAAATTATTTCCTTTTGAAATTATGTGGCATTGTTTGCAGGATTATATGTCCACCCTGAAAGAGAGAAATTTTTGTTGATGTTTATTTTCCAGGGCTTCACCTTTACTTTCATTCTCCCTGAATTAACTGCTCTAAATATTTTCATGTTCAGTTGATTATTGAATTAGTGAGGTGGAAGGAATCATAATGAAGAGGTCCGGAGAGATCGAGACATGCTCGAGGTTAAACAACTACTTCATACTAAGACTGCTGTATTTTTTATTTTCTCATAATGCTGTTCCTCTTGATGTTATCTATAATAATTTGTTGGAGGATGCTTATGTGGCAGATGTGTAGGAAGATTTTTTAATATATTACCACAATCAGTCTCCACAATAGAGCTATTTATATTTCAACAAAAATTAAATCTATGAGCAGGCATTGAGAGAATTTACACATACATTGGCCACATTCACTCAGCTTGTCAAGGGCACCGCGGTGAGGCGGGGGCCCAGGTAGCCTGAGTGCCGCACTACCACTCTTGCCTGCTCTGCCGTTCTGCCTGCCATGCATGGGTAGTGAACACTTCTGTATTTAATACATATATAAATACCAACTCAGAAGATTTTTAAACAGTTTCCATTGCAATTCATAAGGAGGATATTCATACTGATGGAATAAACAATGTCTGCACTTTGATTTGGGCCCGGGCTGCAGATTAGTGTACAAGACAGTGGATTTCACATTCTCACCACTTTATTCCAGATATGAAAATTTCCGAAAAAGACTATCATTAGCTTTTATTCATAGAGTATTTTTACACATAATGTTTTCAGAGTGCACTGATTTAAGATTAACATATCCATAATCTGCAATGACCGACCTACAGTTCTATCAAGCCTGCCATCTTGAGGAACAGTGGGACTTAGGAAAGGTCCCACTGAGCTCTCCAATAAACTGTTAATACAGTTAACTCCTAGACAGAATGAGAGCCTTGATAAAGATATGCTGAAAATTTTTCCATAAATATTTAAATACCTTTTTCCTCTACTGAATTATCTTTTTTATATTTGACATAGGTGACACATTTACAGTTATATCTCTGCTAGATTAGACTCTCCAGTAAAAGACATTTCATTTATTTTAATGATCATGCTTCCTCTTCTAATCCAATTGCCTTTGCCCAGACCCCTTCCTGACAGCCACCTTCAATGGCAAGTTCTCTCCATGCTTTTATAGCCCTGGCTGAATAATCTCCATCTTTACATTTTTAATGAAACATATTATTAATAACAGATGTATCAAATTACAGCTCAATATACTAGGCATAGATTAGAGAGAGAGAATGGAATATTTATACATTTTACATTTTTTTTATAGAAATTTAACTTCCTTTTTCACTGCTGCACATGATTAGTCCTTAAGCCTTGCTACCTGTGAAATAATAAGAAATACATAGACTGCTCTCTGGTCCTCAGTTCTTGAAACAGAGCTTCTAAAACCCTGGTAAGGGTGCTAAGAGAATCTATTGTTCTAACATTTAGTCTCTGACTCCAGTTCCTGATGCAGAAGTCCTAAAAATATTGTAACTCCCTAAATCGTAAGAGCACAAGGACCATCTTATGTTTTAATACTTGATCTTTGACCCTGGTTCCTGACACAGATCTCTTAAATCTCTTGGAATTTCCTGGGAGATTGTAGTGTCTTTTGTTTTAATGAGATGACTCTTGGTGGGCTCCTGGATGGGGCTGGTCTTCAGAAAGATCAAGCCATGATTAAAAGTTTGGAAATTTGAGCTCCACCCTCCATTCTCCAGAAAGGAGAGAGAGGCTGGAAATGAGAGTAATTATCTATCATGCCTAGATGATGAAGTCTCCATAAAATCCCCAAAGCATGGAGTCCAGAGAGCTTCTCGGTTGGTGAACACATCTACACACCGGGCGAGTGGTGTACCCCAACTCTCTGGGAACAGAAGCCCCAGTGCTTGTGACAACTTCCAGGCCTTGCCCTACCTATCTCTTTATCTGCCTATTCATCTGTGACCCTAGTCATATCCTTTACTATATAATAAACTGGCAAACATAAGTGTTCCCTTGGGTTCAGTAAGCTCTTCCAGCAAATAATCAAATCCAAGTGCGGGAGGTCTTGAGAACCTCCAGTTCATAGTCAAGTTGAACAGAAGTAACCTGAGAACCTACTAATCACAATTGGCATCTTAGGCTCATAAGACTGAGCCCTTAATCTGTGGGTCTGCGTTAACTCCAGTTAACGTTAGAATTGAATTGAATTGTTGGACACTCAGCTGGTGTCACAGGGAATTGTTTGGTATGGGTAAAAAACCCCCACACAGCTGCTGTCAGCAGTGTTGTGAATGTGGTTGTAGTGTAAGGGTAAAGGAGAAACACAGACAGGTGAGTTTTTTCTACACATTACCTTAGTCAGTAAATGCTTACAAAGGATCAAATTTACTATTGTTTACTCGTATGTTGGTTTGTTTTGTTTCTCATCAACCACCAACTCTTCTATCACATTATTTTATTTCATATGCTTAATCATAATAAGGATCCTTAGCTCCTTAATTCATTATTAGCTCTTCTGCAAAATGACCCTGGCAATATTCCCCAATGTCTTTCAGGGTCATGTACGTAACAGGACTTCCAAATAAATATGATATGACAATGAAATTTAACAGTAGAAGGAAAAAATATAGCAAAGCATACATATATTTTTGTCATTTGTATGTTAATTTATCAACCCCCTAAAATGGCTTACAGACAGGAGGTTGACTAGGTCTTTAGTGCCTGTTTTCTTTGTGTTCTTTTCAGTCTTCTTAAGGATTTCTGTACACTTTTCTATATTTCTTAAAGTCTCTCAGAGTCCTTGGGTTGTTTGAAAGATATTAATAATTATTTCTATTACAAATAACATTATTCATACTAATGTCCATTTCTATAGTTACGAAATTTAACGTTAAATGGTATTGTATCTTAATTCACCTTTGTTATATTGCTTTTCTCTGTATAAAGTGACCAATTATACATTGCATTTTCCAATCTCAGTTTCAAAGAATACTTTGCTAATTAAAAAATTTTCAACTGTAAGCAGAATAATATCACACATGCTTCTTAATTTATGTAGAAAATCATATTCAAACTTTTAATTATCTTATTAGCTTATATTATAGAAGTGATCCTAGAATCAAAACACAATGTAGAAGGCAGCAATTTTTAACTCTGGGGATATTTATCAAGTCAATGTGGAAAGTGCCTCTGCATGTAAATTATTGTTATTGTCAAGTAAATTCAAATGATGTGAGCGAAATATAATACAATTAAACTTCTTTTCAGCTGATGAAATACTTTCGTATATCTGTAGGACTCATTTGTGTCCATTCTTTTGCTTTTTGTTATTATTCGCTATCTATCACACTCACAGTCCACACCCAAGGTTAGAAATTATACAAGGCACTTAAATCAGGGTGTGGAAATCTTGGAGAAGCCATCTCAGAATTCTGTTTACCATCCATACTTTGCCCTAAAGTTGAACCCGGAGTCCATGAAATATCTCTAACTTTTTATTTCTTAAGATTTTAGAGCCTTATTAAAGCTGTTTGAGCCAAAATAACTTAAATACATCCATCAATATTGCCCTTTTTAAAAGAAAATGTTAGCAATATCCCAGGGAGCTGTCAGTTGGAAACCTCTCATTCAGAGCCATCCAGACCATCAAGAAGCAATTACAAATTTAGTTTCTAAGTTGTATTTTCTATTATGATATTTTTCCTGCCATATTATTTTAATTGTAATTTATCTCATGGGTCAGATTTTTCTTCTGCCATTGTAGTATTCTTAGTATTCTAGATAAAAATTTGCATTTTATTTAAAATAATGACCAGCCTCAGACCAATTAACTGCCCTGCATAATAAAATGTAGCTTAGTTCCTATACCAAAAACAATAAACATATAAAATAAAGGAAAATTTGATAAAACAATCATACCTAAAGAATTTTTTTTACTATTTTTAATGAAAATATGGTATAGCAGGAATACATTAAGTTAGATTAAATGAGACTAAAACCTAGAGGATCATATAAGCATTATATGAATAAAATATTACTGAAAGTGTTACCTATAAAAATGTTAACCTAAAAAATGATGTTAATGCTACTATTTTACTCATTTGTTACAATTTTATGAAAAGTCCATTATAACCTGGAAACACTACAGTTTGACATTTCATTATTGACAAGCCGAAGCACAGTTTTGGGATATATTGTAGTGTATCTAGAAATAGGAAGAGGAAATATGAGATCAAGTCAATTCTTACACATAAAGTCTGCCTTAAATATCGTGATGAAATAACTACCACCAGGATTTAATAGATATTTATTCTATTCTCAATTAATTCTTCATATGAGAATGTAATCTGTTATTTCTTCCTTCTAGAATGCTATCAGTGCAAGACTTAAATCTGTGTGTGTGTATGTTCAGTATTAAACATAAAGGAAAATGTCAAAATTTTAATCTGTATTATAAATAATACTTAATTACTGATGCTCAAGATTTATTTGAGGTTTTCATAGGAATCCCAGAAAGCTTTGTGGAGCACCAACTTTGTCTGGTACAAAACAGACAAAGTGATAAATTCATAGTCCTCATGTCAGTCTAGTCCTCAGATCTGTCCAGGACATTGTTAGAGACGACAGTAAAACTGAGTTTTATAGTTACATGATAGTCAAATTCCACTCTCACACTCCTTGAGCAAAGGTATTATAGCAGGAGGTGATAAGACCAAGGGCAACACTGTGTCAGTCTTTTTTACTATGAATGCAAAATTTACAATAATCAAATAAAGACCATTAATGGACTTTAAATTCTTATATAATGTTGGGAAATAATATAAACAAAAAAAGATAAACATTAAAAACTGTTTTGCACAGAGTTCAGAGCTGGACTTATTTTTGCATATTTTTAAGATTCCGTGAACAAGGCCAGTTTTGGATTAACAAAAGAATAGTGGTGCTATATCCTTCGTTCCTTGACAATTGGGAAGATTTTGAACTGGCAAATGGGATTCTAATCTTGTTTTTATAACCTAATTATACCATTGATTTCATGCAAGAGTAAGGTGACATCTATCAAATGCTTTACATTTGTTTTATGATTTTGTTTAGTTTTATGATTTTGTTTCAGTACATGGAAACGACTTAAATTGTAATGAAAAAGTTCATATTTGATATTCAAGGAAATGTGTGTGTGTACAATGCAGGGAATTTACATGCAGGAAATCCTCAAGCACATTATTTTGTTGGAAAATCTACCATCATGTTGCATATACACTATCTTTCAATGTGTGATTTTTAATTCATTCCTTGAGCAACCAGGCAGAACATTTTCATTCAGACATGAAAACATGTATGTTGTGTACTGTCATATCAGCACCTTACTTTAACTGCATTTGGACTAAATATCTACATGTATATTTTGATGTTGTGCCTTTTGAACGTGTTTTTGACAATTTCAGTATAAAGGAATCTAGCTAGGCATTTCAAGGTGTTGTTTTCATGAACAAAACCACCAATGGTATGTTGTGGCTAAGCATATCTTCTCAGACATGCACCTCTATGTATTTCTGAGAAGACATTAAGGCAATTGATGCAGACAGGCAAGAAAAGTAGAAGACTGATTTTTTTTCAATGTTATGACTTAGTTTCCAACTACTTTTTCTCCTTTCCTTAAGATTCCTGTGCTGTAACATGAATATTTTGTGACTGCCTCTGTGAAGTCACTATACTAACACAAAACAACTCAGTCAGAAGCACTAAAATGAAGATACACAGAAGGCAATATTTCAACATTTTGAAATATAATAGAGTAGGCTTACTCTAGTCTCAAAGCTCTCTAATTAAGTCTTTTAAATTCTCTCATCTGTTGACCTTCTCCCAGTAGTCTTTCTCCTAGGAACAAAACACCGTACATATTTTCACAAAACACTATGGATTTGTGGTTGTCCAAATATAAATAAGAATATTAAATATATACTCTCCTTTAGCTGAGTCTTCTAGGAATGTTAAAAAATACAGAACTTTTTTTCAGAGTTCTCATGATGATTTAGTAGTGACTTCTAGGTAGAGATTCTTCCATACAATATAAAAGTGATGTATTTCTGGGTATGTCCATGTAGGGAGTTTAAATTCAGTTGACAGCTTTTTAGTTCAAAATGCAACACACCATACAGATCCAGGCTGTAAGTACTAACTCATAACAGCCCCCACCCCTTTATTTCTCCAGACTGCACCCATTAGAGCTGGTGGCGGAAGTGTCTTTGGTGATACTCATTTGAGAATATCTCAAAACACTTTTCTTCACTGTAGATTTTAAAGCATAATTCTTTACAATAAAATGTCCCAATAAATCTTATGAACTCAAGAATGCCATGTATGTAAGACTATATGAACATTTATTTGAATCCCTGGACTGACTGCTTTGTAAGAGCAAAAATTTGTTGTAAGCTTCGTACTACATATTTTATGTTCTTTCATTGTGAGAACGAGTTTTATAATGAAAACAAGTTAAAAGACACCTTTTACCTTGTAGGATGGGAAGAAAAAAGATTAGAGATGTGTTAATGAACTTAAAAAAAAGTTGAGTAAACAACATATGTAATTACTCTGTAAGGACATGCTGCTTAATTAAAACACGGAGTCATTCTATTAGCATACACACCTGCTGCTGCTTAATAGGATTCATTTCTTCCCCAAATAACTGAATTCCTAAACAAGGTTCTCCCTCTAGTTCATCTCTTTGGGAAACTCCATCTCAGTTTTCTGCCTTCCTCTTATTTGTGTTGATACCTCTCATAGTAATTATGACAGAGTATTACAAAATGAGCAAGACTTTAAGATGAAATGTCCCTTAGACTTTATAGTCTTATGTTTCACTCTGGAAGATAGGGAAGTAAAAGTCATTCATTTCCAAAATATTCTAAAGCCTGTCATACCAGGACTGAGGGTGCAGTATTTTCTTTATGAACTCAAAGCACAATCTGTGTCATAGTCAAAACTACAGGAGTATCATTTTTACACATACTGACCCTTCTAGACCATTGACAGCTTCCAATAATTTCAGCTAACATATTATTGGCTGTTCATTGTAATCCAGGAACTGTACTAACCATACTATAAATTAAATTCATTTAATCCTCAGAGTCAGTCTAGGAAGTGTCATCCTTATCCCTGTTATATAGACAAAGAGATTGAGGGACTTGCTTAAGCTCACAGAGCAAGTCTTTCATGGTGTCAGGATACACAATTAGGCAGCCTGACTCTAGACACTACGCTCTTGTTGTCCACTGTGAATTGTCTTGTAGAAGGTGAGTGTGGCTCTCAACTGGCGCATTTATTTTCCAGTAAATAACTGTAAGATTAGCTCTGAAGACTGTCATATAGTCAAGTTTTCTTTCTAAATAAAATTATAGTTAATAGGCACCCATCAAATACATATCATATATTCTTCACTTAGAATAAAAAGATTGATAGGACAAAATCAGACACATTTAAAAATGTCATAAATGTAGTAGGAGCTGTAATAAAGATGTTAATGGAGCACAGAGGATTGTCATTTGATCCAGCTCTGAATTCTAGAGGAAACTTCTGGAGGAGATGGTGTTTTGGATAAATCTTCATATATGAGTAGGCCATTAATGAAGCCATGTACTTAAAAGGGTGGAGGAAATGTGAATGCAATTTCATGATGTATGACTGGCATGGTACAAGCTTGGTGCAAATAAGAAATATAGTTCAAGATGAGAAACAAGGCGAAATGAACCTAGATAAACAGAGTTAGAGCATGGATTATATAACAGAGAATGTTGCTACTCACCAATATTCACATGCTCTTTTACTATTAACTGCTCTTCCAGGCCAAGGCACTTAAGATTCTATTCCTACTCCATCTTTCTCTTTTCCTGCTGTGGCCTTGGCCATGCTAGGGCTGTAGCTTTGTATGCCATGTGATCTATAATGACCTCTTAGACATTGTCCATTTTGTTATTGCCACATTCTCTTCTTAGAGTTGATGAATGTTCCAAGATTTATTTACTAAGTTGGAATTTTAACTCTTCCCCTTACTTTTTCATATATCTGACTTATTTTATCGAATGTTCCCATCTTAGAGGGTTTCCCTGATGACTCTATCTAAAATAGCATCTTTCTCTTACTGTCTATTATTGTAGTCTTTTATTTTCTTCAAAGCAAATCTTGTGATTTAAAATATACTTCTAGGTGTTATTTGTTGCCACTAAAATATAATTTTTAATGAAGTCCAATCATTGCATAGAATAGTCATAATACAAATAAGTTAATCAATATTTTTGAATGACTCAATTAATACATTAAAATTCAAAACAACCCAATGAGAAAGGTACTAATACTACCCATGTTTAATGAATTAAACTAAGGTTTAGAATATTTCTTCTTTTAAACAGATTTACTGAGGTATAATTGATATAAAAAATGAGCATATTTAATATATACAATTTGATGTGTTGGATATGTGCATACACATTTGAAACCATCACCACAATCAAGGTAGATATAACCACCACCTTCAAAAGCATCTTTGTGTCCCTTTTCTTTAACGGTATGAACACTTAACATGGTACCTATCCTCTTAACAATTTTTTAAGTGCACAATACAGCACTGATCATTATCGGCACCATGTTATAGAGCAAATCTCTAGAACTTATTCATCTTGCATGAAGCTTTATAACAATTGAACAACTCCCTATGTCCCTCATCCCTAGCCATGGAAACCACCTTTCTATTTTCTGCTTACACAGATTAATGGATAAAGAAAATATGGTATATAAATACACAGAAATATTATTCAGCCTTAAAAGGGAAGGAAACCCTGTTATTTATAACAACATGGATAAACCTGGAGGACACTATGCCAAGTGAAATAAGCCAGTCACAGAATGACAAATATTTCAAGATTCCACTTACACGAGGTATCTAAAATAGCCAAACTCATGGGATATTTCTATAACCTACTCAAGTTCATAAAGCTAGGGCAAAGGTGTAATTCAACACAGATCCCAAGCATTAATCCAATTGTGTTTGGGATAAAGTCAGCCATCTCCAGTAACTAAGCACTGAAGTGGACTTTAGTAGCTATTTCTAACCTGAGATTACACTTCATCTGGAAATCAATTCTGGAGGTAAGGACTCTGTGCCTACCTAGTTAAGTAAGCTCATGAAATTCAGTACCTATTATTTTGAGTACCAATTTGAGTTAAAAACATGCTTGTGGTAACATCACCTCTCCTCTTGCTGAGCACTGAGTTCTGTGTGACCAATTTATTTCCTTGGTCATTATTAACCTAGGCAGCCTGCATCTGTGGGAAGCTCTGCAGATATACTTGTCATAGTCATGATCCACCATGTGTTACAGTAGCACAGATTGGGAGAAAAGGTATTTTTTCCCACTAAACCTCTAGTGAATGTTATTTCAGGTTGTATATCATGTAACACCACAAAATCTGACAAAGTACATTTAAAAACTGTAACACTGTAATAGTTTAGGTAATTACAAAGACATACTTATCTTTATCCCTATCGAGGGCAGAATTGTCAAATATACCCCAAATATAGCTCCCATTGGCATGTGTGTATAGATACAAGAAAGTAAACTAAGGATGTAAGAGAATAAAGTAATTTTATGAATCTTATATGAAATTATTCATTCTTGGTGAGCCATCCACTTGATTAAATTTCTATTTATTTCTTTACATGTTTATTGGATATATTTCACAGCAGTTTTATAAAAATTTAATGAGGAAATAAATCAGAATAATTGATTTAAAATTTTTCAGTCCAAATTAAGTTTCAAAAATGAGGTGTCCAGATAGGCAGCATTGCTAAAGGATAGCACACTAGACAGAGCCAAGATTCCTGAATTTTATTCTCAATTATAATGGTAATTATCTTTCTAATATTGAACAATTTATGACCATTGTGTGTTCTAGATTTCTCAGGTATAAAATCAATTTATACAAATTTATTGACTTTTTAAGAGTAAGTTAAATCAACATGCTTCTCCCCCTCAGTGTTATTGATGACCACAGATTTCATGGAATCCTCCATTTCCGTGTCTCTATATGGTTACATTTTACACTTGTACTCAATGTAGATCTTGTTGTACTGCATCCTGATTATTTCCTCATCTGTGTTCTTTACTAGAAGGTATATTCCTTAAAAGCTGTGTTGTGTTCAGTAATGTATTGCCTTAGGTTAGTGTCTTGTCTATAGTATTTACTAATGAAATAACAAATTTTCATCTCATATCATGCTACAGTAATTGAGTAGAGTTCTGATGTAAAATGTCAGCCAAGTATAAGGGTGCACATTTTAGTTAGAAAATAAAGTCATTTGTTGCTGTTGTCTTTTTCCTCTTGTTAATAAGTAAAATTGACCTTACTGTTAATTTAAAAAGGTAAAATTGAGCTTACTGACACTATGTCTAACCAATGGTGATCATTGGCCCAGACATATACCAGCCAATGATGTGTAACATTGCTCTAATCACCTCCTATCATCTCCTTTCTGCTTCCATTTATTCACCAGCTACAAAAACAATTTCCTCAAAGTAATAAATTAGGAAAAAAAGTTTTTTTCCTCACGTGCTACTTTCCAAACGTCAAGAAGAGCTTACCTGAAAATATATATTCACAATCATATGAAGCCAATGAAGCAAGCAGAATCAGGCTGCGACGATTTCAGACAACTCAAAAGCACAGGGGCTGTACTGGTTTTCTACTGCTGCTGTAACAAACTTAGTGGCTTAGGTCAACACAAATTTATTGTCTTACAGTTCTGGAGATGAGAAACTTGATATGATTCTCACTGGGCTAGAATCAAGGTGTCAGCATGGTTGTGTTCCTTCCTGGAGACTCGAGGGCAGATCTGTTCTCTCCCTTTCCAGCTTCTAAAGGCTACGCACAATTCTTAGCTAATAGTTCCCTTGCCTCTTCAAAGCCAGCAATCCCCAGTTGAATTTTTTTTCCCTTAACATCCCCCTGACACTGACTCTTCTCCCCATTTATTTCAATTTAATGATCTTTGTGATTATATTGAGTCCACCTAGATAATCCAGGACAATTTCCCTCTTTTAAGGTCACATAATAAGTAACAGTTATTCCACTAATGTTAATTCTCCTTTGCAATGTAACTTAACACATTCACAGGTTCTGGAGATTAGAACATGGACATCTTTGGGAGGCCATTATTCTGCCTACCAAAGAGTTACAAACCACATTTTATTATGGATAGATATTTTGTCATTATTAAAAGAAATATTTTCTGGAATGCCATTTTTTAATGAGCAAATCAGCAGGACTAATTTCATCAGGGAAAGTTATAGAAGACTGTTGAGACTAAAATAATCTTGGCAATTTACTTTAAAGTCAGCTTCCTATAAATATCAAATGTTGAAGACCTGGGTATTCTGAGGGAAGATAACTCAAACATAAGAAGGTAGCTAATTGGTAGAAAATAAAATTCAGAAATTTTAAAACTTAAGAATGTTTCCTAACCACATTTATAACTGGAAGGACCCATTGTATTTAGTAAAGTACATGTCACAAAGTTCAATGATTAGTTTATCATGGAAAAAGGAACTAAAAATCTATATTCTGTTTTTATACATCCAAGGGAGAAAATGTTAAAAATAGCAAAATATAGCATAATTGGAAGACAAAATATACATCAAGATTGCATTTTAAAATATTGCTTTAAAAATATATTTTAATATATATTATATATTTAATATATATTTGTAATATTATATTGTTAATATATTACATTGTTAATATATTTGTATAAATACACATCTCATTAACATATTAAATATAATATTTAATATATAACACATATATTATAATATATTTAAGATGTTCATGTAAAATGATGGTGATAACTAGATTTTTTTTACCTCTGGGGAATGGATATGAAACTTAAGTTAAGGGTATTACAAGCATCGTATAAGAAATTCCAACATATGAATGGATGGTGCTTATTCTAGAATTCATGTCATTGATGATCTTCACCACACACTCAAAAGCATCCTTCTATCTGGGAGTAAAGAGAGCAGATGTATGTGATACAAGTCTTCTGGATAATGTCCTATTGCTGACGCTGCCATGTGTAGAAATCAAGCTGCCTGGCATTCTAGCTGGTGCTGACATAACAAGTAGTAGCAGTCAGACCGGCATCTGCATAACTGCTAACAAGCGTGGTTCTTCAACAGTCAAAAAAAAATGACTAGATTTTTCACCAGTAAGATCTCAAAGATTTTTTTTTTTTGATGAAACTAATCCAGTGGCACAAGATTCCATAACTGGAATCCCTGGAACATGTTTACACTTATAAAATTAAAATAATTTATTACCTCATTTGGAGTTGAAATTAAACGCTAGAAAGATCTAGATGACAGAGTTACACAGACAGAGGCAGAGCCCAGAATTCACACGTGAGTTGGTCCAGAATCTGTGTGCCTTAATGCAAACTATACCAATAATGAAACCTGACAGTGGGACCAAAAAAGGTCCAGGCACCCAGAAGTCAGTAAAGGCTTCTAGGCAAGTTCATAGTAATTTTTACCCCTTGATCTACATTTATCCAATTCAAATTGGCCACCAATATAGATCAACAAGCCCAGCAAATGTACTAATTAAAAACCCATCAAGCTAACAAAACTTTAATTTTGCATTCAGTAGAATAAACTCTTCAGTGTGTCATTCAGGATTTCTGCCATGAAGACAAAATTATCTAAATTCTATAAGCACAAAATCTGTTTCCAGAATGCACATTTTTAATTTGGTCTGAGTACAGCTGTGAATCGGATCAACCTTCAGAAGATCTTCAACATGTTAATGGAGAAATGCTTTCTGACTAGCAGGACATCCAGTATAGAAACAATTTATGTCTTTGCCACAGAAAGTTCTTGCATTCAGCCGCACATGATAGTACTGTTAAAGAATGCCTGATGCTGAAACAATGGTCAACTGAATTTTTGATAGAAACACTTTTCTTAAAAAGAGTCCAAGCTATAGAAGTAATATCTTCTGCTTAATAACTTTTCCAGAATTCTGACGTACTTAGACATTCTCATTCTAAATACAAGTTTGTGTGTTTATTTTCAGTATTTATATTCAAATCCAGCAATTTTTCAGTAACACTTTTTTTTAGTTTTTATCCAAGATCAACGTCAGTATCACACTTTGCTTTTGTTTGTCCTCTTAATATTCTTAATGTGCAACAATTCCATGGCCTGTCATTGTCTTTCAAAGTTACTTTGTAGAATAGTTTCAGTGTGTTTGATAACTCCTGATGAGACTAAGTTAATGCATTTTTAACAGGAATACTATAGAAGTAACCCTATGTTGTTCCTAGTGTATCATATCAAGTGGCACAGGATGTTGGTCTGTTTCATTACTATTGATTCACTTTATCAGTTGGTTAAGATAGTAATCCAGGTCTCTCGGTTGTATAGTTACTATTTTGCCCTTTGTAATTACTAAGTAATTTTTGAGGAGATCCTGTGTATTTATGTAAATATATTAGTGAATAAAAGCTAATCCTCAAGTTTTAGCTCTACTGATGATTCCTGATTGACTTAATTATTAACATGATGGCAAAGTAGTATTTTCTAAGTTTGTTATTCTATTTTTATTAGTTACCATTCTACTATAAGCAAGAGTATTTTCTTTTTAAATTATTTTTAATTAATTTAGTATGTCAATATGGACTCATGATTATAATTTTATTCAATGGGTTGTAATCCATTATTATTATTATTATTATAGATTTTTATGTTAAATTTTTATCAGACTTAGATGGTGGGATGCCTTCCAGTTTACTCCTTTTTACTTCTCTCATGTTGTCAGAATTTTTGACCCACTTCTTAAATTTATGGTTCCACAAAATACTCCTTTTAACCAGAAATCATATTAGAAACCAAGATCTGAGATAAGAAGTATTAATATTGTTAAATTGTCAATACCACACAAAGCCATGTATAGATTCAATGCAATCCTTATGAAAATTCCAATGCCATTTTTCACAGAAATAGGAAAAACAACCCCCAAATTTGTATGGAACCACAGAAGTTTCCAAATAGCCAAAGCCATCTTGACGAAGAACAAAACTGGAGGCATCACACTTCCTGATTTCATACTGTATTACAAAGCTACAGTAATCAAAATTGTATGCTACTCACATAAAAACAGACACATTGACCAACCAAACGGAAATGAGAGCCCAGTAATAAAGCCATGCTTATTTAGTATTTGACAAGGGAGCCAAGAATGGTCAATGGGGAAAGGATAGTTTCTTCAATAAATGGTGTTGGTAAAACTAGATAATCACTTAAAGAAAAATGAAATTGGACCCCTATCTTACACCACTAATAAAAATGGATTTGAAATGGACTAAAGACTTAAGCATAAAACCTGAAAGTTAAACCTCCTTTGACATTGGTCTTGGCATTGATTTTTTGAATATGACACCGAAAGCACAAGAAACAAAAGTAAACAAATGAGACTAGATCAAACTAAAAGGCTTCTGCTTAGCACAAGAAACAATCAACAAAATGAAAAGACAATCTGCAGAATGAGAAAAAATATTTGCAAATCATCTATCTGATAAGGTGTCAATATCCAAAATATGAAAGGAATTCATACAAATATTTGCAAATCATCCGAGAAGGTGTTAACATCCAAAATATATAAGGAATTCATACAACTCAACAGCAAAAAAAAAAAAAAAAAAAAAAAAAATCCAAATAATCCAATTGAAAAACAGGCAAAGGACCTGAATAGCCATTTTTCCTAAGAACTTATACAAGTGGCCAACAGGTTTATTAAGAGGTGCTCAATATTGCTAATCACCAGAGAAATGCAAATCAAACCCACAATGAATTATTACCTCCTATCAGAGTCACTCTTACCAAAAAGACAAGAGATAACAAGAACTGACAATGATGTGGATAAACCCTTGTACTCTATTGATGAAAATGCAAATTAGTACAGACAGTAAGAAAACCACAATAGAGGTTCCTCAAAAAATTGAAAATGAACTACCGTATGATCCAGCAATTCCACATGTGGGTATAGAGATGAAGAGAATGAAATCACTATCTTGAAGAGATATCTGCACCCTCATGTTTGTTACAGCATTAGTTACAATCCTAAGACAGAAAAACAACTTGTGTCCATCAAAGGATGAATGCATAAAGAAGGATGTCACATGTGAGATATAAATATATATGTGTATATATATACACACACACACAATGGAATATTAGCCATAAAAAAGGAGAACCTGTCATTTGTGATTGGCATCTATATGTTGATGAACCTGGAGGGCATTATATTTAGTGAAATAAGTCTGACAGAGAAAGACAAATACTATATGATCTAACTTATATGTGGGATTTAAAAACACAGAATAGCTATAGAGCCATTCAAAAGCCATCGTAAAACCATAAATAGTAATTGATAATTTCTTAACCATTAAAAGGATGTCTTTTCCCTTGGCATCAGCCAACTGGGCTGAATCTTTTGTTAATTTTAGGAACCAAGTGCAACCTTTCTCTTCTCCCTGAGAATGTCCCATTCTCAGACAAGAACACACAGGCTTTTTTTTTCCTGTTAATTTCCTCCATTTGACATCAGTAAAAGTTTTAAGTATCACAAAACTGATTTGGCTGTAAATGTAGAAATGGTACCGAAACAGAATGAAATGAAAAACCCAAGGGACAAACAGAAAACCTTAAATAAACCCTTAAGTTTGGTCTTGGGGTTTTACATATATCAACAACACAGGAGACCACAAACAATGCTATTAAGACAGTATATCGTGCACAAGGTCCCAAGATAATCCTGCCTAACCCCCTTGTTGAGATCCCCCTTGTGGAGATCGCCCTTGTGGAGAGCCTAACAGATACTGTGGCCACACATTGTTACAATAAAATATCTTCCTCTTAGTCATAGGTTCATAGCTGTAATCAGATCACTTATCCAAACTGCACCACAGAAGGCTTTCTTTGGTCATAGTTGAAACATTCCTCATTTTTAGAGACAGAAATTAATAACAAAGCACAAACAGTGCAAACAAATGCTAGCATCCAAAGAAACAAACTAGTTCACAAATCAGGTAAAAGTCCAACAACTCTTTCCTCTCTCTAACAGGGAATCCCACTCAAATACAAAACCAATTGGCTTGTTCTGGAGAAAAGCCGTAAACTGAGAGGAATAAAGTTTCCAGCTGTACACACCAGACTGACTTATCCTACTTCACGGTAGGAAGTAGGATTCCTTCCTACTTGCTTGCTTGATTCCTTGCTCCAACTGCCAAGTGCTAGGGCAGCCAGTGGCGCTTTGGGGAATTGAGAAAGGAAGACCCTCAGGACAAGTGGTCCTGACAGCTTGGCTGTCTAAGTCAGAGTTTGTTACCGAGCTCATGCTCCTAGCCTTGTGACAGGACAATAAATCAAGAGATGGGTGGTTGAGGCAAGGAATGGTGACTTTATTCAGAAACCCAAGAGACCAAGAAGATGGGGGACTAGTCTCCCAAAGAACCATCTTGCCTGAGTTAGAATTCAGGCTTCTTTTATACTAAAAGGGGAGAAGTAAAGTTAAACATTTCCTGGTTCAGGTCAGCTTCTGGAGGGAATGTGTTAATTTCTCCCTTCCTGCAGTCATTCATAGGTGGGCCTGGTCAGGATGTTTCCTGTGAGCTCAACAAAGGCATTTCAGCTCAACACTAATTACCTGGGAGATGGGCCATTATGTATAATTATAAGCTTACAGGCAGCATCCCTGCAGTAATTAACTTATAGCAAAAGCAATAGAATAGAAAGGTTAAAGTAAAAGAAACAGATCCAATATGGAGTCAGATTTGTTCTTTCCTATTACAATAATTGTGTACATTCTTTGTATTTAAACTAAGTGTATACATATGAACATTGTATGTATTAATAACTTCAAGAGCAACTTTTTTTTTTTAAATAAAATCTATAACTACTAGTGAAATGCAACTTTATCACATTAGGGATCACTTGACTAATTGACAGTGAAACTTGGAAAAGAAACTATAAACTAACTAAAAGAAAGGCTTTTTAAAAAGAAGTCTTTCATCCTTCTGGCAGGGTGCTAAGAGAGGCAAGACACATCTGGAAAGGGAGACCACTTTTGCTTTATTGGTTATTTATCGGTCCATTCAAAGTAAATTTTGTCTCCATAAAAATTAGAGTGTCAGCTATATGATCTGTGTCCCTCTCATCTAACTGTAGAGAAAAATGAAATTTTTCTGGGTTATGAGCTTTGGTGTCAATGAAAGCCTGCTGAAAACAATCTTTTCCTTCACAGTTTGCAACAGGGCAGGTGTAGCTACAACTGAGCATTCTGTAGGACACATTTTGGACCCTCTGATGCACTTTATAGATGATGTGTTGCTTTCACAAGAGATCTTATTTTCATACTCCAAACAGCAAGTATTGAGTTCTAGAGGAAGTTCCACAGAGGCCTTGTCAGTCACTCTGTGCTTGAGTCTTCAGACAGAATTTCCTGAATCAAAAAGCAGGTATCTGTCATGCAGTATTTCATTCTACACCCTCAGCAACTTGCAATTTTCATGGTTATTTATATAAGTAGCATGCTGAGCTTAAGCTAATGTGTTTTCCATCCCAAATGGCACAGCTGTTTTCTTCCCCCTGCATTAAGCTCTGAGCAGGTGGTGTTTTCTAATCATTTATGTTCATTCCATCTGCCGTCATAAGCAAGAGAGATCATAGATGGGCTCGGTGTCTCTTGTAGTTAAATGGTGATGAATAGAACAGAGAGAGTCTGCTTTGACCACAGAAGCACCTAATTTGAAAACCATGGCAACAGAAGTGTAGAGGTGGGGCTGGGCCCTGTCCTCTGTCATCGAGAAATAATTCAACATCACTTAGCAGCCATTTGTCTTGGCTCTGGTTATTGTTGAGAAGTGATGAATTGGAGCACAGAATCAGTAGAAGTGGCAGAATATTTTCCTCGGTTAAAAGAAAAAAGTTCGTCAATGAAATTTACAGATATTTAATTTTTAAACATTCATTAGGAAGGTGCAAATAATGATGATAACACTTCACTCTCTCAATGTCTCCATCTGTAGTCAGAGCTTTATGTGTAGACAAAGGTACTGTCTTTCTCATCAAATCATATCAGCTAAAAGTTGCTTTTTTATTCCCTCATTTCCATTTCAAGGAAAATTAGAGAACAAATAGACATCACACTTAATGAAAAGGATACTGAATATCTGAGCTTGTGGGCTTTTTAAAAATGTAATTATGGAGAATATAATCTCACATCAGTTTCAATTTTGACTCCTAATTGTAGGCTGATGTCTATGTACAAAGAAAAATGTGGGTGAAAGTCACTGAATGAAATCAAGCTTGGACAATAAACTCATAAAAATGCAAGAAAGATTATCACCTTCTTGATTTTTATTTTCTGTTTCCTACACTCTGTCATACTAAGTGTGCCATTTGAAGTTGTCTGGTTCCTATTGAACGGGAGCAAAATACACCACCATCAAATATGCCTCTTTGGCATATTGATTGTTTTGAGCTGGTAAGAAACAGCAAACAAAAGTGAAGTTCTGAAAACTGAGTAGAAGTTAGCCTTTTGTAAGAGATATTTGCGTGTATAAGGAAATCTTCATTTGTAAAGGTGTGTCCTTCTCTGTACCTGAAGGATGACTCTACATCTCTAGAAACTGTGTATTAGTGTAGAAAACATTATCCTGACAACCACAGGGCAGAAAAGAAACAGGTTAAGAGTGACTGTATCTTACATCTCTTATATAAACCATGGTCAGTTTAAGATTTTCAATGAAAGGCTAGGTTTCATATTTCAATGAAAGATGATTTTTAAGAGCTTGATCTCAAAGCCGAGCCACTTAAAAAGATGATTAATATTAGACAAGTCAGAACTCAAATTTTTCATCTTAAAAATGGCCTAAAATACCTCATGACTCATAGAATTATTATAAAGGAAGAATGATTTCCTAGTAGAGCTTGTTGTATGATGCCTGGACCACTGTACTTTTTGAATACAAATTGGGTATTAACGTTACCCAGACTACTCTGAATGCTAGAAATTAAAGTACATTTAGGAAGTTAACACATTATTAACAAAGGAAATCTTAAGTGGTTTAAGAAATAATACTTTTTATTTTCTAAACTGGTATTATCTCACATCATTTTGAGTTAAAAAAAATAAAATGTGTACAGAGCAACCTGTACAACTTATTTATTTGCAAATCATACACTAATGCCATTACACTAATACACTTTTCTATACCGACAATAAAATAGTTATTTAAGAATATAATTCTGGGCAAGGAGTTGTGAATAAAATCATTATGTAGTTTTCTTCTAGAAAGCAAAACTCTACTCAAGATGTTTTATTTGATTCAGAGTTAGAGTATTTCTCTTGGTTTCCTAAGAGCTACTGTGGTTAAGGACAAGCAGCAACGCCTGTTGGCTAAGTATTCACTGAGTAGAAGTCTGCATAATCATTGATGTATGGAATTTAGAGACCCTATGAAGGAAACAGAACCATGCTCATAAATGTAGCTTGGTGAATTTTCCTTCTAAACACAACTCATCTTTGAGAAATGTTTCCTCACATCACTGAGTGGACTGAGTTCTTTCTGTTTTAACCACGACTTGATCATTATAATAGCACTTATTTGGATCCCTTCTAGACTGTAAGCTCTTTGAAGGATAAATCTTTTCCTTTTGCTTCCTCAATACCTAGCACAGCATTTGGCAGATGGTAGGTGGTCAAAAAATATGTGATGTTGAATATAATACATATGAACACAAAGACAGCCACTACATTTGTCATGATATGCTGAGGCATGTCAAACTTCCCAGAATTTTGAATGTAATATGTCCAATCATTTTGGTAATTTTAAATGTTTACCTTCATTAGTGGAGGTGGGTAAATAAAACTCTCTAACACAGTTACAATTTCACATTCATTACATCAACAAGGTAAAGCTGATGACCTTACCTTAGAGCATATTTTATGAGTTACAATTAACTTATTTTCTGGAGCTGAACTGAGAGCTAAAAGACAGACAGTTTTCTGTGTGGAAGGGCAGGCACTTTATACCCCAGTGCTCTCATAAACAGTTGTGATGCAACACTGACCATGTTAAGGGTAAGCCTGAGATTAGGCACGAAGCAGTGTTAACAATGAGAATGAGATATTAGGGGAATTAGGTATCAACTGGAAAGCCATTCAGGCTTCACCAAGCGGACAATTTACATAAGAGAATCTTCCTGAAATGCAAATGATGTTTTCTAGCAACCTGAAGGACATGTGAGACCCGATATAAGCAGTTAACTAAGCCATGCTTAATTTATTTTAATTTCTGATAGAATGTACATAAATTTGTAGAGTACAAACCGATGTGTGATAGAGAAAAGAGACCTGAAAATGATGAAAACGAAGTTTATCTTATAGTTCTGAAACAAAGTCTGGATCTTAAACCACCAGATTTTTAGGACAAATGGCCTCATTGTGATTTCTAATATTAACTATAAAATCAAATATATAACATTTCTATGTACTTTTCAAAGTTCAATGATTTATTTTTCCTATTACTACAGGAAAGCAATTATAGATTTAATGAAAAAGATAACATTTTCAAAGGGCAATTGTGGTATCGATAAAGATAATCTAAACATTGTGGATAGCATTTTCATACATGTAATGCTAAGATATTTTACATCTGAAATCAGTAAGTTCCCATCATATATTTCTGTGCACTTATCATCTGCAAGAGATGCTAAGAGAATGGAGTAATGTGAAATAAATAAACTTGTTCTTTCACTGATACAACAATTTCAGAAACTAAACATTATACGTATTCAAATGCTGGAAGGACCTGGGTCAGAAGGAGAGAATTAGGAATGGCATTCTTGCAAAGATTATTTTCAAAGACTAATAAAAGCACAGCACAGGTTAGAGGAGAAAAGAAGGCATCTGAGAATAAAGTCAAGGGCATTTGTAAAGGCAGGAGGAGAGCACAATCAACCAGTTTTATTTGGAGGTCAATGAGTTCCATGGGCTTGCATGAGCCAATTGAGGGATGAAGGTAAAGTGATAATTATGGAATGTAGCTCCTAAAGAGGTTTGGGTAAGAGTCTTTGTGGAATGTTTTTAGATAAATGATTGAAATAAGGAAGTTTTCTGAGGTGACAGTGTCAATAGCTAACTTTCATTGAATGCGTGCTATTAACTGTCTTTCATTCCATTTAATCCTCACAACAAGCACCTAAGGGAGATGCTATTATTATCTCCATTTGTGTAAGAGGAAATGGAGGCAAGAGGAGTTGAATAGCTTGCTCAAACTGCACGTAGTTCACAGTAAGAATTCAAACCCAAGCAGTCTGGTTCCAGGAAGCATTTTCATAACTGTTAAGCATCCTACCTCTCAAGAGAGTTATTCTAGAAGCGTGTTTGATTTTAAGAGGAATCAATCATATCTCAATAAAATAAAAACAACTTAAAGCTAAAAACAAGGCATTTTCAATAAAAACAATATTTGGCAGGAAGAAATGTTATCTTCTTCACCTCCAAAGTTACCAAATCACTACTAGTAAATTGGCATGATGACGGAATATCCATTTATATTTAGAGCCAATGAATTGAAAATAAGCCTTGATTTAGTTTAAGTGAGACAAAAAGTAGAGTGTGTGTGTCACCTAGACATTTTCTTCCAAGTAGTATCTATTCTCTTCCAGCACTTAGATATCTGTAACTTAAACCTAAAAATAGTAACAAAATATAGCCTGTAAAAGGATCATTTTCTAGGAGAAAGCCTGGACGTATGAAAGAGTGAGAATGAGAATATGAGGTTCAAAGGGGAAGAGTGCTCAGGGGAAAAAAACCTTTTGGTTTTTCATGTTTAACAGTTTATATTTTAAGACAGGTAAGATCCTCCTGACGTCTATATGATAAGATACAATTTCAAAGAAGTTCTAGGAAAATAAAGACCTAATTCTCATCATTTACTGTATCACTAGAAGTTTTATATCAAATGGATGAGTGCAGTTTTATACAAGGAGAAATGAAGGTTTAATGTGGTAGAATCTCATTTTCTTTGTGTTTCTTTGTGTTTAGAATTCTGCTTAATTTGGTCTTCTATACCTTTCAAAATAATGTATTTTACTTGTTCTAGTGCCTTTTAGTGATATACTAGCAATATGAAGTTTTTCTCTTCCTGTTTTCATTACTTTATTCCAAGACCATAAGTAACATGTGCTTTTTGTTTGTTTCTATATTGTTACAAAAATTCCTATAAACTTAGC
Source organism: Camelus ferus (assembly GCF_009834535.1). NCBI lineage: Eukaryota > Metazoa > Chordata > Mammalia > Artiodactyla > Camelidae > Camelus > Camelus ferus. The sequence continues at coordinate 40,384,125 of NC_045706.1, read as the reverse complement.
AGCTTAAAACAACACACATTTGTTATCTCACAGTTTTTGCAGGTCAGAAGTGGTCTCAACTGGGTTCTGCCTAATATCTAACAATACTGAAATCAAGGTGTCACCAGGTCTACAATCCTCACTGGAGACTCTGGGTAAGAATCAGCTGCCAAGCTCATTTGATGGTTGGCTAAATCCAGTTCCTTGTAGTTATAGGACTGAGGTCCTCATTTCTTTGTTAGCTATAAGCTGGTGGTTGTTTTTGTTCCTAAACACTAGTTTCACTCTTTTTTAGGCTTTCCATGTGGCCTCCTCCAGCAAAAGTGGGTCAAAGTCATCTCATATTTTGATTCCCTTTGACTTCAGTTTCTGTCAAATCTCTCTGACTAAATGAAGATATTAGGCAAACGCAGCTAGGAATTAGAACTACCTGACAAAAGATCTCTAAGTATATAAGGGAAATTAACCACACTATGAACTTCTTAATCTAATTGTGATTTATAGAACACCATACTAAAAAATGGAAGTATACATACTTTTTTAGCCATATGTGAAATATTCACCAAGATAAAGTGTCAATGAATTTTGAATTTGGGGGGGGATAAAGCTAAAGCAGTGTTCGAAAGAAAATGGAAAACTTTTGATGCTTATACAGAAGGGTAGGAATGTTTAAAATAAAGATATTATTTTCCACTTAATAAAACTACATAAACTTCAATCCCCAAGTAATCAGAAGAAGGATATAATAAAGATTAGATGATAAATTATTAAAATAGAGATAAGAAACAGAGAAAGTTAACAAAGGCAAAATTTATTTCTATTGGTTAGTCAATAAATAAAGGGATATGGCAAAATTTATCAATATTGGAAATAAAAAGTGGGTATCACTTTTATGGTACCGCTTTGAATCTAATTAGAAGAAATACATAAACTTGATTTAAAAATATTATAATTCTCTCAAGATGAAATAGGAAATCTGAATAGCTCTCTCTATATTACAGAAATTTAATTTATAATAAAACTTTTCCACATAGGATCTCCTAGACCAGAAAATTTAACCAGTGAACTCTGTCAACTATATACAGAGGAAATAATAATAATCCTACACAAACTACTTGAGAAAAGAGAAAAGGGAACCCACCTCAAGGGTTTTATGACAGTAGCATAACCCAAGAGCAAAACCATTTTAAAAAAGCTACAGACCAATAAGCCTCATGCAAAAATTCTTAAGGATGCAAAATAGTGTCACCAAAATGCAATTCAAATGCAGCAATGAAAAAAAAGAATGAATGTCTCAAAAATAAGTGGATTTGTCTCAGGAATGCAAGGTTAGTTTAAAATTTTAAAATCAATTAATGAAAGTCTCCATATGAACAGGAAATGGAGAAAAAATGTTATGATCATCTCAATAGATACAAAAAAGACAGAATAAAACAAATCAGCACTGCTCATGAGAAAAGAATCTCTGTAACCACTGAATAGAAGTGAAAAACTTCAATTGGAAAAGAGGCATGTAGGAAAAACCTATAGTTAACATCATGCTTAATGGTGAAATATTAATCAAATTTTTCTCTAAGTGTGAACAGTTTAAGAATATTTGGTCTTATGAGGTATTTAAATTTCACTGGAGAACCTAGCTTGTGAAATAAAGCAAGCATCCCCCACAAAAAAAAAGGCATAAGGAGGAAAAAGAATTGGCTCTATTTTTACATGACATTGTCATTCACAGAAAATTCCAATGAATCCAAAAAATAAAAACCAGAACTACAACTTGAATGTGGCAAGGTTAGAGAATACAAGGTCAAGAGTAGCAGCAACCATTAGAAATTGAAATGTTTAAAAATCCCATTTAAAATAGCAAAGCAACATAAAGCATGGGGACATGTTGAGGAAATCAGATGAGACCTAGAAAGAAATTCACAAGCGCAGTATGGGTTTTTCTTGCTGTAACCTTTTCTTATGTAATACAAGTAACTGCTGGAATCAGATTAAAGGCACCCACGGTCCATTTTGTCCAAGGAGATTCAGAGTTCCATGCTAAACCACACATCAACTGAATGACAGTGTCTCACTCAGTCTTTCTCAGTTTTATAACTCTGAAAGCTAATTTCAAAGTAATCAGAAGGAAAAAGCTTCCATTTCTGTGCTAGTGAATTCTCTGATTTTAACTTACCCAATGGAGCTACTCACCTTTCTTATTCTTTATAAAGGTAACAAACTCTAGTAATTTCGAGCTTGGAATCAGGTTAGAGCCAAAACTCTAGCAAATTAATTTACTCAGAAGATTGGCTCCAAAAATCTTAAGTCTTTCCAAATAAGTTAATCGTCGTTTCACGGTAAATTTCTCTGGTGCTCATTTGATGAGAAGTAATAAATAAATTGAGCTCTGAATCAAATGTGTGATGAGAGAGTGGTATTATGTCTTCTTTGTAATCCATCTGATTAATCATTTAGGTAAACAGCAAAATGATTAGTTAACAGCTCTGAACAGATTAGATAACTTTTAATTTCTGTAGAATATCTGTTTTTATAGTTTAAAAAAATCCCCAATATCTAGAAAATAATGAAAAATATATCAGGTGCTAGTTGTTCTTCCTTTTGACTTTTAAATACATATAAATATATATTCCTTAAAAACTTACATGTATTATAGTCTTATTTAGATATATTACTTAGATCACTGCTTGTATAGAATCAACAGTAAAATATTTAGACAAATAAATTCCAATGCCAAAGGAAATATGTGACAGCACCTATTTAATACAATTACTAACTTAAAATGGAGCTTTCAATGAGAGCTTCATTTTATTCATTTAAAAAATAAAGGAACACTGCCTAGCAGTTGTTAGATACATACAAGAAGAGAGAACTACTGATTAGCTAGCACACAAGGCAAATATTTCTAGGAATGTCTCTTTTTCCTTTCAAATGGGCAAAACTTTTAAATTTATTTTTAAATTTTTTGTATTATAAGTTTCAAGTGTACTGCATTGTAGTTCAACATTTGAATACACTTCAAAGATATCACCACCACGAGTCTAGTTGAGTCCAGTTACCATCCGTTACCATACAGTTGACCCCCTTCACCCATTTTACTCATTCACCCCAACCTGCATTTCCCTCTGGTAACCACCTGTTTTCTGCATCTATCTCTAAGAGGAGAGAGAGATCGAGAGACTGACACACTTACGTATAAAGAATGAGAGCGAGAAGGAAGACCATTTGTTTGGGAAAATACATAAGATTACTAGCTTGAGTTAGTTTTCTACTGCTGTGAAATAAACTACCATAAATTAAGCAGCTTAAAACATTCATTTGTTGTCTCACAGTTTTTATGGGTCCTTTGCTCAGTCTCACAAAGCTACAATTAAAGTACTGGCCAGGGTTGCAGTCTCTCTTGAGGCTTGGTGGGTATCCTCTTCTAAATTCATGTAGGATATTCATCACAGAACTCAGCTCCTTGCAGGTGTAGGACAGAAACTCTCAGCCTTTACAGGCCACCTGACTCTACAGGTAGTTCACAGCATGGCTGTTTGCTTTCTCCCTCATGCCCAGTAGAAGAGTGATCATTCAGTCTCTATTAAAAGGCTTCCCTGATTAGGTCAAGCCAACCCAGCATAAGCTCCTTTTTGATCAATTCATAGTTCACTGATTACAGTTGCAAAAATCCTTCACCTTTGTTTTGTAACCTAATCACAAAAGTGACACCCATCACATCCATGGGTCCTGCCCACAGTCAATTGTGGGAGAGAATTACACAAGGCATATAAAACACAGGTGGGGGAGTCCTGGGACCATCTTAGAATTCTTCTTACAGACTCTTGCCAAATACCAAAAGACAGATCTGTAACCATTAATATTATGTCTCCTGGGGCATATGAGTGATTGAAGGAATTCACATGCAAATCAAAGCAACTTGCCTTTTCCTAAAGTGCTGGTCTCCTGGGTAAACGCTCTGCTCAGATCACATGAAAGTAACTGACCTGGCTTTGACCTACCCCCTTATCTGCTCTCATCACTACCCAGAGTTATTTAATTTTCCTGATTTCCATGTCTTATTTCTCTCTGCCTCTTGCCTACAACAAGCTCCCTTTTAGCCCCCTTTTCTGCTCTTTTCTTATGGTAAAGCGCCCGAACTAAGAAAGCTTCATGTGATGGAGTTTGTGATAGGTAGTGTTCATAGTCAATTAAAACAAACAAAAAAATCCCTGTATCTGTTCTTTCTTTGCCTACTTCCACTATGACACTGGAAAAGCACCTATTTATTTTCCCAGTTGCTTGGGCAGTTAGAACTGGTTATGTGATAAAATTCTGCTCAATGAGAAGTCTGTTGAAAGGCTTTTGGAAAATAATACTCTCTCCTTCGTAAGCAGGAAAGCTCCCCTTCCTCTAAGTTCCACCTCACTGTCCACTCCTGCCTTTCTGCCCCTGATCCTCGATCTGGCATTGTAGATCTCTGTTAACAAGTTGGGACCCTGGGAGGGAGAGCATGAAGACATTTAGTAAAACAAGCATAGAATAATGTATGGATGGACAGGAAAATGGTTATGACAGCCAAACAGAAGCCAAATATTTACACAATTCTTTCAACGGGGGAAGCCCATTTTTAATGGGGGAATTATGTAACAGGGGAGGCCTTTTACCCAGCTTTTATGAAAGAGGTGTTTAGCTCCTTAAACAGAGAGAAACAGGCACTAAAACGATCCTTTCAGCCTTTCAGTTTTAGCACATTGCTTTCTCTTTTCTTGCAGGGAAAATTACACCAAAAAGTTGAGCTGAAGGGTGGTTGGACAAGGCCAGTGCAGTCCAACGTTTTACCAGGAAACACTCCTTGTTCCAATCTATAAGCTCTTGCCCTTGAATGTGGTCCACATAATAGTGCTCCTTCACATTATCAAAGCTTTCTCCCTGAAAAGTTTTGAGACTGATTTTTTTTTCCTATCCAAGCTAGTTTACATCAGATACATCAGTATGTGTCAGAACCTTTAGATTATTAAATTCTTCCCTTGAAACTGTAGGTCCCAGATGAATCACAGCATGTCATTATCTACCTATTGGTTTTCTCAATGATTTATGATAATTAATGAGGTTATTTTCTGGTTAGAGTATAAGAAAATAATTTCGGCAATATCACCTAATGACAAATGTCACATTTTCAAAGTAATTGGCCCACAGAGATAAGCATTTATAAACTTATACTCAATATTTTCCAAGGGTGACATTTAATTGACTAAGAAAATACAAATCATGGCTGCATTTACAGGTGAATTGTCTTCTGAAATGAGGGTTCACATTGCCTGAGACTTAAATGAAATGACAACGGGAGCAGTATAAATCAAGCACTTAAAGTAGAGAAGATACTTACCAATGACGTAATTATTTGTATAAGTGAGTATTTTGAACAGTATCTGATCAAAGGAGGAAGAAACTAGTCAAAATTGCTGAGAAAAAATAAGGGGAGTTCTTGTGATTTAAATTAGAGAGATTGATCCATTAAGTTATCAGGAACATGACAATCCTAATAATAGAAGAGCGGGGTCAAGAAAGGTTACTGGTGTGCTCTGACTTCAGTGAAGTTAGAATACAAAATTACCACATATTTATTTTAAAACATGCACTTATGAATTATTCTCCTTCAAAGATTCTTCCCAAATACTTTTAGACATCCTCTTTGAGAGTAAAAACTAAAGATGGGTTTTGAACCACTATCTTTTTTTCTGGGAGAATTTTTTGAAGTATTTTAGCTTATTCTAACAATGCTTAATGTTTTTAGTACTTAAGGAAGTTATGTGTTAAAACTTATCAGAGAATATTATAAAAAGAAACTTAAGTCTCACATATTTCATCAAGCATTATAAAATGTAGTAATCCAGGAACGATTAATTTGTATGTTTGAACAGTAAACTTAATTTTATCAGTAATTTCTCAAAAATATGAGGAAATCCCTGCCTCTTCTTGCATATGGAAACATCAAGACATTTTCTTTAGAAATTATTTTTTGGAATTTTTAAATAATCAAAAGGGCATAGGTATGGCTTATATTTACTTCTTAAAAGTAAAACTAAGAGGAAAAGTTCACTGAATGCTAAGTACATAAGCTGTTTTGTTTGAAGGAAAGTAGAGAGAAGAAATCAATATATTTGGGCAGTAGCCCCAAAATGTAGTTAACTTCAGACCAACTTAAACTGACTTCAGATCAAGAGAGAGTTGCTAATAATTCTTAGCTGTTTGTCTGTGGGCAAATTTACAAACTTCTAAAAATTTCAGTTACCTTATTTGAGATAAGTAAGAATGATGAGTCTGTTTCACAGTGCCAGTGCAATGGTTAACTGAGCTGTAGGGCTTAGCACAGTGATTGATAGGTGAACACAATTCTAACATGCCTGTATCATCTCATTTAAACTTCACAGAAACTGTACAAAAAAACTCTTAAGAGCACTTTCTGATAAAGAAAATATGTTTCTCCAACAGAGCTATAGATATGCTTTTTTCTTTTTTTTAATTGAAGTATAATTGATGTACAATATTATATTACAAGTGTACAATATAGTGATTTGCAATTTTTAAAGGTTATAATCCATTTACGGTTATTATGAAATACTGGCTATAGTCCTTGTGATGTACAATATATCCATGTAGCTTACTTTATACACAGTAGTTTATACATTTTAATCCCCTACCCCTGTATTGCCCTTTCACCTTTTCCTCTCTGCACTGGTAACCACTAATTTGTTTTCTAAATCTCTGAGTCTGCTTTTTGTTTTATTCACTAATTTATTGTATTTTTACAATTCCACATATAAGTGATATCATACAGTATTTGTCTTTCTCTGCCTGATTTATTTCATTTAGCATAATGCCCTTCAAGTCCAACCATGTTGCTACAAATGGCAAAATTTTATTTTAGGGCTGCGTAGTACTCCAGTGTGTGTGTGTGTGTCTGTGTGTGTGTGTGTGTCTGCACACACGTATGTATATACTACATCTTCATCTGTTGATGGACATTTAGGTTGCTTCCATACCTTGGCAATTGCAAATAATGCTAGTATGAAAATTTGGGTACATATATCTTTTCAAATTAGTTTTTATTTTCTACGATATATACCCAGGAGAATTGCTGGGTCATGTTAGTTCTATTTTTAGTTTTTTGAAAAAGCCTCCATAATGTTTTCCACAGTGGCTGTACCAATTTACATTCCCATCAACAATTATAAGGGCACCCTTTTCTCCACATCCTCACCAACATTTGCTATTTGTGTTCTTTTTGATGATAGCCATTCTGACAGGTGTGAGGTGATATCTCATTGTGGTTTTGATATGCATTTTCCTGATAATTAGCACTGTTGAGCATCTTTTCATATGACAGTTGGCCATTTGCATTTCCTCTTTGGAAAATGTCTATTCAAGTGTTCTGACCATTGTTTGAGTTGTTTGGTTTTTTGATACTGAGCTGTTTATCTGTGTTGGATATTAACCCTTCATTGGTCATATCATTTGCAAATGTTTTCTTTCAATGGGTTATCTTTTCACTTTGTGGATAGTTTCCCTTGCTGTGCAAAAGCTTTTATGTTTCAAAAGTTTAATTTATAGGCTCAACAAGGAGTCTCTCTTCCATATATCTGCCATCCTCTTCCTGGGACTGTCAGACCACCCTGAATATGTAATTTTCTCGGCAACGGCAAAGAGGACAAGAGGGAAAGCATAATGACATAAAAATTTTGCAAGTTTATGAACGCATCAGGCCTGCTAACATTGCATTGGTTTAGGCACACTCCATGGCTAAACCCAAAAGTAAGGGGCAGAGAATACTCTGCACAAGGGGATGGGAGGTGGATATCTCTAAATAATAACTTAATCCACACAGTTGTATTTTGAATTTATATCATCTTCCCCAAAGGAATTGCTCTCCCACGCATTCTAATGGATATCTGAGAGATTTATGCACTGTGTTAATGTGGTAACAAAACTTCCTATGTCAACAGAGAAGAAACATTATCTTAGGTTTCCATACTAGTTCTTTGTAGATTCATGTGATCATCTGAAGATGTCAAGAAATGTTAAGCTCTGTTACTTAAAGGATTATGCCAAAGAAATTAGTCTTTTCAAAACCAACAAACATGTACTATACACCAACTGAATGACAGATTTTTAAAGACTATCTCAATCATCGTAACCATGTGGTCATTATAATTTCCATTGCATGAGTGAGGAAAGTGAGATTTGTCCATATTTTAATGGTTTAATTGACACCATCAGAGCTAAAATCCAGGAATTACTATCCTATGTCTAATGTTCTTTTCCCTTGTACCATTTCACTGCTTCATAAGGACTTATGCCTTACTTTTTATACAACCTTTTTTTATATAATAGCCTCAAATTTTAGTCTTCATAATTCTTTCAGCTTTACTCATTCTTTTGAAAAGGGAGTGTGGCAGATTTACAATGTATTCATTTAGTGAACAAATATTTGTTGAATGTCTATTATGTGATGGACATTATTCTCCTTCAAGATTTGGCAGCAAACAAAAAAAGGTCTCTTCATCAAGGATATTACATTCTAGTGCAGAAGGTAGATTATGTGCAAATAAATGAATAAACAAAAATAGTTCTGTATTTATTTTCTTATTTATGTGTACTATATATTATATAAACATATAGTTTTAGAATGTGTTCAAAAGAGACAGAGAGAGAAAGTTCTATATAATACAGCAAGACAGAAGAAGATAAAGGAGGGTAGAGTCACAGGAGTGCTACTGTAGATAGGCCATTTGTCAGGAAGCTTCTCTCCGAGGATGTGACAACTGAGTATAAGGATGTATCTGGGGGAAAGGCTTTCCAGGTGGAGGAAACAGGAAGTGAGAAAGGCCTGAGATGAAAAGCAGCTTCCTGTGTTTAAGCAGGCGTTGTCAAAGTGAGGCCCTTGAACTAGCAGTGTCACCATCATCTGGGAACCTGTTAGGCAAATCTTTGGGCTCTATCTCAAACCTACTAAATCAGAAACTCTGGAACTGGGGCCCTGCAATCTGTGGCCTAGGCAATCGATCCTAATGTTACCTAATGACTGAGGAGGACTGTGTTCGAAGAACAACAGCAAACAAATAGGATGAAGCATATGGGAGAATGGGACAGTTTTTAGAAATGAAGCCTGGGCTAAATAACAGAGGACTTTACAGAGCTCCTCTAAGGACTTTGGATTTGACAAATCGTAGTGCATTTTCCAACATACTACAATAGCATATCCATTATATAAGGATAACATAAGCATATTCCTAAATGGCTGCACACAAATAGTCTCTCTCTCTATATATATATGCATATATGTATATATTTGGTAAACAGAATGAAATGTTATAACTATGACTATTTGTACAATTTGCAAATAAGTTATGGCTGCTGAATTTATTATAAATACTAATAACAAAAATTCTATATAAAGAGGTGAATTGTAAGGGAAAATTGGCTGTTTCCTGATGTGCATTAAATAGAGTTAACATGTAATATGAAAACTTATGTCATGGATACAAGCACACTGACTGATGGATAAATATTTGTGCATGAGTGTTCAACCCAAGAAAGTAAATGCATGCTTAGATCTGGCAAGGGATTTGTGTATTTTAATAAGCACATTAAACAGATTTAATGAGCATATGAGCCCTGGGGACCTTAGCTTGCAATCAACAACTTTAATTGGAACTTAAATAAATTATCCAGTGCCAAGATAACCGTATCCGTATATGGTTGCACTTGATGGCTGGCTTCAAAAGCAACTAATATTTTTTTCAGTTTCTAAGCCAAAGTTAGTACCTTATAATTTTATAATGAATGTTTATTTCCTAAAGTATGCCATCAATGAGGGTATCTAGGGAAAAAGAGTAAAAAAACACTCAAGACACCCTGAGAATGTGAGTTTGAAATGATTGATCCAAGTTCCATGACAGTAAAATGATCTGGAGTTTTGTTGGTTTTGAATTAAATGCCAGAAATTATGAAAATGTAATATGACATCACTTCAGATCATGTCTGAGTTTCAGCCTCTCATACGTATATTCTTGCAAGCATCGATGTTTCATTCTGCCAAGAGAAGTCATGTCCATTTACACCATACCTATTATCTCCTTTTCAGCAACATACACTACTTTCCAGACAGTTTCCCCTAAACAGGTTTAGTCATCTTTTTTACCATTAGTTGATTTGTATTTACAAAAATCTACTACGGAGATATTTACCAAAAAAAAAAGTATTTAATGCAAATAGTCAATACAGCCGCTCCTCCCATGTATGAATTCTGCATCCAGGGATTAAATTGTGGATGGTTGAAATGCAGTGGTTGAATCTACCATGGGGCAGGACCTGGAATATGGGGGCAGACTGTATGTCTCCATTTTGTATAAAGGACTTGAGCATCTGCAAATTTTGGTAAGAGGAGTGGGGGATCCTGGAAGCAATGATCCCACCCATGGTTATGGGGAGAAAATAATATTTTGCAATATCCATGACCGAATCACTAGTGACAAGGTAACAGTAACTTAACTGCTATACCAGGACTAGGTAAGTCCCTTTTAATAACTACAAACAAACAAAAACAAAACGAAAACACATCTTCCAATGAACGGAAAGGAAATAGAAGCCAGTTTTCATGCATAGGCTAGCAACTATGATTTTTTAAATTTGTACAGGAAAACATTATATTCTGTATCAAGTTTGTTTAAAACAATGTTTCTTAGGAAATAGTTACTCTGCATTTTGTTTTCTAAGTAAACAGTTCCTATTACATAAATATAACTTATTTTGCAAATGTATCACTTCAAATGGGATCCTCAGTCAACCAGAATTTCTTTTTAAGCAAAAGGAAATGAGAAAGGAATAAGGAAGCACATATAGTAATAGAGTAACAAAAGTAATAGCTACAGTGAAATAAAACATAAGAAAACATAGAAAATGCTGAGTAAGGAAGAAGTTGTTAAAAGGGAGACCAAGGAAATCTTAATGAAATGAGAATAATTAGTGGTTCTAAATAATACAAACTTCAATAGGAAAAAAAAAAAAACCTCTCCAATGGACACTTCTTGTGAAAATTTCTAATTCCACCCAATGCTCTGGCACTTTTTCCTACATAGTTTTTACCAATGTTGAGTAGATACAGCCTATCATTCCTCAGGCTCTAGAACTTCCTGATGCCTCACCCACAGGAAGCTTCTTAGCACTGATATATAAGCAACCTGGAAATACAGAGAAGTAATGTCCCATAAAGAAATCTTAAGTCAATAAAGACAACAAGAAACTCACTTTACGTATAAAGATATTTATAGATGAAAAGTAAAATTATGGAGAAAAAGATACCATATTAACACTAATGAAAAGAAGCAGGAGTAGCTATATTAATTTTGCACAGAGTGGACTTCAGACGAAAGAAAGCTATCAGAGATAAAGAGGTTCATCCATATACTAACAAGGGGGGTCATCTTCCAAGAAAACAATTCTTACTGTGTATGCACCTACTATGAAGTGAAGGTCCAATGCTTTCTCTCTCTCATCACTATCTCCAGCTCTGTCTCTGTTTTTATATTTATCTCTGTCTCTATTTTTCCTCTGCCTATAAGCAAGAGGTCAAGTTAACGTCTATTGCAAGTTTTCTTCTGATTCCAGGTGGAAGAATAAAAGTTCCCATTTTGGTTTCACATCTCACCTACATCTCCCAATGCAGTTTTTATCAGAAAAAAGAAAAAATCTTCATTTAAATTTATTAGGCACCTAGCATTTCTTTATAAACCAAACATTTGTTTTCTCATTTGATTTCAGTTCTTTGTATATATACTTTTATTTGTAACAATCTCAAAGGGAATAGAAGAAAGTCCTAAATCTTTAACAAGGTATGATAAATCAAGTATAGTAATTAATATGGACACATGATGACCCATCTGAATTAAATGTATATTTTTTGTGCCTAAAACTATGGTGTATGTTACACATATACTGGATTTTACTTCATCAACTTTGCTATGCTGATAAATGTTTTTCAGAGCCCCCCTCTCAGTATTGTTCCACAGAAGAGCTAGCCACAAGAGGAATTTATACAAGGTTTACAAGAGGACATCAAGCAACAATTATTATTATGTGAAGACCTTTGTGGTCAGACAGTGGAGGATTGATGCAAATATGCCCTGCAGGTTTCAGCTTGCCCTAGCTTGCTTTTCTTCCACATCTACTTCTTTCTGATGGCTTTCCTGACAGACCTACTGAGACAGGAGGAAAGGGCCAGGGCACAACCATTTAAGGACAACTGAGAACAGGATAAACTGGTTAGAACCAAGATGGTGGAAGATTCTTACTTACTTGTGAGTCAAGAACCTATTCTCCGGCAACACTACCACCAGCAATCTGACTGAGGATCCTCAGAGATGTAGAAGCAGTCACTACATGGAGGCAGTGACCTCCCATAAACCTTTCTAAAACCTCCTTCAGGACCCTACCATAGCAGCTAGAAATGCATGGCTCTCAGATTTCCCTGCAAACATCAACTTGTGTCCCACAAAACCTATGGGTTAGTGCTGGTTAGCACCTCTCTTGCTCCTCTTACTTCCTCTTCCAGACCTTTACTTGACCAGCTTCTTCCATAGTTGTTTAAAATCTAATCCTTAAAAAACAATCTCATCCCATTGGCCATGTATCAGTCATAGTAGACAGACATTAAGTTTTAGTGTTTTGAAAGAGCAACAGTTATTTTTGTTTACAAATCTGAAATTTGGACAGATTTCATTGGAATGACTCACCTCTGCTGTACAAAAATATCTAGGCCCTCAAACAGAGTAACTCAAACGTCTGGGGTTTGGAAAAGTTAAGGCCTGGCCATTCACCTCTCTCCTTTCTTCTAATATCAGATCCCTCCATGTGGTGTCTCTAACTGTCAGTCAGTTTTCCAAGAGTGAACATTTTAAGGAAGAGGAAGTAGAAGTCACCAATCTCTTTAAGGCTAAGGCCCAAAAACTAGAACAGCAGCACCCGGCCCTGTTCTGGCAGACACAGCATTTCCAGAGCAGATCCACACTCAGGAGGAAAGACGAAAATGCGAACTCTCAGCGAGGGCAGTGTCTGAACATTTTCGGCCACTTTTCGTAACAGTGGCTCTACTATGACAGAGTTTACAAGAGAGCCCACGAAGAAGCCAAGAATCAAACCAACACTGCATAGAATTGGGAACCCATTTTGAGAAATATGCAGTGTATGCCTGGTAACATGCTGTCTATGTTTACATATGTTCTCATTTCATACAAATCATTGAAATCTACACATCAATATTTTTTAGAAATGAAGATGTTAAGGCTCAAAAAAATTAACTCACTCATAGCCAGTTAGCCAGTGGAAGAGCTGTTCAAATCCAGCCCCATCAGGCAGCAAAACTCTTCTGCATTCAGTCATTCAGCACCAACTTTCCCAGCCTTACTATCTGCCCCTTGGAAGTACATCATTTCCTGAATAACCAGAAAGCTTTATCCTTCATAGAGCAGGGGGATATTTTATATGAATACAGGATATCCTCTGAAAATTAATGTATGTCACTTTTTTCCTTGGAGAAGATTAGGCAGAGGTCATTTGGTCATTTCCTTTGTCTCATACAAAGGTTTTTCCATGCCTTTGGGAAGAGCAGATGCCTGGCTTAATGTCACCCAAACCTTGAGGTCCCAGTTCCTTTCCTATCCTCTTTACATCCACATGAGAGAGTTGGCTTCCCACTTGAGGAAACTGAAGGTCTGTGAATGAGGTACTACTAAAAAGTCACTCAGAACATGAAGTTCAATGAATGTGATACCTCTATCATTTAGTAGTGAAAACTTTATTAACCTCCTAAGCTTTCCTCAGTGAAACCAAAGGGAGATCATGATAGAACTAATTGGATAGCACTGGCGCACCATTCATTTTTATCAGTTCAGATTTTTATTGATTACTTTGAATGTGAGGGTAGAGAGATTAGTTCCCTAATATTTTCTTCATTAATCACTGGTAAGAAGGATATATTACCATGATTGACTTACTCTGATCTCTGGAATGGATATTGGGAAAGATAACTACTGCTATTTCAGTGTACTAAGCTTAATGCACGGTGTCAGTACAAGGTCATTGATCAAAGTCTGAAATGTTATTAAGCAGTAGCTATTATAGAACTGTATCAACAACAATGATGAAATAGCGAGCAAGAGAATCCAATCTTTTTTTTTTTTTAAGAATCGATAAATTGAGTAGGATGGAACTCACTCCTATGCAATTTTGCCACTTTGGCTAAAGATCTATTCCAGTCTCAAATGTTTAAAACAAAAAGAAGACAAGATGGTATTTTAATACTTTAGATAAAACCTGTCAGGAAAATAAACAGTTGAAAAACATTCAACACTCATACATGACACAAATAAATAAATAGTTTAAATTTCCTTTCATCCATTTCTGATTTGCCAAGTAAGATTTTAATTCAAAGCAAACAGCTAGAGAAGAGAAAAATTATTTTTTTCTTGAGTTCTTCACAGAATTAAGTTCCAATTGTGGCTAATTTTAAAGGATTGGTGTTTGCCCTTGAGTGACTAAAATACAGAAGCTACAATATTAAACTGTGTGTAAAAACAGCTTACAACAAATGACTACAAAGGAATTTCTGCCAAATGATCCCTTTGAAACTGGAATCTTTGGAGTTCCCCCACTTGTGTTGCACTTACAAGAAGATACTGTCTGGCCTTGGTCTTTCTTTTCCATGTCCTGGAATTAGTTCTATAAAACGATGACACTTGCAGCAAGAACTGCTAACATTGGGAATAAACCCTATATACTGCACGTCAAGGTAACTTCACATGACTTGTAATTGGAGTTTGGCGAAAAACGAGTTTACTTCATAATTTTTTTTTTCTTAAGTTTTTCAGCATAAAACAACCGTGTACTTTGACATCATTGAATGGCAAACATTAAGTACAGAAGTTTTAAGATAGTTTTGAAAGGCAGGTTTGTTTTTGTTTATTAAGAATGAGGACAAAGGACCTAGTAAATCCCTTTACTTTTAGTGAGTCTGCTTCACTTGGGGAAATTGAGATCCATGAGCTCATAGAAGTTAATCCCTGACCTTGGCCATTTCTGTCGTTAGCTATAACGGTGCTCAGAGTGTGAATTGTTCAGCAAACGCCATTAGTTTTGGGCCCATAGTAATAGCTGGGTGCTTAGAACAATATACAAATCAGTGTTTCACTAATTTTTATATTTGTATGAACACAGATGATATTTAGAAAAATGACAACATAGGGATAATTCTTGGTGACTAAGATCATGTGCTTCAGAGTCAGAAATTAGTATTTAAATTCTTCCTATTTAATGTTACATTTAAAGCTTTGCAATGTTTATGTTGAAAACTATCAAAAGCACTTTTATTTCTTTGTGTTTCTTTAAATATCTATACCATCAAGCTTTTGTTCAAAGAGATAATAAATCAGAGATGACACCTGAAGAGAAGCTTAAACTTCTTTTTCTTTAATGTCTTTAATGTCATTTTGGAGAAAAAGAAGAGACAAAAAATTATTCTGATAATTTAAAACTTAAGTGAAACATATATGAAGTAACACTTATCGTCTCCAAAAAACATGTTTTGTGATTGAAGTAATTCTCTTAAGTTTAAAGTTTAAAGGATATACCTCATATTAACTATAGATGTTTAAGTCTTTGTTTTTTTGTACTAGAATTGCCAAAAAAAGGTCACTGAAGAAATTTGCCATACTTAGGAGAATCAAGTTTATTTTTGTCTATTCTTTTGTCTATTCTGATTAATTAGTGGTAGGTTCATTAACAAACTGAGCCATAAATATTCAGTATCATTAACTTCTCTTATCAGTAGAGAAGAATGCTTTATACAATATAGTCTGAACAACAATGTATTTTAGGTCCAAGCGACTTGTTTCATATTTTCATTAATTAATGCTGAAACCCTGCTTAAGGGATATTCACAATTCTGATATTATGTTACCTTTCCTTGATCAAAGAAAGAAGTTGTATACTTTTTGTTTTCTATTTTCTATAGATAAAAGAAAGACATTTCAAAAACATTCCATTACCCCTTACTAGCTGCATAGGAAAAATCCTTAATCACTCTGAATCTCATGTTGAATAACTATAAGTTGGAAATAACAATAGAATATTCCGCTAGGGTTTGTTGGGTGAATAAGATGAAAGACACTCAGAAATAAAGTGCTTAGAACAGTCTCTGGAACAAAGTAAGCCACAAATAAGGGTTAACAATTATTGCTATTATATTACACGTTACCCTCTTATGTGAAAATTTTCAAAATTTCCACTGATTTTAGTACCATATACAGAAATTCTTCTGAGCAATCTCTTTTTATCACAATGTAGAATGATATTTGCCTGATTACCAGAAATTTTAAGAGCCATGTTGATGTCCAAATCCCCGAAACATATTTGTACAAATCAAGATAAGCTAGGTTATTGTATTTAGCAAAAACAACAACATTTCAATGGTTTAATGAGACAATAATTTATCTCTTGTTCTCACAAAGACCACTGCAAACCCTATACAAGCTGGAAACCATAACTTGTCCCAACATTTCAGGCAGCACTGATGTCATAGTTCTCTTTGGTATTAGCGCTAACTCACACGTCATCTCATTGTTAGCACTTCTTCCCAGCTTCAAGTTCAGTGGCATAATGTTGGTAGCTTGAAATCATAAGTCATTTACACCTCAGATAACAGCAAATGCTACTAGGACTTTTCTTGTTTCAGATAGCTGATTGCTGAACATTTACCAGCACACTTTACATCAACAAGCACTTTCTTGAGCTTCCTTGCAAAGTAAGAACGTGGATATCCACACACTGTCTTTTAACTGCTTCCTAATAGAATTTAAATGATTCAGAGTAAGTAAAGAGGGTTTTGGAGGTACTAGTTTAGACAGAGTGAATAAGGAAGGCCTCTTTGAAAGGGACATATTTAAATAAAGTAAAGAAGCAAGCCATTTGGCCAATGCAAATGCAAAGGCTCTAAGGCATGTTTGAGAAATAGCAAGAAGGCAGCCCGGCTGAAGTAAAGAGAGTTACTTGGAGAGCAGTAAGAGATAAGGTCAGAGAAGTAGCCAAGAGCCAGTTCATGTAGGGCTTTGTATGTCAAACTAAGAAATCTGGACTTCCTTCTAAGTGAAATGAAGATGCACTTGACACAGTGTTGAGAAGGGGAATGACGTTGTGCCCTCAAATTTTGGCAGAGACATTTTTAGCTGTCCTTTTTAAGAATGATGTCTGTGTTTCTGGATTGAGCAATGGGAAGATGGCAGGCATAATTTCCTGAGCAACAGACACTGGAGGAAGAGCAAGGTTTGGAAGACAGAGGTGTAGAGAATTTACAAGCTCAGTTCTCTGTAACTGTCAGATGTGGATTTGAGTATTATACAGAATAGAAAACTAGGTATGTTGATATATTTTATTCATACACATTGGTCTACTTTGGTTTGAGCAATATAGTGTGATGAGAATAGAAACTAGAAAGATGTTGAACATTTATGCAAGGGGAAAGATTAGTATGCAGTATATTTAAGACAATGTTCTACAGTGACCTTCACAGAAAAGGAAAAAGATTGAAACCGGTAAGCAGGGAAACTCAGTGGCTCTGAGGCCATTCAATCAGGAAAACAGACGATTTTACATCTGTCCCTAATAAGTATGCAGAATGTTACTTATTACTTAACCTTGTTAAAGAATGCTTCTACACCTGAGGTCCAGTTTTGGCTCTAACTAGTATTCTTATCCTGATCCTCCTCAAAGAATTTCTTTTTGCGTTAAAAAAATTTATTTTTCAGGTAACATCATCTATTCATTCCATTTCTATGAATTTTAATTATGAAATTAAAAAAAACTTTATCTGAGGACCATTTTAATTATTCATAGTATTAACAGTAAAATATTATTTAGAGTTCCTGTTCATATCTCAGTGTATTATTAGTTCATTCTCCTCCACCAAATCATTAAGTATTTTTAATGCCTTGGTAATCAGACAACTTACTTGATTGTTACAGATTGCCTGCAATTTTCCCAGACACTTCTGGATATATTCTCAGGGTTTGTTTTAGTTTGTTGTGTTTGAATATGGTACACAGATGCATGATTATACTCTATGGTTATTCACTTGAATTGAATACAATGTTGAATGATTATTTCAGCTTTAAGATTTTTCCAAAAGCTGAAGTTATAATTCCCTTTGTGGTGAAGGAGGAGAACACACTGCCTCACTTGCACGTAGCCCAGCCTCTAGTGCTGTGTGCGGGTGGGGCTTGGAGGCTAACGAGGGGGCTGTCTTTCTCAAGAGGCTGTGGCTCTGTCACTCGCCATAGTGGGGAAACTTGTGAGTGTGAGGATCACTTGGACATTGTTGGAGGCTTATGTTAGTTCTTCTGTTTGGATCTTCATTCTTCCTAATTGGTTCTACTACTATCTTTTCTATGATTCTTTCTTTTGAAGTATAAATTAACAGGAATAATGGATATTCGAGTTGCTTTTTTATCGGTAGCCAAAACTATGATCTTCAATCATCCCTTCTTTGTTCATTTGATTTTTAATTTGTACTTTCAAGGTTTTCATTCATGCTATTTGAACTTAATTTATATTGTTCCAAATGAACTATTTCTTCTTACAAAACAATTTACCATTAAATATTAATTGATTCCTTTTATATTAAAACAAAGCAAAATTAGCAATGTTAATCATTAAAATTGTAAAACCCTGAATATTCGTTCTCGTGTTTAACAAACAGGTCTTTTGTTAACATTTCAGTACCCTTTGGTGAACCATTATTACTTATATAATAATTGCATACAGCTTTTATTTGAACATATTAATAATACCATCAGCAAATTTAATGCTGATCTCTACAGGATTAACATGTAGGAAATATATGTAGACCTCTAGGAAATAAATCTAAGAAATAGGTTTTATGAAATCACATGTTACAGGATATTGAGCTTAAAAAGGAAAAAAATGAAATGAAATATTACATCTTGATTATTAAAATATAGATATATTTCCTCTCTAATGAAACAACATTAAGGCAAACTTCTAAATTTTATATTGATTAAGCAGCAAATATTCAGCATGATATCGCATAATATGTTTGTTGTTCACAGCAAATTCTAACTGGTAGAATGTTAGCAATTCTCAGGCACACTAGCGATTAATCTGATTGCTTAGTTTCCAATATGGCAGAGCTCTCAGTTAAACTTATGCACACTCTATTTTACATATTTCTGAAAACTTAGTCTAAAAATAATTCTCATTAATTTTTGTTGTTTCAAAATATTGTTATAGATAATCAATTTTTGGTCATGCAACTATTCTAAGAAGGAAACCAAGGAAAACTTATTTCACCAAAATCTTACTAAATTTAGATAGTATTAGGGTGGAATTTCAGATATATAATTTTCCTATCTTTAAAATAAAGCCTATTGTTATTTATCTTTTGAAAACTTATTTTGAAAATTAATAAATTACGTTGTAATTTTTATTCATATTTTTGAGAGCCCTACACTTAAAACATATTTTTCCAAAGTGGTTCAATGGAATTCTGACACTAATTACCCAAAGTTAGCACAGACTTCACAGGTTGTCACAGTCCACCCTAGACTGCCCTCACTTCAGACATTAGCTACAAGCTCTAAGATTCCCAGACCACCTACACTTCTGACCAATAGGCTACAAATTCAGAGGTTCCCACTACCCCTTCAAGTTGAATAATTCAGTAGAATGATTCACAAAACAAGAAAGTTTACACTTATGATTACAGTTATTATTATGAAAGGTTATTACTTATGATTATGGTTATTATGAGAGTTACAAATTAGAAACAGCCAAATGAAGAGAAACATAGGGTTAGGTATGGAAGGGTACCAAACATGAAGCTTCCATGTCCTGAGTACATGCCATCCTCCTGCTGGGTATACACACATATCACCAATCAGCTCAGCTTACCTGAGCATCAGTATCTAGTTTTTATTGGAATTTTATTACTTAGGCAAGATTGACTGCATCACTGGCCACATGATTAAACTCAATTTTCCAGCCCCTCTCCTCAATCCAGAGTTCAGGCTGATATCACCTGGCTCAATACCCCAACACTTTAATAAGATGGTTGGTCTTTTTCTGACATGGCCAGCCCCCATCCGGAGTCACTTCCTTAACTTAAATCATGTATGGTCCAAGGCAGTCACCATGAATAACAAAACATCCCTATCACTCAGGAAAATCCAAACATCTTGAGAGTACGTCCCAGGAACCAGGGATAGAGGTTAGCTGAATGTTTTATTATACAACAGTGGGATTATACATCTATCCAAAATACTCAGTTTACAGTGCTTTCACTTTTTAAAATATTATCTGCCTTGACAACTACTATCAGATTTCCAAGTGAATGTTAGTTATGCATCATTTGAAATACCGTCCTCTCTATTTTTCCCCATGAGCTCCTCAGCCCATGAGCAATATAGTAGACAGCTTTTTTTTTTTTGAAGTTGCATAACAAAAACTGAATGTCTGCCATGTAGCTACAACCAGGGAATGTAAGGGAGAATTCATAAAAGCCTTGTATGTCTGGTAAAGGTTATTCTATTCTCTGCACACCAGACTTAGTTCTGGTATCTTTGTGGTATCATAAGATTCTGAGTAAACTGCAAATACAACTGAAAAATTATGGTGGTTTTCTACATCTATCTATTGCATATATAGTATATATAGTATATGTATATTCCAACTTCATTAGTTACTTACAAAGTACCAGCCATAGTGTTAAAGTTTTCATATGTAATGTATATATTTCTTGTTAAAAAAACTTAGCAGGAAGTCATATTAAACCTATTAGCAGCTAATAACATTGAAGCTAAAATATTTTCTGTGCAAAATGCAAAAACAACAACAACGTATACACACAGAACACAAAACCTACATACCTAGAAAGTGGCAAATCAAGGATTAGAATTCGAGTTTGTGATTACAAATCTGATCTTTTTGGAATCCCTGTATTAAAAAAAGGAAGGTGCTGCATTTCAAGCAAAAGTGCAAAATAAAAATACTTTCCAAGTTAAAGGTATTTATTTTTCACAGCTTTTACTTTATTTCCCCTCTCTTCTCCAGCTGTAATTTGAATAAGAGTAGAAAATACGGCAGCAGCATAAGAAAAGAAAGGAGTTAAAAGTCACATTTTCTGGATACATTAAGCAACACAAATTCTCTGAATTCTGAATCAGTTTCAGGCTAATTATTAAGCATATCCTTTGAACTAACCACATCTGGGCTAATTAACCAAAGGTAAAACAGTTTTCATAAATGAAGGGCCCAGGATGTAGAAACAGATGTCCCCGACCACTGTGTAGCTCTCCTAGACCACTGGAGTCTGCAGTGGGAGCCCAGCATTGCTGGTGACACTGTCAGACCAGGGCAGGGTTGACCTCGTGGGATAGGGAAATGCTTTTTACTACTTCAGTGCCCTTCTTACTCAGTGCTTCAGTTACTGGCCAGGAATAATTTAACAGAATAATACCTATGGTCCAACATTTAATGAAATGCTTACACCCATCAGACTTTATGCCATGCTCAATATCAGCGATGCCATAGCCTTACCCAGAGAAAAGGACGCAGAGTCTGTGCTCAGGTGAGCTGAACCTTATCTACACCCACAGCTTTACCACTTTACAGAAAGCCTGTATATGCTCATTTCTACCCTCAGCTTTGGTTTAATCTTTGACATGAGTACTTCTGATACTCAGCTTAATTCCAGTACCATAATCACAGAATTATTTCTCTACAGGTGACTTCAGTATATCTGTAGAAAATAACCAGAGAAGAAAATCTCTATGATTTAACTGTTCTAACTTTGCAAATCTCCTGGACAACAGAGTTAATGGCCTTGATTTAGAGCACATTTCTTTGGTTTTAGCTGTACTGAGGCCTTTGGTTGCAAGAGACAGAAATCCTCTCAAATTAGTTTATGTAGAGTTATTATTTATTTGGATGAAAATGACTTGGAATCCAAGAACAAGAAATGCAACTGCATCTGAGAACTGGGAATCTGCTGGAGAGACCGGAAGGCACTGTCCTCATTTCTCATTTATTAGGGCAGTATTGTTTTTCTTTCATCTCTGCCTTCTCTCATATTTTTCAATTCACACCTGCTTCTAGTGGCTCAATAATGTTACTAGCACTAACGCTAAATAATTTTATGTGTGTAGCTTATTATTTGCTTCCTTTTGAGTCAGATATCCATTTTGGTCCAGTCAGCTGTGGCCAAGAGGTGTTAAATCACACAATGCAGACATAGCTTAGAGAGGATGTTTGTGAGTGAACTATCTGTTTTCTAAAGCATCTTTAAAAATTTAATATTGTAAAAAAAAAAAAAAAGGTGACTTCTATACAGTATTACAGACACCATGGAGATTACTTAAGGGCCAATGGGGAATAACAGACAGTACAAGTCACGTGTGCTCCCAGACATTAACTTTTTTAGTCAAAGACATCTACCACTTTTATTTGTTTTGTAAGACTTCCTCATATGTTATTTGAAAGATGATTTCTGACACAAAAAGAAATGAAATAAAATCACCATTCTAAGGAAAGGTGAGGTTTCTTTCTCCTTATCCTGATTCTATCTTGTACATGGTATAAATCATGTTGATAAAACATGCTGATAGATTAAAGTGCACTTGAAAATAATATATTAATAGAAACCTCTTGAGGATAAATTGAAGCCTTAATTACTCAGGAATAAGGAAGTCAATATACTTGCCATTGAAATTTGCCCAGAGAGACACATTTCCCATTATAGATGTTCATGGCCATATTTCATTTCTAGAATTATAAAAGCATATTTTAAATTTAGCAGTATGCAAAAATGCATACATTTAACTGATTACAGAATATTTAAAATGTATTTATTAACACATGGTTACATTCTTTTATACTGCTATAGATATGCATCCACGTATTGCTGAAGTCAAATAAGACTGCAGTGTAAATCTAGTAAGTCCCATGGTATCTCAGTATGAAACAATCTGATTGATTTAGGTATATAATCAGCAGAAATAAATTCAAGAAAGCATAGAAAAGCACATTAAAAATAAACATGGTTACTTTGAGAACAATTTCACTACTGTACTCTCTCCATTACCTGGGATATTGTTGGCTATAGGACAACTACAGAGCACAACCTACAGACAAAATAATGTGTGCATTAGAGAGAAAATATGTGATAGTTCTCCCCACTGATCACAGAACCTAGAATAATGCTATACAGATAAGAGTTACTTAAGAAATAGTCAGCCCTCTATAGCTGTGATTCCACTTCTGCAGATTTAACCAACACTGGATCTGTTCATTCAACATGGACTTTGGTATCCATGAGGGTTCTGGAACCGTCTCCCTCGAATATGGAGGGACAACTCTAGTTCTTGATAAATTGAATAAATATTAAAAATATAAAAAGGTTAGTTTAAGAATTTATTACATCACTTGTCAAATATGTGTTATTACATGATTTAATAAGCTTCAAGAAATTATTCTACATTTCATGATATTGCTTCACTTGGTATACTAAAAAAAAAATGTAGATAGATAGCTAGAGTTTGACGGGGGAAAGAAGTGGGTAAGGCTATAAAAGATAGATAAACAGATGATGGTTGTAAATATTTGTTAGATGTGGATTTGTTTTCACATACACATGCTTGTGTATAGGTATGTAAAAATTTTAAAAAACAATTCTTTCATTTGTATGTACACACATATGATATATATGTGCCTATGTATTTATATACATTATATTATATATTACATATACTAAAAGACATACACTAAAATATTCATAACAGCATTATTCATAATAGCCCAAAATCAGAAAATGCAACACTTTAAAGCAATGAGAATGAATTGCTGATACAGTGCAACAATATGGACAATCCTCAGACATATAATACTAAGCAGAAGGAAAAAAAGCAAAACAAACAAAAATACATACTACACGTTTCCCTCTCTGTAAATGTGAAAAAACAAGCAACACTGACTGATGTCAGCCTCATGACTACATTGGAGACAGTAAATGAAGGGGCAAGAGGGTGAAATTTTGGGTGCTAATAGTGTTCTCTTTCTTAATTTTGTCTGCAATTCCCTGGTTGTGCTCATCTTGTGAAATACAGAGTTGCATTCTTATGATTTGTACACTCTTCTTTGGTGAACTATCTCTTTGTGTCTTTTTTCCATGTTCAATTTGGAATGTTTGCTTTTAGATTATTTAAAGAGTGCTTTATATATTCTACATTGTAGACCTAATACCTGTTTATCTTCTTATTAGTGTCCTTCAAAGAGCAAAATATTTTAATTTTGATAACATTATTTTATCAAAATTAAGTATGATTAGAATTTTCAATTTTTCTTTATATGGACTATGCATTTTGTGTCAAGTCTAAAGATTTTTCTCCTATGCTTTTTTCTAAAAGTTTTATACTTTTTACATTTAAGTCTAAGATTCATTTTGAGTTAAAACTTGTACTGACTGTAACATTTTTTTGCCTGCCAGAGTGCAATGAACCAGCATAATTTGTTGAAAAGATAATCTTGACTCCATTAAGGTGCTTTTGCACAACTGTCAAAAATCTGTTGGGTGTATTTGTATGGGTGTATTTCTGGGTTCTCTGTTCCAGTGATCTTTGGGTTTATCATCTGCCAACACACACAGTCTTAATTAATATAGCTATACAGTAGATCTTGAAATGTGGTAGACTAATTTACCCTCTTCATTCTTCTTTTTCAAAGTTGTTTTTATCAATTCTAGCTCTTTTGTCCTCAATGTACATTTTAGAATAATGTTCTCTATACCTACAATCTTACTGAATTTTGATAGGAATTCCATTTAGCCTGTATATCAACTTAGGGAGAGTTGGCATCTTTACCATACTGAGTCTTCTAATCTATGAACACAGTATACCTCTTTATTTATTTGGACCTTTGATTTTTTTTTCATCATGTTCTGCAGTTTTTAGTATCCAACTCCTGTCCATGTTTTGTTAGATTTACATCTAAGTATTTCAGTACATACCTGTTATAAGGCTATAATAAAAACAGTGAAAATACCCTGTGGTGGCAAGGATGCTGAGTAAGTGGATCATTCACAAATTGCTGGATCATTCATAAATTAAGAAAATGCAAATGCAAATGCAAATACTATATAACCTAGCAATTATATTCCTGGGCATTTATCCTCAAGAAATAAAGATTTATGTTCACACAAAAGCCTGTACATAAGAGTTTATATCAGCTTTATTCATAGTAGTCAAAACGTGGAATCAACCCAGATATCCTTTGACATTAAATAAACTGCAGTAGCTTTCAACTCAGCAGCTAAACATGAAAAAACAAAACAAACTACTTTCATTTGATACATTCAACAAACTATTTTCTGAAATGTTTGCTGAATGAAAAAGCCAATGATACAGCATCAGGTAGTGCATTATTCCATTTTTATAATCTTTTTGAAATAACCAAATTACAGAAATGGAGAAGAGATGAGTGGTTGCTGGGGTTTGGAGGAGGTAACTTGACCTCAGAGCTGGACACAGGCAATCAGAGGATTCTCATCCTCTCTGCTGTCCTTGGAATGTACACTCTGCCTACTGTTCTCACAGTGGGAGCTATTCCAGAGAGACAGCCTTGAGAGAGTAAGGTGTCTTGAGACCATCGGGACTGTGTATGTGACTGGACCTAGTTAAGGCCTCTTTATAAATGTTTAAGATTCTAGCAGGCTGGTGTGAATATCTACTCGTCTTGCAGCTACCCTAGACAAGCCTCGTAAGTCAGCCCTCCTGCTTATCAAACCTGCCACCCACTAATCAGGAGGGATCTGCCTCTTTCTTTGGTCTCTCCCTGTTCTCTATGTTTGCAAACCAACGTAAGAATTAAGGAGGGTCTGAGGGTGGGAGAGAAGAGGGTGTGGCTATAAAAGAACAACATGAGGGATCCTTGAGGTGATGAAAATATTCTGTATCTTGAACATATTAATGCCAATATCCTGGCTGTGATACTGTGCTAGAGTATAGCAAGGTATTATTACTATTGGGAGAAACTGGATAAAGGGTACATAAGATGTCTTTGATTTTTCTTAAAATACCACATGAATTTACATAAAAGTACATTTAAATAAAAAGTTTAAGTAAGCAAAATGTGCCAGGGGGTGGGGGTGGGGGGCACAGAGAAAGAAAAAAAGAAAAAAAAATGAGAGAAGACACCAAAAAATAGAATGTGAATAGAGAGCAAATAAGATGCAAGACCCAAAAGAAGAGTTGTAGGAAGTAACGAATGAGTGTCAGACTGCAAAATCAGCAAAGACAGGGATTATTTCCATGGCATGTACTTTGTGTTAGAAGGCGTAACTCGATAATCAATACCAAGTGTAGACTATAGAAATATTGCTTTAAATTCTGAACAAATGGAGAACATCAAATGCCTCAGAGGGTCAAGTTGTATTTGGACTAAAGAATGACAGACTGAAAATATTATTTTAACAAAATGAGAAGGTGGTTAGTGACATTATCCATTTCAGAAGGGAATAAATAGAAAATGAGGAATAAGAAACTGGGAATCAAACAAAATTCAAAAAAAGTTTGACTGTGAAGAGTAGGATGAAAATAAATTGGCTAAAACGGGGTTTGAAAAGTGTTTTGGATATAAAACATTTTACATGACTTCTCTGTATTAATGCATACTTTTTAATATGGAAAGTAAACTACAACTTGGCCATTTTTAGGTTGAAATTATAAAGATAAGATAGTATTATCTGGTTACCTGATTGCGTCCACTCAACATCCATCATCTCACTATTCATCTAATTAAAAGGTAATGAGAAGACTTACATGCAGACAAGTTGTATAAGATAGTCACAGCCACTCAGCTATTGTGTGGCAACATTAATACCTATTGTAGAATCCAGAATGTATAGGGGGCTCAATAAATATCTGTTAAAGTTAGAAAGAATGAATGGCAGAGAAAAGGACAAGAAAGACGCTAGCAAACAGATCTTTCTTACTGTGAAACCCATGCCTTTCTCCTACGCCACACTTTGTGTTATGACTACAGGTCTTCCTATAGGGAAGTAACATCCTCCCCACGTATTCAATAGCATAGTTCAAAATGAATTTTTTAAAAAACACTTTTTTATAAACTGTATTGGCACCTAAGGTATGCTATTGTGAGGAACAGACATTCTGAAATCATTTTTTATACACAGATTTCCTTATAGCATCACTTAATCTGAAGGTTAAGTTTTATACCATAAGCTTCTATTAATACACACAAGACTGATTGTGTGAACCCTGTCTCCATCCCACAGCTGATCAACTAGAGTGTAGATTTATAGTAGGGTTAACAGCTTTGTGAAAAGAGGGGTGCTTGGATTGCAACAGCTCATCATTACTTGTTAAATATTTTAATGAATATTTGTTGTCTATGATGACTAAAGAAAGATCAAAGATAATCATTTTTATGGTCCTACGTACTATTTTATCTTTATCCATCTTGTATACCTCAGTTACTTTATATCAGCCTATAGCTTACAGTCCTAAAATTATAATTATTTTATAATTAAAATAACTAGGTCATCTCATTTACCTGTCATTACTTGGACATTTTCTAAACTCATAGTCCTTTGGAATTATATTAGTTTTTCAGGTAATTAGATATCTATGGATCCATTTTAGAAGTTTCAAAAACTGTAACTTTTATTTTCTTTTTTTAAATAACATCTCTGAAGCTCAAAGCTTTTAGCTCTCAAATATTTTTTTTAAAGATATTCCAACATAGATGTTGCTCTATTAAGTCTGGGCCTAAGGAACATTTATTTCCCTCAGTTGGTTCTTCTGTCTTTAGTTGGCGATGGTATACAATGTGGTGGCATAAGCCAAACAAGTGTTTGCCTGGCCAGGCAGAGACAGTGGGAAACAGAGGAATTTTCACCAGCCTGGCTAGGTTCCTGCCTGTCTACCTTAGCTAGTTTTTACTATATTTATCTATGATGACAGTTCCCTTCCAGGAACAGGTCCTCTATTTACATTCTTTTAGACAGTTAGGGGGAAGGTCAGCGTTTCATTCTGAGTGTTTTGGGCTTTGATTGTTTTCAGCCTGAAATAATTCACATGCCAAAGAGACATTTTGGGGTGACCAGTTTTGATCCCCTACAACCCCTATACATAGAAGTGTTCCTGCCAGATGAATTGTTGAGAAATGAGCAGACTGCAGGATGCATGGCTTAGAAATGAGAAAAAAAAAACACAAAAAAACTATCTTTGAATGTAAGCTAAGATAGATATTATGTAACAATGTCTACTACAGCATAAGGATTTTATTTTTGAGTTGGTTTAATGGCTGGCCAATTACTTGCTGGTAATATCTCATAAGTGTTTTTTCAATTATTTAGTAAGGAAAATATTTACTGAGGTCTTAATGGCTGAAAGTAATTCCTTGAAAATTTGCCGCTACCTCCTTTACATTTTCTTGGCTGTCAATTGCTGCACAAGTGATGTGGGATATAAGAATTTATTTTTTTAAGCTTCAGAAAAAAAGAACTTACAAACTTACTCTCATTTCACATTACTCAGTGTAACTCATATTTCCTAAGAATTGACAAAATATGTACAATATTCTTGTTTCAAGCTATGTTTCTATTTCATAAGCCATTATCATTCTGAGAACACAAATACATTAGTTGAAAAATGGTACAGACAGAATAAAAGAAGGCAAAGATGTGCAACCTGATGAATTAAATTTGAAAAATCTGCTCATCCGAATTGCTAACCACAAAATTAAATAATTTTGAAACACAATAATAAGAATAAACAATCTGAAAACAGAATCATTACCTAAACTCTTTCTGAAGGCTGATAGTATCGACAATGAGAAAAAGAAGGAATGGAAAGTGTAAAGAAGGAAAAAGGGAAGGAGTGGCTGGAGGAGTACAGAGAAAAGGCAGTGACTTGCATAATGACTTTTACTTCCAGAGGCCAAATCATAGCCAAAACGCCACTGGTAAACTTTCAGTTTTGCCTCAGTCTTAAGAGGTTGGGTTTTTTCCCCTATGTTAGATTTCAGTTCAATCGACCTTTGAGTTTCAACCCAGCTTTTATTTTTAACCTCCCTCTTACCTATACAATCTATTACCCTTTCCAGATTTTTTTTCTACACAAGCAAAAATACTAAAGAATTGAATTTTCTAGGCAGTTTGCTCTATGTGGCTCATCTATTCAGTCTCAAAATTAGCCTCAGGACCGATTACTCTAACATGGAGTAATTCATATTAGATCCTCCTCACATTATAAGCAATTATACAGCTGGAGGACATAAATGACAAAAAATAAAAATTAACTCCTTACAGATATCAAGCAGTGGGTAGCACTGTACTAAAATTATTGGAAGATAGGGTAGTAAACAAAATAAGCTCATTTTATTCTAATTTTTCCCTGAGGACATTTTTCAAATAAGTAGGTACAGTGTATTAGGCAGTAAAGGACAGTTTCAGTAAATGAAAGAGATACAAATTGGAGTTGAGGGATGGTAAGATGGGCAAAGGTGATAGTGGTGTCAGTTATTAAAGTGAGGGTGTCACATAGAAAGATTCCCCAAACTGTGCATGGTTTCCCTTGGGATCTTGCTTAGAGCCTGATCTATAGGCAGAGAGTGAATCTCACAGATGCCTGGGAGGGGAGGCTGAGAGCAAAACAGATTTCAAAGGTAGTATACATAATATGGATCATAATTTCTGACCACAATGCCATTCAACTAAAAATGACAATATCCAGAAAATTTGCAAACACGTGGAAATCAAGCAATACTTTTCTAACTAATCTATAGGTCTGCAATAAACAAGCAAAAAAACACACAGAGAATGAAGTTAAACAATAGTGAAAAAATAACATTTATGGAATGCAGTTAAAGCAGTGTCTAGAAGGAAAAATATTGCTTTGAATGCATAAATAGACACATTTTTAAATGAATAACCCATATTACCACCTCAAAAGCTATGAACAGAACAAATTATTCCCCTAAAAGAGACACCCAAAGGAATTAACAAAGGAATATATATATATAAATCAATAGAGAAAATAATACAACATAAAAAGTTACCTTATTGAAAAGATTAGTAAAACTGATAAATTTCTAGCAAGTCTGATCAATAGAAAAGAGAAATAACCAATATGAAGAAAAAAGAAACTTCACAACATTTCATGAAGATATGATGTGAAAGAAGATCATGAATCATTATAAACCAATAAATTTGACAACATAAAGAAAATGGGTAAGTTCTTTGAAATACACAATTTTACAAAATTGTCATAAAACACAAGGAAGTGTCTGGAGTGGCCTCTATCTATGAAAGAAATTGAATCTAATTACATACTACACAAACTGAACTCCAGCACTAGATGGTTTCATTGCTAAGTTCTATCAAACATTTAATAATGTAATAAAAACATGCTTACTCAAACTCTTAGAAAAGAGAGAAGGAAGAAATATTTTATGAAGCCAACATAGCACTGATATCAAAACCTGCTACAACATTTCAAGAAAACTACAGATCGATATTCTCAGACACTTAGAACTCTCAAATTCAGTATTAGAAGATTAAATCCAGGATGATACAAAACTGATAATACCTTATGACCAAGTGAGTTTTATCTTGCTACTACTACTGAACAGTGAATTTAGTAGTGTTGCAACATTTGTAAAAATCAACTGTTTCTATATATTACTACTAAACAATTGCAAAATGCAATAAGAGATAATACTTTTGGAAGTCACATCATAACATACCAAATCCAAGAAATAAATTTTACAAAGGTTGTGCAAGGATTGATGAGAAAAAAAATTGCTTCCATTTTGACATTATTAAGGCCTATATTTAAATGTCACTTCTTCATTTAAGTCTTCATGGTTTCCCTTTTTTTTATTCTACTTGATAAGCTAATTTACATAATTAGCATATTTATATAGTGTATATAAGTGTGTGTATATATACATATTTATACATAAGATAAGTCAAAGATACTTTAGTTTTTAAGATAGAAATCCAATTCATAATAGTTAAGGAATAGAGGATAAGAAACTGGTATATATAAACAATGAAATACTACTCAGCCATAAAAAAGAGTAAAATAATGCCATTTGCAGAAATATGGATGGATTTGGAGATAGTATTCTAACTGGAGAAAGCCAGAAAGAGAAAGAAAAATACCATATGATATCATTCAGATGTGGAATCTAAAAAAAAAAAGAAAAATACACTATTCAACTTATCTACAAAACAGAAACAGACTCACAGACATAGTAAAAAAAAACTTGTGGTTACCAGGAAGGAAGAGGATGGGAAGGATAAATTGGGAGTTCGAGATTTGCAGATACTAATTTTATATATATAAAATAGATAAACAAATTTCTTCTGTACAGCACAGGGAATCATATTCAGTATATTATAGTAACCTATAATGGAAAAGAATGTGAAAACGAATATATGTGTGTATATGTATGACTGAAACATTATGCTGTACACCGGAAATGGACACATTGTAACTGACTATACTTCAAAACAAAAACAGGAACAGAGGGACTTCATTGACTTATTGTTTCATATAACTGAAAGTCCAGAGATGGGGCTATGTCTATTGTTAAATCTACATGTTTAAACAAGGTCTCACATTCAGTGTAGAGACTGTTTTTCTATCCCTCAGTCTTTTAGCTCTACTTTCCTTGTTGTCTCCCACCAAAGAGAATTTTCTTTCACACATTTTGAAGAATTTCCACTCATTTTCAGAATCTTAATATTCAAAATTCATGGGCAGAATTCCTGGGTTACAGCAATAAGATGACTCAACTTTGAATGCTTTCTATCCTGGTATCTTGGTTTAAGGATCATAAATACAGATAAAGCTCTATCATGTGAAAAATGAGGAAGAGATGCTGTACAGTTATAAAGAGGAGATACTCATTACAGAGTAATTTAAGCATCAGGAGGTCAGTGTCAATGGCTATAACATTTTTACATTTTTTTTCAAGGATTAATCCCCAGTATTTAGCATGGTTCTTGACAGAAGTTATTGGTTGATATTTGCTAAATGATTACAGGTCAATTCCAGATGAATTTGAGTCATTCCTTAGTCATTGTTAAATTGCTTTCCTCACTTTGATTTGTAGATTTTATTATTTTCAACTCCTGTGATATCTGCCCTTTTACACCACACTAACAGAAAAGTATACTGACTGTTTTTCATAGAAAATTATCCAAATCAAGATATATTCTCATTTTTCATCACTGTGGTCTTTAAGTTGTAAATAAGGTTTATAAAATCACAAAGGAGATGGATCACTTAATGCATTAAGAAAATGATTAATACATTCTTACCTTATTCACATACATCAATAGACCTCTTCACTAAAGATTTTCTCTGTAACTCAGGTCTAAAATGTCCTACCCACACTCTACCCTTTCTCCATCTTATTTGTGTTTAGTGAATTAGGTAACACTCTACACCCTTGATTGAACATTTTCTGGATCCCTCATACAGCACTTCCTTATCTCCTGTGGTGCCCACAGCAACTGCATACACCCCTACCAGTAAATGCCCCTGCTGTTGTACACTTTGCATCTCCCTAATGTGAAGAAAATCTACATCAAGATTTAAGGAGTCATTTGTTTTAATTCATCCCAACAACTAAGAGTTCTTCAACGTGTACTACATGTTGGGTATTATGCTAAACAACAGGAATATTAAAGATACATGATCTTCCATCAAGGAAGTTCTTTGGCTACAAGTCACACTGGTTGCTATTTAATACCCAGTATTCCTTGCTCATGGTTTGCTTTCATTTCAGAGTGAAACATTTTAAAATATTGACCCCAAGTTCTTATTTGTTTACCAGGGTTATTCTTTTGATCTTTACTTATTTTCCCCTAGTATAATTTTTGGACTTCCAGACAGTCTTTTATTCAACTAGAAATAAAAAAAAGAAAAGAACCAAGAAGCACCTATTACCTCTGTAGATATATCATCATATTGAAAAGTAATTATATCCTCAGACTTTCATCATGTCACATCAGGATTATTATAAATAATTCTCTAACCAATGCTTTTGTCTAAAGTTTTCCTCATCCAGTCTGTTTCCTATGATGCTTGTCAGAGTAATATTAAAATCTGGCTAAAGCCATGGCCATTTTTCCACTAAAAAGTGCCCAGTTGTTCCTTCCTTCTGGAATGCTGTACCTTTAGTTTCTACTTTAAAAAATTCTAGTTCTTATCCCAACTCCTCTGGGCTCCTTCTCTTATATGTAGCACCAAGACTCTCCCCTCTCTGAGTTCCTGAGACCTGAAAAATCTTTTAGAGCAACTGGTTTGCACATTGCATATGCCCCCACATACTATTGTTTTATTTTACCTGTCATAGATTTTAACTAGGTTGAACGCTTACTGAGATCCACATTGTGAAAAATTTTTCTTACAGTGTTGAGTAGATAAAGACCCCTCCAAAACTGATGCACTCAAGAAAAAGTCAGGGTTATCATTAATAATGATAGAAGTGGCCTAGAAATGACTTAGCATTTTTATGATGTTAAAACACATAGTATCTTGGAATATTTAATTTCATTATCTTTCAGTCTTAGATTTTAAGATGGTACAAAGATGTGTATTTTAATTTTATAAAACATGAGCTCATGCATGTGTAATCATTAGAACAAAGAAAAATTAAATTGTGAAGCCATGGATCAATAAAAACATGAAACAAATTATATCATGGACACTTCAAAACAGCAATAGTATTTTTTAGACAATTGAAATGAATATTTCAAATTAAAGGAAAATAAAAGACTACAGAGGATCATTATTTTCACTTTTACAATATAGCCAATTAGGCAAAATTATCTAATTCATTAAAGAGAATAGTGAATATTAAATTATAGCTTTCACTAAGTCTGTTATGAAGTAATGAGCCTTATATATGTGATATTCTTATTTTTGTAGAATGAAATGAAACATCACATGGAAAGAGGTTAGTACAGTACTTAAGACACTTGCGTTGTGGTAGATTCTGATTTGAATCCCAGCCCGACCTCCTAATACATGTTTGATTATAAGGAAATGGTATGTTCTCAATGATCTTCAATTCTCTCACATAATAGTTTGATATAGTAATATTTATCTACAAAAGCTATCATAAGATTTAAAGTAAGTAGTGCATAGCAAAGTGCTCATAATAGTGCCTGACACATTTCAATAACCCAGAAAATGGGAGCTGTCGATATTTTTAGATACCTTGCAATTTGAAACCTTCTCCTGAAGCACTGATCTCTAACAAAGAGGAGGTCCTCTCAGATTTAGATCTGGGATGCTGCCCAAGCCAGTATTAAAGAGGTAAATGCTGAGAAAGTTTCTGAAATTCAAGAGCAGAATTGATGATTACAGCTATAATCTTAATTATCAAAAAATATTATTAATACCCCATTGATTCGTAGTTATGGGGATAGGGTGTTGACTGAAAGGGGGCATGAGATGAACGATTTCTGAGAGCATTTATAATGGTTCGTTTCTCAATTTGGGGCCTATGACATGGTTTTGATCAGTTCGTGAAAATAAACTGAGCTGTTTATATGTGTTATGTTCACTCTTATGTATGTAATATATGTTAAAATTCATCTACTACTTTTATCACTCATTTAACAAATAATGTATTAATTCTGCAAATACAGTAACATTATTGCTTATTGTGTCATTGAGAAACATGGATTCAATAATAGTTCATTTTTTGATGAGTATTTTTCAAAATTAATATTATATTTACAGTGATTAAGTATACATCAATTGATATTGCAACAATCTACACTTAACACAACATAATGAATATTTTAATTAGAGATTTATGGACACTGTAGAATATTAAATTTCAATGCATATACATAATACGTGTGAGAGAATTATGGTAAGGTAATCAGTACAAGGTCTAAAAGCATTAAAAGATCACATGATCAAAAATCCATTATGATTGAAAACCCACAGAAGTAAGGTCTTCATGAGTTTATAGATACAAATGGTGTATTTGAAAAGCTAGGATTAATTATACCAAAACAAAAAACACTAAAACTTCATAATTTTTAGACTAGGGCCTAATTTTCTATAATAGATTTTCTTTAGATAGGCCAGCTTATCAAGTATGAGTATTTCATTTATTTCCTTTGGTGGTCAAGTACCCTTTGACTTAATTACAGTAAAATAGTTTCTCTCATAAAAACTGTACTTTAATTTGAAGCTGATTCTTCTATTTCTGTGACACTTCAGCTTTGCCCACTCCCCCAGGACTGAACCCCATTAAGGCAGGTTTGGGAGCTTCCTGAAGTGATAAACGTGCACCACACACAGGGAGCTGAAAGCTCTTTTCAACCATACACACCTGGCGTTATTTCCTGGCATTATTTCCTTCTTGGCTACCAAGCACCCCCATCCTGTGCAATACCTGTGATTTTTCCCTACACACTTTTAACTGGGCTATGGTCTTATTATCGTTTTAATATAATAATATAACATCCTAATATATTATCCTAACACATTCCTAACAACAACAAAAACTTCGTCATTTGCTAGACTCTGACTTACTATTTACCTCTTGTGAAAGGGATTCTCTTGAGTGTACACAGAATTATTCATTTTGTGATACAAATTGAAAGCTATTTCTCACAAAAAATGAGATGTCAGCTAATGAAGTTGGTAATGAAATTCGGAACTATCAAGTGTTTATACTTTTTATAATTTGAATTAAATGACTTTGATGATGCTAACATGATTTAGGCATATTTATTCTCAATGTGACATAGTCTTTGCATGATTAGTTTATTTCACCAACTAAGCAGTTCTATTAGAATGTATATAATTCATTCATTATGATTATTATAATTTAGGAAAAATCTGAACTCATAAAAAGGTTTATTTTTAAAACCAAAATGCATCAGTATAACTATATGCCTAATAAGTATCTTGATTGTTTTCCTATATTACTTTGCCTATTTACTTAAGAGGTTACATCATTTATTACTGTAATTGTTTTTTAATGTTTCCATTGATTGATTTAGACTATGAGCTCATTGAGGGACACTTCTGCATCTTATTTTTCTTTACTTTTCCATTATTCTTTCTCTGTGTCTGAGGCTGTTTGATACTCCTTCAAAATTTTCTTAATGAATACATGAATAAATGAATGAATGGAGTATCATATATAAATCTTCCCACAGTCTCTTTTCTGCCTCACACATTGCCTTGGATATCATAAAAGACACAATAGTCAATTATTAATCAATATTGTAATTTCATTTTTAAAAATTTTTTATTGAAGTATAGTCAGTTTACAATGCTGTGTCAATTTCTGGTGTATAATATAATGTTTCAGTTTCACAGACATAGAAAACAAACTTATGCTTACCCAAGGGAAAGGGGGTGGGAAGGGATAAATTGGAAGTTTGAGATTTGCAGATACTAACTACTGTATATAAAGTAGATAAACAATAAGTTTATACTATAATTTCATTTTTAAGAATCAAAGAAAAGGCTGACAGAAAATCAAAGCATCCCAGGACATATGTTATCTCTAATTATTAATAAATTGCAAGACAATTTTAAGCAATTCTCCAGTATGTAATCCTAGCCTTTGAAAGAACAGAAATTGACTTGTTTTATGCATAAATATAGACTGCAGTCTACAAGAAGTATTTTATTCATGAATTCCATGCAACCATGCAATCTGGGAAGGCCTTAACATAGTAGTTTGGAATTACTTATTTTTGATGGGAAAGTGATTGGGACCACATTTGCACATGAATAAAACTGATTTGATAATTGCTAAATCTACCCTGGGTTTTGTAGTAAATAGTTTGAAGAGCAGGGCTCATAGGAACTTAGAGTTCATTTATTTCAAGATTCGAAAACAAGGTCAAGAGAGATAAAGGGGCTTTATGAAGATCAGGGTCTTCTAAAAAAGAGATATTACAGAAGCCTAGTTTTGCTTCCTATTTTCTTTCTACTACATCATTCTTTTCTATTTTATAACAAAATTCCTCCAGTCAACATGTTATCATTTGAAAAAACATTTTTAAACTTTTCTGATGTATAAAATACATAATGAATATAAAATGCACTAATCTGAAGTATACAATGCAAATAATTTCTACATATGCAGATACCTAACTCCCACATACCAAACTGTTGAGTGATTCCAGCACTTATACTTCTTCAAACAAATAAAATACCACCCTGACATAGCGGTGTGGTAAGTGGAACCAAAATTCCAAAAGTGTAAAATGAGAGGATTTCACTAGTTTTTAGAGTTAATGAAATGATGGATGACCTGCATACACAGCTCACTAGCCCAGTGATGGGATGCACTGGTGGCAGCAAACTCTGCCCTGGGAAATACTGCTAATTGGCACCACCTGCTAATCATCATCTATGGTCCCTTAAATATTAATGGGTATAGTTCTGGGTTCTGTGACCGGCTGGATTTCCAGCAGAGTGGCTAAGACTACAAGAGCCTTCCAGTTAGTGGTGCTCTGGGACTCTTCTGGAGAGACTGAGCAAGAAGAAAAGGGAATGAATGTAAAGATCTATCCTCAGTCTCTTTGTTCTCTGTGCTGGAGTTGCCTGCCACTGTCTGCTACTTCACTCCTTCCCTCTAGCTCCTTTCACATCCTTCAATCCCACTGAGACAGTAGAGAAGGGGACAGGGCACAACCATTGAAGGAATGACACAGCAACTGAGGACAGGATAAACTGGTTAGAACCAAGACGGCAGAAGATTCAACTTCCATTAGACCTTGAGTCTAATGGTGCACCCACAGGTGCCATGACAGTTCCTAGGCTGACCATTAAAAAGTCAAAAAGTAGCGGAGAAGAGGGGCTTTTCCTGGAAAGTCCCACCCACTCACCAATATAATTGGAATAATCCTCCTATTCATTAGCATATGAAATTATGGAGCCCATTAAAACTAACAACTCCACACCTTGTGGTTACTCTCTCTTGCCTTCTGAGACAGCCTGCATTCAGTCTATGGAGTGTGTATCTCTTAAGTCGCTCACCCTTCTAAGTGAGACAGACCCCTCTGTCTGTGGAATGTCTCTCTAAATAAACTTGCTTTCACTTTACTTTAAGCCTTGCTCTTGAATTCTTTACTGTGCGAGGCAAGAACCTATTCTCCAGCAACACCACCTGGTAGAACAAGCCCCATTTGAGAAAAGAAGGGCTGGACAGAGGATGGGGCCCTTCTGCTAATTACATTATAACCTGCATAGAGGTAAGGTTATTGCAAGATTTTCATTTTCTACCTCAAAATGCTTAGAAACATGAGAAATTCTGGTTATATCATCAGTCATCTTTAATGAGAATATTTGCTGTATATTTTTCCCTGAAAATGGAGTTTTTTTAGACTTTAAGATTTTGCCAGCCTCCTATTACACACACACACACACACACACACACACAGCACTGTGTGCTCTCTTTCTCTCTGTGTATAAATCTACAGCTCTACCTCTACCTCTCTCCCCTCATTTATGTAACTGCTAGCATGATGGGGCAACTGATGGAAATCAGTTCTTGACTACTAATATTTTTGTCTCTGTCACTGTTATTCCCTCTAGTCTATAGATACTGGCAGCTAACACTAATTCGGGTTGTCTTGTGATACATTCAAGAAGTCAGTCGAATTTAGGCTTTATAAATTCTCATCTCCACAGCATCTTTCTTTTCATGGTTTGGCTTTTAACCCAGAGCTTTCCATCTATAGTAAGCATGCATTTTCATAGGTTTGCAAATACAGTAAACATGGTACCACAAGTTTTGACATACGGCAAGTAGTGACAGCCTGTCTTCTGCCCAAATTTCTTATCTGCCCTGAGGAGCAAGGAAGTAGATTAACAGGGGTCTTTGGCAAATGACTGCCACCTAGTTACCTGTAAAACTCTTATTTAAATGTATGGGATAAATTGGGAGTTCAAGATTTGTAGATACTAATATATATAAAATAGATAAACAACAAGTTTATACTGTATAGCACAGGCAACCATATTCAGTATCTTGTAGCAACTTACGGTGAAAAAGAATGTGAAAATGAATTATATGTCCGTTCCTATAGGACAATATTGTGCTGTACACAAGAAATTGACACATTGTAAACTGACTATACTTCAATAAAAATATATTTAAATATATATATATATGGTGAGATAATTCTCTATCTTCAATTTTGCACTTTTTAGTGACAGAATATACTGATAACAAATCCTTGGTTTTGTTAAGTTTATATTATTGTGACCCTGAAGTAAGAGGATTGTTTTTCAAAACCTGCTTATTGAGATATGTTTTCCAAGTGGACAAAGACATCAAATAAAGCTGATCTTACCTTACTGTATATCTCCCAATCAAAACCTTCTAATCGTGGAAGGACGCAAGGATTAGAATAATCTGAACGAGGTGCAAAGTCTATAAATATCAGGACCATGTGGCAAGGTGGTTAACACACCAGGGATGTATTAAGGTCTGACACAGGGGCTGAGGATACCTGGGAAATAGCACAAGTAGGGAGAGCAAGATAGTACCTGAGGGAGATGGGTCCCACCACAAAGCACACATTTTCAAGAGTTTCAGAAGTTCAGATCTGAAGTTCCAATGTTGCAGAGATGGTTTTCTGCCCTAATGTGATTTATTAAGAATGAGTCACAAATATATTTGTATCTTTACATCTTTCACTTCATGTTCTAAAAAGTGCTGTTGCTTTGTGTATCTCCTTACATATCAACTTAAACACATATTTGAATCATCTCTGGAATAATGAAAATATAAACAATCATCTTGAGTCAAGCAGAGAGTTTTACTGGCTGGATTTCCATTCTCTGTTTACTTTTTTAGCATTTAAAATCATGCAAAAGAATGCAGATAAACTAACAATACCTCCAGTTATTCTAAATGTCAAATGGACCTCAGTTATTGAAATCTGAAGCTGGATTTGTATTGACCTTTTCAAGGAATTTGTGATTTCCCTTCAAGAAAGCACTCATGCGAATTGTACTACCACAGAAGTAGAGGCCACAAACCAATCTGCCTACTGCAGTCCAAATCACTGCCCAGTCAACACGATCATAGTCCATTCAAAGTGTCCGCAAATGCCTTACAGATAAGACATCTGAGATATGGATGGACAGTCTTAAATTCAGAGGTTATATTTTGTACAGAATTGATTAGCAGTTCTCAGCATCCTCATTGACCCAAATAAATTCCTGTCAAAATCCCTGTGTCCATTTTATTCTTGTTATGTGAAAAGACAGCTAAGAATATGCAATGTCTTAAATATATTTATCATGAGTGAAAAAGAGTCCTGCAGTCTGTTTGCTAATTATTGGTATAAGGTACTAAAGATTAAAATCTTCAACCTATCTTTCCAACTCAGCTATTAACTCACTAGTACATAAGCTTGTAGTATGATGAAGTAAAGCCAGAGAGTACAATGGATTAAATATTAATACCTTGCATTTAAGCCTTCAAAATGTGCACACTTGTTATATCCATTTGAGCCTCAGAATAACTCCCAAGAGATGGGAGGGGAACTATATTATTATTACTTTGTCAAAAGGATGTCAATTCTACCCATTCCTGTCAAATGACAAGGTACATAGAACAAGAGACAGGGTTTGGGGTATTTGCCATTCAGAGCCTTAATTTCCTTCTGATATTCAAATTACCAGGCTTTTCAGTCTACTTCTGCACAAATTAAATGTAATGCTTAAGGATTTCAAGTTTAAAAAAAAAAAAAAAGAAAGAAAAACCTTGATGTAAAAAAGGAGGCATTTCAGTCACTAGATATGGGAGAAATAGCCTAGAGCAATTCAGTGGAACCACATACGAAAATAATTTGCTTTTATAGTAAGCACAGAACTGTTTAGTTTTGAAGTAGACTATTCAGTCTCAGGGAAAATAAAGAGGAAGAATTTTCAAAAATTTTATCCCGTAGCTGCCAGTACACTCTAGTTCTGATTGAGTATCTTCTAGACTTGTCCTTAAGATGCCTTCTACCTCCTCAGTTCTTTTGTCATATTATTCAATGAGTCATGTCAATTTTTTTTCAAATATAGATATGGATATAGAACTGATCCAGATATATCTCCATCTTACTTCCACCGTCATCAACCACGGTCAGGGATTTGCCACATTACCCTGAGATGTCTGTCGAAATCCCCAAATTCACCTTCTTGCTACTGTTGGCTCCTTACTGCCGTCTATTCTGCTTTCACTGCCA
The DNA here is from genome assembly GCF_009834535.1 of Camelus ferus. Lineage (NCBI taxonomy): Eukaryota > Metazoa > Chordata > Mammalia > Artiodactyla > Camelidae > Camelus > Camelus ferus. Next base: position 40,342,781 of record NC_045706.1, on the reverse strand, counting down.
GACTAACTGTCCTAATATATGGCCTTCAGAGTATCACTGCTCATTCCAAAGAAATCACCTTAATTATTTAGAAGATAAAATAAAAGTGTGTGTTCTTAAAATTTTCCACAATCTGACACCAAACTAACTTTCTTCCTTTATTACCAGACATTGCCTGAAACACCTCCTTTACTTTGGCAGTTTAGTGCACAGGATGTCCCTGTAATGAACAGACGTGTCCTTTGCCTTTCCAAGATGACTTTTCTCATTCAGGCAAATAAACATGGTTGAAACATGGACAGTCCATTTCATAAAGTTCAAGTAGGATCTTCCTCCATCACCACTTGAAAGATGGGCTATAAGTCAGTCTAAACCACAATATCTTATCACTCAGATCACAAACATTAGTCCAGTGATAGAGTCTAAATGTTTAATACATGAAGTTGTATATATGTACAATTGCCTTCTCTCCTGCTACTTAGGCAGAGCCTATCTGAAAATGAAGCTGGTGAATGGAAGGAATTGGATCCCAGAGATGGAAAGAGACAGAGTTCTAATCACATCATTTATGCCCCTGGATTCAGCAATGCCTTAATTCATAGTTGTGTGGGCCAATAAATTTCTTCTTTAAGTTAGGTTGGGTGTTTATCATTTCTCACCAAAATGTTTTAGGTTAGAATTTCTTCCAAACTCATCTTGACATTCATGTACTGTACCTTTATCCATGCTCTTCCCCTTTGCTAGGAAACAGTCCTCCCTTCCCTTTACCAAAACAAACACAAGTTATCCTTGAAGACCCAGATAATCCCTTTGCATTGCAGACAGATTTTCCTGATCATTCCTCGCTCACAGAAACACCTTCACTTTTTGATCTAACAATTTAACTAATTTACTCTTGAAATAATATATATATTAAATAGCTTTATAATTATATAGCATATATCCCCAACTATATTTAAAGCTATTTGATGGAACAGATTTTGTCTTAAACTTTAATTCAACAATATCTAAGATAGTGCCTTGAAATAATATCTATCATTCTTTAAGAGACTAATGGCTACATACACACTCTACAGAAGAAAGATGGTCTTATTTGATTTGTTATTTAGGAACATAAATATTCCTTTTTATTCAAATGGGACCACTCTTTTCTGTATCTTAGGCTTCCATAGTCATTAAAGACTATCAGCTAGAGATAATACGCTGAACACTGGTAATGCGTCACTTCCATACAATTATTTCACAGAATATTATCATAGTTATAAAGTTTTCTTTTCATTATTCATCTCTCAAAGTCATTCAAATTAATAGCTAGCAAGATTTAGTTTGATATGAGCACATTAAAAATAAAAGACAAGTTGTGATAATTATATTCTAAGTATACTGAAAAATGAAACCTTATCTTAGTGGTTGCACTAACTTGTATATATATTCTCTATACAAGTTATAATATGAATACTAATAAAATGAACACTTTCCCATGTTTATTTTGATGCATGTGATAAGTAAAGGAAAATATAAGCTACATTTAATACTTAATATTGTGACTGTTGAACATCTGCCTCATTCAAAGTGTAGTAGAAAAAGTTAGGTTTAAAAGTTCAAAGGAATAACATGGCTTGCTAAAACCATAATTTGAGAAAATTCTTAGGGCCCTAGAATGAGCATGAATGACAGTGTGCCTACTTTATTGGCAAATGGAGTAAAAATGAGGACAAAGGGCAGTCATGAAGACTTTTCAAGCCCCTCTTCAAGTCTCACCAGCTTCCTCCACCATTCTAGTCCAAATTGATAGAAACTCAAAGAAATTACACAATATGATGCTTCAGGAAAAAGTCTCCCAGCTCCCCTTCTAACCAGACTCCCACTCTTCAACTCTTCTTATAGAGAACTTGTTGGGTTGCCACTAATTAGTTGCATAATAGGTACTTGTGGAATTCCATGGTAATGAGGGGATAGAGGAAGTGAAGGAAGAAAGAAATGATGTAAGGAAAAAAAACATTGACGGCAGGAGTATATTATGAAGAAAATATAAAACGCACAGAATCAAATGTGAGAAAATCCTTAACCTTTTTACTTGTCATTTCATCCTGTGGCAGAAATTGTTTATCAAACCTATTTCCTCCTCCTTCTGGGAATACTGAAAGGCTGAATTTCTCAGAATTCCCTGATGTTAGATGTTACCATGTGACTGACTTATAGACAACTAAATATGAGCAGAAGTAATATGTGCCCCTCCAGGCCTGGCTCAGTAAAAAAAAAAAAAAACAAACCACAAAACCCTTAATCACAGTTTCTCACTTTTTTCTCATCATTTTATCTGCATAACACAGATAAGCATGATATACATGAAAGCTACAGGACAAAAGGAATTTGAAAATCCAATAATCTTTTTGCTCTTATAGCTGTCTTTTTAATATTCCTGGTCAAATAAAAGTCTCCCTTCTCTAGGTTAGTATAAAATGGATCTGAAAACAGCATCTGTTAACCTATTATGAAGGGAAAACATCTTAGTTTCCCTAAGATCATAGGAAACAAGCACAAAGACTCATCATTCCCTCTGCCTCCTTGCTCTCTTAGTAAAAGGTGAGTCACTAAAATACTGAATTGAAACTATTGAGTTGAAGTGACAGACTCTTTCTGACATTTACAACTGGCTATATATGATTTCAAAGCAGAAAGTTAATGCTCTGAGAAGCTATGTAGTATATTATTATTTGTAGTAAGCTGCCGTCTTATTTACTGTTTGTCTTATGGATGTGATTTCAGAGCTTCAGTTTTACCTATGAGGACTTGTAACAGAGCCCTGTTACGGAGCACAAGTTCCTGTGCCCAACACACACTGAGGCCAAACAAATGGGAACATTGGGGTTTGGAGCAGAGAAGTTTACTGCAGGGTCAGGCAGGGAGAATGGGTGGCTTGTGCCCCCCCACCAAACCCCTGAACCCCCTGAACAGTTTTAGCCAAGCATCTTTCAAGGTCAGCTGAGGGAGGGATGCCCCAGGGTATGTGGTCAGTTGTGCACAATTCTCTGATTGGTGGATGATGCTCAGTCTTTAGGTGCCAGAAGGTCTGGGACTGTGTGCTCATCATCAAGTAGGTAATTTCTTTCAATTGGTGATGATTTTTAACATCTGAAAAACTCAGGAAATACGCAGGAGATACTATTATCTGGGTACTTCTGAGGGGGAGCTGCAGCAGAGGATATGGGGGAGGGGTCTGGCCCCGGGAAGGCCCCGTAAAGTCCTGCTTGGTTACAGTTCTTTTTTTCTTTTTTCTTTTTTGATACTTCTCAATCTTGAGGAGAACAGGTGCTTGACCAGAAGGGGAGTAATATTTTGGATAGAGAGGTTAATCATAAACTCAGCAGGGGAACTCAGGTTTCAATCTTCAATGCTGTTTCATCCCTCTCCAAATCACTGAGGGAATGGAGGGATGACCACTCTGGTTACTTCCTGCTGAAACAGGGTGTGGTTCTACCTCAATTTAGGGAATGAAAAAGTTGGAAATATTCCTGAGTTTCAAGTCCTGGATCCTAGTCTTGTATGATTCAGATCTCACTCCCTGAGGATTTCAGGAGAAGAAGCCTGAAAACTAGTCTGGACCTGGCACTTTGGGGGAAACTTGTAGGCAGGTAGACAGTTGCCTACTTTTATCTGGGTAGGTTTTAACTTTTGATGTAGTATTAATATTTATATAACAAGAGCTATTGCCAACTATGCATGTCTCCTTTTTTTCTGCTAGCATTTGATCCAAAGTAATTTTATTGTCTATAATTCATTAGTTACAAGAGGTACCCTGAGATCATAAGGTTGCAGCTGCCAGCTACCATCAGACACTGCTTTGAGAATGGCTGGTGGCATCCCAAGTATGACAGAGCTCAGAAAATCTGAGTTGTCAATAATACAGGAATGTGTCTGTTATCACATCCACAGTGACCATCCAGTTTACCTTAAATGCCTGAACCACAGCTATTCCATTTTGACTTTCAAATGCATCCCCTTTCTCAAGACCAAAGCAGACATACAACGCATGTCCAAGAGACCATAAAACAAGCTGCTTTGCTCAGTGAAGCTCAAGGTTAAACCACATTTAAGCCAAAATGACTTCCCCATATTTCAGTATGTGCAGATATTTCCCATCAAATGTCCCCTTATGGTAACAGATCTTTCAGTAGAAATCATTGATGATTGAAATATTCATCCCTGGTGCTGGGTTGGTAGCTCCTGCCCCAGGTTCAGATCATTTGTCTTGGTGCCAGGCCTCCTTTATGTTTGCCTAGTTATCCACATTGGGGGAAAACTAGTCAGATATCATGAACAGGCTCAGAGGTTTGTTAATAGGGAAACACTTTATAGGCCATGCATTTTATCACTTATACCCAATTGTTACATAAGCATCGTACATGTGCTTTTAGCAATAGGCTTAAAGCAGGTGTTGTTTTACAACATGAGTAGTTATACTCTATGATAACCCCATTAGAGAATTCTCTTTCTATCCTAAACATTGCAGGGCAAGAGTGTGGTTCAAAGTAAAACAATAACTTTCAATATTGATAGGGAGACCAACATTTGGTAAATAGTTCAATTTAAAAACATAGATAAAAAGCCAGTAATATTTCACACAAAACCAAAAAACTACAACCGTATTATTCAGTTCACTCATTCCCATGTAACCAATCCTTTCTACCAACAGCTCCATGACATCAGAGTTTTCATTACTTTTCAAATATCCCACCCAGCTCAGCAGCATGATTTAAAACAAACCCGTACTTGTCAAAAATCCCCTCCATGAATCTTCTTGAAGATGACACCGCCTTGCAAAGCATCAACTTAACTGTCTATGAATGACAAAATACTGAAAAAGGCAAGGTCAAAGATCTGATCACAATGTTTTTGACAAAAAAGCTTAATCAAGCTGCTGCAACATACAACATTCCAAGATAACAACTAGAATTATGACTGATAGTGCTATACTGGAACATATCTAAATATCAGAAACTTTTTCTAGAATATCTATATTAGTAACATTTATCTACACAGTATAATCTGAGGAGGTTTATCACTCATTTGACAATGTTTCTCGTGTAATTCCACAAACCAAACAATTTGAGTTAGTTTAATATTTTTTTCTGAGATGACTCAGGGGTCCTCTGAAGCATCCCAGAGTTAGCTTAAGTCAAAAGAACTTTAATTAGAATGTGACAGGAAGTTTGTCGAAAACATCAAGAAATTTCACACAATCTATTATCAGAAGCATTCTAAGTAAACTTGTTATCTTAACAGAGAGAAACCAAATCTAGACCTGCATCAGTCTACTTTCAATAACAAAATTCATCTCTCAATTAAATTCAGTCTAATCTGAGCCCAATCATGCTCAGAACTCCTTTTTAAGGGCTCCCTTTCTACAAACTTTCCACAACTTTTTGTATCCACAGTTAGTCTGTGCCTTACTTTTTTCCCATCCAGAAACAACCAGCTCCAGGACCAAATCACTTTATTTGCCCTTAACAAAATGCAATCCACTCCTCATAACTTTTTTTTTTTTCACTCAGAACATATAATCAACTTTCTTACTGTATACTGAAATGTTTATTATTTTAGTAGTAGTAATTACATTTAAATTAGAATCTTTGACCCTTAAAAATCTTAATTTCCAGTGGAAAATCAAGAAGTAAGCAATCATGAACTGTCTTACATTAGCATTCTGTAGATTGGCAAACAAATACCAATAATAATTTCTAAAACCATGTGCTTTTTATAGAAAATATCTCAGAGCAGAACCAAACATATTCATCAATAGTCCTAAACACCTTTAATTTCCCTGTAAATGGAAGTCAATGTTTGGTAAATAATGTTTCAGTATCTTACCCTGTTTGGGAATGACCCAGCTATTCAACTATTCAATAAACTTCCATCATTTAACTCAATTCAGCACAATCCCAGAGATTTCAGTTTTTCTGCTTGAGTTTAAAAAAAAAACCTCTTTTTTTTCCCCCTGGAGAGCTCAGGTAGATCATTTATTTCTCCAAGGCACAGGAAGAGAAATGCAAATTTCTCCTCTAACTGCTTTTACAAAACCCAACCATCTTGGCCATTATCAGGGATATTTTTTTCTTCAGTTCCCAAATACTTCAGTTTAAAGAAAGTAACAATTATATATATATATATATGTATATTAGTTTCTATTATATATATATTAGAATATCTATATATCATTTGCTCACATTCACATGCCTCACTTTCAGCAAAACCAGGAAAGAGAACAGGATTCGGACACACATGAACATACACCCAAGATAAAACCAAAACAATTGCATAAGGCCCACTTTGGTATAATAGCAGAGCCATTAGGGACCATTGTTGTCCACATCTCACGGAATATTGAGGACACACAATGTTACAATAAAGATATAATTTTCTTTCACTTCAGGGAGCACAGCTGAAGATTTACCAGTTTTGCAAAATAGAAAGACTGTAAGATGGAACAGAGCTCTGAATATTCATAATTATCCATGGCTGGTGTTGTCAAATATCAAGCAAACAAATGAAATAATAATCTCATAATAATAATAATAATGCAAAATAATCTCTCAAGTTCTCAGGTTCCTAGTCCCAGAAAGGAAATGTTGGCAGCCTGAAGTGAGTAGGCCATGGGGCCTAGGCCAAAGTTCACAATAGCTTGCACCTGGTAAGAGGTAAATGCACGCATGCACCAGCAGCATAAACACTATGCATGCGCCAGTTATGTAAGCCTTATGAACAAAGAAGTAAAGGTACGCATGTGCTAGTAGCCTTATGTAAGCAGTAGGAACAAAGAAATGAATAATGCACATGTGCGGGCAGAAAAGGTAAAAGCAGGACAAGTGTGCCAAGCAGGCGGCGCTGTTTTGTTGAACTGAAAGAAAGTGCTGACGGCCGCCGCCCACGCCACCCACTTATACTGCAATAAAATGCTGTTTCACTCCATGTGGGCTCCTCACGCAGTCTGTTTCATGGTATGGCGGCTCCTTGCACATTTTTCCAGTTGGGTAACTCACCTCCTCGAATCCCTCTAAAGCCCCTCTCAGCTGACAGGAAGATTCCCAGTCAATGCTCCATCAGTCCAAAAGGGGAGAACCCCAACCAATGCCCCATCAGAGATGAAGCTGAATGAAAGAGCAACGCTAGAAAGGGAAAATTCCATCCAAAGCTCTGCTGCAGAGGAAGCCTACAAAATAGGGAAGGATACCCTAGTGTCGTCACACGTGAGCCCTATTACCCACCAAAGACATCGCAAGTGGCCACTGCAAGTACTGATACAAATAAACAATGAACATAGTGGAAAAAATTTCACTTCCTCTCCCAGGCAGAGGCTTCAGAGTGGCCTGGCTCCCAACAGAGAATGGACCCAGAATGGCTCCCTATGAGCCCAGAGAAGCTCACTTCCCAGAAGGGAATGACCCCAGTTGGAGCAAGTAGAAATTTCCCATCCTGCACAAGCTGGAGTGGCTCACACCAAAACAATACACACAGAAACACAAACAATAAGCTATGGTTGCACAGACAGATAATCAGAGGTGTGGTCTAAAAATTCCACATCCACTCCCAGACGGAGGCCTCCAAACAGACTGGCACAGTTCTCAAAGAGAATGGACCCAGAGTGGCTCACAATGAGCCCAAAGCAGCTCACTTCCCACAAGGGAACAAACCCAGATAGAAAGGAGAGAAATTCCCAGCCGTGCAAGCTGGAGTGACTCACCCTCAGCCGACACAGAATCTGGACCGTAGCTCTGGACCGCAGTTTCCGGGCTCTACAGAGCCTTGTGCTGTAAGGTGGCTGGAGCCTGTCAGGGAGAGTCCCTCGCAGTTCCCCTGGAGCAAAGTGAGCTCTGGCAGCTGCAGGGGACCCAGGGAAGGGGCTGCCTCTGGCCGGGATCGACCTGCCATGATCTCCTAGACTGGCTTTGCCAAAATTGTTACTGAACCCAAGGTTGTGTGCCCAACACACAGTGAGGCTAAACAAACTGAAATGTCAGGGTTTGGAGCAGAGAAAGTTTTACTGCGGAGCCAGGCAAGCAGAACATACGGCTTGTGCCCAAAACACCCCAGAACTCCCTGAAGGGTTTCAGCTGAACATTTTTAAAGGTCAGCTGAGGGAGGGGCAGGCCCAGGTATAAGATCAGCTGTGCACAATTCTCTGCTTGGTTGATGGTGATTGAGCCTTAAGAGCCAGAAGGTCTGTGGCCACGTGCTCATGATCATCAAAGAGTTAATTTCTCCCATCTGGTGATGGTTTTTAGCAAGAGAAAAACTCAGGAAATATGCATGAGATACTATTATCTGAGTACTTCAGAGAGGAGCTACAGCAGAGGACATGGGAGAGGGTGTCCCAGGAAGACCCCATAGAGTCCTGCTCAGTTACATCCCCATACATAATGCAAGAAATCTGCATCCTATTTTATAGTTTATAACTAGTTTTATCACCGGAAAAATTCATAAGTTTAGTGAAGAATTTTTGGAATTTGTTTATTCACTTATTCATATAGCAAATATCTACTGCACACCTTCTATATGGTAGACCATGTATGGAGCACTCCAGATAAAGCACCGAACTAAAAATAGCCAAGAATCCTATTCTCATAGAATTTATATTCTGGCTTCAAATATGGCTTCTGGAAATGGGCAAGATGTAAATAAACATTCCTGAAAACGAAAGTGTGCACTTTCAGACAACCCTGGGCATTGCTATCCTGAAAGTCATTACAGATTCCCTCCCAAAGGGTCTTTTTTATTTTTTCCTCCAAACAGCCAGTTCTATTAGGGGTAGTGCTAGGATGGGATGGCACTAAAATGGATTATGTTGTACTAAGTCTGAATCTGCATGCATTTGCTCATTTGTAAGCACAGTAGAGGCCCTAGTTTCTGACAAAAGCTGTGCTAGAAGTGATTTAGTTAGTGAAACAGTAATATGTGAGGTTTCTCGAGAGAAAATTTCAGTTCCAAGACTTCAGCTTGTCAAGGGAATAATTCAGTAAGTTTTCCAGAAGGAATGGTGAGTATTGGGTTATCAGACAGGTCAGACATGTGGAAGTCATTGAAGATAGCTTGCACGAGAGGTCTCTCATGCCACACTTGGAGCTATGATGAAGACACAATCTGGTGCATCAGAAATTCCATGGTGCTTGGAATCAGAAGTACCAAGCATAGTCTGAGTACCAAACAGGAAAAAAAAAATCACTGTGATCTGGAGGTCTCTCTGGGAATCATTTTCCACAATTTAAGTATTGTAATAATACTGTAGAACTTAGAGTTTGCAAATCCCATCAACTTCCAATTCCCTTCCTCAAGGTGAAGGCAGTTCAATGTTGTTGCTAATCACATGTAAACTTTGCTGGGGAGGGGAAAATTTCCCCCTCTACCCATCCTGAGTTCCTGCAGCTGGACTATAAAAACTGGCATAAGACAGATTAACGGGGCAAAAGAAACAAATGATAATTTGTGAGCATGGAGTTCTCATAAAACTGGAACCAAAGAAGTGGCCAAAGCAGGCAGCTTTTATACTTTTTAGACAAAGAAACAATACGTTTGTGAGGAATTGACAGGACAAAGAAACTTAGGCTTTGGGTGCTTCATTAGTGAAGAATCTAAATGGAGTTTGGGCTTGGGGTAGGAAATTAAAGACAACAAAGGTTGTTTATATAGGCTCCTGGGTGTGAATTCCCTGTCTCTGGTGATGAGTGTCCTAACTCCACAGTGCATGAAGTACACATTTCACGTGAGAAATTTATTTCCTACTTTCAGAGAGACAGAGGAGGGTCAAAGGGTCCCTCTTGCTTTAACTGTTTCTCAAATAACTTTAATTAAAAGTAATCAAGATGCCATTGTGGCACATATTGGGGCAGCCTGCCTTGGGCCCCAGCAGCTTCTTGACACTGCTTCCTAAGAGGTGACCCATCCTAAAAGATGATTTAATATTTCTAGGTGCCATTTTATTCATCATAAAATGGAGTATGATTCTAGTGTCCTTTTGAAGAATTTTATAAGAATTAAATGAAATAAGCAAGAGAATAGCATGTTTCAAATGCTCAAAAGAGATGCTATTATGATTGTTGAACTTTTGGTGCTCTGAAAAGGGAATTAATGAAAGGTATAGAAAAGTACATTAAAATTTTCAGTCACTCTGTAAATGCCATGCATTAGTATGAAATTTGGTTACAGAAAACCAAAGCTCAAAATTATTGCCAGGTTTGATTCTCTTAGGCAAGCCTACATTACTTCAAACGATTCTAAATTAGTATTCCCTGTTACCTAGGATTTCTCTTATTCTCTAGCTTCTGGGTTCGTAAGACTTCCCTGAATGATTTATTAATTTCAATCTAGTGTTTTTTAAGGTATTTATTATTTCTTTTTGGATTTTCAGGTAATATTAGAGTAGTTTGCCAATTAGAGAAAGTAATGAGTTTCAGTTTGCTGCAAATGAAACTTGAAAGCTTCAGTGATTACAAATGTCTGACTATAATTGCTTTTATTTCTGAGGCTAAGGTAGAAGATTATTGAAGATTAAATTTGCTGAAACTCCCTAACAACAGCCTAATGACTCACAGTGGAGTAAATATGCACTTCTTGAATACAGTTTAAATTTAGTGTTCTTGGAACTGTAGAATTTTGGCTCTGGAAGGGACTTGTAAGGAGCTGTTGAAAAGCCTTTCTTTTACCTTGGTGACCAGAAAGCTGAGGGCAAAGAGGCTGTGTGATATGATATGGGCCACAAATTACTATGAAAAAGCTGAGATGAGAATCAAGATGAGACATCGCCTCACTGCATTACACAAAACAAGAAATTGAATTATACAGAGAAACATTCTATACTGGAGACACTGAAACAAATATAATCCAATCTCAGAAAATGAAGGCTATGAAAGAAAATAGAGGGAAAAACAACAATTTTACAGAGTACAAATAATAGAAATTATTGAGTAATTTACCTATTATAGTTAAGTATATCAATGTTATTATTTATTACATAATTTGTTGTCTTATCCAAGTGTCTTACAACTCACTACCAAAAGTCCATTAGTGAAAACCAAACTAGAGATGTGTAATAGAATTACACTGTCACCATAGTGAAAAAAGGAAGTAACCAAGTCCATCTAGAAATGGGTGAAAATAATAAAATTAATCAAGAGTGCAATAACGTCTTTTCTATGAAGCATGACATACCAACTCATAAGGACAGTTGTATACATACTTATCAAGTCAGCATTTTTAAGAACTCATGAACGAGTGCTGTGTATTCAGAAGTGATCTGTGTCATTTCTTGCCTGAAATGGTTATGAAGCTGATGTGCTTTTCCCCATTCCCTCTCTTTCACCATCTTCTGTGTGAAGACAAAGGCCTCTGAGAGCGTATAGAAGGGCAGAATCCACATGGAAAAGAGTCTGGGTCCCTGAATGGCCAATGAAAATGAGAAATAAATATTCATTTTGTCAGTCCACTTAGAACCTGAGTTTAGCCTATTAAAAAGGCTAGCATGACCTTGAGAGATACACTTTTAAATCTAATGTCACCTATTCTGATATCAGGTGTTATTTTGACATAATGCCATTCTCCAGTTATCAAGAATATTGTATTAAGTACTTGGGCAAGGTCCTGCTCAATACCAAGGTTGAGTTCATTTATTTTGTTTCTCTTATTTACAATCACTCAAAATATTTCTCCACCATACATGCAATCACATTCTTGGTACTGTAGGCTTCTACATACGCAAAGCAATTCACAGACAACAAGAAAACAGCTAAGAAAACTGCTGATTCACAAACCCTGTCCTTTGAGTCCTTCGTTTTTTTAGGCACCAGTTAACTTTCATGTGTTAGAGCCCATGCAAATCTGTGAACCCAAGAGAACGAACCTTTATCCAAGACTGCCAGTGGAAAGCCTCAGGATCCAAGGACATCAGGTTATGATGTCCTGGGCTGGAAATCAGGGGGTTAAACAGAGTATTACATTGAACAATGAAGTACCCTCCACCAGGGGCCATTTACTGTTCTGTTCTTAAATTGTCAGTAGCAAATCATGTGTTTCAACTCAGAACAGAATATCCATTCCTGAAGAAAGTGAGCAGTGCCAAAGGAAACGTCTCCAGATGCTGACATGTGGGTATTTGACAATGAAAAATTCATTATTTACCAATTCAGTCTACATATTTAGGCCATATAAAATATTTTCAAGTAAGTATTTTAGTGCCTCATTCTTAAATATGATTAAGCAGTGCATTATCCTTTAGGAATCTAGAAGAAAACAAAAATAAAGGGAACAAAACATAAGTTCAAAGTATATTATTTATAACCCTCTGAGAGATAATATAAGAAGTCACACCTGTAGCGTGAGAAAATGATGCTATGAAAGGTACAATTAGAAAACAAACAAAAAAGGGAATTTAAAAAATATCAGTTAAATGTAAAATAATAATAAGAAAAATTTCAGAAGATAAATGTTGAAACCTTCCATAAGGAGAAGAAAAGTGAAGAGATACAATAAGAGACAAGAACAGAGCTACCCAACACCTGATGAATAATAACTTTCAAAAGAGAGAAAAGAAAATGGAGAGGTTAAAATTAACAGAGACGCAGCACAAGAAAATACCCCAGAATAAAGGATAAAAAAATGAATTTATGAATTGGACAGAGGGTACTTCCTGCCTTGCATAATAACTAATGGAAAACTACACTGAAGAACTTGATCTCAAGAGAATTAAATCACAGATTACTTAGAATGGAAATTATAATTTCAAAATGGAGAAATTTTTAAAAAGCCAATAATATGAAAAGAAAAATAAAGCAAGAGAACTGCTGTTAGATTTAAGAAAGAGAGAAAGAAATGAAGAAACATAACGACCCAATGCAGAGCATTATTTGGGTACTGGAATTAAAAACAAACAGCCACAAAAAATAAATTGTGGGCACTTTAGGGACAATTAGGGAAATCTGAAAATGGACTCTATATTTGGTAATATTATGAAATCTTTTTTTTTTTTTTACTTTAAATGTGAAAGTGATATTGTGATTATGGATAACAATCCCTGATGCTTATGGGATGCTGTAAACTTACTGAGGAACGTGTCATATATCCGCAACTTACTTTCAAATGGTTTAGAGGAAAAAAAGGAAAAAAGAGTTCTTATATTTAAAGAGGTCAACTGTACACAAAGTAAAAATGACCCCTGGTTAGTTACACCAACAAACACGGAAACCTTTCTCATGTTCACATGAAGTATATATATATAAACATGATAAACCCTAGACTCTACTATCCTTGAATATACTATTCCTGCAAAAAAGAAAAAACACAAAATAAAAGATCCTCGCCTGTTTTGGTCCATATTTTCTCTGTAATATCCTGCATGTTCAGAATTGGTTTCTATGTTTTGCTTTGCTGTTTGTTTTTAACTTGAGTTGATAGAGGACAATTTCTGAAGGAAGGTAAATCTTTAGATTAACATGATTAGATTCCTGGGGCTGCTATAACAAAGTACCACAAACTGGGTGGCTTAGAACGATAATTACCGTCTCACAATTCTGGACGTTAGAAGTCTGAAATCAAGGTGTTGGCAACGTTGCTTTCTCTGAGGCCTCGGAAGAAGAAACTGTTCTAAGCCTCTCTTCTAGTTTCTGGTGATAAACAGCAATCCTTAGCATTCCTTGGCTTGGAAATGTATCATTCCAAATCTTCATCTGCATCACGTGGAGTTCTCCCTGTTTCTCTGTCTTCACATGGTCACCTTCTTTGAGGACACCAGTCATATTGGATTAGGGCCCTGCCTTACTAAATTAATTACTTATGCAACTGCCTTATTTTCAAATAAGATCACATTCTGAGGTGCTGGAGGTTAGAACTTCAGCATATTTTGGGTGGGGGAGACACAATTTAACCCTTAATAGTAACCAGTTTAATTTTTCTGAATAGGCTGACCAGAATACAAAGTTGATAAGAGTACTTTGCTATCTTTGCTTTAAAATCCTAAATATTGATTCACAACTAAAAACATGAGCAGGTGTGAACTTTTGTGCATCAAAATGAATATAGATAAAGATATGGATATAGAAATATATTTTGATATAAATAAATATCAATATAGATTTTGATATAGATAGGTATAGAGAGTAAGAAGGAAGATTGTAGAAAACAGCCCATATTAAGCAAAGTTTTCAAATTAATGGTATATTTCTTCATGACCTAGATTCAGAAATAAAAAGACAACATACACTAGTGACTTTCCTAATAATGAGTCTGTTCCCTTTGTGGCTTACAAAGTTATTTTTAGTGAGAACTGGTGCTTAGTGAAGACTGATAAACCACAAAACAAATTTGATCGCCAATGGCCAAGAATGGAAATCAAAATCAAATGTACATGACCTAAAATTTCCCTGTGTATTCTAACCACCATACAAGTAATTTCCCTCCTCTGAAATCTTGTATTACCCAAAATAGAGCATAGTCTGTCAATTAACTTTGATCATTTCTTTTACCATATTATTAGATCTAGGTTTTGCAACTCCTCCTCAAAGAGGAATCCCAAGGCTTTAGGAGGTCAGACTCAATCCAGGTAATACATGAAGGAGTGAAGTCTGACACATGAGTAGTAAAACAGTGTAGTTCCATCAGCCCAATGATCATCAACCTCCTTTCCTTGAATTCTCCTTCCCCCTTAACCCCCACACCCCCACCAAAATATGAATAAGGGTAAGATCTGCATGCCTATTTCTTTCTAAATTGTTTAACAGAACTCATTATTACTGTTAACCTTGAACAAAGATGGCTCATTTGCTTGTTTGTTCTTTGTTTCTTTATAACGCTTTGATTTCTCCTACCTCCTCAATTCCTGCACTAGAAAAAAGGAATATAACAGTGGAACCAACAACACTGAGAATTTTCTAGCAAATTTAAATTTCAGTGACCTAGAGATTTAGTGGTCTAATACTGTTTTTACCATTTATACCAAAACAAAATTTTCTAAGTTTTCAGTAAACTTACAGATACTGTTACCAGGAAGTAATTCCAGTGTAGCCAAAGAACACATCTATTTCTCATTTACTTCTGACAGTTTCTATAATGTGTTGTGATTGTTTCATTAAATTTTGCAGGTTGTGCTGAATGAATATTTTTAATGTACTTGTGAAAGAGATCTACGTAGTTTCCTCAATCTAAAATTTAACTCATAAATTATTCTTATTTTTGGACGTTATTACCTTGTTCAAGATCTATGGGCACTACAGAGCCTGATGTATTGTCTCACGTTGTTTAAGTGAGATTGTATGAAGACAGACATTGCAGTTTATAGTATTTATCCCAGAACTATCAGAAAGCTACAGCCGACGGCAGGCAGCATTTTGGGAGGAAGGAAGGTTTTATTTGTCAGATTATCATCTACCCTTTCTGAATGAGCTGCAAAGACAGTTTGGTACCCGCAAAGATTTTTGACAACAAAATACTTTAAAATCTCATCAGGTTCTTCACAAAGCCAGAAATGACGTTCCACGTAGGAAGTTTTTGGTTGCAACTATAGTTCATGTAGAGTTATATCGGTGTTCTCTTTTGACCGAGTAAAGAGAAATACCTAATTTATGTAAAGTGTCAATATTAAAAAATGCTTCCTCACAATTAAGTAGCTAGACAAAGTTTTAGAAATGAAGAATGGATTAAAGACCAGGGTGGAATTAAGGATAAGGGTGGAAAGAAGTGGTAGTGGAGTAGAGGGGCAGGGATGGTGTTGTAAAAGGTCAACCTAAGGAATACATATGTTGATGAAATTATCCTTTTACCTTGATTCTGTATCGCGATGGTAGTGGTGGATACATGAACCTACACATAAGAAAATACATATAATTTGATTGTATACATATAATAAAATTGTATCAAAGTAAAGACACACATACAAATGAGTACAATTAAAACTGGGGAAATCCAAATAAGATCAGTGGATTGTATCAATCTCAATATCCTGGTTGTGCTAACTTTTTAGAAACTGTTGCTATTGGGGAAAACTGAGAAAAGAGTATACAGGTTTTCTCTGTATTATTTCTGACATGTGCACATGGATCTATAAATATCTCTACTAAATTTCAATTAAAGTTATATTATTTTTAAAATGTTGTATTAGAGTAAATTAATATATGATCAGTTTTAAGGATTACTGGAATGTAAAAATGTCTAAGTGAAGTTATTTTTGATAATTATACCTAGTTGTTATAATCTTTAGGTCATGGATCAGTAGCAACTTAAATAAATAGATATGGCCATGCCTGCTCTGAGTCATGAATATTTAAATCTATGAAAAAAAAAAAACCCTGTATAAAGTCAAATTTAATCTTTTAAATAATGTTTAAACTAAACATAATTGTTTATTTTTAAAAATAAATTTGATATTCTACTCTTACTAGTGTTTAAGATGAACAAAATGCAAAACTGGGCCTAAATACATCCATCTGCCATAGTTTCTTTCATACTGTCATTATAGACTACAGAAATGCAATAACTCAGCCAATGATAGCTCCTAAGCATTTCTGGAGTCTTCACATTTAAGTTTTATGAAAACACAAAAACTACAGATTTCACTCTCTTTTAACTGGTGGTTGTATTTTATCTTAGCAACCTGGAGAGCTTCTGAACCTTGAGCAATGCTAATCTAGTTCTCTGAAGATTATTTTTTATAGTTATTTATAAAGCTCTTTACTTGGTACAAAAGAGAGCTGTAGCATTTGTATTTGTGGTTCTTAAGAAGGGAGTGATGGGAGGGTAATTGGAAGGTTAATTACAAGGAAGCTTAATCTGTAGGCAACAAGTGTAATTATTGTTTTTCACAAAATTAAAATCTTGTATCTTTGAACTGTGCTCATAAAAGCTTACAAAGCCCTAGAGATTGGGATTGTTGACGTTGTGAGCTCCTCATTTATTTCTAGCCAATATAACTTTGGAATGTTTCCTAGACTAAGACTAGAAAGATTTTATCCTAGTTTCTATTTTTCTTAAAGCTCAAGGCCAGGGATTTTAGCTAGTTATCTCATAAGATCACAGCAGATAGGCCTAAGATGTAAACCCAAGTTCACAGTCCCATTATAAGCTGTTAAATAATTCTGTGTCTCAGGTCAGTCTGTTGGCAACCATTATTAGAGTTGCTGAGTTCAGTACAAGTTCATATTAGAATGTTAATGTTATATAATATGCAATATTAACATTTTCCTCAAGACAGCATTCTTATATTCCTAAATTTCAATCCAGTAGATTGCTAAGCTTTCTCTATCACTAGAAATCCTACAGCTGTATTTATGTGAAGATATTTTTACAAGATTTATCTATCCTAATTTTTTTTCAGGTGAAGGATTGCAAATGACATGTTAGTGCAAATATCTGTGACAAATTATAATCATCCCAATGTGTAACCTATTGTCTGATTTGAAACTAATTATTCTGTCACAGAAATTTCTGTAACCCACATCTTTGGGTTCCTATTATGAGTTCAAAATTTTATATCAAATGCTTGTGCTTTAGACAGCTCAGTTATCATTAAAATGGAAGACTGGTATTTTGAGTTTATAGAGGTCATTGCCATGTGGGAAAAGTAATGCATATTTTGATGAATTTCAGGCACATAATAGAAGAAAAAAATGTTTAAGCTGTCAGAGTTGATTGCTCAGTTTCGGTAGAGCAATAAATATGTGTTGGTCAGATAACAACTTGCGAAATAATAGAGTGATGAGCAGGCATCAAAAAAGCAAACTTTTCAATAAAGTAATTACTTCTAGGGCAATGTGCACCTAAGATGCCTACGTTTCTTTGGCATCAAATTTTCTGGATCACTTTTCTCCTTTTATCTCTAAAGGAAACATCCAATCATGTGTGCTATTTGTCTACAGACAAAAGTACGGTGTTTTTCAATGTGGATTTCCTGTCAGAAGCAGTCTGAGTAAATCTGTGTCTGTTCATTGAAACAAGGGCTGGAGATTGTATAACCTAATTGCAGGAGCATGAAATGACCAGGGAGGAGGAAAAAGAGTCCAAAAGCAAAAGATGGAAACAATAGGAAGATCAGCTGATTTCAAATTTTCACTTTGCTTTATAAGATAAGAATGTTGAGGCTGAAGTATTTACTATAATAGGGTAATAACTTAAAGGAGAATATTTAAAATACTAATGGGTTTTAGTCAATGATTTGACTTATTTATTCAAAAACTGTTTGCTGAACAATTATAAACTCGGCTTAAGGTAAATAGGAGGACATAAAAACAACATGGGTCAAGAATGGTAAGTGCAAGTCATAATAATTGTTCAACTCTTAAGTATAATCCAAGGTAGACTGTGCTTTGGGTTTTGAACAAACTTTAGCTCAACTCATTAGTTTTGGGAATTTGGTTAATTAATTTAATTCTTATTGACATACAATTAATACACAGAAAGTACTAATATTTAAAGTATACAATGTAATAAGTTTTGACAAATGTTAATACCCATGAAACCATCACTACAATCAAGAAAATGAAAATTTCATCACCCCAGAAAGTTTCCTTGGTAATCCCTCCCACCCACCCTTCTTGTCCTCTTGCCACCCACCTTGTGCCCATGCAGCAATATCTGCTTTCTTTCACTAAGGATAAACTTGCATTTTCTACAATTTTATATAAATGCAATCATACAATATGAACTTTTTTCCCCTGACTTCTTTCACTCAGCATAATTTTTTGATATTCATCAACACTGTTCTTTGTAACACTCATCCCTTTTAATTGTATATATATATTACTATTCCATTGTATGTGTATTTTTATGTGTAAACAAATTGTCTTGCTAGTGGCTGACAATAAATATCTTTTTCTCCCCCTTTTTCACACAAACGTTAGATTCTTTTAATCATTTTCCAAGAAGAGTTAACCAGTAGAATAATGTTTGAAATTAGTGCAATCTCCACTGAAAATGAAGAAACTAGAATTTCACGTATACAATAATTCTCTTAAGAGCAATTTGCATGAATCCTTTTAACAGAACCTGATTTCTTCCCAGCTTCTTTATAATAGTCAAACTGAGATACATGCTGTGATTTTATAAGGGTCTATCAAAAGCTTTCCATTCATTTCTTAATTGTTTAAATTGGTTAGTCTTTTTCAGTGGTTGCATGCAAACTCCAGTGGCTCTTGTGGTCAGGAAGGCAATGTAAATAAGCAAAACAAATTGGGAAGTCCACCAATTAAACCTGTAAGTAGTTGTCATGCAAAAATATAGGCCAATGATTTTTCAAGGGAAACTATATTTCAGGTTTTTATGTGAAAACTTCAGCAAGAAATTTAAACACAAAATCACATATGTGTGTACTACAGTTTTATAATTGAAATATATGCACATATATATTATAAATATATATGAAATATATGTACATATATTATAAATATATATACCCCAGTTTAGCTGTTTCATCTGACCTAATCATTGGCCAGTGAATTGTATGCAAATCATGAGGTGCGATGATGCTGTGAACCGTAGGGCTAATATTTATTCAACTCTTGAATACATTTATATTAATCCTCTTTATTTAAGTGATAGCCCTTGAATAATTTTTTATTTTCTGAAAAATTTCATTAATTTATACGCATTTATTTATTTTTTACCTATTCTAAACTCAATTATAATATGTAAGGTTTGCATTATAGTATCAGGATATGAGAAGTTAGCAAGTTTTTAATGAGGAAGGAGAACATCATAGACTCAATCACTGGGATAGTTAAACTTGGAATGCTAAATATGCATAATATTAAATTTATCACAACACTTGTAAACTGACTATACTTCAATAAAATATATATATACAAAAATGAAAAAAACATTTATCCATGTACCCTATCTGTTAGCAAAAGTGATTATTCAGATACCACAATTTTTTGGCAAGGTTTGTATAATAGTTTTAATTCAGAACTTAAATTGAACTATAGCAAATCTTTTTTAAATGTTAATTTTCTTGCCTCCCTGAATTAATAGTTTAAGATTCATCCTCACTAAAGAATATTGTTAACATTCCATCCTATTGGAATAAAATAATAAGCAACTATGAATTATTTATCGTAAAGAATCACAAATTCACTGATGAGGCAACACTACAAAACTAATGCATTCAGAATCTCTACCTGCAAAGGTAGGTCTGAGTCCATACAGAATAAAATTGACTTAGTGAGTAAACTACTTTCCGTGTGACTCAGAGTTATTTTATTAAAATAAATGATCTGTGCACTGAATACTTTCTGTTTGCTTGTACAGATCCACTTTCCAACTTTTTCCACCCTGCTAGAGGCTGACGTGCAATAGGTAACATCTCTCCCCTTTTCACTTTCCTATCGGATTATGCCAATGAAAAAATTCAGGAGACAATCTGAGTGAGAAATCATTAAAAACAAACAAACAAGAAGTCATATAGTTTATAAAATTTTGAATTGTAATCCAAGATTACATATATAGACATAGTAAAGGTGATTGCAGTTATTTAATAGAAAAAATATAAAGATTTATAGTTAGTGCCAATTTTATTGATAATATATGAACAAAATCAAGAGAAATAGATCTCAACATAACTAAAATAATGGAATTAGTAGAGAAGGACCTTAATACAGCTATTATAACATATTTATGTTTGACTTTAAAATAAACTAGTCTTAATAAATGAAATAAAGATTAAAAGTATCAAACAGAATTTTAGCAATTCAAAAGTACAATATCTGCCATAAAAAAATTGATCATCTGAGCAGCAAACTGGAAATGGTAGGAGAAAGGACAGTGGACTTGAAGGCAGATACACAGAAATTACCCAATTTGAAGAATAAAAACAATAACACAAAAACTAAATGCATGGAGACTTGGTGACCGTAGGATAATATCAAGTGACCAAACAGATGCGTAGTTGAAGTTCTTGAATGAGATATACTTTAAATAGAATTACAGATAGGTTGAAAGTACTAGGATATAAAAAGATATATTTTGCAAAATATATGAATAAGAAAGATTATGTGGCCATATTCATATCAGAAAAAGTAGAGCTTATGAAAGGGACAGTTATCGATGGTACAGGGAGGTATTAGTAATAATAAAAGCACAATTTATCAGTAAAACATAACAATTACAGAGTTTCAGTGTATCTGAGGCAAAAGCTAATAGTATTTAAGGGGAAAAAGACAATCAACAATCTTAGTTGAAAACTTTAATACCCCTGTATCAGAAATTGAAAAAAGGTAGGAAAAACATGTAAAGAAATAGGGGAGGAAATAGGCAATCTAAACAACATCAATCACCATATACAAAATGCAACATTCACAACTGCAAGACACACAGTGCTTTCAGGTGTCTACTGCACATTTCCCAGTGCTGACCTTAGGCTGGGCCACCATATTAAGTGTCACGAAATGTCAAAAGACTGAAATCTTACAGAGTAGCAGTTCTAAACACAACAGTATTAAATAAATATCTGTAACAAGATGTCTTAAAAATTTCAAAGTATTATGCAAACATACATCTATAAAACTCATGGGTCAGAAAATTAGAAATAATTTTAGTGAATAATAGTGAAAGCTAAACATATCAAAAGTTACTTTGTACAGGTAAAAGCAAAATGAGGAAAAATTTAATGCTTTTATTAGAAAAAAAGAAGTTTAAAATCAGGGTCAAAACTTCCAAAGAAACTAGGGAAAAAAAACAAAAAACCAATGCAAATTAAACCTAGAGTTACTACAAAGAATGAGGTGATAAAAGTAAGGACAGGGGAAAACAGGAAAACAGTAGGGAAAATTACTCATGCTGAAGTGATCCTTTGAAAGGATTAAGCTGAGAAATACCTAATAAGACTGATCAAGAAAAATGAGAAAAAACCACAATCTTGTACATCAGAAATAAAAGAAGGGACACAACTAGAAATCTTACAGAATAAATGGATCATGAGAGCATGTTATGGACAATTTTTACTCATAAATTTCACCACCTAAATGAAATAGATATAACACATGAAAAACAAGAAACAGAAAATCTGAATAGAGTCTAAGGAAACTGAATTTAATGAAAAGGATTACAATGAAGAATATTTCAGGCCCCTATGGTTTCTCTCTTAGACGTTTAAAAAAATTACCAGTCTTACACAAACTCCTTTGGAAAATATAAAATGGAAAAGAAATAGGACGTGCTGGGACTTGGGTTAGAACTATGGCCTGTGCAGGGAGACAGGCCCATGGAGTGGGAATATTAGACCAAAATGAGTTCTGTGCAGAAGGAGAAAGAGGAGAGGGTGTGTTGTTTCAGCAGGTAAAGTGCCACCTACACTGTATCATTCATTGCTTCATTAGCAATAATATTGGTTTAGTCAGTAATGTAGTACAATCCTCTACACAAAAAGTGTAAAAGGAAGATCGAGGAATATTTAAGGTATTTTTCCAATATGTATTTTCTTACTGCTTCTTTATTTATTAGATTAGATTTCAATTTTTGTGTAATTCAATGTCACTGACATCCAAAGACAGTATACAGGTGTTCTATGTAAGAACGGAATATGGGAAGTTAAAAACTGCAAAACTTTTCATTTCTTCTATGGCAAAATGGCCTCATACTTCTTTGTCTCTACAAATTTGTTCTAAATTTTTCTGCACGGTCAAGTTTCCTATACCTATTAGATTACAGTGGGAGGAACAATGGGAAGTCCTGAATCTACAGAGAACCTTACAGATCAAAGGTCCACAAGTGCTGGTCTGATTTTTATCTCAGGGAATTATAACTTTAATTTTAAAAAAGAATGGAGTTATACTGATGCATTCTCCCACCTTCCATTCTATTCCATATAACACTATTGAGGACGGAGTAAATAAATACACAACAGGAAAATAGTAGTGGGAGATAATGGCAAACAACTCAGGCACAGAGTCAATGGGAAAGTGTTAACTTCCAAGAAAATCAACCACACACATTACATATACAAACATCAAGCTTATGTGTATATGTTTGTATGTGTGGGGAGTACCTAAAAAAAAAAGATCATATAGATTATTTAGAAGATTCCATGTATTAGAATACAATAGGGAACAGAATGAGAAATAAAAAGAACATTGCAGATATCAAAATATGGCATGAAGTATAATTATTAAACATAAGGAAAGGGTACAGAAAAAGAATCTCAACAATGGAACAAAGTAACAGAAACACGTTTTATATGTGAGGATTTAGTGGCATTTTAACTGGCATTTTAAATTTTTAATGAACTTTAGTAACTTATTAACTAGAATGGCCAATTTGACAATAAAACACTAGTCTAAGTCTCACACTAGGATACTTAAGTGCCCTTGAATAGTATAACAGTATAATCTGATAGGCATGTTAAAATTAATATGTACAAAATAGTTTTGATTCCTACCATCTTCTTGAATCTGTTATTTTCCCATTTTGCCCCATCTTAGTAAAACACCTTCCTTTCACTCAACTTTCTTATTTGTTAACTTTATTATAAAGGATAAATATGCTGTCACTTAAAATAACAAGGTTATCTGTACTTTTAGAAAGCTTGTCTGAATTTAGTATTCAGTAGTTCAATAAAATAAATAATATACATCAAAAGATCATCTACTTAAACTTTATACTTAATCAAAGAATACAACTATTGGGGATGACAAACACCACAGTTTAATAATAGTTGTTTCTGATGGGGCAGAGGCTATGTATGTGTGCATCACATCAGTCTGTCTTCCTGAATGCACATGAAAACTCCATTTCTCAGATCCTCTTTTAGTTATACTGAGGCCATGTAACTCAGTGCTGACCAGTGGGATAGGACAGAAATGTTAAGAGAAAGTTTGGCTCTATGCACCTGGCTCTATTATCCAGAAACAACTGGAGATTGCGTGTTGCGTAACTACAGGATGAAGGGCTGCCTGGTCAGTGTAAGACCTTATGCCAATAAAAAGTAAAACTTAATTTTCCTATGACATTGAAGCATAGTGTATCCTGCCCTGATCAATATTTTAGAGAAGTGAGATGATGGGGTAGGGGGTGGGTAGCCACTTTTTAATTTAAATGTTACTAAATCGCATGCAAAAAAATTAGGTACCCATTCTGGAATGTGTACATTTAACTTCCTTCTGGGCATCTGTATGTTAAAGTCTCCAGATATAATATGTGTTTGATTGAACATATCTTCCCTTTAAGCATTTTCTTATGGCGGTATTCCCTGTTTTACACCATTACCATTCACTTAGGGCAGAAAGCTCCAGGCCATCATTCAATTCTCTAACCCACGAAACTTCAATTAACACTTATTATTATTTTTTTTTACCAAATTATCTAGATTCTCCCTCCAGCATTTTTCTTGAGCCTTTCCTTACCTCTACCTTGTATTTGCTGTTTTTGTTTATATCTTGATAGGCTATTGCCTGGACTTACGTAGTAGATTTAAAACTAGCTTCCTTGCTCCCTATGCAAATGTGACATCCATGATTGACGCCGAAGGACTCATGATACAATTGAAATGTAATTACATCTTGTGCTTTCTTAGAAAAAATAATTTATTTGGTATTTTATAGCATGTGCTAAAAAAAAAACTTTATAATCTAATCTCAATCTACATTTCTACAATCACCTTAACTCTAATCACACTTTCTTAGGTGTGCCAATAGGGAAAGACAATCTCATCCTCATAGTACGTAAGACACAGTTGTATCAAGGCACTTACCATATTGTTTGTAATTATTTGCCTGGCTGCCCTCTCACTAAGTGGAAGAAGCAGAGTTTTATCTTTACACTAGCTGCAGTCTGAGGAATGTGTAACTTGTTAGGCACTTAATAATTGTGTGTTGAATTAATTAATGAATTATTCATTCACTCTTCTAAACTGCTTACTGCTCTTGAAAGAAATGAAAGCAATTCCAGGTTTTTCCTAACCTGGTCATATTATAAATAAGCATTATCATATTATGGTAGCTATGTCATATTATTTACCTGGCTTGACTAGATCATTCCATTAGAAGTTTCTCATTTATTCAAGTAAGTATATTGGATATTCAACAGTCCTATACAAGGACATTCAACATCTATGACAATATTTCTTCAAGAATCACATGATTTAAAAAACAAATGACTGTACTTTCTCAGCAAACAATAATCCTGATCTGATGTACTGTCCCATACAGTAAGCCCCTGGCCACCTGTGACTATTTACATTTAAATTAATTAAAATTCAATAAAATTAGAAATACAGTTCCTTGGTCACACTCACTAGCAGTATTTCAAGTACTCAGTAGTCCCATAAGGCTACTAGTTCCTATATTGAACCATGCAGTTATAGAACATTCTCATTATTGCAGGAAGTTCTACTGGGCAACACTGATCTAGGAGGGAAAAAATGCATAAGTATAATGTAAAACTGCTACAGTAAACTGGAAAAACTAAGATTTTACATTTTCCTCTATGCAGTTAAAGAAATGTATCCCATTTTTACTTGTCATCCCTTCACCTCATAACTTTCTTATTTCACAACCTCTTGTGCCATTTCCCTGCCTGTACTTTCTTTGCTTGTCATTATAATCACAACCATGGAAAAGATTAAAGTCTCTTTCTACATACAACTAAAATTTCTGCCTTTCTTGTTCTGTGTAATCTCATGGTAAAGGCCAATTTGAATAATCACTTCCTGACTGCTGCATATCGATGATTATTACATCAAGATCTAACAGAACTCAGAATAAAATTTTTCTTTTGTAAAGGTCACAATTCATTTTATATGTCACTCAGAAGTTTCTTTTCAGATTTTAAAATAAAAGAACTATCCTATTGCATGAAAAGCAGAAATTCAGTAGCTTTAGTGATTGGATGTATATCTTGAGCCACTGGGTGATAGTTTGACTGCCTAACTTCCATGGAAATTTGAGGAGTATCTCTTTCTTATAAATTAAGCAAAAGAAAATCTCATTGTTGTTACTTTTATTTTATTTCTTTAATTGTTAAGAAATTTTTAAAATGAGCATCATCTTCTATTTAGGTGAAAAAAATTACACATACAGACACACACACACACACACACACAATGTCCCAGAAGAGAGCTTCTTTAGAATTATAAAAGACACATTTATTTCAGCTCCTTTTCATTTATAGTCATATTAGAAACAAAAAGATGTAATAAAATGAATGTGGACATGAATGTGACTAAAGAAAGATAGCAACTTTCTCTATATAGAAAATGAAGTTAGATGAAATAAAGTTGGTATCAGATGGTGGTAATTTGGAGAAAAAAAAATTCAGTCAATAATTAACTATTTGCCTAAAAATCTACTTTGTTATTGACTAAACATGTTTAGCCTCTGCTATAAGTTTAGCATGAGAACAAAAAGTTGCATTTTCTAAAATTATGACCAATATAACTTAATGATACCTATTACTAAGTGATTTTATGTAGTCATAAATCAAATATATAACCAGGCCTCTCTCATATATGTAGATGCAAACCAGAATTGAACTATTTGAGAATTATTATATGCCACTTCTATGTTTTAATCTTTACCAAACTGCATCTTTAAAATCTAGTTGCATTTTTCCTGTGTATCCAAATTATCGGAATATAAACTTCATTCAGTACAACTGCAGGATTAAGATTTTCACCACTATGATTTCTCAAATATATCCACAAATTTATCTTGTTTACCCACCGACCCTCTCAGTCAGCCATCTATTTCTTCTGTAATTTATCTGTTATTAACTCAGTACTGGTTTCCTTCAAGTTTCTGCTGTTTTTGATGTAATTTCCCCTACCTGATCGTTTCTTTGGGGACTCAGTAATTCTCTACATTAATATTATTCTAAAGGCCCAACGACTGCTACAAAGGTGTTTATTCTTGAAACCTACAAAACCAAACTCAACTTGAAATCCCTTTACTGGTCTCCATGGTTAGCTCCAGGCCTGCCACCAGGTGGCAGGGACTGACTTCTTACCATGCAGGGAATTTCCTGCATCAGGAACCAGGTCCAAAAGATCCTCTGGCTCCTGAAAACAACTTTCTTCTTCGAGAACAATGAGTTGAAACCTTATGTAGGTAATACCAGTAACGTCTACCAAAGTGGTTACTCCCAGGACCTAAGGGGTTCTCAAAGTGATGTTTCATCCCTTCAGAGTTTCTAATCCTTTATGTGATGTTTCTCATCATGTAAAAATAGATCTAGAACTGATATAATCAAGGCTCCCTGACAGTGAAGGGACATTTTAAGGAGATACATTTGTTACTAAATAAGGTTATTTTGTTTTAAGTAGTGTTTTTGTGTCAGTGATAAAGGCACATTCACAAACTTTGTGAGTTCTCTGGTCTTGCACACCTCCCTCATTATTACTCCCCACACTCTGTGCATGGTGACTTTGGGGTGCTTATCACCCACTCCTTCAGGAGATTTTCTTCCTAAACCACCACAGAACTGGTTCTCACTCCCAAGGTTTCACATTCTTTCTCAGTCCAGTTTTCTAGGTTTTCTCTGATCATTTCTTCAATGTAGGTATGTCAAAATATTAAAATATTAATCCTCTTTTACTTTCACCTTGGACATTTTCTCTTGGGGTCTTTTCCTTACTGGACAACCTTATATGGATAACTTGCATCATGTATGTCTTTACCATTGAATATCCATGTGAGTGCCACACTCCTAATTTAAACTGATTTATGGACCTCTCGCTCACAGTCACTCCAAATTCATTGTGTCTTAAACTAATACCTTTGTGTCTCTTCCTCTACCATCTATTTATGTGGAGGTATTTTGGTTAATATACAACCATACATTTTGTAGCAAAGCCTTTACAATTGAGAATTTCTCTACTGGATACCCTTGTCTCCCTTACCCACCATATTAAATGGCCATAAAAATCTGCCAATTCTATGCTCTAAAATCTCTCATATTACATGTTCTCTTTACATCCATACAATATCTCACATAATTATAGCAATTTGTGTTTTTAATTTGAGATATTATAATTTATTTTTGTTATTGTAATAAAAATAATGCAGCATTTTTAAAACTTAAAAAATAGGGCATTAAGATTAATAGAAGACTTCAAAATAGATGTAAGTGAATAGGGAAATTAAATATTTGAGAAAGATGTTAGTTTAATTAAGCAGAGAAAGGAATTTTTAAAACACAGTATTGTCAAAATTAACTAGATCATTGTCTCATAACCTACAACATATGCATACAGATTTGAATCTTTAATGTAACATAGTACATACACTCAGAATTTGAATCTTAAAAATAAAATATTAAAAGACATTGGAAGAAAAATCAAATAAATATCTGTACAATATTTTGGTGCAGATGTTTTTAAATAAGAAAATAAGCCCCAAATGAAAGAAATACTGAGTATTTGACTATTTAAAAAAGTATTTAGCAAAATATATCATAAATTAAGTTAAAAGATAAATTGCTGCTTAGAGAAATATTTATAAAGAAAATAATAGAAAAAGAATTAATATTCCTAACACAAAGGGAAACAAAAACTAAAATGGGCAGAATTTGCAAACAGCAATTTAGGTAACAAAACTAAATAAGCCATATTTTTCATGTATTACTCAGTACAACTTTCCAAGTTATTCATAATTTCAATGTATTTTAGTGTAGATATGTACAGTGTTATTAGTTTCTGGATCAGTATTTTGCATACCCAAGAATTTAACAAAGATTTTTATCTGCTCATATTTCATTTCTGTTTCATAGTTATTTGCTTTTTACTAATTAATAATTTATAATTTTGAAAAATTTATAATACTTTTAAATTAATGAATATTATATATTTTTCTAGGTCTGTTTAAAAATTAATTTCATCAGCATTAATTAATCTTACTCTTTATTTTATGGAATGTCTTTCATGGAATCAGATGTTATATCTAGACTAAGAGTTTGGGTATATAGACTCCTTTTTGTCTGTTTGCTTTTGTTTTTTTCTTCCTTCCCCTGGGTTAACTTTCTCTATCTAGGCATTTTTTAGAAATTATTTTCACCCACCCCAGTCCAGAACAAGCTCTTGCAAAGCAGTGAGGTTTCCTTGGTTTGTAATCATACTGAGGATGTCATAAATCTTGCCACTAACGAATGGGATGATTGGTTCAATTCCAGAAGAAAAATTTGTGTCTCTGCATCTTCCCAGGCCCATTGCCTGGTATATGCAGATGTTGCAAATAATTCCTAGCAGCAGCTCTTTTCATGAGCAACTTCTGCATTGTACTACTGATCTTAGTTCTAACCCCTTAAAGTGAAACACTTTTATTCTGTGGTAACCCATAGTAGCTAAATGTCCGACTGTCACCATCCATCCTCATTTTTGTTCACTGCTTTGCATTTCTCCTCTGTTCCTAGTTCATCAAATACTGATCTTTACTTTGAAGGTCTTCCATGTCTTTGTGTTTTTTTCTTTTAGTTTCTCTAGTATCACTATTAACTTAAAACATAGGATACATATGAGATAATTTTGCTACACAAACTTCCCTAGAACTCTTCTTTCAGATAGTTTAAAATATTTTAGAAAAATACATCTATGAAAGAAAAAATTAGATTAATAAAATAATCTTGAAAAAAAATGTAAAGGCAAGTTTATTGTATGGTAAAACTAGTTGTTAACACCAGCAATGCTCAGGTGATTTTTTTCATTATAAATTGTGATTTTATTGTGAAATTATCCACTTTAACTAGAAATCCCTTCTAGTCTTAAGGTTTATGTCACAGATTAATAGAAAAATCATTCCATTATGGCTAGCTTCCTTTTCTACTCTGTGCATGAAATGTTTTCATAAAATGAAATGTTTAAGTGTCTGGATTTATCAAGTTGTCATGGAAATATGCTGGTGAGAACCAGCGCCTGCTTGGACTGGGATGTTAGCAGCTCTGAATTCAGCACACTTCTCCCAGACACAGGTTCTGTTCTGTGAGTGCTGCCATTTGTACCAGGATCTTGAAAGACAGTCTTAATTCTGACTGCTCTTTCCTAGATAAAACCTAATTGTCACCTCCATAGATATCAGATTCATATGTATGTATATGCATACATATACACTTATATTTATTTATAGTTTTAATTTTCCTACTCTATTCAATTTAAATTCATGTATAAAATTAAATAAACACACACACACACACACACTGCAGGTTTGGTATTTACTCCTGTAACTTGAACCTGTGATTACCAGACCAGACTACATGCAGCTGTAATCCCACTCATTATATGTTTCTAGTAAATGTTAACCTTTGCATTCTTTATTTTAAATAATTAATTGTGTGCTCTGTATCCTTAGGGCAATTAACAGGCTAACACCTAGTGAAACCTAATTTACATTCTCCCTCTTTCCACTGTTTTTATATTTTTTTGTTTCTGTATTTTTACATTTTTTATCATTTTGTGGGTAATTTTAGACTGTTTTAAAATGATATTACTTTTCTATTGAAATAAGTAGCAAATGACTTGAACATATTGTATTTATAATTTTAATATTTTGAGAAACAAAAAATTACATTATATTCATAAGAACTATAAATGCTTAATCTTTCATGTTTAATAGATGGATTAATTCATTTTCTTCATGTGACTGAACCATATGAAATTCATAAAACAAATACTATGTGATCTTTAAGAGTTCCATTTTAGAACTATTGTGCTTCTGATCAGGTTTGCAATAGCAATTCTTACGTGTGGTGGGACTTCACTGTATTTACAATATCACTTCTGAACAAATTTTATGTTTCACAGAAAGAGCTTAGGGAGAGGGAAAGGAGGAAAGAAAGATATTTTATTAAGTGTCCGTCAATTACCAAATTGGAAGAATAAGAATATGCTACTTCAATGTGTCCATTGCAACGTTTTATTTTCTAGCTCCATCTGCAGTTATTTGGGGCCATAGGATTTGTGCTCACCAATGGAGTTTTTGAAATCTCAGTGTTTCTAACAGCATGGCTCCAAGACAGAAGTAACATCTTCCTATGCTGCCGCTTGGTGGGTGGGTGACAGGTCACTAAAGAGACATTCAGGACTTAACTGATGTGCATTTATCTTTAACTTCTACAATATATAAAATCATTGTTGCTGTCGCTTTAATGTGAAGCTATTGAGATTTTCAGGGTTTGTAGAACAAAGCAATTGGTCACTTTTACAACCTGAATTATGCTCCTTCTTAGAATGCCTAAATAGATCATAGGACTAAATAAGGTTTTATGACATCATTCATAAACCTACTGACTTTTGTGGCAATCACCTAGAAAAAGGAAATTTTTGTCAATCCCTCTGTACTGCCTCTTCTTTAAATATACTTCCTAACTTTGTACATATTCAAAGATGTCAAGTGCCCTGGGTGACTAGACAATGCGTAAAAATGTTTATTTCTATTGGCTTTTAATATTTCTTAAATATTTCCTGGGGTTAAAAAGGAAATAAATAAAAATATATGCTTCTTTTTATAAGATATCAGTGTTCTGCTTAGAGACTGTATTTATAGTGTGTGTGCCAAATCTAACACATCAAACCTTGCTGTATCTTAACACCATATACACAACAACCACTACAGAGAGACAGTCTTAGAATTGCTATCATTGGTCTTTATGGCTAAAGTTTTGGTTAGAATATTTTCACATGCTGACCTCATGATTATGTAAATGATTGCGGTAACTCTAGATCTCAGAAAAGAATTTAGGCCAACTTCCAACTTCTGACTAGAAAAAGCATAAAGCACTTTTCTTCAGCCCAGCAAATTCCTGAGTAGAATACCTACTGCATTCTAATAACAACATTGGCTCAATTTTATAGCTCATCTATTGAACAGTGGATATGAAAAGTGATTGCACAATTTCAAGCATTAAGCTTTCCACATTTAACTTCTCAGTTCAGGATTTTTTTTTTGACAAGTAGGCTTAATAGTTGTCTTTATAAATATGACTCTTCATACTTTCTTTCAGATTGTTCACTATATAAAACTATTCAGTTTTGCTCTATATTAAGGTCACTACAATATCATCAATTAATAAGCATTTAACTTCATTATAATTTAACAAACTATTTTTCATTTAAAAAAATTTAGACTTGCCTTTACATCTTCTTCATCCTTGACAAAGGTATTAAAATTTGTATTCCAGAAGAATGTAAATAATTATACTTATTTCAAGATTAAAATAACTGAACTTATCAGGGGTATATTTATTTGTACAACATTTTTATATTTTTTAATGCCTGTCATATTCCTTTGCTCATAACCAGTAGATATAGTATGTTGAATACTGCTACTTTCTTTTTCAGGTATCTATATTTTGTATATTTTACATATTTAATATGTATAATTCAAATCTCCCTTAGCACATTTTAACTCATGAAAGATATATATAAGCCTTAATTACTTAGATTCTCATTTTCTTCTATAATTTTGCTTCCCATTCTTGGGTCTTCAGTGTTACCAATTTCAAGCACAGGCTTAAGGAAGGAAAGACTATTTTTTTCAATTCTGTTTATACTGACTGACACTATTTAGTTATTTGGTATTTATGCCAAAATCTATTTTATGATGATTATTAAGTCTAGCCAAAATAATGGTAAGATTTTTCTGAATCCTTGCTTCTGACAAGCAGTATTTCTTTCTTATCTGCACATTCTCCTTTTCTTTTTAATTACCTAGAAGTTGGCCTCACTTATTTATAATGTGACTGATTAAATAATCATACTAATGTTAATAGTCTATTAAATTCACATGTATTAGTTCTTATGTACCCAGAGGAAAAAAATAGGGACTTTAAGCTGGAAAGATAACATATTTTTTCACAGGATTAGAACATCAATACCACTTCCATACCTTTATCCTTGACTTCATCTTAACCTAACTTTATATATCTACAGGTCGACGTCAGTCCTTACTTTTTAAGTCTAGTTAAGGCAGTTTACTAGTTAAGTTCTCCAGGCAGCATGTAAAGAATGATTACTTAGGTATGTTTTGATTATGTAGAGATGTATCTTGAATTTTTTGTCTTTATGAGTACCAAAACTGAGACACCCTGACTTTTGAGATCAACTTATTTCTTCTCAATTGGTGAAATCTTGCTTTATCTATACCATAAATGACTAGGGGAATTCTTACTTTTATTTTTTTTAACATTTTTTTGAGTTATAGTCATTTTACAATGTTGTGTCAAATTCCAGTGTAGAGCACAATTTTTCAGTTATACATGAGCATACATATATTCATTGTCACTTTTTTTTCACTGTGAGCTACCACAAGATCTTGTATGTATTTCCCTGTGCTATACAGTATAATCTTTTTTATCTATTCTGCATATGCCTGTCAGTATCTACAAATTTTGAAATCCCAGTCTGTCCCTTCCCACCCTTCACCCCCTTGGCAACTACAAGTTTGTATTCTATGTCTATGAGTCTGTTTCTGTTTTGTATTTATGTTCTTTTTTTTTTTTTTCTAGATTCCACATATGAGCGATCTCATACGGTATTTTTCTTTCTCTTTCTAGCTTACTTCACTTAGAATGACATTCTCCAGGAACATCCATGTTGCTGCAAATGGCATTATGTTCTCAGTTTTTATAGCTGAATAGTATTCCATTTCATAAATATACCACATCTTCTTTATCCAGTCACCTGTTGATGGACATTTAGGCTGTTTCCATGTCTTGGCTATTGTAAATAGTGCTGCTATGAACATTGGGGTGCAAGTGTCATTTTGAAGTAGGGTTCCTTCTGGATACATGCCCAGGAGTGGGATTCCTGGGTCATATGATAAGTCTATTCCTAGTCTTTTGAGGAATCTCCATGCTGTTTTCCACAGTGGCTGCACCAAGTTGGATCCCCACCAGCAGTGTAGGAGGGTTCCCTTTTCTCCACAGCCTCTCCAGCATTTGTCATTTGTGGACTTTTGAATGACGGCCATTGATGATACCTCATCATAGTTTTGATTTGCATTTCTCTGATAATTAGTCATATTGAGCTTTTTTTCATGTGCTTATTGATCATTTGTATGTCTTCCTTGGAGAATTGCTTGTTTAGGTCTTCTGCCCATTTTTGGATTGGGTAGTTTGTTTCTTTCTTACTATGTCGTATGAGCTGCTTATATATTCTGGAGATCAAGCCTTTGTCGGTTTCATGGTTTGCAAAAATTTTCTCCCATTCTGTAGGTGAGGGGAATCCTTACTTTTAACACCTGGCAAAAACAGTAATTTGTTTGGCCCTATCTTCATTCACTTGTGCTCTTTAAACAATGTGTGATCTTTCTTTGCTGTATCAGCTAATATAGGACCTAGCATTTGTGCATTTTAGATTTCTAAATTCTCTCTAGTAATAGGGAACAGACAATGATGGAAATACTATAGTGAACTGGCAGTGATTGAATTAGCATGTTGGGGATTTTCCCTTTTGTTGAGGGAAGCTCTAATTTTTCATTTGCAAATGATGTGAAGCATCCTTGGGCCCTTCCAGTTTTTTCTGGGCACAGCAATCTGACCAGGGCCCTCTACCTTTACTCTCTGCAGGGTTACGTTATATAATATTGTACATCAACTATACTTCAATTAAAAAAGAAACAAAAAAGTAAAATTCATTGTTTCTGGAAGACTGTTGCACAAATCTACAATTAATGCAATCAATGAACAAGTTTAGACAAAATTTTCCTTTCAGAGTTTAATATCTTTAAATGTTCTTGTTACTTGAAATGATTTAAAACGTTTCTGTTATTGAAATGATACCTAAAACTTTGTAAAAGAAGCAGATCCATTTCCTTTCCAGTATTTAATTTTTCATCTTTTTTTTCAAATTTATATTAAAGAATAAACATGAAGATAGTTGCAACAAATCATACACATGCAACTTGTTAAATTTCCAAAAATTTAACACTTTTTAACCTGAACTCAGATTATAAAAAATATTACTAGTGTGCCAAGTGCTCTCTCAGATTCCCTCCCTTTCACAACCCTTCCAAAGATAGCTATCCTAAGCATAAATTTTCTATTATAAATTACTGCTGTTTGCTTTCAAACTTTATATTATACAATATCACAAACTCTTTTAGCTGGCCCACTCTCCTCAAAATTTTATTTGTAAGATTCACCTACAGTGTTGTATGTATTTGCTTTTTCATTCTCACTGTGATATAATGTACACGTCATGAATATCTCATAATTTATCTTTTCTACTTTTGGATTTTTTTCTATTTGGGGCCATTATAAATAGTATTACCATAAACATTCTAGAGTATGTCTTGGTGAATAGGTATGCAATTCAGTGTTAGCAAGCCCTTACTTAATTTACATCTGCTTTTTTTTTTTAAATAGAGGTACTGGGGATTGAATCCAAGACCTTATACATAGTATGTGCTCTACCACTCATCTACAATCGCCCCCCCCCATATTTGCCATTGTAAACATACTTATTTTGGTTGTCAAACTATTACATTAGACTGATTTTCATGGATTTTTTTTCAACATTAGATTTATTCATGAGTTTAGGAGTAAGTGCATTCTTATTTTGATGGGGAAGCTTTAGTTTTAGTTATTTATTCTCTCTCCCATGTAGTGATTTTACAGTTTATAAGGAAGGGGTACATTGCAACAGATCGTAATGTTTGCAGTAATTTTCAGCTAGGCTAAACAGCATATCAAGAGACATAAGTGGGAAAGTGGGCAAATATTTAGGATGAGTAATCTGCCATAGTACTAGTGCATAGGAGATATATGAATAATAAGACTAGAAATATATAGTATTCATAATACTGAGAATCTTAAATTCAAAATGAAAGAGTAAGGGTACGCATTTTACTGGGCATTACTGGAAGTCAGCCAAATCTGGCCTGAAGCTTGTTTTTCTATGCTTATGAGCTAATTCATTTTATATTTTTAAATGGTTGAAAATAATATCAATAGAAGATTGCATGACGTGAAATTTATATTAAATTAAAATTTCAGTGTTCATAAATGTTTATTGGTGCACAGCCATGTTCATTCATTTCTGTGTTGTCTCTGGTTGCTTTTATGCTGCAGTAGCAGAATTGAGCAGATTCCAAAGAGACTGTGCATGGCCCTTAAAGACAGAAATATTTACTGTCTGGCTCTTTACAGGAAAAAAAGTTGCTATGCTTGTGCTAGAACATGTGCAATCATTAAAGATCATTTCCTTGGTTATGGTTCTGTTTTTCACTATGTACTGGGCTAAATCATCTTGGCCTCCCAATTTCCATTTCTTAGCAATAGAATGGGGACATAATTTCCTTAATTTGTCAAGTTGACTACATGTTACTATCTGTTACATGATTGGATGATCTAAAATGCTGAAATCTCAGGGCTAAAAAGTTTTATCATTATATTCTCAGAAGATTGCCTCTGATGGATCCTCAAAGATATGTTTATGATAATACCTGAAGCACCTAGCTGCCACAATTACATTTTGTCATTTGCTATTATCTTAGTATATTGAAAGATCAGCATTTCCCTAATTTGGCACTGTTATCTAGAAGCTGGTTTGATTTTAGAGTTTCATATAGCTCTCTAGAAAGACAAAAGCCAAACCCATTTTTTTCTTACTGTGTCTGTATAGTACTTATCATGCAATAAATTTTTTCCATACGTTTGGTAAAAACTTCTTACTGCCCTCAAGTCTCCATTCTTCTTTCTGTGCACAATAATATAGCCCCCAAGTTTTAGCTGCGTAGAATAAAGACAACATATCTTAGCCTTTTTTTGCAGGTAGATGTGGCCATGTGATTCAGTTGCCAATGGGATGCAACTGGAAGTTCTATGTGCAATTTCTAGGACATATCATTACAGGAGAGGGGTTTCTATAAGTTCATAATTCCTACTACCTGTTAGATAGAATGTGATGTATGGCTACAGCTCCAGCAACTATCTTGGGCCATGTTATACTCTTGGGAATACAACCTATATTGGAACAACAAGAGATATGAGCCTAGATTTCTAATACCATGGTGTATCTTATCAGCTGGGGGATGACTACCTCTAAGATTTGACTGTAATAAAGAAAGAAACTTCTATGTTGTTTAAAGTGCTGTTATTTTGAGTTATTCTGTTAACAGTTTCTAATCTAATTTTGAATAATGCGTCCTATAGATTTTTTTTTAACTGCTAAGCAGACATTTTCTATTTTTCAGAAAGTGCTACCCTAATTATACTATTTTTAATCTAAATATTTTATGTAAGTCTGACTCTGGTTCCTAATCCAGGACGAGAATTTATAACCCTGGCCTGATAAATCAGAACATTCCATCTCTTGGGCCATAGTGATTACTTTATGGATGGTTACAAAATCTAACGGAGAATTATGGTTGAGATTCCTGGGTCTTTTGTAGAATCTTTCGGAGAGAAAGGCTCTCTTTCCTTCATAATTGTTCAACTGTGAGAATGTGAATCTGGACCTAGCTAAAAGCCAAAAGCACAGCAAATGGGAATCATAATAATGAAGTCAACACAGAAAAGAGCTAAAACAGAGATAGAGAAACAAATTGTACCGGCACTTCAGTCCACGGATCTGGATCTAACCAAGCCTGAAACTAAATACTCCCTGACTTCAATTCCTTCCTTGAAGTCATATTTTCCTGTTCTATCCCTTTTTCCACTTTTAAGCTAGTTGGACTTGTCATTTGCAACTGAAAAAAAATTCCCAAGTGATACTTTTCCTATTTACTTAGACATTCATAAAGTTTGTAACATATTTTTATGACAACTTCATGAATTTGTGAGGGTCTGGGTCAATCTTATTAAGTTTTTTACTCCCTAGAGAGCCTACCACTGTATTCTAATGAGAGCAGTTGCTTAACAGAAGTCCGTGGAATTAAACTGATGTAAAATACCAGACATGATTGACTACTATCTGACATCTCATTGATTTAATTCAAACAAGCCAAAATTCCTACAACAAAATGCCTGTTGTCTTCAAAACTCTCAATAAATGATGATTCGGTTACTCAGTATTATTTTGAGAGCTGCTGGTTTGAAATTACCTTCAGAATCAGTGCTGTTTTGGTATTAAACATTTAACTGATAAATTTTTTTCTTTGAAACACGGTATAATTTCTGCAAACAGCCAAAAAGTAATTGGAGTCAGTCCTGCTAATTAATGAAAGGGGCTAAAAGTTATGGGTTAATACTTCTGGAAGTAAGATAGAATAACTTTTATTTAGAGTGCTTATTAGGTTTTTGGCCAAACACTGCATATATAACCACTAATATTTGTTGAGTAGATGTTTTGGCTCTGTCATGGTGCTAAACTTTACATTAATTTTTTTATTTAATCTTTTATATGAACCTACATGAAACACATTATTCTAATTTATATCAAAGTTAATAAATTGCCTGAGGTTATATTACTGAATGCAATTTTGCATGCCCAGAGGCCAAAGAACACCAAAAGGTAGGAGTTTGGAGCAGAGAAAGGTTTGTTGCTGGGCTAGGCCAGAAGAATAGGTGTCTCCTGCCCAAAAAACTTTGAACTCCCTGAAAGGTTTCAGCTAAGCATTTTTTAAGGTCAGCTGAGGGAGGGGCGCCCAAGGGTATGTGGTCAGCTATGCATAATTCTCTGATCCATCTTTAGAACCAGAAGGTCTGGGGGCTATGTGCTCAAGATCATCAAGTAGTTAATCTCTTCCATTTGGTGATGGGTTTTTACCATCTGAAAAACTCAGGAAATATGCATGAGATAATACTATCTAGGTACTTCAGAGAGGAGCTACAGCAGAGTATGAGGGAAGTGTCTCTCCCAGGAAGGCCACATAGGTTCCAGCTCAGTTACAATCCACCCCACAACCCTTTCCTTTGATACTCATCAATCTTGAGAAGAGGTGTTGGACAAGAAGAGGAACAGTGCTTTGGATAGGGAGGTTAATTCTAAACAGCAGAGAAATTTGGTTTCAATCTCCAGTTTTGTTTCATCCTACCCCAAAACTTTCAGGCAATGAGGTGATGGCCACTCTGGCTACTTCCTGCTGAAATAGGGCAGGGCAGTTTGGGGAATGAACAATGAGTTAGAAATACTTCCAAGTTCCAAGTCCTGGATCCAAGTCTTATATGATTAACATCTCATTCCCTGAGGAATCAGAACCCTGAAAACCAGTCTGGACCTGGCACTTTGAGGGAGCCTTGTAGCCAGCTGTCTACTTTTATCTGAGTAGGTTTTAACTTTTGATGTGGTATTAACATATATATGTAATAGGAGCTATTGGCCACAACACATGTCTCCTTATTTTCTGCTAACATCTGATCTAAAGTAATTTTATTATCCAAAAATTTATTAGTTATAAGAGGAGACCTTGAGGTCATAAGGTTGCAGCTGCCATCAGACACTGCCTTGAAAATGGCTGGTGGTGTCCCAAGTATGACACAGCTCAGAAAATTAGAGTTGTCAACAACACAGGAACATGTCTATAATCACATCCACAGGGCCACCCAGTTTACCTTGAATGTCTGAACCATAGCTACTCCACTGTGACTGTCAAATGCATCCCCTTCCTCAAGACCAAAGCAGACATACAATGCAAGTCCAAAAGACCATAAAACAAGTTGCTTTGCTCAGTGAAATTTATGTTAAATCATGTTTAAGCCAGAATGACTTCCCCATACTTCAATATGTGCAGATTTTTCCATCATTTCCCCTTTTCATTGCAAATCTTTCAATAGAAATCATTGATGATTGAAATATTCATCCTGATGCTAGGATGATAGCTCCTGCCCCAGATTTAGAATATGTCCTTCAGTGCTAAGCCTCCTTTATGTTTGCCTAGTTATTCACACTGGGGGAAAACTAATCAAATATTGTAAACAGGCTCAGAGGTATGTTAATAAGGAAACACTTTATAGGCCATATTTTATCATTTATACCAAACTGTTACTCAAGCATTGTACATGTGCTTTTAGTAACAGACTTAAAGCGAGCATTGTTATACATTCTAAGTAGTTATGCTCTGTGACAACTCCATTAAAAGATTCTTTTTCTATCCTAAACATTGGTGGCAATATCGATAGGGAGACAAACATTTAGTACGTAGTTCAATTAAAAAACATACGTCAAAAGCCAGTGATATTTCAGACACAACCAAAAATAATTATGTAGGATTGAGTGAATTGATAAATATGGTTGTAATTAATCCTTTTTACTAAGCTTTATGAAATCAGAGTTTTCATCAGGTTTTTTAAGTATCTTACCCAGCTCAGCAGTATGATTTAAAAGAAACCTGTATTTGTCAGTAAGTCCCTTTTATGAATCTTCTTGAAGATGAAGCAGTTTTCCAAAGCATCAGCTTAACTGTCCATGAGTGACAAGACTCAAAAAGGCAAGGCCAAAGATCCAATTACAATGTTTTTTGACAAAGAAGCTTAATCAAGTTGCTGTGACATACAACATTCCAAGATAACAACTAGGGGTATGACAGATAACATTGTACTAAGACACATCCAAAGTTCAGAAACTCCATTTCTAGGATGTCTGCATTAATAACATTTATCTGTACCATATAATCTGAGGAGGATTATCACTCATTTGACAATGCTTCTCGTATACCTTAACATACCAAATAATCCTAGTTAAATTTTTCTCTGAGATGCCTCAGAGACCCTCTGAAGCATCCCAAAGTTAGCTCAAGTCAAAAGAACTTTAATTGTAATTTGATAGGAAGTTTGTCAAAAATATCAAAGTTTCATATAATCTGTTTTTAAAAGCATTCCATGTAAACGTGCTCTCTTAGCTGAAAGGAACCAAATCTAGTCCTGTAACAGCCTACTTTGAATAACAAAATCCACCTACCCAATGAAGTTCAATCTATTCTCAGTGCAACCACACACAGAACTCCTTTTTTAGGGCTCCCTGTCTACAAATTTCCACAATTTTCTGTATCCATATTAGTCTGCCCCTTCCTTTTTTTCCATCCAGAAACAACCAACATATCATTTTATTCTCCCTTAACAAAATGAAATTCCATTTCTCATACTTCTTTTTTTAACTCAAAACGTATATCCTATTTTCCCACTGTATACAGAAATGTTTCCCCATTTTCAGTGGCTTTCATTACATATTTAAATTATAATCTTCAACTCTTAAAAATCTTAATTTCTAGATAATGTTTCAGTATCCTATTTTATTTGGGAATGACCTAACTATTCAATTATTAATTTAGCACAATTCTAAAATTTCAAGTTACCAAATATCTGGAGAAATCATTTTTAAGTAAATATTCCTAAAACAATTACTTCTAAAGAGTTTACCCAAGAGCTCCTATCTCATTTTCATTTAATTTACTTATAAGATTTATCAAACAACTTTTTTTCTTTCTCTTGACAAATTGCAACAGAAAACATAAACTTATTGATCTTTAGTAAACCTTGGTACCATACATGTTTGTATTGATTATACCAACAAGCTTAAGCTAGCTTTATTATCACATTCAACATAAATATTTCCTAGATCACATGAGCCTCAAATTTGTTCTGTCTGGCTTCTTTTATATTTAAAAGTTTAAGTGCTTACAAATAAATACTCCTAAGTCAATTAAATAGAGCTCACTTTTAAGTCAACTAAATAAGCTTATTTACAAGTAATTGTTTATGTCAGCACAGACAGAACCAGAGATCTCAGTTTTTCCACTGGAGTTTTAAAAAAATCATTTTTTTCCCATGAGAGCCCAGGTAGATCATTTACATCTCAAAGGCACAGGAAGAGAAATGCAAATTCCTTCCCAAACCGCTTTTACAAAACCCAAACACCTTGGCTATTTTCAGAGATTTTTTTTTTTTTTTTTTTTTAGTTACAAAATATCCACTAGACAATAGTATATGTATCATTTGCTCACATTCACATGCCTCACTTTTCAACCAGGGAGAGGGAACAGGATTTGGATTCAGGTACTGAGACACTCACACACAAAAATACACACTCAAGATAAAAGCCAAACAGCAAAAGGCCAACTTTGATATAATTACAGAGCCATTAGGACCCACTGTTCCCCAGATCTCAGGATGTACTGAGCCCACACAATGTTATAATATAAAATATCATTTTCTTTCATTTATGGAGCAGAGCTGAAGA
Organism: Camelus ferus; assembly: GCF_009834535.1. Classification (NCBI taxonomy): domain Eukaryota; kingdom Metazoa; phylum Chordata; class Mammalia; order Artiodactyla; family Camelidae; genus Camelus; species Camelus ferus. The sequence continues at coordinate 40,300,741 of NC_045706.1, read as the reverse complement.
TCTCCCAGTTTTGCAAAATATAACCTAGGGGGACTATAAGATGGAACAGAACTCTGATCATCCATACTTAATTATTCAAGGCCGATGTTATCAAATATCAAGCCAACAATTCAGAAGGGTCTCTCAAGGTCACAGTTCCCTAGCCCCAAAAGGGAGATTCCCACCCAGTGTCCCATCAGAGATGAGGCTGAATAAATGACCAAGTCTCCCTTTGGAAGATGAAACCAACGCCATAGGGAAGGATATCCTGTTACTCACCAAAGATGTCTCAACCAGCCAATTCAAGTACTAGCACACAAACACCAAACATGGTCCCACAAACAAAAGATCTTCTGAAAGAGAATGGACCCAGAGTGGCTCCCAGTGAGCCCAGAAAGGCTCACTTCCCAGAAGGGAACGAACCCAGGTAGAGCAGGTAGAATTTCCCATCCTGCGCAAGCCAGAATGGCTAATGCCAAAACAATACACACAGAAATGCAAACAATAAGCTATGGTTGCACAGACAGATAATCAGAGGAGGTGTAGTTTAAAAATTTCACTTTCACTCCCAGACTAAGGCCTCCAAACAGACTGGCCCAGTTCTCAAAAGACGACCATCCCAGAGCTGCTCATTTCCCACAGCGGAATGAACCCAGATAGAGCAAAGAGGAATTCCCAGCCTGTGCAAGCTGGAGTGACTCACCCCTCAGCGACATTGAATGCGGACCATAGCTCCGGACCTTTCTTGGTTCCAAACAGCCTCGTGTTGTGAGGTGCCGGTTCCTGTCAGGGAGTCCCTCCTGGCTTCCCGGGAAGAGAGCTCTGGCAGCTGCTGGGGACCCAGGGAAGGGGCTGCCTCTGGCGAGGTCGACTTGCCACAGGCATAGACTCCTAGACTAGTTTTGCCAAAATTGTTAGCAAATGCAAGTTTATGTGCCTAAAGCACAGGGAGGCCAAACAATACCAAAACGTTGGAGTTTGGAGCAGAGAAAGGTTTCCTGAGGGACAGGCAAGGAGAACGTATGCCTACTGACCAAAACAGCTTGAAAAACCTGAAGGGCTTCAGCTGAACATTTTTAAAGGCTAACTAGGGCATCCCCGGGGATGTGGTCAGCTGTGCACAATTCTCTGATTGGGGGCCATGTGCTCATGATCAACAACTAGTTAATTTCTTCCATTTGGTGATGGTTTTTAGTATCTGAAAAAGTCAGGAAATATGCACGAGATACTATTATCTGGGTACTTCAGAGAGAAGCGACAGTGGAGAATATGGGGGAGGGGTCTGTCCCAGGAAGACCCCATAGGGGCCTGCCCAGTTATATAATCAATAATCAGTGCCCCCATGCCTCTTACTGTCCAATAAAGACAGGTACTTAGGCATATCTGGATGTGCCAAGGAAAATTCTCCCAGAGAGGTATCTATTCTGGTGCTACTTGATATATTATTGAGAGTATGAAAGGAACAGAAAACATCTGTCTCTGCTTGTGACAACAAGCTTTCTGTTTATAAGAAATCGCCTTTCTGCAAAAATGAAGTGTTCAAAGAAAGCCCAGGTGTCAGTAAGTTAGGGAGTTTCCCTACTAGCACTAGGATGGGCTGCTGACCTGTGGCTCTTCAGCAACGTCAGCTCCGTCCTGCTGAGCTAACTCATTGCTGGATGAGGGAATGGGTGAGGGTGGGACACACACCAGGGTCATTTAGCAAATGAATGATGTGACTTTTTCTCAGTAAGTGTATAGCTTCCTGGTGGGACTACTGTATTTGAATATATAGCTATACACTTTGGGGATGGATGGGCTCATTCTTTCATAGTCTTACTTCTGTTGTCACTTCACTATATATAGAACATTGTTAGGTGTGGCCCCAAAAGGTAATGGATTAAGCTTCCTTTTGAAAATGGCCTACCTGACAGAGCCTTGAGCATGTGCTGTCTAGGCCTCTCAATTTCCTGTCTTTTCCAAAGAAAGTCTCCCATGAATTTCAACTGAGAAAACAAGCGAGTATTCCATTGTTATCGTGTGCATTGATGGTGATAATCAACAGCCCAAACATCCCAGGGTAACAAAAAGACATAGGGTTCTCTGATAGCATTACATTTTCCTTATTAGCTTCCTGAAACTAATCCGGATGCTATAACGGAGGCAATGCCATGAGGCTTGATGGATGCACATGCCGTTGTCTGCAAGTAGAGGTTGATGCTGTTGTTTAAAAGGACGTCTTCGCCTGCTGGCAGGAAGCTTTCGTTTTACCTACTTCTTCTCTACCAATGATATCAGTTTCCTGTGGGGACGGTGGTGTGGACACTGTAACTGTGTCAGCTTGTACAAGAAGTGGCTGGAAGTTTTCTGTGATTGCAGCATGTAAAACACAGCTCCGCTGGGGTGCCTTTTATAAAGAAAAGGATGGGCCAAGCTGCTTCTGACTTTTAATGGGGACCACGGGGAATAATACCAGGGCACAATGAGGGCAGGGGTCTAAGAAGCACATAGTTGGGAGGTAAAGGGAGGGAAGTTAGATGTGATCTGCTAACAGGTACAAATTTGGCAAGATATTTAATATCTTCCTGCCTCATTTCTCCGTTTGTATACTTGAAATATAGTAATACTAATGTCACAGAATTCTTGGAGGATTAAATGATTTGAATAAATACTTCTACAATGTTTCTATGTGCATTCATCATATTAGCAATCAACATATGTTAGTTTTAATGATGATGATGATTAAGTGCAGACATGAGAGGATGGGTATTCTGAAGGCAAATTGCCTAGTAGAAATTAGATAATGTTCCTTTTTAATTCTCCTTTAAAATATTGTAGTTATTACTATAACAATACCATTTTATTCACTTTTCTTTCTGTGAAGCCATTAGACAGTCATGCATTATCCTGTTTACAGTTGACGAATGTGGAGCTCACAAAAGAAAATATGACTTCCATTGCTCACAAAAATTGTCAGTGGTGGAGTCAGAATGTTGATCTCAGAGTTCTCTTAACAAAGGTCTCAAGACAATGTGAAACATGGACTTACTGTTTTACACTGAGGGGTGGACTCAGAGGAACTAGAGGAAATACAGTATTCAGTGTGTCCTGGAAAAGGAAAGCAAGGATGAGGCAACAAAATCAGGGTGGCCTTTGGAGCCCAGGAAATGAAGGGACAGGACAAGGCAAGAAGATAGTCCTCAGGCAATTCCTGCTCATCCTTCAAGCCTTAACTGCTGTCATGTCCCTTCTTCTGAGAAGTCTTTCTGATCCTTCAGGCCAAGTTTGGTCACCACCTCCTTTTCACCGCATCCCATGTTCCTCCTTGCAGCACTTATGTGTGTGTTTTTAATCTCCCTAATTGATTTTCAACTTCGAGAAAGCAGGTGTTTTCATAAATATACCCCAAACTGAGAGCTGTTCCTGGCTCACAGTAAGGGCTAAATGCACGTGGTTGCTGAATGAAAAAGCAAGAGGGAGTCAGAGGCTGCCAGAAAGATAGGCTGTGCCAGAGTATCTCTCAGGTACAGAGCTTCTGTGGTCTTTTGTGAGGCTTCCAGATTCAAAAAAAAATCAGCTGACTATAGAGCAAAGAGTCCATAAGAGGTATTTAGTTCCCCAAAGAACTGCAATTGTCATGGATGGCCAGAAGGTTAGGGGAAGTGGCAGATTTCTTTTATCACTTAAAAAAATACCATCCAGGTCTTCAGAATTCAGGCCAGAAGACTGATAACAATGGTCAGAAGTTTGAAAATACAGGTTAACCCCCATTTCCTACAAGTTGAGAAGCAGGAAATGTTTAGAAGAGCTCAGCCTGCAGGCCACAGAGCAGAGCAGGGAGAAATTATTTCAGGGAAAAGCTTTTGGGGCTGGACAAGAAGCATCATGTGCCAGACCAGCACTTCTGCGGGAAGGACCAACTCTTCCCTGATGATGAAGCAAATCCTTTGAAGGCTCTAGAGCGCCTCTTCTCAGTTAACACAGAAACACTCAGTGGCCTGCCCTGCTTACCCTTCAAGCACAAATGAAGGTTTGTTGGTTATCTTTCACCCACAGCATAGATCAGATTGGGAGAAGTCATATTCTTTACGAAGCTTTCCCAGAACAACACTGTCCACAACTCACCCAACTTTTCTCCTTTACTAAATCTCGCTCTCACTTCTTTCGTATACTACTACATCTTCTTTACTTGACGTTGTTTTTATGTTTGTTAAATCAATTTATACAGTTTCATTTGATCTTTGTTTGTACTGTTGTGTAACTTGTCTTACGTTCTTTGAAGTGTCCCTTTTGTTATATTTACTATTTGATGTTATATTTCAAGTTTCTTAGGGGCACTTTAGTTTTGCCTCTCCTCCCCTGCTTCTTCAAAACCTCTTTAGATTTGAACGTAGTTTTTGTGTATTGGAAACATGCTAGAAATATATATTAAATAAGGAATTTAGTGCTTTCTATCATCTGTGTCAATGATCTCCCATCTCTTTCTTGTAAGAGCTCACATAGGGAATGTTATAGATGTAAATGGAGGTAGGTAAATGGAAGAGGCTCCTTGCATCCAGAGGTTACCAGCTTGGGGTTCTGGGTACATGGGCTCCATCTAGCTGTCCTAAATGCTGAGGGTATACATATTTCATTATATCATGTACAGCATCCTTCCTGCCTCTGCACATGTTTGGAAAACTGTGATTTATGTAAACTGTCAAAGAAAAAACGTGCTGAACTGAGTTGAACAGACACAGATGGCTTTTTTCCAAGACTGGTGCGGTAGGGGAGAGAGATTGAATTCAACTCCACTGAAACAGAAGGTAGGAGAGCTTTTAAGCACTGCTGTAAGCCAGTGGAAAAGTATTGGAGGATTGCTGGGAGGCTGGTTGATGTGATTCAGCCTTCTATCTTTGTTAATCAGTCCTTAGGACCCCACCCTCCCACATTATCAATGAGATGGCTACTAGGTCTTTGAGAAAGTCATTTCTGGGTTGTAAAATTGGCAAGAGACTGTGGGAGAAGAACTACATCTGAAAAGGAGCAGAGAAAGAATTTACAATGGTAAGTTTTCTAAAGTAAAAGCCCTAAGAAAGGGAGATCGGGGGTAGTAGTCAGGAAGAACCTGTCTAAAGTATAATCAAGCTGAGGGAAGGTTGGTTAAAATCATCTCGGTAAAAACCCAATTTAGCAGAGCTCCTATGGGCAAATTGTGTTCTTGCTCTGGGTGTACCCTGACATAAGATCTGGCTTGATACAAAAATCAAATGGATTCAAATTCCTCTCAAACTAACAAGAACCAAATAATTTACTGATTATTTATAAACAAGGAATTAGATGGTAAAGACACAACAACCAATTAATCAAATTTGCCATTTTCATTTCTGTCTTTGTCCTGGCCCTTGTGCTCCAAACTTCTTTTTCCCTCCCCATCATAGGCTATCAGAAGTCCTTACGTTTTCGGGGACAATTAATTTTTCCTTCAACACATGAATAATTCCTTCAACAAAACAGAAGTCCTTTAATTAGCTGGACAGTCACCACCTATTACTATACAAACATGAACCTTGGTGGTGGTGGGGGTGGGTAGGGTTTTCTCATCCCAGTTCATCTATAGATGAGATTCTTGGCTTTCTTCTATTCTTGGTGCCATGTTTTATAAGGTTCACTTGGATAAGACCCTGTATTTATTACTTTATTTGTCCCCTGGACATACAAATAAATGTTAACTGGTATCCATCTTTTGTTCATGTAGGATGACTGATTTAAGAACTATATTAATATTTGGATAGGCTGAAAGTTAGGATACTGTTACTAATTTTGTGACATGAATTAGTCACTTGTCCTCTATGGCGGTCAGTTTTATGTGTCAACTTGATTAGGTTATAATCTCCAGTAACTCAAACAGTAATCTTGGAGTTGCTGCGAAGGTATTTTGTAAATATGATTAATGTTCATAATCAATCATGAGTGAAGGGGTTGATCCTAGATAATACGGCCAGGCCTGATTCAGTTAGTTAAAAAGCCTTAAAGGCAGAATTGTGGTTTCCTGGAAGAAGTTCTATGTGTAGGGTATATAGCCTGAGTTCAGGCCTGCTCTTTCTGATGCCTGCAGTGTATTCATTTCTAGAGCTGCTGTAATACATTATTGCAAATCCACTTACTTAAAACTGTAAAAATTTATCATCTCACAAATTTGGAAGCCAGAAATCAGAAATAAAGACTTTGGTAGGGCCATGCTCCCTCCAAAGACTCTAGGGGAGGGTCCTTCTTTGACTTTTCTGTATTTTGATGGTTCCAGGTATTTTTTGGCTAGGAGTTGCCTCTGATCTCTGCCTCCAGCTTCTCATGGCCATCTACTCTTCTCTCTGTGTGTCCCTCCTCTGTGCATCTCTTATGTGGACATTTGTCATTGGGTTTAGGATAAAACTGGATAATCCAGGATGATCTCATCTCTAGATCCTCAATTAATTACATCTACAAAGTCTTTCCAAATGAGATCTCATTCACAAGTGCTGGGGGTTAGGACTTCATTTTCTTTTTTGGGGAATCACAATTCAACCCATTATAGATATAGATATAAATGTAGATATAGATAGAGGTGTATATCTGTTTATCTATCTCCTACTGGTTCTCTCACTGAACCCTGACTGACACCCCTCCCTGGGTCTTGTTTCCTCATCTATATAATCATGGAATGGGTGGAAAGAAAGGTAATCATCAAGGTCTGCATTAAAAAAATAAATTAAAAAATACTTTGTAGTTAAAGCTTCCCAATTCTTTAATTGTTGCTTTAAAAGAATCCTATGACAAGTGCAGAGTGGAATATCACTGGTAATAGTGAGGATGTTGATTATTTTTTTCCCTTCAATAATTAACAAGGCAGAGTCTCTTTGCACACGATACTACACCATTGGTCACAACAGAATTTCTAGAATTTACAGAATATAAGTTTCCCCCTTACTTTGTGTGCTTTTCTACCCAAATCATGCAGAGGAAGTATGAATAGAGAATAAGTCTTCCTTGTCACTTCAGTCAAATATTGGTATTTTTTCTAGAGAGAGAGATTTAACAACGATCAGAACCTATTTAGAAAATTTCCCTTCTCAACACTTTAATAAGAAAATCACAAGTTAGTAAAATGTCCCTCCCTCTTGATGTCACTAAATATTCCTGATGGAATCCAATCTTTTTTTTTAAATTAAAAGAATATTGAAGAAGCATGTTTCCTGTCTCATGAAGGCATCTAGCAATAAATTATTCATGCTAAAATGGAAAACACTCAGAAGAATCAATTTTTGATGCAAGAAAATAATTTTGCAACTTGGTGAATGAATATGACTTTCAAATGTTTAAAATTAGTCAAAAATTGACCCTAGGGGGCCAAACCAGAGACTGGTAGTAAAGTAGTGAAGTTCCATCCATATGGTCAAATCAATATCCTTGCAGGGGACAACACATTTTCTTTTCCAGTTAATGTGCTTCCTTCCCCTCACATGTATGTAAAATGAGTATTTCCAGATGTTAATTAAATCATTCCTTAGTTGAAACATGCCTTACCAAGAATATCAGTGGTTTTAATGGGAGGTATATAGAGAAATGGCAAGATCATGTCTTTTTGTGATCCTAAATAGGTATCATTTATATTTACATATGTAGATGTATATAAGTATATGTATATGTGTGTTTTTGTATATTATCTTTTAGAGTAAGAATTCTTTAAAATTTTCACCCTAGGTGAGGGTGAAGAATACATAACTATTCTTAGTCAAAAGAAATGTGGAAAAACCCAGTTACAATACATCATTAATGCAAAGCATTTTCTAGAGGGCCAGCATGTAATATGATACAAAATTCAAAGCCACTGTCCATGTCATTAATTAAGATGAACGGAATCAATGCAAATTAGAGGGGCATTTGAGTAAAGGAATATTTATGGGGAAATTGGGTTTTATAAGTTTCTTTTAGATGCCTGCTTATATTCCAAGTTTCCTATTAGGCCTATTTTTTTAAAAGGTAGGAATGGATGATAATTTGTACATGAAAACACAAGTCTAAGAATATTACAGTCAAATTTTCTGTGAGTACATGGACATTCAAAAAAATGAAACTACAGATTTTAGAACTGTGTCGTACTCTGGGCTAATCTTTACCAGTCCCAAACCATGTTAGTGCAGGTCAGTTAATTTTACTCTGTGTCAGGTCATATATCCTTTTAGATGAGCCTTGTCATTCAGTGAGAATAGAAATGGAAGAGACCATCTACCAGGGCTGTAGAAACTGTTTCAATTGTGTGTCTGTATTGTCATCTACTAAAGAGAATAGATTATGTAATGAAGCAATGATGTTAGCTTCTTAAATAATTTTTTTCCAAAAAATTTTTAAATACTTGAACACTATTTTTTCTAAAAAAAAAAAAATCCTTCCCTGAATGTGTTTGACAATGCTCTTGATGGTCTCAGTAAATTTCTATTTTCCATAGCTGAAAAAAAAAGTAAGCCACTTACCACGTGTAATATCATCAGTTTCAATTTGGCAAAATCAAACTTGATGATAGTTGATTTTATGTAGTTAACTGCTGGTAAAAGTTAGTTTCTTTTAAACACAGTGAGGTTCTTAATTGGTTCCATGCTTTGGTATCATTGTGTTTCTCTGTATGAAATTCTTTCTTTTTCCCTCATTGTTACCATGGGAATATACTCTGAAATTCTCGATGGGGAGGAAGGTATTAAAAAACAGGCCGATCAGTTTTGGAAGGTGCACTTACTTCTCCATTACTATTTTACCTAGTTCTATTTAAAAAGTGATTGTGTTTAAACAGAAAAAAGAAACCCTGAAAAGTTTTTAAAAGTGACCAAAAAACTATCTTCCTATTTATATCTGCAAAGTAAGTGAAGTTTGCATAAAGGAGACCAGTATGAAAGAGGAGTTTGAATGTTTTTTTAACAATCATTTTGGAAGAGCTGGCATTGATTTTTTTTGGTACAATAATCTCATACAAAATCCACACTGAAGCACGTTGGGAAAAATGGCATGTGTAGAATATGTTCTCTGCAGGGTAAATGTACCCAGACTCAAAATTATTTTTTAAAAAGTTAGGATACAGGACAGAGGAAACGTGTGTGAGAGTGTGTGTGTGTGTGTGTGTGTGTGTGTGTGTGTGTGTGTGTTAAAAAAGAAGGCAATGGAAAGGGTAGAGAAAGAGAAAGAAAGCAAAGGGATTGAGTTAGGAGAGCTAGCTCCAAAGGCCTCACAGACAGGTATAAATTAAAATGCAGAATTAACTTTGTTGCAAATAAAGCCAGATTGGACTGTGTGACTGGGTCTGTGCAGCATATGCTTCCCTACCCAGCCAACTGGAGGATTGCAGCCTGCTCATTTTATGGTACAGGAGAAATTCTTCATTTTTGTTATAAGTTTAAATATTGTGAATTTATGGCTTTGTTGTTGTTTTTCCTATTGGGTTGAGAATAAACGGATCAATGGGGGCAGGCCACAAAGTTGTGAAAGGTGGCACAATGACCACTGTGCTGCTGTAGGCAGGTCCTCTCTCATCTCTGTCTTGCTTCCCTCAGCTAAGGAATAAACATAATACATGATAGTGAGGATTAAATGAATCATATATATTAAAAGTTTAAATGAGCTTTTCACATAGTAATCGATAAATAAGTGTTGACAGTTTATGTTCATTTATAAACTACCAGGGGTTTATGAAGAGTGTCTGGTTCACTGAGTTCAGAATACCATTTGTTTTACAAATTTGATAGTTTGATGGTTAAACAATTGCAATTATTGATTCTTTTCTTGATAATTAGTGAGGCTGAGCCAGAAGTACTCTTATTCATTTTGTATCCCTAGTCCTTGGCATGGTACTCTGTACAAACTAAATGTTTGTTGAGTTATTAAATCATTGAAGCTTGAGGGTGGGTAGGAAAGGAAGTACTATTTGTGACTTATTGGGCCCCAAAAGGTGGAGGCAATAGGGCAGTCTGGCCATTGTTACTTGATTCCTTGAACCATGATGTTTGCGTTTGATGTATACTATGAACTGAACCATGTCACTTCAACGTTCATATGTTGCAGCCCTAAACCCCAGTATGATTGTATTTGGGAGGTAATTAAAGTTAAGTAAGATCATAAGGATGAAATCCCAATCCATTTGGCTTAAGTGGCCTTACAATTTCTGTGTCTATTTGTGTGCTTATGTGTGTGTACACTGAGGAAAGGCCATGTGAGGACACAGTGAGAAGGCACTGTCTGCCAGCCAGGAAGAGAGGTTCCTCACCAGGAACCCAATCACCCAACACCTTGATCTTGGATTTACCAGTCTTCAGAATTATGAGAAATAAATTTCTGTTGTTCAAGCCACTCAAACTATGGTGTTTTGTTACATCAGTCAAAGCTGACTAATACAATGTATTTGTAAAACAATCAGGCTGTGAGTGGTGCCTTAGGGTCTGAATTGGATCTGTATCTTTAGGTGCAGTTTCCACCCTAGAATTCTGGATCTGGTCCCAGCATTGCCACTTCCTGGTTCTGTGACACTGAGCAAGTAATTTCTTGTCTCTAGCCTTTATTTTCCTATCTAGAGAATGAAAGGTTTGACTGAGTTTTCATCTAAGAAAAATAAGTGCATAGAATCTTAGTAATGGGAAGCCCAGTGTTGACAAAATGGTTAAAACATTTTCTGATTTGACATATAAAGATTTACAGGGTATTGACACAATCTTAAAACTTAATATACATACCTCAATAAATAGAGATAAGAACTAATTGGCATTTATGTCTTTAACTGTTATTAGTTTAAACCATCCATTTCAAAAATATTTAAATCAGGAATCATTAGGAGCATCTCAAAACATGATCTTAAAACTGCCTCACTTACTTTTAAAGAGTAATAGTTGTCAAAATATATATAAAGTTTTTATATGTTCCTATATTTATTTATTTATTTTTATGTGTTCAAAAGCATACATTAAATTTTTGTTTAAAATACACTTAGAGGCTGACACATTTTCTCATTGGTCTCTCGACTATTTCAAGCATTGTTGAATTGGATTATGGCTATAGAAAGTAAAAACTGAATTCTGCCTGAGTGACAGTGGCTACTTCACTCTTGAGCTGACAAATTTTGTGTTGGCTTTGATCAGTGCATGATAGAGTGCTCTTGTTAACATTTGGTGGGTGGCCAGGAGAGCAATTTTTCCCTGACAGAAATAATGTGCTCTCTTAATTAAATAATCATCCCTACACACAAAAAATGAACAATATAACATCAAAAAAGATATCAACTCTGCCATCCACAGGGAACTTTCTTCTACATTATGGATGGCTTGGCCCTCATGCTTTCTTGACGCCTGTCATTTCATTTCAGAAATGGAGTAGAACCTCCTTAGGGTTTTAATGACTAGGTCATCAATGGTGAACGTTAGTTAGAAGAAAAATCCAGATTTAAAAACCTGACAACATTTTTGGTGCTGAAACTCTTGATAAGTTTTCAGGCCCAAAAAGAGTGACATGGAATGATGAGCTTTCCTCTTACAATTGTGGAGATATACATGTTTCATTGCCTATCATATAAAATTTTATAGCACTTTTATTGGAATATAATTAACATGCCATAAAATTCACCCATTTAACTCTTCTCAGTCAATGGTTTTTTAGAATAGTCATAGATATGGGGAAATGTAACCACAGTCAAATTTAAGGATATTTTCATCACCAAACAAATCCTGTACCATTGAGCTATCACTACCCTATAGACCATTCCTTATTCCAGCCCTACAAAGCATCAATCTATTATCTGCCTCTATAGATTTGCCCATTCTAGACATTTCACAGAGACGCAATCATACATAATATGTTGCCTTTTATGACTGGTTTCTGTCACTTAGCATAACCTTTTCAAGGTTCTGGGTAATTAACAGCCAGAATCTAATCACTTGCCATTCAACTTTGACTGTGTCTCAAACTTACCTATGTGGCTTTATTTATACAATGGAATACTACTCAGCAATAAAAAATAAGAAAATAATGCCATTTGCAGCAACATGGATAGGCCTGGAGATAGTCATTCTAAGTGAAGTAAGCCAGGAAGAGAAAGAATAATACCATATGATATCACTCATATGTGGAATCTTAAAAAAAAAAAAAAGGAAAGAAGAGAAAAAAGAGGACACTAATAAACTAATCTACAAAATAGAAACAGACTCGCAGACATAGTAAATAATCAATCTTAAGGTTACCGGGGGGAAAAGAAGAGGGAAGGGACAAATTTGGGAGTTTGAGATTTGCAAATGTTAACCACTATACATAAAAATAGATTAAAAAAACTATTTTTTTCTGTATAGCAGAGGGAACTATATTAAATATCTTGTAATAATATTTAATGAAAAATAATATGAAAATGAATATATGTATATATATGCATGACTGGAACATTAGGCTGTACACCAGAAATAGACACATTGTAACTGACTATAGTTCAATTTAAACAAAAAGAAAAAAAAAGTTTCCTTCTTAAAGAAAAAAAAAAGAAAAAGAAATAAAGATGCCTAGGTCTAGCCTAGATACAGTGGGTAAGATATAGTTAAGTCAGAATCCCTGGAGGTGGATAACAGACGCATGGGCCTCTGTCACCCGAGGGAGGCTGAAGAGGGATTAGAGGAGGTGACTTGCCCAACTGGAAAATTGTGCAAGGAGCCAACATGCCATGTCACTAACAGACTGCACGAGGAGCTGACATGGAGCCAAACAGCACTTTATTGCGGTACAAGCGGGTGGCGCTCACGGTGGGTGGTGGTGCTCAGCACTTTTTTCTAGTTGAACAAGATGGTGCACCTGCATGGCACACTTGTCCTGCTTTTATCTATTCTGCTCACACATGCACATTATTCATTTCTTTGTTCACACTGCTTACATAATGCTACTAGCGCATGCATGGTGTTTACACTACTGGCTCATATGTACATTTACTTCTTACCAGGTACAAGCTGTATGAACTTTGGCCTGGGCCCATGGCCTATTCACTTAAGGGTGGGCCCCAGGGCCTACTCACTTAAGGCTGCCGACAGCCTCTTCAATTTGAAAAAAAACAAAAAACAAAAAACCCCACAGAATTCTATCCTTGGAGTAACATTGTAACTTCTTAAGCTAAATCTTAGCTTAAGTAGGCAAAGTCTTCAGAATCGGCCTCACATGTGCTAACACCCTACAGCCTGCCATTTCAGAAACTCTGACAGAACCCAGGATTTTCCAAATTCTTTGCCTCCTTCACCTTAACAGGACTTCTGAGAATCTCCTCACTGGTCACTTTTCTGGGCCAAAATCTCGTAAGGTTACATGGAATGTAATCCACTAACAGCCTTTAGCTTCTTAATTCTCAGGTAGTTTACCACATCATCAAAAGCCATCAGTCAAGCACTAAGATTGAAACACTGAGGAGAACTTGGGAAGTTAAGTGCTCTTGGGAGAGACACGCTTGAGTATGGTGTGGCACAGATATTCACAGATTATCCAGAGAAAGCTGAGAGGCTGTGAGAATGGTAGAAATTTTACTAAAAAGCAAAAAGCCTTTGATTAGGGGGAGCAACCCCCAAAGCAGACTTTCATTATTTTGCCTTGGGCTGGCCAAGGTCATTGCTTAGTATGAAAGAGGCCAATATAATAATATTTTTTTTCCCAAAGGCAGAGATGGAGAGGCTGAAATTCAGTGATGGAGGATGAGGCCAGGTGTTCTCTGTGTGTAGGTTTTGGAGTTTGACAGAATTGCTGCTGAGCTGAGGCTGTTTATCCCTCACACAGAAATGGTGGGTTAAAAGGTGTAAAGTTCTATCAATCAGCTAAATTTGTGTGAACCCAGTCTGCTTGATTGCTGTTTTTCCCCACTCTGGGTTGATCTCTTATTTTCGTGTTATATAGGCATAGATTGAATTATCAGTCAATTTAAGACAATTATGTCCAACAACAAGTCAGTTCAATGGAAAAAAAAATCAACTGAAATTGTCATTTGGTGATGAGAAGTACAAAAGCTCTCCAATTAAATGTAACTTTAAGTACATGTGTTGTCATTTCATAGCCAGACAGAGCTTGCTGGCCTCAACTATTGAAAAATACCCAGATAGAGCAAAGTTTTCTATTGTGGGGAGAAACCTCTCTTCTATTAGCTCTGAGTTAGCTATCAACCCCCTGCTTTTTCATTAAATTTCACTAGAAACTTTATAAAAAATCTCTAGTAATGCTTTTTTTATTATACCCTAGGAAAGCACTAACTAAAATCACATCTTGCTAGTGACATTTTGTATTCTCTGGTTGTCCATCTGTTAATCAATCTCTAAAATACATCATTTGAAAAAAGTCTTGTTTGACTTTCCAATGTTTACCATGATTTTCATCTAATTCCTGATGAATCATTAACACACTTCAGCACAATAAAAATAAGAATAAGATGTATGAGTAAATCCTTCAACCAAGGCAGATCAGCGATTGAAAGTTATCTAAAACAAAACAAAACTAAGCTAAACTAAACTAAACGAAAAATAAAAACCAACTTACATTTTCCCAAATCAGATTTTCCAGTACAGGTCTTTATGGAGAGTACAATTATTTCTTAGGACAAATGTCATAAGTATTGCCATGGGGCAAAAATATCCTCTTGAAGCTTAGCTCAGGAATAGAGTTCTGGCAACATGTAATTTTTTTTACATTGAATTATTTTACTTCTTATACTGAAAAGAAATGAATCAGGGTTTCTGCTATTTGCTTTGGAAAGAAAACATCACTCAAATGCTCATTGGATGGCAAAGGAATAACAGCATGCTGATTTGAAAGACCAGCTTCCTTTAATTTGATCAGGCTTAGCTCTGTGCTTGTTGGAGTAGAACAGGTAGAACATAATAACTAAAAGTCTAAAATCACCACAGGGTTAGCAGTCATTGGTTAATATAGTAGTATGCATGGAATGAGATTTTATATATATATATGTGTATATATATGTGTGTAAGTATTCATATATAAAACATATTATATATTTTCTCATATATATAATTAAAATCAAACCTTTATATTATTCAAGGAAAAATATTTCTCCTGTTTTTGTGGGATTACATAATAATTAATTGGATAAAGAATTTTGCTTTGCTTTGAGTCTTCACAATCAGACTCTTTGACTAATCAAAAGTTGCTTTCAAAGATTAAGTGAAATGCTAAGTTTGTTTTAAAAAAAAGAAAAGTTGAAGTATTTGCATTTTGTTTCTATGGTTTTGCCTGATAAATGTGAACAGTCTTTACCTGGTTTACCAATACATTAATTTACTTAATTTGACATCAAAATGCCAATGGAGGGCCCTGAATGCCATATAAATGCCTCGTTTACCATGAATTATCCAGATAATTGCATCTGTTGTTTATCTTTTTAGGGCTGTAGTGATCAGGCTAACAGGTACTTTGCAAAAGAGAAAGATACTTTTGATGGGAACTAGAAAAGCTGATGATAAATAGATCTTTTTCTCTTCAGTCTCCATTAAATCATAACACAAATATGTTTTGAGAATCAATCTGTGATTTGTTTTTGAAGTGAAACCAGGGTGCTTTTTTCTCATCTTTTAAATTGTTAATTACATTAAGCATTTATAAATTGGGCTTCTCTGTGTCAAATTTCTCCTACAGAATGTTTTTCTACATTTTGTCTCCTACAAAGTGTTTTAAAATTACTACTCATTCCTGATTTTTAAAAGTTTAGGTATTTCTTATAAAACTTCATATTTCTGGCTTCTCTTGAAAAGTTTGAATATTTGGGAAACTGGCCCTGCTTGTTTGCATAAAAACAATTGATTGAAGCTGAGGAGCTGCCAGATTTAGACATGGGATGGTTTCACTGTTCATCGTTTTTCAGTAATCTCTTCACTTCCCTTTCCTCTACCTCTTGAAGTGAAATTGAGAATTTCTATTTTCCTGCAGCTGAAGAGAAACAAGTAAAAAGAGGGTATTTATAGATATGTTATTTTTCTCCTTTGAACAAACCCAAATCCAAGGAGGATGGTTCAGTTCATAGTGGACTCTTCCTTCCTGAGGGTGAGGGAGGGAGTGAGGTCAGGAGAACATCAGAGAAGTCCTGATCCTACCTTTGGGGTGACTGGCTTAACTCCTCTGTCTGCACTAGAGCCTTTAAGGATGGGCAATTTGGTCCCTCACTGCTTTTGTGAATACCTCTGATGTTCCTGAAGTCTTTTTGAGACTAAACTTAAGGCCATATCACAATGAAAGCAAGAAGTTAATCTATTTCTTATTTTTCACTTGAATTTTGTTCAACTATTTTTATTTTGAAAAAACATAGTGTAAAATTAAAGAGTGCAGGTCCTGCGTTCAGACTGACTGGAGTTATTAGGCAGGATTTATTAGTAGTTTCCTCTGCTGACCCTGAAAACGATGCTTGGTCTTTCTGGGCATCAGCCTCCTTCTCTGTAAAATAATGGTGTCTGCCATAGTGTACAGAGAAGAATACAATTCAGAGTCTAGATGATAGTGCTCAGTACAGAGGGTGGCACAGAGTAAGAGCTCAGTTAAGTCTGAAGGTTCTTCACTTTCCCAATCCCACCTCCAAGCCAACTTACCAAAGTATCATATATATTCTACATGCATCAGAAAATAGTAGAGTCTAAATACAAATTACAACTAAAAGGGTAGATATTGGTCTACTTATTGATCACTTACTATGTGTTAGCCACTTTTGTGCATTATTTTATTAAATCCTTACAGTAACACTATGTATTAGTCAGGGTTCTCCAGAGAAACAGAACCAATGTTTATATATATATATATATAAACAGGTTTTTTATATATATATGTATATATATATATAAAATCTCTTGAGAGAGAGAGAAAGACAGAGAGAGAGAGAATGAGAGAGAGATTGAGAAAGAGGAAGAAATTTACTTTACAGAATTGGCTCACAGTATCGTGGAGGCTTGGAAAGTTAAGAATCTGCAAGGTAAACTGGCAGCCTAGAGACCCAGGGAAGAGTTGTAGTTGAGTCCAAAGACAGTTTCCTGGAAAAATTCCCTCCTCTTCCTGGTAAGTCAGTCTTTTTCTATTAAGGCTTTCAACTGATTCAGTGAGGCCCACCCACATTATAGAGTGTACTCTGCTTTGCACAAGGTCTACTGATTTAAATGTTAATTATCTAAAAAGTACCGTCACAGAAAAATCTAAAATGTTAAACCAAATATCTGGGTACTATGGCCTAGCCAAGTTGACACATAAAACTAATCATCACACACTATGAAGTATGTATGCAGTTTCATTATTCCAGTATTAAAGTAGGTAGATTAAGACTCAGAAAGTTTAAGTTGTCAATCTAGAAGGCTGACAGAAAAATATTGAATCTATGATTTCACCCTAGATCTGTTTCTTACTTTTTTTTTTTTTTGGAGCCCATGTTCCTAACCATTTGATGATAAGTGATTTATGTATTATGATATATGATCAATAATCATTTTATGATATATAATTTATATGATATAGCATACCTTAAGTTTGCACAGTATGACTCCCATTATTAACTCAATACCTATTTCCTTACAGAAATTAAATTCATAATGTAAGGACTCTCCTATCATTTTGTTAGTACATAAAAATTAGAATCTCTAATTCAGTATGAAACCAACACCCTTTCTCCATTTTTTCCTAGTTGACACAGTCCTAGGCAGCAGTGATTAGCTGGATATCTGGTTTGCTTCTTCACTAGCTATAGTCTGAGCTGTCATTCCATGAAGTTAAAAGTTGTTCCTTTAACACCAGCAAACACCTCTTAAATTGGATTCACCCAATTCTAACTCTCCTTATTTTTCCCAGAAGATAAACAGAATATACATATAAGACTTGGAGCACCAATTACTCCTGCTGCAGCAACCAACAATCTTAATACCAGTTGCCTAATTGAACAGTGTTCCTCCAACAAAAGCAGTAGTCTCGTAATACAACAAACATTTTAATCTTGAGAAATGTCATTGCATGAACCATAGATCAAAAGAGAGATTTATCTGGGAGAAAATTAAACATAAAAGAAACAAGGTAGAGCAAAGGACAAAAAACAAAACAGCTTTGTCAATGTTTGGTTCAATCTGAGCCAGTTTTCGAAAGTGTAGAATCTGCGACTTTAAACTCACATGATGTTAATCTCTCATTATGAATTTAGTTGCAACAAAATCATTCTCATATCCTGAAAATGGGGAATCCATGCCGAATACCATTTGTTTCCTTTCTATAAGTGGCAAATAAAATGTACTGTATTTTTGCAAGATTTTAACATTTGATATAGAGGCTCTGCTAATCATTAGACTTCCTGAGGATGCTGTCTTTCTCTTACTGTTCGTATTTTACATGAAACCTCCACTCTTTCCATCTCTTCTTTGCCCCTCTACATTCCTGATACTTCAGTGTTGAATTATCTGGGGACCCTGTCTAGGGATATCACTTTTTCTTGTAGCAAAGTGCTGTTCGTTTGTAGCTAGCATAGCTTCAGAATAAATTCATTGCCATCTCTGAAATGTTATGCCTCAGTAGGAGTCTACTTGATATTTGATCTTGATATTCACTTCTCCTCTGGAATTACTTAAATCTACTAATTATTTCTGCCAGTAAAAACGAGCCCCTCAACAAATTTCTACTAAATAATCTACTTTATTTTCCCATTTCTTCTAATCTGAACATGCTCTTAGTATTTTCCTCGATTTCATCAGATCTTAAGTCTCATTATCTTATCCATGAAACCATACTTGTCGACTCCGAGTTTAAAAAAAAAAAGTGAGAAGGACCTCCAAAAGGGAGAAAACTCCAGAACTGCTCTCATTTAATTAGCTTCTAGGGAGAAAGTACATTTGAAAAGAGACTATGCCCACATCTCTTCTTTAATAATCTTTTTAAAAATCCACCATTGAGGCTTTTGTCCAGTAACCTAACCAACTGATAGCAACATTCTTCAGTTTTTACTGTACAATAGAAGGGAGGGAGACAGAGAAAAGCCGTAGGTTTTCTAAACTCTTTCACTGGATGATATAGTAGTTGAGTTCATAAATTACTGCAAATCCAGTGCTTTTTCTTAGGAAAAATCCTGGGCTTTTTCTTTTTCCATATGAGAGCTCAGTCACATACCTTATCAACTGCCATAAAATAGTTTATTTTCCAAGCTGAGCATTTCCATCCTCATCATTCAGAAAAAAAATCTCTTCCTTCTAAAAGTAAGCTGAATCGTGCCACTGCTGATATCATAGATAGAAATCTTTTGTAGGTAAGTGTAGGTTTAAGCGCACACATTCTAGGTTCAAATTCTGGCATTGCTAATTATGAGCTTTGGGGGCCATCCGATGCACCACTTGGGTTTCCTTCAGAAGCACCAGCTGAGGCCATGCTCCCCTCAAGCTGTTTCCAGTCAGTGGCCAAGCATGGCAAGGACTCTGGTGTCTGACTACTGCCTGAAGCTAGACCACGCTCATGAATGGGTTTGGCACAGTGTCACCCCATCAACCTGGTCAAGACTTCCTTGGAACTGCCATGAAGTCTGAAACTCTTTCAACTCAATCTTCATGTACTTTCTCCTTTCACAGGGGTCGTGCCTGTGTACTGGTTCAAAGGATCTCCTGCCTGATCTTGCTCCCTTCTCCTTCATCCTTCACAGGCGTTTTCCCTCAATAAATCTTTTGAACATCTGATTCCATCCTCTGATTATTCAAGAAACCAAACCAACACACTAGCTATGTAAACTTCTTCAAGTTAATTTACCTCTCATTTTTCAACGAAGAAATGATGATAATAATTTGATGATAATAAATGACCTCTCTAAACTTTTGAGTATTAAATGTGAAAATAAAAGTAATGCTATAGTGAGAACAGAACGAATACAAAATCTTACCTTAACAACCACCACTCTAACCAACTTCTCTTCTTCCTCCTCCTTATTCTCCTCCTTCTCCTCATCCTCCTCTTCTTTTTCCTCTTTCTCCCCCTTTTCTTCCTTCTTTTTCTTTTTCTTCTTCTTCGCTCTCTTTATCATCATTAGCTCTGGAGAATACAAAGTAGTGAGAAACAGTGGAGTTTCAAATAATACAATATGGGGAAGAAAGGAGACTGCTTGGGAAACAGCACTAACTTAAGCTTAATGGTGAAAATAACAGGTAATGATAAATACCACTTATTAACTATTTATGATATCTCAAATAAGAGTGAGCTACATAAAAAGAATCAACATAATTTAATTCCCACAAGAACCTATGATATAAGTATTGTTATCTTCATTTTAGGAGGCAGAGACTAAAAATCAGAGAAGTTCCTTATGATCACGCAGCTGTGAAATGATGAGATATGAATCCATGTTTTACTGATTATAATGCTCTGCTTTAACCACATATATATGCCTAATTATGGAGGAGAAAAGTAGACCAAAGAGCAAATGGAGAAGAAAGACAAAAAACATCAGAGAACAGAAGAAGGAAGGAGAAAAAACGTAGGAATTTACTACAGGGTAACACAAAATAAACCGTCAGGGATAGGGGAAGGTAGGAGACATAGACTGTTTTGTGGCCGAGATTGTTTTGGCTGGGTGATCTCCTCAGTTCTTTGTTTTATACCGAAGTGAATTCTTAATGAGTGCTTGTGAAACAATTCTTAAACTTCAAAGGAAATTATTAGGACACCTGAATGGCAAGAGATGGTAAACTGGTACCACCTTCCTTTCTCTTCCCAGCCCTACAGATTATTGTTTGCTACCTGGAATGGTTCTGAAGGAGAGTGAGATGTATGACTATGACACCAAAATGATCTCTTTACCAAACATTATGGACAACAGAAAGGGCTACAAAAGGGACAAATTCAACCTGATAGATGTCAGAATGCAGGAGCAGAAACACTTCCAACCTAGGAAGCTGACTGTCTAGTAAAAGCCAACAACCTCCAAACACACCTTTGTTTAGGATGCTTCACTATGTAGAGGAGAGTGCCAGAATCTGCTTTTGAAAATAAGATTTTTTTAACATGAAGTGTCTGCTGTTACTGATACTGTGTTGTGCATTTTCTACATAGATTGTTTCATGGTATCTACATCAGTGGCTTTTAAGGTTTTTTCAATGCAGGAAGTCTTATACTGAAGACCAGGCTATAAATCCTGTAAAAGTATGAGTTGCTCCTGTTTTCCCTACCCTCCTTGCATGATCTTTGAGTTGTTAGTAAGAATCTCTGGGATTTTGCATATTATGGTTGGAAACTACTGTCCTTGTTCATGCCATCACAGAAGCTATGGATGACTGGGTGATTAATGGTTTAAGAGATCATAAATTCCATGCAACATATTTGAATATGAACCCAGGGTTTCAAACTCTAAACCAGAGGGAGAACATTGAGACTTTCAGACTTCAAAGGAATTGGGAAGAACATGGGAGAGTAATAATTGGCCAGGTAAGGAATCAAGCTTCCTGAGTTAGGGAAACCATTCTTAGAGCCATTTCCTATAGCACAGACAGCAATGTTTTACTGTATATGTTGCAATGTCTACATTTACATAGGTACTGCCATAAAAATAGATTGTTTCTGACCTTTAATCATGGCTAGGGAGATTTCTAGAGTAACCCAACTGGCGAAGTGTTTCACAATCCTCGTTTAATTTCTCCTGCTGTCATTCATAACTGGCATCTCTGATAGTATATGACTTTGTTGGGACCTGGACCGGCCCTTATAGAAATTACTGTTCATCAAATGAGGACAGGGTGATAAATGACAGAGGTTAACCATCCATATCTGAAGTGTTTTTTCTGCTTCTTCTTATATTGGTGTGACTATTTATTTTTATATCTTTTCCCCCAACTTGATTGTGAACCCCCAGAGGGTAGGAGCTTCATCTTTATTTGTCACTATTTACTTATCTGTCATCTGCTTCGCTCCCACACCCCCAATCTAGAATATAAATTCCATGAAGGCGAGAACAGCTTTGACTTCATATTCTTATTCCCCAGCAACTAGTATGTACTGGGCACATAGTAGGTATGCACATGCCTTCTGAGAAATGATTAAGGCACTGTCTCTGGAGGTGTTTTTTATATTTCTAATACTAAGTTAGAAAATCTATTGCAGAAGGTACATTTATAATTTAGTTTATTCTTTTTTTGTTTACTCTTTTGTAAGGCTACTTTCTTTGGCTCTAAAAATATTTTCTGATGCATTTCATTTTTAACTGCACACGTATGAAACTAAACTTGATCAACTTCCCCTTGTATTACTCTAGGTTGTGTGCTCCTTCCATGTTTAATTCATGATGATGTTTTGCAGGCTGTTATCAGCTAAGAGCTGAAATCTAAAGTACCTGGATCAAAAATCCCTTAAAGAATATTATGATAGACTAGCAGTGACCATGATTTTCATGTACTGTGAAAGCAATTTTGTAACATCTCTATGCAGGTTTTCTGATGTTATCTCCATATTTGGATGAGATTTAAAAATCGAATTACTTCTCTTTTTCCTCCTCTTCACTGCTACAATCCTCTGAATTTCTTTGCAAGAGACACTAATCCCATTTTAATGGAGGCCATGCATCAAAGTTTTTAATGGCCTGCCCATCACTGAAGGAGCCTTTGATACTTTTGATAAAGGTAAGATGCAAATGCATAATCCAAATCTCAGTGGAATTTTCCACTTAGCATCCAGAGCATCTGCTGTCTTATTTCTTTGCTTTCCTGAATTTATTCTTAGATTTTAAAAAATATAAACAAATAAACTATGAATCCTATTTTATCTCAATGTCTTACTAGCAGAAACAGAGGTACACACTCTACTCCTTTCATCGAAATTTCACTCAGTTTACTATTTTATGAGAAAGTTACAATTTTTCTAATTGCTTTCACCCTAAGGGCTTTATTACCACAGTACGTTTGGGTGAAGAGTGCCTTCTGCTTGCTAGTTAATCGCCTAAGAATTGTTTGTACCTCCTCTAATAAGAGTAGCAAGGAACATAGTTAAATGAGCTTGTGCTTACTGATAGAGTTTAGGGCTTAGGAGGTAAGACAAACATTTCAGGTATCAAATAGATGCTTAGAAATGGAGATGTCATTCATTAGTGTGTTAATCAGTATATAAACAGCTTTATTATTGCATGAGCCTCTGGATGAATCAGCAATTTCACTTACTATAAGATACTGCTTTATTGATGTTAAATACAGAAGATCAGTTGCAAATAGGATTGTGCTTTAGGCTAGAGTTCTGTCAGTTTGTCTGGATGAGGATTTAATGCAACTATATATCGTTCTTGTGAATGACATTTATTAATGCTGTTTAAGAGTTGCCATAATGTGGATCAACTCCAGGCTTTCTGAAAAATGGTTAAAACGGCATCAGATTGAGAATTATTGATAAGTTTGTAAATATCTTTTCTTGAAATTTTCATTTATTCCATTTTCCAGGAGATAAAGCAGTAGCCCTAACAGATCTAAAGTCACTTTCTTGAGATTTCTAATAAAATAGATTATCTTTTTTCTTCTTCTTCTCCTTCTCCTCCTTCTCCCCTCCCCCTTCTCCTCCTTTTTTTTTTTTTTTTTTTTTTTTGTATTTTGAGTGGGGACAGGGGCAACCATTTACCCTGGGAAACAGAATAATAGAGGCAGCAGAGAGCTGTTCATAGTTTCAATGTTAATATTCACGTTCACTCTTGGAACAATTGTTCCAGTGAAACTCCTCGAGAAAAGCTTTCAAAGAGAAAACATGTTTAGTTTTCACCAAACAATTCAATCTTTATGATAATCCCTGGTCCTATGTATTAGTTGGAGATGAAAAAGCTACTTGAGTGACAGGGTTATTGAAAATTAGTTGGTACATATTAACAAGCATTTCTTTGGTAGAAAGCAGAACACATATTATAGTAAATTTGACTTTTTGAGCTTTCAGTTTGAAATGTATTAAAAATGGCATTTAAAAAATTATGATTAGAAAATAAATTAGTTTTATTCTAATTTTCCTATAAAAGGCTTCAGATTAATTTCCCTTCCTCAGAGAGGCCCTCTTTCACCCTTTCATCAAAACCATAATACCCATTTTCTTCATAGCATTTATTTATCTTAATTACTTGTGCATTTGTTCCCTGGTTTATGTGCTGTTTTCTCCCCACAGTCAGAGGTATAAGATCCAAGGCAGCAGGGACCCTTCAGTGTGGTTCACCTTCTGACAGTTCCTTGGGGCTTCATGTGACACCTTACCCTGGAAGGTGTTCAGTTAACATGAATGAATGAGTGAATGATTTGGAAAGCATCAAACCAATTGCAAAGTGCTACCTAATTGCCCAAGATGCAATGGTTAGATCTATGGCTGAATGTCAGAGCCCATCATAGTCCTGGAGATGTCCAGCTGTTGGGTGGTGGCAGTATCTCAGCTCTCTCTACTGAAAGGACACCGTGTACAGCTGTATATGTATTGCCAAAATCATCTAGAAAAGATCTTAGCATTTTACTTTACTTTTATAATGTCTATGGATTTCATAATGAATAACTTTTTCTGCTGGCAAGAACTGGTGATAGTAACAAACCTGTAAGGAAGACATTAAGTAGCCCTGTAGACTCTAACTAGCATTTCACCTCTCTGGACCTCAGTATTCTCATATACAAAATGAGGCTGTAGCTAACCAGATTCCTAAGGTTCCTTCCAGCTGTAATACCATATGATTCTATACTTGAAATTTGATAACTTTTGTTTTATCTCCTATACACTTCCATACCTTGCAAAGGACTAGATAAACAGATAGAAATGAAAAGATCAGCAATATAAGTTAAGCTTATTTTATTCATTTATATATATTATATACATAAAATTAAGACATATATATATAAAAAAACATATATATATAAAACATAAGCTCCTGATCGATGTAGAGAAGAAAACAATTGGGTTGGTACATATAAGAGAAAGGACAGATCATCATCCTATTACTTGTTGAAGCTATTTTATCCCAAAAACTGTCAGTGAGGAAAATGAATGAATGAAAATAAAACCTATTTGTGCCAAGAGCTGAACACTATTATAGTGATTAACTAAACGATTCTTTTCCCAGATGGTGATTTATTGTCTAGTAGACTGTTAGATTGCTTTAAAAAGTAAACAAAGAAACAACAATAACAACATAACTTGAAAACTCCCTTTCAAGTATTTTTGACTTAGAAATTTAACTTATTTATATTTTAGGCAAATAGTTTAATGAAAGTCTGTTTTTTCGTTGGTGCTTGGAATAAAATCAGATAAATCAGAGACTTAGCAGAGGTATTTCTTCTGCTTGATCAAAATAGCAATTTACTATAATGATATGTATTTTCTGTGAACATTCAGAAAATAGAGATCATCAAGAAAAATATAAATAAAATAAAATGTTATCCAGACACAAATAACATTTCAATGTGAACTCTTTGGGATATATATATATATATATATATGCATACATACATGATTCCTAATTATATATATATATATATATATAATTCCTAATTACATATTCCTAATTATATATACATATAATTCCTAATTATATACATATAATTCCTAATTATAATCATTGAATTATATTCCTAATGTAAAGTAAAGTAAAGTAATATAAAGGGTAATGGAATTTCTCATTGTCCCCAAATTACTTAAATGTAATAAACCCATGAGTAAATTTTGACTTTCCCGGTTAGATAAGGAAATGAGAGCAGGATAGGACCTTGGTCTTCACATGTATAAACTGTTGGAGACTACTGAAGCATAGGTTCACCTGGATGCCTCAGAGGATTGCTTTCCTTAACTTTATAGAGCAAGATCTACAACCTGAACATTATAATCTCCCCCTTAGAGCTGTGAATGAACATTGAATGTAGGCTTGACGTGGAGTTCATTTTACTGGCTTTCTTTTGAGATCTGTGTATTATCTAGAGTACTGTCTCATGTTAAGTAAGGCAATTGTTTATTCCTCCAAATTATAGTTCTATTGACTTCTTTGAATTGCAAATTTAGGTTTCTATATGAAGAATAGAAGAAATGTGTTTACCTAAAAACTATTTATTTAGAGGCATTTATTCATTTAGAAGATATACGATCTTTTCTAACCTTTAATTAGTCAGAAAGGGATTACTGATTTAGATGTATTAGTGAAATGTGAAATATTTTCTGTTACCTGTTTGTGCAATTTAACAGGTCTTTCTAAGGTGTTTTCTGCTGCCTTAAAAACAACATTTTAATAGTCTAACATTTTAATAACTTCAATGCATGTTTTCTTTGTGCAGAGAATTATTTAATTCTCACCATAACTCTTATGAGTTAGGTTATATTATTCCCAGTATACAAACGAGGACACTGAAACACAGGAGGTTAAATATCATTTCCAGTGTTATACTGTAAATGGGATCTTAACCAAGTGTGACCCTACAACCCGTGCTTTCTTACTCCAAAGTACAACCTCCCAAATCATGGCATAATCTGGGTTGTAGAATTAGCCCCAGTGGAAGAAGGAGACAATAACTCATCCAAAGGGAAAGAAAAACATATGTCAAGGCAGAATGGTATAAGAGCAAGTTAGAAGCAATGCTGCATTATTCAAGAAACTCAGTGTTTGGTATGCCTATGACATCAGGTAGAGATGAAGGATGCAGTGAGGTGGGCATGGGTGTGAGGGATTAGGATGGAGGTCCTTATATGTCATGGGAAGCAACTAGGTCTAAGGGATAGATATTTTATATGTTTACTGAATTGTTTATCCACTACAGCTATAATACACTGAGTGTGGTAAATTCAATATTCTACAATGGTGTGCTTTTCTTTGTATGGCTTAGCTTTTATGCTTCTATTGATGCTGTATTTTTGATAGCTTATGATTTATGGAATTTTCCTTTAATTATAATTAAATGTCCTTTTTACCAGCTTTGTCACTTTCTCCTTTAATTTTATTTTCTCTTAGAACTTCAAGGTGGGAGTGGGAGTTTTAGGAGTTCTGGAGAAGAAGACAGCTTAGTTGGTGCTCTGGACAGTCCTAATTGGTACACCTGACCTCTGCTTTCCCTTATATAATTATGTTAATATGCCTATTACTGTGTCCTATTACTGAGAAGGTTAGATGAGGTTTTGAATCATTTTATGTCCAGGTAGCAATACAATTAGAAATTAATACAGAAAACAAGTTTAAAATTTAAATAATCTCTCTCTCTCATTGGGGGTAAAAACAAAAGACAGAATATATAGAAATAAAAACAAAGTACATCATAATCCAAATCCAAGAGTCATGTCAAAAGCTGTACAGAGAGAAAATCTGTTTAAACATGTTGTTAAAAAAGAAAGAAAAAAAACCTTAAACATTCAATTAAAGTAGATGAATAAAAAAATAGAAGATTTCAGTTTTGATATGAATTGACTGTAAGAAACTATATACTTAATCATTTATTTTTATAAGGTGTGGATATATTTAGTCAAGGATATATGATTTAAAAGGCTCGAGGTGGTCACACAAAATAGGAACAGAATCATCTCAGCACATTATTTTTTCTTTGTCTCTGGTTTGCCTATAAGGCATGAGGATTTTGAAGGCATTATCTATACACACAGGATTCTACAAGTGTTGAGAGAAAAAAACTGAAATTCTTTTTGTTTATATGCAGGCTCTATACTAGAATGTTCTTATACAATAATGTCCAGACATCCCTAAATAATAGCCTGCCTCCACCTCTCCAATGTCTTAGCAAGTTCAGATTCCAACAAGAAAGAGAAAAAAAAAAAGCAATAAAAATACTGATGATTTAAAAAACAGAAAAAAAGATACATAATTTTAAAAGCTACTCTTTTTAATGAACCACTAAAATATACATATCACTGACTTACCTATCCAAAGGTATAAAAAGCCCAAAACCTGAAAGGAAAAAGAAGAAATAACAATAAACACCAAGATAATTAAATGGCAATATGTAAATAACTTTGATAGTATGGATAAAATACGTACTTTTTAAGAAAATATAAATAATCATAATTATATCTGCAATTGATAACCATGAAAAAAATTTAGAAATTTATCAAGACCTACTCTTCATACCCTGAAACAAAACAACAACAAAATCCACACACATAATTAAACAAATAAATACAATAGAATGAGACAGCTTCCTAAAAAAACCTTCATACTTTACTATTTACTCTTTTTAAAAGGAAAAAAGCCTTACATGGTTTTCAAATACCAATTACGCCATTTACTAGAAAACTTCTCTTTGGGCCTTTATATTGAACTTGGAGATGTCTATCGATAAACTAGAATGTCTAGTTATTCTTTCTTGTTTGAGATTTTTGCATGTTGCTGTCAACAAGCATTGACTGAAACATTTTTCCTTTAGGCAGCACATTTTCCCTTTGGACTTTCCTTCCCCTAAAGGTTTATAAGCAGAATTATCCAATTTTCTCTTTTTCATCATAAAAATAATGAAACTGTCCTTTTTCAAGTTCCTTTACCTGCTCAACATTTTTCATAATTCAGCTAAGAAGTAGCCTTATGGCATAAAGAAACAGATATTCCAACTTTCTCCTTGAGTAGAATAGAGAATAATTATTGTTAACTTGGAGTACAAGAAAAACAAGGGGAAAAGGAACACTTATTAAGCCACTTTGAACAATTATAAGTTATGAGTGAAGTTACCTCTAAGTTCATCAAAAACTACAGTGATTTTAAATCATATGATGAATATATGATGTTTTATACTCTTATATGCAAATGCATGTATGTGCAGGCACAAGCGTTTCTGAGTATAAAGGCTGAACTCTCATGATAACATTGATGCTGACACAGCTTATCCTTAATAGCCTCTCTAATCTTTTTCTGCTCTCTTCCCAGGGTTATTGTTCTTTTTAGATGACTTCTCTGTCTGCTCAGGGTCTTCCGAAAACAGTGAAGAATTACAATAATAATGATGGCCTCTAACCAAAGCCTTTTTGGGTACAAAAGATAAAAGCCCACTGTAGCTGGACCGAATAAAGAGGAGTGGGTTTGAGGTAAGACTGTAAAGAGCTCAGTGAACAAAGTATATGTAGGTAGATTTCATACAAACTAGCTGAATCTTTAGTTAAACTATTGGCTGTCAAAGCAGATAGTTTTCCTATGTCTCTCTCGCTCTTTCTAGAACTCTAGTCTCTTACTTCTGCTCCATTTTCTTCATGTGAAGATTGGCCTCTTCTACTTAGTTATCCAAATGTACCAGATTCATGGAGATCTCAGTTAGAGATCTTGGCTTTAGCACCTTCCAATCAATGAGTACAGTTGAGGTATAGTCAATGTTTTTCTTAAGAAAGATATTTCCTTGGTTGCTGGATAGACAATGGATTGCCTGGTTTAGGGTCAAATGGGTACTACGGGACAAATCAGCCTTGTCCAGGGTACGAGATCCTCTGGTTATGTTACACTGTGACTTTCAGTCTGATAAAACAAGGGTATGTGGAAGTATCAGGACTATGACTGGCAAAGAAGTTGGTGCTTTTAAGATAAATGTTTTGATAGCCCTAAGTTGCCAATATTATTTTATATATGAAGTTAGTGTATACTCTAAGAGAAATGGTAATAATGTCTTTAGGGTTTCTGTCTGCCTTCCTTACACCTTTAAACCAACTTGATTCATTTCCTGGTTTCAGTTCCTTTTATTATCATTAAAATCAACTGCCTACAACCCTCTTCCCTTGGCCCCCAGCCCTAGTCACATTCTGTTTTCATCTTCTGACTCCTGATCCTTATATTTGTCTTATCAACATCATTGTAGTTGGCTGGGAGGCTGATATTAGTCCCTGAGGCTGGACCCTCAGCTCTCTCTAAGAACTAACTCCCCTTCTAGGTGCCTCAGGAAAGAACTAGCCTTAGCTCACTCCTGCAACCAAAATTCTAGAACTAGCTACTAGACAAGAGTCTTGGACCTTTCAAGGTGTTGTTTGGACATTTAGCTGTCTTGTGTGATGTTTCAGTTTCTTTCTAAGAAGCGTTAATAAAAGTTTTTTCTGGCTAAAGAAGTTTCTTATAACTTTGTTGATGATGTCTAAGAGCTAGGAAATACTGTGCTCAGATTTATTTTCTGGCATATATAAGTGAAAACCAAATCAGCATTTAGACAGGTATGAAGTAAATGGGACCATTAAGGTGAAAAATCTAGGTCAGGAAAATAATCTAGTTAGAAGGTCATCTTAAGAGAAGGACATTTTTTTCAGGTTAATGACATCACTTGCAAATAAAAATTTCTCATGTTAATATTTTGGATATTTTATCTTGGCTAACTTTGACGCCTGTATGAGACTCTTATTTGAGATGCAGAGAAATCACTCACTTCAAGAATATTTGCAGGCTTCTTGATAAATTTATCATTGGTCTTTCCATCCAAGGACGGTTTAATAATAAATTAGAGTCTTTTAATAGCAATAGCAAAGCACCGAAGTTCTTCCTCTCCTGCATGAGATCTATGCCCTGACCCAGGATATTGTATCATATCCTAATCCCAGCATGCTGAGCAGTCCCTTCTCGGTTTGCACAGAAGCCTGAATGCATCACTTTATCAGCCTTCAGAGTCAGAATTATGAGCTGAATAGCTTAAGAAAATTTCAGCATTCAGTTATCCTGCATAAAATGACTTAAACTGGATTTAGAGGATAAAATTTTGGTTCTAATGTGAGCAATGGAGATGTATTTTATAGCCTTCCCCCCTTACAAGTGCACAAGAAACTTTGCTAAATGTGTTTAATATGATCACTAACACTGGTGTGCTATGATTGGTTGTGACGTGTCTTAAGTGTCTTATTACAAACAAGAGTTAAAATAGTAAAGTTTAGAAATGATATATTTTTATAATAGAGTGACATAAATGCTAACATTTTAATAATCTCACTTGTACTTGTTGCATTCAGATAACCTCTCGTGTAAAAGAGAAGAAAAGTTTGGGGTTAGAATTAATGGGTCAGAGAATTTGCAGATACTAACTCCTATATATAAAGTAGATAAACAGCAAGATCTTACTGTATAGGACAGAGCACTATATTCAATACTTTACAATAGCCTATAATGAAAAAGAATATGAAAAGGAATATATATGTATACATGTATAACTGATTCATATATACATATAACTGAATCACTATGCTGTACACCAGAAATTAACACAGCATTGTAAACTGACTATACTTCAACAAAAAATTAAAAAATAAATTAATGGGTCAGAAATTAAGTCTGGCCGTACGTACTTTTCTCCTGGAGTTAAGTTATACATCCAACTATGTGTCTTGGAGGAAAGGTGTAAGTGCTGCACGAGCTGATCATCTCCAGAACTGAAATGCCTAGTTTCTAAGAAGACATCTACAATCTGACTCTTGAAAACCTGTGTAGTCTCCACTTCAGGGGCTACTAAAAACAAATACATAACAACAAAATGTTTGTAAGTCCCTATGAAAATTTTAAAACACTTGTAAACCTGTAGAAAAAAAATCAATCCTATGTTTCCTCTTGGGTAGGTGGATGGGAAGATCTTTTCATAGAAAAGAGAGTAAGTAAATCAATCAATCAATTAAAATGAAAAATTGAGAATTTCTTATTCTGTTTTTGCCCCTTATCTGATGTTTTCTTATTGGCTGTTGAACTTGACAGGATTAAAATCACTCACTATAAATCTCTTATTAATATAAAATGAGTTAGATTGTTTCTAAAATGTCATTAATCAGTTATCATGTTCTCATTCATTTCTTTCTGTGATCAGAGGACACAGAGAACAGCTGGTTACATTTTAGTTACAAGATAAATCATGGTGTATGATCCATATTTTCAGCTCTGGTTTTCTCCAACACTCCCCAGCACCTTAAGATATTTGGAAAAAAATCACCTAATTTTTTCATTGCTTTCAGTGACAATATTCACCAAAATGCAATGCATGCCAGTATTTATTTTTGCAACAAATTAATTGGAGTTATAATAGAAAACAAAAAACCTGGAATTAAAAAAATTATTAGGGATCATCATGTTAGATGTAATGATCACATTTTCCAATCTTTATTGGCTTAGATTAATACACATGTAAAAAGCCTGGGGATCTAATAGTTGGAAACTAACTCCTTGTTTAAAACATACACACGTACACATATACACAGAATTGAGATAAAAGATTCATGGAGATATATTTATCTATACATACTATGCTGTGTTTTCTTTTGTATTTCATTAACTAATGTTTTTTATAACACACTAAATTGATTTAACAACATATTAATGGATGTGGATGCAACAACCTTCAGTCTGCAAAAGCTAGACTAGAAAGGGAGGCTGATATATGTATGAATACTTACAAAGTAACACTATGTATGCTAATACAGAAATGTACAAAGTGCAACTAGAAAGAGAAGGAAGTATTTTTATTTTGGGTGGAAATGTGAAGAAGATACGACGTAAAAGGTAACGTGCTGACTCTTAGTATGTAAATAGGAATCAAGAATGGGTTAGGGGTGAGAATGTGGAAAGATGAAGAATGAGGAAAGAACAAGTCTGTAGAGAGAAGATGATACCTGAGCAGCATCTTGAAGTCTGAACAAGAGCTCTCCCCAAATTCAGTGGCTCTAAATTATAAAAAGTCACATATATCATGCTGAGGAGCTTGGCCTTCATTTTTTAACAAATGGAAAGATATAGGACATACATATTATTTATGACTGTGGGCTTTGGGGTCAGACTGCCTGAAATCCTGGCCTCACTACCAGTATCTTTGCCACCTGAAGCAAATTACTTCCCCTTTCTGTGCCTCAGTTTTCTCACAGGTAAATGGGGCCGATAATGGGGCTTACCTTACAGAGTTGTGAAAATCAAATGAGTTGATACATTTAAAATTTTGTTTTGACCCATAAAAGCCAAAACATGTATTAGTTGATCTTCATTTTATTATTATAGGAGGATGTTATGTAAAGAAGTGAAAGAAGGTGAGAAATGATTGCTGGCTGGTTTGTAAGGTCTGTAGATCAGGAGTCAGCAAACTGAGGTCTGGGGGCAAATCTGGCAGTGACCTGTTTTCTTGGCATCTGCCAGCAAAGAATAATTTTAATATATTTCTAAGGGTTGTAACAAAGAAGAAGAATATGCAGCACAAACTACATGGCCAATAAAGCCTGAAATATTTACTAACTTGTCATTTCCAAATAAGTTTGGAGTAAGTTCCAAATAACTCTCTATAACAGATGAATCTACATGTACCCAAAGTGAGTGGGTGAAAATGATTACACAAAATAAGGACAAATACTTCCCAAATCCCCAAACCTCCAAAATGTTTCTTCTTTTTCCTGACTTAGAGGTAAAATGGAAGTTGTGGTTTGCTGCCCAGATTCCCATTCCAGACTGAGACTCTTATTCCCCAGAAATAGTGAGAATCGACTGTTGGTGGCTCATGGTTGGATTCCTCTCTGGGAACAGCAAAAGGTAGCAGCCTTAGCCAAGGTGAATCCCCTTCAGAGCAGCAGGAGTCCAATGAGTGGTTAAAATAGGGGAACAAAGTCTGGTAGTTGATCCCAATTGGGGAAATTCTAAAGGATAATCTAAGTTCCACAGCTCCTCTCGAGAACTTGATTGCAACTATATCACAATTCAGTCTCTCCCTTTGCCCAATCTGTTTCCCTCATTTCCCACAATTTTGTTCTTGAGAACCTTCCGCTTAAAAATGCCTACATGTTTATCCTAAAGAGTATGTCTCCTGAGGAATCCAAATTAAAACTGTGGGTGTCAATAGTGGTCCGAGGAAGCAGATTCTAAAATGGAGCTGGATTGAGAATAACACTGATGAAAGTAGATGTAATGTGATAGTCATGGCTTGCTGTTTACATGGCTTATAAATTTTCTTGGTGTTGAACTAGGATGGAATAGCTGCATAAGAGAAGCTACTAGTTGGTGCAATATCACAGATGTTTGAAAGGGTTGGGAAAATTGAGACCATGCATGGACCCAAAAACATGGGTTTCCAATGACCGAGGCTAATCTTACTACAGCTGCTGAACATCCAACACTAAGTTCCAGTACGGCATCTCCCGTGAGAAGGCCAGTAAGTTACTGCGAGGCAAGCTAATTACATTAGACATTTTCTACCCTGCAAAGGGCAGCCACATATTCTGAGTATAAGTTTTCCTTTTATCTTCAGACTCTCAGTCAATACCATTATCTGATGGTTTATAGTATTTTAAATCAACCCATGACTCCATATCAAATCAGGGCAAGGAACCCATTTTAAAGAAACAAAAATGCAGCTGAGTGTGCTATTTGATACCACACCTCCCAAAAGCTGTTCACTTGATGCGGTAATGGAATAGCCTTGTGAAGCTTTAGCTGAGGTGACAATTTGGAAATGACTCCATTCAAGGATGGGGGAACCATGCTCTGAGACTGAAAAACATCCTCAAAGACTCCAAACATATGTTGTTGTAACTCAGCAGGTAGGATACCTGGGCCCCAGAGCTAAGGGTGAAAGTAGGAGTGACCTTGCTTGTCATTGCTTCTAGTGACCCATTGAGAAATCGGTGCTTCCAAAATCTGCAAGTCCAGACTGTATTTATCTAGAGATGTGAGTACCCAGAGAAAGACTTCTTCCACAAGGGTACATAACAAGTGTTTCATTTAATTTGAAGCCCTGCTATCCCGCTATCACTTTGAACTACTTGTGCCAAGAGACCAGAAAGCAAGGAAATGAGTCACCATCCTGCCAGGAGTTGCTAATCCTGTTCACATTGTGCATTTTGCACAATAAGGACAGGGAAAACATGTTTGGCACACAAGGGACTTAGAGTGCTTCTTGGTATGTTCTTGCCCAATTTTGATGAAACACGGACAAGTGTAGCAGCCAGTTTGAGAATACTGTGGTGACTATGGGGCTGAGATCTCTCAGGGATGTGTGGTAGACAGAATTATGATGAGTATTCACCCTAAAGCTTGTGAATGTGAATATGATGGAATACTACCATTCCCAACAGCCTTATGGTGTAAAAGAAACTTGTGATGTAATTAAGCTTTTGAACCAATTGAATTTAAGATAGAGATTATTCTGGACTACCTAGTTGGATCCACTGTAATCACATGAATCCTTAAAAGTAGAAAAGAAAAGAAGGAGGTAAGAATTTGTCACCCCAGGTGGTGCAAGTGAGACAGCACGCATTTGAATGCAGACCCTGCCGGTTCTGAGATCTTGGGCTTATCACTAAAACATTCTGAACATATTTCCTCATCTGCAAAGTACAAAATATAAAATCTGCAAAAAGATTTCTATAAGAAATAAACATAATTCATGAAATGGGGCATACACAAGATACTCAACAAATATTCATTTCCTTCCCTCCTCTAATTTATTGAATGCTAGTACAAGCAAAAAAACTATGATAGAAAATAGAGGGAATACATAAAATGTATAAGGTTCTACATTTTAAGAAATCTAAAATCTAATTAAGGATAGATGTGTTATATATTATATAATATTTATGGCAGATATGGCATTTCAGAATAGTCATCTAGGCCTTTGCAAAATTTTATCTCTATTTGAAATTAATACTGGTATTAGATCCAATATTACAATCTTCTACTAAGTCATTTTTATTATCATGCCTTTGCTTCCCGTGTTTGGTTTCCTCAGTACCAAATTGATGAACTGTAAAGTGTGCACCCTCTCTCCTTAGCATTGCATCCACAGCCCTCACTGCAGTTGCACTGTGTGTAATGAATTGTTCCAGGTAGGAATGTTTGTCTTCTCAGCATGTTGTTCTCTCTCTGCACCTGCTCCTCTGTAACACTTCACTCCCAAACACAGATAATTTCCCTCTATGGCGACTGTTTCGAGAATGAGCCAAACACAGAGCCAGCCAAATGAACCCTTTCGAGATGAATAGGAAACCAAAAGAGGTTGGAAAGGGAACCATCCAAGGATCCAGAATCAGTCTGACCCAAATCGGAGAGCTGCCAACAGAGGACGAGGGGAACTGCCTCCCCAAGGTCACTGAACATGCTCTGGCAGCAGTGCCCGCGGGAGCGAGGGAACACCAGGTCCTCCTCCCACAGATAATTACGTGCTGCTGATGTCTCACTGTGAACATGGCAGAACCTGTGTTGTAATTCTTAGGAGCTTTCATTTCTGAATTCTCAGGAGTCCTTGGAGCTGTGGGTCTGACCCAGGCATTAACATTAAAGCTGTAGTGGAGACTCTACATGTGGCTTTGATTTCTGCTTGCTACAGGCACCCTTGTAGATCACTGTCATGAGGACTGACTGCAATTCTTTTGTGTGGCTCTGGCTCCAAAAAAAATGTCAACATCCAGGCACAAAAACCAAAGTTAGAACACACAACAGGCATCACCAAGATTTTGCAGACATCTCCCTTAGCAGAGAGAACGTGACTCAACATCTAATTATTGTAAATAGACCAAGGTGACCACTGTCTGTCTTGCTCTCCAGCAAAGAGAGATATTTCTATTTTAGCAATGGACTTCTATAGCTAATAACTACTATAGGGTTAACTTGTTAGTGATTTTTGACGTTGGGAAAGATAGGTAATTAAGGGAGCTATTTTTACAATCTTCTTTTTAAAGAGAGTTATTTCTGAGTAATCCTTTAAAATTTTTCAAGTGCTTCTGTAAACTAAACTTCCAATTAAAAAAAAAAAGCAAAACAAAAAGAAGTTTCAGAATTGCCATCAGTTCTTATGTAATATAACACCCATGTGCAGTTAGTCAAGGATATTGGCTAATACATTCTCTGGTTTGGATACAAATTAGGAGAGTAAGACAAAAATATTTCAAGGTCATTATTTTCGAAAAATAGCATTTGTTTTATTGTGAAATTTGCATATGTTTACTACAAAATGCAGACAAGAAGTAAGAAAAAAAAAAGCCAGCTATAATCCCAGCATCCAGAGATAACAATGTATTCTGAAATGTGACTTGAAGGCAGGGACCATACAGTGGTCTTGTGCTTTGCATAAGTCAAGTCAGAGATTCTCAAACTTCATCGACTATTACATTGACCCTTGAACTAAAACACAATCAGCAACCAAACCTACAAACTTACTAAGTCACGTTTTCCAAGTGACTGTCCCTGTCCTTGCTGTCTGTATTTTCAGAAAACTGCATAGGTGATTCTGGTACATAGTCATGGTTGAAAATAACTGGATTACATATTAAACATGATTTTCAAATGATGATAAATAAATAAAATGAAAAGATAATGCATCAAAAGAAATCAGAGTACATAAACATGTGATTTCTTTTTCTCAACAGCAGAATGTGCTTATATCCTTTAAAGCCTTAAATCAGTAGCAGAGAACTCTAGTACACACATTGCTGCTTTGTGGTAGGAGAGCTCCAGCCTTAATATTCTTGAAACTGTTTCATGTACCTCTGACTAACTCCTGACCCCAAGGTTTAAGCATCGGGTACCTGTGTTTTGGCTATGGACTCACACCTCCCCATTAACTGGTGACATGCTGGCTGGTATATTCATCTCTTAGTTTTCAAACTCCTGACTCCACTTCCTGGTTTCAGTATCTCTTTTGTATTACTTTTTCTTTGGAAACACTTACAACTCATTGGTTTTTTGTTTGTTCGTTTTGTTTTTTAGGATCATGGGTGGATGGGGTTATAGTTTCTCTCTGGTTTTGGTTGAGTTTTTCATTTTCTTCCTCTTAGAAATTCCTCCCTCCTGCCCTGGCCTGGTGGACCAGCTATGCTAACCATCTTGGGCTAAACTAACCAAAGGCGAACACTCTTGCCCACGAGGTGCCTTGGAACTCAGGTTCTAGGCCATAAAGACAACTCAGTACACGTATCCTATTTAAGATAGGTCTTCTTTCATTCTTCCTCAAGATACAGTGCATAGGCTTCTTGAACTGAAGGATATCCCTTTATTCATTTATTAGCCAAATACTGATTAAGCATTTACTGTGTCCCACATACTACCTGGGGCCTGGGAGCTATACTGGCCAATAAAACATACAGTATCTTTTCACACACGAGACCTACAATCTTGTGAGGTCCTATAGAAAAGAAACCGACAAGTAGGTAACATGTCAGAAGGTGATGGTGCTAGGAGGAACAATAAAGCTGATTACGAAGATGTGATGAGGTGGCCATTTTATATAGGGTATTTATGAAAAGGCCTTTCTGAGGAGTTGGGTCGCTGTTGTTAGCAGGATGTGCAGACATATAAATGGATAAGGAAAAGCTAGGTGTATACCTGGAGCACAGTGCCAGCAAAAGGGGTAGATGCGGAGGCCAGTGAGATTTTGGGGAAGTGAATTTAATTAGAGCTTTGTAGGCTAGAGTCAGGACTACAGAATTTACTCTTGGTGACTGGGAAGCAGTTGGAAGGTTTTGAACATAAGAGCAACATTATCTGACATATATTTTTTTAAAGCAAGACACTGGCTGATAAGAGTAGAAAGGCCTGTGGAGAGGTCAGGGTGGAGGTTATGCCAAACATTTAAGTAAAGGTTAACGGGCACTTGGATGGGAACTGTGAGAGTGGAGGTGGTGATAAAATGTCAGGTCTTGAAGGCATAATTTTCCAGATGAAGGGTTTGTCTTAATTAAAAAAGGTTACTCCACAATTTCTTTATCACACAGCTAAAAAATATTGAACCAATTCTCCTTAGGACATGGAATGAGGAAATTCAGTCTTCCAGTTTGCATAATTTGGAGAGTGTAAAACAAAGTTTTCTGGCATCTACGTGCATTTTCTTTTATTTGGAGATATTGGTGAATTATTATTTGAGAATTTGGAATATGAGTAAGCACATATTCTTATTAGACTTTTCCTGGGAGCCAGAGGTGTACCATGACTATATTCCTCATCAGGCTGATCATCTCTTGATGTTCAAGTTTAAAATGTGTCTCACAGTCTGTCCTGGCCTTGGGTGCCTGGGCCTCTGAAGATACAACTTACTCTATAGTTTGGAAACCATCACTGAGGATCCCATTTTAGAATTCACACACATACCTGCTACCCGAGTACTTTACCTAGAGGCCTATTCAAGAGAAATCACATTGCTGATTCTGTTGTTGTTCTGTTGAGATTTTGGCAAGGCATATTTCACATTTTTGGAAGCACAGATCATCTGGCCAGGTGAATAATTTCCTTTCCAGTAAGTAAATAGTGCCCTGTTTGAAACATAGAAGTCCTATCTATGCCTTTTAAATGAGAGTGATTTGAGATCCCCATAGGCTGGGATTATGTTTCAGTCATCACTTTATCCTTTTCCGGCACCAATAAAATGTATTTTGAGTAAATGAATGTGTTCCTGCCTTGTTTGTCTGTAAAGGGGACTTTGGATAGCAACCCTTGGATATGAGTCTAGGACTGCTGCAAATTCCCTGGCACTAGAGAATTCTATGATGTAAAAAGAGATATTTTTTTTGGCTCCTTAACAAAACTCAGGGATTTATAAGACTAGATATAATTGCTTCCAACTATGTTGGTAATGTAACATGTGTTGCACATAAAATGTCTTATTTAAACCCGAAATACTCATTGCTATTTCATAGGACAGTGCTCAGAAATGTACTTCAGAGCAGAGGCAGCCAATATACATTGTGTTTACTTTGATCTGTGATGTCTATGTATCATTTTGTTTTGACCTCCCAGTGCATGTTTACAGCAGAAAAACTGAGATCCTTAGAGGAGCTTCATGGATCTTAAATAGAAGTTTTGTTTGTTTGTTTGTTTTCTTGAGAGGAGACTTGGGAATTCAGAAATGTAGAAGAAATAACAGCAGGTGGTTAGTGTTGAGATAAATTCAAAGGGATAAAGGAAGAAATTAGTAGAACAAGGCAAAAATAATGAAACAAGAGCATTTGTATTCAGCCTATGTTCTGGATATCCTCTCTCTGTTTCTCAGCAGACTCCATGGTACCCATTTAGTTCCCTTGGTACCCAGGAAGATCATTTTCCCTCATTTTTCTAGTGATCCTTGTTCTCAGGAAATAGTAAAATAACTCCATGCTAGAGTAGCAATAATCTGCTTTCTCTCCAAAAACATTTCCATGTTAATGGGAGAGAAACTAAAGATAGATGAAGGAATAAATTGCTCCATATGGTTTCAAGAAAACAGTGAAGTGGGTGGAGGAGGTATTTTAGGATACATGAAAAGAGACCTACCCAGGCATTCCTGAAATGATACACCATGAACAACCTCCTCGAAGCCAACAGCTACTTTCCAGAATGCCACTTGACTCTGAAGAGTTGGAAGCAATTCAGATTTGTTCATGGGGTTTTCCCTAACCTGCACTGTGAAGATTATCCAACATAGTTGCTGCCTCTGAATTCAAGTACTTTCATAAGGTAGCAACAATTGAGTTTGGTCAATGTTTGGCAGTATAAGTTGAAACAATTACTTCTTAATTAGCTCAATTGACTTTTTCACTCCGGGGCTTCCTTCATCTTCCTTTAGCTCCTATGGTACTTTATAATTATTACACTCTATGAAGCACGTCATACTTCAATTAGCCTCATTTTTTGTGTTGCTTAATATATTAAACTTTTGTGCCTTTGTGGATAGGGGCCATGTTATTGTCATCTCTGTATCCCCAGGGTTGGTACACACTGGTATATAGGAGTTGCTCTACAAATGTTTGAAGAAGTATATGAATGAGGCCCTCCCATGTGTGAGGCACTAATATGGGGCAAAAAGGTGATAAAAATAGCCAATACTCTTTTAGTGCATATATGAAGGCATCTTTGGTTAAGCATGACACATCAAAGGATATACTCACAAAGCAATTTATTTTTATCTCCTAGAGACTTTTAAAATCCTCTCTGTTGAGCTATTTCTTCCTCTGGTCCATTAAATTCTAGTCACTCAAAAAGAAGATGATATTCTCTAGTCTGTAAAGGAAATGTTGTGCTTGTGTTATAGTCATATTTGGAACTTTTTTCCTTCCATTTGGAAGCTTCTTCTCAGGCCTGCTATAGGGAGTGGGAGTGGGGGCTTGAGTGGAGCTGCAGAAGCTGGGAGTCTCTTTGGAGGCCTGTGTGTGCAGCTAAGGGGTGTCTCAGTAAAGGCATCTTGGAAAAGGTGCTAAGGTCTCAAATATTAATCCCAATCCTGTTCACTTATGAAATATATTTTCTTTTGAGGCTAAGAAAAGTGTTTATTCCCTGTTAATTTAGATACTAAATGGTGGTTATTAGGGTGTAAGCAATCAGTGTGCCATCCTGAGAGTGTTTCGTGGGGCTAAACTTTTTATTATTGTTGTTGTTGTACTTTTTATTATTATTTGGAGTGACTTCCATGGCTTTCAGGGTGACAGAAATTGATAGAGGCACGTGGGGTTCAGGTTCAGCTGAAGCCTCTGTGGGGGTCAGCTCTGTAGTGCCCCTTCTTCAGGAAAAACTATATGACACAAAGTCAAAAGGGAGAAGCTGCTCCAACACTTTCTGAGGTCAGCACTGCCGTGAGTACATCAAACACCTGCCGTGCACCTTCCTTGGGCCCTGCATCCACTTCACAGAGACATTAGGAACCCTGACTCTCCTGCCTCAGAGCTGTTGTCTTTGTGCCCAGTGGTGTTTTATGCTCACATCTCCCTTGTGGGGACTTTAGCCAAGGGGAATGTGGGAGCTTTGCACGCTGACTCCCTCTCTATGGAAAAGGCAGGACTGGGTGGGAAGCCCACCAGCTGTACTATACAGAAAGTGTGCCTGTCACAGGTAGACCTCCAGCCTTTCAGGACTTCCCTGCTTTCATCATCCCCTCTCTGGGTTAGTGAGGCAGTGACAACCTATAATTCATGCTAGAAAAATTTAGTTGCAATGAAAACTGCCATTTCCTCTCAATGTCTGTTTGTGGCACTTTTTAGGAGCTTTTATATTGGATAGGTTGAGTAATATTCACTCACCACAGCAATGCAGAGCACAGTTTGGATGGGAGTCACAGTGCTTTGGTTGTGCCCTCACCAAGGGAATCTGGAAATTAGCAGTTACCAAGTCTTCTAGGCATATCTCTTTGGTCTTCATTACTTTCTTTTGTAGGGGCAAGCATGGCTCAGAAAGTTTCCTCTGGGTATTTCCCTTTATTCGTATTTCATACGAGATGGACTTCTAGATCCACCACTAACTTGTGGTGGGATCTTGTGCTGTTGCCTTGCTATAGTCTCAGTTTTTTAATCTGTAAAATTGGTGATAGCAATAGTACCAAAATCATAAGTTTGTTGAAAGGATTAAATGAGATAAAGAATTCAACGTACTAAACCAGAGCCTGGCAGGGTAAATTGTAAAAATTATGATTATGACTGTAATTATGCTCAACAAGTTTAATTCTGTTCTGTTTCAAAGATATTGTCCACTCATAATTTCAAAGAGTGCTTAAAACACAATCCTTGTTTTTAAAAGCAAATACATATAAATAAGGTGCATTGTTCACATATGTATGTGCATAAAGAATGAAAAGATATAGGCCAACCTGTTAGTATTGTGGGAATACAGGTGTTCTTATTTTCCTTATTTTGGCTTAACTTAAGTTTACTAATATTTCTAAAGTTACTCATTGAAATAATTTCAGTAATAAAGTAAATGATTTATTTAATTTTAATTATTTAATTTTTTTTAGGTAGAGAGTTTCAGAGAGCAGTTTCCCCAGTCAAGGGCTGTTCTAATCTGGTCAGTGTTTTCTGTTAGCCTGAGCACTGCCAAGGATTCCACGATGAGACACTGTGTCAACAAGGTAATAAAAAATATAGTGGGGGGAAAATACAGTGAACCTATTGGCTGACTTCGTGCGGAAAAATCAATATACTCTTGGTGATAGTCTATTCACTGTTGAACTAGATGTGGCTTTATTTTCTAAATACTCATAAGTGGCTTCCAACTTCAAATCTGATCTGACTTCAGAATTGGAATGAAGCCTATTCTTCTCCCTGATGCTTCTCTCCCTCCAGATCTCTGAATCCTGTAATTAGTGATCCTCTGCAATTTGCAGGGTTTGATAAATTTATTTGCCTACAAGATGGAGGACAAATCATTCTTATTTACACTCTTATCTTTCTTAGCATGATAATATGCATGTAGAAAGATTTGAATAAAATTTAGATTAAAGAAAAAACAAACTACTCTTTCATATATCTGTGTAAATTAGTTCATCAAGTTTCTTCCAGAAAGCAGATTTTGATGGAGGAAAGTTGGAGGGAACTTGGAGAGTTTGGCTCTGAGTATGTGTGTGCATAATGGAAGACAGGAATGGGAAGAAAGTGCAAAGGAAAGATGTGTGACAGAGGATGGCATAGACTGCGTGGGGGTTGGGGGGGTGGGGAGGAGGTGTGGGGTGATTGTGAAGCTTCTGCAAAACTCAGAGGAGTCCTCTCTAGCCCTCTGAGTATTGTGGTTGTTTATTGGTGGCAAGCAATAGATAATGATTCTCTTAATTAAAGTGGTAAATGGGGACTTGTTGGAAATGAGGTGGGCTTATAGAAGCGAAGGAAAAATTAAAGAGGGTTCAGAGTCAGAGAAGGCAGGGGACAGTATGATCCCTAAGTTGGTGAAAACTAGTCAGCAGTCTCAACAGTGACAAGCCTCTGTGATGAATTTGATCATTTTGGTTTGCACTCTTGGTGTCTCTATTCAAGATTCAAAATCCAGCAAGAATGTGACATTGGCCTAGATCCTGTGCCCATCCACTGCAGGGGGAAGACAGAGAGTTTGGTTACTGCTTCTCCAGAGAGTATGCAAGGGAGAAGGGTTTACCCCTTACTCTAGTAAAATTTGAGTTTTATTTTTGAAGGGAAAATGGTTATTCTATGGCAAAACAACCAGTAACAGTGACACCATTTTAATTTTTTTCTCTTCAACCACGTGACTTGTTTTTCTCATTTGAAAATAGGCATAGCAATACCTGTCCCTCTGTAAGACCTGATTTGGTCTGAGGTCAAGAAAGAAAGGGTTTTTGCAGAGAAGTGTTATTTAGGAAGCAATAAAGCTAGAGATCACAGCCTGCAAAACAAATAAGATAAAATAAGAATGATCACTGTTCTCCCCAGAGTTTAGGATCTGAAATAAGGTGAACATTTATCTATCCAATCTGGTAAATAAGAGAACAATCTCTAAGGATCCAGTATTTACATCTTACTAGCTTGTCCTCCATCTAGCAGGTTAAAATAGATAAGATAAATGAAGTCAGAATCTTAATTCCTTGCTCAGAACGACTTGCTGCTCATCCTGAGGCCGTGGCTATTGTCTGTCTGTCTCTCTCTCTGTATAGATAGACAGACAGATAGATAGATAGATAGATACTTTTTCTCTTAAATATATTGGGGAACATTTATCTAATTTTAAACTGACAAGGGAGGAAATATCTAGACAATATTTCAAAAGAGTTACTAACTTGTAGAAACTATGTTCCTATGCCTCTTTTCTATCACTGAAGGGGACCATGATGAT
The DNA here is from genome assembly GCF_009834535.1 of Camelus ferus. NCBI lineage: Eukaryota > Metazoa > Chordata > Mammalia > Artiodactyla > Camelidae > Camelus > Camelus ferus. The sequence goes on along the minus strand of NC_045706.1, from coordinate 40,256,382 downwards.
TGAATGTCTACCCTGATATCTTTCAAAGGAGCTCCCTCAGAAGGAGTGATACAAATGTGGAAGAACTGACATTTTCTAGGTTGTTATGAAACATGTTTTTTTTTTAAGGAAGAGAATCCTGGGTGGAAGGGTCTCTGAGAAGTCACAGTTGAACTCAGGGATCAAGAGACAGCAGCTTTGTAATCTTCCTGAAAGTTATTCTGGTTTTGATAGCAGTGTGTGGTGTTTGGCTCTTTTAAAGAAAGAAAAAAAATAGTTATTTTTTATTGAGTATTTTCTGTAACTTGCTTTGTGCTCCCAACAATGCACTGCTCAGATTTTTTCATGTCAATTGAATAGCATTTCATATTTGGAAATGCTATAATTTGTTTTGTGATTCTAGCTCTGATGGACAGTGTGTTTCTGAGTATTCATTATAATAATAATCAGGAAATGAATTTTCATCTATTCACCTCCTTGTGCACATGCATAAATAACTCTAAGGGTAAATGTGTGTAAAACACAGAATTCTTAATCAACCTCAAATTTATGTTAATGAGTGGATAGCCAATTTTCTCAACAGTATTCCTAAGATGTTCATCTTCTTTCCACTGAACTGAAGCTCAATCATATAGTAAAATCAGAAACGTAGCTATACATAACCACATTCATCTAAACTGTCTAGCATGTTCCATAGTTCTATTTAACTAACTTTATTCCAATATAATTTTTTTTGCATTATTATAATTTATCATATCATAATTTGAAAATTATCTTGTATACACTTTTATGAGAAACGTTGTCAAGATTTTAATTGGATTTGCATTTTTAGATAAATTTGAGAACTGCCATCTTTCTAATACTGTCTTTACATTAAAAATATTTCCATTTATTCAAAGCCTCTTTTACATCCTTAAGTATATATTACAGTGATTGTAATTCATTTTACATGTTCATTGCTAATATAGAAATGCTATTGATTTCTGTGTGTTGATCTTGTAACTGTCATTTTGCTGAACTCACTTATTAATTCTATAAGTGTTTTTGTTGACTACTTGGGATTTTCTACATAGGCAATCATTTCATCTGCAAATAGAGACAATATTATTTTTCCCTTTTATCTGCATGCCTTTTATTTTTTTCTTGCCTTGCTGTAGTGGCTAGCACATCCAACAGTAAGTTGAATAAGATTGGTGAAAGAAGTCCTTGCCATAGTCCTAGTCTTACAGAGAAAACATTGTCTTTCAGGGTTATTTATGTTACTTGTAGTGTTTTTTAGATGCTCTTTGTCAAGTTGAGGAGGTCTTCTATTCCTCATTTGCTGAGAGTTTTTATTATGAATGAGTGTTGGGTTTTGCCAAAAGTTTTTTCTGCATCAGTTGATATGATGACATGATTTTTCTCTTTTAGCCTGTTGAGTTGGTAAAGCACATTGTTTAGTTTTCAAATGTTGTATCAGCCTTGCATATATGAAATAAATCCCACTTGGCCATGGTGCATAATTCCTTTCATATATTACTGGATTAAATTTAGTGATACTTTGTTAAGAACTTTTGTGTCTAAATTCATGAGAAATGTTGGCGGGGGTGTGTGTTTTATATTAGCTTCTCATCATTAAATAAGAGGAATGGGGAGGGCTTTTCTGCAGAGCTGATTTTCAAGCTAACACCCGAATAATGAGAAAGGCTGACAGAAAATTTGAGGAAGACCAGTCTAGACAGAGGGAGCATCAAGGGCAAAGGCTGTGAGGGCAGGAATGAATCTGGAGTGTTTGAGGGAAAAAAAGGAAGGTCACTGTGAATGGAGTACCGTGACTGAGGGAGGCTAATACAAGAGAAAAGTCAAAGAGGCAGAAACGGGACAACTCATATAGGGTCTTGCAGGATAGCTAGCTCAGAGTTTGCTTCCTTGCTTCCTTTCCTCCTTCCCTCTTTTTTAATTTAAAATGCAAAATGAAGATTTTAGAGACTGTAAGAAGATGAATGAAATGATCTGATATAGTTTAAAAACATTCTTTAGGTAGTTATAAGAATAGAAGACAGGAAGCAAGCAGGAAAACAAGTTGGAGGATGCTATAGTGTTTAGGAAGGACTATGGTAGAGTACATGTACCTTGTCACTTTCATGTTACAGTTGAAGAGTAAGAAGCAAAATTAGTTCCCAGATCTTAGTATCCAAATACCATCCTCTATCAAAGGAAATCAAATCTCACTGAAGAAATGTCTGAGCATTTCAAGTATAAGGTGAACTTGGAATATCTTGTGGTAGAAATTAAGAACATGGTCAAAATGTGATAGGAACATATCAGAAAGATGCCGTCTTGAAATGGTTCACACTGGCCAAATCTAGCACAATTTGAGCATCAAAACAAATAATGACAGTATCACAATACACAACACTGAATAAAGCAGAAATACACAGGTCCATTGTGAATGTAATAAAATAATAAGTAAACAGATATGGAAAAAGGAAATATCTTTAGAGTAGAATGCTAACCAATAAGCCACATATGCCTGAGACGCTTAATACCCATTCATCCATTCATTGACAGCAAACTTGTGTGTTACCAGTGGATAACTCAGTGGAACAAGGCTTTCACAGAACTAATTTTCTCACTGTTATGAAGTGTTAGCAGGAAAATTGCATAACAATAAATTTTAACTTTTCTTTCTCTTTCCACTTTTTCTTGATGTGGTGGGGGAGTGGGAGAGAGATAGATTCATTCTGTAAGAAGTGATGTCCCACACAAAACTTTTCGATCACTAAAGTTTTCTAATAAACTGCAATAAATCACAATGATTATCAGCTATGTTAAGTTTTTTGTAAAAATATCATCTATTTGGATCAGTTCCTTTATGGCCTTTCCAAGTAAGTTAATTATCAATATAAAATTGTTTCTAATCAAGCAGAAATTAGGCTTCCAATATTGAATATATTGACAAAAATCAACTAAGATAATCTAATTTTCCTGATGTACTTTTGTGCTTTTAATGATTATAAGAAATAACTTGTTATGTCAAGGCTGCAGTTGATGAGGCAAATATTTTGTAATAAGTTTTTATTATTATGGATTATTTTGTATTATAATGTAATTTGTTTCATTGCATCTTGGCATATACATGAAATTAATTTTCTTAGCAATTTCTCAAGGATGACTGTGCTGGTACTACTGTAAGAGTTTCTAATGTGTCATTTACTGTAATTGTTCTAGTAATTAATTTATAAATGTTTATTTTCAAAGACTTCCCCATTTAACAAGTAATAGCATATATGTTCTATCCAAGCAAAGGGTGGTGATAATAATGATAAATTGATAACCAAATAATTCCTTCTAATTTAAGGTTTCTCTTTCAGTGATTATATTAGGTGTATCAGAAATAACCATTTACTGGAAGCACATTAGTATAGGATGTCATTCATAACTGCAGCTGAATTTTAATTGAGTTCTGCAGAATTCCGTAAGTGAAGTAACTTGCTAAAACATAGCACTTATCTTTTCTATATCACTACTGACTTTCCCATTTTTTACAATAAACCTTTCCCAAACTTTTGCATTTAGGAAAAATTATTTGCAAAATTACTCTGAACTATTTAGAATCTTTATTATACCACTCAATTTTTTTTTACACTGTAGAACTTGTTCCTCTAATGCCATCATTTAAGAAAGGTATTTTAGGAGGGATGTAAGTTTTATGTATGTATACAACAAGTATACAAGTATGACAAGTATCATTTTCTCTTCTTTGTTTTCACTGTCCTGTACTGCTAGCAAAATAAGCAAGTTGATAAATCAAAAGATGTGGACAAAGAGTTATAAAACTTATTGAAATGACTTATTTATTAATAAGCTAGACCAGGAACCTAACTGCTTATTATTGTATTTAAATACATTTACTACCTCAAGGTCAAATCCTCATTGCAAGTGAGATTGAAATATTTTTGGGAGTACAGGAAAATAGTGCTATAATAGCAGTTTTCAAATGTATTAGAGTAGATTATTTACATAAAGAAATTGTTAAACTGCTGATTTAGGAGAGATTCAGTAGATCTGAGACCTTCATTTTATGTGTATGTACAAAACAAATGGGTTGGACTAAATGTTCTCTTGGCCTCTTTTAAATCAAACATTCTATAAGTATTTGCATTTCCAATTTTGAAATGTATGTTTCTTATTAAATTCTCAAATCATTTTGCTTAAGCCTGGAAGGAATTATCTACTTGATGACTGCAGTTTGATAAAGTCAACTCAAAATAGCGAACTTTATGGCAAACCTGTTAAGATCAAGGAATAATAAAGAGATGTCCTTATGAATAAGGTCAATAATATTACTGCATCAGAATTACTGGACCTGAACAAGATCTTAGATGGCATACAGAAAACCTTGCTGGTCTTGGAGGGCTGACTTGTGTTATCTCAGGAGGTGGTCTCTATAGCTTGGTCTCTTATGTCTTTTGAACCAGCGACCACCTTTCACATATTTGTGATTGAAACACCAGGTGCTACCTCTGAACACTTGGAATCCAACTAAAAAATCTGTCCAATTAAAATTAAAAGAAAATCAAAAAGGCTTGTTTACCTGGGGTGGTTATTATTGAATCTACTAGATAGTACGCTAACCCAAACTTGACATGAAATGAAAAAATCCAGACACATACAACAGTTCTTATGTATGTGTGTCCTTTAATTGTGAACAGACTTTTGAGAATTCAGAGCAATGATCAGGCTAATAGTAACTCAGGGGACTAAATACTGCCCATAAACACAACATCGTCTACCTTCTCTAGTTTCTAATTTTCAGTGAAGTGTAGTTTGAAAGCATGATGGGGAAGAAGAAAGGAGGTATTTCTCCCCCTTTCTCTAATCGCCTCTGCAGATTACTCACCACCAGCACTGGACTCCACAGTCAGAGGTTCCCTAGCCCTACTTTCATTTTCTCCTTGCCTTTTTTTGCAAGACCCAGCTCTGCTGCTTTAACTTAGAACTTGGGTCCATCTTTGTGATTTAAAAACTCAGTATATCTGAAGTCTGTTTCTCTTTTTGCATGGTAACTGATCTTTGGGTCTTTAGAAACCCAGAGATTTACTATTACTGCCAAGAATACAGAATATAAAAACCAATCATAAATGTGGAAAGATATTGAGAAACTTTATTTCCTCATTTTTGTACATAAGATATACAAAGTGCTGTGGATGTTATGTTCAGGGATACTTGGTTAAAGAAAAATTGTGAGACTTTCTTCTGTTCCACAGAGGGGAAGTAGGGGGAAGGTGGAGAGAAATATTGGTCAGAAACCAGAATTTTCACAGAAGAATAATAATGTAGTGATTAGGTTGGAAAGGCCCCGTCTCCTGCTGCTCCTGGCTTAATAACCTCAGGAGGACCTGTCTCTGACATTCAGCCACTACATATCAAGTAGTCTCATGGAACATCTCTCCTAGAACATCATACATGGCTTGGAGTAAAATATCAGGAGAAGCTAGAGAGGCCTCAGTTGTTGACCCTGCCATAGTAATAAGGAAACTGAAGGGATGTTCCAGTAAGAATCTTGTTCATAGACCAGGTTCTAGCTACAGAGCAACATTTTGCAGTCAATAATTTACCTCCAGGAAATTAATTAAAAGCTGTCCTGATATTTAGAGGATGTTTTATAGAATGCTCAGGAGAATTTCAGAAAAGCACAATTTAGTAAAATGTATTTTTCTTCAAGGGTATATTCTATTCTTATTACCAAAGGCTTAAATTCAACATTTAACATCCAATTTTCAAGGTGGTAACTATACTTATCATTTTTTAGATCATTTTTTAGAGTTTTTTTTGTATTGCTTGTTGATCTGTTGATTTTTTTTAAAATTAATTAGTTAATTACTTTTAGTTACTTATTTTTATTTTGGGGGGAAGTAATTAGGTTATTGATTTATTTATTTTAATGGAGGTACTGGGGATTGAACACAGGATCTTGTGCATGCTACGTCTGTGCTCTACCATTAAGGTATACCTTCCCCCTCTTCATTTTGTAATGTATAACAATATCAAATCACTATGTTGTACACCTGAAACTAATATAGTATTGTAAGTCAATTATACTTTAGTAAAAGTATGTTAACAATAGCAAAGAAAACATTCTACTTTCAGAGTTGTTTTGTATTGAAAAAAGGAAACATAAAAAGCTCTATTTATCAGAAAAATCAATTTGATTGATACACAACTACTGCTCTCTGCATGCACTTGGGGCAACATATATTTTGTCTTGTTATTCAAGGAGATTTATAAGAGTTCTATTTCTCCTTTATTCATACAAAAAGGCTGGCTAAAGGCATAGATTTCAAGTCCAATAAACCTGACTTAAATCCTTAGTTGGCTACTTACTAGTTGAGTGATTTCAAGCCAATTAGCTCTTTCGGGATTCATTTGCAGATGGGAATTCCATTCCCACTTGTAGATGGGAATAATGAGAGTATCCATTTCATAAAGTTTTAAGAATTAAATGAAATAATGTTGTAAGTAAATATTAACTACCATTATTATTATTAGTTTGGGTCAGTGCCCATTAAGTGTTGGAGGTAAGATTCAAACTCAGGCAGGCTGGTTTGATAGCTCATCTCATAATCACTGCATTATTCTATATATAAGATATATAAGAGATGTTCAGAAAGGAGAATGGCCAAGATGAAAGAGGAAGATGCTTTTGCTCACTGAGGTATCAAAGATCATCTTAGAGACAGAAACACTTAGTTTCCTAAAATGTTCATTAAAACATCAAAACTTTGCATAAAAATTTACTTGTAAGGAGTGTTAGTCAGCCTTTAGATAGACTGTCCAGCCAAGTTAAAAATATAAGAACTTAAAGAAAAAAATTCATAAGTTGCCAAGGTCACCAAGTCTTCTGTTTAAAATAGGAAACAGTGACAGCCACATGAGAATCACATTCACAAAGGTAATAACAAATCTGTCTAGACATCAGCAGAGACAGAATCAGGGCTTGTTTCTACGGAAGTCCAGGTTTATGGGACATATTTAAGGTTTTGTTACTTTGGAACCAAAAATAGGGTGATCCATTATTTTTTTTTTTTTTGGTAAAGTTATTTGCTATTGTTTTTGATTACCCCATTGCTTCTTTGTTTTATATGAGGATGAAAACATTTTTATTCTATTTCTTTTGAATTTATTTGCATATATATTTATTTATCACTGGTAGATGTCATGCTTATGTTGCTTGAAGCAGGCCAAATTATTAAGTTTTCCTTTTTCTACAGCAGATTCTACAGTGCCTTGGAGTAAGACAGTATGTGAAAGCAGGGTAATTTTGTGTGGTTTTAAATGTAATTTTAAAATTCTGAGCACCCAGTATGTCATGCAGCTCCACAGCAGTTTCATAATTATTTATGAAATTTCTCATTATTTAATAAAACAACATAAATAGTTTGTAAATATTATTCATTCCTAGTCTGTATCATGGGTGGCTATTAGTGGTATTTATGCTCATGCCAAATCATCTTATTTTAATATATTCATTTAATTATTTCTGACTTGATTGTTTATCCCAAGAGCACATTAAAAATACTACTGATTTGAAGTGGTGGCCTTCTGTGACTCTCATCTTTCACCTCTCATTGTTTACAGCTAGCATTGTAAATCATCTGTAATTTCTCACTTTAGTCTGTATTTCATTACAAGAAGTTGGCTTAGGACGGAGTCTCTGATTTTGGATTCACCCTGCTGAGCATGGTTTGTTCATGTCAATTCTAAATCAAGGTCAACCTCAGCACAAAATTGAAAAGGCTGCTTACAGCTAAGAGAGTTGCAATAATTGCTGTTGGTTGTCTTTGGTGCCCAAAGCTATTAATTATTAGGAGAAAATGATGTGATTTTATTAGCAGTAACATTTTATAACACTAATATTCTTGTCTCAGTGCAGTAAATAAAATGCCTTTAAGCACATTTGTGAGTAGAAGCTTCAAACCAAGTTAATGACAGAGTATATATGAGATGTCCCAGGGAATTTATTCTTGCCATAGAAGAAGAACCAGACATGATTTTTTTAAAAAAAGAGATACATTATATTATTTTCCTAAAAGGATAATGGAGACTATTCTTACCTGAAATGATGTCTCTTGTACAAGAGGATCTCAGTTCAGCTTAACAGACAAGGCTAGAAACAAGCAGTTATTACTCCCATCTCCAACTTGCCATTTTAGTTGTCTTCCTAAAAATAACATCTGAATCTGTCTTCTTGGTAGTTGGACTAAATGACTTGTAGACATGAGTGCAGCAAAACTAGCTCAAATAATGCTCAACCACTTAGGTTTATCCTTGGCCTCACCCCCCACAAAAAACAGAGAACATTAGACTGGATTTTCCAATCCTGTTCTCATTTCTCCCCTCAACATAGTGCATAGGCACTGTGACAAAGGTAAATGGGAAAAAGAAGAATGAGGAGAGGAGACTGACATTTACATATCATAAAACTATTTCTATCAGTGCCCAACAATACAGAAAGAAGGAGTTTACAGAGACATGTAAACAACTGACAGTTGACCAGGGACCTGATATTATGGCCTCCTGAAGCAAAGTCAGTATCTGCCTTCACCCAAAGTATTACCAGAATTATACATGCTGTATTTAAGCCACTGTGAACTTCTCCAGATACTGAGACAGACAAAATGCCCTGGACAATTAAGAAGATTTTATTCAGGCTATTGCAATTATGAGAATGCTCATTAATGAAGAACATCTCAAAGAAAAGGAAAGGCAGGTTTTATAGACTCAAGTAAACAAGGGAGTCATCCATGAGTCTTATGAGAGTCATGAGGATTGGAGGGGATGGTGTTTTCTTGGAACATGTAAGACAGGATAGCCCTCTAAAGTTGGTATTTCACAGAACACAAAAAGATGGAGGCATTTAAGAAAACAAAAGGATGACAGGGTTTCATAAGCCATCCTGTTTTCTGGGAGTACAAGGCTCAGGTAAAGTTCAACATTATCAGGATCTTAATTCTTTAGATCAAGAGTATTTCAACATTAGGCAAGCCACTTAACCTAAGTCTCTGTAAAATGAGAATATATCAGAAGTGGAGTCATAAGGTTTATAAGAAGATTAAGTGATAACAGTTTTTTTTAAATTGAAGTATAATTAATTTACAATGTTGTGTTAGTTTCTGGTTTACAGCATAGTGATTCGGTTATACATATATATATATATATTCTTTTTCATTATAGGTTATTACAAAATAATAAATATAGTTCTCTGTGCTATATAGTAGGTCCTTGTTGGTTATCTGTCTTATATATAGCAGTGTGTATATGTTAATTCCAAATTCCTAATTTATCCCCCTCCTTTCCCCTTTGGTAACCATAAGTTTGTTTTCTATGTCTGTGAGTCTATTTCTGTTTTATAAAGAAGTTCATTTGTATCATTTTTTTTTTAGATTCCACCTGCTAAGCTCAGTATATGATATAAAGAAGCAGCCAATAATGGTAGGTAGCTATTTATGTAAGATACTTCTCTCCTGGTTAATATTCTGCCCAAAGCCATATCTCTGAGTAAGTAGAGCAACAGTGCATGGCAAAATTGCACTAATTCATATTAATAGGAATGCTTAAACTGAATCAATAAAAAAAAGAACGATTTATAGATTATTTTAAAAGAAGCATACATTTGCAACTTCTGAATTTAGGCATTATCTGGAGCTCTGCAAACAATGTATTTAATAGAGTCTTTGTTCTAAAAGTATACAAGAACAGTTGTTAATTAGCTTTTCAAAACACTGATTAGATGGTAACACTTATTCCTTACTGGAGACTCTGAATAGAGCAGCTCCCCAGAAGGTGATAAGTCTTCACTTAAATAAATTAAAAACAGAAGAGGACCAGATCAAGTTGGTGGAACAGAAGGACACTGAGCTCACCTCCTCTCATGGGCCCCCCAAAATTACAACTACTTGCAGAGCAACTATCTATGAGAACAACCTGAAGGCAAACAGAAAAGATTTCCCACAGCTAAAGATATAATGAAGGAGACACAATGAGATGGTAGGAAGGGTGTCGATGTGTTCTAGTCATGACTAACACCCCAGGTCAGTGGCCCACTAAAAAAGGAACCTCACAACCACAGAGGTTCTCCCCAAGGACTGGGGCATTCAAACTCCACATCAAGCTCCCTAGCCTGCGGGTCCTGCACCAGGAATAGGAGTCCCCAGAATGTCTGGCTTTGAAAATCGGAGGGCCTTATGTTCAGGGAGAGCCAGAGGACTAGAGGAAACAGAGACTCTGCTTTTAAAGGGTGTGCAAAAAATCTCACGTACTTCGAGTCCTAGCACAGCGGCAGTAGTTTGAAAGGCTCTAGGTCACTTGCTGATCTTGGAATTAGGTTTCAGGAGAGGCAAATGTCAGGTAGAACTCCCTGTGGGACAGACATACTGGTGGCAGGTATTTTGGGGATCTGGTCCTATCACCAAAACAGTGGCACTGGAAAGCATCATTCTGGAAACCTCCCTTTAGCTTATTAGCACCAGGGGCTTATCCTGCCCACCAGCAACCTGAGCAGAAGTGCACTGCTGGGCAATACAGCCAGCCACTGGGGGAGCCTGCTCCACCCACCAGCTGGCTCACAGCACTTGTACACTGCCAGGCATCACAACCAGTCACACCAAGAGCCTGCCTTGCCCACCAGCTCACCTGCAGTAATCTCACACACAGGGCAGGGCTTTGCAGCCAGCTGAGGGAGTGACCAGCTCCAACCATTTGTGTGCCCACAGTAGTTGGCCTCGCCACAATAATCATGAGATTAACAATCACAAAAACTAGAAGAAATAATCTAAAGAAAAATACCAAGGAATAAATATATTTAAATTATTTAAGGGATAAAAATAAATTGATAAATACAAACAAAGAACAAAACACTATAAAAAGATGAAGAAAAAGAACAGAAAGGAGGAAAAAAGAGAAGGAAATGAAAAAAAAGGAAATTAAAACTCTTTTGGAATTCTAGAAATAAAAATAAATCATTTAAATAAAAAATAATCCTGAGCATCTTTACATAACACATACACAACAGCACTCTGAAAATTGGAGAGATGGCAGGGAAATAAATTTTTTCTCAGATGGACAGCTGAAGGGATTCACTGTCAGGAAACCTGTCCTGCAAGAAATATTTTTTAAGTTCATAAAGAAGTAAAATGATATAGATCAGAAACTTAAATCTCTATAAAGAAAAGTAGACCATCAGAGAAGGAATAAATGAAAGTAAAGTATCATGTTTTATATTTTGTAATTTATATAAAGTAATATAAATAATATAAAATATAATATAAATAATATAATGTTATAAAGTAATATTACTAACAATGTTATTTGATGATTGTAGCCTATGGATAAGTGAAACAAATACCATCTTATGACCAATGTCATAAAAGCAAGGAGAAAGGAATAGAAAATACTGTTATTAGATCCATATATTACAAGTAAAGTAATATAGTATTACTTAATGTGAACTTAGATTAGTTATAAGTGTATATTGCCAACTTTATGGCAAACACTAAACAAAATTTCAAAAGACATATAATTGGTATGATCACACAGAAGATAAATGGGAATCATGTAAAAGTTTCAATTAAAAGCAGAGGAAGCAGAAAAAGAGAAAGAAAGAAAAAAAAGAAACAATATGTGCCGTGAATAAAAATGTTACAAACACAGTAGTTACTAATTCAATTATACCAATAATCACTTAAAGGTGAATGACCTAAATATACCACTTAAAAGATTGAAATCATCAAAGAAAACAAAAATAAGGCCCAACTATGTGTTGCCTACAAGAAACCCAATTTAAATATAAAGACATGGTAGATTAAAAGTACAGAATGGAGAAAAATAACAGTACTCAATATTAACACTACTCAAAAGAAAGCTGGAATAGCCATATTAATTTCAATCAGGCTTCAGAACAGAAAAATTATCAAAAATGACGAGGGACACTATATAGTGATGAAAGGCCCTTTTCTTCAAGGAGACATAACTGTCCTTAACATGTATATAATTAACAACAAAACATCAAAATGCGTAAGGTAGAAACTGTTAGAACTGAAAGAAAAAAATAGATAAATCCACTATTATATCTGGATACTTCAATACATTCTTTCAGTCACTGATACACCAAACAGTCTGAAAATCAGTATGATTAGAATTGACCTGAATATTAATCAATTTGATTTAATTGACAATTACATAATAATCTATCTACCAACAACAGTATAAATACTCCTCTCAAGCTTACAAGGGACACTGGCAAAAATAGAACACATTCTTGGCTCTTTAAATATACATTAACAGATTTAAAAACATAGGAATCACTCAGAATATGTCTTGGATTATAATAAAATTAAACAAAAGATCAACAACAGCTGGAAAACACTTTGACATTGGGAGTTTAAACAGAATACTTCTAAATAATTGATAGAGCAATAGAGAAGAGATCAAAAATTTTTTTGAACTTAATGACAATAAAAATACAATTTATCAAAATTTGTGGGATGCAATAAAGCTATATTCAGAGGGAAGTTTATAGTTTTAAATGCATATATTGGAAAAGGTGAAAGACATAAAATCAGTCTAATACTAACAATCTATTTCCCTTAGAAAACTAGGAAAAGAAGAACAATTTAAGCATAAATCCAACATAAGAAAAAAGTAATATAAATTAGACAAGAAATCAATGAAATTGAAAACAAAACAAAACAAAAAAACAGAGGAAATCAACCAAACCAAAAGCTGCATCTTTGAAAAGATAGATAAAATTAATAATATAATTAATTAGCCTCTAATCAGGCTAGACAAAAAGAAAAATTGAGAGAGAGAAGACACAGATTATGCAATTTTTAAAACTTATCACAATGTTCATTGATGGATAAAAGTATATAAAGTCAGAGCATGAACATGACTTGGTAAATTAAGTAGACAATTTTAATACTGTAAGAAGAAGGAATAATACAAATCCTCACCATTTGTATTGCTCCCACAAAAACTACTTCAAGAGCATTTACCATTTTTTAAAGCTGATCGTTTTTGTGCAAGAAACCATGTTTCTTTTAAAAGGACTTGTGCACCCGCCCAGGCTCAAGGATATTAAAATCTTGCACATAAAGCCCATTACCAGAGATTGAAATACAGATAATATTATTGAAATTTGGAGTGTTTACCATTGCTTACCTCACAGGCATTAAAAAGATAATAAAAGGAATACTATAAACAACTCTACGCACACAAATGTTACAAATTAGATGCAAAGGACCAACTCCTTGAAAGACACAGACTAAAAAACTCACACAAGGAGAAATCAGTAATCTGAATAGGTTTGTATCTATTAAAGACATTTAACCAATAATTAATAATCTTATAAAACAGAAAGCACCAGGTTCAGATGATTTCAATGAGAGATTTTACCAAAGATTTAAGGAAGCAATGCTACCAATTCTCCACAATCTCTTCAGTTAAAAAAGGAGCAGAGGGACTATTTCCTAATTCATTCTACGAGGCCAGCATTTCCTAAATAGCAAAACAAACTAACTAAAATTTTTTTTTAAAAAAGAAAAACTGTAGGTGTGTATCTCTCATGACCATAGATATACTAGTTCTTAACAAAATATTACTATTTTGAATCCAGCAATGTATATCAAAATCAGACATCATAATCAAGTGAGATTTATTCCAGGTATGCTAGTCTTCTTGGACATTCAAAAATAAATCATTGTAAATCACCACATCAACACACTAAACGATGAAAAAGATGAAAAAATTCAGAGTAAGAAATGCACTTGTCAGAGTTGATTTTCATAGGTTGGACATATTAAAATGCTTTACTAAATTTAGATTTGATGTATTTTCCAATAATGAAAAAATTCAAGTTTTCCAATTACCCTTTCTGGGTAACAGAGAACCCCCAGTGCTACTCATCTCCTTGGTGGTGAGAGATGTGAGGCCTTATAGGTTATCAGTGTAGTCTTATTAGACAGAAAACATTCGGTTTTCTGAGACGTTCTTTTTGTTAAGAACAGAGCTCACTTACTCTAAAACTAACACTGTTTTGTCATATAAGCAACAGCAGCAGGGAAGAGTAAGTTTAATTTTTGCACAAGCAATTTTGTGCAGTTGTCACTAATATCAAGGAAGTAAACACTGGGCTTAATGCTGTCCTGGTTTCTAAATAAAGAGATGTCAGACTGTACCTTTGGAGAATAGAAATTTGCCTTTTTTCTTTTTTTTTAATCACTGAAAGGATGGCAAGAGAAAGAACTGACTCCTTCCCCTTGAAATCTTGCAGCATAAGTTATTTGCCATTCAAAATGTGCACAGAAATGGGAGTCTCTTGTAACAAGAGGAACATGAAGAGAAAAACTAAAGTTTTCTTTTTCCCTTTTACTACATCATAGCAGTTGGAAGTCATTATTACGCTTGTCATTGCACTTGGGTAGGGTGTGCCAACTGTTTACGATGCGATCCTGTACAAAGAGGCAGAAACTTTTCTTTCTGGCATTTCTGGGAGAATTTGAAGGAAAGGAAAAAGAAAATGGGAAAAAAAATGAGAGTAGTTTTCCTCACCAATCTTGAGCATGGTCTCTTTCTTGTCTCACTTGAGTTATCTTGACTGCACAATTACTATGTATAATAAAATGACTATATGCCACGTTCTCTTTTTGCTTCAGTTTCTTTATCTCTAGTGAATAGCTACAGTTCCATTCATGAAAATCTTTTTATGTTTTGGAAGAAAATAGATAGCAAAATTCAGAGATTCATACAATCCAAGAGTTGGAAGGGGCTCTAAGATTTAGTCCATTTTGGACACTGAAATATAAGTTCCTTCCTATCCATTTACAGGAACTTAAGAGTAGAGCATATGTGATTTGTAAACAAAGGAGCATTAGGCAGGGAATTTGCAAATGCTCCTGTTCTTCTTCCTAGTTGCATATGTGCAGTCTATCCTCTGGAAACAGGCCACACTGAATTTTGTGTCTTCTTCAAGTTAAAAAATTGTTAAAGATTTCTCTAACAATTAGGGTCTTTGAACAATTAAATCAGCTGGCAGCCTCCAGGTGGCTGGAAATATTAATTAAAACAGAAATTATGTAGGAGATTCTGGCACGATAGAGCAGACTAGCTTCCAAGGTCCATTCATTTACTATGAGTCTATGGTTTCTTCTACCTAATTTTATCCATCCCCTTTCCTAGTTATATTATAGTATGGGCCATTACTAATGCTGTAATAGCATTTTTAATGTAATTCATGTAAATTAAATTTTGTGCAAAATTCTAAAACATTGCATATGACAAAAATTTTAGCTTGCCCTTTGGGCATCTGTGAAAATACTAATTACAAAGGCAACAAACATGTCCATGGCTTGATATATGAAAAGATGGTGTGTAATTGAATTATTCATAAGAATACCAGGTAGAACATGAGAGGCAGCTTTTATTAAGGGAAGGAAGTCAGTACCAATACCAATGATCAGAACACCATCTTTTGCTAATTTTCAGGTCTAGGCCACCAGACCTTATTTCTTAATATTTAGAGGAGATTCCTTGTGAATGATCTCCAGCATCACAGCTGTGGTTCAGCATCATGACCCCCACTAACACAGAAGAGTCATTGCATCTTCCCTAATCTATTACATCTATGGCCTATTTTCTTTGAGTTTTTAAATGAATATGAAATGACATTCCCAAGAAAGCGAATCCAGCATTACTGGATGTTGACTGTACTTACTACTGTGACTTTTGTAAAACTTATTCGTGTTTCAGAGTCAAGTAAAATAAACTGAATCTGCTTTTTGAAACAAGTCATGGCTGTCAGCTGGATTCACAAAGACTTTGTGTGACACTGAAGCGAATCTCTGTGCCTGGGAATATGGATCACTGGGTTCATTAAATATCATTTAGTAGAGATAGTTTCCACTAATTTCCATTCTCTGTTCTTCACATTTGGGAGGACCTTAAAAGGATTCAAGATGCACAACACTGTGTTACTTACTGGTAAAGGCAGAACTCTTTTGAAAAGAAATAAGGATTGTTCTGATGACAGGCATGTATATTTTAGGCTAAAGTTGATTACGATATGAATATATTGGGGATACAAGTATATTGGGAAAGTATGACAATGATTATGTGATAGACATAGGTGAAGGGGTTACCTCTAAAGACCTCTAAATGTAAATGAAATAACATTTACTAGATTGGTAACACTGGGCCAACCATTTATTTAATCTCTTAATTAATAAAGTGCAGATGATAATTTCACCTATCTCCTACAGTTGCTGATAAGACTAAATGAGAAAACATGCACAAGTTATGTAACAAATTACCTGGAAGGCAGTAAGAGCTTAATAAACATTAGCCTTTATTGTTGTAATTATTGTTGTGACAAATTATACAGAACAGGGAATTTGCAAAGCAATGTGGTGGTAGGAATAGTACCATATTGCAAAACAGCAGGCCTGGAATCTAAACTTTGTTCTATGGCTAAAAAAGCTGTCAGCAAATCGCTTAATGTATTTGAGCTTTGTACATTTTCTTGTTTCTTTGTTTTGTTTCTTTCCTATTATTTTGTTTTGTTTTCTTGCAGTCCTTTTTTGTTTTTTCTTGCATTGCTTTCTTTTTGCCTATGTTACAGAGATACAGGCTAATGAATCTGTCTCCGTCTCCTTCTCCTAAATGCTCTTAAATAAAAAGTTGTAAAGGTCTATATGAATACATATAGCATATATATATATGTGTGTGTGTGCATATATATATATATGAAAGCCATCATATTGATTGCAAAATAAACTTGCATGTGCCTTACTGACTCTGACGATTGAAAATTTATACATTAGCATATCCTGAAGTGAATAGGATACAAGAGCATAATTTAATCAAGGAATTTAGAATAGAAGTTCCCAAATAGGTGCAATTTTTCCCACAAGTGACATTCGGCACTATCTGGACACATTTTTGATTGTCAGGATTGAGGGTGAGTAAAGGTGTTATACCACTGGTTTTCAGTAAGTATAGGCCACAGATGCTACTCATCCTCCTATGATGCACAGGCAGGGCAGCCCCAAATAACAGTACACTATCTAGCCCCAGAGAGCAATAGTGCCAGTATTGTGAAACCCTGATTTAAAGCATCATTTAATAAAAGCAACTCCACAGACTTCTGTTGAGGGCCAACTGTGTTCCGGGCACTGGAGTGGGATAAAATAGCCTTTGTCTTCAAGGAGCTCAGTGCCTCTGAGCGTTAAGTCATCTTCTATCATTTCTTTGTAATCATATAATTGCCTTTAGTAGTAAACCAGTATTAGTCTTAACTCTACGAGAAGTATGAAAGGATGAAGGTCACAGACCTTTGGCTTCTCTATTGGATTGATAAGATACCAGCTGAGTGGGTGCAATAGTCTTATATTCATACCCATGTATGGTCCACATAGTTTGGAAGAAAATAAAAGAAAAATAAATGAAATAAACATGTAAGAAATATAATACCTATTCATAACATAAGTTCATTTCATCTCTGCAAACATACTTGAAAATGACTAAGGAATAAAGTCAGAGACAAGAGAGAATTTTTTTGGCATATACCAGAGCACTTAACTAAAATTCTTAGTTAAGAACTAAGAATATTTTTTATTCTTAGTAGAAGTAACTTTTCACAAAACCTGTTTTTGTGAAACTGTCAGTATAAGTGTCATGGAAAAGAAAAGGGCACAGGAGGTAAGTTGAAATTAAACTCGTAATAACTGTCTGTCTCACAGGTTGTCAGGGGGGTAATTGTGATTCACACTCACAAAGTGGAAGGTGGCAGTGTACAGAGAGACTGAAACTCCTTACAAAATACCAGATAGGGATGGCAGAAATAATCACGTCAGATGCTCGGTTAGGAACCTGATGTTCTATTAGGAGAGAAACTGTTAGAGCAGAGGCTGCAAGGAATGGTGATGATTTAATAGAGGATTTAAAAGCAAAGGAGTAGTATGCTTTGATCTCTTTAATTTACTCTTAAGAAAATATTTTATTGCCATAAGAATATTTAACATTAGATCTATTCTCTCAACAAATTTTTAAGTGGACCGTACAGTCTTGTTGACTACAGGTACACTGTTGTACAGCAGACCTCCAGAGCTTGGGCCTCATGCCTAACTGAAACTTTATGCCCATTGATGAGTAACTCACCGGTTCCCTTTCTCCTCAAGGCCCTGGCAACTTGATCTCTCGAATTTAAATTGATCACAGTAATGGTGTTTGGGTGGGGAAAAAGCTGAAAGCTTTCAAATAACTCAAATTTCTATCTATAAAATTTTATCTTTAAATGCTTTTGGCCATATTGGAGCATAGGGGACCATATTTACAGCCCCACTTTATACAATAGAAAACTGGGAAGAAATATGTAAAGCATTGGTTTTCAGACATTGAACAATGGGAAGTGCAGGACCTTGATCCTTGAGTCAAGTGGAACAAAAGTAGGTGAGGTGATACTTACTTCAGCGTAAGCCCTGAGGGCAATTTCCAGGCCACAGCAGAGAGAGGAAGAATACAAGCAGAACCTTATTGGAACATTACATTGAAGAGACAGATTAAAGTTGAAGAGGAAAGCCAAAATGACTGAGCTTTATGAAGCAGAGTGTAAGAGAGGAAGGGGCTGCATAGAGGGAGTGCTCTGGAGATCTGCAGGGGTCCCCTTGAGTCAGGAGACTCCAACCTGGATAATGTAGCAGCAGAATGCAACAGGCTAAACAACTCCTGGAGCTCATGCAGGGGTGGAATGTGTTTGCATTCTCACCAGCCAGAGTAGAAAGACATCAGGAAGAGTCCTCAGAACAATGCTACCTGAATATTGTGGCTATGTTAGCTACTGAAAGGCTACTCTGCATCTGTCCTAATAAAGCTTAAAAGTGAGCCTGGAAAAGATACAACCAATTTCAAGTAATTTAATACATAACAGAACAAAATCTAATATTATTTAAAGAAATATATCAAAATCCACATAACCACATAAAATTCACAATGTCAGGCATCTACTAAAATTTGCCAGACATTCAAAGAAGCAGGGATGTTTAACTTATGACAAGGAGGATAACTGATCAATATAAAAAGACCCAGAAGTGATAGGAGGTGTGGAATTAGTAAACAAAGACATTAAAAAGTTTTTTAAAACACACTCCCTATGTTGAAGAAGATACAGGAAAAGTTTAAGTTGATGAGGAGAAAACTAAAGACAACAAAAAGAATGAAATAGAATATCTAGATTTATCTGAATAAAATAATATTAAAAACTCTGATAAAATAAACAGGAGATTAGACATTTGAGAAAAATGGATACGTGAACTGGAAGGTATAGTAATAGAAACTATCCAAAATGAGATTCAGACAGAAGAAGAAAAAAAAAAAGACCACAGGTGATCTGCGGAATAATATTGAGGAGGACAGTATTAAGCAGTCAAGCTTTCGTGTAACTGGAGTCCTAGGAGAAGAGGAAAAGGAAAAATGTTTGAAGAATTAATAGCTAAGAAATTTTTCAAATTTGATGAAAACTGTAAACCCAGAGATCCAAGAGGCTCAATAAACCATGACAAAAATACAAAGAAAATTATCTCAAGTCACATAATCAAATTGGTGAATACCAGTGATAAAGAGAATATTAAAAGTGCCAGAGGGAAAAAGGTTTCATACAGAACAACAAGAATGATTGCAAACTTCCCATCAAAAACTTTGCAGGCCAGAGACATTATACTATATGAAAGAAGCAAGGCACAAAATGTTACTTACAATATGACTCTGAAAAATATACAGACAAGAAAGTTTCAGAGATCAAAATTGATAAGTGATTACCAGGGGTCAGGAAGAGGGGACAGAAAATGACTTCAAAGGGGCATTAGGGAACTTTTTGATGTAACTGAAATCAGTGGAAGCCACATGATTGAACACATTTGTCAAAACTTACAGAATTATATAATTAAACTTAGAGAATTTATTGTATGTAATTAAGCTTCGGTAAAGCTGCTTAACAACAGCAAAAACAATTTAAAAAGTAGCCTATAGTAAGTTCTTTGGCAAAGCACTTGTGTGACACAAATCTTTTTTTATGATAATTAAGCTTCTCTATAAAATCAGATATTTTCTCATTTGGCCCTTAATTTATCTGCTGATTTTTGGTTAGTGATCATAGTCCAGGAAGAAATTTTAGTGTCAGTGGGTAAAGGAGGTTTTCAAGCTCTTGAAATGTTGCAAAGTGTGAGAGATTCTCTTACGATATGAAATATCCTCAGATGCTTGAATTTAGTGGTATTCAAATTGGAGATTAATATTTTTGTCACTAACTTATTGCTGGACTTAGTTGATTGAATGTTTAGAATGAAAACGTTAGTTTCTTATCATTTTTCTTTCTTTTCTCATCAAGTTTTTCTATCTCTGATGCAGAGCAGGTCAGAAAGATTTGCCCACTGGATGGCCTAGAGGTGTGTATCCATTTGGTGGTAGGATCAAGGTACTTATTAGTTATTGACCTGCCGATGCCGTTAGTCTTTGTGTACAATCTCACAATGAACATGAAATGTAGTGGATGTCCATTCCATGGCTTGGTCCCCAACAATTCCGTGTTTTTGAACTGGGTCTTACCTGCGCCCTGGCTATACTCTTATGGCTCTGATAAGCCAGAAAAAATGGTTTGTACCAACCTGGGCCACAGTTGGCCCAATGTGATGGCCTACTACTTAGACACTTAACAATCAGACTGTCATTCAGTTTATGTTTAAATGGGCTACTATGAAAGCTTAATGTACTATTCTACATCCTATAGATAAATAGATAAATAGTTGGATGATTTAATGGCATTTAAATGAAAGGTGAGAAAAAAATAGCCAAAAGTGAGGAAGTTTTCCGTATTTTTGAGAATAGCCTAAAAATGTGCTATGCACAATTTGTGAGATTTCACAAATATTAGAATCATGGAGTCTAACTTTTCTGGTATAACTTCCATCTAGTGCCAAAATATCTTTATAGTAGGCAATCTTTAGTGAAAATAAAATCCATTCCACTATTAAGTTGGTTGACTACTGTTCCCAGACTTAGTGAAGTTACATGTAAACTTGTAGAATTTTATTCAGTAGAATGCAAATCATATCTGTCCAGTAGACTGGATCATTCCATATTTGTATGTAACCCAGCAATCCTAGCATTCTTTTATTAAATTGCCTAAAAGTACCTTGCTCCTCAAATGCTCTTTTAATCAATTTTAACATCTTACTTGTATCCTCGTTGATAGGTTAAATTAAGTCTTTTTCATGTGTTTATTTTGGATCTGTTAAGACCTTGAAAATTACATTTTATATCATGTTTCATGTTATTCCATAGCTCAGAAACTCTTCATTTCTTATATTAACATTGACTAATTTCTCCTCTGTGGCAGACACTGTACCAGACACTAGTTCCACTGTCAAGATTGTCACAATCTGGTCAGAAAGTTCATAATGCCATGTGGCAGGATCTCTATTGAATTACTCCAGGTAGTGCACATGAGTCTGACTGGAGTATTGAAATCAAGAGAGCTGCAAAGAAGAAGCAGTATTTAATCTAAGCTTGGAAATTTGAGAAGAATTTAACCAACAAGGCAAGGGAGGGAAGTGGACAATGGGGAAGAGGACATTCTAGGTAGAAAAAAGTAGCAGTAAAGGAAGGACAGCATAGAAGAGTTTGGCACATTCATTTAATCAAGAATTGCAAGGTTGCCAGAGTAGAATGGTACATAAAATGGGAAGTGGCTGCAGTGACACTATAAACAAAGGCTAGCTATAGTTTGTGAAGAACATTTTAGTTCTTGCTAAGGAATCTAGCATTATATTTTTGGCAATAGGGATCTAATTTTAAAGCATCTTTCTTCATGGTTATCTGTATTTTGGACACTCTGTGCCAGACTGGAGAATTTATTGAAGGAAAAATATACTATATTTATGAAGATCAAAAAAATGTTTCTTGAAAGAATCCAAGACAGAATTGATTAAGCTCCACATCAGAAACACTGTAAAAGAGATGGAGTAATTTTCAGATTCATTAGGGAGATAGACTCAACAGGACTTGATGAGGTGTGAGTCAGAAGGATGAGTTAATGAAGCCTTTATTGCTTGGGTAATAAACTGGGTAGATGGTCTGGTGTGGCAGTTACGCAATAAAGGGAAGACAGAATTAAGAACAACCTGGTGAAAGAAGTGAGTTTAAACATTTTAAAAGAAATAAAATACTGCCAGATTATGAGGTTAGGGAAAACATGTGCCCCTCCCCCAAGATATCTAAAGGAAATTGGGTTTAACTTAACATAAAAATGGCATTAAGCTCACCATATACTTTGGAGCTGGGCAGATTAGGGCTAGAATTCTGGATGGATTCTGAAATGAAACTTATTATATAGCATTTCTGGACATTAGATTCCTCATCTGTAAATAGGGGGTAAAAACCCCTACTTTCTATAATGTTGTTATGAGTTAATGACTTTAAAGAAACTAACATAGAGCCTGGCAGTTAGTGGACCCTCAGCAAATGAGAATATGGGAGGTGAAAGTTCCCTTACTCTCCTAAGAATAGTTTCAGTTTTATATATATATAAACATATATATATATATATATTCAGGTATAGTTGATTTACAATGTTGTGTTAATTTCTGGTGTACAGCATAGTGATTCAGTTATACATACATATTACTTTTCATATCCTTTTTCATATAGGTTATTGCAAGGTATGAATATAGTTCCCTGTGCTATACAGTAGGATCTTGTTGTTTACCTATTTTATATACAGTAGCTAGCATCTGCAAATCCTGAACTCCCAACTTATCCCTCCCCATGCCCCTTTCCCCCTAGTAACCATAGGTTTGTTTTCTATGTCTGTGAATCTGTCTCTGTTTTGTAAATAAGTTTATTAATGCTACTTCTTGTTTAGACCATATTAAATGAGCATTTGCTCAATTTCAATTTTTGCATCTGTATTCATTCTTTCAGCGACTCAAACTTTTCACAAATATTTTTGAGTCTAAGGGCCAGACACTACTCTAGGTACTGAGGGTGCAGCTGGGTCTCTACCCCGACAGAGCTTTATAGTCCAGTTGGATACCATGAAGGGAATCCCTCCACTAATAAGACCAGAACAAATAAATGAGAGAATTATAGCTTATTTATCTTCTCAAATAATAATCTGTATAGTAAGTAGGTATTGTCAGTGGGAAATAACTGAATAGAGCTGTTGCTGTATTTTAAAAATTCCTGCTCTATAATGGAAACCTGAGGGAATAAAGGGGGCAATTTACATGTACTTAAGGTTTTACCTCAGGCATGGTGACAGTTAAGGAGGATCATTACACAGAGGCTGAAGTGAGATGGTCAGAGCAAGCACAAATGCCACAAAATGTTTCAGAAAAGTAGATAACAAGTGTGTAGCAAACCAAATTTAAACTTTAGTTTTCTATTACTCTCTTATGTATTATCACGCAGTTCCCAACCCTTGCAATGCTAAGTCCTAAAATTAATGTCTTGTTACCAAAAGTTTAAATTTAGAAAGGAAGGTGGGTTCTTGGGTGAGAACTCCAAGACTTTTGTAACTTCAACAAGCTATTTTTCGACCTGCACTGGGAGAACATCAAAGTTCAGAGGACTCATGAGAATGAGATGACTCCCATGTCTTTTCTTGCTTATAATGCAATGCTCCATTTATCTAAGTTTGTTATAGATGGACTTTATTTAATTTGAAATTGATTGAACAATATTTGAGTTCACATTTGAACTTGGAGATTTCACTTTTAAAAAAAACCCAGATTTCTAGTTTTTCTTGAAAAATCTAGGAATCTGGCAACCCTGAACCTGAATTTCTACATGTCAGCTGAGTAGCTGCCTGTTGAGATGTAGCCTGTGTTCCCTCATGCAGTCTACTTCCTCATTATAATGTATCAGCTGTGTAAGCATTTGATTTTGAGAACATCTAGTCCACAGAGGTGAATGGATGCCCTGCTGTGACTGTCAGTTGGTACTTGGTATAGTTTAACTTCCCTTTGTGCCTGTGATCACATTTTTCAGACTCCCTTATCAACTAGGTTGTAGATACTTTTTGAATTTCAGATACAACACAGTCATAGGAGACTCAGAAGAGGAGCACAAGGGAAGAAACAGTGGTGGACAGGGAAAGATTTTTTTTTTCCAAAATTTCTTTTAGAGGTATGATTCAGAAATAAACAAATGCTCATATTTTCAGTGTTACAGATTAATGAGTTTTAACAAATTCATACACTAATGCCACACTTAACCCTACTAAAATATAGAAAGTTCCATCACCACAGAATATTGTAGTATAAGTCATTTTATGAACATATGTTTTCAATTTCTTTGGGTACATGCATAGAAGTAAAATTTCTGTATTAGAAGGGATATATATTTAACAATTTAAGAAAAGATCAAGCTGTCTTTCAGTTATACCATTTTATACCCTCACCAACAATAAATACATGGCAGTCCCAGTTACCACACTTTCTAATCAACATTTGGTACTAGATTTTTAAAATCTTAGCCAATCTAATGGGTGTGTTTTAATATTATATTATGATCTTAATTTTATTTCCCCACTTGATTAATGATGTAGAATTTTTTTCATGTATTTACTTCTATTTCTCTTCTTGTTGAATTGTCTATGGAACACTTTTACCTACTTTTAAAACTGGATTGTTTGTATTTTTGTTATTCATGCTTAAGATCTCTTTATGTATTCTGAATACATGTCATTCCTTATATCTCTGTAGGCACATGATGAGTCATATGTCATGTCTATATACATCAATGACAATATCAATATTGATATAAAGATATAGAAACATCTGTATAAAATATAACTCCCATCCTGTGGATTGCCTATTCATTTTAATAGTGTCTTTCAATGAGCAGACATTTTTAATTTTGATAAAGTCTACTACTATATTTTTTTATTATGGTTTGTGTTTTCTGTGTCTTGTATAAGAAATTCTTGCTTACCAACTAGCTAGAATCAAAAATTAACAAAGCATTGATGAACCCTGTATTGTCCAATTACCCAATACTTTCCTTCTTCTTGCCACCAAAATTAAAATACTATTTTGAATTTTGTCTTAATCATTCTCTTAGTTTTCATTAATATTTTATTGCATACATATAAATAAAACTTTTCTATTCTGAATATTTGTGATGTGAACTAAATTATATCTTACTATACATAAACTTTTGTGACTTTCTTTTTACTCTCAACATTATATTTTTAGGATTCATTTATGTTCATATGTGAAGCATTAGTTTATTACTTTTTATGGGGAAACATGGTATTCAATTCTATGACTATACCACACTTAGTTTTTTTATCAGTGGACATTTTATCCACTTTACCTCTAATATAAAAATTGCAGAGGGTGGGAAGGGATAGACGGGATTTCAAAATTGTAGAATACATAAACAAGATTATACTGTATAGCACAGGGAAATAAATACAAGATCTTATGGTAGCTCACAGAGAAAAAAATGTGACAATGAATATATATATGTTCATGTATAGCTGAAAAATTGTGCTCTACACTGGAATTTGACACAATATTGTAAAATGATTATAAATCAATAAAAAATGTTAAAAAAATTGCTACTATAAACATTTTTGTACAAGTTTTCTGGAACATACATGCCAGAATTTCTCTAGAGTATATAGGTAAAAGTTGAATTACTGAGTTCGTAAGGTATACACAACTTGGCTTTATAAAATAAATCATTTACCACAGTAGCTGTACTGATTTATATTCTCACCAATAATTCTAACAGTCTCTGTTACTGCATATCCTCATTGGCTCTTGGTGTGGTCTGCTTTTAATTTTTGCCATTTACCTCACCTACTAGTAACTGCTGAGGGCTTACTGCATTTCAAGAACTTTATATCTGCTTTACAAATGTTATTCCTTAATCCTCATAACAAATCTGGGATGCTAAGGACAATTATCTTAATTTAACCACATTAAATCTGATGTTCTGGAAAATTAAATATGTAAATATGTCCAAGTTAGTGATAGCAAGAATTTTCATACTATGTCTTGTTTACTGTGTTCAACACTGTACACGCCTGGTTCCATTCTAGTCCCCATATGACTCCTGAGGTACAATCTAGGTGTCAGCAGGGCTGTATTCTCTGTGAGGCTCTCGGGATTAACCTGTTCCCTTGCCTGTTCCAACCCCTACGGCCATCTATATTCCTTGTCTCATGGCTCCCTTCTTCCGTCTTTAAAGCCAACGACAAGGTAATTCTTTCTTATGCTGCCAACTCTATGACTCTCTTTTCTGACTTGTCCTTCCATTTTTATAAACCTTCGCATTTACACTGGACCCACTCAGAGAATCCAGGATCATCTACCTGGTCAGCTGATTAGCAACATTAATTCCATCTGTAACTCCTTTGCCATGTAACAGCATATTCACAGGTTCTAGGGATTAGGACACGGACATCTTTGAAGGGTCATTGCTCTGCTTACCACAGTGAGAGACCAGAATTTAAGGCCCAGTTTGTATGATGGCTAGATGTCCTTATAACTCTAAATCTCAGGCTCATATAGCTGGTGAACCCTGGCTGCATATAAAAATATGTTAGAGGGAAGAGTCTAGTGGTACAGTATGGGAGGGTTTCTTTAGGGCCTTTCAGGCAAGATCAGGGCCATTTCCTACATTGTGCTCCTTAAATCACTAAAGATCCATGAGTTGGAATTAAAAACAAAAGGTTCCTTGGGTAAATATTTTTGTTAAACAGTTGGGGGGTGGTGGAGAATGCTGCATAATGTATTTACTCCTTTCCTTGGGTTAGCAACGCACATTAGCGTATTAATAACCCCAGGATGCCTAGCAGTAAAGGAGTCTATTTAGCTTTCTTGTTTCCACAACTAATTGGATATGGAACCCTTACTTCTGAAATGTTGCCTCTTGGCTCTTGGCTCGCTTTTAGTGGAACATCTGAGGAATCACACGCTATGGAATATTGTTTCAGCATATTGTTGTGACATTAATTGAATTTTGGTTGTCAGACAATACCCAGAATATTGTGATATCCTGACCAGAGTGGTTTAAGTGAAACAGGGTCATCTCATTTATAAAACTTTCAAAATCAGAGAAGGCCTTTTTCAAGTAAAATTTTAAGATAGAAAGTCTTCACAATGAGATGCCCTTACCTAGGCTGAATGTAGAGCTCAAAGGAACTTGAATATTCAGCTAGAGAATATGATATTTTCCAAATAAGCACTGCGATGGCCAATGTCTTTCCTCTGTTTCTTTGAGGCAGAAAATGCATCTTTTCTTTTTTAAGTTTTTCTGAACTATCAAGTTCAGATCTTCCATACTGTAAATGCTCAAGAAAGTTGTTTTTTTGTGGGGAGACAAATGTTTTGAATATAATCTATATGAAGATACGGGACAAAAATGTAAGAAAAGAATTAGAGAAGCACGATAAGGGTGTAGATCTTCAGAACTGTACCTGTAGAAATGCCTAGATTTTTTCTTCAGTGATTTTCTATACTAACAATTTATGCATTGTGAAAAATTTGGAAAATTCAGAAAAGTGCAAAAGGAAAGTGAAAAATGACCAGATGCAGATATTATTATCACTTCAGTGCATTTCCTTCTAAATTTGTAGAGGAAAAAGTAAAAAGCAGACAAACAAACAAACAAAACCAAGATCAAAATCAAAAACAATAGTGCTGTTTGTGGCTTTTTATTACTTAATTTATATTATGGTCATTAATTTGTTCATTAAAAACCCTTGGCAAACATCATTTTAGGACTAAAATATATTCTCCTTTGTATTTTATGAATACAACATTATTTTATCTTAATTTAAGTTTGCAAATTAAAGAAAATCACATGCATTATGGGCAAGAACTTACCATTTGGTATAGAAAATCCCAAAGTATGAGTAGATGCAATATAAAAAGAAATAGTAATTTGTGAACACAGAAACACAGAGGGTAAATGCTTTGTTTGAGAGCCCATCAACCTGTATCAGAACTGAAAAGGGAACAAGATCCTCCACATCTGTTTTGGATGCTCACACACCCCATCCTAGTCCTTTAAGTAGATTTTCTGCAAGCAACTGTTAATTGGGAATTATTGATCTGAGGGTTGATACAGCCCACAACAAAGGATCATAACTGAGAATGTTTCTGCTGAAAGGGAGAGAGTTACTGGAGTGTTGCTATCCCTGCTTTATGCCCTCAGAAACTTCAAAGGGCTGAGACAGGGCAGTCACCCCAGTTTCTCATAGTGTGAAATGAAGTGGGCAAAACTGGGCCCGTAGCAATTACCACTCCTAATTGCTGTGAAATGCTCAAAGCACTTTTCTATAGACTTTTCACAGCCTGATCAACAACTGAAAACTATTCATTTAGTTTATAAATGAAACAAAGGAAGATGGGCATCCCCATTCCTGAAGTAATCAGCACAGAGCGCTTGCAGGAGGGTTATGGAATCCACCTGACAATGTAACAGAATAGGAGACGCTGTTGATCAACAGTCAGAGAGACCAATTCTGACCACAACGATGCAATTCTTTTCCTTCATGGGTCATCCTGCATCTCTCCTTCTTTTTAAACTAAGTAGAGTCCTACAAGACGCAGTTTGGGAAGCCAGAAAAACCCAAAGAGGAATAATTCCTTTATTTTTGTAGCAATTTAACTGTGTTCTTTGTTTCTTTTTAGAAGGAAATTTAAAAATGTATAATTAAGTTCCTCATATATGTAGGAATCTTTCTTCCATAGTGATTTTTAAAGGAAAAATTATTCTACCTTTATTAAAATTGGAGGGATACTGAATTATTTCTCCATTGACCAGGATGATAAAATCATGGTTCACAAAATTCTATGACTGGGAGAACAAAAGGAAAGCATTTGCTTTCAAATGAAATAAAATTCATATTTATGAATCCCAATTTTTATGTTAATTTGCATCAGCTTATATGAAACCAATTTACAGCTACTCACTCCACACAAACTCCACAGTAAGTTGGTGAAAAGTAAAATCAGGTTTTAAGAACTTACTCAAGCACCACATACTTGATTTCCATTTTTTTCTTAAAGGGATTTCTTAAAGATTGTAGTCAACTACATTGGTCATCACACTGATTTAGGAGATAATTTTCTTCAACCTTTCTTCGTTTAGCAAGCCGCTAAGTAATTTTGTGTCCTTAGTGACCAGTATTGCTAGATACTTCAAAAGAGATTACCTTATTTATCATAATAATGTGTAAGTCTCTGTGAAACTATGCATTTTTCATATTATCTTATTTTTGCTAGCAAGAAAACTAAGGTTCTGAAGCTCAAAGTTCTGATTATGTGCTTGACCTGATTTAAACTCTTATTGTGGGGATTTTTGTCTGTCGAATCCGACTACTAAAAGCAAGAAGGAGAGGAAAAAGGGGGATACATAAATCAACAATTCTACACTCCTTTAAGACAAAATCTGGAAATGGTAAGAGGAGAAAAGAGTGTCTTTTTTCACCATTTATGGTGAAGTATCTCCCTCCCCCCTACTCAATCCCATTAATAGATTTATTTTTAAACTTTCTTTTCTAATATAGGTGGATTCCTGGTTCTTGATGAGCACTTTTAACAGAGTGCTTTCTGCCTCCAGAAAATCAGCTCAGACTTTTCTGAAGGCTTTTTGGCCAGTTCTAGACACAAGTGTAAGAACTTGGCAGAAATGTAGACTGTGGGGAATTAAGTGCAGTAACATTCTTGAAGGAAGGTTATTTTGAGTGCAGAAGTGGAAGCTTAAGTCAAAGTTTTCCTAAATTCAGAGATAAAATACTCTCTGGGATGTCACAGATTTCAGTTACTCTCTTCTGACTTCTACCATCATCTCTAACATGATGGTGGGCCTTGAACTTTGTGGATGGTGTACCAATCGAAGAGTAAATTCAAGAGTCTATAAGTAATGAGTCTATGAGCAATGTCCTTTTATTTTGAGTCTACCCATGTGTATTGTCCAATTTGAGGTGATTAAATGGTTGTGCGCCTCTGCGGTAAAGCAATGAATCAACACAACCTCATGATTGTCATGCTTTCGTCACTACCATCATCATAACTACTGTCATCACTATCATCAACAATAACAACCTCCATAACAAAATGTTGCTCTACTTTAAGTAATAATTCATGGTTTTACTTATTACCTCATTTAATACTAATCATTCAACCAGTAGGTCTCACTATATTCATACACATGAGGACACTGAAGTACATAGAAGTTAAGCAACTGACTTAAGGCCACATATCTAGTATTAATAGTTAATTTAAAAAAAGTTGAAATCTGGTCTGTATAACTATAATGACTATACTATTTCTGCTGTGCCTTCTCCCTCCAAGTCAAATTAGATAAAAATGTTCCACTTCTATTGTTCTTTTAAAGCCTGACTGCCTTTCAGGAAAGATGCTTGAATATATCCTATCCATAACCTCTTGAAGTACGCTGTTAATTCTGAGCTAATCCCACCTTGAAAGCACATTGGATGAAGGACATAAGAGGATACAGCTCTTTGAAAATATGTTTCTTAGATAGCAACAGCATTAAGGACATCCCAAAGGAATTATAATTAGATTGTTTTCCCTTTTACTTAATGCTGTTAAATATGTAAATAATGCTGACCTTATAAAGCATTTTGGAGGGTAATTAGAGACATGTTCTTGTTTAAACCATATTCAATAAACACATTTTAGTGGAAAGCATGTGCATCTTTTCCTTGCATGTAAAGCACTAATATATTTTGGTTTGCTAAGTAAATATACATTTTAATGTGTGTTTTAACTTGGAAAATTCATATTATTTGCAGGCTTTGATTTTTGTTGTTAGGCATTGAAAGATTTATTTATTTATTTATTTTTTTGTAAAACAAGCTCAGCAATTTTGGGAAAAAAAATAGCTTAAATTGCAGTTTAGGCTGAAAAAAGAAGCCAATTACACAGACAGGGTTTTGTTTTGTTTTTGTCTTTTTTTTTGGTAAACCTATAAAAACATGAAGGGACTATTATTTCTAAGGTAAATAATTACTCCAGAAGATGGTAAGTCTATAATCTTGGGAAAACATTGTATGCATAGTATGGGGGAAATGGCATTAAACCAACAGTCAGCTCCTGTTCTCCCCTGAATTCAGTACTTGTGACTTTGGACAAGTCACTTAATCTGTCTGAGACTCCTGCTCCTCATCCAAATAACAAATGTATGATCCTAGAGTTTCTAAGGTCTCTTTTAACTGAATGATGAAAAGGGTGTTTTGAGTTTAGCATTTGTGTTAATAAAAATATTTATTTTCTAAGTAATTTAGATTGTCTTTAAGAATATGAAAGAAAATTAAATAATCTCTCAAAGAAATAAAATCTTGTTCATATGTCAAATTCTTCATTGACATATTATCTATGTTATATATGTTCATGTTTCCATACCCTATATAAACAGGAAAACTAAAAAGGTAATAATTGCTTAAAGAACATTGGCTTTATTGGTATAAAACAGATAAGATCATAAAGGCTAATTTCCAGACAACTAATGTGGACTTTTTCAGTCTTAGACACCTAGAAATAGATATTATTGTTCATAATTTTTAACTGAAGAAAAACAGGGTCAAGGAGGTTAACTGAACCAAAGACATAGCTGGTAAGTGGCAGAGTTGGGCTACAAACCCAAGTCTCCTTGTTCTTATTACTTCCACATCACCATATAGTTCCCTATAGAGAGAGAATATGACCTCATTGAAAGACAAAGTAAGCACCCAATATATGAAAGCACAAAGCTAAAGTCACTGTTTATGTAAGTGAGGAAGACATGCTACTGGGATAGTCTTGTGTAGCAAAGCGAGTTGCTAAAATTGTATAAGATTTTTGGGAAGAGTTGATTTTGGAATTATGTTGGTTACAGAGACAAGAGGGCATAGACATTAGTTGTTGAAACCTGTTTTGTGTTGATTTTAGAGAAGGGATGGGTTGACATCAGCTTTAGAAGAATGATCACTGAAAGAAATCCACAGCCTGTCCACTGACCTTCAAAGTGTCAAGCTTTGTTTATGGAAGCTAATTGTCACTGATCAGTCAGGCTTAAAATGTTTTGATGTTAAAAAGCAAACAACAACAACAAAAAACAAACAAAAACAAACAAATCTTGATTGTTATAGGCACCATGGCTATAGAACTGCAATAGATTGAGTAAATAGGTTTAAAACCATTTATAGTGTTTCCTTGTTACCACAAGTATCAGCAGTTTCACAACTGCCTATCAGTTTGGTCATTCATTGGAAGGACTCACACAACTCAACATAAAGCTATAGTTATGGCTAAGATTCAGTATAGTAATGGCTATAGTCCAGCAACAGCAGGAAAAAAGAAATACAAAGGTGAAGGCTAGAAAAGTAGAACAAAATCTTTCTTGACCTTTCTCTATAGGATCACACAGACACATTTTTCTTACAGCTATGAACTGCAGGGATGTATATGAGATGTCATTGCCCAGAATGTCCTGTTTGAATCTTGGCATCTAACTATCTTAAAGGGAGCTGGTTACATATTTACCACCTGACCAGCCATGGTGCAATCCAAACCAGTTACTATGTGCCCATCATGAATCTCTAGGTTTACTTTAAACATGTTGACAGCTTAATTCATCTTTATCCACTGCTTCAAGTGTATTGAATGGCATCAATACCATTGCAACTGTGAAAAAATCCCAATAGTTTAGTTCTCAGAGTCTGACGGAGAGTTGTCATCATGGCTACAGAGATAAGCAAGAATCACGTGAAACGGACTTGCCATTATCATTACCTTTCATCACATCATAACCATATAAATGCTAGTCTTTTATATGTCTTTTACAGATTTTTAAAAATTTCTCAATATTTACCCTTCCATATGGACGACAGATATCTTAGGAATGTGTGTGTAAGAGGTTATAGGAATAACTCCTTAGGTATTATTTACAAGGTCTTTCAAGTATGGCTCCTAAAGCAGGGAATTTATTATAGCACTTAAGTCTTTACTCTGTCATCAGACTGCCTTGCTTTGAGTCCTGGCTGTATGCCTCACTAGCTCTTTGATCTTGTACAAGTTGCTTACCTCTCTGTGCCTCCATTTGCCCATATGTACTGAGAATAACAGCAGTATCTACTTCATTAGGTTTGTATAAGCATTAAATAAATTCATGCATACATGCTCCTTAGCAAAGAGTTTGGCACATAATAAAGAATTGGAAAATAATAACTTTCAATAACAATAATTATAATAATTAGTATTATTATTACTATTATATTCATGATCACATTTGTTTTCAGAGTCAACCCATAATTAGACATGTCATGTGTTATCATCTTAATTTACAGATGGGAGAAACTGAGATTCAAAAAATTCCAAAAAGTTTCCTTCACAGGTAACCATTTTGATAGATTTTAGACTTATGACTTGTTTCTCCTCAATTAAGAAGAAATACTTAAAATCTGAGAACAGACACAAATATCAAATAGTTTTGAGTAAAATAAACAAAGTTAATATCTTGACGCAAATCTCAAAACTTTGTGGCAGTATTTGGATTTGTGTGCTACCAGGGCTAATTGTTTGAGGTAGGGGACTAAACCCTCCAGAGTCTCATCTCAGGAAAACATGGTTAGGCACCAGGGAATCACGAAGCATTACTAGGTATAACTTCCTAATGCACAGGTCCTTATTTTGGGGCTCACGGATAGATCTCCTGAGATGTTATATGGATTTGGTGAAAGGTCCCATAGCTTCATTAGCTTTAAAAATGGCTCTAGAGTTTCCCAAAGCTAAGAACAATTGATTTAGGATATGAGCTTTATTGTAGTTTGCATAAAACATTTATCTCTGTGGCAAGGTGTGGTAGCTAATCTCATGATTATCAACCCTGTCATACTCTTTGGTATCAGATAAAAGAATCAGAATATTATAGTTAGAAAGATCCACTGACATTACCTTAACAAAATCTATGATGTAAAAGAATAAACTAGGACCTTGAAAGTACAGCAAAGCCTTCTTAGTGAGTATTATCATTAATTAAAAAAAAATCAAATTAGCTAATCATAGCTTCATTTAAAGTGCATTCACCATACAGAAAATAGCTCTGACTTAAATCTTTGTTTAATCACGTCGTAAAGTCTATTCATGTCATGGGATGGTTGATATTTCAGTTCAGTGGATTCTTTAAAGCTAAATTGTGAGTGTGCCAGTTTGTACCCTAGAGCTACTGTGATAGGAATAAAAGTAATATCAGCTTCTTTATACTGATTATTTGTGACTTTGAACATTTTTATTATATTTGAAAACTGTCATATTTTTTCTCCTTAAAATATTTGATTTTGAAAAGTTTTCACATTTTGAAAATTTCTAAGGCATTTTCTCCCAGAGATAAAAGTTTCCAAGTATAATAATGGCCAGTATTAGTAAATGATTTTAAAATAAAGAATATTGTTATTAGTAAATATTTTCAGGCACATATTAATACAATGTGAAATGTAACTCAAAATTTGCATCAATCATATATTTTATCTTGTACTGAGTTCTTAACAAAATCTCAAACGTTGTTCTAGGTGACTGGTAGATGACATTTGTAATCCATGCCAAACCTTCCAAAGTAACTATTATTATTTCTCCTGTATAGATAACTATGTTTAAGCAACTTGTCCCAAGATGCATAGATTCTAAGTGACAGCTGGAATTTTAACCCAGATATCTACCTATTCTTCCCCAATATCCTACACATTTTTTCCTTATGTTATTGTTTATCTAAAAGAATGGTGATGTTTCTAATTTGTAGAGATTCTGATGCTGGAACTTATAAAACAGAGAAGAGATTATCCTAATTTTCATAATCTCTTTGAGATAATTTGTCTTTTCAAATGCAGATTTAATGAATTTATTAAAATGATTTAATAATCTTAGTAACAAGCCATGATAACAAAATAGGGAAAAACTTTCAAAAAATAATTTATGACACTATCAATCACTTTGGCAATTATAGAAATTTGCATAAACAAAAATAAACTAAAATAGAATATTTAGACTATAAAAGTTATTCTTCTTATAAGATAGGGTATATTAGAGAGAGATATAAAAATCAGATTAACCTAAGAGACATATGGACTAAGCCCTCATTTATAACTGGTCCTATGCTTTGTACCATAGGTAAATGGGATAAACTAAGCACCCTGGAAACCAAATAAAAGAAAATAAATATGTGGTTATTAGCCTAATACAAAAATTTGTTCAAAATACTGGAACTGATAGTTGGGTGAGGATGAGATCTTATAATTGAATATAAATTCCTTCTAGGTGGAAGGCATTACATTTTCATGCAACAAATGTTTAACGAAGAACCTACCAAATGTCAGGTGTTATGCAAGACTATGAGATACACAGTAGTGAGCAAACGGGAAGGAAATGCTTTCCACGCCCTTATGGAGCACACTTCCAGGTGGGGAGACCGACAGCTGGATAACCAGTTACATGTGTTGATAGAGAATGCTTTGGGTGCTAAGGGAAGACATAGGAGGATACAGGGTCCATGTTGGGCAAATCAGGGAAAACTTTATTGCAGTGGTAGCATCTAAACTGAAAACGAAAGATGAGAGGGTCAACTAAGTGAAAAGGGTTAGAGTGTGTGTAAAGGAAAATTCCATGGTAAAAAGGACCTTCCAGGTAGCAGGAATTGTGTAGATAAGGCCAACAACAAAAACTAACAAACAAATCTGTCATCTTGTCATAGTCAGGAGGTGCCAAAGTCCACCATCTTATGACTGGATGGTCATAAGGCCTTTGCAGCCCATTTTCACCCTTATTTTGGAAGCTATGTTATAGGCACAAAAACATAGTGAGTCATTGTACAATGAACTATGAACACACATACTAAGATATTCCTTATTCATAGTCCTTCTTCTACTGTAAAACTAAACAGGACAAATACTATCTCCCTTCCCCTTGGTGATGCCATACATCATCCATTAGACCAAGTCCCAGGCAACATGGCTGCAGTGCACTAAGATCTCACTCATACAGGTGTGCACTTATCCTTTACATGACCAGTGAACAGTTTATCCATTTGGTGGCAGCCAAAAAGAAATAGTGCTTTTTAAAAAAAATACATCTTGAATATAAGTGGCAAGAGATTGATTTCATGCCTCTAGGCATTTTTGTAACATCTTAGATTAGTACAGGAACACAGTAACTTGGTAACTAAGGTTTTCAAAAATTCGGTTTTCAAAAAATCAAAGCTATTTTCATCCAGAATACATTGATCCTTTGGCAGGATCCCCAAGGTAAACATTATGTGCAGTGTGTGCTGATTTTCATTCATGCCAAACTATTCCTGAAGAGTTATCTTCCATTTTCTTCACACACCTGCACATTTGAGTTACTGGGACAGGACATCAGTGATTATCTGCTTTATTATTTTATTATACTTTGGCTTTTATAAGGAACCTTTTTTGACATATAGAACTTCATCATTTCATTTGAAAATACTTTCTAAAATCCTGAATAAATGTTTTTCTCTCTGAAACACTAGCAAAGGGAGGGATGCAGATGCATACTTGCTGCAAGGGCACTGACAGTTGATGCAATCACCTGCGATCTCTCTACTTCTCTTTAGGAGGAGAAAGAGGGGAGAAGTGAAGCCAGAGGTGTGAGAAATGGCAGATATGTTTCTCCTCATCATTCAGTCTTGGTGTGAGCTTGTACTGGGAAAGCCGAACACGCTGAAACTTAGACCTTATCTGAATTTCAGTCTTCATTCAGTCGTTGTTTCTGTAAGCTCCACAGCACTGCCTTTATGCCTTTAGCATGACACTTACATATTTAGAACACTTGTATTTTATCTGCTCGACTGGAAAAGGTATTCTTTGTTAGCAGAGACCGCATCTTCTCCCACCCTCCCACAATTTCTGACACAAATTGGACTCGTAATATACAATTTGGGACTGAATGTTTGCTAGACAAGTAGAGATTCCAAATCTCAGTTTAGCCTTCTATGTTGTGTGTTGGTGGACAGACTGCTTAAACTGCTGATCCTCAATTTAAATAAAAAATTCAAAAGGAGGATAAACTGTTTTGTAGTGTTGTTGTGATCATTAGACATAATATATGCATTATGTTTAGTGTTTTACAACTGTGTTTCTTACACAGGGCAAGCATCTAATAAATTTTGATTGAATAAAAGAAAGAAAACAGGGTATTATTACCTCTTAAAAGAGCCTTGGGTTTGAGAACTACTTGTATTTCTGAAATGTAACAATAGTAGCTTTAACTGACTAATAAATAAAGTTTTTCAATAGGAAGTTTATTCCCATGTAGGTCAAGACCATGAAGAAAGTCTTCTAAAAGTCACAAAGCCTCAATTATGGCCCACTTTGTCCTCAGATTTCTCTTAATATGCTCACAGTAAGTCACCACTAAAGGTCATTAAAAAGGGCTGGGGAGGCCAGACAGAAAGAAAACAGGAAAGGGTGAGAGTTCCCATGACAAGTGAAGGATATGTTATGGCCTTGTCCTTAAGGAAAAAATATTTCCTGGTCACTTTTTAGGCCTAGTCCTCTGAGGGGTTTCTAGTTGTCTCCTCAAGGCTAACATAGCTAATAAAGAGATATGACAAAGATCTTGAAAGTAGAAACTAAAAAGTGAGGTCAAAAAACAGATCAAAGAAGGCTCCAAAGAGAAGGAAGATACACAAAAAATGGATTATGAAGAAATCATGGCATTCTCAGGATTTTAGACCATTTGACCACAAACTAAAAAGTTCCCCCTTTAGCACTGTGTCTTGACTGTGTCTCTGGCTTTGGCCTTGGACTTCCCCAGATATATGAATTTAACCACAAATGAATTTTCCAGAAAAAATGCACCTTTAAATTATCTCAACATACCTGTCAATCAGAGAATAAGTGGGTACAAGTGGGTATGTTTTTATTTCACTGAGCAAATGAGTAACAATTGTTGATATCAGCTGCCAGCTATGAGTTCCTGAGTATAAGTATTTCCTCCGTTCTTTCATGTCAATGTTAATAGAAATTAATGATCTAAGTGTCTTGTGCTGAGGGACTGTGCTAACATCTATAGGTATGATGACTATTATTCTTCAGTTTGTGTGCATGTGTGTGTGTGTGTGTTTTGACTATTCAAGCTAAAACCAATCTGCCAGCCATCAGAATCAAAGTGATTCAATATAATGTTGGGTGTACAGGTTTAATGCTATTCTTATCAAAATCCCAGCAAGACTTTTTTTTTAGATATACACAAGATTATTCCAAAATTAATATGAAAAAGACAATGATATAGAATACCTAAACAATTTTTTGAAAGAAGAATAAGGTGGAAGGAATAAGTCTGCCTGATTTCAGGACTTATATTTTATAACTACAGTGATCAAGACTGTGATATTGACAGAGGAAAAAAAAAATTCATCAATAGAACAGAACATAGAGCCCAGAAATAAACCCTCAAAAATATGCTCAACTCATTTTTGATAATGGTAAGGGAGGAACTGTAATCTTTTCAACAAAAAGTGCTGGAAAAATTGGACATCCATAGGTGGAAAATTAAACCTCAAATTAAGTTTCAAATCTCATACAAAAGTTAATTCAAAATGAAATATTGACTTAAAACACAAAATCATGAAACTAAAAATTAGAAAAATAAATAAAACTTTAGTTTCCAGGGCCAAGTAAAGACTTTTTAGCCAATACCTGATCCATTAAGGAAATATTCATAAATTGGAATCTAACAAAATTTAAAACTTTTACTCTGAAGAACACTGTTAAGAACTAAAAAAGATTAGCTAAAGACTGGGTGAATCATATATTTGAATATATGCAAATCATATATTCAACTAAAAAACTCATATCTAGACTACGTAAAGAACTCTAAAAACTCAACAGTAAAAAATTTTAAAATTCAATTAGAAAATGGGTAAAATACATGAATAGACATTTTATCCAAAAGGACATATAGTTGGAAAATAAACACCTGAAAACATATCAAGCATCATTAGCCAGTAGGGAATGCAAATTTAAACCAAAATTAGCTATCACAACACACCTATTATAATGACTAAAGTAAAATCTAGTGACAATACCAAATGCTGATATGGATGAGTAAAACTGGATCACTTATGTTTTCCTGGTAGAAATGTAAACTGGTACAGCCATTCTGGAAAACAGCTTGCTTGTGTCCTAACTATTTAAACATGTAACTACCATATGACACAGCAATTATACTCGTGGGCATTTAACCCTGAGAAATGAAAACTTACATTCACCCCAAGTCCCATACAGGGATATTCACAGCAGCTTTATTTGTCATAATATCCAACATGGGAACAACCCAGAAATCTTTCAATGGGTGAGTGGTTAAACAAACCTGGCATACCCATACCAGGGAAAAGTATTCAGTAATAAATAGGAACAAACTGTGATACATACAATTATCTGGATGAATCTCTAGAGATTTATGCTGAGTGAATAGTCAGTCCCCAAAGGTTACATATTGTATGATTCCATTTATATAACATTCCTGAAATGACAAAATTATGGAAATGGAAAAAGTATTATTGCTTGCCAAAGGTAAGAAGGGATTGGGTGTGGGAGGGAAGTGGGTGTGTTACAAAAAAATAATCTGAGAATGCCTGCTGCAGTGAGTATGTCCAGTATATTTTCTGTACCAATGTTAATATCCTGTTTATCATATTGCGAGAGAGTTTTGCAAAAGTTAGCATAGGGGGAACCTGGGTAAAGGATACATAGGTTGTACTGTATTATTTCTTACAACTACATGCATATACAGAATTATTTCAAAATTAAAAAAATTAATTTATTAAAAATGAAATTTTGGAGAGGCAGATTCATCTCAATTTTAAAAAAAATTTATGTAAAAGATAAATGACAGCCTAATCTATAATTGTGATCTCTTATTGGAGGTGCTGAGTGATCAACTCAATGGTAGGATGGAGGGGAACTGTGAGATGAGTAAAATGTTACACAACGGAAATTTTGGCTTTTACAATAACTGAGGCCTTACGACGGCACAGTGTCCCTATTGGTTAGTGCCAAATCCCAGCAGTAGAGTTTCATTTCTTTTAAG
The DNA here is from genome assembly GCF_009834535.1 of Camelus ferus. Taxonomy (NCBI): domain Eukaryota; kingdom Metazoa; phylum Chordata; class Mammalia; order Artiodactyla; family Camelidae; genus Camelus; species Camelus ferus. The sequence continues at coordinate 40,216,249 of NC_045706.1, read as the reverse complement.
CCATTTGGATCATTTTACAATTTCCCACAGGCATATGAAATAATTGACACCAAAACCACATCAAAACAACATTAAATATTTTATAGTTCAAGTTTCTTAAATTCTATGGCTATATTCCAAAAGTGCATGAATTTTCAGAAGCAAAGAGAAGAGTAGAAACATCAATAAACATAAAAACTCTACTGGATGTGTCTTTATAAACTAAACACCTGGATAATAAGGTCAAGGATACTTTCATGCCTTTGTAATCCAGGGATGCAAGTGGGGATACTGTAACACAGATATTCTCTAAGATTAATTACCATAGACCTCAGAGGATCTGCAAATAAATGGGGCAAGTGTGAAGGACATAGTGAAAGTAAACTTAAGAACAAGAAGATAGAAACTTCAAGGAGAACTAGGGCTGTGGTGAGAAAAATCATTGTCACTATTTCATACATCTTGGTGGTGACAAAAATACTGTAGGAATCTTACAACTTAAATTGTGATTTCATTGGACCTCTAATTATATTCATTTTTAAAATAAATTTTTATTGAAGTACAGTCAGTTTACAATGTTGTGTCAGTTTCTGGTGTACAGCACAATACTTCAGTCATATAGGAACATACATATATTCATTTTCATATTCTTTTTAACCATAAGTTACTACAAGATATTGAATATAGTTCCCTGTGCTATACAGTAAAAACTTGTTGTTTATCTATTTTATATATAGTAGTATCTGCAAATCTCGAACTCCCAAATTATATTCATTTAAAAATGGTTTACTTACATTCCTGTTGGATTGAATCCTAGCAACTTTATGGATACACTGTTGGTAGAAGCACTCCACTACAGGCCCTGAGACATGTTCCTGCTGACTATACGAGAATGCAGGACCCAGACCACTTTTTAGCCAAGACATTTCTCAGAATTGTACTTGCAGCAAACAACCTTAAGGAATGTGATAACGCCTTCCTCCACACAAAGAGCAGCCTTTTTTACACTTCCTATAAAGGAGTCTTTCAATCTGTGTTTCCCAGATATGGTACATCCATACCATGAATAGTACTTGGCAATAAAAGGGAATGAACTATGATACATGCAACCCATTGCATGTGCACTATCTGCTTTGCATCACTCCTGCAGGACTTAAGGATCAATGGGAATCAATGCAAATTTTATGCTTGTGCCTGTTGCTATGGTTGCCTTGGTCTCTAACCCAGGGATCTCATGTCTTCTACCAGCACCTGTAAACCTGTTTAAGCTAGTTTGTTACCTTGTAAGTAAGGTAAAATAGAATCTCAGACTGTGAGATGTATTTTTTTCTGAGAGTTATGAAACTATCTGATTCCCTAATTTAAATGATACATAGTACTGAAAATGTATCCCTTTGTTTAGGACTCAATTTATTTATATTTCATTAAAAGGCTATAAAGGAAAACAACATTTTTATTTGTTTTTTGTGTTTTTTTGGGGGGGTAATTAGGTTTATTTATTTACTTATTTATTTAATTTTTTTAAGTGGAGGTACTGGGGATTGAACCCAGGACCTTGTGCATGATAAGCATTCACTCTACTGCTAAGCTATACACTCCCCTGAGATTTTTAAATGTTTAGGAATAAGGAGCAAGTATTCTGTAATAGTCCTCCCCTTGACTCATTTAATGGAATTTACAGAGCATTCATATGTTACAAAATACACTTCTCCATTCAACTTTAAAAAAGAACCATTTGATTTTTTAAATCCTATGCTTAAAATTAAAATAACATGACAAAATGTCAGTAAGGCTTTATGATGTATATTTAATAAGATGGCTGTCTTAGAAATGCTTAAAATTCTGTTTTCTCTAGCCATAATAAGGATTTTACATGTTTTTAAAAATTTTTATTTATGCCATAATGACTTGGCATTGTCTCAGTAAATGGTGTAATAATGATGACACATACAGGAGGAATTTATACTAATTTTGAACATAAGCGCAATAGGACTACATCTACTTCCAAAGTCACTGAAATATGAGTGTTCCATAGGTGACAAGTGTTTTATTGGTATCCTATGATTTGTAGGATATTCATTTAACAGGGAACCAGGAAAACAACCCCCTTTGATACTACCAATGCATTCCATCTCTTCTCTTAACATCTTCACCCAGCTCCTATTTTCTCTCCCCTGGACTATTTTAATTGCTTCCTGTGTGTGTTCTACCTTCATCCTCAGTCTCCCTGCAAGGTATTCTCTACACAGTAGCCAGAGTTTCATTTTCCTTATTAAAAGCACCAAGGATTTCCTACTGAACTTAGAATTAAATCCAAACTTCTTGCTCCGGCCTCTGTCTTCTCCCTCCTTACCCTACTATGCTCCAGCCACACTGTCCTACTTCTGGTCTCTTGTTCAGACCAAAGTCATACTTCACACTGGAATTCTTTACTCCTGGTTTTCAGATGATCGGCTCCTCATCTGTCCCAGCTCTGCTTACAGTGCCCATTTCATAGAGAGGACTTCCCTGACTTACTTATTACAACCTTCTTATTACATTTCCCTACCTTTTTCTCCACACAAAATTGATTGTTTTATTGTATTTCCCTTATTTCCAAGTATGTATATATTTATTAATTTATAGTCCACTTCTCAAGTATGATCCCAGGAATCCGATTCTAGTTTCTCTTGTTCATCACTTATTTCACAGCTGCTAGAAAAGGGTCAGTCACATAGTAAATGCTTCATAATATTGAACAAATGAGTAAAAAGGTAAATACCTATGGGTATTAGCTCTGGTATCAGGGAAACCAGAATCAAATCCCCAGCTCTCCGTTTTACAAGCTACGTGACATTGGGCTAGTTGCTCAACCTCACTAAACCGTTGTTTTGTCACTAGAAGAGTAGAGAGAACAACAATTCCTACCTTATAGATGTGTATGAAAAAAATACAGTAAATGCAAACTGCTGAACCCGCTGCTTCAAAAAGAAAAATTTCTCAACAAATCGTAGCAGTCATTTAATTACTAGTACCCACATCCTAGATAGCTCCTTTTTTTTTAGAGTTTCCAAGCTAGCTTCACACATGAAAGGAACTGCTGGCGAGTTGAACTTTAGGATTACATTAGGAGATGCCGTTACTCATATCATGGGATGTGGGCAGCATCCTACTTCAAATCGGATTCAGAGAGATATTTTATAAAGTTAAAATATTAAAACATTTTGCTTAGAATTCTTCCAGTCTGTTCTGTCATTTTGGCTTTGCAAATAAACAATATGGGGAGAAGGACTTTTTGATCCTAAATTATCCAGAGGCCCTGCCTCATCCTGAGATATTCGAAGACTCCTATTTATACCAAAGCATTTTGCAAACAACAGCTATCACTGGGACTGCTTGAAATATGAGAATTTATCAGGACAATCTAAAACAATTTTTCAGGGCATAAAAAGAACAAAAGAAGAAATGTTATTCAACTGTTTTATTCATTCACAGCTTTTATTCTTAGAGGGCTTAGAATAAAAGGGGACATTGGAAGATTTGAAAGTTTTCTAAGTTATTAGATCTCCTTCTAATTAATAAGTTTTTTCATTACTGTTAATGTTATTCTATAGTATCTATTATTAAAATTATTATGTGAAGTGGTGACATGTTGAAAATGGCGTAAGTTTTGAAACAATGGAGACACTGGATAGATAACAAAAAGAGACATTTTAGAAGGCAGGGTTGATTTCCAGATGAATTTGGAATGATGTTGATACCTACATCTCCTGCTCAAGTGGGCAAAAAAAGTTAACACTCAATCTTTAACATCAACGTAGAGCTAGTAGATTAACTCAGCCATGAAACCTACCTATCACTATGAATCAATAAATTCTCAATAGTATTTAAGCTATTTTGAAATTATTTTCTGGTTTTTTACTATTTAAAAACATAAAAACTGACGCTCTGAAGTAGGAGCTTGTCAGGTGGAGAAGAGAGAATAGTATGCATTGAGAAAAGGAATTCTAAGAGGGGCTGGACTGTCTTGGGAATGGTGATAAGTACTGAGCCCACAGGAGAAGAGCTGAGGGGGGATGGAATGCTGGAATATGAAGTCTAAAAAGTGGCCTGCGTCAAGATTATTGCTTAAAATTACCTAATCGATCCTTTACACGAGCAACTCAGGAATTGTTTTTGTCAGGGCAGGTGAGTTTGGCCATAAAACAACATATAGACAAACCCTACTAAAACAAAATCTGTTGAAATTTTTATAATAAAAGTACCATGACCTTATGTCAAGTCTTCATTGTTTATTTATCTAGGTAATTTATCATCACCTAGAAGATTATAAATGCTCATTCTCTCCAACAATCTCTTTTCAATCTCTCCCCACTAACCCTTACAGCTGTCAGATAGATTTATTAAAAACAACAACAAAAACACTTCTTTGATTATGTCACTTGCAGTCGAATCACTTTCAGTGACTTCTCAATTCCTTCTAAATAAATTTCAGAAAATTGTAATTGATATTCAATCTTTTCTGGGCTCAATATCTACATCCATGTTTTCATTCACACTCTAGAGTATCGCTCCAAAATTTTCTGCCCCTTTGACATTATTTATTATTATCTTCCCGGAATGTACTTCTTTTCTCCCTTCATTTGTTTCTGTGAATGTTATATCCAACTTCATGGCCTATTTGAAATGTCACATCTTTTATTTTCTCATATCTCTTCCTCAGTTGGATTCTATGTTTCCCTCCTTTGTTCTGTCTTAGACTTACTGGTGAATTTTTAATAGCATTTAATTTCACTTTATATATTCACTTGTCTTATTTTCCCTCCTAAATTATAAGCTAACATAATTAACCCTGACAAGATTCATATCTTAATCATTCTAAGGAACATATTGAATTATTTATTGTAAATGCTCAATACATATTTGACTACTAACTGATTAAATAAATGAATATGTGACTTTCACCCATCTGTACATTCTAGATATTTAAAAATCTTGAGGAATAGTTCATGACCTGCTTTTAGAATTGCAAAGTAACTAGAAAGTTCTCATAAGAAGAGAAATTGATATCCAGCCACATGAGCTAATGTTCTGCATCCTTTTGACATATTATTTTCAGATATAAGGTGATTTACACTTTCTTCTTGAGTGGGCAGAGCCAAGTCAGCCTGAAAGATATACTGCAGCCTGATACATAAGCAGGAGAGAAGGGGCTAGATTGATGAGTTTGTGCAATATGCGAGAACTAGTATGAAAACACAGAGATTTCTTAATAAAATGAAACATCTCATCAATAATCAGGAAATGAAGAGTCAAAATACAGTTCCATTAAATTCAAATGTTGTGCTTGATTATACTGAAGTACAATGAAAGATATTGAAGCAAACATTTATTCAAAAGACATTTAAGAATCCTCTATATTTTTCCAACTTGTTCCTGGTACAAGGGATGCAGGAATGAATATGGGATTCTTTTCTTTGAAAATCTCACAGACTATTTGGGATAACACATGTAAAACCAGGTAAATTCAAGTGTGAAAACTTGATACATTAAACAATATGTGTATACATCCAGGGGACACAAGAAAACCACCGTAGTTAATCTTGAGAGATGACAAACAGTGACAATATAAAAACTACCTGATTTCTTAGTGATTGCTCATTTTGGATGAAATATAGATTACCATATGTAAAGTTAGACATGTGTCACTTTTAAAAACTTGTATAAATCATAAATAGGTAAATAAGGATATTATGCACTTCTGACTATTCACTTCCTTAATTCAAATAGTAAAATTTTAAGAAAAATGACTGAGTAAGGACCCAGAGAAACTATAAGAAATACTAATAAGATATTAGAGAATATATTAGACTATGAAACCAAGAAAAATTCTCTGAAAACTATGGCAAAGAAAAATGAAGTAGAAAACAAAGTAGAAGAGTAAAACTTTGTAGATACACATTCATCAAAAATGTCAATGAAAGTGCAAGAACCCAATATAGGAAAAGTGAGTTACAGCTATAAGTGCAGCAAAGGATTTGAATGTGTTTCTCACACTGTGAGTACCTCTCATTTCATCTGGTCAAATATATTCTTTATATGTAACAGATGTTGTTTTTTCCTACAATCAGTTTTTTCATTAATCATTAATAAGTCAAACGAATTGATTGTCTGTTTCAAAGGTGTCATGTTGGTCAGATGTAATGTAGATTGCAATGAAGAGTTTGTATATTAGATATTAGATCACAGTGCTATTAATATTTTTTAAATAAATAAATCATTAACAATTCATTAATAACAATCAGGGTAATTTAGAACACCATATTACTCATAGCATAAATAAAAATAGAGTTTTTAATCCAATAAAATATACTTATAATTAATTAATGATGCAGATTATTGATTTTAAATTAATATATAGAAAATTCACCTGATAAAATCATGATAGTAAATTGAGTGATGTTTCTAAAATTAGTTATGTCCTTTTAGAGCTGCATGGAATGAAAAAAGAACTGGTCTTGATTTATGTGCCATTATTTTAGAGAAGATGGAAATTTGGAGTATATCTTTTTTTTTCACTAAAATGAGTAAAAATTGTCCTTTAATTTCTGTTTAAAATTAAATGAACGACTTTAAGTTCTGGTTCACTGCTTCATAATATAGAATTCACAACGATTGACTAGTTATAGTTCCTCTCGGACAGATAAGCCTGTCTAATTTTATGATTTAGATTATCTGTAGTGGCTATACACATCAGCATGAGGTAGCCTTATTCCATGTATTAATGACTCTAAACTCTTAAAAGGGCTTACTAGGGCTATGTAAACCCAAAACAGGTCACCAACAAGGTTCTGCCAAACTGTCACTCAGACACTTCATTTAATAACATGCTTCCAAAATCACCTCAGCAATAGGAAGAAACAGGGTAAGTCTTGTTCTGTCTCTCAAAGCTACTGTCCACAAATGACAGTCTCTAACTTGGGGGAAAAAGTCACATGACTATATTTAACTTCAAAGAGGTCAGGGAAGAACAAATCTACCAAATACTAAAATATATTTATGAGGTTTTTTTTTTTTTCAGCATTAGTGAGATATAGTTGAAATATAATATTGTATAACTTTAAGTGTTCAATGTGTTGATACATATTCATTGCAAAATTATCACCATATGTTAGCTAACACCTATATCACATCACATCACATAATTACCATTTCTTTTCCATGGTGAGAACTTTGAAGATCTACCCTCTTAGCAACTTTCAAGTACATAATATAGTATTATTAACTATAATCACCACGCTGTACATTAGATCCCCAGAACTTATTTATCTTATAACTGGAAGTCTGTACTCTTGGCCAACATCTCTCCTTTTCTCGGCTCTCCATTCCCTGGTAACCACCATTCTAGGCTCTGTTTTTATGAGTTCTGCTTTTTTAGAGTCCACATAAGTGATACCATGCAGTATTTGTCTTTCTCCCTCTGACTTATTTCACTTATAATGCCCTCAAGGTCCATTCATTTTGTTGCAAAGGGCAGAATTTCCTTCTTTCATATATATATATAAATATATATATATATATAAAATATATATATAAAATATATACATATATATATATCTCACATCTTCTTTATCCACTCATCTGTTAACTGATATTTAAGCTGTTTCCATATTTTGACTACTATGAGTAATGTTGCAATGAACATGGGAGTGCAGGTATCTCTGACATTTTGTTTTCATTTCTTTGGATATATGCCCAGAATGGGATTGCTGAATCATATGGCAGTTCTAGTTTTAATTTTTTGAGGAAACTCCAGACTGTTTTCATAGTAGCTGTACCAATTTATATTCCCACCAACAGTGAACAAGGGTTCTCTTTTCTCTACATCCTCGCTAACACTTGCTATTCTTGTCTTTTTCATGATAGCCATTCTAACAGGTATGAGGTCATATATCTCATTGTGATTTTGATTTGCATTTCTCTGATGATTAGTGATGTCGAGCACCTTTTCCTGTATCTGTTGTACCTGGTGGCCATTTGTGTGTCTTCTTTGGAAAAATATCTACTCAGATCCTCTGCCCATTTAAAAAATATAATTATTTTGTTTTGTTTTGTTTTGTTTTGGTATGAGTTCTTTATATATTCTGTATATTAACTGCTGATCATATAAATGATTTGCAAATATTTTTCCCATTCTGTAGGTTGCTTTTTCATTTTGCTGTTGGTTTCTTTTGCTACACAGAAGCTTTTTAGTTTGATGTACTCCCACTTATTTATTTCTGCTTTTGTTGCCTTTGCTTTTGGTGTTAAATCCAATAAATCATTGTCAAGACTGATGTCAGGAGCTTATCTACTATGCTTTATTCTAGGAATTGAGTTAATTTTAAAATACGTCTTCTTTGTCTTGTTGGGACTCATCATTGTAACAACTCATTATTGTCCCTTAATAATCAGAGATGCTGTCATATTAGAAATGTCATTCTGAGTCAGTGACATCACCAAGCTCCTTCTTAAAAGTTAGAAAGAGAGCAGGGTGATCACAGGAAGACCATATGTAACAAATATGCTTCAGAAAAGATTACTCAGCAGAACATAAGCTAGTTCTGAGATTAGTGAATGAATCAGATGAGGTGCCTGAATTGGCTAGTCAACCAAATTTGAGCCAGGCACTTAGGCTTAGGAAAGTATTAAGTTTAGCAAAGAAAGAATTGACACTGGGTAAGCAGAATAAACAAACTGGCCAGGGGCACCATGTAGTTGTTAAGAGTAGGAATGTAAGCAGGGACTCTAACCAGGATAGACCAAAAAAAGACAGTTGATAGAAAGGACAGATATTGGAACTACATAATTACCTGGTTAAGCACAACATCCTACATAAGGTTGCCAAATAAAATCCAGGATGCTCAGTTAAATTTAAATTTTAAATGAACAATGAATAATTTTTAAAATGATACGTATGTCTCAAAAATTGCATGAGACATACTTATATTAAAAACATATTAATTTGTTACACAAAATTGAAATTTAATTGGGCATCTTAATATTTTTATTTGCTAAATCTGACAACTCTAATCACACATGAAGTTAAAATAAAACTATATAGTTCATAGCAGGATAAGTTCTGCAGTTAATGTTCATTGGATTAATTTTTTTAAATGGGTGCTCAGAATTTTTTTATTGAGTGCCTAAATTCTGGAATGTTTGTCCTAATCTTTTCACAGTTTAGACAATTAGGAAACTTTCTTGGGTCTGAATATAAATAGAGTTCTTCAAACTTGATCATTAAGGATGGTATTCATTTAGACTTTAGTCACTAGGTGAAAATAAGAGTCTGGTGAGGCTAGAGAGGAATAAGTAAATTTATCTAACAGAAGCAATTTTTTTTAATATTAAATTGCAACATTTGAATTTGATAGTTAAAATAATTGAGAGCAATCTTTGATAGACTGGGTCAAAGTGCTTATTATACAGTACAGATTATACTACATAGTATACTTTTTTTATCTTTAGTTTTTGTTTGTTTGTTTGTTTTTATATGCCACTACACAAAAACCATACATAAGGTGGTTTTTTGTTTTGTAATTTTTAAACAAATAGTGAATCTGTTAAATTTCTTAATAACAATGTGCATTGATCAAATTGTGGTACTCAGAGAAAAGCTCAATCCAGTGGAAAATATCAAGTGACAGAATCCTTTAACATTTTAATATCTGTGGAAACATCACAATCTTTTTTTACTTGTTTTTTTGTGTGTAAAAAAGAAACTTTTATTTTAAAAAACATTTTTATTTTTAAACTCATGATTTCTCATAAAACAAAATATTCTGCTCAGAGAACTGTTCTAATATCATTATATTAGCTATAATGTTGTAAAGTATAAACCATTTTAAATGTAATATTTGTATTTTGCAAATTAATTTTAAAATTAAATTACCTAAATATAATCACTTGCACTTATCTCTTTTTATATATTAATCAAAATAGGAATTTTCCCCAATACTAATTCTTTTATAAAAATCAATTTTCTTCTTTCTTCAGAGTATTTTTCCTTTGGATTTCATTTATAATGACTACAATTTTATATAATAATAGGAAGAAAATATGCAGAGGTTTTTCATAATTTATACCTAATAACTGTTGATTTACATTTTTCTGTCACATTAAAATATATTAAAAATCTAATATTCCAAAGAGTTTGTCTTTTGTGTCCTTTCAATATCATATTTATAGATCTTTGAAAAGAGGACACACCTTATATGTTGTATATTACCACCTTATGTATTTTATACATGCATACATTTTCAAACAGACTTTATTTAATGGTTCTTTATAAAATGATTTTAAAGGTTTATGGTATTATTTCAAGGCATATGAAATAAGCAACTGTGTTATTTCATCACAAAACCTAAAACAAAAGTCATTTTTATCATTGTTTAAACATTTGATAAATGCAACAGACCTGAACACCTATTTTTAAGAGTATTTTTGGGAAAAGGCCAGCAGTATTAGAGGTAATTTGCTCCTGTGCTGTCAATCAGGAACCATCCTTGTTTAAATCCAGAGACTGCAAAAATAGTGATTACCTGACCTAGAGACCACACTAAAGGCCCATTTACTTTCTCGAGACTTTAAACACACAAATTTAGACAAATGATTTAATATCCCATCCATCTTTAAGAAGCCATCAAAAGCACTTTCAGAACCATTCTCCTTCATCTATGAAAAGCCGATATATTTAAACATATACTTCACTTTTGTAGACAATGGTGATGTTATGGCAAAAGAGATATAAATTGATTGTAAAATGAAGGGTTTTTTCCTAGCTTATTTTGAATGAAGTCAGTAAGAAGAAATAGAATTTTACTTTTCCATTATTCTGGTAAGTACCATTTTACTGCTTATAATTGAATTAGGAGAAAGAACATAAGGCGACAGTAAAACAAATAATACACCTGAAAGAGGTGAACGCACCAGGAACTCTCCCAAATTTCCAGTATATTGCTGTTAACAGCCTTTTCTATCCTCCTTCCTCCTTCACCTGGATATTTCCTTATTTTTTAAGACTCAGTGTTGACATTACTTCATCCAGGAAGTTTCCTAAAACTTTTAAGATTGGAGAGGGTCTATCACTATGACAATCATAATGCCTTGGTTTTTCACTCTATTACATATGACACATTATATTGATCACACCATATTATAATTGCCTGTCAACAAAGGTCAGCCTTTTCTCTTCAATGTCTCTTGCATAAACAGCACAGTGCTTATTTTACTGCAGCCATGTAATAATATTGGAAAAAAATGAATGATTATAAATCAGTCTTGCAGAATTCAATTGACTACCTGGACTGTCAAACATAGTTTTAAAAAAATTCTGAATTGGAAATTAGTAAAATAGTCCTTAAAAAGAAGTTACAATGGGGGAAGAATACAATTTCAGAGACCATTATGAATTCTAGGTCACAGTAGTTGGAAGTGAATTTCTGCCTCTTTTGTGCTCTTGCATATATTAGGTCAGCGGTGAGTTTATTCTACTAAGTTTCATGGTAGCTAAGCTTAATCCTGTGCAGTACTGAACAAATCTTGTGACAACTCAGGACAAGTTTTGCTTTTATTAAAAAAAAAAAGAGAGATTTTTCTTGTAAATTTCCTGGTTTCTTTTGTGCACCAAAGTTACATGATTATGAAAAAAAAAAGTATCTTGGTTGACAGGGCAGATAACTAAGCAGAAACTTAAAATATTGCCCTGAGAAATGTACAATTATATACGTAGGGAGTGTATTGGTTAGGAAAAGGCTGCTGTAACTGAAGGATCCAATAAAGTATAGCATAAAGAACAAAAACATGTATTTCTATCTTCCACAACAATCCTGAAGTGAATGGTATATGTCCATGGATGCAGTTCTATTCAACTGGGTCATTCAGGAAACTAGGATTCTTTATAAGAGATCGGCCTACCTGGGGCAATTTGTTTCATCCATATGCTCAATGCTGGGTTGCTACAATGTCTGCTTTCCAGACTGAGGAGAAAAGGAACAAATAAGGAGAGCTATGTGCTACCTACCACGCACAATTCTATTGTGTCGAGCTCCCCAGCTATGACTTCAGGAAAAAAAAGGAGAACAGATTTTGGAGGATGACTAAAAATTTCTACCATTGAAAGGGAAAACATATTAGCTCTTTCAGTAATAAGGAGAGAAATAACCAAATAGATTCAGGATGCACTTTACCTGGATTATTATTATACCCCTTTGACCCACTCATCATCATGCTACATATACATAATTTCACTGTTTAATACATCATACTTATATAACAGATTAGTTTTGAAAAACATTTAATGAATTAGAAATATGATAGAAATAGATGGCTAATTTTAGAAAAGGTTATGAAATTTAAAATAATCCATTTATTATTTTATAAAAAAATCATATATGTAATAACTGGAAAGATATGCCCCAAATGTTAATACTGATTGATTTTGGTGTTGAGATTATGAGCGCCATTTAGTTCTTTTGGTTGTTGTTTGTTTTTGTTTTTGTTTCAGTAACAGTATTTCCTAAATTGTCTATCATAAACATTAATTTATTTGTGATATAATTAAAAAACAACACCTATCTATATGAAGAAAAGATAGACAGGGATTCTGTAAACACCACAGGAGAAACTAAGTTTAAGTACATTTAATTTCAACTACCATTTGTCTAAACTAGTAAATTTTGTGGTCAGAAGTGTCCAGACATGCTTATGGCATCTTATAAGAATTTGTAAAAACCTAGATAAAAACAGTATTAGTAATGACTTCTGGAGCTACCTCACTGATATGTGCTGTTATTATTAAAGCAAACACTTACTGTAACACAGTCCCATAAAGAATCTTATCACAAAGCCCATAACAGCACATAAATGTTTTATTCTACAAAAGCATTGAAACAAAATGTTGAAACTATTGTGAAATTCAAAATACAAGCCGTTATTTCTCGTCTAAATGGCTTAGTTGGTTAAATATTTTAATCATCCATTTTTTTTTATCTGTATGAGGCTTGAATTCTTGTTTGTGATCAGCACCAAGTTAAACAAGGAAGTAACCATTTCATTGCCGGACATTTTAATATTCTCCATATTATTGTTATAAATAGCCTTTTAAATTATCCTGGTCTAGTTATTTTTCTTTCCTATGCCAAAATGAAAAGATTGTAACAAATGTTATTTGTCATTAGTATCAATATTCTGCTTTTTTAATTGCAAAATTATGATCATATGCCCATAAACAGTTAAGTACAGCAATTAATTTCAGGCAATTTATAACTTAAGTAAAGTAAACTCCATTTGTTTGCTGCCCTCTTCTCTCGCTGGAGGAGGAAACCACTTTCTCTAGCCTACAGATAAAACCAGAAAGTTTGTTTATACATTACTTCTTGACAACGTATTCCCTGAAAGTCTATCTAGTGTGTCAAGTGCTCCAGCAATCTCTAAGCAACAACGTAACTGCTAGGTTTACTTATCACACTTTTGTGAATTGAAGTGAGAAGGAAACAATGCACTTTTAGATAATTTATTACTCACCAACACAGCAGGCATCCTGAACTTCGCACTGGTTCTCCATGCTCCCCAAGTCCTGTGGAGTTGATACGGAGGCAGGTGAATGCTGAGCACACAGTGGATTTGTGTCTGAGCTGAGGAACACTAAGCATAGGAGATCACCAGTCTTATGAGTTGCCCTCAAAGCTGCCTAATATTTGTCCTTGAAGAAGATACTATTTTATTGTTCTGGTCAGGAAATAAATCTGATCTCTGACCCAAAGTGAGAAGCTCTATCTTTCCAGGCCATTGGCTATAAAAATATCCTCAAAAAGATAGTATAAGATGGCTAGAAGAGTTACAATTATTTCTCAACAGTGTACATGCTGTTGTAGGTTTAGCCATGGATCACCCCCTACCAGGATTGGCCTCTGGGAGATACCAATATAGGTAGTCCAAATAATACAACAATGCCAGGAGAAGACGGAGAAGATGGCGGAGTAGAAGGACGCTCGCAGGTCACCCTCACCCACAAATACACCAAGACCCACATCTACAGACCCACTCAGCCAACCAGAGCACCTGTGGAACTCCGACAGAACATCGCCCTCTTCAAAAGATAAAGACGCCAAAAATCGGGTAGGAGAAAAGGAAAAAAGAAAGAACAAAAGGCAAAGCAGCGTGGGACGGGTCCCGCGGGGAGGGAGCGGCAAAGGAGGACTGGCGCTCGCTCGCTGGGTCTCCCCTCTCCAACTGAGAGGCCAGCGGATGGAGGGGGAGCCTCCGAGGCTCGGATCTGTACAGAACAGCCCTTGACTAACAGAACTCAGTTTAAACGGGCACAGAGCGTCCCCCCGACACCCAGCCTGAGACACGGGCCGGCAGCGGCGGGCAGGGCCAGGCTGCACAAGCCGGGCGGAAGGCGGAAGTGGCTGCACGGCGGCAGCCCCGGGGGAATGCAAGGGGCTGCGCGCCGTGGCTGTGGGTGCACAAGGCAGAACAACCTGGGCCCTCCATAAAACAGCAACGGTTGATGTGCTCTCGGGGGAAGGGTGCACACCCCCATCTCTGAAAACCCGCGGAAAGTTTTCGGGGGAAGAGAGGCGGGACTCAGGCACAGCCGCCATATCCTCCGCGCTTAGCACTCAGGCGGGGGCGGGGGCGAAACCTGCATCCGCACCGAAGGGCTTAGCAGCCTCAAAGGCCAGACTGAGAC